>NC_091084.1:2512500-5012500 GCF_032405125.1 Capricornis sumatraensis
CGACAGAGAGCTTTAATCTGTCCCCTGGTGGGTAAGGAGGCTTGTTGGGTTGACTGAGCTGGGCGTCCTAATGGATTCCTGCGAGGCAAAAAATCAGGGGGCGCAATATCCTGTATCTGAAGTCGTGACATCTGTCCAGTGGGTGGCTCCGATCCTCGCCTATCTGGGATCTCCAGTGTCAGCTGTCCTGGGGTCAGCGGTGTTTCCCGTGCTGGCGGAGGGAGCGGGGGGAAGAGGGAGTTTCTTCCTTTTTAGAGATCGCGGTGGCGGGGGATTCTGGTATCCGGGGAGCTGAGACATAGCGAATTAGTCTGTCTGGAACCCAAATCCGAGCGTCCACATCCTGTGGAAAAACACAAGCATACCCTCGCCCACTGGTTAATAAGGGGTCAGGACCTTTCCATTGTCCGGAGAGAAGGTCCCTCCATTTTACTAATGGTTTTGCATTCAATTGCTCTGGGCACCAATGGCGAAGCATTGCAGTGTTTCCAGATGAATCAGCATTTAAGTTATTTATTACGAAAAGAGCATGTTTCAAAATCTGATGGGGGGAACTATATTTAAATTCCCCTTCTTTTAGTTTTTGAATATGGATTTTCAGTGTTTGATGTGCTCTTTCCACAATGGCTTGTCCTTGCGGGTTATAAGGGATGCCAGTGTTATGTCTAATTTGAAATCTTGTACAGAATTGCTGAAAAGATTTAGAAGTGTAAGCAGGTGCATTATCCGTTTTTAAAGCTCTTGGCAAGCCCAGATAGGAAAAGCATGTAAAAAGATGTTGTATTACATATTTAACTGCTTCCCCTGTACGAACAGTGGCAATAATAACATGAGAGAAGGTATCTATATTTACATGAACAAAAGACAGTTTTCCAAATGAAGAGACATGGGTTACATCCATTTGCCAGAGTGCATTAGGTTTGAGACCGCGAGGGTTAACTCCCAGAGGCAAAGCATTCACGGTAGTAGGACAATGTGAACAAGAACGAACAATCTCTCGGGCAGATTCTCGAGGAATTTGGAACTGGTATCGCAAGGCAGTGGCATTCTGATGATGAAGTGAGTGAGAAGCTCGAGCTTTTTCAAAAACAGAAGCCACTGAAATCCTGGTTAACGAATCTGCCAATTCATTGAGAGCATTTAAAGGTCCAGGCAGGCCGGAATGAGCCCGAATGTGGCCGATAAAGAACGCCCGATTTCTTTTCCATATTTGCTGCTGCAGTCTAGTTAACAAATGGAAGATAGCGGTTTTGTTTTCAGGCAAAACTGCAGTCTCAATGTGTGGAAACAGCCTGACCACATACTGAGAGTCAGAATAAAGGTTAAATTCTTTCTCTACAAACATAACAAAGGCCTCAATAACAGCTGTGATTTCAGCTCTTTGAGCTGAAGTTTCTTGTGTTTCCAAAAGTTTCTGATGATCTCTTGTGACTATAGAGGCTCTACCGTTAGCCGATCCATCAGTAAAGACTACCTGAGCATCTGATATAGGGAACTGTTTACACCGGACAGGAAAAATAACTGGATGGTTAGACATAAAATTTAGCAAAACACGCGAGGGTAAATGATGCAAAATTTGACCACAGTAATTCCCTATGGCAATCTGCCAGTCTTCATCAAACATTAGAAGAGCATCAAGCTGCTCCTTATTATATGGAATTACAATCTCTGGTGGCTCTTTACCAAACAATTCAATGCTCCGCTTCCTTCCTTTTAGCATTAATGTGGCAATTAAACCAGGATAAGAAGCCACGACTTTTTAGCTTGGGTAGGAAGATGGATCCATTCTAAAGGGCCGCTTTGCCACAGAACTCCCGTAGGAGCCGTTGGTGTAGCTAGGCAAAGGAACTGCCAAGTCATCGTCAAATCAATTCTTTTTACATAGCTATTCGATAAGGCTGCTTCTACTTTGCCTAGGGCTTCTTGAGCCTCAGCTGTTAATTGTCTTTTAGAGGTTGGATCAGGATTCCCTCGTAAAATGTTAAAAAGAGGTTTTAATTCGGTAGTGGTTAATTTTAAATATGGTCTAATCCAATTAATATCACCTAAGAGTTTTTGATAATCATTTACAGTAATAAGATGGTCTTTTCTCAATTGCAGCAGGGTATGAGTCACCATTTCCGAATTTATGACTCTTCCTAAGTAACTTATGGGTGGGTTGATTTGAATTTTTTCTGGGGCAATTTTTAGGCCTCTGTCTGTCAATGCCTGGGTCAGGTCCTGGAGGACAGTCTGCAGGTGAACTCTATCAGGATGAGCTATTAAAATATCATCCATATAGTGAATCATATATACGTGTTCATATTTAGCCCTAGTATCTTCTAGAGCAGCATTAACAAATTTTTGGCATAAAGTAGGGCTATTTTTCATTCCCTGAGGCAAAACCTTCCACTGAAACCGTAAGTAAGGCTGTTTAAGATTTTCTGATGGCAGACTAAAGGCAAATCGCTTTTTATCCTCAGGATTTAAGGGAATAGTGAAAAAACAATCTTGTAAATCAATAACAATTATATTATATCCCTCTGGAACGGCTACTGGGGAAGGGAGCCCAGGCTGTAAGGTCCCCATGTCCTCCATGGTGGCATTAATAGCTCTCAAATCCTGTAAAGGTCGCCATTTACCAGATTTTTTCTTAATGACAAAAATAGGAGTGTTCCAAGGGCTATTGGAGGGCTCAATATGTCCCAATTCTAATTTTTCAAAGATTAATGCTTTAGCTGCCAGTAATTTTTCCTTATGCAGAGGCCATTGTTCTACCCACACCGGATCTTGAGATTTCCATGTGATGGGGTTGGCAGCAAAAACAATGGCCTCAATTATAAATTTGGATATCCCAATCCAGCACGTAGCTTATGAGGAATTGGGCAAATTGGCTCCATTATTCCTGTCTGTTGTTTACCCAATCCTTTTGATGGATCATAGCCCATCTGCAACATCTGAGAGGTCACTTTATCATCAGGGCTAAAAAGTAACCCTCCCATTTGAGATAGCACGTCCCTCCCCCACAGGGTAAGGGGGAGCGAAGGAACGACATAAGGTTGGAAAGTTCCACAGGTATCCTTAAATTGTCAATCTAAAATTTTTGCACTTTTGGCTACTGTGGGGGCTCTTCCTATCCCCACCAAGTTATTTTCAGTAGTATGTGTGGGCCAGGAGCTGGGCCAGTCTTTTCCTGAAATGCAAGAAACGTCTGCTCCTGTGTCTAATAACCCCACAATAGACTTGCCATTAATCAGGATAGTCTTCATAGGACTTTTCTGAGTAATTTCTGTTATCCAAAAAACCATATCACTAGACCCAAATCCTTTATCCTGCCTTTCATTTTGAGTAGCTGTGCGCCCAATTGCAGTGTGGTAAGGCAAAAGTAAAAGTTGGGCTATTCTTTGTCCCTGATGTATTTGGAAAGTTTTAGTTGGGGGGTGAAATCATTATCTGGATTTCTCCGGTATAATCTGAGTCAATTACTCCAGGGATGATTGTGAGACCTTGCATAGCTAAGGAACTTCTGCCTACTATAATTCCTACTAAACCTGTTGGTAATGGGCCTTTAACTCCTGTAGGTATTTTTACAGTGGGACTATCTGGTGTTAATATTGCTGAGGTGGTGGAACTGAGGTCCAGTCCTGCGCTGCCTGGGGTTGCTCTGATGAGTTCTGCGATGGGACGAAGGGAATGAATGGGTTCAGTGAGGCTGCCCCAATTGTTGTCAGGGCCTGAGGCTGGCCCCTCAATCCGTTTCCCGACTGCTGGTCGGGGCCCAAAAAGGCTCCATTTCTATGGAATTGTGACCTACATTCTTTTGCCCAATGATATCCTTTTTGACAACGAGGGCAGAGAGATGTAGGGAGATTAGTAGGCACAGCCGGGGAGGGAGAATTCGGCAGAGAAGAACCGGCTGCTTTTTGGGGACAAGCTCGCATAAAGTGCCCTTCCTGTCCGCAAGAGAAGCAGGCCTTGGATAAACCAATATTCTGGCCTGGACTACTGGAATGACTCTTTGACGGGTTATTTCTATTTGTAAAAAAGGACTGTACTGCCTGCTGGTAAGAATTTCCCTTTATGGCTGCAGCTATGGCAACGCCCTGCATCATTGCTGGTCCTACATCTGCACATTGCCTGATATAATCTATTATTTCCCCAGTTTTTTTTAATAGGACGTAAAATGACCTGGCAGGTAGAATTAGCATTTTCAAATGCCAGTTGTTTTATCAATATACTAGCTGCCTCAGTGTTGGAAATTACTCTGTTGACTGCCTCTGCAAGTCTTGATATAAAGTCTTCATATGGCTCTTCTGGTTGTTGTTTAACATTTGAGAAGGAAGAGGTAGATTATTTCCCTTCAGGCAACAAAAGCCAAGCCCCAAGGGCGTAGGCGGTTACTTGATCTAAAGTGGTTTTGTCTAATCCCATTTGATCTCTAAGTGTTCCAAAATCATTAGTCCCTGCCAACATACTTTTTATAATATATCTTGGGCCATATTTTTGGTTAGCATCAGCCTGTTTTTGGGCAAGATCTTCATATTCAGTTCTCCAAAGTACATATTGACCTCCAGACAGACAAGCTTTAGCGACTGTCTTCCAGTCATGGGGTGTCATCCATCTGCCCGCTAAAGCCTCCACCAATGATACAGTGTATGGGGCTTTAGGCCCATATAAAGCACAAGCCTGTTTGAGTTCTTTAATCATTTTCATTGGAATGGGTTCCCAGTGGGGGGCTGTTCTCCCATCACTTCCACCAAATATTATGGGGAAACAAGCCTCAAGGTGGGGATCAAGTTCATCATCTGGGCTAGAGAAAACCCTTCTTCGGGGAGCTTCTAGTGGAGGCCCCTCACCCTTATCGGGGGGGCAAGGGGTGTCCTATGTCACTTTCTTCGTACTTCGGGAAATTTTTATCTGTTTTGTGTTTAGGTCTTACGGATGTTTTATCTGGGGATGTCTGCCTTAAGCTTTCAGGTGCATATAACCTGATGGGGGACATTTGTCTTGAGCCTCTGGAAGCAGAAGGCTTAATTAAGGAAATTTCTCTTGAATTTCTGGAAGCAGGTGGTCTGGTTGGGGAAGTTTTTATTAAGCTCTTTGGAGCAGATAATCTAATTGGAGAAGTTTCTCTTAAACTCCTTGGAGCATCTTTATTTAATAAAGACCGATCCTCATCAGAATGATCTTGACTTACTTCCTCTTGCAAATCTTCCTCATCTGAAAGCTGCTCTTTTTTGTCATCTGTATCTATTACCTTTTCTTGGGCAGTCATTGCAGCTATCATTTGATTCAACTGCCGATAGCTGGGTGCAGCCTCCTTTTCATCACTCTCTTCTTCAATAGATACCTTTTTGTCTGCACTTTCCTCTTTAAGATGTACCTTTTCAGATTCAGCGGCAGGGTCTACAGCGTCCCTAATTATATTCTATAAGGAAAAGGCATCAGTAGGCACCTTTTCCAAGCCATGTTCAGCATGGTAAGTTTTTAGTTGTTTTCCTACTCTCTCCCAGGTGTCTAAGTTAACAGTGCCTTCTTCTGGAAACCAGGGACACTGTCCTTGTACAAAGGAAAAAAAAAATGAATGAATATTGGATTTTTTAACTTTAATTCCTCGTTTAGTTAGTAACTGCAAGATTACTCCTATAAAAAGTTGTCTTTCTTTTGATTCACTGTTACCCATGTCAGAAAATTAAGTCTTATAGAAAAGTCTACCTCAACAAAAAGGTTTTACCTTTGGCGAGGGGGGTTTTGTTTTCAACCCTAGGATAGCAGGTTTCTTTTCAACCTCTAGAGCACCAGGTTTCTCTAAAACCCTTGAACACTTCCCACTCCTCCTCACCCTGTCTATCCTACAGGGGGGTCTGCGGCACCCTGAGTGGGGTCCTAGCCGTCCCAAACACTCAACACTGGGGAAGTACCCGAAAGTACTCCAGGGGGAGTGATTAAGTCACTCCGGGGGGAGCTACAGAGAGTGCTCTGGGGGGAGCAACAGATAGTGCTCCGGGGGGAGCAACAGAGAATGCTCTGGGGGGAGCTTTTGCTCCAAGGAACCTACCTTCGAATAGCCTGTTCGGGCGCCACTTGCCGGGGTCCAGCCCCGGTGGATCCAGGGAATTCTAAGGGTCGACGGCATTGGCGTGGAAAGACTTGTTTATTTATTAATATAAGATTAGATTAAGAAAATATAGTGTAGTAGGAATATTAAGTGGAGGAAGAGGGCTGAATAGCTTGGTTTATGCGGAAGACCAATAAAATTCCAGACAAGGAATTTGCACCATCTACGTTGGGCCACCGGCGCCCGCTTGAATATCTAAGGGTGCCTCGCCTTAAGCTCCCTTTCGCGCGGGTCTTTAAAGCCAGGGCAAATAAGTAGACCTGGTGAGCCTCTGTGCCCCAGATGGAAATTCAGCCTGAAATTAAAGTAAAGAGCAGAGAGAGGGAAAGGGAGAGAAAATGAGAGAGAGAGAGACACAGGGGGAGCCAGATTCCCCAGAAACCAGGCCAAGAGACTAGTTCGAGAAACTGGTCCAAGAAGCTAGTCCGGTCCTTTATTTTCCAGAAGGCCTTTTATACTTTTGATAAAACATGGAGATCAATGGGTAACACAAAATTATGTAGTGTTCGCAGCCCAGACTCTTTCTATACATCATTTTGTATACAAAAGGTCTCAGGTGATTTACATTATCTTCTGGCCAAGAGGCTTGTTAACACTTTTTTGGCTCTCTTCCTTAATGAATGTTAATTTTGTTTCCCCTGAAGTGTTTTTCTTTAATCTGCATCTCCTTAAAAGCGCTAAAGTTACATCTCTATAGAACAAAGGCACAGTGGGTTATAACAAAGAAGGTACTTAACTCAAAGATCTAATGTTGCTAATACCAGGTCTACGACTTGTTTTTATATATATATATATATATATATATATATATATATATATATATATATATACCAACTATATCTAAACACAAAGGATATGAAAATTTGGCAGCAAGCATTGACTCAACAAATGAAACTTTTAATCAGTCCCATTCTAAAGATTTTGACTCTTCGGAATCCCCTAATTCCTAGGATGTTTTAAGCGTCCTGTGCCTCCTGCGGTCAGGAGGCCTCGAACAATCGCATGCACAGCTGTACGAGTCCTGCAGGCAGGTTAGAAAGCCATCAGAGGGTTTTTTTGGATTGAAACACTCTTTCAAATGTGGAAGACTAAAGCCCTGAATTGACTTTTTCCAGAAAATGTCAGAAGAGTGGAAAAGCAGAGCACAAAATCCAGCAGATTTTTGTTGGGGTACATGTTTAGGAATTTCCAGAGGGTTCCCTGAAGACTGAGAACGCCTTGGGTATTGTCAGCTTCCTTCCTCATGACCATGTCACGGGCGGGATTCCTCACACTGGCTTCCTGCAGAGTGCCTCTCGCCTTTCCTATTGAGAGTGCCTCCTCTTGAGATGCGAGGGGAACGCCGGGAATTATTTCCCGACGAAGCAGGGAAAGGATCCCACATTTCGAGGTACTAGGCGGAAACAGGGCTCCTCTGGATGTGGGCGGGACCCTCGTGCTTCCTCTCGAGTGGAGACGGGTATGTGGGGTAACTTCTTGAGTTGCAGCAAGGGTGTGAAGGACCCTTCCGAAGTTCCAGTGGTTCGGTGTGATTAGCCTCGAGACGCCTCAGCGGAAATGGGCCTCATCTCGCCTGGAGGGGAGAACCTCCTGGATTTCCTCGAGGTGCGGCAGGTGTTATCGAGTTACAACGGGGACCTCAGGGACCCGCTCTGGTGGCCTCAGGAAAGGCCAGTCCCAATGCGAGTTGCTAGGGGGCATCTCGACATTCCTCTCCCATCGATGCCGGGGTCTAAGACCTTGTGTGGAGTCGGGCCTGGAACCTGAGGATTCCTCTCCGGTGCTGACATGGATCTTGGGGTACTTCTGGAGTCTCCCCAGAGGAGTCAGTCCTCGTCTCGAGTGGGGGCATGCATGTGCGCTTTCCTCCCGAGCTGTAGCAGCAGTGTCACCCGTCCCGTCGCGTGGATCGAGGGATATGTGGACTTCCCTCGAGTCTTTCCCACGAGGCTTTCCCACAGAGCTGTCCCACGTGC
The DNA here is from genome assembly GCF_032405125.1 of Capricornis sumatraensis. Classification (NCBI taxonomy): domain Eukaryota; kingdom Metazoa; phylum Chordata; class Mammalia; order Artiodactyla; family Bovidae; genus Capricornis; species Capricornis sumatraensis. The sequence goes on from NC_091084.1 coordinate 2,520,574, forward strand.
CACCGTGGTGTGAGTTGATCCTCGGCGTGAAAGACGAGCCAGTGCAGGGAAAACAGGTTCCTCAGGAATGGACTGAGACATCTGGGGTCAATTGGAATCGTGGGACAACCCTGGAGTTCCTCTCGCCTTTCCTGTTGAGAGCGTCTCCTCTTCAGATGCTCGGGGAACGCCGGGAATTCTTTCCGGATGAAGCAGGGAAAGGATCCCTCATCTCGAGCTACGAGGCGGAAACGGGGCTCCTCTGGATGTGGGCGGGACCCTCGTGCTTCCTCTCGAGTGGAGATGGGTATGTCGGGGAACTTCTTGAGTTGCAGCAAGGGTGTGAAGGACCCTTTCGAAGTTCCAGAGGTTAGGTGTGATTAGCCTCGAGGCGACTACGCAGAAATGGGCCTCATCTCGCATGGAGGGGAGAACCTCCTGGAATTTCTCGAGTTGCGGCACGTGCTCTCGAGTTAAGATGGGGACCACAGGGACCCGCTCTGGTGGCCTCAATAAAGGCCAGTCCCCATGCGAATTGCTAGAGGGCATCTCGGGATTCCTCTCCCGTCGATGCCGGGGCCTAAGATCTTGTGTGGAGTTCGGGCCGGAACCTGAGGATTCCTCTCCAGTGCTGACATGGATCTTGGGGGTACTTCTGGAGTCTCCCCAGGGAAGTCAGTCCTCGTTTCGAGTGGGGGCATGCACGTGCGCTTTCCTCCCGAGCTGTAGCATCAGTGTCACGCTTCCCATCACGTGGATCAAGGGATCTGTGGCTTTCCCTCGAGGCTTTCCCCCGAGGCTTTCCCACAGTGCTGTCCCACGTGCCACCGTGGTGTGAGTCGATCCTCGGCGTGAAAGTCGAGGGACTGCAGGGAAAACAGGTTCCTCTGGAAAGGACTGAGACCTCTGGGGGACTCTTGGAATGGTGGCACGACCTTGGAGTTCCTCTCGCCTTTCTTGTTGACAGCGCCTCCACTTGAGATTCGATGGGAACCCCGGGAATTCTTTCCCGAAGAAGCAGGGAAAGGATCCCTCATCTCGAGCTATGAGGTGGAAACTGGGCTCCTCTGGATTTGGGCGGGACCCTCGTGCTTCCTCTCAAGTGGAGACGGGTATGTCGGGGAACTTCTCGAGTTGCAGCAAGGCTGTGAAGGACCCTTTCGAAGTTCCAGAGATTAGGTTTGGTTAGCATCGTGACCCCTCAGAGGAAATGGGCCTCATCTCGCTGGAGTGGAGAACCTCCTGAATTTTCTCGAGTTGCGGCAGGTGCCACTCTAGTTATGACGGGGCCTCAGGGACCTGCTCTTGTGGCCTCAGGAAATGCCAGTTTTCATGCGAGTTAATAGGGGGCCTGTCGGGATTGCTCTCCAGTCGATGCCAGGGCCTAAGACTTGTGTGTATTTAGGGCCGGAACCTGAGGATTCCTCTCCAGTACTGACATGAATCCTGGGGGACTTCTGGAGTCTCCACAGGGGAATCCGTCCTTGTCTAAAGTCGGGGCATGCACATCTGCTTTCCACCCGAGCTGTAGCAGCAGTGTGACGCTTTGCGTAGTGTTTATACAGGAATCTGTGGCTTTCACTCGAGGCTTCCCACGAGGCTTTCCCACAGGGCTGTCCCACGTGCCACCGTGGTATGAGTCGATCCTCGGCGTGAAAGACGAGCCAGTGCAGGGAAAACAGGTTCCTCTGGAATGGACTGAGACATCTGGGGTCAATTGGAATCGTGGCACGACCCTGGAGTTCCTCTCACCTTTCCTGTTGAGAGCGTCTCCTCTTCAGATGCTTCGGGAACGCCGGGGAATTATTTCCTGACGAAGCAGGGAAAGGATCCCTCATCTCGAGCTATGAGGCAGAAACAGGGCTCCTCTGGATGTGGATGAAACCCTCGTTCTTCCTCTTGAGTGCACACGGGTATGTCGGGGAACATCTTGAGTTGCAGCAAGGGTGTGAAGGGCCCTTTCGAAGTTCCAGAGGGAAGGTCTGATTAGCTTCAAGACACCTCATCCGAAATGGACCTCATCTCGCCTGGAGTGGAGAATCTCCTGTATTTTCTCGAGTTGGGTCAAGTGCCCCTCGAGTTACACCGCGGATATCTGGGACCCGCTCTTGTGGCCTCAGGAATTGCCAGTCTTCAGGCGAGTTGCTATGGGGCCTTTCGGGATTGCTCTCCTGTCGATGGCAGGGCCTAAGTCCCGTGTGAAGTCGCAACGAAACCTGAGGATTCCTCTCCAGTGCTGACATGGATCTTGGGGTATATCTGTAATCTCCACAGGGGATTCAGGCCTCGTCTCCAGTGGGGGCATGCACGTCCGCTTTCCTACCGAGCTGTATCAGCAGTGTCACACTTCGCGTCGCGTTGATATAGGAATCTGTGGCTTTCACTCGCGGCTTCCCAAGAGGCTTTCCCACAGGGCTGTCCCAAGTCCCACCTTGGTGTGAGTCGATCCTCGGCGTGAAAGTCAAGGCAGTGCAGGGAAAACAGGTTTCTCTGGAATGGACTGACACATTTGAGGGACTCTTGGAATAGTGGCACGACCCTGGAGTTCCTCTCGTCTTTCCTGTTGAGAACGCCTCCTCTTGAGATGCGACAGGCACACCGGGAATTCTTTCCTGAAGAACCAGGGAAAGGATCCCTCATCTCGAGCTCCGAGCAAAAAAGGGGCTCCTACTGAGGTGGGTGGGACTCTCGTGCTTCCTCTCAAGTGCAGATGGATATGTCGGGGTACTTCTTGTGTTGCAGCAAGGGTGTGAAGGACCCTTTCGTAGTTCGAGAGGGAAGGTGTGATTAGCTTCAAGAAGCCTCATCCGAATTGGGCCTCATCACCCCTGGAGGGGAGAACCTCCTGGATTGTCTCGAGGTGCATCAAGGGACCTCAGGGACCGCTCTGGTGGCCTCAGGAAAGGCCAGTATCCATGCAAAATGCTAGGGGGCCTCTTGGGATTGCTCTCGAGTCCTTGTCGGGGCCTAAGACCTCATCTGGAGTCGGAGCCGGAACCTGAGGATTGCTCTCCAGTGCTGACATGAATTTTGGTGTACTTCTGGAGTCTCCACCGGGTATTCAGTCCTCGTTTCGAGTGGGGGCATGAACGTCTGCTTTGCTCCCAAGCTGTAGCAGCAATGTCACACTTTCCATCGAGTGGATCTAGGGCTCTGTGGCTTTCCCTCCAGGCTTTGCCCCGAGGCTTTCCCACAGCGCTGTCCCACTTGCCACCGTGGTGTGAGTCGATTGTTGGCGTGAAAGTCGAGGCAGTGCAGGGAAAAGAGTTTACTCTGGAATGGACTAAGACATTAGGGCGTCTCTTTGAATGGTAGCATGACGCTGGAGTTCCTCTCATCTTTCTTGTTGAGAGCTCCTCCTCTTGAGATGCTACGGGAAAGCTGGGAATTCTTACCCGAAGAAGCAGGAATAGGATCCCTCAACTCGAACTACCAGGCGGAAATGGGGCTTCTCTGGATGTAAGCTGGATCCACGTTCTACCTCTCATGTTGAGACAAGTATGTCGAGGAACTTCTTGAGTTCCAGTAAGGGTGTGAAGGACCCTTTCGAAGTTCAAGAGGGAAGGTGTGATTAGGCTTGAAATGCTTCAGCGGAAATGGGCCTCAACTCGACTGGAGGGGAGAATCTCCTGGATTTTCTCGAGTTGTGGCAGGTGCCTCTCGAGTTATGACGGGGACCTCAGGGATCCGCTCTTGTGGCCTCAGGAAAGGCCAGTTTCCATTCGAGTTGCTAGGTGGCCTTTCGGGATTGCTTTCCAGTAGATGCCGCGGCCTCAGAAATTGTGTGTATCGGAGCTGGAATCTGAGGAATCCTCTCCAGTGCTGATATGCATCTGGGGGTGCTTCTGAAATCTACACAGGGGAGTCAGTTCTCCTCTCGAGTGGGGGCATGCACGTCCGCTTTCCTCCCTAGCTATAGCAGCAGTGTCACACTTCCCGATGCGTGGATCTAGGAATCCGTGGCTTTCCCTCCAGACTTTCCCACGAGGCTTTCCAACAGGGCTGTCCCACGTGCCTCCGTGGTGTGAGTCGATCCTGTGCGTGAAAGACGAGGCAGTTTAAGGAAAACAGTTTCTTCTGGAATGGACTGAGACTTCTGGGGGACTCTGGGAATGGTGGCACGACCTTGGAGTTCCTCTCGTCTTTTCTGTTGACAGCCCCGCCTCTTGAGACGCGACGGGAATGCCTGGAATTATTTCCCGAAGAAGCAGGGACAGGATCCTTCATCTCGAGCTACGAGGAGGAAACGGGGCTCCTCTGGATGTGGCGGGACCCTCGTGTTTCCTCTCGAATGGAGACGGGTATGTCGGGGAACATTTTGAGTTACAGCAAGGGTGTGAAAAACCCTTTTGAAGTTCAATAGGGAAGGTGTGATTAGCCTCGAGATGCCTCAGCGGAAATGGGCCTCATCTCGCCTGGAGGGGAGGACCTCCTGGATTTTCTCGATTTGAGGCAGGTGCCTTTCTAGTTACGACGGGGATTTCAGGAACCCGCTGTGATGGCCTCAGGAAAGGCCAGTCTCCCTGCAAGTTGCTAGGGGGCCTCTAGGGATTCCTCTCCACTCGATGTTGGGGCCTACAACACTATGTTTAGTCGGGGTGGGAACCTGAGGATTCCTCTCAGTGCTGACATGGATCTGGCGCTGCTTCTGAAGTCTCTACATGGGAGTCAGTCCTCATCTCGAGTGTGGGCAACCACGTCCGTTTTCCTCCCCAGCTGCAGCAGCAGTATCATGCTTCCATTCGCATGGATCTAGTGATCCGTGGCTTTCCCTCCAGACTTTCCCACGAGGCTTTACCACAGGGCTGTCCCACGTGCCACCATGGGGTGGGTTGATCCTCGGCTTGAAATCTGTGGCAGAGCAGGGAATACAGGTTCCTCTGGAATGGACTGAGATATTTGGGGCACTCTTGGAATGGTGGCACGACCCTGGAGTTCATCTCGTCTTTCCTTTTTAGAGCGCCTCCTCTTGAGTTGCGTCGGAACCGCAGGGAATTCTTTCCCGAAGAAGCAGGGACAGGATCACTCATTTTGAGCTACGAGGGGGAAACAGGGTCCTCTGGATATGGGCGGGACCCTCTTGCTTCCTCTCGAATGGAGACGGGTATGTCGGGGATCTTCTTGAGTTTTTCAAAGGTGTGAAGGACACTTTTGAAGTTCAAGAGGCCTGGTGTGATTAGCCTCGAGATGTCTCTGTGGAAATGAGCCTCATCTCGCCTGGAGGGGAGTACCTCCTGGATTTTCTCGAGTTGCAGCAAGTGCTCTCGAGTTATGACGGGGACCTCAGCGACCCGCTCTGGTGGCCTCAGGAAAGGCCAGTCCCCATGCTAGTTGCTAGGGGGCCTCTCGGGATTCCTCTATGTTGATGCCGGGACCTAAGACGTTGTGTGGTGTCGGGCCGGAACCTGAGGATTCCTCTGCATTGCTGACATGGATCTGGGGTGCTTCTGGAGTCTCCACAGGGGAGTCAGTCCTCGTCTCGAGTGGGGGCATGCACGTGCGCTTTCCTCCCGAGCTGTAGCAGCAGTGTCACTCTTCCTGTCGCGTGGATCTAGGGATCTGTGGCTTTCCTTGGAGGCTTTCCCACGAGGCTTTCCAACAGTGCTGTCCCACGAGACACCTTATTGTGAGTCTATCCTGGGCATGAAAGTCGAGGCAGTGCAGGGAGAAGAGGTTCCTCTACTATGGAGTGAAATATTTGGGGGCTGATTGTAATGGTGACACGACCCTGGAGTTCCTCTCGTCTTTCCTTTCAAGAGCGCTTCATTATTAGATGCAACCGGAATGCCGGGAATTCTTTCCTTACGAAGCAGTGAAAGGATCCCTCATCTTGAGCTACGAGGTCCAAAAATGGCTCCTCTTGATTTTGTCAGGACCCTCGTTCTTCCTCTCGAGTGCATAGGGATATGTCGGACAACTTCTTGATTTTCAGCAAGGGTGTGAAGGACGCTGACGAAGTTCAAGAGAGAAGGTGTGTTTAGCCTCGATACACCTCATCGGAAATGGGCCTCATCTCGCCTCGAAGGGAAACCTCCTGAATTTTCTCGAGTTGCGGCAGGTGCCTCTCGAGTTACGACCAGGACCTCAGGAACCCGCTCTTGTGGCCTCAGGAAATGACAGTCTCTATGCGAGATGTTAGGGGGCCTCTGGAGTTTCTTCTCCAGTCAATGACGGGGCCTAAGAGCTTGTGTGGAGTCGGGGCCGGAATCTGAGGATTCCTCTCCAGTGCTGACATGGATCTTGGGGTACTTCTGGAGACTCCACAGGGAAGTCAGTCCTCGTCTCGAGTGGGGACATGCACGTTCGCTTTGCTCCAGAGCTGTAGCAGCAGTGTCAAGCTTCGCGTCACGTTGATATAGGGATCTGTGGCTTTCCCTCGAGGCTTTCCCACGAGGCTTTCCCACAGGGCTGTCCCACGTGCCACCATGGTGTGAGTCGATGGTCGGCATGAAAATCGAGGCAGTGTAGCGAAAACAGGTTCCTCCAGAATGGACTGAGTCATGTCGGGGCTATTGGAAGGGTGGCATGACCCTGAAGTTCCTCTCGTCTTTCCTGTTGAGAGCGCCTCCTCTTGAGATGTGATGGGAACGCCGGGAAATCTTTCCCGAAGGAGCAGGGAAACGATCCCTCATCTCGAGCTACCAGTCGGTAACGGTGCTCCTCTGGATGTTAGCGGGACCCTCGTTCTTCCTCTTGGGTGGAGACGGGTATGTCGGGGAACTTCTTGAGTTGCAGCAAGGGTGTGAAAGACACTTTCGAAGTTCAAGAGGGAAGGTGTGATTAGCCTCCAGACGCCTCAGCGAAATGGGCCTCATCTCGCCTGCAGGGGAGAACCTCCTGAATTTTCTCGTTTGGGGTAGGTGCCTCTGGAATTAGGACAGGGACCTCAGGGACCCGCGCTTTTGGCATCAGGAAAGGCCAGTCCTCATGCGAGTTCCAAGGGGGGCTCACAATGTTCCTCTCCATTCGATGCCAGGGCCTAAGGCCTTGTGTGGAGTCAGGGCTGGAACCTAAGGTTTCCTCTCCAGTGCTGACACGGATCTTGAGGTACTTCTGGAGTCTCCACAGGGGAGTCAGTCTTCTTCTCGAGTGGGGACATGCACTTCCGTTTTGCTCCCGAGCTGTAGCAGCAGTGTCATGCTTTCCGGCGTGTAGATATAGGGATCTGTGGCTTTCCCTCGAGGCTTTCCCACGAGGCTTTTCCACAGGGCTGTCACATGTGCCACCGTGGTGTGATTCGATGCTCGGTGTAAACGTCGTGGCAGTACAGGGAAAACAGGTTCCTCTGAAATAGACGGCGACATGCGGGGGACTATTGGAATGCTGGCACGACACTGGAGTTCCTCTCCTCTTTCCTGTGGAGAGCGCCTCCTCGTGAAATGCTACGGGAACGCCGGAAACTCTTTCCTGAAGAAGCAGGGAAAGGATCCCTCATCTCGAGCTACGAGGCAAAAACGGGGCTCCTCTTGATGTGGGCCGGACCATCATTCTTCCTCTCGAGTGGAGCCGGGCATGTTGGGGTACTTCTTGAGTTGCACCGAGTGTGTGAAGGACCCTTTCGAAGTTCAAGAGGGAAGATGTGATTAGCCTCAAGACGCCTCAGCGGAAATGGTCCTCATCTAACCTGAGGGGAGAACCTCCTGAATTTTCTCGAGTTGTGTTATGTGCCTCTGGAGTTAGGACGGGGACCTCAGGGACCAGCGCTTTTGGCCTCAGGAAAGGCCAGTCTCCATGCGAGTTGCAAGGGGGCCTCTCGGGATTCCTCTCCAGTCGATGCTGGAGCCTAAGACCTTGTGTGGAGTCAGGGCGGGAACCTGAGGTTTCCTCTCCAGTGCTGACATGGATCGTGGAGTACTTCTGGAGTCTCCAAAGTGGAGTCAGTGCTCGTTTGGAGTGGGAACATGCACGACCGCTTTCCTCCCGAGCTGTAGCAGCAGTGTCACGCTTCCCGTTGCATTGATATAGGGATCTGTGACTTTCCATCGAGGCTTTCCCACGAGGCTTTCCAACAGGGCTGTCCCACGTGCCACAGTGCTGTGAGTCCATCCTCAGCATGCAAGTCGAGGCAGTGCAGGGAGAAGAGGTTCCTCTACTATGGACTGAAATATTTGGGGCTAATTGTAATGGTGACACGACCCTAGAGTTCCTCTCGTCTTTCCTGTCGAGAGTGCTTCATTATTAGATGCAACCGGAATGCCGGGAATTCTTTCCCAATGAAGCAGGGAAAGGATCCTTCATCTCGAGCTACGAGGTCCAAAAATGGCTCCTCTTGATTTTGTCGGGACCCTCGTTCTTTCTCTCGAGTGCATAGGGATATGTCGGACAACTTCTTGATTTTCAGCAAGGGTGTGAAGGACCCTTACGAAGTTCAAGAGGGAAGGTGTGATTAGCCTCGAGATGCCTCAGCGGAAATGGGCCTCATCTCGTCTCGAAGGGAAACCTCCTGAATTTTCTCGAGTTGCGGCAGGTGCCTCTCGAGTTACGACCAGGACCTCAGGAACCCTCTCTTGCGGCCTCAGGAAATGCCAGTCTCCATGCGCGATGTTAGAGGGCCTCTGGAGTTTCTTCTCCAGTCGATGACGGGGCCTAAGAGCTTGTGTGGAGTCGGGGCCGGAATCTGAGGATTCTTCTCCAGTGCTGACATGGATCTTGGGGTACTTCTGGAGACTCCACAGGGAAGTCAGTCCTCGTCTCGAGTGGGGACATGCACGTTCGCTTTGCTCCAGAGCTGTAGCAGCAGTTTAAAGCCTCGTGTCGCGTTGATATAGGGATCTGTGGCTTTCCCTCGAGGCTTGCCCACGAGGCTTTCCCAAAAGGCTGTCCCAGGTGTCACCGTGGTGTGAGTCGATGGTCGGCATGAAAGTCGAGTCAGTGCAGGGGAAACAGGTTACTCTGGAATGGACTGAGTCATGTGGGGGATATTGGAATGGTAGCTTGACCCTGGAGTTCCTCTCGTCTTTCCTGTTGAGAGTGCCTCCTCTTGAGATGTGATGGGAACGCCGGGATATCTTTCCCGAAGGAGCAGGGAAACGATCCCTCATCTCGAGCTACGAGGCGGAAACGGTGCTCCTCTGGATGTTAGCGGGACCCTCATTCTTCCTCTCAGGTGGAGACGGGCATGTCGGCGAACTTCTTGAGTTGCAGCGAGGGTGTGAAAGACACTTTCAAAGTTCAAGAGGGAAGGTGTGATTAGCCTCCAGACGCCTCAGCAAAATGGGCCTCATCTCGCCTGCAGGGGAGAACCTCCTGAATTTTCTCGTTTTGGGGTAGGTGCCTCTGGAGTTAGGACAGGGACCTCAGGGACCCGCTCTTGTGGCCTCAGGAAAAGCCAGTCTCCATGCGAGTTGCTAGGGGGCATCTCGGGATTCCTCTCCCATCGATGCCGGGGACTAAGACCTTGTGTGGAGTCTGGGCCAGAACCTGAGGCTTCCTCTCCAGTGCTGACATGGATCTTGGGAAACCTCTGGAGTCTCCACAGGGGAGTCAGTCCTTGTCTCGTGTGGGGGCATGGACGTTCACTTTCCTTCCGAGCTGTAGCAGCACTCTCTCACTCCCCGTCGCATTGATATAAGGATCTGTGTCTTTCCCTCTAGGCTTTCCCACGAGGATATCCCACAGGGATGTCCCACGTGCCACCATGGTGTTAGTCGATCTTCGGCGTGAATGTCGAGGCAGTGCAGGGGTAATAGATTCCTTTGGAATGGATTGAGGCATTTCGGGGACTATTGGAATGGTGGCACGACCCTGGAGTTCCTCTCCTCTTTCCTGTTGAGAGAGCCTCCTCTTGGGATGGGACGGGAACGCCAGGGTTTGTTTTCCGATGAGGCAGGGAAAGGATACCTCATCTCGAGCTAGGAGACGGAAACGGGGATCCTCTTGATGTAGGCGGAACCCACGTTCTTCCTCTCGAGTTGAGACAGGTGTTTTGGGAAACTTCTTGAGTTGCAGCAAGGGTGAGAAGGACACTTTCGAATTTCAAGAGGGAAGGTCTGATTAGCTTCGAGACGCCTCAGTGGAAATGGGCCTCATCACGCCTGGAGGGGAGAACCTCCTGGATTTTCTCGAGTTGCAGCAGGTGCCTCTCGAGTTACGACGGTGACCTCAGGGACCCTCTCTTGTGGCCTCAGGAAACGCCAGTCTCCATGCGAGTTGCTAGGGGGCCTCTCGGGATTCCTCTCCAGTCGATGCCAAGTTCCTCATATGGAGTTGAGGCGGTAACCTCAGGTTTCCTCCCTAAGGCTGACATGGATCTCGAAGTTAATCTGGAATATCCACAGCAGAGTCAGGACTCCTCTTGTGTGGAGTCATTAAGTCCGCTCCCTCTCGAGCCAGAAAGCTGTTTCATTCTTCATGTCGGGTTGACCTTATGGATTGGTCTATCTCTCGAGGTGTCACAGGGCTGTCACACCTTCCATCGTGTTTTGAGTCGGTCCTCGAAGTGATCGTCGAGGAATTCCAAGGGAGTCAGGTGTGTCGGGAGTGCACTGGGACATCGGGGGTCTATTGAAATGGTGGCACGGCCCCTGGAGTTCCTCTCAAGCATCAATTGGAGACCACCTCCTCCTGATGTGTGACGAGAACGCCTGGATTCCCTCCCTCACGAAGCAGGAAATCCGACCCTCCTCTTGGGATGAGGACGGAGAAAATTGGCTATTGTTGAGTTGTGGCGGGACCATGGGTGTTCCTCTCGAGTGCATAATGTAATGTCGGGGAACTTCTTGTGTTGCCTCAGGGGTTTCCAGGACACTTTCGGGGCTCAGAAGGGAAGGTGTGATTTCTCTGGATACTCTGCATTGGAAAATTGTCTCAGGTCACGTTGAGGGGAGAATCTCCTGCTTTTTCTCGAGTTTCGTCGGGGTTCCTCTCGAGTTACGGCGGGGACCTCAGGGATCCGATCTTGGGGCTTCTGGGAAGTCCACCTTCCACGTGATTCACTAGGGGCCACTCCGGATTCATCTGCAGTCGCTGCCGCTGCCGAGGTCCTCATATGGAGTTGAGGCCGTTACCTCAGGTTTCCTCTCCAATTCTGACATGGATCTAGGGGTTCCTCTGGGGCATCCACAGGGGAGTCAGGACTCGTCTTTTTGGAGCCATGTAATTCTGCTCCCTCTCGAGCCAAAAAGCAGTGTTAATCTTCCGGTCTGATTGACCATAAAGATCGATGTCTTTCTCTAGGGGTGCCACTGGGCTGTCACACCTGCCATCGTGTTTTGAGTCAGTCCTTGTAGTGACAATCAAGTAAGTGCAGATGAGTCATGTGTGTCCAGAGTGCAGTGGGTCATCGGGGGTCTTATGAAATGGTGGCACGACCCCTGGAATTCCTCTCGAGCGGCAGTTGGAGACCAACTCCCCTTGAGGTGGGATGGGAACGCCGGGATTCCCTTCACGACGAAGCAAGGAAATGGACACCCGACTCAGGATGAGAATGGAAAACCGGGTCTCTTCTTGAGTTGTGGCGACAACCTCGGTGTTCCTCTCTAGTGCAGACGGGGATTTTGTGAAACTTATTTTGTTGCCTCAAGGGTGTCAAGGACTCTATGGGGCTCAGGGAAGAAGATGGGATTTCTCTTGAGGCGCCGTTGTGGAAAATGGGCTCAGCTCACGTTGAGGGGATAATCTGGTTTTTTCTCGAGTGGCGGCGGGGTTCCTCTCGAGGTATGACGGGGACCTCAGGAACCCACACTTGAGGCATCAGGTAGGTCCTGTATCTATGCGAGTTGCGAGAGGCCCCATGGGATTTCTCTGCAGTCCTTGCCAGGGCCCATGTTCTCATCGGGAGTTGAGGCCTGAACCTCAGGTTTCCTCTACATTACAGACATGGATCTCGGGGTTCCTCTGGGGCGTCCACAAGGGACTCAGTGCTTGTCTCGTGAGGCACCATGCAAGTCCACTCTTCTCTCGAGCCGGTAAAGCAGCATCAGGATTCCTGTCGGGTTGATATAGGAATTGGTGGCTTTCTCTCAAGGTGCCAGAGGGCTGTCACAACTGCCATCGTGTTTTGAGTCGTTCCTGGTGGTGAACATCGGGTCAGTGGAGGGGAGTCAGGTGTGTCTGGAGTCCACTGGGATTTCAGTGGTCTTCTGAAATGGTGGCACGACCCCTGGAGTTCACCTCGAGGGTCAAGTGGAGACCACCTCCTCTTGAGGTGTGATGAGAATGCCGGAATTTACTCCCCGACGAATTAGGGAAACAGACCCTAGACTCGAGATGAGAAGGGAGAACCGGGACTCTTCTTGAGTTGTGGTGGGACCTTCAGTTTTCCTCTCGAGTGCAGACGGGGATGTCAGCAAACATCTTGAGTTGCATCAAGGGTGTCAAGAACCCTGTCGGGGCTCAGGAGGGAAGTTGGGATTTCTATCGAGGTGCCTCAGTGGAAAAGGGCCTCAGCTCGCATGTAGGGGAGAATCTCCTGGTTTTTCTCAAGTTGTGGCTGGGTTCCTCTCGAGTTAGGACGGGGACTTCAGAGACACGCTCGTGAGGCCTCAGGGAGGTCCAGTCTCCACAGAAGTCTCGAGGGGCCCTTCGGGATTCCTCTGCAGTCGTTGCCGGGGCCGAGGTTCTCATCTGCAGTTGTTCCCGGAACCTCAGGGTTCCTCTCCAGGGCCGTTATGGATCTCGGGGTTCCTCTGGGGTTTCCACAGGGGAGTCAGGCGCCTCCTCGTGTGGATCCATGCAAGTCCGCTCCCGCTTGAGCCGGAAAAGCAGTGTCAGGCTCCTGTCGTGTTGACCATAGGCATCGGTGGCTTTCTCTCGAGGTGCCACAGGGCTGTCATACCTGCCATCGTGTCCTGAGTCGGTCCTTGGGGTGACCGTCGAGTCAGTGCAGGGGAGTCAGGTGTGTCTGGAGTGCACTGGGACCTAGGGGGTCTTTTGAAATGGTGGCACGACCCCTGGAGTTCCTCTTGAGTATCAAGTGGAGACCGCCACCTCTTGAGGTGCAACGGGAACACCAGGATTCCCTCCCCAATGAAGCAGGGAAATGGACCCTCCTCTCAGGATGAGGAGGGATAACTGGGGCTCTTTTTGAGTTGTTTAGGGAACCTCGGTGTTCCTCTCGAGTGCAAACGGGGGTATTGGGGAACTTCTTCATTTGCCTCCAGGGTGTCAAGGACCCTTTCCAGGCTCAGGAGGGAAGGTGGGATTTCTCTCGAAAAGCTGCAGTGGAAAAGGGCCTCATTTCGCGTTGAAGGGAGAATCTCCTGGTTTTTCTCGAGTTGGGGAGGGGTTCCTCTCGACTTATTACGAGGACCTCAGGGACTCGCTCCCGCAGCCTCAGGGAGGTCCAGACTCCACGAGAGTCGCGAGGGGCCCCTCGGGATTCCTCTGAAGTCGCTGCCGGTGACGAGGTCCTCATCTGGAGTGGAGTCCGATACCTCAGATTCTTCTCCAGGGCCAATATGTATCTCTGGGTTCCTCTAGGGCGTCCACAGGGAAGTCAGGCGTCGTCTCATGTGGAGACATGCAAGTTCACTCCCTCTTGAGCCAGAAAAGCAGTGTCAGGCTTCCTGTCGTGTTGACCATAGGAACCTTGTCTTTCTCTCGAAGTGCCACAGGGCTTGTCACACCTGCAATCATAGTTTGAGTCAGTTCTCAGTGTGACCGACAAGTCAATGGAGGGGATTCAGGTGTGTCTGGAGTGCACTGGGACGTTGGTCGTCTTTTGAAATGGTGGCACGATCCCTGGAGTTTCTCTGTATCGTCAAGGGGAGACCACCTCCTCTTGAGGTGTGATGAGAATGCCGGAATTTACTCCCCGACGAATTAGGGAAACGGACCCTAGACTCGAGATGAGAAGGGAGAACCGGGACTCTTCTTGAGTTGTGGTGGGACCTTCAGTTTTCCTCTCGAGTGCAGACGGGGATGTCAGCAAACATCTTGAGTTGCCTCAAGGGTGTCAAGAACCCTGTCGGGACTCAGGAGGGAAGTTGGGATTTCTATCGAGGTGCCTCAGTGGAAAAGGGCCTCAGCTCGCATGTAGGGGAGAATCTCCTGGTTTTTCTCAAGTTGTGGCTGGGTTCCTCTCGAGTTAGGATGGGGACTTCAGAGACACGCTCGTGAGGCCTCAGGGAGGTCCAGTCTCCACGGAAGTCTCGAGGGGCCCTTCAGGATTCCTCTGCAGTCATTGCCGGGGCCGAGGTTCTCATCTGCAGTTGTTCCTGGAACCTCAGGGTTCCTCTCCAGGGCCGTTATGGATCTCGGGGTTCCTCTGGGGTTTCCACAGGGGAGTCAGGCGCCTTCTCGTGTGGAGACATGCAAGTCCGCTCTCCTCTCGAGCTGGAAAAGCAGTGTCAGGCTTCCTGTCGGGTTGGCATAGGGATCAGTAGCTTTCTCTTGAGGTGCCACAGGGCTGTCACATACGCCATCATGTTTTGAGTCAGTCTTCTGGGTGACCGTCGAGTCATTTGCAGGGGAGTCCGGTGTATCTGGGGTGCATTGGGACATCAGGATCTTTTGAAATGGTGGCACGACCCCTGGAGTTCCTCTCGAGTGTCACGTTGAGACCACCTCCTCTTGAGGTGTGACGGGAACGTTGACATTCCTTTCCCGAGTATCACTGAAACGGACCCTCCTCTAGGGATGAGGAGGGAACACCGGGGCTCTCCTTGTGTTGCGGTGAGATCCTCAGTGTTCCTATCGAGTGGAGACCGGTATGTCGGGGAACTTCTTGAGTTGGCTCAAGGGTGTCAAGGACCCTTTTCGAGGCTCAAGAGGGAAGGTGGGATTTCTCGCTAGATGCTGCAGAGGAAAAGGGCCTCATTTCACGTTGAGGTGAGAATCTCCTGGTTTTTCTCGAGTTGCGGCAGCAAACATGGGGTCCCTCTCGAGTTATGATGGGGACCTCAGGAACCCGCTCGAGGGGGCCTCAAAAACGTCCAGTCTCCATGCAAGTTGCGAGCAGCCTCTCGGGAGTCCTCTGCAGTCTCTCTCGGGCCGAGGTCTTCATCTGGAGTTGAGGCCGGAACCTCAGGGTTCCTTCCCCATTCCGACATGGATCTCGGTGTTCCTCTGGCATTTCCACAGGGGAGTTAGGCCTTTTCTCATGTGGAGCCATGCAAGTCGGCTCTCCTCTCGAGCTGGAAAAGTAGTGTCAGGTTTCCTGTCAGGTTGACATAGGGATAGGTTGCCTTCTCTCCAGGTGCACAGGGCTGTCACACGAGCCATGGTGTTTTGAGTCGGTCCTCGGGGAGGCCGTCGTGTCAGTTGCAGGAGAGTCAGGTGTATCTGGAGTGCATTTTGACCTCGGGGTCTTTTGAAATGGACACACAACCCCTGGAGTTCCTCTCGAGTGTCATGTTGAGACCGCTTCCTCTTGAGGTGCGACGGGAACGCTGGAATTCCTTTCCCAACGAAGCAGGGAAACGGACCCTCCTCTCGGGATGAGGAAGGAAATCGGGGCTCTTCTTGAGTTGTGACGGGACCCTCGGTGTTCTCTAGTGGAGACGGGTATGTCGGGGAATTTCTTGAGTTCCCTCAAGGGTGTCAAGGACCCTTTCGAGGCTCAAGATGGAAGGTGGGATTTTGCTGGACGCCACAGTAAAAAAAGTCCTCATCTCACGTTGAGGGGAGAATCTCCTGGTTTCTCTCAAGTTGCAGCAGCAAATGTGGGATTCTTCTCGAGTTATGACAGGGAACTCAGGGACCCACTTGTGGGGCCTCAGGAAAGTCCACTTTCCATGCGTGTTGTGAGGGGCCACTCGGGATTCCTCTTCAGTCGCTTACAGGACCTAGGTCATCATCTGGAGCTGAGGCCAGAACCTCAGTGTTCCTCTCCAGTACCGACATGGATCTCGGGTTCCTCTGGCGTTTCCACAGGAGAATCAGGCCTCGTCTCGTGTGGAGACATGCAAGTCCGCTCTCCTGTTGAGCTGGAAAAACAGTGTTAGGCTTCCTGTCGTGTTGACACAGGGATCGATGCTTTCAATCGAGGTGCCATAGGGCTGTCACACCTGCCATCATGTTTTGAGTCGATCCTCAGGGTGACTGTCAAGTCAGTTCAGGGGAGTCAGATATATCTGGAGTTCATTGGGACATGGGGGTCTCTTTAAATGGTGGCACGATTCTTTGAGTTCCTCACGAGTGTCAAGTTGAGATTGACTCCTCTTGAGGTGCGATGGGAACTCTGGGACTCCTTTTCAGACAAAGCAGGGAAACAGACCCTTATCTCGGGATGAGGAGGGAAACCAGAGTTCTTCTTGAGTTGTGGCAGAACCCTCGGTTTTCCTCTTGAATGGAGATGGGTATGTCGTGGAACTTGTTGAGTTGGCTCAAGGGTGTCAAGGACCCTATCTAGGCTCAAGAGGGAAGGTGGGATTTCTCTGGAGACGCCAGTTGGAAAAGGGTCTCATCTTGCGTTGAGGGGATAATCTCCTGGTTTTCCTCGAGTTGCGGCAGCAAACTTTGTGTTCCTGTTGATTTATGGCAGGGACCTCAGGGACCCGCTTGTGGGGCCTCAGGAAAGTTCAGTCTCCATGTGAGTTGCGAGGGGCCTCTCGGGATTGCTCTGCAGTTGCTGCCGGGGCCGAGGTCCTCATCTGGAGTTGAGGCCTGAAACTCAGTTTTCCTCTCCAGGGCCGACATGGATCCCGGGGTTCCTCTGGGGTTTTCACAGGGAAGTCAGGCCTTCTCTCGTGTGGAGACATGCAAGTCCACTCTCCTCTCGAGCTGGAAAAGCAGTGTCAGGCTTCCTGTCGGGTTGACATAGGTATTGGTGGCTTTCTCTCGAGGTGCCACAGGGCTGTCACACCTGCCATCGTGTTTTGATTTGAACCTCAAGGTGATCATCGATTCAGTTCAGGGGATTCAGGTGCATCTGGAGTGCATTGGAACATTGGGTTCTTTTTAAAAAGATGACACTGAAGAGCCTAAGCCTCTCCATTTTGGCAAAAAAAAAAAAAAAACTCCATTTTAGAGTTCTGAGGAAAGAGTCTTTGGAAATCCCCTGACCTCACCCCACCACCTATGAGCCAATTAGATCCCAGTTCAGGATCTCCTGACTTTATGTTCAGGACTTATTATCTGCCCAGGAAATTCGAATTAGGCCCTGGAAATTGGAACCAATCAGGACCCGTGTCAAGCCCGGGAAATGAAAATCAATCAGAACCCAAAACCTAACCCTTCCACAGATGGTAACCAATTAGACGTCTCCCAACCCGGAAACTCCCGTTTTTCGAATTTTTTGCGTGAGAATACCCTATATAAGCAATGTAACCCAAAGTTCCGGGATCCGCTGCATCCGTAACAGTGGGAGCCCCAGCTCGAGCTTGGTAATAAAAACTCTCTTGCTTTTGCATCAGATATCGGCTCCCTGGTAATCATTGGAAGATTTCACAACTTGGGCATAACATTTGGGGGCTCGTCCAGGATCTCACATCGGCCCCGCAGGGAAACCAATCCGGAGAGTTATCCGCAGTCAGTAAGTTCTTCTCTGTCTCTTTGTTTCTGATAAGGTCTATTTTCTGAAGCCGGTATATGACTCAGGTGGACGCGCCAGCGAGTCACTGGTGCGGGTCATTGGGAGACGTCCCCAACCCCCTCGGAGGGGATGGAGTGCCCCTGTTCTCTGTAGACGATAGCGGGTCGCTTCTGCTGGATGGCCAGAGGCCATCGTCTTACTTTCAGTTTTGCCTCCGGACTCCCAAATGTCTGTTTCTTCAGTCTCTCTGTCTGTCTGTGTGGCTATCTGTATTGTCTGTGTTAATTTACCAACATCTGACTGATCCAGGAATGATGGGGCAAAGTCAATCTAGCCCTATTCCTCTATCTATGATCACTGACCATTTTAAGGAGGTCAAGATGCATGCCCATGACCTCAGTGCGGAAATTAAGAACGACAAATTAATCAGTTTTTGCAGCGCAGAATGGCCAACCTTCCACGTGGGATGGCCCCCAGAGGGCACCTTTGACTTGGAAACTGTGCACTGAGTCTGAGACATCATCTTTCAACCACGGAGCAGACACCATGACCAAGTTCCCTATGTCATAGTGTGGGAAGATCTCATATTGTGCCCCTCTCAATGGGTAAAACCTTTCTTGCCTCAACAGGTATTCTCCACCACGCAGGTGCTGGTGACACGTGTAGGAAAGAACCTGAAAGATCCCAAGGAACCTGAACCAATGGCACTGCTGTACCCAATTTTACAAGGGGGAACAGAGGAAGAACTTCTCTTCCCACTCCCTTACAAACCCGTCAAGCCACCGTGGGCCCCTGCTATCCCTCCACCTAGGGCCGACACATTAGAAGGGGGGAACCACACAAAATACTCGCCATAGGCGAGCCATGTCTCTGGCGGGGCCGGTAGACTCAACGGTTGCCCTCCCTTTATGAGTGGCCAGTCCACCCAATGAGGAAGGGAACCAACCTCATCAATACTGGCCCTTCTCTACTAGTGACCTATATAACTGGAGGTCACAGAATGATAAGTTTTCAGATAACCCTAGAGATTTAACTAACCTTCTAGAAACTGTGCTTTTTACTCATTAGCCCACCTGGGATGACTGTCAACAGCTGCTCCAGATTCTCTTCACCACGGAAGAGAGAGAGAGAATACAGAATGAGGCCCATAAAAGGGTCCCAGGGGCAAATGGAGAACCCACCACTAATACAGATGAAATTAACACCTATTTTCCTTTATCATGACCTGACTGGAAGTACAATATAGCACAAGGTAAGGAGAGGCTCCGGGTCTACCGCCAGACTCTGTTGGGGGGGCTCAAGGCAGCTGGATGGAAACCCACTAACCTAGCTAGAGTAGGAGATGTTCAACAAGGCCCCACTGAGAGTCCTGCCGCTTACACGGAAAGGCTGATGGAGGCCTTTAGACAATACACCCCCATGGACCCAGAAGAAGAAGGCACTCAGGCTGCTTTGATAATGCATTTTGTCAACCAGGTGACTCCAGACATCAGGAAAAAGCTACAAAAACTAGAACGCCTTGGTGAAAAGAGTATCAGGATTTAATAGCAGTGGCAGAAAGGGTCTACAATACTCGAGAGACCCCCGAGGAAAAACAAGCTAAGTCAGGAGACCGCCAGACCCGCAATATAGCGTGAATCCTGCTTGCTGCAACAGTTCCTGATTCAGGAGAAAGGGAGCACCAGCTGTGCCACCTAGTGGCTGAAGGTAAGAGTCGCCCCCGTATGCGACCAGCGTTAGGAAAGAACCAATGCACCTATTGTAAGGAGGAAGGACACTGGGCCAAAGAATGCCCTAAGAAAAAGAAGGGACCACGAAAGACCCCTATCCTGGCCATTGATGAACTGAACGACTAGGGGAGACAGGGTTCGGCGCCCTTCCCTGAATCCAGGGTAACCCTAAGAGTTGGGGGGGGGGCAATTGACTTCCTTGTCGACACAGGGGCTCAATATTTGGTTTTGCTGGAGCCCCAAGGGAAACTGGCCGGAAAGACTTCATGGGTGCAGGGGGCCACTTGGATGAAACAATATCAATGGACTACCCGAAGATCGGTGGATTTGGGCATGGGTGGGGTATCCCACTCCTTTATGGTCATCCCAGAATGCCCCTTCCCATTGTTGGGAAGAGACTTGTTAACCAAGATGGGAGCTCAGATTCACTTCCTCCCAGGAGAGACTGAAATACTTGATCAGGCGGGCAGGCCAATTCAAGTACTGACAATTAAATTAGAGGATGAATATCAACTGCACCAAAAACAGACCCTTCCCCAAATGGACATCCAGGAGTGGATAGATGAATTCCCTGAAGTGTGGGCCGAGACAGGGGAAACCGGCTTGGCTAGGCACCACCCTCCTATATATATAGATCTCAAGCCAGGGCCTGATCTCGTCTGAGTCAGACAATATCCTACGACCTTAGAGGCCTGACAGTGAATCACCCCCTATATCCTCAGGTTCCTAGCCCAGAAAATCTTGAGACCCTGTCAGTCAACGTGGAACACTCCCCTGCTCCCTGTTAAAAAAACAAATTCTCATGACTATCGGCCAGTACAGGACCTGTGGGAAGTTAACCGCCGAGTTCTAGATATTCATCCTACGGTGCAAAACCCATACAACCTCTTGAGGTCGCTCACACCAGATCATTACTGATACATGGTCCTACGTCTAAAATATGCTTTCTTTAGTCTATCCCTGGTGCCCAAGAGCCAGGAGCTTTTCGCCTTTGAGTGGTCCGACCTGGAAGAAGAGATCAACGGACAGCTGACCTGGACATGACAGCCACAGGGATTTAAAAATTATCCCACCATCTTCAACGAGGCCCTCCATGAAGACCTGGGTGAGTTTAGACAACAGCACCACCAACTAACCTTGTTGCAATACGTAGATGACCTCTTAATTGCAGCAAAAGACCAACAGACTTGCCTCATGGGCACCCAAGTATTATTGTGGACCCTTGGAAAATTAGGGTACCAAGCCTCAGCCAAAAAGGCTCAGATATGCCAACCAGAGGTCACCTACTTAGGGTATGTGTTAAAAGAAGGGCAGAGGTGGCTGTCAGAGGCACTAAAGGAGATGGTACTCAAAATACCGACCCCAGACTCACCTCGAAGGGTGAGAGAATTCTTGGGGTCTGCTGGCTTCTGCAGTCTTTGGATTCCAAACTATGCAGAACTGGCTAAACCCTTATATGAAGCCACCAAAAGTACCGCCCCTTTCAGCTGGACAGAACAGATGGAGGCCGCCTTCAAAACTATTAAATTGGCTCTGCTGTCAGCCCCCACCCTATGGTTGCCTGACGTCACAAAACCCTTTCTCCTGTATGTGGATGAAAAACAAAGAGTAGCAGAAGGGGTGCTGATGCAACATTTGGGACCTTGGAAACGGCCAGTGGCCTAAACGCCTAGACCCCGTAGCATCAGGCTGTCCCCCATGCCTCCACATGATTGCGGCAGTGGCCCTAATGGTCAAAGATGCAGACAAACTGACACTAGGGCAGGAGTTACATATTACCGCCCCTCATGCCATTGAGGGCATACTGAAACAACCCGCAGATAGATGGATCAGCAACGCTCGGCTGACCCACTACCAGAGACTACTGCTAAACCCCTCCAGAATCATCTTTCTACCGCCTAACGCTCTCAATCCGGCTACGTTGCTTCCTAACCCGGACTTGGAAGACCCAATCCATGACTGCAGCGACATACTAGCCCATGTGCATGGGACGCAAGAGGACTTGCAAGATCGCCCCCTGGCGGATGCTGAGGTCACCTGGTATACGGACGGGAGCAGTTTCATTCGAGATGGACTCAGGTATGCGGGGGCGGCCATAACCACGGAAACCCAATTTGTGTGGGCGGAAGCACTAACTCCGGGCACTTCGGCTCAAAGGGCTGAACTAATCGCCGTAACAAAAGCCCTTCAGTTGGGAAAAGACAAAAAAAACTTAACATCGTTACTGATAGCCGATACACCTTTGCTACTGCCCATATACACGGGGCCATCTACAGAGAGATGGGACTCCTCACAGCCTAGGGTAAGATGATTTAAAACAAAGAAGAAATAAAAGCTCTCCTCTCGGCATTATGGCTACCTAAGAAACTAGCCATAATACACTGCCCGGGGCACCAAAAGCCAGACACCCCGATCTCAAGGGGAAACAACTTAGCAGACAGAGCAGCCAGAGATGCGGCCCAGAGTACCGTGATAGAGGCCACTCTTCAGGTGCCTGACCCTGGGAGACCTGCTCTGCCAGACTTCCCCAATTACTCAACAAGAGACTTAGACTGGATAAAAAGCCTGCCTATGGCCCAACAGATGGCCAGGTGGTGGAGAGCAGCAGACAGCTCTCTAATCCTCCCAGAAGAGCTAGGAAAACAAGTATTACTAAAAATGCATCGTACCACTCACCTGGGAACCCGCAAGATGCAAGACCTGATTAGACATGCCAAAATTACCATGAAAGATGTCAGGACAACAATAGAAGACATCATATCAAACTGCAAAGCATGCCAGCTCAAGAATGCTGTCCCTCATCTGGCCAACCAAGGAATTAGAGAACGGGGAACAAGACACGAAGCTTACTGGGAGGTGGACTTCACTGAGGTAAAACTGGGTAAATATGGATACAAATACCTGTTGATGTTCATAGATACCTTCTCAGGGTGGGTATAAGCTTTCCTCACCAAGAGAGAAATGGCACAGGTGGCGGCCAAAAAGCTCATTGAAGACATCTTGCCATGGTTCGGGTTTCCGGCACAGGTGGAGTCAGATAATGGGCCAGCCTTCGTGTCTCAGGTAAGCCAGGGGGTAGCCCGGGCTTTGGGGGCTAGATGGAAGCTGCACTGTGCCTATAGGCTCCAGAGCTCAGGACAAGTAGAAAGGATGAATAGGACGCTTAAAGAGACATTAACAAAACGAGTTGCTGAGACTGGCGGGGACTGGATGGCTCTCCTCCCCTTTGCCCTATACCAGGTGCAGAACTCACCCTACCAACTGGGACTCACCCCTTTTGAAATCATGTGTGGGATACCTCCCCCAATAATCCCTAACCTAAAGGCAGAAGTGTTAAAATAAATAGATGATCAGAAGTTGCTTTTTTGTCTCCGGTCCTTACAATACTCCCACAGGGACACATGGAAGAGGCTCAAAGTGCTATATGAATCAGGCCCTCCACCTGTACCTCACCACTACCAGCCAGGAGACTGGGCGTACATGTGCCGTCATTGCCAAGAAACCCTAGAGCCTAGGTGGAAGGGACCCTTCCTTGTGGTCTTGATGACACCAACTGCTCTCAAAGATGACAGCATGTCTGCTTGGGTCCACTACAACCACACACAGCCTTCAGACCTGTTCGCCTTACGAGAAGAGTTCCTCCCCCAGTGGGAGGCTGAATTGGACAAAACTAATCCGCTCAAGCTAAAACTGTGAAGATAACAAAAGTAGGTAAAATGGCTACACGGCTACTCCTGGTGCTCTCCCTCCTGGGCTGGAAAGTTTTAGGTGGGGCCCAGGACCAAAATCCACACCAACCTTTTAAAGTAACCTGGAAACTACGAAATGGAGAGACATATGAGGTGCTGAACCAGACGACTGCCACACACCCTGTAAACACATGGTGGCCCGACTTATACTTCCACCTAAAAGAATTGATGGAGACTTCCTGGGCACAAGCTTATTTTTGGAAAGTGGGTTTCGATGTGTGTCCGGGGCACAAAAGAAACCAATTAAGACTTATGGTGGCATGCAGAGTCGTCACTGTAAGGCATGGAAATGTGTGACTTCAAATGATGGCTGGTGGAAATGGAGTGTGGCCAGGTCGTCAGACCTGGTCACAATGACTTTCGTAAATCCTATCACCTCAGACATGTGGAACAAGTGATTTACTGGTAATTGCCCTGACAGCGACCTCATCAAGGTTTCCTTCACTTCTGAAGGACAGAGGGACATAAGATGGACATCAGGACTCGTCTGGGGTATACAGGGCCTCTGATTATCTTACTTTTGCTACTCACCTTCGGGCCGTGTTTATTGAACAAGTTGATGACCTTCATCAAGATCCACATCAACATGGTGCAGATTATGGTGCTCAGGTCCCAATATACAGCTCTGCCAGCGGCCCCCTTAGCAGAAGAAAATATAGAGCTGGTTACAGACCCATGATTGGGTCTGTCCTAGGTCCTTGAGAAAAGGGAAATGAAGAGCCTAAGTCACACCAATTTGCCAAAAAAAAAAAAAAAGACTCCATTTTAGAGTTCTGAGGAAAGAGTCTTTGGAAATCCCCTGACCTCACCCCACCACCTACGAGCCAATTAGATCCCAGATCAGGATCTCCTGACTTTACGTTCAGGACGTATGACCTGCCTGGGAAATTTGAATTAAGCCCGGGAAGTGGGAACCAATCAGAAACCCTGGCCAGCCTGGGAAGTGAAAATCAATCAGAACCCAACACCCAACCCTTCCACAGAAGGTAACCAATTAGACGTCTTCCTGCATGGAAACTCACATTTTTCAATTTTTTCACACGAGAAAACCCTATATAAACAATGTAACCCAGAGTTCGGAGCTCCTCTCCTTAGCCGTTGAGTCTGTAACGGTGGGAGCCCCAGCTCGAGATTGGTAATAAAAACTCTCTTGCTTTTGCATTGGATATCAGCTCCCAGGTGGTCATTGGGAGATTTCCTGACTTGGGTGTAACAGCAAAACCCCTGGAGTTCCTCTCGAGTGTCAAGTTGAGACCGCCTCCTCTTGAGGTGCAATGGGAATGCCGGGATTCCTTTCCCAACCCTCAGCTCAAGAAGAGGAAGAAAAACTGGGGCTCTTCCTGAGTTGTGGCAGGACCCTCGGTATTCCTCTCGACTGGAGACGGGTATGTCGGGGAACTTCTTGAGTTTCCTCAAAGATTTTCAAGGGCCCATTCGAGGCTCAAGAGGGAAGGTGGGATTTCTCTCGAGACTCCGCAGTGGAAAAGGGCCTCATCTCGCGTTGAGGGAAGAATATCCTGATTTTTCTCAAGTTGCGGCAAACTTGGGGTTCCTATTGAGGTAAGATGGGGACTTCAGGGACCCGGTCTTGTGGCCTCAGAAAAGTCCAGTCTCCATTCGAGTTGCAAGGGGCCTCTCGGGATTCCACTCCAGTCACTGTCGGGCCCGAGGTCCTCATCTGGAATTGAGGCTGGAATCTCAGGTTTCCTCTCCAGTGCTGACATGGAACTCGGGGTTCCTGTGGAGTTTCCACACGGTATTCAAGCCTCATATCTTGTGGAGACATGCAAGTCGGCTCTCCTCTAGAGCTGGAAAAGCATTGTTAGGCTTCCTGTCAAGTTGACATAGGGATCAGTAGCTTTCTCTTGTGGTGCCACAGGGCTGTCACACCTGCCATATTGTTTTGAATTGGTCCTCGGGCTGATTGTCAAGTCAGTGCATGGGAGTCAGGTGTATCTGGAGTGGATTTGGACATCGGGGCCTTCTGGAATGGTTTCCTGACCCCTGGAGTTCCTCTTGAGTGTGAAGTGGAGACCACCTCCTCTTTAGGTGCGACGGGAATGCCAGGATACCTTTCCCGACAAAGCAGGAAAATGGTCCCTCATCTCGAGATGAGGAGGGAAAACTGGTGCTCTTCTTGAGTTGTGGGGGCACCCTCAGTGTTCCTCTCGAGTGATGACGTGTATTTTGGGGAACTTGTTGAGTTGCCTCAAGGGTGTTAAGGACCCTTTCCAGGCACAAGAAGGAAGGTGAGATTTCTCTTGGGAAGCCACAGCGGAAAAGGGCCTCATCTCGCGTTGACTGCAGAAGCTCCAGGTATTTCTCGAGCAGAGGTAGGAAATTTGGAGTTCCTCTCGGGTTAAGACGGGGACCTCAGGGACCTGCTCTTGTGGCCTCAGGAAAGCCCAGTCTTCATGCAAAATGCGAGGGGCCTTTTGATTTCCTCTGCAGTCATTGCCAGGGCTGAGGTACTCATCTGGAGTGAGGCTGGAACCTCAGTTTTCCTCTCCAGTGCTGACTTGGAATTCGGGGTTCGTCTGGACTTTTCACAGGGGAGTCAGGCTTCATCTCATGTGGAGACTTGCAAGTCCTCTTTCCTCTCGAGCTGGAAAAGCAGTGTCAGGCATTCTGTCAAGTTGACATAGGGATCGATGGCTTTCTTTCGAGGTGCCACAGGGCTGTCACACATGAGATACTCTTTTATGTCAATCCTTGGGGTGACCGTCGAGTCAGTGCAGGGCAGTCAGCTGTATCTGTCGTGGATTGGGATATCAGGGTCTTTTGGAATGGTGGCACGACCGCAGGAGTTCTTCTCGAGTGTCAAGCTGGGACCGCCTCCTCTTCAGGTGCAACAGGAACGCCAGGATTCCTTCCCAACAAAGCACGGAAATGGACCCTTGTCTCAAGATGAGGAGGGAAATCCGGGGCTCTTCCTGAGTTGTGGGTGGACCCTCAGTGTTCCTCTCGAGTGAGGATGGGTATGTTGGGGAACTTCTTGAGTTGCCTCAAGAGTGTAAATGACACTTTCGAGGCTCAGGAAAGAAGGTGGGATTTCTCTCGAGATGCCACAGCAGAAAAGGGCCTCATCTCGCATTGAGGGGAGAATCTCCTGGTATTTCTCGAGTTGCGGCAGGAAACCTGGGGTACCTAGTGAGTTACAGTGGGGACCACAGGGACCCTCTCATGGGGCCTCAGGAAAGCCCAGTCTCCATGCGAGTTATGAGGGGTCTCTCAATTTCCTCTCCAGTCACTGGCAGTGCCAAGGTCCTCATCTGGAGTTGAGGGAGGAACCTCAGGTTTCCTCTCCAGAGCTGAGGTGGAACTCGGGGTTCCTGTGGAGTTTCCACAGAGTAGTCAGGCCTCGTATCTTGTGGAGACATGCAAGTCAGCTCTCCTCTCGAGCTGGAAAAGCATTGCCAGGCTTCCTGGCGAGTTGACATAGGGATCAGTAGCTTTCTCTTGAGCTGCCACAGGGCTGTCACACCTGCCATGTTGTTTTGAGTCGATCCTTGGGCTGATCGTCGTGTCAGTGAATGGGAGTCCGGTGTATCTGGAGTTGATTTGGACATCAGGGTCTTCTGGAATGTTTTCCTAACCCCTGGAGTTCCTCTCGAGTGTCAAGTTGATACCACCTCCTCTTGAGTTGCGACGGGAATGCCAGGTTTCCTTTCCCTATGAAGCAGGGAAGTGGACCCTCATCTCGAGATGAGGAGGGAAAACCGGGGCTCTTCTTGAGTTGTGGGTGGACCCTCGGTGTTCCCCTCGACTGGAGACGGGTAAGTCAGGGAACTTGTTGAGTTGCCTCACGGTGTCAAGGACCTTGTCAAGGCCCCAGATTTAAGGTGGGATTTCTGTCAAATCCCTCAGTGGAAAATGACCTCATCTCACGTTGAGGGGAGAATCTCCTGGTTTTTCTCGAGTTGTGGTAGGAAACTTGGGGTTCCTCTCGAGTTACGAAGGGGACCTCAGGGACACACTCGTGTGGCCTCAGGAAAGTCCAGTTTCCATGTGAGTTGTGGGGGGCCTCTCAGGATTCCTCTGCAGTCGCTGCCAGGGCCGAGGTCCTCATCTGGAGTGAGGCTGGAACCTCAGGGTTCCTCTCCAGTGCTGACTAGGAACTCGGGGTTCACCTGGACTTTCCACAGGGGAGTCAGGCCTCGTCTCGTGTGGAGACCTGCAAGTGTGCTCTCCTCTCGAGCTGCAAAAGTAGTGTCAGGCTTCCTTTCGAGTTAACATAGGGATCCATGGCTTTCTCTTGTGGTGCCAAAGGGCTGTCACACCTGCCATGGTGTTTTGAGTGGTTCATCAGGGTGACCGTCGAGTCAGTGCAGGGTAGTCAGCCATATCTGGAGTGGATTGGGACATCGGGGTCTTTTGGAATGGTGGCATGACCCTTGGAGTTCCTCTCGAGTGTCAAGTTGAGACCACCTCCTCTTGAGAGGCAACGGGAACGCCGGGATTCCTTTCCCAACCCTCAGCTCGAGAAGAGGAGGAAAAACCGGGGCTCTTCTTGCATTGTGGTGGAACCCTCGGTGTTCCTCTCGACTGGAGACGGGTTTGTCGGGGAACTTCTTGAGTTGCCTCAAGGGTTTTCAAGGACCCATTCGAGGCTCAAGAGGGAAGGTGGGATTTCTCTCGAGACTTCACAATGGAAAAGGACCTCATCTCGGGTTGAGGGGAGAATCTCCTGATTTTTCTCAATTTGCAGCAGAAAACTTGGGGTTCCTATTGAGGTAATACAGGGACTTCAGGGACCTGCTCTTGTTCTGTCAGGAAAGTCCAGGCTCCATTATAGTTGCGAAGGGCATCTCTGGATTCCTCTCCAGTCACTGCCAGGCCAGAGGTCCTCATATTTAGTTGAGTCCAAAACCTTAGGGTTGCTCTCCAGTGCTCACATGGATCTCGGGGTTCCTCTGGAGTTTCCACAGGTGAGTCAGGCCTTGTCTCGCTTGGAGACATGCAAGTCCACTCACCTCTCAAGCTGGAAAAGCAGTGTCAAGCTTCCTGTCAAGTTGACATAGCAATCGGTAGCTTTCTTTCATGGTGCCAAACGGCTGTCACACCTGCCATGATGTTTTGAGTGGTTCCTCGGGGTGACCATCGAGGCAGTGCAGGGGAGTCAGGTTTATCTGGAGTGGATTGGGACATTGGGGTCTTTTGGAATGGTGTCACGACCTTGGAGTTCCTCTCGAGTGTCAAGTTGAGACCACCTCCTCTTGAGGTGCGATGGGAACGCTGGGATTCCTTTCTTGACGAAGCAGGGAAATGGACCCTCATCTCGTGATGAGGAGGGAAAATCGGGGCTCTTCTTGAGTTGTGGTGGAACCCTTGATGTTCCTCTTGAGTGGAAATGAGTATGTCGGGGTACTTCTTAATTTGCATTCAGGGTGTCAAGTACCCTTTCGAGTCTCAGGAGGGAAGGTGGGATTACTCTTGAGACGCCGCAGCAGCAAAGGGCCTCATCTCATTTTGAGGGGACAATCTCCTGGTTTTTCTCGAGTTGCAGCAGGAAATATGAGGTTCCTCTCGAGTTACGATGGAGACCACAGGGACCCACTTGTGTGGCATCAGAAAGTCCAGTCTCCATGCGATTTGCGAGGGACCTCTCAGGATTCCTCTCCAGTTTGTGCCGGGGCCTACATCCTCATCTGGATCTAATGCTGGAAGCTCAGGGTTCCTCTCTAGTGCTGACATGGATCTCGGAGTTCCCATGGAGTATTAACAGGGGAGTCAGGCCTCGTCTCGTGTGGAGACATGCAAGTTTGCTCTCCTCTATAGCTCGAAAAGCAGTGTCAGGATTCCTGTCGAGTTGACATAGGGACCTGTGGCTTTCTCTCTGGGTCCCACAGGGCTGTTTTAGATGTCCAGCTCCTGTGGATCCAGGAAATTTGAAGATGATACAGTGATGGAGTCTGGGAAAAGACTATATAAATAGAAATATAAGAGAGATTAGGAAAAAATAGTGTAATAATAAAATTTAATGGAGAAAAAGGCTGAATAACTTGGTTTAGGCAGAAAACAAATAAAACCTCGATACAAGAGATTTGAACCATTTACATTAGGCCATCAGCACCCGCTTGAATAGTGGAGGGTGACCCGCCTTGGGCTCCCTCTCGCATGGGTCTTAGAAGCTAGGGCAAGTAAGTATACCTGGTGAGCCTCCACGCTCCACATGGGAATTGGGCCTGAAATGGAGAGGGAGGGTGAGGGAGAGAGAGAGAGAGAGAGGAAGTCGACACTGGGGGAAACAGATTTCCAAGAAATGTTTTCTAGAAGCTGGTCTGAGAAACTGGTCCATCCTTTATTGTTCAGAAAATCTTTTTATACCTTTGGTTATACATAGAGATCAATGGATAATACAAAACTATGCAGCGTCAGCAGCCCTGACTGTTATTGAGACCAGGCTTTCTCTCTGCATACCTAGCTGTATACACAAGTCTTAGATGATTTAGATCATTTTTTGGCCAGAGGGAACAGTAACATTTTACTGCCCTTTTCTGATAAGGTTCTGTCAAACAGAAAACCTTAAAAGTGTTGTTCTTCCCAAAGTCTGGTGCCATTCTCAGAAAGCACTAAATAAAGTTACATTCTTACATAGCAAGGACACAACAATTTATAACAAAGAAAGAGGAGTACAGTGATGTATAACAAAGAGAAAATTAATTAACTGAAAAGTCTAGTGTTGTTAACATCAAAACTACTATATTCCCATTTCTATATGTCAATTACATTGATTAATATCCTTCAGGTGCCTAAAATATAAAGAATATGGAGGCCTGGCAGCAGTCATTGACTCAACAGTGAAACCCATCACCACTATAATTTTTAGCTTTTTAGAAAAGGCTCTGTGTCTTTAAGATGTTTTAAGCTTTGTGCCATTCACAACTGGGGGGCTGTAAAAATCACAAATTGTAAAAGTCCGGGGGAACCTGTCAGGCAAGTTAGAGAGCCATCAGAGGGACTTGAGCTGAAACATTCCTTTCATCTACAGGAGACCGGATGGAGCTCTAAGTTGACTTTTTCCACAGAAAGTTGGTGGGGGACGGCCCCTGTTAATGTAAGAAGAATAGAAAGCACAGTACAATAAGTCTGGCAGACTCTGGTTTTGGGGAGTAGATACTCAAGAAAATCCATGGGGAACCCCTGAAGCCAGATCACACGTTTGCATATGGAAGGCTTCCTTCTTCATGAACTTTGCCATGGGCAGGATTCCTCATGCTGAACCCAGGTAGGCTGTCACACGTGCCACAGTGTTGTGAGTCGATACTTGGGGTGACAGTCGAGTCAGTGCAGGGAAATCAGGGGTATCGGGAGTGAACTGGGCCATCAGGGTCTTTTGGAATGGTGGCACTATCCCTGCAGTTCCTCTCGACTTTCAAGATGAGACTGCTTCCACTGGAGGTGAAATGGGAACGCCAGGATTCCTTTCTCTACATATCAGGGAAAGTGACCCTCATCTCGAGATGAGGAAGGAAAAACGGGGCTCTTCTTGACTTGTGGCAGGACCCTCAGTGATCCTCTCGAGTGGAGATGGGTATGTCGGGGAACTTCTTGAGTTGCCTCAAGGGTGTCAAGGACCCTTTCGAGGCTCAAGAGGGAAAGTGGGATTTCTCTCGAGATGCCACAGTGGAAAAGGGCCTCATCTTGCATTGAGGGGAGAATCTCCTGGTTATTCTCTAGTCTGCTCAGGAAACTTGGGGTTCCTCTCGAGTTACGACGGGGACCTCAGGGACACACTCGTGTGGCCTCAGGAAAGTCCAGTCTCCATGCGAGTTGCAAGGGGCCTCTCAGGATTCCTCTGCAGTGGCTGCTGGGGCCAAGGCCCTCATCTGGAGTTGAGGCCAGAACCTCAGGTTCTCTCTCCAGTCTTGAAATGGATCTCAGCGTTCCTCTGGAGTTTCCACAGGGGTGTCAGTCCTCGTCTCATGTGGAGACATGCAAGTCTGCTTTCCTCTAGAGCTGTCAAAGCAGTGTCATGCTTCTTGTCGTATGACATAGGGATTGGTGGCTTTCCCTCTAGGTGCCACAGCGCTGTCACACCTGCCATCACGTTTTGAGTCGATCCTCGGTGTGACCATTGAGTCTGTGCAGGGGAATCAGCTGTATCTGGAGTTGACTGGAACTTTGAGGTCTTTTGGAAGCGTGTCATGACCCCTGAAGTTCCCCTCGAGTTTTAATTTGAGACCACCTCCTCTTGAGGTGCGACGGGAACGCCACGATTCCTTTACCAAAAAGTAGGGAAATTTACCCTTATCTCGAGATGAGGAAGGAGCACCGGACTCTTCTTGAGTTGTGGCAGGACCCTCAGTGTTCCTCTCAAGTGGAGACGGGTATGTCAGGGAACTTCTTGAGTTGCATCAAGGGTGTCAAGGACCCTTTTGAGGCTCAAGAGAGAAGGTGGGATTTCTCTAGAGACGCCACAGCGGAATAGGGCCTCATCTCGTGCTGAGGAGAGAATCTCATGGTTTTTCTCGAGCTGTGTCAGGAAACTTGTGGTTCCTCTTGAGTTACAACGGGGAACTCCGGTTCCCGCTCATGTGGCCTCAGGAAAGTCCAGTGTCCATGTGAGTTCCGCGGGGCCTCTTGGGATTACTCTCCAGTCCGTACTGGGTCCTAGGTTCTCATCTGGAGCTGATGCCGCAACCTCAGGGTTCCCCTCCAGTGCTGACATGGACCTCGGTGTTTCAGTGGGGTTTCCACAGTGGAGTTAGGCCTCATTTCCTTTGGAGACATGCAAGACCGCTTTCCTCTCAATCTGTAGCAGTAGTGTCAGGCTTCATGTCGAGTTGACATAGGGATCTGTGGCTTTCTCTCGAGGTGTGACAGTGCTGTCACACCTGTCATAGTGCTGTGAGTCAATACTCGGGTAGACAGTCGTGTCAGTGCATGGGAATCAGGTGTACCTGGTGTGGAATGTGATATCGGGGTCCTTTGGAATGGTGGCACGACTCCTGGAGTTCCTCTCAACATTCAAGTAGAGAGTGCCTCCTCTTGAGCTGCAACGGAAATGCCTGGATTCCTTTCCGGAAGAAGCAGGGAAATGGACCCTCATCTCGTGATGAGGAGGGAAAACTGGGGCTCTTCCTGAGTTGTGGCAGGACCCTCGGTGTTTCTCTCGAGTGGAGACGGGTATTTCAGGGAACATCGTGAGTTGCCTCAAGGGTGGCAAGGACCCTTTTGAGGCTCAGGAGCGAAGGTGGGATTTCTCTCGAGATGCCACAGCAGAAAAGGGTCTCATCTTGCGTTGAGGGGAGAATCTCCTGATTTTTCTCAAGTTGCAGCAGGAAACATGGGGTTCCTCTCGAGTTATGATGGGGACATCAGGGATCCCCTCGTGTGGCCTCAGGAAAGACCAGTCTCCATGCAAGTTGCAAGAGGCCTCTCTGGATTCATATCCAGTCTCTGTCAGAGCAGAGGTCCTCCTCTAGATTTGTGGCCAGAACTTAGGGTTCTTCTCCAGCACTGACAGGAATCTCAGGGTTCCTCTGGAGTTTCCAAAGGGGAATAAGGCCTCGTCTCCTGTGGAGACATTCAAGTCCACTTTTCTCTTAAGCTATCAAAGCAGTGTCAGGCTTGCTGTCGAGTTGACAAAAGGATTGGTTGTGTTTTCTCGTGGTGCCACAGGGCTATCACACATGCCACCGTGTTTTGAGTCGATCCTTGGGGTGACCGTCAAGTTGGTGCAGGGAGTCAGGTGTATCTGGAATGGATTGGGACATCGGGGTCTTTTGGAATGGTGGCACGACCCTTGGAGATCCTCTCGACTTTCAAGTTGAGACCGCCTACTCTTGAGGTGTGACGGGAATGCCAGGATTCCTTTCTGACAAAGCAGGAAAATGGACCCTCACTTCGAGATGATGAGGGAAAACTGGGGCTCTTCTTGAGTTATGGTGGGACCCTCAGTGTTCCTCTCGAATGAAGACGGGTATGTTGGGGAACTTCTTTAGTTGCCTCAAGGGTATCAAGGACCCTTTCGAGGCTCAAGGGGGAAGGTGGGATTTTTCTCGAGATGCTGCAGTGGAAAATGGCCTCATTTCACGTTGAGGGGAGAATCTACTATTTTTTCTCAAGTTGCAGCAGGTAACTTGGGGTTCCTTTTGAGTTACAATGGGGACCTCAGGGACCCGCTCGTGTTGCCTCAGGAAAGGCCAGTCTCCATGTGAGTTGCAAAAAGCCTCTAGGGATTCCTCTGCATTCGCTGCCAGTGCCGAGTTCCTCATCTGGAGTTGAGGCCGGAACTTGAGGTTTTCTCTCCAGTGGTGACATGGATCTCAGTGTTCCTCTGGGGTTACCACAGGGGTTTCAGGCCTCGTCTCTTGTGAAGACATGGAAGTTCGCTTTCCTCTCGAGCTGTCAAAGCAGTGTCATGATTCCTGTGGCTTTCCCTTGAGGTGCCACAGGGCTGTCACACCTGCCATCGTGTTTTGAGTCGATCCTCGGTGTGACCATCGAGTACGTGCAGAGGAGTCAGCTGTATCTGGAGTTGATTGGAACATCAGAGTCTTTTGGAAGGGTGGCACGACCCCTGGAGTTCCTCTCGAGTGTCAAGTTGAGTCGGCTTCCTCTTGAGGTGCGACAGTAATGCCGTGATTCCTTTCGCAAAGAAGAAGGGAAATTTACCCTCATCTCGAGATGAGGAGCGAGAACCGGGACTCTACTAGAGTTGTGGCAGGACCCTCAGTGTTCCACTCAAGTGGAGACAGTTATGTCGGGGAAATTCTTGAGTTGGCTCAAGGGTGTCAAGGACCCTTTCGAGTCTCAAGAGGGAAGTTGGGATTTTTCTCAAGACACTGCAGTGGAAAAGGGCCTCATCTTACGTTCAAGAGAGAATCTCCTGTTTTTTCTCATGTTGCAGCTGGAAATTTGTGATTCCTCTTGAGTTATGATGGGGACCTCAGGGATCTGCTTGTGATGCTGCAGGAAAGGCCAGTCTCCATGAGAGCTGTGAGCGTCCTCTCTGGATTCTTCTACAGTCACTGCCTGGGCCGAAATCCTCATTTAGTGTTGAGGCAGGAATATTAGGTTTTCTCTCCAGTGCTGACATGGAATTCAGTACTCCTCTGGAGTTTCCAGAGCGGAGTCAGGCCTCGTCTTGTGTGGAGACATGCAAGTCCACTCTCCTCTTGAGCTGGAAAAGCAGTGTCAGGCTTCCTGTCGAGTTGACATAGGAATCGGTGACTTTTCCTTGATGTGCCACAGGAATGTAACACGTGCCATCATGTTAGGAGTCGATACTAAGGGTTGCATTCGAGTCAGTACTCGGGAATCAGGTGTATCTGTGGAGGATTGGGATATCAGTTGTCGGGGTCCATCTCTGGTGGATCTAGGGAATTTGAAGGGGAGATGGAGTTGGCTTCTTAGAAAATAATAATTTAATTAGAAATATAAAGTTAGGATAGAATAGTATAGTAGGAAAATTAGTGGAGAAAAGATGCTGAATAACTTGGGTTACGCAGAGAGCTAATAAAACCCCAAGACAAGAGGTTTGCACCATCTACATAGGCCACTGGCACCCCCTTGAATTGCGAAGACTGCCCCCCCCAAAGGGCTCTCTCTCGCGTGGGTCTTAGAACCCAGGGCAAGTAAGTAGACACGGTGAGCCTCCACTCCCCAGATGGCAATTCAGCCTGAAAAGGAGAGGGAGGGAGAGGGAGAAAGAGAGAGAGAGAATCGACATAGGAAAAACCAGTCTTTCCAGTGACTGGCCCATCTTTTTTTTTTTTTTTTTTTTTTTTTGTCCAGAAAGTCTCTTTATACTTTTGGTTGTACATAGAGATCAATGGATAATACAAAATTATGCAGCGTCAGCAGCGCTGACTCTTATTGAGACCAGGCTTTCTTTTTGCATACACAGCTGTATACACAAGTCTTAGGTGATTTACATCATCTTCTGGCCAGAAGGCCAATTAACATTTTACGGCCCTTTTCTGATAAGGATCTGTCAACCAGAAAACTTATTTGCCTTAATAGTGTTGTTCTTTCCAAAATCTGGTGCCATTCTCAGAAAGCACTAAGTAGTTACATTCTTACTAACAAGGAAACAACAATTTATAACAAGGAAAGAGGAGTACAGTGATTTATAACAAGATATAATTCATTAACTCAAAAGTCTAATGTTGCTAACATTAAAACTACTGTATTCCTTTTTCTATATCCCAATTACATTGATTAATATCCTTCAGATCCCTAAAAGATAAAGAATATAGAGGCCTAGCAGCAGGCATTGACTCAACAGTGGAACCCATCACCAATATAATTTCTAGCTTTTCAGAGAAGGCTCTATACCTTTAAGAAGCTTTAAGCTGCATGCCTCTCATGGTTGGGGGGCTGTATCACAAGTTGTAAAAGTCTGGGGGAATCTGTCAGGGAAGTTAGAATGCCATCAGAGGGATTTGAGCTGAGACACTCCTTTCATATGCAGGAGACCAGTTGGAGCTCTAAGTTAACTTTTTTCCAGAGGAAGGTAGTTGGGGATAGCCCCCTGTAATGTCAGAACAGTGTAGTATAGCAGAGAGTAAACAGACAGATTTTGGTTTCGGGGCAGAAACACAGGCAGAGGATCCCTTGAGACCTGACTTGTCTTGCCTGTCAGGTCTCTCCGCATGACCTTGTGTTGGGTGAGATCTCCTGTGCTAGTTCCCGGCAATTGGGGTCTTTTGGAATGGTGGTATGACCCCTGGTGTTCCTCTCGACTTTCCAGTTGAGACTGCCTCCTCCTGAGGTGCGACGGGAATGCCAGGATTCATGGACCCTCCTCTCGAGATGAGGAGGGAAACCCGGGGCTCTTCTTGAGTTGTGGCGGGACCCTCAGTGTTCCTATCGAGTGCATACGGGGATGTCGGGGAACTTTTTGAGTTGCCTCAAGGGTGTCAAGGACCCTTTCGAGGCTCAAGAGGGAAGGTGAGATTTCTCATGAGACGCTGCAGCAGAATAGGGCCTTATCTCACGTTGAGGCGAGAATCTCCTGTTTTTTCTCGAGCTGAGGCAGGAAACTTGCGGTTCCTCTTGAGTTACGACGGGGAACTCCGGGACCCGCTCGTGTGGCCTCAGGAAAGTCCAGTATCCATGTAAGTTCCGAGGGGCCTCTTGGGATTACTCTCCAGTCCATACTGGGTCCTATGTTTTCATCTGAAGCTGATTCCGCAACCTCAGTGTTCCCCTCCAGTGCTGACATGGACTTTGGGTTTCCAGTGAGGTTTTCACAGGGGAGTTAGGCCTCATCTCATGTGGAGACATGCAGTTCACTTTCCTCTCAATCTGTAACAGTAGTGTCAGGTTTCATGTCGAGTTGACATAGGGATCTGTGGCTTTCTCTCGAGGTGCCACAGGGCTGTCACACGTGTCATCCTGTTGTGAGTCTATACTCTGGGTGACAGTCGTGTCAGTACACGGGAATCAGGTATATCTGGTGTGGACTGGGACATTGGGGCACTCTGAATGGTGGCAAGACCCCTGGAGTTCCTCTCGACATACAAGTAGAGAGCACCTCCCCTTGAGGTGCAATGGAAAGGCCTCGATTACTTTCCCAACGAAGCAGGGAAATGGAACCTCATCTCGTGATGAGGAGGGAAAATCAGGGCTCTTCTTGAGTTGTGGCAGGACCCTCAGTGTTCCTCTCAAGTGGAGACGGGTATGTCTGGCAACATCTTGAGTTGCCTCACGGGTTTCAAGGACCCTTTTGAGGCTCAAGAGGGAAGGTGGAAATTCTCTCAAGACACTGCAGACGAAAAGGGCCTCATCAAATGTTGAGGGGAGAATCTCCTGGTTTTTCTCGAGTTGCGGCAGGAAACGTGGGTTTCCTCTGGAGTTACGATGGGGACCTCAGGGACCGGCTCGTGGAGCCTCAGGAAAGTGCAGCCTCCATGCGAGTTGGGGGAGGCCTCTTGGGATTCCTCTCCAGTTGTTGCTGGGGCCATGTCCTCATCTGGAGTTGAATCCGGAAACTCAGGGTTCCTCTCCAGTGCTGACATTGATCTCAGGGTTCCTCTGGAGATTCCACTGGGGAGTCAGGCCTCGTTTCATGTAGAAACATGCAAGTCCGCTTTCCCCTCGAGCTGTCAAAGCAGTGTCAGTCTTCCTGTAGAGTTGACATAGGGATTGGTAGCTTTCTCTCTAGGTGCCACATGGCTGTCACACCTACCATCGTGTTGTGAGTCGATCCTTGGGGTGACCGTCGTGTCAGTGCAGGGGAGTCAGATGTATCTGGAGTGGATTGGGACATCGGGG
The DNA here is from genome assembly GCF_032405125.1 of Capricornis sumatraensis. Lineage (NCBI taxonomy): Eukaryota > Metazoa > Chordata > Mammalia > Artiodactyla > Bovidae > Capricornis > Capricornis sumatraensis. The sequence continues at coordinate 2,557,671 of NC_091084.1, forward strand.
TCTTTTTGAATTGTGGCACCACCCTTGAGTTTCTCTTGACTTTCAAGTTGAGACTGCCTCCTCTGAGGTGTGATGGGAACACCGGGATTCCTTTCCTTACGAAGCAGGGGAATGGAGCCTATCTCGAGATGAGGACGGAAAACTGGGGCTGTACTTGAGTGGTGGTGGGACTCTCAGTGTTCCTCTTGAGTGGAGACTGGTATATTGGGGAACTTCATGAGTTGCCTCAAAGGTGTCAAGGACCCTTTCGAGGCTCAAGAGGGAAGATGGGATTTCTCTTGAGACGCCACATCAAAAAAAGGCCTCATCTTTTCTTCAGGAGAGAATCTCCTGGTTTTTCTCGAGTTGCGGCAGGATATTTGGGATTCCTCTTGAGTTACGAGGGGGATCTCAGGGACCCGCTCATGATGCCGCAGGAAAGTCCAGTCTCCATGTGAGTTGCGAGGGGCCTCTCAGAATTCCTCTCCATTTTCTGCCATGTCTAAGGCCCTAATCTGGTGTTGAGGCTGGAAATTTTGGTTTCCTCTCCAGTGCTGACATGGATCTTGGGTTTCCTCTCGAGTTTCCACAGGTGAGTCAGGCCTCATCTGGAGTGGAGACATGCAAGTCCACTTTCCTCTTGAGCTGGAAAAGCAGTGTCAGTCTTGCTGTCGTGTTGACAGTGATTGGTGGCTTTCTCTCATGGTGCCACAGTGCTATAACACGTGCCATCGTGTTTTGAGTTGATCCTAGGGGTGACAGTCAGAGTAGTGCAGGGGAGAGTCAGTTATATCTGGAGTGGATTGGAACATTGGGGTCTTTTGGAATGGTGGCACGAATCCTGGAGTTCCTCTCCACATTCACATTGACACCGCCTTCTCTTGAGGTGTGACGGGAACCCCGGGATTCCTTTCCCGATGAAGCAGGGAAATGGACCATCACCTCGAGATGAGGAGGGAAAACCGAGGCTCTTCTTGAGTTGTGGAGGGACTTTCGGTGTCCCTTTCGAGTGGATACTGGTATTTGGGGAACTTCTTGATTGCCTCAAGTGTGTCAAAGACCCTTCCGAGGCTCAAGATGTAATGTGGGATTTCTCTCGAGATGCCGCAAAGCAAAAGGGCCTCATGTCGTGTTGAGGGGAGAATCTCCTGTTTTTTCTCGAGTTGCAGCAGGAAACTTGGGATTCCTCTCAAGTTACAATGGGGACCTCAGGGACACGCTCGTGTTGCCTCCAGGAAGTCTAATCTCCATGCAAGTTGTGAAGGGCATATGGGGATTCCTCTCCAGTCGGTGCTGGGTCTTAGGTCCTCATCTGGAGCTGAAGCTTGAACCTCAGTGTTCCTCTCCAGTGCTCACATGGATCTTGGGATTCTTATGTAGTTTCAACAGAGGAGTTGCTCGCAGCCAGCGAGAGGAGTTCTGCCCATGGCAAAGGTCATGAGGAAGGAAGCTCGGCATTACTCGAAGGCTGGATTGACCCTCAGGAGACCCCCTGTTCCTGAGCATCTACCCCCAAAACCAGAGTCTACCTACTTGACTGTTTTATTCTCTCACTGACAGCTCTGATTTTACAGGGGTCTGTCCCCTGCCACCTCTCTCAGAGAAGGAGTTAACTTACAGCTCCAAGAAAATAAAAATTCCTGGGTGTTGCAAGAGTGTTTCAAGTTCTGAACTCCTCTGAAGGTTATCTAGCCTGCCTGAACAGGTTCATCCGGCCACGTGTGATTGTTTACAGCCTCCCAACCATAAGAAGAACGAGATTTTTTAGACTTACTGAAGGCAGATTCTTTTAGGAAGTTAGAAATTATTAGTATAGTGGGTTGAATAGGAATCATATTGCTGAAGGGTTTTTCATTTGTTAGGCCAATATTTGCTGCTAAGTCTCCATATCCCCTGCCCTTATAAGGAATATAACTAGCATATAGGAGAAATAAGCATTAACCTTTAAGATTAATCATGTTAAACTTAGGCTAAGTAAATCCCTTTCTTAATTGTAATCCACTACACCCTCACCTTATAGAAACACAACTTTATATGGTACCTTTGGAGGGTGGTGCCTGGTTTAAGAAAAATCAACACTGGAAAATAAGTTTTCTGGTTGACTGACCATTATCAGAAAAAAAAGGATCATAAAATGTTAGCAGGCCCCCTGGCCAGAAGTTGATGTAAAACCCCTAAGACCTTTTTGTATACATTTATATGAAGCGCCTGATTTTCATAAACGTCAGGAATGCTGACTCCCATGTGACTTTAAAAATTGCACTTGTCTCTATGTGTAAAAAAAGATATATAAGCAAACCTGAAAATAAAGAAAACGGATCAGTTTCTGGAAAGACTGATTCCACCATGTATTTCTTGTTCTCCGTTTTTCTGGCAGAATTCCATCTGGAGTATGGGTACTCCTCAAGCCTGCTAATTTTGACCTGGCTTCTAAGACCCATGCGAGAGGGAGCCCAAGGCAGGGCACCCTCCGTTATTCAAGTGGGAGCCAGTGGCCTACGTAGGTGGTGCAAACTCCTTGTCTTGGAGTTTTATTGGTATTCTGCATAAATCAAGCTATCAGCCTTTTTTCTCTGCTAATTTTCCTACTACACTATTATTTTCTAATCTCTGTTTATACTTCTAATTAAATAGTTTTTTCTAGGACCCCGGATTCCATCTCCCCTTCGAATTAACCTGGATCCACTGGGGCTGTACCCGGGCAGGGAGTCAACCTTGTCTTGTGTGGAGACATGCAAGTCCACATTCCTCTCGAGCTGTAACAGTAGTGTCAGGTTTCCTGTCGAGTTGACATAGGGATCTGTGGCTTTCTCTTGAGGTGCCACAGAGCTGTCACACGTGTCATTGTGTTGTGAATCGATACTCTGGGTGACAGTTGAGTCAGTGCAGGAGAATCAGGTGTATCTGGAGTGGACTGGGATATTGGGGTATTTTGTAATGGTGGCACGAACCCTGGAGTTCCTCTCGACTTTCAAGTTGAAACTGTCTCCTCCTGACATGTAACGGGAATGCCGGTATAACTTTCCTGAAGAAACAGGGAAAGGGACCCTCATCTCAAGATGAGGAGGGAAAAAAGGGACTCTTCTTGAGTCATGGCGGGACCTTCGGTGTTCCTCTCGAGTGGAGATGGGGATGTCGGGGAACTTCTTGAGTAGCCTCAAGGGTGTCAAGGACCCTTTCAAGGCTGAAGACGGAAGGTGGGATTTCTCTCGAGATGCCACAGCAGAAAAGGGTTTCATCTCGCGTTGAGGGGAGAATCTCCTGGTTTTTCTCGAGTTGTGGCAGGAAACTTGGGGTTCCTCTCGAGTTATGATGGGGACCACAGGGACCCGCTCATGTGGCCTCAGGAAAGTCCAGTCTCCATGCGAGTTGTGAGGGGCCTCTCAGGATTCCTCTTCAGTCACTGCCGGGTCCTAGGCCCTCATCTGGAGCTGAGGCCGGAAGCTCAGGATTCCTCTACGGTGCTGACATGGATCTTGGGGTTTCTCTGGAGTTTCCACAGGGGAGTTAGGTCTCGTCTCGTGTGGACACATGAAAGTCTGCTTTCCTCCCGAGTTGTAACAGTAGTGTCAGGCTTCCTGTCGAGTTTACATAGGGGTCTGTGGCTTTCTCTCATAGTGCCACAGGGCTGTCACACGTGCCATCGTGTTTTGAGTCAATAGTAGAGGTGACAATCAAGTCAGTGCAGGGGAACCAGGTGTATCTGGTGTGGACTGGGATATTGGGGTCTTTTGAAATAGTAGCACAACCCCTGGAGTTCCTGTCGACTTTCAAATTGAGATCGCCCACTCTTGAGGTGCAACGGGAAGGGTGGGATTCCTTTCCTGACGAAGCAGGGAAAAGGATCCTCATCTCGAGATGAGGAGGGAAAACCGAGGTTCTTCTTGAGTCGTGGTGGGATGCTCGGTGTTCCTCTCAAGTGGAGACGTTATGTTGGGGAACTTCTTGAGTTGCATCAAGGGTGTCAAGGACACTTTCGAGGCTCAAGTGGGAAGTAGGGATTTCTCTCGAGACTCCGCAGTGGAAAAGGGCCTCATCTCGGGTTGAGGGGAAAATCTCCTGGTTTTTCTCGACTTGTGGCAGCAATTTTGCGGTTCCTCTCGAGTTATTTCTGGGACTTTAGGGACCCACTCGTGTTGCATCAGGAAAGTCCAGTCTCCATGCTGATTGCAAGGGACCTTTTGGGATTCCTCTCCACAGGGTTCTGGGTCCTAGGTCCTCATCTGGAGCTGAGGCTGGAACTTCATGTATCCTCTCCAGTGCTGACATGGATCTCGATGTTCCTGTGGAGTTTACAAGGGGGATCAGTCCTTGTTTCCTGTGGAGACATGCAAGTCTGCATTCTTCTTCAGCTGTAACAGTAGTGTCATGTTTCGTGTCGGGTTGACTTGGGGATCTTTGGCTTTCTCTCAAAGTGCCACAGGGATGTCACACGGCCATAGTGTCGTGATTCAATACTCAGGGTGACAGTCGAATCAGCGCAGGGGAATCAGGCATATCTGCAGTGGACTCGGACATTGGGGCCTTTTGGAATGTTGTCACGACCCCTTGAGTTCCTCTCGACTTTCAACTTTGAGACCATCTCGTATTGAGCGATGGGAACACTGGGATTCCTTTCCCTACGAAGCAGAGAAACAGATGCTCATCTCGAGATGTGGAGGAAAGTACGGGGCTCTTCTGGAGTCATGACGGCACCCTCAGTGTTCCACTTGAGTGGAGACGTTTACATCAGGGAACTTCTTGAGTTGAGTCAAGAGTGTAAGGTCCCTTTCGAGGCGCAAGAGGGAAGGTGGGATTTATCTCAAGATGCCAAGAAGAAAAGGGCCTCATCTTGCGTTGAGGGGAGAATCTCCTGGTTTTTCTCGAGTTGAGCCTGGAAACTTGGGATTCCTCTCTAGTTCGATGAGTACCTCAGGGTCCCGCTCATGTATCCTCAGGAAAGTCCAGTCTCCATGTGAGTTGCGAGGGGCCTCTCAAGATCACTCTCCAGTCGCTGCCGAGTCCTAGGCCCTCAACTGGAGCTGAGGCTGCAACCTCAGGCTTCCTCTCCAGTGCTGACAAGGATCTTGGGGATTCTATGGAGTTTCCACAGGGCAGTGAGGCCTCATCTCTTGTGGAGACATGCAAGTCCGCTTTCCTCCCGAGATGTAAAGGCAGTGTCAGGCATCCTGTTGAGATGACATAGGAATTGTGGCTTTTTCTCTAGGTGCCATAGGGATGTCACACGTGCCATCGTGTTGTGAATTGATATTCAGGGTGACAGTCGAGTCAGTGCAGGGGAATCAGGTGTATCTGGAGTGGATTCAGACACCGGGGCCTTTTGGAATGATGCCACGACTCCTTGAGTTCCTCTCGACTTTCAACTTGAGACCACCTCCTCTTGAGGAGCGACGGGAACACAGGGAATCCTTTTCCTACGAGGCAGGGAAACGGACCCTTATCTCGAGATGAGGAGGATAGAACGGGGCTCTTCTGGAGTCGTGATGGCACCCTCGGTGTTTCACTTGAATGGAGACGTTTATGTCAGGGAACTTCTTGAGTTGCATCAAGAGTGTAAGGTCCCTTTCGAGGCGCAAGAGGGAAGGTGGGATTTCTCTCGAGATGCCATAGCAGAAAAGGGCCTCATCTCGTGTTGAGGGGAGAATCTCCTATTTTTCCTCGATTTGCGCAGGAAAATTGTGGTTCCTCTCGAATTCGACGGGGACCTCAGTGTCCCACTTGTGTGGCCTCAGGAAAGGCCGGTCTCTATGCGAGTTGCGAGGGACCACTAGGTATTCCTCTCCCATTGCTTCTGGGACCAAAGTCCTCATCTGGAGTGGAGACTGGAACCTCTCGGTTCCTCTCCAGTGCTGACATGGATCACGGGGTTCCTCTGGAGTTTCCACAGGGGAGTCAGGCCTCGTCTCATGTGGAGACATTCAAGTCCGCTTTCCTCTCGAGCTGGTAAAGCAATGTCAGGCTTCCTGTCGAGTTCACATACAGATCGGAGGCTTACTCTCGAGGTGCCACAGGGCTGTCACACCTGCCATCGTCTTTCGAGTCGATACTCGCGGTGACCATCGAGTCTGTGCAGGGGAATCAGGAGTATCTGCAGTGGATTGGGACATCTGGGTCTTTCGGAATGTAGGCACGACCCTTGGAGTTCCTCTCGAGTGTCAAGTTGAGACCACCTCCTCTTGAGGCACGATGGGAATACTGGGATTCCTTTCCCAACGAAGCAGGGAAATGGACCCTCATCTCGAGATGAGGGAAAACCGGGGCTCTTCTTGAGTCGTGGCGGGACCCTCGGTGTTCCTCTCTAGTGGATACTGGTATGTTGGGGAACTTCTTGAGTTGCCTCAAGTTTGTGAAGGAGCCTATCGAGGCTCAAGAGGAAAGGTGGGATTTCCCTCGAGACGCCACAGCAGAACAGGGCCTCATCTCGCCTGGAGGGGAGAATATCCGGGTTTTACTGAGTTGTGGCAGGAAAGTTGAGGTTCCTCTCGAGTTACAATGGGGACCTCAGGGATCCTCTCGTTTTGCCTCAGGAAAGGCCAATCTCCATGCGATTTGTGAGGAGCCTCTTGCGATTCCTCTCCAGTCGCTGCCAGGGCCGAGGTCCTCACCTGGAATGGAGGCCAGAGCCTCAGGTTTCCTCTCCAGTGCTGACATGGTCTCGGGGTTCCTCTGGAGTTTCCACAAGGGCGTCATGCCTCCTCTCATGTGGAGACATGCAAGTCCACTTTCCTCTCGAGCTGGAAAAGCAGTGTCAGGCTTCCTGTCGAGTTGACATAGGCATCGGTGTTTTCTCTCGAGGTGCCACTGGCTGTTACATCTGCCATCATGTTTAGAGTCTATCCTCGGGCTGACCGTCGAGTCAGTGCAGGGGAGTCAGATGTATCTGGAGTAGATTGGGACATCGGGGTCTTTTGGAATTGTGACATGTACCCTGGAGTCCTCTGGAGTGTCAGTTTGAGACCGCCTCCTCCTGAGGTTTGACGGGAACGCCAGGATTCTTTTCCCAATGAAACAGGGAATGGACCCTCATCTCGAGATTAGGAGGGATAACCGGGGCTCTTCTTGAGTTGTGGTGGGACATTCCGTGTTCCTCCAGGTGGAGACGGATATGTCGGGGAACTTCTTGAGTTGCTTCAAAGGTGTTAGGGCCCCATTCGGGGCTCAAGAGGGAAGGCGGGATTTCTCTCGAGATGCAGCAGCAGAAGAGGTCCTATCTCGCCTTGAGGGGAGAATCTCTTGGTTTTTCTCGAACTGTGGCAGGAAACTTGGGGTTCCTCTCGAGTTATGAAGGGGACCTCAGTGACACGCTCGTGTGGCCTCAGGTAAGACCAGTCTACATTTGAATTGTGAGTGGTCTTATGGGATTCCTCTGCAGTTGCTTCTGGGGCTGAGGTCCTCATCTGGAGTGGAAGCTGGAACCTCATGTTTCCTCTCCAGTGCTGACATGGATCTCGGCGTTCCTCTGGAGTTTCAACAAGGGAGTCAGGCCTCATCTTCTATGGAGACATGCAAGTCTGCTTTCCTCTCAAGCTGTAACAGTAGTGTCAGGCTTCCTCTCGAGTTGACATTGGGTTCTGTGGCTTTGTCTTGAGGGGCCACCCGGCCGTCACACTTGCCATCGTGTTTTGTTTCAATACTCAGGGTGATAGTCGAGTCCCTGCAGGGGAATTAGTTGTATCTGGTGTGGATTGGGATTTCAGCATCTTTGGGAATGGGTACGACCTCTGGCATTCCTCTCAATTTTCATTTGGAGAATGCCTCCTCTTGAGTTGTGAAGGGAACACCGGAATTCCTTTCCGGACCAAGCAGGGAAGTGGACCCTCATCTCGAGATAAGGAGGGAAAAACGGGGCTCTTCTTGAATTGTGGCCGGACCCACGGTGTTCCTCTCGAGTGGAGACGGGTATGTCGGGGAACTTCTTGAGTTGCATCCAGGGTGTCAAGGACATTTCGAGCCTTAGAATGGAAGGTTGGATACTAGGGTCCAGCCCTCCATGGTAATTCGAAGGGGAGATGGAGTAGGTGAGGAAAAACTTATTTATTTAGAAATAAAAACAGAGATTAGGAAAGTATATTGAAGTAGGAAAATCTATTGAGAAAAGAGGCTGAATAACTTGGTTTACGTGAAGCACTAATCAAACTTTGAGACAAGAGGTTTGCACCATCTACATTAGGCCACCATTGCCCCCTTGAATAGCGGATGATGACCGGCCTTGGTCTCCCTGTCACATGGGCCTTAGAAGCCAGGGCAAGTAACTAGACATGGCGAGCCTCCACGCCCCAGAATGGAATTCATCCTGAAAAGCAGAAGGAGGGAGGGAGAGAGAGAGTGATTTGACATGGGGGAAACCAGTCTTTCCAGTGACTGCCCCCCCCTCTATTGTCCGTAAATTATTTTTATACATTAGGTCGTACATAGAGATCAACAGATAATACAAAATTATGCAGCATCAGCAGCCCTGACTCTTATGGAGACCAGGCTTTCTCTCTGCTTACCTAGTTGTATACACAAGTCTAAGGTGATTTACATCATCTTCTGGCCAGAAGACAAATTAACATTTTACGGCCCATTTCTGATAAGGGTCTGTCAACCAGATAATTTATTTACCTTAATAGTGTTGTTCTTCCCTGCCAGGGTCCAGCCCCATTGGATCCAGGGTAATTGGATCCATGGGGTGGAGAGGAAAAACTTATTTATTTAATTAGAAATATAAAGAGTGATTAAGAAGATATAGTGTAGTAGGAAGATTTAGTGGAGAAAAGATGCTGAGTAACTTGGTTTAGGGGAAAAGCCAATAAAACTTCAAGACAAGAAGTTCGCACCATCTACATTAGGCCACTGGCACCCACTTGAATATCAAAGGGTGCCCTGCCTTAGGCTCCCTTTTGCGTGGATCTTAAAAGCCAGGGTAAGTAAGCAGACGTGGTGAGCCTCCTCGCTCCAGATGAGAATTCAGCCAGAAAATAAAGTAAAGAGGACAGGGGGAAAGCAGTCCAGTGACTGGCCAATCCTCTATTGTCCAGAAAGGCCTTTTATTCCTTTTTTTGTACATAAAGATCAATGGATAATATAAAACTATGCAGCATCAGCAGCCCTGACTTTTATCGAGACCAGGCTTTCTCTTTGCATACCTAGTTGTATACAAAAGTCTTAGGTGATTCACATCATCTTCTGGCCAGAAGGCCCTTTTCTGATAAGGGTTTGTCAACCAGAAGACTTATTTATGTTATTCTTCCCAAAGTCTGGTGCCACTCTCAGAAAGCACTAAATAAAGTTGCATTCTTACATAGTAAGGATACAACAATTTATAACAAGTAAAAGGAGTACAGTGACTTACAACAAAGAGAAAAGTAATTAACTCAAATGTCTAGTGTTGCTAACATAAAAACTACTATATTCCTACTTCTATATCCCAATTACATTGATTAATATCCTCCAGGTGCCTGACACATAAAGAATATGGAGGCCTGGCAGCAGTCATTGACTCAACAATGAAACCCATCACCAGTATAATTTTTAGCTCTTTAGAAATGGCTCTGTATCTTTAAGATGCTTTAAGCTTTGTGCCTCTCTCGGTTGGGGGGCTGTAAGCATTTCACAAGCTGCACAATTTTCAGGGGAACCTGTCAGGCAAGTTAGAGAGTCATCAAAAGGGTTTGAGCTAAAACATTCCTTTCATATGCAGGAAAAGTTTAACTGGAGCCCTAAATTAATTCCTTTAAGAGGAAAGAAAGTGAAAAGCACAACACAATAAAATCAGGCCGACTCTGGTTTTTGAGGGTAGATGTTCAGGAAAACTCAGGGGTAACCCCTAAAGCCAGATCACACCTTTGCATTTTGTCGGGCTTCCTTCCTCATGACCTTTGCCATGGGCAGGATTCCTCACGCTGGTTCCCGGCACTTCCCAAAGTCTGGTGCCACACTCAGAAAACAATAAATAAAGCTACATTCTTACATAGCAAGGACACCACAATTTATAACAAGGAAAGAGGAGTACAGTGATTTATAATAAAGTGAAAATTGACTAACTCAGAAGTCTAATGTTGCTAACATCAAAACTAGTATATTCCTATTTCTGTATCCCATTTACATTGATTAATATACTCCAAGGTGCATAAAAGATAAAGGATATGGAGGCCTGGCAGTAAACATTAACTCAACAATCAAACTAATTCTTATCTCTAAAAGGCTCTATATCTTTAAGATGTTTTAAGCTTCGTTTTTCTCATGGTTGTTGGCCATAAACAATTCACATGTGTATTTGTAAAAATCTGGACAGAGCAGTCAAGTAAGTTAGAAAGCTATCAGAGGGGTTTAAGCCCAGACATTCTTTTTATATGCAGGAGCCTGTTAACTGGAGCTCTAAGTTTACTTTTTCCAGAGAAAGGTGGTCGGGGATAGCCCCCTGTAATGTCAGCAGAATAGAGTGTAGCAGACAGTAAATAGACAGATTTTGGTTTAAACAAGTAGATGCTCAGGCAGAGGACCCCTTGAGAACTGACTCGCCTTGCCAGTCAGGTCTCTCTGCATGACCTTGTCATGGGTGGGATCTCCTGTGCTAGCTCCCGGCAATGGGATTTCTCTCGAGACGCCGCCACAGAAAAGGGCCTCAACTCACGTTGAGGGGAGAATCTCCTGATTTTTCTCGAGTTGTGCCAAGAAACATGGTGTTCCTCTCGAGTTACGACGGGGACCTCAGGGACTCGCTTGAGTTACCTCAGGAAAGTCCAGTTTCCATGTGAGTTGCGAGGGGCCTCTTGGGATTCCTCTGCAGTCGGTGCCAGGTCATAGAACCTCATCTGGAGCTGAGGCCACAGCCTCAGGATTCCACTCCAGTGCTGACATGGATCTCGGGGTTCCTATGGAGTTTCCACAGGGGAGTCAGGCCTTGTCTTGCGTAGAGACATGCAAGTCCACTTTCCTTTCGAGCTGGAAAAGCAGTGTCAGGCTTCCTGTTGAGTTGATATAAGGATCTGTGACTCTCTCTCGAGGGGCCAAGGGGCTGTCACATGTGACATCGTGTTGTGAGGATACTTGAGGTGACAGTCGAGTCAGTGCAGGGGAATCAGGTGTATCTGGAGTGGATTGGGACATCAGAGACTTTTGGAATGGTGCCATGACGCCTGGAGTTCCTCTCGAGGTTCAAGTTGAGACCGCCTCCTCTTGAGGTGTGAAGGGAACTCCGGGATTCCTTTTCCGAGGAAGCAGGGAAATGGACCCTTATCTCGAGATGAGGAGGGAAAAACGGGGCTCTCTTGAGTTGTGGCTGGACCTTTGGTGTTCCTCTCGAGTGGAGACGGGTATTTTGGGAAATTCTTGAGTTGTATCAGGGTGTCAAGGACCCTTACAAGGCTCAAGAGGGAAGGTGGGATTTCTCTAGAGATGCCACTTTGGAAAAGGGCCTCATCTCACGTTTAAGGGAGAATCTCCTGTTTTTTCTCGAGTTTCAGGAGGAAACTTGGGTTTCCTCTCGAGTTACGATGGGGACCTCAGGGACCCTCTCGTGTTGCCTCAGGTAAGTCCAGTCTCCATGCGAGTTGCGAGGGGCCTCTCAGGATTCCTCTCCAGTCGGTGCCATGTCCTACGTCCTCATCTGGAACTGAGGCCGGAACCTCAGTGATGAGAGCCAGTGTGAGGAACTCCGCCCATTGCAAAGGTCATGAGGAAGTAGGCTTTGGCATAGGCAAAGGTGGGATTGAGCCTCAGGAGACACCCTGTCCCCAAGCATCTACCTCCAAAACCAGAGTCTGCCTCCTTTACTGCTTCATGCTCTGACTTACACCTCTGACTTTAAGGGGGACTGCCCACCACCACCTCTCTTGTGGAAGGAGTTGACTTGCAGCTCCAGTCAGTAAAACATCTTGGGCATGACAAGAGTGTTTCTACTTACAATCTCTTCTGAAGGTTCTCTAGCCTGCCTGAGCAGGTCCTTCTGGCCATATGTGATTGTTTACAGCCTCCCAACTGTAATAGGCACTAGATGCTATAAACTTTCTAAATACAGATTCTTTTGAGAAGTTAGAAATTTTGAGTATGGTGGGTTGGTTAGAAATTATACTGGTGAAGGGTTTTCATTTGTTGGTCCAAGATTTGCTGCTAAGTCTCCATATTCCTTGCCCTTATACACATTAATGAATATAACTAGCATATAAGAGAAATAAGTATTGACCTTTGGTATTACTCATGTTAAACCTTAGGCTAAGTAAATTCCTTTCTCGATTGTAACCCACTGGACCTTCACCCTATAGGAATGCAACTTTATCTGGTACCTTCGGAGGGTGGCACCTGATTTAAGAAAATTCACCCCTGGGAAATAAGTTTTCTGGTTGACTGACTGTTATCAGAAAGAAAGGGTCATAAAATATCAGCAGGACTCATGTCCAGAAGATGCTGTAAAGCCACCGAAGACCTTTTGTATATATTTATATGAAGCACCTGATTTTGATAAAGGTCAGGTCTTCTGACACCTCATGACTTTGTATTCTGTTTCTATGTATAACAAAAAGTACATAAGTAAACCTGAAAAATAAAGAAAACGGACCAGTTCCAGGAAAGACTGGTTTCCCCTCTGTGGTCTTTTCTCGTTCTCTTCTTTTCTGGCTGAATTCCCATCTGGAATGTGGAGGCTCACCATGTCTACTAACTTGCCCTGGCTTCTAAGACCCACGTGAGAAGGAGCCCAGGTGGGACACCCTCCGCTATTCAGGTGGGCACCAGTGGCCTACATAGATGGTGCAAATTCCTTGTCTTGGAATTTTATTGGTTTTCCATGTAAACCAAGCTTTTCAGCCTCTTTTTTCCACAAATTTTCCTACTACACTATTCTTTTCTAATATCTCTTTATATTTCTAATTAAATAGTTTTTTTTTCCTAGGATACTGACTCCATCTCCCATTCAAAGAACCCTGGATCCACCGGGGCTGGACCCTGGCACCTCAGAGTTCCTCTCCAGTGCTGACATGGATCTCGGGGTTTCTATGGAGTTTCAACAGGGGAGGCAGGCCTCATCTTGTGTGGAGACATGCAAGTCCACTTTCCTCTCAAGCTGGAACAGTAGTGTCAGGGTTCCTGTCGAGATGACATAGGGATTGGTGGCTTTTTCTTGAGGGGACACATCGCTGTCACACGTGCCATCGTGTTTGGAGTCGATACTCGGGGTGACAGTCGAGTCAGTGTAGGGGAATCAGTTGTATTTGAGGTGGTTTGGGACATGCGGGCCTTTTGGAATGGTGTCACATCCCTTGGAGTTCCTCTCAGCATTCAAGTTTAGACTGCCTCCTATTGAGGTGTGACGGGAGTGCTGGGATTCCTTTCCCGACGAAGCAGGGAAACGGACAATTGCCTCGAGATGAGGAGGGAAAAACGGGGCTCTTCTTGAGTTCTGGTGGGACCCTCGGTGTTCCTTTTGAGTGGAGACGGGTATGTCGCTGAACTTCTTGAGTTGCATCCAGGGTGTCAAGGACCCTTTCGAGGCTCAAGAGGGAAATTGGGATTTCCCTCGAGATGCCGTGGTGGAAAAGGGCCTCATCTCACATTGAGGGGAGAATCTCCTGGTTGTTTTTTTTTTTCCAATTGTTGCAGGAAACTTGGGGTTCCTCTCGAGTTATGATGGGGACCTAATAGATCTGATCGTGTTGCCTCAGGAAAGTCCAGTCTCCTTGCGAGTTGTGAGGGGTCTCTCAGGGTTCCTCTCCGGTTGGTGCTGAGTCCTAGGTGCTCATCTGGAGCTAAGGCAATAACCTCAGCGTTCCTATCCTGTGCTGACATGGATCTCGGAGTTCCTATGTAATTTCAACAGGGGAGTCAAGCCTAGTCTCGTGTGGGGACATGCAAGTCCACTTTCTTCTCGAGCTGTAACAGTAGTCTCAGGCTTCCTGTCGGGTTGACATAGGGATCTGTGGCTTTCTCTCAAGATGCCACAGGGCTGTCACACGGTCCATTGTGTTGTGACAGTGGTGTCAGTGGTGACAGTGGAGTCAGTGCAAGGGAATCAGGTGTTTCTGGAGTAGATTCAGATATAGGGGTATTTTGGAATGCTGACACAAGCCCTTCTGCTCGACTTTCATGTTGAGACCTACTCCTCTTGAGATGCCCCGGGAACGCCGGGATTCCTTTCCCGACGAAGCAGGAAAATGCACCCTCACCTCGGGATGAGGAGGGAAAAATGGGACTCTTCTTGAGTTGTGGCGGGACCCTCGGTGTTCCTCTTGAGTGGAGACGGGTATATTGGGCAACTACTTGAATTGTATCAAGGGTGTCAAGGACCCTTTCGAGGCTCAAGAGGGAAGGTGGGATTTCTCTCGAGACACTACAGTGGAAAAGGGCCTCATCTTGCATTGAGGCAAGAATTTCCTGGTTTTTCTCTAGCTGCAGCAGGAACTTTGGGTTTCCTCTCGAGTTATGACTGGGATCTCAGGGACCCACTCGTGTGGCCTCTGGAAAGTCCATGTCTCCATGTGAGTTGTGAGGGGCAACTCTGGGTTCCTCTCCAGTCATTGCCGGGTCGTAGGTCCTCATCTGGAGCTGAGGCCGCAGCCTCAGTGTTCCTCTCCTTGCTGACATGAATCTCAGCGTTCCCATGTAGTTTCCACAGGGGAGTCAGGCCTCATCTCATGTGGAGACATGCAAGTCCGCCTTCCTCTTGAGCTGTAACAGTAGTATCAGGCTTCCTGTCGAGTTGACATAGGGATCTGTGGCTTTCACTCGAGGTGACACAGGGCTGTCACATGTGCCATCCTTTTGTGAGTCGATCTTCAGGGTGACAGTCGATTCAGTGCAGGGGAATCAGGTGTATCTGTGGTGGATTGGGACATCGGGGTTTTTGGAATGCTGGCACGAACCCTGGCGTTCCTCCCGACTTTCAAGTTGAGACGGCTACCTCTTGAGGTGCAATGGGAAGGCCAGGATTCCTTTCCCGACACAGCAGGGAAATGGACCCTCATCTCGAGTTGAGGAGGGAAATATGAGGCTCTTCTTGAGGTGTGGTGAGACCCTCAGTGTTCCTCTCGAGTGGAGACAGGTATGTCGGTGCCAGGAGCCAGCACAGGAGGTCCCACCCTTGACAAGGTCATGCAGCAATACCTGACAGGCGTGTCAAGTCTCAAGGGGTCCTTTGCCTGAGTATCTACCCTGAAACCAAATCTGTCTGTTTACTGTCTTCTATATTATACTCTTCTGACATACAGAGGGCTATCCCCGACCACCTTTCTCTGGTAAAAGTTAACTTAGACCTCCAACAGTCCCCTGCATATAAAGAGAATGTCTTGGTTTAAACCCTTTTGATGGCTTTCTAACTTACCTGACCGGTCTGCCCGGATTTTACAACTTTTGATTGTTTACAGCCCCCCAACCACAAGAGGTATGAAGCTTAAAACATCTTAAAGATATAGAGCCTTTTAGAGTTAAGAATTAGTTTGGTGACAAGTTTGTTGAATTAATGTTGGCCGCCTGGCCTCCATATCCTTTATCTTTTAGGCACCTGAGAGGATATTAATCAATGTAATCGGGATGCAGAAATAGGAATATAGTAGTTTTGACACTAGACTTTTGAGTTAATGAATTTTCACTTTGTTATAAATCACTGTACTCCTCTTTCATTGTTATAAGTTGTTGTGTCCTTGCTATGTAAGAATGTACTTTATTTAGTGCTTTCTGAGAGTGGCACCAGACTTTGGGAAGAACAACAATATTATCCTTATCAGAAAAGGGCTGTAAAATGTTAATTGGCCTTCTGGCCAGAAGAAGATGTAAATCACCTAAGACGTGTGCATACAGCCAGGAATGCAGAGAAAAAGCCTGGTCTCGATAAGAGTCAGGGCTGCTGATGCTGCATAATTTTGTGTTATCCATTGATTTCTATGTACAATCAAAAGTATAAAAGGCTTTTCTGGACAATAAAGGATGGACCAGTTTCTCAGACCAGCTTCTCGAACTGGTTTCTTGGAAATCTGGCTCCACCTGTGTAGAATCTCTCTCTCTCTCTCTTTCTCCTTCTCCCTCTTTCTCCTTTTCAGGATGAATTATCATCTGGAGCGTGGAGGCTCGCCAGTCTACATATTGCCATGGCTTCTAAGACCCATGAGAGAGGGAACACAAGGTGGGGCACCCTCCGCTATTCAAATGGACGACAGTGGCCTAATGGAGATGGTGCAAACCTCTTGTCCTGAGGTTTTATTATTTTCTGCATAAACCAAGTTATTCAGCGTCTTTTCTCCAATAATTTTCCAACTACACGATTTTTGCCTAATCTCTCTTTATATTTCTAATTAAATAGCCCTTTCCCGACTCCGACTCTGACCCCGCTTTGAATTCCCTGGATCCACGGGGGCTGGAACCCAGCATGTCGGGGAACTTCTTGAGTTGCATCCAGGGTGTTAAGGACCCTTTTGACGCACAAGAGGGTAGATGGGATTTCTCTTGAGACGCTGCAGTGGAAAAGGGCCTTATCTCGCATTGAGCGGAGAATCTCCTGTTTTTTTTTTCGAGTTGCAGCAGGAAACTTGGGGTTCCTCTCGACTTATGACGGGGACCTCAAGGACCCGCTCATGTTGCCTCAGGAAAGTCCAGTCTCCATGGCAGTTGCGAGGGGCCTTTCGGGATTCCTCTCCAGTCGGTGCCGGGTCCTAGGTCCTCATCTGGAGCTGAGGTAAGAACCTCAGGGATCCTCTCCAGTGCTGACATGGATCTCGTGGTTCCTATGGAGTTTCAACAGGGGAGTCAGGCCTCGTCTCATGTGGAGACATGCAAGTCCGCTTTCCTCCCTAGCTGTAATAGTAGTGTCAGGCTTCCTGTCGAGTTGACATAGGGATTGGTGGCTTTCTCTAGAGGTGTCACAGGGCTATCACACGTGCCATTGTGTTGTGAGTCAATACTCGGGGTGACAGTCGAGTCAATTCAAGGGAATCAGGTGTCTCTGGAGTGGACTGGAACATCGAGGTATTTTGGAATGCCGGCACGACCCCTGGTGCTCCTCTCGACTTTCAATTTGAGATCCCCTCCTCTTCAGTTGCGACGGGAACATCGAGATTCCATTCTCAATGAAGCAGGGAAACGGACCCTCATCTCGAGATGAGGAGGGAAAAAAGGGGTTCCTCTTGAGTTGTGGCAGGACTGTTGTAGTTCCTCTTGAGCAGAGACGAGTATGTCGGGAAACTTCTTGAGTTGCATCCAGGGTGTCAAGGACCCTTTGGAGGCTCAACAGGGAAGGTGGAATTTATCTCGAGATGCTGCAGCTGAAAAGTGCCTCGTCTCATGTTGGGGGAGAATTTCCTGGTTTTTATCCCTTTGTGGCAGGATATGTGGGGTTCACCTCGAGTTTTGACAGGGACCTCAGGGACCCACTCGTGTTACCTCAGGAAGGTCAAGTCTCCATGCGAGTTGCGAGGGGGCTCTTGGATTCCTCTGCAGTCATTGCCGTGTCATGGGTGCTAATCTGGAGCGGAGGCCGAGAACTCAGGATTTCTCACCAATGTTGACATGACCTCGGGGTTCCTATGGAGTTTCCACAGGGGAGTCAGGCCTCGTCTTTTGTGGAGACATGCAAGTCTGCTTTCCTCTTGAGCTGTCACAGTAGTGTCAGGCTTCATGCCGAGTTGACATAAGGATATGTGGTTTTCTCTCGAGGTGCAACAGGGCTGTCACGCGTTCCATCGTGTTGTGAGTCAATACTCTGAATGACAGTCGAGTCAGTGAAGGGAAATCAGGTGTATCTGGAGTGGATTGGGACATCGGGGTCTTTTGGAATGGTGGAACGACCCATGGCATTCCTCTGGACTTTCAATTTGAGACCTCCTCCCCTTCAGTTGCTACAGGAAAGCCGGGATTCCTTTCCCGACGAAGCAGGGAAAGGGACTCTCATCTCGAGATGAGGAGGGAAGAACGAGGCCCTTCTTGAGTTGTGGTGGGACCCTCGGTGTTCCTCTCGAGTGGAGACGGGTATGTCGGGGAAATTATTGAATTGCATCAAGGGTGTCAAGGACCCTTTCAAAGCTCAAGAGATAAGGTGGGATTTCTCTCGAGATGCTGCCCCGGGAAAGGGCTTCGTCTCACGATGAAGAGAAAATCTGCTGGTTTTTTTCAAGTTGCAGGAAACGGGGTTCATCTCAATTCATGACGGGGACCTCAGAGACCCGCTCGTGTTCCTTCAGGAAAGTCCAGTCTCCATTTAAGTTACGAGGGGACTCTCGGAATTCCTCTGCATTCGCTGCCAGGTCCTAGGTCCTCATCTGGAGCTGAGGCCGGAACCTCATCCTTAATCTCCAGTGCTGACATGGATCTCGGGGTTCCTATGGAGTTTCACCAGGGGAGTCAGGCCTCATCTCGTATGGAGACATGCAAGTCAGCTTTCCTCTCGATCTGTAACAGTATTGTCAGGCTTCCTGTTGAGTTGACATAGGGATCGGTGGCTTTCTCTCGAGGTTCCACAGGGCTGTCAAACATGCCATCGTGTTGTGAGTTGATACTCGGGTGACAGTCTAGTCAGTGCAGGGGAATCTGGTGTATCTAGAGTGGCTTGGGACATCGGGGTCTTTTGGAATGTTGGCACGAGCCCTGGAGTTACTCTCCACTTGCAAGTCAATACTGCCTCCTCTTAAGGTGCGACGGGAACACCAGGATTCCTTTCCCAACGAAGCAGGGAAATGGACCCTCATCTCCAGAAGAGGAGGCAAAAACGGGGCTCTTCTGGAGTTGTGGTGGGACCCTCAGTGTTCCTCTCAAGTGGAGACTGGTACTTCGGGGAACTTCTTTAGATGCATTAAGGGTGTCAGGTGGGATTTCTCTTGAGATGCCACAGTGGAATAGGGCCTCATCTCACATTGAGGGGAGAATCCTGGTTTTTCTCTAGTTGTGGCAGTTAACTCGGGTTCCTCTCGAGTTACGACAGAGACATCCGGGACCTGCTCCTGTTGCCTCATGAAAGTCCAGTCTTCATGCGAGTTGTGAGAGGCCTCTCGGGACTCCTCTGCAGTTGGTGCCAGGTCCTAGTTCCTCACCTGGAGTTGAGGCCGGAAACTCAGGCTTCCTTTCCAGTGCTGACATGGATCTCGTGGTTCCTCTGAAGTTTCAACAGGGGAGTCAGGCCTCGTCTCGTGTGGAGACATGCAAGTCTGCTTTCCTCTTGAGCTGTCAAAGTAGTCTCAGGCTTCCTGTCACGCTAGTATAAGGATCGGTGGCTTTCTCTCAAGGTGCCACAGGGATCTCACACCTACCACCGTGTTTGGTGTCGATACTCGGGGTGACAGTCAAGTCATGGCAGGGAATCAGGTTTCTCTGGAGTGGATTGGGACATCGGGGTATTTTGGAATTGTGGCACGACCCCTGGAGTTGCTCTTGAGTGTCAAGTTGAGACCGCCTCCTCTTGAGGTGCGACAGGAACACTGGGATTCCTTTCCTGAAGAAGCAGGAAATTGACCCTCATCTCGAGATGAGGTGGGAAAAATGGGTCTATTCTTGAGTTGTGGCAGGACCCTCGGTGTTCCTCTTGAGTGGAGATGGGTATGTCCAGGAACTTCTTGTGTTGCATCCAGGGTGTCAAGGACCTTTCTGAGTCTCAAGAGCAAAGGTCCGTTTATCTCCAGACGTTGTAACATAAAAGGGCCCCATCTAGCGTTGAGGGGAGAATCTCCTGGTTTTTCTCGAGTTGCGGCAGGAAACATCGGGTTCCTCTCGAGTTACAATGGGGACCTCAGGGAACTGCTCGTGTTGCCTCAGGAAAGTCAAGTCTCCAGGTGAGTTGCGAGGGGCCTCTCAGGATTCCTCTCCAGTCATTGCCGGGACCCTGGTCCTCATCTGGATTTGAGGCCAGAAACTCAGGGTTCCTTTCCAGTGCTGACACGGATCTTCGGATTCCTATGGAGTTTCCACTGTGGAGTCAGGCCTCCTCTCAGGTGGAGACATGCAAGTCTGCTTTCCTCTCGAGCTGTCACAGCAATATCAGAATTCCTGTCAAGGTGACATAGGGATCTCTGGCTTTCTCTCGATGTGCCACAGGGCTGTCACACCTGCCATCATGTTTGGAGTCAATCCTCGGGGTGATCGTCGAGTCAGTGCAGGGAAATCAGGTTTCTCTTGAGTGGATTGGGACATCAGGGCCTTTTGGAATGGTGGCATGACCCCTGGAGTTCCTCTCGAGTTTCAAGTTGAGACTGCCTCCTCTTGAGGTGCGACGAGAACGTCGGGATTCCTTTCCTGCCGAAGCAGGGAAATGGACCCTCATCCTAAGATGAGGAGGGAAAACCGGGGCTCTTCTTGAGTTGTGATGGGACCCTCGCCGTTCCTGTTGAGTGGAAATGGTTATGTTGCAGTGCAAGGATCCAGCATGGGAAATCCCACCCATGACAAGTTCATGCGGTGAGATCTGACAGGCAAAGCAAGTCAGGTCTCAAGGGATTCTCTGCCCGAGCATCTACCCCAAAACCAAAATCTGTCTTTTTACTGTCTGCTATACTATACTCTTCTGACATTACAGGGGGCTATCCCCGACCATCTTTCTCTGGAAAAAGTTAACTTAGAGCTCCAACTGGTCTCCTGCATATGAAAGGAATGTTTCAGCTCAAATCCTTCTGATGGCTCTCTATCTTGCCTGACAGGTTCCCCCGGACTTTTACAACTTGTGATTGTTTACAGCCCCTCCAACTGCGAGAGGCACGAAGCTTAAAGCATCTTAAAGATACAGAGCCTTTCCTAAAAAGCTAAGAATTATATTGGTAGAGGGTTTTCACTGTTGAGCCAATGACTGCTGCCAGGCCTCATATTCTTTATATTTTAGGCACCTGAAGGATATTAATCAATGTAATTTCAATCTAGAAAAAGGAATATAGTAGTTTTTGTATTAGCAATACTAGGTTTTTGAGTTAATGAATTTTCTCTTTGTTATAAACTACTTTACTCCTCTTTCTTTGTTATAAATTGTTGTGTCCTTGCTATGGAAGAAAGTAACTTTATTTAGTGCTTTCTGAGAGTGGCACCAGACTTTGGGAAGAATAATGCTATTAAGGCAAATAAGTCTTCTGGTTGACAGACCCTTATCAGAAAAGGGCTGTAAAATGTCAATTGGCCTTCTGGCCAGAAGATGATGTAAATCACCTAAGACTTGTGTATACAGCTAGGTATGCAGAGTAAAAGCCTGGTCTCGATAAGAGTCAAGGCTACTGACGCTGCATAATTTTGCATTATCCATTGATCTCTATGTACAATCAAAAGCATAAAAAGATTTTCCAGACAGTAAAGGATGGACCAGTTTCTGAGACCAGCTTCTCAAACTGGTTTCTTGGAAATCTGGCTCTCCCCATGTCGAAGTCCTCTCTCTCTTTCTCCGTCTCCCTCCCTCTCCTTTTCAGGCTGAATTCCCATCTGGAGTGCGGAGGGTCACTATGTCTACTTACTTGCTCTGACTTCTGAGACCCACGCGAGAGGGTGCCCAAGGTGGGGCACCCTCCGCTCGCTATTCATGCGGGTGCCAGTGGCCTAACATAGAGGATGCAAACCTTTTGTCCTGAGGTTTTATTACTTTTGTGCATAAACCAAGTTATTCAGCCTCTTTTCTCCATAAGTTTTCCTACTACACTATTTATTCCTAATCTCTCTTATATTTCTAATTTAATAGTCCTTTCCCAGACTCCAACTCTGTCCCTGCTTCAAATTACCTGGAATCACTGGGGCTGGACCTTGGCAAGTGGTGCCCGGAACAGGCTATTTGAAGGTAGGTCTCGCAAGTGCTCAGTAATTCGGGATGGATAGGATGACACTCGGGTTCCTAGGAGCCCCATGCATAAGACAGGTAGGGTTTGAAGGAGTGGGAAGTATTTTAAGGGTTGAAAGGAACCGACAGTTTGAAAGAAATCCCCCCCCCCTTAGTGAAGGGTAGACGGGTTGAAAGAAACCCCCCTTGGCAGGAGTTGAAACCTTGACAAAGCAGAATTTCTATGGGCTGAAAGAAAACCCCGTTGACAAAGGTAAAAACTTTGACAAGGAAGAAACTAAACCTTCTTTACTAAATCTTAATTTTCCGACATGGGTAACAGTGAGTCAAAAGAAAGACAGCTTTTTATAGGAGTAATCTTGCAGTTGGGTTAAGTAAAACAGGAATTAATGTAAACAAACAAACAAACAAACAACCCTAACATTCATTCATTTTTTTATTTGTACAAGAACAGTGTCCTTAGTTTCCAGAGGAGGGCACTGTCAACTTAGATACCTGGGAGAGAGTAGGAAAACAACTAAAATCTTACCATGCCGAGCATGGCTCAGAAAAAAAGGCCTACAGATGTCTTTTCTTTATGGAAAATAATTAGAGATGCTTTAGATCTTGCTCCCGAATCTGAAAAGGTACATCTTAAAGGGGAAAGTGAAGAAAAAAGTGTAGCTATAAAAGAGGAAAAGGAGGAAAAAGAGGCTTTACCTAGCTATTGGCAGTTAAATGAAATGATAGCTGCAATGACTGCCCAGAAAAAGATAAATAATAGGGATGAGATTAGAAACCAGCTCTCAGATGAGGAGAAATTGGAAGAAAAAATAACTCAATATCACTCTGATGAGGATTGGCCTTTCTTAAATAAAGATGCTCCAAGGAGTTTAAAAGAAACTTCCCCAATGAGACCATCTGCTCCGAGGAGTTGAAGGGAAACATCCCCTGTTAGACCAACTGCTCCTAGAAATTCAAGAGAAAATTCCCCAATTAGGCCTTCTGCTCTCAGGAGCTCAAGAGAAATGTCTCCTATCAGGCCATATGCCCCTAGGATCTTAAGGGAGACCTCTCCAGTTAAAACATCCGTAAGATCTAAACATCAAACAGTTAAAAGCTTTTCGGAATATGAAGACAAATATATGGCATATTCCAGCCCTCCTCTGCCCCCCTCCCTAGAGGGGTGAAGGGCCCCCATTAGGAGTTCCCCGGTGAAGGGCCCTTTCTATCCCCAAAGATGACTTTCATCCCCACCTGGAAGCTTGCTTTCCTGTAATACTAGATAGCAGATGAGGGGAAGTGGCAGGAGTCATCCAATGGGAACCCATTCAAATGAAAATGATAAAATAATTAAAACATGCTTGTGCTTCGTATGGGCCTATGACCCCATAGACTTTACAATTATTAGAAATTTTAGCAGCCAGATGGATGACACACTCTGATTGGAAGGCAGTTGCTAAAGCTTGTTTATCTGGAGGACAATTCACACTTTAGAGAACAGATAATGAGGACCTAGCCCCAAAACAGGCTGATAGCAACCTAATATATGGTCCAATACATATTGTAAAAAATATGTTGATAGGGAATAATGAATATGCCTTACTTTCAGAACAAATGAAACTAGATAAAATGACCCTTCAACAAGTAGCCGCCTGCGCTACTGTGGCTTGGCGATCATTGCCTGGAGGAAATGACTCAACCACCTCCTCCTTCTCTAATATCAAACAAAAACCTGAAGAGACATGTGAGGATTTTCTCTCATGGCTCACAGAGGCGGTAAACAGAGTAATTTCTAATTCTGAGGAAGCTAATATAGTGACAAAACAACTGGCATTTGAAAATGCTAACTCTACCTGCCAGGCTATTTTACATCCCATAAAGAAAACTGCAACTTTAAAAGATTATATCAGGCAATGTGCAGATATAGGACCCTCAATGATGCACAGTGTTGCCATAACCGCTGCAATGAAAGGAAATTCTTATCAGCAGGCAGTACAATCCTTTACAAATAAAAATAACCCAGCGCAGAGCAACCCCAGTAACCAAGGTAGAAATAGCTTTCCTAAAACCTGTTTTTCCTGTGACCAAGAGGGACATGTCTTCCATACCTGTCCTCAAAAAACAGCCTGCTCTTAGCCAAATTCTGCCCCACTGGCTGTGTCCGCTCCGCAAAATTTTCTCGTCCCAAAATCTCTTTGTCCACGCTGCCCAAAAGGATATCATTGGATAAAAGACTGCAGGTCGAGATTCCACAGAATCAGAAACTTTTTGGCCCCTGACCAACAGTTGAGAAACGGATTGAAGGGCCAGCCCCAGGCACCGACAGCAATTGGGGCAGCCTCACTAAACCCATTCATTCCCTTCGTACTGTCACAGAACTCATCAGAGCAACCCCAGGCAGCGGAGGACTGAACCTCAGTTCCACCACCTCAACAATATTAACACCAGATAGCCCCACTATAAAAATCCCTACAGGAGTTAAAGGCCAATTGCCGACAGGTTTAGTAGGAATTATACTAGGCAGAAGTTCCTTAGTTATGCAAGGTCTTACCATTATCCCCAGAGTAATTGACTCAGATTATACAGGAGAAATTCAGATAATGATTTCACTCCCAACTAAGACTTTCCAAATGCATCAGGGACAGAAAATAGCCCAACTTTTACTTTTGCCTTACCACACTGCAATTGGGCATACAGCTACCCAAAATGAAAGGCAGGATAAGGATTCGGGTCTAGTGATATGGTTTTTTGGATAACAGAAATTACTCAGAAACGCCCTATGAAAACTATTCTCGTCAGTGGCAAGTCTATCGTAGGGCTATTAGACACAGAAGCAGATGTCTCTTGCATCTCTGGGAAAGACTGGCCCAGCTCCTGGCCAACACATACCACTGAAAATGAGTTGGTAGGGTTAGGAAGAGCTCCCGCAGTAGCTAAAAGTGCAAAAATTTTAGATTGGCAATTTGAGGATAGTTGTGGAACTTTCCAGCCTTATGTTGTTCCTTTGATACCCTTTACCCTGTGGGGGAGGGATGTGCTATCTCAAATGGGAGTACTACTTTTTAGCCCTGATGATAAAGTGACTTCTCAAATGTTGCAGATGGGCGATGATCCATCAAAAGGATTGGGTAAACAACAGACAGGAATAATTGAGCTAATTTACCCAACTCCTCAAAAGTTAAGTACTGGATTGAGCTATCCAAATTTATAATGGGAGCCATTGTTTTTGCTGCCGACCCCATTACATGGAAATCTTAAGATCCGGTGTGGGTGGAACAATGGCCTCTGCCTAAAGAAAAATTACTGGCAGCTAAAACGTTAATCTTTGAACAACTACAATTGGGACATATCGAGCCCTCCAATAGCCCCTGGAACACTCCTATTTTTGTTATTAAGAAAAAAATCTGGCAAATGGCGGCTTTTACAGGATTTAAAAGCAAGTAATGCCACGATGGAGGATATGGGGGCCTTACAACCTGAGCTCCTTTCTCCAGTAGCCATTCCAGAAGGATATAATATAATTGCAATTGATGTTACGGGGAGGGAGTGGGAGGGGGTTTCATGTTTGGGAACACATATACACCCGTGCTGGATTCATGTCAATGTATGGCAAAACCTATACAGTATTGTAAAGTAAAATAAAGTAAAAATTTAAAAAAAAAAAAAAAAAGACTGCTTTTTCACCATTCCTTTAAATGCTGAGGACAAAAAGTGATTTGCTTTTAGCCTGCCATCAGAAAATCTTAAACAGCCTTACTTACGGTTTCAGTTGAAGGTTTTGCCTCAGGGAATGAAAAATAGCCCCATCCTATGCCAGAAATTTGTTAATGCCACTTTAGAAGATACTAGGATTAAATATGACAAGTATATATGATTCACTATATGGATGATATTTTAATAGCTCATCCTGATAGAGCTCATTTACAAACTATCTTCCAAGATTTGACCCAGGCATTGACAGATAGAGGTCTAAAAATTGCCCCAGAAAAAATTCAAATCAATCCACCCATAACCTACTTAGGAAGAGTCATAAATTCAGAAACAGTGACTCATGCCCCGATGCAATTGAGAAAATACCATCTTATTTCTTTAAATGATAATCAAAAACTCTTACGTGATAATAATTGGATTAGACCCCATTTAAAATTAACCACTGCCGAATTGAAACCTCTTTTAACATTTGTGTGGGGATTCCAATCCAACTTCTAAAAGACAATTAACTGCTGAGGCTCGGGAAGCCCTAGGCAAAGTAGAAACAGCCTTATCGAATAGTTATGTAAAAAGAATTGATTTGATGGTAACTTGGCAGTTTCTTTATCTAGCTACTCCAACAGCACCTACAGGAGTCCTGTGGCAAAGTGGTACTCTAGAGTGGATCCATCTTCCCACCCAAGCTAAGAAAGTCATGGCTTCTTATCCCAGTTTAATTGCCACATTAATACTAAAGGGAGGGAAACGGAGCATTGAATTGTTCGGTAAAGAGCCATCAGAGATTGTAATTCCATATAATAAGGAACAGCTTGATGCTCTTCTAATGTTTGATGATGATTGGCAGATTGCTATAGGAAATTATTGTGGTCAGATCTTGCATCATTTACCTTCGCATATTTTGTTAAATTTTATGTCTAAGCATCCAGTTATTTTTCCTGTTAGATGCAAACAGTCTCCTATTTCAGATGCTTAGATAGCCTTTACTGATGGGTCAGCAAACGGTAAAGACTTCATAGTTACAAGAAATCATCAGAAAGTTTTGGAAACACAAGAAAATTCAGCTCAAAGAGCTGAAATCACAGCTGTTATAGAGTTTTTTGTTATGTTTGCAGAGGAGGAATTTAACCTTTACTCTGACTCTCAGTATATGGTCAGGCTGTTTCCACACATTGAGACTGCAGTTCTTCCCGAAAACAAAACCCCTATCTTTCATTTGTTAACTAGATTACAGCAGCAAATTTGGAAAAGATATCGAGCATTGTTTATTGGCCACATTTGGGCCCATTCTGTTCTGCCTGGCCCTTTAAATTCTTTCAGTGACCTGGCAGATTCACTAACCAGGACTACAGTGGCTTCTGTTTTTGAAGAAGCCTGAGCTTCTCACTCACTTCATCATCAGAATGCCACTGCCTTAAGATACCAGTTTCAAATTCCTCAAGAGAACTGCCCGAGAGATTGTTCCTTCTTGTTTACATTGCCCTGCTACCGTGAATAGCCTGCCTATGGGAGTTAACCCTCGCGGTCTCAAACCTAATGCACTCTGGCAAATGGATGTAACTCATGTCTCTTCATTTGGAAAACTGTCTTTTGTTCATGTAACTGTGAATACCTTTTCTCATTATTGCAACTGCTCGTACAGGGGAAGCAGTTAAAGATGTAACACATCTCTTTACTTGTTTTTTATATCTGGGCTTGCCAAAAGCTTTACAAACTGATAATGCCCCTGCTTACACTTCTAAATATTTTCAGCAATTTTGTACAAAGTTTCAAATTAAACATAACACCGGCATCCCTTATAATCTGCAGGGACAAGTCATTGTGGAAAGAGCACATCAAACACTAAAAATCCATATTCAAAAACTAAAAAGAGGAGAATTAAAATGTAGTTCCTCCCATCAGATTTTGCAACATGCTCTCTTCGTAATAAATAACTTAAATGGTGATTCATCTGGAAACACTGCAATGCTTTGCCATTGGTGCCCGGAGCAATCAAATGCAAAACCATTAGTAAAATGGAGGGACCTCCTCTCCGGACAATGGAAAGGTCCCTACCCATTGTTAACCAGCGGTGGAGGATATGCTTGTATTTTTCCACAGGACGCAGACTCTCCAATTTGGATCCCAGACAGACTGATTCACCATGTCTCAGCTCCCTGGATACTGGTTTCCTCCGCTGCCACGACCCCTGAAAAGAAAGAAGCCTCCCCTACCTCCACTCCCTCCACCAGTATGGGAAGTGCCACTGACCTCGGGACAACTGATATCGGAGAACCTGTATGAACAGTGAATGGACCCACTCATCAGACAAATGTTACAACTTTGTATAAAATATATTGTTCCCCCTAATCCTTTGCCTTTCAGGAGACCACCAGGACGCCCAGCTCAGGCAACCCAACTAGCCTGCATACCCACCTGGGGACAGATTAAGGCGCTCTGTCACCAGGCACAGAGGATAGCTTCTTTGCAGGGATCATCAACTTCCCCTGAGAAAGTGTTTATTGCCATGCTTGCTTTACTATCTTGCCAGGTAACAACCTCCTCTCCTAGTCCAGAAGATTATTGAGCATATTTCCCTGGTCCTCCAACTTTTCAAGTAGTCACATGGAGTAGTGACTCTATAAGGGTCAAGACAGACCAACCTCACCTTCTGGGAGGATCTTATAGTTCCTATGTCAAAGACCAATACCCTATTAATTTCAATTATACCTTTAGGGAACTAACAGATGATTTTCCTGTTTGCTTTAATTTTCCTTCTGGTCATACAGGAAACTTTATTACCAAGAAAGTATGTATTGGAGCCTCTAAAAAAGTGTTCTGACAGACTCCCCAACCTCAAAATTTCCATTTAAAGGGGATCAATCAGTTTGCCTATTACAAGCTCGTATGCCTGGGGTCCTTGACCCCTGTGAATCCTTGTTTCTCAAAGCTCCACCAAAATATCCAGATTGTGACAATGTTGCTCCCTCAGATGCCAGTGGAAAACTATAGATTAGCATTTAGGGTATCTGACTTGGAAATCTTATACTTATAATTCAAGAACTGATTACAGAATACCTGGAGGAGGAAATTATACAATTCAGGACTGGAGCAACCCAAATCCAGGTAAGGTCCAACAATGACTTCATAAATAGATTGGACAATTGGAAAGAATATTCAGTTCCTTGGCCACTAACCGCCACTAGATGGCATCATAATCAATTTGTTCCCCCTGTTGTTCTATACAACTAAAAATAGAACCTTTTGGCAGCCAGAAATTTGGAGAGCTCTTGCTGCTACTGCCCCTGTTACTTTAACTCGCCCAGATAATGACACTACTTACTCTATTTTAGCTTGTCTACCCTCTCCTTATGTTTTTCTTCTCACTAATGACTCTGGAAGACTTATACGAATGAATCATTCAGGTGGACCTAATGCAGTGACTTGTGAACAATGTATACTTTCATCTTGTTTAACTCCTCAATATAATATTTGCTCTTTTGTGGTGTTAAAACGTCCACCCTATATTATGGTGCCTGTAACTGTAACTACTTATTGGTATGATAATTATGGTCTTCTGTGCTACAATAACCACAAGATTTAATGCGAACATGACGGTTTGTGGACTTACTTACCTTAGAAATATCAGCTTTAATAGCTGCAATTGCTTCTGTTACTGTGGCGGTAATATCATTGACCCAACAAGTACATACTGCCCAATATGTTGATACTATGTCTAAAAATGTCTCTTTAATGCTGGCAACACAGGAAGCTATAGACAAGAAACTAGAAATGAGGGTAGACGACCTAGAAGAGGCTATAATGCATATTGGGACTGAATTATGGGCTTTAAGAGTGAAATTGGCATTGTCTTGTCATGCCGACTACTGGTGGATATGCATTACACCCTTGAAAGTAAACGAGACAGATTATGACTGGGAAAAAATTAAAAATCATATTTCAGGTGTCTGGAACAGCTCAGATATCAGTTTAGATTGAGGGAAACTTCATAACCAGATTCAGACCATGGAACTCTCCCAGTTAGATTTTACTGCTGCAGGAGCAGCTAATGACATTTTCCACACCTTCTCTAACTTCATTTCTGGAAAGAACATTCTGTCTACTATTTTTAGCTATGCTGCTATAGCTTCTGTGATTATGCTTCTCATAATTATTCTTCCTTGTATTGTCAGGATTCTTCGACAGAGCATTCACAAGCTCGCAACTAAACTACATCTGGCTGTCTTAAGAAATAAAAGATGGGGAGATACTGGGAGCCAGCACGGGAGATCCCACCCATGACAAGGTCATGCGGAGAGACCTGAAGGGCAAGGTGAGTCAGGTCTCAAGGGGTCCTCTGCCTGAGCATCTACTCCGAAACCAAAATCTGTCTGTTTACTGTCTGCTATACTATACTTTTCTGACATTACAGGGGGCTATCCCCAAACACCTTTCTCTGGAAAAAGTTAACTTAGAGCTCCAACTAGTCTCCTGCATATGAAAGGAATGTTTCAGCTCAAATCCCTCTGATGGTTCTCTAATTTGCCTGACAGGTTCCCCAGACATTTACAACTTGTGATTGTTTAGAGACCCCCAACCACGAGAGGCAAGAAGCTTAAAGCATCTTAAAGATACAGAGCCTTTTCTAAAAAGCTAAGAATTATATTGGTAGAGGGTTTTCACTGTTGAGTCAATGACTGCTTCCAGGCCTCCATAGTCTTTATCTTTTAGGCACCTGAAGGATATTAATCAATGTAATTGGAATATATAAAAAGGAATATAGTAAATTTTGATGTTAGCAACACAAGAATTTTTGAGTTAATGAATTTTCTCTGTTATAAATCACTGTACTCTTCTTTCTTTCTTATAAATTGTTGTGTCCTTGCTATGTAGGAATGTAACTATTTAGCGCTTTCTGAGAGTGGCACCAGACTTTGGGAAGAACAACACTATTAAGGCAAATAAGTCTTCTGGTTGACAGACCCTTATCAGAAAAGGGCTGTAAAATTTTAATTGGCCTTCTGGCCAGAAGATTATGTAAATCACCTAAGACTTGTGTATACAGCTAGGTAGGCAGTGTAAAAGCCTGGTCTCAATAAGAGTCAGGGCTACTGATACTGCATAATTTTGCATTATCCATTGATCTCTATGTACAACCAAAAGTACAAAAAGCTTTTCTGGACAATAAAGGATGGACTAGTTTCTGAGACCAGCTTCTCAAACTGGTTTCTTGGAAATCTAGCTCCCCCCATGTTGAACTCCTCTATCTTTTCTCCCTCCCCCTCCCTCTCCTTTTCAGGCTGAATTCCCATCTGGAGCATGGAGGGTCACCATGTCTACTTACTTGCCCTGGCTTCTGAGACCACAAGAGAGGGAGCTCAAGGTGGAGCACCTTCGCTATTCAAGCGGGTGCCGGTGGCCTAAGGTAGGTGGTGCAAGCCTCTTGTCTCGAGGTTTTATTAGTTTTCCCTGTAAACCAAGTTATTTAGCCTCTTTTCCCCACTAAATTTTCCTACTACACTATTTTTTTGCTAATATTTCTTATATTTTTAATTAAATAGTCCTTTCACAGACTCTGACTCCATTCCCGCTTCAAATTCTCTGACACCACGGGGGCTGAACCCCGGATTTGGGGAATTTCTTGAGTTTCATCCAGGGTGTCAAGGAAGCTTCTAAAGCTCAAGAGAGAAGGTGGGATTTCTCTTGAGATGCCGCAGCGGAAAAGAGCCTCATCTCAGGTTTAGGGGAGAATCTCCTGGTTTTTCTCGAGTGCGGCAGGAAACTTAGGGTTCCTCTCGAGTTACAATGGGGACCTCAGGGACCCGCACGTGTTGCCTCAGGAAAGTCAAGTCTCCATGAGAGTTGTGAGGGGCCTCTCTGGATTCCTCTCCAGTTGGTGCCAACGCCGAGGTCCTCCTCTGGAGTTGAGGTCGTAACCTCAGGTTTCCTTTCCAGTGCTGACATGGATCTCGGGGTTCCTCTGAAGTTTCCACACGGAAGTCAGTACTGGTCTTGTGTGGAGACACGCAAGTCCACTCTCCTCTCTAGCTGGAAAAGCAGTGCCAGGCTTCCTGTCGAGTTGAACTAGGGATCTGTGGCTTTCAAATGAGGTGCTGCAGGGCTGTCACACGTAGCATCGTGTTTTGAGTTGATACTTGGGGTGATAGTCGAGTCACTGCAGGGGAATCAGGTGTGTCTGAAGTGGATTGGGACATTGGAGTCCTTCAGAATGGTGACATGACCCCGGGAGTTCCTTTTAACTTTCAAGTGGAGACCGTCTACTCTTGAGGTGCGACGGGAACACCGGGATTCCTTTCCAAATGAAGCAGGGAAATTGACCCTCATTCCGAGATGAGGAGGGAAAATCGGGGCTCTTCTTGAGTTGTGGCAGGATCCTCGGTGTTCCTCTTGAGTGGAGACGTGTATGATGGGGAATTTTTTGAGTTGCCTCAAGCATGTCAAGGACCCTTTTGTGGCTCAAGAGGGAAGGTGGGATTTCTCTCGAGAGGCCACAGCAGAAAAGGGCTTCATCTGTCATTGAGGGGAGAATCTCCTGGTTTTTCTCGAGTTACGGAAGGAAACTTGGGGTTCCTCTCTAGTTACGATGGGGACCTCAGGCACCCGCTCGTTTTGCCTCAGGAAAGTCCAGTCTCCATACGAGTTTCGAGGGGCCTCTCGGGATTCCTCTCCAGTAGGTGCCGGGTCCTAGGTCCTCATCTGTAGTTGAGGCCAGAAACTCAGGCTTCCTCTCCAGTGCTGACATGGATCTCAGGGTTCCTATGGCGTTTCAACAGGGGAGTCAGGCCTCATCTTGTGTGCATACTTGCAAGTCTGCTTTCCTCTCGAGCCATAACAGTAGTGTCAAGCTACCTGTCGAGTTGACAGGGACCTGTGTCTTTTCTTGAGATGCCACTGGGTTGTCACACGTACCATCGTTTTGTGAGTCAAAACTCGGGATGACAGTCGAGTCAGAGCACGGCAATCAGGTGTATGTGGAGTGCATTGGGATATCAGGGTCTTTTGGAATGGTGGTAACACCCCTGGAGTTCCACTCGACTTTCAAGTGGAGACCACCTCCTCTTGAGTATGACGGGAATGCCGGGATTCATTTCCTGATGAAGCAGGGAAATGGACCCTCCTCTCAAGATGAGCAGGGAGAACCGGGGCTCTTCTTGAGTTGTGGTGGGACCTTCGGTGTTCCTCTCAAGTGGAGACACATATGTCTGTGAACTTCGTGAGTTGCATCAAGGTTGTCAAGGACCCTTTCGAGGCTCAAAAGGGCAAGTGGGATTTCTCTCTAGACACCACAGTGGAAAAGGGCCTCATCTCGCGATGAGGGGAGAATCTCCTGCTTTTTCACAATTTGCTTCATGAAACTTGGTGTTCTCCTCGAGATAAGACTGGGACCTCAGGGGCCCACTAGTGTTGCCTCAGGAAAGCTCACATCTCCAAGCAAGTTGTGAGGGGCCTCTTGGGATTCTTCTCCAGTCAGTGCCAGGTCCTAGGTCCTCATCTGGACCTGAGGTCTAAATCTCAGGTTTCCTCTCCTATGCTGACATGGATCTCTGGGTTCTTATGGAGTTTCGACAGGGGACTCAGACCTCATCTCATGTGGAGACATGCAGGTCCACTTTCCTCCCGAGCTATAACAGTAGTGTCAGGCTTCCTGTCGAGATGACATGGACATCTGTGGCTTTCACTCGATGTGCCCTTGGCTGTCCCAACTGCCATCGTGTTTAGAGTCGATACTCAGGGTGACAGTAGAGTCAGTGCAGGGGAATCAGGTATATCTGGAGTGGATGGGGACATCGGGGACTATTGGAATTGTGCCACGGCCCCTGGAGTTCCTCTCAAGTTTCAACTTGAGAGCACCTCCTCTTAGGTGTAATGGTAAAACCGGGATTCCTTTCCTGAAAAAGAAGGGAAATGGACCCTCATCTTGAGATGAGGAGGGAAAAAAGGGGTTCTTCTTGAGTTTTGGTGGGACAGTCGGTATTCCTCTCGAGTGGAGACGGATATTTTGGGGAACTTCTTGAGTTGCATCAAGGGTGTCAAAGACCCTTGCGTGGCTCAAGAGGGAAGATTGGGTTTCTCTCGAGATGCCATTGTGGAAAAGGGCCTCATCTCACACTGAGGGGAGAATCTCCTGTTTTTCCTCGAGTGCGGCAGGAAAATTGGGGTTCCTCTTGAGTTATGAGGGGCACCTCAGGGACCCACTCATGTTGCTTCAGTAAAGCCAAGTCTCCATGCGAGTTGTGAGGGGCCTCTCGGGATTCCTCTCCAGTCACTGCCATGACCTAGGTCCTCATCTGGATTTGAGGCCAGAACCTCAAGCTTCCTCTCCAGGGCTGTCATGTGCCAGAGCCTGTGTGAGGAATTCCACCAGTGGCAAAGGTCATGAAGAAGGAGTCTCTGCATTATGCAGAGTGGGATTGAGCCTCATGAGACCCCCTGTTCCCGAGCATCTACCTCCAAACCAGAGTCTGCCTACTTTACTGTTTTATGCTCTCATCTACACCTCTGACTTTTCGGGGGGCTGTCCCCCACCACCTCTCTCAGAGAAGGAGTTAAATTTCACCTCCTGTCAATAAAAATTCCTGGATGTGACAAGAGTGTTTCAACTTAAACTCCTGTTGAGGTTTTGCAGCCTGCCTGAACAGGTTCGTCCTGACACATGTTATTGTTTATAGCCTCCCAACCATGAGAAGTACAAGATGCTTTAAACATATTAAAAACAGATTCTTTTGAGAAATTAGAAATTTGTTAGTATACTAGAGTGGGCTGATTAGGAATTATATTGGTGAAGGGTTTTTCATTTGTTGGGCCAATATTTGCTGCCAAGTCTCCATATTCCTTGCCTTTATACACATTAATGGATATACTAGCATATGGGAGAGATAAGTATTAACCTTTAAGATGAATAGTGTTAAACCCTAGGCTAAGTAAATTCCCTTCTTAATTGTAACCCCCTACACCAATCACTTAATAGGAAATAGATGGGGAAACAGTGGAAACAGTGTCAGGTTTATATTTTTGGGTTCCAAAATCACTGCAGATACTGACTGCAGCTATGAAATTAAAAGACACTTACTCCTTGGAAGAAAAGTTATGACCAACCTAGACAGCATATTCAAAAGCAGAGACATTACTTTGCTGACTAAGGTCCGTCTAGTTAAGGCTATGGTTTTTCCTGTGGTCATGTATGGATGTGAGAGTAGGACTGTGAAGAAGGCTGAGCGCTGAATAATTGATGCTTTTGAACTGTGATGTTGGAGAGACTCTTGAGAGTCCCTTGGACTGCAAGGAGATCCAACCAGTCCATTCTGAAGGAGATCAGCCCTGGGGTTTCTTTGGAAGGAATGATGCTAAAGCTGAAACTCCAGTATTTTGGCCACCTCATGCAAAGAGTTGACTCACTGGAAAAGACTCTTATCCTTGGATGGATTGGGATCAGGAGGAGAAGGGGTCAACATAGTATGAGATGGCTGGATGGCATCACTGACTCGATGGACATGAGTCTGAGTGTATTCTGGGAGTTGGTGATGAACAGGGAGCTGTGGCATGCTGCAATTCATGGGGTCGCAAAAAGTCGGACACGGCTGCGTGACTGAACTGAACTGAACACCCTCACCCTACAGGAATGCAAATTTATCTGGTACTTTCGGAGGTTGGTGCCTAGTTTAAGAAAAAAATCATCGCTGGAAAAAATAAGTTTTCTGGTTGACTGACTGTTATCAGAAAGGGCCATAAAATGTCAGCAGTCTTCATGGCCAGAAGATGATGTAAAACCCCTAAGACCTTTGTACCCTTTTATATGAAGCACCTGATTTTGACAATGGTCAGGTCTGCTGACCTCGCATGAGTCTGTATTCATCCCTATGTATAACAAATAGTGTATAAGCAAACCTGAAAATAAAGAAAATGGATCAGTTTCTGGAAAGACTGATTCCCCCGTGTTGTTCTTTCTTTCCCCTTCTGGCTGAATTCCCATCTGGAGCGTGGATGCTCACTAAGCCTGCTAATTTGGCCCTGGCTTCTAAGACCCACTCGAGAGGGAGCCCAAGCCAGGGCACCCTCCGCTATTCAAGTGGGCACCAGTGGCCTACGTAGGTGGTGCAAACTCCTTGTCTTGGAGTTTTATTGGTATTCCACATATACCAAGTTATTCAGCCTCTTTTTCGCCACTAATTTTCCTACTACACTATTCTTTTCTAATCTCTTTTTATATTTCTAATTAAAGAGCTTTTTCCTAGGATGCCAATTCGGTCTCCCCTTCGAATTACCCTGGATCCACCGGGGCTGGACCCCAGCAAGTGGCTGCCAGAAAGGCTATTTGAAGGTTGGTTCCCTGAGCAATTAGGGTCATCAGCCCAATTTCTCAGAACAACTAGAGTCATCAGCCCTGTTGTTCCCCTTGTACGGAGCAACTAGGATCATCAGCCCTATTGCTCAGAACTACTAGGGTCATCAGCCTTGTTTTTCCCCCAGTGTTGAGTTTTTGGGATGGATAGGACCCCACTTAAGGTGCTGCAGACCCCCCTGTAGGATAGACAGGGTGTGTAGGAGTGGGAAGTGTTAAAGGTTTTAAGAGAAACCCGGTTTCTAAAGGTAGAAAGAAATCTGCTTTCTTAGGGTTGAAAAGAAAACCCCACTTGGCGAAGGTAAAAACCTTGACAAGGCAGACTTTTCTATAAACTTAAACTTTCTGACATGAGTAACAGTGAGTCAAAGGGAAGACACCTCTTTATACGAGTAATTTTGCAGTTATTAAGTAAGAGAACAATTAAAGTTAACAAATCCAATATTCAGTCATTTTTTTCATTTGTACAAGAACAATGCCCTTGGTTTCCAGAAAAGGGCACTGTTAATTTAGATAATTGGGTGAACCTAGGAAAACAGCTAAAAACTTATTATACTTTGCATGGGCCTGTAAAAGTTTTTGCTCTGTGGAATATGATTAGAACTGTTCTGGACCTCCATCATGAGGCTGTCAGATAGCCTATGGGAGAGGCTATAGCGGTGGATGATAGTGGGGCTCCACCTTTCGCACAGAACATATTTTCTGCCATTGGTGAACAAAAGGAGGGAGATTATGCTTTACCTCCCGAGGAAGTAGAGGGCTTACAGGAAGCTGCGGCCGGGCGCCCTGGTGAGCCCCCTCCCCCTCTACGCAAACCTTTAAAAATTTGTCTGATTTAAGGCGACCACCCCACCTCCGCTTGCATCTCCCAGTTCAGTTCAGTTCAGTTCAAAAGCCAACCAGAACATTGCCTAAGATTGAAAAAGATAAGGATATTAAAAAAAAAAAAAAACACACACACACACACACAAAGGAGCTTCTAAAACAGAATCTGCTCCTTGCAAAAACCTCCTCAGGGGGGGCCTCATGCAAGCAAAAAAAGAGAGAGAGAGAGAGAGAGAGAGAGAGAGAGAGAGAGAGAGAGAGAGAGAGAGAGGGAGAGAACGAGAAAAAAACGAAAAAACGAAAAAAGAAAAAGAAAAAATGTAATAAAAGGATTTTAAAAAATTAAAAAAAGTGTTTATCTTATGGCTAAATGGAATATTTTTGCTGGCAATGTCCTGCTAAACAGAGACAACAAGCCGTGCCAATCAACCCCAGGTAGCTCAGGCCTATACTTCATTTCCACCACCGCAACAATATTAACCCCTGACGTGCTGGTTATTCCAATTCCAAAGGGAGTGGCTGGCCCCTTGCATGAGGAAATTCTGGACTTGTGCTAGGGTGTAACTCGCTTTCTTTTTAAGGAATTTTGGTGGTGCCTGGTGTAGTAGATTCTGTTTATACTGAGGAAATTAAAGTTTTGATCTCACCACCTACTAAAACTGTGCAAATTAATAAAGGTCAAAGAATAACGCAGCTTGTGCTTTTACCTTATTATCAGATAGAAAAAACCTTGACTACTCAAGCTAGAAGCCTCAGAGGATTTAGATCTAGTGATATAGCTTTTTGGTTGCAATAAATTACCGCTTCTAGGCCTTTAAAATATCTTTACTGGCTCAGCTTCTGGCCCACACATACTACTGAAAATGAGTTGGTGGGATCAGAGAAAGTGGTATGCAGGATGGGGGTGATGTAGAGGAAAAGGTGAGAGAGAGTTTAGAACCTTGGAGAGTAGTGAGTTCCCCGTTGCTGGAGGTGTTCAATCAAAGATTAGATTGTTGCTTGTCACCTAAAAAGCTATAGACCACATTTAGGTTACAAAAGGATAACTGGAAAAGCTTATAAAGATGTTATGCAGCACCTCTTTGCTTGCTTCTTATATTTAGGTCTGCCAAAAGCTTTGACTAGTTTTCTGTGAGTATGGTTTCAGTGTGTCTGCCCTCTGATGCCCTCTTGCAACACCTACCATCTTACTTGGGTTTCTCTTACCTTGGGCGTGGGATATCTCTTCACGGCTGCTCCAGCAAAGCACAGACGCTGCTCCTTACCTTGGACAAGGGGTATCTCCTTACCGTTGCTGTTCCTGACCTTCAACGTGGGATACACTAGGACCACAGCCTTGTCTAACTCAATGAAACTAAGCCATGCCTGTGGGGCAACCCAAGATGGGTGGGTCATGGTGGAAAGGTCTGACAGAATTTGGTCCACTGGAGAAGGGAATGGCAAGCGACTTCAGTATTCTTGCCTTGAGAACCCCATAAACAGTACGAAAAGGCAAAAATGATAGGATACCAAAAGAGGAAGTCCCCAGGTCATTAG
Source organism: Capricornis sumatraensis (assembly GCF_032405125.1). Classification (NCBI taxonomy): domain Eukaryota; kingdom Metazoa; phylum Chordata; class Mammalia; order Artiodactyla; family Bovidae; genus Capricornis; species Capricornis sumatraensis. Next base: position 2,595,737 of record NC_091084.1, read on the forward strand.
GTGCCCAATATGCTACTGGAGATCAGTGGAGAAATAACTCCAGAAAGAATGAAGGGATGGAGCCAAAGCAAAAACAATACCCAGTTGTGGATGTGACTGGTGATAGGAGCAAGGTCCAATGCTGTAAAGAGCAATATTGCATAGGAACCTGGAATGTCAGGTCCATTAATCAAGGCAAATTGGAAGTGGTCAAACAAGAGATGGCAAGGGTGAACGTCGACATTCTAGGAATCAGCGAACTAAAATGGACTGGAATGGGTGAATTTAACGCAGATGACCATTATATCTACAACTCTGGGCAGGAATCCCTCAGAAGAAATGGAGTAGCCATCGTGGTCAACAAAAGAGTCCAAAATGCAGTACTTGGATGCAATCTCAAAAACAACAGAATGATCTATGTTCATCTCCAAAGCAAACCATTCAATATCACAGTATTCAAAGACTATGCTCCAACCAGTAATGCTGAAGAATCTGAAGTTGAACGGTTTTATGAAGACCTACAAGAACTTTTAGAACTAACACCCAAAAAAGATGACCTTTTCAGTATAGGGGACTAGAATGCAAAAGTAGGAAGTCAAGAAACACCTGGAGTAACAGGCAAATTTGGCCTTGGAATGTGGAATGAAGCAGGGCAAAGACTAATAGAGTTTTGCGAAGAAAATGCACTGGTCATAGCAAACACCCTCTTCCAACAACACAAGAGAAGACTCTACACATGGACATCACCAGATGGTCAACACCACAATCAGATTGATTATATTCTATGCAACCAAAGATGGAGAAGCTGTATGCAGTCAACAAAAACAAGACCAGGAGCTGACTCTGGCTCAGATCATGAAATCCTTATTACCACATTCAGACTTAAAATGAAGAAAGTAGGGAAAACTGCTAGACCATTCAGGTATGACCTAAGTCAGATCCCTTATGATTATACAGTGGAAGTGAGGAATAGGTTTAAGGGCCTAGATCTGATAGAGTGCCTGATGAACTATGGAATGAGGTTCATGACATTGTACAGGAAACACGGATCAAGACCATCCCCATGGAAAAGAAATGCAAAAAAGCAAAATGGCTGTCTGGGGAGGCCTTACAAATAGCTGTGAAAAGAAGAGATGCAAAAAGCAAAGGAGAAAAGGAAAGATATAAGCATCTGAATGCAGAGTTCCAAAGAATAGCAAAAAGAGATAAGAAAGCCTTCTTCAGTGATCAATGCAAAGAAATAAAGGAAAAGAACAGAATGGGAAAGACTAGAGATCTCTTCAAGAAAATTAGAGACACCAAGGGAACATTTCATGCAAAGATGGGCTCGATAAAGGACAGAAATGGTCTGGACCTAACAGAAGAAGGCGATATTAAAAAGAGGTGACAAGAACACACGGAAGAACTGTACAAAAAATATCTTCACGACCGAGATAATCAAGATGATGTAATCACTAATCTAGAACCAGACATCTTGGAAAGTGAAGTCAAGTGGGCCTTAGAAAGCATCACTACGAACAAAGCTAGTGGAGGTGATGGAATTCCTGTTGAGCTGTTTCAAATCCTGAAAGATGATGCTGTGAAAGTGCTACACTCAATATGCCAACAAATTTGGAAAACTCAGCAGTGGCCACAGGACTGGAAAAGGTCAGTTTTCATTCCAATCCCAAAGAAAGGCAATGCAAAAGAATGCTCAAACTACGGCACAATTGCACTCATCTCACATGCTAGTAAAGTAACGCTCAAAATTCTCCAAGACAGGCTTCAGCGATATGTGAACCGTGAACTCCCTGATCTTCAAGCTGGTTTTAGAAAAGCAGAGGAACCAGAGATCAAATTGCCAACATCCGCTGGCTTATCAAAAAAGCAAGAGAGTTCCAGAAAAACATCTATCGCTGCTTTATTGACTATGCCAAACCTTTGACTGTGTGGATCACAATAAACTGAGGAAAATTCTGAAAGAGATGGGAATACCAGACCACCTAACCTGCCTCTTGAGAAATCTGTATGCAGGTCAGGAAGCAACAGTTAGAACTGGACATGGAACAACAGACTGGTTCCAAATAGGAAAAGGAGTATGTCAAAGCTCTATATTGTCACCTTGCTTATTTAACTTATATGCAGAGTACATCATGAGAAACACTGGTCTGGAAGAAAAACAAGCTGGAATCAAGATTGCTGGGAGAAATATCAATCACCTCAGATATGTAGATGACACCACCCTTATGGCAGAAAGTGAAGAGGAGCTAAAAAACCTCTTGATGAAAGTGAAAGAGGAGAGCAAAAAAGTTGGCTTAAAGCTCAACATTCAGAAAATGAAAATCATGGCATCCGGTCCCATCACTTCATGGGAAATAGATGGGGATACAGTGGAAACAGTGTCAGACTTTATTTTTTGGGGCTCAAAAATCATTGCAGATGGTGATTGCAGCTATGAATTAAAAGACGCTTATTCCTTGGAACAAAAGTTGTGAAAAACCTAGATAGTATATTCAAAAGCAGAGACATTACTTTGCCGACTAAGGTCCATCTAGTCAAGGCTATGGTTTTTCCAATAGTCATGCATGGATGTGAGAGTTGGACTGTGAAGAAGGCTGAGTGCAAAATAATTGATGCTTTTGAACTGTGGTGTTGGAGAAGACTCTTGAGAGTCCCTTGGACTGCAAGGAGATCCAACCAGTCCATTCTGAAGGAGATCAACCCTGAGATTTCTTTGGAAGGAATGATGCTAAAGCTGAAACTCCAGTTCTTTGGCCACCTCATGAGAAGTGTTGACTCATTGGAAAAGACTCTGATGCTGGGAGGGATTGGGGTCAGGAGGAGAAGGGAAGACTGAGGCTGAGATGGCTGGATGTCATCACAGACCCGATGGACGTGAGTCTGAGTGAATTCTGGGAGTTGGTGATGAACAGGGAGGCCTGGCGTGCTGCAATTCAAGGGGTCACAAAGAGTCGGACACAACTGAGCGACTAAACTGAACTGAAAAGTTTTGGAAACTGGTAATGCCCCTTTGAAGCTGTGGAGATATTGTTTACTAAATGATTTCCAGAAAGTGTTAGGGGATATTGATTGGATACACCCACATTTAAAACTGACTACTGCCTATTTAAAGCCTGTCATTTGATTGCTTACAAAAGCGATCTTAACCCCAGTTCTAAAGGAAAGTTGACTTGAGACAGATTCAGCTCTTGTTCAAGTGGATGAGGCTTTAAATGATCAATTAATTTAGATTAATATTACCAAAAGATGAGATTAAATTATTCTTGCCATAAAGCATACACCTACAGGATGCTTGTGACAGGAAGGCCCATTGGTTCCATCTACCAGTGACCCCAATAACAATAGTTTTATCTCATTCCAGCTTAGTGGCACAATTAATTTTAAAGGAAGAAAAAGAAGTGTGGAACTTTTTGAAAAATAAGTAGCAAATATAGTAATTCCATTCAATAAAGATCAACTGCAAGTCTTTTACAAAATAGTGATGATTGGCAAGTTGCCCTGATAGGTTTCAGGGGTCAAATTTTATTTCATTTACCCTCAAGCCCCACAGTAGCTAGAGTGCAAAAATTTTAGATTGACAATTTGAGGATAGTTGTGGAACTTTCCAACGGTATGTAGTTCCTTCATTCCCCTTTACCCTGTGGCGGAGGGATGTGCTGTCTCAAATGGGAGTGTTACTTTTTAGCCCTGATGAGAAAGTGACCTCTCAAATCTTGCAAATGGGCTGTGATCCATCAAAAGGATTGGGTAAACAGCAAACAGGAATAATTGAGCCAATTTTCCCAACTCCTTGAAAGATACATACTGGATTGGGGTATTCAAATTTATAATGGAGGCCACTGTTTTTGCTGCTGACCACATTACATGGAAATCTCAGGATCCAGTGTGGGTGGAACAATGGCCTCTGCCTAAGGAAAAATTACTGGCAGGTAAAACGTTAATTACTGAACAACTAGAACTGGGACATATTGAGCCCTCCAATAGCCCCTGGAACACTCCCATTTTTGTCATTAAGAAAAAGTCTGGTAAATGGAGACTTTTACAAGATTTAAGAGCAATCAATGCCACCATGGAGGACATGGGAGCTTCACAATCTGGATTTCCTTCTCCAGTAGCCATTCCAGAGGGATATAATATTATTGTAATTGATTTACAAGACTGCTTTTTCACCATTCCCTTAAATCCTGTGGATAAAAAGTGACTTGCTTTTAGTCTGCCATCAGAAAATCTTAAACAGCCTTATTTAATGTTTCAGTGGAAAGTATTAACTCAGGGAATGAAAAATAGACCTACCTTATGCCAGAAATTTGTCAATGCCACTTTGGAGGATATTAGGGCTAAATATGAACAAGTACATATGACTCACTATATGGATGATATTTTAATACCTCATCCTGATAGAGCTCATTTGCAAACTGTCCTCCAGGATCTGACCAAGGCGTTGACAGCTAGAGGTTTAATAGTTGCCCCAGAGAAAATTCAAATCAACCCACCCATAACCTACTTAGGAAGAAATAATTAATTCAGAAACAGTGACTCATGCCCCGCTACAATTGAGAAAAGACCGTCTTGTTACTTTAAATTATTATCAAAGACTATTAGGTGATATTAACTGGATTAGACCTTATGTAAAATTAAGAAGTGTGGAACTAAAGCCTTTTATTTAACATCTTACGAGGAGATGCTAACCCCACTTCTAAAAGACAATTAACTGCTGAGGCTCAGGAAGCCCTAGGCAAAGTAGAAGCAGCTTTATCTGATAGCTGTGTAAAAAGGATCGACTTAACAATAATTTGGCAGTTCCTTTGTCTCACTACTTCGACAGCACCTATGAGAGTTCTGTGGCAGAATTGTCCCTTAGAATGGATCCACCTTCCTGCCCAAGCTAAAAAAGTGGTAGCTTCTTATCCATGCTTAATAGCAACAATGATATTAAACGGGAGGAAATGGAGCAATGAATTTTTCAGTAAAGAGCCAGCAGAGATTGTAATTCCATATAATAAGGAACAACTTGATGCTTTTCTAATGTTTGATGAAGTTTGGCAGATTGCTATAGGAAATTATAGTGGTCAAATTTTGCATCATTTACCCTCACATGTTTTGCTGACTTTTATGTCCAAACATCCAGTATTTTTCCTGTCAGATGCAAACAGTCTCTTATTCCTGATGCTCAGATAGCCTTTACTGACGGGTCAGCAAACGGTAAAGCCTCCATAGTTACAAAAAATCATCAGAAAATTTTCAAAACGCAGGAAACTTTGGCCCAAAGGGCTGAAATAACAGCAGTCACAGAGACTTTCGTTATGTTTACAGATGAAGAATTTAACCTTTACTCTGACTCTCAGTATGCGGTCAGGCTATTTTCACACATTGAGCCTGCAGTTCTGCCCGAAAATAAAACTACTATATTTCACTTGTTAACTAAATTACAGTAACAAATTTGGAAAAGAAACAAAATATTTTTTATTGGCCACATTCGGGCTCATTCTGGTCAGCCTGGTCCTTTCAATTTTTTCAATGACCTAGCAGGTTCACTAACAAAGACTGTAGTGCCTCTGTCTTTGAAGAAGCCCGAGCTTCTCACTCACTTCATCATCAAAATGCTACAGCCTTAAGATATCAATTAGAAATTTTCAGAGAGTCTGCTTGAGAGATTGTTCATTCCTGCTCACATTGCCCCACTGCTCCTAATAGCCTGCCTATGGGAGTTAACCCTCGCGGTCTCAAACCTAATGCATTCTGGCAGATGGATGTGACTCATGTCTCCTCATTTGAGAAATTGTCTTTCGTTCATGTAACTGTAGATACCTTTTCTCATGTTATTATTGCAATTGCTCGTACAGGAGAAGCAGTTAAAGATGTAATACAGCACCTCTTTACTTGTTTTCCATATTTGAGCTTGCCAAAAGCTTTGAAAACTGACAATGCTCCTGCTTATACTTCTAAGTCTTTTCAGTAATTTTGTACAAAGTTTCAAATTAAACATAATACTGACATCCCTTATAATCCTCAGGGACAAACCATTGTGGAAAAGCACACCAAACATTAAAAATCCAAATACAAAAACAAAAAGAAGGGGAGTTTAAGTATAGTTCTCCCCATTAAATCTTGCAATATTCTCTTTTCCCAATAAATATTTTAAATGCTGATTCAGCTGGAACTACTGCAATGTTTCGCCATTGGTGCCCAGAGCAATTAAATGGAAAGCCATTAGTAAAATGGAAGGCCCTCCTCTCTGGACAATGGAAAGGTCCCAACCCATTGTTAACCAGCGGTCGAGGATATGCTTGTATTTTTCCACAGGATGCAGGTCCTCCAGTTTGGGTTCCAGACTGATTGATTCGCCATGTTTCAGCCACTCGGATACCGGATTCCCTGGCTGCAGCGACCCTAAAAAAGGAAGAGACCTCCTCTGCCTCCGCTCCCTCCCTCAGCACAGGAAACGCCACCTACATCAGGATGACTGACATTGGAGATCCCGGATGAGCAAGGAATGGATCCGCCCACCAAGCAGATGTCTCAACTTCACATACAGGACATTACTCCCCCTGATCCCTGCCCCACAGAAAGATGCCAGGTCACCTGACCCAGGCCACTCAGCATGCCCCCTTACCCACTTGGGGACAAGTGAAAACACTCTGCCACCAGGCACAAGGAATAGCTTCTTTACAGGGATCTCCAGTTTCTCCTAAGAAAATGTTTATTGCCATGCTTGCTTTACTTTCCTGCCAGGTAAGCGTCTCCCCCATTCCAACAAAATATTGTGCATATCTCCCAGATCCTCCAATTTTTCAAGTTGTTATTTGGAATAATGACCCCATACGAGTTAACACAGACCAACCCTAACTTTTGGGAGGATTTTATACTTCTTGCACTAAGGATGAATATCCCATTAATTTCAATTTTCCTTCAGAGGATTGACTGATGAACTCTCTTTTTGCTTTAGTTTCCCTACCAGCAAAACAGGACATTTTATTACTCCCACTAAGGAAGGCTGTGTTGGAGCCTCTGAAAATGTAATTTTGACTGAGTCTCCAACCCAAAAACCTAATTTTTAAAAGCCTCATTCAGTTTGGATACTGCGAGCTCACTTTCCAGGGATCCTTGACCCTCATGAGTCTCTGTTTGTTGGGGCGCCCCCAGATTACCCAAATTGTAGAGAAGTTACTCCTTTAACTGCTGTCTGGAATGATATAAATTACCATTCTGGGTTTCTGATTTGGAAAGATTGTACTTATGATTCAAGAATTGACTATAAAATTCCAGGAGGAGGGAATTACTCAATTCAAGATTGGAGCAACCCAAGCCCATCTGTAAGCTCTGAGGCAGAGAAAGCATATGTTTTGGGTATTGAGAACTGGCATACCAATATAATTTCTTGGCAATTAAGATCCACTAGGTAGCATGGTAATCAATTTGTTCCTCCTATGTTGTCCTATACAACTAAAAATAGAACTTTTTGGCAGCCAGAAATATGGAGAGCTCTTGCTGCTACTGCCCCTATTACTTTGACATGCCCATATAATGACACTACTTATTCTGCCATAGCTTGCTTGCCTTCTCCTTATGTCTTTCTTTTTGTTAATGATTCCTGAAAACTTAATGTTCATATGAATTTCACAGGTGGACCCAATGTAGTGACTTGTGAACAATGCATGCTCTCATCTTGTTTAACTCCTCAATATAATGTTTGTTCTTTTGTGCTGTTAAAACACCACCATATCTTATGATACATGTAACTGTAACTACTCATTGGTATGAAAATTATGGTCTTGCTGTATTGCAACAACTACAGGATTTGATGCAAGCATGATGATTTGTCGGCTTACTTATCCTAGGAATATCAGCTTTAATAGCCACAATCACTTCTGTTACTGTGGCAGCAATATCATTGACTCAAGTGCATACTGCCCAATATGTTGACACTATGTCTAAAAATGTTTCTTTAACACTGGCAACACAGGAAGCTATAGATAAAAAGTTAGCGATGAGGGTGGATGCCTTGGAAGAAGCAATAATGCATACTGGGACTGAACTACAAGCTCTAAAAGTAAAACTGGCTCTCTCATGCCACACTGATTACTGGTGGATATGCGTGACATCTTTGAAAGTAAACAAGACATATTATGAGTGGGAAAAAAATTAAAAATCATATTTTAGGTGTTTGGAACAGCTCTGATATTGGCCTGGATTAGGAAAACTTCATAATCAGATACAGATTTTGGAACACTCTCGACTGGATTTTACCGCCACTGGAGCAGCTAATAACTTTTTCCACACATTCTCTAACTGCATTTCTTAAAAAAAAAAAAAAAAAGTTATGTCTAATGTCTTTAGTTATGCTGCTGTTGGTGGACTAATTCACCTTCTTATAATCATTCTTACTTGTATTGTCAGGATTCTTTGGCAGAGCATTCAGAAGGTCACGACTGAGCTGCATCATCTGGCTGTTTTAAGAAATAAAAAAATGGGGAGATGCCGGGAGCCAGGGTGAGGAACTCCGCCCGCTGCAAAGATCATGAGGAAGGAGGCTCGACATTACGCAAGGGAGGATCGAGCCTCAGGAGAAACCCTGTTCCCGAGCATCTACCCCCAAAACCGCAGTCTGCCTACATTACTGTTTTATGCTCTCACCTACACCTCTGACTCTTTGGGGGGCTGTCCCCTATCACCTCTCTCAGAGAAGGAGTTAACTTGCAACTCCAGTCAATAAAAATTGCTGGGCGTGACAAGAGTGTTTCAACTTACAACCCCCTCTGAAGGTTCTCTAGCCTGCCTGAACAGGTTCGTCTGGCCACATGTGATTGCTTACAGCCTCCCAACTGTGAGAGGCACGGCATGCTTTAAAATTTCTAAAAACATATTCTTTTGAGAAGTTAGAAAAACATTAGTATAGTATAGTGGGTTGATTAGGAATTATATTGGTGAAGGGTTTCTCATTTGTTGGGCCAGTATTTGCTGCCAAGACTCCATATCCCTTGTCCTTATGCACATTAATGAATATAAGTAGCATATAGGAGAGATAAGTATTAACCTTTAAGATTAATCATGTTAAACCTTAGGCTAAGTAAACTCTTCTTAACTATAACCCACTACACCCTCAGCCTAAAGGAATGCAAGTTTATCTGGTACCTACAGAGGGTGGTGCCTAGTTTAAGAAAAAAATCACCCCTGGAAAACATAAGTTTTCTGGTTGACTGACCGTTATCAGAAAGGGCCATAAAATGTCATCAGGCCTCATGGCCAGAAGATGATGTAAAATCCCTAAGACCTTTGTATAATTTTATATGAAGCACCTGATTTTGACAATGGTCAGGTCTGCTGACCACGTGTGACTCTGTATTCATCCCTATGTATAACAAATAGTATATAAGCAAACCTGAAAATAAAGAAAATGGATCAGTTTCTGGAAAGACTGATTCCCTCGTGTCGTTCATTCTTTCCCCTTCTGGCTGAATTCCCATCTGAAGCGTGGATGCTAGCCAAGCCTGCTAATTTTGCCTGGCTTCTAAAACCCACACAAAAGGGAGCCCAAGGCAGGGCACCCTCCGCTATTCAAGTGGGTGCCGGTGGCCTACGTAGGTGGTTCAAACTCCTTGTTTTGGAGTATTAGTGGTAGTCCACGTAAACCAAGTTATTTAGCCTCTTTTTCTACACTAATTTTCCTACTGCACTATTCTTTTCTAATCTCTTTATATTTCTAACTAAATAGTTTTTCCTAGGATGCCGATTTGGGCTCCCTTTCAAATTGCCCTGCATCCACTGGGGCTGGACCCCAGCAGACATGGATCTCAGGGTTCCTATGGAGTTTCCACAGGGCAATAAGGCCTCGTCTCATGTGGAGACATGCAAGTCCACTTTCCTTGAGTGGTCAAAGTAGTGTCAGGCTTCCTGTCAAGTTAACATAGGGATCTGTTGCTTTCTCTCGAGGTGCCACAGGGCTGTCCCACCTGTCATCCTGTATGGAGTCGATACTCGGGGTGAGAGTCGAATCAGTGCAGGGGAATCAGGTGTACCTGGAGTGGATTAGGACATCAGGGTCTTTTGGAATTGTGACACGACCCTGGAGTACCTCTCGAGTATCAAGTTGAGAGTGCCTCCTCTTTAGGTGTGAAGGGAACGCCGAGATTTCTTTCCCAAAAAAGCAGGGAAATAGACCCTCATCTCGAGGTGAGGAGGGAGAAACAGGGCTCTTGTTGAGTTGTGGCTGGACATTCGATGTTCCTCTCAAGTGGAGACAGTTATGTCGGGGATCTTCTTGTGTTGCATCAAGGGTGTCAATGATCCTTGTGAGGCTCACAAGGGAAGGTGGGATTTCTCTCGAAAAGCTGCAGTGGAAAAGGGCCTCAGTTCACGTTGAGTGGAGAATCTCCTGGTTTTTCTTGAGTTGCGGCAGAAAAATTGGGTTTCCTCTCAAGTTATGGTGGGGACCTCAGGGACCCACTCGTGTTTCCTCAGGAAAGTCAAGTCGTCAGGCGAGTTGCAAGTGGCCTCTTGCGATTCCTCTCCAGTTGGTGCTGGGGCCTAGGTTCTCATCTGGAGTTGAGGCCAGAACAACAGGAGTCCTCTCCAGGGCTGACATGGATCTCGGTGTTTCTATGGAGTTTCCACAGGGGAGTCAGGCCTCGTCTCGTGTGGAGACATGCAAGTCCACTTTCCTCTCAAGCTGTCAAAGTAGTGTTAGGCTTCCTGTTGTGTTGACATAGGGATCTGTGGCTTTCTCTCAAGGTGCCACAGGGCTGTCCCACTTGCCATCTTGTTTCAAGTCGATACTCTGGCTGACAGTTGAGTCAGTGCAGGGGAATCAGTTTTTTCTGGAGTGGATTTGGACATCCGGGTCTGTTGGAATTGTTGCACAATCCCTGGAGTTCCTCTCAAATTTCAAGTTGAGAGTGCCTCCTCTTGAGGTGCGAGGGGAATGCCAGGATTACTTTCCCGACGAAGCAGGAAAGTGGACCCTCATCTAGAGATGAGGAGGGAGAAACGGGGCCCTTCTTGAGTTGTGGCGGAACAAATGGTGTTCCTCTCGAGTGGAGATGGTTATATCAAAGAACTTCTTGAGTGGCATCAAGGGTGTTAAGGACTCTTTGGAGGCTCAAGAGGGAAGGTGGGATTTCCCTCGAGACGCTGCCTGAGAAAAGGGCCTCATCTCGCATTGAGGGCAGAATCTTGTTGTTTTTCTCGAGTTGCGATGGGGAGCTCAGGGATCCGCTCGCTTTGCCTCCAAGTCAGGTCTCTTTTCGACTTGTGATTGGCACATCGGGATTGCTCTGGAGTCGCTGCCGTCATGAATATGGCTTTTTCTAGTGTTCATTGGGTCAACTCAGCATTCCTGTCCATTGGTGACAGGGATTTCGGGCTTCTTCTGAAGGTTCAACTAGGCAGGCAGACCTCATCTGGTGTCGAGGCATAGAACTTGACTTTCCTCTCGAGTTGTCACAGGGGCGTAAGGCCTCCTGTCGAGTTCAGGTGGGGAATCCGTGCTTTTTCAAGAGGATCACCAGGAGAGTTAGGCCTCTCATCATGTTGTGTGGGGATCCTCAGTGTCGCTTTTGAGCTGTTTCAGGGGAATCAGGACTTATCTCGAGTTGAGGGGGAAAACGGTGTCCTTTCTCCTTGCAGTAGTTGCCGTGGGGTTCCACTGGAGATTCAGTTGGTGAGACAGGCCTCCCCTGGTGGTGCGAGTGGAAGTTCGGATTCCTCTTGAATTGAAGCAGGAAATGAGCCCTCATCTCCTGATGAGGTGGGAAACATGGAACTCTTCTCGAATTCTGGCGGGAATTTTGCTCAGGCTTCCTGTCAAGGTTTTACGGTGTTCTTGTACCCACTTGAAGTGCATGAAGTGAGTCAAGCCTCCTCTCCAGTTTGGAGAGGGCACTTGGGATTGCTCTCTAGGCGCTAGAGGAACAAATGCCTCATGTAGCAAGGATGGTGGATTCTCCTGGTTTTTCATGAGTTGTGGCGGGAGGCTTGGATTCCTCTGCAGGTACCCCGGGGAACTCAGGGAGTTTCTTTTGTTGCCTCAGGGATATCAAGTCTCCATTCGAGTTGCGAGGGGGTGCGTGGGATCGCTCTGGAGTCTTGGCGTGGGAATCAGGCCTCAATTCACACGAAAGGGGCGATCTCAAGGTGTTTCTCGAGTTGTGGCAGGAAGTTTGGGTTCCTTTGAGTTGCAACAGGAACCTTAGGGTGCCTCTCATCTTGTCTTTGGCAAGTCAGGAATCCTTTCAATTTTGAGGGCCTCTCGGGATTCCTCTCAAGTTGGTGCAAGGGACTAAGGCCTCATCTCGAGTTGAGGCAGAAAACTCAGTGTTGCTCTCCAGTTCTGACATGGATCTCAGGCTTCCTATGGAGATTCCCCTGGGGAATCAGCCATCGTCTCTTGTTGAGGCACAGAACTCTGCTTCCCTCTTGAGGTATAAAATGCATATTAGGCCTCCTGTGGATTTGAGGTAGGGATCTGGGGCTATTTCTAGAGGTGCCACCGGGCTGTCAATCCTCCCTTCGTGAGGCGATACTTGTGGTTACACTGGAGTCGTAGCAGTGGAATCAGGTCTTATCTCTAGTGGATGGGTACATTGGGGTCTTTTGGAATTGTGGCACGACCCCTGGAATTCCTTTCGAGTTTCCAGGTGAGAACAGCTTCCACTTAATTTGTGATGGGAATGTTGGAATTCCTTTCCACACGAAGCAGGGAAATGGACCCTCATCTCAAGATGAGGAGGGAAAAACGGGGCTCCTCTTGAGTTGTGGCGGGACACTCGGTGTTCTTCTCCAGTGGAGATGGGTATATCTGGGAACTTCTTGAGTAGCATCAAGGGTGTCAAGGACCCTTGCAAGGCTCAAGAAGGAAGGTGGGATTTTTCTCAAGATGCCACAGCAGAAAAAGGCCTCATCTCGCATTGAGTGGAGAATCTCCTGGTTTTTCTCGAGTTGTGGCAGCAAACTTGGGGTTCCTCTCGATTAACAACGGGGACGTCAGGGACCCAATCGTGTTGCCTAAGGAAACTCGTCTCCCTATGAGTTGCGAGGGTCCTCTCGGGATTCCTTTCCTGTCAGTACCGGGGCCTAGGTCCTCATCTGGAGTTGAGGCCAGGACCTCAGGCTTTCTCTCCAGGGCTGACATGAACCTCGGGGTTCCTATGGAGTTTCCACAGGGGAGTCAGGCCTCGTCTTGTGTGGAGACATGCAAGTCAGCTTTCCTCTCGAGCTGTAAAAGTAATGTCAGGCTTCCTTTCGGATTGACATAGGGATCTGTGTCTTTCTCTTGAAGTGCAACCTGCCATCATTTTTGGAGTTGATACTCAGGGTGACTGTCGAGTCAGTGCAGGGCAATCATGGGGTTCCTCTCGAGGTATGACATGGACCTCAGGGACCCGCTTGTGTTGCCTCAGGAAAGTCAAGTCTCCATGTGTTGGGATCGTTACTCGGTTGGACCCAGGGTATACTCATGGGGAGAGCGTTGACGTCTGGAAAGATATTAGAGATCTAGATGGAGATAAGGAAGGAATGTTACAGTTAAGAAAATAGAGGAGAGAAAGAGGCTGATATTCCTTGGTGTACACTGAAAGCCAATAAACCTCAAGACAAGGAACTTGCTCTGTTCACGTAGGCCTCAGGCACCCTCTAATTCTCCCTAAGGAGTGAAGACAGAGAGCACCTTCCAGGTCAGGTCTTAGAAGCCCAGGCAAAAAAAGTGAACGCCAAGAGCCTCTGTGCTCCAAGGGTTCAGCCTGAAAAGGAGAGGGAGAAAAACAGAGAGAGAAAGAGAATGGGCACAGAGAGACCAAGCATCACCAAGCGAGGCCCAAACTTTATTTTCCCAGTGGGCTTATATATCTTGAGCTGTACATAGAAATACAGAGGTCTCCAGTGATTTATGTCATCTTCTGGTCAGAAGGCCCGTTAACATTTTTATAGCTCTTTCTGAAAATGATTAGTCAACCAGAAAATGTATTTTCTCCAAAGGTGATTATTCTAAAGTCAGGCGCCACTCTCAGAAAGGACTAGGAAAGGTTACATTCCCATAGGTTAAGGATGAAGTGGGCTATAACATGGAAAGAATTTCTGATGTGGTTAAATCAAACTTATAAATACAACTAATTTTTCCACATACCAACTATACTAATTCATGTATGTTCTCAATATCATAATGAGTAAGGGATATGGAAACTTAGCAGCAAATATTGGCTCAACAATGAAACCCTTCACCAGTTCTAGTCTACTAATTTCTTAACTCTCCGTAAGACTCTATATTTTTAGAATATTATAGGCTTGCCATGCTTCTCATGGTTGGGAGGCCAACAACAACCACATGTGTAACTGCAGGGGCCTGAACAAACCTGTCAGGTTACTTAGGAAATCATCAGAGGTGTTTGAATGGGAACACTCTTATTATGCACAGGTGAATTATTAACTCAAGCTCTAAGTCGTTTTCCTCAGAGAAAAGTGGTCGGAGATAGACCCCGTTAATGTTAGAGGTGTTGGTGAGAGGCATAAAACAGTAAAGAAAAAAAAAAAAAAAAGACAGTTTTTGGTTTGGGGGCAGATGCTCGAACAGGTCCAGGTGATTCCTTGAGTCCTGATTTGCCTTGTCTGTCAGGTCTATCCGCATGACCTTGTCATTGATGGGATCAATCCAGGGAGTCCCTCGAGTCCTGATTCTGCCTTGCCCATCAGATATCTCCCGCATGAGCTTGTCATGGGGTGGATGTCCTGTGCTGGCTCCCGTAATCCATGTGAGTTACGAAGGGGCTCTTTGGATTCCTCTCCAGTCGGGGCAGGGGCCTAGGTCCTCATCTGGAATTGAGGCCGGAACCTCAGGGCTTCTCTCCACGGCTGACATGGATCTCAGGGTTCCTATGGAGTTTCAACAGGGGAGTCAGGCCTCATCTCGTGTGGAGACATGCAAGTCCGCTTTCCTCTCGAGCTGTCAGAGTAGTATCAGGCTTCCTGTCGAGTTCACATAGGGATCTGTGGCTTTCTCTCGAGAGCCACAGGGCTGTCAAACCTCCCATCGTGTTTTGAGTCGATACTCAGGGTGATAGTTGAGACAGTGCAGTGGAATCAGGTTTATTTGTAGTGGAATGGGACATCGGGGTCTTTTTGAACTCTGGCATGACCTCTGGAGTTCCTCTCGAGTTTCAAGTTGAGACTGCCTCCTCTTGAGTTGTGACGGAAATACTTCGGTTACTTTCCCAACGAAGCAGGGAAATGGACCCTCATCTCAGGATGAGGAGGGAAAAACAGGGCTCTTCCTGAGTTGTGGCGGGACCCTCAGTGTTCCTCTCGAGTGGAGACAGGTATGTCGGAGAATTTGTTGAGTTGCATGAAGGGTGTCAAGGACCCTTTCTAGACTTAAGAGGGAAGGTGGGATTTCTTTCATGACACTGCAGTGGAAAAGGGTCTCATGTCGTGTTGAGGGATTAATCTCCTGGTTTTTCTCGAGTTGAAGCAGGAAACTTGTGGTTCCCCTCGAGTTACGATGGGGACCTCTGGAACTCGGTCATCTTGCCTCAGGAAAGTCAAGTCTCCATGCGAGTTGCAAGGGACCTCTTGAGATTCCTCTCTGGTCGGTGAAGGGGCCTAGGTCCTCATTTCGAGTTGAGAATGGAACCTCAGGGTTCATCTTGAGTGCTTACCACAGTCCAGCCCCTGTTGGATCCAAGGTATCTGAAGCATGGATGGTGAGGTGAGAGAGATATATAGACATAGAAAGAGATTAGGAAATAATTTGCAGTTAAAGGAATAGAGGAAAAAAAGAGGCTGATATGCACTGATTTATACACAAAGCCATTAAGTCCTCAGATAAGAAACTTGCTCTGTTCATATAGGCCACAGGCACCCATTTAAATAGCGGAAGATGCCCCACCTTGGGCTCCCTCTCTCGTGGGTCTTAGAAGCTCCAGCAGGAAAGTTAACTCAGAGAGTCCCTATGCCCCCAGGAGTCAGCCTGAAAAGAAAATAAAGAAAGAAACAAAGAAAGACACTGGGGAGCCAAGCGATGATGAGACGAAGCCCAAACCTTTATTTTCCAGGGGAGCTTATATACCTTGAGCTGTACATAGAGAACAATGGAAGATGCAGCATAATTCAGGGTCAGCAGTCCTGACCCTTATCGAGACTAGGCTTTCTTTCTGCCTACCTTTCCTTATGCAAAAGTTTTACATGATTTATATCATCTTCTGGCCAGGAGGCCTGCTAACATTTTATGACCCTTCTTTCTGATAAAGGTTAGTTAACCAGAAAACTTATTTTCTCTAAAGGTGATTCTTCTAAAGTCTACTGCCACTCCCTGAAAGCACTAGATAAAGTTGCATTATTATAGGGCAAAGGTGCAATGGGCTATAACAAGGAAGGAATTTATTAACTCAAGGTTTAATGTTGTAAATATCAAGGCTACTTACTTATATTTCTATATATCAACTATATTAATTAATGCACTCCCAGGTACACAATGAAAGATATGAAAACTTGGCAGCAAGCATTGACTCAACAATGAAACCCTTAACCTGTTCTATGCTAATGATTTTTAACTCCTTGAAAGGCTCTACATTCCTAGAGTGTTTTAACCTTCCTGTGCCTCTCGTGGTTGGGAGGCTGTAAACAATCACATGTGTAGTTGAAAAAGTTTGGAGAAACCCGTCAGGCAAGTTAGAAAGTTATCAGAAGGGTTTGAATTGAAACACTCCAATTATGCCCAGGAGACTTATTAACTAGAGCTCTAAGTGGATTTAATTCAGAGAAAGCCAGTCGGGGAAAGCCCCCATTAATATGAGAAGAGTTTGGTGAAAAGCATAAGATAGTAAGATAGACAAATTCTGGTTTTGGGGTAGATGCTCAAGCAGGTACGTGGATCCCCTGAGTCCTGATCTGCCTTGCCTGTGAGGTCTCTCCGCATGACCTTGTCATGGGTGGGATCTCCCCTGCTGGCTCCCAGCAAGTACTGACATGTATCTTGGGGTTCATATGGAGTTTCAGCAGTGGAGTCAGGCCTCGTCTGTGTGGAGACATGGAAGTCTGCTTTCCCTTCGAGCTGTAAAGGTAGTGTCAGGCTTTCTGTCAAGTTGACATAGGGGTCTGTGGCTTTCTCTCGAGGATCCAGGGGACTGTCATACCTGCCATCGTGTTTTGAGTCAATACACGGAGTGACAGTCGAGTCAGTGCAGAGGAATCAGGTTTGTCTGGAGTGGATTGGGTCATCGGGGTCTTTTTGAATTGTGGCAGGACCCCTGGGGTTCCTCTCGAGTTGCAAGTTGAGACCACCTCCACTTGAGTTGCAACAGGAATGCCGGGATTCTTTCCTAGACAAAGCAGAGAAATAAACCGTCATATACATAGGAGGTGGGAGAAATGGGGCTCTTCTTGAGTTGTGGTGGGACACTCGGTGTTCCTCTCAAGTGGAGACGGGTATGTCAGGGAACTTCTTGAGTTGCCTCAAGGGTGTCAAGGACCCTTTCAAGGCTCAAGAGGGAAGGTGGGATATCTCTCGAGATGCTGCAGTGGAAAAGGGCCTCATGTCACGTTGAGGGGAGAATCTCCTGTTTTTCTCGAGTTGAGGCAGGAACCTTGTGGTTCCTCTCAAGTTACGATGGGGACCTCTGGGACTCACTCATGTTGTCTCAGGACAGTAAAGTTTCCATGCGAGTTGCAAGGGACCTCTTGGGATTCCTCTCTGGTTGATGAAGGGAACTAGGTCCTCATCTTGATTTGAGGCCGGAACCTCAGGTTTCCCAGTGCTTACTGGGGTCCAGCCAAAGTTGCATCCCGGATATCCGAATTGTGGACAGTGAGGCAAAAGAGATATATAGATACAGAAAGAAAAGGAAAGAATTTGCAGTTAAGAGAATAGAGGAAAGAAAAGAAACTGATATTCACTGATTAATGCAGAAAGCCAATAAATCCCCAGACAAGAAACTTGCTCTGTTCAGGTAGGCCACAGACACCCTCTTGAATAGCGGCAGGAGCCCCGCCTTGGGCTCCCTCTCACGTGGGTCTTAGAAGCTCCGTCAGGAAAGTTAACTCAGAGGATCCCTACGCCCCCGGGAGTCAGCCTGAAAAGAAAATAAAGAAAGAAACAAAGAAAGACACAGGGGAGCTAAGCAATGATGAGGCGAGGCCCAAAACTTTATTTTCCAGGGGAGCTTATATACATTGTGCTGTACATAGAGAATAATGGAAGATGCAGAGTAATTCAGGGTCAGCAGTCCTGACCCTTATTGAGACTAGGCTTTCTTTCTGCCTACCTTTCCTTATGCAAAAGTTTTACGTGATTTACATCATCTTCTGGCCAGGAGGCCTGCTAACATTTTATGACCCTTCTTTCTGATAAAGGTTAGTTAACCAGAAAACATTTTCTCTAAAGGTGATTATTTTAAAGTTGAATGCCACTCCCTTAAAGCACTAGATAAAGTTGCATTCCTATAGGGCAAAGGTGTGATGGGCAATAAAAAGGAAGGAATTTATTAACTCAAGGTTTAATGTTGTAAATATCAAGGCTACTTACTTATATTTCTGTATATCAACTATATTAATTAACACACTCCCAGGTACATAATGAAAGATATGGAAACTTAGCAGCAAACATTGGCTCAAGAATGAAAATTTTAACCAATTCTATTCTAATGATTTTTAAATCCTCATAAAGCTATACATTCCTAGAATGTTTTAAGCTTCCTGTGGCTCTCGCGGTTGGGAGGCTGTAAACAATCACATGTGTAGTTGAAAAAGTCCAGAGAAACCCGTCAGGCAAGTTAGAAAGTTATTAGAAGGGTTTGAATTGAAACACTCCAATTATGCCCAGGAGACTTATTAACTAGAGCTCTAAGTGGATTTCATTCAGAGAAAGAAGGTCACGGAAAACCCCCATTAATATGAGAAGAGTTTGGTGAAAAGCGTAACATAGTAAGATAGACAAATTCTGGTTTTGGGGTAGATATTCCAGCAGGTCCAATGGATCCCTTTAATCCTGATCTGCCTTGCCTATCAGGACTCTCCACATGACCTTGCCATGGGTGGGATAGATCCAGGGAGTCCCTCGAGTCCTGATTCTGCTTTGCCAATGAGGCCTCTCCCACATGACATTGTCATGGGTGGGATCTCCCATGCTGGCTGCCGGCAAGTGCTGACATGAAAATCGGGGTTCCTATGGAGTTTCAACAGGTGAGTCAGGCCTCGTCTCATGTGGAGACATGCAAGTCCTCTTTCCTCTCAAGCTGTAAAAGTAGTGTCAGGTTTCTTGTTGAGTTGAAAGAAGGATCAGTGGTTTTCTCTCGAGGTGCCACACAGCTGTCACACCTACCAGCGTGTTTCGAGTTGATCATCAGGGTGACAGTCGAGTCAGTGCAGGGGAGTCAGGTGTATCTGGAATGGATTGGGACATCGGGCTCTTTTTGAATTTTGGCACAACCCTTGGAGTTCCTCTCGAGTTTGGAGTTGAAACCAACTCCACGTGTGTTGCGAAGGGAAAGATGGAATTCCTTTCCTAATGAAGAGGGAAAAAGACCCTCATTTAGAGATAATAAGGAAATTTGGGGTTTTCTTGTGTTGTTGTGGGACACTCGGTGATCCTCTTGAGTGGAGACGGGTATGTCTGGGAACTTCTTCAGTTGTGGTAAGGGTATCCATGACCCATAAGAGGCTAAAGAGGGAAGGTGGGATTTCTCTCGAGACGTTTTAGCCAAAAAGGGCCTCAATCGCGTTGAGGGGAGAATCTTCTGGTTTTTCTCGAGTTACAGCAGGAAACTTGGGGTTCCTCTCGAGTTACGATGGGGACCTCAAAGACTCGCTCGTGTTGCCTAAGGAAAGTCAAGTCTCCATGCAAGTTGTGAGGGGCCTCTCAGGATTCCTCTCCAGTCGGTTCTGGGGCCTAGGTCCTCATCTAGAGTTGAGGACAGAACCTCAGGATTCCTCTCCGGTGCTGACATGGATCTCAGGGTTCCTATGGAGTTTCAACAGGGGAGTCAGGCCTCATCTCGTGTGGAGACCTGCAAGTCCGCTTACCCCTAGACCTGTAAATGTACGGTCAGGTTTCCTGTAGAGTTGACATAAGGATAGGTGGCTTTCTCTCAAGGTGCCACAGGGCTGTGCCACCTGCCATTGTGTTTGGAATTGATACTCCGGGTGACAGTCGAGTCAGTGAAGGGGAATCAGGTGTATCTGGAGTGGATTGGGACACTAGGGTCCTTTTGATTGTGGAACGACCCTTGGAGTTCTTGTTGAGTTTCAAGTTGAGACTGCTTCCTCTTGAGGTGCGACGGGAATGCCAGGATTCCTTTCCCAACGACGCAGGGAAATGGACCCTCATCTCGAGATGAAGAGGGAGAAACGGGGCTCTTCTTGAGTGGTGGTGGGATAAACCGGTTTCCTCTCGAGTGGAGACAGGTATGTCGGGGAACGTTTTGAGTTGCATCAAGGGTGTCAAGGAACCTTTTGAGGCTCAAGAGGGAAGGTGGGATTTCTCTCGAGATGCTGCACCGGATAAGGGACTTAACTCGCTTTGAGGTGAGAATCTCCTGGTTTTTCTTGAGTTGCAGCAGGAAATTTGAGATTCCTCTCAAGTTATGACGGGGATCTCAGGGACCCGCTCGTTTTGCCTCAGGAAAGTCAAGTCTCCATGCAGAGACAGAGTTGTGACTAAAGACTGAAGTTGAGACTGGAACCTCAGGGGTCCACTCTAGTGCTCATATGGATCTCTGGGTTCCTATGGAGTTTCAACGGGGGAGTCAGGGTTCTTCTCGTGTGGAAACATGGAAGTCCGCTCTTCTCTTGAGCTCTAAAAGTGGTGTCAGGCTTCCTGTCGAGTTGACATAGGGATCAGTGTCTTTCTCTCAAGATGCCACAGGGCTGTCTCATCTGCCATCGTGTTTTGCTCCAATACTCGGGGTGACAGTCGTGTCAGTGCAGGCGGATCAGGTTTATCTGGAGTGATTTGGGACATCGGGGTCTTTTGGAATTGTGGCATGACCCCTGGTTCTTCCTGTTGAGTCTCAAGTTGAGACCGCCACCTTTTGAGGCACGACATGAACACCGGGATTCCTTTCTCGATGAAGCAGGGAAAGGTAACCTCATCTCGAGATGAGGAGTGAAATACGGGTTTCCTCTTGAGTTGTGGAGGGACCCATGGTGTTCCACTCGAGTGGGGACAGGTATGTCGGGGAACTTTTTGAGTTGCCTGAAGGGTATAGGAACCCTTTCATGCTCAAGAGGGAACCTGTGATTTCTCTCAAGATGCTGCAGCAGAAAAGGGCACCATCTAGTGTTGAGGAGATAATCTTCTGTTTTTTTCAAGTTGGGGCAGGAAGCCTGGGGTTCCTCTTGACTTACGACTGGGACCTCAGGAATCTGCTTGTGTTGCCTCAGGAAAGTCAAGTCTCCATGCCAGTTGCTAGGGGCCTCTAGGGATTCCTCTCCAGTAGGTCCCAGGTCCGAGGTCCTCATCTGGAGTTGAGGCTGGAACCTCAGGTTTCCTCTCCAGTGCTGACATGGATCTCGGCATTCCTATGGAGATTCCACAGGACAGTCAGGCCTCGTCTCGTGTGGAGACATGGAAAGCCGCTTTCCTCTCAAGCTGTCAAAGTAGTGTCAGGCTTCCTGTTGAATTGACATAGGGATTGGTGGCTTTCTCTCGAGGTGCCACAGAGCTGTCATACCTGCCATCTTGGTTGAACTAGATACTTGGGGTGACAATCAAGTAAGTGCAGGGTAATCAGGTGTATCTGGAGTGGATTGGGACCTCAGGGTCTTTTGGAATTGTGGCACGACCCCTGGAGTTCCTCTCGAGTTTCAAGTTGAGACAGCCTCCACTTGAGGTGCGACGGGAATGCTGGGATTCCTTTCCCGACGAAGCAGGGAAATGGATCCTCATCTCGACATGAGGGAAAAACGGGGCTCTTCT
Organism: Capricornis sumatraensis; assembly: GCF_032405125.1. Taxonomy (NCBI): domain Eukaryota; kingdom Metazoa; phylum Chordata; class Mammalia; order Artiodactyla; family Bovidae; genus Capricornis; species Capricornis sumatraensis. Next base: position 2,617,611 of record NC_091084.1, read on the forward strand.
TGAGTTGTGGCGGGACCCTCAGTGATCCTCTTGAGTGGAGACTCAGTGCAGACACTTCATAGGAATCACGAATCCATGTCCACACTGGAGAGGAATCCTGAGGTTGTTTGATCAAGTTAGAGCCTTGTGGCACCTTGAGAGAAAGCCGCAGATCCCTATGTCAACTCGACAGGAAGCCTGACACTACTTTTCCAGCATGAGAAGAAAGTGGACTTGCATGTCTCCACATGAGATGAGGCCTGATTCTGCTGTGAAAACTCTATAGGAACCCCGAGATCCATATAACAACTGGAGAGGAACCCTGAGGTTCTGGCCTCAATTCGAGATGAGGACCTAGGCCCTGACATCTACTGGAGAGGAAGCCCAAGAGTCCCCTCACAACTCGCATGAAGACTTGACTTTCCTGAGGCACCACGAGTGGGTCCTTGAGGTCTCCGTCTTAATTTGAGAGGAACAGCAAGCTTCCTGCTGCTACTCGAGATAAAACAGGAGTTTCTCCCCTCGAGAGATGAGGCTCTTTTCCACTGTAGCTACTCGAGAGAAATCCCACTTTCCCTCTTGAGACTTGAAATGGTCTTTGACACCCTTGATGCAACACAAGATGTTCCACGACATACCTGTCTCCACTCGAGAGGAACACCAAGTGTCCCGCCAAAACTCAAGAAGAGCCCCATTTTTCCCTCCTCATCTTGAAGTGAGGGTCAATTTCCCTGTTTCATTCAGAAAGGAATCTCAGCGTTCCCATCGCACCTCCATAAGTGGCGGTCTCAACTTGAAACTCGAGAGTTACTCCAGGGGTTGTGCCACAGTACAAAAAGACCCCGCTGTCTCAATCCACTCCAGATAAACCTGATTTCCCTGCACTGACTCAACTGTCACCCCGAGTATTGACTCAAAACACGATGTGAGGTATGACAGCCCTGTGCACCTCGAGAGAAAGCCCCAGATTTCTATGTCAACTCGATATGTGCTGTGAGCCAGGACGAGGTATCCCACCTGTGGCAAAAAGTCATGAGGAATGGAGCCTGAAAAATGCAAAGGCGGGATCAGGCCTCAAGTGTCCTCCTGGATTTTCTCGAGCATCTACCCCAAAACCAAAATATGTCTGCTTTACTATATTATATTTTTCACCAACTCCTCTGTCATTAATAGGGGGTATCCCCCACCACATTTTTTCTGGTAAAGTTAGTTTAGAGCTTTTAGATAATAAATCTCCTGGGCATTATAAAAGTATTTCAATCCAGAAACCCCTCTGACATCTTTCTAGCCTGCCTGACAGGTTTGTCCGGACTCTTACAGCTGCGAATGTGATTCTTTGTGCCCTTCCAACCACGAGAGTCACAGGAAGCTTAAAACATCGTAGGAATGTATGGGGCTTCCGAGAAGTTAAAATCATTAGAATAGGACTGATTAAGGTTTTTGTTGTTGAACCAATATTGCTGCCAAATTTCCCTATCTTTTATTTGTTGTTATAGTTGGTATTTAGAAAAAGCAGGTAGTAGCCCTGACATTAGCAACATTAGATCTTTGGGTTAAGGACTTTCTTTGTTATAGCCCACTGCACTTTTGTTCTACAGGAATGTAACTTTATTTAGTACTTTGAGGGTGATGCAGATTAAAGTAAAAACACGTCAAGGGAAAATTAGTTTTCTGTTTGATAGACATTTATCTAGGATAAGAGCCATAGAAATGTTAACAGGTCCCCTGGCCCAAAGGTGATGTAAAACCACCTGAGACCTTTTGTATATGGGAAGGATAGGGGACTGGAATGCAAAAGTAGGAAGTCAAGAAACACCTGGAGTAACAGGCAAATTTGGCCTTGGAATGCGGAATGAAGCAGGGCAAAGACTAATAGAGTTTTGCCAAGAAAATGCACTGGTCATAGTGAACACCCTTTTCCAACAGCACAAGAGAAGACTCTACACATGGACATCACCAGATGGTCAACACCAAAATCAGATTGATTATATTCTATGCAGCCAAAGATGGAGAAGCTGTATGCAGTCAACAAAAACAAGACCAGGAGCTGACTGTGGCTCAGATCATGAAATCCTTATTACCACAGTCAGACTTAAAATGAAGAAAGTAGGGAAAACTGCTAGACCATTCAGGTATGACCTAAATCAAATCCCTTATGATTATACAGTGGACGTGAGAAATAGATTTAAGGGCCTAGATCTGATAGAGAGAGTGCCTGATGAACTATGGAATGAAGTTCCTGACATTGTGCAGGAGACAGGGATCAAGACCATCCCCATGGAAAAGAAATGCACAAAAGCAAAATGGCTGTCTGGAGAGGCCTTACAAATAGCTGTGAAGAAAGAGAGGCGAAAAACAAAGGAGAAAAGGAAAGATATAGGCATCTAAATGCAGAGTTCCAAAGAATAGTCAGCAGAGATATGAAAGCCTTCTTCAGCGATCAGTGCAAATAAATAGAGGAAAACAACAGATTTGGAAAGACTAGAGATCTCTCCAAGAAAATTAGAGATACCAAGGGAACATTTCATGCAAAGATGGGCTCTATAAAGGACAGAAATGGTACGGCCCTAGCAGAAGCAGAAGATATTAAGAAGAGATGGCAAGAATACATGGAAGAACTGTAAAAAAAAAAAAAAAAAAAAGATCTTCACGACCCAAATAGTCATGATGATGTGATCACTAATCTAGAGCCAGACATCTTGGAATGTGAAGCCAAGTGGGCCTTAAAAATCATCAGTACGAACAAAGCTAGTGGAGGTGATGGAATTCCAATTGAGCTGTTTCAAATCCTGAAAGATGATGCTGTGAAAGTGTTGCACTCCATATGCCAGCAAATTTGGAAAACTCAGCAGTGGCCACAGGACTGGAAAAGTTCAGTTTTCATTCCAATTCCAAAGAAAGGCAATGCAAAAGAATGTTCAAACTACTGCACAATTGCACTCATCTCACACGCTAGTAAAGTAATGCTCAAAATTCTCCAAGTCAGGCTTCAGCAATATGTGAAACATGAACTCCTCCCTGATGTTCAAGCTGGTTTTAGAAAAGGCAGAGGAACCAGAGATCAAATTGCCGCTGGATCATCGAAAAAGCAAAAGAGTTCCAGAAAAACATCTATTTCTGCTTTATTGACTATGCCAAAGCCTTTGACTGTGTGGATCACAATAAACTGTGGAAAATTCTGAAAGAGATGGAATACCAGACCACCTGATCTGCCTCTTGAGAAATCTGTATGCAGGTCAGGAAGCAACAGTTAGAACTGGACATGGAAGAACAGACTGGTTCCAAATAGGAAAAGGAGTATGTCAAGGCTGTATATTGTCACCCTGCTCATTTAACTTATATGCAGAGTAAATCATGAGAAACTCTGGACTGAAAGAAACATAAGCTGAAATCAAGATTGCCGGGAGAAATATCAATAACCTCAGATATGCAGATGACACCACCCTTATGGCAGAAAATGAAGAGAGCTTAAAAGCCTCTTAATGAAAGTGAAAGAGGAGGGAGAAAAAGTTGGCTTAAAGCTCAACATTCAGAAAATTAAGATCATGGCATCCGGTCCCATCACTTCATGGGAAATAGATGGGGAAATAGTGGAGACAGTGTCAGACTTTATTTTTCTGAGCTCCAGAATAGTTGCAGATGATGACTGCAGCCATTAAATTAAAAGACTCTTAATCCTTGGAAGAAAAGTTATGACAACCTAGATAGTATATCAAAAGCAGAGACATTAGTTTGCCGACTAAGGTCCGTCTAATCAAGGTTATGGTTTTTCCTGTGGTCATGTATGGATATGAGAGTTGGACTGTGAAGAAGGCTGAGCACCGAAGAATTGATGCTTTTGAACTGTGGTGTTAGATAAGACTCTTGAGAGTCCCTTGGACTGCAAGGAGATTCAACCAGTCCATTCTGAAGGAGATCAGCCCTGGGATTTCTTTGGAAGGAATGATGATAAAGCTGAAACTCCAGTACTTTGGCCACCTCATGAGAAGTGTTGACTCATTGGAAAAGACTCTGATGCTGGGAGGGATTGGGGGCATGAGGAGAAGGGGACGACAGAGGATGAGATGGCTGGATGGCATCACGGACTCAATGGACGTGAGTCTGAGTGAACTCCGGGAGATGGTGATGAACAGGGAGGCCTGGCGTGCTGCGATTCATGGGGTCACAGAGTTGGACACGACTGAGCGACTGAACTGAACTGAACTGAAGCAAAAGAAAGGCTGGTCTCAATAAGCTTCAGGTCTGCTGCTCCTGCATAACTCTTCATATTTCATTATTTCTTTATGTAAAATGTTGGGTGTATAAGCTGCTTTTGAAAATAAAGTTGTAGGTCTGGCACCAATGCTTGGCTCCCCAAGTCATTCCTTTCTCTCTTTTCAGGCTGAATTCCCTTCTGAAGCACAGAGTCTCTCTGTGTCTACTTATTTATCCTGGCTTCTAAGACCCACATGAGAAGGAGCCCATGGCAGGGCACCCTCCACTATTCACTTGGGCACTGGTGGCCTGCATAGATGGTGCAAGCCCCTTGTCTCAGAACTTTAATGGTCTCCTGTGTAAACCAAGTTATTCAGCCTCTTTTCTCCACTTATTTTCCTACTATATTATTCTTTCCTCATCTCTCTTTATATCTCTAAATAAATAAGTCTCTCTTTGCCGACTTCAAAGAAATACTCTGAATCCACTGGGGCTGGACCCCGACAGACAAGAAGTTGACACTACTTTAACAGCTTGAGAGGAAAGCGGACTTGCGTGGCTCCACACGACACGAGGCCCGACTCCCTTGTTGATGCTCCATAGGGACTGTGAGATCCACGTAAACACTGGAGAGGAACACTGAGATTCCGGCCTCAACTGAAAATGAGGAATTAGGCCCCTGCACCGACTGGAGAGGAATCCCGAGAGGCCTCTCACAACTCATATGGAGACATGACTTTCCTGAGGCAACATGAGAGGGTCCATGAGTTCCCCGTCGTAAACACAGAGAAACCCCTTGGTTCCTACTGCAACTTGAGAAAAACCAGCAGATTCTCCCCTCAACGCGAGATGAGGCCCTTTTCCACTGCGGCATCTCGAGAGAAATCCCACCTTCCCTCTTGAGCCTTGAAAGGGTCCTTGACACCCTTGATGCAACTCAAGAAGTTCCCCGGCATACCTGTCTCCACGTGAGAGGAACACCGAGTGTCCCGCCACAACTCAAGAAGAGCTCCGTTTTTCCCTCCTCAACTCAAGATGAGGTTCTATTTCCCAGCTACGTCGAGAAAGGAATCCCGGCGTTACTGTCACACCTCAAGAGGAGGCGGTCTCAACTTGAAACTTCAGAGGATCCCCAGGGGTCGTGCCACAATTCAAAGAGACCCAGTTGACCCAGTCCACTCCAGATGAACCTGATTCCCCTGCACTGACTCGAGTGTCACCCCGAGTATTGAAGTAAAACACGATGGGAGGTGTGATAGCCCTGTGGCTCCTCGAAAGAAAGCCACAGATCCCTATGTCAACTCTACAGGAAGCCTGAAACTACTTTTCCAGCTCTAGAGGAAAGCGGACTTCCATGTCTCCACACGAGACGAGGCCTGACTCCCCTGTTGAAACTCCATAGGAATCCTAAGATCCAAGTCAGCACTGGAGAGGAAACCTGAGATTCCGGTCTCAACTGGTGATGAGGACCTAAGCCCCTGCACCGACTGACGAGGAATCCTGAGAGGCCCCTCACAACTTTCATGGAGAATTGACTTTCCTGAGGCAACATGAGCAGGTCCCTGAGATCCCCGTCGTAACACAAGAGGAACCCCAAATTTCTTGCCGTAACTCGAGAGAAATGAGAAGATCTCCACTCAACTCGAGATGAAGCCCTTTGCTGTTGCACCATCTCAAGAGAAATCTCACCATCCCTATTGAGCCTCTAAAGGGTCCTTGACACCCTTGATGCAACTCAAGAAGTTCCCAGAAATACCTGTCTCCACGTGAGAGGAACATTGAGTGTCCCGCCACAACTCAAGAAGAGCTCCGTTTTTCCCGCCACATCTCAAGTTGAAGTTCCATTTCCCTGCTTCGTCTGGAAAGGAATCCCAGCATTCCTGTCACACCTCAAGAGGGGTGATCTCAACTTGAAACTCTAGAGGAACTCCAGGGGTCTTGCCACCATTCAAAAAGACCTTGATGTCCAATCCACTCCAGATAAACCTGATTCACCTGCACTGACTAGATTGTCACCCCGAGTATCGACTCCAAACACGATGGCAGGTGGGAAAGCCCTGTGGCACTTCAAGAGAAAGCCACAGAACCCATGTCAGCTCTACAGGAAGCTTGACATTACTTTTACAGCTCGAGAGGCAAGCAGACTTCCATGTCTCCACACGAGACCAGGACTGACTCCCCTCTTGAAATTCCATAGGAACCCCAAGATCCATGTCAGCACTGGAGAGGAACACTGAGGTTCCAGCCTAAACTCCAGATGAGGACCTAGGCCCCGGCACAGACTGGAGAGGAATCCCGAGAGCCCCCTTGCAACTTGTATGGAGACTAATGCTTGGTAACCCCGTGTTTTTCTTTCTTTTTTTCCTCCCTCTTACTCTCTTCTTCAGGGTTATCCCTTGGAGCACAGAGGCTCTCTGCATTCACTTTACTGCCTGGGCTTCTAAGACCTGAACGGGAACGCTCTCTGTGTCTGCACTCCCTCCTGAGGCCGGGAGGGTGCCTGCAGCCTATGTGAACAGAGCAAATCACTTGTCTTGGGACTTTATTGGCTTTCTGTGTAAACCAAAGTATATCAGCTTCTTTGTGTCCTCTATTGTCTTATTGCAACATTCTTTATCTCTCTGTGAATCTCTTCACCAATGCCATCTCTCTTGATGGTACCCCTGGTCTCCAGCAAGTGGTGCCCGAACAGAGACCCAAAAGGATTCCACTTGTCCTATTTTGCTCCCAGACTGACTGATTCGCCATATCACAATCCCCCAGACATCCAGTTCCCCCATTGCTTCGACCAGTAAAAAAGAAAGACACTCCTCTGCCCCTGCCTCCACCGCCCACCTGAAAAGTCCAACAGACTCAAAGACGACCGATAGCAGAGATTTTGGACAAAACTTACTGTACAAATAAATTGTTCAAATGGACCTAATGTAATATCTTTTAAACAGTGTATGCTCTCATCTTGTTTGACCCCTCAATATAATGGTTGCTCCTTTGTTGTGTTACAACGTCCACCCTATCTTATGGTGCCTGTAACTGTAACCATTTATTGGTATGATAACTATGGTCTTGCTGTGCTACAACAACTACAAGATTTAATGTGATCACAACGGTTTGTCTGCTTACTTATCTTAAGAATATCAGCTTTAATAAGAGCAATTACTTCTCTTACTTCAATTACTACTGTTATTGTTACTGTTACTGTTGATGTGGCAGTAAGGTCATTGGCTCAACCCGTACATACTGCCCAGTATGTTGATACTATGTCCGGGAATGTTTCTTTGGCATTGGCAAAACAGGAGGTTATAGATAGGAAGTGAGAGGCAAGGGTGGATGCCCTGGAGGAGGCGGCCATGCATGTTGGGACTGAATTGTAGGCTTTGAAAGTGGAGTTGGTATTGTCCTGTTGTGCCAACTGTGGTGGATTTGTGTGGCACCCCAAGGGTAAACAAGATGGATTGTGGCTAGGAGGGAACTGGGAATCACGTTTTGAGGATATGGAAAGGCTCCAGCATTGGTTTGGATTTGGGAAAACTTCATGGTCATGTAGAGATCATGGAACACTACCAATTAGATTTTACTGCTGCAGGAGTAACAAGTGACTTTTTCCATACATTTTCTAAATTTATTTCAAGAAAAAACATTCTGTCTACTATTTTTAGCTATGCTGCTGTGGCCGCTTTAATTCTGCTTCTCATAATTATTCTTCCTTGTATTGTTAAATCTCTTCGACAGAGCACTCAGAAACTCACGGCTGAATTACATCTGGCTGTCTGAAAAAATAAAAAAGTGGGGGGAAGGCCGGGAGCCAGCACAGGAGGTCCCACCCATGACAAAGTCATGTGGAAGAGACCTGACAAGCAAGGTGGATCAGGGCTCGAGGGACCCCCTGGACCTGCTCGAGCATCTACCCCAAAACCAGAATCTGTCTGTCTTACTATTTTGTGCCTTTTACCAACTCTTCTGACATTAACAAGGGGCTATCCCTGACACCTTTCTCTGGAGAAAATCAACTTAGGACTCTAGCTAATAAGTCTCCTGGACATGAAAGGAATATTTCAATTCAAATCCCCTTGGTTGGCATTCTAGCCAGCCTGACAGGTTTATCCAGACTCTTACAGCTATGAATGTGATGATTCCCAGCCTCCCAACTGTGAGAGGCATGGGGAGCCTAAAATATTCTAAAAATATAGAGCCTTTCGAAGAGTTAAAAGCTATTAGAGTAGTGCTGGTGTAGGATTTCAATGTTGAGCCAATGCTTGCTGTTAAGTTCCCATATCTCTTATTCATTGTGCACCTGGGAGTGCAATAGTCAATGCAGTTAGAATTTAAGAAAAACAAGCTATAGCCTTGGAATTAACCATATCAGACCTTTGAGCTAACTGGTTCTTTCTTTGTTGTAACTCAATGCACCTATGCTCCATGAGAAATGTAACTCTGTTTAATACTTTGTGAGGCTGACATAGATTAAAAATATAAAGAAGAAACATTTCAAGGGAAAATAAGTTTTCGGGTTGAGCAGCCTTTATCAAAAGAGACTCATAAAATGTTCACAGGCCTCCAAGGCAAGAAGATAACATACACAACATTGTTTATGGGAAAGGTATGCAGAAAAAAAACCTGGTTTTGATAAAGACAAAACAGATGTAATGTTTGGGCTGACTCTGTATGACTTCGCATCTTTCATTTCCCTCTATGTACAAGTCAAGGTATAAAAGTTCCTTTTGAAAATAAAGTTATGGGCCTCGCTCACCAAAGCTTGGTCACCCCATGTCTGTCTGTCTGTCTTTCTTTCTTTCTCTCTCTTACTCTCATTTTCAGGCTGATCACTTGGAGCACAGAGGCTCTCTGTGTTCCCTTTCCTGCCTGGGCTTCTAAGACCTGAACGGGAAGTCGCTCTGCCTTTTCACTTCCTCAGGAGACTGGGAGGGGCCCTGCAGCCTACGTGAAGAGAGCATGTCCCTTGTCTTGGGGCTTTTTGGCTTTCTGTGTAAACCAAATAATATCAGACTTTCTCTCCTATATTTTCTTATCAGCAGCATTATTTCTTTATCTCTCTCTAAATATTTTCACTGAAGTTGTCTCTCTTGAGGGTACCCCTGGATCCTGCAGGGGCTGGACCCAGGCACATAGAAACACCGAGATCCATGTCAGCACTGGAGAGAAACACTGAGGTTCTGGCCTCAAGTCGATATGAGGAGCTAGGCACCTGCACCGACTGGAGAGCAATCTGGAGAGGCCCCTCGAAGTGCGCATGGAGACTTGACTTTCCTGAGGCAACATAAGCAGGTTCCTGAGGTTCCCATCATAAATCCAGATGAACCCCAAGGTTCCTGATGCAACTCGAGAAAAACCAGGAGATTATCTCCTCAACGTGAGATGAGGCCCTTTTCTGTGGAAACGTCTCAAGAGAAATCCCACCATCCCTCATGAGCCTTGAAAGGGTCCTTGACACCCTTGATGCAGCTCAAGATGTTCCCCGACATACCCGCCTCCACTCGAGAGGAACACTGAGTGCCCTGCCACAACTCAAGAAGAGACATATTTTCCCCTCCTCATCTCGAGATGGGGATCCATTGCCATGTTTCATTGGGAAAGGAATCCCGGCCTTCCCATCTCACTTCAAGAGGAGGCCGGTCTCACTTTTAAACTAGAGAGGAACTCCAGGGATCATGCCCCTATTCCAAAAGACCCCGATGTTCCCATCCACTTGAGAGAAGGACTGATTCCCCTGCCACGACTCGAGTGGGACCCCTAGTATCACCTCACAACAGGAATGGAGGCATGAGAGCCCCATGGCACCTCTAGACATTGCCCCAGACACCCAACTCAACACAACAGGAGGCCTGACAACCTTGTACACCTCGAGAGGGAAGCAGATTCCCTTGTCTCAACATGAGACGATGGCTGACTCCCCAGGGGAATCTCCATAGGAACCATGTGATCCAAGTCAGATGGAGAAGAACATTGAGTTTCCCGCCTCAACTTGAGATGATGCCCCAGTCCCCTGAACCCACTCCGGAGGAATCCCAAGAGGGCCCTCACAATTTGAAAGGAGTCCTGACTTTCCAGAGACAAGGTTAGAGGCTCCTTCAGGTCCCCGTCACAACTCGAGGGAACACAAACTTCCTGTAAAAACTTGAGAAACACCTTGAGATAGCCCCTAACATGCGATTTGAGGCCTGATTCCCCTGCCGTGATGCCAGAGCAATTCCGCGCTCCCCATTGCAACTCGAATGCAGACTTGACTTCCCTGAGGCAACACAAGAGGCTCCCTGAGTTCCTCAGGTTAGCTAGAGGAATCCCAAGCCACCCACAGCAACTCGAGAAAAACCAGGAGATTCCCCCATACTGGTGACATGAGGCCCTCTTTTACTGCAGCTCCTAGAGAGAAATTCCGAGTGCACTCTTCAAACACAAGAGGAGGCTTGCCTCCCTTCATGCAACTCAAGGGGGCCCAGAGATCCCCGTCACACCTCGAGAGGAAAACCGAGATTCCCACCACAACTCGAGAAGAGCCCCGTGTTTCATACTTCATCTGGAGATGAGGGCCCATTCCCTGCTTCAACACAAAAGGAATCCCCACTTCCCCTCACAACACCAAGGGAGGACTGTCTCACCTCTTGACTCTCAAGTGGAACCCCACGGATGCTGCTGCAAAGAGAAAGGACACCGAGTTCCCCCTCAACTCAAGATAGATCCTGATTCCCCTGCATCGGCTCCAATGTGACACCAGGGATCCCCTAACAACATGATTGGGGGCCTGACTCCCCTGCTGTTCCTCCTGAAAAAGCCCCAATTCCCCGCCTGAACTCAACCTGAGGCCTGACACCCCTTTGACAACTCGAGAGGGATGCCGAGTTCCATGCCTCGACACAAGAAAAGGCCTGACTCCCTAGCTGAAACTTGAGAGGGAGGCCGAGATCCCCAAGGCACCAGACGGGAATGAAGAGCTGATGGACTGAAATCTAGACACGGCACTATTCACAGGCAGCAACTCGAGAGGAATCCCTACGTGGCCGTTGCAACTCAGAAGGATACCTGACTTCTCGGAGGCAACGCAAGCGGGTCCCTGAGCTCCCCATTGCAAATTGTGAGGAACTCCAAGCTTCCCACCGCAAATCAAGAAAAACCACGAGCTTCTCCACTCAACGCGAGATGAGGCCCTGTTCCAGAGCATCTTCTCGAGAGGAATCCCATGTTCCCTCTTGAAACGAGAAAAGGTACTTGACATCCACTCTGCAACTCAACAAGTTCCCTGAGATAACCATCCCCACTCGAGAGGAACACTGAGGTTCAGGCCACAACTCAGGCGTGTTCCCCCTCTACCACTCGAGATGAGAGCAATTCCCCTGCTCCATTGTGAAAGGAATCCCGAAGTTTCTGTCCAACCTCAAGAGGAGGCCAGACTCACATGAAAACAGGAGCACATCACCAGGGGTCCAGCCTCCATTTGAAACATCCCCGATGTCCACATCCACACCAGATGACAGTGATTCGCCTACACTTGCTAGACTGTCACTTGAGCACTGACTCACAATACCAAGGGAGGTGTGACAGCCCTGTGGCAACTTGAGAGAAAGCCCCAGATACCTATGTCAAGCTGACAGGAAGCCTGACACCCATTTTACACCTCAAGAGAAGAGCGGAGTTCCATGTCTCCACACAAGGCAAGGCCTGACTCCCCTGTTGAAACTCCATAGGAAACCCGAGATCCATGTCAGCAATGTAGAGGGACCCTGAGGTTCCAGCCTCAACTCAAGATGAGTCCCTATGCCCCTGTACTGACAGGAAAGGAATCCTAAGAGGCCCCACGTAACTCAAATGGATATTTGACTTTCCTGAGGCAACACAGCTGGTCCCCGATGTCCCCATTGCAACTCCAGATGAACCCCAAATTTCCTGCTGCAATTAGAGACAAACCATGAGATTGTCTCCTCAACGCGAGATGAGGCCTTTTTCTGCTGTAGCGTCTTGAGACAAATCTACCTTATCTCTTGAGCCTTGAAAGTTTCCTTGACACCCTTGAGGCAACTCAAGAACTGCCTAGACATATCCATCTCCACTTGAGAGGAAAAATGAGTGTCTCGCCACAACTTAAGAAGTGCCCGGTTTTCCCCTCCTCATCTCGAGATTGGGGTCTATTGCTCTGCTTCGTCGGGAAAGGAATCCCGGCATTCCCATCACATTTCAAGAAGAGGCCGGTCTCACCTTGAAACTCGAGAAGAACTCCAGTGGTCGTGCTCCAATTCAAAAAGATGCTGATGGCCCCATCCAATTTTGAGAAGGCCTTTTCTCCTGCCACGACTCGAATGGAACCCCAAATATCACCTCACAATATGAAGGGAGGACTGAGAGCTCCGTGGCACCTCTAGACATAGCACCAGATCCCGACTTTAACTCAACAGGAGGCCTGACACCCCTTTGAAGCCTTGAGAGGGAAGCGGACTTCTGGGATTCAACAAAAGACGATGGCTGGCTCCCCAGGGGAATCTCCATAGGAATGTGAGATCCAAGTCAGAACTGGAGAGAAACCCTGAGTTTCCTGCCTCAATTCGAGCTGAGGCCCTAGTCCCCTGCAACCAATCATGAGGAACCCCAAGAGGCACCTCCCAACTCGAAAGGATTCCTGACTTGCAGGAGACAAAATGAGAGGCTCCCTCAGGTCCCCTTCACAACTGGAGGAAACCCAGATTTCCTACCGCAACTCAAGAAACACCTTGAGACCACCACTTCCATGCGAATTGAGGCCTGATTCCCCTGCCCTGACGCGAGAGCAATCCCATGCTCCCTCTGGTAACTCGAATGGAGACTTGACTTCCCTGAGGCAACACAAGAGGCTACCTGAGTTCCCCAGGGTAGCTGCCGAGGAATCCAAAGCCTCCTGCCACAACTCGAGAAAAACAAGGAGATTCACCAGTCCTTGCGACATGAGGCCCTTTGTACATGCAGTGCCTAGAGAGCAATCCAGAGGGCCCTCTCCAAACTCAAGAGGAGCCTCAACTCCCTTCATGCCACAAAAGAGGGCCCAGAGGTCCCCCTCACACCTCGAGAGGAAACACGAGATTCCTGCCACAACTCGAGAAGAGCCACGTGTTTCCCTCCTCATCTGGAGATGAGAGCCCATTCCCTGCTTTAACTCAAGAGGAATCCCCACTTCCCCTCGCACCACCAGGGGAGGCCTGTCTCACCTCTTGAATCTCCAGTGGAATGCCGCAGATGCTGCTTCAAAGAGAAAGGAAACCGAGTTCCCCCTCAACTCGAGATAAGTCCTGATTCCCCTGCACCGGCTCCAATGCGACACTGAGGATCCCCTTACAACATAATGGGAGGCCTGCTCCCCTGCTGACCCTCTTAAAAAAGCCCGATTCCCCACCAGAATTCGACCGGAAGCCTGACACCCCTTTGAAAACTCCAGCGGAAAGCCGAGTTCCGTTCCTCAATACAAGACGAGGCCTGACTCCCTAGCTGAACCTTGAGAGGCAGCCCACGATCCCCGTCACCACGGGATGGGAACGTTGAGTTGACAGACTAAAGTCAAGACACGGTGCTATTTGCAGGCAGCGACTTGAGAGGAATCCCTATGTGGCCCTCACAACACGGAAAGAGACTTGATTTCTCAGAGGCAACGCGAGCGGTTCCCTGAAGTCCCATCGCAACTTGAGATGAAACCCAAGTATCCTGCCGAAACTCGAGAAACACCACGAGATTCTCCCCTCAACATGAGATGAGGCCATGTTCCAGGGCACTGTCTCAAGAGGAATCCCGCGTTGCCTCTTGAAACGCAAAAGGGTACATGACACCCTTTCTGCAACTCAGCAAGTTCACCGAGATACCCGTCCCCACTCAAGAGGAACACCGAGGTTCACACCACAACTCCAGAAGAACCGCATATTCCCCTTCTCAGCTCGAGATAAGGGTCGATTCCCCTGCTTCATTGGGAAAGGAATCCAGATGTTTCTGTCGCACCTCAAGAGGAGGCCGGTCTCACTTGAAAACTCGAGCACATCGCCAGGGATCAAGCCTCCATTAGAAAAGACCCCAATGTCTGCATCCACTCCAGATGATCCTGATTCCCCTGCACTGGCTCGACTGTCACTCGAGTATCAACTAACACCATGAACGGAAGTGGACAGCCCTTTGGCACCTTGAGAGAAAGACCCAGGACCCAATGTCTAGTCAACAGGAAGTCTGACACCCCTTTTACATCTCGAGAGAAAAGCGGAGTTCCATGTCTCCACATGAGGCGGGGCCTGACTCCCCTGTTGAAACTCCATAGGAACCCTGAGATCCATGTCAGCACTGCAGAGGAACACTGAGGTTCCAGCCTCAACTCGAGATGAGTCCTTATGCCCCTCCGCTGACTGGAGAGAAATCCAGAGAGGCCCCTCACAAGTCGCATGGAGACTTGACTTTCCTTGGACAACAAGGCCGGCTCCCCCGAGATCCCGGTCGCAAATCGAGAGGAACCCCAGGTTTCCTGCCACAACTCGAAAAAGCAAGGAGATTCTCCCCTCAACGTGAGATGAGGCTCTTTTCCACTGCAGCATCTCTAGAGAAATACCACCTTCCCTCCTGAGCCTGGAAATGTGCCTTGACACCCTTGAGGCAACTCAAGAAGTTCCATGACATACCGTCTCAACTGCAGAGGAACACCGAGTGTCCCACCAAACTCAAGAAAAGCCCCATTTTCCTCCTCATCTCGAGATGGGGGTCCATTGCCCTGCTTCATCGGTAAGGAATACCGGTGTTCCCGTCGAACTTCAAGAGGAGGCTGGTCGCACTTTGAAACTCTAGAGGAACTCCGGTGGTTGTGCTCCAATTGGAAAAGACCCCGATGACCCCATCCTCTAGAGAAGGATTTCTTCCCTTGCCACGACTCGAATGGAACCCCGAGTATCACCTCACAACAGGAAGGGAGGCCTGAGAGTCCTGTGGCACCTTTAGACATAGGCCAAGACCCCTACTTCAAGTCGACAGGCGCCCTGATACCCCTTTGTCTCCTCGAGAGGGAAGCGGAGTTCTGGGCCTCAACACAAGACAACCGCTGACTCTCCAGTGGAATCTCCATAGGAACCCCGAAACCCAAGTCAGAACAAGAGAGGAACCCTGAGTTCCCCGCCTCAATTTGAAGTAAGGCCCTAGTCCTCTGCAACCACTCAAGAGGAACCCCAAGAGGCCCCTCCCAACTAGAAAGAATTCCTGACTTGCCAGAATCAAGATGAGAGGTGTCCTGAAGTCCCCGTCGTAACTGGAGGAAACCAAGTTTTCCTGCTGCAACTCTAGGAACACCTTGAGATAGCCCCTTTGATGCGATTAGAGGCCTGGTTCCTCTGCTGTGATGGCAGAGAAATCCCGCGCTCACCCTGGCAACTCGAATGGAGACTTGACTTCCCTGAGGCAACATGAGAGGTTCCATGTGTTCCCTGGTGTAGCTGCAGTGGAATCTCAAGCCTCCCGTGGCAACTCGAGAAAAACCAGGAGATTTCTGCATCCTGGCTATATGAGTCCCTTTGTTCTTGCAGCGCCTAGAGAGCAATCGCGAGTGTCCTCTCCAAACTCGAGAGGAGGCTTGCCTCCCCTCTTCATGCCACTCAAGGGGGCCCAGAGATCCCTATCACATTTCAAGAGGGAAACCAAGCTTCCCGCCATAACTCAAATGGAGACCCTTGTTTCACACCTCAACAGGAGATAAGCTCCTATTCCCTTCTCAACTCAAGAGGAATCCCCACTTCCCCTCGCACCACCAGGGGAGGCCTGTCTCATCCTTTGAATCTCGAGTGGAAATCCGCGGACGCTGCTGCAAGGAGAAAGTCACCAAGTTCTCCCTCAACTCGAGGTAAGTCCTGATTCCCCTGCACTGGATCCAATGAGACACCGAGGTTCCCCTCACAACATGATGGGAGTCCTGACTCCCCTGCTGATCCTCTTGACAAACCCCTGATTCCCCACCTGAACTCCGCAGAAGGCTTGAAACTCTTTTGACAACTCAAGAGTTAAGCCGAGTTCCATGCGTGGACACCAGACAAGGCCTGACTGCCTAGTTGAACCTTGAGAGGAAACCCGAGATCCCTGTTGGCGCCAGACGGGAATACTGAGTCGACGGACTGAATTCAGGACACGGCGCTATTTGCAGGCAGTGACTTGAGAGGAATCCCGATGTGGACCTCGCAATGAGGAAAAAGACGTGAATTCTCGGAGGCAACGTGAGCGGTTCCCTGAATTCCCCGTTACAACTTGAGAGAAACCCCATGTTTCCTGTCGCAACTCGAGAAAAAGCACGAGATTCTTCCTTCAACGTGAGATGAGGCCCTGTTTCAGGTCATCATCTCAAGAGAAATCCCACATTGCCTCTTGAAACGCGAAGGGGTACTTGACAGCCTTTCTGCAACTCAGCAACTTCCTGAGATACCCACCCCAACTCGACAGGAACACTGAGGATCACTCCACAGCTCCAGAATAGCCACATGTTCCCACTCCACAACTCGAGATGTGGGTCGATTCCCCTGCTTCATTGGGAAAGGAAACCTGACGTTTCCATCGCACCTCAAGAGAAGGCCGGGCTCACCTGAAAACTCGAGTGCATCACCGGGGGTCGAGCCTCCATTAAAAAGACCCCCATGTCCGCATCCACACCTGATGAGCCTGATTGCCCTGCACTGGCTCGACTGTCACGCGAGTGTCGATACACAACACGATGGGAGGTGTGACAGCCCTGTGGCACCTTGAGAGAAAGCCTCAGGTCCCTATATCAAGTCGACAGGAAGCCTGACACCCCTTTTACATCTCGAGAGGAAAGCGGAGTTCCATGTCTCCACACGAGGTGAGGCCTGACTCCCAGTTGAAACTCCACAGAAAACCCGAGATCCATGTCAGCAATGGAGAGGAACCCTGAGGTTCCAGCCTCAAATCAAGATAAGTCCCTATGCCCCTGCACTGACTGGAGAGAAATCCAGAGAGGCCCCTCACAAGTCGCATGGAGACTTGACTTTCCTTAGACAACAAGGCTGGCTCCCCCGAGATCCCGGTCGCAAATCGAGAGGAACCCCAGGTTTCCTGCCACAACTCGAAAAAGCAAGGAGATTCTCCCCTCAACGTGAGATGAGGCTCTTTTCCACTGCAGCATCTCTAGAGAAATACCACCTTCCCTCCTGAGCCTGGAAATGTGCCTTGACACCCTTGAGGCAACTCAAGAAGTTCAACGACATACTGTCTCAACTGCAGAGGAACACCGAGTGTCCCACCAAACTCAAGAAGAGCCCTATTTTCCTCCTCATCTCGAGATGGGGGTCCATTGCCCTGCTTCATCGGCAAAGGAATCCGAGTGATCTCGTCGCACCTCAAGAGGTGGCCAGTCGCACTTTGAAACTAGAGAGGAACTCCAGTGATCGTGCTGTAAATGGAAAAGACCCCGATGTCCCCATCCCCTCGAGAAAAGGCTTTCTTCCCCTGCCAAGACTCCAATGGAACCTGGAGTATCACCTCACAACACGAAGGGAAGGCTGAGAGCCCTCTGGCACCTCTAGACATAGCCCCAGATCCCTACCTCAAGTCAACAGAAGACCTGATATCCCTTTGACACCTCGAGAGGGAACCGGAATTCTGTGCTTCAACACAAGATGACGACTGACTCTCCAGAGGAATCTCCATAGGAACCCCGAAATCCAAGTCAGAACTGGAGAGGAACCCTGAGTTTCCTGCCTCAATTCGAGGTGAAGCCCTAGTCCCCTGCAACCACTCGAGAGGAACCCTGGAAGCACCTCCCAACTCGAAAGTTTTCCTGACTTGCCAGAGACAAGATGAGAGGCTCCCTCAGGTCTCCATCACAACTGGAGAAAATCCAAATTTCCTGCCGCAACTCTAGGAACACTTTGAGACAGCCCCTTCCATGCAAATTGAGGCTTGATTCCACTGCTGCCCTTCCCCTGGCACCTCGAATGGAGACTTGACTTCCCTGAGGAAACACGAGAGGTTCCCTGAGTTAACCAGGGTAGCTGCAGAGGAATACCAAGCCTTCCACCACAACTCGAGAAAAACCAGGAGATTCCTGCATCCTAGCGATATGAGTTCCTTTGTTCTTTCAGCACCCAGAGAGCAATCCAGAGTGCCCTCTCCAACTTGAGAGGAGGCTTGCCTCCCTTCATGCAACTCAAGGGGGCCCAGAGATCCCAATCACACCTCGAGAGGAAAACCGAGTTTCTGTCACAGCTCAAAACTGAGCTGGTGTTTCACACCTCATCTGGAGATGAGAGCCTATTTCCTGCTTCATCTCAAGAGAAATCCTCACTTCCCCTCGCACCACCAAGGGAGGCCTGTCTCACCTCTTGAATCTCGTGTGGAACCCCGCGGATGCTGCTGCAAGCAGAAAGTCACCGAGTTCCCACTCAGCTCGAGATAAGTCCTGATTCCCCTGCACCAGCTCCAATGCGACACCGAGGTTGACCTCACAACATGATGGGAGTCCTGACTCCCCTGCTGATCGTCTTGAAAAAGCCCCGATTCCCTGCCTGAACTCCGCAGAAGGCTTGAAACCCTTTTGACAGCTCAAGATTTAAGCCAAGTTCCATGTATCCACACCAGACGAGGCCTGACTGCCTAAATGAACCTCCAGGGGAAGCCTGAGATCCCTGTTGCCGCCAGATGGGAAAGCTGAGTTGATGGACTAAAGTCAAGACATGGCGCTATTTGCAGGGAGCAACTCCAGAGGAATCTCGACATGGCCCTCGCAATGCGGAAAGAGACATGAATTCTCGGAGGCAACCCAAGCGGTTCCTTGAAGTCCCCGTCAGAACTTGAGAGGAACCCCATGTTTCCTGTCGCAACTCGAGAAAAACCACGAGATTCTTCCCTCAATGCGATATAGGGCCCTTTTCTGCTGCAGCGTCCCTAGAGAAATCCACCTTCCTTCTTGAGCCTCGAAAGATGCCTTGACACCCTTTCTGCAATTCAAGAAGTCCCACGACATACCCGTCTCCACTCCAGAGGAACACCAAATGTCCCGACAAACTCAAGAAGAGCCCCGTTTTCCCTCCTCCTCTCGAGATGTGAGTCCATTGCCCTGCTCTGTCAGGAAAGGAATCCCGGCATTCGCGTCACAACTCAAGAGGAGGCTGGTCGCACCTTGAAACTCAAGAGGAACTCCCGTGGCCTTGCTCCATATGGAAAAGACTCGAGAGAAGCCTTTCTTCCCCTGCCATGACTGGAATGGAACACGGAGTATCACATCAAAACACGAAGGGGAGGTGAGAGCCCTGTGGCACCTCTAGACATAGACCCAGATCCCTACCTCAAGTCGACAGGAGGCCTGATACCGCTTTGACACCTTCAAAGGGAATGGGAACTCTGGGCCTCAACACAAGACGATGGCTGACTCTCCAGGGGAATCTCCATAGGAACCCCAAAATCCAAGTCAGAACTGGAGAGGAACCCTGGGTTTTAGACCTCAATTCGAGGTGAGGCCCTAGTCCCCGGCAACGATTCGAGTGGAACCCCAAGAGGCACCTCCCAACTCGAAAGGATATCTGACTTCCAGAGACAAGATAAGAGGTTCCCTCAGGTCCCCATCACAACTGGAGGAAATCCAAATTTCCTGGCACAACTTGAGGAACACATTGAGACAGCCCCTTCCATGAGAATTGAGGGCTGATTCCCATGCTGCGCTCTCCACAGCAGCTCGAATGGAGACTTAACTTCCCTGAGGCAACACAAGAGGTTCCCTGAGTTCCCCGGGGTAGCTGCAGAGGAACCCAAGCCTCCCGCCGCAACTCGAGAAAAACCAGGAGATTCCCGGATCCTGGCGATATGAGTCCCTTTGTTCTTGCAGCGCCTAGAGAGCAATGCAGAGTGCCCTCTCTAAACTCGAAAGGAGGCTTGCCTCCCTTCATGCAACTCTAGGTGGCCCAGAGATCCCCATCACATCTCGAGAGGAAAATCAAGTTTCCTGCCACAACTCGAACAGAGCCCCGTGTTTCACACCTCATCTGGAGATGAGCACCTGATCCCCCTGCCGTGAAGCCAGAGCAATCCCACGCTCCCCCTGGCAACTTGAATGGAGATTTTACTTCTCTGGAGCAACGACTGAGAGGCTCCCTGAGTTACCCGTGGTAGATGCAGAGGAATCCCAAGTCTCCCGCCGCAACTTGAGGAAAACCAGGAGATTCCCTCGTCCTCGCAACATGAGTCCCTTTGTTCTGGCTTCGTCGAGAGAGCAATCCACGGTTCCTCTCCAAACTCGATAGGAGGCTTGCCTCCCTTCATACAACTCAAGGGGGACAAGAGATCCCCATCACACCTCGAGAGGAAACCGAGTTTCCCGCCACAACTTGACAGAGCCCCGTGTTTCACACATCATCTGGAGATGAGTGTCTATTCCCTGCTTCAACTCCAGAGGAATCCCCAGTTCTCCTCGCACCACCAGGGGAAGCCTGTCTCACCTCTTGAATATCGAGTGGAACCTCGCGGATGCTGCTGCAAGCAGAAAGGACACCGAGTTCCCCCTCTACTTGAGATAAGTCCAGATTCCCCTGCACTGGCTCCAATGTGACACTGAGGTTCCCCTCACAACATGATGGGAGTCCTGACTCCCCTGCTGATCCTCTTGAAAAAGTCCCGATTCCCCACCTGAACTCCACAGAAGGCTTGAATCCCTTTTGACACTTCAAGAGTTAAGCCAAGTTCCATGCGTCGATACCAGACGAGGCCTGAAAGCCTAGTTTAACCTTGAGAGGAAGCCCGAGATCCCTGTCGCCACCAGACAGGAACGCTGAGTTGATGGACTAAAGTCAAGACACAGTGCTATTTGCAGGCTGCAACTCAAGAGGAATCCCGATGTGGCCCTTGCAATGAGGAAAGAGACGTGACTTCTTGGAGGCAGTGAGAGCAGTTCCCTGACGTCTCCATCGCAACGTGAGAGGAACCTGATGTTTCCTGTGGCAACTCGAGAAAAACCATGAGTTTCTCCCCTAAACGTGAGATTAGGCCCTGTTCCAGGTCATCGTCTCAAGAGGAATCCCGCATGGCCTCTTGAAACGTGAGGGGGTATTTGACACCATTTCTGCAACTCAGCAAGTTCCTGAGATACCCGTCCCCACTGGAGAGGAACACCGAGGTTCATGCCACAGCTTCAGAATAGCCGCGTGTTCTCACTCCTCAACTCGAGATGAGGATCGATTCCCCTGCTTCATTGGGAAAGGAATCCCGACATTCCATTTTACCTCAAGAGGAGGCCGGTCTCACCTGAAAACTCGAGTGCATACCGGGGGTCGAGCCTCCATTCAAAAAGACCCCAATGTCCACATCCACACCTGATGAGCCTGATTCCCTTGCACTGGCTCGATTGTCACCCGAGAATCAACACTACATGAAGGGAGGTGTGACACCCCTATGGCACCTCGAGAGAAAACCTCAAGTCCCTATGTCAAGTCGACAGGAAGCCTGACACCACTTTTACACCTCAAGAGGAAAGAGGAGTTCCATGTCTCCACACCAGGCGAGGCCTCACTCCCTGTTGAAACTCCATAAGAAACCTGAGATCCATGTCAGCAATGGAGAAGAACCCTTAGGTTCCAGCCTCAACTCAAGATGAGTCCCTATGCCCCTGCACCGACTGGAGAGGTATCCCAAAAGGCCACTTGCAACTCGCATGGAGACTTGACTTTCCCTAGGCACCATGGCCGATTCCCCGAGGTCCCCATCTCAACTTGAGAGGAATCCCAAGTTTCCTGCCTCAATTCGAGACAAACCAGGAGATTCTCCCCTCAACGCGAGATGAGGCCCTTTTCCACTGCAGCATCTCTAGAGAAATCCCACCTTCCCTCTTGATCCTCAAAAGGGTCCTTGACACCCTTTCTGAAACTCAAGAAGTTCCCCAACATACCCGTCTCCAGTCAAGAGGAACACCAAGTGTCCTGCCACAACTCAAGAAGAGCCCTGTTTTTTCCCTCCTCATCTCGAGGTGAGGATCCATTTCCCTGCTTCATTGGGAAAGGAATCCCGACATTCCTGTCACACCTCAAGAGGAGACAATCTCAACTTGAAACTCGAGAATAACTCCAGCAGTCTTACCACAATTAAAAAAGACCCTGATGTCCCAATCCACTCCAGATACACCTGACTCCCCTGCACTGACTTGCCTGTCACCTGGAATATCGACTCAAAACATGATGGGAGGTGTGACAGCCCTTTATGTCAACTAGACAAGAAGCCTGAAACTACTTTTACTGCTCGAGAGGAAAGCAGACTTCCTTGACTCTATACGAGATGAGGCCTGACTCCCCTGTTGAAACTCTATAGGAATCCAGAGATCCAAGTCAGCCCTGGAGAGGAAACCTGAGGTTCCGGCCTCAACTCGAGGTGAGGACATAGGCCCCTGCACCGACTGGAGAGGAATCCTGAGAGGGCTCTTGCAAATAACATGGAGACTCGACTTTCCTGAGGCAACATGAGTGGGTCCCTGAAGTCCCTGACGTAATTCGAGAGGAACCCCAAGTTTCATGCCACAACTCGAGAAAAACCAGAAGATTCTCCCCTCAACCTGTGATGAGGCCCTTTTCTGCTGCATTGTCTCGAGAGAAATCCCACCTTCCCTCTTGAGCTTCTAAAGGGTTCTTGACTCCCGGGTTTCAGCCTCAGTTGGATCCAGGGTATCGGAAATGTGGATGGCGAGGCGAGAGAGATATGCAGATTTAGAGAGAAATAAGGAAAGCAGTTGCCATTAAGAGGATAGAGGAGAGAAAGAGGCTCACATTCCTTGGTTTACTCAGAAAGTCAATAATGTCTCAAGACAAGAGACTTGCACCACTTATGTAGGCTGCAGGCCTCCTCCTGGTCTCCCGAGGGATTAAAGATGCTGAGTGCCTTCTCATTTAGTTCTTAGAAGTCCAGGCAAATAAGTAAACACGACGGACCTCTGTGCTCCAGATGGGAATTAGCTGAAAAGAAGAGTAAGGAAGAAAAGATGACAAGGGGAAAACAGGCTTTCCTGGAACTGGTCCTGGTCCTGGTCCATCTCTTTATTTTTCAGGCAAACTTTTATACTTTAAGTTGTACATAGAGATAAATGTAAGAAACAGAGTCATGCAGGGTCAGCTACTCTGACCCTTATCTAAAGACAGAGTGTTCTTTGCATACCTTTGTTCTTACAAGGGTCTTATGTTTGTTTACAATTTCTTCTGGTGTGGAGACTGATTAACATCGTATGGTCCCATCTTTCTTTTATTGATAAAGGTTAGTAAATTAGAAAACTTGTTTTCCCTTAAGATCTACTTAGTCTTAAGTTAGTGATAGAGTTACATTCTAACATAGCAAGGATACAATGATTTATAACAAAGAAAGAGGAGTATAGTGATTTATAAGAAAGAGAAAAATTATTAACTCAAAAGTCTAATATTGCTAACATCTAAATTACTATCTTTCTTTTTCTACATTCCAATTACATTGATTAACATACTCCCAGGTGCCTAAGGGTATGGAACCCAGCAGCAATCATTAACTCAGCAATGAAACCCTTCACCAACATGATTTGTATCTTTAGAAAAACACTATGCTAACTAAGACTTTCAAAATGCTCCAAACTCTCTGTGCTGTTTTTGATTGAAAGATTGAAAACAATCATGTGCATAGTAGCAGAAGTGTGGATAAACCTGTCACACAAGCTAGACTGCCAGCAGAGAGGTTTGAGCTGAGACACTCCTTTTAAATGCAGGAGACTTTTAACTGGAGCTCTAAGTAAATTTTCCAGAAAGGTGGTCTGGGATAGCCCCTGTTAATGTCAGAAGAGTGTAGTATAACAGACAGATTTTGGTTTCAGGGGTAGGTGCTCGGGCAGATCTAGGGGACCCCTTGAGTTCTTGATCTGTCCTGCCCAACAGGCCTCTTCTGCATGACCTTGTCATGGGTGGGGTTGGGGTTCCTCGAGTCCTGACTCCACGTTTGCCCATCAGGCCTCTTCCTAATGACCTTTGCCATGTGTGGTATCTCCTGTGCTGGCTCCCTGCACTTGACAACCATGATGCAACTCAAGAAATTCCATGACATACCCATCTCCACTCGAGAGGAACACCGAGTGTCCAGCCACAACTCAAGAAGAGCCCCGATTTCCCCTCCTCATCCTGAGATGGAGTTCCATTGCCCTGCTTCGCGGGAAAGGAATCCTGACTTTGATGTTGCAAATTAAGAGGAGGCTGGTCTCAATTTGAAACTCTAGAGGAGCTCCAAGGGCCGTGCCACAATTTGAAAAGACCTCGATGTCCTGATCCACTCGAGAAAAGGTCTCATTCCCCTGCCACGACTCAAATATAACCCCGAGTATCACATCAAAAAACGAAGGGAGGACTGAGAGTCCTGTGGCACCTCTATAAATAGCACGAGATCACTACCTTAACATGACAGGAAGCCTGACACCCTTTGTACACCTCGAGAGGGAAGCGGAGTTCCATGCCTCAACACAAGACGATGGCTGACTTCCCAGGGGGATGTCCATAGGAACTCCAAGATCCAAGTCAGAACTGGAGAGCGACCCTGAGTTTCCCGCCTCAACTAGAGATGAGGCCCTAGTCCCCTGAGCCCACTCGGGAGGAATCCCGAGAGGGCCCTCACAACTCAAAAGGATTACTGACTTGCCATAGACATGATGAGAAGCTCTCTGACGTCCCTGTCGCAACTCGAGGGAACCCAAACTTCCTTCAGAAACAGGAGAAACACCTTGAGATCACCTCTTCCATGCGAATTGAGGCATGATTCCCCTGCCGTGATGTCAGAACAATCCCGCGCTGCCCCTTACAACTTGAATGGAGACTTGACTTCCCTGAGGCAACACGAGAGGCTCCCTGAGTTCCTCGGGGTAGCAGCAGAGGAATCCCTAGCCTCCCACTGCAACTCGAGAAAAACCAGGAGGTTCTCCCATCCTCACGAATTGAGGTCATTTGTTATTGCAGCACAGAGAGCAATCCTGAGTGCCCTCTCTAAACTTTGGAGGAGGCTTGACTACCTTCATGCTACGCAAGGGGGCCCAGAGATCCCCGTCACACCTCGAGAGGAAAACCGAGTTTCCCGCCACAATTTGAGAAGAGCCCCATGTTTCCCACTTCACCTGGAGATGAGTGCCCATTCTCTGCTTCAACTCAAGAGGAATCCCCACTTCCCCTCGCACCACCAAGGGAGGCCTGTCTCACCTCTTGAATCTCGAGTGGAACCCCACGGATGCTGCTACAAGGAAAAACGACACCGAGTTCCCCCTCAACTTGAGATAAGTCCTGATTCCCCTGCATCGGCTCCAATGTGACACCTAGGATCCCCTCACTACATGATGGGAGGCCTGACTCCCCTGCTGATAATCTTGAAAAAGCCCCAAATCCCCGCCTGAACCCAACAGGAGGCCTAACACCCCTATGATAACACGAGAGGAAAGCCAAGTCTCATGCCGAGACACCAGATGAGGCCTGACTCCCTAGCTGAAACTTGAGAGGAAGCCCAAGATCCCTGTCACTGCCGGACGGAAATGCTTAGTTGACAGACTGAACTCGAGACAAGGCGCTACTCGCAGGCAGCAACTCGAGAAGAATCACGACGTAACTCTCGCAACACGGAAAAATACCTGACTTCTTGGAGGCAACCCAAGCGGTTCCCTGAGGTCCCCGTCACAACTCGAGTGGAACCCAAAGCTATTTGTCATAATTCAGGAAAAAAACATGAGTTTCTCCACTCAATGTGAGATGAGGCCCTGTTCCAGAGCAGCGTCTTGAGAGGAATGCCACATTCCCTCTTGAAACGGGAAAGGGTACTTGACACCCTTTCTGCAACTGAGCAAGATCCCTGAGATACCCGTCCCCACTTGAGAGGAACACCGAGGTTCACACCACAACTCCAGAAGAGCCACTTGATCCCCCTCCTCAACTCGAGATGAAGGTCGATTCCCCTGCTTTGTCAGGAAAGGAATCCCGATGTTTCTGTCGCACCTCAAGAGGAAGCCGGTCTCACCTGAAAACTCGTGCTCATCCCCTGGAGTCGAGCCTCCATTCAAAAACACCCCGATGTCCCCATCTACTCCAGATGAGCCTCATTGCCCTGAAGTGGCTCGACTGTCACCCAAGTATCAACTCACAACATGAAGGGAGGTGTGACAGGCCTTTGGCACCTGAAGAGAAAGCCCCAGTTTCATATGTCAAGTCGACAGAAATCCTGACACTCCTTTTACACCTCGAGGGGAAAGCGGACTTCAATGTCTCCACATGAGGTGAGGCCTGACTCCCTTTTGAAACTCCATAGGAACCCGGAGATCCACGTCAGCCCTGGAGAGGAAACCAGAGGTTCTGGCCTCAACTGGAAATGAGGCCCTATGCCCCTGAACCGACTGGAGAAGAATCCCAAGAGGCTCCTCGCAACTCGCATGGAGACTTGACTTTCCTGAGGAAACACTGGCGGGTCACAGAAGTCCCCGTCCCAACTCGAGAGGAACCCCACATTTCCAGCTGCATCTCGAGAAAAACCAGGGGATTCTCCCCTCAACAAGAAATGAGGCCCTTTTCCACTGCAGTGTCTCGAGAGAAATCACATCTTCCCTCTTGAGCCTCGAAAGCATCCTTGACACCCTTTCTGCAACTCAAGAAGTTCCACGACATACCCGGCTCCACTCGAGAGGAACACCAAGTGTCCCGCCACAACTCAAGAAGAACCCCGATTTCCCTACCTCATCTTCAGTTGAGGGTCCATTTCCCTGCTTTGTCGGGAAATGAATCTTATGTGCCCTTTGAAACTCAAGAGGAGGCTGGTTTCACCTTGAAACTCGAGAGGAACTCCAGGGGTCGTGTTACAATTTGAAAAGACCATGAAGACCCCATCCACTTGAGAGAAGGCCTGATTCCCTTGCCATGACTCGAATGGGATCCTGAGTATCACTTCACAACACGAAGGGAGGACTGAGAGCCCCGTGGCACCTCTAGACATAGCCCCAGATCTCTGCCTCACGTCAACAGGTGGCCTGACATCCCTTTGACACCTAGAGAGGGAAGCAGAGTACCGGGCCTCAACATGAGACACCGGCTGACTCCCCACTGGAATCTCCATAGGAACCCAGAGATCCAAATCAGAACTGGAGAGGAACCCTGAGTTTCCCACCTCAACTTGAGATGAGGCCCTAGTCCCCTTCAACCACTCGTGAGGAATCCCAAGAGGCCCCTTACAACTCGAAAGGATTCTTGACTTGCCAGAGACAAGATGAGAGGCTCCCGCAGGTCCCCGTCACAACTCAAGGGAACCCAAACTTTCTGCAGCAAATCGAGAAAAATTTTGAGATTGCCCCTTCCATACGAATTGAGGACTAATTCCCCTGCTGTGACGCCAGAGCAATCCTGTGCTCACCATCACAACTTGAATAGAGACTTGACTTCCCTGAGGCAACACAAGAGGCTCCCTGAGTTCCCCAGGGTAGCTGCAGAGAAATCCCAAGCCTCCTGCCACAACTCGAGAAAAACCAGGAGGTTCCCCCGTCCATGCAACTTGAGGCACTTTGTTCCTGCAGCACCTAGAGAGCAATCCCGAGTGCCCTCTCTACACTCGAGATGAGGCTTGACTCCCTTCATGCAACTCAAGGGGGCCCAGAGATCCCTGTCACACCTCAAGAGGAAAACGGAATTTCCTACCACAATTCGAGAAGAACCACATGTTTCCCACCTCATCTGCAGATGAGGGCCCGTTTCCTGCTTCAACTCAAGAGGCATCCCCAGTTCCCTTCGCACCACCAGGGGAGACTTGTCTCACCTCTTGAATCTTGAGTAGAATCCCCACCAATGCTCCTGCAAAGAGAAAGAACACTGAGTTCCCCCTCAACTCGAGATGAATCCTGATTCCCCTGCATCGGCTCCAATGCAACACCGAGGATCCCCTCACAACATGATGGGAGGCCTGACTACCCTGCTGATAATCTTGAAAAAGCCACGATTCCCCACCTGAACTCCACAGGAGGCCTGACACCCCTTTGACAACTTGAGAGGAAAGCCGAGTTCCGTGTCTCGACACTAGATGAAGCCTGACACACTAGTTGAACCTTGAGAGGAAGCCTGAGATCCCTGTCGCTGCCAGACGGGAACGCTTAGTTGACAGACTAAACACTAGACACTTCGCTATTTGCCAGCAGCGACTCGAGAGGAATCCCGACATGGCCCTCGCAACTCAGAAGGAGACCTGACTTCTCGTAGGCAATGCGAGTGGGCTCCCTGAGGTACCCATCACAACTTGTGAGGAACCCCAAGCTTCCTGCCACAACTCGAGAAAAACCATGAGCTTCTCCACTCAATGCGAGATGAAGCCCTGTTCCAGAGCAGTGTCTCAAGAGGAATCCCACTTTCCCTCATGAAACCTGAAAGGGTACTTGACACTCTTTCTGCAACTCAGCACGTTCCCAGTGATACCCGTCCGAACTCAAAAGGAACACCGAGGTTCACACCACAACTCCAGAAGAGCCGCGTGTTCCCCCTATTCAACTCGAGATGAGGGTTGATTCCCCTGCTTTGTCAGGAAAGGAATCCCTAAGATTCTGTAGCACCTTAAGAGGAGGCTGTTCTCACCTGAAAACTCGAGTGCATCCCCAGGGGTCGAGCCTCCACTCGAAAAGACCACGATGTTCTAATCCACTCCAGATGAGCCTGATTCCCCTGCACTGGCTCAATTGTCACCCGTGTATTGACACACAACACGAAAGGAGGTGTAACAGCCCTTTGGCGCCTCGAGAGAAAGCCGCAGACCCCAATGTCAAGTCAACAGGATGCCTGACACCCCTTTTACACCTCAAGAGGAAAGGGGAGTTCCATGTCACCACATGAGGCGAGGCCTTGCTCCCCTGTGCAAACTCCATAGGATCCCTGAGATCCATGTCAGCACTGGAGAGGAAATCTGAGGTTCCAGCCTCAGCATGTGATGAGTCCCTATGCCCCTGCACCGACGGGAAAGGAATCCCGAGAGGCCCCTGGCAACTCTCGTGGAGTCTTGACTATCCCGAGGCAACCCATCAGGTCCCCGAGGTCCCCATCGCAACTGGAGATGAACCCCAAATTTCCTGCTGCAACTCGAGAAAAACCATGAGATTTTCCCCTCAATGCAAGATGAGGCCCTTTTCTGCTGCAATGTCTCAGGAGAAATGCCACCTTCCCTCTTGAGCCTCGAAAGGATTCCTGACTTGCCAGAGGCAAGATAAGAGGCTCCCTCAGGTCCCCATGGCAACTCGAGGGAACACAAAATTCCTGCAGCAACTCGAGAAACATCTTGAGATGACCCCTTTCGTGCGAATTGAGTCCTGATTCTCCTGCCGTGATGTCAGAGCAATCCTGCGCTCCCCCTCGCAACTCGATTGGAGACTACTTCCCTGAGGCAACACTAGAGGCTCCCTGAGTTCCCTGGGCTAGCTGCAGAGGAATCCCAAGCCTCCTGCAGCAACTCGAGAAAAACCAGGAGGTTCCCCTGTCCACGCGACTTGAGGCGCTTTGTTCCTGCAGCACCTAGAGAGCAATCCTGAGTGCCCTCTCTAAACTCAAGAGGAAGTTTGACTCCCTTCATGCAACTCAAGGGGGCCCAGAGATCCCTGTCACACCTCGAGAGGAAAGCCGAGTTTCCCGCCACAACTCAAGAGGAGCCATGTGTTCCCCACCTTATCTGCAGATGAGGGCCCATTCCCTGCTTCAACTTAAGAGGAATCCCCACTTCCCCTCGCACCACCAGGGGAGGCCTGTCTCACCTTTTGAATTTCGAGTGGAACCCCGCGGATGCTGCTGCAAGGAGAAAGGACACCGAGTTCCCACTCAACTCAAGATAAGTCCTGATTCCCCTGCATCGGCTCCAATGTGACACCTAAGATCCCCTCACTACATGATGGGAGGCCTGACTCCCCTGCTCATCCTTTTAAAAAGCCCTGGTTCCCCACCTGAACTCCACAGGAGTCCTTACACCCCTTTGACAACTTGAGAGGAAAGCCAAGTTCCATGCCTCGACACCAGATGAGGCCTGAGTGCCTAGTTGAACCTTGAGATTAAGCCCGAGATCCCTGTCGCCGCTGGATGGGAACGCTGAGTTAACGGACTGAACTTTAGACACGGCACTATTTGCCAGCATTGACTGGAGTGGAATCCCGACGTGGCCCTCACAACTCAGAAAGAGACCTGATTTCTCGAATGCAACACTAGCAGGTTCCTGAGGTCCCTGTCGCAACTCGAGGGGAACCCCAAGCTTCCCTCAGCAACTTGAGAAAAACCGCGAGCTTCTCTGCTCAACGTGAGATGAGGCCCTGTTCCAGAGCAGTGTTTCGGGAGGAATCCCACGTTCCCTCTTGAAACACAAAAGAGTACTTGACACCTTTTCTGCAACTCAGCACGTTCCCCGAGATACCCGTCCCCATTTGAGATGAACACCGAGGTTCACACCACAACTCCAGAAGAGCCGCCTGTTCCCCCTCCTCAACTCGAGATGAGGGTCGATTCCCCTGCTTCATCGGTAAAGGAATCCCAACATTTCCGTTGCTCCTAAAGAGCAGGCCAGTCTCACCTGAAAACTCGAGTGCATCCCCGGGAGTCCATCCTCCATTCGAAAGAACCCCGAGGTCCCCATCCACTCCAGATGAGCCTGATTCCCTTGCACTGGCTTGACTGTCACCCGAGTATTGACTCACAACACGAAGGGAAGTGTGACACCATTGTGGCATCTGGAGAGAAAGCTCCAGTTCCCTATGTCAAGTCAACAGGAAGCCTGACACCCCTTTTACCACTCAAGAGGAAAATGGATACCGGCAACCAGCCCCCATTAGATCCAGGGTATTCAAAGTGTGGATGGCATTGGTGACTTAGTTTATTTATTTATTTATAGATATAGAGACTGATAAGGAAAGAATGTTGCAGTTAAGAAAATAGAGGAGAGAAAGAGGCTGGTATTCCTTGGTTTACACAGAAAGCCAATAAAGTCCAAAGACAAGAGACTTACACTGTTCAAGTAGGCCACAAACGTCCACTTGAATAGATGAGGGTGCCCCGCCTTGGGTTCCCTCTCCCATGGGTCTTAGAAGCTATGATAGAAAAGTGAATCCAGTGAACCCCTGGGCTCCAAGGGATCAGCCTGAAAGATATAGTAAGAGTGAGAAAGAAAGAAAAAGAGAATTGACATGGGGGAGCCAAGCAATGATGAGCTGAGACCCAAAACTTTATGTTTCCATGTGGCTTATATACCTTAAGCTGTACATAGAGAATAATGGAAAATACAAAGTCATGCAGAGTCAGCAGCCCTGACTCTTATCGTGACCAGGTTTTCTCTCTGCATGCCTATCTGTATAAACAGGTCTTAGGTGATTTACATCATCTTCTGGCCAGGAGGCCTATTAACATTTCATGGCCCTTTTCTGATAAGGATCCGTCAATCAGAAAACTTGTTTGCTGTAAAAGTGTTCTTTTAAAAGTCTGGTGCCACTCTCAGAAAGCACTAAATAAAGTTACATTCTTACATAGCAAGAGTACAATGATTTATAACAAAGAAAGAGGAGTACAGTAATTTATAACAAAGAGAAAATTCATTAACTCAAAAGTCTTGTATTGCTAACATCAAAACCACTATATTCCTATTTTGGCATTCCAATTGCACTGATTAATATCCTCCCATGCACCTAAAATATAAAGGATATGGAGGCCTGGCAGAAATCATTAACTCAACAATGAAACCCTTCACCAATATTATTATTAGCTCTTTAAAAGACTCTATCTTTAAGATATTTTATGCTTCCCATGCGTCTCACAGTTGGGAGGCTGTAAACAAACACATGTGTAGTTGTAAAAGTCCAGGGAAACCTGTCAGGCAAGTTAGAGAGCCATCAGAGGGGTTTGAGCTGAGACACTCCTTTTATATGCAGGAGACAATTAACTGGAGCTCTAAGTTAACTTTTTCCAGAGAATGGTGATCAGGATAGCCTCTGTTAATGTCAGAAGAGTGTAATATCGCAGACAGTAAACAAATTTTGGTTTCGGAGTAAATGCTTGGGCAGAGGACGCCTTGAGACCTGACTCGCCTTTGCCTGCCAGGCCTCTTCCTCATGACCTTTGTCATGGGTGGGATCTCCCGTGCTGGCTCCCAGCATCTCCTCCTTTTTTATTTCTTAAGACAGCCAGATGTAGTTCAGTTGTGACCTTCTGAATGCTCTCTCAAAGAATCCTGACAATACAAGGAAGAACAATTATGAGAAGCAGAATTACAGCAGCTACAGCAGCATAGCTAAAAATAGTAGACAGCATGTTCTTTCCAGAAATGAAGTTAGAGAATGTATAGAAAAAGTCATTTGGTACTCCTGCGGCAGTAAAATCTAATTGGGAGTTTTCCATGGTCTTTATATGATTATGAAATTTCCCTAAATCCAAACCAATGTCAGAACTGTTCCAAACAGCTGAAATATGATTTTTAATTTTCTCCCAGTCATAATCTGTCTCGTTCACTTTTAGGGGCATTACACATATCCACCGGTAGTTGACATGACAGGAGAATGTCATCTTCACTTTTAAAGCCTGTAGTTCAGTCCCAATACGCATTGTAGCCTCTTCTAAGGTATCTACCCTCATTTCTAGTTTTCTGTCTATAGCTTCCTGTGTTGCCAGCACTAACAAAACATTTTTGGATATAGTATCAACATAATGAGCAGTATGTACTTTTTGAGTCAATGATATTGCTGCCACAGTAATTGCAGTTATTAAAGCAGATATTCCCAAGAAAAGTAAGCCCACAAACCATCGTGATTGCATTACATTTTGTATTTGTTTTAACACAGCAAGACCATAATTTTCATACCAATAAGTGGTTCCAGTTACAGGCACCATATTATAGGGCGGACGCTTTAATACCACAAAAGAACAAACATTGTAACTGAGGAGTTCAACAAGATGAAAGCATACATTGTTCACAAGACACTATATTGGGCCCACCTGAAGAATTCATTCATACATTAAGTCTTCCGGAATCATTGGCAAAAAGAAAAACATAGGGAGAAGGTAAACAAGCTAAAATAGAGTAAGTAGAATTATTTTATGGGCGGGTTGAAGTAATAGGGGCAGTAGAAGTGAGGGCTCTCCAAATTTCTGGCTGCCAAAACATTTTGTCTTTAGTGGTATAGGACAACATAGGAGGAACAAATTGATTATGATGCAATCTAGCGGCAGATAATGGCCAAGGAACTGAATTTTCTTCCCAATTATAAAATCTTCCGGTAAACTCATTATTGATCCTTGGGTCCTGACTTGGATTTGGGTTACTCAAGTCCTGAATTGTGTAATTTCCTCCTCCTGGTATTCTGTAATCAATTCTTGAAGTATAAGTACCAGATTTCCAAATTGGATACCCTGAGTGATCATCTATAGTGTTCTATATGACGTCTGTGGGAGCAACATGATTACAAGTTGGATATCCTAGTGGAGCTCTGAGGAACAGGGATTTGCAGGGGTCAAGGACCCTGGGCATATGAGCCTGTAATATCAAAAATGCCCGTTGCCATTTAAATGAAAGTTTTAATGTTGGAGAGTCTGTCAGAATTACTTTTTTAGAAGCTCCAATACATCCTTTTTTGGTGGGAGTAATAAAGTTTCCTGTTTGTCAGTTGCTTCATTTGCTATTATTTTCTCCCATTCAGAAGGCTGTCTTTTCACCTTGCTTATAGTTTCCTTTGTTGTGCAGAAGCTTTTAATTTTAATTAGATCCCATTTGTTTATTTTTGCTTTTATTTCCAGAATTCTGGGAGGTGGATCATAGAGGATCCTGCTGTGATTTATGTCTGAGAGTGTTTTGCCTATATTCTCCTCTAGGAGTTTTATAGTTTCTGGTCTTACATTTAGATCTTTAATCCATTTTGAGTTTATTTTTGTGTGCGGTGTTAGAAAGTGATCTAGTTTCATTCTTTTACAAGTGGTTGACCAGTTTTCCCAGCACCACTTGTTAAAGAGATTGTCTTTACTCCATTGTATATTCTTGCCTCCTTTGTCAAAGATAAGGTGTCCATATGTGTGTGGATTTATCTCTGGGCTTTCTATTTTGTTCCATTGATCTATATGTCTGTCTTTGTGCCAGTACCATACTGTTTTGATGACTGTGGCTTTGTAGTAGAGCCTGAAGTCAGGCAAGTTGATTCCTCCAGTTCCATTCTTCTTTCTCAAGATTGCTTTGGCTATTCGAGGTTTTTTGTATTTCCATACAAATCTTGAAATTATTTGTTCTAGTTCTGTGAAAAATATGGCTGGTAGCTTGATAGGGATTGCGTTGAATTTGTAAATTGCTTTGGGTAGTATACTCATTTTCACTATATTGATTCTTCCAATCCATGAACATGGTATATTTCTCCATCTATTAGTGTCCTCTTTGATTTCTTTCATCAGTGTTTTATAGTTTTCTATATATAGGTCTTTAGTTTCTTTGGGTAGATATATTCCTAAGTATTTTATTCTTTTTGTTGCAATGGTGAATGGAATTGTTTCCTTAATTTCTTTTTCTACTTTCTCATTATTAGTGTATAGGAATGCAAGGGATTTCTGTGTGTTGATTTTATATCCTGCAACTTTACTATATTCATTGATGAGCTCTAGTAATTTTCTGGTGGAGTCTTTAGGGTTTTCCATGTAGAGGATCATGTCATCTGCAAACAGTGAGAGTTTTACTTCTTCTTTTCCAATTTGGATTCCTTTTATTTCTTTTTCTGCTCTGATTGCTGTGGCCAAAACTTCCAGAACTATGTTGAATAGTAGCGGTGAAAGTGGACACCCTTGTCTTGTTCCTGACTTTAGGGGAAATGCTTTCAATTTTTCACCATTAAGGATAATGTTTGCTGTGGGTTTGTCATATATAGCTTTTATTATGTTGAGGTATGTTCCTTCTATTCCTGCTTTCTGGAGAGTTTTTATCATAAATGGATGTTGAATTTTGTCAAAGGCCTTCTCTGCATCTATTGAGATAATCATATGGTTTTTATTTTTCAATTTGTTAATGTGGTGAATTACATTGATTGATTTGCGGATATTGAAGAATCCTTGCATCCCTGGGATAAAGCCCACTTGGTCATGGTGTATGATCTTTTTAATATGTTGTTGGATTCTGATTGCTAGAATTTTGTTGAGGATTTTTGCATCTATGTTCATCAGTGATATTGGCCTGTAGTTTTCTTTTTTTGTGACATCTTTGTCAGGTTTTGGTATTAGGGTGATGGTGGCCTCATAGAATGAGTTTGGAAGTTTACCTTCCTCTGCAATTTTCTGGAAGAGTTTGAGTAGGATAGGTGTTAGCTCTTCTCGAAATTTTTGGTAGAATTCAGCTGTGAATCCGTCTGGACCTGGGCTTTTGTTTGCTGGAAGATTTCTGATTACAGTTTCAATTTCCGTGCTGGTGATGGGTCTGTTAAGATTTTCTATTTCTTCCTGGTTCAGTTTTGGAAAATTGTACTTTTCTAAGAATTTGTCCATTTCTTCCACATTGTCCATTTTATTGGCATACAATTCCTGATAGTAGTCTCTTATGATCTTTTGTATTTCTGTGTCGTCTGTTGTGATCTCTCCATTTTCATTTCTAATTTTATTGATTTGATTTTTCTCTCTTTGCTTCTTGATGAGTCTGGCTAGTGGTTTGTCAATTTTATTTATCCTTTCAAAGAACCTAATCTCAAAAATATACAAGCAACTTATGCAGCTCAATTCCAGAAAAATAAACGACCCAATCAAAAAATGGGCCAAAGAACTAAATAGACATTTCTCCAAAGAAGACATACGGATGGCTAACAAACACATGAAAAGATGCTCAACATCACTCATTATCAGAGAAATGCAAATCAAAACCACAATGAGGTACCACTTCACACCAGTCAGAATGGCAGTGATCCAAAAATCTGCAAGCAACAAATGCTGGAGAGGGTGTGGAGAAAAGGGAACCCTCCTACACTGTTGGTGGGAATGCAAACTAGTACAGCCACTATGGAGAACAGTGTGGAGATTCCTTAAAAAATTGCAAATAGAACTACCTTATGACCCAGCAATCCCACTGCTGGGCATACACACCGAGGAAACCAGAAGTGAAAGAGACACATGTACCCCAATGTTCATCGCAGCACTGTTTATAATAGCCAGGACATGGAAACAACCTAGATGTCCATCAGCAGATGAATGGATAAGGAAGCTTTGGTACATATACACGATGGAGTATTACTCAGCCGTTAAAAAGAATTCATTTGAATCAGTTCTGATGAGATGGATGAAACTGGAGCCGATTATACAGAGTGAAGTAAGCCAGAAAGAAAAACACCAATACAGTATACTAACACATATATATGGAATTTAGAAAGATGGCAATGACGACCCTGTATGCAAGACAGGAAAAAAGACACAGCTGTGTATAACGGACTTTTGGACTCAGAGAGAGAGGGAGAGGGCGGGATGATTTGGGAGAATGGCATTCTATCATGTATACTATCATGTAAGAATTGAATCGCCAGTCTATGTCTGACACAGGATACAGCATGATTGGGGCTGGTGCATGGGGATGACCCACAGAGATGTTATGGGGAGGGAGGTGGGAGGGGGTTTCATGTTTGGGAACACATGTAAGAATTAAAGATTTTAAAATTTAATAAAAAAAAAAAAAAAAGAAAAAAAAAAAAATAAAGTTTCCTGTTTGACCAGAGGGAAAATTAAAGCAAATAGAAAGTTCGTCTGTCAATCCCCTAAAGGTATATTTGAAATTAATGGGGTGTTCATCCTTTGTATGAGAAGCATATGATCCTCTCAAAAGACGAGGGTGATTTGTATGGACAAGTATAGGGTCACTGCTCCAAGTAACTACTTGGAAGGTCAGAGGATCAGGGAGATATGCCCAATTATTTTCTGGAGTGGGAGAGGAAGCGCTTACCTGGCCAGGTAGTAAGGCAAGCATGACAATAAACTCTCTCGGGGAGGTTGAAGATCCCTGTAAAGAGGCTATCCCCTGTGCCTGGTGATAGAGCCTTTTAATCTGTCCCCATGTGGGTACGGAGGCCTGCTGAATTGCCTGAGTAGGACGTCCTGAAACCTTCCTGCGGGGTAAAGGGTTAGAGGGAGCAAAATCTCGTATATGGAGTTGTGACATCTGTCTGGTGGTTGGGTCCATTCCCTGTTTATCCAGGATCTCTGATGTCAGTCGTCCCGAGGTCAGTAGCATTTCCCCTACTAGTGGAGGGAGTGGAAGTAGAGAAAGCCCCTTCCTTTTCTGGGGTAGTGCCGGTGGAGGAACCAGGTGTCTGGGGAGCTGTGACATGACGAATCAGCCTGTCTGGGACCCAAATTGGAGAATCTGTGTCCGGTGGAAAAATACAAGCATGTCCCTGGCTGCTAGTTAACAATGGATCGGGACCTTTCCATTGTCTGGAGAGGAGGTCCTTCCACTTTACCAACGGCTTTACATTTTGTTGCTCCGGACACCAATGATGAAGCATTGCAGTGGTTCCGGATGAATCAACATTTAGGTTATTTATTACAAAGAGAGCATGTTGTAAGATCTGATGGGGGGAACTATACTTAAATTCCCCTTCCTTTAATTTTTGAATTTGTATTTTTAATGTTTGGTGTGCTTTTTCTACTATAGCTTGTCCCTGGGGATTATAAGGGATGCCTGTGTTATGTTTTATTTGAAACTTTGTACAAAATTCCTGGGAAGACTTAGAAGTGTTAGCAGGGGCATTATCAGACCCAAATATGAAAAACAAGTAAAGAGATGTTGTATTACACCCTTATATGCCTCTCTTGTGTGAGCAGTTGCAATAATGACATGAAAAAAGTATCTATAGTTACATGAACAAAACACAATTTTTCAAATGAGGAGACATGAGTTACATCCATCTGCCAGAGTGCGTTAAGTCTGAGACCACGGGGGTTAACTCCCATAGGTAAACTATTTATAGTAGTGGGACAGTATGAGCCAGAAAGAATAATCTCTCAAGCAGATTTTCGAGGAATCTGAAACTGATATCTTAATGCAGTAGCATTTTGATGATGAAGTGAGTGAGAGGCTTGGGCTTCTTCAAAAATAGAGCCCACTGTAACCCTGGTTAGTGAATCATTTAAAGCATTTAAAGGTCCAGTCAGTCTGGAATGGGCTCGAATGTGGCCAACAAAGAATGCTCAGTTACGTTTCCAAATTTGCTGCTGCAATTTAGTTAACAAGTGAAAGATAGTAGTTTTATTTTCGAGCAGAACTGCAGTCTCAATATGCAGAAACAGCCTAACCACATACTGAGAGTCAGAGTAAAGTTTAAACTCCTCCTCTGTAAACATAACAAAATCCTCTATAACAGCTGTGAGTTCAGCTCTTTGAGCTGAAGTTTCTTGTTTTTGTAAACTCTTATGCTGATTTCTTGTGACTATAGAAGCTCTGCCATTATCTGACCCATCTGTAAAGGGCATTTGATAATTTGGAATGGGGAATTGTTTGCACCTAACAAGGAAAATAACTGGGTCTCTAGATATGTAATTTAACAAAACATGCGAAGGTAAATGATGCAGAATTTGATCAAAATAGTTTCCTAGAGCAATCTGCCAATTTTCATCAAACATTAGAAGAGCATCAAGGTGTTCCTTATTATATGGAATTGCAATTTCTGATGGCTCTTTACTACATAATTCAATGCGCCACTTTCTTCTCTCTAATATCAACGTAGCTAACAACTCTGGATAAGAAGCCACTACTTTTTTATCTTGAGCGGGAAGATGGACCCATTCTAGGGGGCCGTTTTGCCATAAAACTCCAGTAGGTGAAGTTTGGGTAGCCAGGCAAAGGAATTACCAGCCAGTTGCTAATTCACTTCTTTTTACGTAACTATCAGATAAAGCTTTTTCTACTTTGTATAGGGCCTCCGGAGCCTCAGCAGTCAATTGCCGTTTTGAAGTTGGGTCAGGATCCCCATGCAGAATGTTGTTAAAAAGAGGCTTTAGCTCAGCAGTAGTTAGTTTAAGATAAGGCCTTATCCAATTAATATCACCTAAAAGTTTTTGATAATCATTCAAAGTAACAAGATGGTCCTTTCTTAATTGTCGTGGGGCAGGAGTCACTGTTTCTGAATTTATAGCCCTTCCTAAGTAAGTTATGGGCAATTTGATTTGGATTTTCTCTGGGGCAATTTTTAAGCCTCTAGCTGACAATGCCTCAGTTAAATTTTGGAGAATGGTTTGTAAATAAGCTCTGTCTGGATGAGCTATTAAAATATCATCCATGTAGTGAATCATATATACTTGTTCATATTTGGCCCTAATATCTTCTAAAGCAATATTGACAAATTTTTGACATAGTTCAGTTCAGTTCAGTTCAGTCGCTCAGTTGTGTCCGACTCTTTGTGACCCCATGAATCACAGCACGCCAGGCCTCCCTGTCCATCACCAACTCCCGGAGTTCACACAGGCTCACGTCCATCGAGTCAGTGATGCTATCCAGTCATCTCATCCTCTGTCGCCCCCTTCTTCTCCTGCCCCCAATCCCTCCCAGTATCAAAGTATTTTCCAGTGAGTCAACTCTTCACATGAGGTGGCCAAAATACTGGAGTTTCAGCGTTTGCATCATTCCTTCCAAAGAAATCCCAGGGTTGATCTCCTTCAGAATGAACTGGTTGGATCTCCTTGCAGTCCAAGGGACTCTCAAGAGTCTTCTCCAACACCACAGTTCAAAAGCATCAATTTTTCGACACTCAGCCTCCTTCACAGTCCAATTCTCACATCCATACATGACCACAGGGAAAACCATAGCCTTGACTAGATGGAACTTAATTGGCAAACTAATGTCTCTGCTTTTGAATATACTATCTAGGTTGCCCATAACTTTTCTTCCAAGAAGTAAGCATCTTTTAACTTCATGGCTGCAGTCACCATCTGCAGTGATTTTGGAGCCCCCCAAAATAAAGTCTGACACTGTTTCCACTGTTTCCCCATCTATATCCCATGAAGTGATGGGACCAGATGCCATGATTTTCGTTTTCTGAATGTTGAGCTTTAAGCCAACTTTTTCACTCTCCTCTTTCACTTTCATCAAGAGGCTTTTTAGCTCCTCTTCACTCTCTGCCATAAGGGTGGTGTCATCTGCATAGCTGTGATTATTGATATTTCTCCCGGCAATCTTGATTCCCACTTGTGTTTCTTCCAGTCCAGCATTTCTCATGATTTACTCTGCATATAAGTTAAATAAACAGGGTGACAATATACAGCCTTGACATACTCCTTTTCCTACTTGGAACCAGTCTGTTGTTCCATGTCAAGTTCTGACTGTTGCTTCCTGGCCTGCATATAGGTTTCTCAAGAGGCAGGTCAGTTGGTGTGGTATTCCCATCTCTTTCAGAATTTTCAGTTTATTGTGATCCACGTGTTCAAAGACTTTGGCATAGTCAATAAAGCAGAAATAGATGTGTTTTTTCTGGAACTCTCTTGCTTTTTCCATGATCCAGAGGATATTGGCAATTTGATCTCTGATTCCTCTGCCTTTTCTAAAACCAGCGTGAACATCAGGAAGTTTGTGGTTCACGCATTGCTGAAGCCTGGCTTGGAGAATTTTGAGCATTACTTTGCTAGAGTGTGAGATGAGTGCAATTGTGTAGTAGTTTGAGCATTCTTTGGCATTGCCTTTCTTTGGGATTGGAATGAAAGCTGACCTTTTCCACTCCTGTGGCCACTGCTGAGTTTTCCAAATTTGTTGGCATATTATATAAGGTAGGGCTATTTTTCATTCCCTGAGGTAACACTTTCCTTTGAAACCTTAAATAAGGCTGTTTAAATTTCTCTGATGGCAGACTAAAGGCAAATCACTTTTTATCTTCAGCACTTAAGGGAATGGTGAAAAAACAATTTTGTAAATCAATTAAAATTATATTGTATTATTTGAGAACGGCTACTGTGGAGGGGAGCCCAGGCTGTAAAGCCCCCATGTCCTCCATAGTGGCACTAATCATCTTTAAATCTTGTAAAAGTAACCACTTGCCAGATTTTTTCTTAATGACAAATATAGGAGTGTTCCAGAGGCTGTTGGAGGGCTCAATATGTCCCAATTGTAGTTGTTCAAAGATTAACGTTTTAGCTGCCAGTAATTTTTTTTCTTTAGGCAGAGCCATTGTTCTACCCACACTGGGTCTTGAGATTTCCATGTAATGGAGTCGGCAGCAAAAACAATGGCCCCCATTATAAATTTGGATACCCCAATCCAGTACATAGCTACCAAGGAGTTGGGCAAATTGGCTCAATTACTCCTGTCTGTTGTTTACCTAATCCTTTTGATGGATCATAGCCCATCTGGAGCATTTGGGAGGTCACTTTTTCATTAGGGCTGAAAAGTAGCACTCCCATTTGAGACAGCACGTCCCTCCCCATAGGGTAAAGTGGAGTGAAGGAACTACATAGGGTTGGAAAGTTCCACAGGTATCTTCAAATTGCCAATCTAACATTTTCGCACTTTTAACTACTGTGGGGGCTCTCCCTAATCCCACCAACTCATTTTCAGTGGTATGTGTTGGCCAGGATCTGGGCCAGTCTTTCCCAGAAATGTAAAAGACATCTGCTTCTGTGTCTAATAACCCCACAATAGACTGACCAGAATAGTTTTCATAGGGCGTTTCTGAGTAATTTCTGTTATCCAAAAAACCATATCACTAGACCCAAATCCTTTCTCCTGTCTTTCACTTTGAGTAGCTGTGTGCCCTATGGCAGTGTGGCAAGGCAAAAGTAAAAGTTATGCTATTCTTTGTCTCTGATGAATTTGTATAGTTTTAGTTGGGGGTGAAATCATTATCTGAATTTCTCCTGTATAATCTGAGTCAATGACTCCAGAGATAATTGTGAGACCTTGCATAGCTAAGGAACTTCTGCCAAATATAATACCCACCAAGCCTGTCGGTAATGGGCCTTTAACCCCTGTAGGGATTTTTATAGTGGGGCTATCTGGTGTCAATATTGTTGAGGTGGTGGAACTGAGGTCCAGTCCTGCGCTGCTTGGGGTTGCTCTGATGAGTTCTGTGATGGGACGAAGGGT
The DNA here is from genome assembly GCF_032405125.1 of Capricornis sumatraensis. Lineage (NCBI taxonomy): Eukaryota > Metazoa > Chordata > Mammalia > Artiodactyla > Bovidae > Capricornis > Capricornis sumatraensis. The sequence continues at coordinate 2,659,791 of NC_091084.1, forward strand.
ATGAATGGGTTCAGTGTTGTTGCCCCAATTGTAGTTGGGGCCTGGGGCTAGCCCCTCTACCCGTTTCCCAACTTCTAGTCAGGAACTAGCAAGGTTCTGTTCTTATGGAGTCTTGATCTACAGTCCTTAGCTTAGTGATATCCCTTCTGACAACGAGGGCAAGGAGACCTAGGGAGATTAGCACACACAGTTGGGGAGTCAGAATTCGGCAGAGAAGAACCAGCTGCTTTTGGGGGGACAAGTGTGCATAAAGTGCCCCTCCCATCCTCAAGAGAAGCAGGCCTTGGATAAACCAATATTCTCTCCTGGACTACTGGAATGACTCTTTGATGGGTTATTCCTGTTTGTAAAAAAGGATTGTACTGTCTGTTGATAATTTCCCTTTATGGCTGCAGCTATGGCAACACCTTTCATCATTGCTGACCCTACATCTGCACATTGCCTGATGTAATCTCCTATTTGCCCAGATTTTTGTTATAGGATGTAGAATGGCCTGGCAGGTAGAATTAGCATTTTAAAATGCCAATTGTTTTTAATCAGTATTCCAGCTGCCTCAGAATTGGAAATTACTCTGTAGACTGCCTCTGCAAGTCGTGATATAAAGTCCTCATATGGCTCTTCTGGTTTTTGTTTAATGTTTGAAAAGGAAAAGGTTGATTTTTTTCCCTTCAGGCAACAATCGCCAAGCCCCGAGGGTGCAGGTGGTTACTTGGTCCAAAGTCTTTTTGTCTAATCCCATCTGATCTCTAAGTGTTCCAAATTCATTAGTCCCTGTCAACATACTTTTTACAATATATCTTGGGCCATATTTTTGGTTGGCATCAGCCTGTTTTGGGGCAATATCATCAAATTCAGCTCTCCAAAGTACATATTGCCCTCCTGACAGACAAGCTTTAGCAATTGTCTTCCAGTCATGGGGTGCCATCCCTCTGGCCGATAAGGCCTCTACCAATGATACAGTGTACGGGGCTTTAGGCCCATATGAAGCACAAGCCTGTTTGAGTTCTTTAACCATTTTCATTGGAATGGATTCCCAGTGGGGGGGCTCTTCCCCCCCCCCCCCCGCCCCGCTTCTGTCAAATATTATGGGAAAATAAGCCTTAAGGTGAGGATCAAATTCATCCTCAGGGCTAGAGATAACCCTTCTCTGGGGAACTTCTATTGGAGGCCCCTCATCCCTATGGCAGAGGGGGGAGGCGGCAGCAAGGGGGAACCGAAGTGTCCCATGTCTTTCTTTTCATACTCTGGAGATCTTTTAACAGTTTGATGTTTAAGTTTTATGAATGATCTAATTTGGGATGGTTCCCTTAAGCTCCTGGGAGCAGATGGCCTGATTGGAGACATTTCTCTTAAACTCCTGAGAGCATCTTTATCTAAAAGGGAACAGTCCTCGTCAAAATGGTATTGAGCTGCTGTTTCCTCTAAATCTTTCTCATCTTGAGGGGAAAGCTGATCTTTCTTCTCATCCCTATCTTCTACCTGCTCCTGGGCAGTCATTGCAGCTAGCATTTCATTTAGCTGCCAATAGCTAGGTATAGCCTCTTTTTCCTCATCTTCTTATTTTACATGTATCTTTTTTTCTTCACTTTCCTCTTTAACATGTACCTTTTCAGATTCAGGAGCAGGATCTAAAGCATTTCTAATCATATTCCATAAGGAAAAAGTATCAGTAGGTGCTTTTTCTGGACCATGCTGAGTGTAATAAGCTTTCAGCTGTTTTCCTACTTTTTGCCAGGTATCTAAGTTATCAGTGCCCTCTTCTGGAAAGCAAGGACATAGCTTTTGTACGAATGTAAAAAAATATTGAATAATGGCTTTGTTAACTTTGATTCCTCTTTTAATTAACAATTGCAAGATTACTCATATAAAAAGCTGTCTTTCTTTTTACTCACTGTTACCCATGTCAGAGATTTAAGTCTTGTAAAGAAGATTTCATTTCAAACTTTGTAAAGGGGGGTTTCTTTTCAAACCTGATAGAGAAGGTATCTTTTCAACCTTTGTAGAGGGGCTTTCTTTTCAACTCTTAGAAAGCAGGTTTCGTTACAACTCTTCAACTTGTTTTCTTTCAACCCTTCAACTGGGTTTCTTCAACGCAATACTTCCCACCCCTCTTTCCCTACCTATCTTATGCAGGGGGGACCGTGACACCCTGAGTGGGGTCCTAGCCATCCCCAAAACTGAGCAGTGGGGGAAACCTAGCTTTGAATAGCCTGTTCTGGAAGCCACTTACCAGGGACCTGCCCTGGTTGCATCCAGGGTATTCAAAGCATGGACAGCATTGGCGATGAGAGATTTATTTATTTAGAGATATAGAAGGAGATAAGGATTTATTTAAAGATATATAGAGAGATAAATAAAGAATGTTGCAGTTAAGAAAATAGAGGAGAGAAAGAGGCCGATATTCCTTGGTTTACACAGAAAGTCAATAAAGTCCAAAGACAAGGGACTTACACTGTTCACGTAGGCCACAAAAGCCCACTTGAATAGCGGAGGGTGCCCCGCCTTGGGCTCGCTCTTGCATGGGTCTTAGAAGCCCGGGCAGAAAAGTGAATGCAGCTAACCCCTGGACTCCGAGGGATCAGCCTGAAAGATATAGTAAGAGCGAGAAAGAAAGAAAAAGAGAATTGACATGGGGGGGGGGCAAGCAATGATGAGTGAGACCCAAAATTTTATTTTTTCATGGGACTTATATACATTAAGCTGTACATAGAGAATAATGGAAAATACAAAGTCATGCAGAGTCAGCAGCCCTGACTCTTATAGTGACCAGGTTTTCTCTCTGCATGCCTATCTGTATAAACAGGTCTTAGGTGATTTACATCATCTTCTGGCCAGGAGGCCTATTAACATTTTATGGCCCTTTTCTGACAAGGATCCGTCAACCAGAAAACTTATTTGCCCTAAAAGTGTTGTTCCTTCCAAAGTCTGGTGCCACTCTCAGAAAGCACTAAATAAAGTTGCACTCTTACATAGCAAGGATACAACAATTTATAACAAAGAAAGAGGAGTACAGTGATTTATAACAAAGAGAAAATTCATTAACTCAAAAGTCTTGTATTGCTAACATCAAAACTACTATATTCCTATTTTGGCATTCCAATTGCATTGATTAATATCCTCCCAGGTGCCTAAAATATAAAGGATATGGAGGCCTGGTGGAAATCATTAACTCAGCAATGAAACTCTTCACCAATATAATTCTTAGCTCTTTAAAGACTCTATATCTTTAAGATGTTTTAAGCTTCCTGTGCCTCTCACAGTTGGGAGGCTGTAAACAATCACATGCATAGTTGTAAAAGTCCGGGGAAACCTGTCAGGCAAGTTAGAGAACCATCAGAATGGTTTGAAATGAGACACTCCTTTTATATGCAGGAGACTATTAACTGGAGCTCTAAGTTATTTTTTTCCAGAGAAAAGTGGTTGAGGATAGCCCCTATTAATGTCAGAAGAGTGTAGTATAGCAGACAGTAAACAGACAGATTTTGGTTTGGGGGTAGATGCTGACCTTTGTCATGGGTGGGATCTCCCGTGCTGGCTCCCAGCAACTGGAGTTCCATGTTTCCACATAAGACGAGGCCCGACTCCCCTGTTGAAACTACATAGGAACCCCCAGATCCATGTCAGCACTGGAGAGAAACCCTGAGGATCCAGCCTTAACTCTAGATGAGGCCATATGCCCCTGCACTAACTGGAGAGTTATACTGAGAGACCTTTTGCAACTCGCATGGAGAATTGACTTTCATGAGGCAACACGGGTGGGTCCCAGTGGTCCCCATCACAACTCAAGAGGAACCCCAAGTTTCCTGCCACAAATCGAGAAATACCAGGAGATTCTCTCCTCAGCGCGAGATCAGGCCCTTTTCCTCTGTGGCGTCTCAAGAGTGCCTTCCCTTTTGAGCCTCGAAAGGGTCATTTTCACCCTTTCTGCAACTCAAGAAGTTCCCCGACATACCCGTCTCCACTCGAGAGGAACACCGAGGGTCCAGCCACAACTCAAGAAGAGCCCCGTTTTCCCCTCTTCATCTCGAGATGGGGGTCCATTGCCCTGCTTCGTTGGGAAAGAAATACTGATGTTCCTATTGCACCTCAAGAGGAGGCTGGTCTCACCTTGAAACTTGAGAGGAACTCCAGGGGTCGTGCCACAATTTAAAAAGACCTTGATGTCCCCATCCCCTAGAGATAAGTCCTGCTCGCCCTGCCACGACTCGAATGGAGCCCGGACTATCAACTCACAACATGAAGGGAGGACTGAGAACCCCGTAGCAGCTTTAGACATAGCCAGAGAACCCTACCTCAACTCGACAGGAGGCCTAACACCCCTTGTACACCTCGAGAGGGAAGCAGAGTTCTGTGTCTCAACACAAGACGATGGCTTACTCCCCAGGGGAATCTCCATAAGAGCCCTGAGATCCAAGTCAGAACTGGAGAGGAACCCTGAGTTTCCCGCCTCAACTCAAGATGAGGCCCTAGTCCCCTGAACCCACTCGGGAGGAATCCCAAGAGGCCCCTCATAACTCGAAAGCATTTGCGACTTCCCAGAGAAAAGTAGGCTCCCTCAGGACACGGTTGCAACTCTACAGAACCCAAACTTTCTGCCACAACTCGAGAAACACCTTGAGATCGCCCCTTCCATGTGAATTGAGGACTGATTTCCCTGTAGTGAATCCAGAGCAATCCAGCGTCTCCCCTCACAATGCGAATGGAGACTTGACATCCCTGAGGTAACACGAGAGGCTTCCTGAGTCCCCCAGGGTACCTGCAGAGGAATCCCAAGCCTCCCCCCACAACTCGAGAAAAACCAGGAGAATCCCCCGTCCTTGCGACATGAGGCCCTTTTTTTTTTCCTGCAGCACCACGAGAGCAATCCCTAGTGCCCTCTCTAACCTTGAGAGGAGTCTTGACTGCCTTTGTGCAACTTAAGGGAGCCCAGAGAACACTGTCACACCTAGAGAGACAACCCGAGATTCCTGCCACAACTCGAGAAGAGCCCCGTGTTTCCCACCTCATTTGGAGATTAGGGCCCATTCCCTGGTTCAACTCAAGAGGAAGCACAACTTCCCCTCGCACCACCAGGGGTGGCTTGTCTCACCTATTGAATCTCAAGTGGAACCCCATGGATCCTACTGCAAGGAAAACGATGTCGAGTTCCCCCCCAACTCTAGATGAGTCCTGATTCCCCTGCACTAACTTCAATGTAACACAGAAGATCCCCTCACAACATGATGGGAGGTCCAAGTCCCCTTCTGAACCTCTTGAAAAGGACACCTATTCCCCGCTGAACTCAATAGGAGGTCTGACACCCATTTGACAACTCGCGAGGAAAGCCGAGTTTCATGCCTCGACTCCAGATGAGGCCTTACTCCCTAGTTGAACCCTGAAAGGAAGCACGAGATTCCTGTCTCACTGGACAGGAACATTGACTTGAAGGACTGAACTCTAGATCCAGCCATATTTGCCAGCCAGAGGAATCCTGACATGCCCCTTGCAACTTGGAAAGAGACCTGACTTCTCAGGCAATACGAGCGGGTCCCTTAGGTCCATGTCACAACTTGAGAGGAACCCCAAGCTTCCAGCTGCAACTTCAGAAAAAACATGAGATTCTGCCCTCTGTGCAAGATGAAAACCTTTTCCAGAGCAGTGTCTCGAGAGGAACCCCACGTTCCCTCTTGAACCGCAAAAGGGTACTTGACACCCTTTCTGCAACTCAGCAAGTTCTCTGAGATACCGGTCCCCACTCGAGAGGATCACCGAGGTTCATGCCACAACTCCAGAAGAGCCGCGTGTTCCCCCTCCTCAACTCAAGATGAGGGTCGATTCCCATGCTGCATTGGGAAAGGAATCCTGACGTTTCCATCGCACCTCAAGAGGAGGCTGGTCTCACTTGAAAACTCGAGTGCATCCCCGGGAGTCAAGTCTACATTCAAAAAGACCCCAATATCCCAATCCACCCCAGAGACTCCTGATTCCCCTGCACGGGCTCGACTGTCACACAGTTATTGACTAATAACATGAAGGGAGGTGTGACAGCCTGGTGGCACCTCAAGAGAAAGCCACAGATCCCTACGTCAAGTCAACAGGAAGACTGACACCCCTTTTACACCTCAAGAGGAAAGCGGAGTCCCATGTCTTCACATGAGGCGGGGCCTGACTCCCCTGTTGAAACTCCATAGGTATGCCAAGATCCATGTCAGCACTGGAGAGGAACCCTGAGGTTCTGGCTTCAACTCGAGATGAGGCACTATGCCCCTGCACTGACTAGAGAGGAATCTCGAGAGCCCACTTGCAAGTCTCATGGAGACTTGACTTTCCTGAGGCAACACAAGCGGGCCCCTGAGGTCCCCGTCGCAACTCGGGAGGAATCCAAGTTTCCTGCCGCAACTCGAGAAAAGCCAGGAGATTCTCCCCTCAATGCAAGATGAGGCCCTTTTCCGCTGCAGCGTCTCGAGAGAAATCCCAACTTCCCTCCTGGGCCTCGAAAGGGTCCTTGACACGCTTGATGCAACTCAAGATGTTCCCCGACATACTCGTCTCCACTTGAGAGGAACACTGAATGTCCCGCCACAACTCAAGAAGAGCCCCGCTTTTCCCTCCTCATCTCAAGATGAGGGTCCATTCCCCTACTTTGATGGGAATGGAATCCTGACGTTCCTGGCCCATCTCAAGAGGAGGCCTGTCTCACCTTGAAATTCGAGAGGAACCCAGGGGTCATGCATCAATTCAAAAAGACCCCAATGTCTCCATTCACTCGAGATATGTCCTGCTCCCCCTGCCACGACTCGAATGGAACCCCGAGTATCAACTCACAAAACAAAGGGAGGACTGAGAGCCCCACAGCACTGCTAGAAATAGCCCCAGTTCCCTACCTCAGTTCGACAGGAGGCCTAACAACCCTTTTACACCTCAAGAGGGAAGTGGAGTTCTGTATCTCCACATGAGACGACAGCTGATGACCCAGGGCCATCTCCATAGGAACCCCGAGATCCATGTCAGAACTGGAGAGGAACCCAGAGTTTCTCGCCTCAACTCGAGTTGAGGCCCTAATCCCCTGCACCAACTCGAGAGGAATCCCAAGTGGACCCTCATAACTCGAAAAGATTTCTGACTTCCCAGAGACTTGATGAGTGGCTCCTTCAGGTCCCCAATGCAACTCTAGTGAACCCAAACTTATTGCTGCAGCTCGATAAATAACTCGAGATTCCCCCTTCCATGTGAATTGAGGCCTGATTTTCCTGTCCTGATTCCAGAGCAAACCCGTGCTCCCCCTCACAACTCGAATGGAGACTTGACTTCCCTGAGGAATCACTAAAGGCTCCCTGAGTTCCCCACGGTACCTGGGGAGGGATCCCAAACCTCCTGCTGCAACTCGAGAAAAATGAGGAGATTCCCCTGTCCATGCATCATGAGGCCCTTTGTTCCTGCAGCACCTAGAGAGCAATCCTGAGTGCCCTCTCCAAACTTTAGAGGAGGCTTGACTCCCTTCATGCAAATCCAGGGGGCCCAGAGATCCCTGTCAAACCTTGAGAGGAAACCCAAGTTTCCCACCACAACTCAAGAAGAGCCACGTTTTCCCCTCGTCATCTCGAGATGAGGATCCATTTCCTTGCTTCATTGAGAAGGAATCCCGACATGCCCGTTCCCCCTCAAGAGCAGGCTGGTCTCCCCTTGAAACTCGAGAGGAACTCCAGGGGTCATGCCGCAATTCGAAAAGACCCTGATGTCTCCATCCACTCGCGATAAGGACTGATTCCCCTGCCACGACTCGAGTGGAACCCGGAGTATCAATGCACAACACGAAAGAAGGGCTGAGAGCCCCATGGCACCTGTAGATATAGCCCCAGATCCCTACCTCAACTCGACAGGAGGCCTGACACCCCTTTGACAACTCGAGAGGGAAGCGGAGTTCTGTGCCTCAACATGAGATGACAGCTGACGCCCCAGAGTAATCTCCATAGGAACGCTGAGATCCATGTCAGAACTGGAGAGGAACTCAGAGTTTCCTGTCTCAACTCAAGATGAGGCCCTAATCCCCTGCACCAACTAGAGAGGAATCCCAAGAGAACCGTCATAACTCGAAAAAATTCCTGACTTCCCAGAGACATAATGAGGGGCTCCCTCAGGTCCCCAGTGCAACTCGAGTGAACCCAAACTTCTTGCTGCAACTCGAGAAACAACTTGATGCTGGGGTCCTGCCCCGGTGGATCCAGGGAATTCGAAGGGTGCATGGTGTAGGTGAGGAAAGCTTATTTATTTAATTAGAAATATATAAGAAATTAAGAAGAAATAGTATAGTAGGAAAATTTAGTGGAGAAAAGATGCTGAATAACTTGGTTTACGTAGAAAGCCAATAAAGTTCCAGACAAGGAACTTGCACCATCTATATTAGGCTGCCAGCATCCTCTTGAATGGGGGGGGGGGTGCCCCACCTTGGGCTCTCTCTCTTTTGGATCTTAGAAGCCAGGGCAAGTAAGGAGACATGGCGAGCCTCCATGCCCCAGATGGGAATTCAGCCAGAAAAGGAGTAAAGAGGAGACACAGAAGAAACCAGTCCAGTGACTTGCTCATCCTCTATTGTCCAGAAAGGTCTTTTGTAACTTCTTTTTTTTTTAAAATAGAGATCCGTGGATAATATATAAAATTATGCAGCGTCAGCAGCCCTGATTCTTATCGAGACCAGGCTTTCTCTCTGCATACCTACTTGTATACACAAGTCTTAGGTGATTTACATTAACCTTTGGCCAGAGGGCCAATAAACATTTTACAGCCCTTTTCTGATAAGGGTTTGTCAACCAGAAGACTTATTTGTTTTGTTCTTCCCAAAGTCTGGTGCCACTCTCAGAAAGCACTAAATAAAGTTACATTCTCACATAGCAAGGACACAAGAGGAGTGCAGTGATATATAACAAAGAAAAGTAATTAACTCAAAAGTTTAGTGTTGCTAACGTCAAAACTACTATATTCCTATTTCTATATCCCAATTACATTGATGAATATCCTTCAGGTGCCTAAAAGATAAAGAATATGGAGGCCTGGCAGCAGTCATTGACTCAACTGTGGAAACCAGTCACGAATATAATTTTTAGCTTTTTAGAAAAGGCTCTGTATCTCTAAGATGCTCTAAGCTTCCTGCCTCTCGTGGTTGGGGGGCTGTAAACAATTCACAAGTTGTAAAAAATCTGAGGGAACCTGTTAGGCAAGTTAGAGAGCCATCAAAGGGGGTTTGAGCTGAAACATTCATTTCAAATGCAGAAGAAGCCCTAAGTTAACTTTTTCCAGAGAGTATCAGAAGAGTGGAAAGCACAGTACAATAAAATCAGGCTGACTCTGGTTTTTGGGGGTAGATGTTCAGGAAAACTCAGGAGGAACCCCCGAAGCCAGATCACGCCTTTGCGTTTTGTCAGGCTTCCTTACTCATGACCTTTGCCATGGGCGAGATTCCTCACGCTGGCTCCTGGCAACTTGAGATTCCCTCTTCTATGCGAATTGAGGCCTGATACCCCAGCCCTGATTCGAGAGCAAACCACGCTCCCCCTCACAACTCGAATGGGGACTTGACTTTCCTGAGGCAACAGGAGAGGCTCCCTGAGTTCCCCATGGTACCTGGAGAGGAGTCCCAAGCCTCCTGCTGCAACTCGAGAAAAACCAGGAGATTCCCTCGTCCACATGACATGAGGCCCTTTGTTCCTGCAGCACCTAGAAAGCAATTGCGAATGCCCTCTCCAAACTCGAGAGGATGCTTGACTCCCTTCATGCAACTCCAGGGGACCCAGAGATCCCCATCACATCTCAAGAGGAAACCCGAGTTTCCTGCCACAACTCGAGAAGAGCCCCGTGTTTACCACCTCATGTGGAGATGAGCTCCCATTCCCTGATTCAACTCAAGAGAAATCCCAGCTTCTCCTCACACCACCAGAGGAGACCTGTCTCACCTCTTGAATCTCGAGTGGAACCCTGCAGATCCTCCTGCAAGGAAAAAGGACACCGAGTTCCCCCTCAACTCAAGATAAATCCTAGTCCCCCTGCACGGACTCCAATGGAACACTGAGGATCCTGCTACAAGGAAAAAGGACACCGAGTTCTCCCTCAACTCAAGATAAGTCCTGATTCCACTGCATCGACTTTGATGGAACACTGAAGATCCCCTCACACCATGATGGGAGGCCTGACTCCTGATCCTCTGGAAAAAGCCCCAATTCCCTGCATGAACTAGAGAGAAGGACTGACACCCCTTTGAAAACTCGAGAGCAAAGTAGAATTCCATGCCCCTACACGAAACGAAGCCTGACTCCCTTGTTGAACCTTGAGAGGAAGCCCGAGGACCATGTTCCCACTGGACAGGAACACCGAGTTGAGCAACAGAACTCTAGACACGGCCCTATTGGCTGGCAGTGCCTTGAGAGGAATCCCGACGTACCCCTCACAACTCGGAAAGAGATTTGACTTCTTGGAAGCAATAGGAGCGATCCCTGAGATCCCCGTTGCCACTCTAGAGGAACCCCAAACTTTCCGCTGCAACTCGAGAAAAAACAGGAGATTCTCCCCTCAATATGACATGAGGGTCTTTTCCAGAGCAGTGTCTCGAAAGGAATCTCACGTTCCATCTTGAAACGTGAAAGGGTATTTGACACCCTTGATGCAATTCAGGAGGATCCCTGAGATACCGACCCCACTTGGGAGGAACACTGAGTTTGACGCCACAACTCAAGAAGAGCTGCATTTTCCCCCTCCTCAACTTGAGATGAGGGTCAATTCCCCTTCTTTGTCAGGAAAGGAATCCGACGTTTCCGTTGCCCCTCAAGAGGAGGCCGTTCTCACCTTGAAACTCGAGGGCATCACTGGGAGTTGTGCTTAAATTCGAAAAGACCCCAATGACCCCATCCACTCCAGAGAAGCCTGATTCACATGCACTGCCACAACTCTGACACTTACTATTGACTCAAAACTTGATGGGAGGTTTGACAGCCCTGTGGCACAAAGAGAGAAAACCCAAGATCACTATGTCAACTCGACAAGAAGCCTGACACCCCTTTTACACCTCAAGAGGAAAGCGGAGTTCCATGTCTCCACACGAGATGAGGCCTGACTCCCCGATGGATTCTCCATAGGAACTCCAAAATCCAAGTCAGCACTGGAGTGGAACCCTGAAGTTCCGGCCTCAATTCAAGATGAAGCCCTAGGCCCCTGCATTGACTGGAGAGGAATCCTCAGAGGCTCCTTGAAACTTGCATGGAGACTTGACTTTCCTGAGGCAACATGAGCTGGTCCCTGAGGTCCCCTTCGCAACTCTAGAGGAACCCCGAGTTTCCTGCCACAACTCAAGAAAAACCATGAGATTCTCCCCTAACGTGAGATGAGGACCTTTTATGCTGCATCATCTCGAGATGAGGCCCTAATCACCTGCACCAACTCGAAAGGAATCCCTACCGGCCCCTCATAAATCGAAAGGATTCCTGTCTTCCCAGAGACATGATGAGGGGCTCCCTCAGGTCCCGGATGCAACTCGAGTGAACCCAAACTTCTTGCCGCAACTCTAGAAAGACCTTGAGATTCAACTTCCATGTAACTCGAGGCCTGATTTCCCTGCCCTGACTCCAGAGCAAACCATGCTCCCCCTCACAACTCGAATGGAGACTTGACTTTCCTGAGGCAACAGGAGAGGCTCCCTGAGTTCCCCATGGTACCTGGAGAGGAATCCCAAGCCTCCTGCTGCAACTCGAGAAAAACCAGGAGATTCCCCCATCCATGTGACATGAGGCCCTTTGTTTCTGCAGCGCCTAGACAGCAATCTCAAATGCCCTCTCCAAACTCAAGAGGAGGCTTGACTCCCTTCATGCAACTCAAGTGGGCCCAGAGATCCCCGTCACACCTCGAGGGGAAACCTGAGTTTCCTGCCACATCTAGAGAAGAGCCCTGTGTTTCCGAACTCACCTGGAGATGAACTCCTATTCCCTGCTTCAACTTAAGAGAAATCCCAGCTTCCCCTTGCACCACCAGAGGAGGCCTGTCTCACCTATTGAATCTTGAGTGGAACCCCGTGGATTCTGCTGCAAGGAAAAAGGACACCGAGTTCCCCCTCATCTCAAGATAAGTTTTTATATCCCTGCACCAACTCCAATGGAACACTGAAGATCCCCTTACAACATGATGAGAGGCCTGACTCTCCTGCTGATCCTCTTGAAAAAGCCCCAATTCCAAACCTGAACTTGACTGAGGCCTGACACCTCTTTAGAAACTTGACAGGAAAGCAGAATTCCATGCCCCAACACCAGATGAGGCCTGACTCCCTTATTGAACCTTGAGAGGAAGCCCGAGTTCCCTGTTTACGCCAGAAAGGAACACTGAGTTGACAAACAGAACTATAGGGATGGCCCTTTTCACAGGGGAAAACTAGACAGGAATCCTGACATGCCCCTCGCAACTCTGAAAGAGACCTGACTTATCAGATATAACAGGAGCGAATCCTGAGGTCCTCGACACAACTCAAGAGAAACCCCAAGCTTCCCAATGCAACTCAAGAAAAACCAGGAGATTCTGCCCTCAATGCGAGATGAGGCCCTTTTCCAGAGCAGTGTCTCGAGAGGAATCCCATGTTCCATGTTGAAACGCGAAAGGGTGCTTGACACACTTTATGCAACTCAGCAAGCTCCCTGAAATACCTGTCCCCACTCGGGAAGAACCCCGAGTTTCATGCCACAACTCAAGAAGAGCCACGTTATCCCCTCCTTAACTTGAGATGAGGGTCAATTCCCCTGCTTCATCAGGGAAAGGAATCCCAACATTCCTGTCGCACCTCAAGAGGAGGCTGGTCTCATCTTGGAACTCAAGCACATCCCCAGGAGCTGTGCCTCAATTCAAAAAGAACCCGTTGACTCTATCCACTCCAGACAAGCCTGATTCCCCTGCACTGACTCGACTGTTCACCCCGAGTATAGACGAAAAACAATGGGAGGTTTGACAGCCCTGTGGCACCTCGAGAGAAAGCCCCAGATCTCTATGTCAACTCATCAGGAAGCCAGACACCCCTTTTATACCTCAAGAGGAAAGCAGAGTTCCATGTCTCCACACGAGAGGAGGCCTGACTCCCCTGTTGAAACTCAATAGGAACCCTGAGATCCAAGTCCACACTGGAGAGAAACCCTGAGGCTCTGGCCTCAACTCGAGATGAGGCCCTAGGCCCCTGCAGCGACTGAAGAGGAATCCCGAGAGGCCCCTCACAACTCACATGGAGACTTGACTTTCCTGAGGCAACATGAGTGTTTCCCTGAGATCTCTGTCGCAACTTGAGATGAACCCCAAATTTCCTGCTGCAATTAGAGAAAAACCAGGAGATTCTCCCCTCAACGCAAAATGAAGCCTTTTTCCACTGCAGCATCTCGAGAGAAATCATACCTTCCCTCTTGAGCCTCAAAAGGGTCCTTGACACCTTTCATGCCACTCAAGAAATTCACCGACATGACCATCTCCACTCAAGAGGAACACTGAGTGTCCTGCCACAACTCAAAAATTGTCCCATTTTCCCCACCTCATCACGAGATGAGGGTCCATCCATTCCCTTGCTGCGTCAGGAATGGAATCCCGACGTTCCCTTCACAACTCAAGAGGAGGTCGGTCTCACCTTGAAACTCAAGAGGAACTCCAGGGGTCGTGGCACAATTTGAAACAACCCCGGTGTCCACATCCACTCGAGATAAGGCCTTATTCCCCTGCCATGACTTGAATGGAACACCGAATATCAACTCACAACACGAAGGGGGGACTGAGAGCCCTGTGGCACCTTTAGAAATAGCCCCAGATCCCTACCTCAACTCGACAGGAGGCCTGACACCCCTTGGACACCTCGAGAGGGCAGCGGAGTTCCATGCCTCAACACGAGACAATGGCTGACTCCCCAGGGGTATCTCCATAGGAACCCCAAGATCCATCTCAGAAATTGAAAAGAACCCTGAGTTTCCCGCCTCAACTCAAGATGAGGCCCTAGTCCAATGCGCCCACTCGAGAGGAATCCCAAGAGCTCCCTCACAATTCAAAAGGATTCCTGACTTCCCAAAGACAAGGCGAGATGATCCCGCAACTCTCCGTGGCAGCTCCAGTGAACTTCCTACCACAACTCGGAAATACCTTGAGATTCCCCCTTCCATGTGAAATAAGGCCTAATTCCCCTGCCATGGCTCTAGAGCTATCCTGCACTCCCCCTCTCTACTCAAATGGAGACTTGACTTCCCTGAGGCAACAGGAGAGGCTCTCTGAGTTCCCCGCCATACCTGGAGAGGAATCCCAAGCCTCCAGCTGCAATTTGAGAAAAACCAGGAGATCCCCCCATCCACGTGACATGAGCCCTTTTGTTCCTGCTGCGCCTAGAGAGCAATCCCAAGTGCCCTCTCCAAACTCGAGAGGAGGCTTGACTCCCTTCATGCAGCTCAAGTGTGCCCATAGATTCCCATCACTCCTCAAGTGAAAACCCAAGTTTCCAGCCACAACTCGAGAAGAGCCCTGGGTTTCCTACCTCATCTCGAGATGAGGGCCCATTCCATGCTTCAACTCAAGAGGAATCCCAACTTCCCCTCGCACCACCAGGGGAGGTCTATCTCACCTATTGAATCTCGAGTGGAACCCAGCGGATTCTGGTGTAAGAAAAAAGGACACTGTGTTCCCCCTCAACTCGAGGTAAGTCCTGATTCCCCTGCACTGGCTGCAATGGAACACCAAGGATCCCTTCACAACATGATGGGAGGCCTGACACCCCTGCTGTTCCTCTTGAAGAAGCCCCAATTCCCTGCATGAACTAGACAGGAGGCCTGACACCCCTTTTACACCTCGAGAGGGAAGCGGAGTTCCATGCCTCAACACAAGTCGAAGGCTGACTCTCCAGGGCAATCTCCTTAGGAACCCCAAGATCCGTGTCGAACTGTAGAGGAACCCTAAGTTTCTCGCCTCAACTGGAGATGAGGCCCTAAAACCCTGCACCAACTCGAGAGGAATCCCGAGACTCTCCTCACAACTCGAAAGGATTCCTGATTTCCCAGAGACAAGATGAGAGGCTTCCTCAGGTCCCCGTCGCAACTCAGACTGATTTTCACGATAAACTGCTTCTAAGTTTCACATGAAAAATAAGCAAGAGCAGCTAGGAATGCCTGAGGGATTAAAGCCAGGTCCAGGGATGAATTGTGATAAGGCCTACCAGGAGATAAGACTGATTTTATAACCAATAATATTATCATTGTTTTTTTAAGAATCCAGGACACTACTGTTACAAGTTTCATTATTAGCTCAGATACCACTATTTCGAAGCCTTTTGACTTGTTAGGTGCCTCCCGATTCAGAGATCTCCACTCTTATTTTATTTCTGGTTTCTCACTCAGATCATTTATTAAGAGTGAAAGTTGTGTTACCCCATTCACGCTTGTGCAACACAAAAAGCCATATACATACTCAGAGTGTTAATACCCTCTGTAGGCAGGTGAGAGGTGCCCAAGTGGCAGGAGAAAATAAAACTGCAGTTGGTGGACTTTTTTTTATTCCTTTTTTCTTTTATAATTTTGTGTTGTCATGACAATACCTTGTTCTGCCGGAACTTAACTTGATCTCAAATCTTGCGATTACCAAGGCGTTTTTCTCATGGAAATGTCTTCCTTAAACTATGTTAATGTGTCAGAAGACTATGTATTTGCTTGGAAATCTGCCTTTCTTTAAGATTCTTGTCAATTGTTTTATGGCCAGGCATGACTCACCTTGTTCCATGCTATCTCAAAATGCATGTTGTGGGTGAAGTGCCTGGTGCAACTCTCTCAGCTTTGAGGGGTTTCTTTTCTCTAATTAGCAGCTTGCTAATACGTATATAACTCCTTGTTAGAAGCTAGCAAGGGGGCAGTCTTTCTGTCCCCTTCTGATATCTATATCAGACTCTTTCTCTATCTCTTTTATACTTTAATAAAACTATTACATAAAAAGCTCTTAGTGATCAAGCCTCGTCACTGGCCCCAGATCAAATTACTTTCCTCCAGAGACCAAGAATCCTGGCATCTGTCACAGATCATCGCAGCAACATTTCAATACTGAAGAGATCCTCCAAGAACTAAGAGTCTTTGAATAGTACAGAGCCATAGATTACAAAATGAAAATATATATGACCCCCCTAAATTGTGCAGCTTCACAGGTGCCACTATGTGGGTCAGGAAGATCCCCTGGAGGAGGGCATGGACATCCACTCCACGGTTTTTGCCTGGAGAATACCATGGACAGAGGAGCCTGGCAGGCTACAGCACATAGGGTCGCACAGAGTGGGACACAAATGAAGTGACTTTGCACTCATGCACCTTAATTTGCCAAGAAATAACTGGAGTAACAGGCAGATTTGGCCTTGGAGTACAGAATGAAACAGGGCAAAGACTAATAAAGTTTTGCCAGGAGAATGCACTGATCATAACAGACACCTTTTTCCAACAACACAAGAGAAGACTTTACACATGGACATCACCAGATGATCAATACCATAGTCAGATAGATTATACTCTTTGCAGCCAAAGATGGAGAAGCTCTATACAGTCAACAAAAACAAGACCAGGAGCTGAGTATGGCTCAGATCATGGACTCCTTATTGTCAAATTCAGAGTTAAATTGAAAAAAGTATGGAAAAACACTAGACCATTCAGGTATGACCTAAATCAAATCCCTTATGATTATTTAGTGGAAGTGATCAATAGATTCAAGGGAGTAGATGTGATAGAGTACCTGAAGAACTATAGACGGGAGTTGGTGACATTATACAAGAAGCAGTAATCAAGACCACCCCCTCCCCCCCCAAAAAAAAGAAAGAAAGAAATTCAAAAATCTAAAATGGTTTTCTGAGGAGGCTATACAAATAGCTATGAAAAGGAGACAAGTGAAAGACAAAAGAGAAAAGGAAAGATATATCCATTTAAATACAGAGTTCCAAATAGCAAGGAGAGATAGGAAAGCCTTCTTCAGCGATCAATGCAAAGAATTAGAGGAAAACAATAAAGAAAATTGAAGATACCAAAGGAATTTTTCCTGCAAAAATAGGCACAATAAAGGACAGAAATTGTAGGGACCTAACAGAAGCAGAAGATATTAAGAAGAGGTGACAAGAAAACACAGAAGAACTATGCAAAAAAGATCTTCATGACCCAGATAATCATGACGGTGGGATTACTCACACAGAGCGAGACATCCTGGAATGTGAAGTCAGAAGGGCCTCAGAAAACATCACTACGAACAAAACTATTGGATATAATGGAATTCCAGCTGAGCTATTTCAAATCCTAAAAGATGATGCTGTGAAAGTGCTTCACTCCTTATGCTAGCAAATTTGGAAAACTCAGCAGTGGCCAGACGACTGGAAGAGGTCAGTTTTCATTCCAATCCCAAAGAAAGGCAATTGCAAAGAATGGTCAAACTACCACTCAACTGCACTCTTATCACATGCTAGTAAAGCAATGCTCAAAATTCTCCAAGGCAGGTTTCAATAGTATGTGAATTGTGAACTTACAGATATTCCAGCTGGATTTAGAAAAGGCAGAGCAACCAGAGATCAAATTGCCAATATCCCTTGGATCATTGAAAAAGCAAGATAGTTCCAGAAAAGCATCTACTTCCTCTTAACTGACTACACCAGAGCCTTTGTCTGTGTGTATCACCACAAACTTGGAAAATTCATCAAGAGATGGGAATACCAGACCACCTGATCTACCTCCTGAGAAATCTATATGTAGGTCAAGAAGCAATAGTCCAGTTAGAACTGAACATGGAACAACAGACTGATTTAAAATCGGGAAATGAGTAAGTCAAGGCTATATATTATCATCCTCCTTATTTAACTTATATCCAGAGTACATCAAGAGAAATGCCGGACTGGATGAAGCACAAGCTATAATCAAGATTATCAGGAAAAGTATCAATAATCTCAGATATGCAGATGACACCACCCTTATGTCAGAAAGGGATGAGGACCTTGATGAAGAGCCTCTTGATGAAGGGGGAAAAGGGTGAAAAAGCTGTAAGAATTGCCTCTAAAGCACTGTTTATATATTTTTCAGAATTCTCTCCTATGGGATGTTGAAAGTGTGAAAAAGCAATTAGAAGAAATGCAAAAGAACAAGATACTTAAATCTCTAAATCGTTTAGAAATTTGTTAAGAGTTGAATTGAGTGGTGTTCATTGTTACAGTCACTACAGATGTTTATTTGAAGTCGAGTTACATTTGCTTTATGGCTAATCCACTACTATAAAACGTATAGCATTTCTGGTTTTGAACATTGAATATGTTTGCATTATAGGTGGAATTAGAGTGCAGCTGTTATGTGTGGTTCAGAATTCTGAGTAGTTCTTTCTGAGTTCACCTGAAACCTGAGACAAAGCATGAGCCTTTCATGTGGAGAGTGCTGTCCATCAGAAAGATAATATGAGCCACATACACAATCTAAACTTTTATAAAAACCAACAGGCTACTTGACATCTTTTTTTCACCATGAGTCCTGAAATCTTCTGTGTGATTTCCACATCGAGCTTTGCACCGGCCTGTATCACATGCTCAGAGGCTGCATGAGGCAAGTGACTGCCATGGCCAACAGCACAGAGCTGACAGGTTGAGTTGACTGACTCAGAAACTTGGCCTGTTTGACTTGATTTACCCCGTGAGGAAGTGAAGTGGGCTGTAGAGGAATGAATGTGAGGAATGTCCAGGAATGCAGGTGAGCTTCATGGAGACAATTTAAA
This sequence comes from Capricornis sumatraensis, assembly GCF_032405125.1. Lineage (NCBI taxonomy): Eukaryota > Metazoa > Chordata > Mammalia > Artiodactyla > Bovidae > Capricornis > Capricornis sumatraensis. Next base: position 2,678,520 of record NC_091084.1, read on the forward strand.
GCAATGAGAGGAGCAAGGGCAATAGAATGAGTTCTGCTCCGCCTTCCTCCCACCCGAATCCCCACCCCAAGTCCAGCTTCTCTCTACAGACTTCATCATTGTTAATGACTTGCCATGTTTCCTTCAGAAGCTTTTCTACACTTAATATGGAATTTTTATTCATTATGGTTTATTCGGTTTAATATTGCTCCGAGTGTTTATATTTGCTATGGGACTCTTAGAGAACATTTTCTCAGAATTAAAATGTTCAGAGTTGATAACTATTAACGTAACCTGTTATGCACATTTTGGTGCAAGTCATTTTACATCCAGAAAGCAAGCAGTGCAGGCTGTGTCATTTGCTGTTTGGTAGGACCAGCTGATTCTAAACCTGGAAGCCCTGAGATCAGAACTGGACCACATGAGGCTGCAAGGGGCTCGCTGTCCTCAACCATGGTTAGGCCACTCCCCCAGGCAGCTCCCCTCAGTGCTGTCGAGCGTGGCAAGAGCCAGTCTGATGTGTGGACAGTATGACTGGGTGTCACTCATGGTCACACCTCAAGGGGCCTGTATCTTCGTGACCAGTGACAGGGAAGAGACAAGCATCATTTCTTAGGGTTGAACTTGGTACCAGGGAGAGTGGCGGTCACAGTATTGACAAAACTCAAAACCGTAGGCAGAGGTTTGAAAGTGAGGGGCTGACCAGTTGATATTTGGGTATATTCATTTGAGGGGCCTGACAGACTGTGACACTGATGTTTCTGAAGGGTCGCAGAAGTTTAATGATCTGTAGTCTTTTTTACATGAATGGAGACTGAGACATGACTTGCCATTGACTTCGGAGGGAGGAATCACTTGGCTTGTGAATGAGGCTAGCTGGTTACTGGGCATCTTGATTCTTTTCTTACTCGTTGGTGTAGTGAGAGCAATTCTTATTAAGTATTTAAATGTTTCTCTGGCTTCTTCATGGAAAATGGTCACAAATGACTGATAAACTTTAGCAAAAGTTTTTAAAGTGCTTAACTGATGACATTCATACATCTATAGGAAATCGACTGCTGCTTAAATCCTGACTTAGGAGACAGTTTGGAGCCCATATGCATATTTCTGTGTTTGTGTGCTTACGGGATCCTCACGGTTCAGGGTCCCTGCCCAGCCTTCTTCTAGAATGAGGGAATATCATTTGAGACAAAGGCAGAGCCAGAAACTTGCCCTGTGTCTGAAACCATGGTGGGTGGAGTTCAAGAAGAGCACAGGCCCTGCAGAAAGAATAGGGGGCATGGCCCGATTTGCTGGCAGAGCTCCTCCAGATGAGGGGCTGGTGTGGCCAGAGGTGGAGACACCCTACTGCCAGGATGATGAGTTAAGTGTGAGGAAGACAGTGTAGACAGTGGAGGAAGAGGAGGTGGATAAGGGCTCCTGCTCCTGGGGGGTTTGAGTAAGGAGGGAAGCACTGGTGCCTGGACCCAAAGGCCTGGCACCGTTGGGGTGTTCAGATGGAGAAAGCTGGGGCCTGGGCACCAGTCCCCTGTGTTTCAGTGAGAGTGAGAGATGAGAAGAGAAAGCAGCCACAGGGCAGGAGGGGCCACAGTGCTCTGAAGACAGTGGTTCACAGTGGCTGGTGTGAGGGAGGGGTTTCTCCAGGAGGCAGCTCTCAAGAGCAGCACAGGTGGGGCCTCAGAGCAGGGCTTGCAGGCAGTGTGGGTTGGGTGGGGGGCACTATGCTGGCTCAAGAGGGAGGGAGTGGGGACGGAAAACCTGCCTCACAGGCAGGTCAGGCTCAGTGTATTTAGCAGGACATCCCAGAGGAATTGGTCACCTTGTCTCTGAAAACTTCTTTCGGAGGAAATATCCTTGGGTGAGGAAGGAGAGAGAGATGGAGGGGAAGAGAGATGGAGGCTGCACTCGGTTATGGGACTGGAAGGTGATAGCTGTGGGAAAACCAACCCAGATGCCTCAGTGGCCCTCAGAAGACCCGCAAGGGTCAGCAGACCACAGCAGGACTGTGTCGTACCCCCCACTCAATTCCCACGTGTGCTCCGGCCCCAGGCCCTTGGGTAGAAGTGTAGCAGAGAAAAGAGTGGTTCTGTCTGGAGGGAGGGAAGACGGGAGGGAAGACAGGTGTGGCTCGGGGTGATTCCAGACTTCCATATCCTGTGAAGCACAGTTTTCCTTGCAAAACCGTTGAGCAGAGCAGCATGTGAACCCAAGCAGGCTGAGCTGGTGGTTGGCAATGGCCGCTCTGCAGACGTATGGGTTGTCTTGTCTTAGGAGGAGGGCTCTGTCTCCTAGATTTAGGGACTCCTGTACGTGAAGGTTCCACCTTCTTCCCAGAGACAAGACTGAGCAGAGCCTGGGCCTTCCTGAAGTGCAGGCGGCTCACAGTCAATGCGGGGCACCCTGCCTCTTAGCAGGCCTCTCCTGAGTGAGCTCCTGGAGCCAGCAGGCCCAGGCTTTAGTACTCAGGGCCTGAGCATCTGTGCTGAGTTCCAGAATTCAGTCCAGAGTCTGGAGACACACTCGTCTCTGCATTTAATGGGTGACACCAATGCGGCTCAGCTCCGAGCTTTGGGTCCAAGGGCTTTCTGCTGCGGGTTGTCTGAGGCACTGTTAGAGGTGCTGAGAACAATGCAGACAGTGTTCCAGGCAGAAGGGTGATTGTGATCCATGGACTTCACGTGTTAGTGGGACGTCAAAGCAGGAGTGGGTGGGAGGGGAGGTGTGGGTGCCAAGAAGAAAGCAGAGCAGGTGCAGGTAAGAATAAGAAATTATTCAATTATGTTAGATTTTAAATAAAATGGCATCTTTCTATCTCTCCAAACCCCACAGAATTTCATACTTTGGAAATTTTGCTGAGAACAAATCACTTAATTCTGAAAAGAGAATTTCCATGGAGAGTCTCCTCTGACTGTGTCCAACATAAGATCAGGGTGGATCAGAATCAGTTCTCAACATCTGCTTGATAATCTCTAAGGGAGACAAGAATACTCAGACTGTGTTCCAGAGGATTTTATTGTTTGTTTGTTTGTTTTGACTAAAAGATTTTTTTAATTTTTATTTTTACTTTATTTTAGTTTACAATACTGTATTGGTTTTGCCCTATATTGACATGAATCCACCACGAATGTACATGAGTTCCCAAACATGAAACCCCCCTCCCACCTCCCACCTCATATCATCTATCTGGATCATCCCCGTGCACCAGCCCCAAGCATCCTGTATCCTGCATCGAACATAGACTGGCGATTCATTTCTTACATGATAGTATACATGTTTCAATGCCATTCTCCCATATCATCCCACACTCTCCCTCTCCCTCAGAGTCCAAAAGTCCACTCTACACATCTGCATCTCTTTTGCTGTCTCGCATACAGGATCATCATTACCATCTTTCTAAATTCCATATGGTGTGGAGAAAAGGGAACCCTCTTACACTGTTGGTGGGAATTCAAACTAGTACAGCCACTATGGAGAACAGTGTGGAGATTCCTTTAAAAATTGCAAATAGAACTGCCTTATGACCTAGCAATCCCACTGCTGGGCATACACACCAAGGAAACCAGACTGAAAGAGACACATGTACCACATTGTTCATCGCAGCACTGTTTATAATAGCCAGGACATGGAAACAACCTAGATGTCCATCAGCAGATGAATGGATAAGAAAGCTGTGGTACATATACACAATGGAGTATTACTCAGCCATGAAAAAGAACACATTTGAATCAGTTCTAATGAGATGGATGAAACTGGAGCCGATTATACAGAGTGAAGTAAGCCAGAAAGAAAAACACCAATACAGTATACTAACACATATATATGGAATTTAGAAAGATGGTAATGATGACCCTGTATGCAAGACAGCAAAAGAGATGCAGTTGTGTAGAGCAGACTTTTGGATTTTATTGTTAAAAAAAACAATTAAATATCTGCTATGGCAAAAGGCAATTACTCTGCAGTGTCTGAGTTTATCCTCTCGTGACTCACAGATAATCCAGAACTTCAATCCACTCTCTTTGGTGTAGTTCTGGTAATCTATTTAGCAAGTGTCCTGGGTAATCTTGGTTTGATTCTCTAATGCATGTCAACCTGCAGCTTCACATATCCTTTTTTTTTTTTTCTCAGCCATCTGCCTTTTGATTTTTCTTTTACTTTGTCCGTCACCCCAAACACCTTGGTGAATTTTCTGTGTGAAGTTAAAAGTATAACATTTTATGCACGTGCCATTCAGCTGTGCTGCTTCATCACATTTGTAGTTTGTGAGCAGTGTTTACTCTCAGTCATGGTCTATGACAGGTATGTTGCCATTTGCAACCCTTTACTGTATGCCACCGTCATGCCTAAAAACTCTTCAATCAGATCATTGCTAGCACATATATTTATGGATTCATTGTGGGTTTTGCACAGACAGTCACAACATTCCTCTTGTCTTTCTGTGGCTCCAATAGGGTCAACCACTTCTACTGTGATGACGTTCCCTTGGTCACACTAGCTTGCTCTGACACATCAAAGAGCTGATGCTGTTAATCATTGCTGGGTTCAACACCCTTTGCTCTCTACTGATCGTGATCATTTTTATGTCTTCATGCTCTTTGCCATTCTGAGGCTCTGCTCTGCTGAAGGAAGGCAAAAAGTCTTTTCTACCTGTGTTTCCCATCTCACCTTCATCATCATAGTTTATGCAACAGTTGTTTTTATGTAGCTCTTGTCAAATTCAAGCCATTCTCTGAACATATGTAAATTTGCTTTAGTATTCTATGTGGTAGTTATCCCCATGTTAAACCCATTGATCTATAGCTAGGGGGAATCAGGATATAAAGAATGCCCTGAAGAGAATTAAAGAAAAGTTCCATTTGGCTATCAAATAACTGAAAAAAATATCAAGGGCAGGGAGGAATCAGAGGACTTGGAATTATGGCTTATCGAGAGTCCATGGTGGAGAAGGAAATGCCAACCCACTCCAGTGTTTTTGCCTGGAGAATCCCAGGGATGGGGGAGCCTGATGGGCTGCCTTCTATGGGGTCACACAGAGTCGGACATGATTGAAGAGACTTAGCAGCAGCAGAAGCAGCAGAATCCATGGGGTCTCTCAGAGTCAGACACGACTGAGCAACTTCACTTTCACTTTTCACTTTCATGCACTGGAGAAGGAAATGGCAACCTACTCCAATGTTCTTGCCTTGAGAATCTCAGGGATGGGGGAGCCTGATGGGCTGCCATCTTTGGGGTCGCACAGAGTCGGACACGACTGAAGTGATTTAGCAGCAGCAACAGAGTCAAAATGCTGGTAAATGGTAGTGTCAAATTCCTCACTTCCAGTGTTCACATGTATTCAATATGTTTTACCTACTGTTTCATTCTTGGTGATTTACACGTGAAAGGCATTTTTTTTTTAATTTGGAGGTGTTCAATTTTAAAAGAAGAAACAGACAGACAAACAAGGAAAGACAGAGAGAGAAATAGAGATACCTTAACCTGTTTGAACAGACATCTTTAAAATTAAAGAAATGGAACATCAGGCATAATGACTTTATCTAAATTCTGTATCATATGGGTCATACTAAGATAGATCAGCGTTTGGTATCTTATATTTGAAGTTTGTGGCATAGATAATCTGGAAAATAAGGCAAAGTTTAATAGCAAGATTTTTTTAACAGTCTGAATAATCTTCCTAACACTCCTCTTGCATTCAGCTCAAAGAGTAGCACCAGCAGAACATCCTTGACATTGAACCCTTGATGACAACTGATACTGACACTATATCAGTTTTGTTCCCTGGAGCTCTTTCCTGCCATTATAATTCCTTGCTTTTTCTATATCAGTTGTGATTAGAAAGATGGACTCTTCCTTCACACAGTTTGGCTAACAATTTTAGTCTTCCCAAGTAATAGTTGTTATCTTGGGTAAATTATTATATTCCACATCTCTTTTCCTTGGTTTCCTCATCTACAATGGTAACAGTCCCCTTGTCTTGGACTGATTGTGAAGATTAAATAAGATGATGACTATGAATGGCTTATATAGTTCATAGTACATGCCAAGTGCTTCATGAGCATTGACTATTACACCTAATTAGTAAAATTATTTTCAGCATTGTTATAGCATGCATAGCCTTTTTAGAAAGAGATGGCAACATGATATGCTTTATTTTAGAATCAACAAAATGAAAACATAAAAGCTAACAAATTATTGTATTGTCATCATTAAAGCAATTTCATTCCTTTTCATTTTTTGTTTCAAATGACTTTTTAAAAGTGTACATATTTAAAGTACTCAATTTGATAAGGTTTGAAACATCACCACAGTGTAAATGCTGAATGAGTTTGTCCCTTTCCCCAAGGTTCCTCCTCCTCTGACCCTGGGCAAACACCAATCTGGTTCCTGTCACAATGGATTGCTTTGTGATTCTTACGTGCATGCTGCGTGTTAAGTTGCTTCAGTCGTGTCTGATTGCTTATTTCCTACAGTTTTATATAAATGGAATTATCAATATGAACTCTTTAAGAGAGAGAAATTGTATATCTCAGAATTCCAAACAGCTTCATGTTCAACATTTGGCATAATTATTATCTAAAAGTGCATTTTCCACACCACTGAGTTATTCTAAGTCCATTCTACCTCCCATGCATGAGTGCATGCTGTCACTTCAGTCATGTCTTTGTGACCCCATGGACTGTAGCCTACCAAACTCCTCTGTCCATAGGATTCTCCAGGAAACAATACTGGAGTGGGGTGCCTTGCTCTCCTCCAGGAGATCTTCCTGATCCAGGGATGGAAAAGTGACCCTGGCTTCTCCTGCATTGGTAGGCAGGTTGTTTACAACCAGCACAAACTGGGAAGCCCATCCTATCTCCCTCTGCCCTAAATTTCATCACAATTGCTTTTATTAATTTTGTTGGGGTATAGTTACTTTACAATATGTCATTAGTTTCCTGCCATCAGTTCAGTTCAGTTCAGTCCCTCAGTCATGTCCGACTCTGCAACCCCATGAATCACAGCACGCCAGGCCTCTGTGTCCATCACCAACTCCCGGAGTTCATTCAAACTCATGTCCATTGAGTTGATGATGCCATCCAGCCATCTCATACTCTATCGTCCCCTTCTCCTCCTGCTCCCAATTCCTCTGAGTATCAGAATCTTTTCCAATAAGAACTCTTCGTATGACGTGGCAAAAGTTTTGGAGTTTCAGCTTTAGCATCAGTCCTTCCAAAGAACACCCAGGACTGATCACCTTTAGAATGGACTGGTTGGATCTCCTTGCAGTCCAAGGGACTCTCAAGAGTCTTCTCCAACACGACAGTTCAAAAGCATCAATTCTTCAGCGTTCAGCTTTCTTCACAGTCCAACTCTCACATTCATACATAACCGCTGGAAAAACCATAGCCTTGGCTAGGTGGACCTTTGTTGGCAAAATAATGCCTCTGCTTTTTAATATGCTGTCTAGGTTGGTCATAACTTCCCTTCCAAGGAGTAAGCATCTTTTAATACCATGGCTGCAGTCACCATCTGCAGTGATTTTTGAGACCCCAAAAATAAAGTCTGACACTGTTTCCACTGTTTCCCCATCTATTTGCCTTGAAGTGATAGGATCGGACACCATGATCTTCGTTTTCTGAATGTTGAGCTTTAAGCCAACTTTTTCACTCTCCTCTTTCACTTCCACCAACAGGCTTTTTAGTTCCTCTTCACTTTCTGCAATAAGGGTGGTGTCATCTGCATATCTGGGGTTATTGATATTTCTCCAATCAATCTTGATTCCAGCTTGTGCTTCTTCCAGCCTAGCGTTTCTCATGGTGTACTCTGCATATCAGTTAAATAAGCAGGGTGACAATATACAGCTTTGCTGTACTCCTTTTCCTATTTGGAACCAGTCTGTTGTTCCATGTCCAGTTCTAACTGTTGCTTCCTGACCTGCATATAGATTTCTCAAGAAGCAGGTCAGGTGGTCTGTTATTCCCATCTCTTTCAGAATTTTCCACAGTTTATTGTGATCCACACAGTCAAAGGCTTTGGCATAGTAAATAAAGCAGAAATAGATGTTTTTCTGGAATTTTCTTGCTTTTTCGATGATCCAGCAGATTTTGGCAATTGGATCTCTGGTTCCTCTCTCTTTTTTTTATAATCAGCTTGGACATCTGGAAGTTCACAGTTCACGTATCGCTGAAGCCTGACTTGGAGAATTTTGAGCATTACTTTACTAGCATGTGAGATGAGTGCAAAGTGAATTAGTTATTCATATACATATATCCACTCTTTTTTAGATTCACTTCCCATTTAGGTCATTACAGAGCACTGAATAAAGATCCCTGTGCTATACAGCAGGTTCTCATCAGTTATCTATTTTATACATAACAGTGTATATATGTTAATCCCAATCTCCCAATTCACTCATCTGTCTTTCCCCCCTTGGCAATCCTAAGTTTCTTTTCTATATCTGTAATTCTATTTCTGTTTTGCAAACAAGTTCATCTGTACCATTTTTGTAGATTCCAGATAAGGGAGATGATATATTTGTCTTTCTCTTTCTGATTTACTTCACTCATTTTAACAGTTTCTAGGTCCATCCCTGTTGGTGTTAATAACATTGTTTCATTCTTTTTTTATGGCTTAGTAATATTCCATTGTACATATGTACCACATCTTCTTTATCCCTTCCTCTTTTGATGGACATTTAAATTGCTTCCATGTCCAGAATATTGCAAATTGTGCCACAATGCACATTGGGGTGCATGTATTCTTAGAAATTATGGTTTTCTTCAGTCCAGGTGGGCTTCCCCAGTAACTCTCCTGGAAAAGTTGCCCAGCAGATCTGGTTTCGACCCCTAGGTGGGGAAGATCCCTCGAAGGAGGGCATGACAACCCACCCCAGTATACTTGCCTGGAGAATCCCCATGGACACAGGAGCCTGTGGGTGACACACCATAGGATTGAAAAGAATAAGACATGAATGAGCAACTAAGCACACACACGGCAGCTGTAGTTTTATTTATTTTAAGGAACTTCCATAATGTTCTCCATAGTGGTAATACCAATTTACACCATCACCAACAGTATAGGAGGGCTCATTTTTCTCCATACCCTCTCTAGCATGGATTGTCTGTAGATATTTTGAAGATGGATAGACATTTCCCTGAAGAAGACATACAGATAGTTAAAAAAAAAATGAAAATATGTTCAATATCACTAATTCTTAGTGAAATGCAAACCAAAACTACAGTTGGGTAGCAATGACAACCCACTCAAGTATGCTTGCCTGGAGAATTCCATGGACAGAGGAGTCTGGTAGGTTACAGTCCATGCGGTCTCAAAGAGTTGGACATGACTGAGTGACTGTCACTCACCCACCCACTTAACCTAATTGGCCATTTTAAATTTATTTTTTTCTGTGTTTGTGATTATATTTGAAACTGATGTTTTTTGGTTCTTCCATTCCTGCAATTAAAATAAGCATATATTTCCTTGAAACAAAATTTAAGCTATTTTTGTTTCATTTAGTAAGAATTGCATTAATAAAATGTTAATGATTTTGTTCCAAACTTTTCAAAGTAAAACTGGAGATACAATCAGTTGAATCTTATTCTGTGTGCCTGGTGCTGGATAAAACTCTTTAAATGGATGGTATCCACTAATTTTTATAATACTCTACTGAGACGGGTATTTTAAAAATAAAGTAATCCAAAACAATTTGTGTAGATCTTTAATAAGCATGTAGCTAATAACTAAAGAAAAAATGAGTTTAATTTTGTTAAAACAGATTTTTAGTGACTATTTTAAACATTTTTAACTATGGCATCAGAGAAGACTCTTAAGAGTCCCTTGGACTGCAGGGCAATCAAGCCAGTCAATCTGAAAAGACATACCAGTCCTTCCATATCACTGGTGCTGAAGATGAAGTTCCAATACTTTGTCTACCTAATGCAAAGAGACGACTCATTGGAAAAGACCCTGATGCCAGGAAATTTGAGGGCAGGAGGAGAAGCGGATGAGAGAGGATGAGATGGTTGGATGGCATCACTGACTTGATAGCCATGAGTTTGAGTAAGCTCCAGGAGTTGGTGATGGACAGGGAAGCCTGGCATGCTGCAGTCCATGGGGTCATAAAGTGTTGGACACGACTGAGTGACTGAACTGGTTTTTAACATCGATACAAATTCATTTAAAAACTAAATTTAAATTATGTGTTTAATTAAAAAAAATACTTTGAAATATAGATGAGCCTGACTCTGGCACAATGAATGAATCTTTCCTGGGGTTCACATACTCTGGAAAAGAAAATGAAGGGAAAAGTCACCACATTTGGGGAAAAGCTATTTGGGAAAAGCTATTCAGGAGAAATGAACTCTAATGGTCCTCAGCCTGGGTTATTACTTATATAATAAAATATCAACATTTATGCTTATTAATTATCTAAAAACTAAATTAGGTAACAAAAAGAAGGTCTGAGGGGGAAAAAAATCTGTCTATAAATATATAACGACTAATGGTTTTTCTTAACACTGCAGTGTTACTATGAAGCAGTCAAACTATATTAAAATATGTACTTCTCTGAACTAATATGTAAATAAGAAATATAATTGAGGGAATATGAAGTACTTATATGTAAGCAACAAAAAATTAAACTCAGCAGAATTTTTACATTCCAAACATGTTCTTGAAAATCTAGTATTTCTACAATTTATTTTGTTAAATTAATAAGTCGTAGTTTCAAGAAAATTTAATTGTTTTAAAGACTATTTTAGATACATTATATAAGTGGAATAATGAGCATTTTATCCAACTCTAACTGGCTTATTTTACTTATAATGTCCTCCAGGCTCATTTATGTTGTCACATATGGCAGAATTTCTTTCTTTGTAAGGCTGATATTCCTATGTATATATATGCTACATTTTCTTTTCAATTTTTTTTATTAAAGAATAGTTGACATTTCTACAAAGTGATTCATATCTCTGTGTATACATATATATTATATATCTTATTGTTGTATTGTATTTATTATTAATAATATTATTTATCATTATATATTATTATATATTATACAAAATTAATTATGACCATATATTATATATAATTATATTATTTTATAATATGCTTATACATTTTATATAATTTATATATATTATATATTAATTTATATATAATATAATATATTATATTATATTATATAACCCACTTCAGTATTCTTGCCTGGAGAATCCCAGGGACAGGGAAGCCTGGTAGACTGCCATCTATGGGGTCACACAGAGTCAGACATGATTGAAGCGACTTAGCAGTAGCAGCAGCATTATATTACATTATAATATAATATATCAATTAATATAATATTCTAATATTTAATAATTATAATCATGATTTTAATATAATGATAATAATTTTTTTTTTTAAATGGGCTTCCCTGGTGGCTCAGAGGTTAAGCATTTGCCTAGAATGCGGGAGATCCGTGTTTAAACCCTGGGTCAGGAAGATCCCCTGGAGAAGTAAATGGCAACCCACTCCAGTACTCTTGCCTGGAAAATCCCATGGAGGGACAATCCCTTGGAGGGAGGAGCCTGGTAGGCTGCAGTCCATGGGGTCAGAAAGAGTCGGACATGACTGAGCAAGTTCACTTCACTTCAAAATATAAAATACTATTAATATGATAATTAATATTATAATAAATAATGATATGTAATATTAATCTATAATTTAATACATAATACATAATATATAATATATATGTATAATATATCCCTAATATATATATGTATATATAATTATGTGTATATTATATAGATAACATATATGTATAATATATAATATAATATATATTATAATTATAGATTAATTATGTATAATTATAATATAAAATATACAAAATATATTGTACTATAATATATACAAATATATTATAATATACTATTATATAGTATATTATAATTAATAATATTATATTAATATATAAAATTATTATATATGTTATATTATATTTTATACTATTACATTTTATATTATTATATTGTAAAATATAATAATATAAAATATATAATAAATATATGTATGTATGAGTGTGTGTGTGTGTGTGTGTGTATATATATATATATATATATATATATATACACACTGTGCCTTTAAGGCTCAGTCCATGGGGTGCAATGAGTTGGATGTGACTGAGTGACTGACCATGAATTTTACATATATACATATATATTATTCATTCTCATTTCTATTATGGTTTATCATAGAATATTGAATATAGTTCCCTGTGCTCTACAGTGGGACCTTGTTATTTATCCATTCTATATGTCCTTACAATTAAAATATATACAATAAAATACTACTACTGAAAAAAAAATACTACTACTGATCCATAAAGAAAAAACTAAATAATGTCATTGGCAGCAACATGAATGGACCTAGAAGTAAACTGAGCCACTGAACAACAAGAGGTATGGATGGAACATATCTGACAATTAACAGACATGTTAAAGCTGGCAGGTTTTATGGAGGAAATTATTGTTTCAAATCTTGTAATTTTTCATAAGTTTGAAAATGTCCAAAGTAAAAATCCTGATTACATGATAATTATTGTTTTAGTAAAAAGATAAAAATAGTTGAAAGTCTGTATGTAGTTGTTTCAGCTTGTCATTTGAAATACTAATATGTCTTTATTAAAACTATTATCATACATGTCAGCAAATCTTTACACTAGGGAAAAAAATACATATATACCTTCAAAGTGTCCTTTATAGTTGCTACCTCTGAATGTGATATAAAAACGGAATTCAAAATGTCAAAAAAATATATGTTATAAATGAAGTGTGTGTACTTCAAAAACAGGAGAATTTAGAGATGCACCTTCATAGTTTATTGCTCTTTGGTTTATGTTGGTATGATAAGGGGTTCTATAGTGGGATTCTTATTTGAGGAAAGAAAAATAACTTATTTGGTTGAGATATTTAAAACAATTTAATGAGATACATATGTATATATGTATGTATGTGAGTATTTGTCTATTTATCATCTATTATACTACTACTACAAATGACAAAAGTATCCAAGAATTGTGTTAGACATTCTGAAAGGACACAATTATAGTACTTTCTTGAGAATTTTAGATCGCATTAATTTTGAAATATATAGCCCTTCTGCAGTTAGAACTTGACTCTTGATACCAGCTAATGATTTAATCAGCTGTGACTTGAGACACACTATTTAAATTATTTGAATTTCTCTTATATTAAATACGGGAGTAATTTTCCTGGACTATTGTGTTTTGTAAGGAGTAACAATATAAAGTATGTAGATCGTTTTAGTACCTTGCTTGGCACGTAATTCAGTTCAGTTTAGTTAGGTCGTTCAGTTTTGGCTGACTCTTTGTGACCCTGTGAATCGCAGCATGCCAGGCCAACCTGTCCATCACCAACTTCTGGATTTCACCCAAATCCCTGTGCATCGAGTCGGTGATGCCATCCAGGCATTTTATCCTCTGGCGTCCCCTTCTCCTCCTGCCCTCAATCCCTCCCAGCATCAGAGTCTTTTCCAATGAGTTAACTCTTCACATGAGGTGGCCAAATTATTGGAGTTTCAGCTTTAGCATCAGTCCTGCCAAAGAACACTCAGGATTGATCTCTTTAGAATGGACTGGTTGGATCTCCTTGCAGTCCAAGGGACTCTCAAGAGTCTTCTCTAACACCACAGTTCAAAAGCATCAATTCTTTGGGGCTCAACTTTCTTCACAGTCCAACTCTCACATATATACATGACCACTGGAAAAACCATAGCCTTGACCAGATGGACCTTTGTTGGCAATGTAATGTCTCTGCTTTTGAATATGTTATGTAGGTTGGTCATAACTTTTCCTTCCAAGGAGTAAGAGTCTTTCAATTTCATGGCTGCAATCACCATCTGCAGTGATTTTGGAGCCCCCCCCAAAAAAAAAATAAAGTCTGCCACTGTTTCCACTGTTTCCCCCTCTATTTCCCATGAAGTGATAGGATCAGATGTCATGATCTTACTTTTCTTAGGACCTAATAAATCTTAGTCTCGGTAATCACCATTACTATCATTCTACTTGGAATTATTACAGCAGCATCAATTTGCAGTTTGCAAATTCACTTACTGTCCATTAAAGGTTTAGTCATCAAAAGTCCCTGGTGTTATAAGTAGTATTTTTCTTTCTTGACTGGGACTCAGAGTTTATGACTTTCCCAACTGTGTGTGGGGAGGTAATTGATGAGCTTGAGTCAAACCTACATCCTGCTTCAAAACCTCTAATCTTCCCACTGCAGTCTGCAGTTTGATCTCCCAAAAGATGATGCTTCAGGGCTGAGGACAGAGTCATCCTGAGGAATCAGATGATTACTTCAACACACTCAAACTGCACCCCACATTCATTAATCCTGAGTTTAAGCTGTTTGTTGAAATTGGTTTCTAGTAATACATCCCCACGGAGAAGGCAATGGCACCCCACTCCAGTACTCTTGCCTGGAAAATCCCATGGATGGAGGAGCCTGGTGGGCTGCAGTCCATGGGGTCGCTAACAGTCAGGCACTACTAAGCGACTTCACTTTCACTTTTCACTTTCATGCATTGGAGAAAGAAATGGTAACCCACTCCAGTTATCTTGCCTGAAGAATCCCAGGGACAGGGGAGCCTGGAGGGCTGCCGTCTATGGGGTCGCACAGAGTCGGACACGACTGAAATGACTTAGCAGCAGCAGCAGCAATACATCCCAAAGAAAATGCTGAGAAACATTATTTTAATAAGTCTCCTTGAAACTGATTAAAAGGTAAATCTACCCTTCACAATAACAGTAGGGAATTCTGTTTACAGGGAAGAGTTTTGCAATAAAACCCAGAGAGACAGTTTCATTACTGACACTTAAGCACACTCTGACTTCAGTTTCTCTTTACTTAATGATCAGCAATTATTCAATTATAATAGACAAGTAAAGAATGGTAGCTACAAAAAATATATATATTTTCTTAGTTTTCCCAGATATTCTGAATTTTTGCAACCTGACTAGAAATGGAAATATTAACCTAATTTATTTCATATTATATATTATGAGCAAGCAATAAGCACTTGGGAACTTTTAAATTTTCTGGAGAGATACTTCATATTCACTAACACAAAATAATTTAATAATAGAATCACTGATTATTTTTTTCAGATTCAATGCTGCTACTATTTTTTCCATAATTCAGATTTTTAACATATGAAGGAAGGTATTGCTAGAATGCATTAAAGAATACCAATGGGTTTAATACTTACCTGAATTAAAAAAAAAAATCCTAAAGAGTCAGCTAGGTAAAAACTAACTCAGATGAAGATAGGATTAAAATAGCTAATGTAAAATATATGTACTACCAATGTGAGATGCCATATACCATGTGTGCATAGTTTGGATTAGGTGATAGTCTGTGAGCTGCAATAATTAGACAAAGTTTTGGCTTTTTCATGACTCTAGAATAGATTATGAACCTAAATATAATTAAAATGCTCATATTTATGGTTTGATCATTTTCTAGAAATTAGATAGGGAACAAAAATCTCATCATGATGTAAACAAGATAATGAAGGTATCAAATGAAGTCCAGTCAGCTCCAGTGTTCAGTGTCCAGTTGTGTCCAACTCTTTGTTACTGCATGAATTGTAACCTGCCACGCTCCTTTGTCCACAGACTTTTCCAAGCAAGAATACTGGAGTAGGTTACCATTTCCTAATCCAGAGAATCTTCCCAGCTCAAGGATTGAACCTGTGTTGGTTGCTTCTTCGGCACAGGCAGACAGATTCCTTATCATTACCTGGGAAACCCTCAAATCTACTTACTCTGTGAAAACAAATAAAAAAATTGTTTCAAGGAATAAGTCAAATTTTCAGCTGAAAAGTATCAGAGAAACAATTGTGTATGTGTGTGTGTTTAACACCAGGGTCTCCTACACTGCAGGCAGATGCTTTACCATCTAAGCTACCAGGGAAGCCCAAATAAAAGCTAAAAGAATACAAATGAAGGTATATGTAGAGAATTAGTCATGAATAGCTGTATCCTCCTTCGTAGTTAAATAAGAAAGATTGAAACTAGGTATATTAGAAATTAAGCACCGATAACTGTGTAAAAAAAATTAAAAAGACTTATGTAACTTGATTTAGGAATTAAAAACAAAAACAACCAAAAAGAAAACATAATTAAATGGAGTCATTTTTTTAGGCACTTTATCTGTAGTTCCTGACACAACTGGGGACTTAATAAATTACTGTTGAGCAATAAATGAATTTCTCAAAAAGTTTTGGCAGTTTGACTCCCAACAATACCAATCTCATTATTTTCAGAGGGTGTTTCCTCTTTTATGTTAATTTAGTTAATTATTCAGTCAGTTCAGTTCAGTTCAGTCACTCAGTCGTGTCTGACTCTTTGTGACCCCATGAATCGCAGCACGCCAGGCCTCCCTGTCCATCACCAACTCCCGGAGTACACCCAAACTTGTGTCCATTGAGTCGGTGATGCCATCCAGCCGTCTCATCCTCTGTTGTCCCCTTCTCCTCCTGCCCTCAATCCTCCCAGCATCAGGGTCTTTTCCAGTGAGTCAACTCTTCACATGAGGTGGCCAAATCATTGGAGTTTCAGCCTCAGCATCAGTCCTTCCAATGAACACCCAGGACTGATTTTCTTTAGCATGGACTAGTTGGATCTCCTTGCAGTCCATGGGACTCTTAAGAGTCTTCTCCAACACCACAGTTCAAAAGCCTCAATTTTTTGATGCTCAGCTTTTTTCACAGTCCATCTATCGTATCCATAATTTTACTAATGATTAACATGCAATTCACTAAAGATTTAATGCTTCCCTGGTGGCTCAGCGATAAAGAATTTGCCTACCAATGAAGGAGACACGAGTTCAACCCCTGGGTCAGGAAGACCTTCTGTGGAAGGAAATAGCAACCCACTCCATATTCCTATCTGGAAAATCCCATGAACACAGGAGCCTAGTGGGTTACAGTCCTTGGGGTTGCAAAAGAGTTGGAAATGACATAGCAACTAAACAACAACAATGATTTCATAGGCATAAAAGAGAAAATATCATTTTTTAAAAATGAGCTTGGCAAGTGAAAACTATATATATATATATAATTATTAATATTAATGCAGATAAATGTAAACACTTACAACTCTGTTGAGAATCTTTATTGAGTCTCCTGTTTGTGTCAACAAACACATATAAAGAGGCTAATAAGGGACGAAAACTTCTTCCCATATGATAAATAACAGAGAAGACAAAGGAACAAACCAACTAAAAGTTTGGTATAATGATGAATGATATTGGGGAAAAAAAAGTAAGTTAAGGAAGAGAAGCAGTGTACTAGTAATAAATGCTGATGTGGCATTTATGACAGTACAGACATGATTCTATACCTTTTACACAATTTACATCCTTTATATTTGCATAGTTTACACACATATTTAATCCTCAGAGTCACACCAGAAGCAGTTACTATATCCATTTTTGTTTCAAAGATGTTGAAAACAAAACACAGGGTGTTATGTGAATAAGTATTGTCATGGCTCATACCAACAAAGCCAGAATTTGGGCCTAGATAATCTAACTCTAGTGAAAGAGGAGAATTTTTGTAGAAAAAGAAAAATAAATATCATATATATATATATATATATATTCTAGAAAAATGGTGCTGATTAACTTATCTTCAGGACAGGAATAGAGACACAGACATAGAGAAGGGATTTGTGGACACAGGAGGACAAGGAGTTGCTGATCAGCCCCTAAGCATGTCCGGCTCTTTTCAAACCCATGGACTGCAGCATGTCAGGCTTCCCTGTCTTTCACCATCTCTTGGATTTTTCTCAAACTCATGTCCATTGAGTCAGTAATGCCGCCAGCCATCTCATCCTCTGTCACCCCTTCCTCTTCCTGCCCTCAATCTTTCCCAGCATCAGGGTATTTTCCAATGAGTCAGTTCTTCATATCAGGGGGCCAAATCATTGGAGCTTCTTCATTAGTCCTTCCAATGAATACTCAGTGTTGATTTCCTTTAGGATTGGCCAGTTTGATGTTCTTGCAGTCAAAGGGACTCTCAAGAGTCTTCTGCAGCCCCCAAATTTGAAGGAATCAATTCTTTAGCATTCAGCCTTCTTTATGGTTCAACTGTCACATCCTTACATGACTAGTGAAAAAAAAAATTATAGCTTTGATTATACGGACCTTTGTCAGCAGAGTAACATCTCTGATTTTAAGAAGTTGTCTAGATTTATTCTTGTCTTCCAAGGAGCAAATATAGTTTAAATTTGTGGCTACAGTCACAGTCTGCAGAAATTTTCGTGCCCAAGAAAATAAAATCTAGGACTGTTTCCACTTTTTCCCCATCAGTTTGCCATGAAGTGATGGGACTGGATGACATGACCTTAGTTTTTTGAATGTTGAGTATTGAGCCAGCCTTTTCATTCTCCTCTTTCACCTTCATCAGAATGTTCTTTAGTTTCTCTTTGTGTTCTGCCATTAGAACAGTGTCAACTGCATATCTGAGAGATTGGGGCACATTGAGAGTATAGCATTGACATGTATATACCACCATGTGTATAACAGATAGCTAGTGGGAAATTGCTGTAGAGGACAAGGAGCTCATTTGGTGTTCTGTGATGACTTAGAAGGATGGAACGGAGAGGGAAACTGGGAGGGAAACTCAAGAGAAGGAGATACATGTCTACCTGAAGCTCATTCACATTTTGTATAGCAGAAATCGACACAACATTGCAAAGCAATTATATTCCAATTCAAAATAAATTTGAAAAAAAAAAACATAAAAAAGGATCTGATTTCTATACTAGGTGAAATGGGCAACTATCAGAGGATTCTGTGCCAGGGAGTGAGCTAACCTAATTTACTCTTTAAACAAATTACTCTGCTTTACAACCAACTGAAGACAGAAAGGATGGAAACAGGGAACCTAGCTGAAAGGATGATGAATAAAAACATGGAACAGCATTCTAGCTGGCAAAATAAGTTTGATGCCAGATAAATTGGAAGAAAGTGCCAATCTGAATTCCTTCAGGTCAAGAGTGACTCAAGATATTTGCCTCGAGCAACCACAGGATTCAGAGGAGTTTGAGAGGAACAGACTTGAGAAAAGAAAGGGGATGGTATTACAAACTCAATTTTGGACACTAAATCTAAGATGCTTAGTGCACTACCAAGTAAAGACATCAATCTGATATTGAATATGAGAGTTTAAAATTCAGAATGTACTTAGGTGAAGAGTTACATTGGGAACAATTTGCATATGGACTCTGTTAAATGGAATAAGACTGAATGAAATTAACAAGTAAAGGAAAATGTGTAGATATAATCAGATGAAATTGACAAGGACTTGAACTTGTGTCTGTCCAACATTTAGAGGTCAAGTCAATGAAGAGAAACCAGCAACGAAACTGAGGATTAACATTCAGGAAGAAATTCAAGGGGGCATGAAAATTGAAATGTGAGAAAATTCATCATGAAAGGAAAAACTGTAGCAAATATGGTGGTAGATTAAATAGCATGATCTTGTTAAGTGGACTTTATATTGAATAGTGGGAATAAAAGGATGACTGGAATGATTTAATGAGGAGTGGGAGGATATACTTTGGGAGGCCTCATACAAACACAAACAATTTTGAAAAAACAGTGCTGCAAAAAAGATAATTTTTCAGTAAAGTAAGTACAAGGCTATGTTTGTTTGTTTGTTTTCTAGTAGTCATGTACAGATGAAACGGTAGGACTATAAAGAAGACTGAGCATCAAACAATTTATTATTTCAAATTGTAATGCTGGAGAAGATTCTTGAGAGTCCTTGGACTGCAAGGGGATCAAACCAGTTCATCCTAAAGGAAATTAACCCTGAATAGTCATTGGAAGAACTGATGCTGCAATACTTTGGCCACCTGATGTGAAGAGCCAACTCATTGGAAAAGACCTTGATGCTGAGAAAGTTTGAGGGCAGGAGGAGAAGGAGGTGACAGAGGATGAGATGGTTAGATGGCATCACTGACTGAATGTTCATGAGCTTGAGCAAAATCTCGGAGATAGTGAAGGACAGAGAAGACTGGCATGCTACTAACCATGGGGTTGAAAAGAGTCGGACACAACTTAGTGACTGAACTATGACAGCAAAAAATGTTAAAGTAGACTTATTATCTTACTCAAAATTTCTATTTTTCAGTATTTAATCTTAAAAATGTTGGATCATTCTAGACCAATCGAGTAACATAATTTATTATATGATTAGTATTTTCTAATTTGTTGCTGTTTAGTCACTATGTCATGTCCGACTTTTTTGTCACAAGTCATGTCCATGGACTGTAGTCAGCTAGCAACTTCTGTCCATGGAATTTTCCAGGCAAGAATACCGGAGTGGGTTGCCATTACCTTCTCCAGTGGATATTCCTGCCATTTCCTTCTCCTTGGGATCTATCCGAGGGATAGAACTCGTGTCTCCTGTATTAGTGGGTGGAATATTTACTACTAAGCCACCAGAGAAGCATTTTACTAATTAGAAAAATTGACAAAATATTAAAACTGAATATGTTACATAGTATTAGAAACATATTTTGGAAATAATTTTACATAGTATATTAAATCCTGATATTGTAGTAACAGTAGTGTTAGTCACTGGTGTCCAACTCTTTGCAACTCTGTGAATTATAGTCTGCCAGGTTACTCTGCCCATGGGATTCTCCAAGCAAGAATACTAGAATGGGTTGCTATTCCTTTCTCCATGGGATCTTTCTGACTCAGGGATTGAACCCAGTCTTCTGCATTACAGGCAGATTCTTTACCATCTGAGCCACCAGGGAAGCCCAGAATTCTTATATATCATCAGGCTTTTATATTTGTGGACCCTGAATTTGGCAATTCATCCAGGAGCCATGGTTGGTGAATCCACTGATGCACAACCTCTGAATTGGAGGGACAACTCTGTTTTGCTATGCAGTTTTGTGTAAGGGAATTTATCACCCCTGCATTTGGTGGCCAGGGAGGAGAGGTGTCCTAGAACCATTCCCCCCGCCAGATATTGATGAATTACTGACTTGTTGGGGAAAAAGGTGGGGGTGGGGGGCAGTATAAGTAGTAAATCATCATATACTCTAATAGCATATTTTAATAAAGTACATAAAATATGAAGGAAAATGAATTGTCTTCAAATTTAAAGACTAGTTACCTGTAGCAGATGACTTATATTGTATATTTTTCATATTTTCCTGTATATCAAATTGTATTATGATGCATACATATACATTTGACATCTGAGCAATGTAGGATTAGGGACACAAACCCCACTGGTTGTAGAATTTGCCTTAACTTTGCATTAAATATGCAGTTCTTCATCTGAAGAGTCAACCAACTTTGGATCGAGTAAGACTGCAGTAGTATTTATTGAAAAGAAAATGGCATATGAGTGGATCCATGCAGTTCAAACCCGTGTTGTTCAAGTGTCAGTTCAGTTCAGTTCAGTCACTCAGTCGTGTCTGGCTCTTTGTGATCCCATGAATCGCAGCACACCAGGCCTCCCTGTCCATCACCAACTCCCAGAGTATACAAACTCATGTCCATCAAGTTGGTGATGGCATCCAGCCATATCATCTTCTGTTGTCTCTTTCTCCTCCTGCCCCCAATCCCTCTCAGCATCAAATTCTTTTCTTTCTTTCTTTCTTTCTTTCTTTCTTTCTTTCTTTCTTTCTTTATTTATTTATTTTACTTTATTTTACTTTACAATACTGGATTGGTTTTGCCATACATTGACATGAATCTGCCACGGATTTACATGAGTTCCCAAACATGAAACCCCCTTCTGCCTCCCACCCCATATCATCTCTCTGGATCATCCCCGTGCACCAGCCCAAAGCATCCTATATCCTGCATGGAACATAGACTGAGTCAACTCTTTGCATGAGGTGGCCAAAGTATTGGAGCTTCAGCTTTAGCATCAGTTCTTCCAAAGAACACCCATGACTGATCTCTTTAGAATGGACTGGTTGGATCTCCTTGCAGTCCAAGGGACTCTCAAGAGTCTTCTCCAACACCACAGTTCAAAAGCATCAATTCTTCAGCGTTCAGCTTTCTTCACAGGCCAGCTTTTACATCCATATATGACCACTGGAAAAACCATAGCCTTGAAGAGATGGACCTTTGTTGGAAAGTAATGTCTCTGCTTTTCAATATGCTATCTAGGTTGGTCATAACTTTCCTTCCAAGGAGTAAGCTTTTTATTTTTATTTTTTTTTTAAATTTCATGACTGCAATCACCATCTGCAGTGATTTTTGAGACCCCAAAAATAAAGTCTGACACTGTTTCCACTGTTCCCCCATCTATTTCCCATGAAGTGATGGGACTGGATGCCATGATCTTCGTTTTCTGAATGTTGAGTTTTAAGCCAACTTTTTCACTCTCCTCTTTGACTTTCATCAAGGGGCTTTTGAGTTCCTCTTCACTTTCTGCCATAAGGGTGGTGTCATCTGCATAACTGAGGTTATTGATATTTCTCCTGGCAATCTTGATTCCAGCTTGTGTTTCTTCCAGTCCAGTGTTTCTCATGATGTACTCTGCATATAAGTTAAATAAGCAGGGTGACAATATACAGCCTTGACGTACTCCTTTTCCTCTTTGGAACCAGTCTGTTGTTCCATGTTCAGTTTTAACTGTTTCTTCCTCACCTACATATAGGTTTCTCAAAAGGCAGGTCAGGTACTCTGGTATTCCCATCTCTTTCAGAATTTTCCACAGTTTATTGTGATCCACGTATTCAAAGGCTTTGGCATAGTCAATAAAGCAGAAATATATGTGTTTTTTTATGGAACTCTCTCGCTTTTTCGATGGTCCAGCAGACGTTGGCAATTTAGAATCTGCTTCCTCTGCATTTTCTAAAACCAGCTGAACATCTGGAAGTTCACGGTTCATGTATTGCTGAAGACTGGTTTGGAGAATTTTGAGCATTACTTTGCTAGCATTCAGGTGTCAACTATGCTTTATTTATGTTCCACACAATTATCTTTTTGTAAAGTAAAGCATATATAAAAATGCCCTATGCCTATCAAGTTTTCTAAAACTCTAAACTCATGGATTTCATTGAGTTATTTTAGTAAATGAGGTGATATTTTATTAAAGTCTTGTTAATTATAAATTGGAGAAGGCAATGGCACCCTACTCCAGTGTTGTTGCCTGGAAAATTCCATGGATGGAGGAGCCTGGTAGGCTGCAGTTCATGGGGTCGCTAAGTCGGACATGACTGAACGACTTCACTTTCACCTTTCACTTTCATGCATTGGAGAAGGAAATGGCAACCCATTCCAGTATTCTTGCCTGGAGGATCCTAGGGACAGGGGAACCTGGTGGGCTGCCATCTATGGGCGTCACACAGAGTCGGACACAACTGAAGTGACTTAGCAACTTAGAAAATTATAAATTAATATGAAAGGGATGGATTATTTAATTAATAATATTAAGGGAAAACAATAGCTTAGATTATTGCTGCAGGTCACACAAAAAATTAATGCTATGTAATTTTAAAATTTGAACTTTAATGATATATGATGTAGACACTGGGTATTTATTGTTCTTACCTCTACATGTAGCAAAGAATAAAGAACATAACTTATGATTTACAACATCTAGGTGAAAAACACAGTTAGTAGATATAAAGCAAATAATTTGAATCAGAATCCTTTCAACTAGGAAGGTCAGAGGGAATGGAAGAGACAGATGTAAACAAATGATGACAATGCATTGGAAACAGTTGGGGTTTTTAAATAGTTTACCACATTTTTTTTTTTTTTGCTTTTGCTTGTTTTGTTTCAAGCAACTGAATTGGACATGAAAAATCAAGGATAATCATTTCAGTATGCTTGCCTTTAGAACTGCATAAACAGTATGGAAAGGCAAACGGATAGGACACTGAAAGATTAACTCCCCAGGTTAGAAGGTGCTCAATATGCTACTGGAGATTGGTGGGGAAATAACTCCAGAAAGAATGAAAATATGTAGCCAAAGCAAAACAACACCCAATTGTGGATATAACTGGTGATGGAAGTAAAGTCCAATTCTGTAGAAAGCAATATTGCATAGGAACCTGGAATTTTAGGTCCATGATTTAAGGCAAATTGGAAGTGGTCAAACAGGAGATAGCAAGAGTGAACATCAACATTTTAGGAATCAGTGAACTAAAATGGACTGGAATGAGTAAATTTAACTCAGATGACCATTATATCTACTACTGTGGGCAAAAATCCCCTAGAAGAAATGGAGTAGGCATCATACTCCACAAGAGTCCAAAATGCAGTATTTGGTGCAATCTCAAAAAATGACAGAATGATCTCTGTTTGTTTCCAAGGCAAATAATTCAATATCACACAGACACACATACACACACACCAAAAAAAAAAAAAAAAAAGTCTATGCCCCAACCAGTCATGCTGAAGAAGCTGAAGTTGAATGGCTCTATGAAGGCTTAAAGTTCAACATTCAGAAAACTGAGATCATGGCATCTGGTCCCATTACTTCATGGAAATAGATGGGAAAATAGTGGATGACTTTATTTTTCTGGGCTCAAAAATCACTGAAGATGGTGACTGCAGCTATGAAATTAAAAGATGCTTACTCCCTAGAAGGAAAGCTATGACCAACCTAGACAGCATTTTTAAAAGCAGAGACCTTTGTCAACAAAGGTCAGTCTAGTCAAGGCTATGTTTCTTCGAGTGATCATGTATGGATGTGAGAGTTGGACTGTGAAAAAGCTAAGCACTGAAGAATCAATGTTTTTGAACTATGGTGTTGGAGAAGACTCTTGAGTCCCTTGGATTGCAAGGTAATCAAACCAATCCATCCTAAAGGAGATCAGTCCTGGGTGTTCATTGGAAGGATTGATGCTGAAACTGAAACTCCAAATGCTTTGGCCACCTGATGTGAATAACTGCCTCATTTGAAAAGACCATGATGCTGAGAAAGATTGGGGGCAGGAGTAGAATGCGATGACAGAGGATGATATGGTTGGATGGTGTCACCAACTCAACGAACATAGCTTTGGGTGGACCCCAAAAGTTGTTGATGGACAGGGAGGCCTGGCATGCTGCAGTTCATGGGGACGCAAAGAGTCGGACACCACTGAGTGACTAAACTGAACTGATAAAGACCTACAAGAACTTCTAGAACTAGCACCCAAAAAAGATGTCCTTTTCATTATAGGAGACTGGAATGCAAAACTAGGAACTCAACACAATGGAGTATTACTCAGCCATTAAAAAGAATACATTTGAATCAGTTCTAATGAGATGGATGAAACTGGAGCCGATTATGCAGAATGAAGTAAACCAGAAAGAAAAACACCAATATAGTATACTAACACATATATATGGAATTTAGAAAGATGGTAATGATAACCCTGTATGTGAGACAGCAAAAGAGACACAGATGTAAAGAACAGACTTTTGGACTCTGAGGGAGAGGGAGAGGGTGGGATGATTTGGGAGAATGGCACTGAAACATGTATACTATCATGTAAGAAAGGAATCGCCAATCTAGGTTTGATGCAGGATATAGGATGTTTGAGGCTGGTGCACGGGGATGACCCAGAGAGATGATATGGGGTGAGAGGTGGGAGGGGGGTTCCGGATTGGGAACTCATGTACACCCGTGGTGGATTCATGTCAATATATGGCAAAATCAATACAATATTGTAAAGTAAAATAAAGTAAAAATAAAAATTAAAAAAAAAAGTAGGAAGTCAGGAGATACCTGGAGTAACAGGTGAATTTGGCCTCGGACTACAGAATGAAGCTGGGCAAAGGCTAATAGAGTTTTGCCAAGAGAACACACTGGTCAAAGCAAACACCCTCTTCCAACTACACAAGAGAAGACTCTACACATGGACATCACCAGATGGTCAATACCAAAATCAGATTGATTATATTTTTTTGTAGTGGAAGATGGAGAAGCTCTATACAGTCAGCAAAAGAAAAAAAAAAAAAAAAGACTGGGAGCTGAATGAGGCTCAGATCGTGAACTCCTTATTGGCGAATTCAAACTTAAATAGAAGAAAGTAGGGAACCACCAGACCATTCAGGTATGACCTAAGTGAAATCCCTTACAATTATACAGTGGAAGTGACAAATAGATTCAAGGGATTAGATCTGATAGACAGAGTGCCTGAAGAACTGTGGGCAGAGGTTCATAACATTTTACAGGAGGCAGTGAACAAGACAATCCACAGAAAAACGCAATGCAAAAAAGCAAAATGGCTGTCTGAGGAGGCCATACAAAGAGCTGAGAAAAGAAAAGAAGAGAGGCTAAAGGCAAAGGAGAAATGAAAGATACATGGCTTTGAATGCAGAGTTCCCAAAGAATAGCAAGAAGAGATAAGAAAGACTTCCTCAGTGATAAGTGCAAAGATATAGAGGAAAAGATTAGAATGGGAAAGACTAGAGCTCTCTTCAAAAAATTAGATACCAAGGGAATGTTTCATGCAAAGATGGGCTCAATAAAGGACAGAAGTGGTATGGACCTGACAGAAGCAGAAGATACTAAGAAGAGGAGGCAAGAATACACTGAAGCACTATACAAAAAAAAAAAAAAAAAAAAGCTTTTCATAATCACAATGGCATGATCACTCACCTAGAGCCAGACATCCTGGAAAGCAAAGTCAAGTGGTCCTTAGAAAGTATCACTAAGAACAGAGATAATGAAGGTGATGGAATCCCAGTTGATCTATTTCAAATCCTAAAAGATGATGCTGTTAGAGTGCTGCAATCAGTATGCCAGAAAATTTGGAAAAGTCAGCAGTGGCCACAGGACAGGAAAAGGCCAGTTTTCATTCCAGTCCCAAGGAACACGTGCACAACCATGGCATATTCATGTTGATGTATGGCAAAACCAATAAACTATTGTAAAGTAAAATAAAGTTAAATAAATAAATAAATGATTAAAAAAGAAAGGCAATGTCAAAGAATGCTCAAACTACCGCACAATTGTACTCATCTCACACGCTAGTAAAGTAATGATCAAAATTGTCCTAGCAAGGTTTCAAATGTTTGTGAACTGTGAACTTCCAGATGTTCAAACTGGATTTAGGAAAAGCAGAGGAACCAGAGATCAAACTGCCAACATCCATCGGATCATGGAAAAAGCAAGAGAGTTACAGAAATACGTGTACTTCTGTTTCGCTGACTATGCCAATGCCTATGACTGTGTGGATCAATGCAAACTGGAAACTCTTATTAAAGAAATGGAAATACCAGACCACCTGAACTGTGTCCTGAGAAATCTGTATGGTGGGAAATATTGACATGATTTCTTTAATCTGGTTGGATCCTCACCTTCACACAGCAATGTACATTTTTTTCTCAGTGAGCTGGCTTTGGAGACTTTTGTTACTGCTCATCAATAGCCCCAAAGTTCCTGGAGATCCTCCTGACCAAGAAAAGGTCCATATCTCTCTATGTATGCATGCACAGCTGGGCTTTTCCTTGAACTTCTTGATTTTGGAGACGTTCCTTCTTGCAGTAATGACTTATGACCTCTATGTGGCCATCTGCAGTCCTCTTCTCTACATGGTGATCATGTCCCAAAAGGTGTGCATGCAACTGGTAGCAGGCCCTTACCTTATACAGCTTTTCTGTTGCTTTCCTCCACACAGTTGCTACTTTTCAATTGATCTACTGTGGCACCAGTGTTATTAATCACTTCTATTGTGATGATGTCCCTTTGCTGGCTCTTGCCTGCTCAGACACCAGCCTCAAAGAGATCTTGATTTTTACCTTAGCTGGATTCAACATGATCAGCTCTTTGACCATGGTCCTTATTTATTACCTATACATTGTGGCTGCAATCCTGAGAATCCAATCTGCAGAAGGGAGGCACAAAGCATTCTCATCCTGTGGTTCTCATCTGAATGTTGTCACTATATTCTACAGGACTCTGATCTTCATGTATTTGCAGCCCAAATCAATCCATTCCCTTGACACAAAGAAAATGGCCTCTGTCTTCTATGCAATAGTCATTCCTATGTTGAATCCCATGATCTACACCCTGAGGACCCAAGAGGTAAAAAATGACTTGAGGAAAGACTTTGAAAAATGTTATTTCCTGTCTCTATTAAACATTAAAATGTAGCTTGTAACACTGACTGTCTTGAAACTGTGCCTCATGCAGATATGCTGTTTTTATTATCTTTGATAGATTAATTTTATTTTCATCACTTTTATGTGAGCAAAATGACTTTGCACATATGTTCTATTTTTTATAAAATTTATAAATAAAGTGAAAGGTTTTAAAAAAGAAAGATAAAAAAGGTTTTTAACAGTCACAATAGGGTGTATTAAATATGGTAAAAGTATACATCATATTTGAGCAGGGGCACCTCAGATTGAGTGAAAAGCAAGAAGGAAAAATATCTTCTTAAAATTGATATTGTAATTAAGTTCACACGATAAGAAGTGGATGAGGTTATGTTAATTGTTTTTGTCCAACTTGAAAGAAAATATATTTTAAAGTGTTTGTGCTTCACAAGAAGGGGATAATAAAACAAAACATAAAGTTTCTAAAAAATTAAATAAAAATTATAATGTATATTAAAAAAATTGCTACTATTTGCATATGTGACACTTGATGGTTTTGACCTGGATAGTTTCTATTTAACTGATAATAGGATTTAGCCACTGCTTTCAAAAATGTTTCTATTTTATACATTGTGGAGACAGAAAAAGGGGAGTGATTAAGTTTCTTGTCAATCCCCACATCATTCCATGCAGTAGCCATTCCTCAACTGTACCCTGTCTGCTAAAAATCATTCCTCTCTGCTTGTGACCCCCACTAGATTCACTGTTTGTTACTCTCTGTAATTCCATTGTTCTCATGTTGTTCAAATTGATATCATTTTTCACCATGCAGATCTGGGAATCAGGGTCAATTTTTTGAAAGTCATACAATAGTTTCTGAAGAGATTTAATCATTCTCAGGTAAAAATCATCCTAGTTAGTGATAAGATGCAGAGGTGAAGTGCCAAAGATATGTTTATTGAAAGTATTATAAGAGCAAATATAGCATTATAGCTAAATGAACTCCCAAGATGCAGTGACTTAATAAAGTAATTTATTCCTTTCTCAGGTAGCAGTATAAGTTAAGAGGTTTAGGAAAGGTAATTAGACCTTCAATATGGGGTTTCCATCTTTGTCTAAAAAGTGATCATTTCAGTGGCAACATTTTCAAGTGGGAAGGAAAAGAAAAAGTCCGTATCTAATGGCTTTAACATAGAGAACGTGATATTTAGGTTTCAGGCACCACTTTCTACTGATGGCTCATTGCCAAGACTTGACAACTTTATATATCCCACTGACAAGGGGCAATGGGAACGGTGGTTAACAGCTGGATGGCAAATGTTTTACTTATAAAATAAAATATAAAATAGTGGATACTGAGGAATATGTCTGCCATAAGGATCACAGAAAATTTGATCTTAAAGGTTCAAGTTATAATGATCTCTCTCAATATGATTATTTCTTGAGCAGCCTATTGTTTCATACTTGAAACCAGCTTGTTAAAAGCAAACTTGGGTGATTTGGAAAAAAAAAAAAACCCTTTGTTAATGTAGTTTCCAATACTAATCAAATGGTACTCTTTCTTCCTGCTCAGAACCTCAAGTTATGAAAAAGAACTCTCCTCCCACCAGCTGCCTTTCCTCAGAACCAATCTGAGGGAATGTGGCTTGTGGGCAATTAGTAAATTAGACTGAATAACAATACTTTCTGTGCTTAAATGAATCCATCTTTCCAGTGATATTATCACAAGTAAATGTTACTTCTCAGAGTCTTTCTACACATGTTCAGTTGTGCACCCCTTTTAATTGGATTAGCCCTTAAATAAGAATAAACTCATTCATGAGAAATTACTTCTGCTTCTGACTTGTTTTATGCTTATATTATTAGCAAGAGTCAACAAAGACAAAAAATGTATTCCACTTATATTAAGAATGAAGGTTAGATTAAGTGGACACCAATCAACACAAGTTGAATAGTTAACTTGTAATCAGATCCCAATGGATACCAGTTTGAGCTGTGCTGATCACATTTTAACACATGTCGAGTGCAATGGCATTTGGTTTTGCAGATTCTTATCTAGCTGATCCATTCTAGTTATTAAAGCTTAACTTAAGCAGCTAAACACATACCTAAGAATGTAATGTTACTGACAAGAATTTGAAATCAAACAATAGCTCCATCACAGCAATCAAATGCTACAGGACGTTCTTATGATCAAAAGTTAGATTTTAAATGACAAAAATCCTTATTGCTTAATCTTTTTAAACTATGAGAAGTATATGATAGGCTTATTTGAAATTTTTAACCTATTAAAATTAATAAAGAGAAAAACAACTAGCCAAATCCAAATCAAAGAGTAGAATTAAGGTGAGTCAACAGATTGCTTGAAACACAAATAGTGTTAATTATAGAGCAATATATACTGAGAATTAACTATATGATTGATTCATGACACTAGTTGAAGATTCTGAATACATTTTTGTTTTCAAAAGCCCATGCATATATGAATGTTATTGAAAGCTTTTTTGGTAAATGAGGATCCACCAACTTTTATATTCATGACAAAGTGATGAAGTCTTAATTTTTTCTCGTGAAATTATATGTTACTTATAAAACAAGTGAAGAGCAATTGTATATACAAAATATCTTAAGAAATCATATTCAACTCTTACAAAGATAACTCCAAATTAACATGTGCTTATCCAAATGTATTTATGAGTTATCCGATGACTACACTTAGCACAATTTTACATACACTGGGGCTAATAGTAATAGGTCAAGGTTAATATGTTTGCATATGTAGATAAAGGAGGCTTAGTCCTGAGAATCCATTCATGGGGTAAACCATCACTGTGTTAGACTGGACCTCTGAGTACATTTAAGTGTTGCCTGTATGCAGTCTATTTTAAACAGAATTATTTATATACCTGGACATTTATAACAGGAAGCGGCATACACAGAATTATGTACTGCAGGTTTACTGCCTCAAGTTTGCCTTGATAATTACTTTGTTGACTGCCTCTTTCACGTCTTTGTTCCTCAAACTGTAGATCATGGGATTCAGCATGGGAATCACTGTGGTGTAAAACACAGCCACCATCTTCCCCTGCTCCACAGACTCTTCAGTGGGTCTCCTGAGATACATGAAGATGAGAGTCCCATAAAACATGGTAACAGCTGTCAGGTGGGACCCACACGTGGAGAATGCCTTCCTCCTGCCATCAGCAGAGTGCATGCACAGCATGGCCGCTACGATGAGAGTATAGGAAATAAGAACCACA
This sequence comes from Capricornis sumatraensis, assembly GCF_032405125.1. Taxonomy (NCBI): domain Eukaryota; kingdom Metazoa; phylum Chordata; class Mammalia; order Artiodactyla; family Bovidae; genus Capricornis; species Capricornis sumatraensis. The sequence continues at coordinate 2,709,829 of NC_091084.1, forward strand.
GAGAGGGAATAAGTGAAATTAATCCCAGCAATAACAATCATGGTGTATTCTTTAATGTGGACCCCTCCACAGGCAATCTTGATAAGGGGAGGATCAGCACAATAGAAGTGGTTGATTTTAAAGTTTCCACAGAAGTACAGGCCATATGTCCACAGTGTGCAGATAAGGCTAACAGAGAATCCATAGATGTATGGCACAGAGATGAGACGAACACAGACAGTCCTGGACATTTTACTGCCATAATGGAGAGGGTTGCAGATGGCCATGTAGTGATCAAAGGCCATCAGAGCCAAGATATATACTTCCACATGGACAAGGGCTATGAAGAAGTAACACTGCACCAAACACCCCACATAGGAAATGGTTTTGGTCTCTGATAGTAAGTTTTCCAGCATCTTCGGAGTGATATTGGAAGAGAACCAGACATCCACAAAAGACAAATGACTCAAGAAAAAGTACATGGGGCTCTGAAGCTGGGGGCTGATGCTGATCAAAATAATCATACCAATGTTCCCTATCAAAGTTATCATGTAAACTACTAGAAACACCACAAAAAAGAGAACTTGAAGCTCCTGATGACTGGTCAATCCCAGAAGAATAAATTCTGTCACATCTGTGAAATTTGGCATTGTCTTCACTTAGACCCAGTCTGCATTGCCTATGGACAAATTAAATAAATGAATGGATTTATTTTATTCTTTAAAATTTTGAGTCATGTTTATCAGTATTCTAGTTCAAATAATATAAAAATCAATGTAGACTTTGCACAGTCTAACATGAGACTATATAATAACATTTATTTTCTTTAATAGGCCTTATAGGTAATTATTGCAATATTAATTAATTTCTTAACTCTAAAACAGACGATTACATTCATGTACTACTAGTATCAGACACTTGTTTTGCTAAATTATTACAATGATGTTAACATCATAGAGTGCTAATAGAAGTAAAGGTAGACTGAGAGTCATCAGAGAATGACCAAATCCATTTCAACATATTGTCTTATAGGAAAAGACTTGAGACTTATAAATATTCAACCAATGTCAGACAATCACTTTGTGCTGAATAGGGAAGTAATGAGGGAATCATTGAAATTCCACTGAATACTACTTTTGTGTATAATGGTTGCCTCTCATTGTCAATACTAATAAAAATACACGTAATATTAACTTACTGATTTCCCTATGACTTAGAAGATATCCTTTTTAAAAAATGTATTTGTTTATTTATTTTTGGCTGAGCTTGGGCTCCTCTTGGTTGGGGTGTGTGGGCTTCTCACTGCAGTGGCTTCTCTTGTTGTGGAGCACTGACTCTAGGTGAGCAGGCTTAAATAGCTGTGGTTCACAGGTTCTAGAGTGCAGGCTCAGTGGTTGTGGCTCTCAGGCTTAGTTGCTCCATGGCATATGGAATCTTCCTTTAACTAGGGATCTAACTTGTGTCCCCTACATTGTTAGGCATATTCTTATCCACTGAGCCACCAGGGAAGTCCAGAAGATATCTTCTTATCTACACAATTTTACAGGATGATTGTCTTAAACCTTGGTCTAAATCTAGTCATTGACATACTTTTCTACACTATGCCAGCATATGATATAAAAAGCTTTCAACTTATGAAAATCCTAGTCATGTTTTATTTTATTTAGCTATATATTACACTTGCTTGATTTCTGCTCCTTGCAGGATGAGGTAAGAGGTATTTAATGAAATAGACTGTATCAATTTAACAGCTATCTCAGAAAAGTAAACTGCAAGTGGTTCAATCACCATATCAAAATTATATCAATATATAAATTGTATTTACATATAAAATTCAGGTGCCATGTTTTTAAAATTGCTCTCTTATTTCAGATTCTACTGCTTTTCAGCAACAATCCATTATATGTCCAATTAATTTTCAAATTCAATGTCATTACAAGGAAAATGTCCACAAGGAATCTTTTCTCCATTTAATACACTTCCCCACATAAGTCTTCTGAGAAGTAAACTGCTCTGAGTACTTAGGGATGCATCTGTAGGATTAACATCATCTCAGGAATTTAAGATCCTCATAATAATATTGCCTGAAGAGAATACTGTGACATTAAATGGGCTGTAGTTTTAATTGCTTATAATAATTCATTTACAGACATCAAAACCAATTTTATGTCAAATATATTTGCTATGTTATACTTATTTATTACATTATATTTATTTATTTATTTATTTTAATTTTAAAATATTTAATTCTTATATGTGTTCCCAAACATGAACCCCCTTCCCACCTCCCTCCCCATAACATCTCTGTGGGTCATCCCCATGCACCAGCCCCAAGCATGCTGTATCCTGCGTCAGACATAGACTGGCGATTCAAATCTTACATGATAGTATACATGTTAGAATGCCATTCTCCCAAATCATCCCGCCCTCTCCCTCTCCCTCTGAGTCCAAAAGTCCGTTATACACATCTGTGTCTTTTTTCCTGTCTTGCATACAGGGTCGTCATTGCCATCTTTCTAAATTCCATATATATGTGTTAGTATACTGTATTGGTGTTTTTCTTTCTGGCTTACTTCAGTCTGTATAATCAGCTCCAGTTTCATCCATCTCATCAGAACTGATTCAAATGAATTATTTTTAACGGCTGAGTAATACTCCATTGTGTATATGTACCACAGCTTTCTTATCCATTCATCTGCTGATGGACATCTAGGTTGTTTCCATGTCCTGGCTATTATAAACAGTACTGCGATGAACATTGGGGTACATGTGTCTCTTTCAATTCTGGTTTCCTCGGTGTGTATGCCCAGCAGTGGGATTGCTGGGTCATAAGGTAGTTCTATTTGCAATTTTTTAAGGAATCTCTACACTGTTCTCCATAGTGGCTGTACTAGTTTGCATTCCCACCAACAGTGTAGGAGGGTTCCCTTTTCTCCACACCCTTTCCAGCATTTATTGCTTGCAGATTTTTGAATTGAAGCCATTCTGACTGGTGTGAAGTGGTACCTCATTGTGGTTTTGATTTGCATTTCTCTGATAATGACTGATGTTGAGCATCTTTTCATGTGTTTGTTAGCCATCCGTATGTCTTATTTGGAGAAATGTTTATTTAGTTCTTTGGCCCATTTTTTGATTGGGTCGTTTATTTTTCTGGAATTGAGCTGCATAAGTTGCTTGTATATTTTTGAGATTAGTTGTTTGTCAGTTGCTTCATTTGTTATTATTTTCTCCCATTCAGAAGGCTGTCTTTTCACCTTGCTTATATTTTCCTTTGTTGTGCAGAAGCTTTTAATTTTAAGTAGATCCCATTTGTTTATTTTTGCTTTTATTTCCAGGATTCTGGGAGGTGGATCATAGAGGATCCTGCTGTGATTTATGTCTGAGAGTGTTTTTCCTATGTTCTCCTCTAGGAGTTTTATAGTTTCTGGTCTTACATTTAGATCTTTAATCCATTTTGAGTTTATTTTTGTGTGTGGTGTTAGAAAGTGATCTAGTTTCATTCTTTTACAAGTGGTTGACCTCCAGAAAATTACTAGAGCTCATCAATGAATATAGTAAAGTTGCAGGATATAAAATCAACACACAGAAATCCCTTGCATTTCTATACACTAATAATGAGAAAGTAGAAAAATAAATTAAGGAAACAATTCCATTCACCATTGCAACAAAAAGAATAAAATACTTAGGAATATATCTACCTAAAGAAACTAAAGACCTATATATAGAAAATTATAAAACACTGATGAAAGAAATCAAAGAAGACACTAATAGATGGAGAAATATACCATGTTCATAGATTGAAAGAATCAATATAGTGAAAATGAGTATACTACCCGAAGCAATTTACAAATTCAATGCAATCCCTATCAAGCTACCAGCCATATTTTTCACATAGCTAGAACAAATAATTTCAAGATTTGTATGGAAATACAAAAAACCTCGAATTGCCAAAGCAATCTTGAGAAATAAGAATGGAACTGGAGGAATCAACTTGCCTCACTTCAGGCTCTACTACAAAGCCACAGTCATCAAAACAGTATGGTGCTGGCACAAAGACAGACATATAGATCAATGGAACAAAATAGAAAGCCCAGAGATAAATCTACACACATATGGACACCTTATCTTTGACAAAGGAGGCAAGAATATACAATGGAGTAAAGACAATCTCTTTAACAAATGGTGCTGGGAAAACTATCACATTATATTTAGAAGCAGCCTAAGTTTTATAATATGAAATTGAACAAGCTAAGTAAGATTCTTCTTTGTATCATAATTGATTCTTTTTGAAAATGAGTGAATGAAAAATATACAAATGAGACAATTTAGGGAATGGAACTACTGTGAGACAAAAATGGAGCATGCTGATAAACAGAGAAATAAGCAGAAGCAGGATGTCCACAGAGTAGTCAAAGATCTCTTTGAGGATTGACTTTTCAGTTATGAGCAAGTAACCAGTTATGTAAACATATTGAGGGAAATGAAAATACAAAAATTTAGAGAGGAACTATTTTAAAAATAGTATAAACTCTATGATTGTATAATGGCTTCCTCCAATAAGTTCAGTTCAGTTCAGTTCAGTTCACTCAGTCGTGTCAGACTATTTATGACCCCATGAACCACAGCACACCAGGACTCCCTGTCCATCACCAATCCCGGAGTTTACCCAAACTCATGTCCATTGAATCTGTGATGCCATCCAACCATCTCATCCTCTGTTGTCCCCTTCTCCTCCTGCCTTCAATCATTCCCAAAATCAGGGTCTTTTCAAATGAGTCAGCTCTTTGCATGAGGTGGCCAAAATACCAGAGTTTCAGCTTCAACATCAGTCCTTCCAATGAACATCCACACTAATCTCCTTTAGGATGGACCGGTTGGATCTCCTTGCAGTCCAGGGACTCTCAAGAGTCTTCTCCAACAACATAGTTAAAAAGCATCAATTCCTTGGCTCTCAGCTTTCTTCATAGTCCAAGTCTCACATCCATACATGACCACTGGTAAAATCATAGCCTTGACTAGACAGACTTTGGTGGTAAAGTAATATCTCTGCCTTTTAATATGCTGTCTAGGTTGATCATAACTTTCCTTCCAAATAGTAATTATCTTTTAATTTAGTGGCTGCAATCACCATCTGCAGTGATTTTGGATTCCCCCAAAATAATGTTATCCACTGTTTCCACTGTTTCCCCATCTATTTTCCTTGAAGTGATGGGACTAGATGTCATGATCTTAGTTTTCTGAATGTTGAGCTTTAAGTCAACGTTTTCACTCACCTCTTTCACTTTCATCAAGAGGCTCTTTAGTTCTTCTTCACTTTCTGCCATAAGGGTGCTGTCATTTGCATATCTGAGGTTATTGATATTTCTTCTGGCAATTTTGAGTCCAGCTTCTTCTTCCTCCAGCTCGGTGTTTCTCATGATATGTACTCTGCATATGAGTTAAATAAGCAGGGTGACAATATACAGCCTTCCCGTAATCCTTTTCCTATTTGGAACCAGTCTGTTGTTCCATGTCCACTTCTAACTGTTGCTTCCTGAACGGCATACAGGTTTCACAAGAGGCAGGTTAGGTGGTCTAGTATTCCCAGATCTTTCAGAATTGTCCACAGTTTACTGTTATCCACACAGTCAAAGGTTCTGGCATAGTCAATAAAGCAGAAATAGATGTGTGTGTTTTTTGTTTTTTGTTTTTTTTTTTTCTGGAATTCCCTTGCTTTTTTAATGATCCAGTGGATATTGGCAATTAGATATCTGCCTTTTCTAAAACCAGCTTGAACATCTGGAAGTTCACGGTTCACGTATTGCTGAAGCCTGGCTTGACGTATTTTGGGCATTACTTTACTAGCGTGTGAGATGAGTGCAATTGTGCGGTAGTTTGAGCAATCTTTGACATTGCCTTTCTTTAGGATTGGAATGAAAACTGACCTTTTCCAGTCCTGTGGCCACTGCTGAGTTTTCCAAATTTGCTGGCATACTTTCACAGCATCCTCTTTCAGGATTTGAAATATCTCAACTGAATTTCCATTACTTCCACTAGCTTTGTTCGTAGTGATACTTCTTAAGGCCCACTTGACTTCACATTCCAGGATATCTGGTTCTAGGTGTGTGATCACACCATCATGATTATCTAGGTCATGAAGATTTTTTTTTTAATAGATTTTCTCTGTATTCTTGCCACCTCTTCTTAATATCTTCTGCTTCTGTTAGGTCCATACCATTTCTGTCCTTTATTGAGCCCATCTTTGCATGAAATGTTCTTTGATATCTCTAATTTTCTTGAAGAGATCTCTAGTCTTTCCCCAATCTGTTGTTTTCCTCTACTTCTTTATATTGATCACTGAGGAAAGCTTTCTTATCTCTCTTTGCTATTCTTTGGAACTCTGCATTCAAATGGGTATATATTTCCTTTTCTGCCTTGCTTTTCACTTCACTTTTTTTCACAGCTATTTGTAAGGCCTCCTCAAACAGCCATTTTGCTTTTTTGCATTCCTTTTCTTGTGGATAGTCTTGATCCCTGTCTCCTTTACAATGTCACAAACCTCCATCCATAGTTCATCAGACACTCTGTCTATTAGATCTAGTCCTTAAAATCTATTTCTCACTTCCACTGTATAATAAAGGATTTGATTTAGGTCATACCTGAATGGTGTAGTGGTTTTCCCCACTTTCTTCAATTTACATCTGAATTTGGCAATAAGGATTTCATGTTCTGAGCCACGGTCAGCTCCTAGTCTTGTTTTTGCTGACTTTATAGAGCTTCTCCATCTTTGGCTGCAAAGAATATAATCAATCGGATTTCATTGCTGACCATCTGGCGATGTCCATGTGTAGAGTCTTCTCTTGTGTTGTTAGGAAAGGGTAGCAACTCACAATTTTTAGTTTGATTAATATCTGTTAACTATTTTCCTACCCCTGAAATCATTCATGTGGGTATCAAATGCACCATAGAGAAAATTATTTGGGTACATAACATAGGCACTCATATTTCAGTTCTGGTCTGGGTTCACCTGTACCCTATACTTTTATGATTGCACATCTTCTGGCTGCTAAGTGTGGATATACTAGGCCAGATTTAAGTTGATGATTTTGACTGGGAGACAGAGCTAAGGCCAAGAATTTTCATATATAAAAAATATTGACTCTTCTTGATAAAGCCATAATTAGCTAATTAACACAGGTTAATTTGGATTATTGGTACTACTAACTATAAAGGATGAGATGGTTAGATAGCATCATCAACTCAATGGACATGAGCCTTAGCAAACTCTGGGACATAATGAAGGACAGAGGAGCATAGTGTGCTGCAGTCCATGGAGTCTCAAATAGCCAAATACAACTTAGTGACTGAACAACAACAACAACTAAATATAAAAAATATAAAAAATCATCAAGACACCTAAGAAACATAAAGTAATACTACTTCTCCAATTTCCCTTCCTGTGTGATATGTGGGTTTTCTTCCACTTGTCATAATCATCAGCTCTGTAATAGTATAGTTTGTCTCATTCATTTTAAAACACTTCAAACTGACTACATTAGTTGTTATATATTTTAAACATTCATGGATATTCACACATGATTTTTAAGCATCCTGATCTCCAGATCAACTTCATAGAATGCATTAATGTGTTCATAACTAATAAAATGTCTATTAAAAATTGTTCTAATGGCAGCACTCTCAGCTTTAAGGTAAGATAATAGCTAACTTTTGTTGAATCCTTACAAAATTTTTTATAAGTAAAGGTCCTATGAGAGAGGTTCTAATTAGTGTATCTTTCTAAACAATGAGAAAACTGAAGCACTGACAGATTAAGAGGCTTTCCTTGGATCAGACATCTGCAAATTGTCCAGCTGGAAATTCAAACCAATTAATTGGACTCTAGGGGTACACTCAATAACTTTATATTGCTGCTGCTTCTTTGATAACTTTTTCTAATATTCTATTTTCTTACATTTAAACTTCAGTTTGATTATCCTCAAAAAAGAGGAAAAGTCATCCTTTTGATAATTAATGCTTGATGAACCAGAAGAGCTTGACATTTCCCTAGAGCCTATAAACCAGAGTTCTTGGACCACCATTATCTATGCCTCTCAAGGTTAGGTGATCCCATAGTCCTAGGGCCAGATGACTGAAGTAACTTCTTATAGAGAGCCACTTTGTTAAATAACTATGAATCATCTTTAAAGCAATTAAGCTTATAGAATGTATATTTACAAATTTTAAAAATCACTTTCATTAACTTTTCTGGAACTTTATACACACACAAACACACACAATACAGCAAAGGTATAATTTTTGTCCAATATAGTGAAAGACAGGGAAGCGTGGCATGCTACAGTCCATGGGATGACAAAGAGTAGGACACAACTTAGTGACTGAACAATAACAATCATTCCCAATGATGCAATACCTTAAATTCCACGCAGATACATTTTAAAACACAATGTAAAATCACTGGTCTTTGTAGAGAAGACATAAAAGTCAAAACCTGAAGAGCAAAAATTATTTTAAGTCCCTATGGTAGCAAGATATTCTTATGAATTTTTATATCAACTATTAATATAAATAGTAATATTCCCCAAGTATATAATTCCAGACAATAAAACACTGTGATAACAAATATGTCCGCAAGTAAGGTCTTAGTCTCCTCTTCAAAAAGAGGATAAAAAGAAAAGTGACTGCATTTATCTATATTGCAGAGTATAAAATTTGCAGACCTACCTTCAGCAGCAACAACAACAACAAAAAATAATTCCTCACTATTTATAATAGAATCTTGAACACTGCACACATTGAGAGCATCTCCCCAAGGAACTATCCAGATAATGATGAAACAAATTATAATTAAAATTATAGAAACATCTCAGGAGTAAAGGAAGTTAAGGAGGGTTAATCAGAAGAATGTCTTCTGATAATATTAGTGACAAATATCCTTAATATCATAGTATAATCTCTCCCATCTTCACATGGTATAATATCTGCCTCAGGAAAACACCTTGAACCTCAGGAAAGCATTCTTGGTTTGCATTATACAATGTTGCTCAGTCACTTTCTTTTCTATTGTGCTTTAGTTCTAGTAATCATTATCTTTCAGGCCAAACACAGCAATGCACACCTTATGCATCTCATGGCTGTTGAAGAGACCCCAGGTGCCTCAAAAGTACAGATCACAGGGAAACATCTAGGGAGAATGAGTACAAATAGAGGTCATTGGTGGAGAAGTTGATTGTTGTAGAACAATTTATCAGTGAACTGAGGCTCTTCTTGGAGTCAGTAGAGTATCAACTTCAATGTCAGTTAGATCAGAAATAAAATCTTCACTCTGCACCATAGTCAACTACCTGTCTTTGGAAAAGTAAGGATTCTCAGTTTCAAAGCTCATCTGTAGAAAAAGGAAACTGCTGCCTCACAGTGAGGTGTGGAGATCACAGATAACATTGGGAAATCCTTAGCACAACACCTGTCTCTGATGAAGCAGTCAAAAAATTGAAATGACATATGCAGTTTCACCTATTAACAGTTCACAAGTATGATCTCGCCACCTATTTGTGATTGTGATCAGTATTATCTCTGGGTTGAAGGTTAAAAAAATATGTAAAATAATTCTGAAGTTCAGTTTTTCCACAAAGTATAAATAGAGGGGCTTCTCTGGTGGCTCAGATGGAAAAGAGTCTTCCTACAATGCAGGAGACACATGTTTGATCCCTGGGTCCTGAAGACCCTCTGGAGAAAGGAGTGGCTATCCACTCCAGTATTGTTGATGCTTCCCTAGTGGCTCAGACATTAAAGATAGCTAGCAGATTAAATAATCTAAATGGAAACCAAAATTGTTCATAAATTCTGATTTGTACTACCTCAACTTTGCTGGAAAATCATGGACAGAATAATAAACAGGCAAAGCTTTCCTCTGTATCCTTCAGTGCCCAAGGACCTCAGACTCCTTAGTTCTTTCTCACCTTTTATGGAGAAACTTCATCAGGCAAATTCATTGGCCCACATTATTATAACTTAACCTGCACTCCCTAGAGAAAAAAGAAATTTAAAACAAGAAAGCATTGTGTGTTTGAGTGTGTTAAAGCAGGAGAGAGCAAGGAAGAGAGTGAAGGTTAAATACATTTGATACTAGAGATGCTTAACTATAACAATGTTGATAGATATATAAATACATGTAAGAATGAGATCCATTTTTTTATTTTTATTTTTACTTTATTTTACTTTGCAATACTGTATTGATTTTGCCATACAACAACATGAATCCACCACGGGTGTACATGTGCTCCCAAACATGAACCCCCCTCCCACCTCCCTCCCCATAACATCTCTCTGGGTCATCCCTGTGCACCAGCCCCAAGCATTTTGTATCCTGCATTGGACATAGACTGGCAATTCGTTTCTTACATGATAGTATACATGTTTCATTGCCATTCTCCCAAATTATCCCACCCTCTCCCTCTTCCTCAGAGTCCAAAAGTCCGCTCTACACATCTGTGTCTCTTTTGCTGTCTCGCATACAGGGTCATCATTGCCAGCTTTCTAAATTCCATATATGTGTGTTAGTATACTGTATTGGTGTTTTTTCTTTCTGGCTTACTTCACTGTGTATAATCAGCTCCACTTTCATCCATCTTTTTTTAAAAGTACGTTACAAAACCATCCTGAATTTCCTGTAAATGGAAAAATTGTTTGAAATTCACCGGAAGAACCCAGATTTGGGGAAATTATGAACCAGAAGTGATCTTGGAGATCAGATACTACATCCTAAAACTAGATGAATGACACAAAATGAGTGGTTCAAGGTCACACACAAATTAGTTTGAATATTGGAAGCTAAAACCAGGAACATGACTTTACCAATGACCTTGACATTATCATCCTTCATGCAATACTGAAACAACTCTGAAAAGAGTAGAGAAAGTAGTTCACTTTTGAAAAAAAAGGAAAAAGAGGTAACATAGATTATCCAAATCCATTTGCCAAATTCACTTGATAAATTCAGACTTAAATTGAAGAAGCAAAATCACTAGACTATTTTGGTATGACCGAAGTCAAATCCCTTACAATCGTACAGGGGAAGTGACATATACAGTCAAGGGATTAGATATGATAGACACAGTGCCTGAAGAACTATAGACAGAGGTTCATGACATAGTGCAGGAGACAGGGATCAAGAAGATACCCAAGGACATGGAAGTAACCTGGATGTCCATTAGCAGATGAATGGATAAGAAAGCTGTGGTACATATACACAATGGAGTATTACTCAGCCATTAAAACGAATACATTTGAATCAGTTCTAATGAGGTGGATGAAACTGGAGCCTATTATACAGAAGGAAGTAAGCCAGAAAGAAAAAAAACATCAATACAGTATACTAACGCATATATATGGAATTTAGAAAGATGGTAACGGTAACCCTGTATGCAAGACAGCAAAAGAAACACAAATGTATAGAACAGTCTTTTGGACTCTGTGGGAGAGGGAGAGGGTGGGATGATTTGGGAGAATGGCATTGAAACTTGTAAAATATCATAAATGAAACGAATCGCTAGTCCAGGTTCGATGCATGATACTGGATGCTTGGGGCTGGTGCACTAAGACGATCCGGAAGGATGGTACGGGGAGGGAGGAGGGAGGGGGTTCAGGATTGGGAACATGTGTATACCTGTGGCAGATTCATGTTGTTGTATGGCAAAACCAATACAATATTGTAAAGTAATTAGCCTCCAATTAAAATAAATAAATTTATATTAAAAAATAAAAACCATGTAAATGGTAAAACAACAACAAAAAAATAAGATACCCAAGAAAAAGAAGTGTAAAAAGGCAAAACGTTTGTCTGGCAAGGCCTTACAAATAGCTTAGAAAAGAAGAGAAACAAAAAGGCAAAAGAGAAAAGGAAAGACATGCCCATTTGATGGAGAGTTCCAAGGAATAGCAAGGAGAGGTAAGAAAGTCTTCCTCAGTGATCACTGCAAATAAATAGAGAAAAACAATAGAATGGGATGGCCTAGAGATCTCTTCAAGAAAATCAGAGATACCAAGGGAACATTTCATGCAAAGATGGGCTCAATAAAGGACAGAAATGATATGGACTTAACAGAAGCAGAAGATATTAAGAGGTGGCAAGAATAAACAGAAGAACTATACTAAAACGGTTTTCATGACTCAGATAATCACGATGGTGTGTTCACTCACCTAGAGCCAGACTTCCTGGAATGCAAAGGCAAGTGGGCCTTAGGAAGCATCACTATGAACAAAGTTAGTGGAGGCAATGGAATTCTGGTTGAGCTACTTCAAATCTTCAAAGATGATGCTGTGAAAGTGCTGCAATCGATATACTAGCAAATTTTGAAAAGTCAGCAGTAGCCACAGGACTGGAAAAGTCAGTTTCATTCCAGTCCCAAAGAAAGGCAATGCCAAAGAATGTTCAAACTGTCACACAATTGTACTCCTCTCACACACTAGCAAAGTAATGCTCAAAATCCTCCAAGCCAGAATTTAATAGTATGTGAATCTTGTGCTTTCACATCTTCAACCTGGATTTAGAAAAGGCAGAGGATCATGAGATCAAAATGCCAACATCCACTGGATCATCAAAAAAGCAAGAGAGTTCCAGAAAAACATCTACTCCTGCTTTCTTGACTACGCCAATGCCTTTGATTGTGTGGATGACAAACTGTGGACAATTCTTAAAGAGATGGGAATACCAGACCACCTGACCTTCCTCTTGAGAAATCTGTATGCAGGTCAGAAAGAAACAATTAGAACTGAACATGGAACAATAGACTGATTCCAAATAGGAAAAGGAGTATGTCAAGGCTGTATATTGTCACCCTGCTTATTTAACTTCTATGCAGAGTACATCATGAGAAACACTGGCCTGGATGAAGCACAAGCTGCAATCAAGATTGTTCAGAGAATATCAATAACCTCAGATATGCAGTACACACCACCCTTATGGAAGAAAGTGAAAAAGAACAAAAGAGCCTCTTAATGAAACTGAAAGAGAGAGTGAAAAAGTTGGCTTAAAGCTCAACATTCAGAAAAGTAAGATCATGGTATCTGGTCCCATCACTTCATGACAAATAGATGGGGAAAAAATGGCTGACTTTACCATGGAAGTCAAAAAGAGTCAGACATGACTGAGTGACTGAACAGCAAAAACATAATATGTATTACATGACTGTACCTAAACTTATGTATTCTTCCTATTTTTGAAAAATGTCTAGAGTGCTTCGTGATGTGGCTATTACAGAATACATTCTTGCTCTTGTCTCTATATGAATATATACGTGCACTTCTCTTGATAAAATTTTGGGTAGAATTGCTGGTTTACAGATTAGGTATATAGTCTGCTTAAACTGGCAAATAGTTTCACAAACTGGTTATATGAATTACATTCCCATTAGCACTATTTAAGTAGTTTTCTTTCATGGTTTCACCAATATTAATATTATAAGGTGTTTATAATTTTTTTTGTATGCTAGGTTTGTGTGTAGGTACAAATATTTTATAGTTCTAATTTTCATTTCCTTAATTACCATTGAATTTGAAGATATGTGACGTTACTTAGTTTTTTGAATATATCTTTGTTGAAAACATTTTCATGATTTTCTTTTTTTAATTCATTTTCATGAATTAATTGGGTAATATTCTAACACTCTATAATGAATTAGACTTAAATCACATTAATATTTCCAGCTCTGCCACTTAATACCTGTAATCTGTGGTAGTCATTTAATGGCTCTTTGTTTCATGTTCTCCCAAGTACAAATCTGAGACAGTAACATCACCTGTCTCAGCTGTTCCTATGGCCATTGACATAATATCTGTAAATACCTGGGGGAAAAGATCTGTAAAATATGTGCTGATTATTGTTTTGCATATAAACAACGCTACACATGGACTGTCTATTAATCTGCCTTCTAATGTTTTTGCAAACTATACTCTATGTTTGGTCTTTCACCAGTATCTCTTGTTATTCTAACATCACACTAAGCTCAACAAATTCTGAAGTTATCCAGTGTTTTTCCTTCGGCTTTAAAAATGCAGAATAAAAACATTTTTAGCTACCATCTCTTCCTCTCTCTTTATAATTTGTTTATTTTCGGTAAGTTAGTTCTGTCTTTTGAACTACCCAAATTTATACTGTTGTTCTATATGATCTGTATTTATTTATATTTAGTCACAAGTTTGTTCTAATTGATGGATTTTATTTTCTTTGTGTTAACTGTTAATCTCTCAGTCATGTCTGACTCTTCGTGACCCTATGGACTGCAGCTTCCCAGGCTCTTCTCTCCATGAAATTCTCCAGGAAAGAATACTGGAGTGGGTTGCCATTTCTTCTCCAGGGGATTTTCCCAACCCAGGGCTTGAACTTGAGTCTCCTACATTATAAGCAGATTCTTTACCTTCTGAGTTACCAGGGAAGCTCTTGTTTTCCTTATACTCCATCCTAACTGGAAAGTTTCTTCACAGGTTCTAGTTGTCCACTTTATTTTTTATATTCCCATGGCTTTAATGTTAACCTTTATTTCTTTCAAATGCTAAACATATAATTTTCATAATATAAATTCAATATCTGAAGTTAACAGTATCCTTCCTTTTTTCTTCCTATTTCTCTGGAAATTTTCATGAATAAGGACTTTATCTATGGAAGTTCCTTCATGTGTGAGTGGTTGATAGTTCATTTCTGTATTTATGGTTTTCCAGTCCCACAAAGCTTATTTTAAAGTAGGAACACCTTAAATTCATTTTAAATGAATTTGACAGCTCATTAAAGCACTGTAAATCTAAACCGAAAATGACGAAAAAAAAATTGACATTATCTTTTGGATTTTCAATAAAAATTATTTTTAACTTGTCCACTCATCAAAACCTAAGGAAAGTACTTTTATTTTGTTGTTGGTGCTGTTATCGTTGAGTCTATACCTCTGTAGAAGTTATAGGACTACAACAATCTTAATTTCATGAGAAACATCTATTCTAGCTCCTTGCTTTTTGTGAACCTTATCACTGGCCTCTTATATTCCATCAAATGATTATACTTAAAGACTGAGTTACCTTTAGATGACCTGTTGGTCTCAGCATGTATAAAACACAGGTATACATGATTAGAAGAGGTGGTGCTGGATTGGACTATCTCTCATCACTTTGAGATTTGAATTGCAGTATCTGTGTCTTTAAACAGGAAAAGTAATTTCAGTTCCAAGGGGTTTCCACTGAAAATAAGTATTTTCTACCCTTAATATTTTTTTGAAATAAAGTGAGATAAGGTAAAGGACTGTGTGGTTTGCAAATTGCTATTCAAATGTGAAGTATCACTATTATTATATTATATATAGTATATCATGAAATTATTTTATATTATTATAGCTGTGTTTTAAGCAATATGGGTTGACACAATAGTTTCAGACACATGTATTATCAAGAAAGCTGAGCACTGAAGAACTGATGCTTTTGAACTGTTGTGTTGGAGAAGATGCTTGAGAATCCCTTGCACTGCAAGGATATCAAGCTAGTTAATCCTAGAGGAAAGCAGTCCTAAATATTCATTGGAAGGACTGATGTTGAAGTGGAAACTCCAATAATTTGGCCACCTGATGAGAAGAACTAACTCACTGGAAAAAACCTTGATTCTGGGAAGACTGAAGGCAGTAAGGGAAGGGCATGACAGAGAATGAGATGGTTGGATGGCATTACTGACTCCATGGACATGAGTAGTTTGTGCAAGCTCCTGGAGTTAGTGATTGACAGGGAAGCCTGCTGTGCTGAGGTCCATGGAGTTGCAAAGAGTCAGAAATGACTGAGTGACTGAACTGAACTCATTATCAAGTCACTTTTTATCTCTTTGTATGTTTGTGTTAGTTGCTGAGTTGTGTCCGACTCCTTGTGATCCCATAGACTGTATCTCACCAGGGTCCTGTCTGTGAAATTCTCCAGGAAAAATACTGGAGTGGCTTTCCATTTTATTATCCAGGGCTGCAGTAGGAGAAAATAGAATTAGATGCTTTAAGTCCAAGGGAACTGTGTATATCTATGTATATTTCTTTACATAGACCTTTAGGTAGCATTGAATTTGACCAATTAATCTTGCCCCCAACCCCCGACAAAAGTCTTAAGGTTAAAAAAAAAAAAAAAAGCCAGAGGTAGATCCTGGGAGAAAAAGTGTGATTTGCTGAGGACCATGACTCTTATGCTTCAGGCTAAAGAGAGTGCTGATGGAAGCAGGGTATAGAACTGAGCTGATGGGTAAGTGTAAAGGAGTGAGACATACTGTTGAATGATTTCGTGAAGGCTCAGAAAAGGTCACAGCAAGATAAACTGCGATGGCTTGTTGCTTATTTCAATTAAGTTTACTTGAGAAACACCTTTCAAAAAATAATAAAAACACATTCTAGCCCTTTACTTTTCCTCAAAGGTGGAAAATAAATCTCACCTGTGAGGGTATCCTCTGAACACCAGGAAGATAGAAATCATCCTTATCACCAGAGTTAAAGAATTCAAGTTAAGAAAACTGTAAACCAAAGGCAAATTTTTCATTAGATCACAAGCCCAAGCACAAGCCCCTTTATTTTGTAAAATATTCACAAATGATTGTCTTTGTCTGGAACTGACACCTAAACAACTTGCTTTTGTAAATGTGGGTGTCTCTTTCTATGAGACTTCTGCACATATTTTTTTTTCTCTCTCTTCTCTTTATGTATCTGGGTAAATTTAATTATAGACCAGTCAAAAGAACTCAAGCAAGGTAAGGAAGAATATTTCCCCTTTGAAAGTTCAACTGTTTGTTTTCAGTTGTAAGGAAGGCATGCTTATTTAGTAACTTCAGCTCAGTTCAGTTGAGTCTCTCAGTTGTGTCCGACTCTTTGCGACCCTATTAATCACAGCATGCCAGGGCTCCCTGTCCATCACCAAATACAGGAGTTCACACAGATTCATGTCCATCGAGTTGGTGATGCCATCCAGCCATCTCATCCTGTGTCATCCCCTTTCCTCCTTCTCCCAATCCCTCCTAGCATCAGAGTCTTTCCCAATGAGTCAACTCTTCGCATGAGGTGGCCAAAGTATTGGAGTCTCAGCTTTAGCATCAGTCCTTTCAATGAACACCCAGGACTGATCTCCTTTAGAATGGACTGGTTGGATCTCCTGGCAGTCTAAGGGACTCTCAAGAGTCTTCTCCAACACCACAGTACAAAAGCATTAATTTTTAGGTTCTCAGCTTTCTTCACAGTCCAACTCTCACATCCATACATGACCACTGGAAAATCATAGCCTTCGTTAGCCAGATCTTTGTTGGCAAAGTAATGTCTCCGCTTTTCAATATGCTGTCTAGGTTGGTCATAATGTTCTTTCCAAGGAGTAAGCATCTTTTAATTTCATGGCTGCAGTCACCATCTGCAGTGATTTTTGAGACCCCAAAAATAAAGTCTGACACTGTTTCCCCATCTATTTTCCATGAAGTGATGGGACCGGATGTCATGATCTTTGTTTTCTGAATGTTGAGCTTTAAGCCAACTTTTTCACTCTCCTCTTTAACTTTCCTCAAGAGGCTTTTTAGTTCCTCTTCACTTTCTGCCATAAGGGTGTTGTCATCTGCATATCTGAGGTTATTGATATTTCTCCTGGCAATCTTGATTTCAGCTTGTGCTTCTTCCAGTCCAGCGTTTCTCATGATGTACTTGGCATATAAGTTAAATAAGCAATATACAGCCTTGATGTACACCTTTTCCTATTTGGAATCAGTCTGTTGTTCCATGTCCAGTTCTAACTGTTGCTTCCTGACCTGCATACAGATTTCTCAAGAAGCAGGCCAGGTGGTCTGGTAGTCCCATCTCTTTCAGAATTTTCCAGTTTATTGTGATCCACACAGTCAAAGGCTTTGGCATAGTCAATCAAGCAGAAATAGATGTTTTTCTGGAACTCTCTTGATTTTGTGATGATTCAGCAGATGTTGGCAATTTATCACTGGTTCCTCTGCATTTTCTAAAGCCAGCTTGAACATCTGGAAGTTCACAGTTCATGTACTGCTGAAGCCTGGCTTGCAGAATTTCGAGCATTACTTTACTAATGTGTGAGGTGCATGCAATTGTGCTATAGTTTGAGCATTCTTTGGCATTGCCTTTCTTTGGGATTGGAATGAAAACTGACCATTTCCAGTCCTGTGGCCACTGCTGAATTTTCCAAAGCTGCTGGCATATTGAGTGGAGCATTTTCACAGCATCATCTTTCAGGATTTGAAATAGCTCTACTGGAATTCCATCATCTCCACTAGCTTTGTTCATAGTGATGCTTTCTAAAGCCCGCTGGACTTCACTTTCCAGGATGTCTGGCTCTAGGTGAGTGATCACACTATCGTGATTATCTTGGTCGTGAATATCTATTTTGTACAGTTCTTCTGTATATTCTTGCCACCTCTTAATATCTTCTGCTTCTGTTAGGTCCATACCATACAATTTTTTTGAAAGTTATCAGCTACATTTTATGGCAAATCACCCCATTAAGAGACAGTCTAAAACAATGACCAATTCCTTCTTAAAAAAACAACAACAACAACAACAACACTATTCCAGTATTAACATTTTTTATTCTCCAAGATTTAAATTAGCTTTTTGACTGACATTGATTCCTCAATGTATAAGTTCTTAATTTTGGGTCTGGGCTAGCAAAGTCTTAGAGAACTCAAAATTCCTGTCTATTGACATGGAACATCAAATACACTTTAGTAAGATTTTCTCCATGGAAATTTCCCCTATCTCTTTAAGAAAAGGATATGTATTTGGACAAATTACTGAACTAAGCAATAGGAGGAAGTCATTGACTATAGCAAATAAAAATTCTTAAGAACAGTAACATTGAATTTATCTATTAATAGAAAGCAGTTTCCTCCTGAACAATTCTTTGATCAAAGCTTCTTTCACATCCTTGTTCCTCAGACTGTAGATCACAGGGTTTAATATGAGGATCACTGTGGTATAAAACACAGCCACCATTTCCCCTGTTGCACAGAGTCTTCTGAAGGGGATCTAAGATACATGAAGAAAAGAGTTGTGTAGCAGAGGGTGACAGCTCTCAGATGGGAGCCACAGGTAGAGAAGCTTTGCTCCTGCTTCTGTGAAACGAATTCTCAATGTGGCAGGAAAAATGTAGATGTAAGAAATGAGGATGATGTAGAGAGAACAGTGAAGTTAAAATCAGTCACAACAAATATGGACAACTCTTTATTATAGATGTTGGAACAAGCCAGCTTAATCAGAGGTGGGTCAGCACAGTAGAAGTGATTAATTTCATTGCTATCACAGAAGGCTAGGTTGTAGGTCCACGTGGTTTCCATAAGGCCAGTGAGCGCTCCATATACATAAGGCACTGTGATGAGGGACATGCACACACTCTTAGACATCCTGCTGCCGGAAAGCAGGGGGTTGCAAATGGCCATGTACTGATTAAAGGCCATGACATCTAGGATTGAGATCCCTACATGGACTAAGGCAATTAAAAAGCAACACTGAAACATGCAAGCTGTATAAGAAATGGTTTTCCGCTCTGATAGGAAAATTCCCGACATCTTTGGAGTCACATTGGAAGAGAAACACAGATCCACGGAGGGTAAGTGGCTCAGGAAAAAAGTACATAGGAGTGTGGAGGCAGGTATTGCCCCTGATGAGGACAATTATGCTAAGATTTCCTGCCACTGTGACCATATAAATGGTGAAAAACAGCACAAAGAAGATAATCTGCAATTCCTGGGTACCAGATAGTCCAAGGAAAATGAACTCAGTCACTAATGTGAAGTTCTTCTCATAATTTCCTCCATGAGATATTGACCTTTACATTTATATTAGATTACCATAAAGTGGAAATTGATATTACTATGTCACTAATGACTTTCTCACCAATTTATTTTCTCTTTCTTTTTGATTACTCTATTTCAACTCTTGTTCATTCTCAGTAAGCACAATCTCAACCTGTCAATGAAATCTTGCGGTATTCAAAGCATCTCTTTCATTTTGACATGGCTTCCCCCTTTTTTTAATTTCCCTATTTTTCGTTTCCCTTCTAATTATGCTTCTCTTACTTTTTTTTTTTTTTTAATCTACTTTCTCCTTTTCGTTCTTTGCCTTGGTCTCTTTGTTTGAAAAATATGCATTATGGACATCAGTTCAGTCCAGTTCGGTCGCTCAGTCATGTTCGACTGTTTGCAACCCCATGAATCACAGCACATCAGGCCTCCCTGCCCATTACCAACTCCCGG
This sequence comes from Capricornis sumatraensis, assembly GCF_032405125.1. Taxonomy (NCBI): domain Eukaryota; kingdom Metazoa; phylum Chordata; class Mammalia; order Artiodactyla; family Bovidae; genus Capricornis; species Capricornis sumatraensis. Next base: position 2,730,059 of record NC_091084.1, read on the forward strand.
AGTTCACTCAGATTCACGTCCATCGAGTCCATGATGCCATCCAGCCATCTCATCCTCGGTCGTCCCCTTCTCCTCCTACCCCAAATCACTCCAAGCATCAAAGTATTTTCCAATGAGTCAACTTTTCACATGAGGTGGCCAAAGTACTGGAGTTTCAGCTTTAGCATCATTCCTTCCAAAGAAATCCCAGGGTTGATCTCATTCAGAATGGACTGGTGGGATCTCCTTGCAGTCCAAGGGACTCTCAAAAGTCTTCTCCAACACCACAGTTCAAAAGCATCAATTCTTCTGCACTCAGCTTTCTTCACAGTCCAACTCTCATATCCATACATGACCAAAGGAAAAACCATAACCTTGACTAGACGGACCTTAGTCGGCAAAGTAATGTCTTTGCTTTTGAATATGCTATCTAGGTTGGTCATAACTTTTCTTCCAAGGAGTAAGCGTCTTTTAATTTCATGGCTGCAGTCACCATCTACAGTGATTTTGAAGCCTCCCAAAATAAAGTCTGACACTGTTTCCACTGTTTCCCCATCTATTTCCCATGAAGTGATGGGACTGGATGTCATGGTCTTCGTTTTCTGAATGTTGAGCTTTAGGCCAATTTTTTCACTCTCCTCTTTCACTTTCATCAAGAGGCTTTTTAGTTCATCTTCCTCAAATATCACAGTCAGGTTTGTTTATAGTTATATCTAATTATATAAACAGGTGAGAAAGAGTTTAGAAAGAGAAAAGTGTATGATATCAAAGAACAATATTTTCCCAAATAACTTAATTCATTTTGGATAATTTTCACCTAATCAATTACTTACTGGAGAACACAAAATAATTAAATTGAGAAGTTTTATGCTTTGCAACTTTTTCAGACTCAAGAGAATAAGGATTTTTTAGGTGAATAACTTAAAATTTCCTTCACTTTTTCAAACATAAATATATAATTATATTCTGGCAGTTGACCAGCTTTTAAATTCTCCATCCATTAATCTTCCATTAGGTTATTTTATAGAGAATTTCCCACAGTATGGAGTTGGCAGTGATAAAAACCCTCAGTTCCTGGTCTTATTTCTGTTTCACTGTTAAATCTGAGGGCCAAAATTCTTTGTTCAAAGAGGAATATGCAAAAATCAAATGCTCACCCCTGGATATCTTACATGAGTCAGTTAGTGATTTAAGGTGGTTGCCTTAATGTAACATACATTTCCATTAAATAAAATGCAGTGTGTTTTAAAGGCCAGACTGATCCTTCAAAGGAAGACTAACTCTATGAAGTCTGAGCTGACAGGTGTCCAGACTTCTTGGATTTTTCCTTAATCCCTGGCTTTCTAGCTACATATTGATCACAACACTACATATGTTTTCAAAACCATTTATTTTTGCTTGAGAAAGCTAGAGTTGACTTCTGTTTTGGCAAGAAATAAAAATAAATAGATAAATACTCACACTAATAATAACTAAAATATGTGTTTGCTTTTCTATGTAAACTTCATCTATATTCACTAGATGTCTGCACTTTTATGTTCATTGACATTTATTTTTTTTCCATATAGTTATTTATAAACCATAGGTCTAATTTTGGTGTCATACATGATTGCACAAATAAGAAGGCTTTTGATAGTTATAAATACTTGTAGAATAAAGAAATCTACCTATGGGGGAAGAGCTATCTTAAGAAAGAATATCAGTGGCTCTTCTGAGGAATGAAGAAGGCAGAATTTATATCATTTGTAGGTTGATACCATTTTCCTAAGAGATTGCACAAACAAGTGAGGGTGAAATCATTATTTTTAAGATAATTATTCTTCAATACATGAGTTATCTGGAGAAATAACAATTGGGTACAATTCAGATTTACCATGCAATCCAACCTTCAGTCTCTCTCTCTCTCTCTCTCTCTCTCTATATATATATATATATATATATATATATATATTTTTTTTTTTTTCTTACATTGGGAAGTCTACACCATAGTATTGATGTCTACCATGGATGCTCATACTACATTATATTTCCCATAATAGCTTAATGCAATTTCTTCCACCCCGTTATCATAACTTTGTGTCACAATGTGTTACCACCTTACTTAGTCTTATGGGTTGAGTTGTGTTGCTTTAAATGGTAATCCACTCCAGTATTCTTGCTTTGTGAATCCTATGGACAGAGGATTCCATGTGGCCACAAAGAGTCGGACATGACTGAGTGACTAACACACACACACACACACACACACACACACACACACAATCCATATCAGACTTCCCTTGTGGCTCAGGCAGTAAAGAATCCACTTGTAGTGTCTGAGACATGGGTTCAACCCCTGGGTTGGGAAGAGCCCTTGGAGAAGTGAAAGGCTACCCACTTCAGTATTCTGGCCTGAAGAATTCCATGGACTGTGTAGCCCATTGAATGGACTGAGTGACTTTCATTTCACTTCATAATCCACATATCAAGATCTCTGCTTTCTGTACTTCAGAATATGAATGAATCTGGAGATAGTGCCTTTAAAGAGGAAATTAAAGTTTCATGAGTTCATATGAGTTGGTCTAAACCAAAGATAACTGCTGTTTTTATCATTATTAAAAAAATAGATCAGTACACAAACTCACAGAGGCTAGAGTACTTACAGACACAGGGAAATGACAGTCATCTAAAAGGCAGAGAGAGGCTTCAAAATGAAACCAACTACTGACATTTTGATCTTGAATTTGTAATCTCCAAACTGGGAGGAAATCCATCTTTCTGGTTTAAGCCAACCAGTGTATGGGACTTGGTTATGTCAGTCCTAACAAATCGATATGCTCTGTGTTCTACAGACAAATAGAATGCTTTGATATTGGATTGAAGCTTTTTTATTTTCTTTGAAGATTAGTATCATTTTTTATATATTTTACTATTTATAGTGAAGGTTAATACACACATACAAAATGTGAACAACACAAACATGTACAGCTTAATGAATTTTTAACACAGTAAACAAACTTATAAAAGACCCAAGTTCTAAAGCAAGGAGATTAACACTACTTCAGATCTACGTCTCACCTCCTTTCTCAGTTACTGTCCCTCAAGTCAGCTGCATCTTCACTTTTATTGGGGTTCCCTGGTCATTCAGTGAGTCTGCCCTCTGATACCCTCTTGCAACACCTACCATCTTACTTGGATTTATCTTACCTTGGACGTGGGGGTATCTCTTCACAGCTGCTTCACAGTGCAGGAGACAGGGATCAAGAGCATCCCCATGGAAAAGAAATGCAAAAAAGCAAAATGGCTGTCTGGGGAGGCCTTAAAAATATTTGTGAAGAGAAGAGAGGTGAAAAGCAAAGGAGAAAAGGAAAGATATAGGCATCTAAATGCAGAGTTCCAAAGAAAAGCAAGAAGATATAAGAAAGCCTTCTTCAGTGATCAATGCAAAGAAATAGAGGAAAACAACAGATTGGGAAAGACTAGAGATCTCTTCAAGGAAATGAGAGATACCAAGGGAACATTTCATGCAAAGATGGGCTCGATAAAGGACAGAAATGGTATGGACCTAACAGAAGCAGAAGTTATTAAGAAGAGGTGGCAAGAATACACAGAAGAACTGTACAAAAAAGATCTTCACCACCCAGATAGTCATGATGATGTGATCACTAATCTAGAACCAGACATCTTGGAATATGAAGTCAAGTGGGCCTTAGAAAGCATCACTACGAAAAAAGCCAGTGGAGGTGATGGAATATCAATTGAGCTGTTTCAAATCCTGAAAGATGATGCTGTGAAAATGCTGCACTCAATACGCCAGCAAACTTGGAAAACTCAGCAGTGGGCACAGGACTGGAAAAGGTCAGTTTTCATTCCAATTCCAAACAAAGGCAATGCCAAAGAATGTTCAAACTACCGCACAATTATACTCATCTCACGTGGTAGTAAAGTAATGCTCAAAATTCTCCAAGCCAGGCTTCAGCAATACGTGAACCGTGAACTCCCTGACGTTCAAGCTGGTTTTAGAAAAGGCAGAGGAACCAGAGATCAAATTGCCAACATCCGCTGGATCATGGAAAAAACAAGAGAGTTCCAGAAAAACATCTATTTCTGCTATATTGACTATGTCAAAACCTTTGACTGTGTGGATAACAATAAACTGTGGAAAATTCTTCAAGTGATGGGAATACCAGACCACCTGACCTGCCTCTTAAGAAATCTGTATGCAGGTCAGGAAGCAACAGTTAAAACTGGACGTGGAACAACAGACTGGTTCCAAATGGGAAAAGGAGGACGTCAATGCTGTATATTGTCACCCTGCTTATTTAACTTATATGCAGAGTACATCATGGGAAACGCTGGACTGGAAGAAATACAAGCTGAAATCAAGATTGATGGGAGAAATATCAATCACCTCAGATATACAGATGACATCACCCTTATGGCAGAAAGTGAAGAGGAGCTAAAAAGCCTCTTGATGAAAGTGAAAGAGGAGAGTGAAAAAATTGGCCTAAAGCTCAACATTCAGAAAATGAAGATCATGGCATCCAGTCCCATCACTTCATGGGAAATAGATGGGGAAACAGTGGAAACAGTGTCAGACTTTATTTTTGGGGGCTCCAGAATCGCTGCAGGTGGTGACTGCAGCCATGAAATTAAAAGACGCTTACTCCTTGGAAGAAAAGTTATGATCAATCTAGATAACATATTCAAAAGCTGAGACATTACTTTGCCGACTAAGGTCCGTCTAGTCAAGGTTATGGTTTTTCCTGTGGTCATGTATGGATGTGAGAGTTGGACTGTAAAGGAGGCTGAGCACCGAAGAATTGATGCTTTTGAACTGTGGTGTTGGAGAAGACTCCTGAGGGTCCCTTGGACTTCAAGGTGATCCAACCAGTCCATTCTGAAGGAGATCAACCCTGGGATTTCTTTGGAAGGAATGATGTTAAAGCTGAAACTCCAGTAATTTGGCAACCTCATGAGAAGTGTTGACTCACTGGAAAAATCTCTGCTGCTGGGAGAGATTCGGGGCAGAAGTAGAAGGGGATGACCGAGGATGAGATGGCTGGATGGCATCACGGACTCGATGGACGTGAGTCTCAGTGAACTCCGGGAAATGGTGATGAACAGGGAGGCCTGGCATGCTGTGATTCATGGGGTCGCAAAGAGTCGGACATGACTGAGCGACTGAACTGAACTGAACTTGTCATTCAGATGGTAAAGAATCTGCCTGCAATGTGGGAGACCCAGATTCTCTTCCTGAGTCAGAAGATCCCCTGGAGAAGGAGTTGGCAATCCACTCCAGCATTCTTGCCTGGAGGATTCACGGACAGAAGAGCCTAGCTGGCTACAGTCCAGAAAATCAGACATGATTGATGAGACTTAGCATGCACACATGCAAATAACCAATTCATACGTGTTTTTGTAAAGTGTTCCCCTAGATGAAAGCAAAAAACTACACATCTTGGTGAGAAATAAAAAAGGTCTGGGAAGGAGACTGCCATTTACCAGACTAACAACGGCGGCCACTCCTATAGTCACTCTCTACCTTGGTTAAAAGAAAACATTGTTCTTCACAGAGTTCTTGTCTCTCAGAAACATAACAAATAATGACAAAGTCTTAAATCCTTCTTGTCACTACTCAGGTTTGACAGTATTTATGGTTTGTATCTATAACAGATTAATCCTACATATGTTAGCAAAACATTCCCATCCCACCTCATGTGTTCTTGTGTATTATTTCTCAATTTTCTATCCATGATCGGTGCCCCAGGCATGATCAAGTTATTCTCCTTCCATCAATTGCCTCTTATTGCCTCTTTCTTTAGAAAATGCCTTTGCATCCATCTTCTACCTTTTTAAATCCTACTCAGTTTCCAAAGCCTAGCTCTATCCTGAAAATCTTGGTCAGAATTAATTTTTTCTTTCTCATCACAAAAAAATTTTATAACAAAAATTAATCAACTGTTTCACTTATCCTAGAAAGTTGTATGGTAAATAAATTTGAATTTTCTTTATAGATAAACATGGCAGTGGGTGTATATTTAATCATTTTTAAAACCTATGTTTTCCACCTTTGACAAAAGTTAATAACTTGTGTTGAGCTAAGTTAACACATGACCATGAATATATTCTATCAGATATGTTATCATATAATTTATTTTAAAAATCTCTATCACTTGAGGTGTGAAATAAGAGGAAACTTTCCCTCAACGTAGTCTTGTTTAGCTAAAGCAAACTGCCATTAAGGTTATCAAATAAAGAAAGTCTTCTAGGAAAATCCATTTTATTATAATAGAGTTCTCAACCCAAAATCATCAAAATAAACAATAATTTAAAATATACTGGAATATTTCTGATTACAGTTTCAATTTCCATGCTTGTCATGGGTCTGTTAAGATTTTCTATTTCTTCCTGGTTCAGTTTTAGAAAGTTGTACTTTTATAAGAATTTGTCCATTTCTTCCATGTTGTCTATTTTATTGGCATATAATTGCTGATAGTAGTCTCTTATGATCCTTTGTATTTCTGTGTTGTCTGTTGTGATCGCTCCATTTTTATTTCTAATTTTATTGATTTGATTTTTGTCTTTTTGTTTCTTGATGAGTCTGGCTAATGGTTTGTTAATTTGATTTATCCTTTCAAAGAACCAGTTTTTGGCTTTGTTGACTTTTGCTACAGTCTCCTTTGTTTCTTTTGCATTTATTTCTGCCCTAGTTTTTAAGATTTCTTTCCGTCTACTAACTCTGGGGTTCTCCATTTCTTCCTTTTCTAGTTGCATTAGGTGTAGAGTTCAGTTATTTATTTGACTTTTTTTGTTGTTTCTTGATGTATGCCTGTATTGCTATGAACTTTCCTCTTAGCACTGCTTTTATAATGTCCCACAGGTTTTGGGTTGTTGTGTTTTCATTTGTTTCTATGCATATTTTCATTTCTTTTTTTTTATTTCTTCTGTGCTTTGTTGGTCATTCAGCAGCATATTGTTCAGCCTCCATATGTTGGAATTTTCAATAGTTTTGCTCCTGTAATTGAGATCTAATCTTAATGCATTATTGTCAGAAAAGATGCTTGGAATGATTTTGATTTTTTTGAATTTATCAAGGTTAGATTTATGGCCCAGGATGTGATCTATCCTGGAAAAGATTCCTTGCACACTTGAAAAAAAAGGTGAAATTCATTGTTTTGGGGTGAAATGTCCTATATATACCAATTAGGTCTAACTGGTCTATTGTATCATTTAAAGTTTGCATTTCTTTGTTAATTTTCTGTTTAGTTGATCTGTCCATAGGTGTGAGTGGGTTATTAAAGTCTCCCACTAATATTGTGTTACTGTTAATTTCCTCTTTCATACTTGTTAGCATTTGTCTTGCATATTGTTGTGCTCCTATGTTGGGTGCATATATATTTAAAATTGTTATATCTTCTTCTTAGATTGATCTTTTGATTATTATGTAGTGTTCTTTGTCTTTTTTCACAGCCTTAGTTTTAAAGGCTATTTTATCTGATATGAGTATTGCTATTCCTGCTTTCTTTTGGTCTCTATTTGCGTGGAATATCTTTTTCCAGCCCTTCACTTTCAGTCTGTGTGTGTCCCTTGTTTTGACGTGGGTCTCTTGTAGGCAGCATATACAGGGATCTTGTTTTTGTATCCATTCAGCCAGTCTTTGCCTTTTGGTTGGGGCATTCAACCCATTTACGTTTAAGGTAATTATTGATAAGCATGATCCCATTACCATTTACTTTGGCCACAGCAATCAGAGCAGAAAAACAAGTAAAAGGAATCCAAATTGGAAAAGAAGAAGTAAAACTCTCACTGTTTGCAGATGACATGATCCTCTACATAGAAAATCCTAAAGACTCCACCAGAAAGAGCTAGAGCTAATCAATGTATATAGTAAAGTTGCAGATATAAAATCAACACACAGAAATCCCTTGCATTCCTATACACTAATAATGTGAAACTAGAAAGAGAAATTAAGGAAACAATTCCATTCACATTGCAATGAAAACAATAAAATACCTAGGAATATCCCTACCTAAAGAAACTAAAGACCTATATATAGAAAACTACAAAACACTGATGAAAGAAATCAAAGAGGACACTAATAGATGGTGAAATATACCATGTTCATGGATCGAAAGAATCAATATAGTGAAAATGAATATACTATACAAAGCAATCTACAGATTCAATGCAATCCCTATCAAGCTACCAACGGTATTTTTCACAGAGCTAGAACAAATAATTTCAAGATTTGTATGGAAATACAAAAAAACCTCGAATAGCCAAAGCAATCTTGGGAAAGAAGAATGGAACTGGAGGAATCAACTTGCCTGACTTCAGGCTCTACTACAAAGCCACAGTCATCAAGACAGTATGGTACTGACACAAAGACAGAAATATAGATCAATGGAACAAAATAGAAAGCCCAGAAAAATATCCACATACCTATGGACACCTTATCTTTGACAAAGGAGGCAAGAATATACAATGGAGTAAAGACAATCTCTTTAACAAGTGGTGCTGGGAAAACTGGTCAACCGCTTGTAAAAGAATGAAACTAGATCACTTTCTAATACCCCCACAAAAATAAACTCAAAATGGATTAAAGATATAAACGTAAGACTGGAAACTTCTAGAGGAGAACATAGGCAAAACACTCTCCGACATAAATCACAGCAGGATCCTCTATGATCCACCTCCCAGAATACTAGAAAGAAAAGCAAAAATAAACAAATGGGATCTAATTAAAATTAAAAGCTTCTGCACAACAAAGGAAACTATAAGCAAGGTGAAAAGACAGCGTTTTGAATGGGAGAAAATAAGAGCAAATGAAGCAACTGACAAACAACTAATCTCAAAAATATACAAGCAACTTATGCAGCTCAATTCCAGAAAAATAAACGACCCAATCAAAAAATGGGCCAAAGAACTAAATAGACATTTCTCCACAGAAGACATATGGATGGCTAACAAACACATGAAAAGATGCTCAACATCACTCATTATCAGAGAAATGCAAATCAAAACCACAATGTGGTACCATTTCACACCACTCAGAATGGCTGCAATCCAAAAGTCTGCAAGCAATAAATGCTGGAGAGGGTGTGGAGAAAAGGGAACCCTCTTACACTGTTGGTGGGAATGCAAACTAGTACAGCCACTATGGAGAACAATGTGGAGATTCCTTAAAATTTGCAAATAGAACTGCCTTATGACCCAGCAATCCCACTGCTGGGCATACACACCGAGGAAACCAGAATTGAAAAACATGTACCCCAATATTCATCACAGCACTGTTTATAATAGCCAGGACATGGAAACAACCTAGATGTCCATCAGCAGATGAATGGATAAGAAAGCTGTGCTACATATACACAATGGAGTATTACTCAGCCATTAAAAAGAATACATGTGAATCAGTTCTAATGAGATGGATGAAACTGGAGCCAATTATACAGAGTGAAGTAAGCCAGAAAGAAAAAACACCAATACAGTATAGTAACACATATATATGGAATTTAGAAAGATGGTAATGATAACCCTGTATGTGAGACAGCAAAAGAGACACAGATGTATAGAATGGACTTTTGGACTCTGAGAGAGAGGGAGAGGGTGGGATGATTTGGGAGAATGGCACTGAAACATGTATACTATCATGTAAGAAACGAATCCCCAGTCTGTGTTACAGGATACAGGATGCTTGGGGCTGGTGCACGGGGATGATCCAGAGAGATGACATGGGGTGGGAGGTGGGAGGGGGGTTCAGGATTGGGAACTCATGTACACCCGTGGTGGATTCATGTCAATGTATGTCAAAACCAATACAGTATTGTAAAGTAAAATAAAGTAAATATAAAAATTAAAAACAAATTTAAAAAATAAAATAAAAATATAAAAACAAATACTGTAATTTCCAAATCAATGACTACTTTTACATGCATTCTGATTTTCTAAGTTCAATAATGCATATCATATTGTTTATTTAAAACTCAGAAAAATTTATTCAACAATTAAATTTCCATTGAACATCTACTTGTAGAATGTGAGATAGATGAGTTTTATTTATTTCTTTATTTTTGATAATGAGTTTTAAAGTAAGGAATCAAGGATTCAGAGCAAAGGATTTTAAGTAAGTCACTGATATAAATATTACTTGACTCTAGATTGAATATTTGTTAAGAATATAATATTTACTCTATTATTCAAATAAAACAAAAAATCATGTTTACAATATCCCATAGTAAAAGATAACCAAATATGACCCATTCAAATTTTTCAAGTAGTGATTCTTCATCTTTATGGATAAAGAATAATATGTAGTAATTCAAATGTGGTATTCTTTATATTCTTTCTTTCTATTTATTTGGCAGTTCAAATGAAGAATCACAAACATGTAGGAGAGACACTACTTCAATTTTGCTTTCATTCTTCCAAGGAAGTACCATATTCATAAGACGATTACAAAGCATTTTCTTACATGATAGTATACATGTTTCAGTGCCATTCTCCCAAATCATCCCACCCTCTCCCTCTCCCTCAGAGTCCAAAAGTCCATTGTATACATCTGTGTCTCTTTTGCTGTCTCACATACAGGGTTAACATTACCATCTTTCTAAAATTCTGGCTTGCAAAGATTAAAAAGATGGAAAATTCATTTGTGAAAATGTAAATTTTTGAGATTACCGTAAATCCTTAATCATATTTTGGATTTCCAATATGATCTATGATAAATAACAATTTAACTTGATCGTAGTAGTTGCAAAGTGGCAAAACACCATAATGTTGCACCATATCACCAGCTCTGCAGAAAACCACTGTGATGTTGTATACAAATCTAAGCGAAACCTCATTTATAGGCAAAGGTAGCCACATAACTGTACATTTTGGACTTAATGACTTGAAGAGTACATGAAACTACATGAAAAGTAGGTAATCATATGAATGTAATGGTCACAGAGAGCAGCAGGAATGAAACCTTGAGTTACCGGGAATGTAATCATATTATACTCTTCAAATAAGTTGGACAAGAAAATGACTTTTTTAAACAAAATGTTAACCAGAATGTGAGAGATTGGCAGATTGGCAAAGTGGCAGTATGAGGGTGTGAATCTCAAAGTTAGGTCTAAGTTTTCAACAAGAAAGAGAATACAGGGAAATAAGAATAAGATGAAGAAGACAAGTTGCAAAACTGAACAACTGCTCAGTTTCAGGAGGCTAAAATCCTTCTTTCTTGTCTGATTTATTCTGAACATTTCCAGTTGAATTATTCTGTTTAAGGAAACAAAAGCAGATTTATTACACATGAATAAAGTATACACATTTATGATACCATCAGTATGTTGACATGGTGTCTAATTCTCTTCACATTATAAGACTTAAATTGTAATTTCCACTTTGTAAAAGTTGTCTATACATCTATCCATCTATCTATCTTCTATCTGTCACATGTCTATGTTTTAGGGCACACTACAGGCTAAGTAATAGAGAAATCATTGCTTTAAAATGTAATATCTGGCCTTAAGATGTGGTTCAGCTGGTAAAGATGTTTATTTAAAAGGATTTCTTGGTGGCTTAAATGGTAAGGAGTCTGCCTGCAGTGTGGGAGACCCGGGTTTGATTCCTGGGTTAGGAAGATCCCCTGGAGAAGGAAACGGCCACTTACTAAAGTACTCTTGCCTGAAAAATTCCATGGACAGAGGAGCCTGGCAGGCTACAGTCTATGGGGTTGCAAAGAGTCAGAAACAACTGAGCGATTCCACTTCTCAATTTTTTTTTTAAGGTGATTATAGTATCATGAGAAACGTTGGTTTAAATTAAATAGCCAAACCTATAAGGGTATTATATTTAAACAGTAATAAATGTAATAATGGAAAAATAACGCTATGAAGAGGAAGAGTCTCAAACAACTGAGTAATTTTCTATTTAATAATAAAGTAAGTTAATTTTATTGAATGAAAAATATGTAACAAGCACTGTGCTAAATATTTTAGGTAATAATCCATTTCCTCTACACAGCTTCCATATGAGAAAGCACCATATATTAATCTCACAGACAAGAAAACTGGGGCAGGGAGAGGTTGAGTAATCTGCTCAGTGAGTCTGATTTCAGAATTTGTACTTTCAACTCTTAATTTAGTTGACAAATGATGGAGTCAGTATCTGATTATAAGTCTTACTTTATTAAACATGTTGAATTTATTATAGATAATAAGATAGGACGTCTTCTCATAGTGGCTTATATCATTCAGTGTCCAGCAACAGTTAAATACCTGGTCAATGGCATTATTGGAGGACAGAAAATTATAGCTTTATTCATTGTGTGGTTTTTGTCATCAACGAACTATAGTGACAAAAAGGAAGGTATAGAAAAAAAAAGGCATTAAACTTGGAAGTCAAACATATTTGGGGTTCCCTCATAGTTCAGTTGGTAAAGAATCTGTCTGCAATGCAAGAGACCCCGGTTCAATTCCTGGGTCAGGAAGATCCACTGAAGAAGGCATAGGCTACCCACTCCAGTATTCCTGGGCTTCCCTTGTGGCTCAGCTGGTAAAGAATCCACCTGCATTGTGAGAGACCTGGGTTTGATCCCTGCATTGGGAAGATCCCCTGGAGGAAGGAAAGGCTACCCACTCCAGTATTCTGGCCTGGAGAATTCCATGGATACAGTCCTTAGGGTCACAAAGAGTCTGACACAACTGAGCCACTTTCACTTTTCACTTTCTAAGTTATGTGATTTTATGTTAGTAATCTGTAGTCTCTGTATGTTCATCTCTAGAACGGGGACTATAATACTGAAATAATAGTATTGGTGATAACATTAAGTGAAACAACAGTAGGCCAGAAAGATTTGTTCGGGTGTTCTGCAAGATCTGATGGAAGAAGTCGAACGAATATTTTGGCCAACTCAATATTAAAACAGTGCCTGATCTTTGAAAATTATTATTTCTTTTTCTCTCCTCCATATGTACATGTGTGAGTGTGAAAGTCTAAATATTCTTCAAATATCCACTACTCCAAAGAAAACATGTAGGAATAAAAATATTAGACTTATATCATCGTTTCCTGAAATACTCAACTATTTGTTTCAATACACTAGGATCGATTTTCATTAAAAAAAAAAAAGAAAAGAAAAAAAAAAAACCTACGAGTTAGAGCTGATGATCTTTCAGATAGGTGGAAAGGAAAATGCAGCTCTTTTACAATAGTTACTGCTCCTTAGGAAAGTGAATCAGACACGCAGATAATATCACTCAAATGGCAGAAAGTAAAGAGGAACTAAAGAACCAGTTGATGAGAGTGAAAGAGGAGAATGAAAAAGCTGCTTTGAAACTCAACATTCAAAGAACTAAGATCATGGTATCTGGTCCCATCACTTTGTGGCAAATAGAAGTTGAAAAGAAGTGACAGACTTTATATTTTTGGGATCCAAAACCACTGGGGGTGGTAACTGCATCCTTGAAATTAAACCACATTTGCTCCTTAGAAGGAAGGTTATGTCCAAACTAGACAGCATATGAAAAAGCAAAGACATCACTTTGCTGATGAAGGTCAGTCTAGTCAAAGCTATGGCTTTTCCAGTTGTCATATATGGGTGGGAGAGCTGGATCATAGAGAAGGCTGCACGTTGAAGAATTGATGCTTTTGAATTGTGACACTGGAGGAGATTCTTGAGAGTCCCTTGGACTGCAACGAGATCCAACCAGTCAATCCTAAAGGAAATCAGTCCTGAATATTCATTGAAAAGACTGATGCTGAAGCTGAAGCTCCAAAAATTTGGCTACCTGATGCAAAAAGCAGACTCATAGGAAAAGACCCTGATGCTGGGAAAAACTGAAGGCAGAATAAGAAAAGGGTGGCAGAGGATGAGATGATCAGATAGCACAACTGACTCAGTGGACATGAGACAGTGGAGAAGAGGGAATCCTGGTATGCTGTAGTCCATGGGGTCACAAAGAGTTGGACATAGTGACTGAACAGCAAACAACAACAGGGAAAGTTCATTAAATATTCTCTATTTTCTCATGGAAGCATCAGTCATCACATTTCTGAATTTGTTCAGTAACTGTAGGATCTGTCAGATTTAACTTTTAAAGGAGAAGAACAGTGATTTAAGAGGCTATTCTAACATTTTTTCAAGAGAGATTTTATCATTAATAAAAATTGATTCCCTAATTTTTAGGTAAAAATCCAAGGTACTCTGCTCATGGGATTCTCCAGGCAAAAATACTGGAGTGGGTTTCCATCTCCTTCTCCAGGGGATATTCCCATCCCAGGGATTGAACCTGGGTATCCTGCATTGCAAGCAGATTCTTTACCATCTGAGTTACCAGTGAAATCCAGGGTCAACTGAAGTACTTCACTACTTCAAAAAGCATTTCATGAGCACATACTTACTCTATGGCCAACACAGTGTTCAATAGAAACTAAAAAAAAAAAAAAAAAATCAGGTTATCTGAGGCCAATTAGTCAATTCATGAAAGTAGTGGGTGAAATCCTTTTATATCTCAAACTTGTGTGCATGAGCACATAACTATGAGCACCATATTTCTAATGTCAGTTATAAACATCAGTGACAGCATGGGTCACCTGAGTTTCTGAACAGTACTGTTGCCTTAAAAATAATGCTTTGTCAGAGTCACTCGGTCCTTCCAGAAATTGTTTTATACCTGCAAAAAGGGAGGCAGTTTGTTCACTTTCAAAATGGACAATTTTTTTAATGCTGCAATCAGTACTGAACCTTTATTTAGTGTCAAGCCCGTCTAGATTATAAAGATAGATACATGGACCCTGGGATCACAACATTTGAAATAATAAAAGGGCTAGTTTTACATAACTGAATATGTTTGTATTCTTAAAAATAATAGATTTCTAGATATTTAAGTAGAATTCAACAAGCTATAAATTGAATGTTACAAGTTAAAAGAATAGCTATTTATTTGTATGTATGTTTTAACAAAATTTATAAGCAATCTGACTTTCAAAATAAAGTTATTTCAATAACAATAAAGAAACAATATATAGTAATGGAAAGATAGAAATAATTGTATGGGATAACATAGAATTAATGACTATAAAAATATTGAGCAAAAATAAGCTCTAAGATGAAAAGGATGCTTTGAAATAAAGTGAGAAAAATAAAGGTGTCAGTTGGGGGGATAATAATATTTGTGTCATCCTTTTCCTTTGAAAGTAACATCCAACACTGATTTTGCTCAGACACTTTCTGGTCTGACATAATATTGAATGGGACTTATTGGTATATTTTGGCAGGTGCATAAAAAAATCAACAAGTTTTTGTTTTGTGCAATTATAAGACTCCCTTCAATTTACTCTGAATAAATGGATCCTTTCCTCTATAACATCAGCCCTTTCCTTTTCTTTATTATAGCACTTAACACTTTTTTTTACTTGTATGTTTACAGTTTCATGAAACTGTGCAACACTAGTGCTCCTTGCAGGTTCCTTAGTATGTGAAGCAGTTCTTGGCTCATTGTAGATACCTGCTAAACATTCATTAACTTAGATATATAAGAATTAATTGTCACAAAGGACAATTGTGGGTAAAATTCGAGCAATGGTATTGACAGAAAATATCTGCCACATCCTGAAAAAATAGATTACTAGAGAGGAGAGAAAGCATGAAAACCCTAGGAGGTTGGAATTACTTTGATAAACTCTAGAGATGATATAATTCCTGCAGTGGCAAACCCTAAATATTTGTTTGAATCATTCTTTGTTTCAGGAATTAATATATATAAATAAATTGTTTGGAAATATTTATTTTCTGTTATGGCCTAAGGAGAAAATGTCTGATTGAAAATGACTGTCACAGGTGGAGAAAAATAAATGGATGTCATTTATGGACATGAGGGTGCCATTACACATTGTCTCCCTTAGTTGACAGCAAGTCTTATCAGCAGTTGTGATCACATTCTTCTAAACCATGGGATCAAAGCCCCTTCATGGTAAATGATACAAAATTATAAAATACTATAACTTAGCTCACCATAGTGAACATGTGTTATTAACAACTTTGTATATATATGTACATATATGGCCATACCATACATTGATTTGTGGATATTAGAGAAATATTATAGAAATATAAAAAATATTGTTAATAATGGTAAATTTGAGAAGTGAGATTGGAAGATCAGAGTGGGACAAAGAAAAGGAAATCATTTACTTTATATTCTTTTAGAGATTAAATGTTTTTCTATGAAAATGTACAACTTTTTAATGTAAAATTAATGTATATATACAGATATAAACATAAAAATGAAATACCTACATATATAATGCCCAACGTTTTACACACAATGCACTCCAATGTCACCTGTAAAACTATAAACTGAGTCTTTAGCTTTTCTGTCATTACCTTATAGCTTTCAATCATGGATTTAAAATCGACATTTCTGTAATGCAGTTAAACTTGGTCCGGTTCTCATAAATATAACTTTTATTTAATACATAAAAAAAGACACGGCAATTTTAGTTCAAAAGTACCTTTCTTCTAATCAATTTCCAAAAGGCTTGTTTCACATCCTTGTTCCTCAAACTATAAATGATGGGGTTCAACATAGGGCTTACAAAAGTGTAGAAAACAGCAATGGTTTTGGACTGCTCCACTGACTGGTCTGTGGGAGGTCTAAGGTACATACAGAACAGGGTCCCATAAAACACAATCACTGCCGCCAGATGGGACCCACAGGTGGAAAAAGCTTTGTGCCTGCCTTCACCAGAGCTCATCCTCAGGATGGCAGTGAGAATGAAGATGTAGGAGATGAGGATTATGAGAAGAGATTTGGAGAGGTTAAATCCTGCCACCACAAACATGGATGTCTCCTTAATGTAAGTGTCAGAGCAGGAGAGTCGAATGAGGGGTGGGTCAGCGCAATAGAAGTGATAAATGACATTGGAGCCACAGAAGGTCAAGCGGTATGTCCACATGGTTTCCATCAGGCCACTAAGGAACCCGTAGGTATATGGGCCAGCAATCAGGCGAATGCAGACCCCCTTGGACATTTTGCTGCTATAAATCAAAGGATTGCAGATGGCCATGTACCTATCATAAGCCATCACAGCTAGCATGTAATATTCAGTAATCACTATGGCAATGAAAAAATAGCACTGGATTAAACAAGCAGTGTAGGAAATGTTTTTTTTTTTTTTTTTTTCCTCTGATAAGAAATTCACCAACATCTTGGGAGTCACGTTAGTGGAATACCACAAATCCAAGCAGGACAAACTGGCAAGAAAAAAGTACATAGGGGTGTGGAGGCATGAATCTATCTTGATCAATAGCAACATCCCAAGGTTCCCTCCCATGGTGATCAGACAGATCCCCAGGAACAGCACAAAGAGGATGGGCTGAAGATCTGGACGATCTGTTAATCCCAAAAGAACAAATTCAGTCACGAAGGTGGAATTTCCTCTGCCTATTTTCTTAGGTGCCAGCATTGTTCACTTCAGTCAGTCAATCAGTTCAGCCGCTCAGTCGTGTCCCACTCTTTGTGAGATCACTTAGATAAATTAAAATTATTCACTTAGATAAATTAAAATAAGAAGTGAATGAGAAGTTCATCATACATTTCTTCTCTATCTTTCTTGTGTTCCCTTTCTCTCTTTTTCTTCGACCCTCAGTTACCCTCACACATAGCTATCATCAGTCATAGTCTCAGACTGAAGGAGGTAAGACTTTTAATAAGGTCACAATCCCTAATAGCTAAGTATACAATGTAGAGATGATTCCCAAACAGAATGTCTCTTGTGTCTCCACCTTATTTTGGAATGAGGGAAAGTGAAAGTGAAAGTGAAGTTGCTCAGTCATGCCCGACTCTTTGCGACCCCATAGACTGTAGCTACCAGGCTATTCTGTCCATGGGATTTTCCAGGCAAGAGTACTCAAGTGGGTTGCCATTTCCTTCTCGAGGGGATCTTCCCAACCCAGTGGTCAAACTGGGGTCCCCTGCATTGCAAGCAGATGCTTTACCATCTGAGCCACCAGGGCAGTCTCATTGGAATGAGGGATATATAACCCAAAGTTTATCTTAAAATGGCTTCAACCACCAACTGTTACTTACAGATTGCTGTAAAATTGTAGATTCATCATTGGCCCCAAGGATGATTCTGGAAAAAATGGTGAGCATGTTTGGAAACACTTTTGCAGTCTTTAGTAGTATGTGCATATTTATTTGTTTATTAGTCATGCCACATGCAGGATCTTAGTTACCTGACCAGGGATCAGGGACCTGGCTGGTGACCCCTGCAGTGGAAGCAGAGTCTTAACCACTGAAAAACCATGAAAGCTTCCCAGTATGTGCATGCTTAGAAATTCAAACATTGAAAATTGTATTTCCTACTTACTGTATTGTTGTTGTTGTTTAGTTGCTAAGTGATGCTCAACTCTTTTGTGACCCCATGGGCTATAGCTTACCAGACTTCTCTGTCCATAGGATTTCCCAGGCAAGAATACTGGAGTGGGTTGCCAATTCCTTCTTAAGGGGATCTTCCTGATCCAGGGATTGAACCCGCATCTCCTCCATTGGTAGGTGGATTCTTTACACTGAGTATTAGAGTCCCACATTATAGGAATTTGAAGAAAAATTACTGAGGCCTATTTTACCAATCACTCATCTCCAACTCTTTGCTAACTCATGGACTATAGTCTGTCAACCTCCTCAGCTCATGGAATTATCCAGGCAATCATACTATTGTGAGTAGCCATTCTCCTATCCAAGGGATCTTCCCATCCCAGGAATCAAGCCTGAGTCTTCCACATTGCAGCCAGATTCTTTACAGTCTCAGCCACAGGGGACGTTCCACTTTATTACTTTGTCCCCACAATACAGGAGCATGTAGCATTCCTATCTAAATAGACCAAAAAAAAAAAAAAAAGACTCCAGATTCAGAAATAACAGTCATGTATGAATTATAGGAATAATTTTTCATTCAGAAGAGTTTATGCAGATAAAGGAAGAGAGATTTGGATAGGGGAAAAGAGAAGTGGCAAAAACTTATATCATAGTTCTGTTTGCTTATCCATTTATGTATTCATTTTTCACTTATCTAAGATAGCACTTAAGAAGTTTATAGCATATAGCAAAATTTGGTAACTTTGGGCTTCCCTGGTGGCTCAGAGGTTAAAGTGTCTGCCTCCAATGTGGGAGACCTGGGTTCGATCCCTGGGTCGGGAAGATGCCCTGGAGAAGGAAATGACAAGCCACTCCAGTATTCTTGCCTAGAGAATCCCATGGACGGAGGAGCCTGGTAGGCTACAGTCCACTGGGTCGCAAAAGAGTCGGACATGATTGAGCAACTTTACCTTTCACCTTGTGCTGCTAGGGGAATGGAAATTTGACTCTAATCTTCCTAGCATCACATGGTTCAATTAACTCAATTTAGGCCAATTTATATAATAAATAGTTCAATTATTTTCTTTACAGATTGCAATGGTCCAAAGTTGTTTAAGAAAAAAAAAAACTATCAACAGAGGTAGAATCATTCTTAATGCAGAGCTTCAGTTCATTTCAGTTCAGTTCTGTTCAGTCGCTCAGTCATGTCCAACGATTTGTGAACCCCTTAATCACAGCACACCAGGTCTCCCTGTCCATCACCATCTCACGGAGTTAACTCAAACTCATGTCCAGAGTCGGTGATGGCATCCAGCCATCTCATCCTCTGTCGTCCTCTTCTCCTCCTGCCCTCATTTCCTCCCAGCATCAGTCTTTTCCAAAAGTTAACTTTTCACATCAGGTGGCCAAAGTATTGGAGTTTCAGCTTTAGCATCAGTCCTTCCAAAGAATACTCAGGACTGATCTCTTTTAGAATGGACTGGTTGGATCTCCTTGCCATCCAAGGGACTCTCAAGAGCCTTCTCCAACACCACAGTTCAAAAGCATCAATTCTTCAGTGCTCAGCTTTCTTCACAGTCCAACACTCACATCCATACATGACCACTGGAAAAAACATAGCCTTGACTAGATGGACCTTTGTTCCAAAGTAATGTCTCTGCTTTTCAATATGCTATTTATGTTGGTCGTTAAGTTTCCTTCCAAGGAGTAAGTGTCTTTTAATTTCATGCCTGCAATCACCATCTGCAGTGATTTTGGAGCTCAAAATAAATAAATAAATAAATAAATAAATAAATAAATAAATAAAGTCTGACACTGTTTCCACTGTTTCCCCATGTATTTGCCAGGAAGTGAAAGGACCAGAGGCCATGACCTTAGCTTTCTGAATGTTGTGCTTTAAGACAACTTTTCACTTTCCTCTTTCATTTTCATCAAGGGGCTTTTTATTTCCTCTTCAGTTTCCGCCATAAGGGTGGTGTCGTCTGTATATCTGAGGTTAGTGATATTTCTCCCAGCAATCTTGATTCCAGCTTGTGCTTCTTCTAGACCAGCGTTTCTCATGATGTACTCTGCATATATGTTAAATAAGCAGGGTGACAATATACAGCCTTGACATACTCCTTTTCCTATTTGGAACCAGTCTGTTGTTCCATGTGCTGTTCTAACTGTTGCTTCCTGACCTCGTATAGGTTTCTCAAGAGGCAGGTCAGGTGGTCTGGAATTCCCATCTCTTCAAGAATTTTCCACAGTTTATTGTGATCCACACAGTCTTTGGCATAGTAAATAAAGCAAAAGTAGATGTTTTACTGGAACTCTCTTGCTTTTGTCATGATCCAGCGGATGTTGACAATTTGATCTCTGGTTCCTCTGCCTTTTCTAAAACCAGCTTGAACATCTGGAAGTTCATAGATCATATACTGCTGAAGCCTGGCTTGGAGAATTTTGAGCATTACTTTACCAGTGTGTCAGATGCGTGAAACTGTGTGGTACTTTGAGCATTCTTTGGCATTGCCTTTCTTTGGAATTGGAATGAAAACTGACCTTTTCCAGTTCTGTGGCCACTGCTGAGTTTTCCAAATTTGCTGGCATATTGAGTGCAACATTTTCACAGCATCATCTTTCAGGATTTGAAATAGCTCAACTGGAATTCCATCACCTCCACTAGATTTATTCGTAGTGATGCTTTCTAAGGCCCACTTGACTTCACATTCCAGGATATCTGGCTCTAGGTGAGTGATCACACCACCGTGGTTATCTGGGTGGTGAAGATCTTTTTTGTACAGTTCTTCTGTGTATTCTTGCCACCTCTTCTTAATATCTTCTGCTTCTGTTTGATCCATACCATTTCTGTCCTTTATCGAGCCCATCTTTGCATAAATGTTTCCTTGGTATCTCTCATTTTCTTGAAGAGATCTCTAGTCGTTCCCATTCTGTTGTTTTCTTCTATTTCTTTGCATTGATCACTGAGAAAGGCTTTCTTATCTCTCCTTGCTATTTTTTGGAACTCTGCTATTCAGATGTTTATATCTTTCCTTTTCTCCTTTGCTTTTCACTTCTCTTCTTTTTACAGCTATTTGTAAGGCCTCCCCAGACAGCCATTTTGCTTATTTTGCATTTCTTTTCCATGGGGATGGTCTTGATCCCTGTCTCCTGTACAATGTCACGAACCTCCATCCACATTTCATCAGGCACTCTATCTATCAGATCTAGGCCCTTAAATCTATTTCTCACTTCCACTGTATAATCATAAGGGATTTGATTTAGGTCATATCTGAATTGTTAAGTGGTTTTCCCTACTCACTTCAATTTAAGTCTGAATTTGACAATAAGGAGTTCATGTTCTATGCCACAGTCAGCTCCTGGTCTTATTTTTGCTGACTGTATAGAGCTTCTCCACCTTTGGCTGCAAAGAATATAACCAATCTAATTTCAGGGTTGACCATCTGGCAATGTCCATGTGTAGAGTCTTCTCTTGTGTTGTTGGGAGAGGGTGTTTGCTATGACCAGTGTGTTCTCTTGGTAAAACTCTATTAGTCTTTGCCCTGTTTCATTTAATATTCTAAGGCCAAATTTGCCTGTTACCACAGTTGTTTCTTGACTTCTTGCTTTCACATTACAGTCCCCTATAATGAAAAAGACATCTTTTTTGGGTGTTAGTTCTAAAAGGTCTTGTAGGTCTTCATAGAACCATTCAATTTCAGCTTCTTCAGCATTACTGATTGGGGCATAGAACTGGATTACTGTGATATTAAATGGTTTGCCTTGAAAATGAACAGAGATCATTCTGTCGTTTTTGAGATTGCATCCAAGTACTGCATTTCAGACTCTTTTGTTGACCATGATGGATACTCCATTTCTTCTAAAGGATTCCTTCCCACAGTAGTAGATATAATGGTCATCTGAGTTAAATTCACCCATTCCAATCCATTTTAATTTGCTAATTCCTAGAATGTCAACATTCACTCTTGCCATCTCCTGTTTGACCACTTCCTATTTGCCTTGTTTCATGAACCTAACATTTCAGGTTCCTATGCATATTGCTCTTTATAGCATCGGACCATGCTTCTATCACCAATCACATCCACAGCTGGATATTGTTTTTGCTTTGGCTCCATCCCTTCATTCTTTCTGGAGTTATTTTTCCACTGATCTCGAGTAGCATATTGGACACCTACTGACCTGGGGAGTTCCTTTTTCAGTATCGTTTCATTTTACTTTTTCATATTGTTCATGGGGTTCTCAAGGCAAGAATACTGAAGTGGTATTCCATTCCCTTCTCCAGTGGACCACATTCTGTCAGACCTCTCCACCATGACCCGCCTGTCTTGGGTGGCCACACATGGCATGGCTTAGTTTCATTGAGTTAGACAAAGCTGCAGTCCATGTGATTAGATTCACTAGTTGTCGGTGATTTGGTTTCAGGGTGTCTGTCCTCTGTTGCCTCTTGAAACACTACTGTCTTACTTGGGTTTGTCTTACCTTAGAAATGGGGTATCTCTTTATGGCTGCTCCAGCAAAGTGCAGCCACTGCTCCTTACCTTGGACAAGGGGTATCACCTCACGGCCGCCCCTGCTGACCTTGAACCTAGAGTAGCTCCTCTCGGCCCTCCTGCACCCGCACAGCCACCAATCCTTGGATGTGAAGTTGCTCCTATCAGCCCTGCCCCTGACCTCGGACGTGGGGTCATTCCTCTCGGCGGCTCCTGCACCATCACAGCCTGGCACTCTTGGCCACTGCCCCTGACCTCAGACCTGAGGTAGCTCCTCTTGGCCACTGGCCGCCACCCCTGACCTTGGGCGAGGGGTAGCTCCTCTTGGCCACACTTCTGTGCTGTCTGTCGCAGCTGGCGCACTTCTGATACTAACCCAGCAGCCACTCACGATAGTCTAATTTTAACTGGTCTTTCCAAGTTGTGTGTTCTAAGATCTTGTGTGTGTGTGTGTGTGTGTGTGTGTGAATCACTCAGTTGTGTCACTCTTTGCAACCCTAAGGACTGTTGCCCACCATCCTCCTCTGCCATGGAAGCCTCCAGGAAAGAATACTGGAGTGGGTTGCCATTCCCTTCTTCAGGGGGTATTTCTGATTCAGAGACTGAACCTGAGTCTCCCACATTGAAGATAGATTATTTATCATCTGAGCCATCTAAGATCTTAAGTGAAGTGAAGTGAAGTGAATTCGCTCAGTCATGTCCAACTCTTTGCGACCGCCATGGACTGTCGCCTACCATGTGCCTCCGTCCATGCGATTTTCCAGGCAAGAGTACTGGAGTGGGTTGTCATTTCCTTCTCCAGAGGATCTTCCTGATTCTGGGATTGAACCCAGGTCTCGTGCATTGTAGACAGACACTTTACCATCTGAGCCACCAGGGAAGTCTTAACAGTTAAGACCTTAAGAGCTTCCAAATTTAAAGAAATATCTGAATTTATTATTTTGTGTGTAAAACTTACAAAATACAGCATTGGAAAATAATCTGAATTTTAAACGTATTCTCAACCAGAGCATTACAAATCTGTGTGCTTGATATATTGAAATGCAGATAACAATATATTGACTATATTTACAGTATCTAAGTTGTTCCTAGAGGTTGAATTAAGTACCCTCAGAAGTTAGCTACTTTAATTTTGTGATATTTCCAAGATGGCATATGAGTTATTCATTATAATAAGGTAATCTTTGTACACAAACAGCAGTCAACTCTACATGTATGTGAGTCACATTGCCAGGGAAATAAAGGTAAATGGTAACAGTGCTTACCTCAAAAGATTTGTTTGGTGTATTCATGGTAAAGGAGATAAATGAAGAGAAAATTAACATTAGAAGTGATTTAGAAAGCCCAGAGATAAATCCACACACCTGTGGCCACCTTATATTTGACAAACGAGGCAAGAATATGCAGTGGATTAAAAACAATATCTTTAACAAGTGGTGCTGGGAAAACTGGTCAACCACTTGTAAAAGAATGAAACTAGATCACTTTCTAACACCATACACAAAAGTAAACACAAAATGGATTAAAGATTTAAACATAAGACCAGAAACTATAAAACTGCTAGAAGAGAACATAGGCAAAATACTCTCTGACATAAATCACAGCAGGATGCTCTATCATCCACCTCCCAGAATATTGGAAATAAAAGCAAAAATAAACAAATGGGACCTAATTAAAATTAAAAGCTTCTTCACAACAAAGGAAACTATAAGCAAGTTGAAAAAACAGCTTTCAGAATGGGAGAACATAATAGCAAATGAAGCAACTGACAAACAACTAATCTCAAAAACATATGAGCAACACCTGCAGCTAAATTCCAGAAAAATAAACAACACAATCAAAAAATGGGCCAAAGAATTAAATAGACATTTCTCCAAAGAAGACATACAGAAGGCTAACGAACATATGAAAAGATGTTCAACATCACTAATTATCAAAGAAATGCAAATTAAAGCAACAATGAGGTACCATTTCAAGACAGTCAGAATGGCTGCGATCCAAAAGTCTACAAGCAATAAATGCTGGAGAGGGTGTGGAGAAAAGGGAACCCTCTTACACTGTTGGTGGGAATGCAAATTAGTACAGCCACTATGGAAAACAGTAAGGAGGTTCCTTATAAAACTGAAAAAGAACTGCCTTATGACCCAGCAATCGCACTGCTAGGTATATACACTGAGGAAACCAGAATTGAAAGAGACACATGTACCCCAGTGTTCATCACAGCACTGTTTATAATAGCCAGGACATGGAAGCAATCTAGATATCCATCAGCAGATGAATGGATAAGAAAGCTGTGGTACTTATACACAATGGAGTATTACTCAGCCATTAAAAAGAATACATTTGAATCAATTCTAATGAGATGTATGAAACTGGAGCTGATTATCCAGAGTGAGGTAAGCCAGAAAGAAAAACACCAATACAGTATACTAATGCATATATATGGAATTTAGAAAGATGGTAATGATAACCCTGTATGCGAGACAGCAAAAGAGACACAGATGTATAGAACAGTCTTTTGGACTCTGAGGGAGAGGGAGAGGGAGAGGGTGGGATGATTTGGGAGAATGGCATTGAAACATGTATAATGTCATATAAGAAACAAACCGCCAGTCTAGGTTTGATGCAGGGTGCAGGATGCTTGGGGCTGGTGCACTGGGATGACCTGGAGGGATGGTTTGGGGGAGGGGGAGGGTGAGGGTGGGATCAGGATTGGGAACACTTGTACACCTCTGGCGGATTCATGTTGATTTATGCCAAAACCAATACAATGTTGTAAAGTAAATTAATAATAATAATAATAATAATGATTTTAAAAAAAAGGGGGAAAAAGAAGTGATTAGTTCAATAATAAAGATTTGAATGGAGTAATTAATTGTGTTCTAGAATCGGTATATGGATCAAAGAATAATAACATTTAACAAGAGTTTGAAGGAAAATTAACAATTTTCTACAAGGACAAGGGTAAAGAGTACTTTCAGATAGAGTGAACATGCAGATACAAAAGGCTTTCAAGAGAAATCAAATAAATCCATAGGTATATTTTCAAGGATTAATTTTCTACAAGAATGAATTCTTTTTACAGTACAGAAGAAAACATGTTAAAGGGAAAACAGTTAAATAAACTGAAAGTCCCCATCACAAGCTAAGAAATGTAGATATCCTTGAAAGCTACAAGGTAGCATATCTCTGAATTTTTCTAGAAAGTATGTGTTACACCCAAATTATGGTGATGGATTAGATCCAATGTTTTCTGTTAATTTGTCAACTAAATAATTTGCAGGGCTTAAATCTATACCTTTGGTCTTTGGGAAGAAAATACAATAATTAGAGAATCAGAATTTATGTAAATAACAAAAGTATTCTTACCAGAGCACTTGAGTTTTTCTGGCTTATTGGTACAGAATTCGCTTGCAATGTAGGTAGACCCAAGTTCAGTCCCTGGGTGGGGAAGATCTCCTGGAGTATGAAATCGCAACCCACTCCATTATTCTTGCCTGGAAATCCCATGGACGATGCAATCACCGGGGCACAAAGAGTCAGGCACAGCTGAGCAACTAATTCTTTCACTCACCACAATGACGAGTCCATTTTGAAAATATTTGTTTAGAATATACAAAGCTTCCATTTAAGTGGCATAAAGACACTTATCTAATCTTTAAATCTCTATGCTTATGCTGTAAATAACAGCACCTGTTTAGTCACTGTATTACCTTTAACAACAAATAAAGACAAAAATACGACAAAGTTTCATATAGACAAAGCTATGGTTTTTCCAGTAATCATGCATGGATGTGAGACGTCAATCATAAAGAAGGCTAAGCACTGAAGAACTGGCACTTTTGAACTGTTGTGCTAGAAACTCTTGAGAGCCCCTTGGACAGCAAGGAGGTCAAATCAGTGCATCCTAAAGGAAATCAATCCTGAATATCCACTGGAAGGACTGATGCTGAAGCTGAAGCTCCAGTACTTTGGCCACTTGATGCAAAGAGATGACTCAATGGAAAAGATCCATATGCTGGGAAAAATTGAAGGCAAGAGGAGAAAGATCAACAGAGGATGAGATGGCTAAATGGCATCACTGACTCAACAGACCTGAGTTTGAGCAAACTCAGAGCTAGTGATGGACAGAGAAGACTGGTATGCTACACTTCGTGAGGTTGCAAAGAGTTGTACATGACTTAGCAACTAAACAACAAAAGACAAAAATAGATATAATCAAAAATAAAAGAGAGAATTTAATCTGACTACTTTTTATTCTTTCCTTTAAATAGATTCAATGAGCACACTCCAAAATTTAGGGGGGAAAAAAAGACTATATTTTCATAGTAGTCTCCCTCCCATACACATGGTTGCTTCAATTTTACAAAGCAATTATGCTTTTTTATTTTATTTTACCTTTAGAAAAATCCTTCAACTGATATAAATAAGATGTATTAATAATGAGGATAATGGGGCAGAGATAAACATTGTTTGCTATAACCTGAGTTTTTTATATTACTGTTTTAAAAACTATTCAGCAGGGCTTCCCAGGTGGCTCACTGGTAAAGAATCTGCCTGTCAATGCAGCAGAGGTGGGTTTGATCCCTGGTAGGATGATTCCACATGCTGTGGGACAGCTAAGCCTGTGCACTACAACTACTGTGAAAGCAAATATTTTAAGTACTTTCAAATATTTATAATTTTCACACATTTTAAATTGTCTGTGTTGAAATTAGTAACATTAAGTTCTTTTAAAATCATATTTACCTGAGTTTCTCCACTTCTCTTTTTTCACCTCTATTTTGCCATCCATGACACTATTATCAAGAGTGATCAGCAGCCCACCAGACTCCCCTGTCCCTGGGATTCTCCAAGAAAGAATGCTGGAGTGGGTTTCCATTTCCTTCTCCAATGCATGAAAGTGAAAAGTGAAAGGGAAGTCGCTCAGTCGTGTCTGACTCTTCGTGACCCCCTGGACTGCAGCATACCAGGCTCCTCCATCCATGGGATTTTACAGGCAAGAGTACTGGAGTGGGGTGTCATCGCCTTTTCCACAAGAGTGTTCTAATTACGTTTTTGGTCTAACTCACACTTTAACAGCCTGTGGTAACTGCAAACCATAATTCTCAACATCTCAGTTAAAAATTCTTTGAAAACTTAAATGTGCATCTTGCAAATATAAATGGCACTGAAGATTTTTGATAAATTCAGGCATTGCTTTAGAATTAAAGCCTTTTTTTCCCACTGAAAATATCTGAAATTTTAATAGAAATTCATTTGAAAATTAGTTCTGTTTCCATAAGGAAATGGTTATAGAGCTTGAGATATGTCAAAGACTCATGTCCAATGGCTATGAGAATGACTTTTGATAGCTTTCCATTTAATTTTTACTGCACCCAGTATTTCCTATGGTTAGAAATATTGTTTATTTGATACTTATCAAAGTAGTAACTAAATTTATCCTCCACAACTCTTTCATTTTTAACTCCTTTTCTGATATGAAATACGAAGTAATTTGTATTAAATTATTGTATCAGCTATACTTCAATATGAAATAAAAAGTTTGAAATTTTGGGGAAAATTATTGGAGACATTGCTGAACTAGTTTTAAAATAACCATGAAT
The DNA here is from genome assembly GCF_032405125.1 of Capricornis sumatraensis. NCBI lineage: Eukaryota > Metazoa > Chordata > Mammalia > Artiodactyla > Bovidae > Capricornis > Capricornis sumatraensis. The sequence goes on from NC_091084.1 coordinate 2,758,466, forward strand.
ATTTTGCTCTCTGCTGGAGAAATATCACACACAAACTTTAAGTAAACTTTAGTAAGGCAAGGAACTAGACATCCTTCTAAAAATGGTTTTCTCGTGGGACATTGATATTCCTTTTTTATTTTTTTAATGTCCAGTTTGAAATTCTGGGTGATTAGTAGTCAAGGTTGGTAGTTATCATTTTTTGAAAGTCTAAGTTAATTTTCTTTTCTCAAGAAATATAACTGAAATAAACTCCACATTATGTTTTGCTGGCTCAAAAATGTCAAACTGCTTTCCTCCGGATTGGAACAAACCAGAATAAACTAGGTAACAGAGAAAATATAGAAGTATTTATCCTAATGAACTTGGTTCACAAGGATATTGATATTCATATATGTTTATACTCTGTTATGCACAGGTGTGAGAAAAAAATCTTTACTTGCAATTTAGTAGGAATTATTGATCCAAAAACCAGAGGTGCTATTTATGGTAAATTGATAAACATAGTAAATATTCGGTAGAATCTTGGAGTTCCAAGAATTTCCTCTTCTCCCTCACCAAGAAAAACAAAACACAACAAGAAAAATATCAATCAGTGAAAGTACAAAGCTCACCTCTTCAGGTGACACTGTTACCCAGAATACTACTCATTGAAATGTTTATAGTAGAAAAGTTTTCCCACTTCTGGATCCATTTAAAATTGTATAGCAGACTAATTTTGAACTGTTGTCACATTTACTAAAAAATTTAAGTTCCCAAGTCTACAATTTTGTGGTCCTTTAAGATGAAATGGTAGGAGAAAAGGGTATACTGAAGCCAAGAAAAGGACAACAGAAAGTGGAAGTGAGTTATTGAAATTCAGTTTCAGTCTAGGAACTATCTCAACTTGTCATAAAGACATAGATAAGTCTCTAAGAATAGCTTAACAAGTAATGATATTTTAAGATAGTAAATGATGAAGACAGATAAGTCATGTATATGATGGACTCATACATCTCAAGTGAATATAAATTTCCCAAGGGGAGCCGCCCTTGTCTGCTGTGCCATAATAAACCTCAGCTCTTCTCCCTCCTATGTCTTTCTAGTTCAATATCTCAGAAATGTAAGGACAAAGTGCATTATGTGATTACAGTACACACAGTGGTTTTTACTACCCAATGGTAAATCAGTAAATCTCTCTTGAGTCTTCATTTATAAAATAATCTTTTTTATCTTGCTATAGATTACTTTCTCCCATGGACTTCAGAGTCCTCACTTATTCAATATCAGACTTTATCTATGCATTTTTAATCAGTTTTGTGTTTTGCTAGAATGAGTATAATTCCTGTTGAATCTGTCTCTCTTTTAAATTATTTCATACTTTTTTTTAAGGGGGTGGGATATTCTTTCAACAGATATTATTCTAAAAAGGTTTATATGATTCTCAAGTGCTCACTGTAATATGGTTATTTGATGTGTGTTAAATTACTGAATAAATGAAAATAATGTTATTTGTAGAATGAGGAATGTAAACACAGACCAATCTAAATAAGAAATTTATGCACAGTGACTCATTTTAACTAGCTAAGAAATTAAGATAGCTTTCAAAACTGCTTTTGTTGTCATCTGACTACTGCTGTCTAAAGATCCAAAACTGAAACAGTAAGAGAAAGTGCAGGTACAGAAGTCAGAATTTTCATTCCTACCTGACCCAAGGAAAGATTCTCTCAGGGATTTAAGTAGCCCAAGTGATGTGTTTGCTAAGAATGATTTATACCCACCTTATAATTTGGAGCTTTTATCCCTAAAGCATTTTTCAGCACACTCTGAAAAAATAATAACAATGTTATTGCAAGAGAAATCTCCTGAGAAATAGTAATTTGTATGGATTTATACTCATTAGAGTCTTGGGATTTTCACAATGTCATTTCATCAATTTCAGTTATTTTGAACTGATTGCTTTGGATTGTCAAGAGATTTTTGCATTATGGATCACCACTTTTTTTAATTGGGTCAATGGAACAATTAATAAAGTTATAAAATGATCACATAATTCATTCACTATGATGTTTTTGTGTTAACATTTCAGTCTGAATGGTGTTTTTGCAAATGCTTTTCCCTAAATTATTATTGAGTGAATGCTTGTTAAAAATATTTTAATATCCAGAATAAAGTGAATAAATTATAAGACACAGGGAGAAACATCAGTTGGACAAGATATCATAATGAGTTGTCATAAAGTCAGTGCAAAATGTGAGGTCCAGGTGTTGGAAAGTAATATTTTATAGAAACCTGGTGACCATGTAATTTAGCAATGCTATTTATTTGATCACAAATGGAAATATACAGGCTAAAGGTGAAGATAGCATGTCTGCATTTTCTTCTCATTTACAAGTATTCAATTATTATCTTATTCAAGACAGGCAAAGATAAAAATGGTATAAAGCATGTGCTTAAATAGTTCTTAGTCTAACTGGTAAATCTGGAAACAGGTGAATCTTTCTGTAGAGCATATCATCCGAAGAATATATTGAAACAAAAGCTCTTACTATGGTTTATATTATTTGTATTATATATACAACTGCACAATTGCACTCATCTCACATGCTAGTAAAGTAATGCCTCAAATTCTCTAAGCCAGGCTTCAGCAATACATGAACCATTAATTTCCAGATGTTCAAGGGGGTTTTAGGAAAGGCACAGAAACTAGAGATCAAATTGCCAACATCCGCTGGATCATCAAAAAAGTCAGAGCACTCCACAAAAACATCTATTTCTGCTTTATTGACTATGCCAAAGTCTTTGACTGTGTGGATCACAATAAACTGTGGAAAATTCTGAAAGATATGGGAATACCAGAACACCTAACCTGCCTCTCAAGAAACCTATATGCAGGTCAAGAAGCAACAGTCAGAACTGGACATGGAACAACAGACTGGTTCCAAATAGGAAAAGGAGTACGTCAAGGCTGTATATTGTCACCCTGCTTATTTAACTTCTATGCAGAGTACATCATGAGAAATGCTGGGCTGGAAGAAGCAGAAGCTGGAATCAAGATTGCTGGGAGAAATATCAATAACCTCAGATATACAGATGACACCACCTTTACGGGCAGAAAGTGAAGAGGAACTAAAAAGCCTCTTGATAAAGGTGAAAGAGGAGATTGAAAAAGTTGGCTTAAAGCTCAACATTCAGAAAGCGAAGATCATGGCATCTGGTCCCATCACTTCATGGCAAATAGATGGGGAAACAGTGGAAACAGTATCAGGCTTTATTTTGGGGGACTCCAAAATCACTACAGATGGTGATTGCAGCCAAGAAATTAAGACGCTTACTTCTTGGAAGGAAAGTTATGACCAACCTAGATAGCATATTAAAAAGCAGGGACATTACTTTGCCAACAAAGGTCCGTCTAGTCACGGCTATGGTTTTTCCAGCGGTTATGTATGGATGTGAGAGTTGGACTGTGAAGAAAGCTGAGTGCCAAAGAATTGATGATTTTGAACTGTGGTGTTGGAGAAGACTCTTGAGAGTCCCTTGGACTGCAAGGAGATCCAACCAGTCCATCCCAAATGAGACCAATCCTGGGTGTTCATTGGAAGGACTGCTCTTGAGGCTGAAACTCCAATACTTTGGCCACCTCATGCGAAGAGTTGACTCATTGGAAAAGACCCTGAGTCTGGGAGGGATTGAGGGCAGGAGAAGGGAACAACAGAGGATGAGATGGCTCGATGGCATCACCGACTCAACGGACATGGGTTTGAGTGAACTCCGGGATTTGGTGATGGACATGGAGGCCAGGCGTGCTGCTGTTCATGAGGCTGCCAAGAGTTGGACACGACTAACTGACTGAACTGAATATATATATATATATATATGTTCAATGGAATATTATTCAGTCAAAATAAAAGAGGGTAACTGCCATTTGCTACAACATAAATGAGCCTTGAATATATTACACTAAAGGTGACAACTCAGAAAAACAGAAAGAAAAGTATTAAATAGAGTATGATGTTTTTGTGGAATATACAACATCAGACTCTGAGAAGTATAGAATGGAACTATGATTATCAGGATCTGGAGGTTAGGTAAATGAGAAGAAGTTGGCCAATGGAACAAAATTCCAGTTATAAGACAAATTCTGGGAATCTAATATACAGCATAGTGACAACACTTAACTATATGATGTATAGTGAAAGTGCTAAGAGAGTAGATGTTAAAGGTTTTTGCCACCAAAAAAATAACAACAAAAAAATAATACTTGTATGATATGATAGATGTGACAATTAATATTATTATGAGAATCATTTTGTAATACATGTATATATCAAAGCATCACATCTTAAGCTGATACAATATTTTATGTCAAATGCATATCAATAAAACTGGATAACCATAGTCCTAATATATTTTCAAAGTTAAAATCATAAGATATATCATCTCTGACAACAGAAATAAATAAAAAACAAGTAATAAATATCTGTTAAAATCCCAAATATATGTTAATTAAGCACTGTTTTCTAAATAGCACAGAAGTTAACAAAGGCACAGAAAAATAAGAAAATATTGCAAACTCAGGGGTAAAATATACCAAAGTGAATGACTTTCAGCTCAAGCAATACATATGTGAAATATACAAAGATTTTATATAAGAAAATAAACAAGACTCAAATCAATATTTCAAATTATCATTAAAAAATCTAGAAAAGAAAATAAAAGGTAACCCCAAGTAATCTAAACTTTTCAGATCCAATGATACAAAAAGTGTTTTTTCTTTCCCTAAACCTGAGTATGTGGATTCACGTTTGCAGATATGAAGGAGAAAGTAGGTTCCCTACAGATCAGAGGCCTCAAACCAGATCCACAGCAGCTGTCTGGGAAAAGAAGGATGATTATATTCTTCTTTATTTTCATTCCAGACTGATCATGAAACAAGTGCATTCATAAGAAACAGAGAAAACATTATCATGACCCATAGTTCACAGTTGTACTTAGCAAGTTAAGGGAAGAGTACAGAAGGTTGGTCTTCTTAAAGATTCTTAGCCCCTCAAAATAGATGGTAATAAAGCGAATAAATTCAAAGAACTGAGCTCAGAGCATGTATATCCTGTTTACTGTTGTAAGCAATAAGAGCATATAAGTGCTCCAGGGAATGCCTAGTAGGAATTTTCACTTAGAGAGGGACTCCTCATAGCCTGGACATGGAAGCAACCAAGATGTCCATCAGCAGATGAATGGATAAGAAAGCTGTGGTACATATACACAATGGCATATTACTCAGTCATTAAAAAGAATACATTTGAATCAGTTCTAATGAGGTGGATGAAACTGGAGCCTATTATACAGAGTGAAGTAAGTCAGAAAGAAAAACACCAATACAGTATACTAACATGTATATATGGAATTTAGAAAGATGGTAATGATAACCCTGTATGTGAGGCAGCAAAAGAGACACAGATGCATAGAACAGTCTTTTGGACTCTGTGGGAGAGGGAGAGGGTGGGATGAGTTGGGAGAATGGTATTTAAACATGTATAATATTGAAAGGTTGTTCTTGAATTACAACGTTGGGATTCTTGTCCCCCAGAGGAGAAGAACTCAATCCGGGGCCAGAGACGAGGCTTGATCACTCAGAGCTTTTGTGTAATAAAGTTTTATTAAAGTATAAAGGAGATAGAAAAAGCTTCTGACATAGGCATCAGAAGGGGGCAGAAAGAGTACCCCCCTGCTAGTCTTTAGTTGGATGTTATATAGTCACCAGCAGTCTGTTAATGAAAGAAAGGAATGTCTCAAAACTTAGAATGGCACCAGGCCCCTCACCCATAAGATGTATTTTGGGATAATCTTGGCTCCAAATGGTTTATCTTGTGCCATAAAAGGATTAACTTGAATCTTGAAGAAGGGCAGAGCACCATATAAATAGTTTTATTTACATAGATTAGATAAATAATATCAGAGTATAACATACTCGTTTATCAAGTAGGTTCTGAGCCCAAAAGGCAGAACTGACCTCAAGACAGAGTTTGGGGTAAATGCATAGTAGATTAGCATAGCTTAAGATAAACATTTCCATAAGAAAAAGGCATTGGTTAACTTCAGGTGAAACCAGGTGTCATGGCAACACAGAATTTTAAGAGAAACCTCCTTTTAAATTTGTATAGAGAAGGAAAAAAATATCACTAGTTTGTTTCCTCCTGCCACTTAAAGGAGATAAAAATGTCTGACACTTGCAGGCTATTTCCTCCATTTGGAGACCCCTGGCCTTCCTGCCTGTTACCCTCTCAATATCATATATGAAACGAGTCTCCAGTCCAGGTTCAATGCATGGTACTGGATGCTTGGGGCTGGTGCACTGGGATGACCCAGAGGGATGGTAAGGGGAGGGAGGTGGGAGGGGAGTTCAGGATGGGGAACACATGTATACCTGTGGTGGATACATGTTGATGTATGGCAAAACCAATACAATATTGTAAAGTAACTAACCTCCAATTAAAATAAATGAATTCATATTTTTTAAAAAAATAAATAAAATCAGACAAGAACATTAAAAAAAAAAGTAATGATTTAAAAGAACCTAAAATTTGGTTCTAAAAGCAGTTTTGCAATGGTGGATCTGAGGTGAAGAATTCTAAGCTTCACTTCTAATAATATCCAAGGAAATGTTACTACTGCCAACCCAGGGAAACATATTAAAGGGTAGCAGCAGTCTAGACTAAGTGCAGCTTATTTATTCTCAGTCCCAAGAACAATTGAAACACAGACACAAAGAATATGAAAACTGATCTTATAAATGTAAAGATATTTGAGCCAAAGATTAAGAGTTACAGTTTATTAGAAATCAAGGCATTGCCATCTTATGACCATATTTCTTTGGAGGACTCTCTTCAATGTTTGTTTTACATCTAAGTACTGGACTTACAAAGGTGTAGAAAACAGCTATTATCTTGGATTCTTCCACCGTCTTCTCTGTTGGTGGTCTTACATACATGCAGAAGAGTGTCCCAAAAAATAGGGTTACAGCCGTCATGTGGGAACCACAGGTGGAAAATGCCTTGTGCCTTCCTTCTGCTGATTTGATCCTGAGGATTGCAATGAGAATTAAGGCATAAGAAATCACGATGATGATGAGGGAGCTGGAGAGGTTGAAGCCTGCTGATATCAAGATGGCATGCTCTTTGCAGGCATCAGAAGGGGGCAGAAAGAGTATCCCCCTGCTAGTCTTTAGCCGGATGTTATATACTCACCAGCAGTCTGTTAATGAAAGAAGGAATGTCTCAAAACTTAGAATGGCACCAGGCCCCTCAAAAAGCTTAATGAGTGGTGGGTCAGCACAGTAGAAATTGTTGATGATGTTGGATCTACAGAAGGTCAAGTGGAAGTTCATGATGGCCTGGAAAAGTCCATCTGAGAAGCCATAGACATAAGGGAATGGTTGTTTCAGCTTCTTTAATACAGAAGTATTATTCTATTTCCATCTCTTACCTACCTTGTACCTGCATCTGTACCTAAAGATAACTATGCTTATAGCTATGTCCATATGTATAAATGAACTACATATTCCATATCTCCGTGCACTTTTTATGCTTCTGCATTATATATATCTTTATAGCCCCAGCTTCAAGGCTGTCCCTTACGAAGTACTTTCACTCCTCTCCCATCATACATAAAACTGAACTAATCCCTTTATACTTCTCACACACCCTATATCCTCTCATTTGTTCTTTAGCACATTGCATCACTAAAATGGATCCACTTGCTGCTTATATATTAGTTCTTCAAGGGCAGAGTAAATTATTCTTCATTACTTTTCTGTGATTTCTTTTTTCTTTTTTTTTTTTTGAATGTTGCCTTTTTTTTAAATTGTTATTTTTACTTTATTTTACTTTACAATACTGTATTGGTTTTTGCCATACATTGACACGAATCCACCACGGGTGTACATGAGTTCCCAAACATGAACCCCCCTCCCACCTCCCACCCCAAATCATCTCTCTGGATCATCCCAGTGCACCAGCCACAAGCATCCTATATCTTGCATCAATTATAGACTGGCGATTCGTTTCTTACATGAGAGTATACATGTTTCAATGCCATTCTCCCAAATCATTCCACCCTCTCCCTCTCCCTCAGAGGCCAAAAGTCCGCTCTACAAATCTGTGTCTCTTTTGCTGTCTCACGTACAGGGTCATCATTACCATCTTTCTAAATTCCATATATGTGTGTTAGTATACTGTATCAGTGTTTTTCTTTCTGGCCTACTTCACTCTGTATAATTGGCTCCAGTTTCATCCACCTCATTAGAACTGATTCAAATGTATTTTTTTCAATGGCTGAGTAATACTCCATTGTGTATATGTACCACAGCTTTCTTATCCATTCATCTGCTGATGGATATCTAGGTTGTTTCCATGTCCTGGCTATTATAAACAATGCTGCGATGAACATTGGGTCACATGTGTCTCTTTCAAATTTGGTTTCCTCGGTGTGTATGCTCAGCATTGGGATGCTGGGTCATAAGGCAGTTCTATTTGCAATTTTTTAAGGAATCTCCACACTGTTTTCCATAGTGGCTGTACTAGATTGCATTCCCACCAACAGTGCAGGAGGGTTCCTATTTCTCCACACCCTCTCCAGCATTTATTGCTTGCAGACTTTTGGATCACACCCATTCGGATTGGTGTGAAGTGGTACCTCATTGTGGTCTTGATTTGCATTTCTCTAATAATGACTGATGTTGAGCATCTTTTCATGTGTTTGTTAGCCATCCGTATGTCTTCTTTGGAGAAATATCTATTTCTTTGGCCCATTTTTGGATTGGGTCGTTTTTTTTTTCTGTAATGGAGCTGCAGGATTTGCCTGTATATTTTTGAGATTAGTTGTTTGTCAGTTGCTTCATTTGCTATTATTTTCTCTCATTCAGAAGGATGTCTTTTCACCTTGTTTATAGTTTCCTTTGTTGTGTAGAAGCTTTTAATTTTAATTAGGTCCCATTTGTTTACTTTTGTTTTTATTTCCAGAATTCTGGGAGGTGGATCATAGAGGATCCTGCTGTGATTTATGTCTGAGAGTGTTTTGCCTATGTTCTTCTCTAAGAGTTTTATAGTTTCTGGTCTTACATTTAGATCTTTAACCCACTTTGAGTTTATTTCTGTGTGTGGTGTTAGAAAGTGATCTAGTTTCATTCTTTTACAAGTGGTTGACCAGTTTTCCCAGAACCACTTGGTAAAGAGATTGTCTTTACTCCATTGTATATTCTTGCCTCCTTTGTCAAAGATAAGGTGTGCATATGTGTGTGAATTTATCTCTGGGCTTTCTATTCTGTTCCAATGATCTATATTTCTATCTTTGTTCCAGTACCATACTGTCTTAATGACTGTGGCTTTGTAGTAGAGCCTGAAGTCAGGCAAGTAACCCACAGCAAACATTATCCTCAATGGTGAAAAATTGAAAGCATTTCCCCTAAAGTCAGGAACAAGACAAGTGTGCCCACTTTCACTGCTACTATTCAACATAGCTTTGGAAGTTTTGGCCACAGCAATCAGAGCAGAAAAATAAATAAAAGGAATCTAAATTGGAAAAGAAGAAGTAAAACTCTCACTGTTTCCAGATGACATGATCCTCTACATAGAAAACCCTAAAGACTCCACCAGAAAATTACTAGAGCTAATCAAGGGATATAGCAATGTTGCAGGATGTAAAATCAACACACAGAAATCCCTTGCATTTCTACACACTAATAATGAGAAAGTAGAAAAAAGAAATTAAGGAAACAATTCCATTCACCATTGCTACGAAAAGAATAAAATACTTAGGAATATATCTACCAAAAGAAACTAAAGACCTATATATAGAAAATTATAAAACACTGATGAAAGAAATCAAAGAGGACACCAATAGATGGAGAAATATACCATGTTCATGGATCAGAAGAATCAATATAGAGAACATGAGTATACTACCCAAAGCAATCTACAGATTCAATGCAATCCCTATCAAGCTACCAGCAGTATTTTACACAGAACTAGAACAAATAATTTCAAGATTTGTATGGAAATACAAAAAACCTCGAATAGCCAAAGCAATCTTGAGAAAGAAGAATGGAACTGGAGGAATCAACTTGCCTGACTTCAGGCAATACTACAAAGCCACAGTAATCAAGACAGTATGGTACTGACACAAAGACAGAAATATAGATCAACAGAACAAAATAGAAAGACCAGAGATAAATCCACACACATATGGACACCTTATCTTCGACAAAGGAGGCAAGAATATATAATGGAGTAAAGACAATCTCTTTACCAAGTGGTGCTGGGAAAACTGGTCAACCACTTGTAAAAGAATGAAACTAGATCACTTTCTAACAGCACACACAAAAATAAATGCAAAATAGATTAAAGATCTAAACGTAAGACCAGAAACTATAAAACTCCTAGAGGAGAACATATGAACAACACTCTCCGACATACATCACAGCAGGATTCTCTATGGTCCATCACCCAGAATTCTGGAAATAAAAGCAAAAATAAACAAATGGGACCTAATTAAAATTAAAAGCTTCTGCACAACAAAGGAAAGTATAAGCAAGGTGAAAAGACAGCCTTCTGAATGAGAGAAAATAATAGCAAATGAAGCAACTGACAAACAACTAATCTCAAAAATATACAAGCAACTTATGCAGCTCAATTCCAGAACAGTAAACGACTCAATCAAATAATGGGCCAAAGAACTAGATAGACATTTCTCCAAAGAAGACATACGGAAGACTAACAAACACATGAAAAGATGATCAATGTCACTCATTATTAGAGAAATGCAAATCAAGACCACAATGAGGTACCACTTCACACCAGTCAGAATGGCTGTGATCCAAAATTCTACAAGCAATAAATGCTGCAGAGAGTGTGGAGAAAAGGGAACCCTCTTACACTGTTGGTGGGAATGCAAACTGGTACAGCCACTATGGAAAACAGTGTGGAAATTTCTTTAAAAATTGCAAATAGAACTGCCTTATGACCCAGCAATCCCACTGCTGAGCATACACACCAAGGAAACCAGTATTGAAAGAGACACATGTACCCCAATGTTCATCGCAGCACTGTTTATAATAGCCAGGACATGGAAACAACCTAGATGTCCATCAGCAGATGAATGGATAAGAAAGCTGTGGTACATATACACAATGGAGTATTACTCAGCCATTAAAAAGAATACATTTGACTAAGTTCTAATGAGATGGATGAAACTGGAGCTGATTATACAGAGTGAAGTAAGTCAGAAAGAAAAACACCAATAGAGTTTACTAACACATATATATGGAATTTAGAAAGATAGTAATGATGGCCCTGTAGGCGAGACCACAAAAGAGACACAGATGTGTAGAGCGGACTTTGGACTCAGAGGGAGAGGGAGAGGGTGGGATGAGTTGGGAGAATGGCATTGAAACATGTATACTATCATGTAAGAAATGAATCGTCAGTCTATGTTCGATGCAGGATACAGGATGCTTGGGGCTGGTGCACGGGGATGATCTGGAGGGATGATGTGAGGTAGGAGGTGGGAGGGGGGTTCATGTTTGGGAGCTCATGTACACCCATAGCGAATTCATGTCAATGTATGCCAAAACCAATACAGTATTGTAAAATAAAATAAAGTAAAAATTAAAACTAAAAAAAAAAGAAAAGTTTTTTTAGTGCTGATTTATTTTGTCTACTTTTGTATTTCATACAACCTATTTATTTTTATATCTGAAAACATTGTTCTTCTCTTGTTAGAGAGTCTGAAAACGGGTATATTTCCTTCACACAATGGCACAATGGTTACTGAGTTTATTCTGCTGGGACTTACCAGTCAACAAGAGCTGGAGCCCATCGTTTTTATGGGGTTTTTCCTGATTTATCTCAGCATTCTGACTGGGAACTTTCGGATGATTTTATTAATAAGATTCACTCCCCAGCTGCGAACCCCCATGTACTTTTTCCTTAACCATTTAGCATGTGTAGACATTTTTTACTCTATAAATATCTCTCCTCAGATACTCGTTATGTTCTTATCAGAGGGAAAAAAAAAAAAAAAACATTTCCTAGGTGGCCTGCCTAGCACAATGTTTTGTGTTTTTTTGTGACTCTTCTTCTTACTGAGTATTACATGCTTGGTGTTATGGCCTATGAAAGGTACCTGGCAATCTGCAACCCCCTGCATTACAAGAGAAGGATATCCAGGTCACTGTGCATCTGCCTTGTCACTTTTCCCTACCTCTGGGGGTCTATGGTGGGCACAATGCAGGTAACATTGACCTCCCACTTGTCCTTTTGTGGATCCAACACCATCAACGGTTTCTACTGTGCTGGCCCACCCCTCTTAATGTTGACATGTTCTGACACTTACATAAAGCAAACTGCCTTGTTTGTGTCCGCAGGGATTAACCTCACAGGTTCCCTACTCATTATCCTCATCTCCTATGTTTTCATTTTCATCACCATTATGAGTATCTGTTCCAATGAACGGCAGCACAAAGCCTTCTCCACGTGTGGCTCCCACCTGACAGCTGTCACTCTGTTCTACAGGTCTCTGACTTGCATGTATCTGAGACCAGAAAACAAGCAATCTTTGGAACAAGGGAAACTTGTGTCAGTGATTTGCATTTTTGTGAATCCCATGCTGAATCCATTTACCTATAGCGTCAGGAACAATGAGGTGAAACAGGCTTTAATAATATTTATGAAGAACCTTGGTACAATGAAGAAGAGTTCTCTTTTGAGTTTCCCAGTAAAAAAAAAAAAAAAAAAAGGAAAGAAAGAAAGCTGTCTCAAAAGCAACCCCAAAATATACCATCATGCCTGAAGAATCCAATCCACTCCAGTATTCTTGCCTGGAGAATCCATGGACAGAGGAGCCTGTCAGGCATCAGACTCCTGTCCATGGAGTTGCAAAGAATTGGACCTGACCCAGCACACATGCACATTGACACACATGTTTGCAGAACTTGGGATTGAGTTTAATGGAAACAAAAAATGGCAGTGTTGTTTGGAAGAAAACACAACAACCGAAGTCAGTTTCTTATGATTAAGCAGGTTTAAGCTTTTAGTCTCACTCAAGGACTCATTTCCACTTGCTTGGCATATATTTCTTCCTTTTTCTTCCTAAGTCTTCAATATTGAGCATCACTGAGGTACTCTTAACAGCAAAGCAATGTGCATTATAGTATATTTCCTCAATAAGAAGCGAATTTACTTCCTTGTGATATATGATGTATTCCCTTAATGAAAGCTGATTATCCTCTCAAAAAATCTCATTTATCTAATCTTCAACGTGTGTTCTGAATAAACCTTTGATGAATACTTGTCTATATCATTCGAATATAAAAAAATATGTTTTATCATTGTTGTTCAGTCTCTCAATCATCTCAACTATTTGTGACCCCGTGGACTACAGAACACCAAACTTTCCTGTCCTTCACTATCTCCCAGTTATTATATGAAGCAAACCATGATATTGTGATTTTAATAATCTAATAATTTGTTTCATTAGCTTCTTTAATCAAAGAAGACACCCTTATGAATGGGAGCTACACTTTCCTGACTTGGAGTTTTCATTTCTTATATAAGAGATTGATATCATTTTTTCCTACAATATTAAAAAATATTGTGCAATAATTTTACATGTTACCTGTCAGTTCTTGTCTATCCACAAACAATTTAAAATAACAGCTATTCTAATATGCATGGAAACTTGGTTTTAGTGTTTTGAAACTAAGTTGTATTTTCCAGACTGCTTGATAATCTTTGGAATTGATCTTTATTTAAAAGCATAAAGTAAATTAACATTGATATGACACACATAGTTCATCACTTCCTTTTAATATTTAAGGAGTTTTTGTTTTTTCTACCTTTAGGAAAATATTTATGCATATAAATTATGGCTTCTAGTGTATACTTGTTACATTAAGGTAGATTCCCACCATTTTATTCTTAGTTACTTTTACATATATTATTTTTCTTTTTTTTTTTTTTTTAATTTTAAAATCTTTAATTCTTACATGTGTTCCCAAACATGAACCCCCCTCCCCTCCCTCCCCATAACATCTCAGTGGGTCATCCCCATGCACCAACCCCAAGCAAGCTGTATCCTGCATCAAACACGGACTGGCGATTCAATTCTTACATGATAGTATACATTATAGAATGCCATTCTCCAAAATCATCCCACCCTCTCCCACTCCCTCTGAGTCCAAAAGTCCGTTATACACAGCTGTGTCTTTTTTCCTGTCTTGCATACAGGGTCGTCATTGCCATCTTTCTAAATTCCACATATATGTGTTAGTATACTGTATTGGTGTTTTTCTTTCTGGCTTACTTCACTCTGTATAATCGGCTCCAGTTTCATCCATCTCATCAGAACTGATTCAAATGAATTCTTTTTAATGGCTGAGTAATACTCCATTGTGTATATGTACCACAGCTTTCTTATCCATTCATCTGCTGATGGACATCTAGGTTGTTTCCATGTCCTGGCTATTATAAACAGTGCTGCGATGAACATTGGGGTACATGTGTCTCTTTCAATTCTGGTTTCCTCAGTGTGTATGCCCAGCAGTGGGATTGCTGGGTCATGTAAGACCAGAAACTATAAAACTCCTAGAGGAGAACATAGGCAAAACACTCTCAGACATAAATCACAGCAGGATCCTCTATGATCCACCCCCCAGAATTCTGGAAATTAAAGCAAAAATAAACAAATGGGATCTAATTAAAATTAAAAGCTTCTGCACAACAAAGGAAACTATAAGCAAGGTGAAAAGACAGCCTTCTGAATGGGAGAAAATAATAGCAAATGAAGCAACTGACAAACAACTAATCTCAAAAATATACAAGCAACTTATGCAGCTCAATTCCAGAACAGTAAACGACTCAATCAAATAATGGGCCAAAGAACTAGATAGACATTTCTCCAAAGAAGACGTACAGATGGCTAACAAACACATGAAAAGATGCTCAACATCACTCATTATCAGAGAAATGCAAATCAAAACCACAATGAGGTACCACTTCACACCAGTCAGAACAGCTGCGATCCAAAAATCTGCAAGCAATAAATGCTGGAGAGGGTGTGGAGAAAAGGGAACCCTCCTACACTGTTGGTGGGAATGCAAACTAGTACAGCCACTATGGAGAACAGTGTGGAGATTCCTTATTTTTCTTTTTGGATTTAGTCATGTATGACATCAATCCCAGCAAATGAGTACCCTAATTTTCTCATACCCTTAATAATACTGGGAATATCATATTATTGTGTGAAGATAGTAGACACAAATGCAACATAGAAAACTTCTATGTATCAAAAATAACTTTTGGAATTCAATTTTTATTTATTTTGCTATTTTTCAATTTTATAGTACAGTATCATAGCTACTGTGATAGTGATATTTAATCTCAAGATGAAAAAATCCTTTCCTTGGATGAATATTCTCTTGAGAAGTAAAATTAAGAAAATGGTTCCAGATTAAAAAATAATAGAAATATTGATACTCACTTGTCTTTGTCACTTACTCTTAACAAACAAATAAAGATGGCTTGTTTACCCCTGAAAATCTCAACCTATTCACAAGCACCATATGTTTTTAAAAGGAAAAAGAACAAACAGTAGGAGCTTGAATTACAAAGACTTTGGATCACCAACCAGTTGCATACTTTTAGAGAACAGATTTGAACCCCTCCTTTTTTCTGTTTTTGTAGTTCAATATTACTATTAATAAACAAAGATCCTTTAATTGTGTATTTTGAGATTAGATGAGATTGGAAATATTCATTTTCCATTTTCTTGCTTATTTAAATACAAATAATTAATTTTCATGGAAAACTGGTAAACAGAAAGAACTAATTTTACTTTTCCTTAAGCCTAGTATTTTACAAAGTCATCATCATGTACATATCAATGTGACCTTATTCTTCATAAAGTGACATAAAATACTTTGACTTTTTCTTAATTGGAAACTTCTTTAATGTCTGTGTAACATTCTAATGCAAAGTCCGTCACGTGATAGCAAAATTCCTCTTTATGATCACAACCAACATACTCTTCCAGGTGTTCTAGTTACATACATACATATGTACATGCATACAGCCTCTGGTCTGTCTGGTGTCTTCCTGTGCCTAACCCAGTATTGAAAGCAGGTAGCCCTCACTTTGCACACTGCTGAGGTCATGCACACCTGACCTGCCTCTTGAGAAACCTATATGCAGGTCAGGAAGCAACAGTTAGAATGGGACATGGAACAACAGACTGTTTCCAAATAAGAAAAGGAGTACGTCAAGGCTGTATATTGTCACCCTGCTTATTTAACTTATATGCAAAGTACATCATGAGAAATGCTGGGCTGGGAGAAGCACAGACTGGAATCAAGATTGCTGGGAGAAATATCAATAACCTCAGATATGCAGATGACACCACCCTTGTGGCAGAAAGTGAAGAGGAACTAAAAATCCTCTTGATGAAAGTGAAAATGGAGAATAAAAAAGTTGGCTTAAAGCTCAACATTCAAAAAAAGAAGATCATGGCATCTGGTCCCATCACTTCATGGGAAATAGATGGGGAAACAGTGGAAACAGTGGAAACAGTGTCAGACATTATTTTGGGGGGCTCAAAAATCATTGCAGATGGTGACTGCAGCCATGAAATTAAAAGACACTCCTTGGAAGAAAAGTTATGAGCAACCTAGATAGCATGTTGAAAAGCAGAGACATTACTTTGCCAACTAATATCTGTCTAGTCAAGGCTATGGTTTTTCCAGTGGTCATGTATGGATGTGAGAGTTGGACTGTGAAGAAAGCTGAGCGCCGAAGAATTGATGCTTTTGAACTGTGGTGTTGGAGAAGACTCTTGAGGGTCCCTTGGACTTCAAAGAGATCCAACCAGTCCATTCTGAAGAGATCAATCCTGAGTGTTCTTTGGCAGGACTGATGCTAAAGCTGAAACTCCAGTACTTTGGCCACCACATGCGAAGAGCTGACTCATTGAAAAAGACTCTGATGCTGGGAGGGATTGGGGTCAGGAGGAGAAGAGGACGCCAGAGGATGAGATGGCTGGATGGCATCACTGACTCAATGGACGTGAGTCTGAGTGAACTCCAGGAGTTGGTGATGGACAGGGAGGCCTGGCGTGCTGTGATCCATGGGGTTGCAAAGAGTCAGACATGGCTGAGCGACTGAACTGAACTGAACTGAAGTGAGGTCACACAAATTGAGGACACATTTCCAATTTCTATGGTTTCACTTAGATCAGATCATGCAACATGAGGGCTGTCTGTTTTAGTATATCACTTGTTTCCTTTTTCTCAAATATGAAACAAATATTATATTGAAAATTTTCACTTAGTTTTCTCATTATGCCTCAGCACATGCTTAATATTGGACTTATTGAAAGTGTACATTTTTAAGATTCCTGCAACATGTTAAATAAATTTCTAGAAAAAAATGTGCATATTATTTTTCTTGATATAATCATTGTATTAAACCACCAGTCTTTTAAAACTCTCTTAAATACAGATACACAAAGCAGTATCAATTAATATTTTTATTAACAATAATTTTATTCACTAATTTTAACATTTCTTAATTTTTATCAATTCAATATGCATACCCTTCAGTATGTCATTGTTCATATGATTTCTATGAAATTAATGACATCATATTTTTGTGCTATTTTCACTTTTTGTTATTTGCAATATAATCTTTTGTCAACTTGTGTGGTGCTTAGTTTTAAATTATTTTATAATAAAATCAAAGAAACTCACAGACTTAGAGAACAAACTAATGGTTGCCAAGAAGGAAGTCTGGGACAGAGAGAGAGATTGGGAGTTTGGAATTGACATGTGCACATTGTTATATTTAAAAAAGGTAAACAACAAGGACCCTGTGTGTTAGCTCAGAGAATTGTGATGCATGTACATATATAATGGAAAATATTATATAGCTAAAGTCATCTGATTTATATTCTTCTGGGATAAATTTGAAAATGAAAAATATTCAAGATGAATTTTCTCTGTGCCTGAATCCTCAGTCGCTTCAGTCATGTCTGACTGTTTGCATGAACCTATGGACTGTAGACACCAGGCTTCTTTGTGAGATTCTCTAGGCATGAATTCTGGAGTGGGTTGCCATTTTCTCCTCCAGGGGATTTTCCCAACCCAGGAATCTCTTGTGGTCCCCGCATTGCAGGAGGGTTCTTTACCACTGAGCTACAAGGGAAGCCCAGATTTTCTCTACTAAAAATTAAAACACCGATCTATAGCAAGTTTAGGAATTTTGTTTAAAATGCAAAATATACAATATAATATATAGGCTTAATTAACATATTGGTTAAAGAAGAAATAACAATAAACATATTTAGTCTACAATGAAGATAACATCACAAATTAGTGAGAAATAAAAGACAGTTTGATAAATTGTAGGAGGAAATGGGTAAAAATGAAGAAAAACACCAATACAATATACTAATGCAATATATATGGAATTTAGAAAGATTGTAATGATAATCCTGTATGTGAGAGAGCAAAAGAGACACAGATGTATAGAACAGTCTTTTGGACTGTGTGGGAGAGAGACAGGGTGGGATGATTCGGGAGAATGGCACTGAAACTTGTATAATATCATATATGAAATGAATCGCCAGTCCAGGTTCGATGCAGGAAACAGGATGCTTGGGGCTAGTGCACTGGGATGACCCAGAGGCATGGTATGAGGAGGGAGGTGGGAAGGGGGGCTCAGGATGGGGAACACGTGTACACCTGTGGTCGATTCATGTTGATATATGGCAAAACTGATACAATGCTGTAAAGTAATTAGCCTCCAATTAAAATAAATAAATTTATACTAAAATATAAGAAAAGTTATATGCAATATTACAACATACAACAAAAGCATATCTAGAATGAAAGTGAAAGTGAGGGTGTTACTTGCTTAGTTGTGTCCCACTGTTTGCAACCCCATAGACTGTAGCCCACCAGGCTCCTCTCCCCATGGAATTCTCTAGGCCAGAATACTGGACATGGTTGCCATTTCCTTTTCCAGAGTGTCTTCCCAACCCAGGATCAAATCTGGATCTCCTGAATTGCAGACAGATTATTTACCATCTGAGCCACCAAAGAAGCCATATATAGAATTATTTGAGATATTTCTATAAAATATGGCAATCAAAAATAAAGAACATAATATAATAACTTGTTTTACTACAGAAATTGGTTATAATGGAGAAAAGCCATATAACTAAAAACAGGAATATATATATATATATTCTTAAGGGAGGAATCATCAGAAATAAGATTGATAGCAAAATCAATCAACATAATGTATATCATTTATTTGTTAAACATTTCTTCTTTTGTTTGAATTAAAACACATTCCTTCCCTAAGAACTTTGGTTGAGAAAACAAGGAAGCCAATCATTTTAACTGATATTTTCTAATGTTTTTAAGGTACATTTATGTGATTACTTTCAAATATTAACTAATAGTTATAAGTATAAATGTTCAATGCTTTCTGGAGGAAAAAATTACCTGTATAAAAACTTAGGCAGTTCTTTAAAAAAATTCAAAATCTTTAATTCCAAAATTATACATTTTGAATATCCTCAAGAAACAGAAGAATCTGTACATACAAATGTGAGTCAATTATCAATATAAAAACATGGGGTACATTGACATAATCAAATAATGGTTTGCCATATAAACTAAATGAAAAAAATATATTTACCAAATGCTCAGAGCACTTTTCCTTAACAGGGGATTACAAGTAAACTGTGCTTCCATTCCAAAATTGAAAATTAATTTTATCGAGAACAATTCAGGGATTTTCTGATAGCTCAGTTGGTAAAGAATCTGTCAAGATTTCAATATTTTTAAATTTATGTATCTTTAAATGAATTGCAATATTTTTGTAATTAAGTTCAACTCTTTAATTCTGTGTATTATACTACATTAAAAACAATGTTCACTAAAAATACATAGTTTGTAGAAATTTACAAGCACAATACTATCAAGTAAAAATTAATCTTCAAACTTATACATGGCAAATGCTTCCAATTTTGTCATATTAATTGTAAGAATAAGTAAATGTTTTAACTTATTGAGAAAATAGAATAACTAAATACAGAAGCTATCCTTTGATTTGGGACATACTACTGATGAATGTTACTCCCTCACTTCAATCTGCTTTTTTATTTATTTATAAATAATATTTTTGATAGCATTAATCCTAATCAACTGAGACTTAAGAATGAAGCCCAGGTTTCTAAAACTTCAGGTTATTCGGATGATTTTCTGGTAAATGATTTGAACACATTACAGTAAATATAGCAGTTCCTTTTATATGACCACTTATTATTGTGGTCTTAGTTAAAATTGTAATGCACAATATTGGAATACTTATTATGAATGTGAGAGTTGGACTATAAAGAAAGCTGAGTGCCGAAGAATTGATGCTTATGAATTGTGGTGTTGGAGAAGACTCTTGACAGTCCCTTGGACTACGAGAAGATCCAACCAGTCCATCCTAAAAGAGATCAATCCTGGGTGTTCATTAGAGGGACTGATGCTGAAACTGAAACTCCAATGCTTTGGACACCTGATGTGAAGAACTGCTTCATTTGAAAAGACCCTGATGCTGGGAAAGATTGAAGGAAGGAGAAGGGGACTACAGAGGATGAGATGGTTGGATGGCATCACCTTGGTGATGGACAGGGAGGCCTGGCATGCTGCCATCCATGGGGTTGCAGAGTTGGACATGACTAGCAACTGAACTGAAATGAACGGAAGCATTCAAGGCCATTTAAAATTAAATATGTTTCAATATAGAACAATATAGCTCACTAATAATGCAAGGATCAGTGTGGATGCATTATATATCTTTTTATACAACTTTCTTTGCTATTTATTTTCTCAAATGATGGCTTCCCTTGTATTTCAAATGGAAAAGAATCTGACTACAATGCAGGAGAGCACAGTTCCATTCCTGGGTCGGGAAGATCCACTGGGGAAGAGATATACTATCCACTTCAGTATTCTTAGGATTCCCTGGTGGCCCAGCTGGTATAGAATCAGTCTGCAACGCAGGAGACCTGGTTTTGATCCTTGGATTGGGAAGATCTCCAGAAGGGAAAGGCTACCCACTCCTGTATTCTGGCCAGGAGAATTTCATGGACTGTATAATCCATGGGGTCCCAAAGAGTTGGACATGACTGAGGGACTTTCACTTCTCAAAAGATATTTTGGAAACTATTGGAACAGACTTGCCTAGAAAATAATGAGCAACCACTTTTTTTTTTTCTTAATTGTTAGAAAATTGCTTTACAGTGTTGAGCTGATTTCTGCCATAGTTATGAACCAAATAAAACATTACTGTTCACTTTCAGAAAGATATCTACACACCTCTTTATTTGTATATTGTTTTAGGGCATTATTGTGTCTACAGAAGTCAATTATTAGGCTATGTTTACTCAATAGATTTATTCTAATTTAGAGCAAAAACATTAAAAAATATATCTAGACTGCCATTATACTATATTAATGACTGAATTGGATCCCTATTCCTGGAACCCCATAAGCAGGTGTCGAGGGTTCATTTTCAAAATTGCAAACCACAACCAATATTTATAAATGGGTAAAAAGTTTCTCAGCATATATATAATATTGGCTGGGGGAAATATATAAAAATTTTAAAGCTATGGGTGATCTGTGTACTTCAAATTCCCCTGAAGTGATTCCAGTGACTAGTCAGGCACTGGAGTGATTGTTCTACATGACACATTGAAGAATAAACTTTTTCATAAATTTTTAAAAGAATCTAAAAAGCAATCATCCTATTTTGAGCCTCACTGTGGCTCTGTAGACCATTTAATTCAAAGAAGATGGATTGGCAGTGTTCACATCAGAGTTAATTAATATTAATATAATACTAATCCCCAAGTGAATAAATTTAGTAAGATATTAAATGGGCTTATTGAAAACATTTGTTTTTAAAGTATAAATTGTGAGGAGAAATGGTGCAATATCAGTTAGAACTTGTGCAGATAAACTAATCCTGAAAATAGACTAATAGGCTTTTCCTTTGAAGAAACCCCTGTGTTATTACAGACACCTTAAATATGAATAGGGCTTCCCTGGTGGCTCAGATGGTAAAGCGTCTGCCTGCAATGTAGAGACCCGGGTTCGATTCCTGGGTCGGGAAGTTCCCCTGGAGAAGGAAATGGCAATCCACTCCAGCACTCTTGCCTGGAAAGTCCCATGGACGGAGGAGCTTGATAGGCTACAGTCCATGGGGTCACAAAGAGTCAGACACGAATGAGGGACTTCACTTAATATGAATAAGCGCCTAAACTGTAATTCTATGAAAAAACAAAAAAAGTTACCTTAATAATATGCCTCATGGCATGGATCACATGCTTGTTCCTTAGACTGTAGATCAATGGGTTCAATATTGGGCTCAAAAATGTATAAAAGACTGCAATTACTTTGGACTACTCTACAGAGTCCTGGGTGTTCTTTGGAAGGAATGATGCTAAAGCTGAAACTCCAGTACTTTGGCCACCTCATGCGAAGAGTTGACTCATTGGAAAAGTCTCTGATGCTGGGAGGGATTGGGGGCAGGAGGAGAAGGGAATGACAGAGGATGAGATGGCTGGATGGTATCACCTACTCGATGGACATGAATTTGAGTGAACTCCGGGAGTTGGTGATGGACAGGGAGGCCTGGTGTGCTGCAATTCATGGGGTCTCAAAGAGTCGGACACGACTGAGCGACTGAACTGAACTGAACTGAACTGAACTGAGTTCTTAGATGGAGGCCTTAATTACATGCAAAAGAGGGTTCCATAAAATATAAAGACTGTTGTCAGGGGGTAACCACAAGTTGAAAAGGCTTTGTACCTGCCTTTTGCAGAATGGATCCTCAAGATGGATGCAATGATGAAAATGTAGGACAGAAGAATGATGAAGAGAGAACTTAAGCGAGTGAAACTAGGAACCACAAACATTGCCATCTTTTTGACATAGGTGTCAGAGAAGGCCAACATTATCAGAGGAGGATCAGCACAGTAGAAATGGTTTGTCTCAAGGGAGTCACAGAAGGACAAGTGAAATGTCAGCAGTGCCTGAGAGATACCATTGACCTTGCACTTCCTGGTGATGTAACATAGAGGGCTGCAGATGGCTACATAGTGGTCCAAGGCCACTGAAGCAAGGACATAAAGTTCAGTGATCACCAGGGCAATGAAGATAAGACACTGTGTGAAGCATCCAGCATAGGAGATGGTCTGGTCTGAGAGGAAATTGTGTAGCATATCTGGAGTAACATTGGAGGAATAGCAAAGGTCTACAAAGGAGAGGTGGCTGAGAAAAAAATACATAAGAGTCTAGAGGTGGGGATTGTCCCTTATCAGAATGATCATGCTCAGATTTCCCACCAGTGTGATCAGATAGATCACCAGGAACACCCCAAACAGGGCTTTCGGTAACACTGGATCATCTGTGAGTCCCAAGAGAATGAATTCAGTTACTCATATGAGATTTGGGGAAAACATATTCTAATTCCTTGAGAATTGAAAGTGACAAAAAAGTGAAGAATTCTGTGTGATACAGGCTCTGCATTCATTCCATACCTTTTACATTTACTCACTGATCAATTCATCTGTGAAGAATTTCTATTTGTTTTTTCAACAAATTCATCAGGATTTCTGCACGAATATTTAATCCTATATCTCAGTACTATTCTGCTTTTTCTCACTATATCTCAATCTGTCCCTTGTTTGTATATATACAAATATCATTAATCAAATGTCGGCATATAATATTATATATTATTATATATAATAATTGTATATTATTATTTAATAATATATTGATATAGTATATTAATTATTTATTATAATATATAGTATTATTATATATTATTTAATATTATATATTGATTCAGTCAGTTCAGTTCAGTTCATTTCAGTCTCTCAGTCGTGTCCGACTCTTTGCAACCCCATGAATCACAGCATGCCAGGCCTCTGGGTCCATCACCAACTTCTGGAGTCTACTGAAACTCATATTCATTGAGTCGGTGATGGTTATTATATATTTTACATATGATTATATATTAAATTATATATAATGTTATATATTAATTATATCAATTATTCTATTTTGATTATCAATAATATATTAATAAATGCTGTGACCTAATAATATTACATATTATATATAGTCACACATTTATATCTTTTAAGGGAGCTATACTTTGATTTTTTTTTTCAAACTTTGTGGGAACAAAAAGCCAAAGGTATAAAAATCAGGTATGAAAAGCAACAAGGCATCATCAACATCTTTCAAATGGACAAATGAAGAAAACCATATTTCTAGAGCCCCACCAGTTCTTACAGCCTATTGTTTCAGATCCTGCCAGGTGGCACTGGACTATAAAGTGAGAACGGTGCTATAAAGAAAGCTGAGCACCAAAGAATTGATGCTTTTAATTGTGATATTGGAGAAGACTCTTGAGAGTCCCTTGGACTACAAATAGATCAAACCAGTCAATCCTAAAGGAAATCAGTCCTGAATATTCATTAGAAGGACTGATCCTGAAGCTGAAACTCTAATGCTTTGTCCACCTGATGCAAAGAACTGACTTATTGGAAAGGCCCTAATACTGGGATAGATTGAAGGCAAGAGGAGAAGGGGACGACAGAGGATGAGATAGTTGGATGGCATCACCGACCTGACGGACATGGGTCTGAGCAAGCTCCAAGAGTTGGTGATGAACAGGGAAGTCTGGTGTGCTGCAGTCCATGGGATCACAAAAAGTTGGGCATGACTGAGCGACTAAACTGCATTGAACTGATTGTTTCAGATAGAAAACAGAATATAGATGTTCAGTACTGCATTTTCAACTGAAACCCATAGTTGTATGACTTAATGTCATTCAAAGGACATTGGATTAGTGAAATTTATCTCAATATACGACTAAGAATAAACAGAATGAAGAATTCATACATGCATTCATTTATTCCTTTACGCTGTAAGGACTGATTTTTTTTTTTACCCTGTTCTAGATTCTAGTGCTACAGCAGTGAAAAAAGTCTTCAGCCTTACGAAGTATATATTCTAGGAGAAGGAAAAGTACTAAACCCAGAGATAAAGATATATCACGTACTGTTTGGAAACCACAGTAATACATGTCTCCTCTGAATTGGAGTCATATTGTGGGGTATCTGTCTTTGATTTGTTAAACTTTGATTTATCCTTTGAGGCAGCACAGTGGTTTTTCCACGTACAGAAGTGGTCCTTGTATTTAACTGTGCTGCCTGAAACACACTTCTCATCTAGTTTACATGAAGCATTAGTTCACTTCCAGGAGATGGAAAATTTGAGTTCTAAAAGGTTAAATTCACACACACATACACACACACACACACACACACACACGCACATGCACACACAGAAGCTCATCAGCATTAGAATTCCTGTTTTAGGCAATGCATGTCCTTTTGTATTGTGAGCATGATGGCTCTCTCTGCACTGTCTAGCTGCTGAGCCATCACGCTGGCACTTCTTGTCTCTGTATACTTGTCATCTTCTTCCTGATGTGATCCCAGGACTAAGAATGAAGACATTTGGAGCTTATGATTAAGCCAAATATTTGAACCTAGGAATTCTGTGTATCATTTTCTTTCCTGGTCCCTTTACAATTTCTAGATTTGCTGAAATCTTCACCATTAAAAAAGACTCATTTGGAGGGGCAGGGAAGATATACGACATAATCTCAGAAGCAAGTACTGTGAAGAAAAATGAATATAGGATGCTTTTAAAATCATTTTCTTTTGCATATGGTGAATACTAATCTCTACAAAAAAAAAGAACAAAACTTATACTTAGTGAACAAGTATATCAAATGACCTGCCTGTAAAACTGAAATTGTGACATTTTGAAAAAAAAAGTAATAATAAGAGGGGACGGTTTATAATGTATTTCTTAAGTATAGTCCCTAGAGTATTAAAAAAAAAAAGAAACTCTAAAAGCCAATGAAAATTGCCTCTGTTTCTCAAAAGTGTAGCATTAATTTGATGCTTTGGGAACTAGAGTCTCCTCTGAGACTGACATTGCTACATAGCATTATATACAAGATACTGTGTGAAATATTTAGCAGAGAGACATTAGCCATCTCTTTTAATACCATGGAAGTAAGGAATATGGTAGATAAGTTTATTAGTACCTACATTACAGTAAGGAAGAAAGAATATCAATTATTTTTTTAAATGTCATTTTCTCTATAAACACTAAGGTGAGGCCACATACTGAGAGTGAGAAATAGAAAAAAAGTGAACTAAGGGAGAGTTTTGAGGGGCACAAAGACTAGGAAAGCCACATACTAGGAAAAAATTCATACTGAGCAATGTTGTCAAAAATTTCTACTCAGAATGCATACAGATCCTCCACTATTCACTGATCAAAATACAATCAATTTTTAAAAGATCCAAGATCTTAATACATTTCATATACAAAAATATATGAATTGCCAAAAACCATATGAAAATAATTTCAATATGTATAATTGTTAAGGAAATATAAATTGTAACTCCCTTGAGATACCACTTCACATCCTCATTAATAACAAGAACTAGGAAAGTGGGATTGAGATATATACACTGTTGATATAAAATAGGTAACTAAACCTTCCCAGGTGCCCCTAGTTGTAAGAACCCACCTGCCAATGAAGGGGCATATAACATGCAGGTTCAATCCCTAGGTTGGGAAGATCCCCTGAAGGAGGAAATGAAAAACCCACTCCAGTATTCTTGTCTGGAAAATCCCAAAGAGTGAGGAGTCTGTCAGGCTACAGTCCATGTGGTTGCAAACAGTAGGACACGTTGAGCAGCTGAGCGTGCATTCGATGAGAACACACTGTATAACACAGAGAGCTCTCCTTAAGGTACTGTGGTGACCTAATAAGAAGGAAGTCCAAAAGGGAGGGGATATACCGATATGTAAGGCTGACTCATTTTGATGTACAGTAGAAACTAACACAACATTGGATAGCAACTATACTCCAATGCAAATTGATTTTTAAAAAAAGGTTGACAGAAAAAGATGGATAAAGACAATTTGAATCAACTGTAACTCTCATAATATATCACGTGAAAAAATGTAAAATGATTCACCTACTTTGGAAAACAAGTTTTTCTTACTGAAATGCCTTATAATGTCTTAATTTTGCTATAAAACTATGGCTCAGTATTAGGATTTTATTCAAAAATATAAGAAGGCATACACCTACAAAGAAATTCAAACATATAGAGGCAGATACTTAGATACACAAATTGTGATATATTGACATAATGGGACACTGCATAGAAATAAAACCTGAATGAAGTACTAATAAAACTTAAATGAGTATCTAAACTATTGTATCAGAAATAGATCAACTTCTGAATGGCAGAGTAATGGCCTCCTCAAACCTAGTCCTCCACAAAAGCAACAGAAACAGGGAAAAGTGGTCAAAATTGCTCTTTCAGAATTCTGTATATTAATAAAGCCTTGAGACAATCCCACTAGTGTTTTCATTAAAGTAAAAATTCAGAATATTTATTTTAAAATTTTTAGTTAATTATTTTTTTTTAAATTTTAAAATACTGTTTTGGTTTTGCCATACATTGACATGAATCCGCCATGGGTGTACTTGTGTTCCCCATCCTGAAGACCCTCCCACTTCCCTCCCCATCCCATCCCTCTCAGTCATCCCAGTGCACCAGCCCCGAGCTCCCTGTATCATGTATCAAACCTGGACTGGAGATTGGTTTCACATGTGATAATTGACATGTTTCAATATCATTCTCCCATATCATCCTGCCCTCGCCATCTCCCAGAGTCGAAAAGACTGTTCTATACATCTATAGATGTCTCTTTTGCAGTCTCACATATAGGGTTATTGCTACCATCTTTCTAAATTCCATATATATGTGTTAGTATACTGTATTGGTGTTTTTCTTTCTGGCTTACTTAACTCTGTATAATCGGCTCCAGTTTCTTCCACCTCATTAGAACAGATTCAAATGTATTCTTTTTAATGGCTGAGTAATACTCCATTGTGTATATGTACCACAGCTTTCTTATCCATTCTTCTGCTGATGGACATCTAGCCTGCTTCCATCTCCTGGCTATTATAAACAGTGTTGTGATGAACATTGGGGTACATGTGTCTCTTTCAAAACTGGTTTCCTTGGTGTCTATGCCCAGCAGTGGGATTGCTGGGTCATAGGGCAATTCTATTTACAGTTTTTTAAGGAATCTTCACACTGTTCTCCATAGTGGCTGTACTAGTTTGCATTCCCACCAACAGTGTAAGAGGGTTCCCTTTTCTCCACACCCTCTCCAGCACTTATTGCTTATAGACTTTAGGATCGCAGCCATTCTGACTGGCTTGAAATTGTACCTCACTGTGGTTTAGATTTGCATTTCTCTGATAATGAGTGATGTTGAGCATCTTTTCAAGTGTTTGTTAACCATTCATATGTCTTCTTTGGAGAAATGTCTATTTAGTTCTTTGGCCCATTTTTTGCTTAGGTCATTTATTTTTCTGGAATTGTGCTACATAAGTTGCTTGTATATTCTTGAGATTAGTTGTTTGTCAGTTCCTTCATTTGTTACTATTTTCTCCCATTCCAAAAGCTGTCTTCTCACCTTTCTTATAGTTTCCTTTGTTGTTCAGAAGCTTTTAACTTTAATTAGGTTCCATTTGTTTATTTTTGCTTTTATTTCCAGTATTCTGGGTGTTTGGTCATAGAGGATCCTGCTGTGATTTATGTAGGAGAGTGTTTTGCATATGTTCTCTTCTAGGAGTTTTATATTTTCTGGTCTTACATTTAGATCTTCAATCCATTTTGAGTTTATTTTTGTGTATGGTGTTAGAGAGTGTTCTAGTTTCATTCTTTTACAAGTGGTTGACCAGTTTTCCCAGAACCACTTGTTAAAGAGATTGTCTTTAATCCACTGTATATTATTGCCTCCTTTGTCGAATATAAGATGTCCATAGGTATGTAGATTTATCTCTGGGCTTTCTATTTTGTTCCATTGATCTATATGTCTGTCTTTGTGTCAGTACCATACTCTCTCAATGACTGTGGCTTTGTAGTAGCACCTGAAGTCAGGCAGGTTGATTCCGCCAGTTCCATTCTTCTTTCCCAAGATTGCTTTGGCTATTCGAGGTTTTTTGTATTTCCATACAAATTGTGAAATTATTTGTTTTAGCTCTGTGAAAAATACCGCTGGTAGCTTGATAGGGAGTGCATTGAATCTATAGATTGGTTTGGGTAGTATATTCATTTTCACTATAGTGATTCTTCTGATCCATGAACATGGTATATTTCTCCATCTATTAGTGTCCTCTTTGATTTCTTTCACCAGTGTTTTTATAGTTTTCTATATATAGGTCTTTAGTTTCTTTCAGTAGATATATTCCTAAGTATTTTATTCTTTTTGCTGCAATGGTAAATGGAATTATTTCCTTAATTTCTCTTTCTATTTTCTCATTATTAGTGTATAGGAATGCAAAGGATTTTTGTGTGTTTCTTTTATATCCTGCAGTTTTACTATATTCATTCATTAGCTCTAGTAATTTTCTGGTGGAGTCTTTAGGGTTTTCTATGTAGAGGATCATGTCCTCTTCTTTTCCAATTTGGATTCCTTTCATTTCTTTTTCTGCTCTGATTGCTGTGGCCAAAACTTCCAGAACTGTGTTGAATAGTAGTGGTGAAAGTGGGCACCCTTGTCTTGTTCCTAACTTTAGGGGAAATGCTTTCAATTTTTCACTATTGAGGATAATGTTTGCTATAGGTTTGTCATATGTAGCTTTTATTATGTTGAGGTATGTTCCTTCTATTCCTACTTTCTGGAGAGTTTTTATCATAAATGGATGTTAATTTTTGTCAAAGGCTTTCTCAGCATCTATTGAGATAATCATTTGACTTTTGTTTTTCAATTTGTTAATGTGGTGTATTACATTGATTGATTTGTGGATATTGAAGAATCCTTGCATCCTTGGGATAAAGCCCACTTGGTCATGGTGTATGATCTCTTGTATGCTGTAGGATTCTGATTGCTAGAATTTTGTCGAGGATTTTTGCATCTATGTTCATCAGTGATATTGGCCTGTAGTTTTCTTTTTTTCTATGTGCCATCTTTGTCAGGTTTTGGTATTAGGGTGATGGTGGCCTCACAGAATGAGTTTGGAAATTTACCTTCCTCTGTAATTTTCTGGAAGACTTTGAGTAGGGTAGGTGTTAGCTATTCTCTAAATTTTTGGTAGAATTCAGCTGTGAAGCTGTCTGGATCTAGGCTTTTGTTTGCTGGAAGATTTCTGATTACAGTTTCAATTTCCATGCTTGTTATGGGTCTGTTAAGATTTTCTATTTCTTCCTGGTTCAGTTTTGGAAAGTTGGACTTTTCTAAGAATTTGTCCATTTCTTCCACATTGTCCATTTATTGACATATAATTGCTGATAGTAGTCTCTTATGATCCTTTGTATTTCTGTGTTGTCTGTTGTGATCTCTCCATTTTTATTTCTAATTTTATTGATTTGATTTTTCTCCCTTTGTTTCTTGATGAGTCTGGCTAATGGTTTGTGAATTTTACTTACCCTTTGATAGAACCAGCATTTGGCTTTGTTGATTTTTGCTATGGTCTCTTTTGTTACTTTTGCATTTTTTTCTGCTTTAATTTTTTAAGTTTTATTTCCTTCTACTAACCCTCGGGTTCTCCATTTCTTCCCTTTCTAGTTGCTTTAGGTGTATACTTAGGTTATTTATTTGATTTTTTCTTGTTTCTTGAGGTAAGCCTCTATTGCTATGAACTTTCCCCTTAGCACTGCTTTTACAGTGTCCCAGAGGTTTTGGGTTGTTGTGTTTTCATTTTGATTTGTTTTTATGCATATTTTAGTTTCTTTTTTATTTCTTCTGTGATTTCTTAGTTATTCAGCAGCGTGTGGTTCAGCCTCCATATGTTGGGATTTTTAATAGTTTTTCTCCTGTAATTGACATTTAATCTTACTGCATTGTGGTCAGAAAAGATGCTTGGAGTGATATATATATATATATTTTTTTAATTTACCAAGGCTTGATTTATGGCCCATATTGTGATCTATCCTTGAGAAGGTTCCGTGTGCACTTCAGAAAAAGGTGAAATTCATTGTTTTGGGGTGAAATGTTCTATAGATATCAATTAGGTCTTACCGATCTATTGTCATATAAAGTTTGTGTTTCCTTTTTAATTTTCTTTTTAGTTGATCTATCCATAGGTGTGAGTGGGGTATTAAAGTCTCCAACTATCATTGTGTTATTGTTAATTTCCCCTTTCATAATGTTAGCATTTGTCTTACTTATTGCAGTGCTCCTATGTTGGGTGCATATGTATTTATAATTATTATATCTTCATCTTGAATTGTTGTTTTGATCATTATGTAGTGTCCTTCTTTGTCACTTTTCACAGCCATTGCTTTAAAGTCTATTTTATCTGATATGAGTATTGTTACTCCTGCCTTCTTTGGGTCTCTATTTGCATGGACTATCTTTTCCAGCCTTTCACTTTCAGTCTGTTTGTGTCCCTTGTTTTGAGGTAGATCTCTTGTAGACAACATATATATGGGTCATGTTTTTGTATCCATTCAGCCAGTCTTTGTCTTTTGGTTGGGGCATTCAACCCATTTACGTTTAAGTTAATTATTGATAAGTATGATTCTGTTTCCATTTACTTTATTGTTTTGGGTTCAGGTTTATACACCCTTTTTGTGTTTACTGTCTAGAGAATATCCTTTAGCATTTGTTGGAGAGCTAATTTGGTGGTGCTGAATTCTCTCAGCTTTTGCTTCCCTGTAAAGCCTTTGATTTATCCTTAATATTTGAATGAGATCCTTGCTGGGTACAGTAATCTAGGCTATAGGTTATTTTATTTCATCACTTTACGTATGTCTTGCCATTCCCTTCTGGCCTGAAGAGTTTCTATTGAAAGATCAGCTGTTATCCTTATGGGAATCCCCTTGTATGTTATTTGTTGTTTTTCCCATGCTGCTTTTAATATTTGTTCTTTGTGTTTGATCTTTGTTAATTTGATTAATGTGTCTTGGGGTGTTTCACCTTGGGTTTATCCTGTTTGGGACTCTCTGGGTTTCTTGGACTTGGCTGATTATTTCCTTCCCCATTTTAGGGAAGTTTTCAACTATTATCTCCTCAAGTATTTTCTCATGGTTTTTCTTTTTGTTTTCTTCTTCTGCGATTCCTATGATTCAAATGTTGGAGCATTTAATATTGTCCTGGAGGTCTCTGAGATTGTCCTCATTTCTTTTAATTCGTTTTTCTTTTTTCCTCTCAGCTTTATTTATTTCTACCATTCTATCTCCTATTTCACTAATCCTATCTTCTGCCTGAGTTATTCTACTATTTGTTGCCTCCAGAGTGTTTTTGATCTTATTTATTGCATTATTCACTATATATCAACTATTTTTTTATTTCTTCTAGGTCCTTGTTAAACCTTCCTTGCATCTTCTCAATCCTTGTCTCCAGGCTATTTATCTGTGATTCCGGTTTTATTTCAAGATTTTGGATCATTTTCACTATCGTTATTCAGAATTGTTTATCAGGTAGATTCCCTATCTATTCCTCTTTTGTTTGGTTTCATGGGCATTTATCCTGTTCCTTTACTTGCTGGGTATTCCCCTGTTTCTTCATCTGTTTTTATTGCTGCGTTTGGGGTGGGCTTTCTGTATTCTGGCAGTTTGTGGAGTTCTCTTTATCGTGGAGTTTCCTCGCTGTGGGTGGGGTTGTGTCAGTGGCTTGTCAAAGTTTCTTGATTAGGCATGGTTGTGTTGGTGTGCTGGTGGGTAGAGGTGGATTTCTTCTCTCTGGAATGAAATGAAGTGTCCAATAATGAGTTATGAGATGTCAATGGTTTTGAAGTAACTTTGGGCAGCCTGTATATTGAAGCTCAGGGCTGTGTTCCTGTGCTGTTGGAGAATTTGTGTGGTATGTCTTGCTCTGGAACTTGTTGGCCCTTGGGTGGTGCTTGGTTTCAGTGTAGGTATGGAAGCATTCGATGAGCTCCTATCGATTAATGTTCCCTGGATTCACGAGTTCTCTGATGTTCTCAGGATTTGGACTTAAGCCTCCTGCTTCTGGTTTTCAGTCTTATTTTTACAGTTGTCTCAAGACTTCTCAGTTTATACAGCACTATTGATAAAACATCTAGGTTAAAGATGAAAAGTTTCTCCACAATGAGGGACACCCAGAGAGGTTCACAGAATTACATGGAGAAGAGTGATGGGGAAGTTAGAGGTGATCCAAATGAGGTGAGGTGGAATCAAAAGAGGAGAGAGAAAGCTAGTCAATAATCACTTCCTTATGTGCACTCCACAGTCTGGACTGCTCAGGGATGTTCATGGAGTTATACAGAGAAGAAAAGAGGGAGGAAGGAGACAGAGGTGGCCAGAAGGATAAAAGGGGGTAACGAAAAGCAGAGAGACAGATCCAGCCAGTAATCTGTTCCCTAAGTGTTCTTCACTGTCTGGAACATACAGAGATTCACAGAGTTGGGAAGAGAAGAGAAGGGGGAAGGAGGAGACAGAGGTGACCTGGTGGAGAAAAAGGAGAGTGCAAAGGAGGAGAGAGCAGTCAAGCCAGTAATCTCGCTCCCAAGAAAAAATGGGTACTGAAGATTGGGTTTTTAAAGGTACAAAATTGATAACAAATACCAAAAAGCAAAGATTAAAAATCTAGAGTAGAGGTTGGATTTTCAAATACACAATATTAAAGAAAAGAGAAGAAAACAAACAAAAAAAGTCACAAAAATTATTTTTAAAAATATATGTATATATATATATATATGTACATATATGTACACATATATATAAAGTTTGCTTTAAAAATAGGGTCTTTTTTTAAGTAATAGTAGGATATAAAAATGAAAATTAAAGGAGTAATAGAGGACTTCAAAATGTTAAAAAGTTTTAAAAAAAGGGAAAAAAAAGAATGATCATAACAAGAGTAAAAATATATCTAGGACTTTCTCTGGTGGTGTTGTGAGCAGTGTGGGGTCAGTTCATTTTTGGATAGTTCCTTGGTCTGGTTTATATTTCTCAACATCTATAGGCCACTTCCTAGGTAGTAGGTACTAACTACAGGGTTTTAATCTCTTGCACCTGTCACTTCCAAGGCAGTTCCATCTGTTTTAGCTTCTTCTGTTTGCTGGTCTCTTCAGTGTCTGATTTCCTCTCTGACACAAGGAGGGCGGTGGTGGACACTTTTTTTAGGCTCAGTTGTTCAGTTGCACTGTGGGGAGGGAGGGATGCTGCAAACAAATAACTGGCATGTGCTCGCACTGTGTCAGCCACACTGGGCCTTCCCTCACTCACAGCACTTGTGCCCTCCCTCACAGCACGTGTGCCTTCCTTGCCCAAATAACTCAGGCTCTAGGTTGCTCTGCCGGGAACCGTCAGAGGCCAACCTTGGGCTGCGTGCATATCCCAGGTCTAAGCCTCTCAGGTTCAGGCACTCGGGTAGTCCTCAGAGGTGCAGACTCAATTGGGCTTGCATTTTGTGTCCTTCCCAGGTCCAAGCAGCTCAGGTGATGAGGTGTTTGGCGAGCATGGTTGCTGTGACTTATCGCCTCTCCCATCCATGCTGCTCATTTTTCTGTGTGTACAACCGGCACACCTTCTCAGGCAGATGATTACTGTCCAGAACCCCAAGAAGTCTCAGTTAGCAATGAAGCCTGCTTGCAGTTTGGTAGATGATGTCTCTCTGGGGCTGTGATTGCCCCCTTCCAGCTCTGGCTGCCTGTCACTGGAGGGGGATGGTCTGCAGCCTGCTAATTCTGTTCAGTACTTTGTTCTGTGTGTGGTCCTGGTGGTGTCTTAGTTTAGAGTTTTTCTCGTGGTAGCTATCCCACAGTCTGGTTTGCTAGTCCAAGTTAGTTCGCTTTGATTACCCTCGGGGCATTCAGGCTGGATCCTTACTCTAAGCAATGCAACCCATGCCTTCCTCCCCAGCCCCCACTTGCTAGTGGCAGGTGCAGGCATCTGTGTTGCTTTTCCACTGGGGGAGTAACTGTTGGGCTCATAATATGTGGGTTTTAATTACTTATTTATTTTTCTCCCCTGTTATGTTGCCCACTATGCTTCCAAGGCTCGCTACAGACTTGGCAATGAGAGTGTTTCCTGGTGTTTGGAAACTTCTCTCTTTTTTAGACTCCCTTCCCAGGATGGAGCTCCATCCCTAACTCTTTTGTCCTTTTTTATCTTTTATACTTTTTCCTACCTCTTTTCAAAGACAATGGGCTGCTTTCTGGGTGCCTGATGTCCTCTGCTGGCATTCAGACGTTGTTTTGTGGAATTTACTCAGTGTTTAAATGTTCTCTTGATGAATTTGTGGGGGAGAAAGTGGTCTCCGCATCCTGTTCCTCTGTCTTCTTAGGACCGCTATTGCAGCTCTTTAAAAAAAGAAAGAAAAGAGACAGAGTAAAAGTAAAAAAGACCAATTGTCATTATTTCCCTGAGTACTCAAAACTATTTCCTTCCCTTTAAAGCTTCATCAGAAAGTATCAGAAAACACTGACTCTCTTTAAAAATAGGTAAATGAAAGGTAAAATTCCTATGCTACTTTATTGTGACTTCTAAAATTCAAAAAATACTATTATCTTCTTTTTTCTTTAATGGAAGGTCTTTGGGGAAGGGTCACGAGTTAATGGATTATTAAAATGCTTAATATTCCCTTTCAGTGTGATAGCTATTGGAGCTTTGTATCCTTCATTTCTCCCTTTTGTCTTTCTTTTTGTCCTTTTTCTATGAACAGATTATCATGGCACCCTAGAATCTATTAGGAAGACCAGGTTCTTGAAAAAGTTATGTTTTACCTATGTGACCTTAAGCACATCGGTTTTCCACTCTATTTGCTAGTTCCTTCATCTGACAAGGCACTCAGCTCCTTCACCCCTAAGGTAGTTTTTATATATAATATTCTTGTAACTGGACAAATATATGTGTACATGTGTGTTGACCCTCAGCAATCAGTAGCTAACTCTTCAGAGAAACTGTGACAGAAAAAAATCCACTTAAGCCATTCTTTCTAGTGTGAGACTGACAGTTATGCACTGCAACCTGGCTTCTAATATTTTGGAGTCCAATCCCACAGCAGCTTCCCTTGCCATCACCCATAGCATACTGATAGTAGCTCCTGCCAAAAGCTTTACAAGGGTGCTAATGACTCCCTAAACAATGTATTTCTTCAGTTCAGTTCAGTTCAGTCGCTCAGTTGTGTCTGACTCTTTGTGACCCCATGAACCACAGCACGCCTGGCCTCCCTGTCATCACCAACTCCCAGAATTTACTCAAACTCACATCTATTGAGTCAGTGATGCCATCCAACCACCTCATCCTCTGTCATCCCCTTCTCCTCCTGCCTTCAATCTTTCCCAGCATCAGGGTCTTTTCAAATGAGTCAGTTCTTTGCATCAGGTGGCCAAAGTATTGAAGTTTCAGCTTCAGCCTCAGTCCTTCCAATGACTACCTTGGGAAAGTGTATGTTCTTGAAGCCATTTGAGAAGCCAGGTGAGAGGTGAGGAGGGTGATGTTTAGGCATCAGTGGAGTAGATCACACCTAATAGTTTATTTACAATATTTCTGTCATCCATCTTCAATATCATGTTAGGTTGGTCTGATATTCTGATTTCAAATCCCAAATCCTTGCTTATTGTTCCTGTATCAGTACTGTTAGCCATAACAAACTTAAAGTTTCATTATCCTTGGCCTCATGCTCTCAGAATCCATTCCTATAGATATTCTAGAGACTCTTGCCAACCTTGATTGATGATATCCTGAAATTCTTAGCAGGTCAGATTTTGCATTTCACTGTCTGGGCTATGTGAATTTTGAAGTTTCACACTAAACACAGAGGAAAGGGAGGATGATGGGGTTGGGTGAAAGGGAGGTTTGTTTCTGCATGTGTTCAATCCTCCGAGGTACAGTTAATAATGAGAAAATTCTGTGAAAGTTCTTATTCCCTAGATAAAGGGAGAAATTATTGGTTTTTGAAATGAGACTTAAGGATTTGAGATGAAAAATTCTCACATTTTTACTTCTCTGCCCAAATGCCCCTACCCTATGCCTCAGAACCTCACTCCCTTCTGGTCATATTCTTATCTTTCCTTAAATACAAAACAAGTTTATTTGGGGAGGTAACTCTGCACTGCTATAATGTGGCCATAGCATCTGTCCTCAAATGTAGTTTCCCAAGGACCAGAAGAAGTGAGAGACTTCATCAAAGATATAGTTTAAGCTTGCTGCCACCTGTTTTATCAATTGGATAGTCTCAGGTTTAAACTGAAGCAGAAGCCAACACCCCCCATGGTGTTTATAATCTCCATCTGCATGCTTCTTTGCTACAAGAAACAATCCCTCAGTGCTTTGTTTCCACCTGGCTTTCATTCCGTAATGCCACTGGTGATCATTAAGTAAGTCTGATACTACTGCAGGGGCTTCTCGGGTGGTGCTAGTGGTAAAGAACACAGCTTCCAGCGCAGGAGACATAAGAGACATGGGTTCGATCCTTGGGTCAGGAAGATCCCTTGGAGAAAGGCACGGCAAACCACTCCAAGATGCTATATGTTACTACTGTGCCATTTCCCACCAGGATGAGTTTATGTCTAATCTTCAAATATGTGAACAATTCAATTATATTTGAATGCTTGTCTCCTGAGACTGCTCTAATATTAATATCAGTTATGAACCTGGCAGGTAGTGGAAGGCCATACAAACGGGTTAATTTGGTGAGGGTTTAATAACGGTATTAATACAAAGGATGTCTAAGGCTTGCAGAATTTCCAGATTAGTGTAATTAATCTAGAACTAATAACTTCTGAACTGAATAACTTCTGAGAGCTGTTACCTCCTCTGTTCCTGGAGTAATCAATATAAGAAAAGAAAGAGGTTATTAGCAATGGAGGGGAAGCTTTGAAATGGGCCATCCAGCAAGATCTATGATTTAAGTCCAGGGATGAAGCCAGCTATGACATTTTTGCAAGAAAGGAGGCTGGGAAAAAAAAAAAAAACACTCTGACCCTACTCTCTTCCCTTCTAGTCACAATCACTGGCTAAACACACTAAGTATGAAGATAACAAATGTGCCTACTGATGCAGTTAGTATAGCTGAGCAACCTGGAGCAGAGATGAGATTAAAAGGATAGGACATGGATTTGAAAGAACAGAGGAAATGTATTCAACATGTGACAAAGGCAGCAATGGAGACAAAAACATGGAGAGCAGACTTGTGGATAGAAGGCATGGAAGGAGACCATGGAACAAATGGAAAGAGTAGCACGGGAACACATACATTACCATATGTAAAACAGATAGCCAGTGGGAATGTGCTGTATGATTCAGGGAGCTCAAACTGGGGCTCTGTGACATACCTAGAGATGTGGGATGGGGTGGGAAGTGGAAGGGAGGTTCAGGAGAGAGAGACACATATATAGGTCTGATACTATATCAGACCTATGGCTGATTCATGTTGATGTATGGCAGAAACCAACACAATACTGAAAGAAACTCTCCCTCAATTAAAAATAAATAAATTATAATGTTTAAAAATAATGTTAGTGAACATTTGATTTTAATATCCACATGATTTTAATAACATATGTGTATACATATATATGGAGAAGGCAATGGCACCCCACTCCAGTATTCTTGCCTGGAAAATCCCATGGATAGAGGAGCCTGGTAGGCTGCAGTCCATGGGGTCGCAAAGAGTCGGACATGACTGAGCGACTTCACTTTCACTTTTCACTTTCACTTTTCACTTTCATGCACTGGAGAAGGAAATGACAACCCACTCCAGTGTTCTTGCTTGGAGAATCCCAGGGTTGGCAGAGCTTGGTTGACTATCGTCTATGGGATCGCACACAGTCAGACATGACTGAAGTGACTTAGCAGTATATATATATATATATATATATATATATATATATATATATATATATATATATGCATGTTCTGAACATATGTATATATGGTATGCATATGTATACACATAAGTTTAATTTGGATTCTACATAACTAAAGAAAAATGAGATTGAAAATTCTCACTAGGAAAACTTAGTCTCAAAAAAAAAAAAAAATCTGCATCTTCAGTTCAGTCACTCGGTCATGTCCAGTTCTTTGTGACCCCATCGACTGCAGCACATCAGGCTTCTGTATCCATCAACAGCTCCTGGAGCTTGCTCAAACTCGATGTAAAACTCATAGAGTTGGTGATACCATCCAACCATCTCATCCTCTGTCGTCACCTTCTCCATCTTACTAATTCCCAATTTTTCAAAACACAGTTGTATTTAATTGCCATCTAATCCTAAGGGTTTGCAGGAATCTACAATCCTGCGGGGTGTAGAAACTGATTTAAATAATTCTAAGACACACTCTAGTATTTCCCATTCTGTTGTTTTCCTCAGTTTCTCTGCATTTATCACTGAGGAAGGCTTTCTTATCTCTCCTTGCTATTCTTTGGAACTCTGCATTCAAATGGCCATATCTTTCCTTTTCTCTTTTGCTTTTAGCTTCTCTTCTTTTTTCAGCTTTTTGTGAGGACTCGTCAGACAACCATTTTGCTTTTTTGCATTTCTTATTCTTGGGGATGGTCTTGATCACTGCCTCCTGGACAATGTCATGAACCTCCGTCCATACTTCTTCAGGCACTCTGTCTATCAGGTCTAATCCCTTGAATCTATTTTGCACTTCCCCTGTATAATCATAAGGAGTTTGATTTAGGTCATACCTGAGTGGTCTAGTTGTTTTCCCTACTTTCTTCAATTTAAGTCTGAATCTGGCAGTAAGGAGTTCATGATCTGAGTTACAGTCAGCTACTGGTCTTTTTTTTTTTTTTTACTGTATAGAGCTTCTCCCTCTTTGGCTGCAAAGAATATAATCAATCTGATTTTGGTATTGATCATCTGGTTATTTCCATGTGTAGAGTCTTCCCTTGTGTTGTTGGAAGAGGGTGTTTGCTATGACCAGTGTGTTCTCTTGGCAAAACTCTACTGGCCTTTGCCCTGCTTCATTCTGTACTCCAAGGCTAAATTTGCTTTTTACTCTAGGTATTTCTTGACTTCCTACTTCTGTGTTCCACTCCTCTAAAATGAAAAGGATATCTTTTTGGGTTGTTAGTTCTAGAACATCTTCTAGGTCTTCATAGAATTGTTTAACGTCAGCTTCTTGAGCATTACTAGTCAGGGCATAGACTTGGATTACTGTGATATTGAATGGTTTGCCTTAGAAACAAACAGAGACTATTCTGTCATTTTTTAGATTGAATCCAAGTACTGCATTTCAGGCTCTTTTGTTGACTATGGTGGCTACTCCATTTCTTCTTAGGGATTCTTGCCCACAGTAGTACATATAATGGTCATCTCAGTTAAATTCCTCCATTCCAGTCCATTTTAGTTTGCTGATTCCTAAAATGTCTATGTTCACTCTTGTCATCTCTTATTTGACCACTTCCAATTTGCCTTGATTCATGGACCTAGCATTTCATCTACATCAGTTTAATATTTTGCCAAATATATGACCCTATATTAAATTAATGTATAATACATCAATTTTATAAAGACATAAATTTACAATGATATTTTCTATGTACTCATTTAGAGCTCTTGAATAAGTGTGGAAGAATTACTTGCTAAAAATAAAAGTGTATAAAATCTTAAGTTAATTTCCAAAAATTTAGCCATTCCAAATATTTTCCCCACAGAATGAAGTTTGTGCACAGAGATTCAAAATCAAATTTTATTTTAAAAAATCAAATTCTTTTTTTCTCTCTAAGACTTTCCAAAGATAATCAGACAGATAAATGTTATGGAAAATATGGTATCACTAAGAAGCATAATAAGTTTCTCATAATGGCTCAGTGGTAAAAAAAAAAAAAAAATCCATCTGCAGTTTAGGAGATGTGGGTCCGATGCCTCTGAAGAAAAAAAATGGCAAACCACTCTAACGTTCTTGTCTGGAGAAACCCAAGGACAGAGGAGCCTGGTGAGCTACAGTTCCCAGAGTTGCAAGAGTCCAGCATGACTAAGCATCGAAACCACAACTACAAAATGAAGCATCCTACAGTATCTTAAAACATCAAACAAACTAATATTGCAGGTTTAAAATAGTTTAATCACAAAAAGGGAGTATTAAAAAACAATATGGTTTAACCAATGTTTCTTATTTTACGTATAACATGCTGCATTTACCTGAAATATAGTAATGTTTACAAACACATAAATAAGCCAATAAGTTAGAAAACACAATGAGAACATTCTGGAAAAAAAAATGATCACCTTCATCTCTGAGGTCTTATGGTCTTTGTTGCATTCCAGAAGGCCTCTTGATGTCTTTGTTTCTCAGTCTATAGATGAGAGGGTTGAACAGTGGGTTGATCACAATGTAGAACAGAGCAGCCATTTTGTCTCTCTTCAGGGAGTAGGTGGAACTTTGCCTTGAATATGTGAAGAGCAATGATTCATAGAAGAGCATGATCGAGACCAGGTGTGAAGCACAGATGGAAAAAACCTTGCGCCTTCCTGAAGGTGCGTGGATTCTCAGAATAGCCAGAAAGATGTGGAAATAGGAAATAATGATGACAAGAATGCTCGAGAGGACCATGAAACCCACAAGACCCAGGAGGACCTCCTCATAGACCTTGGTGTCTGTACATGACATCTTCACCAGTGGTGGTGCATCACAGAAATGGTCAATGATATGTTTCACCATAGAAACTCAGGTGAAAAGTGTTGGCAGTATGGGCGATGGCATCCAAGAACCCTTCTATACAGGAGCCAGCAACAAGTCTGGTACAAACTTGAATAAAGTAGCGGGTTACAGATTGCCATGTGGCGGTCATATGCCATGACTGCTAGGAGAAAGCACTCAGTATAGGTAGGCTACAACACAAGAAAAGAATAGTTGGGTTCCACATTCAGCCAAGGAAAAGCACTTATCTTCTGAGCTACAAGTGCATTCTAGGAGTGTACACAAAGGTGTACCAGAAATCCAAGAAAGAGAGATTGCCAATGAAAAAATACATAGGTGTGTGCAGGTGGGGATCAATATGAATTAAGATAACCAGGGTCATGTTACCTGACAAGATTACCAAATAGACAGTCAGAAATACTCCAAATAGTATTAGTTGCCACTGGAGGTCTGTTGAGAAACCCAGTAAGATGAATTCAGTCAGGATGGTATGATTTCCAATTTCCATGTCCACTAGGAGAAAGCTTAATAAGATAATGAGAAAAAAATGCTGATTTTCCTTTTGGAATAAAGAAATAGAAGTATCAATTAGCAACTGAAAGGAGGCATATTAATCCCTTACAATGTTGGTAAAATACTGTATCTTCAGTCTGTCACTTGGGAAGACCACATGAATTGGATAAAATAACTGATTTTAGAATTAGGGCCTTCACTTGCTATTTGCTTAATGAAGGGTGAGTATCTGAGTCTTATCAAATGAATGAATAAAATGATGACATTGACAGGTTGTCTGATTGAGTTAAGCAGATATACAGGAAAATATCAGCCAAATGTCTAGTACATGATGAGTGGTGAAAAATGTTGAGTATTTTGCATGTATTATTGAGAATCTATATGTCTAGCATGCTGCTGATTGTTCAACAAATATCAGTACACTGTACTGCTCTTGTCACTACTAGTGCACACAGAAATACACACACACACACATACACACACACATTTCATTTTGTTTGGACAGTGTCCTAAATCCTATACTTAACCCACTTAATACTTTTCACAGTTATTAAGATATTATTATAATCCTCATGTAGTTTAAGAAATGTTTCCAAGGACCTAGAACTGATCAAAAGCAGAGATAGTATTTGAACCTAGAATTTTCTGTACCAAGACCTCATGTTCTCAACTGTTAAGCCTTGACCTCTCTAATAAGTAAATATGTTTTTCTCTTCTTCTTCGAGCTAAGGCAATCCTATAATTCTCTGACAACTTGAATTTCTTTACCTTCAAAGTGAGTTTTTATTCTGCACTTTCTCTAGTTGATGTGAGATTTATATACATAGTTACAGCATATTTGGATTCAGTAGTGTTGAATATTACAAAGAACCAACTTTTTGGTGTCAAATCTCCATTGAAAACTTATGAATCCTTCCAGGTTTATATCTTGAACTTCCAGAGCTCTCAGAGATTGAACTTGCATCTCTTACATCTCCTGCATTGACAGGCAGATTCTTAACCACTAGCTCCACCTGTGAAGCCCCCATAGAGGCAGTGAAAGAAAGCTAAAACTAAGAGAACTGTGATTTACTTTAATATTAAAATATTAATCTTTGAGGCAAACCAGAGACAATTCTATACCTAGAATGCAAATCCGAAATTTCTACCTCAAGATATATTGGTTCCACTTGTTACTTAGTGAAGTAGTTAATCTTTCAATGACTTGTTATCCTAACGTTTCCAGTGTAGCTGAGGGTTCAGAGAGGATGTGACTTGACTGATGACATGATGGTAAAATCACCTTTGGAGTCCTGAGGCCATTCCTTTTTTTTTGTTTTGTTTTTTCAGCATATAATGGATTTTTTCTCATTCATACCCAAAGCACAGATACTTTAGTCTTATATCCTAGGTTCTGTAAACTTGTGTTAACTTAAATTTTTACAATCTTCCCTCTTACCACTTGTCTTCATCTATTAGAACTTCAACAAAAGTATATTAGTTACATGATTGATTCCCATACATTCTAAGAGCTTCACAGTTATAGTGTCATTGTTATTCAGTTGTACAATACAGCTTTCTAGATATACTCAAACTTAATAGAATTATCTTGGGTGGAGATTCTGGTTATTATATTCAGTTCAGTCGCTCTGTCATGTCTGACTCTTTGCGACCCCATGGACTGCAGCATGCCAGGCCTTCCTGGGCATCACCAACTCCCGGAGTTTACTCAAACTCATGTCCATAGAGTCAGTGATGCCATCCAACCATCTCATCCGCTGTCATCCCCTTCTCCTGTCTTCAATCTTTCCCAGCATCATGGTCTTTTCAAATGAGTCAGTTCTTCAACATACGGTGGTCAAAGTACTGGAATTTCAGCTTCAGCATCAGTCCTTCCAATGAATATTCAGGACTGATTTCCTCTAAGATGGACTGGTTCAATTTCCTTGCAGTCCAAGGGACTCTCAAGAGTCTTCTCCAACACCACAGTTCAAAAGCATCGATTCTTCAGTGCTCAGCTTTCTTTATATTGGTAATGCATAAAAGGGTGCATTATAGGTTCTTCCCTTGAAGTCCAGTGGCTAAGACTCCACTCTCTCAAGGTCAGAGGCCCAGGTTCAATCCCTGTTCAGGCATCTAGATCCCAAGTGCTGCAACTAAGAGTTAGCATGCTGCAACTAATAGATCCTGCATGCTACCATGAACATCAAAGATGTATCGCAATGAAACTGAGACTTGATACAGCCAAAAAATAAATAAATAAATAAATATTAAAAGAAGAAAAAGTAACGCAACACAAAAAATAAATGAATAAAAAGGCTATAGACACCATTTCAATAATTACTATAAATTTTCTCTGCTACATTCTCACTTGACTAAAGAATAAAAAATATCTGAGACTTATTAAGCTCATATAAAAAATTTTTATCAAAGTACAGTTCATTTACAATGTTGTTTCAGATGTATAGTAAAGAAAATTCATTATATATATATATATATATATATATATATACACACACACACACACACACACACACATATATATCCACTCTTTCTTAGATTCCTTTCCCATAAGCCATTGCATAGTATTGACTAGGTTTCCTGTATATGCATGTTCTTATTATTTATAGCTTTTATGTGTAGGATGGTGTACATGCATGC
Source organism: Capricornis sumatraensis (assembly GCF_032405125.1). Lineage (NCBI taxonomy): Eukaryota > Metazoa > Chordata > Mammalia > Artiodactyla > Bovidae > Capricornis > Capricornis sumatraensis. The sequence goes on from NC_091084.1 coordinate 2,803,373, forward strand.
TCAGTCCTGTCCAGTTCTTTGTGACCTTATGAACTATAGCCCACCAGACTCCTCTGTCCATGGAATTTTCCAGCAAGAATACTGGAGTGGGTTTCCATTTCCTCCTTCAGGTGATCTTCCATATCCAGGGTTCAAACCCAAGTCTCTTACATCTCCTGCATTAGCAGGAGGGTTCTTTTCCACTAGCACCACCTGGGAAGTGCCTAGATTCATCCATGTGGTTGCAAATGCTATTATTTTATTATTTTATGATTGAATAATATTCTATATATACCACCATAAACATAATATTCACTTTTAATATAATATAATTTGGGGAACAAAACTAAAATATCTGCACAGACCAATTACTACTCTTCTATGACTGCCCTCTAAAGAGGAATACAACTGGAAAAAAAGAATGTTCTGGTCTATGCCAAAAGTTTTCCCAGAAGAATAGATATTTATATGACCCTGTAAAATGAATCCAATTGTGGCTCCTTGTCAAGGGTAATGTTAAGAGACTAGAGGATTTTCATGATCAGATCCTTAACATGAGAGTCTGGTGAGCTAAGAAACTATGAATGGTTAACTTAAGAAAGGGATGGAGAGAGGAATCAGGAATGAGTTGTAAGAGTTATCCATTCACTAAGCTTATTGGAAGCCATATTGGGAATCTGGCTCTTGAAAGCAACACAAATGGGAACACTGCCATCATGAGTATTGGAGAAGGAAATGACAATCCACTCCAGTGTTCTTGCCTGGAGAATCCCAGGGGCGGGGGAGCCTGATGGGCTGTTGTCTCTGGGGTCGCACAGAGTCGGGCATGACTGAAGTGACTTAGCAGCAGCAGAAGCAGCAGCCATCATGAGGAAGTAACATGGCCAGATTTATATTTTCAAGGTTAATTTTGAATGCAAATCAGAGAATGGACTGAAAGAGATGAAAAGTTCGCTCTAAATAGAAATTTCTCTGAAATCCTTAGTTCTTTATTCCCTGCTGAGTCTACCCTCCGATAAATGTAGGAAAGAAGCATTAAGAAGTCTTGGGAAAATTACTACAGCTTGTATTAACTGGGAACTTATGGTAACAAACAAACTCAAAGACTCCATTTCAATTCCTTTTCTAACCAGGAATGTGTATTTATATAGCAATCAAACCCCCAAAGACTAGGAAAGTCTTAAAGACAAGATCCTTTCAAATTATTAGTTAACAGTGGAAGCATCCTTTCTGTATTTTTACACAAGAAGCTACAAAATCTTGGCGAGAGTGAATAAATAAATTTCGTGGAAATTTTAGAACATTCTATTAAAAGACCAAGTCAATTATTCATCATTCTGAGTTCACAGATTAATCATATTATATGCTGTGTGTGTGTAAAGTGTGCTAAGTCACTTCAGTCTGACTCTTTGTGATGCTATGGACTGTAGCTCACCAAACTAACTCTCTAATGGGCTTCCCTGATGGTTCAGATGGTAAAGAACTCATCTACAATGCAAGAGACCCGGGATCAGTCTCTAAGGTAAATTAACCACAAACCAATAATCTATGTGATTAATATTTTTAATGATTTTTCTTTTTAAACTGATTTCATGAAATCAAGGGTAGATTATCTTATTCTATCCTTTGATCTAGAATTATGTTGTGGTTTGTGTTGACAAATAGTTTGCCACACTGGAAGCACCGTGTAGATATTAAGCATGGATCTCAATAAACACTGGGCTTTCCTAGTGGATCAGACAGTAAAGCATCTTCATGCTATGCAGGAGACACGGGTTTGATCCCTAGGTCAGGAAGAACCCTTGAAGGGAAGGATACCCAATCCATCATTCTTGACTGAAGAGTTCCATGGACAGAGGAGCCTGGCAGGCTACAGTCCATGGGTTCACAAAGAGTTAGACATAACTGAGCAACTAACACACATACAAGAAACATTACTGCTTCTCTTCTCACTTTTGACATTCTGACACCACCATATAAATAAGCCTTAATTAGATTGCTGAAAGATTAGACATCTGGTTATATTCTCTTTTGGACCTCCTTTCTCACAGTAAGCTGGACACCAGTCATATGAGTGAGTCCATTCTTCCTCACCTAGCCCTCGCTAACATAGAGGCTGAGCACAAACACATTGGGATGACTACCTGGGAACAGACAGGGCTGGCATAGTCAGTCTTGCATAGCTGCACAGTTGGAATGCCACCTGAGTTCAAATCTTGATTGGATCCCTTGGTGGGTCTGTAATTATGAGCAAGTCTTTTAACAACCTCCAACCCACACTTTTTCATGTTTAAGAAATGAGAAAAATATCAGTGATATGTACATAAAAATGTCACCAGAAAATATCATAAAGTAATAGCGATTTTCATTCTGAGAAAAATGAGTGATGCCTGACTAATCTTTTAAATCTGACCTCAAGAAAAAAAAATGTGACTAAGTTTCCACAAGGAAGCCATTTAAGCCAGAATAGTGGTGTCCCCAATAATCTTTCTAAAACCCAGAAAACTAATATGTGTGTGTATATATATATATATATATATATATATATATATATTTGCTTATTCACTTGCACTCAACAAAGGATTGGCAGGCTTTGAAATGCACATTTTAGTGCCTTGAGTTGATAGGGGCAGAGCATGATGCTAATCACCTATGTCTGTGTCTATGTGTTTGTTTTTCCTTTTTGTTTCTTTCTTATTGAGGTAGAGTTAATTTACTAAAGTGTGTTAGTTTCAGGTGTATAGCACAGTGATTCAGTTATCTTTCTGCCTATATTTTAAGGTTATTATAAGATATAATTTCCTATTTTGTACAGTGAAACTTTTTGGTTACCTATTAAGACTATAGGATCAACAAACACAAACATGTGTGCTTTTAAGAATGCCAGTGGAACACAAATTCACCCCATGAAAAATTAGTTGATCCTTTACCAGCATTCAGTTCCTAAGATACCATTTATTAACATCCTTTACTGTTCAAAAAAGATCTTCACAATCCAAATAATCATGATGATGTGATCACTAATCTAGAGCCAGACATCTTTGAATGTGAACTCAAGTGGGTCTTAGAAAGCATCACTACAAACAAAGCTAGTGGAGGTGATGGAATTCCAGGGGAGCTGTTTCAAATCCTGAAAGATGATGCTGTGAAAGTGCTGCACTCAATATGCCAGCAAATTTGGAAAACTCAGTAGTGGCCATAGGACTGGAAAAGGTCAGTTTTCATCCCAATCCCAAAGAAAGTCAATGCCAAAGAATGCTCAAACTACCGCACAATTGCACTCATCTCACATGCTGGTAAAGTAATGCTCAAAATTCTCCAAGCCAGGCTTCAGCAATATGTGAACCGCGAACTCCCTAATGATCAAACTGGTTTTAGAAAAGGCAGAGGAACCAGAGATTAAACTGCCAACATCTGCTGGATCATGGAAAAAGCAAGAGAGTTCCAGAAAAAAACCATCTATTTCTGCTTTCCTGACTATGCCAAAGCCTTTGATTGTGTGGATCACAATAAACTGAGGAAAATTCTGAATGAGATGGGAATATCAGACCACTTGACCTGCCTCTTGAGAAATCTGTATGCAGGTCAGGAAGCAACAGTTACAACCGGACATGGAACAACAGACTGGTTCCAAATAGCAAAAGGAGTACGTCAAGGCTGTATATTGTCACCCTGCTTATTTAACTTATATGCAGAGTACATCATGAGAAACGCTGGACTGGAAGAAACACAAGCTGGAATCAAGATTGCTGGGAAAAATATCGATCACCTCAGATATGCAGATGACACCACCCTTATGGCAGAAAGTGAAGAGGAGCTAAAAAGCCTCTTGATGAAAGTGAAAGAGGAGAACAAAAAAGTTGTCTTAAAGATCAACATTCAGAAAATGAAGATCGTGGCATCCAGTCCCATCACTCCATGGGAAATAGATGGGGAACCAGTGGAAACAGTGTCAAACTTTATTTTGGGGGGCTCCAAAATCACTGCAAATGGTGATTGCAGCCATGAAATTAAAAGACGCTTACTCCTTGGAAGAAAAGTTATGACCAACCTAGACAGTATATTCAAAAGCAGAGACATGAATTAATACATCTGAATGCCATGATCTTAGTTTTCTGAATGTTGAGCTTCAAGCCAACTTTCTTACTGTCCTTTTTCACTTTCTTTTTTTTTTAATTTTTATTTTTACTTTATTTTACTTTAGAATACTGTATTGGTTTTGCCATACATTGACATGAATCCACCACGAGTGTACATGAGTTCCCAAACATGAACCCCCTCCCACCTTCCACCCCATATCATCTCTCTGGATCATCCCCGTAAACCAATCCCAAGCATCCTATATCCTGCATCGAACATAGACTGTTGATTCGATTCTTACATGATAGTATACATGTTTCAAAGCCATTCTCGCAAATCATCCCACTATCTCCCTCTCCTTCAGAGTCCTAAAAGAAAATGAAAGAGAACAGTAAGAAAGTTGGCTTAAATCTCAACATTCAGAAAACTAAGAGCATGGCATTCAGACTTATCACTTCATGGGAAATAGATGGGGTAACAGTGGAAACAGTGGCTGACTTTATCTTTTTAGGCTCTAAAATCACTGCAGATGGTGACTGTAGACATGAAATTAAAAGACACTTCTTGGAAGGAAAGTTATGACCAACCTAGACAACATATTCAAAAGCAGAGACATTACTTTGCCAACAAAGGTCCATCTAGTCAAGGTTATGGTTTTTCCAGTGGTCATGTATGGATATGAGAGTCGGACTATAAAAAAAACTGAGCACTGAAGAATTGATGCTTTTGAATTGTGGTGTTGGAGAACACTCTTGAGAGTCCCTTAGACAGCAAGGAGACCCAAACAGTCCATCCTAAAGGATGTGAATATTCATTAGAAAGGCTGATGTTGAAGCTGAAACTCCAATACTTTGGTCACCTGCTGAGAAGAGCTGACTCATTGGAAAATATCCTGATGCTGGAAAAGATTTAGTGCAGGATGAGAAGGGGAAAACAGAGGATGAGATGGTTGGATAGCATCACTGACTCAATGGACATGAGTTTGGGTAAACTCCAGGAGTTGGTGATGGACAGAGAGGCCTAGCATGCTGCAGTTCATGGTGTCACAAAGAGTCGGAAACAACTGAGTGACTGAGCTGAACTGAATTTATTTAAATTTCAAAAGTTTCATTTGGTACATAGCTTGCTTGTGTAAATTACTTTTTCTTAAAAGCATAGTCATGTAGTATTCTTTATTTATTTTTTTAATTTTTATTTTTACTTTATTTTACTTTACAATACTGTATTGGTTTTGCCATACATTGACATGAATCCACCACGGGTGTACATGCGTAGTAGACTAGAAATAAATTCTAAGAGCCCATGTCATAGAATATTATTGCACTATTAAAGATATTTCAAATCTTAAAAAAATATAGTCATTTCCAAAATAAAATAAAATAAAAATAAAACAAAATCAGAGAAATTACTTTGCCCACTAATGTCGGTCTAGTGAAGGCCATGGTTTTTCCTGTGGTCATGTATGGATGTGAGAGTCGGACTGTGAAGAAGACTGAGCGCCGAAGAATTGATGCTTTTGAACTGTGATGTTAGAGAAGACTCTTGAGAGTCCCTTGGACTGCAAGGAGATCCAACCAGTCCATTCTGAAGATCAGCCTTGGGATTTCTTTGGAAGAAATGATGCTAAAGCTGAAGTTCCAGTACTTTGGCAACCTCATGAGAAGAGTTGACTCATTGGAAAATACCCTGATGCCAGAAGGAATTGGGAGCAGGAGGAGAAGGGGACGACCAAGGATGAGATGGCTGGATGTCATCACGGACTCGATGGACGTGAGTCTGAGTGAACTCCGGGAGATGGTGATGGACAGAGATGCCTGGTGTGCTGCGATTCATGGGGTCGCAAAGAGTTGGACATGACTGAGCAATGAACTGAACTGAACTGATAGAATATATCATAAAGATAAGAGTAGAAAGGTTGTCTACAACATCATGTGTAAGAACAGATTGGTGTTAGTCCGCAGTCATGTCTGACTCTTTTGTGACCCCATGGACAGTAGCCCAACAGGTTCCTCTGTTCATGGAATTCTCCAGGCAAAAATACTGGAATGTGTTGCCATTCCCTTCTCCAGAAGAAAAGATTAACAATCCTTACATATGCATGTAGTTATGGATACATGGACCATTCTCACCATCTGGATTGCAGAGAAAGATGTGATGCACCACAGAAGAGCACTGTTCTTTTCACTTTAAGATTCTCACATTCTTGTTTCCCTAAATATCAATCTTGTGAGCTTGCTTATTATAATTATGAATTCCTCCTTCTTTACCTGAGTTGGATTAAATTTTTGGACTCGTGGATCTCTTTGAGAACACATTAAAAGGACTATTATCTTCTTTTCAGCATCCAAAATTTCCTGTGATTGAACAAACAAAAACTGGAGCAGACTGTGGCTCAGACCATGAATCCCTTACTGCCAAATTCAGACTTAAACTGAAGAAAGTAGGGGCAACCACTAGACCATTCAGGTATGACCTAAAACAAATCCCTTACACTTATACAGTTCAGTTCAGTTCAGTTGCTCAGTCGTATCCGACTCTTTGAGACACCATAAATCACAGCACGCCAGGCCTCCCTGTCCATCACCATCTCCCGGAGTTCACTCAGACTCACGTCCATCAAGTACGTGATTTCATCCAGCCATTTGATCCTGGGTCGTCCCCTTCTCCTCCTGCTCCCAATCCCGCCCAGTATTAAGGTCTTTTCCAATGAGTCAACTCTTCGCATGAGGTGGCCAAAGTACTGGAGCTTCAGCTTTAGCATCATTCCTTACAAAGAAATCCCAGGGTTGATCTCCTTCAGAATGGACTGGTGGGATCTCCTGGAATTCCAAGGGACTCTCAAGAGTCTTCTCCAACACCACAGTTCAAACACATCAATTCTTCAGCACTCAGCCTTCTTCACAGTCCAACTCTCACATCCATACATGACCACAGGAAAAACCATAGCCTTGACTAGACCGATCTTAGTGGGCAAAGTAATGTCTCTGCTTTTGAATATGCTATCTAGGTTGGTCATAACTTTTATTCTAAGGAGTAAGCATCTTTAAATTTCATGGCTGCAGTCACCATCTTCAGTGATTCTGGAGCTCAAAAAAAAAATAAAAATAAAAATAAAGTCTGACAGTGTTTCCACTGTTTCCCCATCTATTTCCCATGAAGTGAAGGGACAGGATGCCATGATCTTCATTTTCTAAATGTTGAGTTCTAAGCCAACTTTTTTGTTCTCCTCTTTCACTTTCATCAAGAGGCTTTTTAGTTCCTCTTCACTTTCTGCCATAAGGGTGGTGTCATCTGCATATCTGAGGTGATTGATATTTCTCCCGTCAATCTTGATTCCAGCTTGTGTTTCTTCCAGTCCACCGTTTCTCATGATGTACTCTGCATATAAGTTAAATAAGCAGGGTGACAATATACAGCCTTGACGTACTCCTTTTGCTATTTGGAACCAGTCTGTTGTTCCATGTCCGGTTGTAACTGTTGCTTCCTGACCTGCATACAGATTTCCCAAGAGACAGGTCAAGTGGTCTGGTATTCCCATCTCATTCAGAATTTTCCTCAGTTTATTGTGATCCACACAGTCAAAGGCTTTGGCATAGTCAATAAACCAGAAATATATGTTTTTTCTGGAGCTCTCTTGTTTTTTTTCCATGATTCAGTGGATGTTGGCAATTTGATCTCTGGTTCCTCTGCCTTTTCTAAAACCAGCTTGATCATCAGGGATTTCACGGTTCACATATTGCTGAAGTCTGGCTTGCAGAATTTTGAGCACTACTTTACTAGCATGTGAGATGAGTGCAATTGAGTGGTAGTTTGAACATTCCTTGGCACTGCCTTTCTTTGGAATTGGAATGAAAACTGACCTTTTCCAGTCCTGTGCCCACTGCTGAGTTTTCCAAATTTGCTGGCATATTGAGTGCAGCACTTACACAGCATCATCTTTTAGGATTTGAAACAGCTCAATTGAAATCCCATCACCTCCACTAGCTTTGTTTGTAGTGATGCTTTCTAAGACCCACTTGAGTTCACATTCAAAGATGTCTGGTTCTAGATTAGTGATCACATCATCATGCCTATCTGGGTCATGAAGATCTTTTTTGTACAGTTCTTCTGTGTATTCTTGCCACCTCTTCTTAATATCTTAACTTCTTGTAGCTCTATACCATTTCTGTCCTTCATCGAGCCCATCTTTGCATGAAATGTTCCCTTGGTATCTCTAATTTTCTTGAAGAGACCTCTAGTCTTTTGCTTCTCTTCTTTTCTCAACTATTTGTAAGACCTCCCCAGACAGCCATTTTGCTTTTTTGCATTTCTTTTCCATGGGTAAGTTATTGATCCCTGTCTCCTGCACAATGTCACGAACTTCATTCCATACTTCATCAGACACTCTATCAGATCTAAGCCCTTAAATCTATTTCTCACTTCCGTAGAAGTGACAAATAGATTCAAGGGCTTAGATCTGATAGACAGAGTACCTGAACAACTGTGGACAGAGGTTTGTGACATTGTATAGGAGGCAGTGATCAAGACCATCTGCAAGAAAAAAGAAATGCAAAAAGACAAAATGGTGGTCTGAAGAGGCCTTACAAATAGTTGAGAAAAGAAGAGAAGCAAAAGGCAAAAGAGTAAAGGAAATATATTCCCATTTGAACGCAGAGTTCCAAAGAATAGCAAGGAGAGATAAGAAAGCCTTTCTCAGTGACCAGTGCAAAGAAATAGAGAAAAACACTAGAATAGGAAAAGCTAGAGATCTCTTCAAGACAATCAGAGATACCAAGGGGATATTTCATGCAATGATGACCACATAAAGGACAGAAATGTTATGGACCTAATAGAAGCAGAAGATATTAAGAAGAGGTGGCAAGAATACACAGAACTGTACAAAAAAGATCTTCATTATCCAAATAATCACAGTGGTGTGATAACTCACCTAGAGCCAGACATCCTGGAATGTAAAGTCAAGTGGGCCTTAGGATGCTAGTAGAGGTGATGAAATTTCAGTTGAGCTATTTTGAATCCTGAAAGATGATGCTGTGAAAGTGTTGCACTCAATATGCCAGCAATTTGGAAAACTCAGCAGTGGCCACAGGACTGGAAAAGGTCAGTTTTCATTCCAATCCCTCAGAAAGGCAATATCAAAGAAAGTTCAAACTACTGCATAATTGCACTCATCTCACAATGCTATGAAAGTAATGCTCAAAATTCTCCAAGCCAGGCTTCAGCAATACGTGAACTATGAACTTCCAGATGTTCAAGCTGGATTTAGAAAAGGAAGAGGAACCAGAGATCAAAATGCCAACATCCACTCAATCATCAAAAAAGCAAGAGAGTTCCAGAAAAACGTCTATTTCTGCTTTATTGACTATGCCAAATCCTTTGATTGTGTGGATCACAATGAACTGTGAAAAATTCTTAAAGAGATGGGAATATCAGACCAACTCACCTGCCTCCTCAGAAATCTGTATGCAGGTCAAGAAAGTAACAGTTAGAAGTGAAATTTAAAAAAAAAAAAAAAGACTGGTTTCAAACTGGGAAAGGAGTATTTCAAGGCGGTATATTGTTGCTCTGCTTATTTAACTAATATGCAGAGTATATCATGTGAAATGCTGGGATGGATGAAGAACAAGCTGCAATCAAGATTGCTGGGAGAAATATCAGTAACCTCAGATATGCAGATGACACCACCCTTATGACAGAAACAGAAGAACTAAAGAGCCTCTTAATGAAAGTGAAAGAGGAGAGTTAGAAAGTTGGCTTAGAACTCAACTTTTAGAAAATTGAAATAATGGCATCTGTTCCCATCCCTTCATGTCAAATAGATGGGGAAACAATGGAATCAGTGAGAGACTATTTTCGAGGGCTCCAAATTTACTGCAGATAGTGATTGAAGCCATGAAATTAAAAGACATTTGATCCTTTGAAGAAAAGCTATGACCAATCTGGATAGCATGCTAAAAAGCAGAGACATTACTTTGCTAAAAAAAAAAAAAAAAAAAGTCCATAGAGTCAAAGCTATGGTTTTTTCCAGTAGTCATATATAGATGTGAGAATTGGACTACAAAGAAAGCTGAGCACTGAAGAATTTTTGCCTTTGAACTATGGTGTTGGCGAAGAATAGTCAGAGTCCCTTAGACTGCAAGGAGATCCAACCAGTCCATCCTAAAGGAAATCAGTCTTGAATATTCATTGGAAGGACTGATGTTGAAGCTGAAACTCCAATACTTTGGCTACTTTATGTGAAAACTGACTCATTTGAAAAGATCTTGATGCTGGGCTAGATTGAAGATGGGAAGAAAAGGGAAAGACAGAGGATGAGATGGTTGATGGCATCACCAGCTTTATGGACATGAGTTTAAGCAAGCTTCAGGAGTTGGTGATGGACAGGGAAACCTAGCATGCTGCAATCCATGGAGTCTCAAAGAATCAGACACACCGAGAGACTGAAATAAACTGAAACAGTCAAAAGTTTTGAGAGATGACAAATCCCTAGATATCTATTTATCGATTCAGTAGTTATGATTCTTAGGTTAAAAACTCAACCCCTAAAAGAAGCCTAAGTTTCTTTGCAATGTTAGTATTCTATAATTATGAGATGAGTGATAAATACTTTGAGCTTCACATGTTCACAGCTGAATCCCTAACCCTCATTCCCCCAAACAGAGTGATCTGCTCATTTCTCTTATTATTAGTAAATGCTACTCAAGCCACACATTTAGAATCAACCTACCCTCCTTCTCTCCTGCCTTTTCTTCAAACTTCCAAAGAATCCTCATGTCCCTGCCTTCAAAACATGCCCTGAATCTGAGCGCTTCTCATCACCTCCACTGGTAGCATCTTGGTCAAACTACTAACATTTTTGCCAAAAATATTTCAAAATCCTTCAAATTGGTCTACATATTTGTTCCCCTATAGTTTATTTTCAATGTATCAGTTGGTATTGTTATTTACAAAAATAAGAAAGGAATTCATGTAACTCTTGTTCTTAAAAAAAAAGAAAAGAAAAGAAACCTACAAATTTATTTTAAGTTAAAGTCTGTGTAGTGTCCCTAATATCCTTCACAAGCAGGCCTTCCCATTGCCTACAGATCCTTACCTTCTAAGACTCACTCCTCCTTTATTTCTGTTTCAACCTCATAGACTTTCTCAATGTTTCTTAAGAATAACAGCCTTGGCTCAGCATCAGATACATTGAATCTATCTGTTCCCCACTGTGAACACTATTCTCCAGATATCTGCAAGACTCACACTCTCATCTTCTTTAAGTTTCTATCAAATAACACTTTCTGGCATTTCTGCCCATTCTCATCAATCTGTTTTAAATTTTATATCCCATTCCCACCAAAAAACCCCATCCTTCTTATTCTGCTCAGATCCTACTCTTTTTCCCCAGACATAGATTCTGAGGCTGGGAAAGATTGAAAGCCAAAAGGAGAAGGAGACAGCAGAGATTGAAAGGGCTAGATAGCATCATTGACTCAATGGACATGGATTTGAGGAAACTATCAAAGATAGTGGAGGACATGGAAGTCTGAAGTGCTGCAGTCCATGGGGTCGCTTACAGTCAGAGTCAACTAGTGACTGGACAACAACTGCAATCCTCCTCTTTTGCTTAAGTTTATTGTCTGTCTTTCTTCACGAGAATGTAACAACACTGATCAGAAAGACTTTTCTGTTTTGTTTACTGCTGTATTCCAAAGTATAGAACAGTTCTTGGCATCTAATTGGCACTTAATAAATAGTTCTAAAATTAATTAATGAGTAGTTACCTTTTTAATTTGAAGATGTCTACTTTCTAATCTTGCTCAAACTCCCCAGGGCACATTTTCCCTCAAGTGGTCAGTATATTATGTCACTAATGGAAAGAAAGAGTAACTAAAGAGAAGATTCATAAGCACTAAAATATTTTCTGAATTTGAGATAAATTGGAACTAATGAGTGAATAAAATAAGCAACAAAGAAAATGTCAGAGCCAGTCCTGTTGAGCCTCCCATATAGAAGGACTTCTCAAGTCGTGTGATCCCTGAAACAGCTCTGTCCCTTTCTCCCTTCACTGAAGCACTTAAAATTCAAGGAAGTATGCATTCTTATAACACCAGAAAATGAGGACTAAGAAGGAAAATGTCACACACTAGCCGTTTGAACAGAACAGCATTATTAGAACCACTAGAGTCAAAAAAACATGTCTTTTGTTGTCCTCCTATTTTCTCTACTGTGTACATAAATATATGATGACCCAGCATTGCTACCAGACTGAATTAGAACTCTAAATGAGGGTTACATATAACATGAATGCAATTCAAGTTAGAAGACTGTGTGTGTGTGTGTGTGTGTGTATGTGTGTGTGTGTGTGTGTGTGTGTGTGTGTGTGTGTGGCATAAGAATGAGCCTTTGAGAGCCAGACGAGACTCTATCTGAGGTCATAGAAAAGCCAGACCACTGAGTTGACCCTGACCCTAGTTGCTTACCCTTGATTTGGAAGGACACTCTTGGAAGTGACATCCTTTGCCCTCTCCTCTGATGTTTTAGGGAGCTTTGTTAGATATAATATAAGTGTTTCCTCAATAGTCCTTTGGGATCTCTTCTACAGAGAAGCCCAGAAATATGTGCCTCCCTCTGCAAAGACACAATTAGAGCTCATTTGGAGCTGGGGATAACATATTAATCAGAATATGATGAGATGAGGAGTATTTCATTAAAAGCCCACTCTCAAAATGAGTATGTCAAACGCAATCATACCTGTGTGTGATTGTGTGTGTAGGCTTCCCAGGTGGCACTAGTGGTAAAGAACCCACCTGCCAATGCAGGAGACTTAAGAGATGTGGTTTCAGTCTCTGGGTTGGGAAGATTCCCTGGAGAAGGGCATGGCAACCCACAGTATTCTTGCCTGGAGCATTGCATGGACAGAGGAGCCTGGCAGGCTACTGTCCATAGGGCTGCAGAATTGGATATGACTGAAGTGACTTAGCACACCCAGCATGTGTGTGATAATCAAAACTCCAAATTGTACTAATTGGACTTTTCTAGTCCATATTGTTTTGTGATTCATAGTGTTTTTTCCCTCTGCTGTGTTTCACTATCTGTCCAGGATACACTTCCTTGTCTCATTTATCAGGAAACATTATCCATTCTTGGTGCCATGGCTTGAATCACAACCCTCTAAAATTCATATATTGAAGATGTAACCTCCAATAATTTCGAATGTGACTCTATTTGGAGATAGGCCTTTTATGAAGGAAATCCAGTTAAAATAAGATGGTTAGAATGAACCTTAATGCAATCTAACAAATATGTTTATAAAAATTTAAAAAAAAAAGTGGAAACAGGAAAAGAGATACTAGGGATGCTTTTGCACACACACACACACACACACACACACTCACACACACAAAGATCATGTGAGGAGAAAGTAAGTAAGTGAACACGTGCCAGCAAAGGCAAAAGGCATCAGAACAAACCAACCATACTGGCTCATTGATCTTGCCCTTTCAGCCTCCAGAGCTGTGAGAAATACATTTCAATTGTTTATGACATTCAGTCTCTGGTATTTTGATATGGCAGCCTTAACAAATTTTAAATCCTCCCTTGGATGTAAAGCTTTTGAAATATTTTTACCTCTATAATTATCTATTTCTATCTCCTTCTGCATTTCTGTCTGTTTCATACAGAAGCTCTTCCTTGGCCCTTCACTCTTTTATTTGTTTGGAAAAATATTATTTTGGTGGAAGCTTGCCATGACTCTAAATATAGTCGTTCTTTCCTATATATGCTGTCAGGGAAATTTTTGTATCACAGTAAGCAAAACTACGAAAATCAGAAAAGAAACATAAATTTATTTTGAATGACATTTTACAGTAGATATTGTACTTAGGAACTACCAACTAGCACTAACTCATAACAAATGAATAAGTACCTCTGTAATAAAAAGATCTGTGTTTGCATTCCTTTTTTCCTTACCTATGATTTATCTGATTGAAACCAGATTTCATCTATCTAATCATGACAGTGATTGCATAAAAATATTATTCTTCTATATTAGTGATTATAGTATTATACTTCCAATAATTAAAAAGCTGTCAATTATAATGAAAAAAGAAAAAAGAAAAATTTCTTAGGATTCCTGTAATACTATAAACTCTGTTCTGAGTTAGAATGCTTAGTACTTTTTCCAATTATTCCAGACTGATTTATTTTTAAAAATAATTAGCCTCCAATTAAAATAAATAAATTTGTTAAAGAGATTGTCTTTAATCTATTGTATATTCTTGACTCCTTTGTTGAAGATAAGGTGTCCATAGGTGTGTGGATTTATTTCTGGGCTTTCTATTTTGTTCCATTGACCTATATTTATATCTTTGTGTATTTGTGCCAGTACCATACTGTCTTGATGACTGTGGCTTTGTAGTAGAGCCTGAAGTCAGGCAGGTTGATTCCGCCAGTTCCATTCTTCTTTCTCAAGATTGCTTTAGCTATTCGAGGTTTTTTGTATTTCCATACAAATTGTCAAATTATTTATTCTAGCTCTATGAAAATTACTGCTGGTAGCTTGATAAGGATTGCACTGAATCTGTAGATTGCTTTCAATAGTATATTCATTTTCACTATATTGATTCTTCCAATCCATGAACATGGTATATTTCTCCATCTATTAGTATCCTCTTTGATTTCTTTCACCAGTGTTTTATAATTTTTTATATATAGGTATTTAGTGATGCTGGGAAAACTGGTCAACCACTTGTAAAAGAGTGAAATTAGAACACTTTCTAACACCATACATAAAAATAAACTCAAAATGGATTAAAGATCTAAATGTAAGACCAGAAACTATAAAACTCCTAGAGGAGAACATAAGCAAAACACTCTCCGACATAAGTTAAAGAAGGATCCTCTATGACCCACCTCCCAGAATACTGAAAATAAAAGCAAAAATAAACAAATGGGATCTAATTAAAATTAAAAGCTTCTGCACAACAAAGGAAACTATAAGCAAGGTGAAAAGCCAGCCTTCAGAATGGGAGAAAATAATAGCAAATGAAGCAACTGACAGACAACTAATCTCAAAAATATACAGGCAAATCCTGCAGCTCAATTCCAGAAAAATAAACGACCCAATTGATAAATGGGCCAAAAACTAAATAGACATTTCTCCAAAGAAGACATACAGATGGCTAACAAACACATGAAAATATGCTCAACATCACTCATTATCAGGGAAGTGCAAATCAAATCCACAATGAGGTACCATTTCACGCCAGTCAGAATTTCTGTGACCCTAAAGTCTACAAGCAATAAATGCTGGAGAGGGTGTGGAGAAAAGGGAACCCTCTTACACTGTTGGTGGGAATGCAAACTAGTACAGCCACTATGGAGAACAGTGTGAAGATTCCTTAAAAAACTGAAAATAGAACTGCCTTATGACCCAGCAATTCCACTGCTGGGCATACACACCGAGGAAATAGGAACTGAAAGAGACACATGTACCCCAATGTTCATCACAGCACTGTTTATAATAGCCAGGACATGGAAGCAGGCTAGATGTCCATAGCAGCTGAGTGTATAAGAAAGCTGTGGTACATATACACAATGGAGTATTACTCACCCATTAAAAAGAATGCACTTGAATCAGTTCTATTGAGGTGGATGAGACTGGAGCCTATTATGCAGAGTGAAGTAAGCCAGAAAGAAAAACACCAATACGGTATACTAATGCATATATACAATAACCCTGTATGTGAGATAGCAAAAGAGGCACAGATGTATAGAACAGTCTTTTGGACTCTGTGGGAGAGGGAGAAGGTGGGATGATTTGGGAGAATGGCATTGAAACATGTATAATATCATATAAGAAACGAAACGCCAGTCTAGGTTTGATGCATAATACTGGATGCTTGGGGCTGGCGCACTGGGATGACCCAGAGAGATTGTATGGGGAGGGAGGAGGGAGGGGGGTTCAGGATAGGGAACACGTGTACACCCACGGCGAATTCATGTTTATGCATGGCAAAATCAATACTTTATTGTAAAATAAACTTAAAAAAATAATTAAAAAATATAAATAACTTTATAATAAAAAAGAAACTATTAAAAATACAAAAAGAAAGTATTCAAGAACAACCGTCAGTTCAGTTCAGTCACTCAGTCGTGTCCGACTCTTTGCAACCCCATAAACCGCAGCATGCCAGGCCTCCCTGTCCATCATCAACTCCCAGAGTCCACCCAAACCCATGTCCATTGAGTTGGTGATGCCATCCAACCATCTCATCCTCTGTCATCCCCTTCTCCTCCTGCCCTCAATCTTTCCCAGCATCAGGGTCTTTTCAAGTGAGTCATCTCTTTGCATCAGGTGGCCAAAGTATTGGAGTTTCAGCTTCAACATCAGTCCTTCCAATGAACTCCCAGGACTGATCTCCTTTAGGATAGACTGGTTGGATCTCCTTGCAGTTTAAGGAACTCTCAAGAGTCTTCTCCAGCACCACAGTTCAAAAGCATCAGTTCTTCAGAACTCAGCTTTCTTTATAGTCCAACTCTCGCATCCATACATGACTACTGGAAAAACAATAGCCTTGACTAGACAGACCTTTGTTGACAAAGTAATGTCTCTTCTTTTTAATATGCTGTCTAGGTTGGTCATAACTTTCCTTCCAAGAACATCAATGTCAACTTAAAAAGACAAATACAGGCTGGTATTTCTACATTATTCAGTGATTTTATCTTTTGCTTAATTTATTTATTTCTGAGATTTATAGACTGTTATCAATAACATAGAAACTAGCCTTCAAAAAGCAAACCAATCAAAAACAAACAAACAGACAAAAAAGAATACCCTGTTTACCAAAGCCTTTGCTAAAGAAAATTTGCTCTATCTAACATTTTCCTCAAGGCTTCTTTAACATCTTTATTTCTTAAGCTATAGATCAAGGGATTCAACCAGGGAATCACCACTGTGTTTAACATGGACACCAATTTATCCCTCTCTGGGGCATAGCTCATACTTTGCTGAGAGTATATGAAGAGAACTGACCCACAGCACAAGGTGACAGCTGTCAGGTGAGAATCACAGGTGGAGAAGGCCTTTGAGCAGCCTTGGGTGGAGCGGAACTTCAAGATGGCAGCAATGATTAAAAGACAGAAGGCAAGGATAAGCACGGTGGGAGTGATGATGTTGGGGGCAAGTATGAAATACAGCACAGCCTGGTAGCTTTCCTTCACATCACAGGCCAACTTGACAAGGGGGACAGGTCACAGAAGAAATCATCAATGACATTGTTCCCTCAGAAGCTCAAGGTAAATGTTTCACTGGTGACGATGATTTAGTTCACGAAGCCACTAAAGTAGGAAGCTGCAACGAGACTGACACATAACCTTGGGGACATGGCTTGGGAGTAAAGCAGTGGGTTAGAGATTGCCACATAGCAGTCATAAACCATGGCAGCCAACAGGTAGCACTCAGTGTAGGCCAGTCAAGCAGAGAAGAAGAACTGAGCTAAGCAGCCAGCAAAAGAGATGCTCTTGTCATCAGAGATGCAGGTCATCAGGATTTTGGGGACATAGACGGAAGCATACCAGAGATCCAGGAACGAAAAGATTCCCAGTGAAGAAATACATGGGTGTGTGGAGCCAAGAGTCAGCACAGATCAGAGAAATCAGGGTGATGTTCCCTAAAAGGCTGCTAATATAGATGATGAGGAAGATATAATAGAGAACTCTCTGTAACAATGGGTCCATCATAAATCCTAAAGGCATGACTTCCTTCACCGTGGAATTTTTTTTTTTTTTCATCCATTGAGTTTGAGTTTTTTACATTCTTTTCTGTAAAAAATTGATCAATATGTCATGATTTAAGGTTTTGGTGTTATCAGCTTCCCATTATATGTCATTTTAGATTGTTTAAATACTCAACTGATTCATATACCATGTTTAAAAAAAAAAGATATTTACACTGAATTGGAAATTATTCCTGTTAGAAAACTATGAAATTTCTCTATGCTGCCTTGAAAGATCAGATTATGAACATAATATAGTTTGTCACCATACATTTTTACCTAGTCATCCTCCTTTTGAGAAATGGTGATTTGTTCATCTTCTTTTCTGTTTGCAGCTAGAGTGTTTGGAGAGCATGTAAGAAGACATGAAAAAAAGGAGTTTGTTTTTGAGTTCTTAAATCTTTTGTCTTTACTAGTGAATTATCTGAAGAAGCATACTTTTATTAGTCTAGCCACACTTTGGAATAACTTTGGAAGTGCACTTATGCCGATTTCTTTGAAGGTAATACTTATATTTTACTTAACTTTTTATCACAAAACCAAGAACACAGCTAAAAATAAAGTAAAAAATAAAATTTATAACTTAAATAACACAATAGGTTTACTTAAATAATAGGAATTTGAGACCATATCTATGTATGTATGACATACAAATGTATGCTGAAAGGAAGTGAAAATATTAATCAATGGATAATTGTGTTCAAAATGTGTATTAATTTCCTATAGAAATAAGAATTAAAAACAAAAAAACTAAATTTATCAAACTGAGTCATTTGGATGAATGTTGTAGGCAGAATATGGCCCATTAAGATGTTCAAGTTTTTTTTTTTTTCTTTAAGTTGAAGTTTAGTTGATTTACACTATTATATTAATTTCAGGTGTACAGCATAATGATTTAGCATTTTTACAGGTTATACTCTACTGAAAGTTATTACATGATACTTGCTATGATTCTCTGTGGTATAGGTTGTATCTTTGTTGCTTTATCTATTTTATACATAGTAATTTGTATCTCTTAATCCCATATCCCTAATTTGTCCCTTTACCTTCGTTTCCCATTGGTACCACTAGTTTGTTTCTTGTAGCTCTAAGTCTATTTCTGTTTTGCATATATATTCATTTGTATTACTTTTTAAATTCTACATATGTGATGTCATACAGCATTTGTCTTTATCTTCACTTAGTATTTTCTAGATTAATATACATCTTTGTAAATAGGAGAATTTCATTAATTTTTGCAGCTCGCAACTTTCTGTTGTGTACATACATATATTGCATCTTTACCCACTCATCTGTTGATGGGCACTTGAATTGCTTCCATATCTTGTCTTTTCTAAATAGTGCTACTGGGAACATTGGGATGCACCTATCTTTTCAAATTAGTGTTTTACTAATTCCTGGCACATGGGGATGTACTTTACGGGGAAAGGATCATTAAGTTAAAAATTAAGAATTTTGAAATAAGAAGGTTATCAGGGTGGGCCCTGAATCAAACCACAAATATCCTTATAGAAAGGAGAGTTTTGACTACAGACACCAGAGAAGGAAGAGTGTGACCAAAGAAGCAGAGTTCAGAGTGATATGACTACAGGGAATGCCAGCAACATCAGAAAGCCTAAGAGACAAGACAGAGATGTTCCACTAGAGCTTGTTTCATCGTGACCCTGACTTTAACCCATTGCCATTGAGTTCTGAGCTCCAGAGCTATGAGAGAATAAATTATTTCTGCTTTATGCCATCAAGTTTATGATAATTTAATACATGAAGCTATGAAAATCAACCTCTAATAGTCTTCTTTCCTTCAAAAGTAGAAGCATTTCTGTCACCAGCAATGAGAGAAGAACCATCCCAGCTTGTCTATGGTACAACTCACAAGAACAATAACACCACATAGCACTATCAAAAAAGGGCTAAATTAGGATTTTCAGGGATCTGAACAGGCATGGATATATTTCTGCTATTAGATCCAAGGCTTTCAAAACCTCTTATGCCCTGAGAAAAAATAAAATATATATTTTTAGGTAATAAGTGCGTGTGTGTGTGTGCAGGCCTGTGTGTACTCAGTTGCATTTGACTGTTTGTGACCCCATGTATTGTAGTCTGCCAGGCTTCTCTATCCATGGAATTCCCCAGGCAAGAATACTGGAATGGGTTGCCATCTCCTTCTCCAGGGGATCGTCCTGACCCAGGGATGGAACCTGCATCTCTTACATCTCCTGCATTGGCAGGCAGATTCTTTACCACTGTACCACCTGGGAAGCTTTTTGTGATGGACTTAAGCTAAAAAAAGTATAAAAAATTGCTCTCTTGGAACTGTATCTTTTTAATAAATGGAATCAATCACTTTTAATTTAAGAAAAGTTAATGCTGCATTTATTATCAAAGTAGAATTTATTCAGAATAATCAAATGAAGATTCTCTTAGAATTTCATGAGTGTCGGGAGCTATGACCCTTTTTAACAAAGCATATTCCTGGAAGCTGCTTAAGATCAAGAATCAAGAAATCTAGATTCTGATCTGAGTTGGTTACTGCCATTTTAAATAAAACAATAACCTCTAAAACTTTATTTTCTCTTTATTTTCTACCTTCCTCAATTCAGTGAGACTTTAGTGAAAGTGTTAGTCACTCAGTCATGTCCAACTCTTTGTGACCCCAAGGACTATAGCCTGCCAGGCTCCTCTGTCCATGGAATTCTCCAGGCAAGAATACTAGTGCGGGTTGCCATGCCCCCCTCCAGGGGATCTTCTCAATCCAGGAATCAAACCTTTATCTACTGCATTGCAAGTAGATTTTTTACCACTGACCTACCAGGGAAGTTCTCATAATACATTACATGCTGCTGCTGCTGCTGCTGCTGCTGCTGCGTCGCATCAGTTGTGTCCGACTCTGTGCAAACCCATAGAAGGCAGCCCACCAGGCTCCCCCATCCCTGGGATTCTCCAGACAACAACACTGGAGTGGTTTGCCATTTCCTTCTCCAATGCATGAAAGTGAAAAGTGAAAGTGAAGTCGCTCAGTCGTGTCTGACCCTCAGCAACTCCATGGACTGCAGCCTACCAGGCTCCTCCGTCCATGGGATTTTCCAGGCAAGAGTCCTGGAGTGGGGTGCCGTTGCCTTCTCCAATATATTACATAGTAGTCTTATATACAAAGACACACAAAAGATAGATTTTTTGAGATACCCTTACTTGACATTCATTCTTAGACTTAAAACTGGCTGCATGCCTTGTTAGAAGGGACACTCAGAAACTTTCTTCCCACAGAATCTCTCTCCTCATCTCTCACACATCTATCATTATCAGGAGATCCATTTAAGAGGTAGATAGTTCTGGGGTGGTTATCCAAAAGAAGCTGAAGTCTTTGTGATCTCCAAGTCCTCTCCAGGGTTAATGTGTTTGCCATCTGTGTCATTCAGTTTGATGCTATATCAGGTATTTCTTGAGTTATAATTATAATAGTACAATATGATATCAAAGAAATGTCTAAATATATTCATCTATATCTATATTTTATATATAAACATTAGATGTTAAAAAGAAAAGTGAAATATATATAGAACTATAAGTATAGATGATATATTATATATGGAAATAGATATAAATATAGACAAAGATATAGATATACAAAGAGCTAGATTGATAGACATGAAATTTTGCTCTTTCTCTTAAACAGCTTCTATCCCATGAACTTCACAACATGGAAAAAGAAACATTTCAAAGTCATGAAAATATTGACCAATATTAGTATTTCTACACTCTTACCAACATTAACCCAAAATCACTGCAGATGGTGATTGCAGCCATGAAATTAAAATACAGTTACTCCTTGGAAGGAAAGTTATGATCAACCTAGCCAGCATATTAAAAGGAGAGACATTACTTGTCAATAAAGGTCTGTCTAGTCAAGGCTATTGTTTTTCCAGTAGTTATGTATGGATGTCAGATGCGAATTATAAAGAAAGTTGAGCACCTAAGAATAGATGCTTTTTAACTGTAGTGCTGGAGAAGACTCTTGAGAGTCCCTTGGACTGAAAGGAGATCCAACCAGTCCACCTTAAAGCGGATCAGGCCTGGGTGTTCATTGGAAAGACTGATTTTGAACTTGAAACTCCAATACTTTGGCCACCTGATGCAAAGAGCTGACTCACTTGAAAAGACCCTGATGCTGGGAAAGATTGAGGGCAGGAGGAAAAGGGGATGACAGAGGATGGGATGGTTGGATGGCATCATTGACTCAATGGATATGGGTATGGGTAGG
Organism: Capricornis sumatraensis; assembly: GCF_032405125.1. Classification (NCBI taxonomy): domain Eukaryota; kingdom Metazoa; phylum Chordata; class Mammalia; order Artiodactyla; family Bovidae; genus Capricornis; species Capricornis sumatraensis. Next base: position 2,825,447 of record NC_091084.1, read on the forward strand.
CTCAATGGATATGTGTATGGGAATTGGTGATGGACAGGGAGGCCTGGCATGCTGTAGTTCATGGGGTTGCAGAGTCAGACACGACTGAGCGACTGAACTGAAGTGAACCGACATTAAGGATGGATCAGCTTACTACAAGATAAAAGGAGACATTGGGCCACACAGAGCTACATGCAACTACTCAGGATTTATGAGAATGAAAACATCCATCAGGTACACATCTAATTATCTATTTCACTGAAAAGGAGAACAAGAATGAAAGAAGTCATTTGAAGGCATTTCAGTCTGCCTGGAGTGCGGGAGACCCGGGTTTGATCCCTGGGTTGGGAAGATTCCCTGGAGAAGGAAATGACAACCCACTCCATATTCTTGCCTGGAAAATCCCATGGATGAAGGAGCCTGGAAGAGTAGAGTCCATGGGTTTGCAAAGAGTTGAACACAACTGAGTGAATTCACTTCTTTCTTTCAGCTTTCTTCATTAAATATAACTATAGGAAGGAAAACCTTTCATGAAATGGAATTATATTATGATTTGATTATATTGAAAAGTGTTCTGTTTTTGCCCATATGGTGATTTACTGACCTTATTTGTCTGTTCAACTCAACAAAGTACTTGCTTTGTGAATTATAAATAGTTTCCTCATTTGAATTTCAACTAAAACCCCAATTTTTTCAGATTACCTTAGAATAAAAAATGCCTTCTATTCACTCCACGGGAATCCTGTTTCCAAAGGTAACAATACAGGGTGAAAATATAAGCCTGAGAATCCCTTTGAGATTTGCTGCTAAAAGCAAAAACATGTCATGTGCTGTCCTGGTACCAAGAGACCAATTAAAGTGCCAGTTATCTTTCTGGGATAAATAGCAAGATATCTCTCATCATTAATATAATTGGTTCAGTTAATCTGTAAAACCCTTTAGCTTTGTGGCTTTCATTCATGCATTTGTGATAAAAAAGAATTTGGCAGAAAGGAATAGGTAAAAGAATAGTTAGCACACAACAATTACTCAATAATTATTTGGAGTCCATAATAATGGAGGATGTGACGGTTGGATGGCATCACCCACTCAATGGACATGCGTGTGGGCCAACTCTAGGAGTTAGTGAAGGAAAGGGGAGCCTGGCTGCTGCAGTCCATGGGGTAGCAAAGAGCTGCACATAAATTAGCTACTGAACAACAATAACAATAATATAATAGAAACTATACAACATCTTTCTTTGCTTCCAAGTACAAGAGATAATATACAAGCAGAACTTAGAAGAAGAGTACAAGGAATAATCTGGGATACACCTGAGGAGTGGTGGGATTATGCAGATTTTCATAACAATATCTGGGAAGTTTCCCTGAAAGTTATACTAAGGGAGTTGAACACAGGGTGAAGGAGGTTAGCTAGCTAGAAGAGGGTAAAAGGCTTGTTCTTTTCTGTTTCCACTCCCTGTCCCTGTCAGTGTCACCTTAGAAATGCTTCTTCATTTAATTAGCAATTGTATTCCAGTAGTTTTGCATTTGAGAGAAGGCAATGGAACCCCACTCCAGTACTCTTACCTGGAAAATCTCATGCGTGGAGGAGCCTGGTAGTCTGCAGTCCATGGGGTCACGAAGAGTCGGGCATGGCTGAAGTGACTTAGCAGCAGCAGCAGTTTTGCTTTCGGTTACAGCTTGCAGCTTTTCCTACCTTGGTTGAAACAGCCGTAATTCAGCAAGTCAGAGACCCAAAGCCTCAAATATGTAGATTCATGTCAATGTATGGGAAAAAGCCACTACAATATTGTAAAGAAATTAGAATAAATAAATAAATTAGTGTATAGGAATGCAAGGGATTTCTTTTTGTTGATCTTATATCCTGAAACTTTACTATATTCAGCCACTATGGAGAACAGTGTGAAGATTCCTTATAAAACTGGAAATAGAACTGCCTTATGACCCAGCAATCCCACTGTTGGGCATACACACCGAGGAAACCAGAATTGAAAGAGACACGTGTACCCCAATGTTCATCTCAGCACTGTTTATAATAGCCAGGACATGGAAGCAGGTTACATATCCATCAGCAGATGAATGGATAAGAAAGCTGTGGTACATATACACAATGGAGTATTACTCAGCCATTAAAAAGAATACATTTGAATCAGTTTTAATGAGGTGGATGAAGCTGGAGCCTATTATACAGAGTGAGAAACATGTATAATATTATATATGAAATGAATCGCCAGTCCAGGGTCAATGAATGATACTGGATGCTTGGGGCTGGTGCACTGGGATGACCCAGAGGGGTGGTACAGGGAGGGAGGAAGGAAGGGGTTCAGGATGGGGAACACGTGTATACCTGTGGCAGATTCTTGTTGATGTATGAGAAAACCAATACAATATTGTAAAGTAATTAACCTCCAATTAAAATAAATAAACTTATATTTAAAAATGATAATAAATTAAATTTATTAATTCATTATTTAACTAAATATATTAAATAAATTAATTAATTTTAAAAACAAAATACTACATGAGTCTCAAGGGCTGCATGCCAATGTAAGAGAGACATATTTGATCCCTGAGTTGGGAAGATCCCCTGGAGGAGGGTATGGAAACCCTCTCCAGTATTCTTGCATGGAGAATCCCATAGACAGGCGAGCCTGGCAGGCTACAGTTCATGGGGACTCTTTGTTTGTCTTTGTCTAACAAAGAGTTAGACATGACTGGGCACACACATGCATAGTGTCTGTAGACATTCCAAATTAAAAGAAAAACAAAAGCAAAATCTTGCTGGAGATTGCTTTCATAATTTCATAACAGCTTATAATAATATATTAAAACTTTATAAATGGAACTGCTTTTACTTCTACTTCCCCAACTGGAGGGGAGGGGCTGTTGTTTACCGGTTTTTACAATATCCTATATCGAAATCTAAGCAGACTATTTACACAAAAACAGCAGGATCTGTCTGATTTCTCCTCAGAATTTTATCTTATATTTATTTTTTTCTTTCAGTTTTCAGTTTCTACATCTCTTGTTAAACCTACTGCAACGCATTATCTCAAAAACACCCTTACCATCTGGCTGCCACCTGCTTCATGCTTAGACTACTGTGCTGGCACTAAACTTCTGGTTCATGATTCTTTCTGTTTTGAATCCTTCCTCTTCACGGCTACTCTAATAATTATCTAGAATCTTGTGTCATATTTTTACTCCAGTGTTTTAAAACATATCACATTGTTTCCTCATTTCCTCCAGAATTGGAACGTGTATCACTATGGGTAAGCTTAGGCTGTGTGCTTATTTTAATTCTAGCTATTTCAGGAAGCACAAGGATAAACAAAAATGTGGGCACATAAATGTGAATTTACGCAAAGAACCAGAGAGCTTCCTTGGACAACACTCAACTTTGGAGGGAAAAATAGATTATTTGTGCAAATCTGATCCAAGAGTGTGGGAGCAGAGGTGATTTGTAGAATATTGTGGATCAAGTTTATTATTCTTCAGCCATAGTGAGAGGGAAAGCTTGCTATCTGGATAAACCTGGAGGGCATATTGCCAAGTGAAAGATCCAGTCACAGAAAAAAAATAAAATACTGCAGAATCTCACTTATATGTTAAATCCAGACAGTAGAACTCAAATGGTGGTTGCTTGGGCCTGTGGAGTGTTGCAAAAGGGAAGACTTTGGTCTAAGAGTACAGATTTTCAGTTTAAAGATCCAGAAGCTTTGGGGATCCAATGTGCAGCATGATGACTGTAATGAATAATAGTGTAAGTACACATGCAGCCCAGTGTTCATTTCAGCGCTATTTACACTAGCCAGGACATGGAAGCAACCTAGATGTTCATCAACAGATGAATGGATAAAGAAGCTGTGGGACATATACACAATGGAATATTATTCAGCCACAAAAAGGAGCAGATTTGAGTCAGTTCTAGGGAGGCGAATGAACCTAGAGCCTGTTATGCAGAGTGTAGTAAGTCAGAAAGGAAAAAAACAAACATTGTATATTAATGCATACATATGGGTTCTAGAAAAATGGTGCTGATGTGCACCATATGTGCTCAGATGTTCAGCCATGTCCATCTTTTTGTGACTCCATGGAATGGAGCCCACCAGGATCCTCTGCATTTATGCAAAGGACAAACTTGTGGACACAGTGGGGGAAGGAGAAGGTGGGACAAATTGAGAGAGGAGCATTGAAATATATACATTACCATATGTAAAAGAGATAGCCAGTGGGAATTTGCTGTATGACATCAGGAGCTCAACCCAGTGCTCTGTGATAAGCTAAAGCGGTATGGGACTCTGTGACAACGTAAAGGGATGGGGTGGGATGGGGTGAGGAGGCGTGATGGGGTGGGGAGGTGGAATGGTGTGGGGAAGTGAGAGGGAGGTGCAAAATAAGGTAACTTTGGTATATCTATGGCTGCTTCATGTCCATTTATAGTAGAAACAAAACACTGTAAAGCAATCATCCTCCAATTAAAAATAAATTTTAAAAAAAAGCACTGTAAAAAACAAGTATATCATATACTTGAAATTCGCTAAGAGAATAAATCTTAAGTGCTCTTATCACTCTTAGAGAATGGTAACTATATGAAGTAATGAATGTGTTAATTAGTTTAATTGTGGTAATAATTTCCCAATGTATATGTACATCAAAGCATCATATTGTACATCTTAAATATATAGAACTTTTTATCAATTAAAAAAATGCCTTTTGATGATGTACTCAAGTATTCACATCTGAATGCTGGAAAGAAAAGGAGGAAATAGTACTTGGTCAGGCAAAGTGCTGTTAGAGTCTCTGCAAAACCTATGAGTCATTCCTATCCTGTGAGTTGGAGGCTTTCACCACTACAGGTGGGATAGGAGAGCCCTTCCTCTATCCAAATAATGCCACAGTGAAATCTACACATGCCCAATCTGGAAGCAAATGATGGAGGGGAACTAAGGCAAAGGAGCAAAAAACATCACTGTGCACCTAGGACTGCTAAGGACCACTCAGAGAATGAGACTTCCCTCGTGGCTCAGATGGTAAAGAATCAGTCTGCCAATGCAGGAGGTCCAGGTTCTACCCATGGATTGGGAAGATCCCCTGGAGAATGAAATGACAACCTGCTCCAGTATTCCTTCCTGGAGAATTCCAGGGACAGAGGAGCCTGGTGGGCTACAACTATGGGATTACAGAGTCAAATACAACTGAGCAAGTCACATTAATACATTCAGAGAATGCAGGAGGGCAAAACTGCTTAAGTGCAACTGTGTCAGGCACAGGAGCCATTTTTTGGAAGGAGAGAAAAAAGGAACAAGGTCATAATAACTGACTGTGGTTTTAAATTTATGAAATACTCTTGAATAACAGAGGAAAGTGAAAGTGGCTTAGTCGTGTCAGAGTCTTTGCAACCCCATAGTCTATGGAATTCTCTAGGCCAGAACACTGGAGTGGGTAAACTTTCTTTTCTCCAGTGGATCTTCCCATCTCAGAAATCGAGCTGGGGTCTCCTAACTCACACGTGGATTCTTTATCAGCTCAGATGCATAAAGGAGGACTCTCCCGCAAAAGCCTGGACAAATTAAGGCTGAGTCATTTGCACTTCTATAAATAGAACTTCAATCAAAGAAAAATATTTCTGTTTATGACCCTACTGTAAATCATAGTCCCTCTAAGTAACCTCCGACCAATATTGGAACTTGACAAGATAATAGTACAGGCTTCTCTACATGATACAAAAAAGGTCAAAAATAACAGCCATCCTCTCCAGTCACATCTTCTGCTAGTCATCAGCACCATGCTTTCAATGGTACAGACCCTTAGAACTCTGTCTTATTACCTGGAAAAGCCTCCACCATGAGCGCCTCTCCTTGGATTTAAGCATGCTGTTCCTTGAGCTTGCAAAATCTTTGCAGACTACTCCACCTTGCATGCTTCTAGTCACGCCACATAATTCAAGCCAAGAATTAGCCTAAAACATTCAGCATTCCCCCACTGTCTTGCAAAAATAGTATGAATCACTCACTGTTCTTTGTAATGGTGATCCCCAATGAGGTGCACTCTGTACAAATTACTGACAAGGGATTCATCTCCAATATATGCGAAGAACTCATGCAATTCAATATTTAAAAACAAACAACCAATCAAAAAATTGGCTGAAGGTCTAAGACACACAGAGGGCCAAGGGATACAGGAAAAGATGCTCAGCATCACTGATTGTCCAGTTCAGTTCAGTCACTCAGTCGTGTCCCACTTTTTATGAACCGATGGACTGCAGCATGCCAGGCCTCCCTGTCTTCACCAACTCCCAGAGTTTACTTAAACTCATGCCCATTGAGTTGGTGATGTCAGCCAACCATCTCATCCTCTGTCGTCCCCTTCTCCTCCTGCCTTCAATCGTTCCCAGCATCAGGCTCTTTTCAAATGAGTTGATCCTTCTAATCAGGTGGCCAAACCATTGGACTTTCAGCTTCAACATCAGCTCAGTTCAGTTCATTTCAGTTGATCAGCTGTGTCCGACTCTTTGTGACCCCATGAATTGCAGCATGCCAGGCCTCCCTGTCCATCACCAACTCCTGGAGTTCACTCAGACTCACGTCTATCAAGTCAGTGATGCCATCCAGCCATCTCATCCTTGATCGTCCCCTTCTCCTCCTGCCCTCAATCCCTCCCAGCATCAGAGTCTTTTCCAATGAGTCAAATTTTTGCATGAGGTGGCCAAAGTACTGGAGTTTCAGCTTCAACATCATTCCTTCCGAAGAAATCCCAGGGCTAATCTCCTTCGGAATGGACCAGTTGGATCTCCTTGCAGTCCAAAGGACTCTCAAGAGTCTTCTCCAACACCACAGTTCAAAAGCATTGATTCTTTGGCACTCAGCTTTCTTCAGAGTCCAACTCTCACATCCACAGATGACCACTGAAAAAACCAAAGCCTTGACTAGATGGACCTTTGTTGGCAAACTAATGTCTCTGCTTTTCAATATGCTATCTAGGTTGGTCATAACTTTCCTTCCAAGGATTAAGTGTCTTAATTTCATGGCTGAAGTCACCATCTGAAGTGATTTTGCAGCCTAAAAAAATAAAGTCTGACACTGTTTCCATTGTTTCCACATCTATTTCCCATGAAGTGGTGGGCCCAGATACCATGATCTTCGTTTTCTGAATGTTTTGCTTTAAGCCAACTTTTTCACTCTCCTCTTTCACTCTCATCAAGAGGCTTTTTAGTTCCTCTTCACTTTCTGTGATAAGGTTGGTGTCATCTGCATATCTGAGGTTATTGATATTCCTCCCGTCAATCTTGATTTCAGCTTGTGTTTCTTCCAGTCCAGTGTTTCTCATGATGTACTCTGCATATAAGTTAAATAAGCAGGGTGACAATATACAGCCTTGACAGACTCCTTTTCTTATTTGGAACCAGTCTGTTGTTCCATGTCCAGTTCTAACTGTTGCTTCCTGACCTGCATACAGGTTTCTCAAGAGGCAGGTCAGGTGGTCTGGTTTCCCATCTCTTTCAGAATTTTCCAGTTTATCATGATCCACACAGTCAAAGGCTTTGGCATAGTCAATAAAGCAGAAATAGATTTTTTTTTCTGGAACTCTTTCTTTTTCCATGATCCAGCAGATGTTGGCAATTTGATCTCTGGTTCCTCTGTCTTTTCTAAAATCAGCTAGAACATCTGGAAGTTCATGGTTCACATATTGCTGAAGCCTTGTTGGAGAATTTTGAGCATTACTTTACTACCTTGTGAGATGAGTGCAATTGTGCGGTAGTTCGACATCAGTGCTTCCAATGAACGCCCAAGACTAATCTCCTTTAGGAAGGACTAGTTGGATCTCCTTGCAGTCCAAGGGACTCTTAAGAGCCTTCTCCAACACTACAGTTCAAAAGCATCAGTTCTTCAGAACTCAGCTTTCTTTATAGTCCAACTCTCACATCCATACAGGAGAAATGCAAATCAAAGCTACAATGAGGTGCCAATCTACACCAATCAGAATGACCATTATCAAAATACCTGAAAACAATAAATGCTGGAGAGGGTATGGAGAAAAGGGAATTCTCTTACATTGTTGATGGGAATGTAAATTGATACAGCCACTTGGAGAACAGTATTGAGATTCCTTAAACAAACAAACAAACACACAAAAAACTAAACTAAAAATAGAATTACCACTACTGAACATATAACTGAGAGAACCATGATTCAAAAAGACACATGTGCAAAGCACTGTTAACACCAAGAACTCAGGATCCCATCCACATCTGTCCTCCACTCTCAATACTTAATAAAAAGAATGGTTAGTATGGCAAGTGCTTGCTGAATTCCTGGCACAGTGTTGAAAATTTTATGGATGTTATCTCACTCAAACCTCAAACAATTCAAAGAGACAAAAACCTGCCTAAGACAGTGGGAAACTTTCTTAAACCTAGATAACTAAAATAGAAACTGCATAAGATATACATTTCTTTAAGAAGTACAATTGTTTTTAAAAACAGCAAATACACAGCAACTGTGTTTAAACATACTATGAATAATTTGTAAAATGTTAAAACACATAAAGTGTTTAGAATCTTGTTTACATAGATAATATATAATTTTAGAATTAATATTAATATTGTTTGATTTCTTTATTTTGTACACTGAGGTGCTTTTTGTATACTTTAGGGAATATAGGCATAAAAATCTTCGAAATTGCAGCTTTTCTGGTAATGTGAAATTCCTATCTAATTCCGTAAATTTAATCAAGTAGTGTTCTGGCAAGAATATTAGAGATGTCTGAGTGGTGAGACCAATAGGCATTGCTGTTTTAAAAAATCAAAAGCAAACAAACATGTAGTCCCTGCCTTCAAGAAAGATAACGTAATCATGGAAATGTAATTGAAAGCAAAGATTATAACACCTGGGTTTCCTAGTAGTTCAGTGGTGAAGAATCTGCCTGCCAATGCAGAAAACATGGGTTCAGTCCCTTGGTCAGAAGATCCACTGGGGGAGGAAATGGCAACTCACTCTAGTATTCTTGCCTGGACAATCCCATAGACAAGGAGCCTGGCAAACTCTGCTATGGGGTCAGAAAAGAATCAAACATGCCTTAGTGACTAAACAACAACATTATAATACTCTATCTTTTGCAGGAAAATATAAATGGAAAAGAAAATCTGTTAAAAGGCATTATCTTCTGTACTTTCCAATAATTATTTTCCTGAAATTACACTTAACCTTAAAAAAAATAGTCTATTTAAAAAGATGGAAGAGGGTGATGTCTGAAAATAAAGTTGAACCTGAAGCAGGTTAAACATAAAGGGGTAGGTTGAACGGAGTTTTAATTTTCCTTCTATATACTTTAGGGATTTTGACTCTTTTTAGTAACAGACATGAATTAATGTAACCTTCTAATAGAAATTTAAGAGAATTATTCCCTTCTATTTATAAACATATTAAATACAATTAATAACATCATTTATGAATGATTTTGTTTAATTTTTCTGTATAATGATTTATGCCCATATGTGTACCAAAAAAAAAAAAAAGTACAATTTCAGCATAACAGGGAAAGATGCTTTTCTTGGATAAATTTTGCCATCTTGTAGTGTATAAAAATAATACTGTGCTTAAAGAATTCACACATGTGTTCAACAAGAAACACTATCCTTTAGCCAGGCTCTGCTGCCCTAGATACTTACAGAATCATTACCCTTCCAAGTGTTCATAATCTAGAATCCTAAATTTGTAGCATGTATTATGCTGAATAATTTACATATATTTGCAGTTGTATATTTCCCTGTCTCTTCTCTAAACCTCAAAGCCCCAAGAACACTGGGTGATTTTTGTCCTGAGTCACATATGACTGAGCACACGTGCAAGAAGTAAAACACAATGCTTTGATACACATATATATAGTGCAATGAGTACTATTGCCAAGCTAATTAACACATCCATCTTCTCACATCATCATCGTGTGTGTGTGTGTGTGTGTCTTTAAATCACCTGAGATCTACTCTCTTAGCAACTTTCCAGCATAATAAAATTATTAGCTATGATCACCATGCAACATTTTGGATTTCTCAAACTTATTCATCCTACATAATTGAAACTTCACACACTTTGACCAACATCTCCCTGTTTCCCACACCTCCCTGTCCCTGATGACCACTACTTTACTATTTCTATGAATTTGACTTTTTTCAGATTCACATGTAAGTGAGATAGTGCAGTATTTGTCTTTTTATGCCTGGCTTATTTGCTTCAGATAATGTCCCCCAGGGGCTTACCAGGTGGCACTAGTGATAAAGAATCCACTTGCAATACAGGAGACACAAGAGGTTCAGGTTCAATCTCTGGGTCGTTAAGACCCCTGAAGGAGGAAATGGCAACCCACTCCAGTATTCTTGCCTGGGAAATCTCATGGACAGAAGAGCCTGGTGGGCTAAAGTTGATGGGGTTGCAATGAGTTGGACACAATTGTGCTCAGACTGAGTACAATATCCTCCAGATTCACCCATGTTGTTGCAAAATACAGGATTTCCTTTATTTAAAAATTATAGGTATAGATATAGATATATCACAACTTATTTTCCCATTCATTCACATTGGACATTTAGAATATCCAATGTACTGATTTCATTTTCTTTGGATACATATTCAGAAATGAAATTACTGAATCATATGGTAGTTCTGGTTTTAGAGAAATCTCCAACCTCTATTCCATAAAGCCTATGAAAATTGTCTTTCCCCAAAATGCATGAGGGTCTTTTTTCTCTACATCTTTGACTACACTTGTTATCTTTTGTTTTTTGGCAATAGTCATTCCAAAAAGTATGAGTCGATAACTCACTATGGTTTTAATTTGCACTTTCCTGATGACTAGTGATGTGGAGTATATTTTTTACACCTATTGATCATTTGTATGTCTTCCTTGGGAGAAAAAATGCCTATTCAAGTCCTTTGTCCATTTTGTAAATCAATATTCTTTACTACTAGGATGTTTTAGATCCTTACACATTTTCGACATTAACTCCTTATCAGATCTATGATTTGCAAATATTTTTCCAAACACAAGTTGTCTTTTCATTATGATGATAGTTTTCTTTGCTGTGCAGAAGCATTTTGATATAGTATGCTTGTATATTTTTGTTTTTGATTTCCGGGATTTTGGTGCCACTTTCAAAAATCATTGCCAATGTCAAGGATATTTCCCTCTATGTTTTCTTCTAGTTTTTACAGTGTAAAGCATTACATTTAAGTCTCTAATCCATGTTGGGTTGACTATTGCATGTGCTGTAACAGCAGGGTCCCACCCATATTTCTCTTTTGCATAATTACTTATGGCTTTTTATTGTAACCCTCTCACTTTTACCTTAAATCTTAGCATTGATATGCCTTACAATACCTATTTGAACTTATTTCATCAATTCAGAACCTCCCCCTAAGCTAGTATAATGCTTGTTCTGTCATATATTTGCTATAAGTGTATTTATGTGTGTGTATACAGTATATGCACATACAAAGTTTACATGCAGTGAAAATATATAAAATATATTGGCATATATTTCCTATATCCATTCAGCAGCTTATCCCTATCAACTATCTCTAAGAGAAAAAATTCAATATTTTTTTAATAAAAAAATATCGCTGACCAAAAAAGAAAGCAAAGTTGATTTAATTGAGAGCAAGTGTCATTATTTCCCTGAGTGCTCAAGACTATTTCCTTCCCCTTATTGCCTCTGTCAAAAAGTGCCAGGAAGCTCTGACTTTCTTTTAAAAAAAAATTCTCCTTTACTTCTCTATCACATATTTCTAAAATTCCACAAGAATATGTTTGTCTTTTTTTAATAAAATGTCATTTGGGAATAGTTAATCATAAAATGTTTAGTATTCTCTTTCACTGTGATTAGTTATTTAAGTTTTCTTCCCTTCCCTCCTTGCTTCTTTCCTCTGTGTTTTATAAGTATCATGGGACCCTACAAGGAGTAACTGCCCTAACCATCAGGAGGACCAGGTTCTTAATATTGCACTTATACCTCCATGACCTTAAGCCAATCAATTCTTTATTTATTAGTTCCCTCATCTCACAAACAGAAGGATCATCCCAGATTACTGCTAAAGTAGTTTTCACTTCTAACATTTCTGGGATTAAAAAAAAAAAAAAAAAACTTTGAATGAGTTTCAAGCCTGAGCAATCAGTAGTTCAATCTTCAGAGAAGTTATTACAGCAAAGAACTAACTAAGATTTTCATGCCAGTGTGAGACTTAGACTCCAAGATCCAACATTTTTACTAATCTTCTTTCTAACAAGATGCTTTGGGCATTATTAAGACTGATTGAGTGTTCAGAGATGGGCAATTACTAACCTTGAAAGAAATTATTTGCCTTACTCCTAAACAAGTTTCAGAGGAACTAATTAATGAAGGCAGTTTTAAATAAGAAAACTTCCTGGGTGATAATTGCTGTTCAACTCTGAAATATAGCTCTTGAGGTCTGATACAGTGATTTGGCAAAGAAGAACTGACCCCGGGGGAATCACAATGCTTTTTAAAATTAACATAAGGTGCGGGGTAGTTCTTTCTAGCACTGTAAGTTTATTGATTGTTATCTTGGTTTCTTGAAGTTAGATTATTTGCCCTACAAAACAAACAAAAGAAAAATATATCCCCATTTAGCAAAAACTGGCAAAGCCAGAAGATTAAATTACTTTATAAAAATCAGAAGCTATAGGAAAGGATGCAATTCAAACTCTTTGCTAGTTGAAGAACATAGATCCTAATCTTCAAAGGCTACATATTTTGTTATTCCCATTACATGACATTATAGAAAAGGCAGAAATATATAGACAGAAAAGGAACAGTGATTGTCAGGGGTTTGGAGGAGGGTAGATACATAAAGTAGGCGAAGCAGTGGAGATGTTACACTAGACAAATTAACTAAAAAGTGCATGGGATTTCTCTGTATTATTTCTTACTGTTGTATGTGCCTATACAATTATCTCAAAATAAAAACTTTATTAAAAACAAAACAAAACAAACAAAAAAAAAAAACAGTGCGTGTACTGCAGGAGGACACTTTTAGGTTGGAACACCAGCTCTTGATCTTGAGCATGCTATTTAAAACCCCTGAATTTCTGTTTCTTCAAGTATAACAGCAAGTTAGCGGTACCCACAGTAAGGAATTAAATGACAGTGTATATAATATGCCTAGAAGATAATATGTGCTTAATAAATACTAATTCTCATTCTTGCTTTACTATCACTATTATTCTCACCCAGGCTATTGCACTAGCTCCTATAAGGTCACATCCCCTGTAGACACTCTGACCTTCCTACATAAAGTCACCTTTCAAACAGGGTAGGCCTAATAGGACAAAAATTAGTCTCTTCCTAGAGAGTAATGTTCCAACTCACTACACAAATTAGATCATAATATGACTCCATCTATTTTTCTATTCATATCCCATACCACTTGACTTTACCGTTCCCATAACCTCAGCTAAACGTAACCCCCTATTGAGCACATCACCAGGCCCCTCCTTGGGTCATTCCCTTACCTGCTATTCTTCTCATCACAGCTGGACATCCAAATCCTACCTTCAGTGTCAGTCTCAAAGGTCACCTCCTTCACAATGGTTATTTACTGCCTAATCTAATATACATGAATATTCCTTCCTTCTTCTCTTCTTTCCTTTGAGTCTTCATCAAACCCTGTGTTTCCTTCCTATGACTATTAATAATTCTGTCATAAATATTAGTCATTATATATTAGCCATGCTTTATTCGATTGGTACTTTCCCAAGGATACAGATTATATTTTTCTGGTTATTTTTATTAATAGCAACAATAAAAGCCAAAAAACTATAGTATTTTAACTTTAGTAAATAACCCCTACTTTGTTGCTCAGAAATACTTGTAATTTTATTTTATAAATGTGAAAATGAAGCCCTCCTGGAAGCAAGGTAGCTTCTGGAGGTTAAAGAAAATTTAATGAAAATTAATTTAAAAGTAAAATTAAAAAAGAAAATTAATTAAAAAAAATAAAGTTCAGTCTGATATTCTCCCTTTTGACTTCCTACCCAGTAAGCTTCCCAGACCAATATCTTCTTAACCTTACCTGGACAAGATTACCAGTCCTGTACTGCCAACGTTGTCAACAGTCTGTATGCTCTCAAGCTTCCCACATAAACACTTACACATTTGCCAGAGTATTAGAGTCATCTCAATTTTACAAACAAAATTATGGAAAAATTATAGTCATTTAACTTCCCCAGTCGCATCTTCTATTCCCATTTTTTTTTTCCCCCACCAAAGGGTCCACAAGCCCAGAATCTCCTAAAGTCCTTAGAAGTACCTCATCAAGGGCAAAATTCATGCCACAGGGGCCTCAAGTTTAAAACCAGGTAAATCAAAGTATGAAATGAGAATGGTGAATGTGTCTTTTATACCAAGAAATAGTATATTAAAAATTGGAAGTCTATAAATTGGCAAGGGAATGCTTAAATCATTGTTATTGACTGATACTGAATAATAAATATGTTACACAGGCTTATTTTCAAATCCCAATCTCAATTAAAAATAAATAAAAGGAGACTTAATACCCTTGAAAAGGGTAATAGTGAATTCAGTGGACATTCTTAAGGGTATTCTAGGATTCTTTTTAAGTAGATGTTATAGAAATATACTCATTATAAAAAGCTCAAACAACACAGAAACATAGAAAATTGTTTTCAATGATCTCATCACACAAATATAACTGCTATTAAGTTAGGTGGTTCATTTCTGATCTTCCTTGTTTTAAACCTTTCTCCTCTGTTTAGTGTTTTGAAAACATCTGTATCACATTTTATTTTTACTACATATTTAGCAAGAGAATAATATATTCATGGTTTATAAACACTTGTTTAAGACTGGTAATAGCTGAAACATAGTTTTATATATAGGACATAATGCTATAGCTCAGTGGGCTTTAATATTAAACAGAAAAATGATTATTTTAGTAGTTGATCATTCCATCTGTAGCTAAGTGCATCTGGGCCTAAAGCTTGTGCTTTTAAGGATGACATTCATAAAAAAAATTATACTAATAATCATTTTGAGGTTCTCTTTTTTTAATTTTTATCTTTTTTTTAGAGAAAAGTTCAAGACCTGGATATTTCTTTAAGGCAGAACATACACCCTTATTCTGTACAAATCCTATCTATCAACTTTTTTAAAAAATCATAGTAAAATAACATAAGCATATATAAAATTGTCATTTAACCATTCCATGTATAATTGACATTATATGTAATTGACAATGTATAAGTGACATTAAGTAAATAACACTCATTCAACCATTACTGCAACTCCAGAACTATTTTTTTTAATAATTCAAAACTAAAACCTGTACCTATCAAGCAATAACTCCATACTGTCCCCTCCCCTACCTGCTGGTGACCACTATTCTATTTTCCATATCTGTGAATTGGACTAGCTTAGCTTCCCAGGTGGCGCTACTCCTAAAGAACTTGCCTGCCAATGCAGGAGATGTAAGAGATGCGGGTTTGATCCCTGGGTTGGGAAGATAACCTGGAGAAGGAAATGGCAACCCACTCCAATATTCTTGCCTGGAGTATCCCACGGACAGTGAACCTGGCGGGCAACAGTCCATAGGATTGCACAGAATCAGACACAACTGAAATGACTTTGCACAAGTACTTCACATAAGTGGAATCATACAATATTTGTCCTTTTACATCTGGCTTATTTCACTTAGCTGAATATTTTAAATTTCATTCATGTTGTAGCATGTATAAGGATCTCATTCCTTTAAAGGCTGAGTAATATTCCACAATATGAATAGCCACCTGCAACGCCAGAGACCTCAGTTCGATACCTGGACTGGGAAAATCCCTGGAGAAGGGAAAGTCTACCCACTGCAGTATTTTCGGCTTCTCTTGTTTCTCTGCTTAAAGAATCCGCTTGCAATGTGGGAGACCTGGGTTCAATCCCTGAGTTGGGAAGATCCCCCGGAGAAGGGAAAGGTTACCCATTCCAGTATTCTGGCCTGGAGAATTCCATGGAATGTATAGTCCATGGGGTCACAAAGAGTCGGATACCACTAAGCAAATTTCACCTTCATTTTCACTATATGGATATATCATTTTGATTATCCATTTGTTTGTCAATGGATCTTTGTTTTTTGTTTGTTTGTTTGTTTGTTTGTTTTCCCCCACACACACATTTTTTACTATGATGAATACTCCAGCTATTGTCAGTAACTTTTTTAGCCATGCAAGGACAAAGCAAATATTTTCTACTGAAATTTGGATGAATATGATAATATACAATATTAGTTTATGAACATTCATTTAACAAATATTACTAAGCTCCTACTCTGTAGCAGGCATTCTGCTAGGGGGACAGTGCTGAATGAAAAGACTTTTTCGATTAAAGCACAAAGTACAAGTGTGCCTAGAAATATCGGGACAAACATGTGGAGCTGGCCACACAGACCTGGCAGCCTCCTCAGGTACAATACAGAAGGCAGTTTGCAGAGGGTGCTCTGATGGCCTGCCCCCCAGGACCCCATGGAAACTAACACCGATGTCCACTGCTCCATTCTCTACTTTAACATCCTATGTTAATCTGGTTAATCCAGGCACCTGAACTACTGTCTCCATGGCCCCATTGTGGATAAGAGTCATGGTACAGCAGGATAGCTCTGTGGAGAGACAATCAGGCAGGAAGTGGTGAATATTGTGTCTGGTGAAGTTTGCTGGCAAATACAGGTCCACCTGGGCTCCCAAATCTGTCTTCACATTCATCAGAAACATGTGCATCTTTAGCTGACTTGTCATTTTACTGGCATCTAGGCTGCATCATGACTATCTAACACCATATGAACATTTATCAGTTTAGAGATTCATTAGCTTTTGGAATACTCTATATGTGAACATGAGACTGGATTTGAAATTCAGTTGCATTGTAACAAGAAATCTCAACACTATGTTTCACAAAAGGAGAAAATGAAAGATAGCTTTAACATCATTTCTTTAAATTTAATGTCAGGCCCTTTAAATATCTGAATGAGGCAAAAATTAAATTTCAAATTATTATTATGGATAAAATTGATAGGGCTTCCTTGGTGGCTCAGATGGTAAAGAATTTACCTGCAATGCAAGAGACTTGGGTTCGAAGCTTGGGTCGGGAAGATACTCTGGAGAAGGAAATGGCAACCCACTCTAGTATTCTTCCCTGGGAAATCCCATGAACAGAGGAGCCTGGCAGGCTACAGTCCATGAGATCACAAAGAGTCTGACATGACTTAGTGACTATACAACACCAACAAATAAGATAGATAACTGATGAGAACTGACTACATAGCCCAGGAAATGCTTCTCCATGCTCTGTGGTGAAATAAGTGGTAAGAAAATTTTAAAAAAAGAGGATATAATATGCACATGTAGAACTGATTCACTTTGCTGTATAGCAGAAACTAGCACAGCAGTGCAAAGCAACTATACTCCAATAAAAACAGAAACTATATATTTTTTAATTTAAAAGATTATTCTTCAGAAAATTTTCATTGTCACTTCAACTGAAGCTGAGGTAAACTGTTTGGAAGCAAACTCAAGTTTTCCATTCAAAAATTTGGAAAAATATTTGCAATTTTAATACAAGTTCAAATCACCTTTCTTATGATTTTGAATTGTATTTGTTTCATTAAAATATGATGTTTGAAAATAATATAATATCTCACTTGGATACCCCAGTCTTTTCCCAGTGTCTTCAGTGTGCTGAACAATTAACTTGTTTTTTTTTTACCATGATGTGAAATGTATTCAGCTTTATGATGACTAATTATATATGCAAATTTGGTTGGATCGCAATGCCCATCTGTGGCCAAACATTATTCTAGATGATTCTGTGGAGGTGTTTTTTGGATAAGAATAACATTCAAATCAGTGAATTTTTAATCAGATTGCCCTCCAGCTTGTGGGTATGCTTCATCTAACCAGCTGAAGGGCTGAATAGCATAAAACACTGATCTTTCCTGAATAAGGGAGAATCCTGTGGCAGACTCCTTTCAGATTTGAAATTTCAGCATTTGTTTTTCCTGTGTCTTTAGCATGATGCTTGGGCTTGAACTATGACATCAACTCTATGAATCTCCACCCTACAGAATTTGTACTTGCCAGCCTCCATAATATCATGAGTTGATTACTTAACATAAATGTCATTTTACTTATACATACATCCTATTGGTTCAGTTTCTCCAGAGGACCGTGACTAATACAAACACAAATGATAATAGCAAACAACTAGTGCTCCTTATGTGAAGTGAAGTCACTCAGTCATGTCTAACTCTTTGTGACCCCACGGACTGCAGCCTACCAGGCTCCTCAGTCTATGGAATTTTCCATGAAAGAGTACTGGAGTGGGTTGCCATTTCCTTCTCCAGGGGATCTTCCCAACCCAGGGATCAAACCTGGGTCTCCCGCACTGCAGGCAGACACTTTAACGTCTGAGCCACAAGGGAAGCCCAAGTGCTCCTTATGTAACAAGACACAATTCCAATCACTTGACACACACACACAAAAAATAGGTAACTAATATTATTATCATTTTCACTCTATATATGTGGTTATGGAAGCTCAGAGATATTAAGTAACTTGCCCAGGTTCACAAAGCTATTAAGTATAAAAGTAAATATATAAACCCAAGTTATGTTTTAATGTATATGATCTCAATTAATATGTACTAATTATACTCTAGATCTGAGTAAGAATAGCATTTTAAAACTGCAATTTAAATTCTATTAATGGGAATAAAACCACTGTGGATGGAGACTGCAACCATCAAATTAAAAGAGGCTTGCTCCTTGGAAGAAAAGCTATGACAAACCTAGATAGTATACTAAAAAGCAGATACATCACTTTGCCTACAAATGTCCAAAGAGTCAAAGCTATGGTTTTTCCAGTAGTCATATACAGATGTGAGAGTTGGACCATAAAGAAGGATGAGCACTGAAGAAGTAATGCTTTTGAACTGTGATGCTGGGGAAGACTTTTGAGAGTCCCTCGGTCTGCAAGAAGATTAAGCCAGCCAACCCTAAAGGAATTCAACCCCAAATATTCATTGGAAGGAATGATACTGAAGCTGAAGCTCCAATACTATGGCCACCAGATGTGAAGAACTGACTTATTAGAAGATGACGCTGATGCTAGGAAAGATTGAGGGCAGGAGGATAAGGAGGTGACAGATGATGAGATGGTTGGATGGCATCACTAACTCAATGGACATGAGTTTGAGCCAACTCTAAGAGACAGTGAAGGACAGGGAAGCCTGGCATGCTGCGGTCCATGGGGTCACAAAGAGTCAGACACAACTTGGTGACAGAACAACGACAATAGGAATATTAATAAAATCAGTTTGGTAGAACAGAAGAGAATAGAATTTTTTAAAGGAAAAGTACAGAATAAAGCAGGAATGAAATTTCACAATATGTGGTGAAATCTGTCAGGTTTTTTCTACAGTTATGTTAAGCTTAAAAAGTGCACCACTACCCTCATGTATTTTACTGGTATTATGTTATGCTTATATTTACCCAACATGATTTTTAACCAAACCCCCACAAAATATCCATTAAATATATGTACCACATCATCTTTGTGCATTCTTCTATTTATAGACAATTCAGTTCAGTCCCTCAGTCACATCCGACTTTTTGAAACCCCATGAACTGCAGTATGCCAGGCCTCCCTGTCCATCACCAACTCCTGGAGTTTACCAAATTTACGTCCACTGAGTCAGTGATGCCATTCAACCTTCTCATCCTCTGTCGTCTCCTTCTCCTCCCACCTTCAATCTTTCCCAGCATCAGGATCTTTCCAAATGAGTCAGCTCTTTGCATCAGGTGGCCAAAATATTGGAGTTTCAGCTTCAACATCAGTCCTTCCAATGAAAATTCAGGACTGATCTCTTTAGGATAAATTGGTTGCATCTCCCTGCAGTACAATGGACTTCAAAGAATCTTCTCCAACACCACAGTTCAAAAGCATCAATTCTTTGGCACTCAGCTTTACTTATAGTCCAACTCTCACATCCATACATGACTACTGGAAAAACCATAGCCTTGACTAGACAGAACTTTGTTCACAAAGTAATGTCTCTGCTTTTTAATATGCTGTCTCTGTTGGTCATAACTTTCCTTCCAAGGAGTAAGCATCTTTTAATTTCATAGCTGCAATCACCATCTGCAGTGATATTGGAGCCCAGAAAAATAAATTTAGCCACTGTTTCCCCATCTATTTGCCATGAAGTGATGGGACTGGATGCCATGATCTTAGTTTTCTGAATGTTGAGCTTTCAGCCAAATTTTCACTCTCCTCTTTCACTTTCATCAATGGCTCTTTAGTTCTTCTTCACTTTCTGCCATAAGGGTGGTGTCATCTGCATATCTGAGGTGATTGATATTTTCCTGGGAATCTTGATTCCAGCTTGTGCTTCATCAAGCCTAGCGTTTCTCATGATGTACTCTGCATATGGACAATTTGGTTGCTTCCATATCTAGGGTATGTAAATAACACTTCTATGAACATTAGGGTACACATGTCTTTTCAAATAAGTGTTTTTGTTTTCTTAGGATAGATACCCAGGAGTGGAATTGCCAGATTATATGGTAGTCCCATTTTTAATCTTTTGAGGAACTTCCGTATTATTTTTCAGAGTGATTGCTTTAGCTTACATCCCCATCCACGTCCACAAAGGGTTCCCTTTTCTTCACATTTCACCAACACCTATTATTTCTTGTTTTTTCTAACAGGTGTGAGATGATACCTCACTGAGGTTTTACCCCACCATTGAAAAATGAAAATTTGCCATTTGTAACAACATGAATGGTGGACCTGGAAGCTATACTGCTTAATGAGATACATTAGATAGAAAAAGACAAATACTATACATTTTTTCACACACATATGCATATATATATATATATATATATATATATATATATATATATATATATATATATAGCTCCATTCCATCAGAAGGTCTTTCAAGCATGAAATACATTACAGATAAGCCCAAGGGTTTGTGTTACTATGAACAGGCTCTGTAGACCATTCCATTTGTCAGAGTTGAACACAAATAAGGCTTTTGTTGCTGAGATACAAATAGCTCTTTGTGGTCATTCCCAAAACTGGTGTGTATAGCTAGGAATTTCATTCCATTTATGAGGTTGAACATAAAAACCCACATTATGTATTGCAACAATTCCAATTGATGGGAGCTATGTGAATGAAAAATCTTGCACAAACACTGGCATTTTAAAAGTCCAGTTCCAAGCAGCTAGCAGAAAAATAATATATATATTTGTTCAGTTGAGTTCACTTGCTCAGTCGTGTCTGACTCTTTGCAACCCCATGGACTGTCGCATGCCAGGCCTCCCTGCCCAACACCAACTCTCAGCTGGAGTTTACTCAAATTCATGTCCATTTAGTCAGTGATGCCATCCAACCATCTCATCAACTGACGTCCCATTCCACTCCCACCTTCAAACTTTCCCAGCATCAGGATCTTTTCAAATGAGTCAGCTCTTCACATCAGGTGGCCAAAGTATTGGAGTTTCAGCATCAACATCAGTCCTTCCAATGAATATTCAGGACTTATTTCCCTTAGGATGGACAGGTTGGATCTCCTTGCAGTCCAAGGTACTCTCAAGAGTCTTCTCCAACACCATAGTTCAAAAGCATCAATTCTTTGGTGCTCAGCTTTCTTTATAGTCCAATACTCACATCCATACATAACTAGTGGTAAAACCATAGCCTTGACTAGAAGGACATTTATTGGCAAAGTAACGTCTGTCTTTTAATATGCTGTCTAGGTTGGTCATAGTTTTTTTTTTTTTTTTTTTTCCAAAGGAGTAAGCTTCTTTTAATTTCATGGCTGGAGTCACCATCTGCAGTCATTTTGGAGACCCAAAAAATAAAGTCTGTCACTGTTTCCACTGTTTCCTATTTATTTGCCATCAAGTGATGGGACCAGATGTCATGATCTTTGTTTTCTGAATGTTGAGTTTTAAGCTAGCTTTTTCATTCTCTTCTTTCACTTTCATCAGGAAACTCTTGAGTTCTCCTCCAACTTTTTCCATAAGGGTGGTGTCATCTGCATATCTGAGGTTATTGATATTTCTCCCAGCAATTTTGATTCCAGCTTGTGCTTCATCCAGCCCAGCATTGCTCATGATGTACTCTGCATCTAAGTTAAATGAGCAGGGTGACAACATACAGCCTTGATGTATTTCTTTTTGTACTTGGAACCAGTCTGTTGTTTCATGTGCAGCTCTAACTGTTGCTTCTTGACCTGCACACAGATTTCTCAGGAGGCAGATCAAGTGGTGTGGTATTCCCATATCTTTCCGAATTTTCTGCAATTTATTGTGATCCACACAGTCAAAGGCTTTGGCATAGTCAATAAAGCAGAAATGGATGTTTTTCTGTAACTCTCTTGCTTTTTCTATAATCCAGTGGATGTTGGCAATCTGATCTCTTCTTCCTCTGCCCTTTCTAAATCCAGCTTGAACATCTGGAAGTTCATGATTTATGTATTGTTGAAGCCTGGCTTGGAGATTTTTGAGCATTACTTTACTAGTGTGAGAGATGAGTGAATTGTGTGGTAGTTTGAGCATTCTTTGACATTGCCTTTCATTCGGATTGGAACAAAAACTGAACTTTTCCAGTCCTGTGGCCACTGCTGAGTTTTCCAAATTTGCTGGCATATTGAATGCAGCACTTTCACAGCATCACTTTTGAGAATTTGAAATAACTCAGCTGGAATCCCATCACTTCCACTAGCTTTATTTGTAGTGATGCTTTCTAAGGCCCACTTGACTTCACATTCCAGGATGTCTGGCTCTAGGTGAGTGATCACACCATCGTGATTACCTTGGTCTTGAAGATCTTTTTTGTACAGTTCTTCTGTGTATTCTTGCCACTTTTTCTTAATATCTTCTCCTTCTGTTAGGTCCATACCATTTCTGTCCTTTATCGAGCCTATCTTAGCATGACATATTCCCTTGGTATCTCTAGTTTTCTTGAAGAGTTCTCTAGTCTTTCCCATTATTTTTTTTTTTTCCTCTATTTCTTTGAACTGATCATTGAGTAAGGCTTTCTTATCTCCCCTTGTTATTCTTTGGAACTCTGCATTCAAATGGGTGTCTTTCCTTTCATCCTTTCCTTTTTGCTTCCATTGTTTTCAGAGCTATTTGTAAGGCCTCCTAAGACAGCCATTTTGCTTTTTTTGCATTTCTTTTTCTTGGGGATCATCTTGTTCCCTGTCTTTTGTACAATGTCATGAACTTCTACCCATAGTTCTTCAGGCTTTCTGTCTATCAGATGTAGTCCCTTAAATCTATTTCTCACTTCCAGTGTATAATTGTTAGGGATTTGGTTTAAGTCATACTTGAATGGTTTAGTGGGTTTCCCTACTTTCTTGATTTTAAGTCTGAATTTTGCAATGAGGTTGTCATAATCTGAGCTACAGTCAGCTCCCTGTCTTGTTTTTTTCTCACTGTATAGAGTTTCCCCATTTTTGTCTGCAAAAAGTATAATCAATCTGATTTCAGTGTTGACTATCTGGTAATGTCAATGTGTAGAGTCTTCTTTTGTATTGTATGAAAATGGTGCTTGCTATGACCAGTGTTTCCTCTTGTGCAAACTCTATTGGCCTTTGCCTCCTTCATTCTGTACACCAAGTCCCAATTTGCCTGTTACTCCAAGTATCTCTTGACTTCTTACTTTTCATTCCAGTCCCCTGGAATGAAAAGGACTTTTTTTTTTTTTTTTTTTTTGGTGTTAGGTCTAGAAGGTCTTGTAGGTATTCATAGACTGATTCAGCTTTTTCAGCATTAGTGGGGGGCATTATGACATTGAATGATTTACCTTGGAGATTAACAGAGTTCATTCTGTCGTTTTTGAGATTACACCCAAGTACTGCATTTCTGACTGTTTTGATGACTATGAGAGCTACTCCATTTCTTCTAAGGGATTCTTGCCCATAGTAGCAGTTACAATGGTCATCTGAATTAAATTTGCCCATTCCAGTCCATGTTAGTTTACTAATTCCTAAAATGTCAATGTTCGTTCTTGAAATCCCCTGTTTGATCACTTCCATTTGCCTTGATTCATGGATCTAATATTCCAGGCTCCTATGCAGTATTGTTTTTACAGCACCTGACTTTACTTCCATCACCACTCACATCCACAACTGGGTGTTCTTTTTGTTTTGTCTCCATCTCTTCATTCTTGCTGGAGTTATTTCTCCATTCTTCTCCAGTAGCATATCAGGCACCTACTGACCTGGTGAGTTTATCTTTCAGTGTCATATCTTTTTGCCTTTCCATACTGTTCCAAATTTGACTTTGGAGGATAGTGGGACTTGATTACAGAACATACAACGGACTGGGGAAACAGACTCTTGGAGGGCACAAATAAAACCTTGTGTGCACAAGGACCCAGGAGAAAAGAGAAGTTATTCCACAGCCTTGATGTATTCCTTTCCCTACTTGGAACCAGTCTGTTGTTCCATGTCCAGTTCTAACTTTTGGTTCTTGATCTGCATACAGATTTCTCAGGAGGCAGGTAAAGTGGTCTGGTATTTCCATTTATTGAAGAATTTTAAACAGTTTGTTGTGATCCACACAGTCAAAGGCTTTGGCATAGTCAATAAAGCAAAAGTAGACGTTTTTCTGTAACTTTATTGCTTTTTGTATTATTCAATGGATGTTTACAAATTGATCTCTGGTTCCTCTGTGTTTTCTAAATCCAGCTTGAACATCTGGAAGCTCATAGTTTTCACACTGTTGAAGCCTGACTTGGAGAATTTTGAGCTGCATATGAAAGGATTGAATTCAGTGATTTCAGAAATCTTGCATCCTCCCACACACAGAATGCTAAACTTTGTTTTAATTTGATACCTGATCTTTGATGTTCAGACTGCCTACTCCATTTGTTGCAAACTTCTATGTAGCCTGACTTCCTCTCCCGCTTCCTTGGAGCAGTTTTCTCAGAGGTACTGAGGTTCTGTCTCCTGGGCTTGGAGTCCTAAACATTCCCACCAAATAAGATAACTCTCTGCTTTCAGGTTGTGACCATATTTTTTAGTGCACAGAATTTTCCTGGCAAGAATACTGAAAGGATTGCCATTTCCTACTTCAGAGTACCCACGGATAGAACTCCTATCTCTTGCATCTCTTGCAAAGGCAGATGGATTTTTTTTTTTTTTTACCACTTTCCCACCTGGAAAGCCCCTAGGGATATCATTAAGGCCCCTCATTTGCACCTCCACAAATCCTCTCTTCCAAAATTAATATATTTGCAATAGTAAGTAATTAGGGTGACCTATTCTGAGAGTAAAACTATAAGTGAGTGGAAAATAGGAGGACAAGAAAATATCCAGTCACTTTTGAAAAATATAGCCTGCTACATTGTACAGAAATACGATTAAATTATTGTTTTATCTAAAGACAGAGTACATTCATTTGAAGAGGAGTTGACCAATAATACCACCACACACACGCACACACACACACACACACACACACACACACACACACACACACTTAACCCTTTAAAATCAGGCTATAGGTGAATGTTCCTATTCAAATATGTTATATACAGTAAGGAATTATGGATTATCATTCTTAAAGCAGCTTAAGCAGATGCCACTAAATATTCAAATTTTAGCCACCTCTCTCTTACCCATTTCCATATGCACCAAGCAAG
Source organism: Capricornis sumatraensis (assembly GCF_032405125.1). NCBI lineage: Eukaryota > Metazoa > Chordata > Mammalia > Artiodactyla > Bovidae > Capricornis > Capricornis sumatraensis. The sequence goes on from NC_091084.1 coordinate 2,851,168, forward strand.
CTCAAAGCTAGCATATGCCCCTACACAAAAATGTACAATTCTTCAGAGTGCCTGAATGAATGAGATCATGTGTGTTTCATTATCTATAGAAACTACATTTGTTGTTTAGTCATTCAGTCATGTCTGACTCTTGCACTTCCAAGGGTTGCAGCATTCCAGGCGTCCCTGTTCTTCACTATCTCCTAGAGTTTGCTCAAATGCATGTCTATTGAGTCAGTGATGCCATCCAGTCATCTTATCCTCTGTCATCCCCTTATCCTCCTGCCTCTATATTTTCCAATTAGTTGGCTCCATGCCTCAGGTGGCCAAAGGATATATCTAGTGATAAAATCATAATTGAGTAATAAAATCATAAACTCTTTCATGTATTATCATTTGATGAGTTTTGGGAGGCTTTTAGATATCATCTTCCTGTGATATTCTTTGGTTCAAGTCAAAACCATCAATTCAATTGTCCCTAACACCAAGATTCTGTACTTGACAACATAGCTAGATCCAGAGTAGTAATGTCTGAAATAAATATTTTTGTAAGAATTTTGGGCAATTTCTTAGTTTTTTCTCATGACACTCTATGTCCATGGACTAAACTTTCAAAGATTAATGAGTCTGCTTGGGTGAATATTCAGCTGACTTATACATATACTCTTATTTCCATCCTCTGAAGAAGTGGGAATAAATGGTCAGCTGAGTACATCATAGACTTAGCGATGGCTATTAATTTGCCAAGTAGTCTCTTTCCCAGCCCTATGGGCAATCAGACAATTGGATGGTTTCAATTAGTAAAGTTGATTCCAAAGAGAAACAAATTGGGTATGATATATTCTATGCTAAATAAGTTGAAAACCAAGAATCTGTTATAATCACATGTTCTTTTTTTTTTTTTCTGTCAAAAGTGACAGGTTAATCCTCCATGCCACAGCTACTTTCTTTCATTTGTCAAGAGAATGAAAGATTATTATCTCACTGATTTCACACAAAACACTTGCTTTTCTAGTTAACTGAATATGGGTAATTCATTTAGCCATGGTCAGATAAAATATATAGCTAAAGGGCACTCCAGAGATATACAAAACTTTATTTTACAATTAAGGAAATGAATGTCTCACAAAAGTCCTATGACATCTGGTCTTGTGACCATTTGGTGGCAAATGTGTAGGATGGCCAAGGGCACATTAGTTCCCTGCTGAATGACTCAAGAGAAATGAGACTGAGATTCTGTCAGAGGCAGAAGAGACTCCAATTTAAGCTAGATTAATAGTCACTGATCTACCCAGGTTCCAACGTGCATTCACAGTCACAATCACCCACATTATTACCCGCATTATTTGACGTCTCTGTGAAAGTTTCTGGTGCCCCAGCTTAAATTCAGTTTAGTTCAGTCCCTCAGTCACGTCCGAATTTTTGCGACCCCATGAACCGCAGTATGCCAGGCCTTCCTGTCCATCACCAACTCCTGGAATCCACCCAAACCTATGTCTATTGTGTCGGTGATGCCATCCAACCATCTCATCTTCTGTTGTCCCCTTCTCCTCCTGCCGTCAATCTTTCCCAGCATCAGAGTCTTTTCAAATGAGTTGGCTTTTTGCATCAGGTGGCCAAAGTATTGGAGTTTCAGCTTCAACATCAGTCTTTCCAATGAACACCCAGGACTGATCTCCTTTAGGATAGACCGGTTGGATCTTCTTGCAGTTCAAGGGACTCTCAAGAGTCTCCTCCAACATCACAGTTCAAAAGGATCAATTCTTTGGCACTCAGCTTTCTTTATAGTCCAACTCTCACATCCATACATGACAACTGGGAAAACCATAGCCTTGACTAGATGGACCTTTATTGACAAAGTAATGTCTCTGCTTTTGAATATGCAGTTTAGGTTGTTCATGACTTTCTTGCCAAGGAGTAAGCGTCTTTTAATTTCATGGCTGCAATCACCATATGCAGTGATTTTGGAGCCCAAAAAAAAAAAAAGTCTGACATTGTTTCCCCAACTATTTGCCATGAAGTGATGGGACCAGATGCCATGATCTTAGTTTTCTGAATGTTGAGCTTTAAGCCAACTTTTTCACTCTTCTCTTTCACTTTCCTTAAGAGGCTCTTTAGTTCTTCTTCACATTCTGCCGTAAGGGTGGTGTCATCTGCATATCTGAGATTATTGATATTTCTCCCAGCAGTCTTGATTCTAGCTTGTGCTTCATCCAGCCCAGAGTTTCTCATGATGTACTCTGCATATAAGTTAAATAATCCAGGTGACAATATACAGCCTTGACGGACTCCTTTACCTATTTGGAACCAATCTGCTGTTCCATGTTGAGTTGTAACTGTTGCTGTCTGACCTGCATACAGGTTTCTCAAGAGGCCCCAGCTTAAGAATATATGCAAACACTTGCTCACTTGACTCACCTACACACTGGAAATATCTGATAAGGCATGATTTAAATACCATGACTTTAGCTTAAGGTTTTGTTTGCCTACTACAGTTGAAATACAAATACACATGGGAGATTCTTCAGTTCAGTTCAGTTCAGTTCAGCCTCTTTGCGATCCCATGAATCGCAGCACACCAAGCCTCCCTGTCCGTCTCCAACTCCCGGAGTTCTCTCAGATTCCCTTCCATCGTGTCAGTGATGCCATCAAGCCATCTCATCCTCGGTCGTCCCCTTCTCTTCCTGCCCCCAATCCCTACCAGGATCAAAGTCTTTTCCAATGAGTCAACTCCTCACATGAGGTGGCCAAAGTACTGGAGTTTCAGCTTTAGCATCATTCCTTCCAAAGAAATCCCAGGGCTGATCTCCTTCAGAATGGACTGGTTGGATCTCCTTGCAGTCCAAGGGACTCTCAAGAGTCTTCTCCAACACCACAGTTCAAAAGCATCAATTCATCGGCACTCAGCCTTCTTCACAGTCCAACTCTAACATCCATACATGACCACAGGAAAAACCATAGCCTTGATTAGACGGACCTTTGTCAGCAGTGTAATGCCTTTGCTTTTCAATATTCTATCTAGGTTGGTCATAACTTTCCTTCCAAGGAGTAAGCGTCTTTTAATTTCCTGGCTGCAGTCACTGCAGTCTGACACTGTTTCCACTGTTTCCCATCTATTTCCCATGAAGTGATGGGACCAGATGCCATGATCTTCGTTTTCTGAATGTTGAGCTTTAAGCCAGTTTTTTCACTCTCTCTTTCACTTTCTTCAAGAGGCTTTTTAGTTCCTCTTCCCTTTCTGCCATAAGGGTGGTGTCATCTGCATATCTGAGGTTATTGATATTTCTCCTGGCAATCTTGATTCCAGCTTGTGTTTCTTCCAGTCCAGCGTTTCTCATGATGTACTCTGTATATAAGTTAAATAAGCAGGGTGACAATATACAGCCTTGACGGACTCCTTTTCCTATTTGGAACCAGTCTGTTGTTCCATGTCCAGTTCTAACTGTTGATTCCCAGTCAGTAAACACTCAGTAACTCTTCAAAGTGAAGGAACTCTTTTCTCTCAAAAGAGCTATTTCTTAATTCATTAATTTCTTTGATCATGCATTTAATTAATACATACTTCTATAAGAGCAAAAGGCTTCCCTGGTGGCTCAGAGATTAAAGCTTCTGCCTGGAATGTAGGAGACCCAGGTTCCATCCCTGGGTCAGGGAGATCCCCTGGAGAAGGAAATGGCAACCCACTCCAGTACTCTTGCCTGGAGAGTCCCATGGAGGGAGGAGCCTGGTAGACTACTGTCCATGGGGTCACAAAGAGTCAGACATGACTGAGCCACTTCACTTCACTTCACTTCTTCTATAAGAGACTTCCTAAAAGTTGGTGGAATCATGCAAATGAATAAACAGAATTGCAGTTTTCACAAATTTTAGTCTATCAGGAGAAAAAAATGATATAATAGGATGTGATGTGTCATAGCAGTTTTGTGAAGACATGCTCTTGCTACGCAAATGATTGGAAATGTGTTTTACTTAGTAGGGATAGGGTAGGGGAGAATTAGGAAGGTTTCCAGGAACAGTTAGAACTGGACATGGAACAACTGATTACTTCAAGATTGGGGTGAGAGTTTATTTAACTTCTATGCAGAGTACATCATGTGAAATGTTGGACTGGATGAAGCACAAGCTGGAATCAAGACTGCTGGGAGAAAAATCAATAACTTCAGATATGCAGATGACCCCACCCTTATGGCAGAAAGTGAAGAAGAACTAAAGAGCTTCTTGATGAAAGTGAAAGAGGAGAGTGGAAAAAGTTGGGTTAAAACTCAACATTCAGAAAACTATGATCATGGCATCCGGTCCCATCACTTCATGGCAAATAGATGGGGAAACAATGGAAACGGTGACAGGCTTTATTTTCCTGGGCTCCAAAATCACTGAAGATGGTGGCTACAATGATGAAATTAAAAAAACGATTGCTTCTTGGTATAAAAGCCATGACAATCATAGACAGCATATTATAAAATAGAGACATTGCCGACAGAGGTTCATCTAGCCAAAGCCATGGTTTTTCCAATAATCACATGTGGATGTGAGAGTTAGGCATAGGAAGGCCGAGTGTCAAAGAATTGATGACTTTGAATTGTGGTGTTGAAGAAGACTCTTGAGAGTCCCTTAGACTGCAAGGAAATCAAATCAGTCAATCCTAAAGGAAAAAAAAAAAAAAACCTGAATATCCACTGGAAGGACCTATGCTGCAGATGAAGCTCCAATACTTTGGCCATATGATGTGAAGAACCAACTCATTGGAAAAGACCCTGATGCTAGGAAAATTTGAAGGCAGGAGAAGAAGCTGATGACAGAGGACGAGCTGGTTGAGCTGCATCACCAGCTTGCTAGACATGAGTTTGGGCAAACTCTGGGAGTTATTGAAGGACAGGGAATCCTGTGATGCTGCAGTCCATGGGGATGGCAAAGAGTTGGACATAACTGAGTGACTGAAAAAAACAACTAGGAACAATCCACAGAAGGTTTTGAAGAGAGAACGTGAGGGAAAAATATGAGGGAATTCCATTCTGAGAGGAATGAGGAGAAAGGAGGAAGGGGAGGGCTAAAAATAATGTATTCAAGACTATCAGCTGCTCATCTGACCTCATCCAGTTAGATGTAAGACTTGCTTGAGACAGGATATGACAGTGTGTATAGACTTTTCACTGTATCATATTCCAGAGTGAATATAAAACTAGCATAGAACATCAATTGCACAGTGCTGAGTTATTTAACTTATATACAGAGTACATCATGATAAACACTGGGCTGGATGAAGCATATGCTGGAATCAAGGTTGTCGAGAGAAATATCAATAACCTCAGATATGCAGATGACATCACCCTTATGGCAGAAAGTGGAGAAGACCTAAAAATCCTCTTGATGAAAGTAAAAGAGAGAGTGAAAAAGTTGGCTTAAAGCTCAACATTCAGAAAACGAAGATCATATCCTCCGACTCCATCACTTCATGGGAGATAGATGGGGAAACAATGGAAATAGTGGCAGACTTTATTTTGGGGGTCTCCAAAATAACTGCAGATGGTGACTGCAACCATAAAATTAAAAGACGCTTACTCCTTGGAAGGGAAGTTATGGCCAACCTAGACAGAAATTAAAAGCTGATCAAGGTGCAATTCCTAAAGACAGATCTCTTGCTGGGAAGAATAAGACTCCTCCTGGACTTTGTCGTCGGTGCGGGAAGGGGTTTCATTGGACTAATGAATGCAGATCTAAAACAGACAAAATGGACAACCTGCTACCGGGAAACTATCCTGCGGGCCTAAGTCCTTGGGGCCCAAGAACAATACCGGGGACTTCTCTTCCTTGCCCTCCTGCCATCCCACCTGCCCCAACCCTATTCCTTCCCAGCAACTGTTAAGAGTCAATGCCCCATTAAAAGGACCTCAGATGATGATTTCGGACTTACGGTCTGCTACTTGAGGGAGTGCTGCTGCTGATTTGCCACTAGCTGATAATGTTCTTTTGTCACCAGGGGGAGGCATTTATAAATTAAAAACAAATATATTTGGACCACTGCCTAAGGGCACTTTTGGCTTGATATTAGGCCGTAGCAGCACGGCTTCGAGAGGTTTAACCATAATTCCTGGGGTAATAGACTCTGACTATGTTGGGAAAAATTTAATTATGGTCTCTACTTCTACCATGCTTTCATTGTTAGCTGGGGGACGTATTGCTCAAATACTTCTCCTACCTGATCACCCCTTTTTGGCTCTTCCTAATGAATGAACAGGAGGATTTGGAAGTACTGGGCAACATATATTTTGGGAAATGCTTATCAACGATTCTCACCCTGTTCTCTCCTTGATTATACAAGGAAACAACTTTGAGGGACTAGTAGACACAGGGGCGGATGTTTAAATCATTTCTTCCCAACAATGGGCCCAAGATTGGGAAAAAGAACAACGCCCTTTAATGCTGATGGGATTGGGCTCCATTGCAGACGTCTGGAAGAGTACCCATCCCTTGCAATGTTAATTCCATAATGGAAGATCAGTGTTTGTTACCTTTTATATTGTAAATATACCTATTAATATATGGGGAAGAGATCTTCTCTCTCCTTTGGGGACTTCTGTAACCATTCCATCGGAAAACTAGTAGCCACTGCTCAAATTCCTCGAGCACTCCCATTAAAATGGTTAACTAATACTCCAAAATGGGTTGAGCAGTGGCCATTACCACAAATGAAGCTCGAGGAGTTAGAACAATCAGTACAAGAACAATTCCAACTTGGTCATTTAGAGCCCTCTACCTCCCCCTGGAATTCTCCTGTTTTTGTTATAAAAAAGAAATCTGAAAAATGGAGAATGTTAACTGATTTACGAGAAGTTAATAAATGTATTGAACCTATGGGAGCATTACAATTGGGACTCCCTTCTCCAGCTCTTATTCCTCAGAATTTGTCCTTAATGGTGCTAGATCTTAAACACTGTTTTTTTTACCATCCCCCTACAATGGCAAGATAGAGATAAATTTGCTTTTACAGTTCCTGTTCTTAATCATGCTCAGCCTGTTAAGCGTTATCAATGGACAGTCTTACCACAAGGAATGATAAATAGTCCTACCTTATGCCAAGAATTCGTAGCTCCCTCTTTACAATTCCTCCGTCGAGTACACCCCAATTATATTCTATATCATTATATGGATGATCTCCTATTAGCAGCTCCTAGTACTGCTGAACGTGATGAATTCTTTTTAAAAGTACAGGAGGCTTTAAGACTATACAATTTACAAATAGCCATGGGAAGAATTCAAAAGGACTTTCCTATTTCATATTTAGGGACAATATTGTAACAACATAGAATTAAGCCCCAAAAGTTGCAAATTAGAAGAAACCATCTCAAAACTTTAAATGATTTTCAAAAGTTATTGGGAAATATTAATTGGCTATGTCCGGTACTTGGGATTCCTACTTATCAATTATGACATTTGTTTTCTACTTTAGAAGGAGATACAGCTCTGGATAGCCCCTGGACCTTAACCCCATTGGCTTTACAGGAACTTCAATTTGTTGAGCAACGACTAAGTGACGGCTTTTTGACTTACTTACATGCATCTCAACCTATTTCGTTTATAATATTTCATACCACTTATTCTCCAAAGAAAAAGGATTAATAGAATGGGTTTTCTTACCTAACAGTTTTTCCAAAAAATTGACTACATATATGGATAAATTAGCCGTCCTTATACAAAAAGGTCACCATCGTATTTTACAACTGTCAGGATGTGAACCACACCAGATTGTTACTCAGTTAACAACTGCTCAAATATCTCGATGTTTACAGTTTAATGAAAACTGGCAAATTTATCTTGCCTCATATCCTGGTTCGTTTTCTAATCATTATCCATCATCTAAATTGATTGATTTTCTCCGGACTAACGCTATGATATCTCATTCCCCAATTTCAGATGTTCCAGTTAAGGGACCCACTATTTTTACAGATACAAATAAAAATACTGCTGGATATTGGACCCCAGAAAGTTCCAAGGTTCTCCCTCACTCATTTTCTTCTGTACAGCTCACTGAATTGTGGGCTATCTATTTAGTTTTGCAAGATTTTCCCCAACTTCCTATTAACATTATTTCAGATTCTCCATATGCTGTTCTCTCTTGCCTACAGCTTCCCCATGTCTCCCTTCCACTGACCCTTAAAACAGCTATTGATAAATTGTTTTACCAAGTACAACAATTGTTCTTGTAGCGTTCAGAGTTAATTTTCTTTACTCACATCAGTGCACATTCTGCCCTTCCTGGACCCTTATCATTCAGTAATGCTACAATTGATGCCTTACTTTATCCTATAGAAGCAGCAAAACAAGAACATCTCTTACAGCATACCAACTCCAAAGGGTTACAAAAATCTCACGCTATTACTCAGAAACAAGCTCAAAATATTGTTCATTCTTGTTCCATATGTGCACCCTTTGCTTTGCCATTTACCCCACCAGGTGTCAACATGAGAGGACAACAAGCAAATGAGATATGGCAAATGGATGTAATTTACATTTCTTCTTTCGGACAACAAAAATGTGTGCATCATACTATAGATACTTGCACACATTTTCAATGGGCCACTGCATTACATTCTGAAAAGGCTGACACTGTTATTACTCATTTGTTATCTTGTTTTGCAGTTATGGGATTACTGAAAACTGATAATGCACCTGCCTACCAATCCACAGAATTAGCTCACTTTTTATCTCAATACCATATAACTCATACTTTTGGTATTCCTTATAATAGTCAAGGGCAAGCTATCATTGGAAGAGCTAATTGTACCTTGCATGATTATCTTGAAAAAATAAAAAAGGGGGAACAAGAGAGATTTATGAAACATAAAGACATTCTGAATAAAACCTTACTTCCCCTAAATTTTTTGAATGTTTGGAGCAAGGGAAATCCATCAGCAGCAGAGTTGCATTTTCAAGGGAAAGAAGAGGATAAGAAGATCTTGAATACGCCTATTTGGTATAAAGATAAAGAGAAAGGTTGGATCCCAGCATCATTAACATATTTGGGACCAGGGTATGCTTTCATTCCTGTTAATAATTACAGGTTTTGGACCCCACCAAGATTGATCTAAATCAACAATGGCTGATCCCTTTGTTCAAAAATTCGAAGAGCTTACTATGCAGAGAAGCTTTACTTTCTGTACAAGGGAAGCAACACCTCCTACGTGGGGTCAAATGAAAAGATTGACCCAGGAAGCAGAGAAGACGTTAATGAAGGCGGGGCAACCTCTGAATCCTACCAATCTTTTGCTTGCCAAGATGGCGGTGGATATATGTCAGATAATCAGTGTACCGGCAAGTAATCATACATATTGGGCATATATACCTAATCCCCCATTAGTAAAAGCAGTTTCCTGGAGGGAACCAGAAGTGCAGGTATGTACTAATGAGACTGCCTTCTTTCCCCCACCAGCTTGCGGGGGAATAGAACAACTATCTCATCATAAACAACAATATAATATTAGTAATTTGACCATTGCAGTGGAAGGTATTCCTTTGTGTATAGGAGGACACCCCTTTTGTCTGTCCACCAAGGAACATTCTCATCATTCTTATAATACATGGGGGGTAAAGTATAATAATTACCATTTTGTTACTTTTACTGTACTTGTTTCCACCAGGGGATTTAACACCTCAACAGAACTGATAGACATTCATAATGGAAAACACATGTCACTATGTCCTGTTAACTTTTTTGCTCCTTCTCTAGAATCGTTGGAGTGGGAACGTTGCCAAGGTCATCATCCCTTTAAAGTCATGAGTTATTCTTGGGCCATCATTGTAGATTGGAGTCCAGATCATTGGCAATTCTTAGAAAAATGGTCCAATAAATCTCTTAGGTGGCACCGTGCAAATAGCACTTTGATGGGCAATGGTAATGAAACAGTTAAATGGCAGCAATTTGCACTTGTCCCTCCTCAGTTACAATTGCAAGGATATCTGCACATTCAAGGAGATATTTGGAAACTATGGGCAGTTTCTGGTAATCCCACTATGTGGTCAGGAAACTATACTTTGGATAGTGGTGACTCTTTGGGTCCATTCCATGTTAATTTACATGTTAATAAATCTTATTCCACAATAGCATGAGTAAAATATCCTTTTGCATTGTTATATGGGAATTGGACCTGGAATGATACTGTGGGGTCTGTGTCATGTGACTTTTGTAATCTAACTCAATGTTTAAATCAGTCTTGGTGGGAAGAATTTGAAAGATGAGCCTATAACTCCAATTTCTCGTTAGTAATTGTTAAGGCTCGGACAGAAGTATGGTTACCTATAAATCTGACTCGGCCATGGTCAGATTCTTTTGCTGTTTCTCATCTAGTAACCACTGTACACACTTTGCTACACCGATCTCGACGTATGCTTGGTGTGGTCATTGCTTCGATTCTAGCAGTCGCGTCATTAACTGCAACAGCAGCGGTAGCAGGTTTTGTGTTACACCAAGGAATTCAAACAGCTGATTTTATTTGAGACTGGCATAAAGACTCTTGTTATGACTATTTGTTATGACAACAACAGCGAGATTTGGATGCACAACTTGCTACCGACGTGCTCAATCTTCAACACACCGTTTCCTGGCTTGGAGATCAATTGGCTGTTTTATCTACATGAAGTGTGTTGAAATGGGATTGGAATTCTTCTCAGTTTTGTATAACACCTGTACCATTTAACATGAGCGAAGGATGGGATAAAGTAAAATGATCCTTGACTGGGCATCAAAATCTCACTACGGAGATTATGGACCTGGAACGACAAATTTTGTCTACTTTTAGCAGGACTTTACCTGACATTACAGGGTCTCATTTGATGAAAAGTCTTCAAGAGGGAATGAATAACTTAAATCCAATAGGGCATGTATTCTCACCAATTGGGAGTACCTTTGGGAACACTGTGTTTATATTACTTTTATGTTGTGTTGCTTTTCTAGTCTTCTGGTGGTGGGGGAAAGGGAAACAACTAAAGCGCGAAGCAGAGAAGATCCAGACCATGCTACAATTTATAAAAGCAAATAAAAAGGGGGGAGATGAAAGGTTAATAGGGTAGCAGAGATATGCCTGCAAACGGGTCTCTCTGCTTGGTCTGAACGTCCGTGCAAACAAGGCATTCTACCAGAGTCTGGACACAGCCTTGAGTTTAATGGTCCCTTGCAAACGAGGGAGCATTCCCTTCTTGTGATAAGGAGGAGAAGAGGGCTTTGGACAGACTCTGCAGCAGACAGGGATTTCACTCCCCTTTGCTGTACGATAACATGTATGGGCCTGCACTGTACTGAAAAGGCTTATTCATGCAGTCTGGAATTCTGCCTAGGGGGCTTTTATAATAATAAACCACAATTAGTTTTTCGCAGTTCTGTTCCTCTGGCCGGAATGTGTATTGTCTGTCTCTTTTGTGTCTCGTGTTCTGTCTTTGTGTAATTTCGCTCACAATACAATGTACGTAAAAATTTTCTGAAACACTTGGAAGACCATGGAGAAAATGGACAGACATAAGCATATGAAATCAAATATACCTTCAAAAAATAAAGCAGCTTTTTGTCCTCGATGAGTTAAGCACATGGCTCAAAGACTTCCAGGTCTTCATGAGTAAGTTAAAAATCCCCCTTCAAATTGTGAGCAAGTTTCCAAAAGGTAAGACTTTTAATAGTTAATAGTGAAACCAGGCTTTGCATTTGTATAGATTTCTGTATTACAGTACATAGGGAATCGCATCACTTGAGTTTCTAAGAACTGAAGTTTTATTTATTTATTTATTTTAAATACTGACCATAGAGAAAATGAAATAAATCAAATTTAGTCTCCAATTCCAGGTCTGTCACTTAAAATCAGGTAACTTGGGAAAGTTAATTTGAAATTCTGAGCCTCAGCTTTTTTTTTTTTTTTAACTATAAATTGGAGATTTTATTTTTGTCATTGTGAACATAAAATGTGATACATTAAATCATATATATTGTAATATATAAATCATATATATTTATATGTGTGTATATGGGCTTCTCCAATGGCTCAGTGGAAAAGAATCTACCTGCAATGCAGGAGACACAGGAGACACGGGTTCAATCCTTGGGTTGGGAAGATCCCCTGGAGGAGGAAATGGCAACCCACTCCAGTAATCTTTCCTGGAGAATCCCATGGACAGAGAAGCCTCACAGGTTACAGTCCATAGGGTCACAAAGAGTTAGACACAACTAAAATGACTAAGCACATGTGCATAATTTTGCATAATAAATGAATTTTTTATGTTCTTCTAATCTTGTTATTTCTTTTCATTAATATATTTTTGCCTATACTAATGTAAATAATTGAAAAAAATATTTTTTTCTCACCATGTTTTACATTTCAGAGGGATATAAACTTACTGATATGCTTAAATTGAATTTCTGATAATTTGTAAACAAAAAAAAATGAGATTGATTATCTATGTTGGTTCAAGAACTGTTACATACTTATATGTAGCCCACTAGATACTCACAGAAACTATCTATCAAAATCTCATTTTACAAATATGAAAATTATGACCCAAAGTGATGATTGACCCTTATTTAAAGTATTACACCTAGATTTATAAAAGTATATTTTTAATTCAGTTCAGTTGCTCAATCGTGTCTGACTTTGTGTAACCCCATGGACGGCAGCAGGCCAAGCCTCCCTGTCCATCGACAACTCCTGGAGTTTACCCAAACTCATGTCCATTGAGTCAGTAATGCCATCCAACCATCTCATCCTCTGTCAATCCCTTTTCCCCCTGCCCTCAATCTTTCCCAGCATCAGGGTCTTTTCAAATGAGTCAGTTCTTCACATCAGGTGGCTAAATATTGGAGTTTCAGCTTCAGCATCAGTCTTCCAATTAATAATCCAGACTGATTTCCTTTAAAATGGACTGGTTGGATCTCCTTGCTGTCTTCTCCAACACCACAGTTCAAAAGCAATTATTCGGTGCTCAAGTTTCTTTATAGTCAAACTCTCACAAGCATACATGACTGCTGGAAAAACCATAGCTTTGACTAGACGGACCTTTGTCAGCAAAGTAATGTCTCTGCTTTTTAATATGTTTTTAATAAAGTATATTTTACTGGTTTTGAAATAGCTTTCATGATAAAAATGATATATATTTTCTAAAAGAAGACTTTTAAAGACATTTGAGTTACACGTATTAATGATGAAGTTTATGTAAAATCCAGTTTCATAAGGGTTTTGGCTTTCATATCATATAAACTAGATCACTGGAGTAGAAAGAGACATTTATGATCAAATATAATAGTTTGCTAAATGGAAACGTTAAGGAATCTTCACTATCACTGAGTAACAAGTGGAACAAGATTAGAACGTGGCTGGTTAAGACTTATATAATATTTGTCACAAAAAGGTTTAAAAAATGAAATGAAATCAGAAGCCATCTTTTAACCTAAAGAAGCATCCTTAATTGGAAATGAAGGAGAGTTTAATGAAAAGATGCTTCCACAGTCACACTGTTATTTTTGTTCTCTGATAATATCACTCCTGGTATATGCCATGACCATTAATTAATTAGTAGACACTTTGAGATGGCTCTGAATTTACATTATCTGAAAAATGTGACACAATGTTAGGTAGCTGATAAATATTTGTAAATTGTATAAATAACATTAAATTTACATATATTGTTCTAAAGTATGTCCCATCATTTTAGAGGTAAAATATTTCAGATCTCTGAAATTACATTCTACAAAAGAATAAATGGAACTATAGTGATGGAAAAGTGTTTTTCCTATTTGAGGGCTATCATGAAATTAAAAGATGCTTACTTCTTGAAAGGAAAGTTATGTCCAACCTAGACAGCATATTAAAAAGCAGAGACATTACTGTGCCAACAAAGGTCCAAAGTTATGTTTTTCCAGTAGCCATTTACTTATGTGAGAGTTGGACTGTAAAAAAAACTGAAGGCCAAAGAATTGATGCTTTTGAACTGTGGTGTTGGAGAAGACTCTTGAGGAGCCCTTTGACTGCAAGGAGATCCAACCAGTCCATCCTAAAGGAAATCAATCCTGGGTGTTCATTGGAAGGACTGATGTTGAAGCTGAAACTCCAATACTTTGGCCATCTCATGTGAAGAACTGACTTATTGGAAAAGACCCTGATGCTGGGAAAGATTACGGGCAGACAGAGAAGGGGACAGATGCCAGAGTCCAGCCCCGGTGGATCCAGGGAATTCGAAGGGTGGACAGAGTTGGCGAGGAAAACTTATTTATTTATTAATATAAGATTAGATTAGGAAGAAATAGTGTAGTAGGAAGATTAAGTGGAGAGAAGAGGCTGATTAACTTGGGTTACCTGGAAAACCAATAAAGTTCCAGACAAGGAGCTTGCACCATCTACGTTAGGCTGCCGGTGCCTGTTTGAATATCAGAGAGTGCCCCGCCTTGCTCTCTCTCTCTTATGGGGGACAAGTAAGTAGACATAGTGAGCCTCCACGCCCCAGATGGGAATTCAGCCTGAAATTAGAGTAAAGAGGAGACACGGGGGAAACCAGTCCAGCGATTGTCTCTCCTTCTATTGTCCTTCAAGGCCTTTTATACTTTTGATTATACATAGAGATCAATGGGTAATACAAAATTATGTAGCATTCGCAGCCCAGACTCTTTCTGTATATCTTTTTGTATACAAAAGGTCTCAGGTGATTTACATTATCTTCTGGCCAAGAGGCTTGTTAACACTTTTTGGCTCTCTTCCTTAATGAATGTTAATTTTGTTTCCCCTAAGTGTTTTTCTTTAATCTGCATATCCTTAAAGTGCTAAAGTTACATCTCCATAGAACAAAGGCACAGTGGGTTATAGCAAAGAAGGTACTTAACTCAAAGATCTAATGTTGCTAATACCAGGTCTACTACTTGTTTTTCTATATACCAACTATATCTAAAAATAAAGGATATGAAAATTTGGCAGCAAGTATTGGCTCAACAAACGAAACTTTCAATCAGTCCTATTCTAATGACTTTGACTCCTCGGAAGCCCCTATATTCCTAGGATTTTTTAAGCTTCCTGTGCCTCCTGCAGTCAGGAGGCCTCAAACAATGACATGCACAGCTGTAGGAGTCATGCAGGCAGGCTAGGAAGCCATCAGAGGGGTTTTTGGATTGAAACACTCTTTCAAATGCAGAAGACTAAAGCCCTGAATTGACTTTTTTCCGGAGAATGTCAGAAAAGTGGAAAAGCAGGCAGATTCTTATTTTTGGGGGTGGATGCTCCCGAAATTCCAGGGGGAAAACCTGAGGTCTGATTAGCCTTGCCATCAGAGCTCTGCCGCATGACCTTGTCACGGGTGGAATTCCTCACGCTGGCTCCTGGCAGACAGAGGATGAGATGGTTGGATAGCATCATCAACTCAATGGACATGAGTTTGTAGACTCTGGGAGTTGGTGATGGACAGGGAGGCCTGATGTGCTGTGGTCCGTGGGGTCGCAAAAAGTTGGACATAATTGAGCTACTGAACTGAACTAAATTGATAACATCCAGGCGGCTGCGGCCAGTGCACTAAGCACAGGCGGCTGTGGCCGGCACACTAAACGTGGCTGAGAGGAGCTACCCATGTCCAAGGCCAGGGACGGTGGCTGAGAGGAGCTACACAACGTCCGAGCCCAAGAACGGTGGGCGAGAGGAGCTACCCTGCGTTCGAGGTCACAGGCAGCAGCCAGGAGGAGCAAAGCCACCTCAAAGGAGCGGTGCTGCTCGGGCACAAGAGGGTGTAGAGGAGGCATCCTATGTTGAAGGTCAGGAAGGGCAGAGTTGAGGAGATACCCCTCATCCAAGGTAAGGAACACCAGCTGCACTTTGCTGGAGCAGCCATGAAGAGATACCTCACGCCCAAGGTAAGAGAAAACCAAGTAAGAGGGTAGGTGTTGCAAGAGGGCATCAGAGGGCAGACACACTGAAACCATACTCATGGAAAACTAGTCAACCTAACCACACTAGGACCACAGCTTTGTCTAACTCAATGAAACTAAGCCACACCCACAGGGCAACCCAAGATGGGTGGATCATGGTGGAGAGGTCTGACAGAATGTGATCCACTGGAGAAGGGAATGGCAAACCACTTCAGCACTCTTGCCTTGAGAACCCCATCAGTTCAGTTTAGTTCAGTCACTCAGTCGTGTCCAACTCTTTGCGACACCATGAATTGCAGCATACCAGCCCTCCCTGTCCATCACCAACTTCAGGAGTTCACTCAGATTCACATTCATCCAGTGAGTGATGCCAACCAGCCATCTCATCCTCTGTCATCCCCTTCTCCTCCTGCCCCCAATCCCTCCCAGCATCAAAGACTTTTCCAATGAGTCAACTCTTCGCATGAGGTGGCCAAAGTACTGGAGTTTCAGCTTCAGCATCATTCCTTCCAAAGAAATCTCAGGACTGATCTCCTTCAGAAGGGACTGGTTGGATCTCCTTGCAGTCCAAGGGACTCTCAAGAGTCTTCTACAACACCACAGTTCAAAAGCATCAATTCTTCGGTGCCCAGATTCTTCACAGTCCAAATCTCACATCCATACATGACTACTGGAAAAACCATAGCCTTTACTAGATGGACCTTAGTCGACAAAGTAATGTCTCTGCTTTTGAATGAACTATCTAGGTTGGTCATAACTTTTCTTCCAAGGTGTAAGCATCTTTTAATTTCATTGCTGCAGTTTCCATCTGCAGTGATTTTGGAACACAAAAAATAAAGTCTGACACTGTTTCCATTGCTTCCCCATCTATTGCCCATGAAGTGATGGGACCAGATGCCATGATCTTCGTTTTCTTAATGTTGAGCTTAAAGCCAAATTTTTCACTGTCCTCTTTCACTTTCCCCAAGAAGCTTTTTAGTTCCTCTTCACTTTCTGCCATAAGGGTGGTGTCATCTGTATCTGAGGTTATTGATATTTCTCCCGGCAATCTTGATTTCAGCTTGTGTTTCTTCCAGTCCAGCATTTCTCATGATGTTCTCTGCATATAAGTTAAATAAGCAGGGTGACAATATACAGCCTTGACGTACTCCTTTTCCTATTTGGAACCAGTCTGTTGTTCCATGTCTAGTTCTAACTGTTGCTTCCTAACCTGCATACAGATTCCTTAAGAGGCTCAGAAATTTACAGTTTATTGTTATCCACACAGTCAAAGGCTTTGGTATAGTCAATAAAGCAGAAATAGGTGTTTTTTTTTTTTTTTTTTCTTGAATTCTCTTGATTTTTCCGTGATCCAGTGGATGTTGGCAATTTGATCTCTGGTTCCTCTGCCTTTTCTAAAACCAGCTTGAACATCAGGATGTTCACAGTTCACGTATTGCTGAAGCGTGTCTTGGAGAATTTTGAGCATTACTTTACTAGCATGGACAGATGGTGATTGCAACCATGAAATTAAAAGATGCTTATTCCTTGGAAGAAATGTTATGATCAACCTAGATAGTATATTCAAAAGCAGAGACATTATTTTGCCGACTAAGGTCTGTCTAGTCAAGTCAAGGCTATGATTTTTCCTGTGGTCATGTATGGATGTGAGAGTTGGACTGTGAAGGAGGCTGAGCACTGAAGAATTGATGCTTTTGAACTGTGGTGTTGGAGAAGGCTCTTGAGAGTTCCTTGGACTGCAAGGAGATCCAACCAGTCCATTCTGAAGGAGATCAGCCCTGGGATTTCTTTGGAAGGAATGATGCTAAAGCTGAAACTCCAGTACTTTGGCCACCTCATGTGAAGAGTTGACTCATTGGGAAAGTCTTTGATGCTGGGAGGGATTGGGGGCTGGAGGAGAAGGGGATGACAGAGGATGAGATGGCTGTATGGCATCACTGACTCGATGGGCGTGAGTCTGAGTGAACTCCTGTATTTGGTGATGGGCAGGGAGGCCTGGCGTGCTGCAGTTCATGGGGTCACAAAGAGTTTGACACGACTGAGCACTTGAACTGAACTGAACTGAACTGGGCAGAGTGAACATGGATAGTTGTAAGACATGAGCTTGGCGAAGCATTATCTGAGGCAGTGATTGTTATGACTTATATGATATGTCTGAGGACACAATTATGGTTCCTTTGTGTCCTCTTAAAATTTATATGTTGGGGTCCTCATCTTTAAAAGGACATCTTTTTGGGGGTGTTAGTTCTAAAAGGTCTTGTAAGTCTTCATAGTAGTGTTCAACTTCAGCTTCTTCAGTGTTACTTGTTGGGGCATAGATTTGGATTACCTTGCTTTTGAATGGTTTGCCTTGGAAACGAACAGAGTTCATTCTGTTGATTTTGAGAGAGCATCAGAGTATTGCATTTTGGACTATTTTGTTGACCGTGATGGCTACTCCATTTCTTCTAAGGATTCCTGCCCGCAGTAGTAGATATAAAGGTCATCTGAGTTAAATTCACCCATTGCAGTCCTTTTTAGTTCACTGATTCCTAGAATGTAGACATTCACTCTTACTGTTTCCTCTTTGACCACTTCCAATCTGCCTTGATTCATGGACCTAACATTTCAGGTTCCTATGCAATATTGCTCTTTACAGCATCGGACCTTACTTCTATCACCAGTCACATCCACAACTGGGTATTGTTTTTGCTTTGGCTCTATCCCTTGATTCTTTCTGGAGTTATTTCTCCACTGATCTCCAGTAGCATGTTGGGCACTTACCAACCTGGGGAGTTCCTCTTTCAGTATCCTATCATTTTGCCTTTTCATACTGTTCATTGGGTTCTCAAGGCAAGAATGCTGAAGTGGTTTGCCATTCCCTTCTCCAGTGGACCACATTCTGTCAGACCTCTCCACCATGACCCGCCCGTCTTGGTTGGCCCCACACAGCATGACTGAGTTTCATTGAGTTAGATAAGGCTTTGGTCCTAGCATGATTAGATTGACTAGTTTTCTGTGAGTATGGTTTCAGTTTGTCTCCCCTCTGATACCCTCTTGCAACACCTACCATCTTAGTTGGGTTTCTTTTACCTTGGACATGGGGTATCTCTTCACGGATGCTCCAGCAAAGTGCTTTACTTTGCAAGAGGGGTATCTCCTCACCATCACCCCTCCTGACCTGAACGTTGAGTAGCTCCTCTAGGCCTTCCTGTGCCTGTGCAGCCACTGCTCCTTGGATGTTGGGTTGCTCCTCTCAGCCACTGCCCCTGACCTGGGCCCTGTGGTAGCTCCTCCTGGCCGCCAGGAAGCAACAATTAGAACTGAACATGGAACAACAGAGTGGCTCCAAATAGGAAAAGGAGTATATCAAAGCTGTATATCGTCACCTTGCTTATTTAACTTATATGCAGAGTACATCATGAGAAGTGCTGGGCTGGAAGAAGCACAAGCTGGAATCAAGATTGCCAGGGGAATATAAATAACCTCAGACCTTATGACAGAATGTGAAGAGGAACTAAAGAGACTCTTGACCAAATTAATAGAGGAGAGTGATAAAGTTTGCTTAAAGCTCAACATTCAGAAAATGAAGATCATGGCATCTGGCCCCATCACTTCATGGGAAATAGAAGGGGAAACAGTGGAAACATACTTTATTTTTTGGGGCTCCAAAATCACTGCAAATGGTGACTGCAGCCATGAAATTAAAAGACGCTTACTCCTTGGAAAAAAAAAAGTTGTGACCAACATAGTTAGCATATTGAAAATCAGAAACACTACTTTTCCAACAAAGATCCATCTAGTCAAGGCTATGGTTTTTCCAGTAGTCATGTACGTATGTGAGAAGTGGACTGTGAAGTAAGCTGAGTGCCAAAGAATTGATGCTTTTGATCTGTGTTGTTGGAGAAAACTCTTGACAGTCCCTTGGACTTCAAGGGAATCCAACCAGTCTTTTCTGAAGGAGATCACCCCTGGGTGTTCTTTGGAAGGAATGATGCTAAAGTTGAAACTCCAGTACTTTGGCCACCTCTTGTGAAGAGTTGACTCACTGGGAAAGACTCTGATGCTGGGAGGGATTGGGGAAGGAGGAGAAGGGGATGACAGAGGATGAGATGGCTGGATGGCATCACTGACTCGATGGACATGGGTCTGAGTGAACTCCGGGAGTTGGTGATGGACAGGGAGGCTTAGTGTCCTGCGATTCATGGGGTCACAAAGAGTCAGACATGACTGAGTGACTGAACTGAACTGAATCTTTAAAACTAGAGAGTGTGAGTTTATCTGAAAATAGGTTCTTTACAGAGTTAATTTATTTAAAATAAGATCACTAGGGTAAACCTTAATGCAACAAGACTAGTTTTCTTATTAAAAAAGAAATTCAGATACAGATAGGTTTACATGGAGAAAACCATGTGAACTTAAATCTGGTCATCTTTAAGCCAAGGAAAGAAGCAGAGAACAAGTCCTTTTCTCACAGTCTTTAGAAGTGGCCAAGCCTGTTGACACTTGATTTAGAATTCTAGCATCCAGAATGGTGTAATGATAAATTTCCATTTTTTTAAATCCACCCAATTTTTGTTACTTTTTAATAAAAGCTCTAATAAACTGATAAAGACATTGATACAAAAAAGTATTATACTAAATACCAAAAAATGAGCAAGTGGTTTTGGGTTTTGGTAGTGGGTAGATGCTTAAAGAGTTTTGGGCTGCCTGTTAGAAAAATCCTAAAGTGCCTTTAAGAGACAATTGGTAGAAATATGAACAATAAAATGTGGTCTCAATGTTCCCAGAAGAGAACAAAATGGCTATAGAGAAAGCATCTATCATCTATCATCTGAGAGAAAAATGGAAATTATTTAACATTGCTAGAAATATGATAAGTTTGAAGTCTCAAATGAAATGCTGCTGCTGCTGCTACTAAATCGAGTCAGTCATGTCTGACTCTGTGCGACCCCATAGACAGCAGCCCACGAGACCCCTCAATCCCTGGGATTCTTCAGACAAAAACACTGGACTGGGATGACAGTTCACTTTCCAGTGCATGAAAGTGAAAAGTGAAAGTGAAATTGCTCAGTCATGAAGCAAAGTCTTCAGAAGTGAAGCCGATGCCTTGAGACCATATGGACTCTAGTCCACCAGGCTCCTCCATCCATGGGATATTTTCAGGCAAGAGTACTGGAGTGGGTTGCCATTGTCTTCTCCCAAATGAAATGAAGAACGTCTTATTGGACATTGAAAGAAGGTAATTATTGTTCTGAATAAGCATTCCAATCCCAAAGAAAGGCAATGCCAAAGAATGCTCAAACTACCACACAGTTGCACTCATCTCACATGCTATTAAAGTAATGCTCAAAATTCTCCAAGCCAGGCTTCAGCAATATGTGAACCGTGAACTCCCTGATGTTCAAGCTGGTTTTAGAAAAGGCAGAGGAACCAGAGATCAAATTGCCAACATCTGCTGGACCATGGAAAAAGCAAGAGAGTTCCAGAAAAACATCTACTTCTGCTTTATTAACTATGACAAAGCCTTTGACTGTGTGGATCACAAGAAACTGTGGACAATTCTGAAAGAGATGGGGATACCAGACCACCTGACCTGCCTCTTGAAAAGTCTGTATGCAGATCAGGAAGCAACAGTTAGAACTGGACATGGAACAACAGACTGGTTCCAAATAGGAAAGGAGTACGTCAAGGCTGTATATTGTCACCCTGCTTATTTAACTTATATGCAGAGAACATCATGAGAAATGCTGGACTGGAAGAAACACAAGCTGGAATCGAGATTTCTGGGAAAAATATCAATAACCTCAGATATGCAGATGACAGCACCCTTAAGGCAGAAAGTGAAGAGGAACTAAAAAGCCTCTTGAAGAAAATAAAAGAAGAGAGTGAAAAATTTGGCTAAAATCTCAACATTCAGAAAATGAAGGTCATGGCATCCGGTCCCGTCACTTCATGGGAAATAGATGGGGAAACAGTAGAAACAGTGTCAGACTTTATTTTTTATTATTATTATTATTGTGTGTGTGTGTCTGTGTGTGTGTGTGTGTGTGCTTCAAATCACTGCAGATGGTGACTGCAGCAATGAAATTGAAGACGCTAACTCCTTGGAAGAAAAGTTATGACCAACCTAGATAGCATATTCAAAAGCAGAGACATTACTTTGCTGACTAAAGTCCATCTATTCAAGGCTATGGTTTTTCCAGTAGTCATGTATGGATGTGAGAGTTAGACTCTGAAGAAGGTTGAGCACCGAAGAATTGATTCTTTTGAACTGTGTTGTTGGAGAAGACTCTTGAGAGTCCCTTGGACTGCAAGGAGAAACCACCAGTCCATTCTGAAGGAGATCAGCCCTGGGGTTTCTTTGGAAGAAATGGTGCTAAAGCTGAAACTCCAGTACTTTGGCCACCTCATGCGAAGAGTTGACTCATTGGAAAAGACTTTGATGCTGGGAGGGATTGGGAGCAGGAGGAGAAGAGGACGACAGAGGATGAGATGCATGGATAGCATCACTGACTGGATGGATGTGAATCTGGGTGAACTCCGGGAGTTGGTGAGGGACAGGGAGGCCTGGCGTGCTGCGATTCATGGGGTTGCAAAGAGTGGGACAGACTGAGCTACTGAACTGAACAGCTAATAAAGTGACCTTTGGTCTTTATATTCAAATTTGTTCTACTGACTGAATATGTAGATTATCTTAAGTGAATCTTGAGTATTATGTTTTTGTGTCTTTAAACATAGTGCATCTTTTCATGTTATTCCCTGCTATCCGCTTCTGTTTTCCCACTTCTTTAAAATCAGGTAAAGCATTGCTTCTTCTGGGAAGAATTCCCTGGTATCAATTTGATTTAGGTGTTCTTTAGCACAATATGAATATATTTATAATTAATAGGTTATAAATTATATAATCCAATCATCATATATTAAATCATTGATAGTATGGAAACAATCTTATTCAACATATTAATCCTAATTTCTGTGATAGGATGTTTGATACAAAGAGCTGCTCCACAGGCATCTTTAAAAATCCTATTTTATTTTGGAGTGTATTTAATTAACAATGTTTTATTAGTTTCACGTGTACAGCAATGTGATATATTTATTCATGGGTTTATTCTTTTTCAAATTATTTTCCCATTTAGGTTGTTACATAATATCAAGCAGAGTTCCCTGTGCAATACAGTAGGTCCATAAACAATTCTGACTGAATGTTCAAAGACAATATCAAGCTTTGTACTTGTTGCTTAGTTGCTAAGTCATGTCCAACTCTTTTGTGATCCCATGGACTGCAGCTCTCAGGGGTTCTTTGCATGGGATTTCCCAGGCAAGAATACTGGAGTGGATTGCCGTTTCCTTCTCCAGGGCATCTTCCTGGGTGAGGGATTTAACCTGCATCTCTGCTTTGGCTGGCAGATTCATTACCACTGAACCACATGGAAAGCCATATTTAGCTTATAATACTTTAAAATATTTTCCTTATTTTATAGCTCAACTATTCTAATTTGTGAAATCCATAACTAAAAAGGAATAGATGTAACTAACTTTGTCCTTTTGAGCCTCACACTGAAGCCGAAAGAGAAGAAAGTACTTTATATTATGTTCTTGCTCTTCTACATTTTGACCATGATGGGTAACCTACTCATTACTGTGACCATCACTGTCAGTGAGCCTCTAAACTCACCCATATACTTTTTCTTGCTAGCTTACCATTCATGGATGCCATTTATTCTTCAGCCATTACTCAAAAATTGATTTCTGATATGTTCTTTGGGGAAAATATCATATCTTTCCAATTTTGTATGGCTCAGCTCTTTACAGAGCACCTTTTCAGTGGATGCAAAGTCTTCATCTGCTGATGATGGCCTATGACCACTATGTGGCCATCTGTAAGCTCTTGCATTATTTGGTGATCATGAGGCAGAAAGTGTGTGTTGAGCTGCTGGTGGTGTCCTGGGTTTGAAGGTTTTCTGCACTCAATTATTCAACTTAGCACTATTTATTGGCTCCCGTTCTGTGGCCCCAATGTCATTGATCATTTTATGTGTGACATGTTCCCTTTACTGAAACTCGTCTGTACTGACACCTATGTCATTGGCATCTTAGTTGTGGCCAATGAAGGACTGGTCTGCACTATAGTGCTTCTGCTCTTACTCGTCTCCTATGGAGTCATCCTGCACTTTCTGAAGAATCTGAGTCAGGAAGGAAGGCGGAAAGCCCTCCAGACCTGTGGTTCCCAAATCACTGTGGTTGTCTCTTTCTTAGTCCCCTGTATTTTCATGTATGTGAGACCTATTAAGAGCTTTCCCATTGATAAAACACTGAGCGTGTTTTACGCAGTCATAACCCCCATGCTGAACTCATTAATCTACACTCTCAGAAACTCAGAGATGACAAATGCTATGAGGGAACTCTGGAGAAGAAACATCATATCTTGCAGCAAATAATTTTGACATTCACCATGAAGAGGTTCATATAATTTTAGGGCCCATCTCCTTAGAAACCAAAAGTCTCTTAAAATGGATTCACGTATCCCATTAATTTAAGGCATTTTTATAATTATAATAATTAACTGTATAGTTGGGTTACTAATATGCTTCTCTGGTAAAATGTCAGCTCTGTATGTAGCATTTGCTTATCACTTTGCCTAGTAAGGTGTAATATGTATAAGGAGGAAGTTGATAAAACTATATAATAAATTAAATATTTACAATTTCAATTATTTTAATCAATTTATTCAGTTATCTTTAAAATTATTTTCTGAGACTTAGTTTTATTTTTTATGTTACTCGTCATTTTTGTCCATTCTTTTTATTTTATTAGTGAAAATATTTAATTATATACATTGTCCTCTGTATTCAATTTCAGTTGCATTACATGTGAAATTCTCTGTGACACTTTTTAATGTAAAAGGAAAGCATAATAATAGATAAAATTTGAAACCATATGACATAGTAAAAGTGGAAAATTCCTTCTTTCAAAATAGTTCAAAACAAGGTAAGAAGGAGAGAATGATAAATTTGAATGTATTAAGAGATTCTGTTCAATAAAAACACCTGCAAGAAAGCAAAAAGGCAAGTTACAAACTGAATTGATATTCACAGGAAGTATTCATACAGAATTGGAATGATTTGTTCCTTGAAAGCTTAGTAAAATGACCTGTAAAACCAAATCAAACCTCCTATCCATCCCTTTCAGTGTTTCGTAGTGTTCTTCCCCACAGTAGTCACAAGTCTATTTCTTAAGATTATTCAAATATTAATTTGTTCAAATACAAGCATATTTATCTATGTTTTTGTGTATAAAATGTCTGAATATTTACATTTTATTATTAAACACAGTGAGGATCTTTCCATAACAGTCTGTATAGATCTAACTCATTCTCAGTAATTCTTATAATATGTGATTTTCCTCATAATATTCCTGAATTAGTGTATCCAGTATTTTTCATGTCATTTCAAATCTTTTCCTATGATGTGTAATTATGCAATAAATATGTAAATTCTTGATTGTGTATTCTTAGAAATGTTAGTTTCCAGAAGTAGAGATTTTGGATCACAGGGAATATGTGTTGAAAATGTTGATATTCATAGTTATTTTCAAAATGAATCATACCTACACTTCTGCCCACAGTCTATCTCCTGTTTAACTTCTTAATAACCAGTGATCAGTTTTGGGGATATGACAATATGGTTCATTAAAGAATTTTTAATTCATTTTTGTACTTTAATTGAAATTCTTTAAATAGGATTAATTTGGGCGTCTTTATAAGTTCTATGTATTTATCTTTAATTATCTATTAATATTTTTGATTATTTTCTTTTTCATACTTACTTCTCTGAGCAATTATATACTAAGGAAATAATCCTTTAAAAAAAACATTATCTATGTACTTAATTTTCTGGACTGTTATTTGATTCTGGATTTCTTTTGCTATACAGAATTCTTTCTTGGCTATGTAGATTTTTTTTGAGGGGGGTATTTACTTGGTCAGGTTTATGAATATTTTATGTGCTTTTTGTTTCATCAATAAAAGTTTTGCACATTTCTCCCTAAACATAATATTACTCCATATTTTTTAGACATTCATACTTTAGCACTCTTGTGGTTTTATATTTTATATGAAATGTTTTATCCATCAGGCATTTATTTTGATAAATAAGGAGTTAAATAAGAATTGTATTTTATTGTTTTCTAAATGAATTTTTTTTGGTAGCTGCATGATTATCTTTCACCACTGATTTGAAATCCAAACTTTACTGTATTCCAAAATTCCACATCTATGTGAATGCAACTCTTGATTTTATTTTGTTCCACTGATTTCTTCAGTCATGAAGTATTTAATGCATGGTATAATTGTAATTCATCTATAGAGTATTTTGAAATCCAATAAGCCCAGAACTTCTTCATTACTCTTCTTTTTCAAAATTATGTCTGTTTTGCACATGTATGTTGTCAAGTTAATTTCATAATAAAGGCCCAGTCACAAAAATTCCATTTCAACATTTGACTTACAAATAATAATTTAGGAAAATTTTATATTTTTAGAGACTTGAGAACTCCTGTCCATAAAGAGGATAGGTGTTTTCATTGTCTTTTTCTTATCCATTTTATAAGTGCTTTTCATATTCTATGTTTTTAAATCCTTTATAGACAGCTACTGTTCTTACTCCCGGATATTTTATGTGTTAGCTGACATTATTGCTGTAAGAAAAAATATCTCTTTTAGGAAGTCCATGACTTAAAACTTTGTTGACCTTCAGTTGATGTGGCTGAGATCATTCTACTGATGAGTCTAGCCTATGAATACTTTCCGTCCATCTGCCCTACCTCACCATCATGTTTATATAGGTGTGGCCATATCTGGGAGTTACCCGGGTTAGAAGATGCATTCATGTAACACTGTGGATCCTTTTTACAACCTGGCTGCTTTTTTTGGTCCCAGTGACATAGAATTCATGTGTAACATGACCCTGTTGAAAGTCGTTTACATGAATACTTATACATTTCATTGCTGCCAACTACCTTTTAGAACAAACGCTTAAAAAAGATGTCCTTTTCATTATAGGGGACTGGGATGCAAAAGTTGGAAGTCAAGAAACACCTGGAGTAACAGGCAAACTTGGCCTTAAAATGTGGAATGAAGCAGGACAAAGAATAATAGAGTTTTGCCAAGAAAATGCACTGGTCATAGAAACACCCTCTTCCAACAACACAAGAGAAGACTCTACACATGGACATCACCAGATGGTGAAGGGTTAATAGGGTAGCAGAGATGTGCGTGCAAATGGGTCTCTCTGCTCTGGCTGAGCATCCTTGCATATGAGGTGTTCTGCCAAAGAGTCTGGACACAGCCTTGAGTTTAATGGTCCCTTGCAAATGAGGGAGCATTCCCTTCTTGAGATAAGAAGGAGATGAGGGCTTTGGGCAGACTCTTCAGGAGACAGAGATTTCACTCCCCTTTGCTATACAATAACATGTATGCACCTGCACTGCACTGAAAAGGCTTATTCTTACAGTCTGGAATTCTGCGTAGGAGGGCTTTATAATAATAAATGGCAATTAGTTTGCCCAGTTGTTCCTCTGGCCAGAGTGGTGTCCTGTCTGTCTTTTGTATGTCTTGTATGTTTTATGTCATTTCACTTGTAATCTCCAGAAATCTCCTACAGATGGTCAACAACGAAATCAGATTGATTATATTCTTTGCAGCCAAAGATGGAGAAGCTTTATACAGTCAATAAAAACAAGACCAGGAGCTGACTGTGGCTCAGATCATGAAATCCTTACTACCAAATTCAGACTCAAATTGAAGAAAATAGGGAAAACCGCCAAATCAGTCAGGTATGATCTAAATCAAATCCCTTATGATTATACAGTGGAAGTGAGAAATAGATTTAAGGGCCTAGATCTGATAGATAGAGTGCCTGATGAACTATGGAATGAGGTTCGTGACATTGTACAGGAGACAGGGATTAAGACAATCCCCCTGGAAAAAAATGCAAAAAAGCAAAATGGCTGTCTGGGGAGGCCTTACAAATAGCTGTGAAAAGAAGAGAGGCGAAAAGCAAAGGAGAAAAGGAAAAATATAAGCATCTGAATGCAGAGTTCCAAAGAATAGCAAGAAAAGATAAGAAAGCCTTCTTCAGCGATCAATGCAAAAAAATAGAGGAAAAGAACAGAATGGGAAAGACTAAAGATATCTTCAAGAACATTAGAGATACCAAGGGAACATTTCATGCAAAGATAGGCTCGATAAAATACAGAAATGGTCTGGACCTAACAGAAGCAGAAGATATTAAGAAGAGGTGGCAAGAACACACAGAAGAACTGTACAAAAAAGATCTTCACGACCCAGATAATCACGATGGTGTGATCATTCATCTAGAGCCAGACATCCTGGGATGTGAAGTCTAGTGGGCCTTAGAAAGCATCACTACAAACAAAGCTAGTGGAGATGATGGAATTCCAGTTGAGCTATTTCAAATCCTGAAAGATGATGCTGCCAAAGTGCTGCATTCAATATGCCAGCAAATTTGGAAAACTCAGCAGTGGCCACAGGACTGGAAAAGGTCAGTTTTCATTCCAATCCAAAAGAAAGGCAATGCCAAAGAATGCTCAAACTACCGCACAATTGCACTCATCTCACATGCTAGTAAAGTAATGCTCAAAATTCTCTAAGCCAGGCTTCAGCAATACATGAACTGTGAACTTCCAGATGATCAAGCTGGTTTTAGAAAAGGCAGAGGAACCAGAGATCAAATTGTCAACATCCGCTGGATCATGGAAAAAGCAAGAGAATGCCAGAAAAACATCTATTTCTGCTTTATTGACTATGCCAAAGCCTTTGACTGTGTGGATCAAAATAAACTGCGGAAAATTCTGAGAGAGATGGGAATACCAGACCACCTGACCTGCCTCTTGAGAAATCTGTATGCAGGTCAGGAAGCAACAGTTAGAACTGGACATGGAACAACAGACTGGTTCCAAATAGGAAAAGGATTACGTCAAGGCTGTCTATTGTCACCCTGCTCATTTAACTTATATGCAGAATACATCAAGAGATACGCTGGACTGGGTGAAATGCAAGCTGAAATCAAGATTACCGGGAGAAATATCAATCACCTCAGATATCCAGAAGACACCACCCTTATGGCAGAAAGTGAAGAGGAACTAAAAAGCCTCTTGAGGAAAGTGAAAGAGGAGAGAGAAAAAGTTGACTTAAAGTTCAACATTCAGAAAACGAAGATCATGGCATCCAGTCCCATTACTCCATGGGAAATAGACGAGGAAACAGTGGAAACAGTTTCAGACTTTATCTTCTTGGGCTCCAAAATCAATGCTGATGGTGACTGCAGCCATGAAATTAAAAGACGTTTACTCCTTGGAAGAAAAGTTATGAGCAACCTAGATAGCATGTTCAAAAGCAGAGACATTACTTTGCCGACTAAGGTCCGTCTAGTCAAGGCTATGGTTTATCCTGTGGTCATGTATGGATGTGAGAATTGGACTGTGAAGAAAGCTGAGCATCAAAGAATTGATGCTTTTGAACTGTGGTGTTGTAGAAGACTCTTGAGAGTCCCTTGGACTGCAAGGAAATCCAACCAGTCCATTCTGAAGGAGATCAGCCCTGGGATTTCTTTGGAATGAATGATGCTGAAGCTGAAACTCCAGTACTTTGGCCACCTTATGCAAAGAGTTGACTCATTGGAAAAGACTTTGTTGCTGGGAGGGATTGGGGGCTGGAGGAGAAGGGGACGACAGAGGATGAGATGGCTGAATGGCATCACTGACTCGATGAACTTGAATCTGAGTGAACTCCAGGAGTTGGTGATGGACAGGGAGGCCTGGCATGCTGCGATTCATGGAGTCACAAAGAGTCGGACACAACTGAGCTACTGAACTGATCTGAAGAATGTATCTGCCTGTTAAACATAATTCCTTTTGATGGACTTCTATGTTGTGATACTAAACACTTTTAAATATCACAGCTTGAATGGTAATTGCAACACCTCTCCGTCAGAGTCTCTCACATCTCTCTGGTTATTTTATACTTTATGCCCTGCATATTTTTATATCTACCTCAGATTATGACCTTTTCTATCAATGTCTATATTTTATACTATGCTAATTTTTACCTTATATTCTTTATCCTACATCCTCAGAAATACAGAATTAAAAATTCCTGTGAAGTTCTGGGTCAAAAGATGACTTTAGAGGGTAAGTAATGAAAACAGAGAATAATTTTAACTGTTTATCATATAAGAAATAATGTTATTTTGTGCTGCTTTCATAATTTCCCCTCTGAAACCATCTTTTGATTCAGAATTTCTTCACAACACGGTTTACCTTTGCATTTCTGAAGGTGTAGAATAAAGAGTTGGGTTTCCCTGATGATCCAGTGGCTAAGACGTGCACTCCCAATGCAAGATGCCAGGTTCAATTCCTGGTCAGGAAGCTAAATCCCACATATAGCAACTAAGGGTTCCCATGCTGCAACTAAAGACCCTACATGCCACAACTAATACCTGGTGCACTCAAATAAATAAATATATTTTTAAACTTTTTATTTTATATTGGAGTATAGCTAATTAACAGGATTGGACAGCAAAGGGACTCAGCCATGCATATGCATGTATCCATTCTCTCCCAAACTCCCCTTCCATCCAGATTGCCACATAACACTGAGCAGAATTCCCTGAGCTCTACAGTAAAATAAATGAACTATATATTTAAAAATTTGTGAAGTATTAAAGATAATTTCTGTTTTTTAGGACCAAGAGAACACTGTTTGTCAGAGGAATACTGATGCTGGCATTCAGAAATCTGAAGAGAGCCATAATAGTAATTCATCATTACAAAAATATTGATTTTGGATGTATTTATCACCTATTTGTTGGTCAAATGTAGGAATACTGTCAGAACAAGTTTGATTTCTTGTTAAAATGCAGTTGTTCACTGCCCGTGAAATTTCAAAACAAAATAAAGTATTTGGGGAAAAAGGAATCCTAGAGTATTCATTTCCTAGTTTCTCTTTTCACAACTTTCTAATATTCTGGCTCATCTTTTCTGAGTCTCTCTTTTTTTTTTTTTTTCCTCTTCCTGCAAAAGATAAAGTTTACCATCTATTTTTGCTATATTATTTATATTAAAATTCACAGTTATTATAATCTTAACTTTATTGTGTTTTTTTTGTTGTTGTTGTCGTTCCTAAGTTGTGTCTGACTTTTGCAACCCCATGGACTGTAGCATGCCAGGCTTCTCTGTTCTTCACTATCTTCCGGAGTTTGCTCAAACTCATGTCCATTGAGTCTGTGATACAATTCAACTATCTCATCCTCTGTTGTCCCCTTCTCTTCCTGCCCTGAATGTTTCCCAGCATCAGGGTCTTTTCCAAGGAGTTGGCTCTTTGCCAAAGAATTGGCTCCTTGCATCAGGTGACCAAAGTACTGGAGCTTCAGCTTTAGCATCAGTCCATTCAATGAAAGTTCAAGGTTGATTTCCTTTAGGATTGACTGGTTTGATCTCCTCACAGTCGAAGAGACTCTCAACAGTCTTCTCCAGCACCAGCATATATATATATATATATATATATATATATATATTCAGGAAACCACTGAACCACCTAGGAAGCATATATATATATATATATATGCATGATTTTATATATATATATGTGTGTGTGTGTGTGTGCATGATATATATATATATATATATTATATATATATATATACACACATTAAAATCATGCATATATATATATATAGGCTTCCTAGGTGGTTCAGTGCTTTCCTGGTGGCTCAGATGGTAAAGAATCTGCCTGCAATCTGGATACCTGGACTTAATCCTTGGGAAGATCCATGGGAGAGGGGAATGACAACCCAATGCAATATTCTTGCCTGGAGAATCCCATGGACAGAGGAGCTTGGCAGGCTACAGTCCATGGGGTCGCAAAGAGTTGGACATGACTGAGTGATTAACACAAGTGGCTCAGTGGTAAAGAATCTGCCTGCCAATGCAGGAGAAATGGGTTCGATCCCTGAGTCTGGAAAATCCCCTGAGAAGGAGGAGGAAATGGAAACCCACGTCAGTGTTCTTGACTGGAAAATCTCATGGACAGAGGAGGCCAGTGTGTTACAGTCCATGGGGTTGCAAAAGAGTTGGACATGACTTAACAGCTAAAACAAAACAAGTATACTTTTACTTGTAAAAATATACTTTTAGTATATGCAAATAAATGGCTTAAAGATCTCTGAAAGGACTTGGACCATAGATTCTAATCTGAGTTAAAATTAATAACTCTCAGAAGCACACCTGGACAGGACAGGGATGCATGGGGAGATGCCATCTTATTGATGGCAACATGCTATCACTGGCTAAACTGCAAAAGTGCCACCACTTTCTTGACCACAGAATCAATATGACTCTCAGAATTGTTTAGTCTCAGGTAACGGATATCCACCCAAAGTCTTGCAATAATGCTCCTGTTTGTCAGACTCTAATCAAATATTTTAATCTAGTTTTCAGGAGGACAGGGGAATGTACCTCTTCGGATTTTAGGTAGAGAAACTGGGTTTACACTTTCGAAACTAACAACTTATGCATGTTTCACTGAAGAGAATTTTGGGTAATCACACACTCCCAGAGTTCACTACAGTTGAGGATGTAGTCTCATAAAATGGGTTTCATTATCTCATAGACAGTTGCTCATTCCTAGAAAAATTCAAGAGTTTATGTCTGCTTAAAGACAGAAAGAAAAGCAGAGACAGAAGATCACAGGAATCTAGAGAAAAAAAAAAATGACTTCTATAGAGTTATTCCTATAATGCCTGTTGTTGTTGTTGTTGTTGTTGTTGTTGTTGTTGTTGTTGTTGTTCTCCTACTGAATTCCTGCTTCGTTGCTGTTGTTCAGTCATTCACTGAGTCTGACTCTTTGCAACCCCCAGGGACTGCAGCATGGGAGGCTTCCTTGTCCTTCACCATTTCCTGGAGCTTGCTCAAACTCATGTCCATTTTAGTAACTGTGTTTGGGCTTCCCAGGTGGCACTAGTGGTAAAGAACCCACCTGCCAATGCAAGAGATATAAGAGAAGCAGGTTTGATCCATGGGTGGGCAATATCTCCTGGAGAAGGGAATGGCCACCCACTCCAGCATTCTTGCCTGGAGAATCCCATAGACAGAGAAGCCTGGTGGGCTCCAGTCCATGGAGTTACAAAGAATCAGACACCACTTAATGACTAACACTTTCATTTTCACTTCAGAAGCACAGATGGATGAAATAGTTCTTTATATTTATATTCTGGCATTATTGTACTGTAGCATAGGATTTATTAGCACTTCTCAAAAGGCTCTGCCACCTTAATTTTTCAGATATTTATGGGGTGGATTCTTCCCTTAACTAAAAACTTGCTTGTCTTACTTTGCAAGTAAGTGAATGCTTAGTCACTCAGTCATGTCTTTTTGAGTCCTGTGGACTGGAACCCACCAGACTTATCTGTCCATGGAATTCTCCAGGCAATAATACTAGAGTAAGTAGCCAGTCTCTTTTCTAGGGAGTCTTCCTGACCCAGGGATCGAACCCAGGTCTTTTGCATTTCAGGCAAATTCTTTTCTGTCTGAGCCACTAGAGAAGCACACTGTAATTTTAAAGAAACATAAGCAAAATCCAAATTCCTAACCAAGATCTGTGCTGCTCTTCAGGGTTCTTGTCTTGTCTACCTCTTCAACCTCAGTTTGTTCTGCCCTCTCCTTTTCTACTTCACTTCAGGCACAATGATATTTCAGCATCCTCAACTCTCTAGGTTATTTCCTACATTGGAGCTTAGGACATGTAACACTGTTCTCATTATAGTTGCTTTTCATCTGTTGTATCTCAGCTAGAATATTGTTAACCTTTATAAAGACCTTTAATTATTGTTCACTATATACTCTCCCTCTTATTTTCCATCACAGTTCCCTGTGCTTATTTTTTATTAGCATGGATCACAGATTATTATTACCTTATTGTGTGTGTGCAAAGTCACTTCAGTCGTGTCAGACTGTTTGTGACCCTCTGGACGTAGCCCGTCAGGCTCCTCTAGCCATTGGATTCTCCAGGCAAGACTACTGGAGTTAGTTGCCATTTCCTTCTCCAGGGGATCTTCCTTACCTGGGGATTGAATCCAGGCCTCTTAAGAATCCTGCATTGGCAGGTGGGAATTTTACCACTAGCACCACCTGGGAAGTTGTTCAATTTTTAAATGACTGGCTGTATAATATACAACGTGAATGCAGCAGCACTTTTATACTATTTTTTTTTTCCCTTTACTGATGCTTTATTCTCTGGCTCACAGTATAGAGCCTGCCACAAAGTAGGCCCTCGATAAAGATGGATTCAATAAAAAGAGTTATTGCAACTAATAACTTTATTAGTTTATTAATAACTAATTATTTATTAGTTATTAATTAACAATAAACTAAATAAATAAAACATTTATGTTTATTAATAACTTTGTTGCAACTAATACATTTATTGGATAAATTTACCCAATATATTAAAAAATAGATTGGATAAATAAAGTTATTACAACTAAACTGGAGATACAATTTTATCATCCCCAGCCCCACACTTACAGGCAGAAAACATTAAGTATTAGATAAAAAGAAAGAAAATTTTCCTATGGATAATTGGGGAAATAAGTGATAAATTCATTTGTCTTGCAGCAAAATGACAGGGCTAATATTTTATTATTCTTTATTGGCAAAAGTTCCATAATGGTTCTGAAGCTATGTTTTTTCTCCATGTTACATCTTCCTGACCCCAAATATTTCATTGGTCTAACAGTATCTTTACACAGAAATGTTCTGTTAAGATTTGGTGGAACATCACAGGAAATATAATTAAGCAAGAGTCAGTCTTGGACACACTCCAAATTAATGACTTAGTTTATCTGATTAGAAAGTATAAGATCCCATGATCTTTGCCTCTGTCAGGGAGATGATGCTATCATCTTTAAAACTTATTATACCATTTTTAGGAGTTGCAATAACTATTTCAATAATGAGCTCTTAAAATATCAGTATATTTATTTTGCTATACTAACACAATAGAAAAAGGTAGGGGAAAAAGCTGTGCAGTATATATTCTTTATTGAAGTTACAGGAAAACTGTTTAGTTACTAGAGCAATTTCCTTTTCAAAAAAGTTGTTAACTTAATGACATAGATTTGTGTGCTGTTTTAATTATCTTAAGCTCAGAAAAGTATTATTCCTGTTTGTAATATGGAATTTTGGGGGAATTCTTTTAAAATATTTCTACAACGTGAGTAATAACAATTTTCTGAAATATTTAGAAGATTCTGTGAAGAAAATGGGCTGACATAGTCATGTGAAATCAAATATATTTTTTGGAATAATGCAGATTTTTGTCCTTGGTGGTCAACTGGATTGAAGACATTTCTACGTCTTTATGAGATAGTTGAAAAGGCTCCTTGCTGATTGTGAACAGGAATCTGAAAGGTAAATTTATAACAGTTAATAGTAGATGCCAGATTTTTCAGTTGTATAAATTAATTTACTATGTAGGAAATTGCAAACTGGATTTATAAGAATTGAGAAGTTGAAAACCTTTTTCTGGAATCACAAGATTTTTGAAGTGAACTAGTTAAAATTCAATTTCTCTCAATAAAAAATGTACAATTTTGAGAAAATTAAATATAATAAGCCTGTTTCTTTTTTTAATTAAAGTAACAAAATATTTTATTTGTTTATTTTTAAATATAAATTTATTTATTTTAATTGGAGGTTAATTACTTTATAATAACCTGTCTCTGTAAAAAAAAAAAAATGAAGTTACCAGTATTTCTTACTGTGAAGATTAAATTTTATACAATAAATGTGGTTTTATAAGTGCACAGAGTACATACACTTATACATATACATATGGAGATATTCACATCAGTGTAAGCATGGAGATTTGTTTATCCCTAAGTCATATCCAAAGCTTTGCCACCCCATGGACTGTAGTCCATCAGGCTCCTCTGTGCATCAGATTTCCCAGGCAAGAATATTGAGGTGGGTTACCTTTTCCTTCTCCAGTGGATCTTCCCAACCCAGGAGTTAAACCCCTGTCTCCTGCTTAGAGGGAGATTCTTTACCACTGAGCCATCTGAGAAGTCCAAGCACAGAGATAACATCTAACATATAGTTTGGCATAAAAATGATAGATATTCTTACAATGCTAATATGTCTTTTTATTAAACTATTCTGTACCACATAATGAGATGAAGAACATTTAGGAAGGAATAGGTTAATTTTGGAATATTGAAAATGTATTTATTCAATAAATTTAGTAAATATGATTAAATTTTATTTTCATAAATATTAAATTGATATCTGTTTGTATATGTCAATTAGATAGTTGCATACACATCAGTTCAGTTCAGTTCAGCTCAGTCGTTCAGTCGTGTAAGACTCTTTGTGACCCCATGAATTGCAGCACACCAGGCCTCCCTGTCGATCAACTAATGGAGTTCACTCAAGCTCATGTTCGTTGAGTCAGTGATGCCATCCAGCCATCTCATTCTCTGTCGTCCCCTTCTCCCCCCGCCCCCATCCCTCCCAGCATCAGGGTCTTTTCCAATGAGTCAACTCGTTGCATGAGGTGGCCAAAGTATTGGAGATTCAGCTTTAGCGTCAGTCCTTCCAATGAACACTCAGGACTGATCTCCTTTAAAATGGACTGGTTGAACCTCCTTGCAGTCCAAGGGACTCTCAAGAGTCTTCTACAACACCATACTTCAAAAGCATCAATTCTTCAGCATTCAGCTTTCTTCACAATCCAACTTTTACATCCATACATGACCACTGGAAAAACCATAGCCTTGACTAGACCGACCTTTGATGGCAAAGTAATGTCTCTGTTTTTGAATATGCTATCTAGGTTGGTCATACTTTCCTTCCAAGGAGTAAGCGTCTTTTAATTTCATGACTGCAATCACCATCTGCAGTGATTTTGGAGCCCCCCCAAAAATAAAGTCTGACACTGTTTCCACTGTTTCCCCATCTATTTTCCATGAGGTGATGGGACTGGATGCCATGATCTTCGTTTTCTGAAAGCTGATCTTTAAGCCAACTTTTTGACTCTCCTCTTTCACTTTCATCAAGAGACTCTTTAGTTCCTCTTCACTTTCTGCCAGAAGGGTGGTGTCATTTGCCTATCTGAGGTTATTGCTATTTTCCCCAGCAATCTTAATTCCAGCTTGTGCTTCTTCCAGTCCAGCGTTTCTCATGATATACTCTGCATGCAAGTTAAATAAGCAGGGTGACAATATACAGCCTTGAAGTACTCCTTTTCCTATTTGGAACCAGTCTGTTGTTCCATGTCCAGTTCTACACATATTTATTCCTAAATTTGTCCTTCCGACTTTGAATGTGTAAGTTACCTTCAGTGATTCTTTACTTAAATATTTCACTTTTATGATTTTATACCTGGTTCATCTTTTCATGGAATTCCCTATTTATCTACTCTTATTATCTCACTTTTCCTATAAAACTCAGCTGAAGTATTGTTTTCTTTGAGAAACCTTCCCAGATCCTGAGTTGATTTAGATATTCTGGAAATGTGAACCATTATCCATATAAATATATTTATAGTAGCATTTATAAAATTGGTTGGTATGGTCTGATCCCTCATTATACATCTAATCACTGAGAATAGTGAAACATTCTTATCTGATTTTGTAATCCTAATGTAAGGTTTAACACATTGAATGAATAAAATAAGTTAAGCCTATTATCATGTAAAGGTGTTTTTAACTTTTTGGTTTGATTTACAGGTAAACTGTTCCTCATATCTGAAGTCAGCACCTATAAGCAATAGATGGAACCAAGGAAATGGAACCAAGAAGCAATGTGACTCACTTAATCTTCCTGAGCCTCACACAGAATCCAAAGGAGCAGAAAGTCTTTTTTGTTATATTCTTGTTCTTGTACATTTTGACTGTGTTGGACAACATGCTTGCAGTGGAGACGGAAACGTTTAGTAAGACCCTGAATTCACCGACGTACATTTTTCTTGCCAGCTTATCATTTATGGATGTCATTTATTCCTCATCTATTTCTCTCAAACTGATTTCAAGCTTGTTCATGGGGGAACATACCATATTTTTCCAATCCTGTATGACTCAGCTCTTTTCAGAGCTTTTTTTTTTTTTTTTTTTTTTGGTGGATCAGAGGTCTTCCTTTTGCTGGTGATGACCTATGACCACTATGTGGCCATCTGTAAGCCCTTACATTATTTGGTGATCATGAGGCAGAGGGTGTGTGTTGTGCTGCTGGTGGTGTCCTGGGTTGGAGGTTTTCTGCACTCAATTATTCAACTTAGCACTATTTATGGGCTCCCTTTCTGTGGCCCCAATATCATCGATCACTTTATGTGTGACATGTACCACTTATTGATACTCGTCTGTACTGACACCTATGTCATTGGCATCTTAGTTGTGGCCAATGGAGGACTGATCTGCTCTATCAAATTTCTGCTCTTACTCGTCTCCTATGGAGTCATCCTGCACTCTCTGAAGAACCTGAGTCAGGAAGGGAGGCGGAAAGCCCTCCAGACCTGTGGTTGCCACATCACTGTGGTTGTCTGCTTCTCTGTTCCCTGCATTTTTCATGTATGGGAGACCTGCTAAGACCTTCCCTATTGACAAATCATTAAGTGTATTTTATACAATCATAACCCCCATGCTGAATCCATGATGAATCTACACTCTAAGAAAATCACAGATGACAAACGCCATGAATAAGCTTTGGAGAAGGAACATGGTATTTTATGGTAAAAAAAAAAAAAAAAAAATTAAAAAAAATGCATCATCCACCATGAAGGGGGTCATTTGACATCAGAGACCACTTCCATGGAATTCAGTAGCTTTCTCCTTCTGATGTTGATTTCTTTTTCTTTATTTATAATTATAATATAAAAAATCATAATACAACTATGCAACTGTGCTGTTAATAACATAGGTAGTTCTTTTCCATGGTAGAATGTAAGGTCTGCAATATTTTGCTTATCGCTACCTAGAAAGATGTAAGGCTTATATTGAAGGAGTCAATATCATGTAACAGATTAGTGAAGAAAATTTTATATAGTTACACTGATTTTTAATCAATTTATGCATTTTTTATTTTTTTAATTTTTCCAGACAGTATTCATTTTTAGTTAGATGTGTGTCTGTTAACTTATTCTGTTTATTATGTTATTTAAAATATTTAATGCTATATATTGTGTTCTTTATAAAATTTCAGTTTCATTATACACAAAACTTTTCATTTAACCCTAAATTTTTTAAGCAATTGAAGTGAAATAGATAATAATAAATACTAAAAATGCAAATTATACAAAATGGGAAAAAATGTAGAATACATTTCCTATTTATCTCTCAGTATATTTTCTAGTCCATTTCTGCAAGAGCACTCTATTTCTCAATATCCATCTGGTAATAATCTATGTTAAAACAATTGTATTTAAATATATGTTTTTGTTTTTGTTTTTGTTTTTCTGTTTAGGTAACACACAGTTATCTGTTGCTTTTTTAGTAACATCTATTAAGTAGTTTCCTAGCAGTTCATTTAGATCCAATCCTTAATTTTTCTCATACTACATCATACTCCTTTATAGAGACATGCTGAAGTTAATGCTTCTGTTCTTTTTCATGTTGTTCCTAAACTTTTTATATGAAAAGTAATTCTGCAATAAATGTATATTTATGAATATGTGCAATTATGAGCTCCTAGAAGTGAAATTGTTGATTTATGTGTTGTGTTTGAATCAATGCTCAGGTAATGCACGCATTTAAAATATCGATGGTCATAGCTATTGCCATTTTTGAAGCTGTAAAAACAACTACACTCCTGTCCACAGTATGTGAGAATATTTTTGTCCACATTCTGAAAATCAGTCTTGGTAAATACTGATGGCATATGATAATCAGATTAAATTTATTTTAAATTTGGTTTTATAATTTACCACAAATCCTTTTGATATAATTGTGTTTGGACATCTTTTCACGTGTTTGATATAATTGTATATTTTTTTCCCTAGAATTTTCTGTTAATCTCTTTTATCTATTCATTCAATTGTTGATTCTTTCCATGCTGATTTTTATGAAATAATTGTCTAATAAAGAAACAATACTTTTTAATATCATACACATAATTGATACCTTTCTGGCTAGTCCTCAAACAAGGTGTCCTGGAGCTGGTGTCATTTTGCTGGTTGGTAGAATGGTCAGGCCAGGGTGTCCTGGGTGGTGCTGGCCTTCTGGTGAGTGGGCTAGGTTTGACTGGGCTGGCATCAGGGCCACGGTCTGTTGGGTCAGGCTTTGGACCAGTGGGTCCTGGGGCTGATGCTTGCCCACTGGTGGGTGAGACCAGGACCTGGGTCTAGGGCCAGTCCACTGGTGGTGGAGCCAAGTCC
Source organism: Capricornis sumatraensis (assembly GCF_032405125.1). Classification (NCBI taxonomy): domain Eukaryota; kingdom Metazoa; phylum Chordata; class Mammalia; order Artiodactyla; family Bovidae; genus Capricornis; species Capricornis sumatraensis. The sequence continues at coordinate 2,891,451 of NC_091084.1, forward strand.
CAGGGTCCTGGGCTGTGGGGCCAGGGGCCCCAGAACTTGTGTTGTTTGAGTGGTTTCAGGTCCCAGAGGGTTCTGAGCTGGTGTCCTTGTTTCTACACAGGGTTCTTGACCTCTTTGCGGCTGCTGCTGCTGCTAAGTCACTTCAGTCATGCCCGACTCTGTGTGACCTCATAGACGGCAGCCCACCAGGCTCTGCCATCCCTGGGATTCTCAAGGCAAGAACACTGGAGTGGGTTTCCATTTCCTTCTCCAATGCATGAAAGTGAAAACTGAAAGTGAAGTCACTGAGTCCTGTCCAATTCTCAGTGACCCCATGGACTGCAGCCCACTAGGCTCCTACATCCATGGGATTTTCCAGGAAAGAGTGCTGGAGTGGGGTGCCATTGTCTTCTCCACTTGACCTCTTCAATCAATAGAAATTGATTAGAGACCAGACAAGAAATTCAGGCAAGGCTTTATTGGGGTTCCCACTACAGCAGGGGGTAGGAAAAACAAACAATTCCTTAGGTGGTATTGTGTGTAGGGGGCATGCAGAGTACTCTACTTTTCTTCAGATTCTCAGGTTTTTTCTCCAATCTCTTCAAAAGTGGTGTGTGTTCATGCCAAGTCTCTTCAGTCTACTCCAACTCTTTGCCACCCTGTGGACAGTTGCCCACCAGATTTTCTGTCCATGGGATTCTCCAGAGAAGAATACTGGAGGGGGTTGCCATGCCCTCCTCCACGGGATTTTCCCAACCCAGAAACTGAACTCATGTTTCCTGAGTCTCCTGCATTGAAGGCAGATTCTTTACCACTGAGCCACCAGGAAAGCTCCTATTACCTTAGTTCTTAAATTTATTTTAAAATTTGTGGTCGAATATATTTAACAATTTTTTTAAATTTATTTATTTTTTTTTATTTGCAGATGTTGGTTTATTTTGTTTGGAAATTTTCCAGATTTCTTCCCTTATAGTTTTCTAATTTAATCTCATGTTTGTTATACAGTATACTTTGTGAGATCTGAATGCTTTTTGATTTGCTGAGATATGCATATAATCATGATACAGTCTATCCTGGTAAAAGTTATATGTGCAATTAAGAGGAATGAATATTTTGCTACTACTGAGTTCTAAAACTATTTATTAGATAAAATTTGTTTATATTTTTGTTCAAGTCTTCTCAATTCTTATTTATTTATTTTTGTTTATAAGTATAAAATCTTTCACTGTAGTTGAGAATCTGCCCATTTCTCCTTTCGATTCCATTAATTAAAGTAAAAATATCTATAATCTTTGGTAATAGGAACATAAACCTTTAGGGCTATTATTATATGTTTTTTTATAATTAGAAATAACCCGCTTTATTGATGGCATTATTCTTTGCTTCAAATTTATTTCATCTCATATTATTATAGCCACTGTAGCTTTCTTTATATTAGCTTAATACTACATATATTTTCTCATTATTTGACTTTGATCCATTTATGTCTCTATACTTGAAAGGAGCTTACTGTATACCATGTATATTTGTGTCTTGCTTTTTATGCAATCTGACTTATCTGACATTCAATAGGATATCATGACCATTTATATATTTAATGTAATTTATTAATATTTTAAGGTTTAGTTCTACCACCTTACTTATCATTTTTATTTATCCTATCTGATCTTTGTATCCTTTTTCCTCTTCACTCCTGTCTTCTGGAATTAGGGGTTATTTTTTTTTTTTCAGTCCATTGTATCTTTATTGACTTATTAACTGTTCATCTCTTTAAATGATTACTTTATCATTAGCTATTACTGACATATAATTAACTTTTCACAATTGTATTACTTAAGAGGATAATAGAAAAATATTGTGACATTATTTCCTCTTCCTGCTACTGGACTTTGTCCTATTATTTTCATACATTTGCTTTTCCAAATGGTATAAATAGCACAATGCTAAACAGGTGATATTTTACTGGGAGTGGAGAGCAAATGTTTTAAACATTGCCAGTCATGTGAGATCTGTTGCACATAATTGGTATTAGTTTTTACTTATGTCTTATTATTGTTAAATATGTAAAAATTACTCAGCTCACAAAGCATACATTGGCAATGGCAAATATGTGGGTAAATATAAAGGCTTTTTTTCTTAATTTTGATTTTCTAAGAAAAGTTGGATTATTTAAGACAGTAGTTAGCAAAATAAGGTTTATGGACCTTATCCGTTTCCTACAAAATTTTTAATTTAAAATGACATTAATTCACCCTGTTATGCAAACAATACCACTGTCCATCTGCAGAACATTTCCAGCTTCCCAAACTGAAATTCCACAACCATTAAATAATATTTCCCATTTCCATTCAGTGAGCCCCAGGCAATCACCATTCTACTTTCTGTCTGAAATTGACGACTTTAAGTGCCTCATATAAAGTGGAATCAATTATTTTTTATTGCTTTTTTTTCACTCAGTGTAATATCCTTTCCCCATTAAATGCTGTTGGCACCCTTGTTGAAAATTATCTAAACACATATAAAAGGTTTATTTCTAGACTCTCTTAATTACATTAATTTGTTGCCTGTCTTTATTCCAAAACTGTTGCTGTGACAACCATTGTTTTGTGTAATGTTGTAGAATCAGGAAGTATTAGACCAACCACTTTCTCCTTTTCAAGTTTGTCTTGGCAAAAATTTGGAGTCTTTGAGATTCCATATTAATTTTTCTATTTCTTCCAAAAACTTGTTTTTTTCTTTTTGTTTTTGATAACTACTGCACTGAATCTGTAGGTCACTTATGGTCATATTGACATTTTAATACTATTAAATAAACCAGTTCATAAATGTCTTTCCATATATGTGTGTGTTCCATAATATCTCTGAGTAACATTTTGTAGTTTTCAGTTTACAAGATTTTTGTCTCTTTGGTTATGTTTTCTCGTAACAATTTTATTCTCTATAATGTGCTTGTAGGTGGAATTATTTTCTTTATTTCTCTTGGGTTGTTCATGATGGTATAGAAATTCAACTCCATTTCATAAAAATCTCAACAACTTGGAGATAGAAGGAAGATGTAATAAGAATATATTATGGCCATATTATATATATGATTATGTAATATACATATATATATATATAGTCAATATATTGCCATAATAAATTCCATATATTTACAGATCACAGCTAACAACATACTCAAGTTTGTTTTTTTTATTTTTTTTAATTTATTTATTTTAATTGGAGGCTAATTATTTTACAGTATTGTAGTGGTTTTTGCCATACATTTTGAAAGATTGAAAACTTCCCCATTAAAATATGGACGAAGAGGGCACACTCTCACAAGCCTTTTTTAACACAGTATTGCCATAAAAATTCTTGTGAATTTTTTTCTAAGTATAATTCCTGTCAACTCTTAAAATGAGATGACTTTATTAATTATCTCACTTTTTAAATTTAATTTTACTTTCTGTAATAGTGCTTCTTTATTTAAAAACTTTTATTTTATATTGGAGTATATCCAATTAATGAGTGTCACTAGTGGCTCAGTGGTAAAGAATCCACCTGTAATTCAAGAGATTCAAGAGATAAGGGTTCAATTCCTAGGTTGAGAAGATTCCCTGAGGACACGGCACCCATTCTAGTATTCTTGCCTGGATAATGCCCTGGACAGAGGAGCCTGGTGGGCTATAGTCCATGATTCTCAAAGAACTGGATGTGATGGAAGTGACTGAAAATGAAGGCACAGTCATTAACAATGTTGTGATAATTTTAGGTGGACAGCAAAGGGACCCAGTCACAGATACACGTATCCATTCTCCCCAAACTCCCTTCCCATTCAGGCTGCCACATAACACTGAACAGAGCTTCCGTACTGTACAGTGGGAACTTCTTTGTTATCCACTTTAAATGGAGTGGTTTGAACACATAGATCTCAGTCTTCCTAACTATCTCTCCCACATTGTTCTCTGCTGACAACCATAAGTTTGTTCTCTGAGTCTCTGAATCTATTCTGCTTTGTCCATTGGTATCATTTCTGTAACAGTGATTCTGATGGTATTCGTTTTCTATTGTTTCAGTCTCATGTTAAACATATCCCTTTAAGGAAAATCATCTCTGGTTACATTATATATAGTAGAATTTCCCTGTTATTTCCTGTCACACTATCTTACATCTTAACTTATAAGTAATGAAAATAATAAAACTACTTTATTAAACTGTCTCTTTCTTTATTGTCTGAATCATAAATAAACAACATCCATGAAGGAGAAAAATTTTGCATGATTTTCCAAACAATTTTAGAAATTGCTGGGCTGTCACTTAATGTACAATTCCTGGCATAACAAAGGTGTCCTAACCTTTTAAAAATTAACAATTGGATAAATAATTAGCTGTTATCTCTAAAATGTTAACACATTCAGTTGTGTTTCTGATATAATTTTATAGCTCTAACAAAATTTTAAGCTGAGAATAAGTTCAGTTCAGTCATTCAGTCATGTCCAACTCATTGCCATCCCATGGACTGTAGCAATCCAGCCTTCCTTGCCCATCACCATATCCCGAACCTCGCTCAAATTCAAAATCAAGTCAGTAATGCCATTGAACCATCTCATCCTCTGTTGTCCCCTGTTCCTCCTGCCTTCAATATTTCCCAGCATTAGGGTCATTTCAAATGAGTCAGTTCTTCATATCAGATGGCTGAAGTATTGGAGCTTCAGTATCAGTCTTTCCAATGAATATTCAGGACTCATTTCCTTTAGGATGAACTGGTTGGACCTTCATGCAGTCCAAGAGACTCTCAAGTCTTTTCCAACACTGCAGTTCAAAAGCATCAATTATTCTGCACTCAGCTTTCTTCATAGTCCAACTGTCACATCTATACATGACCACTGGAAAAACCATAGCTTTAACTAGATGGATCTTTGTCTGCAAAGTTATGTCTTTGCTTTTAAATATGTTGTCTAGGTTTGTCATAGCTTTTCTTCCAAGGAGAAAGTGTCTTTTAATTTAATGGCTGCAATCACCATCTGCAGTGATTTTGGAGCCCCCCAAAATAAAGTCTGACACTGTTTCCACTGTTTCCCCATCTATTTCCCATGAAGTGATAGGACCAGCTGCCATGATCTTCATTTTCTGAATGTTGAGCTTTAAGCCAACTTTTTGACTCTCCTCTTTCACTTTCCTCAAGAGGCTTTTTAGTTCCTCTTCAGTTTCTGCCATAAGGGTGATGTCATCTGCATATCTGACATTATTGATATTTCTCCCAGCAATCTTAATTCCATCTTCTGTTTCATCCAGCCCAGCATTTCACATGATGTACTCTGCATTTAAGTTAGATAAGCAGAATGACAATAAACAGCCTTGACTCGCTCATTTTGCAGTTTGACTCAGTCCATTGTTACATGTAGAATTCCAACTGTTGCTTCTTGATCTGTATACAGATTTCTCCGGAGACCCATAAGGTGGTCTGGTATTCCCATCTGTTAAGAATTTTCCATAGTTTGTTGTGATCCACACAGTCAAAAGCTTTGGCGTGATCCATAAAGCAGAAGTAGATGTTTTTTTCTGGAACTCTCTTGCTTTTTTGATGATTCATCGCATGTTGGCAATTTGATCTCTTTTTCCTCTCCCTTTCTTAAATCTAGTTTGAACATCTGGAAGTTCTCAGTTCACATACTGTTGAAGCCTGGCCTGGAGAATTTTGAGCATGACTTTGCTAGGTTGTGAGATCAGTGCAATTGAGTGGTAGTTTGAATATTCTTTGTCATTGCCTGTTTTGGGGATTGGAATGGAAATTGACATTTTCCAGTTCTGTGGCGACTGCTGAGTTGTCCAAATAGCTGGCATATGAGTGCTGCACTTTAACAGAGTCATCTTTTTAGATTTGAAATAGCTCACACGGAATTCCATCACCTCCTCTAGCTTTGGTCATAGCGATGCTTCCTAAGGCCTACTTGACTTTTCATTCCAGGATGTCTGGCTCTAGGTGAGTGATCACACCATCATGGTTATCTGGGTCATGAAGATAGTTTGTGTATAGTTCTTCTGTGTATTCTTGCCACCCCTTCTTAATATCATTTGACTCTGTTTGGTCCATAATATTTCTGTCCTTTATTGTGTCCCTCTTTGCATGAAATATTCCCTTGGTATCTCTAATTTTCTTGAAGAGATCTCTAGTCTTTCCCATTATATTATTTTCCTCTATTTCTTTGCATTCATCACTGAGGAAGGCTTTCTTATCTCTCTTTTGGAACTGTGCATTCAAATAAGTATATCTTTTATTTTCTCTTTTGCCTTTAGCTCCTCTTGTTTTTTCAGTTATTTGTAAGGCCTCCTTAGACAACCATTTTGCCTTTTTTTTCCATTTCTTTTTCTTGGGGATGATCTTGATCACTGACTCCTCTACAATGTCACAACCTCTGTCTATAATTCTTCACACATTCTGTTTATCTAATCTTTTGAATCTATTTGTCACTTTCACTGTATAATCATAAGGGATTTTATTTAGGTCATACCTGAATGATCCTATGGTTTTCCCTACTTTCTTCTATTTAAGAATTTTTTAAAGTAAACTTTAATTTAAATTTAAAATTTAGGGGGTTCATTTTTATTATTTTTGTGCTCTGTACAGTCAACAAAAGCAAGACCGGGAGCTGACTGTGGCTCAGATCGTGAACTACTTATTGCCAAGCTGATAATATTGAGTAGTAAATTTAAAAATGGAAAATCTGCCTATGTCAGGTGTGGGAAATATATAACAAATAAGTTCACTGGGACAAAAAGATTGGGTTGACTTTATTCTTGATTGGCAGTAGTCTCATAATAATTCTAAAGCTATTTTTCCATCATTATGTTGCATCGTTATGATATTAAAAATGAAATCTGGTCTAATAATATCTTTGCCTATAGATGTTCTTTAAAAACTTTGTGGAAAATTCCAGTGTATTAATTAAAGCAAGAATCAGTCTTGGACAGATTACAATCTAAAACTCCATGATAAATTCACCTGGAAGTGATGAAATATTCCCTAATCTCACCCTTAACAAGGAAAATATGTTATTTACTCAGTGGCTGTAATACATTTTTCAGGAGGTCATTTCTTACATTTAAAACATGACAAAAAAAAATCACAGCAAAATCTTTTGAAATCTGAAATCAATTAGTCTGTCCATGTTAACATGAGTGTGAAAAGAGCTAAACATTCAAATGCTATTTTTCATTTTGATGTTAGTAGGAAATAAGTTGTGAAAAACTTCCTTAGAAAATGGCTAGTTGAAGTCTACCTATGTTTCTATGAATATGGTGGATTTGCTGGTCATTTTGATACATTTCCTGATGTGATAAATTACACAGGATAAATTTTTTTCTGTGTGACATGGGACTCCTTTCAAATAATCTATATTTTTTATAAAAATTAACTTCTGAATAATCAGAAGACTCGGTGGAGAAAAAGGACAGACTGCCAAATGAAATAAACCCAAGTAATAAGGCAGCATTTGGCCTCTGTCATCAAACTGGATGAATAATAATTTCAAGTGTTTACGAGTAACTTCAAATCATCCTTAGATTCTGAACAAACCTCCACAAGGTAAGACTAAAAGAAAATAATGAGAACCAGGCTCACAGTTGTATGACTTTCTTTATGTAAGAAATTACATTACTTTGAAGTCAAACAAACATAAATTCAGTTCTAGATATATCATTTAGAAATGTATGATTTTGGAGAAATGAATGGTATGTTCTGAGTGTTAGATCCTCAATTATAAAATGGCAATTGCATTTCTTGTTATTGTTGCTATTAAGTATGAAATATTAAACAATAAGTCAGAGAAGGTAATGACATCCCACTCCAGTATTCTTGTCTGAAAAATCCCATGGATGGAGGAGCCTGGTAGGCTGCAGTCCATGGGGTCGCTAAGAATTGGGCACGACTGAGTGACTTCCCTTTCAGTTTTCACTTCCATGCATTGAAGAAGGAAATGGCAACCCACTCCAGTGTTCTTGCCTGGAGAATCCCAGAGATGGGGGACCTTGATGGGCTGCCGTCTATGGGGTCGCACAGAGTCGGACATGACTGAAGTGACTTAGCAGCAGCAGCAGACTATAAGTGGAGTGAACGATTGGAATATACTGTAGAAGTTTTGAACAATAGAGTGATGTCATAAGAATACAACTGAAAAAGACAGTTTGAGCTGCTTTAGGAGAACCAATTTTTGGAGAATAAACACAAAAAAACTTGGTAGGAGAGTACTTCAGTAGAACAGGGAGAAATTAAGAAGGGAATGAAAAATTGGTGATATTTTGAAAGTAGAGTCAACAGGATTTAATAAAGTTTTATGAGGGTATCAAGTGCAGAGAACTGCAATTTTTTTGTCAGGACAATAGCACAGAAAATGATAGTATTTAATGAGATCAATAGGGAATGCCTCTTTAAATAGTGTATCACTTCAGTTCAGTCGCTCAGTCGTGTCCGACTCTTTGCTACCTCATGAATCGTGGCACACCAGGCCACCCTGTCCATTACCAACTCCCGGAGTTCACTCAGATTCATGTTCATCGAGTCAGTGATGACATCCAGCCGTCTCATCCTCTGCCGTCCCCTTCTCCTACTGCCCTCAATCCCTCCCAATATCAAAGTCTTTTCCAATGAGTCAACACTTCCCATGAGATGGCCAAAGTACTGGAGTTTCAGCTTTAGCACAATTCCTTCCAAAGAAATCCCAGGGCTTATCTCCTTCAGAATGGACCGGTTGGATCTCCTTGCAGTACAAGGGAATCTCAAAAGTCTTCTCCAACACCACAGTTCAAAAGCATCAATTCTTCAGTGCTCAACCTTCTTCAGAGTCCAACTCTCAGATCCATACATGACTACTAGAAAAACAATAGCCTTGACTAGACGGACCTTAGTCGGCAATGTAATGTCTCTGCTTTTGAACATGCTGTCTAGGTTGCTCATAACTTTTCTTTCAAGGATTAAGCGTCTTTTAATTTCATGGCTGCAGTCACCATCTGCAGTGATTTTGGAGTCCAAGAAGATAAAGTCTGACACTGTTTCCACTGTTTCCCCATCTATTTACCATGGAGTGATAGGACCAGATGCCATGATCTTCATTTTCTGAATGTTGAGTTTCAAGCCAACTTTTTCACTCTCCTCTTTCACTTTCTTCAAGAGGCTTTTTAGTTCCTCTTCACTTTCTGCCATAAGGGTGGTGTCATCTGCATATCTGAGATGATTGATATTTCTCCCAGCAATCTTGAATCTAGCTTTTGTTTCTTCCAGCCCAGCATTTCTCATGATGTACTCTGCATATAAGTTAAATGAGCAGGGTGACAATATACAGCCTTGACATACTCCTTTTCCTAGTTGGAACCAGTCTGTTGTTCCATGTCCAGTTCTAACTGTTGCTTCCTGACTTACATACAGATTTCTAAAGAGGCAGAGCAGGTGGTCTGGTATTTCCATCTTTCTCAGAATTTTCCACCATTTATTGTGATCCACACAGTCAAAGGCTTTGGCATAGTCAATAAAGCAGAAATAGATGTTTTTCTGGCATTCTCTTGCTTTTTCCATGATCCAGTGGATATTGGCAATTTGATCTCTGGTTCCTCTGCTTTTTCTAAAACCAGCTTGATCATCTGGAAGTTCACGGTTCATGTATTGCTGAAGCCTGGCTTGGAGAATTTTGAGCATTATTTACTAGCATGTGAGATGAGTGCAATTGTGTGGTAGTTTGAGTATTATTTGGCATTTCCTTTCTCTGGGATTGAAATGAAAACTGACCGTTTCCAGTCCTGTGGCCACTGCTGAGTTTTCCATGTTTCCTGGCATATTGAGTGCAGCACTTTCACAGCATCATCTTTCAGGATTTGAAATAGCTCAACCGGAATTCCATCACCTCCACTAGCTTTGTTGATAGTGATGCTTTCTAAGGCCCACTTGACTTCACATTCCAAGATGTCTCCCTGTAAATGAGTGATCACACCATCATGATTATCTGGGTCGTGAAGATCTTTTTTGTACAATTCTTCTGTGTATTCTTGCCACCTCTTCTTAATATCCTCTGCTTCTATAAAGTCCATACCATTTCTGTCCTTTATCGAGCCCATCTTTGCATGAAATGTTCCCTTGGTATCTCTAAAGTTCTTGAAGAGATCTCTAGTCTTTCCCATTCTGTTCTTTTCCTCTATTTCTTTGCATTGATCGCTGAAGGAGACTTTCTTATCTATTCTTGCTATTCTCTGAAACTCTGCATTCAGATGCTTATATTTTTCCTTTTCTCCTTTGCTTTTCACCTTTCTTCTTTTCACAGCTATTTTTAAGGCCTCCTCAGACAGCTATTTTGCTTTTTTGCATTTCTTTTCCATGGGGATGGTCTTGATCCCTATCTCCTGTACAATGTCATGAACCTCATTCCATAGTTCATCTGGCACTCTATCTATCAGATCTAGGCCCTTCAATCTATTTCTCACTTCCACTGTATAATCATAAGGGATTTGATTTAGGTCATACCTGAATGGTCTAGCGGTTTTCCCTATTTTCTTCAATTTGAGTCTGAATTTGGTAGTAAGGAGTTCATGAACTGAGCCACAGTCAGCTCCTGGTCTTGTTTTTGTTGACTGTAATGAGCTTCTTCATCTTTGGCTGCAAAGAATATAATCAGTCTGATTTCAGTGTTGACCATCTGGTGATGTCCATGTGTAGAGTCCTCTTGTTTTGTAGGACGAGGGTGTTTGCTATGACCAGTGCATTTTCTTGGCAAAACTCTATTAGTCTTTGCCCTGCTTCATTCCGCATTCCAATGCCAAATTTGCCTGTTACTCCAGGTGTTTCTTGACTTCCTACTTTTGCATTCCAGTCCCCTATAATGAAAAGGACATCTTTTCTGGGTGTTAGTTCTAAAAGGTCTTGTAGGTCTTCATAGAACCGTTCAACTTCAGAATCTTCAGTGTTACTGGTCGGGGCATAAACTTGGTTTACCATAATATTGAATGATTTGCCTTGAGGATGGACAGAGATCATTCTGTCGTTTTTGATATTGCACCCAAGTACTGCATTTTGGACTCTTTTGTTGACCATGATAGGGACTGCTTATGTTTTTCATGAAAAATTTAAAAGCTAGTTTTATAAATACTAGATTACCAATCAACTGGATGTTAAAAACTAGAGATGTTGCATACATAAATTTGAAAATTAAGTGGAAGAAGCGGGCTGAAGACACAAAATTAGACTGCTGTAGCGTTTATCAGTCAGGAAAAGGGAAATATCCACCTAAAGACCTAAGATATATCAATGAGGTCTGAGACAATTCAAGACAGGGATCTTCTATTTATAGTTTAGTCTACTCACATTGATTACATAAATTACCTTAAGAGAGTCATAGGTATTACGTATTTGTGACTTTATAAATGGTGCTCCTTTTCATGGAATTTTCTTCCCATGTTTTTTTTTATTTTCTCATAAAAAAAAAAAAAAAGCTGAAGCATTGCTTCCTTTGGGAAGTTTTCTCTGATTCCAGTTTGATATACACCTGTGATGTGATTTTTAGCACTGTGTGAATATTCAGTTAATGGCTGGAATTGCCTGATTCTTCATTATGTGTCATAGCATTGACGATAGTGTTCTATGACTTATTCAAGCTGGTAATGTCATAATTCGCTTTTCTTTCTTAGTAGCTGTTTTACTTTGTTGTTTTTAACCTTTTACTCTGGGCATGTCCAACTCAGGAATTGGTAAATGCCTTTTGAGTGATTGTATATGGAAGACCCAAATCAACTTTGATCCTTGCATTTACCTGCCATCCTCTCCTCTTAATTCCTGTGGTATCCGTAAACTTCAATATCCACTGCACCAGCTCAGTGGAAACAACACAAGTTCCAGATCTTATTCTCTGATCAAGCTCTACAAGCTAAAGATAATAAAGGCAAATAGCTTTTCAGGAAGACGGCTACCTTGAATTCAGTCTTGGTGAACCTCTATCGATACCTTAGCTGCATTCTGGTGCTTTCAATCAATATTTTTTTATCCATTTACCAGGACCACAACTGCAGGCGAGACCGGGAGAGGTCCCGCAGCAGGGACTGCAACCGTGACAAGGCCTCTGAGTGGGATCACCAGAAGGACCGCAGCCAGAGCCCAGAGCGTCACTGGGACCCCAAGACCAAGACCCTTTGGGCTGCTGCACCCACTGCTCAGACCTAGGGCCCTGCAGGAGCCTCTTTCCCTGCTGAGCAGATGGTCTTGCAAAGAACTGGGGGCTCATGTGCAAAGAGAACCTTATAGACTTGAAGTGTTACTGTAATTTTGTGTATAATGGTTTCTTACAAAATTTCACACCTTTACTATTCCGATGCTCTTTTAGAAACAAAAAACTAAGAACTCTTAACATTTCCATTTAAATGTCCTGAAATGGGAACGTACCTACAAAAGCATATTGCTTTTTCAGATTATAAAGTTATCTTTTCTAATAACTTGACTGTTGTAAATTCTGAGGGAGTTTAGTGACTGTTAGAGCCATACCTTTCCTGACATCTCACCTGTGTGTCTGTTTCCAGAGTCTGTTTTCACAGGGTTCGGACCTGGTGGCCATGGGTTTCTGTGCATGGCTGTCAGCTAACCTCGGATGGTTGAGAAATGCCAAACTTAACAGATGCATCTTTCTCTCATCACAAAGAAATTTGAATTACAAATTTCAACCAGGAAACAAAACATTTCTTAGTTTTGCTCAGCTTTTATGTATTGCCTTACACTTTTTCTTTCTGATAAAACATGATTAAAAGCAACATTTGAATAGAAACTGTTGAATTTTATATAACATTTAGTTTAAAAGATTTAAATTTTACCAGTCTAAAGAAAGTAAATAAATCAATTAAGTGTAATTTAAAAGGTGGGGTGTGTGTGTGGGGGGTGTTCTTTTACTTGAATAATCAGGAACAGAGTTTGGTTGGACTTTACCACCTGAGCAGCTCTTTCTTGTCCCAGGAAAAGCGCACTAGCCCCACACTGCTGTCCTTGTCAGGTGATAAATCTCAGCATTTGTCTTTCAAATGGAAAAAATATTTGTATAAAGCCTGAGGTGAAAAATATTTGTAAAAAGCCTGCAATTAGCTCAAAAACTGCAAATTAGAATGCTTTTCACCGTAAAGCACAGTAAGCTGCTTCTCATCGTGCGTTTTCCAAGTATTTCTGAAGTGGAAAGTAGAGGAAAACTTGCTAATTTATGTGACTGTATAAATATACTTTGATTTTTTTTTTTATATTTTCATAAACAATTTTGCAAATGTAAAGTTAGAGAATTTCCTTTGTTCTTTGGGTCTATTCCATTGTACATCACTATAGATTCTTCCCTTTCTAGCACAAACGTTTAAGCTGTGAGAACATTGAGAACTTGGCAGTTCGGGTAATTTATGGGTGTTACAGACCCTATCAGTAGGTTAAGTTACATTAAAGTGATGACGAGTTCCAACATCTAATGTGATGTGAAGGTTTTTTTTTTTTTTTTTACATGCAAAACAAAAATTTTCTAATTTAAATACAACCAAATGTAAAAAATCAAATGTGTTTCTTTAGGTTTACTTGATAGAAATTTCTGTAAATTGTATTTTATATTGCAAAGTATTATATCACTGTACATTTAAACATGGAACTTCATAGCTTTGTTACATGAAGTAGAATAAACATCAAAAAAAAGTTTTAAAAAGAAAGTTTAAAAAAAAAAGAAAATGTGTTAGGATACAGTTTTAGAGATTTTTTTTTTTTTTTCTGAAATGCAAACATGTTTATTTTATTATGACTTATTACAACCCCAGGTGGCACTAGTGGTAAGGAATCCACCTGCCAGTGCAAGAGATGCAAGATATTTGGGTTTGCTCCCTGGATTGGGAAGATTCCTTGGAGCAGACAGTGGCAGCCCACTCTAGTATTCTTGCCTGAAAAATTCGATGGACAGAGGAGCCTGGCAAGCTGCTCAAGTTGATTACATAATACTTGGATATTGACAATACAAACTAGTATATTTAAAATAGGTAATCAACAAGGGCCTACTCTATAACACAGGGAACTATTCTCAGTATTTTGTAATAATCCAAATGGAAAAAGAATTTGATACAATAGATACATATATATGTATAAACTCAGTCCCTTTGCCTTACACCTGACACTAACATATTGTTGATCAGCTGTACTCTAATATAAAATAAAAATAAACAATAGAAAATTTAATTTAGTGGTTTTGCCATTGGATTGACATATTTACCTCTTAAACAAGTTACTCAAGTTTATCTAAAGCCAGTGATATTTGCACGTACTTTGAGTTATATAGCTATGGTTTATGTTCCCATTATAAACCAATTAGTGAAGTCACCTTAGGTTATTTTTTTTTCCTTTTAAGAAACTGACTTTTTTTTTTTTTTTTTTTTTTTTTTTACATGGAACACAGCCCACTCCAGTATTCTTGCCTGGGGAATCCCATGGACAGAGGAGCCTGGTGGGCTACAGTCCATGGGGTTGCAAAGAGTTGGACATGACTGAGCAACTAACACATACACTGTTTTATTTAGTTATTGGTTGCACTGGGTCTTCGTTGATGCACGCGGGATTTCTATAGTTGTGGAGAGTTGGGGCTGCTTTCTAGTTGTGGTGTGCGGGCTTCTCATTTCTGTGGCTTCTCTTGCTGAAGACCGCAGGCTCTAGGTGCACGGGCTTCAATAGTTGCAGCCTGAGGGCTCTGTAGTTGTGACTTGCTGTCTCTAGGGTGCCTGGGCTTCAGTAATTGCAGCACTGGGGTTCATTAGTTGTGGCTAGAGGACCCTGGAGTATGCAGACTTTGGTAGTTGTGACATGCAGCTTTCAAGTCGTGCCTCTCAGGCTCTAGAGCCTGTGCTCAGTGGTTGTGAAACATGGGCTTAATTGCTCTGCAGCATGTGGAATTTTCTCAGACCAGGGATTGAACCTATGTCTCCTGCACTGGCAGGCAGATTCCCATTCACTGCACCACCAGGGAAGTCCCTTTGTTCTTACATTTATTTTGAAAATTGTGGCCATATATACATAAAGAAAATTGAGTGTCAAAGTATTGATACTTTTTTTTTATCATTTATTTATTTTTCTTTTTTTTATTAATTTTTTTAATTTAATTTTAAATTCTTTAATTCTTACATGTGTTCCCAAACATGAACCCCCCTCCCACCTCCCTCCCCATAACATCTCTGTGGGTCATCCCCATGCACCAGCCCCAAGCATGCTGTATCCTGCATCAGACATAGACTGGCGATTATGGAGAAGACTCTTGGGATTCCCTTGGGCAATAAAGAGATCAAACCAGCCAACCCTAAAGGAAATCAACCCCGACTGTTTATGGAAGGACTGATGCTGAAGCTGAAGCTCCAATATTTTGGCCACCTAATACAAAGAGCCAACTCATTGGAAAATACCCTGATTCTGGGAAAGATTGAACGCAGGGGTAGAAGGGGATGACAGAGGATAAGATGGTTAGATAGGATGACAAACTCGATGAGCATGACTTTGAGCAAACTCCAGGAGATCAAAAAAGGACAGGGAAGCCTGACCTGCTGCAGCCCATTGGATCAGCAGAGATGGACATGACTTAGTAAAACATACATAACAAAATTTACAATTTTAACCATTTTAAAGTGACAGATACTTGTTATGCAAACATTACCACTATCCATCTCCTAAACTTTTCCAACTTCCCAAACTGAAATTTCAGTCATTAAACAAAATTCTCCATTTAAGCTCATGGAGTCCCATTATGAATCTGACTGCTTTAAGTGCTTCATGTAAGTGAAATCATATGATAATTGTTTTTTTGTGATCACCTTTTTATAACTTGTTATATCTTTTCCCCACTAAATATTCTTGGCACCCCTGTTAAAAATTATCTAAAGACATATACAAAGGTTTATTTCTAGACTTTCTATTTTATTCCATTAGTCCACTGTCCATCTTTATTAGAATACTGGTGCCATGATTACCATTGCTTTGTATAGTATGTTTTAGAGTCAGGAATTATGAGACCCCCAGCTTTCTTATTTTCAAGATTGTTTTGGCAATTTCAAGTCCTTGAGATTACATATGAATTTTAGCATGGGTTTTTCTGCTTCTGCAAAATCAATTTTGCTATTTTGATCTGTAGATCACTTGAGATAATATTAACAGCTTAATAATTTTAAATGTCCCAGATCATAAATGTCTTTTCATATTTGTGTTTGTTCCATAATATCTCTCCATAAACTTTTGTAGTTTTCAGTTTATAAGACTTGCTTATTTTGTCAAGTTTACTTAAATATGTTATTTTTTGATGCTTTTTATGTGGAATAATTTTCTTAATTTTTCCTTGAGTTGTTAATTATCACATAGAAATTCAACATCATTTTGTAAAAAAATCTTTCAACAAATTGGAAAAAGAAGGCATGTACCTTGACATAAGAAAATCCATATATAACACATCTATAGCTAGCATCATCCTCAACATTATTAGTAACTATTTCCCTACTAGAATGTAAACTCTATAACGTTTGTTTCAACACCGCACCATAGAATGCATTTACAATAGAAACTCACTAAATAGGATGCAATGGACTAATCAATTAATTTTTTATACAGTTCCACTAAAATTTACTTAATTTCTATATTTACTTTTTATTATTTTCCCATTTTTAGTTTTATTCTTAGAGTCTTAATTTATCTTTATTTTTTTATTGCACCAGGTAGAATATTTCATATTATATAGACCATTCTCTTTATTCAATTTCATTTGTGTTACACAGGACATTTTAATGTAGGCTTTTACCCTTTAAGTAGAAAAAAAAATATAATGGAAAACAGTAAATATGAAAAATAGAATCCATGCAAAATGAAATAAGTAAGATAAACTTCTTTCCCATCCCAATCCAGATTCTCCTAATTGTTTCAGATGCAGTTACTCTATTCCTATCTTTATTCAAGTAAAAATCATTGCACAAACAAGTATATTTTCATATATGTGTTTGTGATTATGTCTCTGTGTATACGTGTGTATTTTAGTATTATATCTATTCAAGACCTTTGTATACCATTCTATACATTAAAATTAATATATCCAATTATCTTCATGTTTTCCTCTGACAAGTAATTCTGTAATAAAGTCTTTATGAAAGTTCCTAGAAGTGGAAATGTTGAGTCAATAAGTATGTGTATTTAAACTATTGATGTTTATATTTATTGATAAAATGCCATCCATGACTTCAATCACACTCCCTACTTCCCTCATTCTGGCAAATATATATTTGACAACATTGTCAACCACCAGTACAGGCTAAACATTTTTAGTTATGAGAGTCTGGTTAATGATATTGTGTTTCATTCATATAGTTTAATTACAAATTAAGATTCAAATTTGGGCACCTCTTCATATTTTAGTCTCATGTATTTATTTTCATGGCTTGTCAGTGAATGCACTTTATTTGACTGCTGGTCTTGTTTGATACTGATTTTCATGATTTAATTAGATAGCAAGGAAGTTATCCCATTTACCATGCATGTTGATTATGATTTTTTTTTTCCAATTTACCATTGCTTGATTTGATTTTTTTGTTTCTATATGGTGAAAAATATTTTTGGTCATGTAGAATTATTTTTACATTTATATTATGAAATCTGTCAATTTTTATGTCTTACTAAAGGAACTTTCCTATTAAAATGTTATCAACATACTCGCATATTTTTCAACATTTTAAAGTCTTTTGTTGTACTTAATGTTTAAGTTTTTGAGCCATATATTTTTATGTAAGGAATTAAGTAGGCACTGCATTTTAATCATTTTTGATGATAGCCATTTGTATAGATACATAATTATTTTCCCTCACAATTTGATATTCCAACTTTGTAGTCTACAGTATGACATGTTTGAATTAAAAAAACAGGGTGCTATTAATTGCCAGTGATCTCCTTACTCATATACCATTTAATATGTAACATGACTGCATTTGATTTAAAATACACTGTGATTCCTCATAAGCCTAGGAGTCATTCATTACTATTCCTTATCAGAACTGTGTTTATTCCTCTGTGTGTGTTTGTGTTTGTCGCTCAGTCCTATCCAACTCTTTGTGACCCTATGGACTATAGCCTGCCAGGCTCCCCTGTGCATGGAATTCTTCAGCAAGAAAACTTGAGTGGGTAGCTATTCCCTTTTCAAGGAGACCTTTCCAGCCCGGGGATCGAACTTGAGTCTCCAGTATTTCAGGAAGATTCTTAACCATCTGAGCTGCCAAGGTAGTTCTTATTTTTCCATACTTACAGTTTTAAGCTAAAATTCAACTAAGTAGGCTGGTAAAAGCTACATTTAGATAGCATTTTCAGTAAGATTTGATTCACAAAAACATACCTTATTGAAGAGAATTCTTATCTGTAAACTGGGTAGATATTTCCACTTAACAAGTCTTCTTCTATGATCTTTGTAGATTTAGTCTTTTTGAATTTTGCTACTATTTTTTTGAATTAAAAATTTTTTTTGCACTATTGTGAATAAGATTTTGTCTTCTGTTACATCTTCCAGTTGTCTGATGTTTCAGTGTGAGAATTATTTTTGCTTCCATTTTTACATAAGATATAATCTTCATCACAGAAGGCAATGGCACCCCACTCCAGTACTCTTGCCTGGAAAATCCCATGGACAGGGGAGACTGGTAGCCTGCAGTCCACGGGGTCGCTGGGTCAGACATGATTGACCGACTTCCCTTTCACTTTTCACTTTCATGCATTGGAGAAGGAAATGGCAACCCACTGCAGTGTTCTTGCCTGGAGAATCCCAGGGACAGGGGAGCCTGGTGGGCTGCCGTATATGGGGTTACACAGAGTCAGACACAACTGAAGCGACTTAGCAGCAACATAAACTTCATAGTATATCTTTCATTCTTTTTAGTTAAAGTTATCCAAGTATTGACAAATACATACAGTTGGGTAGCCACCATATCAATAAATATGCAGAATGTCTTACAAATTATCATTTTAAATCAATCTAAATTAACCCATTCCCCTTTGTATCACCTCCTTCTTTCACTCCAGGTCTTGGAAAACTCTGATCTATTTCCATTCTTTGTCTTTTCTAGGATGCGAGAGTTGGACCCTAAAAGCTGAGCATTGAAGAATTGATGCTTTTGAACTTTAGTGCTGGAAAAGACTCTTTAAAGTTCCTTTCACTGCAAGGAGATCAAACAAGTCAATCCTAAAGGAAATCAGTCTTGAATATTCAGTA
This sequence comes from Capricornis sumatraensis, assembly GCF_032405125.1. Classification (NCBI taxonomy): domain Eukaryota; kingdom Metazoa; phylum Chordata; class Mammalia; order Artiodactyla; family Bovidae; genus Capricornis; species Capricornis sumatraensis. Next base: position 2,910,662 of record NC_091084.1, read on the forward strand.
GAAGGACTGATGCTGGAGCTGGAACTCCAATACTTTGGCCACCTGATGCGAAGAACTGACTCACTGGAAATTGTGTGGCATCACTGACTTGATGGTCATGAGTTTAAGCAAGCTCTGAGAGTTGATGATAGACAAGGAAGCCTAGAATGTTGTAGTCAATGGGGTCACAGAGTCGAACATGACTGAGCAACTGAACTGAACTGAGAATGTCCTAGCCTCCCCCCCCCACTTTATTGAGGTATAATTGATAAATTAGAGCTGTATGTAAAGTTGTACAATTTCATAATTTTTGTTGTTGTTATTCAGTCTCTAAGTCATGTCTGACTGTTAGTGATCCCATGATCTACAGCACTCCAAGCTTCCCTGTCCCTCACTACCACCAGGAATCTGCTCAAATCCATGTCCATTGAGTCACTGATGCCATTCAAACATCTCACCCTCTGTCACCCCTTTCTCTTCTTGCCCTCAATCTTTCCGAACATCAGAGTCTTTTACAATGAGTTTCTCTTCAGATCAGGTGGCCAAAGTATTGGAGCGTCCTCTTCAGCATCAGCCCTTCAATAAATAATCACGGTTGATTTCCTTTCAGTTCAGTTCAGTGGCTCAGTCGTGTCCGACTCTTTGCGATCCCATGAATCGTGGCATGCCAGGCCTCCCTGTCCATCACCGACTCACGGAGTGCATCCAAACTCATGTCCATCAAGTCAGTGATGCCATCCAGCCATCTCATCCTCTTCATCCCCTTCTCTTCCTGCTTCCAATCCCTCCCAGCATCAGGGTCTTTTCCAATGAGTCAACTTTTCACATGAGGTGGCCAAGTGTCAGAGTTTCAGCTTCAGCATCACTCCTTTCAATGATTGCCTTTAGGATTGGTTTTATCTTCTTACTGTCCAAGGGACATTCAAATGTTTTCTCTAGCACTACAATTTGGCAGCATCAATTCTTTGGCTCTCCAACTTCTTAATGGTCCAACTGCCACATTCATACATGACTACTAGAAAAAAAACATAACATTGACTCTAAGGACTTTTGTTCAGAATGTAATGTCTCTGCTTTTTAATACAGTGCCTGGGTTTGTCATAGCTTTTCTTCCAAGGAGCAAGTGTCTTTTAATTTCATACCTGCAGTCACTATCCACAATGATTTTGAGCTCACAAACATAAAATCTGTCACTGTTTCAACTTTTTCTCCCATATATTTGTCAAAAAGTAATGGAAGTGGATGCCATGATCTAAGATTTATGGGTGCTAAGTTTTAAGTCAGTTTTTTATATACAAATATACTGTGATATGATTACAGAAATCAAGTTGATTTATGTATCCATCACTTCACATGAATACCTAAGTATTTTATTCTTTCTTCAGCATTACTGGTTGGGGCATAGACTTGGATTACTGTGATATTGAATGGTTTGCCTTGGAGATGAACAGAGATCATTCTGTCATTTTTGAGATTGCATCTGAGAACTGCATTTCGGACTCTTGTTGACCATTATGGCTACTCCATTTCTTCTGAGGGATTCCTGCCTGCAGTAGTAGATATAATGGTCATCTGAGTTAAATTCACCCATTCAAGTCCATTTTAGTTCGCTAATTCCTAGAATTCGACGTTCACCCTTGCCATCTCTTGTTTGACCACTTCCAATTTGCCTTGATTCATGGACGTGACATTCCAGGTTCCTATGCAATATTGCTCTTTACAGCACCAGATCTTGCTTCTATCACCAGTCACATCCACAACTGGGTATTGTTTTTGCTTTGGCTCCATCCCTTCATTCTTTCTGGAGTTATTTCTCCTCTGATCTCCAGTAACATATTGGGCACCTAATGACCTGGGGAGTTCCTCTTTTGGTATCCTATCATATTGCCTTTTCATACTGTCCATGGGGTTCTCAAGGCAAGAATACTGAAGTGGCTTGCCATTCCCTTCTCCAGTGGACCACATTCTGTCAGACCTCTCCACCATGACCCACCCATCTTGGGTTGCCCTGCAGGCATTGCTTGGTTTCATTGAGTTAGACAAGGCTGTGGTCCTAGTGTGATTGGATTCACTAGTTTTCTGTGAGTATGATTTCATTGTGTCTGCCCTCTGATGCCCTCTTGCAACACCTACCATCTTACTTGGGTTTCTCTTACCTTGGGCGTGGGGTATCTCTTAACGGCTGCTCCACCGAAGCACAGCCACTGCTCCTTACCTTGGATGAGGGGTATCTCCTTACCACCACCATTCCTGACCTTCAACGTGGGATAGCTCCTCGAGGCCCTCCTGCGCCTGCACAACCAATGCTCCTCGGGTTGCTCCTCCAGGCTGTGGGCAATGGCCTCGGACGCGGGGGTAGCTCCTCCCGGTCTCCACTGACCTCGGATGCAGGGTAGCTCCTCTCGGCCACTGCCCCTGACCTCGAACAAAAGGTAGATCCTCTCAGCCACCCTTAGTGAGCTGGCTCTCGCAGCCCCAACCAGTAATGCTGAAGAAGCTGAATTTAAACGGTTCTATGAAGACCTACAAGACCTTTTAGAACTAACACCCAAAAAAAGATGTCCTTTTCATTATAGGGGATTGGAATGCAAAAGTAGGAAGTCAAGAAACACCTCTAGTAACAGGCAAATTTGGCCTTGGAATGCAGAATGAAGCAGGGCAAAGACTAATAGAGTTTTGCCAAGAAAATGCACGGTCATAGCAAACACCGTCTTCCTACAGCACAAGAGAAGACTCTACACATGGACATCACCAGATGGTCAACACCAAAATCAGATTGATTATGTTCTCTTTAGCAAAAGATGGAGAAGCTCATTGCAGTCAACAAAAACAAGACCAGGAGCTGACTGTAGCTCACATCATGAACTCCTTATTAACAAATACAGTCTCAAATTGAAGAAAGTAGGGAAAACCACTAGACCATTCAGATATGACCTAAATCAAATCCCTTATGATTATACAGTGGAAGTGAGAAATAGATTTCAGGGCCTAGATCTGATAGAGAGAGTGCCTGATGAACTATGGACTGAGGTTCATGACATTGTACAGGAGATAGGGATCAAGACCATCCCCATGGAAAAGAAATGCAAAAAAGCAAAATGGCTGTCTGAGGAGGCCTTACAAATAGCTGTGAAGAGGAGAGAGGCGAAAAGCAAAGGAGAAAAGGAAAGATATAGGCATCTAAATCCAGAGTTTCAAAGAATAGCAAGAAGAGATAAGAAAGCCTTCTTCAGCGATCAATGCAAAGAAATAGAGGAAAACAACAGAATGGTAAAGACTAGAGATCTGTTCAAGAAAATTAGAGATACCAAGGGAACATTTCATACATTCATGGGATCGATAAAGGAAATGGAATGTCCCTAACAGAAGTAGAAGATATTAAGAAGAGGTGGCACAAACACACAGAAGAACTGTACAAAAAAAACTTCACGACCCAGATAGTCATGATGATGTGATCACTAATCTAGAGCCAGACATCTTGGAATGTGAAGTCAAGTGGGCCTTAGAAAGCATCACTACCAACAAAGCTAGTGGGAGGTGATGGAATTCTAGTTGAGCTATTTCAAATTCTGAAAGATGATGCTGCCAAAGTGCTGCACTCAATATGCCAGCAAATTTGGAAAACTCAGCAGTGGCCACAGGACTGGAAAAGGTCAGTTTTCATTCCAATTCCAAAGAAAGTAAATGCCAAAGAATGCTCAACCTACCACACAATTACATTCATCTCACATGCTAGTAAAGTAATGCTCAAAATTCTCCAAGCCAGGCTTCCACAATACGTAAACTGTGAACTCCCTGATGTTCAAGCTGATTTTAGAAAAGGCAGAGGAACCAGAGATCAAATTGTCAACACCCTCTGGATCATGGAAAAAGCAAGAGAATTCCAGAAAAAAAAACATCTATTTCTGCTTTATTGACTATGCCAAAGCCTTTGACTGTGTGGATCACAATAAACTGTGGAAAATTCTGAGAAAGATGGGAATACCAGACCACCTGACCTGCCTCTTGAGAAATCTGTATGCAGGTCAGGAAGCAACAGTTACAACTGGACATGGACCAACAGACTGGTTCCAAATAGGAAGAGGAGTACATCAAGGCTGTATATTGTCACCCTGCTTATTTAACTTATATGCAGAGAACATCATGAGGAACGCTGGACTGGAAGAAACACAAGCTGAAATCAAGATTGACGGGAGAAATATCAATCACCTCAGATATGCAGATGACACCACCCTTATGGCAGAAAGTGAAGAGGAGCTAAAAAGCCTCTTGATGAAAGTGAAAGAGGAGAGCAAAAAAGTTGGCCTAAAGCTCAACATTCAGAAAATGAAGATCATGGCATCTGGTTCCATCACTTCATGGTAAATAGATGGGGAAACAGTGGAAACAGTGTCAGACTTTATTTTTGGGGGCTCCAAAATCACTGCAGATGGTGATTGCAGCTATGAAATTAAAAGACGCTTACTCCTTGGAAGAAAAGTTATGAGCAACCTAGATAGCATATTCAAAAGCCGAGACATTACTTTGCCGACTAAGGTCCATCTAATCAAGCCTATGGTTTTTTCCATGGGTCATGTATGAATGTGAGATTTGGACTGTGTAGAAGACTGAGTGCCAAAGAATTGATGCATTTGAACTGTGGTGTTGGAGAAGACTCTTGAGATTCCCTTGGACTTCAAGGAGATCCAACCAGTCCATTCTGAAGGAGATCAACTCTGGGATTTCTTTGGAAGGAATTGTGCTAAAGCTGAAACTCCAGTACTTTGGCCACCTCATGGGAGGTGCTGACTCATTGGAAAAATTTCTGATGCTGGGAGGGATTGAGGGCAGGTGGAGAAGGGGACGACAGAGGATGAGATGGCTGAATGGCATCATGGACTCGATGAACGTGAGTTTAAGTGAACTCCGGGAGTTGGTGATGAACAGGGAGGCCTGGTGTCTGCGATTCATGGTGTTGCAAAGAGTCGGACACGACTGAGCGACTGAACCGAACTGAACTGAACTGAACTGAATTTATTCTTTCTAATGCTAATGTATATGGATTATATACAAAATTAAAATTATTTCCAATAATCATTTTTAGTATATGCAAGTGTAGCTTATTTTTGTTGATTTTGTATCCTGCAGTCTTCTTGAATTTATCTATTAGTTCTAATAATTTTTGATACAATTTTTGGATTTTCCATATGTGAGATCATGTCTAATATATATTATTTTAAATATCTCTTCTTGTGCCCAGTAGAATGCATTTGAAATTTATACAGATTACTGTTTGTCAGTAGTTCATTTCATTACTGAGTAGCATTCCAAACTTATCACAGTCAGGGCCTCCCTGATGGCTCATATGGTAAAGAATCAGCTTGCAATGCAGGACACTGGGTTTCAATGCCTGGGTCAGGCAGATTCCCCTGTGGAGTGGAATGGTTCCCCTGAGTGTAAGAAATGAGTTTGAGGCTCTGAGCAGACAAAGGTGGCTAGAACAATGATGATAGAATATTGCAAATGATAGCCTGATAGACCTGGAATACAGTGAGAGAGATTCAGAGAGACTGAGGGAGGAAATGCTGGAGATCTGGATAGCATTCCCTCAATTATTCATGCATTTGAGGAGACTACACCAGGCTGGGGAAAGACTTATCCAGATGGATTAGAGAGAAGATAGCTTGGTGCTCACACAGAACCAGAAAGATCACTTATTTTCACCAGCTGGAAAACCTCATAATGCACAGGGCCTGTGCAGTGGGTTGAATATGATGGAGGCTGTGCATCATGAATATGATCCTTTATGAATATGAATGAAGTAGTAGGACATAATTAGCTCAAGACTGAGCACTCCTTTGCAGTTGCCTCATAAACTATAACAGCAAGGAAAATTATCCAAAAAGAAAACATTCAAAAGAATCAAACTTATTATTATGTTCAGAATTCTGTCTGTGTTAATGTGAGATATTGATCTCACTATTTTCCTTGAGATGCCCTTGTTTCATTCTGGTGTAACAGCAATGCTGCCTGCATGAAATGACTTGGGAAGTATAATTTCTGGTCATCTCTGAAAGTGATAATATAGGATTGTTTCTATTTCTTGATTAATTTTAATATATAATTTATTTGCAAAGCTTTATGAAAATAGAATTTCATTTTGGGAAGGGAAGGATTGTGAGAATTAATTTTCTGGAAACAAAGTGAAGTCGCTCAGTAGTGTCTGACTCTGTGACCACATGAACTGGTGGCCTACCAGGCTCCTTTTCCCATGGGATTTTCCAGGCAAAAATACTGGAGTGGGTTGCCATTTCCCTCTCCAGATGATCTTCCCAACCCAGGGATTGAATCCAGGTCTCCTGCATTCTATCAGATGCTTTACCATCTGAGTCACCAGGGAAGTCTCATTTTTCTGGAGTATTAGATTATTCCTGTTTTTCATTATTTTTCTCACTGTTTTGAGAAAGTTGTGTTTTTCATAGCAGTAGCCCATTTTCTTTTAATTGACAAGTATATTGTCATAAGTTCATTTATCATATTTTCTCTCATCTTTCTAAGATTAGTAAAATCTTCAGTGAAGACAGTCTTTACATTTTAAATTCAATTGATTGAATTTCAATTCAATTTCAAACAATTGCCATTTTGTTTTTCCTATTATTTTCCTCTTAACTCATTTTACTAGGAGCTTATCAATTTTATCAAACTTTCAAAGAAGGAATTTCTGCATTCACAGATTTTCCCTATTTTTCAATTAATATTTATTTCAATAATTTCTGTCTAATGTTTACTATTTCCATTTTACCATATTATCCATGCATATTTTGCTTTTCTTTTTCTAATTTCCTGACAATGAAGCTTAGTTCAGCTCTTAATATATCTTGTCTTCTAATACTTGCCTTTAAAGCCATAAATGTCTAACCACTTCTTTAGCTGTCTCAAGTTAATTCATATGTATATATATATATTACAGCATATAGTTTATATATTCTTCATAAATATCTTACATATATCTTTTATACATATATGCCATTATATTCCTATTGAAATTTTATTTGTCAAAATTATACACTAGCAATTTAGATATGTTGTTTAATTCATAAGTATCTGGAAAATATTACATTTTAGTTATAAACTTCCAATTGAATTGTATATATGTATATTTTCTGTGGCTTCCTAGGTGACACTAAAGGTAAGGAACCTGTCTGCCAATGCAGGAGACATAAGAGAAGTAGGTTCAATCCCTGGAATAGGAAGATCCCCTGGATAAAGACATGGCAACCCACTCCAGTATTCTTGCCTGGAGAATCTCATGTACAGAGGAGCCTGATGGGCTATGGTCCAAAGGGTGGCAAAGAGTCACACACAACTGAATGACTAAGCACTCATGTGCTGTTTATATTGCTGAATTGAGTCTCCATGAGCAGCACTTTGAGATAAATAGAAGAGTCCCAATTTTTTTTTCTTTCTTCACTCTCACACAAGTACAGATTCTATTGACAATTTCATCTGCAATATAAATAAGTTTTAAATGACTTGTTATGAAGTTGCCATTCATCATTTCTGCAAATCAGATTAGATGTCATGTGCAAAGACAAAGAATGAACTTCAGCAGATTTGCTGACTTTGAAGGTCATGATTTTTTTTTTGTTATCATTTATTATTTTTTTCCTTTATTTTAATTTACAATACTGTATTGGTTTTGCCATACATTGACATGAATCCACCATGGGTGTACATGCGTTCCCAAACATGAACCCCCCTCCCACCTCCCTCCCCATAATGTCTCTCTGGGTCATCCCCGTGCACCAGCCCCAAGCATGCTGTATCCTTCATCGGACATAGACTGGCAATTCAATCTTACATGATAGTATACATGTTACAATGCCATTCTCCCAAATCATCCCACCCTCTCCCTCTCCCTCTGAGTCCAAAAGTCCGCTATACACATCTGTGTCATTTTTGCTGTCTTGCATACAGGGTCGTCATTGCCATCTTTCTAAATTCCATATATATGTGTTAGTATACTGTATTGGTGTTTTTCTTTCTGGCTTACTTCACTCTGTATAATCGGCTTCAGTTTCATCCATCTCATTAGAACTGATTCAAATGTATCCTTTTTAACAGCTGAGTAATACTCCATTCTGTATATGTACCACAGCTTTCTTATCCATTCATCTGCTGATGGACATCTAGGTTGTTTCCATGTCCTGGCTATTATAAACAGTGCTGCGATGAACATTGGGGTACATGTGTCTCTTTCAATTCTGGTTTCCTTGGTGTGTATGCCCAGCAGTGGGATTGCTGGGTCATAAGGTAGTTCTATTTGCAATTTTTTAAGGAATATCCACACTGTTCTCCAAAGTGGCTGTACTAGTTTGCATTCCCACCAACAGTGTAGGAGGGTTCCCTTTTCTTCACACCCTCTCCAGCATTTATTGCTTGCAGATTTTTGGATTGCAGACTCTGGCTGGTGTGAAGTGGTACCTCATTGTGGTTTTGATTTGCATTTCTCTAATAATGAGTGATGTTGAGCATCTTTTCATGTGTTTGTTAGCCATCCGTATGTCTTCTTTGGAGAAAGGTCTATTTAGTTCTTTGGCCCATTTTTTGATTGGGTCATTTATTTTTCTGGAATTGAGCTGCATAAGTTGCTTGTATATTTTTGAGATTAGTTGTTTGTCAGTTGCTTCATTTGCTATTATTTTCTCCCATTCAGAAGGCTGTCTTTTCACCTTGCTTATAGTTTCCTTTGTTGTGCAGAAGCTTTTAATTTTAATTAGATCCCATTTGCTTATTTTTGCTTTTATTTCCAGGATTCTGGGAGGTGGGTCATAGAGGATCCTGCTGTGATTTATGTCGGAGAATGTTTTACCTATATTCTCCTCTAGGAGTTTTATAGTTTCTGGTCTTACATTTCGATCTTTAATCCATTTTGAGTTTATATTGTGTGCGGTGTTAGAAAGTGATCTAGTTTCATTCTTTTACACGTGGTTGACCAGTTTTTCCAGCACCACTTGTTAAAGAGATTGTCTTTCCTCCATTGTATATTCTTGCCTCCTTTGTCAAAGATAAGGTGTCCATATGTGTGTGGATTTATCTCTGGGCTTTCTATTTTGTTCCATTGATCTATATTTCTGTCTTTGTGCCAGTACCATACTGTCTTGATGACTGTGGCTTTGTAGTAGAGCCTGAAGTCAGGCAAGTTGATTCCTCTAGTTCCATTCTTCTTTATCAAGATTGCTTTGGCTATTTGAGGTTTTTTGTATTTCCATACAAATCTTGAAATTATTTGTTCTAGTTCTGTTAAAAATATGGCTGGTAGCTTAAGTTTCTACATATTTCATTTCTATTTAGATTGAACTTTTCCCTTTTGGTGGCTTGACCTCAATTTTTTATTTTATACTTTTTCCCCAAAAGAGTTCTCTAAGTCTAGATCTGCTTGGTGATCTGGTGGCACCTCTGGAGGTAGAGTCTACTGTCAAAATTGTGATTAAGGTCCCAGTGAATATAATTAGAAAAGAATCACTCTTGGAGATGCACCAATTGAATGCCTCATTTATATGTGGTGTAGCTTAAAGGTAGATAAAGTGTTTACAGACAATTGCCCTTAGCTCTGAAAGTATTAGCCTATAGCAGTGCTTACATGACTGACTTCTTCATGAATTAAAATTATGGACTCAAAATCATAATAAATACATACATATAAAGTATGTGTATGAAATTATTCTCCATCATTGAGAAAACACAAAATCCAGAAACGCTGAATGAAGACAGAATAGTATAACTGGTCGAGAATGAAAATGTGGTAAATGCTATTGCTCTGTTTCACTTTTATTGTTATAAAACAAAAAAGAGCAATTTTTATTTGAAAATTCACATAGAACTTACAATTTTCTCTCTACTCAAAATGTTGATTTAACATTCGTTTTTTAAAAGGAGAAATTCTGCTGGAAATAAATACTTTAAATCTCTGCTTACAATCAAGAATCAAATTTATTTGGGCAACAGGACATTTAGATTCATTCTGAAAATTCCAGCAATTTGAAGAATAATATTTCTCTGAAAGACTGAAAATAAATCTGATTTTCTACAAACATGAAAAATGTTCAATTCAAGGTCCAGTGATGCTGCATGTATCTTGCTCTCTGTGTTCCCAGAGATGGCATCAGTGCCTCAAGGACAAAGAAGAAGCCACCAGAGCCCAGAACATCAATTGAAAGTCTTTCTCCTTATGCAGGTAACTTAAGAAGTGTATTGAGAAACAAGATTCTGAACTAGGTTTTCCATTTTGCAGCAGTACACTGGTGGGGTGAGAATTCAGTCCTTTAAAAGTTCTCCTATCTGATTCTCTTGATCAGCCAAATCAGGAGTCCTTTGTTATTACTAAAATATTTTGGAATCAGTTTTATTATGTAATATTCTTTTAGAATACTTTCAAATTTTGAAGATCCAGAGCAGATTTATCTTCTCTAACATCAAATGTACCTAGAAACTAACTTCAAGTGTATCTATCTGGGGCTATTTGAAAGGACACCTACTTCTAAATCTCATGATAAGTTCAACTGATAATGTCCTCTAAGCATTGCTTAACATTTTAAAAATTAGAAGATGATATAGCATCTGTAGAACTTGAACAGGTGGCTTTAAAGAACCCAAAATAATACTGTTGTAAGCAAGCTATTACTTCAATTCCTAGTTTTCTCTTCACAGATGAGCTTTAGCATCCAACCATATGTGTGTTTGCCATTTAGATGTGTTTTTTTTTAATTGCTTGTTTTTAATTCATTTATTTTATATTTAATTTATATTTTATTAGTTGAGCCTTTAAATATCTTTGTCTATTTTAGATATTATTTCCAATTATACCTTATAAAATGTAAAATATTTCCAGTAACTACCTATGTCTACTGATGTTGTGGTATCTTTTCCTAAATCCTTAAAAATAATGGAAAAATTAGAAGACATCTATTTGGAATTTCAGTGATTTGTTAAGAAGATTTTTCCACCATTAGAATGGAGAAAATCATCTTCTTTACTAGCTGTAATGTAAATATGAAGTAAATCTTGTTTTACCTTTGTATTGAGTCTTCAATCAATTTTTATTTTTGTGTAAGCTATTAGCTATATGTACAATTTAATTAGCTTCCAAACTGAAAGCTAGTTCTAGCTGTGGAAACTCGTGTATTTTGTAATGTATCCTTTTCCACATAGTTTAAAGTTATAAAGATCCAGAATAGACTTACTTTCTCTAATATCAAGTGTTCCTGGAAACCAACTTTAAATATTTCTATCTGGGGATATTTTAAAGGGCAGGTATTTCTAAATATCTAAATTAATAGGTTTAATTGATAAAGTTCTCTAAGCATTGTTTAGTAATACATTAAACATTAGAAGATGATGTAGTATCTGTAGAACTTCACTGACTTATCTAATCACTTGCCTCCTCCTTATAATATTGTTGAAGCTAGGATATTTTAATCAGGCTGGCATTATAATCTCTGAAAGTATTAGAACATAATAGCCATACTACCTGTTGGTTCAATAAGTAAATGCATTATCTCAATTTTTCAGGCAGCATGTGTAAGAATTATATTTACAGCTAATCTGTCCTGAGCTCTGAAATATGAAATATAGAAAAATCTATGGAACAAAGCAGAAATGTAACTGAGTTTGTCCTCTTGGGACTCACTCAAAGTGTCCAGGGTCAGAAAATATTATTTTTTGTGTTCTTGCTCATCTACACTGTGACCATGGTGGGCAACCTACTCATTGTCCTGACTGTGGTGTTCAGTCCAACCCTGGACACCCCTATGTACTTCTTTCTTGGCTATTTATCATTTATGGATGCTGTTTATTCTACTACAGTCACCCCAAATATGATCATAGATTTACTCTATGAAAAGAAAACCATTTCCTTCCAAGCTTGCATGACACAACTTTTTATAGGACACTTATTTGGTGGTGCCGAGATTTTACTCCTGGTGGTCATGGCCTATGACCGCTATGTGGCCATATGCAAACCCTTGCATTATTTGACCATCATGAGTCAGCGAGTGTGTGTTATGCTTCTTCTCCTGGCCTGGGTTGGAGGGTTTTTACATGCTGTAGTTCAACTTCTCTTTGTTTACAGCCTTCCTTTCTGTGGCCCCAATGTCATTGACCACTTCATCTGTGACATGTACCCCTTGTTGAAACTTGCTTGCACTGACACCTACATTATTGGCCTCACAGTGGTTGCCAATGATGGGGCGATCTGTGTGGTTATTTTCATGCTCTTACTCCTCTCCTATGGGGTCATCCTGCACTCCCTGAAGAATCTTAATCAGGAAGGGAGGCACAAAGCCTTGTCCACCTGTGGTTCCCACATCATTGTGGTGGTCCTCTTTTTTGTGCCCTGTATTTTTATGTATGTGAGACCTCCTTCCACCTTACCAACTGATAAATCCTTGACTGTGTTTTACACAATTATCACTCCTATGTTGAACCCTCTAATCTATACTCTGAGAAATGCTGAAATGAAAAATGCCATGAAAAAGCTCTGGACTAATAAAAGAAAATGAGGCAAAAGGAAAGTGTATCACCTATTTTCAAGGAAAAATTGCTCTTTCCATGAAAGCCTTGTATAATTTTTTAACTGTAGCAAATTTTTCTTATGTTTACTAGCTAGCAATAATAAAAAATAAGACATAACAAATTGATTCACATCTCTCCACTCCAAGACAGCCCACATAAATATTTGAAGTAGATATTTTATGTTTGTTTTTGTCAGATAATTTTCATATCTTATTTTTTATATAGCTTAACATCTTAACATTGAAGAACAGTGATATTTCAGACAGTATACTACTGAGCATAAAGAGGCTAAGTATACAAGAATAATTTGAATGAAAAAGGTATATATGCAGAAAATAATCAAATCATAGTTATTATGCCAATTGGGCAAGTGTATTATTGCCTTAAGTGGAGAAGCTTTGTTTTGTAGTTAATGTGATCAAAGACAGAAATTTAATCTTTTAATTTGTAGAGATATTTTAAATGATGAGTTAAAAATATTTGTTAATTACCTTTGTTCATAGTCTGTTTAGTTCAGTTCAGTTGCTCAGTCATGTCAGACTCTTTGTGACCCCATGAACTGCAGCATGCAAGGCCTCCCTGTCCATCACCAAGTCCTGGAGCCTACCAAAACTCATGACCATTGAGTCAGTAATGCCATCCAACCATCTCATCCTCTGTCATCCCCTTCTCCTCCTGTCTTCAATCTTTCCCAGCATCTGGGTCTTTTCCAATGAGTCAGCTCTTTGCATCAGGTGGCCAAAGTATTGGAGTTTCAGCTTCAACATCAGACCTTCCAATGAATACCCAGGACTGATCTCTTTTAGGATGGACTGGTTGGATCTCCTTGCAGTCCAAGGGAATCTCAAGAGTCTTCTCCAACACCACAGTTCAAAAGCATCAGTTCTTTGGCCCTCAGCTTTCTTTTTTTTTTTTTTTAATTTAAATTTATTTATTTTAATTGGGGGCTAATTACTTTACAATATTGTATTGGTTTTGCCACACATCAACATGAATCCACTATGGGTGTACACATATTAACCATCCTGAACCCCCCTCCCACCTCCCTCCCCATACCATCCCTCTGGGTCATCCCAGTACACCAGCCCCAAGCATCCGGTATCCTGCATCAAACCTGGACTGGAGATTAGTTTCTTATATGATATTATACATGTTTCAATGCCATTCTCCCAAGTCATCCCACCCTCTCCTGCCGGGGACCAGCCCTGGTTGGATCCAGGGTAATTTGAAGCAGGGACAGTGTGGCGACAGAGAGATTTAGATTTAGAGAGAGATAAGGAAAGAGTTTGCAGTTAAAAGAGTAGAGGAGAGAAGGAGGCTGTATTCCTTGGTTTACATAGAAAGCCAATAAAGCCTCAGACAAGAGACTTACACCATCTACATAAGGCCACAGGCGCCTGCTTGAATAACAGAGGGTGCCCCACCTTGGGCTCCCTCTCGTGTGGGTCTTAGATTCTGGTTTTGGGGTAGATGCTCGAGAAGGCTCAGGGGGGTTTCCTCGAGGCCTGATATCGCCTTTGACTATCAAGCCTCTTCCTCATGACCTTTGCCACAGGCGGGATTCCCCATGCTGGCTCCCAGCACTCTCCATCTCCCACAGAGTCCAAAAGACTGTTGTATACATCTGTGTCTCTTTTGCTGTCTTACATACAGGGTTATCATTACCGTCTTACTAAACTCCATATATATGTGTTCATATACTGTATGGGTGTTTTTCTTTCTGGCTTACTTCACTCTGTATAATGTCCATCAGCAGATGAATGGATAAGAAAGTTGTGGTACATATACACAGTGGAGTATTACTCAGCCATTAAAACGAATGCATTTGAATCAGTTCTAATGAGGTGGATGAAACTGGAGCCTATTATTCAGCTTTCTTTATAGTTCAACACTTACATCCATACATGACCACTGGAAAAACCATAACCTGGATTAGAGGGACCTTTGCTGACAAAGCGATGTCTCTGTTTTATAATATGCTGTCTAGGTTGGTCATAACTTTCCTTCCAAGGGGTAAGCGTCTTTTAATTTCATGGCTGCAATCACCATGTTCACCAAGGCAGAAAAAGTTATTTAACTGTCTTTGTGTTCCCTGTTCCTTATACAATATATGGGAATAGAATCTACTTCATAAAGTGTGTCAATTCCTTGAATCATGAATCTATTGGAGTGAGAATTTTTATTGATAAATTTGATTTGATTAACTCTTCTTATATTAAATGCATATATTTGCTACAACTAATTACTGTACTTTCACATTTGATATATTTATTTATCATGTTATTAGTGCCATAGTAATGGATGTTTTTAATATAATGATGCTATTTATATATAATTTCACTTTTTTTCCATCACATTACACTTGGAAAACTCCATTTCCTTCCATTTAATTTATAAATTTTAACCTATTGCTTTTCTTTAAATAACTTATCAAAATATTTTATTGTTAAACCCATCAATAATTTATTTTTGCTTGTGATGAAGAAATATCTAAGCCTTGTTTCCCCAAACAGGTGAAAATATCTGTCACCATAATTATTAAATCCTTCTGTTTGTCCTCCGACCTTACTTCCCCCTTCTCTTCTAAAATTTATGACCATTTACAAAGATGGAATACATCCCATAAAGACTTATTTAGAATACTATGACTGCATTTTTATTTTGAAGAAAATTACATGCTTTAATATTTTGTTTTCCTGTCTACAAAAAGACACATATTGTGAAAAACTGATTGACATTTTAATAAAAATTTACAGTCATCTCCATGGAGTATATAAAATTTTGCCTTTTGCTTTGCCTACTTATATTTGATTCACATTTTCAGTAAGCTGAGTAGAAAGGACTTAATGTCTTACTCTGGCATGAATTACAGCGCAACCCCAAATCTACAGGTGTATGTCTGTATTCATAGATTAATAGGCCCGAATCCAAAAATGCATAATGAGTCCCATCATGGCTTCAGATCTGTATCCATCTCCTGTGAATTTGTAGGACCATAATGTATCTACATCATCAATGGTTTGTAGATCTGTAACTATATGCATGCATGTCTGTATACATGAAGGAGCTTTCCGGGTGGCTCAACAGTAAAGAATGTATTTTCAGTGCAGGAGATGCACAGAAAAAGGTTTGATCCCTGAGTCAGGAAGATCCCCTGAGGAAGGAAATGGCAACCCAATACCGTATTCTTGCTTGAGTAATCCCGTGGATAGAGGAGCCTGGCAGGCCATGGTCCACAAAGTCGCAAAGTGTTGGACACGACTAACCAACAACAGTTGTATGTGAAGATACACCAGTCTGCATCTGAAAACCCATGGATGAGTAACAATGCAGACCTGAATGTATTTGCATATTTATATGCACATATGTTTGATGTGATGACACACAGACTTGATTTGTCTTCACATACTGGGCTCTATCTTGCCATTCACAGGTCTGTATTTAATCACACACAGGCCTGTATATTTCCACAGTTCAGATCAGTCGCTCAGTCGTGTCTGACTTTTTGTGACCTGATGAATCACAGCACACCAGGCCTTCCTGTCCATCACCAACACCTGGAGTTCAGGCAGACTCGCGTCCATCGAGTCAATGATCCCATCCAGCCATCTCATCCTCTGTCGTCCCCTTCTCCTCCTGCCCTCAATCCCTCCCAGCTTCAAAGTCTTTTCCAATGAGTCTGCTCTTCACATGAGGTGGCCAAAGTACTGGAGTTTCAGCTTTAGCATCATTCCTTCCAAAGAAATCCCAGGGTTGATCTCCTTCAAAATGGACTGGTTGGATATCCCTGCAGTCCAAGGGATTCTCAAGAGTCCTCTCCAACACCACAGTTCAAAAGCATCAATTCTTTGGTGCTCAGCCTTCTTCACAGTCCAACTCTCACATCCATACATGACTACTGGAAAAACCATAGGCTTGACTAGACAGACCTTAGTAAGCAAAGTAATGTGTCTGCTTTTGAACATGCTATCTAGGTTGCTCATAACTTTTCTTCCAAGGAGTAATCGTCTTTTAATTTCATAGCTGCAATCACCATCTGCAGTGATTCTGGAGCCCCCAAAAATAAAGTCTGACACTGTTTCCCCATCTATTTCCCATGGAGTGATGGGACCGGATGCCATGATCTTCGTTTTCTGAATGTTGAGCTTTAAGCCAACTTCTTCACTCTGCTCTTTCACTTTCCTCAAGAGGCTTTTTAGTTCCTCTTCACTTTCTGCCATAAGGGTGGTGTCATCTGCATATCTGAGGTGATTGATATTTCTCCCAGTAATCTTGATTCCAGCTTGTGTTTCTTCCAGTCCAGCGTTTCTCATGATGTACTCTGCATATAAGTTAAATAAGCAGTGTGACAATATACAGCCTTGATGTACTCCTTTTCCTATTTGGAACCAGTCAGTTGTTCCATGTCCAGTTGTAACTGTTGCTTCCTGACCTGCATATAGATTTCTCAAGAGACAGGTCAGGTGGTCTGGTATTCCCATCTCTTTCAGAATTTTCCAGTTTATTGTGATCCACACAGTCAAAGGCTTTGACATAGTCAATAAAGCAGAAATAGATGTTTTTTTTCTGTAACTCTCTTGCTTTTTCCATGATCCAGCAGATGTTGGCCATTTGATCTCTGTTTTCTCTACCTCTTCTAAAATCAGCTTGAACATCTGGAAGTTCATGGTTCACATATTGCTGAAGCCTGGCTTGGAGAATTTTGAGTGTTACTTTACTAGCGTGTGAGATGAGTGCAATTGTGCTGTAGTTTGAGCATTCTTTGGCATTTCCTTTGTTTTGGATTGGAATGAAAACTGACTTTTTCCAGTCCTGTGGCCACTGCTGAGTTTCCCAAATTTGCAGTACTTTCACAGCATCATCTTTCAGGATTTGAAATAGCTCAACTGGAATTCCATCACCTCCACTAACTTTGTTGGTAGTGATGCTTTCTAAGGCCCACTTGAGTTCATATTCTAGGATGTCTGGCTCTAGATTAGTGATCACACCATCATGATTATCTGGGTTGAAAATCTTTTTTGTACAGTTCTTCTGTGTATTCTTGCCACCTCTTCTTAATATCTTCTGCTTCTTTTAGGTCCATACCATTTCTGTCCTTTATCGAGCCCATCTTTGCATGAAATGTTCCCTTAGTACCTCTAATGTTCTTGAAGTGATCTCTGGTCTTTCCCATTCTGTTGTTTTCCTCTATTTCTTTGCATTGATCACTGAAGAAGGCTTTTTTATCTCTTCTTTTTATTCTCTGGAACTCTGCATTCAGATGCTTATATTTTTCCTTTTCTCCTTTGCTCTTTGCCTCTCTTCTTTTCACAGTTATTTGTAAGGCCTCCCCAGACAGCCATTTTGCTTTTTTGCATTTCTTTTCCATGGGGATGGTCTTGATCCCTGTCTCCTGCACAATGTCACGAACCTCATTCCATAGTTCATCAGGCACTCTCTCTATCAGATCTTTGCCCTTAAATCTATTTCTCACTTCCACTGTATAATCATAAGGGATTTGATTTAGGTCATACCTGACTGGTCTAGCCATTTTCCCTACTTTCTTCAATTTGAGTCTGAATTTGGTAAGAAGGAGTTCATGATCTGAGCCACAGTCAGCTCTTGATTTTGTTTTTTGATGACTCTATGGAACTTCTCCATCTTTTGCTGCAGATAATATAATCAATCTGATTTCAGTGTTGACCATCTGGTGATGTCCATGTGTAGAGTCTTCTCTTGTGTTGTAGGAAGATGGTGTTTGCTATGACCAGTGCATTTTCTTGGCAAAACTCTATTAGTCTTTGCCCTGCTTCATTCCATATTCCAAGGCCAAATTTGCCTGTTACTCCAGGTGTTTCTTGACTTCCTACTTTTGCATTCCAGTCCCCTATAATGAAAAGGACATCTTTTTTGGGTGTTAGTTCTAAAAGGTCTTGTAGGTCTTCATAGAACCGTTCAGCTTCAGCTTCTTCAGCATTACTGGTTGGGGCATAGACTTGGATAACTCTGATATTGAATGGTTTGCCTTGGAAATGAACAGAAATCATTCTCTCATTTTTGAGACTGCATCCAAGTACTACATTTTGGACTCTTTTGTTGACCATGATGGCTACTCCATTTCTTCTGAGGGATTCCTGCCCACAGTAGTAGATAAAATGGGTGAGTTAAATTCACCCATTCCAGTCCATTTTAGTTCACTGATTCCTAGAATGTCAACGTTCACCTTTGCCATCTCCAGTTTGACCACTTCCAATTTGCCTTGATTCATGGACCTGACATTCCAGGTTCCTATGCAATATTGCTCTTCACAGCATCAGACCTTTCTTCTATCACCCGTCACATCCACAGCTGGATATTGTTTTTGCTTTGGCTCCATCCCTTCATTCTTTCTGGATTTATTTCTCCGCTCACCTCCAGTAGCATATTGGGTACCTACTGACCTGCGGAGTACCTCTTTCAGTATCCTATCATTTTGCCTTTTCATACTGTTCTTGGGCCTATATGTGAATGTATACGGATTTAGATAGAACTTGATGAACAATTGTTGTATCCCATGTGGTATGAACTGAAGTCACTATGTTAGTTAAAGCCAAATTTCTGGACTTTAAGCAAGGTTGAAAATTTACTTATATGAATGATGCCTTGGTAAGGATGGCTGGAAATCAGTTCTTCCAGGTATCTTTCCTTCTCCATTTAGATACATAACTATGTAGACTGTCTGCTCAATGATGTTGTCAACCTTGTAAAATGTCACCTCAGAGTTCCCAGAGGAAGGAGACAAAAGCTAGACAGTCATTTAAGTCTGATCTTAGCATGTCATCAGCCTAAAATCCAAGACCTAAGGTTCTTAATTCAGACTGATCTTCACATCAAAAAACAATCAACACAATGAAAAGATAACTTATGAAATGGGAGAAGATATTTGCAAAGCTAATTTCTAGATTATGTAAGAATTCTACAATTCAATAGCACACTTGGCCAACAGGAATATTAGAAGGTGTTTAAGTGCTCAACATCACTAATCATCAAGGAAATGTAAACTGTAACAAAATTAAGTTATTTGAGATATGTAGAAGTTAATAAATGTTTGTGGGGATGTAGAGAAAGGGGAACCCCACTACTGTTAGTGGGAATGTACATGTATTAAGCCACTATGGAAAATATTATGAAGGTTTCTCAAAAAATTAAAAGTAAAACTGCCATGTGATTCAGGAGTTTCATTTCTTTATTATATCCAAGAATCTGAAATCAGGAACCTGTTGAGATATTATTCAGAACACAGGAAATGTGTAAATAAACTAAATGACAGTTGATTCATGAAAGGATAAAAAAATACCCCATAACACACACACACACACACACACACACATACACATATATGGAATGGCACATTATATATATTAGAATAGTATAATATAATGCAATATTATTCAATGATATAAAAGAAGGGAGTCCTATCATTTGTGATAATATAGAATGAAGGGATTTTAAGTGCATTATGCTAAGTGAAATAAGCAGAAATAGAAAGACAATACTATTTGATCTCATTTATATGTGAAATTTAAAAGAAAACTCGGAAGCAGAGAGTGGAATGTTGATTGCCAAGTGCTGATGGATGGCAGAAATTGGAGGATGTTGTTCAAAGGGTAGATAAATCTCCTGATAAGATAAACAAGGTTTGGGCATCTGATGTACAGGATGGTGACAACAGTTAACAATATTGTAATATATACTGAAAGTTTCCTAGAGAGTAGATGTTAAATGCTCTCACCTCATGCACACAGAGTATAATTATGTGAGGTGATGGATGCATTGCATGCATGTGTGCTTATTTGCTTCAGTTGTGTCTGACTTTCTGCCAGGCTCCTCTGTCCATGGGACTCTCCAGGCAAGAATACTGGAGTGGCTTGCCATTTCCTTCTCCAGATGGATGCATTAACTAACTTTATAATGACAATTTCTTCATAGTACATATGTATATTGTATATGTGTATATATACTGTTGTTATTGTGTTCAGTCATGTCTGATTCTTTGCGACCCCATGGACTGCAGACTGCCAGGCTTCTCTGTTCATGGAATTTTCCAGGCAAGAGTACTGGAGTGGGTTGCTATTTCCTTCTCCAGGGGATCTTCTCAACCCAGGGATCAAACCAGCATCTCTTGCATCTTCTGCATTGGCAGGCAGATACTTTTTCCACTGTGCCATCTGGGAATATATGCATGCATATATTTCACAATATGTATCTATATAAAATCATTATCAAGTTTGAAACAAACTAGGATGTGTGTGTGTTAATTGCTCAGTGGTGCCTGACTGTTTTCAATGTCCTGGACTGTAGCCCACCAGGCTCCTATATCCGTGGAATTTTCCAAGCAAGAATATTGGAGGGGGTTGCCATTTCCTTCTCCAGGGTCCTTAAACTTACACAATGTTACATGTCAATTGCATCTCAATAAAGCTGGAAATATATATTATGAATTAAAAAGGGAAGACTTAAGAGCTGAAGACATTATATTTATTCCACATAAACTTACATATATATATACCCCCCCCAATGGGAGCAGGATAAAATTATATTCTTGTTCACAAAGAAAGTCTATAGTGATTCTTCTAGTGTGAAAGTGAAGTCAATCAGTCATGTCGGACTCTTTGAGACCCCATGGACTGTAGCCTACCAGGCTCCTCAGTCCACGGAATTCTCCATGGACTGGAGTGGGCTGCCATTTCCTTCTCCAAGGGATCTTCCCAACCCAGGGATCAAACCCAGGTCTCCAGCACTGCAGGGAAGTGCTGAGCCACCATCTGAGCCACCAGGGAAGCCACTCTTTTAGTGTAGCCCTCTTAAAGATTTTGTAGACTTTTCAAAATTGAAGTTTACCTCATTTAACAAGGGCCACATCCACAAACATCTTGTGAATAACCCTTCTCAGGTTTTGGTTAAAATTTGTCAGCAGTAGGATAATATCCTTAAGCCCTTTAGAAACAATTTTATGTAGTTAAACTGTTTATAAGACACATCTTAAGTCCTTCTGAAGTGAACTGAACTGAAATGAAGTCTCTCAATCGTGTCTGATGCTTTGCAATCCCATGGACTGGAGCCTGGAGCTTGGTAGGCTACAGTCCATGGAATGTTCTAGGCAAGAATCCTGGAGTGGGTTATTTCCTTCTCCAGGGGATCTTCCCTACCCAGGGATCGAACCCAGGTCTGCTGCATTGCAGGCAGACGCTTTACCGTCTGAGCTACTAGGGAAGCCCCAAGTCATTCTGAAGTCTTAACAAATAGTCTTATATTTACAATTTTGAGACAACATTTATCTTGATGCCATTTTTTCTAAGAGATTTTGACTCTTTTGAAAGACTGGGAATAGGAACCAGCTCCATTTTTATGGAAAAATAAGTACAGACTCCTTTTTTTTTTTCAGAATTCTGCTTGAAAATTTGAGTTACTTTAGTGACTCATCTCTCTTTACTCATTATTTATCACAACTTACACTTCTAAAAGAAACAGCTGGCACTTTCAATATTATAATTGGAAATCTTAATCAAAGTACCTGTTTCTATTTTCCAGTTACTGTAGGTGATGGTATGGCCAAACCTTTCCAGGAAAGATAACAGTTCCCTTGTAAACCTTTAATTACAGACTCTTCAAAACCCTTCCAGCTGCTATCAGTCTTCTGGTACCAAGCCAATGCCACATGCTTTAAATTTTTGTTATGGAAGCACCTTTCCCTTTTTTCCCTGATTATCTTTTGCTACATGCATAAGACTACATTTTCTTGACTTAAAACTATCATTTTATTTATCTCAAAATTTTGTGGGCCAAGAATTCAGGCAGAGATTGACTGGATATTTCTTCTGCTTCAGATGTCATAGACTGAAGTCACTCTGTGCTATTCAGCTGATAACTGGATGCCCTGTAGGATCCAGGACAACTTAATCTATATGTGTGGTATCTTGGAAGTGCTGGCTGGAAGGGACCCATGGGGTTTCTCGCCCTATATATTTAGATGCAATTCAGCTAATTCTCTTCAGTAGAATAGTCAGACTTTTGACATGATGCTCAGAGATCCCAGTGGAAGGCAGTAGAAAGTGTCACACCAGTTAAGAACTTATCCCCAAATTAGTGTACTCCTATTTTCACCATCTTCTGTTGTTCAAAGCAGTTAGATACCCTGCCCAGGTTTGAGTTGGTGGAGAAATAGATGACATCATGTGATTTTAAAGTGACAAAGTCACATTGTGCTAACAGCACATGGGATAGGTGATGTTGTATTAATTTTCTTTAATTTTTATTTTTACTTTAGTTTACTTTACAATACTGTATTGGTTTTGCCATACATTGACATGAATCCGCCACGGGTGTACATGAGTTCCCAATCCTGAAACCCCCTCGCACCTCCCACCCCATATCATCTCTCTGGATCATCCCCGTGCACCAGCCCCAAGCATCCTGTATCCTGTATCGAACATAGACTGGCGATTCATTTCTTACATGATAGTATAAATGTTTAAGTGCCATTCTCTCAAATCATCCCACCCTCTCCCTCTCCTTCAGAGTCCAAAAGTCCATTATATACATCTGTGTCTCTTTTGCTGTCTCGCATACACGGTCATCATTACCATCTTTCTAAATTCCATATATATGTGTCAGTATACTGTATTGATGTTTTTCTTTCTGGCTTATTTCATTCTGTATAATAGGCTCCAGTTTCATCCATCTAATTAGAATGGATTCAAATGTATTCTTTTTAATGGCTGAGTAACACTCCATTGTGTATATGTATCCATTCATCTGCTGATGGACATCTAAGTTGTTTCCATGTTCTGGCTATTATAACCAGTGCTGCAATGAACATTGGGTTATATGTGTCTCTTTCAATTCTGGTTTCCTTGGTGTGTATGTCCAGCAGTGGGATTGCTGGGTCATATGGCAGTTCTATTTACAATTTTTTTAAGGAATCTCAACACTGTTCTCCATAGTGGCTGTACTAGTTTGCATTCCCACTAACAGTGTAGGAGGGTTCCCACTTCTCCACACCCTCTCCAGCATTTACTGCTTGCAGACTTTTGGATCGCAGCCATTCTGACTGGTGTGAAACGGAACTTCATTGTGGTCTTGATTTGCATTTCTGTGATAATGAGTGAAGTTGAGCATCTTTTCATGTTTTTGTTAGCCATCCGTATGTCTTCTTTGGGGAAATGTCTATTTAGTTCTTTGGCCCATTTTCTGATTGGGTCGTTTATTTTTCTGGAATTGAGCTGCATGTGTTGCTTGTATATTTCTGAGATTGGTTGTTTGTCAGTTGTTTCATTTGCTATTATTTTCTCCCATTCAGAAGGCTGTCTTTTCACCTTGCTTATATTTTCCTTTGTTGTGCACAAGCTTTTAATTTTAATTAGATCCCATTTGTTTATTTTTGCTTTTATTTCCAGAATTCTGGGGGGTGGATCATAGAGGAACCCACTGTGATTTATGTCGGAGAGTGTTTTGCCTATGTTCTCCTCTAGGAGTTTTATAGTTTCTGGTCTTACATTTAGATCTTTAATCCATTTTGAATTTATCTTTGTGTATGGTGTTAGAGAGTGTTCTAGTTTCACTCTTTTACAAGTGGTTGACCAGTTTTCCCAGCACCACTCATTAAAGAGATTGTCTTTACTTCATTGTATATTCTTGCCTCCTTTGTCGAAGATAAGGTGTCTATAGGTGTGTGGATTTATCTCTGGGCTTTCTATTTTGTTCCGTGTATCTATATTTCTGTCTTTGTGCCAGTACCATACTGTCTTGATGACTGTGGCTTTGTAGTAGAGCCTCAAGTCAGGAAAGTTGTTTCTTCTAGTTCCATTCTTCTTTATCAAGATTGCTTTGGCTATTCGAGGTTTTTTGTATTTCCATACAAATCTTGAAATTATTTGTTCTAGTTCTGTGAAAAATATCACTGGTAGCTTGATAGGGATTGCACTGAATCTGTAGATTGCTTTGGGTAGTATACTCCTTTTCACTATATTGATTCTTCCGATCCATGAACATGGTAGATTTCTCCATCTATTAGTGCCCTCTTTGATTTCTTTCATCAGTGTTTTATCATATTCTATATATGTCTTTAGTTTCTTTCAGTAGATATATTCCTAAGTATTTCATTCTTTTCGTTGCAATGGTGAATGGAATTGTTTCCTTAATTTCTTTTTCTACTTTCTCATTATTAGTGTATAGGAGCGCAAGACATTTCTGTGTATTGATTTTATATCCTGCAACTTTACTGTATTCATTGATTAGCTCTAGTAATTTTCTGGTAGAGTCTTTAGGGTTTTTCTATGTAGAGGATCATGTCATCTGCAAACAGTGAGAGTTTTACTTCTTCTTTTCCAATTTGGATTCCTTTTATTTCTTTTCCTGCTCTGATAGCTGTGGCCAAAATTTCCAGGACTATGTTGGATAGTAGCGGTGAAAGTGGGAACCCTTGTCTTTTCCCTGACTTTAGGGGAAATGCTTTCAGTTTTTCACCATTGAAGACAATGTTTGCTGTGTGTTTGTCATATATAGCTTTTATTATGTTGAGGTTTGTTCCTTCTATTCCTGCTTTCTGGAGAGTTTTTATCACAAATGGGTGTTGAATTTTGTCAAAGGGCTTCTCTGCATCTATTGAGATAATCATATGGCTTTTATTTTTCAATTTGTTAATGTGGTGAATTACATTGATTGATTTGTGGATAGTTAAGAATCCTTGCATTCCTGGGATAAAGCACACTTGGTCATGGTGCATGATCTTTTTAATGTGTTGTTGGATTCTAATTGCTATAATTTTGTTGAGGATGTTTGCATCTATGTTCATCAGTGATATTGGCCTGTAGTTTTCTTTTTTTTGTGACATCTTTGTCAGGTTTTGGGATTAGGGTGATGGTGGCCTCATAGAATGAGTTTGGAAGTTTACCTTCCTCTGCAATTTTCTGGAAGAGTTTGACTAGGATAGGTGTCAGCTCTTCTCAAAATTTTTGGTAGAATTCAGCTGTGAAGACATTTGGACCTGGGCTTTTGTTTGCTGGAAGATTCCTGATTACAGTTTCAATTTCCATGCTTGTGATGAGTCAGTTAATATTTTCTATTTCTTCCTGGTTCAGTTTTGGAAAGTTGTACTTTTCTAAGAATTTGTCCATTTTGTCCACGTTGTCCATTTTATTGGCATATAATTGCTGATAGTAGTCTCTTATGATCCTTTGTATTTCTGTGTTGTCTGTAGTGATCTCTCCATTTTCATTTCTAATTTTATTGATTTTATTTTTCTCTCTTTGTTTCTTGATGAGTGTGGCTAATGGTTTGTCAATTTTATTTGTCCTTTCAAAGAAACAGCTTTTGCCTTTGTTGATTTTTGCTATGGTCTCTTTTGTTTCATTTGCATTTATTTCTGCCCTAATTTTAAGATTTCTTTCCTCCTACTAACTCTGGGGATCTCCATTTCTTCCTTTTCTAGTTGTTTTAGGTGTAGATTTAGCTTATTTATTTGACTTTTTTCTTGTTTCTTGAGGTATACCTGTATTGCTATGAACTTTCCTCTTAGCACTACTTTTATAGTGTCCCACAGGTTTTGAGTTGTTGTGTTTTCATTTTCATTCATTTCTATGCATATTTTTGATTTCTTTTTTGATTTCTTCTATAATTTGTTGGTTATTCAGAAGTGTGTTGTTCAGCCTTCATATGTTGGAGTTTTTAATAGTTTTTCTCCTGTAATTGAGATCTAATCTTAATGCATTGTGGTCAGAAAAGAAGCTTGGAATGATTTTGATTTTTTTTTTTTAATTTATCAAGGTTAGATTTATGGCCCAGGATGTGATCTATCCTGGAGAAGGTTCCATGCACATTTGAGAAAAAGGTGAAATTCATTGTTTTGGGGTGAAATGTCCAATAGATATCAATTAGGTCTAACAGGTCTATTGCATCATTTAAAAATATGGAATACTTCAAGAATTTGCATGTCATCCTTGAACAGCGGTCATGCTAATCTTCTCTGTATTGTTCCAATTTTAGTATTTGTGCTTCCTAAGTGAGCACTCTATTATTTTTTTAAAAAAATACAAGCATCTGCATATCTAAAGGGCATGTTAAAAGATTTTTTTTTTTGCTTATATTTTTTTCAAGTGTGTGCCATTTTCATTTTATGCAGATTACACTATCACAAGACAGTTCAATTGACATAGCTACAAGCCAGGATGACATCTGGAATCCTAAAGCTGAAGAATGAGCTCTGGAAGTATCAGTGAGTTAAAATAATTCGAGTAGACTTCAACAAAAGTCTAACATGATGGGGATGCATGTAGTATCTAACTTAATCTTCACAAGAATACTCTAACAGTAAATGAACAATTTTCCATGAGACACTAAGTTTTTGTGAGGTGAAATAGTATGCCCAAAGTCCCATACCTGTTAAAAGGGAGAAATAAGATGCTAACTCAGGTTTTTCTCACTCTAAATCTTTCTTCTTTCTCATTCACTGTTCCTCCTTCTGACACACTGCTGTTCACCCAAAAGGCATAGCATACATTTCACCTCCTGACACCATGTATAACACGGAGGAAGACATCTATTTGGTTAAATTTTATAGATTGGCCAGCTAGTGGATGGGACTGGGTCCTACGACTAAAAAGCTAGAGGGAGAATTTCAAAACAAAGCTTGCCAGTACCAGTGTCCTGTTGTAGGATACCTCCCCAAAATAGCCACTATCAGCACCTATCTCCCCAAAGTGAGTCCCAATTGCTTCCTGCCTCTCTGGGAGACTCTCTCTAAGATCAATAAGTGGGTTTGACTCAATCTCCTTTCAAGTTTCTGTCACTTTAGTATTTGTAATGCACTGTCTTATAAGGAGTGACTATGATCTCACTTTATCAAAAAGGTCAATCTTGTCAAAGCTATGGTTTTTCCAGTAGTCATGTACGGATGTGAGAGTTGGATATAAAGAAAGCTGATTGCTGAAGAATAGATAATTTTGACCCATGGTGTTGGAGAAGACTCTTGAGAGTCCCTTGGACTGCAAGGAGATCCAACCTGTCCTCAGAATGTTCAGAAAATCAATTCTGAACATTCATTGGAAGAACTGATGCTGAAACCAATACTCCAACACTTTGGCCACTGATGCAAAGAACTGACACATTGGAGAAGACCCTGATGCTGGGAAATGTTGAAGGCAGGAGGAGAAGGGGAAGGCAGAGGATGAAATGGTTGGATGACATCACTGACGCAATGGACATGAGTTTGAGTAGGCTCCGGAGTTGGTGATGGACAGGAAATTCTGGCGTGCTGCAGTCCAGGGGGCCACACAGAGTCAGACACGACTGAGAGACTGAACTGAAACTGAATGACCTTACTTATTTTATTAAAATTGTTTAACTTTATTATAAAAATAGGTGATCTCTGTAGGAAGGAACTTTTATATGATTTTCCCCCTGTTTTATTAATTATTGTGTCCTCACTGATAGTATAGTTCCTGATATTAAACAGATACATTAAATTTTAAAAATAGATAAATAATCATTACATCTAAATCAATTAAATTGTTTATATATCTATCCAAACTCCAAGGCAGAATACATTTAATATTAAATAAAAGGAAAGAAAAGCTTGCTGTAGGTGGTTAGAAACTATGTTTCTAATACAATATTGTAAAGTAAAATAAAATAAATAAATAAATGTAAAAAGCCTAACTGGATCAGAATAATTGGGCTAATATTTTATTCTAATTTGCAATAACTTCCAAATGATTCTAAAACTATTTTTTCCTTAATATTATGCTTTTTGATCCTATCTACATGATTTGACCCACCAGTATCTTTACAAGTACATGTATTTTTAAAACTTTGTGGAAAATCCCAGTGAATTTAATTAAGCATAAGTCAGTCTTGGATACATTCCAATTCTAAGACTCAATATGAGAAAAAAAGAGAAAGACTCAAGTGTAAATGTGGTTAAAAATGATAAAATATCCTGATCTTTGCCCATATCAGGAAAAAGATCTTATCCTTGTAAGAACTGATATAAAAATTTTAGGATGTCCTTGGCTAGGCCTTTAGGCATTTAGGCCTTTAGGCATTGCATAAAAAAGGACAAGAATATTTTTTATGTCTCAAGTCAGCTATTCTGGATGATATAATGAAAAAGGCTGAATAATTGGATGCCATTTTTCTATCTTGAGATTAGTAGGAAAAGAAGTAACTAGAGACATTTTTCCTGAAAACGGTTAGTTGTTCTTCCTGTGTCAAAAGGGCATTTATTTGTCTTTGATAAATTATCCCAACTTGGCATATTGTGTACATAGTTTGTGCATGTGTATGTGTGTGTTCATGCAGCATGGAATTTCATTTTAAATTTTACACTGCAAATGAAAACAATCTTCTGAATAATCAGAGAATTCCATGAATGAAATGGACAGACAGTGGAATGAAATAAAAATCAACCTCAAATAATAATGTAGTATTTTACCATCTAGCATTTAACTTGATAAAATAAGGTATTTCAGGTCCTATGAGTGAGTTAAAAATTCTTCCTTCAGATTGTGAATAAGGATCCAGAAGGTAAAACTAAAGAACCAGTGGGAAGTGGGCTTCCCCATTGTGTGGCTTTATTATGTAAGAAACTAAATTACTCTGAAATAAATCAAACTTAGATTTAATTCTAGCTTTATTACTTTAAAAAGTGCAACCTTTGGAAAATTATATGCTCTGAGCCTTAGTTTCTTCAACTGAAATGGGGACTATATATCTTGTTACCATAAATTTTCACATGACATATTGAATTGTGAGGGCATGTTTGCAGTCCCCTTTAGGAGTTTTAAGAAGTGGCTGATTTAATCAGAACAAGATCTAAAGAGAATTATATGAGCTTCTTCAAGAAAACAGTATTCTTGAGGTCAGAATAAAAGTGGAAGACATGGGCAGGAGGATGTTTCAGTGATCCAGGAAGAAAACCTGTGGGGGAGTAAGTCTCGTAAGGAAAGATCAAATTTGTGACATATTTTGGAAGTGAGACAACAGGATTAAAATCATCAATAAACAATCTGAGAGTAATAAATCAGTGAAGAACACTCTGAGATTTTTCTGTTTTCCCTCGGCAATTACTAGGAAGGTTGCTACTGCTACTGCTGCTAAGTTGCTTCAGTCGTGTCTGACTCTGTGCAACCCCATAGCTGGCAGCCCACCAGGTTCCCCCGTCCCTGGGATTCTCCAGGCAAGAACACTGGAGTGGGTTGCCATTTCCTTATCCAATGTATGAAAGTGAAAAGTGAAAGTGAAGACGCTCAGTCGTATCCAACTCTTAGCGACCCCATGGACTGCAGCCTACCAGGCTCCTCCATCCATGGGATTTTCCAGGCAAGAGTAATGGAGTGGGTTGCCATTGCCTTCTCCACAAGGAAGGTAGTACCATTTAATTTCTTATATTGTGAAAATTTTAAAATATATTTTTTATACTAGGTTGATATCCAATTGTATATATCCTAAACTGGAGAGGCTGCCTACACAAAGTGGGAAATAAGTGGGCAGATAGGTGCTAGAGATACAACGTTAATTTGTTTAGCATGTATTGGTCAGGAAAAGAAGGAATATCTAATTAAAGACCCTAAAGAGTCTCAATGTGGTTTGAGAAAATTCAGGATGGTAATGTTCTATTTATTTGAGCTACTCACAGTGAATTTATAAATTAGTTAAAGTGATCTCATGTGTGATACATTTGTGACTTTATATATGGTATACCTTTTTAAGGAGTTCGCTTCTCATCTTCTCTTCTTGTTTCAATTTCCCTTTAAAATTCACCTAAAGTATTTGCTTCCTTTGGGAAACATTTTCCAGTTTCAGTTTCATTGATAAATTCCTACACTGTTACACTTAGCTTGTGTAAACATACACTCTTATAATGGTACTTACTATGTGTGCCTCGAATTTTCTGATTCTGATGGTAGGGAGCTTTGCCTTATTCTACTTGGTAATCACAATATCTATATCTATAATCCACACATATTCTTTTAATTGAATGGATGAAGAAATGAAATTTCTAATGCATTAGGGTTTCACCAGTGGCTCGGAGTACATCATAAGAAATGCTGGGCTGGAAGAAACACAAGCTGGAATTAAGATTGCCAGGAGAAATAGCAATAACATCAGATATGCAGATGACACCACCTTTATGGCAGAAAATGAAGAGGAACTAAAAAGCCGCTTGATGAAAGTGAAAGAGGAGAGTGAAAAAGTTGGCTTAAAGCTCAACATTCAGAAAACTAAGATCATGGCATCTGGTCCCAACACTTCAAGGGAAATAGATGGGGAAACAGTGGAAATAGTGTCAGACTTTATTTTGGGGGGCTCAAAAATCACTGCAGATGGTGATTGCAGCCATGAAATTAAAAGACGCTTACTCCTTGGAAGGAAAGTTATGACCAATCTAGACAGCATATTCAAAAGCAGAGACATTACTTTGCCAACTAAGGTCTGTCTAGTCAAGGCTATGGTTTTCCCAGTAGTCATGTATGGATATGAGAGCTGGACTGTGAATAAAGCTGAGCAATGAAGAACTAATGCCTTTGAAATGTTGTGTTGGAGAAGACTCTTGACAGTCCCTTGGACTGCAAGGAGATCCAACCAGTCCATTCTGAAGGAGATCAGCCGTGGGATTTCTTTAGAAGGAATGATGCTAAAGCTGAAACTCCAGTACTTTGGCCACCTCATGTGAAGAGTTGACTCACTGGAAAAGGCTTTGATGCTGGGAGAGATTGAGGGCAGGAGGAGAAGGGGATGACAGAGGATGAGATGGCTGGATTGCATCACTGACTCAATGGACCTGAGTTTAAATGAACTCCAGGAGTTGGTTATGGCCAGGGAGGCCTAGCGTGCTGCAATTCATGGGGTCTCAAAGAGTCAGACACAACTGAGTGACTGAACTGAACTGAACTGAAGTGGCTCAGTGGGTAAAGAATCCAACTACAATGCAGGAGATGCAGGCAGACACAAGTTCAATCCTCAGGTTGGGAAGGAAGAAGGTTCCTGGAGAAGAAAATAGCAACCCACTCCAGTGTTCTGTCCTGGTGAATCCCATGGAGAGAGGAGCCTGGTGGACAACAGTCCATAGGGTCACAAAAATTTCACGTTACCAAAGTGACAGCATGCAGAAATCCAATAATGCATTAAATTTTTCTTTCTCCTTGTTTTACAGGTATACTTCTAATAGGTTAACTCAGCTCCTCTCCAGACTAGATGTAACCAAGGAACAATATATCTTACTTTGTCTTCCTGGGCTTCACACAGAATCCAAAGGAGTGAAAAGTTATTTTTGTTCTGTTCTTGTTCCTCTACATTTTGACCATGGTGGGAAATTTGCTCATCATCACAACTATAATAGTCAGTAAGATCCTGAACTCACCAATGTACTTTTTTCTTTATATTTACAATTAAATCATTCATAGATTTAGTTTTTTTTGCTCTTCTATTTCCCCAAGATTTATTTCCTACTTATTCTTTGGGAATAATACCATATCTTTCCAATCCTGTATGATCCAGCTGTTTACAGAGCACTTTTTTGGTGCATCAGAGATCATCCTTCTGCTGGTGATGGCCTATGACTGCTATGTGGCCATCTGTAAGCCCTTACATTATTTGGTGATCATGAGGCAGAGGGTGTGTGTTGTGATGCTGGTGATGTCCTGGGTTGGAGGTTTCTTGCATTCAGTAATTCAATCTGGCACTATCTATGGGCTCCCATTCTGTGGCTCCTATACTGACACCTATGTGATTGGCATCTTAGTTGTGGCCAATGGAAGACTGATCTGCTCTATAGTGTTTCTGCCCTTACTCGTCTCCTGTGGAGTCATCCTACACTCTCTGAAGAACCTGAGTCAGGAACAGAAGCAGAAAACACTCCAGACCTGTGGTTCCCACATCGCTGTGGTTGTCTGCTTCTTTGTTCCCTGTATTTTCATGTATGCGAGACCTGCTAAGAGGTTACCCATTGACAAATCATTGAGTGTGTTGTTTTCAGCCATAACTCCCATGCTGAACCCATTAATTTACAGTTAAAAAATTCTGAGATGACTAATGCTATGAAGAAGCTCTGGAGAGAAACAAAAAATATCACATAAAGTGGTAAATCCAATATGAAGAAGCTAATTTAGCATTAGAGCCAATCTTTTTGGATTGTAGAAGTTTACAAAGTGATACAAATGTCTTTTTCTCTAAAGGAGTTATGATATTTACAATTAAAGAATGGACTAAATTTGCTCTGCTATTAACAGTTTCTCTTTTAGACTGTAAACTTCATAATGTCTGGTTTGGCTCAGCATCTAAAGAAGCAGCATGCATTTACAATAGGCAGTCAATAAATCATATGCAATGAATTAATCTATGGAATTTATATATATTTCCAATAACTTTTACTTAATTTCTGTTTTTACTTTATTATTGTATCATTCTTAACGTTATTGTCAGCAGTCTTGTATTTTTATGTTCATTTTTTTTATTTTGCTAGATAAAATATTTAATATTATGTAGACTATTATCTTCAATCAATTTCATTTGTGTTAAAAATTACATTTTAAATGAATCAGTTCAGTTCAGCTCATTTCAATCCCTCAGTCCTGTCTGACTCTTTGCATCCCCATGGACTGCAGCACACTATGCTCTCCTGTCCATCACCAACTCCAGAAGCTTGATCAAGCTCATGTCCATTGAGTCGGTGATGCCATCCAACCATCTAATCCTCTGTCGTCCCCTTCTCCTCCTGCCCCCTACTCCCTCCCAGAATCAGAGTCTTTTCCAATGAGTTAACTCTTCGCATGAGGTGGCCAAAGTACTGGAGTTTCAGCTTTAGCAGCATTCCTTCCAAAGAACACCCAGGACTGATCTCCTTTAGAATGGATTGGTTTGATCTCCTTGCAGTCCAAGGGACTCTCAAGAGTCTTCTCCAACACCACCGTTAAAAAGCATCAGTTTTTCAGCACTTAGCTTTCTTTATGGTCCAACTCTCACATCCATACATGACTACTGGGAAAACCATAGCTTTGACAATATGTACATTTATTGGCAAAGAAATGTTTCAGCTTTTTAATATGCTGTCTATGTTGGTCATAGTTTTTCTTCCAAGGAGCAATCATCTCTTAATTTCATGGCTGCAGTCACCATCTGCAGTGATTTGGAGCCCAATAGAATAAAGTCTATTATTGTTCTGTTGTTTCCCCATCTATTTACCATGAAGTGATGGGACTAAATGCCATGATCTTCGTTTTTTGAAAGTTGAGTTTTAAGCCACCTTTTTCACTCTTCTCTTTCAATTTCCTCAAGAGGCTCTTAATTCCTTTTACTTTCTGAAATAAGGGTGGTGTCATCTGCATATCTGAAGTTATTGATATTTCTCCCTGCAATCTTGATTCCAGCTTGTTCTTCATCCAGCCCAGCATTTTGCATGATGTACTCTGCATGTAAGTTAAATGAGTAGGGTGATATTTAATGGACTATTTTAGATTTTTAAGTAAGAAACAGAAAATATAATGGCTAATAAATAGCAACCATGTAAAAAGGAATGTGTAGAATAAAACTCCTTTCCATACCAAATCAAATTCTCCCAGTTGTTCCAGATGCATCCCTCTGTTCCTAAAATTCTTCAAGCAAAAATTTTTCAAAAATAAGTATATGTGCATATATCGATTTGTTATAATGTCTCTCTGTATAGATGTTGCATTTTACTAGTCCTTCTCCTCAACCAATATACACATTTAAAATGTTAATGTTCATATTTATTGCCAAAATGGCATATATGACCTTCAATAAATTCACTACTCCCCTAACTCTGGAATGTGTATATTTGATTACATTGTTAAAAATCAGTAATTGATAAGCATTGCTGGTATATGACAGTCTTAAAATTTAAATTGTGTTTGATTTGTATGCTTTAAATACAAATAAATAGGTTTAAATTTCGGCATCTCTTCGCATCTTAAAATCATGGAAATTCCTTTTTATGATTTGCTTGTGAAAGGATTTCACATGTTTTATTTGACTGCTGATCTCTTTCCATACTGTTCTTATTATTTAAATAAATACTAAGGAAAGCATCCCATTTACCATGTGTGTTGAATTATTATGTTTTCAGTTTATGCTTTGTTTGACTTGATTTATATCCATAGGGTGCAGAATATCTTGGGTCGAGTAGAATTATATTGACATTTGTGTATTTAAATCTGTCAATATTTTAATCTTTTATGATTTGCTAAGAAAGAATTTTCCTATTACAATTTTACCAAAATATTCTCCCATATTTGTAAACTTTTAATTTTTAAGTCTTTAAAAATATATGACCCATCTTCACTTTGATATAAAGTATTAAGTAGGGATTACATTTTAATTGTTTTTGAAAATATCCATGTTTATGTATGTATTATATAGATATAGATGTATAATATATAATATATGTGTAGATGTATAATAGATAATATATAATATAGATGCATATTTTTTCTCATTACTTGATATTCAAACTTTGTATTGTACAATATGCTGTGTTTGGATTAAAAAAACAGGGCTTTATTGACTTCTAGTGATCTCTCTCTCTCTCTCTTTTTAATTGAGGGACAATTGCTATATAGAATTCTGTTGTTTTCTGACAAACCTCAACCATGAATCAGCCATAGGTATCCATATATACCCTCCCTTTTGAAGCTCCCTCCCATCTCCCTCACCACCACACCCCTCTAGGTTGATACAGAACCCCTGTTTGAATTTCCTGGGCCATACAGCAAATTCCCATTGACTATCTACATATTTTAATGTAAGTTTCCATGTCACTCTTTCCATACATCTTACCCTTTCCACATCTCTCCCTATGTCCATAAGTCTATTCTCTATGTCTGTTTCTCCATTGCTGCCCAGAAAATAAATTCTTCAGTACCATTTTTCTAGATTCCATATATATGCAGTAGAATATGATATGTATCTTTCTCTTTCTGACTCATTTCACTCTGTATGATAAGTTCTAGGTTCATCAGCCTCATTAGAGCTGACTCAAAGTTGTTCCTTTTTATGGCTGAATAATGACAATTGCTTCCAGGTTCTTGCTATTGTAAATTGTGGTGCAATGAACAATGGGATACATATGTCTTTTTCAATTTTGGTTCACTCGGGGTATATGCCTAGGAATGGGATTGCTAGGTCATATGGTGGTTTTTGTCTAGTTTTTTAAAGAATCTCCATACCATTTTTCCTAATGTCTGTATCAATTTACATTCCCACCAACAGTGCAAGAGTGCTCCCTTTTCTCCACACCCTTTCCCGCATTTATTGTTTGTAGACTTTTTGATAATGTCCATTCTGACTGGTGTGAGGTGATATCTCATTGTAGCTTTGATTTTCATTTCTCTAATAATGAGCAATGATGAGGATCTTTTCATGGGTCTGTTAGCCATCTATATGTCTTTTTGGAGAAATGTCTGTTTAGGTCTTTTTCCCATATTTTCGTTGGGTTGTTTGTTTTTCTGGCATTGAGTTGTATGAGCTGGTTGTATAGTTTGGAATTAATCCTTTGTCAGTTGTTTCATTTGCTATTATTTTCTCCCAATCTGTGGGTTGTCTTTTCACCTTGTTTATAGTTTCCTTTGCTGTGCAAAAAAATTTAAGTTTAATCAGGTCTCACTTGTTTACTTTTGTTTTTATTTCCATCACTCTAAGAGGTGGGTCATAGAGGATCTTGCTTTTACTTATGTCATTGAGTGTTCTGCTTGTTTTCCTCTAAGAGTTTTATAGTTTCTGATCTTACATTTAGGTCTTTAATCCACTTTGAGTTTATACTTGTGTATGGTGTTAGGAAGTATTCTAACTTCATTCTTTAACATGTAGCTATCCAGTTTTCCTGGCACCATTTATTGAAGAGGTTGTTTTTGCCCCATTGTATATTATTGCCTCCTTTGTCAAGCATAAGGTACCCATAGGTGCATGGGTATATTTCTGGGCTTTCTATTTTGTTCCATTGGTCTATATTTCTATTTTTGTGCGAGTATCATACTGTCTGGATGACAGCTCACTTCAGTTCATTTCAATTGCTCAGTTGAGTCCAATTCTTTATGACCCCATGAACCACAGCACACCAGGCCTCCCTCTCCATCATCAACTCCCGGAGATTATGCAAACTCATGTCCATTGAGTCGGTAATGCTATCCAACCATCTCATTCTCTGTTGTCCCCTTCTCCTCCTGCCTTCAATCTCTCCCAACATCAGGGTCTTTTTAAATGAGTCAGCTCTTCACATTAGGTGGCCAAAGTATTGGAGTTTCAGCTTCAACACCAGTCCTTCCAATGAGCACCCAGGACTGATTTTCCTTAGGATGGACTGGTTAGATGTCCTTACAGTCCAGGGTACTCTCAATAGTCTTCTCCAACACCACAGTTCAAAAGCATCAATTCTTCGGTGCTCAGCTTTCTTCATAAGCCAAATCTCACATCCATACATGACTCCTGGAAAAAAATATAGCCTTGACTAGATGGACCTTTGTTGACAAAGTAATGTCTCTGCTTTTGAATAAACTATCTAGCTTGGTCATAACTTTCCTTCCAAGTAATAAGCGTCTTTTAATTTCATGGCTACAGTCAGCATCTGCCATGATTTTGGAGCCAAAAAAATAAAGTTTGACACTGTTTCCACTGTTTCCCCATCCATTTACCATGAAGTGATGGGACCAGATGCCATGATCTTCGTTTTCTGAATGTTGAGCTTTAAGCCAACTTTTTCACTCTCCACTTTCACTTTCATCAAGAGGCTCTTTAGTTCCTCTTTACTTTCTGTGATTAGGGTGATATCATCTGCTTATCTGAGATTGTGGATATTTCTCCTACAATTCTTGATTCAGGCTTGTAATTCATTCAGCCCAGAATTTTGCATTATGTGCTCTGCATATAAGTCAAATAAAAAGGGTGAGCATATACAGCCTTGCTGAATTCCTTTCCCAATTTGGAACCAGTCCATTGTTCCACATCTGGTTCTAACTATTGGTTCTTGCCTCCATGCAGGTTTCTCAAGAGACAGGAAAGGTGGCGTGGTACTCCCATCTCTTCAAAAATCTTCCGTGTTTTGATCCATAAAATCGAAGACCACAAATCATAGTCAATGAAGCAGAAGTAGATGTTTTTCTGGAACTCCCTTGTTTTCTCCATAGTCCAGTGATGTTGTCAACTTGAACTCTGTTTCCTCCTCCTCTTAGTTTTTTTTTTTTTTTAATTTTTATTTTTACTGTATTTTACTTTGCAATACTATATTGATTTTGCCATACATTGACATGAATCCACCACAGGTGTACATGAGTTTCCAAACATGAACCCCCCTCACACCTCCCACCCCATATCATCTCTATGGATCATTCCCGTGCACCATCCCCAAGCATCCTGTATCCTGCATTGAACATAGACTGGCGACTCATTTATTACATGATAGTATGCATATTTCAATGCCATTCTCCCAAAACATCCCACCCTCTCCCTCTCCCACAGAGTCCAAAAGTCTGCTCTACACATCTGTGTCTCTTTTGCTGTCTTGCATATAGGGTCATCATTACCATCTTTCTAAATTCCATATATATGTGTTAGTATACTGTATTGGTGTTTTTCTTTCTGGCTTACTTCACTCTGTATAATCAGCTCCAGTTTCATCCATCTAATTAGAATTGATTCAAATGTATTTTTTTTATGGCTGAGCAATACTCCATTGTGTATATGTACCACAGCTTTCTTATCCATTCATCTGCTAATGAACATCTAGGTTGTTTCCATGTCCTGGCATTACAAACAGTGCTGCAATGAACATGGGGGTATATATGTCTCCTTCTATCCTGGTTTCCTCAGTGTGTATGCCCAGCAGTGGGATTGCTGGGTCATAAGGCAGTTCTACTTGCAATTTTTTTAAGGAATCTCCACATTGTTCTCCATAGTGGCTGTACTAGTTTGCATTCCCACTAACAGTGTAGAAGGGTTCCCTCTTCTCCACACCCTCTCCAGCATTTACTGCTTGCAGACTTTTGGATCACAGCCAGTCTGACTGGTGTGAAACGGAACCTCATTGTAGTCTTGCTTGCATTTCTCTGATAATGAGTGATGTTGAGCATCTTTTCATGTTTTTGTTAGCCATCTGTGTGTCTTCTTTGGAGAAATGTCTATTTAGTTCTTGAGCCCATTTTTTGATTTGATCGCTTTTTTTTCTGGAATTGAGCTCCATAAGTTGCTTGTATATTTTTGAGATTAGTTGTTTGTCAGTAGCTTCATTTGCTATTATTTTCTCCCACTCCAAAGGCTGTCTTTACAACTTGTTTATATTTTCCTTTGTTGTGAAGAAGTTTTTAATTTTAATTAGGTCCCATTTGTTTATTTTTGCTTTTATTTCCAGTATTCTGGGAGGTGGATCATAGAGGATCCTGCTGTGATTTATGTCGGAGAGTGTTTTTCCTATTTCCTCCTCTAGGAGTTTTATAGTTTCTGGTCTTACGTTTAGATCTTTAATCCATTTTGAGTTTAATTTTGTGTGTGGTGTTAGAAGGTGATCTAGTTTCATTCTTTTTTTTTTTTTTTTAGTTTTTTTTTTTTTTTTTTTATTGACATGAATCCACCACAGGTGTACATGCGATCACAAACATGAACCCCCCTCCCACTCCCCTTCGCACAACATCCCTCTGTGTCATCCCCGTGCACCAGCCCCAAGCATGCTGTATCCTGCATTGGACATAGACTGGTGATTCAATTCTTACATGATAGTATACATGTTTCAATGCCATTCTCCCAAATCATCCCACCCTCCCCCTCTCCCTCTGAGTCCAAAAGTCCGCTATACACATCTGTGTCTTTTTGCTGTTTTGCATACAGGGTCATCATTGCCATCTTTCTAAATTCAATATATATGTGTTAGTATACTGTATTGGTGTTTTTCTTTCTGGCTTACTTCACTCTGGATAATTGGCGCCAGTTTCATCCATCTCATTAGAACTGATTCAAATGTATTCTTTTTAATGGCTGACTAATACTCCATTGTGTATATGTACCACAGCTTTCTTATCCATTCATCTGCTGATGGACATCTAGGTTGTTTCCATGTCCTGCCTATTATAAACAATGCTGTGATGAACATTGGGGTACATGTGTCTCTTTCAATTCTGGTTGTCTCAATGTGTATGCCCAGCAGTGGGATTGCTGAGTCATATGGCAGTTCTATTTGCAATTTTTTTAAGGAATCTCCACACTGTTTTCCATAGTAGTTGTACTAGTTTGTATTCCCACCAACAGTGTAGGAGGGTTCCCTTTTCTCCACACCCTCTCCAGCATTTATTGCTTGCAGATATTTGGATCGCAGCCATTCTGACTGGTGTGAAACGGAACCTCATTGTGGTTTTGATTTGCATTTCTCTATTAATGAGTGATGTTCAGCATCTTTCATGTGTTTGTTAGCCATCCGTATGTCTTCTTTGGAGAAATGTCTGTTTAGTTCTTTGGCCCATTTTCTGATTAGGTCGTTTATTTTTCTGGAATTGAGTTGCATAAGTTGCTTGTATATTTTTGAGATTAGTTGTTTGTCAGTTGTTTCATTTGCTATTATTTTCTCCCATTCAGAAGGCTGTCTTTTCACCTTGCTTATATTTTCCTTTGTTGTGCAGAAGCTTTTAATTTTAATTAGATCCCATTTGTTTATTTTTGCTTTTATTTCCAGAATGCTGGGGGGTGGGTCATAGAGGATCCTGCTGTGATCTATGTTAGAGAATGTTTTGCCTATGTTCTCCTCTAGGAGTTTTATAGTTTCTGGTCTTACATTTCGATCTTTAATCCATTTTGAGTTTATTTTCGTGTGCAGTGTTAGAAAGTGATCTAGTTTCATTCTTTTACACGTGGTTGACCAGTTTTCCCAGCACCACTTGTTAAAGAGATTGTCTTTACTCCATTGTATATTCTTGCCTCCTTTGTCGAAGATAAGGTGTCCATAGGTGTGTGGATTTATCTCTGGGCTTTCTGTTTTGTTCCATTGATCTATATTTCTGTCTTTGTGCCAGTACCATACTGTCTTGATGACTGGGGCTTTGTAGTAAAGCCTGAAATCAGGCAAGTTGATTCATCCAGTTCCATTCTTCTTTCTCAAGATTGCTTTGGCTATTCGAGGTTTTTTGTATTTCCATACACATCTTGAAATTATTTTTTCCAGTTCTGTGAAAAATACCGCTGGTAGCTTGATAGGGATTGCACTGAACCTGTAAATTGCTTTGGGTAGTATACTCATTTTCACTATATTGATTCTTCCGATCCATGAACATGGTAGATTTCTCCATCTAGTAGTGTCCTCTTTGATTTCTTTCATCAGTGCTTTATAGTATTCTATATATGTCTTTAGTTTCTTTCAGTAGATATATTCCTAAGTATTTCATTCTTTTCATTGCAATGGTGAATGGAATTGTTTCCTTGATTTCTTTTTCTACTTTCTCATTATTAGTGTATAGGAATGCAAGGGATTTCTGTGTTGATTTTATATCCTGAAACCTTACTATATTCATTGATTAGCTATAGTAATTTTCTGGTAGAGTCTTTAGTGTTTTCTATGTAGAGGATCATGTCATCTGCAAACAGTGAGAGTTTTACTTCTTCTTTTCCAATTTGAATTCCTTTTATTTCTTTTCCTGCTCTGATAGCTGTGGCCAAAACTTCCAGAACTATGTTGAATAGTAGCGGTGAAAGTGGGCACCCTTGTCTTGTTCCTGACTTTAGGGGAAATGCTTTTAATTTTTTACCATTGAGGATAAATTTGCTGTGAGTTTGTCATATATAGCTTTTATTGTATTGAGGTATGTTCCTACTAGTCCTGGTTTCTAGAGAGTTTTGATCACAAATGGATGTTGAATTTTATCAAAGGGCTTCTCTGCATCTATTGAGATAATCATATGGCTTTTATTTTTCAATTTGTTAATGTGGTGAATTACATTGATTGATTTGCGGATATTGAAGAATCCTTGCATCACTGGGATAAAGCACACTTGGTCATGGTCTATGATCTTTTTAATGTGTTGTTGGATTCTAATTGCTAGAATTTTGTTGAGGATGTTTGCATCTATGTTCATCAGTGATATTGGCCTGTAGTTTTCTTTTTTGTGGCATCTTTGTCAGCTTTTGGGATTAGGATGATGGTGGCCTCATAGAATGAGTTTGGAAGTTTACCTTCCTCTGCAATTTTCTGGAAGAGTTTGAGTAGGATAGGTGTTTGCCCTTCTCGAAATTTTTGGTAGAATTCAGCTGTGAAGACATTTGGACCTGGGCTTTTGTTTGCTGTAAATTTTCCGACTACAGTTTCAATTTCCGTGCTTGTGATGAGTCTGTTAAGATTTTCTATTTCTTCCTGGTTCAGTTTTGGGAAGTTGTACTTTTCTAAGAATTTGTCTATTTCTTCCACGTTGTCCATTTCATTGGCATATAATTGCTGATAGTAGTCTCTTATAATCCTTTGTATTTCTGTGTTGTCTGTTGTGATCTCTCCATTTTCATTTCTAATTTTATTGATTTTATTTTTCTCTCTTTGTTTCTTGATGAGTCTGGCTAATGGTTTGTCAATTTTATTTATCCTTTCAAAGAACCAGCTTTTGCCTTTGTTGATTATTGCTATGGTCTCTTTTGTTTCGTTTGCATTTATTTCTGCCCTAATTTTTAAGGTTTCTTTCCTTCTACTAACTCTGGGGTTCTCCATTTCTTCCTTTTCTAGTTGTTTTAGGTGTAGAGTTAGGTTATTTATTTGACTTTTTTTCTTGTTTCTTGAGGTATGCCTGTATTGCTATGAACTTTCCTCTTAGCACAGCTTTTACAGTGTCCCACAGGTTTTGGGTTGTTGTGTTTTCATTTTCATTCATTTCTATGCATATTTTTATATTTTTTTTGATTTCTTCTATAATTTGTTGGTTATTCAGAAGTGTATTGTTCAGCCTCCATATGTTGGATTTTTTAATAGTTTTTCTCCTGTAATGAAATCTAATCTTAATGCATTGTAGTTGGATAAGATGCTTGGAATGATATCGATTTTTTTTTTAATGTATCAAGGTTAAATTTATGGCCCAGGATGTGATCTATCCTGGAGAAGTTTCCGTGAGCACTTGAGAAAAAGGTGAAATTCATTGTTTTGGGGTGAAATGTCCTATAGATATCAACTAGGTCTAACGTCTATTTTATCACTTAAAGTTTGTGTTTCTTTGTTAATTTTCTGTTTAGTTGATCTGTCCATAGGTGTGAGTGGGGTATTCAAGTCTCCCACTATGATTGTGTTATTGTTAATTTCTCCTTTCATACTTGGTAGCTTTTGTCTTACGTATTGTGATGCTCCTATGTGGTGTGCATATGTATTTTTAATTGTTATATCTTCTTGGATTGATCCTTTGATCATTATGTAGTGGCCTTCTTTGTCTCTTTTCACAGCCTTTGTTTTAAAGTCTATTTTATCAGATATCAGTATCGCCACTCCTGCTTTCTTTTGTTCTCTATTTGCGTGATATATCTTTTTCCAGCCCTTCACTTTCAGTCTGTATGTGTTCCTTGTTTTGACGTGGGTCTCTTGTAGGCAGCATTTATGGGTCTTGTTTTTGTATCCATTCAGCCAGTCTTTGCCCTTTGGTTTGGGCATTCAACCCATTTACATTTAAGGTAATTATTGATAAGTATGGTCCTGTTGTCATTTACTTTATTGTTTTGGGTTAAGGTTTATACACCCTTTTTGTGTTTCCTGTCTAGAGAATATCCTTTAACATTGTTGGAGAGCTGGTTTGGTGGTGCTGAATACTCTCAGTTTTTGCTTGTCTGTAAAGCTTTTGATTTCTCCTTCGTATTTGAATGAGATCCTTGCTGGGTACAGTAATCTGGGCTGTAGGTTATTTTCTTTCATCACTTTAAGTATGTCTTGCCATTCCCTCGTGGCCTGAAGAGTTTCTATTGAAAGATCAGCTGTTATTCCTTATGGGAATCCCCTTGTGTGTTATTTGTTGTTTTTCCCTTGCTGCTTTTAATATTTGTTTTTTTATGTTTAATCTTTGTGAATTTGATTAATATGTGTCTTGGAGTGTTTCACCTTGAGTTTATCCTATTTGGAACTCTCTGGGTTTCTTGGACTTGGGTGATTATTTCCTTCCCGATTTTAGGGAAGTTTTCAACTATTATCTCCTCGAGTATTTTCTCATGGTCTTTCTTTTTGTCTTCTTCTTCTGGGACTCCTATAATTCGAATGTTGGAGGGTTTCATATTGTCCTGTACATCTCTGAGATTGTCCTAATTTCTTTTAATTCATTTTTCTTTTTTCCTCCCTGATTCATTTATTTCTACCATTCTATCTTCTATTTCACTAATTCTGTCTTCTGCCTTCTTTATTCTATTTGTTGCCTCCAGAGTGTTTCTGATCTCATTTATTGCATTATTCATTATATATTGACTCTTTTTTATTTCTTCTAGGTCCTTGTTAAACCTTTCTTGCATCTTATCAATCCTTGTCTCCAGGCTATTTATCTGTGATTCCAGTTTTATTTCAAAATTTT
Source organism: Capricornis sumatraensis (assembly GCF_032405125.1). Taxonomy (NCBI): domain Eukaryota; kingdom Metazoa; phylum Chordata; class Mammalia; order Artiodactyla; family Bovidae; genus Capricornis; species Capricornis sumatraensis. The sequence continues at coordinate 2,954,710 of NC_091084.1, forward strand.
AGATCCTTTTCACTATCAATATTCGGAATTCTTTCTCAGGTAGAGTCCCTATCTCTTCCTCTTTTGTTCAGTTTGGTGGGCATTTCTCCTGTTCCTTTACCTGCTGAGTATTCCTCTGTCTCTTCATCTTGGTTATATTGCTGCGTTTGTGGTGGCCTTTCTATATTCTGCAAATCTGTGGAGTTCTCTTTGTTATGGAGTTTTCTCACTGTGGGTGGGTTTGTATCAGTGGCTTGTCAAGGTTTCTTGGTTAGGAGGCTTGTGTTGGAGTTCTGGTGGGTGGAGCTGGATTTCTTCTCTCTGGAGTGCAATGGAGTGACCAGTAATGGGTTATGAGACGTCAATGGTTTTGGAGTAACTTTGAGCTGCCTGTATATTGAAGCTCAGGGGTGTGTTCCTTTGTTGCTGGAAAATTTGCATGGTATGTCTTGCTCTGGAACTTGTTGGCCCTTGGGTGGTGCTTGGTTTCAGTGTAGGTATGGAGGCGTTTGATGATCTCCTATTGATTAATGTTCCCTGGATTCAGGAGTTCTCTGATGTTCTCAGGATTTGGACTTAAGCCTCCTGCTTATGGTTTTCAGTTTTATGTGTACGTTAGCCTCAAGACATCTCCATCTACACAGCACCAATGATAAAACATCTAGGTTAAAGATGGAAAGTTTCTCCACATTGAGGGACACCCAGAGAGGTTCACTGAGTTACATGGAGAAGAGAAGAGGGAGGGGGTAGTTAGAGGTGACTAGAATGAGATGAGATGGGATCAAAACAGGAAATAGCAAGCTAGCCAGTAATCACTTCCTTATGTGCACTCCACAGTCTGGACCACTCAGAGGTATTCACGGAGTTATACAGGGAAAAGGAGAGGGAGGAAGTAGACAGAGGTGGCCAGGAGGATAAAAGAGGGAAATGAAAAGGTGAGAGACAGATCCAGCCAGTAACCAGTTCCTTAAGTGTTCTCCACCGTCTGGAACACACAGAGATTCACAGAGTTGGGTAGAGAAGAGAGGAGACAGAGGCCACCAGGTGCAGAAAAAGGAGAGTCCAAAGGAGGAGATAGTGGTCAAGCCAGTAATCTCGCTCTCAGGTAAAATTGGGAAGTGAAGTTTGGGTTTTTAAATGTACAAAATTGACTACACAACCAGAAAGCAAAGATTAAAAATCTAGAGTAGAGGTTGGATTTTCAAAAATACAATATTAAAGAAAAGAAGAAGAAGAAAAAAAAAGTCACAAGAATTATTAAAAAAACAACAACTACACAAAGACTATATATGGTGTTTGCTTTAAAAAATAGGGTCTTTTTTTGTTTTTGAAAAGCAATAGTAGGTTATAGAAATAAAAATTAAAGGAGAAACAGAGGACTTAACAATTTTAAAAAGTTAGAAAAAAAAAAAGAAAGAAAGAAAAAGAAAAGAAGAAAAAACAACCACCCAACAACATCTAAAAAAACAAAAACAACAGCAACAAAAAAAAAATGATCATAAAAATAGTAAAGATACGTCTGGCTCTTTCTCTGTGTTGTGGGCAGTGTGGGGTCACTACGAAGGCGGTTTCCTCTGTTTAGCGTATTCTGTTTGCTGGTCTCTTCAGTGTCTGATTTCCATCCTGACACAGGGAGGGCAGTGGTGGACATTTTTTTTTTTAGGCTCACTTGTTCACTCGCGCTCTGGGGAAGGAGGGATGTTGCAAACAAATAACACTGTCGTGTGCACACAGTGTCTCAGCCCTGCTGGGCCTGCCCCTGCTCGTGGCACACAAACTGCTCAGGCTCTACGTTGCTCCACCGGGAATGGTCTGAGGCCGGCCCTAGGCTGCATGCACCTCCCCGGTCTAAGCCGCTCAGGTTCGGCGCTCAGGTAGCCCTCAGAGGCACAGATTCTGTTGGGACTGTGCTTTGTGCCCTTCCCAGGTCTGAGTAGCTCAGGTGTTTGGCAAGCACAGTTACAGTGACTTATTGCCTTTCCCATCTCTGCTGCTCAGTTTTCTGGGTGTACTGCTGGTGCCCCTTGTGAGGCGGATGGTGACTGTCGAGAACCCCCAGAAGTCTTAGCAAAGAAGCCTGCTTGCAGTTTGATAGGTAAAGTCTCTCCGGGGCTGCTATTGCCCCTTTCTAGCCCTTACTGCTCTGGCTGTCTCTCACCGGCGAGGGATGGTCTCAGCCGGCTATTTCTGTTCTGTCCTTTGTTCTGTGTGTGGTCCTGGTGGTGTCTTATGTTTGAGCTTTTCGCGTGGTAGCTATCCCACTGTCCGGTTTGCTAGCCTAAGTTAGTTCGTTCTGGTTACATGCGGGGCATTCCTGCCCGATTCTTAAAAAGCACGGCAGCCTGCACCTCCCTGGCCTCCCTGTCCTGCCCCCACTTGCTAGTGGTGGATGCAGGTGTCTGTGCTGCTTTTCCACTGGGGGAGTTACTGTTGGTCTTGTAATCTGTTGGTTTTAATTATTTATTTATTTTTCCTTCCTGTTATGTTGCCCTCTATGCTTTCAAGGCTTGTCACAGACTGGGCAGGGAGAGTGTTTCCTGGTGTTTGGAAACCTCTCTTCTTAAGATTCCCTTCCCAGGACGGGATTCCCTTCCCAGGATGGAGCTCCCTCCCCATCTCCTTTGTCTCTTTTTTCCTCTTTTATATTTTTTTCTACCTGTTTTTGAAGACAGTGATCTGCTTTTCTGGGTGCCTGATGTCCTCTGCCAGCGTTCAGTAGTAGTTTTGTGGACTTTGGTCAGGGTTAAAATGTTCTTTTGATGAATTTGTGAGGGAGGAAGTGGTCTCCCCGTCCTATATTTCCGCCATCTTCGGACCGCCTCCCCTCCTCCTCTTTGAAACCCAACCTGTACATCGGTAGGTTCTAGGTTTATATACTGCTGAAACCTAGCTTGAAGGATTTTGAGCACATACTTGTTAGCATGTGATGTGGGGATCAATTCAATTATGTAATACTCTTTCGGGATATTTTCCTGTTACAGAGGTACAGAATGAATTTACTTTCTCCAGTATTAAGTATACCTAGAAATATTTTGAGTTTATCTATCTGGGGATATTTTAAAGGGCAGATAATTCTAAATCTCATAATTGGCTCAATTAATAATATTCTCTAAAGATACTTAGTTATCTGTTAAAAGTCAGAAGGTGGTGTAGCATCTGAGAAACTTGATTGAATGTCTTTCAAGAACCCAAGGTAATACTGCTGTAAGCAATCTGTTACTTCAATTCCTATTTTTCTGTTCACATGTGAGTTTCAGCATCCTTAAGTATGTTTGTCGGCCATTTGGATTTATTCTTTGTTCTGTGCAGTTCAGTCGCTCAGTCGTGTCCGACTCTTTGAGACGACATGAATCGGAGCACACCAGGCCTCTCTGTCCATCACCAACTCCCAGAGTTCACTCAGACTCGTGTCCATCGAGTCAGTGATTCCATCCTGCCATCTCATCCTTGGTCATCCCCTTCTCCTCATGCCCCTAATCCATCCCAGCATCAGAGATTTTTCCAATCAGTCAACGCTTTGCATGAGGTGGCCAAACTACTGGAGTTTCAGCTTTAGCATCATTCCTTCCAAAGAAATCCCAAGGTTGATCTCCTTCACAATAGACTGGTTGGATTTCCCTGCAGTCCAAGGGACTCTCAAGAGTCTTCTCCAACAACACAGTTCAAAAGCATCAATTCTTCGGTGCTAAACCTTTTTCACAGTCCAGCTCTCAGATCCATACATGACTACTGGAAAAACCATAGCCTTGACTAGACAGACCTCAGTAGGCAAAGTAATGTCTTGTCTTTTGAATATGCTATCTAGGTTGGTCATAATTTTTCTTCCAAGGAGTAAGCATCTTTTAATTTCATGGCTGCAGTCACCATCTGCAGTGATTTTGGAGCCCACAAAAATAAAGTCTGACACTCTTTCCACTGTTTCCCCATCTATTTCCCATGGAGCAATGGGACCAGATGCCATGATCTTCGTTTTCTGAATGTTGAGCTTTAAGCCAACTTTTTCACTCTCCTCTTTCACTTTCGTCAAGAGGCTTTTTAGTTACAATTTCTTTATGTTTTCTATATCATATTGGTTAATCTCTTAGAAATATTTATTTTAGATATTAACTCTGTGTATATCTTGTAAAATGTAAATAATTTCCACAAACTACATTGTCTATTAACATTATGGTTCAGTTCATTTCACTTCAATCACTCAGTCGTGTTTGACTCTTTGTGACCCCGTGGACTGCAGCACACCAGGCTTCCTTGTCCATCACCAGCTCCCAGAGCTTGCTTAAACTCATGTCCATTGATTTGGTGATACCATTCAAGCATCCCATCCTCTGTCATCCCCTTCTCCTCCTGCCTTCAACCTTGCCTAGAATCAGGGTATTTTCCAATGAATCAGCTCTTTCCATCTGGTGGCCAAAGTATTGGAGCTTCAACTTCAACATCAGTCCTTCCAGTGAATATTCAGGATTGATTTCCTTTAGGATTGACTGGTTGGATCTCCTTACAGTCCAAGGGACTCTCAAGAGACTTCTCCAACACCACAGTTCAAAAGCATCAATTCTTCAGCAAAGCTATGATCAGCCTGCTAAGTCACTTCAGCCATTTTCGATTCTGTGCAACCCCATAGATGGCAGCCCACCAGGCTCGGTCGTCCCTGGGATTCTCCAGGCAACAACATTGCAGTGGGTTGCCATTTCCTTCTCCAATGCATGAATGTGAAAAGTGAAAGTGAAGTCTCTCAGTCATCGTGCCAAACTCTTAGCGACTCCATGGACTGCAGCCTACCAGGCTCCTCCATCCATGGGATTTTCCAGGCAAGAGTACTGGAGTGGGTTGTCATTGCCTTCTCCATGATCAACCTAGACAACATATTAAAAAGCAGGACATTACTTTGCTGACAAAAGTCCATCTAGTCAAAGATAAAGCTTTTCCAGTAGTCATGTATGTATGTGAGAGTTGGACTATAAAGAAAGCTGAGTGCCGAAGATATCGTGGTATCTTTTTCTAAATCCTTTTTAAAAAATGAAATTGTCCAAGACATCTACTTGGGAATTCAGCGAGTGGTTCAGATGATTCTTCCACCACTTGAATGGAGAAAGTCAACTCATTTATTAACTTGAAAATATATAGGAAGTACTTCCTGGGTGACTCAGAGGTAAAGAATCCACCTGCCAATGCAGGAAACTTGGGTTTGATTCCTGGGTCAGGAAGATCCCTTGGTGAAGGAAATGGCAACCCACTCCAGTATTCTGGCCTGGAGAATCCCATGAAGAGAGGAGCCTGGTGGGCTACAGTTCATGGGATTGCAAAGTGTTAGGCACAACTTAGCGACTAAGCAACAAAACAGAATATGAAGTAAATCTTGGTGTACTTTTTATTGAACCTTTACTCCTCAATTTTTATTTTTGTGTAAGTTATTAACTATATGTATAATTTAGATTCCAGATTGAAAACTAGTTGTGGATACTCATTTATTTAGTAATGTGCCCTTTTCCTATGTATGTCTCTAATAACTTGCCTCCTCATTAGTCTTATTCATCTCTTACGGGGTCATTCTGCACACCCTGAATAATCTTGGTCAAGAAGACAGGCTCAAAGCCTTACGAATCTGTAGCTCCCACATTACTCTGATGCTTCTCTTCATTATGCCCTGTATTTGTATGTATATGAGACCTCCTTCCATTTTACCCATTTGTAAATCCTTGAGTGTTTTATGCCATTGTCACCCCTATGTTGTACCCTCTAATATACACTCTGAGAAATGGTGAAATGAAAAAATGGCATGAGAAAGCTCTGGGCCACACAAAGATAATGAGGCAGCAGGGAAGTATAAGAACTACTTTAAATGAAGAATTGCTGTTTCCAGGAAAACCATGTGTTGTTATTTAATTGCAGTAAAATTTTCCTCTAGTTTAATAACTTGGGCATTGTTAAAATCTTTTGTTATATGAATACTTCCAGGGATCAAAACATACTTTAAGATTTTCATAATTTCCTAGTTTAAAAGATATGTTTTGTTTGAAATATGTTTTTAAGGTTGTCACAATGTCTTATGAAACTGTCTATAGTTTTTATATAAAATATCTTTGTTGAGACCACAGATTTATGTTCTATGTCATGAGTTAAGCTATAGTTAATACTGCAAATTTGTCTCAGTTAAAGATTTTCTTGTTTCTGACAAATAATGCAATCTTTCCAGACTTAATAAGGCTCATTATAGGTTTTTGTTTGTTTGTTTGTTTTTTGTTTTTGTTTTTGTTTTTGTTTTGCACCTAATAATGAAATATTTTATTCTACATCAAGGTATGTGAAAAATGAAGCTGAATTTGGAGCACATTAGAGAGGAGAAGGCAATGGCACCACACTCCAGTACTCTTGCCTGGAGAAAATCCCATGGATGGAGGAGCCTGGTGGGCTGCAGTCCATGGAGTCGCCAAGAGTCAGATGCGATGGAGCGACTTCCCTTTCACTTTTCACTTTCATGGATTGGAGAAGGAAATGGCAACCCACTCCAGTGTTCTTGCCTGGAGAATCCCAGGAATAGGGGAGCCTGGTGGGCTGCCATCCATGGGGTCACACAGAGTTGGAAATAACTGAAGTAACTTAGTAGCAGCAGCAGCAGAGATGAGGAATGAGTGCAAAGCTCAATTACAGAATTATTTTCTAGTATTACCAGATACTCCATTAGCAATGCTTAATTGAATGTTAAAAGTTATTTGCCACACTAGAAGGTTAGAAGTGACAGAATTTAAACATACAGATATAAATGTAGCACCTACCAGTATTTAAAAAAAAAAAAAGTTGGAAGATCAAATACCAAGGAAGATATCTGGCCATAAGCACATTTTACCCAAAATCCAACTAGAAAGCCATCCCATTACTCTTTATTTTTCTTTTAAGCAATTCATTGTGTGGGGGAAAAAAAATGATGAATGCTAGATATGAATTCAGTGACAAAAGGGGCATTTTTTTTTAGCTTAGACTACAAAATAAACTGGTTTTCTCAAAAATTTCAAGTCAATTTCAAAGTTATTTAGTTGATCTTGGATAACTTAAATGATAGAAAATAGTTCATATACTTAGTTTTTACATGCAAATATATGTCTACCAGAAAATTTATCCTCATGACAGCCAACATTGATGATTTCAGTAAAGGTATGGACATTAAATTCTGCAGAAAGTAGTGAAACATTGAGGTTGTGAGCCATGGCACACTGGGATTTGTGAATTCCAGAGAAGAGGATTTTGATCCATGGTCCAGAGAAAAGGCTTGACTTCTGGGTGCTTTTTGTGTGGCATTTTTTTTTTGTTTGTTTGTTTTTGTTTTTTATTATTTTTTATTAAAGTATAATAGAGATAGGGAAAACTTCTGACATGGACATCGGAAGGGGACAAAAGGAGTGCCTCCTTGTTAATTTTTAGCATGGCATTTTATATCTGTTAGCAAGCTTCTAATCAGATTAAAGAAACACCTGAAGGCTGAGGAAGTTTCACCAGGCCCCTCTCCCACAATATGCATTTTTGAGATGGAATGGAACACGGTGTGTCATCCCTGGCATAAAATAGTTGATGTGAATACTGGTTTGTTGAGTCATTATCACCCCAAGGTTTGCGGAAAAAAAAAAAAAAAAAAAGTTGGTCTTAGGCAGAACCAATTGAAGAAAGGCAGATTCCAATGTAAATACATAGTTTCATTAACATAGCTTAAGAAAAATATTTCCATAAGAAAAAACACATTGGTTAGCTCAAGATTTGAGAAAAGTTAAATTCAGGCGGAACCAAGTGTTCTCAACAGAGAAGGGAAAAATGTCTGCTGCTTGCAGTTTATTTCCTCTTTCTGCTTGAGGACCTCGGGCCTGCCTACCAAGGCTGTTAACAGTCTCAATAGGAGTGAAAAAAAAAAAATCATTGGCTATACACTACTATATGCCTTTAAGTTTTTCAAGAGGTGTGCCTTTATCAGTCTATAACTTCAACAATGATACAACTCCTGAATCAAATGGGAGCATTAACAATAATGAGTCATGGTGAATATTATTAGAGCAAGCTCGAACATTTCCTGCACATGTTTCCTCCTTCTCCATCCTCTGTCCATTCCCTTCCCCTCAGCAAACATATGTAAACAGAATCAACTTGTCTACACTTGAGGTTTAGTGATTTTGTAATTTTTCTGAGAACTGAATAACATGAAAGTTTGGGTTCTCTGAATAATCAATGCTATTTTTCTTTTTAAATTTTCTTTTCTTTTTTTTTACAAAGATGTAAGCCCCCTGAGTAACTCATGGAAGTCTAGAGGAATAGGCTTCCAGCACTTCCCCTCTAAAAAAATAAATCTTTCTGAAGATTTTTTTTAAAAGAATATAGACTTAATTTTCATAAAAATATTCTTATTTGTTGTAGGTACTCATTTCCTAAATATATTTTCTCCCTCCTGATTTGAGGCTTCTTTTCTTTCATTTCCTATTTTTCTCCATTATTCTGCAAGTTTCTGGTCAAAATACACACTATCACAAATGAATATTATACTTGTATGTAATAAAATGAATCATTCCTAAAGTGTATAGTTGTATTCTATGCCCAAGTAAGGGTTCGTGACTTATAGGCATACTATTTTTTATCCTTGACTTTGTGTATAAATATTATTATGAAGAATCTAAGCTACTCCATTTTGTTAACAGAAAAACTCCATTTTGTAAGATTCCGGGAAAAGAGCCTTTGGAAATCCAAGAACCTTTGGAAATCCCCTGACCTCACCCCACCACCCATGAGCCAATCGGACCCCAGATCAAAATCTCCTGACTTAACACTCAGGAACTTGTGGTCTACCTAGACAATAGGAACCAATCAAGAACCAACACACAACCCTTCAAAAGAAAGTGACCAATCAGATGTTCCCCTACCTAGAAATCCTTTTTTTCCATGTATATTCCCTGTGTATGCAATGTAATCCAAAATCTGGGGCTCCTCCCTATAGCTACTGTGTCTGTATTGGTGGGAGCCCCAGCTCGAGCTTAGTAATAAATACTGTCTTGCTTTTGCATCAGATATCAGCTCCCTGGTGGTCATTGGGAGATTTCACGACTTGGGCATAACATTTGGGGGCTCATCCGGGATCTCCCACTGGCTCCACGGGAAGACCAATCTGGAGAGTCATCTGCAACCGGTAAGCTTTTTTCTATCTTTCTTTTCGTTTCTGACAGGGCCTATTTTCTGAGATCAGTATATGACTCAGGCAGACACGCCGACGGGTCACCAGTGGGGGTCATTGGGAGAGGTCCCCGACCCACTCAGAGGGGACAGAGTGCCCCTGTTCTCTGTAGACGATAGTGGGTCACTCCAACTGAATTGCCAGAGGCCGTCGTCTTTCGGTTTTGCCTCCGGACTCCTGGAGGTGTATTTCTCCTGTCTCTCTGTCTGTGTGGCTGTTTGTATTGTCTGTGTTAATTTACCAACATCTGACTGATCCAGGAATGATGGGGCAACACCATTCTAGCCCCACACCTCTGTCCTTGGTTACTGATAATTTTAAGGAAGTCAAGATGTGTGCTTATGACCTCAGTGTAGAAATTATAAGGAATAAATTAATTACTTTTTGCAGCACAGAATGGCCAACCTTTCATGTAGGCTGGCCCTCAGAAGGCACCTTTGACTTGGGAACTGCACACCGAGTCCGAGATATCATCTTCTGACCACAGATCGGACACCCTGACCAAGTTCCCTATATCATAGTATGGGAAAATATCATATTGTGCCCCCTCCCTTGGGTAAAACCTTTTTTGCCTCAACAGGGATTTTCTACCGCTCAGTTGTTGGTGACACGTGTAGGAAAGAACCTGAAGAATCCCAAGGAGCCTGAACCAACAGCGCCGCTATACCCAATCTTGCAGGGGAGAGTTGTTAGGGGAAGCACACTGATTGAAACCGCCCACCCTGGCCAGGCACCATAGTAACCATTTGCATGAATTGTTTTATGACAGGAGATCCTGATAAGGAATTTGGAACTAATAAGCCTCCACCAACCAGAAGAGTTCGGGAAAGGTCTAAAGGAGACACTGCATGTCCGTCCAATTCCCAGAACCACCATAAAACCCGACATTGTGAGCCACGCGGCAGAGCAGTTTTCCTGGGTTTCCTTACCCTGCTGCTCTCCACCCGCATGCCCTTTCCCAATAAAATCTCTTGCATTGTCAGCACATGTGTCTCTTCAGACAATTCATTTCTGAGTGTTAGACAGGAGCCCAGTTTCGGGCCCTGGAAGGAGTCCCTCTTCCTGCAACAAATGGTGACTCTGTTGGGACTCTTCTTCTCCAAGACTGACATCCTGACCACTCGGGGTACACAGAGGCCAGCTTGCCTGCCAATGGACCAGACCCAGTGGCCACAACTGGGGCCCTTTGGTCCCTGATGCAGACAACTGGCCAGAGTGCCCCAACCGGTAAGGAACAAAAGACTTTGTTGATCTCTCTCCCCTTCCCTCTCTCTTTCCTCTCCTTAACCCTTCCTATCCTTCCCTGTTTTTTTAGTCCCCCAGTCCTGGATGCAGGAATCTGGTCGAAGGGCCCTCAGCCTGAGCTGAGGATTGGAAACTGATCACCTCCTCTTGGCAGAGAACTCGAATTCTGGTTCTGATTTCTGGTAGGGCCGAGTTTCAGTCCTCCCTTCTCTGGAGGTCCAGGGAAAAATCCCGTAACACCTGGATATCTGTAGGTGGCAGGAGATGTCTGTAAGGCCACCCGTTTTGCCCCCCTCTCCGCCTCCTCCTCCTTCTTTTTCAACCCCCTCTTCCTTTCCTCCCTTGAAATCTTTGATGTTAGTACTTAGATCTGAAGTTCTGTGTCTCTATAGGAGGTTTTCTGAGAGACTGTATTTTTGTATCTAAGGGCTTCCCTGGTGGAGCCGAGGTTAAAGCGTCTGCCTGCAATTTGAGAGACCTGGGTTCGATCCCTGGGTCGAGAAGATCCCCTGGAGAAGGAAATGGCAATCCACTCCAACATTCTTACCTAGAGAATCTCATGGACAGAAAGGCTTGGTGGGCTAGAGTCCACAGGTCGCAAACAGTCGGATACGACTGAGCGACTTCACTTTCACTTTCACTTTGATGAGGACTGCCAGGTTTATATGTGTTTTAACTCTGTGTTCTGTGTTGTGCTTTTTGATGGCCGTTTTGCTTTGTCTGGCCACCATATGGTTTAGACCTGCCGCCATTTTGTTAGAACCTGATTTCTTTCCCTGTGCCTTGAGACCAGGGTTCTCAGGAACATTTATCTAGACCATCTCTAACTCCTGACACTGAGGAAAAAGGGAAAAAAAAGAAAAAAACTTGAAGCTAGATCTTACACTGTGTCTATCTAAACATGTTTTAGTATGTCTCTGTCTCTGGGTAATATTTTTGAGGCTAATTTGTATATGAACTCTATTTATTTGGCTTAAAAAAAGGTAAGCACTTACAAATAAAGTAATTCTAAATTAAACAATAAATTCCAGGTTCATGTGAACTGGGAAATATTCAATGTTAAATACCTGATATTAATGTTTGTTTCTTGACCTATCTAATATAGGCATTTCTTAGAGTAATTAACGTTAAGTAGACTATTTTCATTGTACCTAGGTTTAATATAAGTTAAATATTGTATCTGTTACAAGTTTGTCAACAAGGAAATTACCCCAAGTGAAAAAAACTTCTAAAAAGTGTAAATGAGATATGAGCTTTTATAGAAACTCTATTAAGAATAATTATTCTTTAGAAATTATTGCTGGCATTTATGCTCACCAATCTATAAAATGCTAATATAAAAGTTGGTTATTGGTTGCTAAAGGAAAGTAAGAAGCATATTTTCAGTTAAAAAAAAAGTTATGATAAAATACTAAAAAGAGTTATGCATGATCAGGACTTTCTAAAATTGGATTACAATTAGTTAGATAAATATATTTTGTTAAGAATGACACAGCCATTAAAAAAAAACAAAAAACAAACTGGTTAGAGTCAACTAGGTCCAAGATGGCGGAGCTGACTTTCACTAGACCTTGAGCCTCGATATTTACAGCCATTGTGACATATCAACAAGCTAAATGATACACCCATCAACATTGACTAAATCTGACCAAATGTTCTAAACTCTTTTAATTGATCTTTTTGATAAAACTTCCTAAATATAACTCTTTTGAAATTCTTTTGATCTCTAGCTAACTTTTGGGTGCTTCAGAGGGCCCCTGGAACATCCCAAAGAGAGATATTAAACTGTGTTTATTTGGTTGGTTAAATTACATGGAAAAGATTATCAGATGAGTAATAAATCCACTCATGTTATAATGTATGGTAAAATAACTAATACAGATATCCTAGAAATTATATGGAGTTTTTAACATTCTGATATGTCCTGGTATTTTAATGGAAAACCTGATGACTTCACAAAAGTTAACAAAAGGACTGAATGAACTAGCAAATATGCTTATAACTTTTATTATTTCTATCTGAATAATTATGGGTATGAATCTTATGTTTTCAGGGAGTAGGGAAAATCTTCCTCTCAAAGTAATTATGACAATACTTTGGTAAAATTAAACATTATAAACAAAACAATTATATTTTCTGACTCCTAGAAAAATTGGCAGTTCTTAAGTTTCCAGTAACTTTATCAAATGAGTTAGGAAGGTTATTTCATAGGTACAAAAATCTCAAGAAATTTTTGAGACCTTAAAAAGGGAAGAATTCACCTAGATTTTTTAGGCAAAATCTGTGATAAGCCTTTGGTGTGAGTTTCCAAGCCCTGTTTTATTTTTAAAAAGTTCAGTCTGAGACTCTATAACTGTTTCAGCAAAATAAAAAGCCTATAATCAATTGTGGCTATAAAAAATCATCAGACCAAAATTATTTTGCAAACAAACTAGCCTTAATTTGGTTATATTTAATAAAAATAAGAGTAACTTTAAGGAGAAAAAGATATTTCAAAATGGTAAATACCACTTTGTTAATGGAGGTCTTCATCTAGTAAGACTCATCTCTTAGATAGTTCTTCTCTGTTATGTGATATTAATGTAAAATTTAATTGAATTCTTGAAGAACACCTTAAGTTTGTTTCTGAAGCTTATCTCAGTAATCTATCTTTGGATGAAAATCAGATGCCTCATGACCTGCAACCAGGACTGGAAAAAGACATAATTTAAGGGACTATCTCCAACATGGATGGAAGGACTTTTTTACCATGAAAATTACACTACACCAGGATGAGAAGATGACTACATCAGAGGTAGACAGCTTCTCCAACATGCTGGACCTGATTCATATGATTATTTATGTTTTCTTGACTTAGACCTTTGCATATAAATCAAATGTTTTTCTATCATAGGCCTGATCCTATGCTAGTTTTAAAAATCAATCCAATTGTTGGGTTTGTGGCCAATAACCTGTGTCTAGTTCTGGAGTACCTTGGTAAATTTCTCTACTGCCAGACTCTAACTGGTTGGCCCTGAGAAAATTTACTTAAAAAAAATATATATATATAGCCATATTCAGGTCACTGTGCAGATGACCTGAGATATACTGGGCTACATCTAATGGAAGTTCGTAACATAAGTCTTACTTGTTACTTTACTAATACTGCTGGCTATGTTATTTGCATTTCATCTGTTTTACAAAATTGCTGTTTCTTACACTGTCAAATATGTGTGTGAGGCCTCTAACAGAATAATATATAGTCCCATATGAGATCAATGATAGTAACAGTGTAACTCTAGATATGGCAAGAAGAAACAGAGGGAATATTTTCCTGCACCAAGAAGCTAGTAAGACAGGTGGTCCAGAGAATTTTGGATACTGTTTTATGGCCTAGTCCAGTAACAGCACATTGAGTGACCTGTCAACAGAATCTTTGCCAAACCATGGGATAAAATGGTCATAAAATACCCGCCTCAAAATCATGGTCAAGTTTATGAGCAAAAAGGGGCTCTGCCAACTGAAGACTGACACTCACCATCTACATCTACAAAGATTAAATCATGGCCACTGCAACTGCTGACTTTCAACGCCCCTAAAAGGAGTCAGGGTGAAAATCAGGAATGAGGCACTCTGTGCTCTGGGATTAAAAAAAAAAAAAATAGCAGAACAGGCCTTCAGATAATCAGATTTTTTCAGGAGAAGATTTTATGAGTCCCAATTCTTGCATCTTCTCGTACCTAGAGAAACACTGACACCATTAACGGTGAAATCTGCTTTGGCTATTAAGGAAAAGTTTACAATTAAAAGTCAAAATAGAGTAGCTATGGTTCAGATATCCTGGGGACTAACTAGGTGATGCTATGGGTGTACTTTCAGATTAGACCTTGTATTGCTAAAAACTTGAGTTTTCTGAGTCATGCCAGGCTTGGATGCCACCATTTTCAAAACAATGTCTGCTGGAAGTTAATAACCTTACTTTTTGTAAAACTAGGCAACTGGCTACATGGCTACATGTCTCCCTGAAGTTCCAGGTCTAGACTGGGTTTCAGGCCTATTCTTCTAAAAAGAAATTAGATTTATTTTGTCTACTAAATTCCAGTTATCACTCCAACTACTTCTAACTGGGTCTGTTACACCAAAATGGCAGACCAAGGGATTAGGATTTTAATCATACAAGACTCAGATCTAAAACTTGGAACTCAGAAATACTTCCAATTTAGTGTCTATACTCCACACTGGGGCAGTACTATACCCCATTTTGACAGGAAGTTATCACAGTCATAGTTGCCTAGTTCCCTAAAATTAAAACTGAGCGGGACTCTGTGGGGCTCTGGAGTACAGATCTGTTCTGTGTTCTCCATTTCTTATCTGTAGGATATAGATTTTGTTCAGCCTCCTTGACCTTCCCTGAATTCCAAAGCATGGATTCAAACAATTGCTAATAAGGGAAGGGAGGGGATACAAAAACAGAAACAATCAAAAGTTGGTACAGCCTCCAGACAGAGTCCTGGTTCCTAGTCAAAGAAATATGCATAACAATGTCTTTGAGCTCCCACCCAGGTGGAAGATGGTAACTTCAGACTGAACACAAGATTCCTGGAGCACAGCTCTGTTGCCTCACCACCAACCAATCAGAACGGGTCACAAACCCTACAACCCTTATCCCAAATGGTGTCTTCTATTTCCAGGGACCAGAGATGACCATCCTGTTAGGACTCCTGTTTGGCCGTTGTCTATTTCATCTCTGAGAGGGGTCAACTAAATTGCAGTTACTACAAGGGTAGAAGCTGGTTTCAGATGTGGAAAACCCCAACTTAGATCAGGTAGAGAGAGACTTCTGCTCTGCTAGGCAGGCCTATGCCCATGAACAGCAGGAAGAAGTTACAGAAGAAAGAGACCTCCGCCCCAATTCCCAAGAAGTATCTTGAGTATGAAGTCTCTCAGGGCCCTATGTGCTGCATTAGGGGAAGAACGTTGTTTTTATGTGAATCACTCGGGGGTAGTCAGGGAGTCCCTGGCCAAGATAAGAGAAGGGCTGAGTCAGAGAAAAAAGAGAAAGAGAAATGTCTGTTTGAATCCTGGTTCACTCACCCCCCTGGTTCACAAATCTCATATCTTCCTTTGTAGGGCCCCTGGTTATCTTATTACTGTTACTCACCCTCCAGCCATGCTTACTAAACAAATTGGTGGCCTTCTATTAAAAGCCGCATCAACACGGTGCAGCTCATGGTTCACAGATCCCAATATACAGCCTTGCCAATGGTCCCCTTAGCGGGAGACAATATAGAGCTGACCCCAGACCCATGATTGGGTCTGTCCTTGATCCTAGAGAAGGAGGGAATGAAGAATCTAAGTTACTCCATTTTGTTAACAGAAAAACTCCATTTTGTAAGGTTCCAGAAAAAAGAGCCTTTGGAAATCCAAGAGCCTTTGGAAATCCCCTGACCTCACCCCACTGCCCACGAGCAAATCGGACCCCAGATCAAAATCTCCTGACTTAATGCTCAGGAATTAGTGGTCTACCTAGACAATAGGAACCAATCAAGAACCAACACACAACCCTTCAAAAGAAAGTGACCAATCAGATGTTCCCCTACCTAGAAATCCTTTTTTTCCATGTATACTCCCTATGTAAGCAATGTAATCCAAAATCTGGGGCTCCTCCCTATAGCTACTGTGTCGGTATTGGTGGGAACCCCAGCTCGAGCTTGGTAATAAAAACTCTCTTGTTTTTTCATCAGATATCAGCTCCCTGGTGGTCATTGGGAGATTTCACGACTTGGGCATAACAATTAGACTGAAAAATCCAAATGAGCTTTTCTGATGCAATTTTCATAGTAAAGTATTTAGAAACAGTAATAATAGTTAGCATTTATCTAGCCTTTAATAAGTACTAGGGAGACTTCTAGGGATTTCAGTTCAGTTCAGTTCAGTTCAGTCACTCAGTCGTGTCGGACTTTTGAGACCCCATAAATCGCAGCACGCCAGGCCTCCCTGTTCATCACCATCTCCCGGAGTTCACTCAGACTCATGTCCATCGATTCCATGATGCCATCCAGCCATCTCATCCTCAGTCGTCCCCTTCTCCTACTGCCCCCAATCCCTCCCAGCATCAGAGTCTTTTCCAATGAGTCAACTTTTCACATAATGTGGCCAAAGTACTGGAGTTTCAGCTTCAGCATCATTCCCTCCAAAGAAATCCCAGAGTTGATCTCCTTCAAAATGGACTGGTTGGATCTCCTTGCAGTCCAAGGGACTCTGAAGAGTCTTCTCCAACACCACAGTTCAAAAGCATCAATTCTTTGGCACTCAGCCTTCTTCACAGTCCAACTCTCACATCCATACATGACCACAGGAAAAACTATAGCCTTAACTAGATGGACCTTAGTTGGCAAAGTAATGTCCCTGCTTTATAAAACAAACAGCCCTAAGAGACAGACACTATTGGTATCCTCTGTTTCCATCAGATGAAATTAATGTTGAAAGATGGTTTATTAAGTTGCCAAGGTCAGCTGAATTGTAGGTAGTGAAGCCAGGATTCCAACTCAGGCAGAGCAGCTCTTAAGCAAACATTACTCATCACTGTGCTATACTCTCTCTCCACGGATATTTTGGATTTAAAATAGGAGCTCACTGGATGAGAAACGTGTAGTCATTGTTTGGTCCCTATAATTATCAAATCCCTTTATTGCTTGCTAGCTAGCATTTTTAAAATAATAGTCATAAGCATGAAAAATTTTGCATAATTTTAAAAATTTTGAAGAAATAAAAAAGATGTCAGCAGAATAGCATAAGGTTGAGCTCCACAAAGAGTATCACAGATAGACTGGAAAGGTTTCTAAGATCATTTAGTTCAATTCCTTTATTTTCCAATGAGCAAACTGACACAGACTTGCCATTACACTTAGAAAAGGATTCAAACCCATGCCTTCTCATACTAAACTCAGATTTTCCCTTCAGTATGCTGCTTACTGAAGTCCTATTTTTGAGCACTCTCAGTACTTAAGCAGTAAAAATCACTATCTAGCTCACCCCAAGAGTTTTGAAAAAAATATTATCTGCTAATCTCTTAGTGTAATAGTTGGCAACAGCTGTGAGTTAGACCAATTCAAAAATATATTCTGAAATATTGCTATGTACCATATGTGGGTTAAGAGCTGTGGGACAGGTAAAGATTAAATGAAAATGAATTAAGAGATTGAGATTGACATATACATACTATTGATACCATGTATAAAATAGATAACTAATGTAAACTGACTGTATATCACAGGGAACTATACTCAATGCTCTGTGGTGACCTAAATGGGAAGGAAATTCATAAAAGATGAAATATATATATATATATATATATATATATATATATATATACATACATACATATACCAAAGAAAAATTAAAGAGCCTCCTGATGAAAATGAAAGAGGAGTGAAAAATTTGGCTTAAAACTCAACATTCAGAAAACTAAGATCGCGGCATCTGATCCCATCGCTTCATGGCAAATAGATGGGGAAACAATGAAAAAAGTGACAGACTTTTTCTTTTTGGCAGGGGTTGGGAGGGATGAGCTCCAAAATCACTGCAACCATAACATTAAAAGGCGCTTACTCCTTGGAAGAAAAGTTATGACCAACCTAGATAGCATATTGAAAAGCAGAGACACTACTTTGACAACAAAGGTCCATCTAGTCAAAGCTATGGTTTTCCCTGTTGTCATGTATGGATATGAGAGTTGGACTATAAAGAAAGCTGAGCACTGAAGTACTGATGCTTTTGAACTGTGATGTTGGAGAAGACTCTTGAGAGTCCTTTGGACTGCAAGGAGGTCCAACCAGTCCATCCCAAAGGTGATCAGTCCTGGGTGTTCATAGGAAGGACTGATGCTGAAGCTGAAACTCCAATATTTTGGCTCCCTGATGCAAAGGGTTGAATCATTTGAAAAGACCCTGATGCTGGAAAGATTGAGGGCAGGAGGAGAAGGGGACAACAGAGGATGAGATGGTTGGATGGCATCACTGACTCAGTGCACATGGGTTTGGGTGGACTCTGGGGATTAGTGATGGACATGGAGGCCTTGGCATGTTGCGATTCATTGGGTTGCAAAGAGTCAGACACAACTGAGTGACCGAACTGAACTGAACTGAACTGAATAATGAGTCATATTGAGCATCTTTTCATGTACTTATTAGCCATCTATATGTCTTCTTTGGAGAAAGGTTAGTTTATGTTTTTCTCCTACTTTTTGATTGGGCTGCTTGTTTTTCTGGTATTGAGTCGTATGAGCTGCTTATATAGCTTGGCAGTTAATCCTTTGTCAGTTGTTTCATTTGCTTTTATTTTCTCCCATTCTGAGGGTTGTCTTTCACCTTGCTTATAATTTCCTTTACTGTGCAAAAGCTTTTAAGTTTAATCAGGTCCCATTTGTTTACTTTTGATTCTATGTCTGTTACTCTAGGAGGTGGATCATAGAAGATCTTGCTTTGATTTATGTCATTGAGTGCTCTGCTCTATGTTTTCCTCTAAGAGTTTTATAGTTTTTAATCTGTTTTGAGTTTATCTTTGTGTATGGTGTTAAGAAGTGTTCTAACTTCATTCTTTTACATGTAGCTGTCCAGTTTTCCCAGCATCATTTATTGAAGAGGCTGTCTTTGCCCTATTGCATATTTTTGCCTCCTTTGTCAAGAATAAGTTACCTATAGGTGCATGGTTTATTTCTGGCCTTTCTATCTTGTTCCATTGGCCTGTATGTTTGTTTTTGTGCCAGTACCATACTATCTTCATAACTGTAGCTTTGTAATATAATCTGAAGTCAGAAAGGTTGTTTGTTCCATCTCCATTCTTACTTCTCAGGACTCCTTTAGCTATTCTGGGTGTTTTGTGTTTTCATATGAATTGTGAAATCTTTTGTTCTAGTTCTGTGAAAAATGCCATTGGTAATTTGATAGGGATTGCATTGAATCTGTAGGTTGCATTTGATATTATAGTCATTTTCACAGTATTGACTCTTCCTACCCAGGAACATGGAATATCTCTCCATTCATTTAAGTCATCTTTGATTTCTTTCATCAGTGTCTTATAATTTTCTGTGTATAGTTATTTTTTCTCCTTAGGTAAGTTTGTTCCTAGATACTTAATCCTTTTTGTTGCAGTGGTGAATGATATTAATTCCTTAATTTCTCTTTCTGATTTTTCATTGTCAATATATAGAAATACAAAAGTTTTCTGTGTATTGATTTTCTATCCTATGACTTTCTAAATTCACCAATTAGCTCTAGTAATTTTCTGATACTATCTTTAGGGTTTTCTATGTACAATATTGAGATGGTAACAGGCAGAAAGGCCAGGAGTCTCCAAACAGAGGAAATAGGCTGCGAGTGTCAGACATACTTTTGTCTCTCTCTTAAGCTGCAGGAGGAAACAAACAAGTGTTAGATTTTTTTCCCCCCTTCTCTATACAAATTTAAAAAGAGGTTTCTCTTAAAATTCTGGGTTGCCATGACCACATCTGGCTCCACATAAACTTAACTTTTCTCAAACCTTGGGCTAACCAATGCTTTTTTTTATTATAGAATGTTTGTCAATCTATGTTAATGAACTATGTATTTACCCTAGACACTGTCTTCAAGTCAGTTCACTCTAAGACTCAGGTATGGATGTGAGAGTTGGACCATAAAGAAAACTGAACACTGAAGAATTGATGCTTTTAAACTGTGGAGTTGGAGAAGACTCTTGAGAGTCCCTTGGACTGCAAGGAGATCCAACTGGTCCACTCTAAAGGAAATCAGTCCTGAATATTCATTGGAAGGACTGATGCTGAAGCTGAAACTCCAATACTTTGGCCACTTGATATGAAGAGCTGACTCATTTGAAAAGACCCTGATGCTGGGAAAGTTTCAAGGTGGGAGGAGAAGGGGACGACACAGGAATAGATTGTTGGATGGCATCACCAACTTGATGGACATGAGTTTGAGCAAGCTCTGGGGGTTGGTGATGGACAGGGAAGCATAGCATACTGCATTCCATGGGGTCGTAAAGAATCGGACACGACTGAGCAACTGAACTGAACTGATATGGGTACATACAAATGATTCACTTTGTTTTATGGCAGAAACTAATACAATATTGCAAAGCAACTACACTCCAATTAAAAGAAAAGATTAAATGAAGAAAATTACAGTTCCTTAAAAATCTGATAGTCAAAGAGTCAGACCAAGTAATTGCTGTAGGAAACAATATGCTATAAAATTCTCTATATTTGGTATAGCTCTTTGATAGAGCCAATGAGATTCATGAAAATCAAACAGCATTTGAAACGTGAAAGATTGAATATCTAATACTGTGAACTATTATAATATTAGGGGAATTACTCCAAAAGTTATTTTTGGTGTTATATAAGTCATATTGTAATGGTGTTCACTAAAAACACTATCAATTCAAAGAACTGGGTTGTGGTCTGTTGTTAGTAGTCAGTTTTCTTGTTGCTCAGTTGCTAAGTTGTGTCTGTGTCTGTCTGACTCTTTCCAACTCCATGGGTTGCAGCACACCAAGCTGCCTTGTCCTTCACTATAGTTGATTGTTATTACCAAAGAGGAAATTTCTGGGAAACAGAGATCTTTCACCAGTTTGTCATTGATGGCTTTTGTGTCAAGAACTGATATAATTTCAATAAAGTTCTATTAAATGTATGATTGCTTGTTAGGCCTTTAATTACTCCTCTCTGTAGAAGATGCTCTAAGACATAAAGATATAATCTCTTATAATCCCAACAGAATCATCTGAAGAATAACAGAATTCCCAAATGAAGTCTTCACGGGCTCATTGAAAGAACTCAGTAGATATTTACTACATATGTTTTATGTGCAAACCACCACAGAAGATATAATGATGAAGATGTGTTCCAAAATGTAACAGATATGTTTACAGTCCTGTTCACAATCTCTGTACAGGTCTGGTTCTCCTGAGTTCTTACTTCTGAAACATTCGCTAAGTTGTGGCTGACTCTTTGAGAAAAAATGAACTGTAGCCCACCAGGCTCCTCTGCCCATAGGATTTTTCAGGCAAGAATAATGGAGTGGGCGGTCATTTTCTTCTGCAGAGATATTCCCAACCCAGGGACTGAGCCTGCGTCTCCTGTGTCTAGTGTATTGATAAGTGGATTCTTTAATACTGAGCCTCCTACAGAAGACTAAATGGGATGTAGTAACAAAGTAACAGAATTTATTCTCCTGGGTTTCACTCAGGATCCTGAGGAGCAAATTACATTATTTGTCTTGTTTTTGTTCATCTATCTTGTGACAATGGTGGGAAACTTGCTCTGGACTACCCCTCTCTGGACTACCCATGTACTTCTTCATTGCTTATCTTTCACTCATGGATACAGTTTATTCCACTGCCATTTCACTCAAGTTGATTATAGACTTACCCAGTGGTAAAAAGACACTTTCCTTCCCAGTTTGCATGGGACAGCTCTTTGTAGAACACTTATTTGGAGGGTCTGAGATTTTCCTTCTGGAGATGATGGGTTATGATCACTATGTGGCCATCTGTAAGCGACTGCACTACCTGA
Source organism: Capricornis sumatraensis (assembly GCF_032405125.1). Classification (NCBI taxonomy): domain Eukaryota; kingdom Metazoa; phylum Chordata; class Mammalia; order Artiodactyla; family Bovidae; genus Capricornis; species Capricornis sumatraensis. The sequence continues at coordinate 2,976,684 of NC_091084.1, forward strand.
CCATCATGAAGTGACAGGTTTGTATCCTGCTGCTGGAGGTGGCCTGGGTGAGAGGTCTTGTGCCCTTGATGGTTCAGTTCCTCTTTGTGTACAGACTCCCCTTCTGTGGTCCCAGTGTCACTGACCACTTCATCTGTGACATTATCCATTGTTGGATCTTGCCTGTACTGACACATTGCAGGTCTCAGGGTGGTTGCTAACGGTGGAGCAATCTGTACGGTTATCTTTATCCTCCTGCTAGTATCCTATGGGATCATCCTAAACTCCCTTAGAGCTCACAGTCAGGAAGGAAGGCACAAAGCCCTATCTACCTGCAGTTCCCCCATCACAGTGGTGGTTCTCTTTTTCATTCCCTGTATTTTTATGAGTGTGAGACTTGTTTCCAACTTTCCCATTGATAAATCCATAACTGTGATGTATACCATCATCACTCCAATGCTGAACCCTTTAATATACACTTTGAGAAATTCAGAGGTGAAAAGTGCTATGGCAAAACTCTGGTATAAAAGGTTAACTGTAGGTAAGTATAAGAATGTGTCACCCACACTGAATGTATTTGTTACTAATCCTAAAGCAATAAATGGGCAGTCGATTCTAACAATGGATGATTTAGTCAATTAAATGAACTCTACGAGGAGGTTATTTTCCATTTATACAAAAGCACCCAAAAAGTAGAATTAATCGACTAGAGAATCAACCTAATAGAGAAATTCTTCAAGATGAATAAAAGGCATCTGTGTTTGTGTCATTACCAGAAAAAAATAAAGTTTATCTTTTAACTTAATTTTCTCAGTTTTTATTAAAATCAGACTTTAGAAGAAAGAATTATTTCTTTTCAGAAGCGAAAAACAAGCTAATCTTGAATATATATATATATATATATATATATATATATATATATATATATATATATATATATATATATATATTATCCAAATTAATGGGAGAAAGTCATTTTGGTTAATAGTTAGAACATAGTTCTGATGCAAAAAAAAAAAGTTTTTAAAATTTTAAAGTGTTAAGATTATACTTTCATCATTGTAACTTTCTGTGGATGCATTATGCATTTGCACTTAAGACAATTTCTATTCCTCAAGTCAATGTCTATGTGCTTGCAGTTCAGGATATTACAATTCAGTTCAGTTCACTTGCTCAGTCGTGTCTGACTCTTTGCGACCCCATGAATCACAGCACGCCAGGCCTCCCTGTCCATCACCAACTCCTGGAGTTCACTCAGACTCGCATCCATCAAGTCAGTGATGCCATCCAGCCATCTCATCCTCGGTCGTACCCTTCTCCTCCTGCCTCCAATCCCTCCCAGCATCAGAGTCTTTTCCAATGAGTCAGCTCTTTGCATGAGGAGGCCAAAGTACTGGAGTTTCAGCTTTAGCATCATTTCTTCCAAAGAAATCTCAGGGTTGATCTCCTTCAGAATGGACTGGTTGGATCTCCTTGCAGTCCAAGGTACTCTGAAGAGTCTTCTCCAACACCACAGTTCAAAAGTATCAATTCTTCAGTGCTCAGGTTTTTCACAGTCCAACTCTCACATCCGTACATGACTACTGGAAAAACCATAGCCTTGACTAGACGGACCTTAGTCGGCAAAGTAATGTCTCTGCTTTTGAATATGCTATCTAGGTTGGTCATAACTTTTCTTCCAAGGAGTAAGCATCTTTTAATTTCATGGCTGCAGTCACCATCTTCAGTGACTTTGGAGCCCAATAAAATAAAGTCTGATACTGTTTCCACTGTTTCTCCATCTATTTCAGGATATTTAGACAGGAGAAAATGCTGTGTTTGGCTAAAAATATTTGTGTTTCTCCTTATTATTGTGTTATTTGATATAGGAAAGCAAGGTAACAACTGAGAAAAAATGAAATTTTGAATCATTTATAGTTTCAATAGGGATGCTTGTGGTAATCTTCTATAAAAATGTGTGTATTAAATATTATAACTCCCACCCGTATGTCATTGTCCTGACAGGAACAGATATTAGTCTTCAAAAAAACAACTGAAAGCTATTCACAAAGTTTTAAAGATAAAGAGACTTTTTAAAATGATGATATACCTACTTCTAGCAACAGTGAGAAGTCACTATATCCAAGCTCTGAAGGGGCCAAAGGATGGTAATAGCTATAAGTAAAGAATAAGGTTCATTGACAGGAGCCTTGGCTTGATTAGAGAGGTATGATCACTCCAAATCATGGCTCTTAAGGGAAAGTGCTAGGGGAATTAATACATTGGTGATTTTAAATTTCACTCTCTGATCTCCTATTTGCTCCCATGAGTGGGACCTAGAAGAAGAAGTGAAGTGAAGTTGCTCAGTATTGTCCAACACTTTACAACCCCGTGGACTGTAGCTTACCAGGCCCCTCCATCCACAGAATTCTCCAGGCAAAAATACGGAGTGCATTGCCAAAATGGCAAGTCTGATTGATTGATGTACTTTATAGGCATCAAATTCCTAGGGCCCAGAATAACTTGCAAAGATTAGAATTGCATCTGTAGAAGCAAATGTAGAATGTATCCTTAATGGTCAATTTTTGCTCTTATCTTTCACATTTTGACTATTAGACAAGAAGTAAAACCCTGCGCCAAACATGGGAAATGTACAAGTTCCTTTTACTTCCTTGCCATCAAATAATTTCAACTCAGACATACTCACACCTCATATCTACATTGAAATACAAGCCATCAACATTATTCATGTGCAGTAAAGGTGAAGTCGCTCAATTGTGCCTGATTCTTTGTGGCCCCATGGTAGTAGCCTGCCCCAAGCTCCTCCATCCATGAGATTTTCCAGGCAAGAGTATTGGAGTGGGTTACCATTTCCTTCTGCAGAGGATTTTCCTGACCCAGGGATCGAACCCAGGTCTCTCGCACTATAGGCAGATGCTTTACCATCTGAGCCACCAGGGAAATCTCTAATCCTTTTGCAGTAGAAATCAAATTTTTCTAGCATGACTCCATTGCCAGCAATGGGATTTATCAAAACTACAAATGCCAGCACATTGAATATTTCAATACTGTACTCAATTGTTCATATTTTACCTGTGAAACAAACCAAATGTAAATGCTTAATATATAATACAAATCCACAGATTCTTCATAGAAGAAAACAATGGAAGAATGATTTTCTACATGTCACCTGTTCATTAGTTCTTCAGTAATATGTCTTGAGCTATTTCAAATATAATGTATACACCACTACCTATGTTTTTCAACATTTTCTATCGATCCTAAATGGTATAAACAAGGATGCATACAGTCAGGTTGTTTTTATAAACTTTTGATTTTTCTTCTGTTTTGCATCTTACAATAATGAATACAAGGATACAAAGACAAACGCAGTGGCAAGAGAAAAAAAGAAAAGTGGAAAGGGCTAAAGAAACAAATGGAACAGAACATGTTTCTGAGTGATAGGGAAACATAAGTTCAGTGAATTTCAGAATTATGGGCCCATTGCTTTGCTGTGATGCAATGTGAGATTGCATTTCTGTTTTATATACCACAGAGTGTATGTGTCCATCTCAATCTTCCAATTTACCCCTCCCCAACTATACCCCTCCTTATAACCATCAGTTTATTTTCTACATCTGTAACTCAAATTCTGTTTTGTAGATAAGTTAATTTGTAGTCTTGTTTTATATTCTACATATAAGTGATATATGATTGATATATGATATTTTTCTTTCTCTATTTGACTTACTTCACTCAGTATGACAATCACTAGGTCCATATATGCTGCAGCAAATTACATTTTGTTCATTTTATGGCTTAGTAATATTTCATTATGTATATATATCACATCTTCTTTGTGAATTCCTTTATTGATGGACAGTTATGTTGCTTTCATGTTCTGGCTATTGGGAATACTGCTGCAATGAACATTGTGTGCATATATTGATTCATATGATTTTCTTCAGATATATGCTCAGGAGTGGAATTGCAGGGTCATATGGTAGCTCAATTTTTTATTTTATAAGGAATCTCCATACTGTTCTTCATAGTGGCTGTAACCAATTTACATTCCCACCAAGAGTGTAAGAGGGTTCTCTTTTCTCCACGTCTTCTCCAGCACTTAATGTGTGTGTGTGTGTGTGTGTGTGTGTGTGTGTGGTTTTTGTTTTTTATGATAGCCATTTTGACTGGTGTGGGGTGATATCTCATATTTTGTTTTTTGTTTTTTTGTTTTTTTTTAATCTCATAGTTTTGATTTGCATTTCTCTAATAATTGACAGGGCTTCCCTGTTGGCTTAGAGGTTAAAGCGTCTGACCACAATGCGGGAGACCTGGGTTCAATCCTTGGGTCAGGAAGATCCCCTGGAGAAGGAAATGGCAACCCACTCCAATATTCTTGCCTGAAGAATCCCATGGACAGAGGAGCCTGGTGGGCTACAGTCCACGGGGTCGCCATCTAATGTACAATAGCCAAGACATGGAAGCAACCTACATGTCCATTGACAGAGAAATGGATAAAGATGATATGGTACATATATACAAAGGAATATTACTCGGTCATTAAAAAGAATGAAATAATGCCATTTGCAGCAACCTGGATGGCCTATGAGATTGTCATACTGAGTGAAGTAAGTTATACAGAGAAGGAGAATTATCATATATCATCCCTTGTAAGTGGAATCTACAAAGAAATGGTACAAATGAACTTGCAAAACAGAAAAAGACTCCCAGACTTACAGAACAAACTTATGGATGTCAGGGGAAAGGATAGGGGGAAGGAATATTTAGGGAGCTTGGGATGGACATGTACACACTGCCATAATTTAAATGAATAATAGACACAGACCTACTGTATAGCACATGGAACTCTGTTCAATGCTACACCACAGCCTGGATGGGAGGGGAGTTTGGGGAAGAATGGACTCATGTATATGTATGACTAAATCCCTTCGCTGAAACTATTACCACATTGTTAATTGGTTATAGCCAAATACAAAACAAAAAGTTTAAAAAAAATTAGTGTGATCAACTCTTTTACACAATTACGGCTATGCTGTATCATGGGATTGCTACTTTCCTCTTCTTTTCAATCCTCTCTGCAAGTTCTCTCACTCTCCTCTCAAGCTTGGACCATAAACTCCAGATTGTTCTGCTGGAATTTGATGCTTATTTATTTATTTAGAATCAATTTGGAACTTGCTTATTCTCAGTGTCTGTTACGATAAAGTGTTAGTTATATGTGAACTTATGTGCTTATTCCATTGTACTGTTTGTTTTAAAAGACCATGTGTAGAGAGATTCAGATTTAAGGACTTGTCATAGCTATATTAAAGATTCCTGGGTTTGGTTTCTATACTTTATTATAGTAATTTATAATAGTGTCTTTCAAATTGTAAGTCCTAGTTACTTATTTCTGCATTTCTTTTTAAGAAAGATTATTTTCTTCCGGACAAAGTTTGATTTGAAATTTTGCATGAGAATGTTATCTAAGTTAAACGGTACTTTAAGTCAATTGATTAGTGACAATCTTATTAAATATGTCTATCATACACAGACTTTCACTTTATTCCAGTGCCATCTTAGACTTGAGAGTTTCAAATATACACTGATTAGCTGAAAATAAAGGATTCTTGTTTAAGCAACCTTACTGCTTTGCTATTAATAAGAGATGTGCATGCATGCTAAGTTGTTTCAGTCATGTCCAGCTCTTTGTGATCCTATGGACTCTAGCCTGCCAAGCTCCCCTGTACATGAGATTCCCCAGTCAAAAATCCTGGAGTGATTTGCCATGTCCTCCTCCAGAAGATATTCCCCAACCCAAGGATGAAATCATCTCCTACATGTCTTGAATTGGCAAGTGGGTTCTTTACCACTAGCGCCACCTAGGAAGCCCAAAGTGAAAGAAAGAAAGTGAAGTCGCTCAGTCATGCCTGACTCTTTGCGGCCCCATGGATAGTAGCCTGCCCCAAGCTCCTCCATCCATGGGATTTTCAAGGCAAGAGTACTGGAGTGGGTTGCCATTTCCTTCTCCAGGGAATCTTCCCAACCCAGGGATCAAACCCAGGTTTCTCACACTGTAGACAGACGTTTTACCATCTGAGCCACCAGGGAAGTCCAAGTAAGAGGCTTATTCTTTGCTATTAGAAGACTCTCTTTTCATTTAACTCCCCTAAAATGATTGGCCAGGAGAAGCCTCTGAAAATATACCATGCACTGAAAAAAAAAAAAATCTCAGTCCTCTAGAGCATGATTCCTCAGTGAATTTAATCTTGAACAAACCTTGGGGACAAACTTTTTTTAACAACTAAATGAAGTGACTTATTGTTCATTGTTGATTAAGTGCCCATTCATATCTTCCCTTACCTGGAAGATTTCTCCTTGGGTATTAATGTCACTGTCAAGATGTAAAATAAAATATATTAGTTCCCTAACTATGAAACATATTAGAATGGTCAAATAAATGTTTTAAAATATACAAAATAAAGTCAATTTCTGTAATAATACAGTGTTTTACAGTTTTGACTAAAACATTGTTGAAATTATTCAATTAATTTGTTCATGAAGTTTTAAATTTGTTCTTGATATATTTTCAATAACAGCTTTCAAATTAAGTGACATCAACTGTATAATTTTGAAGCCAGTTCTGAGTAATTCTACAATCTAGAGTGTAAAAAGCTTATAAAAGTTGAACAAGATGTTCATGCTTTGTACAGGCAGAGAGATGTATCCAAATAACAAAGCACTTCCAGTTGCAGGCACTAAGTGTGTCCAGATTTTTTTCTCTGCACTCACTCCTGCCTTATCTTCATCAAACTAAACACTCATTTTCAAGAACCAAAGATAAAATTGGAGAAGTCTGAATTTGGAACAAGAGACAAAAGAAGAAATAGAAAACCCAGGTAACACATTCATAAAAATCTTCCTTGCTATGAAAAGAGGGCAAAATAGAGTTATTTGAAATTAATCATGTAGATTTCTTAAGGAGCTGATTTATTCATTGTTTGACTTTTTAAGTATTTTATGCCAAAAATTCCATGAATAGTATAGTATGTACATTTACTCCATTTTACAAAATACTATTGGAATAAGTCCAATGACGATAATTTTTGCCAATATTTTGTATTAAGATTGTTTAAATTCAAACTGAAATAGAGTTTAAATATAACATAACAAAATATAACAGGACATGCATATGGTCTGTGCAATAATTTTTTATAATGTTTCATATACTGTTCATGGGGTTCTCAAGGCAAGAATACTGAAGTGGCTTGCAATTCCCTTCTCCAGTGGACCACGCTCTGTCAGACCTCTCCACCATGACCCGCCCATTTTGGGTTCCCCCTCAGGCATGGCTTGGTTTTATTGAGTTAGACAAGGCTGTGGTCCTAGTGTGATTAGATTGACTAGTTTTCTGTGAGTATGGTTTCAGTGTGTCTGTTCTCTGATGCCCTCTTGTAACATCTACCATCTTACTTGGGTTTCTCTTACCTTGGACGAGGGGTATCTCCTTACCACCACCATTCCTGACCTTCAACATGGGATAGCTCCTCTAGGCACTCCTGCACCTGCCCAACGACCACCCCTCTGGATATTCCTCCTGGCAGCCAACCCTGGCCGCCGGCATGGGTGGCTCCTCCCAGCTGCTGCCCCTGGCCTCGGGCTCGGGGTGGCTCCTCAGGGTCACCGCCCCTGGCCTCGGACATGGGGTGTCTCCTACCGGCCGCCCCTGACCTCGGATGCAGGGTAGCTCCTCCTGGCCGCCTCTGACCTCAGACGAGGGATAGCTCCTCCTGGCTGCCACCCCTGACCTCGGACGCGGGGTGTCTCCTCCCGGCTGCCCCTGACTCGGATGCAGGGTAGCTCCTCTCGGTCAACGCCCTGACGTGGAACACAGGGGGTCTCCTCCCAGCCGCCACTGACCTCTGATGCGGGGTGTCTCCTCCAGGCCGCCACTGACCTCTGACGTGGGGTAGCTTCTGTCAGACGTGCTTAGTGCACCAGCTCTCACAGCCGCCTGTGCTTAGTATGCCAGCTCTCACAGCCACCTGCGCTTAGTGTGCCGGCTCTCGCAGCCACCTGCGCTTAGTCCTTGAGAATCCCATGAACAGTATGAAAAGGCAAAATGATAGGATACTGAAAGAGGAACTCCCCAGGTATTAGGTGCCCAATATGCTACTGGAGATCAGTGGAAAAATAACTCCAGAAAGAATGAAGGGATGGAGCCAAAGCAAAAACAACATCCAGCTCTGGATGTGACTGGTGATAGAAGCAAGATCCGATGCTGTAAAGAGAAATATGCATAGGAACCTGGAATGTCAGGCCCATGAATCAAGGCAAGTTGGAAGTGGTCAAACAAGAGATGGCAAGAGTGAACGTCGATATTCTAGGGATCAGCGAACTAAAATGGACTGGAATGGGTGAATTTAACTCAGATGACCATTATATCTACTACTGTGGGCAGGAATCCCTCAGAATAAATGGAGTAGCCATCATGGTAAACAAAAGAGTCAGAAATGCAGTACTTGGATGCAATCTCACAAAAGACAGAATGACCTCTGTTCATCTCCAAGGCAAACAATTCAATATCACAGTTATCCAAGTCTATGCCCCAACCAGTAATGCTGAAGAAACTGAAGTTGAGGGTTTTATGAAGATCTACAAGACCTTTTAGAACTAACACCAAAAAAAGATGTCCTTTTCATTATAGGGGACTGGAATGCAAAAGTAGGAAGTCAAGAAACACCTGGAGTAACAGGCAAATTTGGCCTTGGAATGCAGAATGAAGCAGGACAAACACTAATAGAGTTTTGCCAAGAAAATGCACTGGTCATAACAAACACCCTCTTCCAACAACACAAGAGAAGACTATACATGGACATCACCAGATGGTCAACATCGAAATCAGATTGATTATATTCTTTGCAGCCAAAGATGGAGAAGCTCTATACAGTCAACAAAAACAAGACCAGGAGCCGACTGTGGCTCAGATCACGAACTCTTTATTACCAAATTCAGACTCAAATTGAAGAAAATAGGGAAAACCGCTAGACCATTCAGGTATGACCTCAATCAAATCCCTTATGTTTATACAGTGGAAGTGAGAAATGGATTTAAGGACCTAGATCTGATAGATAGAGTGCCTGATGAACTATGGAATGAGGTTCATGACATTGTACAGGAGACAGGGATCAAGACCATCCCCATGGAAAAGAAATGCAAAAAAGCAAAGTGGCTGTCTGAGGAGGCCTTACAAATAGCTGTGAAAAGAAGAGAGGCAAAAAGCCAAGGAGAACAGGAAAGATATAAGCATCTGAATGCAGAGTTTCAAAGAATAGGAAGTAGAGATAAGAAAGCCTTCTTCAGCGATCAATGCAAAGAAATAGAAGAAAAGAACAGAATGGGAAAGACTAGAGATCTCTTCAAGAACATTAGAGATACCAATGAAACATTTCATGCAAAGATGGGCTCGATAAAATACAGAAATGGTCAGAAATATACAGAAGATATTAGGAAGAGGTGGCAAGAATACACAGAAGAACTGTACAAAAACATCTTCATGACCCAGATAATCACGATGGTGTGATCACTCATCTAGAGCCAGACACCCTGGAATGTGAAGTCAAGTGGGCCTTAGAAAGCATGACTACCAACAAAGCTAGTGGAGGTGATGAAATTCCCACTGAGCTGTTTCGAATCCTGAAAGATGATGCTGCCAAAGTGCTGCATTCAATATGCCAGCAAATTTGGAAAACTCAGCAGTGGCCACAGGACTGGAAAAGGACAGTTTGCATTCCAATCCCAAAGAAAGGTAATGCCAAAGAATGCTCAAACTACCACACAATTGCACTCATCTCACATGCTAGTAAAGTAATGCTCAAAATTCTTCAAGCCAGGCTTCAGCAACACATGAACCGTGAACTTCCTGATGTTCAAGCTGGATTTAGAATAGGCAGAGGAACCAGAGATCAAATTGCCAACATTTGCTGGATCATGGAAAAAGCGAGAGAGTCCCAGAAAAACATCTATTTCTGCTTTATTGACTATGCCAAAGCCTTTGACTGTGTGGATCACAAGAAACTGTGGAAAATTCTGAAAGAGATGGAAATACCAGACCACCTAACCTGCCTCTTGAGAAATCTGTATGCAGGCCAGGAAGCAACAGTTAGAACTGGACATGGAACAACAGACTGGTTCCAAATAGGAAAAGGAGTACATCAAGGCTGTATATTGTCACCCTGCTTATTTAATTTGTATGCAAAGTACATCATGAGAAATGCTCGTCTGGAAGAAACACAAGCTGGAATCAAGATTGCTGTGAGAAATATGAATAACTTCAGATATGCAGATGACATCCCCCTTATGGCAGAAAGTGAAGAGGAGCTAAAAAGCCTCTTGACAAAAGTAAAAGAGGAGTGCAAAAAAGTTGGCTTAAAGCTCAACATTCAGCAAATGAAGATCATGCCATCCGGTTCCATCACTTTATGGGAAATAGATGGGGAAACAGTGGAAACGGTTTCAGACTTTATTTTTTTGGGCTCCAAAATCACTGCACATGGTGACTGCAGCCATGAAATTAAAAGACACTTACTCCTTTGAAGAAAAGTTATGACCAACCTAGATAGTTTATTCAAAAGCAGAGACATTACTTTGCCAACTAAGTTCTGTCTAGTCAAGGCTGTGGTTTTTCCAGTGGTCATGGATGGATGGATGTAAGAGTTGGACTGTGAAGAAGGCTGAGCGCCGATGAATTGATGCTTTTGAACTGTGGTATCGTAGAAGACTCTTCAGAGTCCCTTGGACTGCAAGGAGATCCAACAAGTCCATTCTAAAGGAGATCAGCCCTGGGATTTCTTTGGAGGGAATGATGCTAAAGCTGAAACACTAGTACTTTGCCCACCTCATGCGAAGAGTTGACTCATTGGAAAAGAGTCTGATGCTGGGAGGGATTGGGGGCAGGAGGAGAAGGGGACGACTGAGGATGAGATGGCTGGATGGCATCACTGACTCGATGGACGTGAGTCTGAGTGAACTCCAGGAGATGGTGATGAACAGGGAGGCCTGGCGTGCTGGGATTCATGGAGTCGCCGAGATTTGGACACGACTGAACGACTCAACTGAATTGAACTGAATGTTTCATATAGTTTAGAAAATCAAACAGTTATTTATTTTGCATCTTCATATATTGAAGATAATGATAGCAAAGATTTTGATATCCTTTCCTTTCTCCAGGGCATCTTTCCAACCGAGGGGTTGAACCCAGGTCTCCCACATTGCAGGCAGATTCTTTACAAGCTGAGCCACAAAAAAACCCAAGAACACTGGAGTGGGTTTCCTATTCCTTCTCCAGCAGATCTTCCCACCCAGGAATTGAACCAGGGTCTCCTTTATTGCAGGTTCTGTGCTCTGAGGGAAACCCAAAGATTATTATAGTTCTTTACAAGTTGCTACCTTGTACACGGTATTTTTAATATTCTTGTTTTGTGTAGATATTTAACTCCTTTTCATAATTTGGTTTTTTTTTTTTGTTGTGGTAAATTATACAGTAACACTCTCCATCTAACAGAATTTTTTTCATCATTTTAAACTGAAACTCGATGTGTAAAAAAGTAATTCCCTGTCTCCTCATCCCTCCAGCCCCAGTTGTACTGTTATACTTTCTACCTCATTGAATTTGACTATTCTAGGTACCTCATAAAGGGGAGATCATAAAATGTAAGTGTTTCTGTGTCTGGCATATTGTGCTTAGCATAATTTCTTCAAGATTCATCTGTTACTTTAATTTCTCCATCTGTTACTGTTAATTTCTTCAAGATTCATCTGATAGCATGTATCAGCATGAAGTGAAGTGAAGTGAAGTGAAGTCGTTCAGTCATGTCTGACCCTCTGCAACCCATGGACTGTAGCCCACCAAGCTCCTCCATCCATGGGATTCTCCAGGCAAGAATACTGCAGTGGGTTGCCATTTCCTTCTCCAGGGGATCTTCCAGACCCAGGGATTGAACCCAGGTCTCCCACCTTGCAGGCAGACGCTTTAACCTCTGCACCAATTGTATATACCATTGTCTGTAGATACCATAATTTGTTTGCACATTCATTAATTGATGGCCATTAGAGTTGTCACCACCTTTAGGCTATTGTGAAAAATGCTTCTATGAACACTGATGTATGAATGTTAAAATCTCTGCTTCCTATTCCTTTGTGTATAAACCCCAAATAACATTTTGATATGTAAATCAATAGCTTCTTATTATAAAAGGGAACTCAAAACTTGAAATGTAAAAAGCTTACATTCAGAGACTTTATTTACTTGTTAGACTCATCAATTTGTACTTACACCTAGCTGAAGAGTGAATTTTAGTGTCTGTGGAAATACAATTCATGAATTGTGTTCTATACAAAGTATATTAAAGTCTTAGAGAAAATGTCCGCATCTATCTTCAGGGGGTTAATGAACTGGATATTTTCTCATTTTTAGGGTCTTATGAATATTGTAAATGAAACAAGACACATGGCATTAGGCAGTCAGTTGACCTCATAATTTATGGAAAGAAGATCCCTCAAATTAAATTTAAATATATTGATACATTTCAAAGAAGAGAGTGAGATATGGAGAAAGACATAAAAGGGAATGTCCACACAATCATGTGAGTAGTAAAACCGGACATCTTTCAAAACTGCATATAATAATGACCCAATCAATCTCTCCATCCCTCAGGAAAGCATCTTTGGATAGTTATATAAAAGAGTAGATTTTGACAAAACTCAAGTAAAACTAATTATAGAGATGTGACACTAAAGGTAAATGGGGAAACAAAAGAATAATAAAATATATTTTGAACTTATTTCATGCCTATTATTTGCTAGACAATTTTTTTACAATTTTGAAGATCTTCATTTACATTATTCTCTTTAAACCCTAGTGTGTTAGATTCTATTATGTTTAATTACAGAGATTATGTTGAATGATTTACCCAGGTCACAAAGTTTGTAAGTACAGATTCTGAGGCTCAAATTCCAAACAAGAGTTTAGAACCTGCACTCTCAAAAAGTACACTGTGGACATTTAGGGTCACAATATTTATAAAATAAATTTTATATTTATAAAACAAAAGAAAAGTTATATAACTTATATAAGTTTGGCAATATGACATCTCTGATAGTTTTATTTTGTGTGTGTGTGTATTTGTTTCCAAAGTCTATTCAACGATATTCAGGGTTTAGATGTAACACTTTTGTTATAAAGAAATTGATTTGGAAAATGTAATATTACTTTAAAATTTATTTCTTTTTAACCTAATGAACTGGATAGGGATTTTTTAGGACGTCAAAATTTTTGCTGCATCATTTTAATGGTCACTATAGCTCACGTGGGAAGCAGGTTTTACTATGACAGTGACAGTGATAGTGTTAATCTGTCAGTTGCGCCCAACTCTTTGTGACCCTGTGGATGGCAGTACACCAGGCTCCTCTGTCCATGGGATTTCCCAGGCAAGGACACTGCAGTGGGTTGCCATTCCCTTCTCCAGGGGATTTTCCAGACCCAGGGATCGAATCCAGGCCTCCTGCAGGCAGATAGTGACTGAGCTACAAGAGAAGCCCCAGGTTTTACTATATAGACAGTTAAAGAGAAACATATTTAGGCATGAATTGCGATCACATGTTTCAAAAGAATATGTACCAAAATTTTCAGAAACTGAAATTTCAGTCTATAATTTCTAATATATTACTGAATGAAAATGTTTCTCAATATTTTACACTTTGCATATCCATGTAGATGTTTTGTTTTTCCTCCTTATGTTGTTGAATTTGTCATTGTGTAGACCTACTTAATTTATCTTACTTCACTTATCATTGTGGGATAGTTAACATGGATTTACATGTTCTGAGGATTCTTTAAAGATTTATTTGTTCCAATTGATTATATTAAGAAGTTTGAAGAATATCCCGTGTTTGAAGCAGATATATTTATTTTAATAAAATATAATATCGATAAAATATAGGATTTTGTATCATGTCTTGTCAAATTAATGGTTTAAACCATTTAGAGGAATAAATGTGTTCATAAGAATATTTTAATAGTGAACTATTTCTTGATCACTTAAAATATATGAGGCACACTCAGATTCCAGAGAAACAGTTATTAAGACATGTTTATTGTCCCAACAAACTCAACAGATGAAAGCATAAAACCAGCTATAAACACATAAATGTTTTAAATGCTCAGAAGGTCAAAGGGTTAGACTCTCCTACTGGAAGTTATCTCTTGAACACAGGACAACTTCCAGGAACCACAAGTATTTATTTTCCATTACAAATGAATATGCGGTTATGTCATTGTGAGTGGAGATATTTAACTATGTATGTATACAATGAGCAGCCAGAACCTTGAAGATGGATCTCTGAGGCAACTGGTTTCTTCAGTTCATATACCTTCAGAATTTTCTTTTCTTTTCTTTATTTGACCTAGAAGTATAAAGATTCTGAGAGGCAAATCCTGATGCTGATTCTGAGTTACACTCCAATCCATCTCTACCTGGACAGCTCAGGAAATCCTCCACTCCTTCTTCATTCAGTACCCTCAACCCAAACTGTTGGCTGATTTCAAAGCATATTTTAATTTTTAGTCTTTGCTGTTTTGAATCTACATTTTCTCAGTCGTCTCTTATTTTCTTTCTTCCTTCTTTCTAATTTTTATTTTCCCTCTGATATCTGAGCATAAATTGAATTACCAAATGCACAAAGAAGAGAACAATCTTCCACCTTTCACAAATGACAGTCTCTAAATTAGACACTGAGATGAGCACACTTAAAATAATTTTTCCAAAATGAAGTTACACACATTACATGTAAAACTGACCATGGGTCTATTTTCCTCAAGTGAGGATTGTTCTGTTTTTCATATAGACTCAAAAAACCAGGAACTTACAATATGAACCAAATAATGAGTTTAATTTATTGATTACTATAATAGTTAAACAACCTTCAATACACACTAATTAACTCTGGTTAATATAAAGATGATCTACCAGCAAAAGTGTTAGCATGTCATTTAGGATAAAGGCTTCAATGACAAAAATTCAGAAACTTACAGTATCTGGAAATATCATCATCTTTCCAAGAAAAGTATGAGTTTTCCTAAGATGCCTGAGCAAAATAAAATAATATCTCTAGATTTTTGGCATGGAATTCTTTCTGCTATACCAAGATTCTGCTTAAAATTTTTATTTTGGCATCCTGAATTGAGCTATGGCTAGCAATAATCAAATCTAAACAGTTTTGTAAATTAAGAAACGTGTCTATGTAGTACTCATTAACATAGATTTGTATTATCTATTGTTTTCCTCCAATAACCTAGACTATAATAAATGTCTGTTTAGTGTGTCTTTGGCAGGGCTGGGACAGAATTGAGGGAGCTTCCTAGGTGGCTGAGTGGTAAAATATCCGCTTGCCAATTCAAGAGAAACAGGAGACATGGGTTTGATTCCTGGGTCTGGAAGATTCCCTGGAGGAGGAAATGGCAACCACTCTAATTTTTTTTTTTTCCACTCTAATATTTTTGCCTGAGGAATTCCAGGGACAGAGGAAGGAGTTTGGCATACTATAGTCAATGGAGTCACAAAGAGTCAGACAGAGCTAGTGACTGAGCACACATGTGTGTGTGTATGTGTGTGTGTATTTACAAACAAAACATTGCTTTCATTGTATTTTCTTGGATGGGAAGAATTTCATACATTTATCTGTTCTCAGGTGCTTTCTTATGTGTTTTGATATTCATTGTAAATAAGTGGAATCTTATCAGCATTTATTGAGCACTTATGATGTCCCTGGTTTTTTCCCTGCAGAGGGCGACTGACTGATTTTGGAGCTCATAGCGACTCAGAAAGGCTTCTATTTAAGCATCAGTTTACAATTTTATGCCCCTTGCCTACGTATTACTTTATGTAAATATGTAAATAAAGCTATTAGGGATTTGATTGTTTTCATGGTATATTTCAGAATGCCAAAATTGCTCTAAAAAAAAAAAAAGAAAAGAAAAGAAAGGAAAGAAATGATATATAAAGTTAAAACATTTGGTGTTTGTGAGAGGTATTCTAGAAAAAGCAACTTTCTTGTCATTTGGTACGTCAACTCACACCCACTCATATATACTTCCCAGTTAGAATACTGAAGTCTCACAACTATAGTTTAAGCCAGGAATTTGATAAAATGAATGAAGTGCTGTGGGAAAAGTGTCCAATTCTGATATTCTATAATTTCTATGTGTGAGATCTCATGGAGCCAACACTGTTGAGTAAGGCACCACGTATTTGACACAAAGCTTGCAGTCCTCTGAAGTTATTACTGGCCATTTGTTTGTAGCCTCTGACACTCGATTCACAGCTTCAGAAGCACACATGGAAAATAGGAACAATGTGACAGAGCTTGTCCTCCTGGGGCTCACACAAAATCTTGAGATGCAAAAAGTTCTCTTTGTCCTATTCTTACTTATCTACATTGCAACAATGTTGGGCAATCTGCTTATCATGGTGACCATTGCAGCCAGCTGGTCACTTGGTTCCCCCATGTATTTTTTCCTGGCTTCTTTATCATTTATAGATCCTGTCTATTCTACTAATGTTACTCCCAAAATGATCACTGACTTGCTTCATAAGGAAAAGACTATGTCCTTCCAGTCTTGTATGACTCAAGTCTTTATAGATCATTTATTTGCTGGTGCTGAAGGCATTCTTCTGATGGTGATGGCCTATGATCAATACGTAGCCATTTCCAAACCTCTTCATTATTTGATCATCATGAATCAGACGGTGTGTGTCCTCATGTTGCTGGTGGCCTGGACTGGAGGCTTTCTGCACTCACTGGTTCAATTGCTGTATATTTCTCACCTCCCTTTCTGTGGCCCCAATGTGATTGACAACATTGTCTGTGACATATACCCTTTACTGAAGCTAACTTGCTTTGATACCCACCTCACTGGATTCTTTATGACAGCTAATGGAGGAGCAATTTGCACTGCTGTCTTCTTCATCCTCTTAGTGTCCTATGGTGTCATATTACAATCCCTGAAGACTCATGGTTTGGAAGAGAATCACAAAGCCTTCTATACCTGTGCCTCCCGAATGATGGTGGCCATTTTATTCTTTGTTCCCTGTATCGTCCTATATGCAAGGCCTAATTCAACCCTACCCATTGATAAATCGGAGAAGGCAATGGTAACCCACTCCAGTACTCTTGCCTGGAAAATCCCATGGATGGAGGAGTCTGGTAGGCTGCAGTCCATGAGGTCGCTAAGAGTCAGATACGACTGAGTGTCTTCCCTTTCACTTTTCACTTTCATGCACTGGAGAAGGAAATGGCAACCCACTCCAGTGTTCTTGCCTGGAGATGGGGGCAGGGATGGGGGACCCTCATGAGTGGCTGTCTATAGGGTCTCACAGAGTCGGACACGACTGACGCGACTTAGCAGCAGCAGCAGCGGAAGCAGCATTGATAAATCCATGACTGTGGTTTTAACTTTCACAACTCCCATGTTGAACCCTTTAATCTACACCCTGAGAAATGCAGAAGTTAAAAATGCCATGAGGAAACTTTAGAGTAAAACTGTGACTTTAGTTGTAAGAGGTTGTGTAGGACATGATATTCTTTTTTTTAGAGAATCAATGAATATTTTCAGTATCAGTAATTACAACTAAAAAATAATTTTCTTTGGGTTACTTAAACTACTTATTCCTGAAACCGCTATATGAACTAATCCTTATCCTAGTGGAATAGTTTAGATCTTAAACACCAAGAGAATTGCATAGCTTCAATCTCTTATAGATGTAATCATACTGTGTTAAGATTTTATACTGGAATCTGATAAAGAAAAATCAATTTAAAATTTCACAGACAGGATCATAGTTGCATTTTCAAATCTGTGAAAAATGAAATTTTTTAGCATATACTCTGATTGTGCCATATGGTTGATTTTGTATATTCTGATCAAATTTTGAACTGAAAAATTAAATTGTTCAGCCCCAGTCTCTATATCTGGATCACTTGACCTCCTCCAATAATTGAAATACATATTTAAGTCATTCACATCACATAAGGCCTCAGAGTCAACCTGCATTAAATTAAAATGTCTAGGTACATGTTTGTTTGTTTGTTTTTTTTTTTTTTAGCACAATGAAGGTTTAACATTCTGGAAACAGATTATTCTGATTTATATAATGAATGATAATCTGATTCTCTGTAAGCTGTATGTTCTTGACTTAAAAGACTAATTAGAAGTTGTCTTGCTTTTGGCAATTGCTCTATATCAGACTTGGAAATCAGATACTATATTATAAGCATCCTATTTAAGGCTCTAGAATTACATGTTTCCTGTTAGAACTCAATTTACAGCACAGATACTAAGTCCTAAAATATTCCTTCATCCTTTCTCAATTCTACTTGGATTCATCACATGTACTTAGCAATATTAATGCCTCCACATACCTGACACACGTTAAATTAAGTTTCCTTTATTTCTCAGTGTAAGAAATAAAAAAGTGTTTTAAATCTTTTAATCAGAAAGAAATCTAGGACACTAGCTTCAGGATTAGGAGATGTGGGTTTTAATTTTTACTATACCATCATTTAGGAGAAGGCAATGGTGACCCACTCCAGTACTCTTGCCTGGAGAATCCCATGGATGGGGGAGCCTGGTAGGCTGCAGTCCATGGGGTCACGAAGAGTCGGACACGACTGAGCGACTTCACTTTCACTGTTCACTTTCATGCATTGGAGAAGGAAATGGTAACCCACTCTAGTGTTCTTGCCTGGAGAATCCCAGGGACGGGGGAGCCTGGTAGGCTGCCGTCTATGGGGTTGCACAGAGTCGGACATGACTGAAGCGACTTTGCAACATACCATTATTTAATTCCATAACCTTTACATTTCTAAAAGTAATTTACTTAGGTGATTTGGAAGCTGTTTCCAAGTTCTGTGATTCTTCCCATGCCAATAACTTGCTATAAGTATTTTTAGATTTGCTTGTACTTCTATTAGAAGTAAAATTATCTCATTCCCCCAAACTTTTCTATTTCTGATAAATAACATAAGAAATACCTTCCTGGTATAAAAGTGTTTTAGGATTGGATTAATACATGTTGCCTCTGGGCGACAGGATGAAATGATTGGATGGTATCACTGAAGCAATGGACATGAGTTAGAGCAACCTCTGGGAGATATTGAAGGATAGGGAAGCCTGGTGTGCTGCAGTTCATGGGATCGCAAACAGTGAGACATGACTTATTGACTGAACAACAATAAGACATACAAACTCTACTCGAATGCTTTGTTGTTTTGAGAACATGTTCTTGCACCTACCCAAGTACATAAAGCTGCCAAGAGAACACTTTGACAGGTACCTGGTTTTTGTGAAATTAGTCCCTGAGTCTATCAAAGGTCAAAGCACACCTCAACTAGTTTCTGATCAACAGTGATGTGATCCATATATAATCTCTCTTGTTTTCATTCTGTTTTACCTTTCAAGTTTGAGAATCTGTGTTGCTGTCTTTTCAGGATTTTGAACTATTCTATCTTTGGATTTATATTCTGGGAACAGGATTTCCTGGTATAGATCCAAGAAACTCCTTTTTGAAAAATTATTTTCATGGACATGAATGGTAGATCTATTAAAAAATAAAATATCATAATAAAAAATAAAAAAATAGATACCCAACTGTTTACATATTTAATATTAAATATTCAGACTCCATATTTAAGCTCATTTACTATCAAATATCTAAGTTCATATATGGTCAAAAAATTTTTTTTTTCCTCTCATCATGTTTTGTTTTCATGTAGACATCAGGATGAAGTTTACAAAGATGTACTCTGTAAAAGTTCATCTCTGATGTTCAGTTACCTTACTTGAGATAATCGGCTTGTTGGCAAGACCTGGTAATGATGATGAAATATCCCTTGGGTTTAATTAGTCACAGGTAAGTAACTTCATAGACTTTGCTCCCAAACAGGATATATGGTAACACTTTTGAGGCTCAAGAGAAAGCCCTTCTCCACAGGTACTGTTTATATCTCAAAAAAACACTTACTGTATCTGAATTAGTTGATGCTTTTAATATTGAAATTTACTTCTTTTTTGGTGCACTAACAGCTGCCTGGGGCCCTGGGTGTAGACCTATGTCAGACAAGTTCATGGGTGAGATTCCCCAGCTCGCCCCCCGGACAGGACATTATACAGTCATAGAATATCAGATTTAAATGGATTTTACAAATCATATAATCACCTCTCACCCCCACCAGTCTAAGATTTAAATCTCTTTTAAGCATGTCAAGCATCAAGAAAAATAGGTTTAACTACAGTGCTATCAATTTAGAAGTAAAAATATATCAGACTTCTTCTTACTGATATTCATTTAACACCTCTGTTAAAATGATACATTATTCAAAAATATGTAATATATTTTAGTTATCCCTTTCCCCAATGTTCAGCATTCTGTGTGGTTTCTAAATTTTCCACAGCTTTTAATAACTGTGTTGAACATATTTGAACATTTAATTTTTCTGTTTTAAAATTTTTTTTCCATTAAGTTATTTCTAGAAAGAGTATTTTGGAGTCAAAGAAAAAAAGACAGAATAATTTCTATTTTTTTCAGTTATGTCTGAATAAATTTTATTAGTTATATCTAATTCTTACTTTCTATTCACTATACTTTTTTATGATCTGCTGAGAAACTCCACCTCAGAATAAGGAAATTCAGTGAAGCTGCTGTACTTTGTTTTCACACATGTATAGAATTTTCATCTTGGAAAAAAGAATAGTTTTTTTAAATTATGTTTATGTTTTATCTTTTCTTTGGAAAATGTATGTCTCACCTGTCCTCATCATATTAGTAATACAGTATCTTGTAACCAAGCATGATTGATGATGGATGCTATGGGAAGATGGGAAAGAAGGCAGGGGAATTTCTGTAGCAGAAACATAATGGAGTGGGAGGGTGACTCATATCAAGGATGGATGCCTTGCTGCTATTTGGTGGTGAAATTTCAGGAAAAGGATTACAAAGACATTTAATAGGCACATTTTTTATGACTCTACGTGAACACATACACATTACTATACATAGTCATATCCAATAAATACTTGTTGAATGGATGAACTTGTAATATTAATAATTACTTATACAAACAGATTATATATGTGTTTGGGTATATATGCATAGTTACTTTATCTCATCCAGCAGAGTCTTTATATTTTTCACATCAAATCTCTATTTTTAAAACTTTGAAAATAATGATTTTCTTTGATTGATAAATCTTATTTTACTGCACACCTATGTCAGAGTTTTTTATATGTCTACTGAAGCTGTACATTTACTGAATGTAACTATGTTAAATTGTATGTGGAACAGGATTTTGAAGAATTAAAAATATTAATTAATAAATATTGTAATTATCCTGAAAGTAAAATTACCCAGTAGTATAATCTTTCCTAGAGGCAATTAATATTTTCATACTTACCCCATAAAGTGTGTCAGAAATTATTAAAGTGGAATGCAGCTTCCTTTCAAATGTTTATTTATGTTTTTCATAAAAAGTAATGATAAGCAGAGCTGGAGGACAAGAACACTTGAATTCTTCTAGATTTATAATCTGTGGAAGAGGGCATACTCTTACCCATGAACGACAACTCGGAAAGCATTTACTCATCATCTAACAGGTTTCAGACACTGTAGAAATCCTGCCAGGCACTGTGATAGGCACAGTTAGTAAATACACTTGAATAGCATATGTGCTCCGGTAGGTAAAACGGACAGTATGTTACCAAAGACTTATATCCATTTCCCTAAACTGCCTGCCTGTGATAGATTTATTGATGTGTCTTTCTTTCCACAGTTAGATCTAAGAATTCAAATGTAAATTCTCACAGAAAAGAGAATAGCTCTAACCCCTGTGGGACACCTCTCAGCTTTGGAGATACATCTGAGAATTACAACTTGTAACCTCACATACACAAAGGAGGGCTTGAAATCAAGGAACACTGAGATGACATGGCAGAGTTGCAAGGAGCTGAAATCAGGAGGAGAATCTAGGTTTCATGTAGGGAACCCAGTATTTTCTCAGTAAATTACACATCACGTGTTTCCCTCCAGATGTTTTACAAGTGACAGGTGCTGGGTGTCTGAAAAGGTGGAACACATCATGAAAAAAATAAGAATGATTTGAAACAATTACTGGGGCAAAACTGCCAAGGACTTGAGCCACAGCTATAGTGACTGCTCTGTTTTGTTCTAAGAAATTCAGACCACAAACCTTTCATGATTAACAGGTGCCACTTTTTATTCCTTTGTAGGTAATTCAGGCCCCAAGAAGGTGTTACTTCCTAAATGGATGTTCTTATACCTCCTAACAATGTGACTGAATTTGTTCTCTTGGGACTCACACAGAATCCACTCTTGCAGAAAATACTCTTCATTGTGTTTTTGTTTATTTTCCTATTCACTGTTCTGGCCAACTTGCTCATTGTCATTACCATCTCCCTCAGCCCCACACTTTCTGCTCCCATGTACTTCTTTCTCACTTACTTGGCCTTCATAGATGCCTCCTACACATCCGTTACCACCCCTAAATTGATCACTGACCTGCTGTACCAGAGGAGAACCATCTCCTTGGGTGGCTGCCTGACTCAGCTCTTTCTGGAGCACTTCTTGGGAGGATCAGAGATCATACTCCTCATCGTCATGGCCTATGACCGCTATGTGGCCATCTGCAAGCCTCTGCACTACACAACCATCATGCGACAGGGGCTCTGCCAGCTCCTGGTGGTGGTAGCCTGGATCGGGGGGATTATGCATGCCACTGTGCAGATTGTTTTCATGGTCAACTTGACCTTCTGTGCTCCCAACATCTTCGATCACTTCATGTGTGACCTCTTTCCACTGTTAAAGTTTGCCTGCAGTGACACCTACAAGCTTGGTATGCTGGTGGCAGCCAACAGTGGGGCCATGTGTTTGCTCATTTTTTTCATGCTCCTCGTCTCGTACACAGTCATCCTGAACTCCCTGAAATCCTACGGCTCTGAAGGACGACACAAGGCTCTTTCTACATGTGGCTCCCATTTTACAGTAGTGGTGCTCTTTTTTGTCCCTTGTATATTCACCTACATGCGTCCTGTGGCCACCTATCCTGTGGACAAGTGGGTGGCTGTGTTCTTTGCAATCCTCACTCCCATGTTAAATCCTATCATTTATACAGTGAGAAACACAGAGGTGAAAAATGCCATGATGAATTTGATGAAGAGGAGAATAAAGTAGACTGTTCATGAAGCCAAGAGTATGATGATTTATCTATGTAGAGAGGACTATATCTATTGTAAAATATGAAAAAAAAAACAATAAAATTTGGAGATCATTGACATTAAAAAAGTCCCAGAAACTAAAATTTGTTGAATGCTTAATGGATAGGTACTTTGCTAGGTGCTTTTTATAACTTTTAATGTACTCTGCCAAGGCTTTAACATTCATGTGCATAGGTTTAGGATATGCAATAGGAAAAACACCTATGAATGCCTAGTGAGATGATTATAGAGTATGTATTTCTAGTCTACTAAATTCTTCATACAAATATTGCTTGGATGAAATTGGCTTTTCCCTAGGGCCTGCCTTGATTTCAGATCTTCTTTTATTTTTACTTAACCTGTGGTAAAGCAAATAGATCCTAGAAATTCTTAGGTATATTTATGGAGTGAAAGAATCACTGCTGATTTTTTTGGCACTATGAATTTATCAAAAGCAAAAAGAGAAACACTCACTAAAGGAGGAAGGAACAGTTCTCAATTTATATTTAATTCTTTTTGTAGCATAAAAAATAAACCAGAAATTTGAAAATTATTCTTAATTTGGTCCTATCATCTTAAATATCCTATCACTTACAGTTTTTATAGAATATAAAGGAATTATTTTCTTCTTAACAAGACTTGAGAAGTCTTTTAAATAAAGAAGAGTAAACATTCTTTAATCACATGTCAGCAACAAGAAGAAAACATATCTAAGAGTTTTAGCTACAGCATTTGAATCTAGGTTTTCCAAATCTCAGTTCTACTTTCTTCAAATAAAACACAGTTGTCTTTGACACCCTTTAGTTCAGTTCATTTCATGCACTCAGTGGTGTCTGACTCTTTGCGACCCCATGGACTGCAGCACGTCAGTCCATCACCAACTCCTGATACATTTACGTCTATAGATGAGAAATGTATCAATAATGTTAATGATTCACTTTCTCCTTGAAGAAGATAATCAAATTTGCTGTAGCCTTGTCATATGTAGGGCAATATAAGAATACCTACGCTTGGAATTATTTCCACTAACTGAAAGAAATCAGAAGAGAAATTTTGCTCTTATGAACAAAAACATTACTGTACTAATGATAGCCTTTTATGAAAGCAAAATTTTACAAAAGTTTTCATAACACAAACTTTAGGAAAGCAGTGATACCTATAATGCTCCTCTAGACACATGGAGAATACCAGGTCATTCTAAGTTATTACCTAACACTTTATAAGTCAAAGCTTCTCTGACTATAACACTCGAAATTGTGCTTTTTCAGAAATATTCTCTCAAACTCAGTAGTCACCTGTAGCCATTTTTTCACCATAATTTGACCATATTGTTATGCCAGAGCATCCACACTTATTCTATGGGGTGACTGTTTCACCATAATTTGACCATATCGATATGCCAGAGCATCCACACCTATTCTGTGGGGTGACTGTTTACTAGCTTATGCATGGTACCTCAGATTCATAAGAAACAGAAGATTTTCCCACAATATCTAGGCCTGGAAGATAATGTCATCAGCACTTAATCTGTTAAAGATGATCAATTTTGAGGTTGATAATGAGAAGCACTGCAATAGAATCTACACTTAATAATATAGGGTTCATTTTGCATTATGACTGTTAGATAGGAGTTGAGAGTAATTCAAGGGTAAGAATGGAAAAAGTATTAAGTAGACGGCATTTCTACTCAAAGATAAAATTATTGATTTTAAGAGGAAAATAAGACCGAAGGGGCTATACCAAGGGCTCAGTGTTAACAGCAAACTTGGAAGGTGTAAGAAAAGAAGAAAGAAATGTAAGGCAGTCTCACCTTGGTGTATGGAATTTTATTGGTCTATAAATAATTCTAGGGAATTTAAAATATTTCTTTGCATTCATCATCAAAAATCTCATGAGGACAGTGCCATTTGATTATGTCTGATTCTTTAAGAAACATATAAAGACATATGTCTCTCCTAAAATCAAAGAGATAAATAATGTTTAAATCTGTTGTTAAGAATATTTTCATTTAATCTGGACTGTTAATTTAGTGAAAATATTAGGCATTAAATGAAGGTGAGCTCATTGTTGAAGGCCAACTATGAGGCAGACATTTTGATAGGGACTTCCCTGCTGGCTCAGAGAGTAAAGCATCTGCCTACAGTGCGGGAGACCTGGGTTCGATCCCTGGGTTGAGAGGATCCCCTGGAGAAGGATATGGCAGCCCACTCCAGTACTCTTGCCTGGAAAATCCCGTGGAGAATCTTGGTAGGCTAGAGTCCATGGGGTCTCAAAGAGCTGGACATGACTGAGAGACTTCACTTTCACTTTTATATGCTTTAACTCTCTTAATGAAGCAACATGTATTATTAGAGAGGTTGATACTTCATTTTATAAAAAAGAAAATGTGACAATGAAATTAAACAATATCAAACCTTTGAAACTCTGCTTCCTCTACTCTTTCCACTTCACAAGATTTCTTCCTAGCTTGATGTGAACATATAAAAACAGATCTGATCAAGTTGTGAAGATTGTCATTGAAGTATTCAGTCTTTATTTTGGGGTGGGGGAAGGGATGGGGCATTTTCTTCCTCTCATTTATGCATTGATCTTCACTTCCCAGGCTACTTGCATCTTTTTGATGCCTCTTGTATCAGAGAAAAAAACGACTAATGATCTCATTTGTGCAGATATGTTACCCTTTATGCACATCTTGAAAAGTGAAGTACAATGGACTTAAGAAATAAAAATCAAATAGTTGAATTTCAAAAAAGAGTGACACTCAGATGAAAGAGATATTTGGACAAAAAATAAGCGGCTCAGTCATTGAGGAGACTGATACTTTGTTTGAGCATGAAGGTAGCACCTTGAGCAACTACATAGGCACCGTTTCCTCAGGGCTTTTCACATTGTTATCACATAGTGTTAACAAATACTTCTGGAAAAAATGCCTCCATGGGAGATTCAGCTAAGGAAATTTTGACATATTTAATTTGGCCAAATAATACTGTCTAGTGCCTACAATATGTGAGAGAGTTATAGGAACTGGGAATACAACTTTTACAAATAAGAGTTGTGTTTGTGTGAAAGTTAATTTCCAGTAGGGAGTAGATGCATAATAAACAAATAAATAAATGAAAAATATAATTTTGTTAGCAATGGGTCTGATGAAAATCATTTTATAAGAGGGTGTTGCAGAGCGGAAGAATTGGATAGAGATTTGTGTAGTTTTTAAATCCAGCTAGAATTGTAGTTAGGGCCAAGTTTAAATAATCACATTATTCTTCTCACCCTTTTAAAAAATAAGTAGGTTTCTCTAATACATACACTTGAAATGAAGAAAATATCTCTTCAAAGCATGTAGTAATGTTTTCTTGGAGGATGAAATTGTCAAAGTTTTTATATATAAAGCACAGATATACATAAAACAGATATGTGAGCAGTATATGTGTGTTTATAATATTTTAAGGGGAGTGATTAAAGAAACAAGGTCAAAATGTGCCTTTAGAGAACACTATTCTCCAGTACTTTGTCCACCTCATGTGAAGAGTTGACTCATTGGAAAAGACTCTTATGCTGGGAGGGATTGGGGGCAGGAGGAGAAGGGGACTACAGAAGATGAAATGACTGGATGGCATCACCAACTAGATGGACATGAGTTTGAGTGAACTCTGGGGGTTGGTGATGGACAGTGAAGCCTGATGTGCTGCAATTCATGGGGTCGCAAAGAGTCAGACACAACTGAGCTACTGA
The DNA here is from genome assembly GCF_032405125.1 of Capricornis sumatraensis. NCBI lineage: Eukaryota > Metazoa > Chordata > Mammalia > Artiodactyla > Bovidae > Capricornis > Capricornis sumatraensis. The sequence continues at coordinate 3,003,700 of NC_091084.1, forward strand.
ACTGAACTGAACTGAACTGATTGATAAAAGAAAGAAGATTAATGAATACAGCCATAGCTTATATCTGAATGGTTAGTCAAGATAACTACTCATGGTGCAACTAAGAAACGTCTTCCAAGCACAGAGGTTGGCCCATCACCTGTATGGATCATATTCAGCAAAACTGAGAGGCTCTTCCTTTTCAGCAGGCTTCTCAGAGTATGTTGTCAAATATATTAATGAAACAGTTGTATTCTGTGAAGTATATAAGATATTGCTATTTTTAACTATCGAAGGTTGAAAATAAGGAAGGCTATAACCCCAAAACTTGGAAAAAGCAAGAGAGTTCCAGAAAAACATCTATTTCTGCTTTATTGACTATGCCAAAGCCTTTGACTGTGTGGATCACAAGAAACCGTGGAAAATTCTGAGAGAGATAGGAAAACCATACCACCTGACCTGCCTCTTGAGAAATCTGTATGCAGGTCAGGAAGCAACAGTTAGAACTGGACATAAAACAACAGACTGGTTCCAAATAGGAAAAGGAGTACGTCAAGGCTGTATATTGTCACCCTGCTTATTTAACTTATATGCAGAGTACATCATGAGAAACTCTGGACTGGAAGAAACACAAGCTGGAATCAAGATTGCTGGGAGAAATATCAATAACCTCAGATATGCAGAAGACACCACTCTTATGGCAGAAAGTGAAGAGGAACTCAAAAGCCTCTTGATGAAAGTGAAAGAGGAGAGTGAAAAAGTTGACTTAAAGCTCAACATTCAGAAAACGAAGATCATGGCATCCAGTCCCATCACTTCATGGGAAATAGGTGGGGAAAGAGTGGGAACAGTGTCAGACTTTATTTGGGGGGACTCCAAAATCACTGCAGATGGTGATTGCAGCCATGAAATTAAAAGACGCTTACTGCTTAGAAGAAAAGTTATGATCAACCTAGATAGCATATTCAAAAGCAGAGACATTACTTTGCCAACTAAGGTCCATCTAGTCAAGCCTATGGTTTTTCCAGTAGTCATGTATGAATGTGAGAGTTGGACTGTGGAGAAGGCTGAGCGCTGAAGAATTGGTGCTTTGGAACTGTGGTGTTGGAGAAGACTCTTGAGAGTGTCTTGGACTGCAAAGGAGAAACCACCAGTCCATTCTGAAGGAGATCAGCCCTGGGATTTCTTTGAAAGGAAGGATGCTAAAGCTGAAACTCCAGTACTTTGGCCACCTCATGCGAAGAGTTGACTCACTGGAAAAGACTTTGATGTTGGAAGGTATTGGGGGCAGGAGGAGAAGGGGACAACAGAGGATGAGATGGCTGGATGGCATCATGGACTCGATGTACATAAGTCTGAGTGAACTCCAGGAGTTGGTGATGGACAGGGAGGCCTGGTGTGCTGCAATTCGTGGGGTTGCAAAGAGTCGGACATGACTGAGCGACTGAACTGAACTGATAACCCCAAATATTTCTAAATTCAAAGGTTGTCAACTGAGAATCCTGTTACGAAGTGAAAGTTTAGTCCTTATTTTTTCTGGCTTAGAAACATTTTAGAATCCATCATAATGACAACTCTCCTGACGTTAGATGTGATATTATTTTAACAACAGTCTTGCAAGATGTAGAGAACATCAGGTTAGATGATACAAGATTTCAGTCTTAATACTACCTAGGTGGCCAAAAGTAAGTCCTATTGACTTTTCTTCATCTGTATTATCAGGCAGGCAAATTATTGTGTGAGCATTCTTCTATTGAAGAACAGAGTTTAGTTGTTCAAAAATTACTGAACGATTAATATTGTGATATGGCTTTGTGTTTGTGGAGTATCAGCTTGGCCTGGCTCCAGTGAACCTCTGCCCCTGGGAAAACCAGATCATTGCAGGGGTAGATGGAAATTGACTAGTATGGTGATTAGTGCCTCAGTCAGCAGAGGCACAGCTTCAAAGGTGTGCAGTTGAAATGATGCAAGTTTGGACTTGAAAATGACTACTTGCCCTCTTTCAGCCCAGGTTCTGTTAACCAAAGGAGAACATCTCAATAATGACGTGTCTGCTAAGGTGTGTATTACAAACTGTTTTCAAATTAAACTCAAGTATAGCTAAATGGTAGGCACAGTTCCATGAACAATTCTATAAACAGCTTAGCTGGCTGCCTTATTTGGCAACCTTTCCTATTTGGATGAAGTCTGAATTACTTTGCCTCATGCAAGTGGTTTCTCATGTAAATCTCTGGACACTTAGATCTTGTGTTTAAAATCTTTCTTTAAAATCATTAGAAATTCTGTTCCTATCAAAATAACTCTCTATTAAGTGATTGGATGTTTTGCTCCCAGTGTGGTCCTGACTTATTTGCCTCTGTGCTTGGATTTGCTAAGTTGTAACTCTAATGTGTCATGACTCCAAGCTCCTTTTTTAAAGGAAAGTTCTCATAACTACATCCTGGATGGAGTCAGATCTTTGGTTACCCTGACATGATTCTAAAAAATTTACTTCCACAATATCTGCCTTCTATTTACTGGGACCATCAGGTAACTGGGCTTTTGAGGTCACAGAGATGACATGAGACTGAGTTTTGGAGGTGATTTTAATGAATATTTGAGTATTTAAGACAGTTACAGCCTTATTAACTTGAACTATTATTTTAAAATCTTTGAATAATTGAATTACATATATGCACACACAATTATATTTAAAATGTGTCAGTAGTTCACTTGGTTTGTCTGTATAAACAAATTATAGCCTCAGGATGAAGAGCTTTGAGCTACCAACAATTTAATTTACTTTAATCTCTTTGGCAATTTATCAAAATATAAGTGTCTCCCTTTGGTCTCTGTCAAGATTATGAGATTATCAAATAAAATAATGTATTTATGTTTCAGAGATTGTTTTATTTTTTAATTTATTTTTTAAAATTTTTTGACATGAATCCACCACAGGTGTACATGAGTTCCCAACCCTGAACCCCCCTCCCACCACCCTACCCATATCATCTCTCTGGGTCATCCCAGTGCACCAGCCCCAAGCATCCTGTATTCTGTATCGAACCTAGACTAGCGATTCATTTGTTACATGATAGTATACATGTTACAATGCCATTCTCCCAAATCATCCCACCCTCTCCCTCTCCCTCTTCCACAGAGTCCAAAAGTCTGTTCTTTACATCTGTGTCTCTTTTGCTGTCTCACATACAGGGTTATCATTACCATCTTTCTAAATTCCATATATATGTGTTAGTATACTGTATTGGTGTTTTTCTTTCTGGCTTACTTCACTCTGTATAATCGGCTCCAGTTTCATCCACCTCATTAGAACGGATTCAAATATATTCTTTTTAATGGCTGAGTAATACACCATTGTGTATATGTACCACTGCGTTCTTATCCATTCATTTGCTGATGGATATCTAGGTTGCTTCCATGTCCTGGCTATTATAAACTGTGATGCGATGAACATTGGGGTACACGTGTCTCTTTCAATTCTGGTTTCCTCGGTGTGTATGCCCAGCAGTGGCATTGCTGTGTCATATGGCAGTTCTATTTGCAGTTTTTTAAGGAATCTCCACACTGTTCTCCATAGTGGCTGTACCAGTTTGCATTCCCACCAACAGTGTAAGAGGGTTCCCTTTTCTCCACACCCTCTCCAGCATTTATTGCTTGAACACTTGATCACAGCCATTCTGACTGGCCTGAAATGGTACTTCATTGTGGTCTTGATTTGCATTTCTCTGATAATGAGTGATGTTGAGCATCTTTTCATGTGTTTGTTAGCCATCCATATGTCTTCTTTGGAGAAATGTCTATTTAGTTCTTTGGCCCATTTTTTTGATTGGGTCTTTTACTTTTCTGGAATTGAGCTGCATAAGGTGCTTGCATATTTTTGAGATTAGTTGTTTGTCAGTTGTTTCATTTGCTATTATTTTCTCCCATTCAGAAGTCGGTCTTTTCACCTTGCTTATAGTTTCCTTTGTTGTGCTGAAGCTTTTAATTTTAATTAGATCCCATTTGTTTACTTTTGCTTTTATTTCCAGAATTTTGAGAGGTGGCTCATAGAGGATCCTGCTGTGATTTATGTTGGAGAGGGTTTTGCCTATGTTCTCCTCTAGGAGTTTTATAGTTTCTGATCTTACATTTAGATCTTTAATCCATTTTAAGTTTATTTGTGTGTATGGTGTTAGAAAGTGTTCTAGTTTCACTCTTTTACAAGTGGTTGACCAGTTTTCCCAGAACCACTTGTTAAAGAGATTGTGTTTACTCCATTGTATATTCTTGCCTCCTTTTCGAAGATAAGGTGTCCATAGGTGTGTGGATTTATCTCTGGGCTTTCTATTTTGTTCCATTGATCTATATTTCTGTCTTTGTGCCAGTACCATACTGTCTTGATGACTGTGGTTTTGTAGTACAGCCTGAAGTCAGGCAGGTTGATTCCTCCAGAGATTTGTTTAAGAAAAGAGAGGAATAGGAGTAGCTGATATATGTAGGATACTTTAAGATAGATTTTGTGTTCCTCTGCTTTCATGCAATTTTCTGTGTGTGTGTGTATGTATATATATATACATATACATGGATATATTCTTTTTTCTTCTTGTACCATTTCCTTTAACTTAATTTTCATACTAATCATCTGTGAGAAAGACTTTTTATCATGATTTTTCTCTCTGTTTGAATTGATTAATGATTCCATTTTTACAGTGACACTAAAGAGTTAACTTTAGAAATATATCTATCCATGTGAAAATACATTCTTTTGTGAGCAGCTCTGCCTAGAGGGATGGTGTTGGCTTTGGTGCTGAGGGTGATGTATTATTATGAGATTGCTACATTTGTTAAGATTATATATGTCTATTTAGACATTACATTGAATGCAATTTAAATTTATCTGGAGGCCAATAATATATTTATTCTTTATGTCATTAGTGAAATTCTATGAATGGATACAAATTAAAATGAGGTGTGTTTTCACCTAATTTATTTTAAATATATTAGTTTAATAATGATAATATTTAGAATTGGAAACCCTGTGGGGAAAATTACTGTTTAATAGTTTGTATTACATGATTTATGACAATAAAAGGAGCTTCAAATCTTTGAAAGAGGAATGTTACAGAGTCTATCAAATTTAAGCATAAGCATATTTTTGACGTGGTGATGATATAGACTTCTTCAACAGAAATATTCAAACAACTACTAAGTAAAGATTTCTGTAAGGGATGTTCCTTATGGCCCTGTATGGGAGGCAAAATATTAGAAATATAATTCCAAGCAAAAATGGACTGGTTAAAAGAGCTATGTTGTAACCATAAAATGGAATAATGTTTGTATGTGTGTTTAAGTTTCTCAGTCATGTTCGACTCTTTGTGACCCCACAGACTGTAGCCTACCAAGTTCCTCTGTCCATGGGATTTCCCAGGCAAGAATACTGGCTTGGGTAACTATTCCCTTCTCCGGGAGATCTTCCCAGTGCAGAAATCAAACTAGGGTCCCCCACACTGCAGGCAGATTCTTAACTCTCTGAGCCACTAGAGAAGCCCCAAATAGAATAATATGTAGCAATTAAAATGAAGGAGAATTCATAAATACTGACAAATAATGTTCATGCAAAATTTAATAGAATTTCATGTATATTATTGCATTGTGTGTACTTTTATCTGGAGTAAACACATTAAAGAATGTGCATTTACCTACACACAAATGAACATCTGAAGAGCGTGCACTAGACTGATGATTGAGGGTACATGAGTGCTTACAGTTGGGAGAGGTCCTTTGACCGTAAAGTTTGTATCACTCTATCTGTATGTACTATTTTCCAATGGTGTAACTTACATAAATATATGAATTTTATTTAAGTTATTATTCTTTTTTTTAGAACTATGTTTTAGAAAAGAGTTTTGGCATATTTTTCCTTTCAGATCAATTCAAAACCTTACATTCTACTAAAGTGTTGAGGAGTCATTAAGCCAATATCCTGCCAGTAAATGGAACATTTATCAGATGCATATGTAAACACATGATCCAAAGGAGGGGAAGTTTTTAGAAATAGTATATTGTCAGTGGCATTCTTCTCATGCTGGGAAAACAAATGAGAATGATGATCTAATCCCTTTGCATTCACAAAACCATTCAATCTTTAAAACAACATTTTCAGATGGTAATGTTACTTTCCCATATTATAGAGAATGAAACTGAGGCACAGAGAGGTTGTCTGACATATTGCAGATACTTAGAAGAAAGAATCAACTGAAATGTGAAAAATGAAGTATTTACATAGATTTCTTTAAGATGAAAGTTGAAAGTGTTACTCACTCAGTCGTGTCCAACTCTTTGCGACCCCATGGACTGTAGCCTGCTAGGCTCCTCTGCCCTTGGAATTCTTCAGGCAAGAATACTGGAGTGGGTTGCCATTTCCTTCTCCGGGGCATCTTCCTGACCCAGGGATTGAACCCAGGTCTCTCACACTGCAGACAGATTCTTTACTGTCTGTGTCACCACTAAAGCTTTTACTTAATATTCACAGTTGAACTCCAGTCTGGTTATATATCTCTACTTAAGATACCTCCTACCTGAGATTAGTATGGGTATGTGTGACTAAATTTCATGAGACACACAACATATACCAGGGCATTGTTATATTAAACAAAAAAAAAAAATATTTAAGCTATAGTTTAAGTTCACGTTTTTATTGCATTTTAATGACTATAAGGTTTAATATTAACATTTAAACTATACTCCCAGGAAATTAATTTGTTTCATATAACAACCCTGAGAAAAGCAATTGATATATGGTTAGTTATTGATACATCCCTGGAAGGTCCATAATGAAACCTAGCTTTTCTCACCTCAAAATCCATATAATTTGATTCTACACACCATGTATTCATGCTTCTTTCTCTGTGCCTTAACCATGCCACTGCCCTTGTTCATTCTCTATATTATAACTTTATAAATTTAGAATTGTCTAAATTCTTGTGTCAAAGACTAGCTTATATTATCTTTTCTGAAGTCTGCATGTCATACTGATATTTTCCCTTCTGAAAGTTATTTTGTACATGCATTGCTTCAGGAGAGCTCATTCTCTCTCCCTCTTTTGGAGAAGGTGCCGAATTGTGTCCCTTGCACTATCAGACATGTTATTAAGTGAGAAATATATACAGTGTAGGTTTTATGTAAACATCTTATGAGCAATGGTATTTCACAGGCACACTGGAAAGAAATAGACGTTATTACAAAGAAAGTCTTATGGCAGTGACTGACACTGAACTTGGAATTCTAAGGAATGGAGAAGCTCTTGATTTTGGCTAATGAATGTTTGGGAATAAAACCAGCAAAGACAAAAGAAAGTTACTGGGATTCTTCAACCTGACTGTCGGGGGAATAGCGACCAGGCTCTGAGAGCAGCACTCTTTCATTTCTGGAAGCAAGGTCTGGAACCGGTTTGCCTGGGCCCCACGGTTCAATGCAGTTCCCTTTGCATGGATTCAGTTCTATGAATGTTATTAAATTTAATTAAACGACTTTGCACACAGCACAGCATTTGATATTTGGTGGAACATGACTTACCTAACCTGGAAGTTTTTCAGCTAACACATTGTAGGTGCTAAGTAAGTATACAGAATAAATGAATGACAATTTATAGGAAACTTTCTAAATTATTGGCTATTAGGTGTGTCTAGTGATAACATAAGTTCAGATTCTTAACATGAGATTTCTAAAAGGCATAGGCTGAGAGAAGGCCTTGTGGGTAAGTGGTTCATTTTGGAAAACAGAATGAAGGTTGTAAATGGGGGTGAGCAAGACAAGGAATGAATGTAAGTGAATCCATTGATCCCCTGGCTCCTATCTACTGATGATCTAGGTTTTCCTTATAAAATAATATACAAATAAAGTGCTTTCCTGGTGGCTCAGATGGTAAAGAATCTGCCTGCAATGCAGGAGACCTGGGTTGTATCCTTGGCTCTGGAAGATCCCCTGGAGATGGGAATGGCTACCCACTCTAGTACTATGGCCTGGAGATTTCCATGGACAGAGGAGCCTGATGGGCTGCTGTCTGTGCAGTTGCAAAGAGTCTGCCTTAAGATATGATAATTCTTTAAAATACCATGTGATTGATGAAACAGAATCTTTTAAGTGTCTCAACCAGCAAGTGTCAGGAAGGAAAGCAGGAGATACACTGGTGAGAGGTGTTGCAGAGAGAATCACAAGGATCAAGCTGTTATCAGGATACAATTATTATCAGCTGGTTGTTGTACAGATGGCTGGAGAAAAAGGTAGGGAGGAGGGTGTAACAATGCAAATAATGTCCAACACATTCAATGATTACTAACTACAAATAATATTATTTTGTAGACTCTTCAGATTAGAAAGAAGCTTACATCAGCCCATAGTAAACAGGGAATCCCAACAATGTGACAGAATTCATCCTTTTGGGCATTACAAAGAATCCAGAGCTGCAGAAAATCCTCTCTGCTGTGTTTCTAATCGAGTATGTGTTTACCATTTGGGGAAACTTCCTCATTGTGGTGACTATGGTCACAAGTCAGAGTCTGAGATCACTCATGTACTTTTCCCTTACCTTTTTACCCCTTGTGGATGACACCTACTCTTTTGCCATTGCCCCCAAGGTGATTGTGGACTCCCTTTCTAATAGCATCTCCCTCTCTGCCATCTCCCTGGAAGGCTGCATGGTCCAGCTCTTTGCTGACCACTTCTTTGGTGGAGTGGGCATCATCCTTCTCACAGTGATGGCCTATGACCGCTCAGTCACCATCTGTAAGTCTCTTCACTACGTGACCATCATGAGGCCTCAGATGTGCTGCCTTTTGCTGGGATTGGCTTGGCTGGGGGGGGTGGTGCATACATGCAACAATATAACTTCTCTTTATGTATCAAGTACTCTTCTGTGGCCCTAACATCATTGATCATTTTACGTGTGATTTGTTCCCACTGTTGGAACTGGCCTGCATGGACACCGGTAACCTGGGCCTCTTACTCATCCTCAACAGTGGGGTAATGTGTGTCACCATATTCCTGATTCTCATCACCTCCTACATGGTCATTCTCTGCTCTGTGAAGTCCTTCAGCTCCAAAGGATGGCGTAAAGCCCTCTGCACCTGTGGCTTCCACCTCATGGTGGTCATTATGTTTCTTGTGCCTTGTATGTTTTTGAATTTGAGGCCTGTGGCCACCTACCCCATAGACAAGGTGATGGTTGTGTCTTTTACCATCATTTCTCCCATGTTAAATCCCCTGATCTACACCTTGAGGAACACAGAGGTAAAAAATGCCATGAGGAAATTGTGGATGAAACAAGAGGCCTTGTGTGGTTATTAGCTTACATACTAAGAGCAATTCTTTCCTGAAGGACAGTGAGATCTTACCTCCCATTCATTATAACCCACTTGGAACACAACAAATAATGCAAATCTGGTTAAGAATGCAAATCAATTTAAGGTAATAAAGTTAGGTATTGTCTACGTCTCAAGTGCATTTTATATTTCAACCCTTTTCTTAAGGCTCTCTGTCTCTCTCTTCCTTTTTAACCTGTCTTTTGCATAATTCAAGTCTTCCTCAATTCAGAACTTTTGTTTATCTGATTCTATTTACTGCTGGAATTCTCTTCCCAGCAATTTTGCTTGTCCTGTTCCATCTTATTTTATCTACTTTCAGAAGAGTTCCCATCTTGTTAGACAAATTTTCCCTGATGACTTTTTCTAGTCATCCCCTTCTATTTTTCCCTACTTCTCCATCTGGTTATATCCTTCACATTAATGATCAGAAGCTGTACTTAAAAAATTGTTTCTTTATTTTAATTTTCTCTGTTTCCCCCATAAGATTATAATCCCTGTAAGGGGAGGCATTGGGTTTATTCATTCATGCTACATGTACAACACTTCCAGTCACTTGGTGCTCAATAAATACTGCTGAATGAATATAAGTATAAAAGAAATAGATTTGGGTACAAAGTAAGGGAGAATGCATAAATATTAACTCTTTAGGTGATAGAATCTTCCTATCTTTTTTGGAAGATAGAATCTTCCTATGGTTTTCTTGCTTCCAAATGTCCTTTTTGGAAGTTCTAGAAGGCAGTGTAATTTCAAGTTAGTAGTTTATTGTTTAATATGGAAGACACCACTACAAACATTCTCTACTACTTTTTTTTCCTCCTTTATATGAGTTGAAAAAGAAATAGCCATGTCAGCATAATTCAGAATATGTTTGTCTATATCTTGAAGTTATGTAATCCTTTATGAGAAGAGAGCAACTCAGTTCAGTTTAGTCGCTCAATCGGGTCCGATTCTTTGCAATCCCATGAATCGCAGCACGCCAGTCCTCCCTGTCCATCACCAACTCCTGGAGTTCACTCAGATTCACGTCCATTGAGTCAGTGATGACATCCAGCCATCTCATCCTCTGTCGTCCCCTTCTCCTCCTGCTCCCAATCCTTCCCAGCATCACAGTCTTTTCCAATGAGTCAACTCTTCGCATGAGGTGGCCAAAGTACTGGAGTTTCAGCTTTAGCATCATTCCTTCCAAAGAAATCCCAAGGCTGATCTCCTTCAGAACGGACTGGTTGGATCTCTTTGCAGTTCAAGTGACTCTCAAGAGTATTCTATATAGACATTTTTTTTTTCTTAAACTATGGGGAAAACTATCCTCGCTGTTAAATCTGAGAGTTTAGTTTCTAAATGCAAAAGACTTTATTTCTTCCAGATCTTGCTTTCTTTGTCACTAGAGACACATTGATACTTTTCAAAACTGCATTGCTTAAATAGGTATATGGGAAGACTTAGATTTTAGTCTAACCTAGTGTTCACTTTAATGCATTGGAAAAGGAAATGGCAACCCACTCCAGTGTTCTTGCCTGGAGAATCCCAGGGATGGGGGAGCCTGGTGGGCTGCCTGCCTCTGGGGTCGCACAGAGTCGGCCATGGCTGAAGCGATTTACCAGCAGCAGCAGCAGCAGCAGCAGTGTTCCATTATTGTTTTCTTACTTTTTAAAAATATTTGATGTATATGATGATAATAATTACAGTATCAGTTTATTATTTCATACAAGCATGACATATAAAACAGTAGTTTATCTTTAAACACAGAATGTGTATGTGCAAAGGTATTTTACATTAATTGTGAACTATTTTCAATAACTGTGAAGTACATATACTTTTTGAAGAACCTTTGCCAAGTTAGAATGAAGCATCAGATACTCTTATAGGATTGAGGTGTACAGTAATGACTAAGGCAATATATTTGACTTTTTTCCTGGAGTTTACTTTCTCCAGAAGTTAAAGATACTAAAGAAGATGATATTAAAATGAAAATAAGGTCATAAGTTGATAACTGATATTCAGAAAAATTTAATGAAGTGACACACATGTGACTGGATAGCTCTAGTGAGGTGAACAAAGAGGGGTTTTCTGAGAGTGTACTTCAAAACTGAGGTCTGAATGATGAGATAGGACCATCCTTAATTACATCAGTGGGAAGAACATTCAAGGCAAGAGAAAAGCTTGGGGGTAAACACTAAGATAGGAACCACCCTGAAGTGAAGGTCAAGGTAATCTGTACACAGAGGACAGGAGAAAATCTGGTAGAAGGTGGTAGAAGGTGAAATGTAAAAGGCAGCCAGACCCATGATGAAAGAACCTACTATTTTCTAAATCTCAGGTTTGAAAAGAACATGGACTTCAAAATAACTTTATTAGAATAATAATTAAAAATCAAACTCTTCATGAGCTTATGGATGACATAGAAAATTGCTGTCAAACATCTTTGCACAGAACTTCCATTTGAATTTTGCTGCATCAATGGAAGAATGTAATATTTACTGCTGGCTTACAATATTTAAAATTTGAATTTCTAGATTCACTTTACAACTCTTTTGCCTGCTTCATGTCAAAGAAGAAGAAAAAATTCATGGCAGTGTTATAACTTTGAACTGTGTAAGAACATTTGAGGATCTTTTTTTTTTCTGTTTAATTGTGGGATTAAAGAATAGGGAAGATCACAATGAGATCCCTAACATTAAATATTTGTAATATTTTTGTAATTTTCCAGCAGCAAGGTTAGATATATAATTTATCCCTTCTATTATTAGGTAAAAGCTCTTCTGGCCATTCAAGCAGAAATTATTTCCTGTCATTTAGATGCCACAATATTTTTCTCTAATCTGTTCTATAGGTCCCATTAATTATTTCACATGAAATAGCTTTACTCAATAATCATTTATTTAGCAGCTCAATGGATGATGTTGTTTTATCTTTTGAAATAATCCTTGGCCTTACTGCTTATTTTTATAGAAACTTGCTGTTGCTAATATTAGATTGTAAACCATATGATATCTATATCAAAAAATTCGATACTACTCACGATACAAAAATATCAAAGTGTAGGAATAAAATGGTTCTTTAATTTGAAAGAGAGTATTGGTCAAAAAAAAACTGCTGCAAGCATCAGACTTACTGGGAAACATTAGATGAACTTAATTCCTATTTCAGTTAGAAAATGTAAGCCATCAGAAGAAATTTCTCCAGACTCTTACAACTTTATCTTCTCATTTGCCAGCACCCATTTAGTTACATAAAGGCTTCCCTGGTGATTCAGATGGGAAAGAATCTGCTTTCAGTGCAGGAGACCTGGGTTCAGTCCCTGAGTAGGGAAGATCCCCTGGAGAAGGGAATGGCTACCCACTCTAGAATTCTTGCCAGGAGAATTCCATGGACAGAAGAGCTTGGTGGGCTAAAGCACATGGGGTTGCAAAGAGTAAGACACAACTGAGTGACTGCTGCTGCTGCTGCTAAGTCGCTTCAGTCGTGTCCTACTCTGTGCGACCCCATAGACAGCAGCCCACCAGGCTCCCCCATCCTTGGGATTCTCCAGGCAAGAATACTGGAGTGGATTGCCATTTCCTTCTCCAATGCATGAAAATGAAAAGTGAAAGTGAAGCCGCTCAGTCCTGTCTGACTCCTAGCGACCCCATGGACTGCAGCCTACCAGGCTCCTCCGTCCATGACTAACATTCAGTTATATGATAACCTCTTGATTCTTCTAAATGAATTTTCTGTTTTATCCAAAGCAACCAACATCATGCACACTGGATTTCATCTTAAACTTCACATGAAAACATTGGTCAAAAATATCTTCTATCCATATTAATTCATCTGCATTTCCTTTTTCTGAATCATTTTACCTCAGCAAAGAACTAATATATTATCTAGCTCATCCTTAAAAATAAAATCTCTTGATCCCATTTCTTTTATTGTCTATGACCTCATTTCATTCTCTTTGCTTTATAACAAAAATCAGAGGATTCTGTAATACCTGTCTCCAATTTCTCTCCTTCTATTTTCTTTAACCATATTCATTCACACTTCAGTTATTATATTAACACTGAAAATGCTCTTTTCAATGTCATCTGTGACCTCTATGCCACTAGATACAGCACTCATCACTTGCTTCTCATATTACGAAATCCATCAGCAACATTTCACCCAGTCTTCTTTGGCACACTCTCTTTAAAAGACCACAATTCTCAAATTAACTCCAGGTCAGATGGCTTTCCTGAGGTTGAAACCTGGAAATTTAAGTTCCTCCATAGTATTCCTCCTGAGACTAACAGATTTCTTAAAGCAAATAAGGCTAAAGCTGTGCCCTGGTTCTTCCTTCTTCCCCAAACCTACTTCAGTTACATCATTCTCTGTCTCAGCCAGTGGCATATCTGATCTCTCATTTTCACCTCACATCTATCAGAAAATCTTTTTGGCTCAAACTTCTGTGGTAGTAGTGGTGGTTTAGTGGCCAAATTATGTCCAACTTTTGCAAACCTAGGGACTTTGGCCCACCAGGCTCCTCTGTCCATGGAATTTTCCTGGCAAGTATACTGGAGTGGGTTGCCATGCTCTCTTCCAGGGGACTTTCCTGAGCCAGGGATCAAACCAACATCTCCTGCATTGCAGGCAGATTCTTTTCTACTGAGCCACAGGGAAAGCCTTTAGACTTGTTACCTAGTATCAAACTACTATCATTTTTCACCTGAATTATTGAAATGCCTCAAAACATTTTGCTGTTGTTCAGTCATTCGGTTGTGTCTGACTATTTGTGACCCCATGGACTGCAGCACACCAGGCTTCCCTGTCCTTCATCATCTCCTGGAGCTTGCTGAAATTAATGTCCATCAAGTCGGTGATGCCATCCAACCATCTCATCCTCTGTCATCCCCTTCTCCTCCTGCCTTCAATCTTTCCCAGAATCAGGGTTGTTCTAATGAGTTGGCTCTTCACATCAGGTGGCCAAAGTATTGGAGCTTCAATTTCAACATCAGTCCTTCCAATGAATATGCAGAGTTGATTTCCTTTAGGATGAACTGTTTTGATCTCCTTGAAACCCAACAGGCTTTCAAGAGTCTTCTCCAACACCACAGTTAAAAAGCATTAATTCTTCGATGCTCAGCCTTTTTTATGGACAACTCACATCCATATATGACTACTGGTAAAATCATAACTTTGACTAGACAGACCTTTGCAATGTAATCTCTCTGCTTTTTAATATGCTATCTAGGTTTATCACAACTTTTCTTCCAAGAAGCAAGCATCTTTTAATTTCTTGGCTACAGTCACCCTCTGCAGTGATTCTGGTGCCCAAGAAGAAAAAGTCTATCACTCTGTCCACCATTTCCTCATATCTATTTGCCATGAATTGATGGGACCAGATGCCATCATCTTAGTTTTTTAAATGTTGAGTTTTAAGCCCATTTTTTCACTCTCCTCTTTCACTTCATTCTTACTCTTCCTGTTTTAATTTTGGCATCTACTGTTCTAGTAGTCTATCCTCAATACAACACTCACTATTATCCATTAAACTAGTAAGTCAGATTGTATCACACTTTACAAGTCCTCTCCATGTCACTCAGGGTAAAATCTAAAATTCTTACAATTAGTAAATCCAGGTGGCTCTAACTGGCTGCCTGCTATCTCTCTGAACCTAACTCTTATGAGTGACCCCTTACTGGCACCAGTCTGTCCCTCATACTGGCCAGTGTGTCCTTGCTGTAGAGTCTTTACTTGGGCTGTGCATTGTATATTTGTCTCTGCATGGTATAATTTGTTCCAGTCATCAGCATAGCTAATTTACTTTACAGTTATAAGTGGGAAGAGCCGATATTTTAGGTAGTACTGCCCTTGAGCCCAGGCAAGCAGGGCCACTATTCTTCTCTCCGTATGTTGAAGGTCTTCTGAGAATTTTTCTAAACGCTCTTCCAGTATCTGGGACTAGGAAATACCTTCTAGTGGGATGTTCCAGCCAGGGTTAGACTGTACGGCTCTCTTATCTGTGTTTCCCCTTCTGGGTTATCTCTGATTCTCTATCCCTCCCATGGGGTCCACCAGGTATTCTCCAAGGCTCTGTATTCTTCACCTATGAAGCTATATATGGCCCCATGGTCAGGACCTTGGTTCCAGAAGGGCAGTTTAGCAAGCAAATAGCTTCCACTAGCTGGTTCTTTTTTTTTTTTTTTTCTTATGATATTGTATTCAATTTATTACTAGAATGGTGTTCACATTGCTGACTTGGGGGACACAAGACCCATTAAAGATCTAAATTATATGTGGTCCCTTTCTGACCCTTGACTTGGGCCAGGTGTTTGGCCCTTCTTGGCTCTCACCTGTCCATGGCTGACTGCAGTACCACCATATACACTGGTATAGGCTCATATCCTATATCCTGTTTATTTTTCCTACTGACACCCAAGAAGGTCATCCCAGTGCTTCTTTAGTCTCTATGCTATGCATCTGTCAGTTGTTCAGAGGCTGCTGTGCTTAACTCCTGCAAAGGCTCTACATTGCTCTATATTGTGGAACTGGTCCTCTCCTGCTTCCATGGATGTGGTGGCATTGTGTTTTCCTGTGCTGGTGCTAAACCATGAGTGATGAGGAATATAACTAGCATGTATGAGACTGCTTTTCTTTGTCTGCAGTCAGGTCTTTCACCTATTGTGCCTACTGGTGGTGGTGAGTGGGAGGCAGGCTGTGGTCAGTGTTGAAAATATCACCTTCTAGGAATGCAGTGATAATAGCCTAAGGAATTTAAAGGATGACACGGTTGGAAGCTGAGTAATTCTTTATTTCCACTGCACAATTCCTAGTACGACCAGGAAATGAATTAGTGTTCACATTTTACATCAGGCTTTAGTCCTCACAACTTGTGCTCATTAATAAGGAAATATTGTTGAGAAAATAATTGGCCAGCAATAACTGTGGAAAGTCCAATAAACAATGAAGCTTATCATTTATGATATAAAGCATAATAAACATATGGTAAAAAGGAACTTCAGAGGCATTATTCCAAAATACAAGGATTCTAAAGAGAACAGGAGGAAGTAGGTTCTAGAACTGAACAGGAAGAGATGTTTGGACACCAGAAAGTTTCTTTCTGTGCTCTTATTTGATTTAAAAAAATACATAATACATCCTCTTTACCTGTGATTCTAAGTTTCAGGCACTAAATTACTATATCTCACACATCCATTAATTTTTTAATATAGTTTAGTCATATTATTATAGAGGAGTTCTTTACAAATTATATGGCTTATTTTGTACATCCCAGACAGACCCTGATTTAAGAGACTGCTGCTCTGTGATGAACTAATAGCATATCCCTAAATGACAAATTATATTTTCATGGAAATTGATAATCCAGCTCTAATATTTATAAGGGAGTATGCCTGGATTTGCATAGCCTTGATGATAAACAATATGAAAAGAATAGAGATAGGGGACTAGACTTACCAAAAGACAGGCATATCATAAAGCCTTTTTTTGTTTTTTTTTTTTTTTTTTTGTGTGTGTGTGCCCAGTTAAGAAGAATTCTAAAGAACAGAAGAAATGGCCCAAAATTGAGCCATATATCTTTGGAGATACACATTTTGTAATTTAATTAATGATGAAGGTGGAACTTTAATCTGTCAGGAACTTTGATCTGTCAGGAAGTGTGTACTATTGGATAAATCCTAGAAGGGCATCTTGTCACTTATCTTCCCTCTGCCTCATTCCCTTATTTTTGTGCTTTTCTCTGTGCATCCTTTTCTTTCTCTGATTTTAAAGTTTTTAAGTTCACCTTACTTTTTTCATAGATACCTTGCTTGTTATATGATCTTTCCCACTCCATCTTAACACTATTATTTCAGTATTGTCCCACTCACTTCCTCTAACAGAAACAAATAATAAACAATTAAGCAAAGGAAAATATGGAATAAAGTAGAAGATGCTAAGTGTGCTTTCAAGTAAGAACCAGGGTTCTAGGATTAATAGCTGGAGTCCTGTGATTGAGTCATAACTTCAAAATACCATCGCCTTCAGGAGTGTGGGCTGCTGTCAGATGGTTAACACTTGCCCCTTAACACCATAGTCAAATGAAACCTAGGCACTTGCAGGCTTTCACTTTTCTGATGAATCATTTCAGAACTGCTTCTTTCTATGGGGTAAAAGAGTATAGAGGGCAACAAACTCCTCACTGTGGTCTGTCTCTGCAGGGACCTTGTAAAATAAGTCTAGAGTTTCCCAATCCTAATGCTGCATTCCATCAGAATAAACAGACCTATCATTCCTTGCACCTTTTTTTTTTCCTCAAAAAAAATGAAAAGAGAATAATTCCTTTAGTCTCTAGAAACTGTGCACTTTGTTTTATTTATTTATTTATTTTTGCTCTTTATTTTTTGTTTATTATTATTATTTTACTTTAAAATAATGTATTGGTTTTGCCATACATTGACATGAATCTGCCACGGGTGTACACGAGTTCCCAATCCTGAACCCCCCTCCCACCATCCTCCCCATATCATTTCTCTGGGTCATCCCAACTTTCCAAAAGCAAACCAGGAAGAAATAGATAATCTTAACAGACACATCACAAGCATGGAAATTGAAACTGTAATCAGAAATCTTCCAGCAAACAAAAGCCCAGGTCCAGACGGCTTCACAGATGAATTCTACTAAAAATTTAGACAAAAGCTAATACCTATCCTACTCAAACTCTTCCAGAAAATGCAGAGGAAGGTAAACTTCCAAACTCATTCTATAAGGTCACCATCACCCTAATACCAAAACTGACAAAGATGCCACAAAAAAAGAAAACTACTGGTCAATATCACTGATGAACATAGATGCAAAAATCCTTAACAAAACTCTAGCATTCAGAATCCAACAACACATTAAAAAGATCATGCACTATGACCAAGTGGGCTTTATCCCAGGGATGCAAGGATTCTTCAATATCCGCAAATAAATCAATGCAATTCACCACATTAACAAATTGAAAAATAAAAGTCATATAATTATCTCAATAGATGCAGAGAAAGCCTTTGACAAAATTCAACATCCTTTTATGATAAAAACTCTCCAGAAAGCAGGAATAGAAGGAACATACCTCAACATAATAAAAGCTATATATGACAAACCCACAGCAAACATTGTCCTCAATGGTGAAAAATCCACTTCGTTTTAAAGTCATGGTTTATCAGGGTCAGGCACTGAGAGAAGAAAATAACATCTTGGAATAATGTACACGTTTTGGTACATTTTTAAAGTTTGTTGTTCTTTAATCAATACAATTTCATTCTTGTCGTGAAATGGGGGGTGTTTTCATTGTCTGATGCTTTGCCTAGTCCCAGAACTCACCTTTTTGCATTTAATGCACACAAGCATTTTATCCCAATTCTACAGAGACACTATATTATGTCTCACACTATGATCTATTCGATAACAGCTTAAAGAAAAATCTGAACAAACTTTTTAGTCAACCCAATAGAAAGTTTTCCATTTCTGAATATGAAGGAAAATGAAATAATCTTTAAATACAAACACTAGGATTATATAAAAAAGAAAAAAAAAAAGTCTTGAATTGGCAGAGGCCATACAATTTTAAAAACATTTAAGTAAGTCAAGCCACAGATAACTGTGTCTTGGAAAATCATTAAGATGGGAAATTGCTAAACCTTGAGGGGGACTGAGAGGTAGTCATCCAGGCTTATGACCTCACAGGGAAACCTCTTTAAATTCCAGTTGGAAGTTAAGCAAGAAAGTTTGCTTTTTTCTTTATTTTAGGGACCAATTTGAAGACAGTCCTTGAGAAACATTAGGAAAAAGGTTTGACTTCATATGCCAGAGCCGCCCTTCCCCTCTCTCTTAGGCATCAAAGTAAGACTTGGAAACATTCTTCACATTCTGGCCAGCTATTGAATACACTTCTCTCCATAGAGAATGGAAACTGCCATTATGAGAATTTTCTTTCTTTTTTTAAAATATAAATTTATTTATTTTAATTTGAGGTTAATTACTTTACAATATTGCATTGGTTTTGCCATACATTAACATGAATCTGCCGTAGGTATACATGTTTTCCCCATCCTGAACCCCCCTCCCTTCTCCGTCCCCATACCATCCCTCTGGGTTGTCCCAGTGCTCCAGCCCCAAACATCCAGTATCATACATCAAACCTGGACTGGCGATTCATTTCATATATGATATTATACATGTTTCAGTGCCATTCTCCCAAATCATTCCACCCTCTCCCTCTCCCTCAGAGTCCAAAAGACTATTCTATGCATCTGTGTCTCTTTTTCTGTCTCACATACAGGGTTATCGCTACCATCTTTCTAAATTCCATATACAAGCATTGGTATACTGTGTTGGTGTTTTTCTTTCTGGCTTACTTCACTCTGTATAATCAACTCCAGTTTCATCCACCTCATTACAACAGATTCAAATTTATTATTTTTAATTGCTGAGTAGTACTCCATTGTGTATAGGTAACACTGCTTTCTTATCCATTCATCTGCTGATGGACATCTAGATTTCTTCCATGTCCTGGCTATTAAAACCAGTGCTGCAAAGAACAGTGGGATACACATGTCTCTTTCAATTCTGGTTTCCTTGGTGTGTATGCCCAGCAGTGGGATTGCTGGATTATAAGGCAGTTCTATTTGCAGTTTTTTAAGGAATCTCCACACTGTTCTCCATAGTGGCTGTACTAGTTTGCATTCCCACCAACAGTGTAAGAGGGTTCCCTTTCCTCCACACGCTCACCAGCATTTATTGCTTGGATAAGAAAGCAGTGGTACCTATACACAATGGAGTATTACTCAGCCATTAAAAAGGACATATTTGAATCAGTTCTAATAAGGTGGATGAAACTGGAGTCGATTATACAGAGTGAAGTAAGCCAGAGAGAAAAACACCAATACAGTATATATATGGAATTTAGAAAGATGGTAATGATAACCCTGCATGCGAGAAAACAAAAGAGACACAGATGTATAGAACAGACTTTTGGACTCTGAGGGAGAGGGAGAAGGTGGGATGATTTGGGAGAATGGCATTGAAACATATATAATATATAAAAAATGAATCATCAGTCTATGTTCGATGCAGGATACAGGATGCTTGGGGCTGGTGCACTGTATTACCCAGAGAGGTGGTATGGGGAGGGAGGTGGGAGGGCGGTTCAGGATTGGGAACATGTGTACACCCATGGCGGATTCATCTTGATGTATGGCAAAACCAATATAGTATTATAAGTAAAATTTATATATATATATATATATATATATATATATATATATATATATATATATATAAAATAACTGTAGTGCATTACCTATCAACCTATCCATATATCTCTCTATCTACACTGTATAAATCCTTTGGAATGTGGTGTCTGGTTAATGAATACTTTCAGATGAATGGAATAATAGTTCCACAAATATTTTCTTTATCCCCACTTCCTTACTAGCATCAGTTTTATCAACTTGCCTTTCTGAAATTTTATGACAAAGTACATCATTTGAAACAGATTTTGAATGACTTGTTCTGGTATCAGCATCCATCATTCTCTGGAAATCCAGTCAGATATAATCTTCAATGAAAGAGTTTAAACTTAAATAAGTTTACCTATTTTGTAAGCCGTAATTTAATCAAGGAAGTTTTTAGATATTGTACTTCTGTCCATATTGGTCTTTTCCATCTGGATGAAATGACCTCAAAAAAAAATTTTTATAACTTTTCCCCTAGAGAACAGGTTTCTCTAAGTCTTGTTCCAGATGATAATTATTTTGGTGGCATCTCTGGAGGTAAAGAATGTACTATCAAAGTTATGATTATGGTTTGCCAAGGAATTTAATTAGTCCAAAATTATCCCTGGAGAGGCACCAATTGAATGACTCAATAATATGTGTGATTTTTCAATGTAGATAAGGTATTTATGGACATTTTCCCTCACTTCACATGACAGACTTTTATGAATTTAAACAGTAGACTCAAATCATAATCAAGTATGTATATGAAATTTTTCTCCATCCTTTAGGAAAACCAAAGTTCAACACTGAAGAGAAGACACTAAAACTGATTGAGAATCAAATAACTATAAATGTTATTTCACTATTTTACTTTCATTGGTATAAAATATATAGAGCAACATTTTTATGTAAATGAAAGTGTAGTCACTCAGTCGTGTCCAACTCGTTGCGACCCCATGGACTGTAGCCTACGAGGCTCCTCCCTCCATGGGATTCTCCAGGCAAGAGTACTGGAGTGGGTTGCCATTTCCTTCTCCAGGGGATCTTCCCAACCCAGGGATCAAACCCAGGTCTCCTGCATTCCAGGCAGACACTTTAACCTCTGAGCCACCAGGGAAGTCTAGTTTTCTCTCCAATTAAAATGTTGATTTAACACTGGTGTTTAGGAAAAATCCTGATAACTATGAATATTTTGAGTCTCTCTTCACAGTTAAGAGTCAGAATTCTTTAGGCAATAGGATATTCATATTCATATTGAAAATCCAAATAGTTTGAAAGGTAGTGTCTTTCTGAAATACTGAGATGAATAAGATTTTCTGTAAACATGGAAAGAGTTGGTCACATGGAAAGAGTTAAAAGGGAAATGATAATGAATGTATCTGACTTTTTGTCTTCATAGAGCTGGCATCAGTTATGATGGGAAAAGGAGAAAGCATCAGAGCCCAGAACATGGATTGCATGATCGTTTTCTTATGCAGGTAAACTGGAACTGTACTTTACACAAGATTCTGCCTTAGGCTTTCCATTTTGCAAGAGTACATTGGTGGTGTGAGAATTCGGTCTTTTATGAGTTTTCCTTTCTGATTTTCATAATCAACCATGTTATGAATCTTTTGTGATCACCAAAAATAAAATTTTGTAATACACTTTTTAGATATCTTCATGTTCTAATTCTCTGAAATAAAATTTCCTTCTATAACATAAAATTTTAATAGAAATTAATCTCAAGTGTTACTATTTAGGAACATTTTCATGGACAGATATTTATAAATTTGATATTAGATTCATTTACTGTATTCTCTAAACATTTTTTGTTAAACTTCAAAATTAAAAGATGATGTAGCATCTGTAAATGTTGATTCAGTAACATTAAAGAAACCAAGGTAATATGGCAGGAAGCAACCTACTACTGCATTTTATACTTTTCTATTCACAGGTGAGTTTCCACATCTGATTGTATGTTTGCTGGTCATTTAGATGTATTCTTCCTTTAAATATTTTTATATTTTTATTTATAATCTTATTCACAAGTTGCTTATAGATATGTGTCTATTTTAGAAATTTACTCTATGTATACTCCCTAAAACATAAATTATTTTTCAAGCAATTAATACTTTTTTCAGTTGATGTTATTAGATCCTTTCCTAAATCCAAAACAGAAATATCAAACTGTCAAATATATCAATTTGCAATTTCAGTGATCGATTAAGAAGATTCGTCTACCTCTGGAATGGAGACAATCACATCTTTAATAAATTGAATATAAAATAAAGAAAATCTTGCTTTACATTTTAACTAAAATTTTATTCAGTTATTTTATATAAAATATTAACTATCTTTGCTATTTCATTAGCTTCCAGATGGAAAGCTAGTTGTGGCACCTATTTTATTTAATACTGTGTCCTTTTTCCCATGTATATATATCTCAATTATTTTCCACTCTATAAGATTTTTGAGATCAAGACAATGTTTTGATCAACCTTATAATATCTGACAGTATTGCATAATAACAAACATTAAGGTTCAGTGTTTGAATGAATAAACAATTTAACTTAAGACTTCAGAAATCCTCTAGTAATAATTGCATTTGAAGGTAATTTTCCCCCGAACTCTGAAATAAGAACTACAGAAGAACCTATGGAACAAAGGAATAATGTAACTAAATTTGTCCTCTTGGGGCTCACTCAGAGTGTCCAGGGTCAGAGAACATTATTTGTTGTCTTCTTGCTCATCTACATGGCAACAATGATGGGCAATCTACTCATTGTCTTGACTGTGGTGTTCAATCTTACTATGCATTTCCCTATGTACGTCTTTATTGGCTACTTACCATTTCTTTATTTTTTTAGTATAAATTAATTTCAATTGGAGGCTAATTACATTACAATATTGTATTGGTTTTGCCATACATCAACATAAAGGCTGATTTTAAAAGTATCAACACAGGAGTTTCTTTTAATTTTTATTTTTACTTTATTTTACTTTACAATACTGTATTGGTTTTGCCATACATTGACATGAATCCACCACGGGTGTATATGCGATCCCAAACATGAACCCCCATCCCTCTTCCCTCCCCACAACATCCCTCTGGGTCATCCCCGTGCACCAGCCCCAAGCATGCTGTATCCTACATCGGACATAGACTGGTGATTCGATTCTTACATGATATTATACATGTTTCAATGCCATTCTCCCAAATCATCTCACCATCTCCCTCTCCCTCTGAGTCCAAAAGTCCGCTATACACATCTGAGTCTTTTTTGCTATCTTGAATACAGGGTCATCATTGCCATCTTTCTAAATTCCATTCACCATTGCAAAGAAAAGAATAAAATACTTAGGAATATATCTACCTAAAGAAACTAAAAGACCTATATATAGAAAACTATAAAACACTGATGAAGGAAATCAAAGAGGACACTAATAGATGGAGAAATGTACCATGTTCATGGATCAGAAGAATCAATATAGTGAAAATGAGTATACTACCCAAAGCAATTTACAAATTCAATGCAATCCCTATCAAGTTACCAGTGATATTTTTCACAGAACTAGAACAAATAATTTCAAGATTTCTATGGAAATACAAAAAACCTCGAATAGCCAAAGCAATCTTGAGAAAGAAGAATGGAACTGGAAGAATCAACTTGCCTGACTTCAGGCTCTACTACAAAGCCACAGTCATCAAGACAGTATGGTACTGGCACAAAGACAGAAATATAGATCAATGGAACCAACATAGAAAGCCCAGAGATAAATCCACACACCTAAGGACACCTTATCTTCGACAAAGGAGGCAAGAATATACAATGGAGTAAACACAATCTCTTTAACAAGTGGTGCTGGGAAAACTGGTCAACCACGTGTAAAAGAATGAAACTAGATCACTTTCTAACACCGCACACAAAAATATACTCAAAATTGATTAAAGATCTAAATGTAAGACCAGAAACTATAAAACTCCTAGAGGAGAACATAGGAAAAACACTCTCCGACATACATCATAGCAGGATCCTCTATGAGCCACCTCCCAGAATTCTGGAAATAAAAGCAAAAATAAACAAATGGGATCTAATTAAAATTAAAAGCTTCTGCACAACAAAGGAAAATATAAGCAAGGTGAAAAGACAGCCTTCTGAATGGGAGAAAATAATAGCAAATGAAACAACTGACAAACAACTAATCTCAAAAATATACAAGCAACTTATGCAGCTCAATTCCAGAAAAATAAACGACCCAATCAAAAAATGGGCCAAAGAACTAAATAGACATTTCTCCAAAGAAGACATACAGATGGCTAACAAATACATGAAAAGATGCTCAACATCACTCATTATTAGAGGAATGCAAATCAAAACCACAATGAGGTGCCACTTCACACCAGTCAGAATGGCTGTGATCCAAAAATCTGCAAGCAATAAATGCTGGAGAGGGTGTGGAGAAAAGGGAACCTTCCTACACTGTTGGTGGGAATGCAAACTAGTAAAACCACTATGGAAAACAGTGTGGAGATTCCTTTAAAAATTGCAAATAGAACTGCCTTATGACCCAGCAATCCCACTGCTGGGCATACACACCTAGGAAACCAGAATTGAAAGAGACACATGTACCCCAATGTTCATCGCAGCACTGTTTATAATAGCCAGGACATGGAAACAACCTAGATGTCCATCAGCAGATGAATGGATAAGAAAGCTGTGGAACATATACACAATGGAGTATTAGTCAGCCATTAAAAAGAATACATTTGAATCAGTTCTGATGAGATGGATGAAACTGGAGCCGATTATCCAGAGTGAAGTAAGCCCGAAAGAAAAACACCAATACAGTATACTAACACATATACTTATCATTTCTTGATGGTGTTTATTCTACAATAGTCACTCCAAACATGATTATAGACTTGCTGTGTGAAAAGAAAATCATTTGCTTCCAATCTTGCATGATACAACTTTTTACAGGGCACTTATTTGATGATTCTGATATAATACTCCTGGTGGTCATGGCCTATTACAATTATATGGCCATCTCCAAACTCTTGCATTATTTGACAATCATGAATAAATGAGTTTGTATTCTGTCACTGCTACTTACTTTGATTGGTGGGTTTTTGCATGGGGTACTTCATCCTCTCTTTGTTTACAACCTTCCCTATTGTGACCCCAATGTCATTGACCACTTCTTCTGATGTACCCCTTGATAAAACTTGCCTCCACTGACACCTACATTACTATCCTCACAGTGCTGGCCAACGATGGGGCAATCTCCGTGGTCATCTTTACACTCTTACTCATCTGCTATGGGATGATTCTGTGCTCCCTAAAAAATGTTAGTCAGGAAGGGAGGCACAAAGCCTTGTCCACCTATGGCTCCCACATTACTATGGTGGTCCTCATCTTTGTGCCCTGTACTTTTATGTGAGACCCCTCTGTACTTTCAGTTCAGTTCAGTTCAGTTGATCAGTCGTGTCCAACTCTTTGTGATCCCATGAATTGCAGCATGCCAGGCCTCTCTGTTCATCACCAAATCCCGGAGTTCACTCAAACTCACATCCATCGAGCCGAAGATGCCATTCAGCAATCTCATCCTCTGTCATCCCCTTTTCCTCCTGTCCCCAGTCCCTCCTAGCATCAGAGTCTTTTCCAATGAGTCAAACTTTCCCATGAGGTGGCGAAAGTACTGGAGTTTCAGCTTTAGCATCATTCCTTCCAAAGAACACCCAAGACTGGTCTCCTTCAGAATGGACTGGTTGGATCTCCTTGCAGTCCAAGGGACTCTCAAGAGTCTTCTCCAACACCACAGTTCAAACGCATCAATTCTTCGGGGCTCAGCTTTCTTCACAGTTCAACTCTCACTCTCACATCCATACATTACCACTGGAAAAACCATAGCCTTGACTAGACGGACCTTCGTTGGCAAAGTAATGTCTCTGCTTTTCAATATGCTATCTAGGTTGATCATAACTTTCCTTACAAGAAGTAAGCATCTTTTAATTTCATAGCTGCAATCACCATCTGCAGTAATTTTGGGGCCCAAAAAAATAGTCTGACACTGTTTCCACTGTTTCCCCATCTATTTCCCATGAAGTGATGGACCAGAAGCCCTGATCTTCGTTTTCTTAATGTTGAGCTTTAAGCCAACTTTTTCACTCTCCTCTTTCAATTTCATCAAGAGGCTTTTTAGTTCTTTTCACTTTCTGCCATAAGGGTGGTGTCATCTGCATATCTGAGGTTATTGATACTTCTCCAGGCAATCTTGATTCCAGCTTGTGCTTCTTCCAGCCCAGAGTTTTTCATGATGTACTCTTCATAGAAGTTAAATAAGCAGGGTAAAAATATACAGCCTTGACGTACTCCTTTTCCTATTTGGACCAAGTCTATTGTTCCATGTCCAGTTCTAACTGTTGCTTCCTGATCTTCATACAAGTTTCTTAAGAGGAAAGTCAGGTGGTCTGGTATTCCCATCTATTTCAGAATTTTCCACAGTTTATTGTGAGCCACACAGTCAAAGGCTTTGGCATAGTGAATAAAGCAGAAATAGATGTTTTTTCTGGAATTCTCTTGCTTTTTTGATGATCCAGCAGATGTTGGCAATTTGATCTCTGGTTCCTCTGCCTTTTCTAAAACAAGCTTGAATATCTGGAAGTTCATGGTGCACCTATTGCTGAAGCCTGGCTGGGAGAATTTGAGCATTATTTTACTAGCGTGTGAGATGAATACAATTGTGCAGTAGTTTGAGCATTCTTTGGCATTGCCTTTCTTTCGGATTGAAATGAAAACTGACCTTTTCCAGTCCTGTGGCCACTGCTGAGTGTTCCAAATTTGCTGTCATATTGAGTGCAGCACTTTCACAAAATTATCTTCTAGGATTTGAAATAGCTCAACTGGAATTCCATCACTTCCACTAGCTTTGTTAGTAGTGATGCTTTCTAAGGCCCACTTGACTTCAAATGCCAGGATGTCTGGCTCTAGATGAGTGATCATACCATCGTGATTATCTGAGTGATTATTTTTCTTGCCACCTCTTCTTAATATCTTCTGCTTCTTTTATGTCTATACTATTTTTGTCCTTTATCGATCCCATCTTTGCATGAAATGTTCCCTTGGTATCTCTAATTTTCTTTAAGATTCTCTAGACTTTCCCATTCTGTTATTTTCCTCTATTTCTTTGCATTGATCGCTGAAGAAGGCTTTCTTATCTCTTCTTGCTATTCTTTGGTACTCTGCATTCAGATGCTTATATCTTTCCTTTTCTCCTTTGCTTTTCACATCTCTTTTTGTCACAGCTATTTGTAAGGCTTCCCTAGACAGCCATTGTGATTTTGCATTTCTTTTCCATGGGGATGGTCTTGATCCCTATCTCCTGTACAATGTCACGAACCTCATTCCATAGTTCATCAGGCACTCTATCTATCAGATCAAAGTCCATAAATCCATTTCTCACTTCCACTGTGTAATCATAAGGGATTTGATTTAGGCCATACCTGAATGGTCTAGTGGTTTTCCCTACTTTCTTCAATCTGAGTCTGAATTTGGTAATAAGGAGTTCATGATCGAGACACAGTCAGCTCCTGGTCTTGTTGTTGTTGACTGTATAGAGCTTCTCCATCTTTTGCTGCAGAGAATATAATCAATCTGATTTCAGTGTTGACCATCTGGTGATGTCCATGTGTAGAGTCTTCTTTTGTGTTGTTGGAAGAGGGTGTTTGCTATGACCAGTGCACTTACTTGGCAAAACTATATTAGTCTTTGCCCTGTTTCATTCCACATTCCAAGGCCAAATTTGCCTGTTACTCCAGGTGTTTCTTGACTTCCTACTTTTGCGTTGCAGTCCCCTATAAGGAAACGGGCATCTTTTTTAGGTGTTAGTTCTAAAAGGTCTTGTAGGTCTTCATAGAACCTTTCAACTTCAGCTTCTTCAGCATTACTACTTGGGGCATAGACTTGGATAACTGTGATATTGAATGGTTTGCCTTGGAAACGAATTGTCTTTTTTGCGATTGCATCCAAGTACTGCATTTCAGACTCTTTTCTTGACCATGATGGCTACTCCATTTATTCTGAGGGATTCCTGCCCACAGAAGTAGATATAATGGTCATCTGAGTTTAATTCACCTATTCCAGTCCATTTTAGTTTGCTAATTCCTAGAATGTCGACGTTCATTCTTGTCATCTCCTATTTGACCACTTCCAATTTGCCTTGATTCATGGATCTGACATCTCAGGTTCCTATGCAATATTGTTCTTTACAGCATCAGACCTTGCTTCTATCACCAGTCACATCCACAACTGGGTATTGTTTTTACTTTGGCTCCATCCCTTCATTCTTTCTGGAGTTATTTCTCCATTGACCTCCAGTAGCATATTGGGCACCTACTGACCTGGGGAGTACCTCTTTCAGTATTCTATCATTTTGCCTTTTCATACTGTTCATGGGGTTCTCAAGGCAAGAATAGTGAAGTGGTTTGCCATTCCTTTCTCCAGCGGACCACATTCTGTCAGCTCTCTCCACCATGACCCGCCTTTCTTGGGTTGCCCTGCAGGCATGGTTTAGTTTCATTGAGTTAGACAAGGCTGTGGTCCTAGTGTGATTAGATTGACTAGTTTTCTGTGAGTATGGTTTCAGTGTGTCTGCCCTCTGAGGCCCTCTTGCAACACCTACCATCTTACTTGGTTTTATCTTACCTTGGGTGTGGGGTATCGCTTCACGGCTGCTCCAGCACAGCACAGCCGCTGCTCCTTACCTTGGATGAGGGGTATCTCTTCCCACCACTCTTCCTGAAATTCAATGAGGGGTGGCTTCTCTAGGCCCTCCTGCTCTCACACAACCACCACTCCTTGGGCGTGGGGTTGCTCCTCCTGGCCGCTGACCCTGGTCTCGGGCACCGCCCCTGGCCTCGGGCGCCACTCATGGCCTCAGACATGGGGTGGCTCCTCTCGGCCTTCGCGCTTGACATCAGATGGGGTGTGGCTCCTCCTGGCCACCATCCCTGGCCTCGGATGCGGGATAGCTCTAGCTGCGCTTATTGCGCCGGCCGCTGCCACTGCTACTTTTCAATAAAAGACCATATTTTTTAAAGCAAACTTCATATATATATATATTTTAATAATTTTTGTGTCTTCATTTTTTCTTCTTTTCCTTCTTTTCTTTAATATTGTATTTTTGAAAATCCAACCTCTACTCTTCCGTGTATTCTTACTACCTCTTCTTAATATCTCCTGCTCTGTTAGGTCCATATAGTTGCTGTCCTTTGTCGAGCCCATCTTTGCATGAAATGTTCCCTTGGTATCTCTAATTTTTTTGAAGTGATCTATAGTCTTTCCCATTCTGTTGTTTTCCTCTATTTCTTTGTGTTGATCTATGAAGAAGGCTTTCTTACCTCTTCTTGCTATTCTTTGGAACTCTCCATTCAGATGATTATATCTTTCCTTTTCTCCTTTGCTTTTCACCTCTCTTCTTGTCAAAGGTATTTGTAAGGCCTTCCCAGACAGCCATTTTGCATTTTTGCATTTCCTTTCCATGGGGATGGTCTTGATCCCTGTCTCCTGTACAATGTCACGAACCTCATTCCATAGTTCATCAGGCACTCTATCTATCAGATCTAGGCACTTAAATCTATTTCTCACTTCCACTGTATAATCATAAGGGATTTGATTTAGGCCATACCTGAATGGTCTAGCGGTTTTCCCTGCTTTCTTCAATCTGAGTCTGACTTTGGTAATAAGGAGTTCATGATCTGAGCCACAGTCAGCTCCTGGTCTTGTCTTTGTTGACTGTATAGAGCTTCTCCATCTTTGGCTGCAAGGAATATAAACAATCTGATTTCAATGTTGACCATCTGGTGATGTCCATGTGTAGAGTCTTCTCTTGTGTTGTTGGAAGAGGGTGTTTGCTGTGACCAGTACATTTTCTTGGCAAAACTCTATTAGTCTTTGCCCTGTTTCATTCCACATTCCAAGGCCAAATTTGCCTGTTACTCCAGGTGTTTCTTGACTTCCTACTTTTGCATTCCAGTCCCCTATAATGAAAAGCACATCTTTTGGGGGTGTTAGTTCTAAAAGTTAGTTGTTAGATCTTCATAAAACCATTCAACTTCAGTTTCTTCAAGAATACATGGAAGAACTGTACAAAAAAGATCTTCAAGACCCAGATAATCATGATGATGTGATCACTAATCTAGAGCCAGACATCTTGAAATGTGAAGTCAAGTGGACCTTAGAAAGCATCACTACGAACAAAGCTAGTGAAGGTGATGGAACTCCAGTGGAGCTATTTCAGTTCCTGAAAGATGATGCTGTGAAAGTGCTGCACTCAATATGACAGCAAATTTGGAAAACTCAGCAGTGACCACAGGACTGGAAAAGGTCAGTCCTCATTCCAATTCCGAAGAAAGGCAATGCCAAAGAATGATCAAACTACTGCACAATTGCACTCATCTCACACTCTAGTAAAGTAATGCTCAAAATTCTCCAAGCCAGGCTTCAGCAATACGTGAACAGTGATACCCCTGATGTTCAAGCTGGTTTTAGAAAAGGCAGAGGAACCAGAGATCAAGTTGCCAACATCCCCTCGATTACTGAAAAAACAAGAGAGTTCCAGAGTTCCAGAAAAACTTCTATTTCTGCTTTATTGACTATGCCAAAGCCTTTGACTGTGTGGATCAAAATAAACTGTGGAAAATTCTGAAAGAGATGGGAATACAAGGCCACCTGACCTGCCTCTTGAGAAATCTGTATGCAGGCCAGGAAGCAACAGTTAGAACTGGACATGGAACAACAGAATTTTTCCAAATAGGAAAAGGAGTACATCAAGGCTGTATATTGTCACCCTGCTTATTTAACTTCTATGCAGAGTACATCATGAGAAATGCTGGACTGGAAGAAACACAAGCTGGAATCAAGATTGCCTGGAGAAGTATCAATAACCTCAGATATGTAGATGACACCACCCTTATGGCAGAAAATGAAGAGGAGCTAAAAAGCCTCTTAATGAGAGTAAAAGAGTAGAGCGAAAAGTTGGCTTAAAGCTCAACATTCAGAAAACCAAGAACATGGCGTCCAGCCCCATCACTTCATGGGAAATAGATGGGGAAACAGTAGAAACAGTGTCAGACTTTATTTTTGGGGGCTCCAAAATCACTGCAGATGGTTACTACGGCCACAAAATTAAAAGACGCTTACTCCTTAGAAGAAAAGTTATGACCAACCTATATTGTATATTCAAAAGCAGAGACATTACTTTGCCAACTAAGGTCCGTCTAGTCAAGGCTATGGTTTTTCCTGTGGTCATGTATGGATGTGAGAGTTGGACTGTGAAGAAGGCTGAGCGCTGAAGAATTGATGCTTTTGAACTGTGGTGTTGGAGAAGACTCTTGAGAGTCCCCTGGACTGCAAGGAGATCCAACTAGGCCATTCTGAAGATCAACCCTGAGATTTCTTTGGAAGTTATGATTCTAAAGCTGAAGCTCCAGAACTTTGGTCACCTCATGCGAAGTGTTGACTCATTGGAAATTACTCTGATTCTGGGAGGAATTGGGGGTGGGAGAAGGGGTTGACCGATGGTGAGATGGCTGGATGGCATCCCTGACTCGATGGATGTTAGTCTGAGTGAACTCTGGGAGATGGTGATGGACAGGGAGGCCTGGCATGCTCCAATTCATGGGGTCGCAAAGAGTCGGACACGACTGGGTGACTGAACTGAATTGAACTGAACTGAACCTCCTCTCTAGATTTTTAATCTTTGCTTTTTGGTATTTCTTATCAATTTTGTCCCTTTAAAAAAACAATCTTCAGTACCCATTTTTACTTGGGAGTGAGATTACTGGCTTGACTACTCTCTCCTCCTTTGGACTCTCCTTTTTCTCCACAAGGTCGCCTCTGTCTCCTCCCTCCCCATTTTCTTCTCTACCCAACTCTGTGAATCTTTGTGTGTTCCAAATGGTGTAGAACACTTAAGGAACTGATTACTGGCTGGATCTGTCTCTCTCCTTTTGATTCCCTCCTTTTATTCTCCTGGCCACCTCTGTTTCTTTCCTCCCTCTTCTCTTCTCTTTATAACTCCGTGAACATCTCTGAGAGGTCCAGACTGTGGAGCGCACATAAGGAAGTGAATACTGGCTACCTTGCTCTCTCCTCTTTTGATTCCACCTCATCTCATTCGGGTCACCTCTAACTCCCTCCTCCCTCTTCTCTTCTCCATGTAACTCTGTGAACCTCTCTGGGTGTCCCTCATTGTGGAGAAACTTTTCATCTTTAACCTAGATGTTTTATCAATGGTGCTGTATAGAAGGAGAAGTTTGAGACTACTCTAGAAATAAGACTGAAAACCAGAAGCAGGAGGCTTAAGTCCAAATCCTGAGAACATCAGATAACTCCTGATTCCAGGAAATGTTAATCAATAGGAGCTCATCAAATGCCTCTATACCTACACTGAACTCTAGCACCACCCAAGGGCCAACAAGATCCAGAGCAAGACATAACACAACCAATTCTCCAGTAACATAGAAACACAGCCCTGAGCTTCAATATACAGGCTGCCCAAAGTTACTCCAAAACCAATGACATCTCATAACTCATAACTGGACACCTCATTGCACTCCAGAGAGAAGAAATCCAGCTCCACCCACCAGAACACTGACACAAGCTTCCCTAATGAAGAAACCTTGACAAGCCACTGATACAACCCCATCCAAAGCGAGGGAACTCCACAATAAAGAGAACTTCACAAACTGCCAGAATACAGAAAGGCCACCCCAAACGCAGCAATATAAGCAAGACAAAGAGATAGAGGAATACCCAGCAGGTAAAGGAACAGGATAAACGCCCACCAAACCAAACAAAGGAGGAAGAGATAGGGAATCTACCTGATAAAGAATTCCAAATAATGATAGTGAAAATGATCCAAAATCTTGAAATAAAACTGGAATCACAGATAAATAGCCTGGAGACAAGAATTGAAAAGATGCAAGAAAGGTTTAACAAGGAACTAGAAGAAATAAAAAAGAGTCAATATATAATGAATAATGCAATAAATGAGATCAAAAACACTCTGGAGGCAACAAATAGTAGAATAACGGAGGCAGAAGATAGGATTAGTGAAGTAGAAGAACAATGGTAGAAATAAATGAATCAGAATGGAAAAAAATTAATTAAATGAAATGAGGACAATCTCAGAGATTTTCTGGACAATGTTAAATGCCCCAAAATTTGAATCATAGGAGCCCCAGAAGAAGAAGACAAAAAGAAAACCATGATAAAATACTTGTGGAGATAATAGATAAAAACTTCCCTAAAATGGGGAGGAAAATAATCACCCAAGTACAAGAAAAGGAGAGAGTCCCAAACAGGATAAACCCAAGGCAAAACATCCCGAGACACATATTAATCAAATTAAGAAGATCAAACACAAAGAATATTAAAACCAGCAAGGGAAAAACAACAAATAACACACAAGGGGATTCCCATGAGGATAACTGCAGATCTTTCAATAGAAACTCTTCAGGCCAGGAGGGAATGGCAAGACATACTCAAAGTGATTTTAAAAAATAACCTACAGTCCAGATTACTGTACCAGCAAGGATCTCATTCAAATATGAAGGAGAAATCAAAAGCTTTACAGACAAGCGAAAGCTGAGAGAATTCAGCACCACCAAACCAGCTCTCCAACAAATGCTAAAGGATATTCTCTAGACAGGAAACAGAAAAAGAGTGTATAAACTCGAGCCCAAAACAGTAAAATAAAAGGGAATGGGATCATACTTATCAATAATTACTTTAAAAGTAAATGGGTTGAATTCCCCAACCAAAAGACAAAGACTGGCTGAATAGATACAAAAACAAGATCCCTATATATGTTGTCTACAAGAGACCCACCTCAAAACAAGGGACACATACAGACTGAAAGTGAAGGGCTGGAAAAAGATATTCCATGCAAATAGAGACCTAAAGAAAGCAGGAGTAGCAATACTCATATCTGATAAAATAGACTTTAAAACAAAGGCTGTGAAAAGAGACTTTCTTCAATCTGAGTCTGAATTTGGTAATAAGGAGTTCATGATCTGAGCCACAGTCAGCTCCTGGTCTTGTTTTTGTTGACTGTATAGAGCTTCTCCATCTTTGGCTGCAAAGAATATAATCAATCTGATTTCGGTGTTGACCATCTGGTTATGTCCATGTATAGAGTCTTCTCTTGTGTTGTTGGAAGAGGGTGTTTGCTATGACCAGTGCATTTTCTTGGCAAAACTCTATTAGTCTTTGCCCTGCTTCATTCTGCATTCCAAGGTCAAATTTGCCTGTTACTCCAGGTGTTTCTTGACTTCCTACTTTTGCATTCCAGTCCCCTATAATGAAAAGGACATCTTTTTTGGGTGTTAGTTCTAAAAGGTCTTGTAGGTTTTCATAAAACCATTCAACTTCAGTTTCTTCAGAGTTACTGGTTGGGGCATAGACTCAGATAACTTTGATATTGAGTGGTTTGCCTTGGAGACGAACTGAGATCATTCTGTCGTTTTTGAGATTGTATCCAATTACTGCATTTCAGACTCTTTTGTTGACCATGATGACTTCTCCATTTCTTCTGAGGGATTCCTGCCCACAGGAGTAGATATAATGGTCATCTGAGTTAAATTCACCCATTCCAGTCCATTTTAGTTCACTGATTCCTAGAAGGTTGATGTTCACCCTTGCCATCTCTTGTTTTACCACCTCCAATTTGCCTTGATTCATGGACCTGACATTCCAGGTTCCTATGCAACATTGCTCTTTACAGCATCAGATCTTGCTTCTATCACCAGTCACATCCGCAACTGGGTATTGTTTTTGCTTTGGCTCCATCCCTTCATTCTTTCTGGAGTTATTTCTCCACTGATCTCCAGTAGCATATTGGGCACCTAATGACCTGGGAAATTCCTCTTTTGGTATCCTATCATTTTGCCTTTTCATAGTGTCCATGGGGTTCTCAAGGCAAGAATACTGAAGGGGCTTGCCATTCCCTTCTCCAGTGAACCACATTCTGTCAGACCTCTCCACCACAACCCACCCATCTTGGGTTGCCCCACAGGCATGGCTTGGTTTCATTGAGTTAGACAATGTTGTGGTCCTAGTGTGATTAGATTGACTAGTTTTCTGTGAGTATGGTTTCAATATGTCTGTCCTCTTATGCCCTCTTGCAACACCTACCATCTTACTTGATTTTCTCTTACCTTGGGAATGGGATATCTCTTCATGGCTGCTCCAGCAAAGCACAGCCACTGCTCCTTACCTTGGATGAGGGGTATCTCCTTATCGCTGTTCCTGACCTTCAACATGTGATAGCTCCTCTATGCCCTCCTGTGCCTGCGCAGCCACCACTCCTTGGGTTGCTCCTCCCAGCTTCCGGCCCTGGCCTCCTGCATGGGTGGCTCCTCCCAGCTGCTGCCCCTGGCCTCAGGTTCGGGGTGGTTCCTCAGGGTCACCACCCTGGCCTCAGGCGCAAGGTGGCTTCTCCCAGTCGCCCCTGACCTCGGACATGGGATGTCTCCTCCCAGCCACCACTGGCCTCGAACGCTGTGTAGCTCCTCCCGGCCGCCGCCCTGACCTCGGACGTGGGGTGTGTCCTCCCAGCTGCCACTTACCTCGGAAGCAGGGCAGGTCCTCTCGGCCACTACCCCTGACCTCGGACGCGGGGTGGCTCCTCCCGGCCGTTCCTGCACTGTCATAGCCTAGCACTCTGGTCACTGTCCCTGACTTCGGACGTGGGGTAGCTCTCCGCCTGCACTTAGTGCGCCGGCCCGCCACCACCGCCACCTTCTGGACAGTCATAATGGGCCTGAGAAGGAACATCAGCAGTACTCCCAGAAAACTGAGCAGCAGGGAAAGGCCATAAGTTGCAGCGATTGCACTTGCCAAACTCCTGAGCTACTCAGGCCTGGGAAGGGCACAAAACGCAGGCCTCACCAAATCTGTGCCTCTGAGGGCTTCCTGAGTGTCGACCCTGAGTGGCTTAGACCCGAGAGGTGCATGAAGCCTAGGGCCGGCCTCAGACGGTTCCCTGGTAGAGCAACGTAGAGTCTGAGTGGTGTGCACCACGAGCAGGGGCAAGCCCAGTGTGGATGAGATACTGCAAGCACACACCAGTAATATTAGTTTTCAGCATCCCTCCCCCCCACAGTGTGCCACCACCGCCCTCCCTGTGTCAAGATGGAAATCAGACACTGAAGGGGCCAGCAAACAGAGGAAGTTAAACAGAGAGAACCACCTTGGAAGTGACCCAACACAGCCCACAACACCAGCAAAAGGGCCAGATATACCTTTACTATTTTTACTACTACTACTATTTTTTTAGTTGATGTGGTTGTGTGGTTGTTTTTTCTTCTTTTCTTTTTCTTCTTTTTTTCTTAACTTTCTTAAATTTTTAAGTCCTCTATTTCTCTAATTATTAGTTTTATAACCTATTATAACTTTTCAAAAAAAAGGACCCTATTTTTAAAGCAAATGCTGTATATAGTCTTTTTGTGTTTGATGTTGTTTTTTAATAATTTTTGTGGCTTTGTTTCTTTGTTTGGTTGGTTTTTGGCTTTTCTTCTTCTTCTTCTTCTTCTTCTTCTTCTTCTTCTTCTTCTTCTTCTTCTTCTTCTGCTTCTGCTTCTGCTTCTGCTTCTGCTTCTGCTTCTGCTTCTGCTTCTGCTTCTGCTTCTGCTTCTGCTTCTTCTTTTCTTTAATACTGTATTTTTGAAAATCCAATCTCTACTCTAGATTTTTAATCTTTGCTTTTTGGTATTTGTTGTCAATTTTGTACATTTAAAAACCCAATCTTCACTACCCAATTTTACCGGATAACGAAATTACTGGCTTGACCACTATCTCCTCCTTTGGACTCTCCTTTTTCTCCATCAGGTGGCCTCTGTCTCCTCCCTCCTCCTTCTCTTCTCTACCCAACTCTGTGAATCTCTGTGTGTTCCAGACGGTGACGAACACTCAGGAAACAGGTTACTGGCCGAATCTGTCTCTCTCCTTTTCATTTCCCTCTTTTATCCTCCTGGCCACCTCTGTCTACTTCCTCCCTCTCCTCTTCCCTGTATAACTCCGTGAATACCTCTGAGCAGTCCAGACTGTGGAGTGCACATAAAGAAGTGATTACTGGCTAGCGTGCTTTCTCCTCTTTTGATCCCACCTCATCTCATTCCAGTCACTTCTAACTATCCCCTCCCTCTTCTCTTCTCCATGTAACTCAGTGAACCTCTATGGGTTACCCTCAATGTGGAGACACCTTTCATCTTTAACCTAGATGTTTTATCATCTGTGCTGTATAGATGGAGACGTCTTGAGGCTATTGTAAAAATAAAACAGAAAACCAGAAACAGGAAGCTTTAGTCCAAATCCTGAGAACATCGGAGAACACCTGAAACCAGGGAACATTATTCATAGCAATACAAGCATACCTCAAGAAACAAGAAAAAAGTCAAATAAATAACCTAACTCTATACCTAAAGCAACTAGAAAAGGAATAAATGGAAAACCCCAGAGTTAGTAGAAGGAAAGAAATCTTAAAAATTAGGGCAGAAATAAATGCAAAAGAAACAAAAGAGACCATAGCAAAAATCAACAAAGCCAAAAGCTGTTTCTTTGAAAGGATAAATAAAATTGACAAACCATTAGCCACATTTATCAAGAAACAGAGAGAGAAAAATCAAATAAATAAAATTAGAAATGAAAATGGAGAAATCACAACAGACAACACAGAAATACAGAGGATCATAAGAGACTACTATCAGCAATTATATGCCAATGAAATGGACAACGTGGAAGAAATGGACAAAGTCTTAGAAAAGTACAACTTTCCAAAACTGAACCAGGAAGAAATAGAAAATCTTAACAGACCCATCCAAGCACGGAAATTGAAACTGTAATCAGGAATCTTCCAGCAAACAAAAGCCCAGGTCCAGACGACTTCACAGCTGAATTCTACCAAAAATTTAGACAAAGGCTAACACTTATCCTACTGAAACTCTTCCAGAAAATTGCAGAGGAAGGTAAACTTCCAAACTCATTCTATGAGGCCACCATCACCCTAATACCAAAACCTGACAAAGATGTCACAAAAAAAGAAAACTACAGGCCAATATCACTGATGAACATAGATGCAAAAATCCTCAACAAAATTCTAGCAATCAGAATCGAACAACACATTTAAAAGATCATAGACTATGACCAAATGGGCTTTAACCCAGGGATGCAAGGATTCTTCTATATCCACAGGTCAATCAATATAATTCACCACATTAACAAATTGAAAAATAAAAGCCATATGATTACCTCAATAGATGCAGAGAAGGCTTTTGAAAAAATTCAACACCCATTAATGATAAAAAAAAAACTCTCCAGAAAGCAGGAATAGAAGGAACATACCTCAACATAATAAAAGCCATATATGACAAACCCACAGCAAACATTATCCTCAATGGTGAAAAATTGAAAGCATTTCCCCTAAAGTCAGGAACAAGGCAAGGGTGCCCACTTTCACCGCTACTGTTCAACATAGTTCTGGAAGTTTTGGCCACAGCAGTCAGAGCAGAAAAAGAAATAAAAGGAATCCAAATTGGAAAAGAAGAAGTAAAACTCTCACTGTTTGCAGCTGACATGATCCTCTACATAGAAAATACTAAAGACTCCACCAGAAAATTACTAATCAATGAATATAGTAAAGTTGCAGGATATAAAATCAACACTCAGAAATCTCTTGCATTCCTATACAATAATAATGAGAAAGTAGAAAAAGAAATTAAGGAAATAATTCCATTCATCATTGAAACGAAAACAATAAAATACTTAGGAATATATCTACCTAAAGAAACAAAAGACCTATATATAGAAAACTATAAAACACTGATGAAAGAAATGAAAGAGGACACTAATAGATGGAGAAATGTGCCATGTTCATGGATTGGGAGAATCAATACAGTGAAAATGAGTATACTACCCAAAGCAATCTACAGATTCAATGCAATCCCTATCAAGCTACCAGCGATATTTTTCACAGAACTAGAACAAATAATTTCAAGATTTGTATGGAAATACAAAAAAACCTCCAATAGCCAAAGCAATCTTGAGAAAGAAGAATGGTACTGGAGAAATCAACCTTCCTGACTTCAGGCTCTACTACAAAGCCACAGTCATTAAGACAGTATGGTACTGGCACAAAGACAGAAATATAGATCAATGCAACAAAATAGAAAGCCCAGAGACAAATCCACACACTTATGGACACCTTGTCTTCGAGAAAGGAGGCAAGAATATACAATGGAGTAAAGACAATCTCTTTAACAAGTGGTTCTAGGAAAACTGGTCAACCACTTGTAAAAGAATGAAACTAAATCACTTTCTAACACCACAGATAAAAATAAACTCAAAATGGGTTAAAGATCTAAACGTAAGACCAGAAGTTATAAAACTCCTAGAGGAGAACATAGGCAAAACACTCTCCGATATATATCACAGCAGGATCCTCTATGATCTACCTCCCAGAATACTGGAAATAAAAGCAAAAATAAGCAAATGGGATCTAATTAAAATTAAAAGCTTCTGCACAACAAAGGAAACTATAAGTAAGGTGAAAAGACCGCCTTCTGAATGGGAGAGAATAATAGCAAATGAAGCAACTGACAAACAACTAATCTCAAGAATATACAAGCAACTTATGCAGCTCAGCTCCAGAAAAATAAATGACCCAATCAAAAGATGGCAAAAGAACTAAATGGTCATTTTTGCAAAGAAGACATACGGATGGCTAACAAACACATGAAAAGATGCTCAACATTACTCATTATCAGAGAACTTCAAATCAAGACCACAATGAGGTACTATTTCACACCAGTCAGAATGACTGTGATCCAGAAGTCTACAAGCAATAAATGCTGGAGAGGATGTGGAGAAAATGGAACCCTCTTGCACTGTTGGTGGGAATGCAAACTAGTACAGCCACTATGGAGAACAGTGTGGAGATTCCTTAAAAAACTGCAAATAGAACTGCCTTATGACCCAGCAATCCCACCGCTGGGCATACACACCGAGGAAACCAGAATTGAAAGAGACACATGTATCCCAATGTTCACTGTAGCACTGTTTATAATAGCCAGGATATAGAAACAACCTAGATGTCCATCAGAAGATGAATGGATAAGAAAGCTGTGGTACATATACACTGGAGTATTACTCAGCCATTAAAAAGAATAAATTTGAATCAGTTCTAATGAGGTAGATGAAACTGGAGTTGATTATACAGACTGAAGTAAGCCAGAAAGAAAAACACCAATACAGTATACTTACACATATATATATATGGAATTTAGAAAGAGGGTAATGATGACCCTGTATGCAAGACAGCAAAAGAGACACAGATGTATAGAAAGGACTTTTGGACTGTGAGGGAGAGGGAGAGGGTTGGATGATTTGGGAGAATGGCATTGAAACATGTAGAGTTTCATGTAAGAAACGAAGCACCAGTCTATGTTCGATGCAGGATACAGGATGCTTGGGTCTGGTGCACGGGGATGATCCAGAGAGATGATATGGGGTGGGAGGTGGGAAGGGAATTCAGGATTGGGAGCCAGTATACACCCGTGGCGGATTCATGTCAATGTATGGCAAAACCAATACAGTTTTGTAAAGTATAATAAAGTAAAAATAAAATTAAAATAAAAAAGGATCTGAAAAACAATAATAGATACCTGTGTATGTATAACTGAATAATTTTGCTGTACACCTGGAACTATCACATTATTAATCAACTGTTCTCCAAAATGGGCTTCCCAGGTGGCTCAGTGTAAATAATCTACCTGCCATTGTGGGAGATACAGCATCGATTCCTGAGTTTAAAAGATCCCCTGGAGTAGGAAATGGTAACTCTCTCCAGTATTCTTGCCTGGAGAATCTCAAGGAGAGAGGAACCTGCTGGGCTCCAGTCCATAGGGTTTGAAAGAGACGAACACAATTGAGCAACTGAGCTTACTACCAGTAGGATTTCCTGGTATAACTCCAGGAACTCCACTTTTGAATAATTCTTTACACAAAAATTTTCACTGATTTAGACCTAACTGCACTCTCTCCTTTCAATGGCGACCCTCTCCAGTACTCTTGCCTGGCAAATCCATGGACAGAGGAGCCTGGTGGGCTGCAGTCCATGGGGTCACTAGGAGTCAGACACGATTGAATGACTTCACATTCACTTTCACTTTCATGCATTGGAGAAGGAAATGGCAACCCACTCCAGTGTTCTTGCCTGGAGAATCTCAGTGACGGGGCAGCCTGGTGGGCTGCCATCTCTGCGTTGCACAGAGTCAGACATGACTGAAGTGACTTAGCAGCAGCAGCAGTAGCAACATTCTCTCCTTTTTATGCTACTCTATGGTTCAAAGAGCTGGACTAGACAGGTGTAGGGGTTCTAAAGCAATCTCTTTAACCAGAACCATAACTATTTAAGTAGAGGCTGGAAGGTCACTCAATGCATTATCCCAAATGGATTTCAATCATTTATGAGCTTCAGAAGTCATGACTTTGTTCAAACATGCTAATTCTCTGATCTGACTCTGCTTTTCATTCCAGAGTTGAAACACAAGTTCAAAATATTTTAACGATGACACTTTACAAAATCCTTAATGCACGGAGCAGTTTTAGTTCAGTTCAGTCCCTCAGTTGTGTCCGACTCTTTGCGACCCCATGAATTGCAGCATGCCAGGCCTTCTTGTCCATCACCAGCTCCTGGAGTCTACTCAAACTCAAGTCCTTAGAGTCGGTGATGCCATCCAACCATCTAATCCTCTGTCGGCCCCTTCTCCTCCTACACCCAATCACTCCCAGCATTGGGTCTTTTCCAATGAGTCAACTCTTCACATGAGGTGGCCAAGGTATTGGAGTTTTAGTTTCAGCATCAGTCCATCCAATGAACACCCAGGACTGATCTCCATGAGGATGGACTGGGTGGACATCCTGCCAGGCCAAGGGACTCTCAAGAGTCTTCTCCAACACCACAGGTCAAAAGCATCAATTCTTCCATGCTCAGGTTTCTCCACAGTCCAACTCTCACATCCATACATGACCACTGGAAAAACCATAGCCTTGACTAGATGGATCTTTGTTGGCAAAGTAATGTCTCTGCTTTTGAATATGCTATCTATGTTGGTCATAACTTTCCTTCCAAGGAGTAAGTGTCTTAATATCATGGCTGCAATCACATCTGTAGTGATTCTGGAGAGCCAAAACATAAAATCTGACACTGTTTCAACTGTTTCCCCATCTATTTCCCATGAAGTGATGGGACCAGATGCCATAATTTTAGTTTCCTGAATGTTGAGCTTTAAGCCAACGTTTTCATTCTCCACTCTCACTTTCATCAAGAGGCTTTTTAGTTCCTCTTCACTTTCTGCCATAAGGGTGGTGTCATCTGCATATATGAGGTTATTGATATTTCTCCCAGAAATCTTGATTCCTGCTTGTGCTTCTTCCAGCTCAGAGTTTCTCATGATGTACTCTGCATATAAGTTAAATAAGTAGGGTGACAATATACAGCCTTGATATAGTCCTTTTCCTATTTGGACAGTCTGTTGTTCCATGTCCAGTTCTAACTGTTGCTTCCTGACCTGCATACAGATTTTTCAAGAGTCAGGTCAGGTGGTCTGGTATTCCTATCTCTTTGAGAATTTTCCACAGTTCATTGTGGTCCACATAGTCAAAGGCTTTGGCATAGTCAATAAAGCAGAAATATATGTTTTTCTGGAACTCTCT
The DNA here is from genome assembly GCF_032405125.1 of Capricornis sumatraensis. NCBI lineage: Eukaryota > Metazoa > Chordata > Mammalia > Artiodactyla > Bovidae > Capricornis > Capricornis sumatraensis. The sequence goes on from NC_091084.1 coordinate 3,046,990, forward strand.
TGCTTTTTTGATGATCCACCGGATGTTGGCAATTTGATCTCTGTTCCTCTGCCTTTTCTAAAATCAGCTTCAACATCAGGAAGCTCAAGGTTCACGTAATCCTGAGGCCTGGCATGGAGAATTTTGAGCATTACTTTACTAGCCTGTGAGATGAATACAATTGTGAAGTAGTTTGAGCATTCTTTGGCATTTGCCTTTCCTTGGGATTCGAATGCAAACTGACCTTTTCCAGTCCTGTGACCACTGCTGAGTTTTCCAAATTTGTTGGCCTATGGAGTGCAGCACTTTCACAGTATCATCTTTCAGGATTTGAAATAGCTGTACTGGAATTCCATCACCGCCACTAGCTTTGCTCATAGTGACGCTTTCTAAGGCCCACTTGACCTCACATTCCAGGATGTCTGGCTCTAGGTGAGTGATCACACCATCGTGATTATGTTGGTCATGAAGATCTTTTTTGTACAGTTCTTCTGTGTATTCCTGCCACCTCTTCTTAATACATTCTGCTTCTGTTAGGTCCATACCATGTCTGTCCTTTATCAAGCCCATCTTTGCATGAAATATTCCCTTATTATTTCTAATTTTCTTCAAGACATCTCTAGTCTTTTCCATTCTTTTTTTTTTTTTTTCTATTTCTTGCATTGATCACTGAGGAAGGCTTTCTTATCTCTCTTCTTGCTATTCTTTGGAACTCTGCATTCAGATGCTTATATCTTTCCTTTTCTCCTTTGCTTTTCACTTCTCTTCTTTTCACAGATATTTGTAAGGCCTCCCCAGACAACCATTTTGCTTTTTTGCATTTCTTTTCCATGGGGATAGTCTTGATCCCTGTCTCCTGTACAATGTCATGAACCTCCATCCATAGTTCATCAGGCACTGTATCAGATCTAGGCCCTTAAATCTATTTCTCACTTCCACTGCATAATCATAAGGGATTTGATTTAGGTCATACCTGAATGGTCTAGTGGTTTTCCCTACTTTCTTCAATCTGAGTCTGAATTTGGCAATAAGGAGTTCATGATCTAAGCCACAGTCAGCTCCTGGTCTTGTTTTTGCTGACTGTATAGAGCTTCTCCATCTTTGGCTGCAAAGAATATAATCAATCTGATTTTGGTGTTGACCATCTGATATGTCCATGTGTAGATTGTTCTCTTGTGTTTTTGGAAGAGTGTGTTTGCTATGACCAGTGCGTTCTTTTGGTAAAACTCTGTTAGCCTTTTCCCTGCTTCATTCTGCATTCCAAGGTCAAATTTGCCTGTTACTCCAGGTGTTTCTTGACTTCCTATTTTTGTATTTCAGTCCCCTATAATGGAAAGGACATCTTTTTTGAGTGTTAGTTCTGAAAGGAACTCTTTAGATAGTTTCAAATCCTCATTCCTCAGAGTTCTTTAGAAGGTTTCAAATCCTCATTCAGCCTTTTACATCTGCTATCACAAATATTATTATTATAGCACTGTAATATTGGAGTGTCCTATCAATCTAGGTTTTGTCACGTGGTTTCAGTTTTATTAAACTCTTTTCTTTCATGACATATGTTGCTCACACTTACATATTCTGTGAAGCCAGTGAGAATTATATACAAATGATTTCCTTCTTATTAATGCAATTATATTTTAACATTGTAAGTATTATTCTACATAATAATATTTCTGAGTTTAATTGATTTAAATATATTTACAAAATATTTTCATACACTGATGTTTCTGTTCATGGATGTTTGTAATTGGCTTATAGTTGGTGATATCAAGCAGTTCATTCTGCTTTAATTATAAAAGAGTAATTTAATATAAGAATCCTGATCCAGGATTTAGGGCTCTGGTTTCTAAATTCCCCTTGACAAATTGAATTCTTATTCTTTGTCTTATATTTCTTTGCTATGAATTGTGAATACCATTGCTTATTTCTCTATACCATATGGATTTACACAATTAAATTTAAATGACTGAAATAGATGATTTAACCTTTAAATATAATTAAATAAGGGAATTATTTTCATTAACATCTTGTTAATCTAAATCCAGAATTGTCAAAAAAAAACAACTATTTTGACAAGTACTGGTATGAAAACTTCATCTGGTTGAAGTTCCAATAGTATAATAGGATTCATGATTATCCATTAATGTACATCTGATAAAAATATTTAAAAATTATAATTTGGACTCTGTGGGAGAGGGAGAGGGTGGGATGATTTGGGAGAATGGCATTGAAACATGTATACTAGCATGTAAGAAATGAATCGCCAGTCTAAGTTCGATGCAGGATACAGGAGGCTTGGGGCTGATGCACTGGGATGACCCAGAGAGATGGTATGTGGAGGGAGGTGGAAGGAGGATTCAGGATTGGGAACACATGTACACCCGTGGCAGATTCATGTTGATGTATGGCAAAACAAATACAGTATTATAAAGTAAAATAAAGTAAAAAATAAAATAAAATAATAATTTGCATAAGCATAGATCAATCAGAACAAATTGTTACAATAAAAATTAAAAATAATATGATTGTCTACTGAATGCTTATTTTATATAATATTAAATATTAAGGCTTCATAATAAACAACGGCTTTCCGATACCGAATTTCACAAGTGGTCAAATTTTTTCTCTAGTTTTAGTAGTTTGTCTACATATAGACTTCATCTGAAAGTTAAAAATTAAAGATGAGAGACATACAAGTTCTCTATTGTTCAGTTAACTTATATGAAATAATTGGTTATTGGTAAGATTTACTTATGATGATGCAATACTGCTGAGGTCCTATTAGTCATAGCTAAGAAACTTTATAGAATTCACCTGTGTGCAGGACATGCAGCAGTACTTTTAAGGCTATCCAAAGGCACCATTTTTAAGTCAACAAAGATACTTATTGTAGCTGAGCTAGTTGGAATTTTGAAATCTTACTACTTTACTTCTTTCTTGGTTTACTAACAATTGCTTGGGGCCCTGGCGATGAACCTATGTCAGGCAAGTTCATAGGTAACTTTGTTGGTTTTTTTTTTTTCCCCAAGAAATCTCATAATTAGAAACTCTCAGGTTTAAATTGACTTTGAAATCATATAATCACCACTCATCCATACCAATATGACATTTAAATTGCTTTTTCAGATTACAAAACATCAACAAAGATAGACGCAAATAATACTATCAATTTATAAGTAAAAATAATTTTAGTTCTTATTTCTTATGACATATTTACATTAGAAAAATAATAAAAATTTCAATCAAAATTTTCTTCATTTATGTTACAACTCATGTAAGTTTCAATAATACTGTACAAGTTTAAAAAATATCTTTTAAAACCTACATATTACTCAAAGAGACATACTATATTTTAATTATCCACTTCTCCACTGTTGAACATTCTATTTCATTCTCAAGTTTCCCAGAGCTCTGAAAAATTGTGTAGAATATAACTGTAAATAACAATTTTTCACTGTTAAAAATATTTACCATTAGAGTGTCTTCCTTGAAAGACTATTATTGAGCCAAATAAAAGTGAAAAAGTTATTTATTCATTATTATTTCTAAATCTTATTAATAACATCTAACTGTTACTTCTTTATAACTTTTTTGCTCCCTTGTGGGGTCTCACTTTAGAATAAGGAAATAAAATGAAGCCATTGCACTTTGCTTCCACACAGATATAAAGTCTTCATCTTGGATAGCTAAAAAAATAGAGATATTCATCCATTTATTTTTGAAAACAAAAATTTATTTTTCACAGAATATATTTTAATCTATTTATGTTTTCTCTTTTCCTTTCTTTGCAAAATTTCTGGCAAGTTTCCCATCCCATTAGTCATCCAGTGGCCTGTAACCAGGAAGGATGGATGACTGACCATATAGTAAGATGGGAGAAGGAGACCTAGGAATCATGTAGAAGAAACATAAAGGAGTGAGAAAGTCAGCATATCGTGGATGGATGAACTGTGACTGTTTGGCAACGAACCGTCAGTAGTAAGTGTAACTAATAGGAAAAAACCTCGTGACAGTGTGAGGAAAAAACCTCGCGACATTGTGTGGAAAAACGTATGTTTATATACACTGTTTTGGTCCAAGAAATATTTGTTGAACGTGTGAGCTTGTAATAGGTACTCCCTGATATTTCAGTTGGTAAAGAATGTGTCAGGAATGCAGGAGACCATGGTTGAATTCCTGGTTCAAGAAGGTCTTCTGGAGAAGGGTTATGTTACCCACTGCAGTATTCTTGGGCTTCCCTTGTGGCTCAGATGGTAAAGAACCCACCTGCAATGCAGGAGACCTGGGTTCGATCTCTGGGTTGGAAAGATCCCCTGAAGAAAGGAAAGGCTACCCCCCTCCAGTATTCTGGCCTGGAGAATTCCATGGACTGTGTATAGGTCAGGCCTAGAGAATTCAACGGACTGTATAGTCCATGGGTCGCAAAAAGTTGGACATAACTGAGCAACTTTCATTTTCACTTTTTTTCTCACTTATTTCAGTTCAGTTCAGTTCAGTTCAGTTGCTCAGTCATGTCCGACTCTTTGTGACCCCATGAATCCCAGCACGCCAGGCCTCCCAGTCCATCACCATCTCCCGGAGTTCACTCAGACTCATGTCCATTGAGTCCGTGATGCCATCCTGCCATCTCATCCTCAGTCATCCCCTTCTCCTCCAGCCCCCAATCCCTCTCAGCATCAGTCTTTTCCAGTGAGTCAACTCTTCGCATGAGGTGGCCAAAGTACTGGAGTTTCAGCTTTAGCATCATTCCTTCCAAAGAAATCCCAGGGTTGATCTCCTTCAGAATTGACTGGGTGGATCTCCTTGCAGTCCAAGGGACTCTCAAGAGTCTTCTCCAACACCACAGTTCAAAAGCATCAATTCTTCAGCACTCAGCCTTCTTCACAGTCAAAATCTCACATTCATACATGACCACAGGAAAAATCAGAGCCTTGACTAGATGGAACTTAGTCGGCAAAGTAATGTCTCTGCTTTTGAATATACTATCTAGATTGGTCATAGATTTTATTCCAAGGAGTAAGCGTCTTTTAATTTTGCCGCTACAATCACCATCTGAAGTGATTTTGGAGCCCCAAAAAATAAAGTCTGATACTGTTTCCACTGTTTCCCCATCTATTTCCCATGAAGTGATGGGACTGGATGCCATGATCTTCGTTTTCTGAATGTTGAGCTTTAAGCCAACTTTTTCACTCTCCTCTTTCACTTTCATCAAGAGGCTTTTTAGCTCCTCTTCACTTTCTGCCATAAGGGTGGTGTCATCTGCATATCTGAGGTTATTGATATTTCTCCCAGCAATCTTGTTTCCAGCTTGTGTTTCTTCCAGCCCAGCGTTTCTCATGATGTCCTCTTCATAAAAGTTAAATAAGCAGGGTGACAATATACCGCCTCGACGTACTCCTTTTCCTATTTGGAACCAGTCTGTTGTTCCATGTCCAGTTCAAACTGTTGCTTCCTGAACTGAATACAGATTTCTCAAGAGGCAGGTTAGGTGGTCTGGCATTCCCATCTCTTTCAGAATTTTCCACAGATTTTTGTGATCCACACAGTCAAAGGCTTTGGCATAGTCAATAACGCAGAAATAAATGTTTTTCTGGAACTCTTTTGCTTTTTCCATGATCCAGTGGATGTTGGCAATTTGATCTCTGGTTCCTCTGCCTTTTCTAAAACCAGCTTGAACATCAGGGAGTTCACAGTTCACGTATTGCTGAAGCCTGGCTTGGAGAATTTTGAGCATTACTCTATTAGCATGTGAGATGAGTGCAATTGTGCAGTAGTTTGAGCATTCTTTGGCATTGTCTTTCTTTGCAATTGGAATGAAAAACTATTTCTTATAGGCAATTAAAAATTTTGATACTAACATGATACAGTGTGCCACAAACTAAATTTTAGGAATTCACCTTCCTTTCCAATGTTTATTTCTGTTTCTCATCAGTTCAGTTCAGTTCAGTTGCTCAATCGTGTCCCAGTCTTTTTGATCCCATGAACTGCAGCACGCAGGCTCTCCCTGTCCATCACCAACTCCCGGAGTTTACCCAAACTCATGTCCATTGAGTCGGTGATGCCATCCAACCAACTCATCCTCTGTCGTCCCCTTCTCCTCCTGCCCTCAATCTTTCCCAGAATCAGGGTGTTTTCAAATGAGTCAGCTCTTCACATCTGGTGGCCAAAGTATTAGAGCTTCAGCTTCAGCATAAGTCCTTCCAGTGCACACCCAGGACTGATCTCCTTCAGGATGGATTTGTTGGATCTCCTTGCAGTCCAAGGGACTCTCAAGAGTCTTCTCCAACACCACAGTTCAAAAGCATCAATTCAGCACTCAGCTTACTTTATAGTCCAACTTTCACATCCAGTCTCTGCTTTTGAATATACCATCTAGGTTGGTCATAACTTTCCTTCCAAGGAGTAAGGGCCTTTTAATTTCATGGCCTCAATCACCATCTGCAGTGATTTTGGAGCCCCTCAAAATAAAGTCAGCCAATGTTTCCCCATCTATTTGCCATGAAGTGATGGGACCAGATGCCATGATCTTAGTTTTCTGAATGTTGAGTTTTAAGCCAACTTTTTCACTTTCCAGCAGGAAAAAAAAGATCACTTGAAATCCTTCTAGGTTTATGGTTAGGGAAAGCAGTAATAATTTCCCCATGCATGTTAGTCACTCAGTCGTGCCCCACTCTTTGAAGCACCATGACTATAGACAGCCAGTCTTCTCTGTCCATGGGATTCTACAGGCAAGAACAATAGAGAGTGTTGCCATTTTCTCATCTAGGGGATCCTCCTGACCCAGGGATTGAACCCAGGTCTTCTGTATTTTGGGCAGATCCTTTACCAGCTGAGCCACCAGGGAAGCCCTATTTGCCATGGTGAATGGCAATTTATCAAACATTTGCTCATCACCTAATAGGTTTCAGGCACTGAAGCCATAGTAGCAGATTCTATGGTAAGAACCCAAAGTGGTGCTAGTAATAAAGAACCCTCCTGCCAATTCAGGAGACATAAGAGATGCGAGTTTAGTCCCTGGATTGGGAAGATCTCCTGGAGAAGGTCATGTCAACCCACTCTAGTATTCTTGCCTTGAGAATTCCATGGACGGGGAGCCTGGTGAGCTATAGTCCATACAGTCACAAAGAGTTAGACACGACTGAAGTGACTTAGAAGAAGGCAATGGCACCCCACTCCAGTACTGTTGCCTGGAAAATCCCATGGACGGAGGAGCCTGGTAGGCTGCAGTCCATGGGATTGCTAAGAGTTGGGCACAATTGAGTGACTTCACTTTCGCTTTTTACTTTCATGCATTGGAGAAGGAAATGGCAACCCACTCCAGTGTTCTTTCCTGGAGAATCCCAGAGACAGTGGGCCCCCATCTATGGGGTCACACAGAGTCGGACACGACTGAAGAGACTTAGCAGAAGCAGCAGCAGAAGTGACTTAGCGTGCAGGTGCACATGGTAAGAGTAGAAACAGAGCTGAAAAGCTTCTGTGTTCTTAATGGTTCCAATCCATGGACAGAGGAGTCTGGCAAGCTATAGTCTATACAGTCACAAAGATTTAGACACGACTGAAGTGACTTAGCGTGCAGACGCACATGGTAAGAGTGGAAACAGAACTGAAAAGCTTCTGTGTTCTTAATGGTTCATCAGTGACATATGTATTTCCTTATATTCCCTTCTTGTGATAGATACTTGTTGATGGTATGTTTCTTTACACAGTTAGAGCTGACGGTTCAAATGTAAATTCACATGGAATAGAAAATAACTCTTATCTGTGTGTAACACTTCTTAACTTACAAGATACATCTGAGAATTATAATTTGTAAGCTGATGGACAGAGAAGAGGGCTCATGAAGCACTGAGATGACTTTGCAAAATCGCTTTGAGCTGAAATAATAGAAGAATCTAGATCTCACGTAGAAAGAACACTGATTCCTCAATAAATTACACACCAAACATTGCTATATGGGCGTTTAACAGGTGACAGGTGCTAGGTGTCTATAGTGATGGAAATCAACTTGGAAAAAAATTTAAAAGGCTTGAAACAAGAACTGAGAGAAAAGTGACAAGGACATGATCCACAGTAAAATAATAATTCTTTCTTTGTTGTAAGAAATTCAGATCAAATTTCTTTCATGGTTAATCGGTATTATGTTTTTTTACTTATTTGTAGATAATTCAGGACATAGGAAGGTGTCACTTGCTGAATAAATGTCCTCACACCTCCCAACAATGTGACTGAATTTGTTCTCTTGGGACTCACATAGAATCCACACTTGCAGAAAATGCTCTTCATTGTCTTTTTGCTCATTTTCCTGTTTTACTGTGTTGGTCAACCTGCTCATCGTCATCACCATCTCCTTCAGCCCCACACTTTCAGCTTTTTGTACTTCTTTCTCACCCACTTGTCCTTCACAGATGGCGTCTTCACCTCTGTCACCACCCCCAAACTGGTCACTGACCTGCTGCACCAGAGGCGAACCATCTCTGAGAGTGGCTACCTGATTCAGAATTTTCTGGAACACATAATGTGAAGTTCAGAGATCATCCTTCTCATTTCCATGTCCTATGACCACTACATGGCCACCTGCACTACACGACCATCGTGAGACAGGGGCTCTGCAAGCTCCTTGTGGTGGTGGCCTGGATTGGGGGCATCCTGCATGCCACTGTGCAGATTTTTTTTTAACTTGACCTCTGTGCTCCCGACATCACTGATCACTCCATGTGTGACTTCTTCTCACTGTTGGAACTCTCCTGCAGTGACATCTACAAGTTTGGCATCGTGGTGGCAGCTAACACTGCAAGAATGTGCTTAGTTGTTGTTGTTTGTTTGTTTGTTTGTTTGTTTGTTTGTTTTTATCATGCTCCTCATCTCCTACACAGGCATCCTGCGCTCTCTGAAATCCTGTGGCTCTGAATCACGACACAAAGCCCTCTCTACATTTGGCTCCCATTTCATGGTAGTGGTGCTTTTTTTTTTGGTCCCTGTATACTCACCTATATGCATCCTGTGGTCACCTACCCTGTGGACAAATTTGTGGCTATGTTCTTTGCAATCCTCACTCCCATGTTAAATCCTATCATTTACACAGTGAGAAACACAGAGGTGAAAAATGCCATGAGGAGTTTGTTGAAGAGGAGAGTGACTTAGGCTGCTCATGGAGCCAAAAAAGTGATTGTTTATTTACATTCAGAGGGCTATACCTGTTGTAAAGTGTGAAAGAAAATTGAGAATTTTTCTAGACTATTAAAAGAGAGAGAGAGAGAGAGATCTAGGAATTTACACTTATTAGTTTTTTAATATTGGCTAGGCATTATTTTAAGCATACTGATATTTTAATGTACACTGCCAAAGTTTCAGTGTTCATAGGTTCCGAATAGACAATGAAAAGAACATTAAATCCACAGTTTGATGATTGTAGAGTAAGAAATGTTTCTCCAGAGTCTTACTGCTGCTTTTTCAGATTTCTAATATATGTTACTTTGATGAAATTGGCTTGCCCATAGGACCTTAATCTCATTTTTTTTTTCAATTTTTACTTACCCTGTGGTAAAGCAAACATTGGATAGAAATATTGGATAAATCCATGGTGAAGAGGGAGTTGAATGAGGGAATAATAGCTAATTTTTCCTCTGCACTATGGATTTATCAAAAGCAAAATGAGTGTCGCTGACTAAAGAAGGAGATAATATTTTACAATCTATCTCTAATTATCTTTTTAATAGAGAAGATAAAGCAGAAATTTTGAAATTACTCTTAATTTGCTCTCTTTTTCTTAAATATTCCTAGGTCTTACATTTTTTATTGAATATAAATAAAACATTTTCATTTTTTATACCAAGACTTGAGGAACCTTTTAAAACAAGATTAATATCTCTTGCAAATCTCAATAGAAAAGTATATGGTCAATTTCCAAAGCTGTTGCTCTGTAGATCTAATTCATATAAGTGCATTATGTTAAACCCTTATTACCTACCAGGTACATTCACTTCAGTTTATTTATCCACAACCAAAACCAGTTGTTTCATTATCATAGTTCCCAATTTACAGAGAAGCAGGTTGAAGCCAAGACAGGTTTATTGACTTACTTGCTTCACATCACACATGCTTCTCCCGTAAAAGATATCCAGGACCTATAACTCTAGAATCAAGTTCCCTTTCAAACTTTCAGCCTAGAGCTTCTAACTCAGTTTCTTTCAAATGAGTTGTCTGTGGTATGTTTTTTCATGTAGATAAGAAAATTATCTGTGATCTTAATGATTTACCTCTTTTGTGAAGATGGTGTTAATGTGTTGTAGCTTTGTCTCATGTGTTATCATATACTTCAGCAGTACTTTAGTCATTTTTTGAAAGCTCAAGTTATACCACTTCACTTTTACATAGAAACATTAGCATGGTAATGGTAATCTAAAATGGAAAAGAAGCTCAAATAGACTATATATATATCACCTTGCTGTGAGCTTAAAACTAACCCAACATTGCAAATTAACTGTGCTTCAATAAAAGAAAAATATTTAAAACCTCACCAACATTTGTATGATTATGGAGTGTATTGGCTTTTGTAAAAACTAAAATTCCATTTTTTTTAATTAGTAAAATCAATCATTAATGTTGTTCTTCATAAAAATCAAGTGCTTAAAGTAAACTTCAGAAAACTGGGAATATCTGTAATGCTCCTCTATATATATAGCAAATACTAGGTCATCTTACATTATTAATAACTATAAATCTAAGCTTCTCTGACTACAGCACAGAACCTATGTTACTTATCACAGATGTCATTTTCTTAGACTCAGTGATGAACTGGAGCTATTTATTCCATAATTTGAACATACAGTAATGTTTGAACATGGTACTGGGGTAATGGTATTTAGTAAATTGTCCATAATTATCTCAAATTCATAGGAAACAGCACTTTTTCTCACAATGTCTAGGCCTGAAAGATGATAGAATCAGCATTTAACCTATTAAAATGATTGTTTGAAATTTCTGGTGAGAATTAAACCTTTCAACAAATCAAGACTAAGTGATATGTGGTTTATTATCATGAGGAGATAAGAGGAGATGAGATTAATCCAAGAGCAGTAAATAGAAAAGTCTTGAGTAAATGTTGTTTCTACTCTAAGACCGAAGGAAGATTTGAAAATGGAAAATAAGACCAATGATTGTGTTTTAAGGGGCTATATCAGAGGCTCAATGGGAGAATGAAAAAATTAATGCTTCATGAATTACAAATTTTCAACAGAAAACTTGGAAGGTGTCAGAACTGAAGAAGGATGTGTAGGTTGTATGGAATCTCAGTGGGTGAAGTTTTGTTGGTTGTAAATTTAAATCTCCTTTAGAAATTCCTTTTCATTCATTCCTGATAATTTCTCCTGAAAAGCAACTGCCATGTGACTACTTTTGATTCATATATATATATATATATGGCAGTTTTGTTTCTCCTAAAAAGTTAATGAGACAGAATATCTGGATCTAATGTATAAGGATACTTTGTTTTAATAAGGACTTTTTATTTGGTGAAAAATTTAGGAGGCATTAAGTGAATGAAGTGAGTTCACTATTGTTGAAAGCCAACTATGAGGCATACATTTTGACAGGTTCTTTACAAACTTTAACTCTCTTGTCATAGGGACAGGTATTAATTGATTGAGTTTCACTCCATTGTATGCAAGAGGGAAATGAAACTCAGTAAGTTAAGTAAGAATATGAAGTCTCTTAGAGTTGGATTCCTGTATTCACCCCACTTCACGTAACTCCTCCTGTCATGACGTGAAAATGTCAAAACACAGATCTGACCACTGGCCACATTGTGAAGACTGTCATTGAGGCATTATTCTTTTATTTATTTTTTGGGGGGGAGGTGTGGGTTCAGTTTCTCTTTCTTATTCTTTCTGCTGACCTCCATTTACCAGGCTACCTACACTCTCTTGACTCCTCTCTCTTGCTGGTGTTCATGCTCGGTCACTAAGGCATGGCCCCTCCAGTGTCAAGGAAAAGTCATCTGATAATCTCTTTTCTGCAGATATATTACCTTCATCAGCATCATGAAAAATGGACTCAAGAAATAGAATTCAAATATCTGAGTTTCAAAGGAAGTGCCACTTGGGTAAAAGAGATGCTTATTTGAAAACAAGCAACTCAGTCACTGAGGAGATTGATATTCTGTTTAAGCATGAGATTAGCACCTTGAATAGTTAAATAAGTACTATGTCCATAGGGCTTTTCACATTGCTATGCCATAGTGTTAACATGTATTACTGGGGAAAAAAAATGGCTTCATGAGAAATTCGCTTTTGGAAATTTTGAATTATTTAGTTTATCCCCACATAATTGTTCTGTTTATTCCATGAGACAGAGAGTTATGGGACCTGGGTATACATGTTGAAGATAAAGGATTATTTTTATGTGAAAATAAGATTCCAGGGGAATAGATGGATAATAATCATGTAAAAATAAATGAAAAATATAATATTGTTAGTAACGAGTAAGATGAAAAATATTTTTAAAGAGTGTGACAAGGTGAGACTAGCTGAATATAGATCTGTTTAGTTGTTTGCAGCACAGCAAGAGTTTCAGTTTGGTCTGAGTTTAAATAATCACATTATGCCCCTTTCTTTTCTTTTTTTCTAATGTGTATTTGAAATGTGGGCAATATCTCTTACCACAAGGTAAAAGTAACTTCCTTTGGGGTGAACATTTCTTACTTTTTTTATACATAATACACAGATACACATAAACACATACATAGGTAGTATATTTGTGGTATTGCTATTTTAAATGAGGAGGTGGTTAAGAAAATAGAATTTCTAAGAAAGGAAATTTAAGGGACAATAGCGAAAAAGAAAAATTGAGGAAAACAAACTCTTAACTTGTTTCTAAGCCTTTAGGTAAGACCGCGGATTAACTTTAGAATGGTAGCAAAGGTCATCCAAACACAGAGGTTGGGGCATCACCGGTGATGATCGTATTCAGTAAAACTGAACATCTGTCCTCAGACTTCCCAGTAGCATGTGTTCAGCTACATTAAGGAAACAGCTTTAATCCATGAAGTGTGTTGTAAATGCAAGATACTGATTTTTATTTATTTTATTTACTATTAAAGGTAGAAAAATAATGAAGACTATAACCCTGAACATTTCTAACCTGAAAACATGTCTTTGGTGGCTCAGAGGTTAAAGTGTCAGCCTGCAATGAGGGAGACCTGGGTTCAATCCCTGACTCAGAAAGATCCCCTGGAGAAGGAAATGGCAAACCCACTCCAGTATTCTGGCCTGGAGAATCCCATGGACGGAAGAGTCTGGTGGGCTACAGTCCACGGGGTCACAAAGAGTCGGACATGATTGAGCGAGGAATTTAACCTAACAATTGCTATGCAGTGAGAAAGAATTTAGTTCTTAGTTTTATTGTTGAGGAACATTTTAAAATCCTTTGCAACATCAACTCTCCTGAGGATAGATGTGACACAATGATATTAACTGTCTTGAGATATGTAAAGATCACCAGATTAGGAGACAGAAATATTTAACTCTGAAAAATTGGGAAGAAGGGATGCAGGCCTGGTGCTGGCCATCTGCTGGGTGGGTCCCAGATCTGCTATGGGCTCAAGATGTCCTAAGTTAGCCAGCCTGATGGCAGGTGGTTGGAGCTGTGTCCTTGCCCAGCTAGCTGCTTGGTCTGGAGTTTTTCAAGATTGATGCCACCTAGTTGATGAGTGGGACTGGGTTCCACCACTGAAATGCTAGGTGAGAGTTACAATATGGTGCTTGTCAGTACCATGTCCTTGTCATTGGATAGCAAGCTAAAATATTTGTTACTAGTATTTATGTTTCAAGGTGAATTGTAATTTTTTCCCACCTCTCTGGGAGGCTCTGCCCAATATCAGCAAGGTGTCTGATTCAGGTTCCTCTCAGAGTTCTACTTCTTCTTGAACTGTATATGATTTTGTGTGTGATATGTAAGAAATCTCTGTTTTCTACAGGCCTTTGGTTCTCTGTAAAAGAATCCTCATTGTCTTTCAAAGTCCTACAATTTAGGGGTTGTTTAGTCTTCCCCTGTGGCACAGATGGTAAATATGCCTTCAATGCAGGAGACCCAGGTTTGATCCCTGGGTCAGGAAGCTCCCCTGGAGAAGAAAATGGCCACCCACTCTCGTATTCTTGCCTGGAGAATCCCACGGACAGAGTAGCCTGATGGGATATGGTCTATATTGTCACAAAGAGTTGAACACAACTGAGCAACTAGCAGTTTCATTTTTTTCACTTTCCAAGTGTAGGAACCCTGGGCTGAGTAACACTATGTGGGGCTCAGACACATATGCTCCTTTGGGAGAAGCTCTACAACTGGATTTCCCCCCTTAGGTGTGTTGCCTGCCTGAAGTATGAGACTAGACTCTACCCTGTATACCTGAGTCCTATCAGTCTTTGTGTACTTCCTGCTTTATGCTTTTAGTAATAGAATGTCTGCTAGTCTTCAGGCTGTTCTCATCAACAGTGGCTTCAAAAATAGTTGCAATTTTCGTGTTTCTATGGTAGGACATGAACTGTGTGTCTTTCTATTCCACCGTCACAGCCACTTCAACTTCTCTGTCTGTCTTGATGCCAGTGTCACATGCTTCCAATTACCATAATTTTATAGTATGTTTTAGAATGAAGGCCTGTGATCATTTTTGTTATCTCGAGTTCCTTGACATTTCATATGAATTTTAAGATGATTTTTTCTTTTTTTTTTTTGCCAACAAAAATTGAGGGGGGGTGTTCATAGAGATTGCACTGAATCTGTAGATCTTTAGGTCATCTTGATATCTTAATAATATGAAATATTATATTTATTGAACATTTTTCCATTTGTGTGTACCTTCTCTAAGATCTTTTGGTGATGTTTTGGAATTAGTGTTCAAGGCTTTTGCTTCCCTAATTATGTTTACTCAATTATTTTGTTCTTATCAATTTTGTTATAAATGGAATTTTTTCTTAATTTTTTTTCTTTCCTTGTATTATTCCATGATAGTATAGAAATTCAACATTCTTTCATGGTAAAAATATGTTTTTTTCATCAAATTTGGAGGAGAAAGAAAGAACCTCAACATATCAATATAATAATTAAGATTGTGCAAGACAGACACACAGCTCACATCATACTTAACAATGAAAGTTTGACAAGCTTTCCATTAAAATCAGGAACAAGACAAGTACTCATACGCTGACTACAGCTTTGCAGCATAGTATTGGAATGAAAATTCTTTTTAAGTGTTTAGTATTTTTTTATATATAAACCAGTTCATCTCTGACATAAGATAATTTCACTTAATTAACTTTTACTTAATTTTACTGCCTGTAAGACTGTTTCTAATGCAAGCCACTTTCTGTCTTTTGGATCTCATCTGAAGCACAGCTTTTAGGTTTTGCCATGATTGATTACATTATTCATGGTAGAATGGATGCCTCTTATTTCTATCACAGTACTCCATGTCTAGCCTTAGAAACACTGAAAAAGACTTGCTGATTTAAAAAAAGCACAATGTGAGGGTTGCAAGTGTTATTTGGAGCATAATGAGGACTTCAGCCTGAGACAGCACCTCAGATAGCTCTGAGAAGCTGCTCCAAAGAGATGGGGAGGGGAGGTCATTTTACATGTGATTTAGATGAAGGGGTGTTCATGTAATCGAGCATGTATTTTTGCAGAAGGTTTCTGCAGCTGTTAGACTTCCCTGGTGGCTCAGATGGTAAAGCATCTGCCTGCAATGCTGGAGACCTGGGTTCAGTCCCTGGGTGGGGAAGATCTCCTAGAGAAGGCAATGGCAACCACCACCAGTATTCTTGCCTGGAAAATCCCACGGATGGAGGAGCCTGGTAGGCTACAGTCCATGGGGTCGCAGAGTCAGACACAACTGAGTGACTTCACTTTCACTTTATGCTAGTCAAAAGGACTAGATCTTACCATGAAGGAACTTAGTGCTTTTCTAGATATGAGGAAAATTTGACTCATAAAATCAGTTCCTGAAAGTACCCAACCATCTGAAAACCTATTCTCAGTTTTCTCCTGAGAACAGAGTGCCTCACTCTCCACCCTGAACTCCCTTTAAAGTGTGTTGAAGGCAGCAACATGTTATTTAATCCTTGTGGAGGTAAATGACAAGTGCCCACACAAGTACCAATTTGTAGTTGATAAGACTGCAACTACTTTATTAAGCTGTCTCCTTTTTTATCAAATCTATTGTAACAATATAAAATCCATGCAAGAGGAAACTTTTATATGATTTCACCCATTTTATTAATTGCCACGACCTCACACACAGCATGGTATATGTGAGATTTAGTCAGTAAGTCATGTCTGACAACTTGCGACCCCATGGAATGTAGCCTGCCAGGTTCCTCTGTCCATAGGATTTCTCAGGCTTCTTTTCCTGGGTATCGTCCCAACCCAGGGATGGAACCTGGGTCTCCTGCATGGCAGCCAAATTCTTTACCAACTGATATACCAGGGAAGCCCCACCCATAGTATAGATTATGTACTGAAATAGACCCAGTAAATTCATTTTAATAATTGGTTACATATTTATATATTAATCTGAACTGATGGCAAATATATATACTCAACCAAACACCAATGCAGAATGAATTGAGTACTAAAGAAAAAGAAAAAAAAAAAAAAGGCTTCTCTGGTGGTTCAGATGGTAAAGAATCTGCCTGCAACGAGGGAGACCTGAGTTTGATTCCTGGGTTGGGAAGATCCCCTGGAGGAGGGGATTGCAACCCACTCCAGTATTCTTGCCTGGAGAACCCCCATATACAGAGGAACCTGGCAAGCTGCAGTCCATGGGGTCACAAAGAGTCAGATACGACTGAGTGACTAAGCATGCAGGCAAAAAGAAACAAAACCTTGCTATGACAAGTGGGAAAATGCATGATAAATTATTCTCCAGTGGAATAAATTGTTTGCACTGCTATTTTGCTGTTCATGTCAGTAATCTGAAAATGTAACCTTTTTTTTTTACCCTTGTCACATTTTTTAACATCAATGTGTGATGTGGTTTATAGTATCTTTACATACAGATTTATTTTTAAATTTTAGTTAAAAATCTCAGTGATTTTAATTAAGAAAGAATCAGGCTTAAATATATTGCAGTTGGTTCTACAATTTAATGTTAAATATTGTAAGGGATGAATTTCCAGTGAACTTCAACTTTATTGGGAAAAAATGATATCCTTTTAAGAATTGATATAAAATTTTAAGTAGGTCTTTTGTGAGGCTTAAAGCAGACATGAAAGAAAGACAGCACAAGAATATCTCTCAAAATCTCAAGTCAACTTATGTGTCTACACCAACATGACAGGATGAGAGGGACTAAAAAATGAAGGGTATTTTCTATTTTAAAGTTAATAGGAGAAGAAATTACTTGAGATGAATTTCCCTTAGAAATGGCTGGTTTCTTAGTATGGAAACATAGGATTGGCTGGTCTTTCCAATAAATTATCTTAACATGGCAAGCATTCTTTTTTTCCCTGTGCACTGTGGAATTTCTTTTAAATTATCTATAGTGTAAATAAAAACAGTCTCTGAATAATCAGAAGACTCTTCGGAGAAAATGCACAAGTAGTTGAATGAAATAAAATACTTATTTAAGTAGTAATGCAGCTTTCAACTTCTAGATGAAAGAATTCCAACATTTATGAATAACTTGAAAAGTCTTTCTTCAGACTGTGAACAAGCGTCCACAAGGTAAGACTAACTAGTATGAATCAGGCTTCACAGTTGTATAACTTTCTTTATTAGTTAAGGAATTAAATTGTTCTGAAAGAAGACGGATTCAAATTCCAGTTTTATCACTTAAAAATTTGTGAACTTACTGAAATTAATGAGATGTTCTGAATCTTAGTTTCTTCAATTGGAAAATGGGGATTACCAGTCTTGTGAATGTTAAAAGTGATACATTAAACTGTGAGTATATGACTGGAATCCACTGTGGAAGTTTCGAGCAATGCAGGGATATAACGGACCAAGAATTAAAGACAACCATTAGACTGCTTTAGGATAACAAGTTGTCAGAAGCCAGAATTTTAATGGACATACTTGGAGTAGGCTGCCACAGTGACCAGGAAGAAAATGGGGTAGGGACGATCAAATCTATGATACATTTTGAAAGCAGAGACAACAAGATTTGATAAAGGTATGGATAAGTCATAGGAGACCAATAAATGAGTAAATAACATGGTGAGCTTTCTTGTCTGAGCAGTGACATTGAACAAATGCAGTACCATTTAATGAGATGGGGAACACGATTATACTGTGGAACATTTTAATCTATGTATCTAAATTGATGCCCAACTGCAGATGTCCAAAATTGGAGATGCTGCTGCTGCTGCTTCTAAATCACTTCAGTCGTGTCTGACTCTGTGCAATCCCATAGACAGCAGTCCACCAGGCTCCCCGGTCCCTGGGATTCTCCAGGTAAGAGTACTGGAGTGGGTTGCCATTTCCTTCTCTAATGCATGAAAATGAAAATTGAAAGTAAAGTCTCTCAGTTGTGTCTGACTTCTAGCAACCCCATGGACTGCAGCCTACCAGAGTCCTCCATGCATGGGATTTTCCAGGCAAAAGTACTGGAGTGGATTGTCATTGTCTTCTCTGAAAATTGGAGATATTGCATACAAAAATTTGAAAAATATTATAGAGGTGAGAACAATATTGGAGTGCATCAGTATTTATTGGTCAGGAAATGGGAACATCCAACTAAAGATTTTCAGAAAGAAGTCTCAGTGAGTTCTGAGATAACCCAGGGCAGTGATCTTCTAAATTCATAGTTTGATCTTTGCACATTGAATATATAATTTAGTTTAAGTGGGTCTCAGGTATTACTGGCTTTCCTCTTGGCTCAGATGATAAAGAATCCTGTTAGTGCAGGAATTCTGTTTTTTTTTTTTTTTTTCTTGGGTTGGGAAGATGCTCTGGAGCAGGAAATGACAACCCACTCCAGTATTCTTTCCTGGGAAATTCATTGAACAGAGAAGCTTTGAGGCCTATAGTTCATAAGGTTGCAAAGAGTTGGACTTGACTGAGCAGCTAACACACACACAAACACACACACACACACACACACACACACACACACCCCTATTACACCCTTTGTGACTTTATAGATGATGTACCTTTTCATGGAATTCCTTTGCCACCTTTTCTTGTTCTATCAATTTTACTTTAAAACTCAACTAAAGTGTTGCTTATTTTTGGAAGACTTCTCTGATTCTATCAACTTGCCTATCTGAAATTATGTGACAAATTATGGAACAAACTTTACCTGCATTTGAAATAAGCTTTAAATGACTTATTCTGAAAATTTTATTCATCATATTTTGATATCAGTTCAGATATCATCTTCAAAGACAAAGCTTAAACTTATAGATCTGCCATGCTTGAAGGTCATGATTTAAATAGGAAAATGTTTACATATTACATTTCTGCCCAGACTGGACTTTCCCCTTTTGTTGATATGACCCAAGTTGTTTCTTCAGATTTTCTCTCAGAGGACAGGGTTTGATAACGCCTGTTCTACACAGTGATTATTCTGGTGGTATCCCTGGAAATAAAGAGTCTACCACAAAATTATGACTAAGGTCCCAATTAATTTAATTAGACAAAAATCACCTTTGGAGATGCACCCATTGAACGACTCAATCATACATGATGTAGCTAAATGTAGACAAAGTGTTTATGGTCCTTTGTGCTTACTCATAGAGTGTTTGTAACAACAATCACATGACAGTTTCCTCCTGGATTGAAATAAAAATGTAATAAAGTTTGTATGTGAAATTATTCTTGCATCTTTGGGATAAAGGCCACTTGGTCATGGTGTATGATCTTTTTAATGTGTTGTTGGATTCTGATTGCTAGAATTTTGTTGAGGATTTTTGCATCTATGTTCATCAGTGATATTGGCCTGTAGTTTTCTTTTTTGTGTGGCATCTTTGTCAGGTTTTGGTATTAGGGTGATGATGGCCTCATAGAATGAGTTTGGAAGTTTACCTTCCTTTGCAATTTTCTGGAAAAAATTGAGTAGAATAGGTTTTAGCTCTTCCCTAAATTTTTGGTAGAATTCAGCTGTGAAGCTGTCTGGACCTGGGCTTTTGTTTGCTGGAAGATTTCTGATTACAGTTTCAATTTATGTGCTTGTGATGGGTTTGTTAAGATTTTCTATTGCTTCCTGGTTGAGTTTTGGAAAGTTGTACTTTTCTAAGAATTTGTCCATTTCTTCCAAATTGTAAAATTTATTGGCATATAATTGCTGACAGTAGTCTCATGATCCTTTTTTTTTTCTCTGTTGTCTGTTCTGATCTCTCCAATTTCATTTTAAATTTAATGATTTGATTTTTCTCCCTTTGTTTCTTGATGAGTCTGGCTAATGGTTTGTCAATTTTATTTATCCTTTCAAAGAACCCACTTTTGGCCAACTGGGCATTATCCCAGGGATGAAAGGACTCTTCAGTACCTGCAAATCAATCAATGTAATAAACCACATTAACAAATTGAAAAATAAAAGCCATATGATTATCTCAATAGATGTAGAGAAAGCCTTTGACAAAATTCAATTCCATTTATGATAAAAACTCTTCAAAAGCAAGAATAGAAGGAAGATACCTCAACATAATAAAAGCTATATATGACAAACCGACAGCAAACATTATCCTCAATGGTGAAAAATTGAAAGAATTTCCCCTAAAGTCAGGAACAAGAAAAGGGTGCCCACTTTCACACCTACTATTCAACATAGTTTTGAAAGTTTTGGTAAAAGCAATCAGAGCAGAAAAAGAAATAAAAGGAATCCAAACTGGGAAAGAAGAAGTAAAACTCTCACTGTTTGCAGATGATATGAACCTCTACATAGAAAATCCTAAAGACTCCATCAGAAAATTACTAGAGCTAATCAATGAATATAGCAAAGTTGCAGGATATAAAATCAACACACAAAAATACCTTGCATTCGTTTACATTAATAATGAGAAAATAGGAAGAGAAATTAAGGAAATAATCCCATTCACCATTGCAAGAAAAAGAATGAAATACTTAGGAATATATCTACCTAAAGAAACTAAAGACCTATATAAAGAAAACTATAAAACACTGGTTAAAGAAATCAAAGAAGACACTAATAGATGGAGAAATATACCATGTTCATGGATTGGAAGAATCAATATTGTAAAAGTGAGTATACTACCCAAAGTAATCTATAGATTCAATGAAGCCCCTATTAAGCTAACAGTGGTATTTTTCACAGAGCTAAAACAAATATTTTCACAATTTATATGGAAATACAAAAAACCTCGAATAGCCAAAGCAATTTTGAGAAAGAAGAATGGAACTAGAGGAATCAACCTGCCTGACTTCAGGCTCTACTATGAGGCCACAGTCATCAAGACCATATGGTACTGACACAAAGACAGAAATATAGATCAATGGAACAAAATAGAAAGCTCAGAGGTAAATCCACACACACCTATGGACACCTTATCTTTGACAAAGTAGGCAAGAATATACAATGCAGAAAAGACAATCTATTTAACAAGTGGTGCTGGGAAAATTGGTCAACCACTTGTAAAAGAATGAAACTAGAACACTTTCTAGCACCATACACAAAAATAAACTCAAAATGGATTAAAGATCTAAATGTAAGACCAGAAAATATAAAACTCCTAGAGGAGATCATAGGCAAAACACTCTCTGACATACATCACAGCAGGATCCTCTATTACCCACCTCCCAGAATATTGGAAATAAAAGAAAAATAAACAAATGGGACCTAATTAAAATTAAAAGCTTCTGCACAACAAAGGAAACTATAAACAAGGTGAAAAGACAGCCTTCAGAATGGGAGAAAATAATAGCAATGAAGCAACTGACAAAACAAAACTAATCCCCCAAAATAAAAGTAACACCTGCAGTTAAATTCCAAAAAAAAATAAATGACCCAATCAAAAAATGGGCCAAATACCAGCGGAGCTGAGACACTGCAAGCACAAGCCAGTGTTTCTCATTTGCAGCATCGCTCCCTCTCTGCAGCGTAACTGAACAAGTGAACCTAAAAAAAAAAAAAAAAAAAAAAAAAGGGTTCACCGCTGTCCCCCCGTGACAGGGCAGAAATCAGACACTGAAGAGATCAGCAAACAGAAGAAATTAAACAGAGGAAACCGCCCTGGAAGTGACCCCACACTGCCCACAACACCAGAGAAATGGCCAGATATATCTTTACTATTTTTACAATCATTCTTTTTGTTGTGGTTGTTGTTGATATTGTTGTGATTGTTTTTTTGTTTTATTTTTCCTCTTCTTTTTTTTAACCTTTTTAAATTTTTAAGTCCTCTATTTCTCCTTTAATTTTTATTTTTATAGCCTCCTATTACTTAAAAAAAGACCCTATTTTTAAAGCAAACGCCATATATACTCTTTTTGTGGTTGTTGTTGTTATTTTTTAATAATTCTTGTGGCTTAGTTTTTTTTTTTTCTTTCTTTCTTCTCCTTCTTCTTCTTTTCTTTAATACTGTATTTTTAAGATCCAACCTCTACTCTAGATATTTAATCTTTGCTTTTTGGTAGTTATTGTCAATTTTGTACATTTAAAAACCCAAACTTCAGTACCCAATTTTACCGGAGAGTGAGATTACTGGCTTGACCACTCTCTTCTCCTTTGGACTCTCCTTTTTCTCCACCAGGTGGCCTCTGTCTCTTCCCTCCCCTTTCTCTTCTCTATGCAACTCTATGAACCTCTGTGTGTTTCAGACAGTGGAGAACACTTAGGGAACTGGGTACTGGCTGCATCTGTCTCTCTCCTTTTCCTTTCCCTCTTTTATCCTCCTGGCCACCTCTATCTACTTCCTCCCTCTCTTTTTCCCTGTATAACTCCGTGACACCTCTGAGCGGTCTCGACTGAGGAGTACACATAAGGAAGTGACTACTGACTAGCTTGCTCTCTCCTCTTTTGATCCCACCTCATCTCATCCCACTCACTTCTAACTACTCCCTCCCTCTTATCTTCTCCATATAACTCAATGAACCTCTCTGGGTGTCCTTGAATGTGGAGAAACTTTTCATCTTTAACCTAGATGTTTTATCATCAGTGCTGTATGGAGAAGTCTTGAGGATATTGTAAAAATAAAACTGAAAACCAGAAGCAGGAGGCTTAAGTCCAAATCCTGAGAATATCAGAGAACTCCTGAATCCAGGGAACATTAATCGATAGGAGCTCATCAAACGCCTCCATACCTACACTGAAACCAAGCACCATCCAAGGGCCAACAAGTTCCAGAGCAAGACATACCACACAAATTACACCCCTGAGCATCAATATACAGGCAGCTCAAAGTTACTGCAAAAGCACTGACGTCTCATAACCCATTACTGGTCACTTCATTCCACTCCAGAGAGAAGAAATCCAGCTCTATCCAGCAGAATTCCTACACAAGCCTCCCTAACCAAGAAACCTTGACAAGCCACTGACACAACCCAACCCACAGTGAGGAAACGCCATAATAAAGAGAACTCCACAAATTCCCAGAATATAGAAAGGCCACACCAAACACAGCAATATAACCAAGATGAAGAGACAGAGGAATACCCAGCAGGTAACGGAATAGGAGAAATGCCTACCAAACCCAACAAAAGAAAAAGAGATAGGGAAACTTCCTGAGAAAGAATTCTGAACATTGATAGTGAAAATAATCCAAAATCTTGAAATCAAAATGGAATTACAGATAAATAGCCTGGAGACAAGGATTGAAAAGATGCAAGAAAGGATTAACAAGGACTTAGAAGAAATAAAAAAGAGTCAATATATAATGAATAATGCAACAAATGAGATCAGAAACACTCTCGAGGCAACAAATAGTAGAATAATGGAGGCAGAAGATGGGATTAGTGAAATAGAAGATAGAATGGTAGAATTAAATGAATCAGAGAGGAAAAAAGAAAAACGAATTAAAAGAAATGAGGACAATCTCAGAGACCTCCAGGACAATATGAAACACTCCAACATTCGAATTATACGAGTCCCAGAAGAAGAAGACAGAAAGAAAGACCATGAGAAAATCCTTGAGGAGGTAATAGTTGAAAACTTCCCTAAAATCAGGAAGGAAATAATCACCCAAGTCCAAGAAACCCAGAGAGTTCCAAACAGGATAAACCCAAGGTGAAACACCCCAAAACACATATTAATCAAATTCACAAAGATCAAACACAAAGGACAAATATTAAAAGCAGCAAGGGAAAAACAACAAATAACACAAGGGAATTCCCATAAGGATAACTGCAGATCTTTCAATAGAAACTCTTCAGACCAGGAGGAAATAGCAAGACATGCTTAAAGTGATGAAAGAAAATAACCTACAGCCCAGATTACTGTACCCAGCAAGGATCTCATTCAAATATGAAGGAGAAATCAAAAGCTTTACAGACAAGCAAAAGCTGAGAGAATTCAGCACCACCAAATTAGCTCTCCAACAAATGCTAAAGGGTATTCTCTAGAAAGGAAACACAAAAAGGGCACATAAACCCGAACCCAAAACAGTAAAGTAAATGGCAACAGGATCATACTTATTAATAATTACCTTAAATGTAAATGGGTAGAATGCCCTAACCAAAAGGCAAAGACTGGCTGAATGGATACAAAAACAAGATTCCTATATATGCTGCCTACAAGAGACCCACCTCAAAACAAGGGACACCTACAGACTGAAAGTGAAGGGCTGGAAAAAGATATTCCACGCAAATAGAGACCAAAAGAAAGCAGGAGTAGCAATACTCATATCCGATAAAATAGGCTTTAAAACAAAGGCTGTGAAAAGAGACAAAGAAGGCCACTATATAATGATCAAAGGATCAATCCAAGAAGAAGATATAACAACTATAAATATATATGCACTCAACATAGGAGCACTGCAATATGTAAGAAAAATGCTAACAAGTATGAAAGGGGAAATTAACAATAACACAATAATAGTGGGAGACTTTAGTACCCCACTCATACCTATGGACAGATCAACTAAACAGAAAATTAACAAAGAAACACAAACTTTAAATGATACAATAGACCAGTTAGACCTAATTGATATCTATAGGACATTTCACCCCAAAACAATGAATTTCACCTTTTTCTCAAGTGCTCATGGAATCTTCTCCAGGATAGATCACATCCTGGGCCATAAATCTAGCCTTGATAAATTCAGAAAAAATCGAAATCATTCCAAGCATCTTTTCTGACCATAATGTATTAAGATTAGATCTCAATTACAGGAGAAAAAATATTAACAATTCCAACATATGGAGGCTGAACAACACGCTTCTGAATAACCAACAAATCACAGAATAAATCAAAAAAGAAATCAAAATATGCATAGAAACAAATGAAAACACAGCAACCCAAAGCCTGTGGGACAATATAAAAGCAGTGCTAAGAGGAAAGTTCATAGCAATACAGGCATACCTCAAGAAACAAGAAAAAAGTCAAATAAAGAACCTAACTCTACACCTAAAGCAACTAGAAAAAGAAGAAATGGAGAACCCCAGAGTTAGTAGAAGGAAAGAAATCTTAAAAATTAGGGCAGATATAAATGCAAAAGAAACAAAAGAGACCATAGCAAAAATCAACAAAGCCAAAAGCTGTTTCTTTGAAAGGATAAATAAAATTGACAAACCATTAGCCGGACTCATCAAGAAACAAAGAGAGAAAACTCAAATCAATAAAATTAGAAATGAAAATGGAGAGATCACAACAGACAACACAGAAATACAAAGGATCATAAGAGACTACGACCAGCAATTATATGCCAAAAAAATGGACAACTTGGAAGAAATGGACAAAGTCTTAGAAAAGTACAACTTTCCAAAACTGAACCAGGAAGAAAAAGAAAATCTTAACAGACCCATCACAAGCATGGAAATTGAAACTGTAAGCAGAAATTTTCCAGTAAATGAAAGCCCAGGTCCAGATGGCTTCACAGCTGAATTCTACCAAAAATTTCGAGAAGAGCTAACATCTATCCTACTCAATCTCTTCCAGAAAATTGCAGAGGAAGGTAAACTTCCAAACTCATTCTATGAGGACACCATCACCCTAATACCAAAACCTGACAAAGATGCCACAAGGAAACAAAACAACACAGATGAACATAGATGCAAAAATCCTTAACAAAATTCTAGCAATCAGAATCCAACAGCACATTAAAAAGATCATAGACCATGACCAACTGGGCTTTATCCCAGGGATGCAAGGATTCTTCAATATCCACAAATCAATCAATGTAATTCACCACATTAGCAAATTGAAAAATAAAAGCCATATGATTATCTCAATAGATGCAGAGAAAGCTTTTGACAAAATTCAACATCCATTTACGATAAAAACTCTCCAGAAAGCAGGAATAGAAGGAGCATACCTCAACATAATAAAAGCTATATATGACAAACCCACAGAAAACATTATCTGCAATGGTGAAAAATTAAAAGCATTTCTCCTAAAATCAGGAACATGACAAGGATGCCCAGTTTCACCGTTACTGCTCAACATAGTTCTGGAAGTTTTTGCCACAGCAATCAGAGCAGAAAAAGAAATAAAAGGAATCCAAATTGGAAAAGAAGTAAAACTCTCACTATTTGCAGATGACATGATCCTCTACAAAGAAAGCCCTAAAGATTCCACCAGAAAATT
Source organism: Capricornis sumatraensis (assembly GCF_032405125.1). Taxonomy (NCBI): domain Eukaryota; kingdom Metazoa; phylum Chordata; class Mammalia; order Artiodactyla; family Bovidae; genus Capricornis; species Capricornis sumatraensis. The sequence continues at coordinate 3,073,649 of NC_091084.1, forward strand.
ACTAGAACTAATCAATGAACATAGTAAAGTTGCAGGACTTAAAATCAACACACAGAAATCCCTTGCATTCTTATGCACTAATAATGAGAAAGCAGAAAAAGATATTAAGGAAACAATTCCATTCACCATTGCAATGAAAAGAATAAAATACTTGGGAATATATCTACCTAAAGAAACTAAAGACCTACATATAGAAAACAATAAAACACTGGTGAAAGAAATCAAAGAGGACACTAATGGAGAAATATACCATGTTCATGGATTAGAAGAATCAATATTGTGAAAATGATTGTACTACCCAGAGCAATCTACAGATTCAATGCAATCCCTATCAAGTAACCAGCGGTATTTTTCACAGAACTAGAACAAATAATTTCACAATTTTATGGAAATTAAAAAAAAAAAATCTTGAATAGCCAAAGAAATCTTAAGAAAGAAGAGTGGAACTGGAGGAATCAACCTGCCTGACTTCAGGCTCTACTACAAAGCCACAGTCATCAAGACAGTATGGTACTAGCACAAAGACAGAAATATAGATCAATGGAACAAAATAGAAAGCCCAGAGATAAATGCACACACATATGGACACCTTATCTTCGAAAATGGAGACAAGAATATACAATGGATTAGAGACAATCTCTTTAACAAGTGGTGCTTGGAAAACTGGTCAACCACTTGTAAAAGAATGAAACTAGAACACTTTCTAAAACCATTCACAAAAATAAACTCAAAATGGATTAAAGATCTAAACGTAAGACCAGAAACTATAAAACTCCTAGAGGAGAACATAGGCAAAATACTCTCTGACATAAATCACAGCAGGATCCTCTATGATCCACCTCCCAGTATACTGGAAACAAAAGCAAAAATAAATAAATGGGATCTAATTAAAATTAAAAGCTTCAGCACAACAAAGGAAACTATAAGCAAGGTGAAAAGACAGCCTCTGAATGGGAGAAAATAATAGCAAATGAAGCAACTGACAAACAACTAATCTCAAAAATATGCAAGCAACTTATGCAGCTCAATTCCAGAAAAATAAACGACCCAATCAAAAAATGGGCCAAAGAACTAAATAGACATTTCTCCAAAGAAGACATACGGATGCCTAACAAACACATGAAAAGATGCTCAGTGTCACTCACTATCAGAGAAATGCAAATCAAGACCACGATGAGGTACCATTTCACACCAGTCAGAATGGCTGCGATCTAAAAATCCATAAGCAATAAATGCTGGAGAAGGTGTGGAGAAAAGGGAACGCTCTTACACTGTTGGTTGGAATACAAACTAGTACAGCCACTATGGAGAACTGTGTGGAGATTCCTTAAAAAACTACAAATAGAACTGCCTTATGACCCAGCAATGCCACTGCTGGGCATACACACCGAAGAAACCAGAATTGAAAGAGACACGTGTACCCCAGTGTTCATCGCCGCACTGTTTATAATTGCCAGGACATGGAAGCAACCTAGATGTCCATCAGCAGATGAATGGATAAGGAAACTGTGGTACATATACACTATGGAGTATTACTCAGCCATTAAAAAGAATACATTTGAATCAGTTCTAATGAAGTGGATGAAACTGGAGCCTATTACACAGAGTGAAATAAGCCAGAAAGAAAAACACCAATATAGTATACTAACACATATATATGGGATTTAGAAAGATGGTAATGATAACCCTATCTGTGAGACAGCAAAAGACACAGATGTATAGAACAGACTTTTGGGCTCTGAGGGAGAGGGAGCAGGTGGGATGATTTGGGAGAATGGCATTGAAACATGTATACTATCATGTAAGAAATGAATCGCTATTCTAGGTTTGATACAGGATACAGGATGCTTGGTGCTGGTGCACTGGGATGACCAAGAGAGATGATATGGGGAGCGTGGTGGGAGGGGGGTTCAGGGATGGGAACTCATGTATACCTGTGGTGGATTCATGTCAAATTATGGCAAAACCAATACAGTATTGTAAAGTAAAAAAATAAAATTTAAATTAAAAAAATAAATTAAAAGGGCTTCTTCTATTGGTTGGTTTTGCTTCCTTTCTGTTGACTTTATTTTTAATCAGACTGTCTCCATTATGATAAAATCATGCGGGAGTTCCCAGTCTACATATTTGGCAATTCTTTAAGGAAAAAAAGATACTGACTTTTCTCAATAGTGATAAAAATTATTTTAATAAGATATTTTCCTTAATAAGTGTCTCTATTAGTTAGCAAAACAAATGGAAATGAATTAGAAAAGAGAGAGAGAGAGAGAGAGAGGTTCCTACTCAATTCTCACATACATTTCCATCCTGAGACCACTTGCTACAAACCTGTGTTTTCCAGGTGAAGGAAGGCTCTAGGCACAAAATGCAACCTAGATTGTATTTAAACATAGTTTACAAGAGATAGAGAATAAGAACAAAGGGGCACCCTAGAGCACTGGGTGGAGCAGAGTAGCTTCTTGGTGATCCACTTTTTTTTCTTTTTTTTTTTTTTTACCAAATCAATGTATTTTTTCTTCTTCTTTTTCTTCCTCCTCCTCCTCTCCTCTGTCAACCTCTCTGCCATCTGTTTGAATTTTCCTCTTTTTCCCTGGTATCTTTGGTCAGCCTAAGGCACCTAATGCCTTCAAACTCTTTTCCATACTTGGTTCCTGACTACAAGGAGGGGCAATTTACTCTTCTACTGGCTAAGAGGACAAACCAAAACTTAAACTTATTACAACATTGGGGATGTTTCTGATGAGCAAAGAAAGGGAAACATTAGGGAATACTACTCTCTGTGACGCTAATATCTAACAGCATTATGTCTTAATATATTCCCTTTAGAAGGTACTGTTTTTTTCAGCATTCCATGAAAAGGTTGTTTTCAGAAAGGGATGGAAAGCCTTGATGCTAATTTAGAGGGTTCTAACAGGTAAGTGACAGACTACTCACATGATTGTAATGATAGAAGCATCATGCAGAATAATTTAGCAAATTTAAAAATGTATTTCCACATGTCTTTTTCCCCTTAAGAAGGAAGTAGAAACTAATACATATAGTGACTGTGGCATAAGCTTCTTGGAAAATGCCAACTTCTCCACATCCAAGAGACAGCTTTAAATAGAAAGCTGTATATCACAGATGAAAAGTATTACTCTTTGCATGTTTCTAAAATAATATTTTAAGAATGTAACTTGCAGTTGACATGCATCTGGAATTTATTTTGATACAGTGGATAACTACACCTAACGGAAGGTTCAGAAGAAACATAACAAAGTGGAGGTTAAGAACTGCATAATGAAGGTGACGGGTAATATGCCATATATGTGGGAGGGGAATTTCCATCTTTCTCTGTTTTAGGCTTTTGAGGGATAAAGAACCTTGGGTAGATCTGTTCACCTTCCCAAGAAAAGTACTTTTCATAGAAATTAAATGAATGTGGAGATTTTCCTAAAGATAAAAGTGAAACATAAACATATCAGGGAGGATGGTATAGTTTAAGAGAGTCCTTAAGGAAACCAAAGTTTTCACTGCGGCTTCCATCATAAAACATATTTGTCAAGTAGAAGGGCTTCCCTGGTGGCTCAGACCATAAAGAATTTGCCTGCAATGTGGGATACCTGGGTTCAATCCCTGGTTTGAGAAGATCCCCTGGAGGAGGGCATAGAAATTTATTCCAATATTCTTGTCTGGAGAATCATTGTGGATAAAGCAGGGTGACAGGCTACAGTCCATGGGGTCACAAAGAGTCAGACATGACTGAACGATTAAGCACACACACAGAACCCTGTCATTTTTTCATCACCTTTTCTGTGTGATTTTCTTTCAACTCATCTGTTTTAGATCCCAGATCAACATACCCTCTATTACTGTTTTGAGAAATTTAACCATTCTATAATTGGCTAAACTTGTTTGAAAATTTAAAGTAAGTGCAATAGTTCGTAGAAGGTAATGCTATTTTATCAGAGCAGTTTTGTCAATAGATTATTACAATTCATTTTTGTGTCAGATACCTTTGAGAATCCAGCTTCTGGGAAAAGTCAACATATGGTCATACAGAGAGACATATAGAAAAATACCCATCTATGTTAGAAGGATGGGAAGAATATCAAGGCTGTCCTTGTATTCTTGAAGGGCCAAGGATTCATGTAAAAAAGTGTAGAAAAATCGCAATGATCATCTTAGGCATGCCAAAGTCCTAAAACCTTACATGGCCAAGTGGTGCTGTTCTGAGTACATGTTCTACTCCAGGTTGTGGGGCTGATTAAATTATTTAAAATTTATCTCATTTTTTTTTTCAAACATATAAGTTGGGAGCACATTTACCTGTTCACCACACCATACATACTATACAGATGGCCACAGTAAATTGATAATGTGAATACCTCTTTAATCAGAATAGTACTAAAACAATCAGATGAATATTCCAAGAAGTAACTAAGAAGATTCAGCTTAAAAATACTTATTAAGCATGTACATTGTACAAGTCATTGGGCTTGAATCTGGGGAGAACGAAATCCTGAAGACTTCAAAAATTCTCCTTCTATGAAAGAAGCTCAAGGAAGCTCAAACAGTTTTGATTTTAAGCATAGTATATGATAGCATAAGAAAAGCTGTAAAAGAAGCTTTAAAGAACTGGAGAATTTCCTTCAAAGCAATCACTGATGGCTTTCACAAGAGATTAATTTTTTTAATTAGTTTTTTTTTTAATTTAAAGATTATTGTTTTACAGAATTCTGTGTTTTATGTCAAACCTCAGCCCAGATCAGCCATAGGTACTCTTAGCAGTGGGGTCCTGAGTTTCAAGACAGAGTAACTAGAAATAAAATTACAGGTAAGAAAGGAAGGAGATTACTGAATATACTTTTGATTGAATATTTGACAAAAATTCACAATTATTTGCAAGTTAATAATTAATCATGTGTATTTATGGGCTTGCCTGGTGGCCCGGATGGTAAATAATCTCCCTGAAAGGCAGGGGACCTGGATTTGATCATTAGGTTGGAAAGATCCTCCAGAGAAGGGTATGGCAACTCACTCCAGTATCCTTGACTGGAAAATTCCATGGACAGAGGCATCAGTCCGTGGACTTACAAAGAGTCAGACATGACTGAATGACTAACACACACACATGTACTTGTAATGTTAAAAAGCACATGTATTTAGGGTTCTTAATTTATCTTACAAGTATATATCCTAATGTATAAATAAGGTTGTTGTAGAAATGGACAATTTAAAGAGATTGATAACAAAACAAAAGTCATATACTCAAGAGTAGCCACAATCACAGACAATATTTTTAAGTACAGCTACTTCATAATTGATCACTCACTCAAACGCATATGGAAAGGATATGTTTATTGCACTGACTAAAATACCAAGATTTATTTCCCTGACCATTTAAGATCTTTCCCAACAATTACATGGTCTAAAGAGATTATTTTCTAAAAATAAGAAATATTAAATAACTTTGACACTTTCCCAGCAGGAGTTTTTGATTTGCAGGAAGATAATACATCATTCAATTACTTTGAGGGGAAGAAAATTTATTGAGGGGGAGAAAAATAACAAATAAGGATCATGATCTGTTTGGTTTATCGGTTTGTGCTTTGGTGGCTCACAGATTTCAAGATGATGCACTGAAGATATGGGTGGGACTGAGGATGGATACAGTGGGGTAAGTTTTCCAAATTATACTTAAATTTGTCACATTCAGTTTATATTTTTACTTGCAAATGGTGTTCTTTTCAACATCATATTGACAATAAAAACCTAGAGGAAAGATTTTGTTCTAAAAATACTAACTTCATTGAAGGAAATGGCGTTTCAAAGTTGAATAATGATTGATTTTGAAAAGACAGAAAACAATTTGAATATAGGCATTTACTGACTATCCACTGTTCCTCTTGACTAAAATTATATGTTCCCCTCTCTTCTGAATAATTTTTCTATTAGTGATGTGGAGATTCCGGGTGCCCAGATAAAACAAATCCTACTGGGGTCACAACCATGGTTAGGCCTGAAAAGAGCTATCTGCTGACACCTCTTTAAAGGCCTCGGTTCTAAAATGCTTAAGCAAAGTATCTGAAGTTTAAGCATATAAACTATTGAGTGAATACCCCTAATAATTTAGATGTAAACTCTGGAACTTTGCATTTTTTGAAGGGTGTTTTTAGAAATGGGAAAAAAGAAAACTGGAAATGGAAATATTTGCGATATTATCAACCACTGAAGAATGTTTACTTCTATCCACTGAAGTTCACTTCTCTCCATTAGTGTATGTCAAGTAGTAAATATCATAAAGTTGTTTCAAAGTAAGAACATTATATTTAAAGATTATAAGTGCTTTATCTTCCTCTTTTTAAGCCGTCATATATGGAATGGAATGCACAATGGAGTGGATCATATTATAGACTAATAAAAATAAATATTTATATAAGCAAATATAACAAACAGTGATATATATATGTATATATATATATATATGTGGATATATATATCCACATATATATATGTATATATACATATATATATATCCACATATATATATATATGTATATATATATATCCACATATATATATATATATATATATATATATGTAATTGTATATGGAGACATTTTTAGGGGATGAGACTGGGCTGTTATTTTTGCATTTATATTATGAACTTCCCAAGGCAGTAATATATATCCAAAATGCCAACTGATGCACTATCCAAACATGCTCCCTCCCCCCTGATTATATGAACATGACAAGTAATTAAGTTAATATAATGGAGCTGTATTTCTTAATATTTATTAGGCAAAGTTAATAAGAATCATGTAAAATACACAAATGGTTATATTTGAAGAGTGCTATAAAAAAGTTTATTTTTCACAGTCTTACAAGGGACTCATAATGACCCTATGAAGTTTTCATTACAAATTAAGTGTTGGGGTGCCTTGTTAAGAAGCCACAACTAAAATGTCCATGATGAAGGATATTTATCTCACTTAAAATATTCCAAAAGATCACACATCACACCATGAATTAATTCTTTTCTATATTTTGCAGATAAAGCATTTAACACTCACCCCTTCTCTGCATTGATAAGATCATGCAGCTGAATAATAATGTGACTGAGTTTATTCTGCTTGGGTTGACACAAGATCCTGTTAGGAAGAAAATAGTGTTTACTACTTTCTTGATTTTCTATTTGGGGACCTTGTTGGGGAACTTTCTGATTATTACCACGATCAAGACCAGCAAGGCACTTGGGAGTCCAATGTATTTCTTCCTTTTCCATTTATCTTTGTCTGATACCTGCTTCTCTACATGCATAGCCCCTAGGATGATTGCAGATTCCCTTTTGAAGAATGCCACTATCTCTTTCAGTGAGTGCATAGTCCAAGTTTTTTCATTCCATTTCTTTGGCTGCCTGGAGATCTTCATCCTTGTCCTCATGGCTGTTGACCGCTATGTGGCCATCTGTAAGCCCCTGTACTACACGACCATCATGAGTTATCAAGTCTGTGGTGTGTTGGTGGCTGTGGCCTGGGTGGGATCCTGTGTGCATTCTTCAGCTCAGATTTTTCTTGCCCTGAGTTTACCTTTCTGTGGTCCCAATGTGATTGATCATTATCTATGTGACTTGCAGCCTTTGTTACAACTTGCCTGTACAGACACCTATGTGACCAACCTACTCTTGGTGTCCAACAGCGGGGCCATCTGTACAGTGAGTTTTGTTATGCTGATGTTCTCCTATGCTGTCATCTTGCATTCTCTGAGAAACCACAGTGCTGAGGGGAGGAAAAAAGCCCTCTCCACCTGCATCTCCCACATCACTGTGGTCATCTTGTTCTTTGGTCCTTGCATATTTATATACACTCGCCCTGCAACCACCTTCTCCATGGATAAGATGATAGCTGTGTTTTACACACTTGGAACACCTTTGATCAACCCTCTGATTTATACACTGAGGAATGCAGAAGTGAAAAATGCCATGAGGATGTTATGGAGCAAGAAGTTGGTCTCAGATGGCCAAAGATGAATGGAAGTTTCAAAGTTTTCTTCATATTTTGGATTGATCTAAAAGAAGCTCATAGACAGTAATATCCTCTTATTGTGGAGTTAATATAATCCTAACTCAGAGAGTGCAGATTACTTCCTTTAGTAAAATGGGCAACGTGCCCACACAGGCTAATTAGTATTGAGTCAAATATTTGTAGAATCAACAGCATCAGGTACACACAGTCATGTAAGATCATGGTCTTAGTTATTCACTGCTGTCTCTGCCTCTCTTGTCTGTCTAATATCGCTGTGGTTTTGATCTACTGTTTTCCTCCCTTGCATTGACTTCTGAATTTCTCTGTTTAACATTACACTATATGCTTTTATCTACAGCCTGATATATTTTTGCCTCAAAGAGTGTATTTCTGAGATACTGTGATCAAATGTCTGATCATGGACCTTCAACTTGGTTGTCCTTACTGATTTCAGCATAAATCACCAGGTTCAAATAATAATAGCATATACATATTATAAAGACAAAATATTTAATCTAGGAAACCTCTCTTCTATTTCTTGGGTTATAGTTCAATTTTTTTTTTTGGTATATTTGCCTAATTATTCTAGAAAAGTGACAGAACATTATGAGAAAATTCACCCTTTTGTAGTATTTTTCCCTTAGGTAGGTTCTGACTGTTGGGGCTGACCTCATATTAACATTCTTTCTATTAAAAAAAATTGCTATTAAAATTATTCCTTCTATTTTGAGGGATCTATTAAGTTTTCTCTTGAATCACCAATTATAATAGTATGTTTAAATATTACTTTATTATGATTATAGCATAGAAGCTGTAAATTAAGGAAGATGTATTTAAGTGACCTTTAAAGAAATGTGTACATGTAGTCAATGGTAGGGAATTCATAAATAAGAGTTAATTGACCAAAAAACATTATAACCCAGAGGAGGGTATTTAGGCTTTGAAACAGTTATACCACATATATGAGTTGTTTTAGTGAGTTTTAAGACAATATAGAAAGTAGGGCAGGATACAGGATGCTTGGGGCTGGTGCACTGGGATGACCCAGAGGGATGGTATGGGGAGGGAGGTGGGAGGGCGATTCAGGATGGGGAACACATGTACACTCATGGCGGATTCATGTCGATGTATGGCAAAACCAATACAATATTGTAAAGTAAAAAATAAAATAAAGAAAGACTGAGATATTTGGATGAAAATCAAATGTATCCAGTGGAGATGGATACCATCTTTCACCATTCATTATCACTGGAGTCTCTAATTACATAGTCATTAAGAAATTTTCTGATTTGTCTGATTTCTTATTTGTATTTTTATCCATATAGAAAATTCAATGAGTATTTTTGTTTATTTGGAACTTCTATTTCTATTATAAATTAATAATTTTATTATGAGTACTAAATTTGTCTTACTTTCATTGTACCCAGAAGTTTATATTATTTCTTTATCTTGAGAAAAAGGTCAGTGTAGAAATGGAAACTTATGAATTCTGCAATGAACTCTAGCACCTTTCTATATACATCTTTTTTTTTTTTAGATTCTGAGAATTTCAAGGCTAATCCTTCACAGTTTTTATTAATCACATCTGCTACAGTAAATAAGTCATCTGTGCTATGACATTCTAGTCCCTTTGGATTTCTTGATATGTCATTATATAAAACAAAACTAATAAACATATATTTAAAAACTAGAAATTTATGTTAAACGTGCTGAGCTACCCTTAAAAATATATTCCCTTTCCTTATAAATTCCCATTAAAATAAAAAAAATCATAAAATTATGTGTCAAAGCACATGGCAAAAAGAACCAGACAGGAAATACCAGTTGGTAAAAGATTTTCACGTGTTTTTTGAAACATAGATTTAAGTGGTAGGTAACTAAGTAACTTAGCAGAGTAGAAGTTACAATCATCTGAGAAAAGAGATATGTAAAACCATCAGGTTCCACAAAAAGTAGGCATGAAACATACATTGAATTACATAAAGATTATTTCCCCAGGTTACTTTCTGCTAGTCAGGTGACACTTGATCTATTCCATCCCACCAAAGATTGGAGGTTTATTATTTTTTAAAAAATGAACAAAAGTGGTTGTGATGTCACTGTGGAGGGCAGTGTTAAAATGCACAACAGAATGTACAGAGAGATTAAGTGAAAATCTACATAGGGAAATTTGAAACCCTTTCTTCTCAGGGCTCCCAGGATGTCAACAGTCAGTATACATCAAGAGCTCACCATTTCCAGGACTAGGCACAAAGCCCAAGTAAAAGAATGGAACTGTTTGTTTTGTTTAGAGTTTTTTGGTGAGAGAAGAAAATATAAGATCTGTATTATATACTCTAATTATCTTAAAATATTTATACCTCCAAATATGTACTCATTATCTATAATATGTGTATATTCCAAATGATTTGTTGTTGTTGTTAACTTCCTCTGCCTTAAACATAAATAGTTTCTGTTTCAGGTAAGATGGCAAGACTGGTGAATGGGAAGATAGAGTGATAGAGACCTGTGTTAAGATGAAAGGAAGAGGGGGTGGTCACACATTGGGCCTAGCAACATCTCTATTTTCCTCAATAATTTAGCTCTGATCCTACATCTATAACACTCATGCTCTGTAGCTGACTAGACCATTTTCTTACAACTTTCTAAGATTAGTCATCATCTAATAATATCTAAGTATTGACCTAAAACTATATAAAGGTCCTCATCTTATTTTTCCTGCCAAGGAAACAAACATAGTATTTTTGCCTATCATTTCTGCTATTCAAAACAGATTTTCCAGTGAATGTTCATTTCCCACCTGCTGTTTAACACAAAAGAATGCTAAGCAGAGTTTAGTTGTTTTATATCTTGCATATTAAAATTGCATTTGTCACTTTAGAGAAAATGAATCAGGCACTGGGGTTCAACCAGGCTCACTTATTTATAGAAAATAAAGAATGTATCTTTTTGTTGTTTTTATAAAATCAAGTTAATAATAAAGATCCTTGTGCCTTAGGATAAACTAGAAAATTATTAACAGTTCAGGGTTCTGGGGGTCCAGACTCCTGCCATAACTGCCATTCTCTTGTCTGTGATTTTTTTTTTAATCTATTAATTTACATTTTAAAAAAATTATCTATTGCCTTCATGTTGTCTGTTCACTCAAAATGTCACATCAAGTGAGCTTCTCTATCCCATTGTTCCAGTCATGTTCCTCAGTCCTCTTCCATAATGCTCTCTGTCTCCCTTGCCTGTAGATTCAGTCTCATTTAGTCTGGAGGAAGGGAAATATGGCATCCAGTAATCCCCAGTGTCAGGGAATCAGGGAATCATACTCTGGTGTGTAGGTTAGTTTCTTTATTCATTTTTTATTTTGCATGAGCTGGAAGAATGTGTGAAAGCATTCAAGTCAACAGTGATAAAAAAGAGAGGAAAGGAAATACATATTAAAAAAAAAATTGCTATGTAACCTTCTAACCTCAGTTAATAAACAGAACCATTCTGGCATTCAAGAGTTCTAGTAGTCTCTGATTCACTCTTTCTATTCCATTAAATCCATCATTAATTTGCCATTCTGACAATGTCTTATCAAATAATGTTTTAACTTATTGACAAATATGACTGATTTTCTCATATTGTTAAATCATTAACTCACAGTTTTGTATTTATATTTTATTACCAACTAACTGTCTTTTACAAATATATGTTGCTTATTTAATGTCCATGCTGACCTTATCATATTTTTGTTGTTGTTCAGTCATTAAGTTGTGTGCAACTCTTTGTGACCCCATGGACTGAAGCACACCTGGCTTCCCTGCCCTTCACTATCTCCCCAAATTTGCCCCATACTCATGTTCAGTGAGTCAATGATGCCATCCAACCATCTCATCTGCTGTCATCCCCCTTCTGTCCTGCCCTCAATCTTTCCCAGCATCAGGGTATTTTCTAATGAGTTGGCTTTTTGCATTAGTTGGCCAAAGTATTTAAGCTGCAGCATCAGTCCTTCCAATGAATATTCAGGGTTGATTTCCTTTAGGATGGACTTGATCTCCTTGCAGTCCAATCAGCACATCACATTGATACAATTGGGTTGTGTGTGTGTGTGTGTGTGTGTGTGTGTGTGTGTGTGTAGATCATATAGGATTTTCTTTTATTTTTTTTTTTTCTAAAAGACTTCAACTGTTTTAACGAAAACTGCAATGAGAATCCTAACACCTTTAACTTAGTATTCTTTGCTACAGTTCAGGTATATTGATAACAAATCTAGATGCTAAATTTAATCTAAATTTAGCTAATAAATGAAACTCAACTTCTAGATAATGAATCTAGCAACAGAGTAGTTATTTTGATTATTTTATGTGTCTATTACTGTGTAACAGATTACCACGAAGTAATATCCTAAAATAGCACCCATTTACTATCTCACAGTGTTTCTTGTCAGGAGTTTGAGCAAGTTTCTGTCAACAGTTCAGTTCAGTCGCTCAGTCGTGTTCAACCCTTTGTGACCCCATGAATTGCAGCACGCCAGGCCTACCTGTCTATCACCAACTCCCTGAGTCCACCCAAACTCATGTCCATCAAGTCAGTGATGCCATCTCATCCTCTGGCATCCCCTTCTCCTCCTGCCCCTAATCCCTCCCAGCATCAGAGTCTTTTCCAATGAGTCAACTCTTTGCATTTGTTGGCCAAAGTTTCTGTCATCAGTGAGGTCAAAATCCAAGATATATCGAGCTTGGCTTTAATCTGCAGGTTCCAGGGAAAAATTGCTTTCTGGTTCATTCAGATTGTTGCCAAAATTCAATTCCTGTAATTCTAGGATTGAGGCCCTGATTTCCTCTCTGGCTTTCAGCTAGGGGTCATTCTCAGCAGGTTGAAATCCCTGAATGTAACCCTCCGTCTTCAAACACACCAATCATGCATGTAATTCTTCCTGATTACACTCTAAATTTCTATAATCCCTCTTCTCTTATCGGCCAGGGAAAATTCTCTGTTTTTAAAGAACTTATGGGATTAAATTAGAGTTCAAATATGGCTCAAAGTTAACTGATTAATAACCATAATTAAATTTTTGAAATCCCTTATAACATGTAATTTAATCTAGATGTGATATATTACCATATTTAAAGTCCCAAGGGTTCGGGCAGGAAATCTTGAAGGTCATTCTGGCATTATGCTTACTGCAGAGATAAAGGAGTCTTTTTAAAAATGATAGTTTTAGCAAGAGAATCAGAAAATGTAGCATTCCATATTTCAAAAAGATAGCTCTATTATTTCTATTAAGTATGCCATCTTTCTATTCTCTATCAAAATTTTATCCATGAGAAAAGATTCCTTTCGACATGGGAAAGAGCCTTGGAAGATATACGTGACATTTTCATATAAATTTAAATGAACATTTAGGTGGTGCTTCCCTTGGTGGCTTAGATGGTAAAGAATTTGCCTTCAATGAAGGGGACCTGGGTTCAATACCTGGGTCAGGAGAAGGTAATGGTTACCCACTCTAGGATTCTTGCCTGGAGAATTCTGTGAACAGAGGAACCTGGTAGGCTACAGCCCATGAGGTTGCAAAGAGTTGGACATGACTGAGCAACTGACAATTTCACTTCACTTTCACTGTTACATTTCAGTGGTAAAGAACTTGTCTGCCAATTCAGGAGACTTAAAAGATGCAGTTTCGATCCCTGGATTGGGAGCATCCCCTGGAGGAGGACATGGCAACCCACCCCAGTATTCTTGCCTGGAGAATCCCATGCACAGAGGAGCCTGGCAAGCTACAGTCCGTAGCATCGCAAAGAGTCAGACACAATAGTAATAATGCTATCACTAATAATAGAGAATACATATTAATTATGTATATTGAAATATATATTCTCACTGTGTTTTTAATAAAGAATCTGAATCCAAATTAATTTAAAATCTTTCTCAAAGTCACATAGCTTGTTAAAAGTACATTTGGTAGTCATATAGACTTTCTAGCTTTAGCATCTTAGGTGGTATACAACTAAGATAAGTTATCCTGGACGTTTGGTCTCTTACACAAAATTGCTATTTCTTCTTTTGAGTAGTTAGATGCATATCTAATTAGTTTTGACACTGTTGCTCTGTCCCCTCATTTGGCCATCTTCCTGTTATTATCATATTCATACACACCATGCACATACACACGTGAAAATAATCATTCTTCCTTGCCATGTTTTTGAAATCAAAAGCACAAAAATTAAATTACTTAGGCAGTGGAACACAATTATAAGTTAAGTTCAAGTAAAATGAGAAAGTAATTCACTTGAACTGTATGTTACTTTGATATTATTAAATAATCAAAACTATGGTGATGGTGGTTTAGTTGTTAAGTTGTGTCTGACTCTTGCAACACCATGGACTGTAGCTTGCTAGCTCTTCTGTCCATAGAATTTCCCAGGCAAGAATACTGGAGTGGGTTGTCATTTCTTTCTCCAGGCTATCTTCCCAAAAGAGTGACTGAACCCACATCTCCTGCCATGTGGGCAGATTCTTTACTGACTGAGCCACCGGTGAAGCCCAATCAGAATTATAAAGATTATCTTATTCATTTACTTTATCCCTACTATTGAAATTCTATTACAACAGACTGTATAACTTGCATACCAGTGCATAGCTGGAGTCTTAACTATACAGTTAAATTTTTAAACCTGGTTTCAAAATATTCAGCTCATTATTTTATTATGTTACTCTAAATTAAATATCCATAAATATTGATTAAGTACTTACTATGTGTCAAGTGTGGCAGTACTTTTTACAATTGTTGTAGCATTAGAGAAGCATTTTGGCCAGAGTCAGATTCTAATATGCAAGTTACTAATTGCCTATTGTCAAACTACCTATTTTGTGCCTCTGTGAAAACAGTGCTAGGACTCTTACCACAGTTAGCTCTTTGTCATGATGGTTTTCGATTACTGCTATCATGCTTGCCATCATTAAAATTTGAATTATTAAATACAAAATGAGAAACAGTTGACCCTGATGTCACTGAGTTCATAATCTATTGCAAAGTTAAGAGACTACCAATATTTAGCACATGCACATAAAGCCCAAATCAAAACAAACAAGCAAAAGCCTCAGACTGTCTATGAAAGATAAATCAAATGATCTGGTGAAATTACATACTGGGGTTGGAATGTGTTGGTTTGGAGTATGGATTTATTGCTGAAAAAATAATATAATTAGGATAAACTTTGTGGAAATGTAGATGTTTAATTTTGCTCTAATTACATTTTAAAAATTTGAGTATAGTTCTTTAACATTCTATTGAAAAACTCAAACAAACTTTTTGGCCAACACAAGATTATAATGAATGCCTTAGGTTTTATTCCCTGTGCAGAAAATTAAAAAAAAAATAATAAAACTTTTTGGTCACTGATTATAAAACCTACATTTGATATTTAACATCATATATTTGAAGCAAACTAAAAGAACATATTTTATAAAGCATACTTGAAAAGCCAGAGCAGAAGCAGAAGCAGATTAAAATCACCAGGGTTTATTTTTATCTACCTTGTCGAAGAATTACTATAGGTATTGTCATTGGGACTGCATCTGGGTTCCTCCAGTAGCTATAAATAGCCCTCCTGAGTTCTTCACTCCAGATTTACCAGGAGCTCCCAAAGGCCGTGAATATAGGGAGCTGGACTTGCTGATTGAAGGGAAAAAGACAAGAGAGAAAGGTCTAAAGGTATTTGACTTTTTTTTGTTGTTGTTTTGGCAATTTTGTGACATAAGTCTCATTCCTATTCTGAGTATACATAAAATAGATGTTAAAATATTTATTTTAAATACAATTTGTGCAAACCATGAGATTTTCCCTTGCTTTTATCCCTTAAGAGATTTATTATTATTTACATTTAGGAGACAGGCGCACAAGCACATGTGTGTGTGTGTGTGTGTGTGTGTGTGTGTGTGTGTGTGTATTTAGAAGGTTGCATGAGTTCAAGAAGTCAAGGATATTCCTTCATATTGATTGGAATTGGTGATATTAATATGTGAGTTCTCTTTTGTTTCCTTTTAATATATTTTCTTTCTTACTTATTTCTTTATACTTGCATGCATAACTTATGTAGTCATCTCTATAAATTGCTATGGCATCACCAATCCTTATCTACTTTTTAGTCCAAGGAAATTATTTTTCCAGAAATGTGTATTTTTAAAAATTTTATCTGCTCAGTAACTATGCCTTTTATAGCTTTAACAGCTTTTTAAGCTTATAAGTTTTGTTATGTCACAATCTGTGATTTTAATAGGTCACATAAGAACTTGAATTCTATTTTAACAAAAATGGCCAATAGAAACGTTATCTGGAAATTCTGATGTCAAACTTGGGACAGTTATATGCTAGGACGGGAGGCTAAGATAATTCTGGAATGTTTTACAATATATTTTTGATAGAAAAACAGTGAGAAAAAAAGTTGAAAGAATGTTAACCTCATTCTATGAGGCCACTATCACCCTAATACCAAAACCTGAAAAAGACGTCACAAAAAAAGAAAACTACAGGCCAATATCACTGATGAACATAGATGCAAAAATCCTTAACAAAATTCTAGCAATCAGAATCTAACAACACATTAAAAAGATCATACATCATGACCAAGTGGGCTTTATCCCAGGGATGCAAGGATTCTTCAATATCCACAAATCAATCAATGTAATTCACCACATTAACAAATTGAAAAATAAAAGCCATATGATTATCTCAATAGATGCAGACAAAGCCTTTGACAAAATTCAACATCAATTTATGATAAAAACTCTCCAGAAAGCAGGAATAGAAGGAACCTATCTCAACATAATAAAAGCTATGTTTGACAAGCCCACAGCAAACATTATCCTCAATGGTGAAAACCTGAAAGCATTTCCCCTAAAGTCAGGAAAAAGACAAGGGTGCCCAAATTCACTGCTACTATTCAACATAGTTCTGGAAGCTTTGGCCACAGCAGTCAGAGCAGAAAAAGAAATAAAAGGAATCCAAATTGAAAAAGAAGTAAAATTCTCACTGTTTGCAGATGACACGATCCTCTACATAGAAAACCCTAAAGACTCCACCAGAAAATTACTAGAGCTAATCAATGAATATAGTAAAGTTGCAGGATATAAAATCAACACTCAGAAATACCTTGCATTCCTATACACTAATAATGAGAAAGTACAAAAAGAAATTAAGGAAACAATTCCATTCACCATTGCAACAAAAGAATAAAATACTTAGGAATATATCTACCTAAAAAACTAAAGACATATATATATATAGAAAACTATAAAACAGTGATGAAAGAAATCAAAGAGGACACTAATAGATGGAGAAATATACCATGTTCATGGATCGAAAGAATCAATATAGTGAAAATGAATATACTACCCAAAGCAATCTACAGATTCAATGCAATCCCTATCAAGCTACCAGTGGTATTTTTCACAGAGCTAGAACAAATAATTTCAAGATTTGTATGGAAATACAAAACACCCTGAATAGCCAAAGCAATCTTGAGAAAGAAGAACGGAACTGGAGGAATCAACTTGCCTGACTTCAGGCTCTACTACAAAGCCACAGTCATCAAGACAGTATGGTACTAGCACAAGACAGACATATAGATCAACGGAACAAAATAGAAAGCCCAGAGATAAATCTACACACCTGTGGGCACTTTATCTTCGACAAAAGGAGGCAAGAATATACAATGGATTAAAAACAATCTCTTTAACAAGTGGTGCTGGGAAAACTGGTCAACCACTTGTAAAAGAAAGAAAGTAGAATACTTTCTAACACCATTGACAAAAATAAACTCAAAATGGATTAAAGATCTAAATGTAAGACCAGAAACTATAAAACTTGTAGAGGAAAACATAGGCAAAACACTCTTTGACATAAATCACAGCAGGATCCTCTATGATCCACCTCCCAGAATACTGGAAATAAAAGCAAAAATAAACAAATGGAATCTAATTAAAATTAAAAGCTTCTACACAACAAAGGAAAGTATAAGCAAGGTGAAAAGACAACCTTCTGAATGGGAGAAAATAATAGCAATTGAAGCAACTGACAAACAACTAATCTCAAAAATATGCAAGCAACTTATGCAGCTCAAGTCCAGAAAAAATAAATGACCTAATCAGAAAATGGGCCAAAGAACTAAATGGGCATTTCTCCAAAGACATACAGATGGCTAACAAATACATGAAAAGATGCTCAACATCACTCATTATCAGAAAATGCAAATCAAGACCACGATGAGGTATCATTTCACACCAGTCAGAATGGCTGCGATCCAAAAGTCTTCAAGCAATAAATGTTGGAGAGGGTGTGGAGAAAAGAGAACTCTCTTACACTGTGGGTTGGAATGCAAACTAGTAGAGCCACTATGGATAACATTGTGGAGATTCCTTAAAACACTGGAAATTAAACTGCCTTATGACCCAGCAATGCCACTGCTGGGCATACACACCAAGGAAACCAGAAGTGAAAGAGACACGTGTACCCTAATGTTCATCGCAGCACTGTTTATAATAACCAGGACATGGAAGCAACCTAGATGTCCATCAACAGATGAATGGATAAGAAAGCTGTGGTACATATACACAATGTAGTATTACTCAGCCATTAAAAAGAATACATTTGAATCCATTCTAATGAGGTAGATGAAACTGGAACCGATTATACAGAGTGAAGTAAGCCAGAAAGAAAAACACCAATACAGTATACTAACACATTTAGAGTTTAGAATGATAGTAATGATAATCCTGTATGCGAGACACAAAAGAGACACAGATGTATGGAACAGACTTTTGGACTCTGAGGGAGAGGGAGAGGGTGGGATGATTTGGGAGAATGGCATTGAAATATGTATACTATCATGTAAGAAATGAATCGCCAGTCTATGTTTGATACAGGATACAGGATGCTTGGGTCTGGTGCACTGGGATGACCCAGAGAGATGATATGGTGAGGGAGGTGGGAGGGGGATTCAGGATTGAGAATTCATGTACACCCTTGGCGGATTCATGTCAATGTATGGCAAAACCAATACAGTATTGTAAAGTAAAATAAAAATAAATAAATAAAATAAAATAAATAATGTTAAATCATTAAACAAGACAAGAAACCGAAATAAAGATAAAAATGATAAAAAATAATTTACAAATGATTTAGTAATTCACTTGATTTTTGAAAGGAATAATTTTTGGAGCTGGAAAAAGTACAGCTTGAGAACTACAGTTTTTCATTTTCTTAAGAGGAAAGAGATACTCATCAAGTGTGAGGATTTTTTTTTTTTTTTTTCCTAAGTCGTGTGATCAGGGAGTGGCAGATCAGGAGCTGAGCCTGCATTTTCTGCCTTCCTGTGTAATACTTTGCAATAATGCCTGGTGTTTAAAATGAATAGTGACAGCATAGGAAGACATTTAAGTGACCATAGCCAGAGAAATTCACATTATGTGACCAATAGCTATTTCTTTAAAAAATGTAGATTAGGCATACATATACATATATATATATATATATATATATATATACATATATATATATAAATTTTTGCATATATTTTCAAAATAGGTTCGATGCTTGGGGCTGGTGCACTGGGATGACCCAGAGAGATGATATGGGGAGGGGGGTTCAGAGTTGGGAACTCATGTACACTTATGGTGGATTCATGTCAATGTATGGCAAAACCAATACAGTATTGTACTGTAAAAAATAAATAAATAAATAAATATACTGCTGAAAACTAGAAAACAACAAGTAAAATATGTGGATGAAATAATTATTCTCTTGAAGGGTTCATTTCAATTATTTCTAATTGTAAAAGAGATTATCTTTCATAAGGTACTGGAATTATCCATAAATAAAGTTTTAAACTTTATTTCTATTCTTCCACTTGTAAAGTGGGTAATCTGATTACCTATTTTATATCTGGGTAGTTAATTTGGAATTTTCAGTAGTGATTAATTTTCAAAACACTATATGACTTTTATATAAATCTGTACTCAGTGGCATGTTAAACTCATTGAAGAAAAAGTATTCCTTGAGCTCCCCTTGTCTTATAAATGGTGAAGCATTTATAGAATATTAGTCCTTTTTGAATTAATAATGAAAGAATTTCTATTTAGCTAATTATTGCAATGCATTAGATGTCCATATCTGTATCTAAACGTTTTTTATGGATCTTTCAACTGGATTCTCACAAGAATCCTATGTAATAGGTACTATTATCATCACTGTTTTCAGAAGAAAAAAAAAATGCAAGGCTAAGAGAATATGTAATTCACCTAAGATTATTTAACAGTTAAGTAGAAGGCCATCTACTGGAACCCATTTAGTTGAACTCAAGCACTCTCCTTAACCATTGATAAGCTATTTTGGGGGGATATTATTGCCAATTTTAGTTTAGGAATTTAAGATTACTCAGTTCTCTTTTCTAAGAAACACTTTTTTGAGACTGAAGAAACCAAGATGATCCTGAATATCAGGGGTTTAGTTTTTTGTTTGTTTGTTTTTTTAATCTTTTTTTTTTCTTTTTTATTCCTTTTTTGAAGATTGTGGTAAGGCAGAATAAGGCTTGGATTCTTAACCATCTCTATCAGGATATTCTCCATATAGATTTCCCTGGTGGCTCTGCCTCCAATGCGGGAGACCCAGGTTCGATCCCTGGGTTGGGAAAATCCCCTGGAGAAGGAAATGGCAACCCACTCCAGTACTCTTGACTGGAAAATCCCATGGACTGAGAAGCCTGGTAGGCTACTATCCATGGGGTTGCAAAGACTCGGACACGACTGAGCAACTTCACTTTATATAACAGAGCTGGTGTTTTCAGTTAATTAGGAGTTTATATGATGACCTTTCTAGTGAGTCCCTTGCATATCAAATACCTTTCATGTAGCACACCCTAATTATTTAGCACCCTCTGTTGCTAAATAATTCACTATTTCCTGCTATTAAAGCTGTAGTAAGAGTCAGTGTTGGTTCAGCAAAACAAGGAGGAATGAATAAAGAGAAAATTAAAAATTTGATCCTTCAATAATAACAGCTATTAGATTTAATGAATGATCTTGGAATTTAATTAAATCCTATCAGAACTACAAATGTATAACTAGACTTTTTAATGTTGCTACAAAACCCATGCCATGTAAAAGGAGAAACAGATATTATTATAAATGTAGATGTATATATAGATATGTTTCCTGTTTCCATATCTCAGATAGCTCTTTATGGAGAAGAGTGGTGGGGGGGGGGGCTGAAATGCAGCAGTTTGTTATGTTTACATATTTAGTTACAGCTGATGGCATCAGTGTCTACATTTATTGCATTCATTAAGAAAATGATGTAACCAATGAGAAATAAGTTAAATGTTTTTACTGAATTAATCTCATTCATTATGTATTGTATACTTCTTAAACTATATTACAAAATAAGACATTTTAAATGAATTTTAATTATGGAAGCAATACTGACATTACACCTTCTTTAGCAAAGAAATCAAAATGCTGTTAACCACCGAAATCCCCTCTGGCCATCTCTCTCTTTGTTGCTGACAAGTAAATCTTTCCTCCACACTTTTCCATGTTAATTTATAAGTACAGAGGTTCTGATAACAACTGCAAAATATTCAGTGTACATTTTTTTTTAACATACAGGTATACCTTGATTATGTTTTATTCAAAATATGTCTTAGTGATTTATATCACGGTAGATGTGCTCTTGCCTGGACAGAGGAGCCTGGTAGGCTGCAGTCCATGGGGTCGCGAAGAATCAGACATGACTGAATGACTTCACTTTCACTTTTCACTTTCATGCACTGGAGAAGGAAATGGCAACCCACTCCAGTGTTTTTGCCTGGAGAATCCCAGGGACAGCAGAGTCTGGTGGGCTCCCGTCTATGGAGTGGCACAGAGTCGGACTCGACTGAAGTGACTTAGCAGCAGCAGCAGCAGATGTGCCACATGGATTCAACATTAAAATTTCTTCCTAGTTTTCCTAATAAAAACATAACACATCTTATTCTATTCTATTTTCAAATATTTAAGTCATTTCAAAGAAAAAAAAAATTAATGGAGACAAGTCTGCAATGAATGTCTTTGTGTTGTTTCAGGGAAAGTTGCTCTGGGTTGCACATAAACATTTTATATGCACAAACTTTTATTTTTATAAAGTTGATGAGTGGAGATAGCATTTCATTATTTATTCTGCATTACTCTGATTTTAAGGAGATTATGTATTTTCATATACATCTGATTGGCTACTAGTAGCTTCCTTTCTATGCATTGCCCAGTAAAATGCATTGTTCTTTTAGAAAACTGGACTATATATTTTGAATTTATTGACTTATAGGATTTAGGTTTATCTATTTTTTCACTTTTTTGCTTCTAATTTTTTTTTACTTTATTTTAATTTACAATACTGTATTGGTTTTGCCATACATTGACATGAATCCACCACGGGTGTACATGCGTTCCCAAACATGAACCCCCCTTAATTTATTTGTTTTTAATTGGAAGATATTTTCGTTACAATATTGCATTGGTTTTTGCCATATGTTACCATGAATCAGCTATAGAGACAGGGGTCATTTTGCCATTTCTTAAAATATTTTTATCTATGTGGGATTTTATCATGCAGAAAATTTAAATGTACGATATGATTCTTTATAAATTTGCTTTAGTACTTTGCTTTATAAATTTCCTATACTATGATAGGAATTGTTTCTGATTATTTTTCAAACTTTTTTCTAATTTTACTTGATATGTTTATAGCTTTCAATTATCTGGAATATGATCTTTTTATGTGCCCTATGAGGTGTGCCCTTTTGTATGCCCTTTTCGCCCTCCAGAGAGTAATTCAAAGTCCTCACACCCAGTTACTGAAAAGTCCATCATTTTACATAAACTTGAAATTTCAATAAAGCATAGACTAAATTTTAACATACTTATATGTTTACTTATTGACTATGTTCAAGTGAAGCAATTTGTCTTTAGCAGTTACTCTTTAAATGCCATAATTTTATAATATGCTTCAATTCTGAAAGGTATGTCTTTTCTTTGTGTGCTTTCTTTTATTTTTTGTTTTTTTTTTAATTGTTTCTTTCTTTATTTATTTTAATTTTTATTTTTACTTTATATTGCTTTGGAATACTGTATTGGTTTTGCCATACATTGACATGAATCCACCACGGATGTACATGAGTTCCCAATCCTGAACCCCCCTCCCACCTCCCACCCCATATCATCTCTCTGGATCACCCCAGTGCACCAGCCCCAAGCATCCTGTATCCTGTATCCTGTATCGAACCTAGACTGGCGATTCATTTCTTACATGATAGCATACATGTTACAATGCCATTCTCCCAAATCATCCCACCCTCTCCCTCTCCCACAGAGTCCAAAAGTCCGTTCTATACATCTGTGTCTCTTTTGCTGTCTCGCATGGAGGGTTATCATTACCATCTTTCTAAATTCCATATATATGTGTCATTATACTGCATTGGTGTTTTTCTTTCTGGCTTACTTCACTCTGTATAACAAGCTCCAGTTTCATCCACCTCATTAGAACTGATTCAAATGCATTATTTTTAATGGCTGATTAATACTCCATTGTGTATATGTACCACTGCTTTCTTATCCATTCATCTGCTGATGGACATCTAGGTTGTTTCCATGTCCTGGCTATTATAAACAGTGCTGTGATGAACATTGGGGTACACGTGTCTCTTTCACTTTTGGTTTACTCAGTGTGTATGCCCAGCAGTGGCATTGCTGGGTCATAAGGCAGTTCTATTTGCAATTTTCAAGGAATCTCCACACAGTTCTCCATAGTGGCTCTTCTAGTTTGCATTCCCACCAACAGTATAAGAGGGTTCCCTTTTGTTTTAAAAAAGTTGTTAACTGTTTCTGAAGTTTGAAATCAAATTCTCAAATTCAGGAAAAGTTGTCAGAACTTCTGTTTTAATTGCTGAATGTATTGATTAATTTAGAAATACAGCATTCCTTTAATGTCAGATGGAGTAAAGTGCAGTATTAAATTGCTCTTATAACATTTCAGAAACACATGTATCAATGCATAAGCTTTATCTTTTTATGAAATGGAACTTTGAGTGTAACAGTTTTGTGAACATTTTATAGTGGGTTGCAAATAGGAAGAGACCTGGTGTTATATTCTGTACCAAAGAGAAATTTCATTTTAATTAAAATATTCTATGACTTGGTCCTGTGAGTATGTAATGAGCCTGTTTTTTTTTTAAAGAATTTAAATGCAAAGAGGCACAAGATGATGGAAGACATTGAGTGAAAATGAATCTTTGAATGCAGTCTCCCCCTCCCTTCATGACGCTGTTGTAAAAGGAAGTGCTAGAAAGTGTGACTAAAGGACAAAAATGATGAAATTTCCTATGTTAGGCTGGAAAGTGAACTGGGAAATAGGTTGATTACTGGAAGGCAAAATGTACTGCTCAGCTGCTCAGTCGTGTTTGACTTTTAGCAACCCCACTGAGTATAGCCCCTCCAAGCTCCTCTTTGTGTGAAATTTTCTAGGCAAGAAAACTGAAGCAAGTTGCCATTTCCTACTCCAGGGGATCTTCCTGACCCAGGGATCAAACCTGCATCTCTTGCATCTCCTGCATTGGCAGGTTTCTTTATCACTATGCCAGTGAAGAAGCCAAATGTACCAGAAGCCCATACAATGGAGCAAACTTTCCCCAAAGATGTGTTCTTTGCTCTTTCTTACCCTCCATTTTGAAACTGTTCATGAGAAAGTTCAAGATACTTTCTGAAATTGTCACCCAGATGTTGAATATTTAAAATTATGACCTCATTGAAATCTAATGATGTTATTAAACTGTCAGAATTTAGCATGCATTTAGTTACTGAGGAGGACTAAGAATTATAGTGATCCTCCTTCCCTTGAAGAACAAATAACCTCCATGCTATTTCATATGCACCAGAGAGTGAAAAATCACTCTTAAGGTAGAATATTGAAATTTCATCTAAACTTGACTGCCCACCCCCGCAGTGTTTCATCTTTTATTTGTTCTGCCATTCACAGTAGATGTGAGACTGAGGAATTTACCATAATTGCATAAGTTAATTTTTCTTGGAATATAATTGCTTTACAATGTTGTGTTATTTTCTGCCTCACAGTGAAGTGAATCAGCTACATGTATACATATATTTCCTCTCTCTTGAGTCTCCCTTCCACCTACCCATCCCACTCATTTAGGTCATCACAGAGCATCAAGCTGAGTTTCCTGTCTTTTATAGTTTCTTCCCACTAGCTAGCTAGCTATTTTACACATGGTGGTGCATATATGTCAATCCTAATCCCCAAAATTGTTTCACCTTCACTTTCCTCCACTGTGTCCACATGTCCATTCTCTATGTCTATGTCTCTATTTCTGCCTTGGAAGTATGTTCATCATCTGTACCATTTTTCTAGATTTCTCATATATAATTACTAGTATGCAATATTTCCTTTTCTCTTTTCTGACACTTCATTCTGTTTGACAGACCCTGGGTCTATCCACATCTCTACAAATGACCCTATTCTGTCATTTTTATGGTTGAGTAATATTCCATTATGTATATGTACCACATCTTCTTTATCCACTCACCTGTCATTGGGCATTTAGGCTCTTTCCATGCCCTGGCTATTGTAAATAATGCTGCAGTAAATACTGGGGTACGTGTGTCTTTTTGAATTCTGGTTCTCTCGGGGTATATGCCCAGGAGTCAGTTTGTTTGTTCATATTGTAGTTCTATGTTTAATTTCTATAAGGAATATTCATACTGTTCTGTACAGTGGCTGTATCAACTTACATTCATTCCAACCATGAAAGAAGGTATTCTTTTTTCCATACTCCCTCCAGCATTTATTTTTTGTAATTTTTTTTTATAATGGCCATTCTGACCGTTGTGAAGGGAAACCTCATTTTAGTTTTGATTTTCATTTCTCTAATAATTAGTGATATTGAACATCTTTTCATGTGTTTCTTGACCATCTGTATGTTTTCTTTAGAGAGATGTCTCTTTAGGTTTTGTGCCCATTTTTTGATGATTATTTGCATTTTGACATTGAGCTCCATGAGTTGTTCGTATATTTTGGAGATTAGTCCTTTGTCTGTTGCTCCATTTGCAAATGCTTTCTCCCATTCTGAATGTTATCTTCCCATCTTGCTTATTGTTTCTTTTGCTATACAAATGTTTTTGAGTTTAATTAGGACCTATTTGCTTTTTTTAAAAAAATTAAGCTAGGAAGTGAGTCAAAAATCTTGCTTATGCCAAATAGTATTTCTCCTATGTATTCTTCTAACAACTGTATAGTGTCCAGTCTTACATATAGATCTTTTGTCCATTTTAATTTTTTATATGATATAGTAGGTCAGCTTTCCCAACACCATTACTGAAGAGACTGTGTTTTCTCATTGTATATTCATTCCTCATTTGTCATACATTAGATGCTCATAGGTATGTGGACTTATTTCTGAGCTTCTATCCTGTATCATTTGTCTATATTTTTACTTTTGTGCCCGTAAAATTCTGTCTTGATTACTTTAGCTTTGCAGTATAGCTTGAAGTCACAGAGTCTGATACCTCAGCTCTGTATTTCTTTCACAAGATTACTTTGAATATTTGAGGTATTTTTTGTTTCCATCAGTCAGTTCAGTTCAGTTCAGTCGCTCAGTCATGTCTGACTCTTTAAGACCCCACAGACTGTGTTTCCATACAAATTATAAAAATTTTGTTCTAATTCTATTAGAATTAGAATGCTATTGGTAATTTTATAGGGATTGCATTAAATCTATAGATTTATTTGAATAGTATATTCAATTTCACAATATTTATTCTTCCAATCCAAGAACGTAGTATATTTCTCCATCTATTTGTATCATCTTCAGCTTCTTTCATTTCAGTGTTTTATAGTTTTCTGAGTATAGGTCCTTTGTTTCATTAGTTAGTTTTATTCCTAGGCATTTTATTGCTTATGTTGCAGTGGTAAATGGGGTTGTCTCCTTAATTTTTCTTTCTGCTTTTCCATTGTTAGTGTATAGGAATGCAGGGGATTTCTGTGCATTAGTTTTATATCTTTCAACTTTACCAAATTTGTTGATTAGCTCCAGTAGTTTTCTGGTGACATCTTTAGGATTTTCTATGGGTAATACTATGTAATCTGCAAACAGATAGTTTTACTTCTTCTTGTCCAATTTATATTCTTTTATCTTCCCAGACTGCCAAGACCAGGACTTCACAAACTGTGTTGAATAATAGCGGTGAGAGTGGACATCCTTGTCTTGTTCATGATTTTAGGGGAATGATTTCACCACTGAGAATGGTATTTGCTCCATATTTGTCATAGATTGCCTTTATTATCTTGAGGTAGGTTCCTTCTATGCCCACTTTCAGAAGAGTTTTTACCATAAGTAGGTGTTGAATTTTTTCAATTTTTTTTCTACTTCTATTGAGATGATTCAGTCAATTCAGTCATTCAGTTGTGTCCAACTCTTTGTGACCTCATGGACTGCAGCACACCAGGCTTCCCTGTCCATCACCAACTTCTGGAGCTTACTCAAATTCATATCCACTGAGTCAGTGATGCCAGCCAACCACCTCATCCTTTGTCATCCCTTTCTTCTCTTGCCTTTGATCTTTCCCAGGATAAGGATCTTTTCTAATTAGTCAGTCCTTCACATCAGGAGGCCAAAGTATTGGAGCTTCAACTTCAGCATCAGTCCTTTCAATGAATATTCAGGACTGATATCCTTTAGGATTGACTGGTTGGATCTCCTTGCAGTCCAGGGGACTCTCAAGACTGTTCTCCAACACCACAGTTAAAAAGCATCAATTCTTCAGTGCTCAGCTTTCTTTATGGTCCAACTCTCACATACATACATACTGGAAAAACTGTAGCTTTGACTAGATGGACCTTTGTCATGAGGGTAATGTCTCTGCTTTCAAATATGCTAAGTTTTTATTCTTTAATTTATTAATATGGGGTATCATCTGAATAGAGAAGTTCCTTTAGCATTTGTTGTAAACCTAGGTTGGTGTTGCAGAATTCTCTTAGCTTTTGCTTTTTAGTAAAGCTTTTGATTTCAATGTCAAATCTAAGATCCTTGCAGGGCAAAGTAATGTTGATTTTAGAATTTTCTCTTTCATCACTTTGAATAGATCCGATTACTGCCTTCTGACCTCCAGAGTTTCTGCTGAAAAATCAGCTGATAGCCTTATGGGAATTTCTTGTACACTGTTTTTCACTTTTCCCTTTCAGTTTTAATATTTTCCTTTGCATTTGTTTTTTTTTTTTTATTACTTTGATTAATATTGTTTTGGTGTGTTTCTCCTACAGTTTATCCTGGGTGGGAGGAACTGTCAGAGCTTGCTAGACTTGAGTGGTCATTTCCTTTCCCATGTTAAAGAAGTTATCAAGTATAATATTTTCAAATATCTTGTCAGGCTCTTTCTTTTTTTCTTCTTCTTCCTGAGACCCCTAAAATTTGAATGTTAGTGTGTTTAGTGTTGTCTCAGATTTATCTGAGATTATCTTCTTTTTTCCTTTCGTGTTTGGTCTGCTCCTCAGTAATAATTTCCATCATTCTATCTTCCAGCTCAGTTACTCATTTTTTAAGCCTCAGTTATTCTAATGTACTTTTCATCTCAGTTATTGTGCCATTCATTTCCACATGTTTTCCTTTGTCCTTATATGTTTTTATTGAACATTTCTTGTATTTTCTCAATCTCTTTTTGCACTCCATTTTTTTTGTGATTTTGAATCATCTTTACTGTCATTACTCTAAGTTCTTTTCTTATGTAGTTTTTAAAAATATAAGAATATATTTTCTCTTCATATGTTTGGTTTTGTAGATTTTTACCTTGCTTCTTTGTCTGTAACACATTTTGTTCTTTCCTTTTTTTTTTTTTTTCTTTTTTTGAATGGGACTGTGCTCCTGTATTACTGATTATTTGCCCAAGGTTTCCAGCACTGTGGTTTACAGAAAGTTGGGTAGAGCCAGGTCTTGGTGTTGAAATGTGGACCTCTGGAAGATCTCACCAGAGTTAATATTCTCCAGTCACTCAGAGGTTCCTCTCATCTTCTTGGGTGTCGACATCCCCACCTCTGTTAGCTAGGTTCCCTAAGGTGGGGAGATGTAGACTCTGCATTCTCCTTGGCTCCACCTCAATAAATCAATTATTTTTGCTATTATTATCACTGTATGTCTTCTCTAATAAACTTTATGGTATGGATGAGATGTGTGTATTTTGTATACTGCTGTACCCTTAGCAACAGTTATGTTTGTATCATTTGGAAACATCAATATATATTTATTGACTACATCAATACTTTTGAAATACATAAATAATTTGAAAAAGTTGCGTGTTTCAGATATACTAACTTGCACCTCTAAATGATCAAACCCGCAGAAGCAATGGGACATGAAAATGTCACAGAATTTATCCTCCTGGGGCTTTTTACTGATAAGAATGCAAAAGTTGCCTTCTTTGTGCTGTTTTTACCTTGCTATATTGCGATTCTCTCAGGGATTCTGCTCATTCTTCTCACCATCAGGGGCAGCTGCCTCAGTAAACAGCCCATGTATTTTTCCCTCAGCTATTTTTCCCTGATGGATATCTGCTTCACCTCCACGGTGGCACCCAAATTGATCACTGACTTGCTGGCCCAACAGAAGACCATCTCCTACAACAGCTGCATGGCCCAGATGTTTTCTGCCCACTTCTTTGTAGCCAGTGAGATCTTCATCTTGATGGCCATACCCTATGACCACTATGCTGCCACCTGCAGACTATTTCTGTGATGTATTCCCTTTGCCTGCACGGACAGTAGACTGGGTAATTGAAATTACTACCACCACAGGGGTGTTGTCCATTTTGATCTTTGTTGCCTTAGTGATTTCTTACATCATTATCCTGTCCACCCTAAGGATTTGCTCATCTGAGGGCCGCTGCAAAGCCCTCTCCACCTGTGGTTCACACATCACTGTGGTCTTCATGTTCTTCTTGCTCTCCATCTTCATCTATGTCCCCACGGCTGATTCTGTCAGAAATAACAAAGTATTTGTCCTGTTTTACACCATGATTGCCCCCATGTTCAACCCTCTCATCTACACCCTGAGAAACACAGACATGAAGAATGCCATGAGGAAAGAGTGGGGCCAAGATAAACTCTGCAGGGAAAAGAAACCTCTGGCTGTCCTGCCCTTTGTCGGATCTAGTTTTATCCACACAATCATTAATGTTGACAAGTACAACAGATATAGAAGGATTGTGTGCTGTCATTCAAAGCTGCAACCCTGGAGAGTGAAGCCCCCTTCAGCCACTCTCCCTCTGTCACTTGACTGAGACTACCTACAAGGGGTGTGGATCAGATGCCCTTCGGGTCCTTTCCAGCTCTGACATTCTGGAACATTCTGTCCTTTGTATTCCCTGACATAACGAGTGCATTTCAGCACTTTGTTTTCAGGGAAAGTTGTGAAAACTGCATGGTTTTCTTTTCTGACCTCTTTGAGTTCAGTTCAGTTCAGTCGCTCAGTTGTGTCCGACTCTTTGTGACCCCATGAATCGCAGCACACCAGGCCGATATCTTTCAGGAAACAGATAATCTGGAGTGACACATCTCTCATGGAGCTTTCTTAAAATACTTCCTTTTTTTTTTTTTTTTTTCCTCTGAGGTTTCCACTACAATAATTTCAAAAATGCAATGCCAAAAGTTTTACAAGTGTTGTATACTTTATTTTTATTTTATTTTTTTAACTTTTATTTATACTTTATTTTACTTTACAATACTGTATTGGTTTTGCCATACTTTGACGTGAATCTGCCAAGCTTGCATCTAAAAATTCTACTTACACTACACTGATAGTAATTCTAATTAAAAGTTAGTACCTTATTGTAGGTAATTAAAAGTCTTGAAAAATGAACAATTCTTTTCATTTTTATAAGTGCAATTCTATACCATATTTATCACTTTATTTAAACAATCTTCATGAGTATATAAAGCTGATGTTCTTTGTAAATGTGCAATATGGACTATCTCCCATTCTGTGAAATGTCATGAACTTAAGAAGGCATATAGCTAAAGAAATGGATGCTCCTGGGATACATTTTGTTAATCCTCTCTCTCATCATGCTAATAATGTATTTTGATGGTGTCTTCTATTAGTCAAACTAGGTAAATCTGTCTCATTTTCCCTCAGACAAGTTTTCATTCTACGGAGAAATAAAGGTGATTAGACTAAGAAACAGGCATAGCCAGACTGGGGCATAAACTAAAATATTTTTTGGCACATTCAGGTATTCCTTAATTTAGACAAGAATCTTCAATCTTAATGAATTTTGAAGAGAATTCTGAGGTTAGGATTCTGATCTCAGACATCTCTTAAGTGTCTAGGGTCATCTAAGACTTGGAGGGTGTGTTCACCAAGTTCTCAACTATGAGAGACACAGATTTCTTATCTTCTGGTGCTCCATCTTCTTAACCATTGACCTCACCAAGAAATTGTATTGTGTACTCTTAAAGAATTACTGTCCCTTGTTCAACAGGAATCTGAACTCTAAAATGAAGTACACACATGCAGAAATTAGGTATATGTTGAAGATTTCAGCAACAGTGTTTCTCTTCCAAGAAGTCCCTGACAAGTGTTCTGCTTGAAATTTTAGGATGTGATATAGTAGAAAGGAAAACAAAATTATACATATCTAATTCTGAGATATTGAATCTGTACCTCTAGATAAATTGTTAAACTTCATAGGGCTTCTGTTATCCCACTTGCAAAATGAGAAAGTTCTAATTTCACTATCATCTATAACATAAAGCCCTATTTCTACTATGAAATTAAAAAAAAAAAAACTTTCAGCTTGGAATAGCCATAAAAACCTGAAAAGGAGGCAGAAACTAAAGAAAACAATGGAAGAAACTGATGGATTAGAGTTGCTTTACAGTGTTGTGTCCATTTCTGCTGTACAGCAAAGTGAATCAGACACACATATACACATATCTCCTCTTTTGTGGATTTCCTTCCCATTTAGGCCACCACAGAGCACTGACTAGAGATCCTCGTGCTATACACGAGGATTATCATTAGTTATCAATTTTATTCATAGCAATATACGTATGCCAAGCCCAATCTCCCAATTCAACCCACTCTACATCCACCGTTGGTATTCATACTTTGTTCTCTACATCCGCCACTCTATTTCTGCTTTGCAAATAAGTTCATCTATACCATTAAAAGAGTAGGATGGGTAGATACATTATGATAAAGTCACACAATAGAATACTATTTTCCAGTCATAATGAGTGAACTAGAGCTACTCAACATAACAAATTTTCACAAAAACACATTGTAGATTAAAAGAAGCCACCTACACAAAAAGTTGCTCTGTATGAATTTGTTATATCAGACTTAGAGGGATCAAATTTAGAAGAAACTGTTGGAAGTACATCAAGATGTGTTTGATTTAAATAGAGGGGAGGGAAATCTTACCTTCCCCAGAAATTACATTGCTTTGGTATTTTATATATTTGTCTGTTAATGTCAATAAATAGATATGGCTCATTCCTTAATCTCACTAGTCCTTCATATTTACTTATAATGGATGACTCTCCAGTGGTGAAATGTCAGACACTCTAGTGATGTCACTGCATATGTACAAATAAGGGGCATGGGGAATAAATTTGATTAAAGTGTCTCTAAAGCTATTCTTCAAGACAATTTACAGATGTATTAATAAATGATTCTGTAAGTTCTGGTTTAGGATAGGATTACACAGTGTCTTAGGTAATTATCAGGAATTTTATTGACCTGAGGACACATCCCCCAAAGATCTGTTAATTCAAACTGAACTCTGTGTTCTATGTTTTTGCTGGGGTCCAGCCCTGGTGGATCCAGGGTAATTTGAAGCAGAGATGGAGTCAGCAATTAGGAAAGAATTATTTAATTAGAGATATAAAGAGAGATTAGGGAAGAATAGTGTAGCAAGAAAATTAGTGGAGAAAAGATGCTGAATAACTTGGTTTATGCAGAAAGCCAATAAAACCCCGAGACAAGGGGCTTGCACTGCCTATGTAGGCCACAGGTGTCTTTCCGGTCTCCCTGAGGAGTGGAGACACAAAGTGCCTCCCCGTTCAGATCTTAGAAGACCAGGCAAAATTAGTAGGCCAGCCGAGCCTCCACACTCCAGATGGGAATTCAGCCAGAAAAGGAGAGCGAGGAAGAATGACATGGGGAAACCAGTCTTTCCAGTAACTGGTCCAACTCTTTATTTTTCAGGAGAGCTTTTATACTTTAAGTTGTACATAGAGATCAATGGATAATACAAAGTCATGTAGGGTCAGCAGTCCTGACCCTTACTGAGACCACGCTTTCTTTCTGCATTCCTTCTGATATACAAAGTTCTCAGGTGATTTACATCATCTTCTGGCCAAGAGACCTGCTAACATTTTATGACCCTCTCTGATGATGATTAGTTAACCAGAAAACTTATTTTCTCCAAAGGTGATTTTTCTTAAGTCAAGCACCACCCTCCGAAGGCATCAGATAAAGTTGCATTCCTACAGGGCAAAGGTGCAGTGGGTTATAGTTAAGAAAAGAATTTACTTAGCCTAAGGTCTAACGTGATTAATATCAAGGTCAATACTTATTTCTTCCATATGCTAGTTATATAAATTAGTGTGTATAAGGGGCAAGGGATATGGAGGCTTAGCAGCAAATATTGGTTAAACAATGAAACTCTCCACCAGTATATTTCTAACAACCCACTAATACTACACTAATAATTTCTAACTTCTCAAAAGATTCTGCATTTGGAAATTTCAAAACATCTCATCCCTCTCGTGGCTAGGAGATTGTGAACAATCACATGTGGCCAGATAAACCTGTCAGGCAGGCTAGAGAGCCATCAGAGGAATTTTTGGATTAAAACATTCTTGTTATGCCCAGGCGATTTATTAACCAGAGCTCTAAGTTAGCTCCTTTTCAGAGAGAGGTGGTGGCAGATAGCCCCCTGTAATGTAAGAAGTGTAGGTGAAAGCATAATTAGCTTATTATTAAAAGCAGATTATGGTTTTCAGGGTAGATGCTCAAAAATGTCCAGGGGGACCCCTGAGGCCTGATCCCACCTCTGTGTATGTCAGGCCTTCTTCCTCATGACCTTTGCCACGGGCGGGATTCCTCACTCTGGCTCATGGCATGTTTTGTAGCAATGTTGTTCCTGACCCATACATTAGACTTTATAGCATAATCATTCCAGGTGTGTCTTCTCTTTTACAGCAGAAATAATGATAAAAACTGGAATAAAATGACAACAAAATTCGGACTCGAACACAACCCTTAAAATTTTCTCATTTTGCAGGAGGGATAGCAGAAGCCCCATGAAGCTTTGCAATTTACCTAGAGGTACAGCACCACTATGTTAAAATCAGATTTGCATAATTTTGATTTTCATTCTTCTAACAGCATCTCTCGATATGAGAGTTTGATATCAAATAGGGGGTCCAAAAACTCATGTACACTCTCACTCTTCTTTTGTTTTTTCTCCTGAATTAAAAAAAAATAAAACATTTTACTCTCCACTCAGAGAGTAGTTCAGTTTTAGTCCAGTTCAGTTCAGTCATTCAGTCGTGTCCGACTCTTTGCGAACCCATGAATCGCAGCACGCCAGGCCTCCCTGTCCATCATCAACTCCCGGAGTTCACTCAGTCCATCAAGTCCGTGATGCCATCCAGCCACCTCATCCTCGGTTGTCCCCTTCTCCTCCTGCCCCCAAATCCCTCCCAGCATCAGAATCTTTTCCAATGAGTCAACTCTTCACATGAGGTGGCCAAAGTACTGGAGTTTCACCTTTAGCATCATTCCTTCCAAAGAAATCCCAGAGCTAATCTCCCTCAGAATGGACTGGTTGGATCTCAAGAGTCTTCTCCAACACCACAGTTCAAAAGCATCAATTCTTTGGCGCTCATCCTTCTTCACAGTCCAACTCTCACATCCATAAATGACCACTGGAAAAACCATAGCCTTGACTAGATGGACCTTGGCAAAGTAATGTCTCTGCTTTTGAATATGCAATCTAAGTTGGTCATATCTTTTTTCCAAGGAGTAAGCATCTTTTAATTTCATGGCTGCAGTCACCATCTGCAGTGATTTTGGAACCCAAAAAAATAAAGTCTGACACTGTTTCCTCTGTTTTCCCATCTATTTCCCATGAAGTGATGGGACCGGATGCCATGATCTTCATTTTCTGAATGTTGAGCTTTAAGGCAACTGTTTCACTCTCCTCTTTCACTTTCATCAAGAGGCTTTTTAGTTCCTCTTCACTTTCTGCCATAAGAGTGGTGTCATCTGCATATCTGAGGTTATTGATATTTCTTCCGGCAATCTTGATTCCAGCTTGTGTTTCTTCCAGTCCAGCGTTTCTCATGATGTACTCTGCATATAAGTTAAATAAGCAGGGTGACAATATACAGCCTTGACGTATTCCTTTTCTATTTGGAATCAGTCTGTTGTTCCATGTCCAGTTCTAACTGTTGCTTCCTGACCTGCATACAGACTTCTCAAGAGGCAGATATTGTGGTCTGGTATTCCCATCTCTTTCAGAATTTTACACAGTTTATTGTGATCCACATAGTCAAAGGCTTTGGCATAGTCAATAAAGCAGAAATAGATGTTTTCCTGAAATTCTCTTGCTTTTTCCATGATCCAGTGGCTGTTGGCAATTTGATCTCTGGTTCCTCTGCCTTTTCTAAGACCAGCTTGAACATCAGGAAGTTCATAGTTCACGTATTGCTGAAGCCTGGCTTGGATTATTTTGAGCATTGCTTTACTAGCATGTGAGATGAGTGGAATTGTGTGGTAGTTTGAGCATTCTTTGGCATTGCCTTTCTTTGGGATTGGAATGAAAACTGACCTTTTCCAGTCCTGTGGCCACTGCTGAGTTTTCCCAATTTGCTGGCATATTGAGTGCAGCACTCAGACAGCATCATGTTTCAGGATTTGAAACAGCTCAACAGAAATTCCATCCCCTCCACTAGCTTTGTTCATAATGGTGCTTTCTAAGGACCACTTGACTTCACATTCCAGGATGTCTGGATCTAGATGAGTGATCACACCATCATGATTACCTTGGTCGTGAAGATCCTTTTTGTACAGTTCTTCTGTGTATTCTTGCCACCTCTTCTTAATATCTTTTGCTTCTGTTAGGTCCATACCATTTCTGTCCTTTATAGAGCCCATCTTTGCATGAAATGTTCCTTGGTGTCTCTAATTTTCTTGAAGAGATCTCTAGTCTTTCCCATTCTGTTATTTTCCTCTATTTCTTTGCACTGATCGCTGAAGCAGGCTTTCTTATCTCTTCTTGCTATTCTTTGGAACTCTGCATTAAGATGCTTATATCTTTCCTTTTCTCCTTTGCTTTCCACTTCTCTTCTTTGCACAGCTGTTTGTAAGGCTTCCCCAGACAGCCATTGTGCTTTTTTGATTTCTATTTCATGAGGATGGTCTTGATCCCTGTCTCCTGTACAGTATTGTGAACCTCATTCCATAGTTCATCAGGCACTCTATCTATCATATCTAGGCCCTTAAATCTATTTCTCACCTCCACTGTATAACCATAAGGGATTTGATTTAGGTCATACCTGAATGGTCTAGTGGTTTTCCCTACTTTCTTCAATTTGAGTCTGAATTTGGTAATAAGGAGTTCATGATCTGAGCCACAGTCAGCTCCTCTTCTTTTTCTGTTGACTGCATAGAGCTTCTCCATCTGTGGCTGGAAAGAATATAATCAATCTGATTTTGGTGTTGACCATTCAGTGTTGTCCTTCAGTTTAAGAGACCTCAAATCATAGCAGTTTTTGACAACTGTGAATAATACGACTTGGTTATCATCTAAAAGAAACTGGTCATTTAATATCAAGCCTGGGGATTGTGTCTCCATTGTCCATCCTGTAAGGTCCAGGAGGAAATCTTCTTTCTCCCAGAATCAAGATTCACCTCAAAGAATTTCTTCCTCCACATTCTGAACATTTCAAACACACTAACACCTCATTTTCTTTAGAAAGTCAAGCATTTTCCTACTCATACGTCATTAGTATCCATCTCATAGTCTCCATCTCATAGTCTGGTTTGCATGCACTTCATCATTTTATTATCATCTTCAAAATTTTATTCTCCTCCTATTTCTAAGAATATAATCTTACAATTATATTACAAGTATTAAAAATATAGAAATTTGATAAAATTCCCTCTTTTTCACAAACCTTTAATATTAGTTTTAGAATTGAAAAATCTCACCAATATTGTCCAGAGCTTGGATTTTGCTTTGTTTTTCTATCACTCCTGAGATAATTTGGATGCAACTATTCAAAACAAATTTAAGAGAGATGCCTTAAGAATTGTTCTGTGAATAATTGGTTTCAGAGAATGCCTGAGTCCAGAAACTCAAAAATTGCTAGAATTTTGTTGCTCCTGTCTGTCTCCCACCAACTGAAATCTGCCATTTTGCAGTACTGTTGGCAACAAATGCTGTTTTCCCTACTTCTTATATGGTTATTTTAAAAGGAATGATACAAAATATTAATGATCCTGGGGAAAACTTTTCTCCCAAGGTACCCTCTATAATCAGAAACACTTCAGAGAACAGTGAGCTTTAATTCGCTGATGTCTTCTCAGTTTGCTAAAAATAAAAAAATTAAAAAAAAAAGAGAAAGAGAAAGAGAGAGAGAGAAACGTTAAAAAGCTTTTAACTTATTAAAGTGAAAAACCAACACAACATTGTAAAGCAACCATACTCCAATTTTAAAAAAAATTAAAAAACAATTAATTTGTGCATTTAGAACAATAACACTATTCCAGAACATTTCAGTAAATATAGATATAAGATTATTTTATGGAGGTTTATCTTGTTCAGTGGAATAATGTGTATGTATGCATATATACATATCTGTAATATAATTTACTTGATATTTTATATAAATATGTTTATTTAAAAGATATCTTTCTGAGGTATTTGTTGAATTTTAATTGTCCTGCTTTTAAAAGTTCCATTTGATTGGAAAATAGTACATTCAATAGTATTAGTACCTTTTTTTTCTTTTTTAATATAGTTTCTGGTGATTTCTGGAGAAACTGGTGGGAACAAATTCACTTCTAACCTATACTTGGAATAATCATAGTGCAGGCTTTCATTCTTTATGTTTTGATTGCAAACTGTTATGGTTGACTCTTGACCACTGATATTCTTTCTCATTCCTCTTGTATTTCTACTCTTTCCTTTCCCCTTATTATTTCTTTACCTTCTTTCTCCTTCCTACTTTCATCTCACCTCCTTCTTCATTTATAATAAAATGTGAAAAAGCAACTAGTTCATACTTTTAGGGAGAACTTATGAGCTGCCCACTGCAGCTGATTTCTTTGTCTCACTGAAGCTTTTAATACACACTATGGTTTCGTTTTCCAAGCAATTTGCTAACAGGACAGGGAAAGATGTACATATTCATCAAGTTTTCTTTCCCATGAGCCAAAGTTCACCACACAGTGGGCCATTTTCTCTGCAATCTCTGGCCCTGTACTCTTCCTTTAGTTGTAGGAGAAAACAGTGTCCTGAGAGAACGAGGGACATTCATAGTAGCAAGAAGGAGTTTGATGGGAAACTTCTTAGCATATTTAAGATCCACTCATGTCACGCAGGGGAGGAGGCAATGGCAACCCACTCCAGTTCTCTTGCCTGGCAAATCCCAGGAACGGCGGAGCCTGGTGGGCTGCCGTCTATGGGGACGCACAGAGTTGGACCGACTGAAGCGACTTAGCATCAGCAGGAGCAGCAGCATGTCACGCAGTATATACCCTCTCATCAGCAACAAGGAATCTCTGGGGAAGAATTTCAGGAAATTTTCACTGTTTTTCTTTCACTTTCTGCCTTGTGTGTGTGTGAGCTATCTATTGCTATACGTTGGCAAACAGAGCTAAGTCAAAAATCACTGGCTTACCACCACACAATTTAATCCCCAAATTAGTAGTTTAAAAATCATAAATAAATAAATAAAAATAATAAAAAAATAAAAAAATAATAATCGTAACACTACAACTTAAAGGCTTAAAATAAAAACACTATATTTGGTTAGAATTCTGCAATTTTCCTTGGATTCACCTGGGTGGTTCTTCCACTGATGCTTCCTGGCAGCACACTGATAGCCTTAATGGAGTAGATGCTCTAAGATGGCCTCGCTCATGTGCCTTTCAGTCAGTTCTCTCTCATTCTCCAGTAGCACCTACAGGGCTCTCTCACACCATGGCTGTTTCAGGGCAGTAGTTGTTTCACAAAAGCTAAATCTTCAAGGTCTATCAACCTAAGCTTCAGGAATCATTACAATATCACTTTTTCCACATTCTGCTCATGTATTTCAAAATTTTCATATAATACTGTTACTGAGGGATTCCCAGATGGCTCAATAGTAAAATAATTCATCTGCAATGTTGCAGACAGAGATGAAGGTCTGATCCTGGGTCTGGAAGATCCTCTGGAGGAGGAAATGGCAACCAACTCCAATGTTCTTGCCTATTAAATCCCATGGACAGAGGAGCCTGAGGGGGCTAGTCTAGGAGTCACAAAGAGTTGGACATTATTACTGACCCTTTGAGTCCAAAAAGGGTCTTCTTGTCCTTGTTGTTCAAGCCAAAGGAATGAAAGGAGCTCAGTTCAGAAGCAAAGGAAGGGGAACTGTGTTCTTTGAGCAAAGAATGAGAGGAATGAGCTGGCTCCAGAGCAGCGGTCCCCAGCCTCTTGAATCTAATGCCTAATGATTTGAGATGGAGTTGACGTGATAATAATAGAAATAATGTGCAAATAAGTGCAATGTGCTTGAATTATTTGGAAACCATCCCAATCCCATCATTTATGGAAAAACTGGCTTCCATGAAGGTGGTCCCTGGTGCCAAAAATTTTAGGAACCACTGCTAGAGCACAGTATCTCCTTGACAGACAGGCTGTGGGCAGGGTTGCTGAGGCTGCCAGTGTAGAGGAGGTGGAGTTCTCACGGGAACACCCAGATGTGTTGCTCCCCTTGCATTCAACTGGCCACCACCATCTTGAATCTCTGGGCTGTGTTTGGTCTTTCTCCCTACATCCTTGAGCAGAACCAGCACAGCCCTTCAGCAGAGGAACTCTTGTCTGAAGCATCAGCAGGAGGCTTCTGCACGTGGCAGCCTGTGAGCAAGTGAAACCAAATGAAACACAAAGGAAAAGAGAAAGATTAGTTAGTTAGTTTGTTTGTTTTTTAACTCTGCTTCTAATGTTATTGCAGGAACTTCCTAATGGGCTTTGCTGGTGAAAAATCCCTTCTCTGTCTGGTTTCTTACTCTCAAGGGATGTGGAGGGGTGATGATCTGTTTCTGTAATTGTTTCCTGCTGATTTTAGGCATCATCATAGCCCTGTGCAAAGAAGCAGACTTTCCCCTCAGCCGTCATTACGTATGTTTGGTTGTTACCAAGCTTCAGTTCTAAACGTTCATTTTCATGAAATGAAACCCAGTTTTCTAAACTTTTGGAGGAAAAGGACACTGGACACTTTCAGAAACATGAAAGAGTAAAATATCTAGGTTTGCCTGTGGGCAAATATGCCTTGATGTCCAGCTTCACTGGCCAGGTCTGAATGTCTCTGGTCAGGCTTTGGTTGTTTTTTGGAAAAGAAGCTTCAGGTCAGAAAGCTTCACAAGGGTAGTCAAGGAGGCCATCATCATAGGTCATTTCTCTGGAGGTTGAGGCTTGGGATCCCCTTTCACTTGAGTACGATGACCCCATGCAGTGATCACAGCAACTTCAGCATGGAATGTGCGGTTAGGATCACCAAGTGGGGTTGTTCTACCTAGGAGTGAGCTGATCCTGCAGGTTGCTGGTTTTCCCGATTTTTAGATGTCCCCAGGTTTCTGGCCAGAAGAGATAGTGTGCCAGGTCAGGGAAGTACCTAGTTACCATGTTTTGTGAGAACTTTCACAGATTCTCCTACCTGGAGGACAAACTTGAACTGTTCCATTTCAAGGTATTTAAGGTGTCCATTCACTCAGGCTAGAGGACTGAGTCTACAATATAAGAGATCAAATGCATCTAATTTTAACTTATCCACTGGGGCTAAGCACTTGCAAAGAAGGTCAGTGAGAAGCAAATTAATCCAGTTTTCATCCTTTCTTTTTTGTTTTAGATTTATTGATGTATAGGTGATTTACAATATTGGGTTAATTTCTGCTGTATAGCAGAGTGATTCAGTTATACATATATATTCAGTTGTTTTATAATACACTATATGGGTATAAGATGGCATGCATAAACCAGTTTATTGTGTTTATCGAGACCTCATGGACTGTAGACTGCCAGGCTCCTCTGTCCATGGGATTTTCCAGGCAAGAATACTGAAGTGGGTTTCCATTTCCTTCTTAGGGGTAGTCCAAGACCCAGAGATCGAACCTGCATTGCCTGCATTGTTGGCAGATTCTTTACTACTGAGCCACCAAGGAAACCCACATATATACCAAGAATATGAATAAATATTTAAGATGTTCCCTGTCCCAGGCTCTAAAGTTCCTTTAAGGGTATCAGTTCCACCTTTTTCACAGAAGTCCTTGTGGGTAGCCTTTTTGCTTCTCTGACTTGGGTCTGGAAGGTTGCTGCATATCCCACCAGCCTTTTTCCTTCTTTTGTAAACCTGTGCCTATCTGGGAACCATCCCTCTTTGGAGATTGGAGGAGGCTCATTTCCTAGGTCAGAACAACTAGAAAAGATCATGCCTTTGGTCTCTCTACAATGATGCTCCAGCTGGCCTATTTCTGTGGGTAGCAGGATGGCAAGATTTAGCTTGTGACAATTTTTTTGTGTGTAACATTGTTTGTTTGTTAGTTTGTTTTTTCCCTTGGTAGCCACTAGGGTGTCTGAAAGGGTAGTCTGAATGTGAGTCAGCGTTCTGGAGGATATAGCCCTCCTGTTCCCTTAAAATTGACTAAAGCCTGAACCTGATGTGGAGCCCATTTAGTGACTGGTTAATCAAGTGTTAACTTTTAAACCTCCCCTAGCAGAGTTATGGGAGCAGCTACTCTTAAGCAAGGAGGCCACCCCACTAAGGGACCCTATGGACCATAACCTGCCTGGCTCCTCTGTCCATGGGGTTCTCCAGGCAAAAGTACTGGAGTGGGTTGCCATGCCCTCCTCCAGGGGATCTTCCTGAACCAGGGATTGAACACACATCTCTTAAATCTCCTACACTGGCAGGTGAGTTTTTAACCACTAGAACCACCTGGGAAGCCCGTTTATCTATATTTTTGGCTCTACCAGGTCTTAGCTTCAGCATGTGACATCTAGTCCCCTGATGAGGGGTCAAGCCCACACCTCCTGCATTGAGAGTGTAAAATATTAGTCACTGGACTAGGGAAAGCCTTGCTGGGGCCATCATTTTTCATCTATTTGAACCTCAACTTTTGAGGATAGTGGCTAGGACCTGCCATTTCTGAGCCTTTGAGTACATTCTCTCTCCTAGTATCCCTCTTGGTGGCATGATGCAA
This sequence comes from Capricornis sumatraensis, assembly GCF_032405125.1. Lineage (NCBI taxonomy): Eukaryota > Metazoa > Chordata > Mammalia > Artiodactyla > Bovidae > Capricornis > Capricornis sumatraensis. The sequence continues at coordinate 3,116,196 of NC_091084.1, forward strand.
TGTTGGGTCCTGGTTTGCTCTCCCTCAGAAGGAGCAGAGGTCAGGAACCTTTACCAGAGCTGAGAATCTCTGTGAGCATTAGTGTAGATTCCTGTGCTGACCAGTTGACACTAGAGGGCAACAGTCAGTGGGCAGACTTGAGTGTGGGCTTTTTTCTTTCTCTGACATTTCTTTCTCTATATGTTGGTTATTAAACACCAGGTAGTCACTGTATTCCTTTCCAATGTCTCAGGGTTAGTGGCAGTATAAATTCATATGCCTTCCCTGTGGTGCTCTAGGAATGCTGAAGGATTTTCTATTGGCTCCTGGTTTTCTTCATCTTATTCCAAATGACAGTTTTATTTCCTGCAGCCTGCATTCTCTTTAAGATTATGCTTTTATAATGGGTCAGCCTCCTCTCCATTGTCTCGGTAGTCCCGGTTGAGTTTGTTATCTGGACCACTTGATTCCAAGGTCTGAAAATAGTGTGACTTGCATTTTGTTCTCTTTACCTGCTTCTTCTTGGACTCAAGCCAACAACAGCAACAACAAGAGCACCATTTGATGTCAGTCCAGGTGGTGTCATGGGTCTGAAAGACTCACTTAAAAAAATTCTCATCTGACATGCTAGCAAACTAATGCTCAAAATTCCCCAAGTGAGGCTTCAACAATACATGAACCAAGAACTTCCAGAAGTTCAAACTGGATTTAGAAAAGGCAGAGGAACCAGAGATCAAATTGCCAACATCTGTTGGATCATCGAGAAAGCAAGAGGGTTCTAGAAAAACATCTACTGCTTTGTTGACTAGGCTAAAGCCTTTGATTGTGTAGATCACACACACACACACACACACACACACACACACACAAAGAAAAAAAAAAAAAAACCGGAAAATTCTTAAAAGAGATAGATACCAGGCCACCTGACCTGCCTCCTGAGAAATCTGTATGCAGGTCAAGAAGCAATGGTTAGAAATGGACATGGAAAAATGGACTGGTTCCAAATTGGGAAAGGAGTATATCAAGCTTGTATATTGTTAGCCTGTTTACTTAATTTATATTAGAGTTCATCATATGAAATGCCGAGTTGAATGAGGAAAAGCTGGAATCAAGATTACAAGGGAAAATAGGAATAACCTCAGATATGCAGATGACACCACCCTTATGGCAGAAAACAAAGAGGAACTAAAGAACCTCTTGATGAAGGTAAAAGAGGAGAGTGAAAAAAACTGGCTTAAAACTCAACATTCAAAAAACAAAGATCATGGTATCCAGTTCTATCACTTCGTGGCAAATAGATGGGGAAACAATCGGACCAAAGAGAGACTATTTTCTTGGGCTCCAAAATCACTGCAGATGGTGACTGCAGCCATGAAATCAAAAGGTGCTTGCTTCTTGGAAGAAAAGTTTTGACCAACCTAGATAGCATATTAAAAGCAGAGACATTACTTTGCCACAAAATTCTGTCTAGTCAAAGCTATGGTTTTTCCAGTAGTCATGTACAAACGTGAGAATTGGACTACAAAGAAAACTGAACACTGAAGAATTGATGCTTTTCAACTGTGGTGTTGGAGAAGACTTTTGAGAGTCCCTTGGACTGAAAGGAGATCAAACCAATCAGCCTACAGAAAATAAGTCCCGAATATTCATTGGAAGGACTTATGATGAAACTGAAGCTCCAATACTTTGGCCAACTGATGCGAAGAACTGACTCTTTGGAAGAGGCCCTGATGCTCAGAAAGATTGAAGGCAGATGGAAAATAGGATTGCAGAGGATGAGGTGGTTTGATGGCATCATTAACTCGATGGCCATGAGTTTGAGAAAGCTCTGGGAGTTGGGGATGAAAAGGGAAGCCTGGAGTGCTGCAGTCCATGGGGCTGCAAGCAATCAGATATGACGAAGTGACTGAATGGAACTGAGGGGCCAACTTTCCCCATCTCCCAACTAGTATCGGTCCAAGCAATATTGCATAGGAAGATGAAGGTGAAATGCTTTAAAATGCTGCAGTTTACTTTTGATGTGATTGTTAAAATTTTTGAATTTTACTTGATTTATTGCAGTTTACTTTTTCTTTGTTCCCTTTATTACTTTCTTTCCTGTATTCTTTTTTTTTTAATTTTTATTTTTACTTTATTTTATTTTACAATACTGTATTGGTTTTGCCATACATTGACATGAATCCACCATGGGTGTACCTGCGCTACCAAACATGAACCCCCCCTCCCACCTCCCTCCCCATAACATCTCTCTGGTTCCTGTATTCTTTTAAGTTTAGTAGGTATTTTTCTCAACCCTTAAATTCTATCTTCCTAATTTACATATTTTAAAACAGATTTTATTTTTTTAGATTAGCTTTAGGTTTGTAGCAGAATTGAGGAAAATATATAGAGATCGTCCATGTACCTCCCTGCCCCACTCATGCATTGCCTGCTCCATTGTTTTTAATATTTATTTTTATGTATTTATTTATTCAGCTGCACTGGGTCTTATCTGAGGCATGTGGGATCTTTAGCTGTGGTATGAAAATTCTTTGCTTAGTTGCAGAATCTGTAATCCAATTCCCTGACTACGGATTAAACCCAGGGCCCCTGCATAGGAAATGTTGAGGCTTAACCACTGGACCATAAGGGAAGTCCTCCCCTTCTATTGTTCAGTTCAGTTCAGTCACTCAATCGTGTCTGACTCTTTGTGACCCCATGAATTGCAGCAAGCCAGGCCTACCTGTCCATCACCAACTCCTAGAATTTACTCAAACTCATGTCCATCGAGTCAGTGATGCCATCCAGCTATCTCATCCTCTGTCATCGCCTTCTTCTCCTGTTCCCAATCCATCCTAGCATGAGGGTCTTTTCCAATGAGTCAATTCTTTGCATCAGGTATTCGAGTTTCAGCTTTAACATCAGTACTTCCAAAGAACACCCAGGACTGATCTCCTTTAGAATGGACTGGTTGGAACTCCTTGAAGTCCAAGGGACTCCCAAGACTCATCTCCAACCCTACAGTTCAAAAGCATCAATTCTTCGGCTCTCAGCATTCTTCACAGTCCAACTCTCACATCCATACATGACCACAGGAAAAACCATAGCCTTGACTAGCTGGGCCATTGTTGGCAAAGTAATGTCTCTGTTTTTTAATATATTATCTAGGTTGGTCATAACTTTCCTTCCAAGGAGTAAGCGTCTTTTAACTTCATGGCTGCAATCACCATCTGAAGTGATTTTGGAGTCCAAAAAAATAAAGTCTGACACTGTTTCTACTGTTTCACCATCTATCTGCCATGAAGTGATGGGAACGGATGCAATGATCTTGCTTTCTGAATGTTGAGGTTTAAACCAACTTTTTCACTCTCCTCTTTCACTTTCATCAAGAGGCATTATCGTTCCTCTGCATTTTCTGCCATAAGGGTGGTGTCATCTGCATATCTGAGGTTATCGACATTTCTCCTGGCAATCTTGATTCCAGCTTGTGTTTCTTCCAGTCCAGCGTTTTTCATGATGTCCTCTGCATATATGTTAAATAAGCAGAGTGACAATATACAGCTTTGATATCCTTCTTTTCCTATTTGGAACCAGTCTGTGGTTCCATGTCCAGTTCTAACTGTTGCTTCCTGACCTGCATACAAATTTCTCAAGAGGCAGGTCAGGTGGTCTGGTATTCCCATCTCTTTCAGAATTTTACACAGTTTACTGTAATCCACACAGTCAAAGGTTTTGGCATAGTCAATAAAGCAGACACAGGTGTTTTTTCTGGAACTCTCTTGCTTTTTTGATAATCCAGCGGATGTTGTCAATTTGATCTCTGGTTCCTCTACCTTTTCTAAAACCAGCTTGAACATCTGGAAGTTCATGGTTCACATATTGCTGAAGCCTGGCTTGGATAATTTTGAGCATTACTTTATTAGCCTGTGAGATGACTGCAATTGTGTGGTAGTTTGAGCATTCTTTGGCATTGCCTTTCTTTGGGATTGGAATGAAAACTGACCTTTTCCTGTCCTGTGGCCACTGCTGAGTTTTCCCAATTTGCTGGCATATTGAGTGCAGCACTTTTACAGCATCATCTTTCAGGATTTGAATTAGCTCAACTGGAATTCCGTCATGTCCACTAGCTTTGTTCGTAGTGATGCTTTCTAAGACCATTTAACTTCACATTCCAGGATGTCTGGCTCTAGGTGAGTGATCACACCGCCGTGATTATCTGGGTCATGAAGCTTTTCTTTGTACAGTTCTTCTGTGTATTCTTGCCACCTCTTCTTAATATCTTCTGCTTCTGTTGGGTCCATAATATTTCTTTCCTTTATCGAGCCCATATTTGCATGAAATGTTCCCTTGGTATCTCTAATTTTCTCGAAGAGATTTCTAGTCTTTCCCATTTTTTCCCCTCCATTTCTTTGCATTGATTGCTGATGAAGGCTTTCTTATCTCTCCTTGCTATTCTTTGGAAGTCTGCATTCAGATACTTATATCTTTCCTTTTCTCCATTGCTTTTACCTTCTCTTATTTTCACAGCTATTTGTAAGGCCTCCTCATACAGCCATTTTGCATTTTTTGTATTTCTCTTCCATGGGGATGGTCTTGATCCCTGTCTACTGTACAATGCCATGAACCTGCGTCCATAGTTCATCAGGCACTCTATCTATCATATCTAGCCCCTTAAATCTATTTCTCACTTCCACTGTATAATCATAAGGGATTTGATTTAGGTCATACATGAATGGTCTAGTGATTTTCCCTCCTTTCTTCAATTTAAGTCTGAATTTGGCACTAAGGTTTTCATGATCTTAGCCACAGTCAGCTCCCAGTCTTGTTTTTGCTGACTGTATAGAGCTTCTCCATCTTTGGCTGCAAAAAATAAAACTAATATGATTTCAGTGTTGACCTACTAGTGATGTCCATGTGTAAAGTCTTCTCTTGTGTTGTTGGGAAACGGTGTTTGCAATGACCAGTGTGTTCTATTGGCAAACTCTTTTAGCCTTTGCCCTCCTTTATTCTGTACTCCAAGGCCAAATTTGCCTATGACTCCAGGTGTTTCTTGACTTCCTACTTTTGCATTCCAGTCTCCTATAATGAAAAGGACATCTGTTTTGTTGGTGTTAGTTCTAAAAGGTCTTGTAAGTCTTCATAGAACCATTCAACTTCAGCTTCTTCAGCATTACTGGTTGCACCATAGGCTTGGATTACTGTGATATTGAATGGTTTGCCTTGGAAATGAACAGAGATCATTTTGTCATTTTTGAGATTTCATCCAAGTACTGCATTTTGGACTCTTTGGTTAACCATGATGGCTACTCCATTTCTTCTAGGGATTCCTACCCACAGTAGTAGATATAATGGTCATCTGAGTTAAATTCACCCATTCCAGTCCATTTTAGCTCGCTGATTCCTAGAATGTTGACGTTCACTCTTGCCATCTCCTGTTTGACTACTTCCAATTTGCCTTGACTCATTGCCTTGACCTAACATTCCACGTTCTTATGTAATATTGCTCTTTACAGCATCAGACCTTGCTTCTATCACCAGTGACATCCACAACTGGGTATTGTTTTTGCTTTGGCTCCATCCCTTTATTCTTTCTGGAGTTATTTCTCCACTGATCTCTAGTAACATATTGGGCACCTATATACCTGGGGAATTCCTCTTCCAGTATCCTATCATTTTGCCTTTTCATACTGTTCATGGGGTTCTCAAGGCAAGAATACTGAAGTGGTTTGGCATTCCCTTCTCCAGTGGACCACATTCTGTCAGATCTCTCCATCATGAGAGATGGCTTGGCTTCGTTTCATTGAGTTAGACAAGGCTGTGCTCCTTGTGATCCAATTGGCTAGATTTCTGTGATTATGTTTCAGTGGGTCTGCACTCTGAGCCCTCTTGCAACACTTACCATCTTACTTGGGTTTCTCTTAACTTGGACGTGGGGTATTTCTTCACAGCTGCTCCAACAAAGCACAGCCACCACTCCTTACCTTGGACGAGGGGTATCTCCTCACAGCCACCCCTCATCATCTTGAACTTGGAGTAGCTCCTCTCGGCCCTTCCACATTGTTAACCTCCTACAAAAGTGATGTATTTGTTCAATTGGTGAACTGAGGTTGACATATCATTATCACCCAAAGTCCAGAGTTTACATTAGACTTCACTCTTGTTGATGTACAACATATGGGTCGACAAATGTACAATGACATGTATCTATCATTGTAGTACCACCCAGATAATTTCACTGTTCTAAATGTCCTCTGTGCTCCACCTATTTATCTCTCCCAACACTTGAATCCTTGGCAACTACTGAACATTTTACTGTCTCCAGAGTTTTTGTTTTTTTTTTGTTTTGTTTTTTTTCCCCAAAATATCTATAATGGGCATTGTACAGTACATAACCTTTTAACATCGGTTTCTTTTTTAAAGAATATTCATGTAAGATTTATTCTTGTTATTTTATGCCTTGGCAGCTTATTACTTTTAGTGCGGAATAATATTCATTTGTCTGGATATACCATATTAACAATTTACTGAGCATTGCCCCCCCAACCAGAACCAGACCCAGTTTCCCCCTCAGTCAGTCTCTCCCACTAGATGGTTCCATAAGCCTCTTATTATTCTCCATCAGAGGGCAGACAGACTTAAAACCACAATCACAGAAAGCTAGCCAATCTAATCACATGGACCACAGCCTTGTCTAACTCAATGAAACTATGAGCCATGCCATGTAGGGCCATCCAAGACAGATGGGTCATGGTGGAGAGTTTGGACAAAATGTGGCCCACTAGAGAAGGGAATGGCAAACCACTTCAGTGTTCTTGCCTTGAGAACCCCATGAGCAGTATGAAAAGGCAAAAAGATAGAAAGATGAACTCCTCAGGTCAGTAGGTGCCCAATATGCTGTTGTAGATCAATGGAGAAATAACTCCAGAAAGACAAAAGAGATGAAGCCAAACCAAAAACAATGCCCACTTGTGGATGTGACTCCTGATGGAAGCAAGGTCCGATGCTGCAAAGAGCAATATTGCATAGGAACCTGGAATATTAGGTCCATGAATCAAGGCAAATTGAAAGTGATCAAACAGGAGATGGCAAGTGTGAACATTGACATTTTAGAAATCAGTGAACTAAAATGGACTGGAATGGGTGAATTTAATTCAGATGACCATTATATCTACTACTGTGGGCAAGAACCCCTTAGAAGAAATGGAGTAGAAATCATAGTCAACAAAAGAGTCCAGAATACAGTACTTGGATGCAATCTCAAAAATAACAGAATGATCTCTTATTCATTTCCAAGACAAACCATTCAATATCATGGTAATCCAAGTCTATGCCCTGATCAGTAACACTGAAGAAACTGAGCTGAATGGTTCTACGAAGACCTACAAAACCTTCTAGAACTATCACCCCAAAAAGATGTCTTTTTCATTACAGAGGACTGGAATGCAAAAGTAGGAAGTCAAGAAACATCTGGAGTAACAGGCAAATTTGGCCTTGGAACACAGATTGAAGCAGGGCAAAGACTAATATAGTTTTGCCAAGAGAACACACTGGTCATAGCAAACACCCTCTTTCAAAAACACAAGAGACGAATCTACACATGGAAATTACCTGATGGCCAACAGCAAAATCATATTGATTATATTCTTTGCAGCCAAAGATAGAGAGCTCTATATAGTCAGAAAGAAAAGAACAGGAGCTGAATGTGGCTCAGACCATGAACTCCTTATTTCCAAATTCAGACTTAAATTGAAGAAAAGAGGGAAAACCACTTGACCATTCAGGTGTGACTTAAATCAGGTCCCTAACAATTATACAGTAGATGTGAGAAATAAATTTAAGGACTAGATCTGATAGACAGAGTGCTTGATGAACTATGGATGGAGGTTCACGACATTGTACAGGAGACAGGGAGCAAGACCATCCCCAAGCAAAAGAAATGCAAAAAAGCAAAATGTCTGTCTGAAGAGGCTTTACAAATAGCTGTGAAAATAATGGAAGTCAAAAGCAAAGGAGAAAAGGAAATGCATGCCCATTTCAACGCAGAGTTCCAAAGAATAGCAAGGAGAGATAAGAAAGCCTTCCTCAACAATCAATAGAGGAAAGAAATAGAGGAAAACAATAGAGTGGGAAAAACAAGCACTCTCTTGAAGAAAATTAGAGATACCAAACATTTCATGCAACGATGGGCTCAATGAAGGACATAAATACTATGGACCTAACAGAATCAGAAGACATTAAGAAGTGGCAAAAATACACAAAAGAACTGTATAAGAAAGACCTTCACGACCCAGATAATCACGATGGTGTGATCACCCACACACACCTATAGTCAGACATCCTGGAATATGATGTCAAGTGGGCCTAAGGAAACATCACTCTGAACAAAGCTAGTGGAAGTGACGGAATTCCAGTTGAGCTATTTCAAATCCTGAAAGATGATACTGTGAAAGTGCTGTACTCAATATGCCAGCAAATTTAGAAAACTCAGCAGTGACCACAGGACTGGAAAAATCAGTTTTCATTCCAATCCCAAAGATAGTCAGGGCCAAACAATGCTCAAACTATTGAACAGTTGCACTCATCTCACACACTAGAAAAATAATGCTCAAAATTCTCCAAGCCAAGCTTCAGCAATATGGGAATTGTGAACTTCTAGAATATCAAGCTGATTTTAGAATAGGCAGAGGAACAAGAAATCAAATTCCCAACATCCTCTGGATCACCAAAAAAGGAAAGAGTTCCAGAAGAACATCTATTTCTGCTTTATTGACTATACAAAAACCTTAGAATTTAGGTCACAGTAAACTGTGGAAAATTATTCAAGAGATAGGAATACCAGACCGCCTGACGTGCCTCTTGAGAAATCTGTATTAAGATTAGGAAAAAACAGTTAGAACTGGCATGGAATAACAGACTGATTCCTAATAGGAAATGGAGTACGTCATGGTTGTGTTTTGTCATCTTGCTTATTTAACATATACACAGAGTACATCATGAGAGACGCTGGGCTGGTGGAAGCACAAGCTGGAATCAAGATTGACGGGAGAAATATCAATAACTTCAGATATGTAGATTACATCGCCCTTATGGCAAAAAGTGAGGAAGAACTAGAGCTTCTTGATGAAAGTGAAAGAGGAGAGAGGAAAAGTTGGCTTAAAGCTCAACATTTAGAAAACAAAGATCATGGCATCTGCTCCCATCACTTCATGGTGAATAGATGGAGAAACAGTGGAAACAGTGTCAAACTTTATTTTTCTGGGCTCCAAAATCACTGCAGATGGTGCCTGTAGCCGTGAAATTAAAAGATGCTTACTCCTTGGGAGAAAAGCTATTACTAACCTAGATAGCATATTAAAAAGCAGAGACATTACTTTGCCAACAGTTTTGTCTAATCAAGGCTATGGTTTTTCTAGTAGTCATGTATGGATGTAAGAGTTGGACTGTGAAGGAAGCTGAGCACCGAAGAATTGATAGTTTTGAACTGTGATGCTGGAGAAGACTCTTGAGAGCCCTTTGGACTGCAAGGAGATCTAACCAGACCACCTAAAAGGAGATCAGTCCTGAATATTTATTGGAATGACTGATGTTCATCCTGAAACTCCAATACTTTGGCCACCTGATGTGAAGAACTGACTCATTTGAAAATACCCTGATACCACGAAAGACTGAAGGCAGGAGGAGAAGGGGACAACAGAGGATGAGATGGTTGGATGGCATCACCAGCTCAATGGACATTAGTTTGAGTAAACTCTGGAAATTAGTGCTGGACAGGGAGGTCTCGCATGCTGCTGTCTTTGGGATCACAGAGTCAGACACGATTTAGCAACTGAATTGAACTTAACTAAACTGACCAGTTTATCTGTTCACCCACTGTTGGACATCTTGATTGCTTCTAAGCTTTAACAGTCAAGACTAAAACTGCTATAAATACCAGTTAATAGTTTTATGTGGATTTAAACCTTCAAGTCCATTGGGTAAATGTTAAGTGGTGTGATTTGCTCTACTGGAATTCATAATTCCTGTCCATAATGCACATTCTGCTATTTTAAATCATAAAATCCTCCCAATTATTTCATTATTTGTTTAATCTACTGATGTGTTAATATTCACTTACATCAGCTGCTTATCTCTATCCTTCTAGGATGTATAAATATATCACACTTAATTTGGGTCATCAATTTTACAGTTACAAGATGTCAATGTAGAAGAAAATATTAAAACATACAATTCATGGGAAAAATTACACCCCTCCAAATTCAGAAGGAAATGAATTAGGAACACATATTTTACCAAAAGAATATCACTGTAAGTATAAATCCAATAGTCAAGGCCTTCCTATATTCTAATAAATACTTCAGAAGTGGAATTTTGTCTCCATATTCTGTAACTGTTATAAAGATCAATATAAAACATGGTATGAATTGAAAGTATAATGCCAATAAATTGAAGGGAGATTGTCTAGATTATACCCTGTCCATTATATTATTATGATTCTATATTATTTGAATATGTTACTTTCTGCTGAGTCAGGAAGTACCAGGGTCCAGCCCCGGTAGGATCCAGGGTATCCGAAGCAGGGATGGAGTTGGTGATTAGGAAAGAATTTAATTAGAGATATAAAGAGAGATTAGGAAAGAATAGTGTAGTGAAGAAAATAGAGGAGAAAAAGAGGCTATATTCCTTGGTTTGTATAGAAAACCAGTAAAGCCCTGAGACAAGGGACTTGCACCATCTAAGTAGGCAGCAGGCTCCCGCTTGAATAGCAGAGGGTGCCCCACCTTGGGCTCCCTCTCGCGTGGTCTTAGAAGCCCAGGCAATTAAGTAGACACGACGAGCCTCTATGCTCCAGATGGGAATTCAGCCTAAAAAGGAGAAAAAGAAAAGAAGACACGGGGAGAGCCAGATTTCTGAGAAACTGGTCTGTCTCTTTATTTTCCAGGAAATCTTTTATACTTTAAGTTGTACATAGAGATCAGTGGATAATACAAAATCATGCAGGGTCAGCAGCCCTGACCCTTATTGAGACCAGGCTTTCTCTCTGCATACCTAGCTGTATACACAGGTCTTAGGTGATTTACATCATCTTCTGGCCAGGAGGCCTATTAGCATTTTATGGCCCTTTTCTGATAAGTGTCCACCAACCAGAAAACTTATTTGCCCTAAAAGTGTTGTTCTTACTAAAGTCTGGTGCCACTCCCAGAAAGCACTAATTAAGGTTACATTCTTACATAGCAAGGACACAACAATTTATAACAAAGAAAGAGGAGTACAGTAATTTACAACAAACAGAAAATTCATTAACTCAAAAGTCTAGTATTGCTAACATCAAAACTACTATACTCCTTTTTCTATATCCCAATTACATTGATTAATATCCTCCAGGTGCCTAAAAGATAAAAGATATGGAGGCCTGGGGGCAATCATTAACTCAACAATGAAACCCTTCACCAATATAATTCTTAGCTCTTTTAAAAGGGCTCTATATCTTTAAGATATTTTAAGCTTCCCATGCCTCTTGCAGTTGCGGGGGCTGTAAACAATCACATGTGTAGCTGTAAAAGTCTGGGTAAACCTGTCAGGCAAGTTAGAGAGCCATCAGAGGGGTTTAAGCTGAGACACTCCCTTTATAAGCAGGAGACGATTAACTGGAGCTCTAAGTTAACATTTTCCAAGAAAGGTGGCGGGGGATAGCCTCCCGTTAGTGTCAGAAGAGTTGGTGACAGCCATAATACAATAAAACAGACAGATTCTGGTTTTGGGGTAGATGCTCGATAAGGCCCGGGGGGTTTCCTTGAGGCCTGATCTCGCCTTTGCCTATCAGACCTCTTCCTCATGACCTTTACCACGGGCGGGATTCCCCATGCTGGCTCCTGGCAAGGAAGAACAACTCAGCTGAAGGTCTATAATAAGACAGATGTGATCAAAACGTCTAATAAACAGAACAATTTGAAAGAGGGTAAAGCTGCCAGACTGTGAATATAAGTATTTAAGTGCAACTGTACATAGCAAAGACCATAAGTCAAAATGTAAAAGGGCATGGAAAACATTAGGTTAAAACCATTGTGATATAAGTCAGTCAAGAGACACAGAGACACAGCAATGCAAAACACCTAAGGCAGTGAAACATACATTCCGATATATGGGTGCTTGCCGGGGTCCAGCCCCGGTGAATCCAGGGTAATTCAAAGTGGGGACGGAGTTGGTGATTAAAGAGAGATTAATTAGAAATTTAAAGAGAGATTAGGGAAGAATAATGTAGTGAAAAAATAGAGGAGAAAAGAGACTGATATTCCTCGGTTTACACGGAAAGCTAATAAAGTCTCAAGACAAGAAACTTGCACTTTCTACGTTAGGCCACAGGCACCTGCTTGAATAGCGGAGGGTGCCCCGCCTTGGGCTCCCTCTCGCGTGGGTCTTAAAAGCCTGGGGAAATAAGTAGACACAGAGAGCCTCTGTGTTTCAAGGAATCAGCCTGAAAAAGAGAGGGAGGGAGAGGGAGAAAGAAAGAGAGAGAGAGAGTTGACATGGGGGAGGCCAAGCTTGTGCAAAAACCCCATAAGTTTATTTTCAAAAGGTGCTTATATACCCTAAGTTTTACATAGTGGAAAATACAGAATCATGCAGGGGCAGCAGTCCTGACCCTTAGTGATACAAGGCTTTCTTCCTGCATATCTTTCTGTATACAAAAGGTCTCAGGTGATTTACATTATCTTCTAGCCAAGAGGCCTGTTAACACTTTATGGTTCTCTTCCTTAATGAATGTTAATCTCATTTCCCCTGAAGTGTTTTTCTTTAATCTGCATCACCCTTAAAGCAGTAAATAAAGTTACATCCCTGTAGAACAAAGGCGCAGTGGGTTATAACAAAGAAGGTGAAGTGAAGTGAACTCGCTCAGTCGTGTCCGACTCTTTGCGACCCCATGGATTGTAGCCTACCAGGCTCCTCCCTCCAAGGGATTCTCCCTCCATGGGATTTTCCAGGCAAGAGTACTGGAGTGGGTTGTCATTTCCTTCTCCAGGGGATCTTCCTGACCCAGGGACTGAACCCGGATCTCCCACATTCCAGGCAAACGTTTAACCTCTGAGCCATCAGGGAAACCCCAGCAAAGAAGGTACTTAACTCAAAGATCTATGTTGCTAATTGTTTTTTCTATATACTAACTATATCAACAAATAAAAGATATGAAAATTTGACAGCAAGTATTGTCTTAACAATGAAACCCTTAATCTGTCCTATTCTAATGATTTTGACTCCTTGGAAGCCCCTACATTCCTAGGATGTTATAAGCTTCCTGTGCCTCTCGCAATTGGGAAGCTGTGAGCAATCACATGTGCAGTTGTAAAAGGTCAGGACAGACCTGTTAGGCAACTTAGAAAGCTACCAGAGGGATTTGAGCTGAGACACTCCTTTTATAGGCAAGAGACTGTTAGCTGGAGCTAGACTGTTATCTGGAGCTCTAAGTTACCTTTTTCCAGAAAAAGGTGGTGGGGGATAGCCCCCTGTTAATGTCAGAGGAGTTTGTGAAAGGCATAATATAGTAAAGCAGACAGATTTTGGTTCTGGGGGTAGATGCTCGAGAAAATCCGGGGGGGTCCCTGAGGCCTGATCCCACATTTGTGTTTTGTCAGGCCCCCTTCCTCATGACTTTTGCCATGGGCGGGATTCCCCATGCTGGCTCCTGGCAGGTGCTGTGGCATCTTCTACATAAAAATGACTGAACAATAATCATTGCTTGTATTTACAGTGTTTATTTCCTAAAGGAAATAAATACTACTTCTGTATGATAGGATTATATAAACACTACAGGAATACCAGACCACCTGACCTGCCTCTTGAGAAACCTGTATGCAGGTCAGGAAGCAACAGTTATAACTGGACATGAAACAACAGCCTGGTTCCAAATGGGAAAAGGAGTATGTCCAGGCTGTATATTGCCACCCTATTTATTTAGCTTATATGTAGAGTACATCATGAGAAATGCTGGGCTGGAAGAAGCAAAACCTGGAATCAACATTGCCAGGAGAAATATTAATAACCTCAGATATACAGATGACACCACCCTTATGGCAGAAAGTGAAAAGGAATGAAAAAGCATCTTGATGAAAGTGAAAGAGGAGAGTGAAAAAGTTGGCTTAAAGCTCAACATGCAGAAAACTAAAATCATAGCATCTGGTCCCATCACTTCATGGGAAATAGATGGGAAAACAATGGAAAGAGTGTCAGGCTTTATTTTGGGGGTCTTCAAAATCACTGCAGATGGTGATTGCAGTCATGAAATTAAAAGATGCTTACTCCTTGGAAGGAAAGTTATGACCAACCTAAATAGCATATTGAAAAGCAGAGATATTACTTTGCCAACAAAGTCTGTCTAGTCAAGACTATGGTTTTTCAGTGGTCATATATGGATGTGAGTGGACTGTGAAGAAACCTGAGCGCTGAAAAATTGATGCTTTTGAACTGTGGTGTTGGAGGAGACTCTTGAGAGTCCCTTGGACTGCAAGGAGATCCAACCAGTCTATCCCAAAGGAGATCAGTCCTGAGTGTTCATTGGAAGGACTGATGATGATGCTGAAACTCCAATACTTTGTTCACTTCATGCAAAGATTTGACTCATTGGAAAAAACTCTGATGCTGGGAGGGATTGGGGGCAGGAGGAGAAGGGGACGACAGAGGATAAGATGGCTAGATGGCATCACCGACTCGATGCACATGAGTTTGGGTGAAGTTCGGGAGTTAGTGATGGACAGGGGGTCCTGGTGTGCTGTGATTCATGTGGTCAGAAGGAGTCAGACACGACTGAGTGACTGAACTGAACTAAACTTACAGTAAAATATAATATTTTCTGGGGACTTCTATGTCAATATAAACTCGAATAAAAATATGAAAATTTTCATATTTATCTTCCATTTATCTTTTGTCACCTGTGATCAGTTTCTTGCCCCTTTACATTCTCACGGCATTTTTTCACTTCTGTATTCCTTAGTGTGTAGATCAGAGAGTTGATCAAAGGTGTTTCAACTGTATAAAACACAGCTATCATCTTATCCATGGCGAAGATGGTTGCAGTGTGTGGGTATATACATATGCAAGGACAAAAGAACAAGATGACCACGATGATGTGAGAGATGCAGATGGATAGGGCTTTCTTCCTCCCCTCAGCACTGTGGATGATAGCATAGGAGAACATCAGCGTGACAAAACTCACTGTTCAGATTGCCCCACTATTGGACACCAAGAGTAGGTTGGTCACATAGGTGTGTGTACATGCAAGTTTCAACAAAGACTGCAAGTTACAGTTGTTGAACTGTGGTGTTGGAGGAGACTCTTGAGAGTCCCTTGGACTGCAAAGAGATCCATCCAGTCCATCATAAAGGAGATCAGTCCTGAATATTGATTGGAAGGACTGATGTTGGAGCTGAAACTCCAATACTGTGGCCACCTGATGCAAACAGCTGACTCACTGGAAAAGACCCTGATGCTTGGAAAGATTGAAGGCAGGAGGAGAAGGGGACGACAGAGGATAAAGGGATGACAGAGGATGAGATAGTTGGAGGGCATCACTAACTCAATGGACATGTGTTTGGGTGGACTCCGAGAGTTGGTGATGGACAGGGAAGCCTGGTGTGCTGTGATTCATGGAGTCACAGAGTCGGACATGACTGAGCGACTGAACTGGACATATGATATTGTACATTATGCTTAAAGAAAGACTATTTTAACTGTGTTTAATTAAAAAAAAAGAAAGATGTAAAAACTTCTTTAGTGGGCTCTAATTGGTTATACCTGACAAGAGTATTTTTTTTTCTTGAATAACTGAATCTTGAATTTCCTCTGAGAAAATATCAATACAACTTCTTAATTTTTCACTATACAAGCTTTAAGTGATATCATTTCACAAAGTTTGGAATATGATTCTCACTAGCTTGTTTAGAAACATTTCCCTCAAGCTGCAATGTTTGTGTTGGAAATCTAGAGTATTAAGTTTTATTTTTCCCCCCAAAAATCAATTTTTTCCCTAAAAGAGTTTGAGTGTACAGATCTGGAACTTCTGACCATCAACAGTTGGAGAAAGTCAACATGAAAGCAGAGCTAAGAGAAAAATCAATTATATAATAACTTTCATCTGTAGAATTTACCTATGTCCAAATTATTTTACTGTTTTCCATTTCATACATTTGTTTTTATATTTATTTAAATAATATCATAAATGCTTGCAAGCTTCCCAACCATCTTAAGAATTAAAATGCTAATAGTAATTAAATCTATTCCTGACTACATTCCTACCTATTCCTGCTTCACTCTAAAGGAAACCGATACTCTAATGTTTCTAGAGATCAATTTTAAACAAAAATGAAAAGTAGAGTGAGTTCCTTTGTAACACCCCCAGGAGCCCCTATTATTAATATTTAGATTAAAGTTATATATGTTTTAAAATAATCTATGAATTTATATCGATACATCATTATCACCTAAGGTCCATCATTTACAGTACCATTCACTCTTGGTGTTGCACAGAAACATAATGACACTTAACCAACTTTATAATATCATAGAATAATTCACTATCCTAAATATTCTCTGTACTCCTAATTATGCCCTCTTATTTTCTTCTAACCCCTGCCAATCACTGATCTTTTTTACTGGACTCATGGGTTTCTCTGTGCTATATAACACAGTTTGATTCATATAGTACCTTGACTTTCAAATTGGTTTCTTTCATTTAGCAATAGGCATTTATGGTTTCTTCATGATTTTTGTGGTTTGATAGTTCATTTCTCTTTATTACTGATATTTCTCTTTATTACTGATATTCTATTTATTACTAATATTCCAAGGCATGGGGGTTTCACATTTACTTTATCCAGTCATCTA
Organism: Capricornis sumatraensis; assembly: GCF_032405125.1. Taxonomy (NCBI): domain Eukaryota; kingdom Metazoa; phylum Chordata; class Mammalia; order Artiodactyla; family Bovidae; genus Capricornis; species Capricornis sumatraensis. The sequence continues at coordinate 3,133,026 of NC_091084.1, forward strand.
CTGAACAACATCTAGTATATTTTTCATACAGGCCTAAGTTTTTAAGCCGTTTGGATGATACCTTTCTGGATCACATGGTAAATCTATGTTTAGTTTTGTAAGAAAGGGCCGAACTATCTTCAGAGTGACTGTACCATTTGCATTCCCACTGTAGTGAATGATTTTTCCCATGTTCTCAACACCTTCACCAAAATTTGATACTGTTAGTGTTTTCAATGCAGTCAATTTATAAAGTGTGTTTGTGGTATCTCATGATTTTATTTGCAATTCCCTAATAACATATGATGTTGAGAATCTTTTTTGCATACTTGTTATCCATCAGTATATCTTCTTTGGTGATATATCTGTTCAGATCATTGTCCACTAAAAAAAAAATCAGATTCCTTGTTTTCTTATTGTTGGACTTCAGTGTTCTTTGTACATGTTGGATATGAATCATTTTGTCAGATATGTGTTTTTATAAATAATACCTCTCAGTCTGTAGCTAGTACTTTCATTGTTCATAATTAGATCTCTAAAAGAGAAGACTTGTATAATTTTAATGAGGTTCATCTTAACACTTTATTTTTTTTTTTAATTTTTGGTGTAAACATAACGTTTGAAAATGTACTTTCTTTTTTCATGTACTACTTTAGGTTCATAGCAAGTTTGAGTAGAAAATACAGAGATTCTCCATACCATCCACCTTTCCACTCCTCATGCATGCAATATTTCTTTGTATCAACACCCTGAACTAGACTGGTACATTTCTTGGAATCATTGAACCTGACACATCATTGACACATCATAATAATCCAAATTCCATGGGTTATGTTTGGTCTCACTGCTAGTGTAGTACATTCTATGGGTTTTGATCTATGTAAAATGACAGGTATTTATTATTACAGTGAAGGGAAAGTTGCTTAGTCATGTCTGACTCTTTGTGACCCCATGGACCATACAGTCCATGGAATTTTCCAGGCCAGAATACTGGAGTAGGTAGCCGTTCCCTTCTCCAGGGGATCTTCCCAACCCAGGGATCAAACCCTGGTCTCCCGCATTGCAGGCAGAGTCTTTATCAGATGAGCCATAAGGGGAGCCCATTATTACAGAATAGTACAGTACTTTCAGTGCCTTAAATAATCTCTGTGTTCTGTCTACTCATCTTGCTTGTGAAAGTTAATGAAGGGAAACCTCATTAAAATGGTGTCAGTAAATCAAAAGAGGGAGGTCTCAGGCACATTCAGTTAGCAAGGATCTCAGCTGAAAGAGATACACTGCAACTCGGGCAGGATGTGAAACTCCTGTCATCATCTGAAGGATGAAAGAGTTTCTCTTTGACTGACAATAGGTTGGCCACAAGAGACTGTGACAACTCAGGTAAAGAAAGTCACTTTTGTTCAAGCTCCCAGTTTCCTCCAGTGCACTTTTTGTTTATAACAGCTTCTCCTAACTTCCTCTTCACGATAAGAGAATTTCCTCTCCTTTGCTTTACCAGATTTATATGTGATTCATCCCAGTTACTCATCCTTGTTCCTGAATAAATCTCTTTTACTGGTAAAAATAACTGGCTGTATTATTATCTAGATTAACTCTTCCCTCTCTCCAACCCCTGCCAACCACTGATCACTGTATTTTTCTCTCTTTCTCTTTTATTTTTTTTAATGTCTTTTACAGAATTTTACATAGCTGGAGCCACATAGTAAGTAACCTTTTCAGATTAGCTTCTTTTATTTCAGTATTACGCATTTAAAATTACTTTGTGTCTTTTCATGGCTAGATAGTGGGATTTTGTGCTCAAAAATATTCCATTGTGGATATTTCACAGTTTATTCACCTTTTCACATATTGAAGACTATCTTGATTGATTCCAATATTGTGGATATTGTGCAGTTTATTCACCTTTTCATATACTGAAGAATATCTTGGTTTATCATTGGTAAATATGAGTTAAAGCTACAGTAAATATTTGTGTGCAGGTTGTTGTGTAGACATAAATTGTCAGCTCCTTTGGGTAAATACCGTGCTGTGTGATTGTTGGGTTTTATAGAAAGACTAGGTTAGTTGTGTAAAATGACACAAAAGTGTCTTTCATGTGTATCCCACTAAGTAGTATATGAGAGTTCCTGTTGCTCTGCATCCTTGTGAGTAGTTAATGTTGTCAGCAATTTGGATTTGACTTTTTATTGGTGTATAAGTGGCATCTTATTGTTGTTTTAATTTTGATTCTTTAATGGCATTTAACACTGATTGTCTTTTATAACTTGTCATCTGTATATAATTTTATATTTTGGTACTTTATTTTTTGAGGAAGATAATTTTTAAGGATATTTATTTATTTTATATGATTTTTATTGTAATAAGAGCACTTAACATGAGACACACCCTCTTAACACACTTGAAGTTACACCACACAGTTTGTTAACTATAATCACAATGATTTGCACTGTTTCTGGAACTTACTCATCTTGCATAATTAAAACTTTGCCCTTGGCAACCACCATTCTATTGTCTGTTTCTATCAGTTTGGCTATTGTGATAAGGAATTTGCCCTTCTATGTCTGGCTTATTTCACTTGGCTTAATGTCCTCCAAGTTCATCAAATTTGCTGCATATGGAAAAATTTCCTTATTTTTAAAGACTGTTTAATAGTCCATTGTGTATAAATGTCACATTTTTGTTATCATTTCTTCTTTCAATATACAGATTGTTTTCATATCTTGGCTGTTGTGAACAATGCTACAATAAAGATGAGTGTATAGATATCTCTTTGCATTCCTGATATTAATCCATTTGAAGACATAGACTCAGAATTGGAAAGTTGAACCTTATGGTAATTATGTTTTTCAGTATTGTGAGGAACTGCCATTTTGTGTTTCCTAGGGGTTGCATTATTTTAAATTGCTCCCAGCAGTTCACACAGGTTCTGATTTCTCCACATATGTCCCAACATTTGTTAGCTTGATTATTTTGATAAGCCCATTTTCCTTGGTGTGAGGTGATATCTCACTGTGGGTTTTGATTGAATTTCCCTGATGATTAGTAATGTTGCATATTCATGTACCAGTTGACAATTTGTATGTCTTCCTTGAAGAAATGTCTATTCAAGTCCTTTGTTCATTTATGAGTCATATTGTTAATTCTTTGTTGTTTAGTTGTAAGGTTTCTGGTACATTTATTGTAGTGTGGCCTTGCAAATAGTTTATCCCATTCATTCTTTTTTTTTTTTTTTACCATATCTACAGGTTGCTTTGTTGTGTTGTGTTTTGTGATGTTATCTCACTCGTCTAACTTTGATTTTGCTGTGTGTGCTTTTGTGTCATGAAGATTTTTACCTCTGTTTTCTTCTCTTTTTTTCTTCCAATTACAATTCTGAAATATTTAATCCATTCTGAATTGATTTTGTATGTGGAATAACACAAGGGTACAATTTATTTCATCTGATATAGTTTGTTATCCAGTTTCACAATGTTTTTCTCAAAGACACTCTCCTTTTCCCACTGTAGATTCTTAACTTCATTGTCAAAGAGCTGCTTATAGTTTATGCTTGGACTTTTGGGGTCCCCATTCTGTGCCATTGATATACATACTTGTGTTTATGCCAGCATCATGTTGCTTTAATTACTGTAGCTTGCTAATATATTTTGAATTGAAGAAGTATAGTGTCTCTGGCTTTATTTTTATTTCTCAGTACTTGTTTGACTAAATGGGGACATTTGTGAATTCACATGAATTTTAGAATTGCTTTTATTTACATGAAAAATGCCATTGAAATTTTGATAAGAGTTTTGTTGAATCTATATATCAATTTGAATAGTATAGATATTTTCAGTATATTAGTGTTTCAATCTGTGAACACAGGGTCCTTTTCATTTATCTTATCTGCTTTAATTTCTTTCATTAATTGTGTGTTGTTTTCAGTGTAATCATTTTTCACTTCATTTGATACTTTCATTTGTATTATTTCTATGCTATTATAATCAGTTTGTCTTATTTCATTTTCAAAAAAATGTGTTTATCAAACCAAGACAACTTATTTTTATGTTGATTTTGTAATTTGCCTTTTCATACTGTTCATAGGGTTCTCAAGGCAAGAGGAGAAGGGGACAACAGAGGATGAGATGGTTGGATGGCATCACTGACTCGATGGACATGAGTTTGAGTAAACTCCAGGAGTTGGCAGTGGACAGGGAGGCCTGGCGTATTGCAGTCTATGGGGTCACAAGGAGCCAGACATGATTGAGTGAGTGAACTGAAGTGAACTGTAGTTTGCAACTTGGCTGCATTCATTTATTAGCTCTGAGTTTTGTTGCCTTTTTTTTTTTTTTTTTTAACAGTGTCTTTTTGATTTTCTACATATGGGGTGATGTCATCTACAGACAGAAATAGTGTCACTACTTTTATGGTTTGGAAGCTTTTTATTTCTTACCTAACAGCTCTAACTTGTGGGACTTTTAGTACTTGATTGAATATAATTCATAAAAGTGGTAATCTTTGCTTTATTCCTGACCTTATAAGAAAAGCTTTCAGTTTTTCACCATTGAATGTGATGTTAGCTGTGGTTATTTTTAAAATTTTTAATACATGATTTTTACTATAGTGAGGGAAGTTCTTTCTATTCTTAATTTGTTAAGAGAGTTTTAATCACAATATCAATGTTGAATTTGTCAAATGATTTTTCTGTGTGTGATTCGATGATAATAAGATTTTCATTTTGTTAATGTGGTGTTTCACATTAGTTAATCTGCTTTTGATGAACCAATCTGGCATTTCAAGATTTAGTCCCATTTGGTCATATTTTATGATAATTTTCATGTGAAGTATATTCCTGGATCCCAAATTTCATTCTGGGTCAAAGGGCTAAGCATGTCTTCATCTTTCAGTATAACATATCTAAGAGTTAAGTCTAATGCTGATTATGAAAAATTTATCATTATTAATACTCAGCAAGCCTCAAGCTCAGTTGAATATAAAGTGACTGAGTGGAATATTGTCATCTAAATGTTTATAAATGTGGAAAATAATCTTTTTTTCACAAAAGCCCTCATTCAAATGAGAATTAGGGCACCACTTATTAAAACAGCAAAAGTATGACCAAAATACTGCTGTCATCAGTAAAGTTCAATTTTGTATGTTTATTAAAAATAATGTTCCATGGAGAACTTATAATAATAAGTATGTTATGATATAGAACAGCAAAAATAATGGTGTGTTCTCTATAAAAACATACTGAAAAACCCAATAAGAAGCACAATAAATAAAGCCACTTTTTCCGGTAGGTCAAAAAAATTATGTCAAACTTAGTGACAGGTGTCATAAGATGCTGAAGAAAATTTATTTTTCATAGCACATTATTATGAAAATTTTCTTTTTTATATACTTTCATTTATATTTTTAATTTATTATTATTATTATTATTATTATTTAATTTTACTTTACAATACTATATTGGTTTTGCCATACATTGACAAGAATCCACCACAGGTGTACATGAGTTCCCAATCCTGAATCCCCCTCCCACCCCCCTCCCCATATCATCTCTCTGGGTCATCCCAGTGCACCAGCCCCAAGCATCCGGTATCCTGTATCCTGTATTGAACCTAGACTGGCGATTCATTTCTTACATGATAGTATGCATGTTTCAATGCCATTCTCCCAAATCATCCCACCCTCTCCCTCTCCCTCAGAGTCCAAAAGTCTGTTCTTTACATCTGTGTCTCTTTTGCTGTCTCACATACAGGGTTATCATTACCATCATTCTAAATTCCATATATATGTGTTAGTATACTATATTGGTGTTTTTCTTTCTGGCTTACTTCACTCTGTATAATCGGCTCCAGTTTCATCCACTTCATTAGAACAGATTCAAATGTATTCTTTTTAATGGCTGAGTAAAAAACTGGAAAGAAATAAAAAGAACTACCTTTTAAAATATTTCCCTTAATAATAGTTTAAAAGATCCTTATGCTAGGAAAGGTTGAGGGCAAGAGGAAAAGGGGCGGCAGAAGATGAGGTGGTTTGATAGCATTACTGACTCAATGGACATGAGTTTGAGCAAACTCTGAAAGATAGTGAAAAACAGGTGTGCTGCAGTTCAGGGGGTTGTAAAGAGTCAGGGACAATTTAGTGATTGAACAACAACAATATTTGAAAATATGCCATAATTGTGTTACATTACAAGTAAAACTTTAAAAAGTAACATAAAACATTTCAAATCTTTTTTTTAGTGGAGTTTGTTATTTATATTGGCATGTTACTGATTAATAACAGCTGTCTTTAGATATGCATGATGGCGACAGTAAAATTCTTAGGAAAATATTAAGAACTATTAATAGGAATTTGAGTACCACAGTGAGTCAGCTATAGAGACCATTCTGGAACCGAGTGCTCTTTACTACATCAGACACCTGCACATTGCCATTAACTACAGATTAATCTGCACTATGGTTTTGCAGATATGCTTTTTTGTCACAACTCTTCAGCAAACAGAAATGAAAATTTAAGCATCTTTTAATTTCATGGCTGCAGTCACCATCTGCAGCCATGGAAGAAAAATTATGACCAACCTAGACAGCATATTAAAAAGCAGAGACATTACTTTGTCAACAAAGGTCCATCTAGTTAAGTCTATGGTTTTTCCAGTAGTCATGTATGGATGTGAGAATTGAGCTATAAAGAAAGCTGAGAGCCAAAGAATTGATGCTTTTGAACTGTGGTGTTGGAGAAGACTCTTGAGAGTCCCTTGGGCTGCAAAGAGATCCAACCAGTCCATCCTAAAGGAAATCAGTCCTGAATATTTATTAGAAGCACTAATGTTGAAGCTGAAACTCCAGTACTTTGGCCACCTGATGTGAAGAACTGACTCATTTGAAAAGACCCTGATGCTGAGAAAGATTGTAGGCAAGAGGAGAAGGGAACGACAGAAGATGAGATGGTTGGATGGCATGACCAATTCAATGGACACAAGTTTGAGTAAACTCCAGGAGTTGGTAATGGACAGGAAAGCCTGGTGTGCTATAGTCCATGGGGTCACAAAGGGTCAGATGCGGCTGAGTGACTGAACTGAACATAACTGAAGTATTGTAAAATGATAATCTGTATCTCTATCCATCTATGTATCCATATAGGAGTAGAAAAAGACTGAAGCATTTGTATAGTTCTAATGAGCTTCCAAAGAGTCTCAGTAGTAAAAACTCAGCCTGTAATGCAGGAGACGTGGGTTCATATCTGTGTCGTGAACATCCCCTGAAGGAGGGTATGGAAACCCACTCCAGTATTCTTTCCTGGAGAATCCCATGTAAAGAAAAGTTTGGCGGGCTACAGTCCATGGGATTGCACAGTTGGACCTAGCTGAAGCAATGTAACATGCATGCACACACAGATTTGTTGAGTAAATGAAAGAATTAGTGAAATTTTTCATAGATACATATCTATGGTTATTGGCACTATTACATACTTACTCATTATTATGAGAAACATATGTGTTTGCTAAGTCCTTTCAGTAGTATCCAACCCTTTGTGACCATATGGAACTGTAGCCTTCCAGGCTCCTCTGTACATGGGATTCTCCAGGCAACAATAGTCTGTTGCTGTTTCCTGCTCCAAGGGATCTTCAGAACCAAGGACTGAATTCAGGTCTCTTATGTTTCCTGCATTGGCAGGCATATTTTTTACCACCCGAGAAGACTTGTATCCTACTATATCCACAGCAAAATCATCATGTTCATGAAGCATTTCCTGAAACATTCAAATTGATATTATTTCTATTTGGTTGTTGCTTACACCACATGTCGGAGAAGGCAATGGCAACCCACTCCAGTACTCTTGCCTGGAAAATCCGATGGATGGAGGAGCCTGGAAGGCTGCAGTCCATGGGGTCGTTGAGGGTCGGACATGACTGAGCGACTTCACTTTCACTTTTCACTTTCATGCATTGGAGAAGGAAATGGCAACCCACTCCAGTGTTCTTGCCTGGAGAATCCCAGGGACGGGGGAGCCTGGTGGGCTGCCGTCTATGGGGTCACACAGAGTTGGACACGACTGAAGTGACTCAGCAGTACACCACATGTACCAATAGTATTACCCATTTCCATCAATGGTGTTGTGCAGGTTTTCATTCCCATCTTCTCATTGGAAATTCTAAAGTGCTTCTAAAAAATTCCCTAATCCTCTGATTCTACAAGTGCCTTTTATTTATTACATGTTCACTATGGCATTGATCAGATTTACTTTCTCTAAGTATTAACTACAACCAAGTTAATTCAAAACACCATTCTTACTGGTTTTGAGAAGAACTTATATAGAAGTTCAGACGTTCACCTGGAACCAAGATCTCTTTGATCTCACAGGAGGCTGAAGTTCAGACCTGCATGTGAAAAGATAGATGGAGTTTATCCAAGATTCATCACACATTTTCTGAAATCCACTGTCATGCAAGATTTTGACTATGAAATGCTTTTTTTCCTCCCCTTTCCCAGAGGGGTATTTAAGCATGAATGATGCAAAATATAGCAGGCTGGGGAAGGTTATTCCCTAAAGTACCCCTTCCCTTCCAATTAAGAGACATGAATCAGATGTGACAAAGAATCTAACCTTCAATATTTGTCATTAGATTATGGTGAAAAACTTTGCCTGTTCTTGCAATTCAAGATGCTCATTTGGGCTATAAATTACACCTATGGACTAGAAGTTTAAAAAAAAAGAGAGAGAGAGAGAGAGAGAGAGAGAGAGAGATTCTTCCAGTGTCAAGGTCTCAGTTTCTAATACCTTTGTCAAATAAATGAATTATGATCACTTAAAAAATGGCTGATTCTCAGTCTGAGACAGGGAATGTGTAAGATATACTGAAGCATTTGGTACTGCTGGAAAACACATAAGTGCTAACACACACACACGGACACACACACACACAGATTCACATATGCCTGAGGGACACAGGAGCCAAATCAAAGCACACCTAGTGGACATAGCTGGGGAAAAAAAAAGAGCAATAAAATAAATAAACTGAACAATCAGATAACTTAAACCATATTTTAAAAATCCCATGAGTTCATAATAACATAGATGGTTGAATAAATAAGTAAAAAATAGGAGAGAATAGACAAATCTCACATTAAAAATAATTCATAATAATTATGTAGATACTCAACTTTCAAAAAGTTATCTCCGTTTGTTTTTAATAGACTTTAAGTAGTGAATCTTTCTAAAAGACACAGTATAGAACAAGGGGGAAGATTAACTTTACAGAAAATGATACAAAGGTTACCTCAGCCAGGTGACCAAGATTAACATCAACAGTAGTAAATTATATTGAGAGTAGGTAGACACTGATATAATGTGGTGAAAATGGTGATTTACCTCTTCAGTCCTTCTCCTAATAACTCATAACCCAGTCTAATCATTACTAAAATATCAGACAGATTTCAATGGAGAACTTTGGTATAAAATATCTGATTGTATGTATGTGTGCTTAGTTGTGTCTGACTTTTTGTGAACACGTGAGTTGTAGTCTGTCAGACTCCTCTGTCCATGGGATTACTCAAACAAGAATACTGGAATGGGTTGCCATTTCCTCCTACAGGGCATCTTACCTACCCAGGGATCGAACTTATGTCCCCTGAGTTTCCTGCATTGGCAGGCAGGTTCTTTACTACTAAGTCACCTGGGAAGCCCAAAATGTCTGTTTCTCCTCAAAACAGTCAAGATCTTCAGAGATAAGAAAATCTAGAGAAAACATCACCGTTTGGAGAAGCTGAAGACAATATGACAACTAAAAAGTAATAATTCTGGAGAAGAAAAACAAAATTATTATTGGCTTGGCCAAAAATTTTGTTTGGATCTTTCCATAACATCATACAAGAAAATCTGAACGAACTTTTTGGTCAATCCAATAGTTTAAAAGTAAGTATTTGAATAAAGTCAGTATGGATTTTTAGTTAAAATTAATATATTAACATCATTGAATTAATTCTGACACATGTAACACATAATTTAAAATGATAATGAGGGGGGCAGTCCTAAGATGGTGGAGGAATAGGACAGGGAGACCACTTTCTCCCTCACAAATTCCTCAAAAGGACATTCCAACGCTGAGTAAATTCCACAAAACAACTTCTGAATGCTGGCAGAGGACAACAGGCACCCAGAAGAGCAGATCATTGTCTTCAAAAACGGGTAGGAAAAAATATAAAAGATGAAAAAAAAAAAGAGAGAGAGAGACAAAAGACATAGGGAGGGAGCTCTGTCCCAGGAAGGGAGTCTTAAAAAGAGAGAAGTTTCCAAACACCAGGAAACACTCTTGTTGCTGAGTCTGTGGCGAGCCTTGGAAGCACAGAGGGCAACATAACAGGGAGGAAAAATAAATAAATAATTAAAACCCACAGAGTACAAGCCCAACGGTAACTCCCCCAGCAGAGAAGCAGTGCAGACGCCTGCATCCGCCACTAGCAAGCGGGGGCTGGGCAGGGAGGCACGGGCTGCAGTGCTTTTTAAGAATTGGGCCGTAATGCCCTGAGTGTAACCAGAGAGAACTAACTTGGGCTAGCAAATCAGACTGTGGGATAGCTACCACACAAAAAGCTCTAACATAAGACACCACCAGGACCGTGCACAGAAAAAAGGATGGAACAGAATTAGCCGGCTGCAGACCATCCCTCTCTGGTGACAAGCAGCCAGAGCTGGAAGGGCCAGAAGGGGGCAATCACAGCCCCAGAGAGACACTGCCAAACTCCAAGCAAGAGAGACACTACCAAACTGCAAGCAAGCTTCTTCGCTACCTAAGACTTTTTGGGGTTCTGGACAGTCACCATCTGCCTAAGAAGGAGCACCAGTTGTACACCCAGAAAACTGAGCAGCAGGGATGGGAAAGGCGATAAATCACAGCGACTGCGCTCGTCAAACACCTGAGCTACCTGGACCTGGGAAGGGCACAAAATGCAGGACCAACCAAGTCTGCACCTCTGAGGACTACCTGAGTGCCTGAGCCTGAGCAGCTTAGACTGGAGAGGGGCATGCAGCCCAGGGCCGGCCTCAGACAGTTCCCGGTGGAGCAACCTAGAGCCTGAGTGGTGTGAACCGTGAGCGGGGGCAGGCCCAGCATGGCTGTGACAATGCGAACAGATGCCAGTGTTATTTGTTTGCAGCATCCCTCTCTCCCCACAGTGCGACTGAACAAGTGAGCCTAGAAAAAATGTGTCCACCACCGCCCCTCTTGTGTCAGGGTGGAAAACAGACACTGACGAGAGCAGCAAACAGAAGAAGCTAAAACAGAGGGAACCGCCTTGGAAGTGACAGGGGCAATAGATTAAAACCCTGTCGTTAGTACAGACTACATAAGAAGGGGCCTATAGATCTTGAGAAATATAAGCTGGACCAAGGAACTATCTGAAAATGAACTGACTCCACACTGCACACAACACCAGAGAAAGTCCCAGATATACCTTTACTATTTTTACGATCATTCTTTGTGTTTGTTTGTTTTTTCATCTTTTCTTTTTCTTCCTTTTTTTAACTTTTTTTTTAAATTTTTAAGCCCTATATTTCTCCTTTAATTTTTATTTGTATAACCTACTATTATTTTTCAAAAAAAAAAACACTATTTTTAAAGCAAATGCAATATTTATTTTTTTGTGGTTGTTGTTGCTGCTTTTTAATAATTCTTGTGATTTTTTTTCTTTCATCATCTTCTTTTCTTTAATATTGTATTTTTGAAGATCCAACCTCTACTCTAGATTTTTAATCTTTGCTTTTTGGTATGTGTTATCAATTTTGTACCTTTTAAACCCCAATCTTCAGTACCCATTTTTACTTGAGAGTGAGATTACTGGCTTTACTGCTCTCCCCTCCTTTGGACTCTCCTTTTTCTTCACCAGGTTGCCTCTGTCTCCTGCCTCCCCTTTCTCTTCTCTACCCAACTCTGTGAATCTCTGTGTGTTCCAGACAGTGGAGACCACTTAGGAAACTGGTTACTGGCTGGATCTGTCTCTCTCCTTTTCATTTCCCTTTTTTACCCTCCTGACCTCCTCTGTCTCCTTCCTCCCCCTCCTCTTCTCTGTATAATTCCGTGAACTTCTCTGAGCAGTCCAGACAGTGGAGCGCACATAAGGAAGAGATTACTGCCTAGCTTGCTCTCTCCTCTTTTGATCCCACCTCATCTCATTCCAGTCACCTCTAACTGCCCCCTCCCTCTTCTCTTCTCCATGTAACTCAGTGAACCTCTCTGGATGTCCCTCAAGGTGGAGAAACTTCATCTTTAATCTAGATGTTTTTATCATCAGTGCTGTATAGATGGAGAAGCCTTGAGGCTACTGTAAAAATAAAACTGAAAATGAGAAGCAGGAGGCTTAAGTCCAAAACCTGAGAACATCAGAGAACTCCTGACTCCAGGGAACAATAATCAATAGAATCTCGTCAAATGCCTCCATACCTACACTGAAACCAAGCACCATCCAAGGGCCAACAAGTTCCAGAGCAAGACGTACCACGCAAATTCTCCAGCAACAGAGGAACACACCACTGAGGTTCAATATACAGGCAGCTCAAAGTTACTCCAAAACCACTGACATCTCATAACTCATTACTGGACACTTCATTGCACTCCAGAGAGAAGAAATCCAGCTCCACCCACCAGAACTCCTACACAAGCTTCCCTAACCAAGAAACCTTGACAAGCCCCTGATACAACCCCTTGCAAAACGAGGAAACTCCATAATAAAGAGAACTCCACACACTGCCAGAATACAGAAAGGCCACCCCAAACACAGCAATATAAACAAGATGAAGAGACAGAGGAATACCCAGAAGGTAAAGGAACAGGAGAAATGCCCACCAAACCAAACAAAAGAGGAAGAGATAGGTAATCTGCCTGATAAAAAAATTCCAAATATTGATAGCGAAAATTATCCAAAATCTTGAAATCAAAATAGAATCATAGATAAATAGCCTGAAGACAAAGTTTGAGAAGATGCAAGAAAGGTTTAACAAGGACCTTGAAGAAATGAAAAAAAGAGTCAATATATAATGAATAATGCAATAAGTGAGATCAGAAACACTCTGGAGGCAACAAATAGTAGAATAAAGGAGGCAGAAGATCGTATTAGTGAAACAGAAGATAGAATGGCAGAAATAAATGAATCAGAGAGGAAAAAAGAAAAACGAATTAAAAGAAATGAGGACAATCTCAGAGACCTCCAGGACAATATGAAACGCTCCAACATTCTAGGAGTCCCAGAAGAAGAAGACAAAAAGAAAGACCATGAGAAAATACTTGAGGAGATAATAGTTGAAAGCTTCCCTAAAAAGGGGGAGGAAATAATCAACCAAATCCAAGAAACCCAGAGAGTTCCAAATAGGATAAACTCAAGGCAAAACACTCCAAGACACATATTAATCAAATTCACAAAGATCAAACACAAAAAAACAAATATTAAAAGCAGCAAGGGAAAATCAATAAATAACACACAAGGGGATTCCCATAAGGATAACAGTTGATTTTTCAACAGAAACTCTTCAGACCAGGAGGGAATGGGAAGACATACTTAATTGAAGAAAGAAAATAACCTACAGCTCAGATTACTGTACCCAGCAACGATCTCATTTAAATATGAAGGAGAAATCAAAAGCTTTACAGACAAGGAAAAGCTGAGAGAATTCAGCACCACCAAACCAGCTCTCCAACAAATGCTAAAAGGATATTCTCTAGACAGGAAACACAAAAAGGGTGTATAAACCTGAACCCAAAACAGTAAAGTAAATGGCAACTGTATCATACTTATCAATAATTACCTTAAACATAAATGGGTTAAATGACCCAACCAAAAGGCAAAGACTGGCTGAATGGATACAAAAACAAGATCCCTATATATGTTATCTACAAGAGACCCACCTGAAAACAAGGGACACATACAGACTGAAAGTGAAGGGCTGGAAAAAGATATTCCATGAAAATAGAGGCCAAAAGAAAGCAGGAGTAGCTATATTCATATACAATAAAATAGACTTTAAAACAGAGGCTGTGAAAAGAGACAAAGAAGGCCACTACATAATGATCAAAGGATCAATCCAAGAAAAAATATAACAATTATAAATATATATGCACCCAACATAGGAGCACTGCAATATGTAAGACAAATGCTAACAAGTATGAAAGGGTAAGTTAACAATAACACAATAGTGGGAGACTTTAATACCCCATTCACAACTATGGATAGATCAACTAAACAGAAAATTAACAAAGAAACACAAACTTTAAATGATACAATAGACCAGTTAGACCTAATTGATATCTATAGGACATTTCACCCCAAAACAATGAACTTCACCTTTTTCTCAAGTGCACATGGAACCTTCTCCAGGATAGATCACATCGTGGAACATAAATCTAGCCTTGGTAAATTCATAAAAATCGAAATGATTCCAAGCATCTTTTCTGACCATAATGAATTAAGATTAGATCTCAATTACAGGAGAAAAACTATTAAAATTTCGAACATATGGAGGCTGAACAACACACTTCTGAATAAGGAGCAAATCACAGAAGAAATCAAAAAAGAAATCAAAATATGCATAGAAACAAATGAAAATGAAAACACAACAACCCAAAACCTGTGGGACACTGTAAAAGCAGTGCTAAGGGGAAAGTTCATAGCAATACAGGCATACCTCAAGAAACAAGAAAAAAGTCAAATAAATAACCTAACTCTACACCTAAAGGAACTAGAAAAGGAAGAAATGGAGAACCCCAGAGTTAATAGAAGGAAAGAAATCTTAAAAATTAGGGCAGAAATGAATGGAAAAGAAACAAAAGAGACCATAGCAAAAATCAACAAAGCCCACAGCTGGTTCTTTGAAAGAATAAATAAAATTGACAAACCATTAGCAAGACTCATCAAGAAACAAAGGGAGAAAATCAAATCAATGAAATCAGAAATGAAAATGGAGAGATCGCAACAGACAACAGAGAAATACAAAGGATCATAAGAGACTACTATCATCAATTATATGCCAATAAAATGGACAACGTGGAAGAAATGGACCAATTCTTAGAAAAATACAACTTTCCAAAACTGAACCAGGAAGAAATAGAAAATCTTAACAGACCAATCACAAGCACGGAAATTGAAACTGTAATCAGAAATTTTCCAGCAAACAAAAGCCCAGGCCCAGACAGCTTCACAGCTGAATTCTACCAAAAATTTCGAGAAGAGCTAACACCTATCCTACTCAAACTCTTCCAGAAAATTGCAGAGGATGGTAAACTTCCAACTCAATCTATGAGGCCACCATCACCCTAATATCAAAACCTGACAAAGATGCCACAAAAAAAGAAAACTACAGGCCAAATCACCAATGAACATAGATGCAAAAATCTTTAACAAAATTCTAGCAATCAGAATCCAACAACACATTAAAAATGATGATACACCATGACCAAGTGGGTTTCATCCCAGGGATGCAAGGATACTTCAATATCCACAAATCAATCAGTGTAATACACCACATTAACAAATTGAAAAATAAAAGTCATATGATTATCTCAATAGATGCAGAGAAAGCCTTTGACAAAATTCAACATCCATTTATGATAAAAACTCTCCAGAAAGCAGGAATAGAAGGAACATACCTCTACATAATAAAAGCTATATATGACAAAACCACAGCAAAAATTATCCTCAATTGTGAAAAATTGAAATCATTTCCCTAAAGTTAGGAACAAGACAAAGGTGCCCAGTTTCACCGTTACTATTCAGTATAGTTCTGGAAGTTTTGGCCACGGCAATCAGAGCAGAAAAAAGAAATAAAAGGAATCCAAATTGGAAAAGAAGAAGTAAAACTTTCATGTTTGCAGATGACATGATCCTCTACATAGAAAATCCTAAAGACTCCACCAGAAAATTACTAGAGCTGATCAATGAATATAGTAAAGTTGCAGGATATAAAATCAACACACAGAAATCCCTTGCATTCTTATACACTAATAATGAGAAAGTAGAAAAAGACATAAAGGAAACAATTCCATTCACCATTGTAATGAAGACAATAAAATACTTAGGAATATATCTACCTAAAGAAACTAAAGACCTATATATAGAAAACTCTAAAACACTGATGAAAGAAATCAAAGAGGAAACTAATACATGAATGGCTGCAATCCAAAAATCTGCAAGCAATAAATGCTGGAGAGGGTGTGGAGAAAAGGGAACCCTCCTACACTGTTGGTGGGAATGCAAACTAGTACAGCCACTATGGAGAACAGTGTGGAGATTCCTTTAAAAATTGCAAATAGAACTACCTTATGACCCAGCAATCCCACTGCTGGGCATACACACCGAGGAAACCAGAATTGAAAGAGACACATGTACCCCAATGTTCATCGCAGCACTGTTTATAATAGCCAGGACATGGAAACAACCTAGATGTCCATCAGCAGATGAATGGATAAGAAAGCTGTGGTACATATACACAATGGAGTATTACTCAGCCATTAAAAAGAATTCATTTGAATCAGTTCTGATGAGATGGATGAAACTGGAGCCGATTATACAGAGTGAAGTAAGCCAGAAAGAAAAACACCAATACAGTATACTAACACATATATATGGAATCTAGAAAGATGGCAATGACGACCCTGTATGCAAGACAGGAAAAAAGACACAGCTATGTATAATGGACTTTTGGACTCAGAGGGAGAGGGAGAGGGTGGGATGATTTTGGAGAATGGCATTCTATAATGTATACTATCATGTAAGAATTGAATCACCAGTCTATGTCTGACGCAGGATACAGCATGCTTGGGGTTGGTGCATGGGGATGACCCACTGAGATGTTATGGGCAGGGAGGTGGGAGGGGGGTTCATGTTTGGGAACACATGTAAGAATTTAAGATTTTTAAATTAAAAAAATAATAATAAATAAATAAATAAGAGAAAAAAAAAAAAGAAACTAATAGATGGAGAAATATACCAGTTTGTGGATCGGTATAATGAATATAGTGAAAATGAGTAGACTACCCAAAGCAATCTATAGATTCAACGCAATCCCTATCAAACTACCAGTGGTATTTTTCATAGAGTTAGAACAAATAATTTCACAATTTGTATGGAAACACAAAAAAACTCAAATAGCCAAGGCAATCTTGAGAAAGAAGAATGGAACTGGAGGAATCAACCTGCCTGACTTCAGGCTCTACTACAAAGCCACAGTCATCAAGATAGTATGGTACTGGCACAAAGACAGAAATATAGATCAATGGAACAAAGTAGAAAGCCCAGAGATAATATGTCCACACACATATGGACACCTTATTTTTGACAAAGGAGGCAAGAATATACAATGGATTAAAGACAATCTCTTTAACAAGTGGTGCTGGGAAAAGTGGTCAACCACTTGTAAAAGAATGAAACTAGAATACTTTCTAACACCACACACAAAAATAAACTCAAAGTGGATTAAAGATCTAAACATAAGACCAGAAACTCTAAAACTCCTAGAGGAGAACATAGGCAAAACACTCTCTGACATACATCACAGCAGGATCCTCTATGATCTACCTCCTAGAATACTGGAAATAAAAGCAAAAATAAACAAATGGGATCTAATTAAAATTAAAAGCTTCTGCACAACAAAGGAAACTATAAGCAAGGTGAAAAGACAGCCTTCTGAATGGGAGAAAATAATAGCAAATGAAGCAACTGACAAACAACTAATCTCAAAAATATACAAACAACTTATGCAGCTCAATTCCAGAAAAATAAACGACCCAATCAAAAAATGGGCCAAAGAACTAAATAGAAATTTCTCCAAAGAAGACATATGGATGGCTAACAAACACATGAAAGGATGCTCAACATCACTCATTATTAGAGGAATACAAATCAAGACCACAATGAGATACCATTTCACACCAGTCAGAATGGCTGTGATCCATAAGTCTTCAAGCAATTAATTCTGGAGAGAATGTGGAGAAAATGGAACCCTCTTAAACTGTTGGTGGGATTGCAATCTACTACAGCCACTATGAAGAACAGTGTGGAGGTTCCTTTAAAAACTACAAATAGAACTGCCTTATGACCCAGCAATCCCACTGCTGAACATACACACCAAGAAACCAGAATTGAAAGAGAGACATGTACCTCATTGATGATCCCAGCACTGTTTATAATAACCAGGACATGGAAGCAACCTAAATGTCCATCAGCAGACAAATGGATAAGAAAGATATGGTACACAATGGAGTATTACTCAGCCATTAAAAAGAATACATTTGAATCACTTCTAATGATGTGGATGAAACTGGAGCCTATTATACAGAGTGAAGTAATCAGAAAGAAAAACACCAATACAGTATACTAACACATATATATGGAATTTAGAATGATGGTAATGATAACTCTCTATGCAAGACAGCAAAAGAGACACAGATGTATAGAACAGACATTTGGACTCTGTGGGAGAGGGAGAGGGTGGGATGATTTGGGAGAATGGCATTGAAACATGTATACTATCATGAAAGAAATGAATCGCGAGTGTATGTTTGATACAGGATACAGGATGCTTGGGGCTGCTGCGCTGGGATGACCCAGAGAGATGATATGGGGAAGGAGGTGGGAGGGGGGTCCAGGATTGGGAACTCGTGTACACCCATGGCAGATTCATGTCAATGTATGGCAAAACCAATACAGTATTGTAAAGTAAAATAAATAAATAAATAGTAATTAAAAAGTAAATAAAAAAATAAAATGATAACAGGGGAAATTGTTCAGACTATGTAAGAAAAACAGACTGGTTCCAAATTGAGAAAGGAGTATTTCAAGGCTGTATATTGTCACCCTGCTTGTTTAATTTATATGCAGAATACATCATGAGAAACACTGGGCTGGATGAAGCAAAAGCTGGAATCAAGATTGCTGGGAAAAATATCAATCACCTCAGGTATACAGATGGCACCACCCTTTTATGGCAGAAAGCGATAAAGAACATACTGCCAATTGATAAAAGTGAAAGAGGAGAGTAAAAAGTTGGCTTAAAGCTCAACATTCGGAAAACTAAGATCATACATCCGGTTTCATCTATTCATGGCAAATAGATGGGAAACAATGAAAAGAGTGAAAGATTTTATTTTGGGGGGCTCCAAAATCACTGCAGTTGGTGACCACAGCCATGAAATTAAAAGATGCTTCCTCCTTGGAAGAAAAGCAATGGCCAATCTAGTTCAGTTCAGTTCAGTCGCTCAGTCGTGTCTGACTTTTGCGAACCCAAGAATCGAAGCACGCCAAGCCTCACTCCATCACCAACTCCCAGAGTTCACTCAGACTCGCGTCCATTAGTCATTGATGCCCTCCAGCCATCTCATCCTCTGTTGTCCCCTTCTCCTCCTGCCCTCAATCCCTCCTAGCATCAGAGTCTTTTCCAATGAGTCAACTCTTTGCATGAGGTGGCAAAAGTACTGGAGTTTCAGCTTTAGCATCATTCCTTCCAAAGAAAACCCAGGGCTGATTTCCTTCAGAAAGGACTCTTTGGGTCTCTTTGCAGTCCAAGGAACTCTCAAAAGTCTTCTTCAACACCACAATTAAAAATCATCAATTCTTCGTCGCTCAGCCTTCTTCTTCACAGTCCAACTCTCACATCCATACATGACTACTGGAAAAACCATAGCCTTGACTAGACAGACCTTAGCTGGCAAAATAATGTCTCTGCTTTTGAATATGCTATCTAGGTTGGTCATAACTTTTCTTCCAAGGAGGAAGCGTCTTTTAATTTCATGGCTGCAGTCACCAACTGCAGTGATTTTGGAGCCCAGAAAAATAAATTCTGACACTGTTTCCCATCTATTTCCCATGAGTGATGGGACTGGATGTCATGATCTTCGTTTTCTGAATGTTGAGCTTTAAACCAACTTTTTCACTCTCCGCTTTCACTTTCATCAAGAGGCTTTTTAGTTTCTCTTCACTTTCTGCCATAAGGGTGGTGTCATCTGCATATCTGAGGTTATTGATATTTCCCCTGGCAAACTTTATTCCAGCATATGTTTCTTCCAGTCCAGCGTTTCTCATGATGTACTCTCTCTGCATATAAGCTAATAAGCAGGGTGACAGTATACAGCCTTGACGTACTCCTTTTCCTATTTGGAACCAGTCTGTTGTTCCATGTCCAGTTTTAACTGTAGTTTCCTGGCCTGCATACAGATTGCTCAAGAGGCAGGGCAGATGGTCTGGTATTCCCATCTTTTTCAGAATTTTCCACAGTTTATTGTAAGCCACACAGAAAAGACTTTGGCATAGCTAATAAAGCAGAAATAGATGTATTTCTGGAATTCTCTTGCTTTTTCCATGATCCAGCGGATGTTGGCAATTTGATCTCTGGTTCCTTTGCCTTTTCTAATACCAGCTTGAACAACAGGAAGTTCACAGTTCACGTATTGCTGAAGCCTGGCTTGGAGATTTTCGAGCATTACTTTACTAGCATGTGAGACGATTGCAATTGTAGGGTAGTTTTAGCATTCTTTTGCATTGCCTTTCTTTGGAATTGGAATGAAAACTGACCTTTTCCAGTCCTTTGGCCAATGCTGAGTTTTCCAAATGCTGGCATATTGAGTGCATCACTTTGACAGCATCATCTTTCAGGATTTAAAATAGCTCAACTGGAATTCCATCACCTCCACTAGCTTTGTTCAAAGTGATACTTTCTAAGGCCCACTTGACTTCACATTCCAGGATATCTGACTCTAGATTAGTGATCACACCATCATGACTATCTGGGTTCTGAAGATCTTTTTTGGTACAGTTTTTCTGTGTATTCTTGCCACCTCTTCTTAATATCTTCTGCTTTTGTTAGGTCCATACCATTTCCATCCTTTATCGAGCCCATGTTTGCATGAAATGTTCCCTTGGTGTCTCTAATTTTCTTGAAGAGATCTCTAGTCTTCCCCATTCTTTTCTTTTCCTCTATTTGTTTGCATTGATAGCTGAAGAAGGCTTTCTTATCTCTTCTTGCTATTCTCTGGAACTCTGCATTCAGATGCTTATATCTTTCCTTTTCTCCTTTTCTTTTGACCTTTCTTCTTTTCACAGCTATTTGTAAGCCCTCCCCAGACAGCCATTTTGCTTCTTTGCATTTCTTTTCCACGGGGATAATCTTGATCTCTGTCTCCTGTACAATGTCACGAACTTCATTCCATAGTTCATCAGGCACTCTATCTATGAGATCTAGGCTCTTAAATCTATTAATCACTTCCACTGTATAATCATAAGTGATTTGATTTAGGTCATACCTGAATGGTCTAGTGGTTTTCCTTACTTTCTTCAATTTGAGTCTGAATTTGGTAATAAGGAGTTCATGATCTGAGCCACAGTCAGCTCCTGATCTTGTTTTTGTTGACTGTATAGAGCGTCTCCATTTGGCTGCAAAGAATATAATCAATCTGATTTCGATGTTGACCATCTGGTGATGTCCATGTATAGAATCTTCTCTTGTGTTGTTGGAAGAGGGTGTTTGCTATGACCAGTGCATTTTCTTGGCAAAACTCTATTAGTCTTTGCCCTGCTTCATTCCGCATTCCAAGGCCAAATTTGCCTGTTACTCCAGGTGTTTCTTGACTTCCTGCTTTTACATTCCAGTCCCCTATAATGAAAAGGATATCTTTTTGGGGTGTTAGTGCTAAAAGGTCTTGTAGGTCTTCATAAAACCGTTAAACTTCAGCTTCTTCAGCATTACTGGTTGGGGCATAGACTTGGATTACTGTGATACTGAATGGTTTGCCTTGGAGATGAACAGAGATCATTCTGTTGTTTTTGAGATTGCATCCAAGTACTGCATTTGGACTCTTTTGTTAACCATGATGGCTACTCCATTTCACAACATATTAAAAAGCAGAGAAATTGCTTTGTGAACAAAGGTCCGTCTAGTCAAGGCTATGGTTTTTCCAGTAGTTATGTATGAGCTTTGGACTATAAAGAAAGCTGAGTGCTAAAGACTTGATGCTTTTGAACTGTGATGTTGAAGACTCCTGAGATTCCCTTGGACTGCAAGGAGATTAAATCAATCAATTCTAAAAGAAATTAGTTCTGAATAGTCACTGGAAGGACTGATGCTGATGCTTAAACTCCAACACCTTGGCCACCTTATGCGAAGAACTGACTCATTTGAAAATACCCTAATACTGGGAAAGATTGAAGGGGAGGAGAAGGAGATGCCAGAGGACGAGATGGTTGGATGTCATCATCAACTTGATGGGCATGAGTTTGAGCAAGATCTGGTAGTTGGTAATGGACAGGGAAGACTGGTGTGCTGCATCCATGGGGTCGCAAAGAGTCAGACGACTGAGTGACTGATTTGAACTGATATAAGAAACACAAGCTGGAATCAAGATTGCCAGGAGAAATATCAATATCCTCGGATATGCAGATGACACCACCCTTATGGCAGAAAGTGAAGAGAAACTAAAAAACCTCTTGATGAAAGTGAAAGTGGAGAGTGAAAATTTTGGCTTTAAGCTCAACATTCAGAAAAAGAAGATCATGGCATCTGGTCCCATCACTTCATGGGAAATAGATGGGGAAACAGTGGAAACAGTGTCAGACTTTATTTTGGGGGGCTCCAAATTCACTACAGATGGTGATTGCAGCCATGAAATTAAAAGACACTTACTCTTTGGAAGAAAAGTTATGACCAGCCTAGATAGCCTATTGAAAAGCAGAAACATCACTTTGCTGACTAAGGTCCGTCTAGCCAAGGCTATGGTTTTTCCAGTAGTCATGTATGGATGTGAGAGTTGGACTTTGAAGAAGGCTGAGCGACGAAGAATTGATGTTTTTGAACTGTGATGTTGGAAAAGACTCTTGAGAGTCCCTTGGACTGCAGGGAGATCCAACCAGTCCATTCTGAAGGAGATCAGCCCTGGGATTTCTTTGGAAGTAATGATGCTAAAGCTGAAACTCCAGTACTTTGGCCACCTCATGCGAAGACTTGACTCCTTGGAAAAGACTCTGATGCTAGAAGGGATTGGGGGCAGGAGGAGAAGGAGATGACCGAGGATGAGATGGCTGGATGGCATCAGTGACTCGATGGATGCAAATCTGAGTGAACTCCGGGAGCTGGTGATGGACAGTGAGGCCTGGCATGCTGCGATTCATGGGGTCGCAAAGAGTCGGACACGACTGAGCGACTAAACTGAACTGAACTGAAGAACTCTCTATGTTATTTTCACAACTTCTTGGTTAATATAAGCATATTATAAAATATAAGTTTTATTAAAATATAAATAATATAAAATATAAAATTTATTCCCAAAGCAGGTTCTCAGAATTTATCCATATTGTAACATGTCAGAAATTCCTACCTTTTAAATGTTGAATAGTATTCCAGTTTATGTAAACCATATATTTAATTTTTCACATGTTATTACATGTTTTGGCTACTGTGACTAATGCTGTTATGAACATGAATGTAGTTTTTGAGTACCTGCTTTCAATTTTCTTCATATATACCTAAAAGTAGAAATGCTGGATCTTTTTATTTTTCCTTTTTCAGAAATGTAAAAATGTACTTTATTCCACAGTAGCTGCACTATTTTGCATTTTCATTGAGGTGCACATGGTTGATTATTGATGATGCACATAGTTTCATTGCTTTTGGCCAGATGAATCACAAGCTGGAATCAAGATTGCTGGGAGAAATATCACCAACCTCAGATATGCAGATGATACCAATTTAATGGCAGAAAGTAAACAGAAAATAAAGAGCCTCTTTATAAAGTGAAAGAAGAGCATGAAAAAGCTGGCTTAAAACTCAACATTCAAAAAATAAAGATCATGGCATCCTGTCCTATTCTTTCATGGCAAATGGATGGGGAAAATGTGGAAATGGTGGCAGGTTTTATTTTCTTGGGCTCTATGATCAATGCGAATTGTGACTGCAGCCAAGAAATCAAAAGTCACTTGCTCCTTGGAAGATTAGCTATGACAAACCTGGACAGTGTATTACAAAGCAGAGACATCACCTTGCTGACAAAAGTCCACATAGTCAAAGCTATTGTTTTTTTCAGTAGTCTTGTACGGATGTGAGATTTGGACAATGCACCAAAGAATTGATGTTTTCAAACTGTGGTGCTATAGAAGATTCTTGAGAGTCCCTTGGATAGTAAGGAGATCAAACCAGACATTCCTAAAGGAAATTAACCCTAAATATGCATTGGAAGGGCTGGTGCAGAAGCTGAAGCTCCAAACCTTTGGCCACCTGATGGGAGAGCTGACTTGTTGAGAAATACCTTGATTCTGGAAAAGACTCAGGGCAAGAAGGGAAGTGGGTAATAGATGGCAAGATGGTTGGATGGCATCACTGACTGAGTGGACATGAGTTTGAGTAAACTCAGGGAGAGTGTGAAGGACAGTGAAGCCTGGTAGGCTGCACTTCATGGGGTTACAAAGAATATCTTGCTTGGATACACATCTATTCAAGTTCTTTGTCTCCTTAAAAAAATTAGATATGATTGATGGAACATTGTGCATATTAAAGGTTCACACTGCTGATATATTTTATATTAGATATGATTACCACCATGGTGTTAGCTAACAGCACTAATAAATCATATAATTGTACTTTTTATGTGATGAGAATATTTAATATCTAGTTTCTTGACTATTTGAAATATATAATACAATATCATTGACTACAATTACTAAGCTGTACATGAGATCTCTAGAGATATTTCATCTTCTAATTTCAAATTTATACTCTTTTGACTATTTTCTCTTCAATTACTCCAACCTCCAACTCCTGGTAACCACTATTCTATTTTATGTGTTTGGCTTTTTCATATGTTACATAATGGTGATATATGATATATGTCTTTCTCTGTCTACATTTTTTTTCCACTTAGTACAAAGCTGTCAACCATGTTGTCATAAATGTGGGATTTCTTTCTTTTTCTCTTTCTCCACTGTGGAGAACAGTATGGAGATTAAAAAAAAAAAATAGAGCTGCTATATGATTTAGCAATCCTACTCGTAGGCATATATCTTGGGAAAAATATGGTTTGAAAGGACCCACGCACCCCAGTATTAACTGCAGCACTCTTTACAATAGCCAAGACATGTAAACAACCTAAATTCCCATTGATGAATAAATCTGGTACTTATTATATTAATATGATGTAATATTAATCAGCTATTTAAAATGATGAAATGTGATCATTTATAACACCAAGAATGGTCCTGGAGGTTAAAATGCTAAAAGTGAAGTAAGTCAAATAGACAGACAAATATTACATGATATTGCTTACATGCGGAATCTAAAAAGCAAAAAAACAATGATATGAATGAATTTATTTACAAAACAGAAACAAACTTCAAAAACAAATTTATGGTTACCATGGGAAAGAGTTGAAGGCAGGGATATATTGGGAGTATGGGATTGATGTGTAAACACTACTATATTTAAAATAACCAACAAAGCCTACTGTCTACCAAGGGAACACTCCTTAATATTACATAATAGTTTATTGAAAAATAACTTGTTAAAGAAGAGATATCAGTTCAGTTCAGTCGCTCAGTCATGTACGACTCTTCGCAACCCCATGGACTGCAGCACGCCAGGCCTTCCTGTCCATCACCAACTCCCAAAGTTTACACAAAATCATGTCCATTGAGTTGGTGATGCCATCCAGCCATCTTATCCTCTATCCTCCCCTTCTCCCACCTTCAATCATTCCCAGCATCAGGGTCTTTTCAAATGAGTCAGTTCTTCACATCGAGTGCCAAACTATTGTGGTTTCAGCTTTAACATCAGTCCTTCCAATGAACATTCAGGACTGATTTCTTTTAGGATGGATTGTTTGGATCTCCTTGCAGCCCAAGGGACTCTCAAGAGTCTTCTCCAATACCACAGTTCAAAAGCATCAATTCCTTGGTGCTCAGCTTTCTTTATAGCCCAACTCTCATATCTATACATGACTACTGGAAAAACCATAGCTTTGATTAGATGGTAACTTTCTTTGATTATTTTCTTGGAAAAGTACTGTCTCTGCTTTTTAATATGCTCTCTAGTTTGGTCATAGTTTTTCTTCCAAAAGAAATTATCTTTATTACCTCCACCATAGTTTGTCTCAGGTCAAATAATAGGGAGGAAACACAACCCCACTGATCAAAAGAACAGTGGATTAAAGATTTACTGAGCATGGCCCCAGCCATCAGAATAAGGCTCAGAGGTTAAAGCGTCTGCCTGGAGTTCAGGAGACCCGGACTTGATCCCTGGGTCTGGAAGATCCCCTGGAGAAGGAAATGGCAACCCACTCCAGTACTCTTGCCTGGAGAATCCCATAGAGGGAGGAGCCTGGTAGGCTACAGTCCATGGGGTCGCAAAGAGTCAGACACGACTGAGCGACTTCACTTTCCCCACAGTCAGTCTCCTCCATCAGGAAGCTTTCATAAGCCTCTTATCCTTATCCACCAGAGGGCAGACAGAATGAAAACTGCAATCACAGAAAACAAATCAAGCTGATCACACGGACTGCAGCCTTGTCTATCCCAATAAAACTATGAGCCATGCTGAGTAGAGCATCCAAGATGGATGGGTCATGGTGGAAAGTTCTGACAAAAGTGGTCCACTGAAGAAAGGAAATGGCAAACCACTTCAGTATTGTTGCCTTGAGAACCCCATGAACAGTATGAAAAAGCAAAAAGATAGGACACTGAAAGATGAAATCCCCAGGTTGGTAGATGGCCAATATGCTACTGAAGAGTGTAGAAATAACTTCAGAGAGAATGAAAATATGGAACCAAAGCAAAAACAGTGCCCAGATGTGGATGTGACGGGGGATGGAAGTAAAGTCCAATGCTGTAAAGAACAATACTGCATAGGAACCTGGGATGATAGGTCAATGAATTCAGGTAAATTAGAAGCAGTCAAACCGGAGATGTTAAGCGTGAAAATCAATATTTTGGGAATCAGTGAAATAAAATGGACTGGAATGGGTGAATTTAATTCAGATACTCATTATATCCACTACTGTGGGCAAGAATCCCTTAAAAGAAATGGAAAACCCCTCATAGTCAACAAAAGAGCCCAAAATAGAGTAATTGGATGCAGTCTCAAAAGTGTCAGAATGATCTCTGTTTATTTACAAGGCAAACCATTCAATATCACATTAATCCAAGTCTATGCTGAAGAAACTGAAGTTGAACAGTTCTATGAAAATCTACAAGCACTTCTAGAGCTAACATTCCTAAAAAGATGTCCTTTTCATCATAGGGGACTGGAATGTGAAAGCAGAAAGTCAAGAGATATCTGGAGTAACAGGCAAATTTGACCCTGGAGTACAGAATGGAGGAGATCAAAGGCTAATAAAGTTTTGCCAAGAGAACACAGTGGTCATAGCAAACACCCTCTTCCAACAACACAAGAGAAGATTTACACATGGACATCACCAGATGGTCAATAGCAAAATCAGATTGATTATATTTTTTGCAGCAAAGGTGGAGAAGCTCTATACAATTAGCAGGAACAAGACCATGAGCTAACTGTGGCTCAGATCATGAACTCTTAATTGCGAAATTCAGACTTCAATTGAAAAAAGTAGGGAAAACCACGAGACCATTCAGGTATGAACTAAGTCAAATCCCTTACAATGTATAGTGGATATAATGGTCATCTGATTTAAATTCACCTATTCCAGTCCATTTTAGTTGCCTGATTTCTAAAATGATGATATTCACTCTTGCCATCTCCTGTTTGACTGCTTCTAATTTACCTTGATCCATTGACCTATTCCAGGTTCCTATGCAATATTGTTCTTTACAGCATGGGACTTTACTTCCATCACCAGTCACACCCACAACTGGGCAGTATTTTTGCTTTGGTTCAGTCTCTTCATTCTTTCTGAAGATATTTCTACACTCTTCAGTAGCATATTGGGCATCTACCAGCCTGGGGAGTTCATTTTTCAGTTTTCTGTCTTTTTGCCTTTTCATACTGTTCATGGGGTTCTCAAGGCAAGGATACTGAAGTGGTTTGCCATTAACTTCCCCAGTAGACCAAGTTTTGTCAGAACTCTCCACCATGACCCGTCCATTTTTGGTGGCCCTACACAGCATGCTTCATAGTTTCATGAGTTAGACAAGGCTGTGGTCCATGTGATCAGTTTGATTAGTTTTCTGTGATTGTGGTTTTCATTCTGTCTGCCCTCTAATGGATAAGGATAAGAGGCTTATGAAAGCTTCCTGATGGGAGAGACTGACTGTGGGGGAAACTGGGTATTGTTCTGATGGATGGGGCCATGCTTATTAAATCTTTAATCCAATTTTCTTTTGATTGGCAGGGCTGTTTTTCCTCACTGTTGTTTGACCTGAGACATACCATGGTGGAGGTAATGAAGATAATTGCTTTTTTGAAAAAAAGCTATGACCAACCTAGAGAGCATATTAAAAAACAGAGACAGTACTTTTCCAAAAAAGGTCCATCTAATTGAAACTATGGTTTTTTCAGTGGTCATATATGGATATGAGAGGTGGACTATAAAGAAAGCTGAGCAAAAGTGAAGAATGCTGCTTTTGAACTATGGTGTTGGAGAAGACTCTTGAGAGTCCCTTGGACTACAGAGAGATCCAACCAGTCAATCCCTCAAGGAAATCAATCCTTAATATTCATTGGAAGGACTGATGCTGAAACTCCAATACTTTGGCCACCAGATGCAAAGAACTGACTCATTTGAAAAGACCCTGATGCTGGCAAAGATTGAACACAAGAGGAGAAAGGGACGACTGTGGATGAGATGGTTGGATGTCATCATAGACTCGACGGACATGTTTTTTGAGCAACCTCCGAAAGTTGGTGATGGGCAGGGAAGCCTGGCATGCTGCATTCCATGGAGTCACAAAGAGTCAGACTTGACTGAGCGACTGAACTGACTGGCCCTGTAGAGGTTAAATGGCCTTTTGCTTTTATATTGTTAAAGCAATTTCAAATCTCATTGTTACAGTCAATATAATATCATCAACAGTGATATATAAAAATGAGTAAGAAAAGTAATGTAACATTCATATATAATGAGCTAATATATAATTGTTCATGTATGGTATATGTAATAATATATATAGCTAATATATAATATAACATACAGGGCTTCCCTGGTGGTGCAGATGATAAAGACTCTGTGTGCAATTTGGAAGACCCTGGCCAATCCCCTGGAGGTGGACATGACTACCCACTTCAATATTCTTGCCTGGAGAATTCCATGGACACAGGAGCCTGACAGTCTACAATCCATGGGGTCAGAAAGAGTAGGACAAAACTGACTAACACACACACATGTGTGTGTATATAGCATATATACTATATTATACTGTATTTATTAATGTATTTGTGATTCCATGGACTATACAGTACAGTCCATGGAATTCTACAGGCCAGAAAGTGGAGTGGTTAGCCCATTCCTTTCTCCAGGTGATCTTTCCAACTGAGGATTCAAACTTAGGTCTCCAGCATTGTGGGTGGATTCTTTACTGCTGAGCTACCAGGGAAGCCCATATATACATATATGGATATATATTATATATATATATATATATATATTTCAGTATTTCTGACTTGGAACTTCGTGGAGATATATATATACTTCAGTATTTCTGGTTTGGAACTTTGTGGTTTTATTCTTTAATATAAATTTATTTATTTTAATTGGAGGTTAACTATTTTACAATATTGTATTGGTTTTTCAATATATCAACATGAATCTGCCACAGGTATATACGTGTTTCCCATCCTGAACTCCCCTCCCTCTTCCCTCTCCGTACCATCCCTCTAAGTCATCTCAGTGAACCAGCCCCAAGCATCCAGTATCATGCATCGAACCTGGACTGGAGATTCATTTCATATATGTTATTATACATGTTTCAATGCCATTCTCCCAAAGCATCCCACCCTCTCCCTTTCCCACAGAGTCCAAAAGACTGTTCTATACATCTGTGTCTCTTTTGCTGTCTTGCATACAGGGTTATCGTTCCCATCTTTCTAAATTCCATATATATGCATTAGTATACTGTATTGGTGTTTTTCTTTCTGGCTTACTTCACTCTGTATAATAGGCTCCAGTTTCATCCACGTCATTAGAAATGATTCAAATGTATTATTTTTAATGGCTGTGTAATACTCCATTGTGTATATGTACCACAGCTTTCTTATCCATTCATCTGCTGATGGACATCTGGGTTGCTTCCATGTCCTGGCTATTATAAACAGTGCTGCGATGAACATTATGGTACACGTGTCTCTTTCAATTCTGGTTTCCTCGGTGTGTATGCCCAGCAGTGGGATTGCTGGGTCATAAGGCAGTTCTATTTCCAGTTTGTTAAGAAACCTCCACACTGTTCTCCATGGTGGCTGTAGTAGTTTGCATTCCCACCAACAGTGTAAGAGGATTTCCTTTTTGTCTACACCCTCTCCAGCATTTATTGCTTGTAGACTTTTGGATCACAGCCCTTCTGACTGGTGTGAAATGGTACCTCATTGGGGTTTTGATTTGCATTTCTCTGAAAATAAGTGATGTTGAGCATCTTTTCATGTGTTTGTTAGCCATCTGTATGTCTTCTTTGGAGAAATGTCTATTTAGTTTTTTGGCCCATTTTTTGATTGGGTCATTTATTTTTCTGGAGTTGAGCTGCATAAGTTGCTTGTATATTTTTGAGATTAGTTGTTTGTCAGTTGCTTCATTTGCTATTATTTTCTCCCATTCTGAAGGCTGTCTTTTCACCTTGCTTATAGTTTCCTTTGTTTTGCCAAAGATTTTAAGCTTAATTAGATCCCATTTGTTTATTTTTGCTTTTTTTTTTTTTTCAATATTCTGGGAGGTGGGTCATAGAAGATCCTGCTGTGATGTATGTCAGAGAGTGTTGTGCCTATGTTCTCCTCTAGGAGTTTTATAGTTTCTCGTCTTGCATTTAGATCTTTAAGCCATTTTGTGTTTATTTGTTTCCTTGCTTATAAAAAGGAGATAATAGCAGTTTCTACCTCTTTTTATTTTTAATTTTATTTTTACTTTATTTTACTTTGCAATACTGTAATGGTTTTGCCGTACATTGACATGAATCCGCCACGGGTGTATACAAGCTTCCAATCCTGAATCCCCCTCCCACCTCCCACCCCATATCATCTCTCTGGATCATCCCCGTGTTTGATAGTTATGAAGATTACTCTTAATACCAATACGTTTTGTATTTCTTTATTTTTTTATTAGAAAGAAAGCTTGTGAATCTATACACACTGTTGAATTGGGTGAAATTAAGCCCCAATATGGAAGAATATTCCAAATGCTTACCCTTGCCTAAATACTTCTTATTTCTCGCCATCATTTCTTCTGTCACTGAAGAATTTATGATTATAATGCTTAACTATTTTCTTTATATCATAAGTATTCATTGCTAAGAGTATTGACAATGCATTTTTGATCCTTGCTGTCACTGAATACATGTTAGGTTCCAATCACATTTTATGATTCATCTGAAATAGCTTTCCTACTATACAGTTTCCTAGTAGTATTTTTCATCTAAGTATTTCTCAAAGTATAGATTAAAAGATTTAACATGGGAGTTATCATAGTGTAGAATACAGCTACTGCTTTATCAATAGGTAAAGTAGTTACTGGTCTTAAGTATTCAAATATGCAGGGCAGAAAAATTAGGACCACCACTGTTGTATGGGAGACACAGATGGAGAGAGATTTTGTCTTGCCTCCAAGCTCTGGGACCTAAGGAGTGCAGAATGACCACATAGAAGCCAATCAAGAGAAGGAAGTTTAACAGACATAGGAAGCCACTGTTGACAGTAACAAAGAGCCCTAGAGTATTAGTACAGGTTAGATTGAGCAAAGGATTCAAGTCACACATAAAGTGATCTATGATATTAAGTAATCAGAAGATGAAGATGATCTGTATGAATCCATAAAGAAAGCCTGCTACCCATGACAATCCCATTAACAGGTGACATACTCAATGAGTCATGATGCTCGTATAGTGCAAAGGCTTGCAGATGGCCACGTAGTGATCATAGGTCATCATAGTAAGCAGGATGACTTCAGCATCTCCAAAGAAATGTTCCCCAAAGATTTGGGTCATGCACCCATTAAATAGAATGGTCTTCTTTTCATGGAGTGAATCTACTATCAGTTTAGGGATCATTTCAGTTCAGTTCAGTTCAGTCGCTCAGTCATGTTCAACTCTTTGCGACCCCATGAACTGCAGCACACCAGGAGTCCCTGTCCATTACCAACTTCTGGAGTCCACCCAAGTCCATGCCCACTGAGTCAGTGATGCCATCCAGCCATCTTATCCTCTGTCGTCCCCTTCTCCTCCTGCCCCCAATCCCTCCCAGCATCAGAGTCTTTTCCAACGTGTCAACTCTTCACATGAGGTGGCCAAAGCACTGGAGTTTCAGCTTAAACATCAGTCCTTCCAATGAACTGATCTCCTTTAGGATGAATTGGTTGGATCTCCTTACAGTCCAAGGGACTCTCAAGAGTCTTCTCCAACACCGCAGTTCAAAAACATCAATTCTTCGGCGCTCAGCTTTTTTTATAGTCCAACACTCACATCCATACATAACCACTGGAAAAACCATAGCCTTGACTAGATGGACCTTTGTTGACAAAGTAATATTTTTGCTCTTTAATATGCTATCTAGTTTGGTCATAACTTTCCTTCCAAGGAGTAAGCATCTTTTAATTTCATGGCTGCAATCACTATCTGCAGTAATTTTGGAGCCCCCCCACACACACACACACAAAAAAAAAAATGTCTGACACTGTGTCCAATATTTCCCCATCTCTTTGCCATGAAGTGACAGGACCAGATGCCATGATCTTAGTTTTCTGAATGTTGAGCTTTAAGCCAACTTTTTCACTCTCCTCTTTCACTTTCACCAAGAGGCTTTTTAGTTCCTCTTCACTTTCTCCCATAAGGGTGGTGTCCTCTGCATATCGGAAGTTATTAACATTTCTCCTGGCAATCTTGATTCCAGCTTGTGCTTCATCCAGGCCAGCGTTTCTCATGATGTACTCTGCATATAAGTTAAATAAGCAGGGTGACAGTATACAGCCTTCATGTACTCCTTTTTCTATTTGAAACCAGTCTGTTGTTCCATGACCTGTTCTAACTGTTGCCTCCTCTCCTGCATGCAGGTTTCTCAAAGGGCAGGTCAGGTGGTCTGGTGTTTCCATCTCTTGAAGAATTTTCCACAGTTTTTTGTGATCCAAAGAGTCAAAGGCTTTGGCATAGTCAATAAAGCAGAAATAGATGTTTTTCGGGAACTCTCTTGCTTTTTCAATAATCCAGCGGATGCTGGCAGTTTGATCTCTGGTTCTCTCAAAGCCGCAGACTGAACTTTTGGAAGATTCCAACCCCAATCTTACAGCCAGCTGAAAATGAATGGAATAATATATCCCCTGTCTGGATTCCGGGCTCTCAAGATCTATAAACAACAAGACCGAACGACTAAGCACAGCACAGCATAAATATACATTTATAACTGAATGAAGGTCAAGGGCAGTGGTGGAGAGGAGATAACCCTTGTCCAAGGTAAGGAGAAGTAACTGCACTTTGTTAGAGCAGGTGTGAAGAGATACCCCACTTCCAAGGTAAGAGAAAACCAAGTAACATGGTAGGCGCTAACAGAGAGCATCAGAAACAGACAGACTGAAAACACAATCACAGACAACTAGCCAATCTGATCACACAGACCACAGCCTTATCTAACTCAATGAAACTAAGCCATGTATGTGGGACCATGGTGGAGAGGTCTGACAGAATGTAATCCACTGGAGAAGGAAATGGCAAACCACTTCAGTAGTCTTGCCTTGAGAACCCCATCAACCGGATGAAAAGACAGAGGAATAGCAAGCATCAATAAAGGAGAGATAGGCCAGGAAATAGTACATAGGAGAATCCAATAACGGACTGGCAGTAATGGTGACCACAATGAGCACATTTCCTACCACAGACACAATGTAGATGACTAAAAACCCAATAAATATGATTTTCTGCT
This sequence comes from Capricornis sumatraensis, assembly GCF_032405125.1. Lineage (NCBI taxonomy): Eukaryota > Metazoa > Chordata > Mammalia > Artiodactyla > Bovidae > Capricornis > Capricornis sumatraensis. Next base: position 3,167,025 of record NC_091084.1, read on the forward strand.
TTTTTGGATTCTCTGTGAGCCCCAGTAGAATAAATTCTATAACATTATCCTTATTCTCTATATATTTCATGGTATGCATAGTTACATCACTTGAAAAAAATCATTTTTTCTTAAATTGAACCTTGCAGTTATTAATGTCATAAGTTATATATCTCTAGATTCTACTGAAATCTGAACACTTGTGAGATTTTCTTTATTTTTCAGATAGGAAAAAATGTGCTGTTTCCTTGAAAATTATTCACATTATCTTCTGTAGTAAGGTGATATTTATAGACATGAGGAACTTAGTAAAGATGGGCAGGGGATTCTCTGCACACTTAATCATGTGAGATGCCTCAGAGCCCAACATGAAGCAGAAGATCTCAGATATGGTGACAGCAAAGTTTGAAAAGAGTAGAAAATGGATGTAAAGGCTATAAATGCAAGCTAATTATATTGTTTCCTTTATTCTTGATTAAGTGGAAACCAGGAAATGCAGTTGAGAATTTGTGTGTGGGATGAAGGATTTGAGAAAGAGGGGATTTTAGACATATATCTAGTAAAGATGTTTGTATCACTTAGGTAAGGTGTACTGAGCTTCTGTAAGGTGATGAAAGATAAATAATTTCGAGTGTCAGACTATTTATAGTAATTGAAAGTGTAGCAGGATATTCATGATGGAGAGGTAATTAAGTGATAAAGGAGCTACTATAATAAAATGACACATATTTTGCCTAAATCCAATAACTTGATGATAGCTAATAAATATACTTTTAATGACTGATTGAAATCACCATAGCAAGATAGCAACCCTTGTAGATACGATTATTTCATCCATTCTCAAAGAAAAATGTTGGCAGTAATGTTAACTGTAATATTACCAAAAATTTAATCAACACTTAATTATGCTCCAAGTGATTTTTAGAAGGTTTTTTTATTCTCATTATAAACCTATGAAATGATTGATTCTATAGTTTACACTTATTTTATACACTAGTAAATAGAAACAGAGAAGTTAAGGATCTTACTCAAGATCAAGCCAAGATAAGATTAGATTATACATCTTATCTTCTTTTTCTTCCAAATTTTTCAAACACACTCTATAGTGTGATATTATAGCAAACAATATTAAATTTATAAACTCCTTTTTATATGACCATAATCATTATAACTATTTTAATATTGCTTCAGAGGCAAGTATATTTGAAACAATTTCATCAACAGACACTGAAATACACATAAACACATATACACAATATATATTATAATATTCAAATATTAATAAACTAACTATAATTAATATCTATGCTTCATTGAAGGTTATTTTTATCTTTGTTCCTCTCTCACCCCATTTCTTGTCTCCCCAGTTCCTTTGCAAAGCATGGTCCCACAGACTCCTCTTGAAATTAAGAATCCTGCTGGTGAGATATATTGGCTTGAGAATCAGGAAGACCAGATTAGAATTTGGCTTTTTCCTACTTGCAATTTCCTGACCTAGGGCACATTTCTTGGCATCTTATACCCTTGTTTCCTCTAATAGGTGAGAAACCTAGTGTCCACCCCACAGGCTGTTATAAGAATCCATTGAGGAAAAAGCTATATGAAAATATCCCTCACACGGCTATGGAAGCACAAAGGACCCCCACTTCATTACATGACTGTCTATACACACATGTGATAAGAACTGACATTTTGAGCAATAAGACAGAGAAATATTTAGCCATGCAATAAACCAAGGAAAAATCATCTCCTATTTTACTTTCAAAGAAGCCACAGAGATCTGTACCATTCACAGGAGTTAATTTCAGAGAGAGTTCTTCAAGTTCCTATTTGGATTAATTAAGTGATAATAAATATGATTTAATATATTTAAGCCACTTGGTCTCTGAAGTGTATTTAAATTTTGTTTTCATTCTAATAGGTAGTCATGATCATTAAAAGAAGTGTCTCATGACACAAAAAAATTAGAGAGCCTAGTCTAACAAACTTCTTAATCTCTATCAGCCTCAATTTTTTCCCAAGTCAAATTCAGTTCAGTTCAGTTCAGTCGCTCAGTCGTGTCCGACTCTTTGCGACCCCATGAATCGCAGCACACCAGGTCTCCCTGTCCATCACCAACTCCCAGAGTTCATTCACACTCACATCCATCGAGTCAGTGATACCATCCAGCCATCTCATCCTCTATTGTCCCCTTCTCCTCCTGCCCCCAATCCCTTCCAGCATCAGAATCTTTTCAAAGGAGTCAACACTTCGCATGGGGTGGCCAAAGTACTGAAGTTTCAGCTTTAGCATCATTCCTTCCAAAGAAATCCCAGGGCTGATCTCCTTCAAAATGGACTGGTTGGATCTCCTTGCAGTCCAAGGGACTCTCAAGAGTTTTCTCCAACACCACAGTTCAAAAGCATCAATTCTTCGGTGCTCAGCCTTCTTCACAGTCCAACTCTCACATCCATACATGACCACTGGGAAAACCATAGCCTTGACTAGATGGACCTTAGTCGGCAAAGCAATGTCTCTGCTTTTGAATATGCTATCTAGATTGGTCATAACTTTTCTTCCAAAGAGTAAGTGTCTTTTAATTTCATGGCTTCAATCACCATCTGCAGTGATTTTGGAGCCCAAAAAAATTAAGTCTGACACTGTTTCCACTGTTTTCCCATCTATTTCCCATGAAGTGATGGGACCGGATGCCATGATCTTCGTTTTCTGAATGTTGAGCTTTAAGCCAACTTTTTCACTCTCCTCTTTCATTTTCATTAAGAGGCTTTTTAGTTTCTCTTCACTTTCTGCCATAAGGGTGGTCATCTGCATATCTGAGGTTATTGATATTTCTCCCAGCAATCTTTATTCTAGCTTGTGTTTCTTCCAGCCCAGCGTTTCTCATGATGTACTCTGCATATAAGTTAAACAAGCAGGGTGACAATATACAGCCTTTACATACTCCTTTTCCTATTTGGAACCAGTCTGTTGTTCCATGTCCATTTCTAACTGTTGCTTCCTGGCCTGCATACAGATTTCTCAAGAGGCATGTCAGGCGATCTGGTATTCCCAAATCTCTCAGAATTTTCCACTGTTTAATGTGATCCACACAGTCATAGGTTATTTATATTTATCAGCTATCTTTTGAGGAAAGCGGTGAGGATGACATGTGCTAATACTCTATATGAAAATTATTGAAATGTAATGATAAATATATATGAAAAGTGATGTTTTTTTAAATTTTTTAAAGTAACAATCTTTAACGAGCAGCAGCACTACTTTTTAAGTATTTTTTTTTTTAACTTACCTTCTGTACTTCGATGACCTTAATGATATTTGGGGCTGCTCAGAAATAATCCCATCTTCAAATTGACATCCTCTTTGGATAAGTAACTCAATATAGAAGATATGATATACTCAGAAAGAGACTGTATTCAGTTCAGTTCAGTCGCTCAGTAGTGTCCGACTCTTTGCAACCCCATGAGCCGCAGCACACCAGGCCTCCCTGTCCTTTACCAACTGCTGGAGTCCACACAAACCCATGTCCATTGAGTCAGTGATGCCATTCAACCATCTCATCCTCTGTCATCCCCATCTCCTCCTCCCTTCAATCTTCCCCAGCATCAGGGTCTTTTCAAACGAGTCAGCTCTTCGCATCAGTTGGCCAAAGTATTGGAGTTTCAGCTTAAACATCAGTCCTTCCAATGAACACCCAGGACTGATTTCCTTTAGGATGAACTGGTTGAATTTCCTTGCAGTCCAAGGGACTCTTAAGAGTCTTTTCCAACACCACAGTTCAAAAGCATCAATTCTTCGACACTCAGCTTTTTTTATAGTCCAACACTCACATCCATACATCACCACTGGAAAAATCACAGCCTTGACTAGATGGACCTTTGTTGACAAAGTAATGTCTCTGCTTTTTAATATGCTGTCCAAGTTTGTCATAGCTTTCCTTCCAAGGAGTAAGCATCTTTTAATTTCATGGCTGCAATCACCATCTACAGTGATTTTGGAGCCCAGAAAAATAAAGTCAGCCACTGTTTCAACATCTATTTGCCATGAAGTGATGGGACCAGATGCCATGATCTTAGTTTTCTGAATGTTGAGCTTTAAGCCAACTTTTTCACTCTCCTTTTTCACTTTCATCAAGAGGCTCTTTAGTTCTTTTTCACTTTCTACCATAAGGGTGGTTTCATCTGCATATCGTGGTTATTGATATTTATCCTGGCAATCTTGATTCCAGCTTGTGTTTCTTCCTACCTAGTGTTTCTCGTGATGTACTCTGCATATAAGTTAATTATGCAAGGTGAAAATATACAGCCTTGATATACTCCTTTTCCTATTTGGAACCAGCCTATTGTATAATTCAATATCGAATCAATAGTATAGAATTATTTTTTATGTCTAAATATTTCTTTCTAGCCTAAAGCCTCAAAATTTTTTCACAGAAAACCCAAGACTTAAATTTAAAATTAGTTTATTTGGAATAATATGTAGAAATGATCCTCTATAAATGGCTATGATCCCATAGGCAGGAGGCAGAATAGGTAGTGGAAACACATTTAAATTAGTCATTCCATCCTTGATGAAGCTTGTTCTGAAGATGTGAAAAACAACCACACAAAAAGGCTTTTTTAAAACCTACAATTCAAGGATATTTAATGGCGTTGCCATAAAAGATCAAGAACTTTGTCTTGTAGCTGCTATTTTCTCTCCCAGAAGTTAATTATTTCCTCTGATGGAAGGTCTTTGTCTTAGAAAGAGAAATCTGGAGAGAAGTGTTCAAGAAACATTTATTAAGAATAAGTGGGGAATTTTAGTCTCTATTATTGTTATTGTTGTTTAGTTATTAAATTGTGTCTGACTCTTTTGTGACCCCATGGACTGTAGCCCTCCATGCTCCTCTATCCATGGGATTTCCCATACAAGAAGACTGTAATGGGTTGGCACTTTATTCTCCAGGGGATCTTTCCAACCCAGATATTGAGCCCTAATCTCTTGCATTGCAGGTGGCTTCTTTATGACTGAGTCAACAAAGAAGCCCTTTAGTCCCTGTCCTTGGAACCAAAATATGTGAGCTTCCTCTATCAAAACTTGGATTTCTTAGAAAGGTGAAAATTATGTGAATATCAATAATGGAATAATTCCAACCTGGGGACCTCAGATATAGACTCAAGTTAGAGAAGATACTCCTTTCTTATATTAATTTTTTTTCTGAGAAACTAACATTGATTGCTTGAGGACTAAAACAGTGAGTACAAAAAATTAATTCTAGTCATTTTAAAGTGTGTATGAGTGTGTGTGTGTGTGTGTTTATGTGTGTGTGTGTATGTGTGTTTGCTCATTTGTGTCTGACTCTTTGTGACCCCATGGACTGTAGACCATCAGGCTCCTCTGACTATAGAATTTTCCAGGGAAGAATACTGGAGCATGTTCCCATTTCCTACTCCAGGGGATCTTCCTGACCCAGGGATATAACCCCTGTCTCCTGCATTGGCAGGTGGATTCTTTACCACTATGCCACCTAGAAAGCCCATTTTAAAGTACTTATCCCTAAACCTATTACTCACATTCATCAGAGGGCCTATGACAATAAACAGAAACTCTAAAGGCTCCCAATAAGTTATTTCTTAAAATCACATGATGGCTGTCATGGAAGTGAAAATGAAAGCCCCTCAGTCATATCCAACTCTTTGTTGGACTCAGGCCAGAATACTTCAGTGGGTAGCCTTTCCCTTCTCCAGGGGATCTTTCCAACTCAGGGATCAAACCCAGGTCTCCTGCATTGCAGGTGGATTCTTCATCAGCTGAGCCACAAGGGAAGCCTGTCATGGAAAACTAGGCAATATTAAAAATGAGGAAAGATATCTAAAACACAAGAGGAGAGTTCTAATTTAAAACACATGAATTGTTCCACATTCTTGCTCTTGCTATTTTCCTATTAGTCATTCTAGGAAGTATGCAGAGATAAATTATTGAGGATATAGTTTGTTTTCCTGATGACTAATTTGCTGAACATTTAAAAATACTGTTATTGGCCATTTATGTATCTTCCATTTTGAATTTCATTTCAAGTCCTTTGTGATTTAATTATATGTATGAACATTATATTATATTCAATGATTTACCTGTCTCCTTGTGTCACTAACACAACAACACTTTTTTTAAATTACTGCTTTATAATAAGATCTCAATTTAGATAGAAAAAGTTCTCCAAATATCTTTCTTTTTCTTTCCTTCTTTTTTTTATGCTGATTTTCTGTTACACATTCGCTGTTTTAAAGTTCAATTGATTCAAATGTATTCTTTTTAATGGCTAAGTAATACACCATTATGTATATGTACCACAGCTTTCTTATCCATTCATCTGCTGATGGACGTCTAGGTTGTTTCCATGTCCTGGCTATTATAAACAGTGCTGCGATGAACATTGGGGTACATGTGTCTCTTTCTATTCTGATTTCCTCAGTGTGTATGCCCAGCAGTGGAATTGCTGGGTCATATGGCAGTTCTATTTGCAATTTTTTAAGGGATCTCCACACTGTTCTCCATAGTGGCTGTACTAGCTTGCATTCCCACCAGCAGTGCAAGAGGGTTCCCTTTTCTCCACACCCTCTCCAGCATTTATTGCTTGCAGACATTTGGATTGCAGCCATTCTGACTGGTGTGAAATGGTACCTCATTGTAATCATGATTTGCATTTCTCTAATAATGAGTGATGTTGAGCATCTTTTCATGTGTTTGTTAGCCATCCATATGTCTTCTTTGGAGAAATGTCTATTTAGTTATTTGGCCCATTTTTTTTTATTGGGTCGTTTATTGTTCTGGACTTGAGCTGTGTAAGTTGCTTGTATATTTTTGAGATTAGTTGTTTGTCAGTTGCTTCATTTGCTATTATTTTCTCCCATTCAGAAGGCTGTCTTTTCACCTTGTTTATAGTTTCCTTTGTTGTGCAGAAGCTTTTAATTTTAATTAGATCCCATTTGTTTATTTTTGCTTTTATTTCCAGTATTCAGGGAAGTGGATCATACAGGGTCCTGCTGTGATGTATGTCGGAGAGTGTTTTGCCTATGTTCTCCTCTAGGAGTTTTATAGTTTCTGGTCTTACATTTAGATCTTTAATCCATTTTGAGTATATTTTTGTGCGTGGTGTTAGAAAGTGTTCTAGTTTCATTCTTTTACAAGTGGTTGACCAGTTTTCCCAGCACCACTTGTTAAAGAGATTGTCTTTACTCCATTGTATATTCTTGACTCCTTTGTTGAAGATAAGGTGTCTATAGGTATGTGGATTTATCTCTGGGCTTTCTATTTTGCTCCATTGATCTATATTTCTGTCTTTGTGCCAGTACCATACTATCTTGATGACTGTGCCTTTGTAGTAGAGCCTGAAGTCAGGCAAGTTGATTCCTCCAGTTCCATTCTTCTTTCTCAAGATTGCTTTGGCTATTCGAGGTTTTTTGTATTTCCATACAAATTGTGAAATTATTTGTTCTAGTTCTTTGAAAAATACCGCTGGTAGCTTGATAGAGATTGCATTGAATCTGTAGATTGCTTTGGGTAGTATACTAATTTTCACTATGTTAATTCTTCCAATCCATGAACATGATATATTTCTCCATCTATTTGTGTCCTCTTTGATTTCTTTCACCAGTGTTTTATGGTTTTCTATATATAAGTCTTTAGTTTCTTTAGGTAGATATATTCCTAAGTATTTTATTCTTTTCATTGCAATGGTGAATGGAATTGTTTCCTTAATTTCTTTTTCTACTTTCTCATTATTAGTGTATAGGAATGCAAGGGATTTCTGTGTGTTGATTTTATATCCTGCAACTTTGCTGTATTCATTGATTAGCTCTAGTAATTTTCTGGTGGAGTCTTTAGGGTTTTCTATGTAGAGGATCATATCATCTGCAAATAGTGAGAGTTTTACTTCTTCTTTTCCAATTTTGATTCCTTTCATTTCTTTTCTTGCTCTGATTGCTGTAGCCAAAACTTCCAGAACTATGTTGAATAGTAGCGATGAATGTGGGCACCCTTGTCTTGTTCTTGACTTTAGGGGAAATGCTTTCAGTTTTTCACCATTGAGGATAGTGAATCAGTTCTAATGAGATGAATGAAACTGGAGCCGATTATACAGAGTGAAGTAAGCCAGAAAGAAAAACACCAATACAGTATACTAACACATATATATGGAATTTAGAAAGATAGTAATGATAACCCTCTATGCGAGACAGCAAAAGAGACACAGATGTATAGAATGGACTTTTGGACTCTGAGGGAGAGGGAGAGGGTGGAATGATTTGGGAGAATGGCACTGAAACATGTATACTATCATGTAAGAAATAAATCGCCAGTCTATGTTCGATACAGGATACAGGATGCTTGGGGCTGATGCACAGGGATGATCCAGAGAGATGATATGGGGTGGGAGGTGGGAGGGGGATTCAGGATTGGGAACTCATGTATACCCGTGGCGGATTCATGTCAATGCATGGCAAAACCAATACAGTATTGTAAAGTAAAATAAAGTAAAAATAGAAATTAAAAAAAATAAAGTTCTATTGAAATATAGTTGATTTGCAACGTTGTGTTAGAGACAAATTAGCTGATACTGTTTTTTAATGGCTTAACACTTAATTTTATAGATATTCATGTATGCATGCTGATAATATGATTATTTGGTATAGGTACTGTTTTATTTATGCATCCATATTCTTGTAAATTTTTCTGTTTAGAACTTTTATATACTTTATTATTTATTGCCCACTTTATTTATCAATAATTTAAAAAGTAATATTGAAAATTTATACTGTGAATGTGGATTTATTTTTTCTTCAGGTGGATGCCATTAACTGTGATTCATGCTTTTTCAGGCTACATTATTAAGTGCATATATGTCAATGTCATGTAGTAAGTCAAAGCTGGAGGCACGTGTCATGATTTAAGGGGAGTTTTGTAAGAGATTATTTTCAAGATATGGACAGATGGAGAAAAGCCACAAGGAATGTGGAATACCCTGGGGCTAGCAAGAGCTGAATATGTTAGAGAAGAGTGGCTATCCAGAAAGGGTGAAGAGAAGCAGAAGTAAGCAAATATATATATACACACACACATATATATATATATATATATATATGTATAAAATTGGAAAATAATTGCTTTACAGAATTTTTTGGTTTCCTGTCATACATCAACAAGAATCAGTCATGAGTACACCCATGTCCACCGCCTCCCAGACCTCTCTCCCATCCCCCTCCCCAACCCACCCAACAGCTTGACACAGAGCCCGTTTGAGTTCCCTGAGTCAAACAGCAAATACCATTGGCTATCTGTTTTACACATAGTATTGTAAGTTTGTACTGGAGTGGGTTGCCATTTCCTTCTCTAGTGGATCTTTCCAACCCAAGGATCAAACCCAGGTCTCCCACACTGCAGGCAGACACTCTACCGTCTGAGCCACCAGAGAAGCCCCTATTGTAAATTTCTATGTTACAGTCTTCATACATCTCCCCTTCTCCCTTCTCTCCTCCCAGCTTGTCCATAGGTCTGTTCTCTATGTCTGTTTCTCCACTGTTACCCTGAAAATAAATTCATCAGTGCTGTATCTTCAGATGCCATACATATATATCAGTATACAATATTTATTTTTTTTCTTTATAACTTACTTCACTCTGTATAATGGGCTCCAGTTTCATCCACCTAATTAAAACAGATTCAAATTTGTTGCTTTTTATGGCTGAGTAGTATTCCATTGTGTATATGTACCACAGCTTTTTTATCCATTCATCGGCCGATGGACATCTAGGTTGCTTCCAAGTTCTAGCTATTGTAAATAGTCCTGCAGTGCACATAGGGGTTCAGTTCAGTTCAGTTCAGTCACTTAGTCGTGTCTGACTCTTTGCGACCCCATGAATTGCAGCACGCCAGGCCTCCCTGTCCAACACCAACTCCCAGAGTTCACTCAGACTCATGTCCATCGAGTCAGTGATGCCATCCAGCCATCTCATCTTCTGTCATCCTCTTCTCCTCCTGCCCCCAATCCCTCCCAGCATCAGAGTCTTTTCCAATGAGTCAACTCTTCACATGAGGTGGCCAAAGTACTGGAGTTTGAGCTTTAGCATCATTCCTTCCAAAGAAATCCCAGGGCTGATCTCCTTCAGAATGGGCTGGTTGGATCTCTTTGCAGTCCAAAGGATTCTCAAGAGTCTTCTCCAACACCACAGTTTAAACGCATCAATTCTTTGGTGCTCAGCCTCTTCACAGTCCAACTCTCATATCTATACATGACCACTGGAAAAACCATAGCCTTGACTAGACTGATCTTAGTCAGCAAATTAATGTCTCTGCTTTTGAATATGCTATCTAGGTTGGTAATAACTTTTCTTCCAAGGAGTAAGTGTCTTTTAATTTCATGGCTGCAGTCACCATCTGCAGTGATTTTGGAGCCCAAAAAATAAAGTCTGACACTGTTTCCACTGTTTCCCCATCTATTTCCCATGAAGTGATGGGACTGGATGTCATGATCTTCATTTTCTGAATGTTGAGCTTTAAGTCAACTTTCATTCTCCTCTTTCACTTTCATCAAGAGGCTTTTTAGTTCCTCCTCACTTTCTGCCATAAGGATGGTGTCATCTGCATATCTGAGGTTATTGATATTCTCCCGCAATCTTGATTCCAGCTTGTGTTTCTTCCAGTCCAGCATTTCTCATTATGTACTCTGCATATAAGTTAAATAAGCAGGGTGACAATATACAGCCTTGATGTACTCCTTTTCCTAATTGGAACCAGTCTGTTGTTCCATGTCTAGTTCTAACTGTTGCTTCCTGACCTGCATACAGATTTCTCAAGGGGCAGGTCAGGTGGTCTTGTAATCCCATCTCTCTCAGCATTTTCCACAGTTTATTGTGAGCCACACAGTCAAAGGCTTTGGCATAGTCAATAAAGCCAAAATAGATGTTTTTCTGGAACTCTCTTGCTTTTTCCATGATCCAGCGGATGTTGGCAAATTTGATCTCTGGTTCCTCTGCCTTTTCTAAAACCAGCTTGAACATCAGGAGGTTCAAGGTTAATGTATTGTTGAAGCCTGGCTGGGAGAATTTTGAGCATTACTTTACTAGCATATGAGATGAGTTCAATTGTGCGGTAGTTTGAGCATTCATACTTCTTTTTCATTTTTTATTTCCTCAGGGTATATGCCTAGGATTGGGATTGCTGGGTCATATGGTGGTTTTATTCTTAGATTTTTAAGGAGTCTCCATACCATCTTCCATAGTAGCTGTATCAGTTTGCATTCCCACGAACAGTGCAAGAGTGTTCCCTTTTCACCACACCCTCTACAGAATATGTTGTTTGTAGACATTTGTTGATGGCCATTCTGACTGATGAGAGGTGGAATCTCATTATAGTTTTGATTTGCATTTCTCTAATAATGAATGATGTTGAGCATCTTTTCATGAGCTTGTTAAACATCTGCATGTCTTCTTTGGAGAAATGTCTCTTCAGGTACCTGTCCACTTTTTGATTGGGCTGCCTGCTTTTCTGGTATTGAGTTGTGTAAGCTGCTTATATATTTTGGAAATTAATTCTTTATCATCTATTTCCTTTGCTATCATTTTCTCCTATTCTGAGGGTTGTCTTTTTACCTGAGTTGTAGTTTCCTTTGCTATGTAAAAGCTTTTAAGTTTAACTGGATCCCACTAGTTTATTTTTGTTTTTATTTCCATCACTCTAGGAGGTGGGTCATAGATGATCTTGCTCTGATTTATGTCATTGAGTGTTCTGCCCATGTTCTCCTCTTACAGTTTAATCGTTTTCAGTCTTATATTTGGGTCTTTAATCCATTTTTAGTTTATATTTTTGTATGGCATTAGGTACTGATCTAATTTCATTATTCTCCATATAGCTGTGCTGTTTTCCCAGCACCACCTATTGAAGAGTCTGTCTTTTCCCCATTATATATTCTGGCCTCCTGAGCCAAAAATAAGATATCCATAGGTGAGTGGGTTTATCTTTGGATTCTCTATCTTGTATCATTGGTCTGTATTTCTGTTTTTGTGCCAGTACCACACTGTCTTGATGACTGTAGCTTTGTAGTATGCTCTGAAGTCAGGTAGGTTGATTCCTCCAGCTCCATTCTTCTCCAGAATATTTTGGTTATTTAGAGTCTTTGTTTTTCTATATGAATTGTAAAATTTTCTGTTTCTGTGAAAAATGCCATTGGTAATTTGATAGGGATTGCATTGAACCTGTAGATTGCATTTGGTAGTATAGTCATTTTCACAATATTAATTATTCCTACCCAGGAACATGGAATATCTCTCCATCTGTTTATGCCATCTTTGATATCTTCCATTAGTGTCCTATAGTTTTGTTTTTGTTTTTCGTTATTTTTTTTTAAATTCAGGTATTTTGTCTCCTTAGGTAGGTTTATTCCTAGATATTTTATTTATTTATTTATGTGTTTTGTTGTTATTCTTGTTGCAATGGTGAATGGTATTGATTCCTTAATTCTCTTTCTGGTTTTTCATTATTTATATATAGGAGTGCAAGTAATTTCTGTGTATTGACCTTGTATCTCATGATTCTGCTAAATGCACTGGTTACCGCTAATAATTTTCTGATAGTTTATGTTGGGTTTTCTACGTATAGTACCATAGCATCTGCATACAGTGAGAGTTTTACTTCTTCTTTACCAATCTGAATTCATTTTGTTTCTTTTTCTTCTCTAATTGCCATAGCTAGGACTTCTAATACTATGTTAAATAATTATGTTGAGAGTGGAAATCCTTGTATTGTTCCTGGTCTTAGAGGAGAAGCTTTTAGTTTTTCACCATTGAGAATTATATGCACTGTGGGCTTTTCATATATGGCCTTTACTGTGCTTACATAGGTTCCTTCTATGGTCATTTTTTGAAGCATTTTTTTTTTTCATAAATGGATGCTGAATTTTGTCAAAGGCATTTTCTGGATCTACTGAGATGATCATATAATTTTTTTTTAATCTTTCAATTAGTTGATATTGTGTATCACTTTGATTTGGTTTGCATATACTGAAGAATCCTTGCAGCCCTGGAATAAACCTGATTTGATCATCGTGTATGAGCTTTCTAATGTTTTGTTGGATTCTGTTGCTAGAATTTTGTTGACACTTTTTGCATCTATGTTCATCAGTAATATTGGCCTGTAATTTGATTTCTTCATGTTGTTTTTTCCTGGTTTTGGTATCAGGGTGATCATGGCCTCATAGAATGAGTTTGGAAGTTCTCCTTCCTCTGCAATTTTTTGAAAGAGTTTCAGAGAAATAAACATTGGTTCTTCTATGAATGTGTCATAGAATTCCCCCTGTGAAGACATCTGACCCTGGGCTTTTCTTTTTGGGGCGATTTTTGATCACTGCTCCAATTTCATTGCTTGCAATTGGGTTGTTCATAATTTCTGCTTCTTCCTGGTTCAGTCTTGGCAGGCTGATCTTTTCCAAGTATCTGTTCTTTCTCTTAAGTTGTCTACCTCAGATGACCATCATATCTACTACTGCGGACAGGAATCCCTCAGAAGAAATGGAGTAGCCATCATGGTCAACAAAAGAGTCCGAAATGCAGTACTTGGATGCAATCTAAAAAATGACAGAATGATCTCTCTTCGTTTCCAAGAAAACCATTTAATATCACAGTAATCCAAAGCTATGCCCCAACCAGAAACACTGAAGAAGCTGAAGTTGTAAGGTTCTATGGAGACATACAAGACCTTTTAGAACTAACACTCAAAAAAGATGTCCTTTTCATTATAGGGGACTGGAAACCAAAAGTAGGAAGTCAAGAAACACCTGGAGTAACAGGCAAATTTGGCCTTGGAATGCAGAATGAAGCAGGCTAAAGACTAATAGAGTTTTGCCAAGAAAATGCACTGTTCATAGCAAACACTCTTTTCCAACAACACAGGAGAAGACTCTACACATAGACATCACCAGATGGTCAACACCAAAATCAGATTGATTATATCTTTGCAGCCAAAGATGGAGAAGCTCTATACAGTCAACAAAAACAAGATCAGGAGCTGACTGTGGCTCAGATCATGAACTCCTTATTACCAAATTCAGACTCAGATTGAAGAAAGTAGGGAAAACCGCTAGACCATTCAGGTATGACCTAAATCAAATCCCTTGTGATTATATAGTGGAAGTGAGAAATAGATTTAAGGGCCTAGATCTGATACATAGAGTGTCTGATGAACTATGGAATGAGGTTCGTGACATTGTACAGGAGACAGAGATCAAGACCATCCCCATGGAACAGAAAGGCAAAAAAGCAAAATGGCTGTCTGGGGAGGGCTTACAAATAGCTGTGAAAAGAAGAGAGAAGAAAAGCAAAGGAAAAAAGGAAAGATATAAGCATCTGAATGCAGAGTTTCAAATACTAGCAAGAAGAGATAAGAAAGCATTCTTCAGCGATCAGTGCAAAGAAATAGAGGAAAAGAACAGAATGGGAAAGACTAGGGATCGCTTCAAGAAAATTAGAGATACCAAGGGAGCATTTCATGCAAAGATGGGCTCGATAAAGGACAGAAATGAAATGGACATAACAGAAGCAGAAGATATGAAGAAGAGGTGGCAAAAATACACAGAAGAACTGTACAAAAAAGATCTCCATGACCCAGATAATCACGATGACGTGATCACTCATCTAGAGTCAGATGTTGTGGAATGTGAAGTCAAGTTGACCTTAGAAAGGATCACTATGAACAAAGCTAGTAGAGGTGATGGAATTCCAGTTGAGCTGTTTCAAATCATAAAAGAGGATGTTGTGAAAGTGCTGCACTCATTATGCCAGCAAATTTGGAAAACTCAGCAGTGGCCACAGGACTGGAAAAGGTCAGTTTTCATTCCAATCCAAAAGAAAGGCAATGCCAAAGAAAGCTTAAACTACTGCACAATTGCACTCATCTCACATGCTAGTAAAGTAATGCTCAAAATTCTCCAAGCCAGGCTTCAGCAATACATGAACTGTGAACTTCCTGATGTTCAAGCTGGTTTTAGAAAAGGCAGAGGAACCAGAGATCAAATTGCCAACATCCGCTGGATCATGGAAAAAGCAAGAGAGTTCCAGAAAAACATCTATTTTGGCTTTATTGACTATGCCAAAGCCTTTGACTGTGTGGCTCACAATAAACTGTGGAAAATGCTGAAAGAGATGGGAACACAAGACCACCTGACCTGCCCCTTGAGAAATCCGTATGCAGGTCAGGAAGCAACAGTTAGAACTAGACATGGAACAACAGACTGGTTCCAATTAGGAAAAGGAGTACATCAAGGCTGTATATTGTCACCCTGCTTATTTAACTTATATGCAGAGTACATAATGAGAAATGCTGGACTGGAAGAAACACAAGCTGGAATCAAGATTGCGGGAGAATATCAATAACCTCAGATATGCAGATGACACCATCCTTATGGCAGAAAGTGAAGAGGAACTAAAAAGCCTCTTGATGAAAGTGAAAGTGGAGAGTGAAAATGTTGGCTTAAAGGTCAACTTTCAGAAAACGAAGATCATGGCATCCAGTCCCATCACTTCGTGGGAAATAGATGGGGAAACAGTGGAAACAGTGTCAGACTTTATTTTTTGGGCTCCAAAATCACTGCAGATGGTGACTGCAGCCATGAAATTAAAAGACGCTTACTCCTTGGAAGAAAAGTTATGACCAACCTAGATAGTGTATTCAAATGCAGAAATATTACTTTGCCAACTAAGGTCCGTCTAGTCAAGGCTATTTTTTTTTTTCCCAGTGGTCATGTATGGATGTGGGAGTTGGACTGTGAAGAAGGCTGAGCACCGAAGAATTGATGCTTTTGAAGTGTGGTGTTGGAGAAGACTCTTGAGAGTCCCTTGGATTGCAAGGAGATCCAACCCATCCATTTTGAAGGAGATCAGCCCTGGGATTTCTTTGAAAGGAATGATGCTAAAGCTGAAACTCCAGTACTTTGGCCACCTCATGTGAAGAGTTGACTCATTGGAAAAGACTCTGATGCTGTGAGGGATTGGAGCAGGAGGAGAAGGCGACAACAGAAGATGAGATGGCTGGATGGCATCACTGACTTGATGGCCGTGAGTCTGAGTGAACTCTGGGAGTTGGTGATGTACAGGGAGGCCTGGTATGGTGTGATTCATGGGGTCGCAGAGTCAGACACGACTGAGCTACTGAACTGTGTCACTTATAATATTCTCATGATCCTTTGTATTTCTGTGTTGCCTGTTGTAACCTCTCATTTTTCATTTCTAATTTTATTGATTTTTTTTTCGCTCTTTTTCTCTTGATGTGTCTGGCTAGTGCGTTGTCCATTTTGTTTATCCTTTCGAAGAATCAGCTTTTAGTTTTACTAATCTTCGCTATTTTTTCCATTTCTTTTTCAATTATTTCTGCTCTGATTTTTATGATCTCCTTTCTTCTGCTGTCTTTGGAGGGTTTTTTGTTCTTTTTACAGCTGCCTTGGTTGTAAAATTAGGCTGTCTACTTGATCCTTTTCTTCTTTGTGGAGGTATGATTGTATCGTTATAAGCCTCTTAGAACAGTGTTTGCTGAATCTCATAGGTTTTCGGTCATCATGTTTTCATTGTCATTTCTTTCTAGGAGTCTTTTGATTTGTTTTCTTATTTCTTCAGTAACCTCTTTGTTATTTAGTGGTGTGTGATGTTTTGCTTAATCTCCAAGAGTTTTGTTTTTGTTTTTTTCCTGTAGTTGATACCTAGTATCATAGTATCGTGGTCAGAGAAGATACTTGATACAATTTCAATTTTCTTAAATTTACTGAGACTATATTCATAGCCCAAGTTGTGGTCTATCTTGGAAAATGTCCCTTGTGCACTTGAGAAAAAAGTGTATTCTGCATTTGGATGGAAAGTCCTGAAAAAAATCAATTAGGTCCATTTGGTCTAATGTTTCATTTAAGGTTTTTTTTTTTTTTAATTCTGTTTTAGTGAACTGTCCATTGGTGAAAGTGGGGTGTTAAAGCCCCTACTATTATTGTGTTGCTGTCAGTTTCTCCTCTTATGTTTGTTAGTGTTTGCCTTATGTACTGAGGTGCTCCTATGTTGAGTGCTTAGACATTTACAATTGTTATGTCATCTTGGACTGATCCCTTGATCATTATGTAATGTCCTTCTTTGACTCTTATGATATTCTTTATTTTAAAGTCTATTTTGTCTAAAATAAGAATTGCTACTCCAGCTTTCTCTTGGTTTACACTTGCATGGAATATCCTTTTCCATCCTTTACTTTCAGTCTGTATTTGTCTCTAGGTATGAA
The DNA here is from genome assembly GCF_032405125.1 of Capricornis sumatraensis. Classification (NCBI taxonomy): domain Eukaryota; kingdom Metazoa; phylum Chordata; class Mammalia; order Artiodactyla; family Bovidae; genus Capricornis; species Capricornis sumatraensis. The sequence goes on from NC_091084.1 coordinate 3,184,281, forward strand.
GTGGGTTTCCTATGGGTAGCATATATATGGGTCTTGTTTTTGTGTCTATTCAGTCAGTCAATGAAAGTAAAAGCAGAGAGTGAAAAAGTTGGCTTAAAGATCAACATTCAAAAAACTAAGATCATTGCATCTGGTCCCAACACTTCATGGCAAATAGACAGGGAAACAGTGGAAACAGTAGCTGACATTATTTTTTCTAGGCTCCAAAATCACTGCAAATGGTGATTGCAGCCATGAAATTAAAAGATGCTTACTCCTTGGAAGAAAAGTTATGACCAACCTAGACAGCATATTAATAAGCAGAGACATTGGTTTTTCCAGTGGTCATGTATGGATATGAGAGTTGGACTATAAAGAAAGCTGAGCACCGAAGAATTGATGCTTTTGAATTGTGGTGTTGGAGAAGACTCTTGAGAGTCCCTTGGACTTCAAAGAGATCCAACCAGTCCATCCTAAAGGAGATCTGTCCTGGGTGTTCATTGGAAGGACTGATGTTTAAGCTGAAACTGCAATACTTTGGCCACCTGATGTGAAGAGGTGACTCATTTGAAAAGACCCTGATGCTGGGAAAGATTTAGGGCAGGAGGAGATGGGGACGACAGAGGATGAGATGGTCGGATGCCATCACCAACTCAATGAACATGGGTTTGGGTGGGCTCTGGCAGTTAGTGATGGGCAGGGAGGCCTGGCGTTCTGTGGTTCATGGGGTTGCAAAGAGTCAGATACGACTGAGTGACTGAACTGAACTGAGTCAGTGTGTATCTTTATGTTGGTTCATTTAACCCATTTACATTTAAGGTAGTTATTGATACATATGTTCTTATTTGCATTTTCTTTATTGTTTTGGGTTTGTTTTTGTGGGTCTTTCCTTTCTCTTGAGTTTACTGCATATATAAGTCCCTTTAGAATTTGTTCCAGTGCTGGTTTAGTGGTTCTGAATTCTCTTAACTTTTGCTTATCTGTAAAGTTTTTTATTTCTCTGTCAATTTTGAATGAGATCTTTGCTGGATATAGTAATCATGGTTGTACGTTTTTCTCTTTCAGTACTTTAAATATATCTCGCCATTCTCTTCTGGCCTGTAGAGTTTCTACTGAAAGATCCTCTGTTAATCACGTGGGTTTTCCCTTGTATTTTACTTGTTGCTTTTCCCTTGTTGATTTTAATATTATTTCTTTGTGCTTAATCTATGTTAGCTTGATTAATATGTGTCCCAATGTGTTTCTCCTTGAGTTTAACCTGTAAGGGATTCTCTGTACTTCTTGGACTTGATTATTTATTTTCCCATGTTGGGGAAGTTTTCACCTATGACTTATTCAAAAATATTCTCAGTGTCTTTCTTTTTTCCTTCTTCCTCTGGGACCCCTATAACTTAAGTGTTGGTGTGTTTAATATTGCCCCGAAGGTCTCTGAGGCTATCCTCAACTCTTTTCATTCCTTTCCCTTTATTCTTCTCTTCAGCAGTTATTTCCACCATTCTATCCTCCAGCTCACTTATCCGTTCCTCTGCCTCAGTTATTCTGCTATTGATTTCTTATAGAGTATTTTTAATTTTAGTAATTATGTTATTCATCTCAGTTTGCTTATTCTTCATTTCTTCAATGTCCTTAGTGGTTTTAGTAACTGTGTTAAATGCTTCTTGCATGTTCTCCATCTATTTTCAAGCCTTTGAAGCATCTTTGCTATCATTATTCTGAATTCTCTTTCAGGGAGCTTACTTATTTCCTCTTCATTTATTTGGGGTTGTGAGTTTCTACCTTTCTTTTTCATTTGTGCTGTATTTCTCTGTCTTTTTATCACATACACAGATTTGCCATCAGATGAAATAGTAGATTCTTATGCCTGGCCAATTTATTATCATTTTTTTCAATATTCGAGTTTGAATAAATGTTACCATTGTGTCAAATATTTATTTCTGAATTAGTGGAAGACAAAAAACTGTCATCCTGCATAAGCTTAGACACTACCACTTTTACTCTCCAAAATTATTTTAAAGATTTTGCTTTCCATAATATTGTTATTAAGAACTTATAACAAGAACAAAGTGTACTCTTTTGAGATTCATTGAGAAGGATGTTTAATCTGTCTAAACTTCAGAATCCTTATATGTGCAACTGCAATATTGATACATTCTTAATGAGAATATTGAGAAGTACATAAAATTATAATATGAACTTTCCTAGTGCATAACAACTAGACAGGATTCCTTTCCTTACTATTGATTTACCTTCACCAATTTCAATCAGTCTAATTTATTTTAGGAAAATCATCTTTTGATCTCTGTAGATTAGATGCTCAAAAATCATAGATAACCTAAACATTTCAAAATTTTAGTGTTATTTCCCCTACTCCAATTTAGCCTGTAATATACAATTAAGGCTAAATATCACCAAAGCATGTACTCTTATCACCATACCACAGATAAATATATGACCTTACAATAAACAGTTAAGGAGAACAAAAGGCAAATAGCATGCCATTAGTCTACTACAAGCAAAAACATCAGGACAATTTTGAGTTGCCTTCAGGTTAGTTTTCAGCTCTTCAGGAAAATATCTGCTGGGTACATTCTCCACTTTTGGTAAGCATAACCCTTTTCAATCATATAAACCTGAAATGAAGTGGAAGACTACAAATCCATGATGCAAACAAAACTACATTAATTCTCTGCAAATATCTTCAGGATTGTTTTTCTGGGAGAAGCTCCATTGTTTTGCAAGGGAAATCAAAAGTTAGGTACCCCTGAATCCATCCAGAACTCACGGAGAAGTATGAATTCTTTCCACAGGGATGTGATCTGGTCTTTTGATTACAGATATAATTTCTTTACACCTGCTCTGAATTGCGAGTAAGCCAGAGACACTTTTGTATATCTGTTAAAGCAATGTGCACATGCATTCTGTAGGAGTCACCTGCTTTGCACTTGTGCCTGGAGGAAATGATATTTGCAAGAGCCAAATATAAACAGGGCATTATAAAAGTTCATTCCTTGAAAGCTAGGGGCATTTATTTTCGCAAAAGTGTTTCTAAAGCAGTCTTGCTATAATCACTAACCAGTTGTCCAAGGTCATATTCCTCAGGCCTCCTGGGAATTTTCAGTCTGTAAATTTGCTTTTCACTTTGCTTTAGCAGGGCTCTGGGCACTGGATCTCTAGAGGGTAGCATTCTTATTCAGACCTGAGGAAGGTCAGGAAATTCTGTCATGTTTAGCTAATGCTCTTGTTTGAAAAGCAGGAGGGAGAGTTAGTAGCCCTGAGGAAGCATGAGGTTTCTTTGGAGGAGGTCTCTACTTCTTGAGAAGGGAACAACAAAGAGAATCAAAGGGAAACATACAGAGTTTGAATAATTGTCATGAACAAAACAATATGGATACAGGAGTCACTTAATAAAAATACTGACCAGATGGCACTCTATTCCTCTCAGTCCCAGGTTATTTACTTCCACATTTATTTCCATATCTCAAATGGGAGATTGAGTTTTGCAAAGAAAAGTAAGAGAAAATAACTAAACCAAATTAACTTTCCTTTCCTTTCCTTTTGGCAAAAGGGAAAAGATACACACAACTGTGAATCATCAGTTGGGAGTCAGTATTACAAGTTATTACAATATATTGGATATAATTGCCTGTGCTATAGTGGATTCTTATTGCTTCTCAGTTTTACATGTAGTAGTTTGTATCTGTTAACCCCATCCTCCTAATTTGTCCTTCTTCCCCCTTATCTCCACTTTGATAATCATGGGTTTATTTTCTACTTCTGTGAGTCTGCTTGTGTTTTGTATATGATTCATTTGTATTGTTTTTTAGATTCCACATGTAAGTAATATCATATCGTATTTGTCTTTGACTTATTTCACTAAGCGTAATACTCTCTAGGACTATCGATGTTGCTGAAAATATTTCATTCTTTCAAAATCGTCATCAATCTGGAAAATTTTCGGTAATCAACACTGTAACCTTTTTTCTCATTGTTATTAAACTCTAGAGTTTGGTAAACATTGGTTTTATCACTTTTATTTTACTTCATTGATAATGAATATCAATATCTTTTTTATATTCTCTATCTTCTTGTCTTTCTAATTCTGTGTTCTGGTAAATTGTTAATAAGTGTAATTCTATTTATTGTTTCTTTCTTAAGATAAGATAAACTTCTTAAGATATTTACTGTTTCTTTCTTTTTTTGTTTTATCCATCAAATTTCAATTAAAATATTATATTTTTATTTAAATTTTTAAACACCTTGGACAATTTTGAGATCCATATATCATGTTTTGAAAATTATTATTTTTATATAATAAATACTTTTACATTATATTTCTGTCTGATGACCTCAATAAAGGAAATCATTGTGTGACATACTCTGCAATATCTATTTTCAATATAATTTTCCCCTATATTCAAGATTATTTTTTTAATGTGGTCATAACCTTTTGGAAAAAATTAAATATTTTCTCTTTCAGTTTAATTTTGAATTCAAGAATATTTATATCATTTGTGCTATAATGGAAGTTCCTGGAAAGTTGTAATTGTCTATATTTTGTGTTTGTGTACATGTAAGTGTTTTTGTGTGCATTGCAAACCAGCATTAGCACTTGTTGTTGTTCAGTTGCTCAATCATGTCCAACTCTTTGCGACCCCATGGACTGCTTCCCTGTCCTTCACTAACTCCTGGGGCTTGCTCAAACTCATGTCCAGTGAGTCTGTGATGCCATACAATCATCTCATCCTCTGTTGTCCCCTTCTCTTCCTGCCTTCAATCTTTCCCAGCTAGGGTCTTTCCCAATGAGCTGGCTTTTTGCAGCAGGTGGCCAAAGTATTGGAGCTTCAGTTTTAGCATCAGTCCTTCGAATGGATATTCAAGATTGCTTTCCTTTAGGATTAACTGGTTTGATTCCTTGCAGTCCAAGGATCTCTCATGTTCTCCAACACCACAGTTTGAAGACATCAATATTTGGCGCTCAACCTTCTTTACTGTCCACCTCTGACATCCATACATGACTATTGGAAAATCAAAGCTTTGAACATACAGAATTTCTTGGCAAAGTAATGTCTCTGCTTTTTAATACAGTGTAGATTTGTCATTGCTTTTCTTTCAGGGAGCAAGTGTCTTTTATTTTCATGGCTGCAGTTGCCATTCACAGTGATTTTGGAGCCCAAGAAAATAAAGTCTCATAATTTTCATTGTTTCCTCATTTATTTGCCATGAAGTGATGGAACTGGATGATCTTTGTTTTTAGTGTGTTGAGTTTCAAGCGAGCTTTTTCACTCTCCTTTTTCACCTTTATCAAGAGGCTCTTTAATTCTCTTCACTTTCTGCTTTAAGGGTGGCATCATCTCCTTATACCTGCTTTACGTGAAACCACTGTCCCTATTTAGAGGCCACTGAGAAACGCTGGACTGGAAGAAACGCAAGATGGAATCAAGTTTGCTGGGAGAAATATCAATAACCTCAGATATGCAGAAGATACCACCCTTATGGCAGAAAGTGAAGAGGAAGTAAAAAGCCTCTTGATTAAAGTGAAACAGGAAAGTGAAAAAGTTGGCTTAAAGCTCAACATTCAGAAAATGAAGATCATGGCATCTGGTCCCATCACTTCACGGGAAATAGATGGGGAAACAGTGGAAACAGTGTCAGACTTTATTTTGGGGGGCTCCAAAATCGCTGTGGATGGTGACTGCAGCCATGAAATTAAAAGACGCTTACTCCTTGGAAGAAAAGTTATGACCAACCTAGATAGCATATTCAAAAGCAGAGACATTACTTTGCTGACTAAGGTCCGTCTAGTCAAGGCTATGGTTTTTCTAGTGGTCATGTATAGATGTGAGAGTTGGACTGTGAAGAAGGCTGAGCACCGAAGAATTGATGCTTTTGAACTGTGGTGTTGGAGAAGAATCTTGAGAGTCCCTTGGACTGCAAGGAGATCCAACCAGTCCATTTTGAAGGAGATCAGCCCTGGGATTTCTTTGGAAGGAATGATGCTAAAGCTGAAACTCCAGTACTTTGGCCACCTCATGCGAAGACTTGACTCATTGGAAAAGACTCTGATGCTGGGAGGGATTGGAGCAGGAGGAGAAGGGGACGACTGGCTGGATGGCATCGCTGACTCGATGGACATGAATTTGGGTGAACTCTGGGAGTTGGTGATGGACACGGAGGCCTGGCATGCTGTGATTCATGGGGTTACAAAGAGTTGGACACGACTGACTGACTGAACTGAACTGAACTGAGATACATTTTTTTCTTTTTACTCAGAGTCTAAGTAAATAATTTTCCAGCTTTACTTATGATAAACAACTCCATATCCTCTAGTAAATATCTTATTTGTAAATATTTCCCAGTGATGATTACCTAAATGTTAATCCTGTAAAATTTACCTGACACTCCACTATAGGAATTTTTTCTAAGTTCCATTTTACAAGCTATCTTTCTAATAGTCTTTTTCTTTGTATCTGTGATTGACAGCTTTATTGACATTGATTAATATACCCCAGACCCCAGTGATGAATTCTAAAAGTGTCAGAAGTTTCACATATTTCTAAACTTTTTATTGCATCCACCCTAATGTCTTTCTAATGACAATTTTAAAATTAATATATTTTCGTTTATGTCAGTAATATATTAACAAAGATTATTAAAACAAGGGTGTACCGCTATCTTAAAATTCTAAGTATTAAAATTTACAATGTAAAACATTAAAAAGAAACAACAGGAGACATACATACACCAAAAAACATTCTACAACTTTTAAAGCAGTACTACTCTTAATAGCTCTAAGCGAGAAATGATCCAAATGCCTAGCAACAAAAGAATGGATAAATTAACTGTCACATATTCATGCAATGAAATGCTATAGATCAATGAAAGCAATCAGAGAAGTCAATACATAATGAATGAGTATTGCTGCTGCTGCTGCTGCTGCTGCTGCTGCTGCTATGTCAATTCAGTCATATTCGACTTTGTGTGACCCCATAGACGGCAGCCCACAAGGCTCTCCCATCCCTGGGATTATCCAGGCAAGAACAAACACTGGAGTGAGTTGCCATCTCCTTCTCCAATGCATGAAACTGAAAAGTGAAAGTGAAGTCACTCAGTCGTGTCTGACTCTGCGACCCCATGGACTGCAGCCTACCAGGCTCCTCTGTCCATGGGATTTTCCAGGCAAGAGTACTGGAGTGGGGTGCCATCGCCATGTTTCTACACTGGCACCTTACATAATTTTAAGCATTATTCTTACCCTCCTTCATCTGTCTTAACAATTAAGGACTATGTTTATGCAAAATAGACAAACTATGTGGTAAAAAAAAAAAAGTTACATCAGATTAAACAAAGATAAAATAAATCTTGCACATTTTACGCCTTAAAATGCTGAGAAACTGAATAACATATTACCTTCTATTTTCAAACTTTTATTCAACTATACATGAACGTCACTCATGTATAGTTCATGAGCGGTCAAAAACTGAACAACACCATGTAGTCAGCAGCCATATTGAGTCAGAAATTATCAATATAACAGAAGTACAAGACGATGCCAACTTTCCTTCCTCTCCGTGTTTCTCAGCATGTAGATCAGAGGGTTGAACATTGGGGCAATGATGATGTAAAAAAGAGCTAACATTTTATCTTCTGGGAAATTTGTGGCTTGTCTGATATAAATGAATGATGTAGGTGTGAAAAACAGGACTACAACTGTGATATGAGAACTGCCAGTGGAGAAAGCTTTGTTGTGGCTCTGCATGGAATATGCCTTGATGCCAAACAATATAAAAAAGTAAGACAGCATCAAGACAGCAAAGGTCACCAAAACAACTAGACCTGAGTTAGCAATCAGTAAGAAACTTACCATGCATGTATTCAAGCAGACCAGATTCAGCAAAGAATATACCTCACAGAAGTAGTGATCTAACTCATTGGGGCCACAGAAGGGTAAGAAGATGGTGAAAAGAAACTGACTGGCAGAGTGTATAAATGCCCCAGTACAGCAGGCAATGATGATGGCATTACACCTCTGTCTACTCATGCCGACGGTGTAGTGCAGGGGCTTACAGATGGCCACCTAACGGTCATAGGCCATTCCAGTGAGATTAAAGATCTCAATGCCTCGAAAGAAATGCATGGTAAAGAGCTGTGCCATGCAGTTACTATAGGAAATGGTCCTGATTACTGAAAGTAGGTCAGTTATTAGCTTGGCTATCACCATAGATGTGTAGCAAAGGACACAGTTCAGTTCAGTTCAGCCACTCAGTCGTGTCTGACTCTTTGCAACTCCATGAATAGGAGCATGCCAGGCCTTCTTGTCCATCACCTAATCCTGGAGTTCACTCAAACTCATGTCCATCGAATCTGTGATGCCATCCAGCCATCTCATCCTCAGTCATCTCCTTCTCCTCCTGCCCCAAATACCTCCCAGAATCAAAGTCTTTTCCAATGGGTCAAATATTCGCCTGAGGTGGCCAAAGTACTGGAGTTTCAGCCGTAGCATCATTCCTTCCAAAGAAATCACAGGACTGATCTCCTTCACCATGGACTGGTTGGATGTCCTTGCAATCCAAGGGACTCTCAAGTGTCTTCTCCAACACCATAGTTAAAAAGCATCAATTCTTCGGCTCTCAGCTTTCTTCACAGTCCAACTCTCACATTCAGACATAACCACTGTAAAAACCATAGCCTGATTCAGTTCAGTTCAATTCAGTCGCTCAGTCATGTCCGAATCTTTGAGACCCCATGAATCGCAGCATGCCAGGCCTCCCTGTTCATCACAATCTCCCAGAGTTCACTCAGACTCAGGTCCATCTCACTTTCATCAAGAGGCTTTTTAGTTTCTCTTCACTTTCTGCCATAAGGGTGGTGTCATCTGCATATCTGAGGTTATTGATATTCTCCCAGCAATCTTGATTTCTGCTTGTGTTTCTTCCAGTCCAGCAGTTCTCATGATGTACTCTGCATAGAAGTTAAATAAGCAGGGTGACAATATACAGCCTCGACGTACTCCTTTTCCTATTTGGAACCAGTCTGTTGTTCCATGTCCAGTTCTAACTGTCCTTTCCTGACCTGCATACAGATTTCTCAAGAGGCAGGTCAGGTGGTCTGGTATTCCCATCTCTTTCAGAATTTTCCACATTTTATTGTGATCCACACTGTCAAAGGCTTTGCATAGTCAATAAAGCCAAAATAGATGTTTTTCTGGAACTCTCTTGCTTTTTTCATGATCCAGTGGACGTTGACAATTTGATCTCTGGTTCCTCTGCCTTTTCAAAAACCAGCTTGAACGTCAGGGAGTTCACGGTTCACGTATTGCTGAAGCCTGGCTTGGAGAATTTTGAGCATTACTTTACTAGCATGTGAGATGAGTGCAATTGTGCGGTAGTTTGAGCATTCTTTGGTGTTGCCTTTCTTTGGAATTGGAATGAAAACTGACCTTTTCCAGTCCTGTGGCCACTGCTGAGTTTTCCAAACTTGCTGGCATATTGAGTGCAGCACTTTCACAGCGTCATCTTAAGGGTTTGAAACAGCTCAATTGGAATTCTATCACCTCCACTAGCTTTGTTCGTAGTGATGCTTTCTAAGGCCCACTTGACTTCACATTCCAAGATGTCTGGTTCTAGATTAGTGATCACATCGTCATGACTATCTTGGTAGTGAAGATCTTTTTTGTACAGTTCTTCCGTGTTTTCTTGCCACCTCTTCTTAATATCTTCTGCTTCTGTTAGGTCCATACCATTTCTGTCCTTTATCGAGCCCATCTTTACATGAAATGTTCCCTTGGTATCTCTCATTTTTTTTTTTTCTTTGAAGAGATCTCTAGTCTTTCCCAATCTGTTGTTTTCCTCTATTTCTTTGCATTGATCGCTGAAGAAGGCTTTCTTATCTCTTCTTGCTATTCTTTGGAACTCTGCATTTAGATGCCTATATCTTCCGGGGTCCAGCCCTGGTGGATCCAGGGAATTCGAAAGGTGGACAGCGTTGGCGAGGAAAACTTATTTATTGATATAAGATTAGATCAAGAAACAACACTGTAGTAGGAAAATTAAGTGGAGGAAGAGGGCTGAATAACTTGGATTATGTGGAAGACCAATAAAATTCCAGACAAGGAATTTGCACCATCTATGTTGGGCCACCAGCACTTGCTTGAATATCTAAGGGTGCCTCACCTTAGGCTCCCTTTCACGTGGCTCTTAACAGCCAGGGCAAGTAAGTAGACTTGGAGAGCCTCCACGCCTCAGATGGGAATTCAGCCTGAAATTAAAGTAAAGAGGAAAAGGAGGGAGAGGGAGAAACAGAGGGAGAGACGCGTGGGAAACCAGTCCAGTGACTTGCTCTAACCCTATTATCTAGAAAGGCCTTTTATACCTTTTTTTGATTGTACATAGAGATCAATGGGTAATACAAAATTATGCAGCGTTAGCAGTCCAGACTCTTATCAAAACCAGGCTTTTCTCTCTACATACCTAATTGTATACACAAGTCTTAGGTGATTTACATCATCTTCTGGCCAGAAAGGGCCAATTAACATTTTACAGCCTTTTTTCTGATAAGGGTTTGTCAACCAGAAGACTTATTTGTGGTGATCTTCCCAAAGTCTGGTGCCACTCTCAGAAAGTACTAAATAAACTTACATTCTTACATAGCAAGGACACAAGAGCAGTGCAAAGAGAAGTAATTAACTCAGAAGTCTAGTGTTGCTAACATCAAAACTACTATATATCTTTTTCCATATCCTGTTTACATTGATTAACATCCTCCCAGGTGCCTAAAAGATAAAGAATATGGAGGCCTGGCAGCAGTCATGGAGTAAACAGTGAAAACCCTCTACCAATATAATTTTTAACTCTTTAGAAAAGGCTCTGTATCTTTAAGGTGCTTTTAAGCTTTGTGCTTCTCACGGTTGGGGGGCTGTAAGCAATTCATAAGCTGTAAGAGGTCCAGGGAACATGTTAGGCAAGCTAGAGAGCTATCAGAGGGGATGAAACATCCCTTTCAAATGCAGAAGACTAAAGCCCTGAGTTGACTTTTTCCAGAGAATATCAGGAGAGTGGAAAAGCAGGCAGATTCTTATTTTGGGGGGGGGGGGGTGGATGCTCAGGAAATTCCAGGGGGAAAACCTGAGGTCTGATTAGCCTTGCCATCAGAGCGCTTGCCGCATGACCTTGTCACTGGTGGAATTCCTCACGCTGGCTCCCGGCATATATCTTTCCTTTTCTCCTTTGCTTTTCGCCTCTCTTCTCTTCACTTCACAGCTATTTGTAAGGCCTCCCCAGACAGCCATTTTGCTTTTTTGCATTTCTTTTCCATGGGAATCATCTTGATACCTGTCTCCTGCACAATGTCACGAACCTCCATCCATAGTTCGTCAGGCACTCTATCTATCAGAGCTAGGCCCTTAAATCTATTTCTCACTTCCACTGTATAATCATAAGAGATTATACCATACCTGAATGGTCTAGCGGTTTTCCCTACTTTCTTCAATTTGAGTCTGAATTTGGTAATAGGAGTTCATGATCTGAGCCACAGTCAGCTCCTGGTCTTGTTTTTGTTGACTGTATAGAGCTTCTCCATCTTTGGCTGCATAGAATATAATCAATCTGATTTCGGTGTTGACCATCTGGTGATGTCCATGTGTAGAATCTTCTCTTGTGCTGTAGGAAGATGGTGTTTGCTATGACCAGTGCATTTTCTTGGCAAAACTCTATTACTCTTTGCCCTGCTTCATTCCGTATTCCAAGGCCAAATTTGCCTGTTACTTCAGGTGTTTCTTGACTTCCTACTTTTGGTTTCCAGTCCCCTATAATGAAAAAGATATATTTTTTGGGTGTTAGTTCTAAAAGGTCTTGTAGGTCTTCATAAAACCATTCAACTTCAGCTTCTTCAGCATTACTGGTTGGGGCATAGACTTGGATAACTCTCATATTGACTGGTTTGCCTTGGAGACAAACTGAGATCATTCTGTCATTTTTGAGATTGCATTCAAGTACTGCATTTCTGACTCTTTTGTTGACCATGATGGCTACTCCATTTCTTCTGAGGGATTCTGCCCGCAGTAGTAGATATAATGGTCAGCTGAGTTAAATTCACCCATTCCAGTCCATTTTAGTTTGCTGATTCCTAGAACGTCAATGTTCACCCTTTCCATCTCTTGTTTGACCACTTCCAATTTGCCTTGATTCATGGACCTGACATTCCAGGTTCCTATGCAATATTGCTCTTTACAGCATCGGATCTTGCTTCTATCACCAGTCACATCCACAACTGGGTATTGTTTTTGCTTTGACTCTATCCCTTCGTTCTTTCTGTAGTTATTTCTCCACTGATCTCCAGTAGCATATTGGGCACCTAATGACCTGGGGAGTTCCTCTTTTGATATCTTATCATATTGCCTTTTCATACTGTTCATGGGGTTCTCAAAGCAAAAATATTGAAGTGGCTTGCCATTCCCTTCTCCAGTGCACCACGTTCTGTCAGACCTCTCCACCATGACCCACCCGTCTTGGGTTGCCCTGCAGGCATGACTTGATTTCATTGAGTTAGACAAGGCTGTGGTCCTAGTGTGATTAGATTGACTAGTTTTCTGTGAGTATGGTTTCAGTGTGTCTGCCCTCTGAGGCCCTCTTGCAACACCTACCATCTTACTTGGGATTCTCTTACCTTGGACGTGGGGGTATCTCTTCACAGCTGCTCCAGCAAAGCACAGCTGCTGCTCCTTACCTTGGATGAGTGGTATCTCCTTACCACCACTGTTCCTGACCTTCAACATGGGATGGCTCCTCTAGGCCCTCCTTCGCCTGCAGACCATTGTTGGTAAAGCAATGTCTTTGCTTTTTAATATGCTATATAGGCTGGTCATAGCTTTCCTTCAAAGGAGTAAGAGTCTTTTAATTTCATAACTTATATGCAGAGTACATCAGGAGAAATGCTGGACTGGAAGAAACACAAGCTGGAATCAAGATTGCCGGGAGAAATATCAATAGCCTCAGATATGCAGATGACACCACCCTTATGGTGGAAAGTGAAGAGGAGCTAAAAAGCCTCTTGAGGAAAGTGAAAGAGGAAAGTGAAAAAGTTGGCTTAAAGCTCAACATTCGGAAAATGAAGATCATGGCATCTGGTCCCATCACTTCATGGGAAATAGATGGGAAAACAGTGGAAACAGTGTCAGAATTTATTTTGGGGGGCTCCAAAATCACTGCAGATGGTGACTGCAGCCATGAAATTAAAAGACGCTTACTCCTTGGAAGAAAAGCTATGACCAACCTAGATAGTATATTCAAAAGCAGAGACATTACTTTGCCAACAAAATCTGTCTAGTCAAGGCTATGACATTTCCAGTGGTAATGTATGGATGTGAGAGTCAGACTGTGAAGAAGGCTGAGCGCCGAAGAATTGCTGCTTCTGAACTGCGGTGCTGGAGAAGACTCTTTAGAGTCCCTTGGACTGCAAGGAGATCCAACCAGTCCATTCTGAAGATCAGCCCTGGGTGTTCTTTGGAAGGAATGATGCTAAAGCTGAAACTCCAGTATTTTGGTCACCTCGTGCGAAGTATTGACTCATTGGAAAAGACTCTGACATTGGAGAGATTGGGGGCAGGAGGAGAAGAGGACAACAGAAGATGAGATGGCTAGATGCATCACTGACTTGATGGATGTGAGTCTGAGTGAACTCAGGGAGTTGGTGCTGGACAGGGAGAGCTGGAGTTCTGTGATTCATGGGGTCACAAAGACTCGGAAATGACTGAGAGACTGAAATTAACTGAACTGAATCACCATCTGCAGTGATTTTGGAGCCCCCTCAAAAATAGTCTAACACTCTTTCCACTGATTCCCCATCTATTTCCCACGAAGTGATGGGACCAGATGCCATGATCTTAGTTTCTGAATGTTGAGCTTTAAGCCAACTTTTTAACTCTCCTCTTTCACTTTCATCAAGAGGCTTTTTAGCTTCTCTTCACTTTCTGCCATGAGGGTGGTGTTATCTGCATATATGAGGTTATTGATATTTCTCCCGGCAATCTTGATTCCAGCTTGTGTTTCTTCCAGTCCAGCGTTTCTCATGATGTACTCTGCATATAAGTTAAATAAGCAGGGTGACAATATACAGCCTTGAGGTACTCCTCTTCCCATTTAGAAACAATCTGTTGTTCCATGTCCAGTCCTAACTGTTGCTTCCTGACCTGCATACAGATTTCTCAAGAGGCAGGTCAGGTGGTCTGGTATTTCCATCTCTTTCAGAATTTTTCCACAGTTTATTGTGGTCCATGCAGTCAAAGGCTTTGGCATAATCAATAAAGCAGAAATAGATGTTTTGCTGGAACTCTTGTTTTTTCCATGATCCAGCGTATGTTGGCAATTTGATCTCTGGTTCCTCTGCCTTTTCTAAAACCAGCTTGAACATCTGGAAGTTCACAGTTCACGTATTGTTGAAGCCTGGCTTGGGGAATTTTGAGCATTACTTTACTAGCATGTGAGATGAGTGCAATTGTGCGGTAGTTTGAGCATTCTTTGGCATTGCCTTTCTTTGGGATTGGAATGAAAACCTGACCTTTTCCATCCTGTGGCCACTGCTGAGTTTTCCCAATTTGCTGGCATATTGAGTGCAGCACTTTCACAGCATCATCTTTCAGGATTTGAAATAGCTCAACTGGAATTCCATCCCCTCCACTAGCTTTGTTCATGGTGATGCTTCCTAAGGCCCACTTGACTTCACATTTCACCATGTCTGGCTCTAGGTGAGTGAGCAAACCATCGTGATTATCTGGATTGTGAAGATCTTTTTTGTGCAGTTCTGTGTATTCTTGCCACTTCTTCTTAGTATCTTTTGCTTCTGTTAGTTCCATATGATTTCTGTCCTTTATTGAGCCCATCTTTGCATGAATGTTTCCCTTGGTATCTCTAATTTTTTGAAGAGCTCTCTAATCTTTCCCATTCTGTTGTTTTCCTCTGTTTCTTTTCATTGATCACTGAGGAAGGCTTTCTTACCTTTCCTTGCTATTCTTTGGAACTCGACATTCCGATGCTTATATCTTTCCTTTTCTCCTTTGCTTTTCACTACTCTTCTTTTCACAGCTATTTGTATTGCCTCCTTAGACAGCCATTTTGCTTTGAGAGATAATTAAAGAAAAAATACATGGGTTGCTCAATGAGCTGACTGCAGGTGATAGAAATCATGATGAGCACATTTCGTATCCAAATAGCGATGTAGCAAAATAAAAACAAGATGAAGCAAAAGATTTCAGTGTTCTTGTTTTGGGAAAGTTTCAAAAGAATAAATACAGTGACATTATTGCATTTTTCCATGGTTAGTTTGATGGAACACGTAAATCACCTGAAATGATATAATTCATGAACCAATATTTAGAAGTGCTTATTGAGAAGAGGATCCTATGATTTTAAAGTCATTAATTATTAATAGGTTTAATAGGACTCATTTAAGTGTCTCTGAATAAAATCAGATACTCAAAATACTCTCTACTAAGAATCTGTGTTAATGTATACTGACTAATTTATGTTAGTTCTTCCAGCAAATTGTGATCAGCAACTGTGTTAGTCGACATAAATGTCTTTTATCAATCCACAATAGAGTTTTGAATGTTTCTGAAAAGATGACAGTGGTTGGTTAACAATGTGCTCCATCAAAAACTTTTAAAATAATAAATCATAAAAATAAGCTAGGATAAATTCTTTTCAGATGTTTTCATGGTGTCTGCATTTTCATACTATATATTTTCATAATCAGCCTCATACTTGGCTTCTTGATCAATTTCTGTTTAGATGTACCAATCAATTCTCCCTATGATGAATAAGTTAACTTTGTTACCTACATGGTGAATAATTGCATTGTAATAGAAATAGAATTTTAAAATAAATAAAATTTGTTTCCATAGCAGAATTTTAAGATCTTTGCTAAATTAAAATAAACTAATTTTAGGAATTTGTTTAAAGACAAATTTATTGAGAAGTAGCTTCTGATCAGTCCCCATATCAGACCATGGTATATTAGCCAGTAAGTAGAAAGGCTGTTCATTTCAGTTTGAATAAAATAATAATGTTGAATATACTACTAGCTTGAAGCATTCACTATGTATTTCAAATATGTCTTTTATCATGACTAAAAATATTAAAGCATTTATATAATTTAAATTTCTTTCTAAAGAAAAATTAGGAATAATATCAGAAAAGTCAATTAATCAATTTGCATTTATTAGGTGTTTACTAAAAATTTTCCTTGAAGGTTAGGTGTCTTTTTATCCAGAAGGCTACAGCTATTCTTAATTTCTTACCTGGCATTCTTCCTTGATTCATCTTCCTCATTGACATAAGAGTACTATGATTAACTTCACATATTTTAATGTCTTTAAAAATAATGATTACAATCTAATGATTCATTATATTTTTGGGATATCCCTCATTATATGTCTTAACTAAGCCACTAAATTCAGACATAAATTTTGCAAGGTAGTTAATGTATTTAATCTTTTTCTTTTTTTTAAATCCCAAAAAAATATTCTTTAGAATTCAGATTGACTCTGGGAAAATTTTGATCACAGGTGAGAAAGATTTTTTAAAAAATCATAAAATAGTGTACACATGGCAAGTTGAGTGTGTTAAAATAAATGTACACAGAAATAAATTATGTTCAGGGGTTAAATAATTGTATATAATAACATATCTAGTATGCAGCAAACTAGGGTTTATTTCTGACTTCATTGCCTATTTTACAACATTTCAAAAATATTGAAAAACAAAGAAAAAGCAAAGCAACAAGATAGATTTAACATTAACCCCACTTCACCGCACTCTGAAATTTGCATAGATTTCTTAAACCTTCTAGATAAACTATGATACCTCCTGAATCAATCATTGTTCCATTCTAGTCACAAAAACTTAAATTTTAAAAATGTGTAAATGGAAACACAGAACATAGTTAGGCTAAAGTCTCTATGAGAAACCACAAACCAAGTCAGCTCTGAACTGTCATAAATAAGCCACTCAAAAATGTAACAAGCATACATTTAATCTTTAGGAAGCAATTTCATATTCTTTCAAGTGAGAGCACTAGCAGTGCATCTCAACTCTTAGCCATGTAAAATAATAGGCAGGAGAAATGTATTTAGGAGCATGTCTTAACATTGCCACTTCTTATATCTGTGAACTTGAAAACTCCTGGCTCTGTGAAATGAAGAAATTAGCTTCATTGTTTTAATAGCCCTTTCTGTTATTATGTCTTTTTCAGTGTAAAAATTAGCTTAATATTGTTTAAAGTTTTACTGACCTTCTCCTTTGAGTTATAACAATGAGTCTTTTTTTTTAATATGCAGTCATCCTGCAGTATTATTTTATGACTTTGATCTTATTTTTCCAGAATCTGTTATTCCACCCTCAGTTTACTCTCAGATCTTCCTTGAATTTCCTGGTCCCTTAATCAAAAACTTTCCTAGTCTATAGAATTCACAATAAAGCATATTTTAAAAGCAACAGCTAATTAATATTTTTTTAACCCAGTAGTTTAAAATATATTGCAACAAATATCACATGTTTATGGAAGCTCCTGGCAAGAAAGAAAAAGACATAATTTACTCACATATTTTCCTCTGCACTTATTTTGAATCTATTCTTCTTGTATAGTTTCTGTCCTGTCTTCATTGAAATAATAGTCATCCTTTAACTGCTCAAGTGATTTCCTTTCAAGTTTCTAACTTGAATGCTACTGCTGAGTTTCACTTTCTAATTTTCCCCATCTGTAAATAAAGAGTACAACATTTACATAATTTAGTTAACTACTGTCAAATCAAATAAAATAAATGATGGGGGTTTATTCCACAGAAAAAAAAGCTTGAGGGTAAGAAGAGTATTTTGTTATCCCAAACTAGTCAAATGGACTTTTATAGACTCTCTATTTATATTACCACATCATTCCTGAGGGGTTTAGGCACAAAACTCTGTAAAGTTTTAAGTAAACTTTATATCCTTAAGGTATACATATTTCTTCCCAAAAGGTTGCTTACTTAGTTCAAGTTAATTATGTATATTGGGTTTCCCAGGTGGCTCAGTGTTAAAGAATACACCTGCCAATGCAGAACATGTGAGTTTGATCTCTGGGTCAGGAAGATACCCTGAAGAAGGAAATGGCAACCCACTCCAGTATTCTTGCCTGGAAATCCCATGGAAAGAGGAGCTTAACAGGCTACAGTCCATGGGGTCGCAAAGATTCAGACATGGCTTAGCGACTAAACAACAACAATAATTATATGTGTGTTCCCAAATAATCCACTCACCAGTTTCCTTTTAGATCTAAGTTATCAGAGCAACTCTAGAATTTGATTATAAATGCCCTGCAAAAGAGGTAAACCTGAACCATGTTAGAATCCCTTAATGACTAAGATCTGCTATTTATGCAATTTGAGTTTCTTTTCTCCTTGCTATTATATGAGGTAACCTATAGTCAGTCCTTCTGTTAAATTTTCATCCATCCTCATGTAGTGTTTTCATCTTTGTCTCCAAGGGGGCAAAATGAATGTTCTTTAATGTATTTCCAGTTAAGATGAATTTTTCTGGAAAACTACAGATATATAGAACTTTCTTTCATATCTTTCTAGGTTTACAAAAAACTTATTAGACTAATTTGTCAACAGTGGAGTCGAGCATTGTGTAATTTTGCTCTCATAACTTTTCAACAGCTTTTCCTCTTTTTACGTCTATATTAAAACTAATGCTTGCTTCTGCTCTGCTCTGTGAGCCTCATTAGTAATAGCAAATATTTACTATCTGTAAGGTATGAGCTAACTAATGAGGTTTAGCTTATTAATCTTTATAACAACCCTAAGAGGTAGATAACTCTTATCAGCTCCATTGCACAGATGAAGAAACTGGGGTGTAAAAAGTATGTTAACAAGTGATCCTCAAGAGATAGAAGTTATCGTAGTCTTTGATGGTGAATACAGAAAGCACTAAACTTAACTTTCTTCTTATTATTTTTTTTTCCTTTTTCATTATAGTATTCGTTTTAATATAATAGTGACTTAATTACTATAACCCAGATGATTTTTAGGCATGTAACCCTGATCACATCATCTCAAAATCCAACAAAATTAACTACATTTTCCATTCAATTTTTTGTAAGTAGAATTGGTGTTTGATTAGCAGCTATTTTGAATCTAGAAGTCCTATTTATGTCACATTATAAAACAGTACCAGTGGAATAATTAATCTGTAAAATAATTTATTGTTCTCTGATTCCACATATATCTCATCTAGCTGCCCCTCCCCCATCTTTTTGTTGTTGTTGTTGTTGTTGTTGTTGTTGTTAAGATGTAGAGAAGGCAATGGCAACCCACTCCCGTACTCTTGCCTGGAAAATCCCATACACGGAGGAGCCTGGTGGGCTGCAGTCCATGGGATCGCTGAGAGTTGGACACGACTGAGCGACTTCACTTTCACTTTTCATTTTCATGCATTGGAGAAA
Source organism: Capricornis sumatraensis (assembly GCF_032405125.1). Classification (NCBI taxonomy): domain Eukaryota; kingdom Metazoa; phylum Chordata; class Mammalia; order Artiodactyla; family Bovidae; genus Capricornis; species Capricornis sumatraensis. The sequence goes on from NC_091084.1 coordinate 3,203,730, forward strand.
GAAATGGCAACCCACTCCAGCGGAGAATCCCAGAGATGGAGGGAGCCTGATGAGCTTCCATTTATGGGGTCACAGAGTCGAACATGACTGAAGCGACTTAGCAGTAGCAGCAGCAGTTGTTAAGATGTGGTTAGAATGTTTAACACTAAACTCTTACAGCATTTTTCATTTTACATCCCTCAGAATATAGATTAAGAGACTGAACATAGGAGGAATAATGATGTAGAGAGAGAAGAATACTAAATGAAACATGGTGCGCTGGACTGAATTGTGGAATATAAAGAAAATGTGAATATAATGGCTGCATCAAAGAGATATATGATTCCCATTCTCACTGCAGCATTATTCACAATAACCACAACACGGAAACTACCTATGTGTCCACTGTCAGAAGAATGGATAAATAAATTGTGATATATGCATGTATGTGTATATGCATATACAAAAGAAGGAAATCTTACCATGTTAATAACATAGATGGAACTTGAGAGCATTATAATAAAGAAGTAAGACAGATGCATAAAGGCAAATACCATATAATTGTACTTATATGTGAAAACTTAAAAAAAGAAAAGCAAAACAAACTTGAATTCATAGATTCAGGGAATAGATTGCTGGTTGCCAGAGGTGGGTGGAAGGAGTGTGACAAAAAATGGGTGGAGAGAGTCAAAAAGTCCAAAGTTGCAGTTATCAAATTTATTTATAAAATAAATAAATCCTTCCTGGATATATAGTGTATAGAATGATGGTTTTAGTTAACAATATTGTATCTTACATTTGAAAATTGCCAAGAAAGTAAATATTGAACATACTTATCACAAGAAAAAAATGCAAATTTGTGGGGTGATGAATGTCAATGGCTTATTTTGGTGATCACTTAAATATACCAGTTCAGTTCAGTTCAGTCACACAGTGGTGTCCGACTCTTTGCAACCCCATGAATCGCAGCATGCCAGGCCTCTCTGTCCATCACCAACTCCCGGAGTATACCCAAACTCATGTCCATTGAGTCGGTGATGCCATCCAGCCATCTCATCCTCTGTTGTCCCCTTCTCCTCCTGCTCCCAATCACTCCCAGCATCAGGGCCTTTTCCAATGAGTCAACTCTTTGCATGAGGTGGCCAAAGTATTGGAGTTTCAGCTTCAGCATCAGTCCTGCTAATGGACACCCAGGATTGATTTCCTTTAAGGTGGACTGGATGGATCTCCTTGCAGTATTTTATATATATAAAATTTATGCACTAAAAGTTAATTATGTAGTTATATGTTAATATACTTCAATTTGAAAAATGATGTCAACTTATTACTCCTGGTAGCCACTACAAGAAGTACTAAGTAATTTCTGTGGAAATATTTAGGTAAAGTCTCAAGTCTCATTTAGTGGAATTTGTGCTTAGAATTTTACCAGAAAATGTTTTTAGTGCTAGGTCAATACTGTTTCAAATAGGAATTTTGATCACTAATAATGCTCTATAAATAGAAATTCATACTAATAAGGGAAATGCAATAATGAAAACAAATAATTACCTTTTAAAGATGCCAGCTGTTTCAAATCCTGAAAGATGATGCTGTGAAAGTGCTGCACTCAATATGCCAGCAAATTGGGAAAACTCAGCAGTGGCCACAGGACTGGAAAAGGTCAGTTTTCATTCCAATCCCAAAGAAAGGCAATGCTAAAGAATGCTCAAACTACCACACAGTTGCACTCATCTCACATGCTAGTAAATAATGCTCAAAATTCTCCAAGCCAGACTTCAGCAATATGTGAACCGTGAACTTCCAGATGTTCAAGCTGGTTTTAGAAAAGGCAGAGGAACCAGAGATCAAATTGCCAACATCCGCTGGATCATGGAAAAGGAAGAGAGTTCCAGAAAAACATCTATTTCTGCTTCATTGACTATGCCAAAGTCTTTGACTGTGTGGATCACAATAAACTGTGGAAAATTCTGAGAGAGATGGAAATACCAGACCACCTGACCTGCCTCTTGAGAAATTTGTATGCAAGTCAGGAAGCAACAGTTAGAACTGGACATGGAACAACAGACTGGTTCCAAATGGGAAAAGGAGTACGTCAAGGCTGTATATTGTCACCCTGCTTATATAACTTATACGCAGAGTACATCATGAGAAACGCTGGGCTGGAAGAAACACAAGCTGGAATCAAGATTGCTGGGAGAAATATCAATAACCTCAGGTATGCAGATGACACCACCCTTATGGCAGAAAGTGAAGAGGAGCTAAAAAGCCTCTTGATGAAAGTGAAAAAGGAGGTAAAAAAGTTGGCTTAAAGCTCAACATTCAGAAAACGAAGATCATGGCATCTGGTCCCATCACTTCATGGGAAATAAATGGGGAAACAGTAGAAACAGTGTAATATTATTTTTTTGTGGGGGGGGGGGGTGGCTCCAAAATCACTGCACATGGTGACTGCAGCCATGAAATTAAAAGACGCTTACTCCTTGGAAGAAAAGTTATGACCAACCTAGATAGTATATTCAAGAGCAGAGACATTACTTTGCCGACTAAGTTCCATCTAGTCAAGGCTATGGTTTTTCCAGTGGTCATGTATGGATGTGAGAGACAGACTGTGAAGAAGGCTGAGCGCCGAAGAACTGATGCATTTGAACCATGATGTTGAGGGTCCCTTGGACTGCAAGGAGATCCAACCAGTCCATTCTGAAGGAGATCAACCCTGGGATTTCTTTTGAAAGAATGATGTTAAAGATGAAGCTCCAGTACTTTGGCCACCTCATGTGAAGAATTGACTCATTGGAAAAGACTCTGATGCTGGGAAAGATTGGGGGCAGGAGGAGAAGGGAACGACCCAGGGTGAGATGGCTGGATAGCATCACGGACTCGATGGACGTGAGTCTGAGTGAACTCCAGGAGATGGTGATGGACAGGAGGGCCTAGCATGCTGCAATTCATGGGATCGCAAAGAGTTTGACACGACTGAGTGACTGAACTGAACTGAAAGATGCCAGCTAAGGTCCATCTAGTCAAGGCTATGTTTTTTCCAGAAGTCATGTATGGATGTGAGAGTTGAACTATAAAGAAAGTTGAGCACTGAAGAATTGATGCTTTTGAACTGTGGTGTCTGAGAAGACTCTTGATAGTCTCTTGGTCTGCAAGGAGATCCAATCAGACCATCCTAAAGGAAATCAATCTTGAATATTCATTGGAAGTACTGGTGCTGAAGGTGAAACTCCAATAGTTTGGCCACCTGATATGAAGAACTGACTCATTTGAAAAGACCCTGATGCTGGGAAAGATTGAGAGTGGGAGAAGGGGATGACAGAGAATGACATGGTAAAAAGCATTAAGAACATCTGGTCAGATTTAGTCAATATAGATGGGTGTATCATTTAGCTTGCTGATATGTCACAATGGGTGTAAATGCCAAGGCTCAAGGTCTAGTGAAAGTCAGTTCTGTCATCTTGGACCTATTTGACTCTAACCAGTTTTCTTATGGTAGTGTCATTCCTAACAAAATCCGTTTATCTAACTAATTGTAATCCAATTTTAGAAAATCCTGATCATGCATAACTCTTAGTATTTTTCATACCGTTTTTTTGTTTTGTTTTGTTGTTTTACTGAAAACACACTTCCTTTCCTTTAGCAACCAAGAACTAACTTTTATATTAGCATTTTATAGATTGGTGAGCATAAATACCAGTGATAATTTCTAAAACCCTTGCTTTCTTAGAACATTTTCAGATAGCACCAAACATTATTCACTTATGGTCCCAAATCTCCTTAGTTTCTCTGTAAAAGGAAATTAGTGTTTAGTCACAAATGTTTGGAGAAGGAAATGGCAACCCATTCCAGTGTTCTTGCCTGGAGAATCTCAGGGACAGGGAGGCCTGGCGGGCTGCCATCTATGGGGTCGCACAGAGTCGGACATGACTGAAGTGACTTAGCAGCAGCAGCAGTAAATGTTTCAAAATCTTATTTTATTTGGAAATGATCTAACTATTCAATAGACTTCCAACACTTAGCACACTTAGCACAACCCTTAGAGATTTAAGTTATGCCAATCTGGAGAGACTATTTTAGACAGATATTTCTAAAGAATAATTATTCTTAATACAGTTTATATAAAAGCTCATATTTCATTTACTTTTTTTAGAAGTTTCTTCTCTCGAGGTAATTTCCTTGTTGACAAACTTGTAAAAAATATAATATTTAACTTATATTAAACCTAGGTATAATGAAAATATTCCATTTAATGTTAATTACTGAATATTAAATACTGAATGTTAAATATTGAATATTTCCCAGTTCACATGAACTTGGAATTTATTGTTTAATTTAGAATTATTTGATTTGTAAACATTGCCCTTTTTTTAAGCCAATTAAATAGACCTCATTTACAAATTAACTTCAAAAATATTACCCAGAGACAAAGACATACCACAACATATTTAGACAGACACAATGCAAGACCTAGCTTCATTTTCTAAGTTTAGTCATGAATTAGATACTACAATATAAAATTTACTAGTTTATTAAAAAAACAGTTTAAATAAATAAAATTTTTAGTCTTTTCCCCCTTTTTCCTCAGAGTCAGGAGTTAGAGATGGTCTAGATAAGTGTTCCTGAGAGCCCTGGTCTCAAGGCACAGGGAAAGAAAATCAAGCTCTAACAAAATGGTGGAAGGTCTAAACCACATGGTGGCCAGACAAAGCAAAATGGCCATCAAAAATCACAACACAGAACACAGAGTTAAAGCACACACATATAAACCTGGAAGTCCTCATCAGACACTCCCTTAAATAAAAGAATACGGTCTCTCAGAAAACTTCCTATAGAGACACAGAACTTCAGAGAAAGGAAAATATCTCAGGTCTTCAAAAATTTCAAAGTTAGAAAAGGAAGCCACGTTGAAAGAAGAAGGGGGAGGAGGCGGGAGAAGGGAGCAAAAGTGGTGGCCTTACAGACGTCTCCTGCCACCTGGAGATACCCAGGAATTATGGAACTCTACCCTGGGCCTCCAGAGAAAGGAGGATTGGAACTCGGCCCTACCAGAAATCAGACCAGACCAGAACCAGAATTCTAGTTCTCTGCCAAGAGGAGGTGATCAGTCTCTAGCTCAGGCTAAGGGCCCTTCAACCAGATTCCTGTGTCCAGGATCAGCGGACTAGAAAAATGGGGAAGGATAGGAAGGGTTAAGGAGAGGAAAGAGAAAGGGAAGGGGAGAGAGGTCAATAAAGTCTGGGTCACCATTTGTTGCAGGAAGGGGGACCCCTTCCAGGGCCCAAAACTGGGCTCTTGTCTAACACTCGGAAATGAATTGTCCAAGGAATCACATGTGCTGACAAAGCAAGAGATTTTATTGGGAAAGGGAGGAAAGAGAGAGGGAAAGGGAGAGAGGTCAATAAAGTCTCTTGTTCCTTACCAGTCAGAGCACTCTGGCCAGTTGTCCACTTCAGGAGGAGACCAGGGACAAAAGGGTCCCAGCTGTGGCCACTGGGTCTGGGTTTTATGGTGATGGGATTGGTTTCTGGGTGGTCTTTGGCCAATCATTTTAATTCAGAGTCTTTCCTGGTGGTGCACGCATCGCTCAGCCAAGATGGATGCTAACAAGAGGGGTTCTGGGAAGTGGACAGACACACGGTGTCTTCTTTAGACCTTTCCCGAACTCTTCCAGTTGGTGGTGGCTTATTAGTTCTGTATTCCTTATCAGGATCTCCTGTCATAAAACAGCTCATGCAAATGGTTACTTGGTATTTGGCCAGGATGGGTGGTTTCAATTAGTGTGCTTCCCCTAACATAACCATATCTACACCACCATAATACTCCAAAAAACTGATCAAGCTTCCGGCTATTTTGGTATGCACAAATTAGTACTGATTTTGATTTTAAGTTTCTAAACTTCTGTTTTCAATAATTACATTCAAATGATGATAGAATATAAAATCTATGAGATAGTTTTTATTTTGTTTAATTTACATCAATCTCCTTTCTTTTATAAAATTGCTTACATACAAGCTTCTTCACATTAATCGTATGCTTTATTTGAAAATAACCTTTTACACCAAACTTTCCTCATGGAACTTTTCATCTTGGTATTTCTCTGTGTATAGATTAAAGGATTGAAAATGGGGGTGATGATAATGTAAAATAGTGCAAGTACCTTATCCTCAGGGTAAAGTAGGTCTAAGGTCTAAGGTAACCAAAGATTCAAGGTCCAAAAAACAAGATGACTACTGTGATATGAGACCCACAGGTAAAGAGGGCTTTGCGTCTTCCCTCAGGTGAGTGGTTTCTTAAAGTGAATAATATGATGACATAAGAAACAAATAAGACAACAAAAACCATTCCTGAATTGGCAACCAGAAGGACAACAGTGATGTAGATATCAGCACAAGCAATTTTAAGCATAGGAAAGATATCACAAAAATAGTGATCAGTTTCATTAGAACCACAAAAAGGCAACTGGATTATTATAGATAACTGAGGAAAAGAATGGGCAGCCCCACCAGCCCAAGTAGCCAAGACTAGAAGATTACATTTTGTCCTGTTCATGATAATCATATAGTGGAGAGGTTTACAAAGGGCAATGTAGCAATCAAAAATCATGGCAGTAAGAATGAAGACCTCGATACTGCCAAAAAAAAAAAAATGCATTGCAAAAATCTGTAACATGCAATTATCATAAGAAATGTTTTTTTTCCTCCCCTAGCAGATCACCAATTAGTTTTGGAATAACACTAAGATATAGCAGATGTCTATGTATGATAAGTGACTGAGGAAATAGTACATTGGTTGGTTAAAAAGAGGACTGCCTAGAATGGACACAAGGGTCAGAAGATTCCCTACCAACAGGATAACATAGCAGAATAGAAAAAGCACAAAGCAAAATGTTTGAATGTTCTGGTCATAAGAAAGTCCCAAAAGGATGAATTCTGAGATGTTTCTCTGGTTTTCCATATATTTGAGTTTGGTATATATTATATACAAATGAATTAGGTATGTGAAAACAAACATAAAATTGGTGAAAATTAATAATATGAACACAAAAGTATAAACTTTACTAAAAACTAGTTTGGCATGAATATAATATTATTCTCAACTTACTGATTTAAGCAGCTTTATTTTTAATTACTTTTTATTTTATAAATCTACTGTGGAACACTTTTGTAATGGGAATATTTATTTTACTGAATTTTATTTTTCAGTAATGACTTTAAACATTTAAATAAAATTTTGAAAGTTGAAACATATTTGTCAATTATATTATCTAGCTAACAAAGATTTTTAATTGACCAAAGTAAAAAAATGCTTTTCCACATATTTTAAATACATATATATATAATACATAAAATTGACCTTCCTTTTTCTAAAATATTTGTCCAAATTTTCTGAATTATCTGGGAGTGAATCATAAGGAAATGCAAATGTATTTAAGCATCCCAATCTAAACTGGAAAGTTCTTACAGAGTGTGCTCTTTATGGCTTATATGTGAAAATATTGCCAATGAATCATGCTAAGCCGGAGTGATTGCTATAATATTACAAAGTAAAGAATGTTTGAGAGCTACTCAGCAAAAGAAAGAATGTATTTAATGATGGAAATTGTGAAAAAATAGGAAATCCATTTATCCTATTTATAATTCAAGTGAAAGGTAATTAAAAATAATTACTGTCATTGAAGTTTGTGATTGCAATGATTAAAGCATAGGTGAAATAAACTGCCCACATATTTTTGAATTTATCATATGCCATGACTTTTATTAGAAATTTCATATGTTTTATTTGCAATCGAAAAAACTGGCATAAATCAAAAGACATAAAACAGAAGAGAACTTTAGACAAACTTTGTAGTCAGATACACATATTGGTATTTGAGGCATTGATATTAATTAATTAATTAATTAATTCATAGTTATACATGTTATGTAACTAACACATAATGTTAAAGACATTAAATTGAGCAAAATGAAGGCTAGAGACAATGCGCCATGAGTGTCTCATCCATTGATAATGAATCAGCTGTCCTAAGAAGGTTTGCAAAAGCTAGTACAATTACCTTAGTCTGCATCTGATGTTACAAACAAATCTGTGCCCCAGAGGTCTATAAAGAATTCTTTCAGAGCAAGGATATATTGAAACCATCAACTCTAGTAACTGTCAAAATCAACACCTATGTGTTTTATAGTCTTGGAAATTCTTATGCATGCCATAGAATTAACAGGAAGACATTTAAAATATGATTTGTTGCCAGGAGCCAGCACGGGAGATCCCACCTATGACAAGGTCATGTAGAGAGGCCTGATGGGCAAGGCGAGTCAGGCCTCAGGGGTTCCCCCTGAGTTTCCCTGATCATCTACCCCCCAAAAAAACCAGAATCTGCCTGCCTTATTGTACTGTGCTTTTCCACTCTTCTGACACTCTCTGGAAAAAGTTACTTTAGGGCTTTAGTCTTCTGCATTTGAAAGGAATGTTTCAGTTCAAACCCCCTCTGATAACTCTCTAGCTTGCCTAACAGGTTCCCCTGGACTTTTTACAGCTTGTGAATTGCTTGTAACCCCCCAACCGTGAGAGGCACAAAGCTTAAAGCATCTTAAAGATACAGAGCCTTTTCTAAAGAGCTAAAAATCATATTGGTGACGGATTTCACTGTTGACTCAATGATTGCTGCCAGGCCTCCATATTCATTATCTTTTAGGCACCTGGGAGGATATTAATCAATGTAATCAGGATATGGAAAAAGGTATATAGTAGTTTTGATGTTAGAAACACTAGACTTTTGAGTTAATTACTTTTTTTGGTTATAAATCACTGTACTCCTTTTACTTGTTATAAATTGCTGTATCTCTGCTATGTAAGAATGTAACTTTATTTAGTGCTTTCTGAGAGTGGCACCAGACTTTGGGAAGATCAACACAAATAAGTCTTCTGGTTGACATACCCTTATCAGAAAATTGTTAAATGTTAATTGGCCCTTTTGGCCAGAAGATGATGTAAATCACCTAAGACTTGTGTATACAAATAGGTATGCAGAGAGAAAAGCCTGGTTTTGATAAGAGTCTGGGCTGCTAATGCCGCATAATTTTGTATTACCCACTGATCTCTATGTACAATCAAAAAGGTATAAAAGGCCTTTCTAGACAATAGAGGCCAGGCCAGTCATTGGAAAGACTGGTTTCCCCCGTGTCACTTCCTTACTCTATTTTCTGGCTGAATTCCAATCTGGGGCGTGGAGGCTCGCCATGTGTATTTACCTGCCCCGGCTTTTAAGTTCCATGCAAGAGGGAGTGCAAGGTGGGGCACCCTCCAATATTCAAGAGGATGCTGGTGGCCTAACGTAGATGGTGCAAACTTCTTGCCCTGAAGTTTTATTAGCTCTCCATGTAAACCAACTTATTCAGCCTCTTTTCTCCACTTAATTCTCCTACTACACTATTTCTTCTTGATCTAGTCTTATATTTCTAATTAAATAAATAAGTTTTTCCTCAACTACACTGTCCCCGCTTCGAATTACCCAGGATCCACCAGGGCTGGACCCCGGCAGTACAACAATGCACAAGCCTCCCACCACAACTCCAGAGGAGCCTGCATTCCTCATGTGGAGGAGAGCCCCATACAAATGGAAACTATTGAGGAAAAGCTCTGCCCACACAACTAGAGAGGAACTTCCTCTCCACAACTAGAGAGATGACCACCCATCACAAAGAGAGAAGTTCAACCCCAAAATTAGTGAGGAAACTTTAGTGCTACAAGTAGAGAAGGCCCATCACCATGGAGCCCCTACATGATAAATGCAATAGCAGGCACAACAGCAACTTAAGAGGAGGCCCGAGTACCTGCAGCAACTCTAGAGGAACCCTGCAATGAAACTCAAGAGATGCCCCATGCAACAACTCAAGAAGTGCCACCTATTACAGCTAGAGAGGAGCCCCAGCCACAAATTAAGAGCACTGTGTGCCCTGTAACAAGCTTAGAGCCCCCTGCCACAACTGGAAAGGAACACCCGTTCACAACTATAGATGAACCTGCAAACCACAACTAGGGAAAAGGCCCCCCAAAATAGAGAGAAGCTCCCAATCAGATTGGAATAAGAGCAGAGCCAAACACTGCAACTTGAGGGGAGAACTCCACCACAAATAGACATTAACCTCACTGAACATCACCACTAGAGCTGAGCACACCCACATATCACAATTAAATATAAACCCCCTGCAATGAGTACGAGGAGCCCAACATGCCACAAGCAACAAGGATGCCCCCTGCCATGGCTAGAGAGTGTTCTCCTTCACTTCACAACTGGAAAATGTGCCCCTTCACATAACAAGCAGAGAGAAACCACCCCAACCGCAGTTCAAGAGGAGCATTCTACCACAACTAGAGAGGAACCCCCATACCACAACTAAAAAAGAGTGCCCCCACCACAACTAGAGAGGAGTCTGCAAACTGCAACAGAGGAGCGGGGGGTAGGGGGGCGGGGGGAAGCCATTAACAACACAGTAGCCCACTGCACATCACAACTGCACAGGAGCCAGCCTGCTAATCACTCCTAGAAAGGAGCTGCACCATGCAGCTCAAGAGGAGGCCCCACAACAACTATAAAGGAACACCAAGTCACCTGTGGAAACTTGAGTGGATCCTCGGGTCACCCAATGTATCTTGACAGGAGCCCAATGCTGTCACAAGGAATGGGCCTTCCACGACAAAGACAGAGGAGTTCCCATCAAAACTGGAGAGGATTCCCTGGTCAGAATTAGAGAGGAGCCCTCTGGCACATTACACCTAGAGAGGAGCCCCTCTGCTGCAAATAGAGATGAGGCCCCAGAAGTAAACCAAGATGAGCCCCTCACAACTACAGTGGAGCAATAACCTGAACACTAGTGAGGAGCCCCCAGTGCCACAAGTAGTGAGAACACCCTTCCCACAGAGAACCCCCAAGGTGGCACCACTGCAACTAGAGAGATGTCCCTCCTGAACTTGAGAGGAGGCCTATGCAACAACTCAAGAGAAGCCCATGGCCACAACAACAGAGGAGCTCATCCAGCAAAACTGGAGAGTGTCTCCAAACCACAACTAGAGAGGTGATCCTGGACATTACACCTAGAAAGGGTCCCCTCCACCACAAATAGAAATGAACCCCTCCTGCAAGTTGAGTAGATTCCCCTACAACCATCAGTGAGGCACATCCTTGTCACAGCTAGAGAGTAGACCCCATGCTGCAGCTAGGGAGTAGACCCCATGCTGAAACTAGAGAGTAGACCCCATGCTGCAACTAGAGAGCAGCCCTCTGAACATTGACACTTGAGAGGAGCATTCCCACACATTACAACTAGAGAGAGGCCCCCAGACCACAACTAAAGAGGAAGGGCCACACCAAAATTAGAGAGTAGACTCGGACATATTGCAAAAGAGTACCTGTGCACATTGCTACCAGAGAGGAAACCCCCACCACAATCAGAAAGGAAAAATCCACTGCAACTCTAGAAGTGCCCACCACATACCACAACTAGAGAAGAGCCCCCCTAACAAAACTCGAGAGGAGCCTGCACATCATAACCGGAGAAGAGCCTACCTGATACAACTAACAGCTGATCCCCCACACCAACTAGAGAGGAGCCCCATGCCACAGGTTGTGTAGCCACCCACACACTGAAACTAAACAGAAGCAACCCTGAACAGTGCTACTAGAGAGGAGCCACCCCACCACAGCTCGAGAGGAACACGAATTTCCCTGATGCACATCAAGAGGAGTCTCCCACCAAAATTAGAGAGAAGCCCACCCAGACACTGCATATAGAAAGGAGGCCCTCCACCCTGTAACTAGAGAGGAGCAATCTCGCACACCACATCTAGAGAGGAGGCTCTACACCACTACTAGAGAGTAGCCCTTCAAACTACAAATAGAAATGAGCCAGCAAACTGAACCTGGAGAAGAGCTGCACAGCATAATGTAACAAGAAGGGAGTTCCCACTCCACAACTAAAGAGGACTTCCCCAGACACAGCACACCTAGGGAGGACCACCCCGGCACATCACAACTAGAGAGAAACCCAACCGCCAAAACTAGAGAGTTCAATACACGCTACAACAAGATAGTTGACCCTCAGGCACAATTAGTGAGGAGGACACCGCCAAAAACTAGAGAGGTTCCATCTTCCCCCATATATCCCAACTAGAGTGGAGCACCACCGCCACAACTAAAAGGACACCCCTGCCACAGGTAGATATAAGCCCACACATCACAATTAGAGAAAAATGCCCATGCACATCACAACTAGAGTGGAGCTCCCACATGGATCATTACAATAGAAAAGGGCAACACTGGAACTAGAAAGGAGACTTCTTCCACAACTAGAGATAAGCCCCCCTGAACATCATCATTAGAGAGTAGCATACCCACACATCACAATTAGACAGAAGCCCCCTGCGATGAGTAGAGTGAAGCCCACCATGCCACAACTAAAGAGCACTCCCACTACCACAACTAGACAGTAGCCTCCTGCTATCCTAACTAGAAAAAGCATCCCTTCACTTCACAACCAGAGAGGAGCCACCCCCAGCACGATTCTGAGAAGAGCACTCTACCGCAATTAGTGAAGTGAAGTCGCTCAGTCGTGTCCGACTCTTTGCGACCCCATAGACTGTAACCTATCAGGTTCCTCCGCCCATGGGATTTTCCAGGCAAGAGTGGTGGAGTGGATTGCCATTTCCTTCGCCAGGGGGTCTTCCAGACCCAGGAATCGAACCCGGGTCTCCCACATTGCAGGCAGAGGCTTTACCATCTGAGCCACCTACCACAACTAAAGAGAATTTCCCCATGCCACAACTAGAGAGGAGTCTGCAATCAAGATTTAGAGAGAAGCCGTCCCACCACAAATAAAGGATGGACCCTCACTGCAACTAGAGTGGATCCCCATGTAGCAACGAGACAGGAGCCAGCCTGCATTGCTCTTCTAGAGAGGATCTACCCCACTGCAGTATGAGAGGAGGCCCCACAGCAACTCTAAGGAAACCCTGAATAACCTGCTGCAATTCAAGGGGAACCCCGATTCCCCATTGCAATTCGACAGAAGCCCTATGCTGTAACAGGAAAGGAGCCCCTGGCCACAATGACAGAGGAGCCCCTCTGCCAAAACTGAAGTGGATTCCCCTGGCACAAATAGTGGAGTCACCCAGGACATAACACCTAAAGAAAAGCCCCTCTGTCACAAATAGAGATGAGCTCCTTTCAGTAAGTTGAGTGGGATCCCTCACAATTAAAGAGAAGTGACCCCACTAAATATTAGTGAGGAACCCCTAGCACCAAAAGTAAAGAGGACTGCCCCCGTGGAACCACCCACACCCCAAGCAGAGTGGACACAGCCCCACAACTCTACAGGAGCCCTCCACCACAACTGAGAAGAGCCCAGTGGATATCACACATAGAGAGGAGCCCCTTTGCTGCTAATAGAGAAGAACCTCACACCACAACTATAGAGAATCTTGAACAGCACAACTAGAGAAAATTGAACCCACCACAAATACAGAGTTGACCCCGACCAGAACTAGAGAAAAAAATCCATGCCAGAACTAGTGAGTAGCCACCCACACATTGCTGCAAGATTATCCATCCTGCACATCCCTGCTAGAGACAAGTTGCCCCCTAGACAGCTCTATAGAAAGGCCCACCACAGCTGGAGAGGCACACTGCATCCCCCACCACAGCTCTAGTGTAACCCTGGATCCCACACTGCAACATGAGATGAATCCTGAGTTTCTGCCAAAACTCCAGAGGAGCTCTGAGTCCCTGGCTGCAACTCCGAGTTTCCCACCGCATCTCGACAGGAACACCAAGTTCCCCACCTCAACTTGAGAGAAGGTACAACTCTGCTGCTGCCACTCAAGAAGAACCCCGAGTCCCCTGTTGCAATTCAAGACAAGCCCCAATCCCCCTAATGCAATTCGTGAGGGTCCCAAGACCCCCACTCCAAATCAAGTGAGAATCTGCCTCAATTCAAGAGGAGCCCTATTCCAAATCAAGAGGGGGGACCCCAGCAACAAAAACAGAGGCACTCCCCCACCAGAGCTGGAGAGGTTCCAATCACTGCAACTACAGAGGTGACCCCAGGACATTGAACCTAAAAAGGAGTCCCACTGCTGCAAATAGAGCTGAGTACACTGAAGTAACTCGAGAAGAGCCCCTCAGAATTAGAGAGAAGCAATCCCACCAAAAACTACTGAGGAGACCCCTGTACCAAAAGTATAGAGGACTGCCCACCCCATGAAGACACCCACTACAACTCAAGAGGAGGCATCACCACAACTCGAGAGGAGCTCTGAGTTCTCTACCTCAACTCAAGATGAGCCTTGCATGGCAAGTCGAGAGGAACTCCGAATTGTGTGCTGTACTTGAGAGGAATATCAGTAAACACCACAACTCAAGAGGATCCCCAAGTCCACTGCTGAAACTCGAGAGGAACCCAGAGTTCACCACTGCAACTCTAAAGGAACATGAGCCCCTGTGGCAACTTGAGAGGGACCCCGAGTTCACCGTCACAACTCAAAAGGACCCAGAGCCCCCAACTGCCACTCGAGAGGAGGCACCACCAGAACTCGAGAGGAACTCTGAGTCCCCTGCCTCAACTCAAGAGGAGTTCTCATGGCAAATCGAGATAAGACCTCAGCACAACTAGAAAGGAGCACCACACCACCACAAGAGAGGACCCGAGGCAGCCGTCACTACAAGAGAGGAGCATCCATGGCACAAATATAAAAGTGCAGCTCAAGACAACTAGAGAGGAGCCCACATACCACACCTGGGAAAGTGCCCCACACCACATGGCTACTATTAAGGAAAATCCCTGCCCAATACAACTAGAGAGGAGACCCACACCACAACTAGAGACTTGAATCCCACTACAACTAGAGAGTTGACCCCGGTGAAACTAGAGAGGAACATTCTGGATAAAACTAGATTGGAAAACCCACAACTAGAAAGGAGCACCTTGCCAACAGCAACTACGGTAACGATTGCAACTCAAAGGAGCCGCCACACCACAACTAGAGAGAAACCCCTAGTAAAGTGCAACTAAAGAGAGCCCCTGGCCACAAACAGTGTGTTGAACCCAGGCCACAACCAGAAGGAAGGCTGCACATCACATCTGGAGATGAATCTGAAACATACCACAAAGATTTAGGAACACCACTCCCCAAGGCAACTAGACAGGAATCACCAAGTCCTTCGCTGCAACAGGACAGGAGCCAGTGGCTACAATGAGAGAGGAGCCACCCACCAGAATTGGAGAGGTTTCTCCCACAAGTAGAGAGGAGTCCACCAAGACATCACACATAGAGGAGTTCCTTTGGAGTAGATAGAGATGAAGTAACTCTATCTTCAGATAGTACCTGAAGTAACTCTAGATGAGGCCCTCACAAGTAGACAGGAGCAACCACATTAAATTTTGTGAGGAGCACCTAGGGCAAAAAGAAGTGAGGACCCCCATTGCAGAGATCCTCATCACAACCTAAGAGGAGGGACCACTGAGCAATGCAGGAGAAGCTCCAAGTCAAAGATATAACTCAAGGGAGGACTCCACCCCTACTCAAAAGAATGAGTCCTCACGGCCACAGTGTGAGAGGATACCCCCAAACATCATACCTAGAGAAGAGTCACTCTGCAGCAAATATAGCTGATCTCTCCCACCACAAGAAAGGAAGCCCCTCCATACTGCAATGGGAGTGAACTCTTCTCACCTATTGCAACAAAAGTGCCCCTCACCATAACTAGAAAGGAGCCCACACACTACAACTAGAGAGTAGCCCACCAGCACACCACAACTAGAGATAATCAACTAGAAATGAGCAGCCACACCACAGCTAGAGATAATCCCCCACCACAACTAGAGAGGAGCCCCCATTGATGCTTGAGATGAGCTCACCAGCACGCTACAACCTAGAAAGAAACTTCCATGCCATAAAAAGAGAAAAGTCATGAAACATAACTAGAGAGGAGTCCCTCACCGCCAAAACTCTAGAGAAGGCCCATGCTTCCTCTCCATACAATCTACTCCCTTGTTTTAGAGGGGCCCCACGCCCCCACAGCAAATTGATATGTGCCTCCTGAGACAAACATAAAGGAGCCCACCACCGGAAGTACAGAGATGCCCCCACCACAACTTGAGAGCCCCTTGAACACCACAACTAGCTTGCTGTCCCCTGCCACAATAAGAAAGTTGCACATTGCCACAACTAGAAAGGAGCCCAAACATCCCAACTAGAGAAAGGCCCACATAACTAGACAGGAGCCCTTAGAAACTGACTTAGAGAGGAACCTTCCGGTATAACAATACACAAGCCTCCCACCATAACTCCAGAGAAGCCTGCATTCCTCCTATGGAGAAGAGCCATATACACACAGCAGTTATTGAGGAAAAGACTCACCCAACGCAACTAGAGAGGATCTTCCTCTCCACAACTAGCGAGTTGACCGCCCATCACAACTAGAGAGGGTCAACTCCACCAAAATTAGTGAGGAAATCCTAGCACTAAAAATAAAGAAGGTCCCTCACCCTGGAGCTCCCCACATGACATACATGAGAGGAGACCCAACCATAACTCAAGAGGAGACCAGAGTACCCTGCAGAAACTCTAGAAGAGCCCTACAACACAAGTCGAGAGAAGCCACTGTCCAAAACGAGAGAGGAATCCTCTGGACATCACATCTAGAGAGGAGCCAATCCATTGCAAATACAGACAAAGCCCACACCACAACTAGAGAGGAGACCCCCTGAACATCACAATGAGAGGAGTCCCCTCAGACATCTCAACTAAAGAAGAGCACCTCACCTCAACTAGAGTGGAGCATGTGCACTGCAACTAGAAACAGGCCACCATTTTACATCTATAGAGAAGTCCACCACTGAACTTAGAGACAAGCTGCCCACTGATTTAAGAGGAGCTCACCAGCACACCACTAATAGAAAGGAGGCACTATACCACAGCTAGAGAGGAGTCCCCCACCACAATCACAGATGAGTTCCCCACAAAAACTCGAGAGGAGCCACCTACAGCAAATCAATAGGTACCTCCCACTACAACTAGAGAGGAGTTCCAGCCACAAATTGAGAGCTGGCTGTACCCTGAAACTATCTTAGAGCCCCCTGCCACAACTAGAAAGGAGCATCCTTCCAAAACTAGAGAGGAGGCTGCACATCACAACTAGAGGTAAGGTCCTCACAAATAGGAAGGAGTTCCCACTCACATCATAATAAGAGAAGAGTCCCACACCACGACTAGAGGGCAGAACCCCACCATAAGGAGACATTAGCCCCACTGAACTTTGCCACTAGAGAGAGGTACACTTATGCATCACAATTAAATGTAAGTCCTCTGCCTTGAGTATAGAGGAGCTCAACATGTCACAACTAAAGAGGGTGCCCTGTCTTAACTAGAGAGTATGCTGCTTCACATCACAACTGGAAAAAGTGCCCCTTCACATCACAAGCAGAAAGGAGCTAGCCTCACCTCAATTCGAGTGGAGCACTCTACCACTACTAGACAGGAACTCTTATAGCACAAATAAAGAGGAGCACCCCACCATCACCACCACAGCTAGAGAGGAGTCTGCAAACCAAAACTACTGACAAACTGAAATATGTCATTGACCTCCATGGCAACTAAAGTGGATCCACATGTCATAACTATACAGTGAAAATGAAGTTGCTCAGTCGTGTCTCACTTTTGCAACCCCATGGACTGTAGCCCATCAGGCTCCTTCGTCCATGGGATTTTCCAGGCAAGAGTACTGGAGTGGGTTGCAATTTCTTTCTCCAGGAGATCTTCCCAACCCAGGGATTGAACCCGGGTCTCCTGCATTGTAAGCAGACACTTTACTGTCTGAGCCACCAGGAAAATCTATACAGTAGCCTACTGCATGTCACAAGTAGACAGGAGTGAGCCTGATAATCACTATTAGAGAACAGCTGCTCCACGCGGCTTGAGGAGTTTCCTCCACAACTTTAAAGGAACCCCAAGTTACCTGTCACAACTCGAGAGGAACCCTGAGTCCCCCACCACAATTCGACAGGAACTCTATGCTGTCACAAGGAAGGAGCCCCAAGTGATAAAGACAGAGGAGGGACCCGCCAAAATTGGAGAGGGTTCCCCTGCCAAAACTTGAGTAGAGCCCTCCAGCACATTGCTCCTAGAGAGGAGTTCCTCTGACACAAATAGACACGAGACCCCTGAAGTAACTTGAGAGGAGCTCTTCACAACTACAGTGGAGAAAACCCATGAAAACTAATGAGAATCCCCAATGCCACAAGTAGAGAGAATACCCTCCCCACAGAGATCCCCCAGAGGTGGCACCACCTCAACTAGAGAGATGCCCTGAGTCCCCTCCAGAAATTAAATGGAGTCCTATGCCACAACTCAAGAGAAGCCCATGGCTACAACGACAGCACAGCCCACCTGGCAAAATTTGAGAGTGTCCCCCTGCCACAACTAAAGTGATTATCTCGGATATTACACCTAGAAAGGGTCCCCTCCACTGCAAATAGAGACAAACCCTTCCTGCAAGTTGAGTAGATTCCCCTACCACCATCAGAGAGGCACATCCTTGTCATAGCTAGAGAGTATACGCTCTACCACAACTCAAGAGGAACACAAAGTCCCCTGACACACATCTAGAAGAGTCTCCCACCACAATTAGAGAGGAGCTCACACATGGAAACAAGAGTGGAGCCACCACATGTAGGAAGGAGGCCAGGCACCCTGTAACTAGAGAGGAGCAATCTCGCACACCACATCTAGAGAGGAGGCTCTACACCACTACTAGAGAGGAGTCCCTCAAACTGCAAATAGAAATGAGTGAGCAAATTGAACCTGGAGAAGAGCTTCACAGCATAATGTAACAAGATGGGAGTTCCCGCTCCACTACTAGACTGGACTCCCCCAGCACAGCACTAGAGTGGACTACCCCAGCACATCACAACTAGAGAGAAGCCCAACCGCCAAAACTAGAGAGTTGAATACATGCTACAACTAGATAGTTGACCCTTAGGCAGGAGGAGGAGCACACCGCCAAAATGGAAAGGTGCTACCCCTCCCCACCACACATCAAAACTAGATTGTAGTACCACCACCACAATTAGAGTGGACATTCCTGCCACAGGTAAATACAAGCCTTCCCCACACATCACAATTAAAGAAAAATGCCCATGCACATCACAACTAGAGTGGAACTCCCACATGGATCAAAACGAACAAGGAGGCCAACACTGCAGCTAGAGAGGAGACCCCTGCCACAATTAGAGATAATCCCCCCTTAACATTGCCATTAGAGAGGAGCATACCCACACATCACGATTAGACAGAAGCCTCTTTCCACAAGTAGAGTGGAGCCCACCATGTTAAAACTAAACAGCCTTCCCATTGCCACAACTAGAGAGTAGCCTCCTGCACATTAAAGCTAGAAAAAGTGCCCCTTCACATCACAGCCAGACAGTAGCCACCCCTACCACAGTTTGAGGAGAGCACTCTACCACAACTAGAGAGGAGCCCAACTACCACAACTAAAGAGGAGCCCCCCAACACAACTAGAGAGGGGTCTGCAAATGACAAGTAGAGAGGAGCTGAACCACCACCACAAATAGAGTGGAACCCCACTGCAACTAGAGTGGAGCCCATGCCACAACTAGACAGCAGCCTCCCACTCAATGGAGGTAGACAAGGACTAGCCTGCACAGTGCTACTAGAGAGGATCTGCCCCACTGCAGCTCGAGAGGAGGCACCACCACAACCCTAAAGGAACTCTGAGTCACCTGCTGCAACTCAAGAGGCACTCCGGGTTCCCGCTGCAATTTGACAGGAGCCCTAGGCTGCAAAAAGAAAAGGGGTGACAGGCCAAAATAATGGAGGGGCTCCCCAGCCAAAACTGAAGTGGATTCCCTAAGCACAACTAGATAGGAGTCCCCAGGATGCCACACCGAGAGAGACGCCCTTCTGCTGCAAATAAAGACAAGCTCCCTAAAGTAAGTCGAGTGGAGTCCCTCACAACTCGACAGAAGCAACCCCACTAATATTAGTGAGGAACCCCTAGTGCCAAAAGTAGAGAGGGCATCTCCCATGGAGCCACACACACCCCAACCAGAAAGGACACAGCCACACAATTTGAGAGGAGCCCTCCACCACAACTCGAGAAGAGCCAGCTGGACATCACACATGAGAGGGACCCATCTGCTGCTAATAGAGACGAACCTCACACCACAACTAGAGAGGAACTTGCACACCACAACTAGAGAGAATCGAACCCACCACACCTATAGAGTTGACCCCAACCACAAGGAGAGAGTAGTCCCTTGCCAAAACTAGTGAGTAGCCACCCACACATTGCAACAACACAGGAGCTGCCCTGAACATCCCTGCTAGAGATGAGTCACCCCAATACAACTCAAGAGGAGGCCCCACTGCAAGTTAAGAAGAACGCTGAGTACCATCCAAACATGAGAGGAATCCCAAGTTCCCAGCTGCAACTCGAGTGGAACACTGAGTCCTGCACTATAACGCAAGAAGAACACTGAGTTCTTGCTGCAAAAATTCAAGAGGAGCTCTGAGTCCACTGCTGCAACTCAAGAGGAACCCTGAGTTTCCCACCATAACTCGGGAGGAAACTCAAGTTCCCCCTGGCAACTCGTGAGGAGGCCTGACTCTGCTGTTGCAACTTGTTAGGAACTCCAAGTTACCTGATTCAACTGAAGAGGAGGACCGATTCCCTGCAGCAACTTCAGTGGAATCCCGAGTTCCCCATCACAACTCGAGATGAACCAAAGCCCCCTGATGCAACTCCAGAGGATTCCCAAGAGGAGCCTGCTGCTGCTGCTACTGCTGCTAAGTCGCTTCAGTCATGTCCGACTCTATGCAACCCCACAGAGGTCAGCCCACCAGGCTCCCCAATCCCTGGGATTCTCTAGGCAAGAATACTGGAGTGGGTTGCCACTTCCTTCTCCAATGCATGAAAGTGAACAGTCAAAGAGAAGTCGCTCAGTCGTGTCCGACTCTTAGCAACCCCATGGACTGCAGCCTACCAGGCTCCTCCATCCATGGGATTTTCCAGGCAAGGGTACTGGAGTAGGGTGCTATTGCCTTCTCCCAAGAGGAGCCTACCCCACCACAATTCAAGAGGAGCACTCGACTGCAACAAGAGAGGAAGGTCCATAACACAACTAAAGAGGACCCCACCCCACCCACCTCCACACAACTAAACAGGAGTCTGCAATCCAAAATTAGAGAGGAGCTGAAACAGAAATGTCAGTTGACCCAACTGCAACAAGAGTGGAGTCCCAAGCCATAACTATACAGTAGACTGCCACATGTCACAACCAGACAGGAGCCACCCTGCTAATATCTACTAGAAAGGAGCTGCCCCATGCAGCTCAAGACGAATCCCCACCAAAACTTTAAAGGAACAGTAAATCACCTGTCCCAACTCGAGAGGAACCCCGAGTCCCCAACCACAACTTGACAGGTGCCATATGCTGTCACAAGAAAGAGCCACTGATGAAAAGCAGAGGAGCTGCCCAACAGAACTGGAGAGATTCCCTACCAAAATTAGAGAGGTGCCCTCTGGCGCATTGCACCTAGAGAGAAGACTCTCTGCCACAAATAGAGATGAGACCCCTGAAATAACACAAGATGAGACTCTCACAACTAGAGTGGAGCCATGAAAACTAGTGAGGAGACCCGAATGCCACAAGTAGAGAGAACATCCTCCCCACAGAGAACCCTAGAGGAGGCAGCAAGGCAACTAGAAAGGAGCCACGAGTCCCTTCCTGAACTTGAGGTTTATGCCACAACTCAAGAGAAGCCCATGGCCACAAACAGAGAGGAGCCCACCCAACAATACTGGAGACTGTCCCCTCACCACAACTGGAGAGGGAACCCTGGACATTGCACCTTGAGAGGGTCTCCTCCACCACAAATAGACACTGTAGAAATGTGACCCAAGTTCCAGGGTCAAGAGGGGGTCACCCTGGATACTATGGACATGTGACCCCAGGGTCTAGGAGGTGGGGTACCCTAGAGACTTTGGATGTGCAAATCCAGATATAGGGTTTTTGAGGTGGGGTCTTCCAGGAGACTATGTACACGTGTCCCCCAGTACAGGTTCTGGGAGATGGGTTCATTTCCAGGACTGTGAATGTGTGACCTAAAGTGCAGTGTCTGAGGAAGAGGCTGACCCTGGAGGCTGTGGACTTGTGACAACATGTATATGGCCTGGGAGGGGGTAACCCTGAAGACTATGTACATGTGGCCACAGGTGTAGGGTCTGGATGGAGGGTTACCTTGAGACTGTGGATGTGAAAACCCAGGTGCTTGGTCTGAGAGCTGGGGTAACCCTGGAGAGTGTGGATGTGGGACCTCAGGTACAGGATCTCTGTGGCGGGGTCACCCTGGGGACTGTGGACATGTGACCCAAAGTGCAGTGTCTGGGGAAGAGGCTGACTCTGGAGACTACGGATGTGTGACCCATGTATATGGTCTGGGAGGGGGTCCTCATGGATACTGCAGACATTTGACATCAGGTATAGGATCTGGGAGGGGGGTCACAATGGAAACTGTGGCCATGTGACCCAAGTACAGGGTCTGGGCAGGGTTGTCATCCTGGGGACTGTGGATGTGTGACCCAAGATGCAGCATTTGGAAGGGGGTCACCCTGAAGACTATGCACATATGACACTAGATGCAGGGTCTAAGAAAGGATCACCCTGGAGACTGAGGACATGTGAACCCAGTACTGGATCTTGGAGGCAGAGTAACTCTGGAGACTATGTATGTGACCACAAGTGCAGGGTCTGGGATGTGGGGTCACCCTGGGGACTGTGGACATGTGACACCAGTTACAGGGTCTGGGGAGAGGGGTCACCCTGGAGACTGTTGACACGTGACCCCAGGTACAGGGTCTGGGAGGATGGTCACAGTAAAGATTGGAAATGTAACCCCAGGTGTAGTGTCTGTGAGGAAAGATTAGCCTGGAGACTGTGGATGTGTGATTCCAGGTGCTCAGACTATAATTGTGGGGTCACCCTGAAGTCTGTGGATATATGACAACAGGTTCAGTGTCTTGGACTGTGTCACCCTGGAGACTATGGACATGTGACCAGAGGTTCACCATCTGGGAGTGGCGGTCACTCTGGAGGCTATGGAAGTATGACTACAGGTAAAAGTTCTGATGAGGTGGGGTCACCCTAGAGACTGTGGACATGTGACCCAAGGTACAAGTACTTGTGAGGTGCACTCACCCTATAGGCTGTGGAGACGTGACCCCAGGTGCAGGGTCTGGGAGGTTTGTTACCCCAGAGACCCTGGAAATGTGACCTCAGGTGCAGGGTCTGGGAGGGGAGGTTACTCTGGAAATTAGAAATATGACCCCAGGCCATGGTGGGGTGTCACCAAGGAGACTCTGGACATGTGACCCAGATGCAGATATTTTGAAGGGGTCACCCTGGAACCTGTGTACTTGTGACCCTAGATGAAGGGTCTGAGACGTGGGGTCACCCTGGAGACTGTGGACATGTGACCCTAAGGGCAGGGCCAGAGAAGGGGGTAACCCTGGAAACTGTGGATGTGTGACCCCAGGTATACTGTCTGGGAGGTGGGGTCGTACTGGAGACTGTGGAGTTTTGAACCCTGGTATAGGTTTGAGAAACCTATATGCAGGTCAGGAAGCAACAGTTAGAACTGGACATGGAAAAACAGACTGGTTCCAAATAGGAAAAGGCGTACATCAAGGCTGTATATTGTCACCCTGCTTATTTAACTTATACGCAGAGTACATCATGAGAAACGCTGGGCTGGAAGAAGCACAAGTTGGAATCAAGATTGCTGGGAGAAATATCAATAACCTCAGATATGCAGATGATACCACCCTTATTGCAGAAAGTGAAGAGGAATTAAAAAGCCTCTTGATGAAAGTGAAAGTGGAGAGTGCAAAAGTTGGCTTAAAACTCAACATTCAGAAAACGAAGATCATGGCATCTGGTCCCATCACTTCATGGGAAATAGATGGGGAAACAGTGGAAACAGTGTCAGACTTTATTTTGGGGGGCTCCAAAACCACTGCAGATGGTGACTGCAGCCATGAAATTAAAAGATGCTTACTCCTTGGAAGAAAAGTTATGACCAACCTAGATAGCATACTGAAAAACAGAGACATTACTTTGCCAACAAAGGTCCATCTAGTCAAGGCTATGGTTTCTCCAGTGGTCATGTATGGATGTGAGAGTTGGACTGTGAAGAAAGCTGAGCACTGAAGAATTGATGCTTTTGAACAGTGGTGTTGGAGACGACCCTCGAGAGTCCCTTGGACTGCAAGGAGATCGAACCAGTCCATTCTGAAGGAGATCAGCCCTGGGATTTCTTTAGAAGGAATGATGCTGAAGCTGAAACTCCAGTACTTTGGCCACCTCATGCGAAGAGTTGACTCATTGGAAAAGACACTGATACTGGGAGAGATTGGGGGCAGGAGGAGAAGGGGACGACAGAGGATGAGATGGCTGGATGGCATCACTGACTCGATGGACATGAGTCTGAGTGAACTCAGGGAGTTGGTGATGGACAAGGAGGCCTGGTGTGCTGAGATTCATGGGGTCACAAAGAGTCGAACAGACTGAGTGACTGAACTGAACTGAACTGAATTGATAGGGTCTGGGAGGTGGAGTCAGGCTGGAGACTGGATATGAGACCCCATGTACATGGTCTGAGAAGGGGGTCACCCTGGAGCTGGTGGAATTTTGACCTCAGGTACAGGGTCTGCGAGGAGGTTCACCATGGTGACTATGGCCGTGTAACCCCAGGTACAGTGGCTAGGGTAGGGTGTCAGCCTGAAGACTCTGGACATGTTACCCCAGGTGTAGGTTCTGGAAGGGGTCACCCTGGAGATTCTGGATGTCTTATTCCAGGTACAGCCTCTGGGTACATATGTCACCCTATAGACAGTGGAAATGTGACCCCAGGTGCAGGTTCAGGCAGGGGTCACCATGCAGACTGTGAATATGTGACCCAAGTGCATGGTCTGTGAGGTGTTGTCTCCCTGGAGACAGTGGATGTGTGACTCCAGGCACAGGATCTGTGAGGTAGGGTCATTTGGGGACTGTGGACATGTGACCCCAAGTACAGGGTCTTGAAGGATGGTCAGTGTAGAGACTGTGGACACGTGACCCCAAATACAATGCCTGGGGACTGAAGGCATGTAACTTCAGGTTCGGGGTCTAGGAGTGTGTCCCGGGAAACTGTGGACATGTGAACTCAAATGCAGGATTTGGTGGGGGGTCACATAGGAGATTTTGGATATGGGAACACAGGTGCTGTGTTTGGGAGTCCTCGCCCTGGACTGTGGATGTGTGACCTCAGGTTCGGGGTCTGGGAGGGGTGTCACCCTGGAAACTGTGTATGTTTGACACCAGGTGCACGGTGTTTGGAGGTGGGTCACCTTGGAAACTGTCGACATGTGACAGCAGGTACAGGATCTATAAGGGGTGCCACACCAGAGACTGCAGATATTTGACCCCAGGTACAGAGTCTGGGTGGGGGGTCACACTAGAGACTGTGGAAGTGTGATCCCAGGTGCAGGGTCTGGGAGAGAGGTAACGCTGGAGATGGTGGAAATGTGATACAAGTTGCAGGATTGGGCAGGGGTACCACCATGGATATAATGGAAGTGTGACCCCAGGTGCAGAATATGGGAAAGGGCGTCAGACTGGAGACTATGGATGTGTAACCCAGGTGCAGGGTCTGAAAAGGGTGTCAGCCTGGAGACTGTGGATATGTGAACCAGGAACAGGGTCTGGGAATGGGCATCAAGCTGGAGACTGTGGATGTGTGAACCAGGTACAAGGTCTGGGAAAGGGTCTCAGCCTGGAGATTGTGGACATGTGAACCTGATTACAGTGTCTTGGAGGATAGTCACAGTAGAGACTTGGATATGTGACCTCAAGTACAGCACCTGGGAGAGGACACCCTGGGATTTGAAGACATGTGATCTCAGGAAAAGGATCTGGGAGGGTGTCAACCTGGAAACTGGACATGTGACCCCAGCTGTAGGTCTGTTAGGGGTTTTTACCCTGGAGACTGTAGACATATGATCCCAGGGGCTCACACTGGTGTCGTGCAGTCACCCTGAAGTCCGTGGACGTGTGACCACAGGTATAGGGTCTGGGGGTGGGGGGTGTCATCCTGGAGACTGTGGATCTGTGACCACAGCTTAAAGTTCTGATGAGATGGGTATCCTGGAGCCTGTGGACATGTGATCCCAGGTAAAGGGTCTGGAAGTCAGGGTCACCTTCTGGACTGTGGACGTGTGACTTCATGTACAGGGACAGGATAGGGGTCACATAGGAGACTTTGGGATATGTGAACCCAGGTGCAGTAACTGGGAGTCCTCACTCTGAAGACAGTGGATATGTGACCACAGGTACAGTGTCTTGGCAGTGATACCACCATAGAGACAGTGGAAGTATGACCCAGGTGCAGGTTTGGGAGGGGATTGACCTGGAGACTGTGGAAGTGTGACACCAGGTACAGAGTCTTGGGAAGTGGGGTCACCCTGGAGACTGTACATGTGATCCCAGGCACAGGGTCTAGGAGGTGAGGTCTATCAGGGACTGTGGACGTGTGACCCCAAGTGCAGAGTCTGGGGAGGGGGCTCTTCCAAGAGACTGGACAAATGTCCCCAGGGACCTGGTCTGGGATGTGGGGTCACCCTGGAGACTGTGAACATGTTACCTCAGGTGCAGGGTCTGGGAGTGGTTTACCATGGAGACCATGGACCTGAGAACCCAGATGCCAGGTTTGTGAGGTTTGGTCACTGTGGTCGTGATACCACAGTACAGGGTCAGAGAGGTTGGGTCACCTCAAGAATATGGATGTGTGACCCTATGTACAAATCTGGGGAGGATTGTCCATAGTGGACTATGAACATGTAGCCCCAGATGCAGGTTGTGGCAGGGAGTGTCACAATGGAGATCGTGGACAGATGACTGCAGGTGCAGGGTCTGGGAGAGATGTCACCCTGGAGACTGTGGACTTGTGAATCCAGGTGCATGGTCTGAAGGGGGTTCACATGGGAGACTTTGGATATGTGAACCCCATGCACTCTTTGGAAGTCCTCTCCCTGAAGACTATGGATGTGTGACCCCAGATTTAGGGTCTGGGAGGGGGTGTCACCATGGAGACTGTGGACGTGTAACCCCAGGTAAAGGGTCTGAGAGGGGTTCACCCTGGAGACTGTGGATGTGTGAGCCCAGGTGCAGGGTTTGGGAAGTAGGATCACTCGGGATTGCTGACAGGTTACCCCAGGTGCATGGTGTGGGAAAGAGTCACCTTGTAGACCATAGATGTGCAGTCCTAGGTGAAGGGTCAGGGAGGTGCTGTCACTCTGCAAACTGTGGTCATGTGACCCCAGGTACAGGGTCTGGAGGTTGGCTTATCCAGGCGACTGTTGATGTGTGACCCCAGGTAAAGTGTCTGGGGTGGTTTGTCACCCTGTAGACTCTGGACATGTTACCAACGTGCAGGGTCTGTGAGGGGGTCACCATGGAGACAGTGGACATGTAACCCCAGGTACAGGGTCTGGGAGGGGTAAACCCTGGGGACTATGGACATGTGACTCCAGGTGTAGAGATTCAAAGGTGGAGTCACCTTTAGACTGTGGACATGTGATCCCAGGCACATGGCCTGTGAGGAGGTCACCATGGAGACTGTGGATGACTCCAGGTATATGGCCTGGGAGGTGGGGTTACCCTGGACTGTGGACATGTGACCCTGGTACGGGGTCTGGAGGTGGGTTCATCCTGGAAACTGGAGGTGTGACCCCATGTTTATGGTCTGTGTGGGGTTACCCTGAATACTGCAGATATTTGACCCCAGGGATGGGTCTGCAAGGAGGATCACCATGGAGTCTGTGCACATGTGACCCCAGGTACAGGACCTGTGAGAGGTGTCAAACAGTGGACTGTAGAAATGTGACCCCAGGTGAAGGATCAGGAGTGGTCACCCTGGAGACTGCTTAAGTGTAAGCCAAGTGCAGGGTCTGGAAGGTGGGGTCACCCTCCAAACTGTAGACATGTGACCCCAGCCCAGGGTCTGGGAGGATGTCACCCTGGAGCTTGTGGACATACAATCCAGGTGCAGGGTTGGGAGGGTTTCATCGTCGAGACGGTGGACATGTGACCCCAGGTGTAGGGTCTTGGAGGCGGGTTTACTCTGGAAACTGGAAATGTAATGTCAGGTACATGGTCTGGGAGGTGGTTCACCCTGGAGACTGTGGACGAGTGACACCAGGGTCAGGGTCTTGGAAGTGGCGTCATTCTGGAGACTGGCTGTTTGAACCCAGGTATAGGGTCTGGGAGGTGGGGTCTCTCTGAGGAATGTGGAAGTGTAATCCCAGGTGCAAGGACTTGAGAGGTTACTCACCCTGGAGTCAGTGACATCTGACCCCAGGTACATCATCTGGGAGGTGAGGTCACCTGGAGATGCTGTACATGTTACCCTAGATGCAGGGTCTGAGGTAGGTCATGCTGGAGACTGTGGACATGTGACACCAGGTGCAGTATCTTGGCAGGGAATCACCCTGGATATTGTGGAAGTATGAAAACAGGTACAGGGTCTGGGAGAGTCGTCACCTTACAGACTGGACATGTGACCCAGGTACAATGTCTGGGAAAGGGCATCACCCTGGAGACTGTGAATGTGTGACCCCAGGTACAGCATATGAGAGGAAGGTCACAGAAGAGACTGTGGACCTGTGAACCCAAAGACAGTGCTTTGAAGGGGTCACCTTGGGGACTGAAGACATGTGACCTCAGGTACAGGGTCTGAGAAGTTGTCACCATGGAAACTATGGACATGTAACATCAGGTGTAGGGTTTGTGAGGGGAGGTTACCCTGAAGACTGTGGACAAGTGATCCCAGGTGCTCAAACAGGTGTGGTGAGTTACCCTGGAGTCTGTGGACATGTGGCCACAGGGGTGTCACCCTGGAGACTATGGACATGTGACCAGAGCTAAAAGTTCTGATGAGGTGGGGTCACCCTAGAGACTGTGGACATGTGACCCAAAGTAAAACTTCTGGTGAGGTGGGGTCACCCTGGAGACTGTGTACGTGTGACCCAACATGTAGGTTCTGGGAGGGGAGGCTACCCTAGAAACTAGAAATGTGATCCCAGGTACAGGGTCTGGGAGGGATGTTATCAAGCAGACTGTGGACATGTAACCCCAGGTGCAGGTACTTCTGAAGGTTCAACCTGGAGCCCATGGACGAGTAACTCCAGGTGAAGGGTCTGGGAAGAGTTTACCCTGGAGACTGTGGATGTGAGAATCCAGGTGCAGGGTCTAGGAGGATGGTCATCCTGAAGACTATGGTTGTGGATACCCCATACAGAGTCAGGGACGTTGTGTCACCCTGGAGAATGTGGATGTGTGACCCCAGGTAAATAGTCTGGAGAGAAGTGTCACTGTAGAGACTGTGGAAATGTGACCCCAGGTCCAGGGTCAGGAGGGATCAACCTGGAGACCCAGGACATGTAATCCCAGGTGCAGGGTCTGGGAGGTGGGGTCAGCCTGGGAACTGTGGACATGTGACCATAGGCCTAAGGTCAGGGAAGGGGATACCTTGGAGCTTGTAAACATGGCAACCCAGGTGCAGGGTCTGGGAAGTGGTGTCTCTCTGGATACGGTTGAAGTGTTCTGGGAGATGTGGTCACCCTTGAAACTGTGGAGGTGTTACCCCAGGTACAGGGTCTGGGAGGGTGTCTCCCTGGAAAATGTTGACTGTGAACCCAGGTGCAGTGTCTGGTTGGGGGTCACATAGGAAACTGGAAATGTGAACCCAGGTACAAGTTTTGATGAGTTGGGGTCACCCTGGAGACTGTCAACATCTGAACCCAGGTTCATGGTCTGGGATGATGTCACCAAGGAGAATCCTGACATGTGACCCCCAGGTGCAGGTACTTTGAAGAGGTCACCCTGGAGCTTGTGGACATATGACGCCAGGTACAGGGTCTGGGAGGGGAGTAACCTGGAGACTATAGACCTATGACCCTAGGTACAGGGTCTGGGGATTGGACGTCACCCTTGATATTTTGTGTGTGTGACCCCAGGTACAGTGACTGGGAAGGGTCACCCTGGGAACTCTAAACATGTGACTCCAGGTACAGGGTCTGGGAACATGTTACCATGCAGACTGTGAACTTATGATTCCAGTTGCAGGGTCTGGTG
Organism: Capricornis sumatraensis; assembly: GCF_032405125.1. Lineage (NCBI taxonomy): Eukaryota > Metazoa > Chordata > Mammalia > Artiodactyla > Bovidae > Capricornis > Capricornis sumatraensis. The sequence goes on from NC_091084.1 coordinate 3,233,948, forward strand.
TGTGGGGTCACCATGAAGATTGTGGACATGTGACCCCATTTACAGGGTCTGGGTGGTATCACCCTGAAAACTGTGGACCTGTGACCCCAGGTTCAGTGCTTAGAAGTGGTGGGCACCCTGGAGACTTGGACGTGTGACCACAGTCAAAAGGTCTGGTGAAATGGGGTAACCTAGAGATTGTGGATATGTGACTCCAGGTACAAGTTCTTGTGAGGTGGGGTCACCCTGGACATTGTGGACCTGAGAGACCAGGTGCAGTGTCTGGGAAGGTTGTCGCCCTTGAGACTATGGATGTGTGACCCAAAGAGCAGGTTCTGTGTGGGCTCACCACAGATACTGTGGACGTCTGATGCCAGTTTCAGTTTCTGTTGAGGGGGAGGATCCCTGAAGACTTGGATGAGTGACCCCATTTACAGCATCTGGGGGGGTATCACCCTGTAGACTTTGGACTGTGACCCCAGGTATTGGATCTGGGGAGAGGTGTCTCCCAGAAAACGGTGGACATGTGAACCCAGGTGCAAGCTCTTGGAGGGGCTCATGCCTGAGACACCATGTGTAGGGTCTGGTAGACAGGGTCACCATGGAGACAACATGTGACCCCAGGTGCAGGTTTGGGAGGGCTTCACCACGGAGACTCTGGACATGTGACCACAGGGGCAGCTACTCGGTAGGGTCACCCGGGAGACTGTGTACATGTATACCCCTGTACAGGTTCTAGGAGGTGGTGTCACCCTGGAGACTGTGGATGTGTGATACCAAATTCAGTGTCTTGGAGGAGGGGTCACCTTGGAGTCTTTGGATGTTTGACCCCAGGTACGGGTTCTAGGAGGGTGTCATTCTGGAGAATGTAGACATCTGACCCCAAGAATTGTCAGGGAAATGGTCACCCTAGAGACTGTAGACTTGTGATCCCAGGTGCAGAGTCTGGGAGGTGGGGTCATCCTGGAGACAGTCGACATGTGACCGTAGATGCAGAATTTGGGAAGGAGATCTCCCTAGAGACTGGACATGTGATGCCAGGAACACTCCTGAGAGGAGTCACCCTGGAGACTACAGACTTTTTCCCCAGGTACAGAGTCTGGGAGGGAGGGTCACTATGAAGTCCATGGACATGTGTTCGCAGGTGCTGCATAAAGGGAGGGGGTCACCATGGATATTGTGAACGTGTTACCACAGGGACAGGGCCTGGCAGCTGTGGTAATCCTGGAGACTGGATGTTTGACCGCCGTTGAAAGATCTGACAGATGGGTTACGCTAGATACTGTGGACATGTGTGCCCAGGTACAAGTTCTAGTGAGATGGGGCCATACTGGAGACTGTGAAAGTGTGACCCCATGGCAGCCTCTGGGACATCTGTCACTCTGGAGACTTTGAAGGTGAAACCTCAGGTGTGGGGTCACCCTGGAGATGGTGGAATTTGTGACAGCAGGTACAGCGCCTGGGAAACATGTGACCTCAGGTATATCTTGGAAGGGTGTCACCCTGGAGACAGTGGATGTGTGACCCCAGATACAGGGTCTTGGGTGGTGTCACCTTTGAGATTGTGGATATGACCCCGGATTCAGGATCTGGGAGGATGTGTCACTCTGGAGCCTGCAGACATGTGACCCCAGGTGAAAGGTCTGAGAGGTGGGATCACCCTGAAGACCGTGGATATGTGACCCTAGTTTCAGGGTCTGTGAGGGGTGTCACCCTGAAGACTGTGTGTGTGTGACACCAAGTACAGATTCTGGAGGGTGGATTTACCCCAGATACTGTGGATGTGTGACCCAGGAACAGGGTCTGGGAGGTGGTCACCCTGGAAACTGCAGACATTTGAACCTAGGAAGAGGGTCTTTGAGAAGGTGATCATCATGGAAACTGTGGACATATGACCCCAAGAACAGTGTCTGGGAGGGGTATACCCTAAAGACTGTGGACATGTGACCACAGGTACAGGGTTTGTGAGGTGGGGTCACACTGACAACTGTGGAAATGTGACCCTAGATGCAGGGTCTGGAGTTGGGGTCACCCTGGAGACTGTGGAGCTGTGACCCCAGATACAGGGTCATGAAGGTGGTTTCACCCTGGAGATTGTGGATATGTGGACCCAGGTATAGGGTCTGGGGAGGGGGGATCACCCTGGAAACCCTGGATGTATGCTCCAAGGTACAGTGTCTGGCATTGGGATCACTCTGGAGATTATGGATTGTGACCCAGGTAATGGTTCTGGGGAGGGGAATCACTGTAGAGACTGTAGATGTATGAACACAAGTACAGGGTCTGGAGGGCGGGTTCACCCTGGAGACTGTGGACGTGTGACCCAGGTACAGGGTGTGGGAGGTGGTCATCCTGGAGACAGATGACATTTGACCACAGGTACAGGATCTGGGACAGAGAAGGCAATGGCAACCCACTCCAGTACTCTTGCCTGGAAACTCCCATGGATGGAGGAGCCTGGTAGGCTGCAGTCTATGGGGTTGCGAAGAGTCGAGCATGACTGAGCGACTTCACTTTCACTTTTCAGGGTCATGCTTTGGAGAAGGAAATGGCAACCCACTCCAGCGTTCTTTCCTGGAGAATCCCAGGGAAGGAGGAGCATGGTAGGCTGCCGTCTATGGGGTCGCACAGAGTCAGACACAACTGAAGTGACTTAGCAGCAGCAGCAACAGGATCTGGGATGGGGGCATCACTCTGGCAACTGGACATGTGACACCAGGTACATCATCTGGGATGTGGGGTGACCTCTTTGCCTCACTATGGCCTGCCTCTTTACCTGGCTTGGGCGTGATTCTTGGCCCCACTGGAGCCTGACACTGTTACTCACTGGGATATAAATCTGGTCCTCACTACAACCTGACTCTGGTCCTCTCTCCTGCCTGATTCTTTGACTTGCTGGGGCCTGACTCTGGTCCTAAAAAGGCCCTGACTGTGATTCTCACTGTTCCCCAACTCTGGTCTTCTCTACACCATAAATCTGGGCCTATTGGTCCCTGAATCTGCTCCTGAATGGGCACTGACACTGGACCTCACTCTGGCCTGACTCTGGTCTTCACTAGGGCCTGACCGTCATCCTCACTATACCCTATCCTGGTCCTTTCTATGGCCTGAATTTTGCCTAAGAGCTTCCTGGTTCTTTGTCTCACCACAGCCTTACTCTTATCATCACTGGGCCCTGACACCTGTCCTCACTACTGATTGACCCTGGTCCTCACTGGGCCCTGAATGTGGTTCTCTCTGTGGCTTGACTCTGGTCCTCTCCAAGGTATGCCTCTCTATGGCCTGAATCTCATCTTCAGTGTGGCCTGATTCTGTTCCTCTCTACAGCCTATTTCTTTCCCTCACTTGTCCTGATCCTTTCCTCACTGGGCCCTGCTTTGGGTCCTCAATGGGCCCTGAGTCTCATCCTCTCGACAGTTTGACTCCGGTCTCACTATGGCCTGACCCTATTCTTCACCACAGCCAGACTCTGTTGCTTACTACAGCCTGACTCTGGTCCTCTCTAACAGTTGACTATTTGTCTCACTCTGTCTTGAAGATTTGATCTCTGGCTGTAACTTGGGTCCTGTCTGGTCCTCACTGGGCACTGAATCTACTCCTCTGTACATCCTGACTCGGGTCCTCAATATGGCCTGACTCTCATCCTCTCTACAGCCAGGCTCTCTGCCTCACAACAGCCTTTTTACTTTTTACTTTTTACTTCCCTGTGACCAGATTCTATTCCTCACTGGGCCCTGGATCTGTTTCTCACTGGGCTTTTACGTGAGTCCACACTACAGACTGACTCTGGTTCTCACTTGTGCCTGACACAGGTCCTCACTAGAGACTGATTCTCATCCTCACTTGTGCCTGAATCTCACAGTCTCTGTGTCCTGTCCTGACACTTGTCCTCATTAGATGCTGACTCTTGTGTTCACTGCACCATGAGTCTGGTTTTCACTGGACTCTAACCTTGTTCACTGGTTGTACTAGGGGCTGACTCGCCACCTCATTTTGGCCCGACTCTCTTCTCCACCACAGTCTGTCTCTTATCCTCACTGGGGCCTAACTCTGTAGACTATGGCTTAACACTGCCTCACTGTGGCCTGACTCTCGAGCTCACTAGGGCCTGACTCTCGCCTCAGTTCACCCAGACTCAGACGCTCACTAGGCACTGATTCTGTCCTCACTGAGCTATGATCCTGGTCCTCTCTGTGGTCTGACTCTGGTCTTCTCTACAACCTGGTTCTTTGCTTCACTACGGCCTGATGCTTTGCTTCGCTGACCCTGACTCTGGTCCTCACCACAACCTGACTCATCCTAACTATGGCCTGAGTCACGTGCTCACAAGGGCCTTACTCTCGTCTCTGTATGGCCTCACTCTGGTCCTCACAATATCCTCGCACTGGTCCTCACCCTCTCCTCACTCTCTCCTCATTCTGGTCCTCACTATGAACTAGTTATGGTCCCTCTTCTTCGTCACTCTTTCCTCTCTATTACCTGACACACTTCTCATTCGGCACTGACTCTTCTCCTCAAATGCACTGACCCTGGTTCCTCACTCTGCTCTGAGTGTGGTCCTCTGTATGTCTTGACTCCGAACCTCTCTATGAACTGAATCTGGTCCTGTCTACAGCCTGAATCAGTCCCCACCATGGCCAAACTCTAGTCCTCAGTACGGCCTGACTGTGTTCCTATCTACAGCCTGAACCTTTGACTCACTATGGTCTGATGCTTTGCCTCAGTGGGTCCTGACTTGGGTCCTCACTGTGCCCTTACTCTGGTCCTTTCTAGAGTCTGGCTCTGGTCCTCAGTATGGCCTGACTCTGGTCCTCTCTACAACTTTACTCATTCCTCTCAGGGCCAGACTGTTTCGCACTATGGCATGACCCTGGTCTTCGCTACGGCATGTCTCTAGTCATCACTTATCCTCACTCTTTTCCTCCCAAGTACCTCAATCTGATTCTCTCTATGCCCTGACACTGTTTTTCACAATATGCTGACTCTTGTCCTCATTACAGGCTGACCCCGGTTCTCACTATAGCCTGAATTTGGTCCTCTCTACAGCCTGACTCTTAGCCTCACATTGGTTATTCTTTGCCTCACTGTGACCTGACTCTGGTCCTCTCTACATCTGATATTCATCCTCATTATACACTGTCTGTGGTCCTCACTGTGCCCTGATTCTGGTCCTGACTACCACTTAACTGTCCTCCTCACCAGGGCCTGACTATTGTCCTCTCCAGCCTGACCCTTGTCCTCACTATTGCCTGAAAATCTCCTCCTCTCTACATCCTGACACTCGTCCTCACCATGCACTGTCTGTGGCCCTCACTGCATCCTGATTCTTGTCCTGACTACTGCTTGATTCTGTTCCTCACCTGGGCCTGACTATTGTCTGTCTTTGGCTTGGCTCTCATCCTCACTAGGGCTTGTCTCTCTTGCTGACTTTAGCCTGACTCTCATTCTCACCACCACCAGACTCTCGTCCTCACAAAGGTCTGACTGTCCTCTATGGCCTGACATTTTGTCTCACTATGACCTCACTCTTTGCCTCACTATGACCTGACTCTTGCCCTCACTGGAGACAGAGAACATTCCTCATTAGAATCTGACTTTTGTCCTCACTATGGCATGATTCTCCTCTTCACTAGGACCTGACTCTTGTCCTCATTATGTCCTGAATGGTTGCCACTTGGCCCTGAATCAATTCCTCACTGGGCCCTGACACTGGTCCTCTACACAGCTTGACTCTGGTTCTCGCTATGGACTGACTCCTTTCCTCATTTTTTTATCTTTTCTTTTCTTTTTTAATTTATTTATTTTAATTGGAGGCTAATTACTTTATAATATTGTAGTGGTTTTACCACACATTAATGTGAATCAGCCATGGGTGTACATGTGTTCACCATCCTGAAACTCCCTCCAACTTCCCTCCCCTTGCTCGACTTGCCTCACACCTTGACTCACTGGGCCTGACTCTGGTCCTCAGATAGCCCTGATCCTCTCCCTCACTGTGTACTGACTCTAATCCTCTCTACTCCATTACTCTGGTCCTCTCTATGACCTGGTCTTTGCCTAACTATGCCCTGACACTTTGCCTCACTGATACTGATTTCAGTCCTCAACTGGGGTCTGGTTCTGGTCCTCAGCACAGGCTGACTCTTCTCCTCAAAAGGGCATGACTCATTGGGGCCTGACTCTCATCTCTAAAGATCCTGTCTCTGTCCTCACTGGGGCCTCACTCTGTCCTCACTGAGGCCTCACTCTGTCCTCACCGGGGCCTCACTCTGTCCTCACTGGGGCCTCACTCTGTCCTCACTAAGGCCTGACTCTGTCCTCACTGGGCCTGACTCATCTCTGAATAGTTTCACTCTATCCTCGCTGGGGCCTGACTCACATCCCCACTGAGGCCTGACTCTGTCCTACTGGGCCTGACTCTCGTCCTCACTGGCCGTGAATCTCATCTTTGAAGAGCTTCATTCTGTCCTCACTGGGGTCTGACTCTGTCCTCATTAGGTCCTGCTCTGTCCTCAATGGGCCCTGACTCTGTCCTCAATGGGGCCTGACTCTGTCCTCACTGGGGCATGACTCAGTCCTCACTAGGGTCTGACTCAAATTCTCACTAGGGCCTGACACTGTTCCCACTTGGGCCGGTATCTGTCCTCACTGGGGCCTGACTCTCATTCTCACTAGGGCTTGACTCTGTCCTGGTTGGGGCTGTCTCTGTCCTCACTACGGCCTGACATTGTCCTCACTGGGGCCTAACTCTGTCCTCGCTAGGGCTTGATTCTGTCTTCACCGGGGCCCGACTCTGTCCTCACTGGGGACTGACTCTGTCTTCTCTGGGCATGACTCTCATCTTCACTAGGACTTGACTCTCTCTTCACTTGTTCCTGACTCTCATCTCTGAACCACATTACTCTGTCCTCACTGAGGCCAGACAGTGTTCTCACTGGGGTCTGACTCTCCTCCTCACTAGGCACTGACTTTCCTAGCTGGGCCTGACTCTGCCCTAGCTGGGCCTGATTCTGTCCCCACAACGGACTGACTCTGTCCTCACTGGGGCGTGACTCTGTCCTCACTAGGGCCGGAATTGGTCCTCACTAGGGCCTGACTCTGTGCTCACTGGAGGCTGACTCTATCCTTGGAGACTGACTCTGTCCTCACTAGGGCCTGACTCTGTCCTCACTAGGGTGTGACTCTGTCCTCACTAGGGCCTTCTCTTTCCTCACTGGTGCCTGACTCTCATCTTCACTTGGCCTGACTCTGTCCTGGGGACTGACTCTGCCCTCTAGAGCCCCTGACTCTCATCTCTGAAAGCCTCACTCTTTCCTCACTGGGCCTTACTCTGTCCTCACTGGGCCTTACTCTGATCTCACTGGGCCTGACTCTGTCCTCACTAGGGCCTGACTCTGTCCTCACCGGGGCTTCACTCTATCCTCACTGGGCCTCACTTTCATCTCACTGGACCTGACTCTTATCTTCATGAAGGACTAACTCTGTCCTCACTGGATCCTACTCTGTTTGCACTAGGGTCTGACTCTTCTCACTACAGCCAACTCTTGTCCTCACTAGGGCCTAATTCAGTCTTCACTGGGGCCTACTCTCATCCTCTCTGGGACTGTCTCTCATCTCTGAACAGCCTCACTCTGTCCTCACTGGGGCCTGACTCTCGTCTCTGAACTGCATTACTTTGTCCTCACTATGGCCTGACTCTCCTTCATGGGGCCTGACTCTATCTGCACTGGGGCCTGACTCTGTCCTTGCTGGGCCTGACTCTCATCCTCACTGGCCCTGAATCTCCTCTTTGAAGAGCCTCACTCTGTCCTCACTGGGGCCTGACTCTGTCCTCACTGGGGCCTGACTCTCTCCTCACTGGGGCCTGACTCTCATCCTCACTTGGCCTGACTCTGTCCTTGGGGACTGACTCTGCCCTCTCTAGCACCTGACTGTCATCTCTGAAAGACTCAGTCTGTCCTCACTGGGGCCTTATGCTGTCGTCTCTGCATCCTGATTATCACTGGGCCTGACTCTTATCCTCACTAAGGCCTGACTCTGTTGTCTCTGGGCCTGATTCTGTCCTCACTGGGCCTGACTTTCATCCTCACTGGACCTGAGTCTTATCCTCACGAAGGCCAGACTCTGTCCTCACTGGATTCTACTCTGTTTGCACTAGGGCCTGACCCTGTCCTCACTACGGCCTGAACTTGTCCTCATTAGGGCCTAATTCAGTCCTCACTGTGTCCTGGTTCTCAGCCTCACTGAGACTGTCTCTCACCTCTGAACAGCCTCACTCTGTCCTCACTGGGGCCTGACTCTGTCCTCACTAGGGCCTGCTCTGTCCTCACTGGGGCCTGACTCTTGTCTCTGAACTGCATTACCCTGTCCTCACTATGGCCTGTCTCTCCTCCCGGGGGCCTAACTCTATCCTCACTGGGTCCTGACTCTCATCCCTACCTAGGCCTGACTGTCCTACCTGGGCCTGACTCTCGTCTCACTGGCCCTGAATCTCATCTTTGAAGAACCTCACTCTGTTCTCACTGCAGCCTGACTCTGTCCTCACTAGGGCCTGACTCTGTCATCACCAGTACCTGAATCTGTCCTCATGGGTGCTTGACTCTCATCCTCACTGGGCCGGATTCTTGTTCTCACTAGGCCCGACTCTGTTCTCACTGGGCCAGACTCTGTCCTCACTTGTTCCTGACTCTCATCTCTGAACCACATTACTCTGTCCTCACTGAGGCCAGACTCTGGCCTCAGGCATGACTCTGTCCTTACTAGGGCCAGAATTGGTCCTCACTAGGGCCTTCTCTTTCCTCACTGGTGCCTGACTCTCATCTTCACTTGGCCTGACTCTGTCCTGGGGACTGACTCTGCCCTCTAGAGCCCCTGACTCTCATCTCTGAAAGCCTCACTCTTTCCTCACTGGGCCTTACTCTGTCCTCACTAGGGCCTGACTCTGTCCTCACTGGGCCTCACTTTCATCCTCACTGGACCTGACTCTTATCCTCACGAAGGACTAACTCTGTCCTCACTGGATTCTACTCTGTTTGCACTAGGGCCTAACTCTCTCCTCACTACAGCCAACTCTTGTCCTCACTAGGACCTAATTCAGTCCTCACTGGGGCCTGACCCTCATCCTCTCTGGGACTGTCTCTCATCTCTGAACAGCCTCACTCTGTCCTCACTATGGCCTGACTCTCCTCCCTGAGGCCTGACTCTCTCCTCACTGGGGCCTGACTCTCATCCTCATTAGGGCCTGACTCTGTCCTCACTAGGGCCTGCTCTTTCCTCACTAGGGCCTGCTCTTTCCTCACTGGTGCCTGACTCTCATCCTCACTTGGCCTGACTCTGTCCTTGGGGACTGACTCTGCCCTCTCTAGCGTCTGACTGTCGTCTCTGAAAGACTCAGTCTGTCCTCACTGGGGCCTTACTCTGCCCTCTCTGCGTCCTGACTATCACTGGACCTGACTCTTATCCTCACTAAGGCCTGACTCTGTCCTCTCTGGGCCAGACTCTGTCCTCACTAGGGCCTCACTCTGTCCTCACTGGGCCTGACTCTTATCCTCACAAAGGACTCACCCTGTCCTCGTGGGTCCTACTCCATTTGCACTAGAGCCTGACCCTGTCCTCACTAGGGCCTGACTCTTATCCTCAGTAGGGCCTAATTCAGTCCTCACTGGGGCCTGACTCTCATTCTCACTGGGACTGTATCTCATCTCTGAACAGCTTCACTCTGTCCTTTCTGCAGCCTGACTCTGTCCTCATGGAGGCCTGACTCTCCTCTCTGAACCACATTTCTCTGTCGTCACTATGGCCTGACTCTCCTCCTTGGGGCCTGACTGACATCCTCACTAGGGCCTTACTCTGTCCTAGCTGGGCCTGACTTTCATCCTCACTGGTCCTTAATCTCATCTTTAAAGAGCCTCACTCTGTTCTCACTGGGGCCTGACTCTGTCATCAATAAGACCTGCTCTGTCCTCACTGAGGTCTGATTCTGTCCTCACTAGGGCCTGCTCTGTCCTTTCTGGGCCTGACTCTTGTCCTCACTGCAGCATGAATATGTACGTACTGGGCCTGACTCTCATCCACACTGCGTCATGATTCTGTCCTCACTGGGGCCTGACTCTGTCCTCACTGGGGCTGGAATCTGTCCTCAATCGGGCCTGACTCTATCCTCACTGGGGCTTGACTCTGTCCTCACTTGACCTGACTCTGTCCTTGGGGACTGACTGTGTTCTCACTTGTCCTGACTCTGTCCTTGGGGACTGACTCTCTCCTCACTGGGCCTGACTCTTGTACTCACTAAGGCCTGACGCTGTCCCTACTATGGCCTGACTATTTCCTCACTAAGACCTGACTCGGTCCACACTGGGGCCTGACTTTGTCCTTACTGGGGCCGGACTCTGTCCTCACTGCTCCTGACTCTCATTGTCACTAGGGTCTGACTCTGTCCTAGCTGGGCCTGATTCTGTCTTCACTAGGGCCTGACTCTGTCGTCTCTAGGGCCTGACTTTCATCCTCACTAGGGCCTGAATTTCATCCCCACTAGGGCCTGACACTGTCCTCACTGGAGCCGGACTCTGTCCTCACTGAGCCTGACTCTCATCCTCACTAGGGCCTAACTCAGTCCTCACTGGACCTGACTCTCATCCTCACTGGGCCTGACTCTCTTCTCTGAACACCTCACTGGGGCCTGACTCTGTCCTCACTAGGGCCTGATTCTTGTCTCTGAATTGCATTACTCTGTCCTCACTATGGCCTGACTCTCCTCCATAGGGCCTGACTCTATCCTCACTGGGGCCTGACTCTGTCCTACTGGGCCTGACTCTTGTCCTCGCTGGCCGTGAATCTCGTCTTTGAAGAGTCTCACTCTGTTCTCAGAAGGGCCTGACTCTGTCATCACCAGTGCCTGAATCTGTCCTCACGGGTGCCTGACTCTCATCCTCACTGAACCTGACTCTCGTTCTCACTGGGCCCAACTCTCTTCTCTGAACAGATCACTTTGTCCTCACTGGGGCCTGACTCTGTCCTCACCAAGGCCTGCTTTGTCTTCAATGGGCCCTGATCTGTCCTCACTGGAGCCTGACTCTGTCCTCACTAGGGCCTGCACTGTCCTTACTGGGTCAGACTCTGTCCTCACTGGGGCATGACTCAGTCCTCACTAGGGCCTGATCTGTTTTCACTAGGGCCTGACACTGTCCATACGTGGGTGGGAATCTGTCCTCACTGGGGCCTGATTCCATCCTCACTAAGACCTACTCTGTCTTCAATGGGCCCCAATCTGTCCTCACTGGAGCCTGACTCTGTCCTCACTAGGGCCTGCACTGTCCTTACTGGGTCCGACTCTACATGTCCTCACTAGGGTAAGACTCGGTCCTCACAAGGGCCTGACTCAAATCCTCACTAGGGCCTGATCTGTTTTCACTAGGGCCTGACACTGTCCCCACGTGGGTGGGAATCTGTCCTCACTGGGGCCTGACTCTCATCCTCACTAGGGCCTGACTCTGTCCTAGGTGAGCCTGTCTCTGTCCTCACTACGGACTGACTCTGTCTTCACTGGGGCCTGACTCTGTCCTCACTGGGAATGACTCTCGTCCTCACTAGGACCTGATTCTCTCTTCACTGGTACCTGATTCTCTTCTCTAAACCACGTTACTCTGACCTCACTAAAGGCAGACTCTGTTCTCACTGGGGCCTGACTCTCCTCCTCATTAGGCCTGACTCTGTCCTAGCTGGGCCTGACTCTGTCCTAGCTGGGCCTTGTTCTGTCCTAACTATGCACTGACTCTGTCCTTAATGGAACCGGACTCTGCCCTCACTGGGGTGTGACTCTGTCCTCACTAGGGTCAGAATTGCTCATTGCTAGGGCCTGACTCTGTCCTCACTAGGGCCTGACTCTGTCCTCACTGGGGCTTGACTCTGTCCTCACTAGGGCCTCACTCTGTCCTCACTAGGGCCTGGCTCTGTCCTCACCGGGGCCTGGCTCAGTCCTCACTAGGGTCTGACTCTGTCTTCACTGGGGCCTGACTGGGTCCTCACTGGGACCTGACTCTGTCCTCACTAGGGCCTGACTCTGTCCTCACTGGGGCCTGAAGCTCATCTCTGAACAGCCTCACTCTGTCCTCACTACACCTGATTCTTGTCCTCACTACACCTGATTCTTGTCCTCACTTGGGCCTGACTCTGTCCTCACTGGGTCCTGACTCTGTCCTTACTAGGGCCTGACTCTCCCCTCTGAACAGCCTCTCTCTGTTGTCACAGGTTCCTGACTCTGTCCCCACTAGGACGTGGCTCTGTCCTCACTGGGGCCTGACTTGGTGCTCTCTAGGGCTTGACTCTGTCCTTAAAGTGGGCCCTGACTCTCGCCTCTGAACTGCATTACTCTGTCCTGTCTAGGGCCTGACTCCGCCTCACTGGGGCCTGACTCTGTCTTAACTGGGCCTGACTCTGTCCGCACTAGGGCCTGACTCTCACTCTGAACAGCTTCACTCTCTCCTCACTGGTCCTGAATCTGTCTTCACTAGGCCTTGATTCTTGTCTCTGAACAGCCTCACTCTGTCCTCACTGGTGCATGACTCTGTCCTCACTAGGACCTCTCTGTCCTCACTAGGACCTGTCTCTGTCCTCACTGGGGCCTGACTGTCAACACTATGGTCTGACACTTGTCTCTGAACAGCCTCACTCTGTCCTCACTGAGGCATTACTCTATCCTCACTGGGTCCGTACTGTCCTCACTAGGGCCTGAATCTGTCCCCACTATGACCTGACTCTTTCCTCACTAGGGCCTGACTTGGTCCTCCCTGGGGCCTGACTCTCATTCTCACTACGTCCTAACTCAGTCCTTACTGGCCCTGAATCTCATCTCTGAAGAGCCTCACTCTGTCCTCACTGGGCCCAACTCTGTTTTCACTAGGGCCTGACACTGTCCTCACTGGGGCTAGACTCTGTCCTCACCAAAGCGTGACTCTGTCCTCACTGAGGCCGGACTCTCTCCTCACTGGGGACTGACTCTGTCTTCACTGGGCATGACTCTGTCCTCAACAGGGCGTGACTGTCCTCACTGGGTCCGGACTCTGTCCTCACTGGGCACCGATTCTGTCATCACTGGGCATGACTCTCGTCCTCACTAGGACCTGACTCTCTCTTCTTTGCTTCCTGACTCTCGTCTCTGAACCACTTTGCTCTGTCCTCACTAAGGCCAGACTCTATTCTCACTGGGGCCTGACTCCCCTCCTCACTAGGCCCTGACTCTGCTTAGCTGAGTCTGATTCTGTCCTCACTACGGATTGACTCTGTCCTCACTGGGGCGTGACTCTGTCCTCACTAGGGTCGGAATTGGTGCCCTCTAGAGCCTGACTCTGTACTCACTGAAGGCTGACTGTATCCTTGGGGACTCACTCTGTCCTCACTCGGGTCTGACTCTGCCCTCACTCGGGCCTGACTCTGTCCTCACTAGGGCCTGCCCTTTCCTCACTGGTGCCTGACTCTCATCCTCACTTGGCCTGACTCTGTCCTTGGGGACTGACTCTGCCCTCTCTAGCACCTGACTGTGGTCTCTGAAAGTCTCACTCTGACCTCACTGGGGCCTGACTCTCATCCCCACAAGTCCTGACTCTGTCCTAGCTGGAGCTGACTCTCATCCTCACTGGCCCTGAGTCCCGTCTTTGTAGAGCCTCACTCTGTTCTCCCTGGGGCCTGACTCTGTCCTCTCTAGGGCCTGCACTGTCCTCACTAGGGCCTGACTGTCCTCACTAGGGCCTGACACTGTCCTCACTGGGGCCGGACTCTGTCCTCACTAGGGCCTAACTCTGTCCTCACTAGGGCCTGACGTTCATCTCTGAACAGCCTCACTCTGTTCTCGCTATACCTGATTCTTGTCCTCACTAGGGCCTGACTCTGTCCTCACTAGGACGTGGCTCTGTCCTCCCTGGGGCCTGACTCGGTGCTGTCTAGTGCTTGACTCTGTCCTTAAAGTGGACCCTGACTCTCATCTCTAAACCTCATTACTCTGTCCTGTCTAGGGCCTGACTCTGCCTCATTGGGGCCTGACTCTGTCCTAATTGGGCCTGACTCTGTCCTTACTAGGGCCTGACTCTCACTCTGAACAGCTTCACTTTCTTCTCACTAGTCCCGAATATGTCTTCACTAGGGCTTGACTCTTGTCTCTGAACAACCTCACTCTGTCCTCACTGGCACGTGACTCTGTCCTCACTAGGGCCTGACTCAGTTTTCACTAGGGCCTAACTCTCCTCTCTGGACTGCTTCAGTCTGTCCTCAGTGGTACCTGACTCTGTCCTCACTGGGCAATTAATCAGGTTCTCACTGGACCCTGAGTCTTTTCTTCACTGGGTCCTGACTAAAGTCCTCTCTACAGCTGTTGTATCCTCACAACAGACTAACTCTTATCCTCTTTATGGCTTAACTCTGTCCCTGACGTGCATGACACTTTTCTTCACTACACGCTGATTTTTGTCTTAACGGTGTGTAACTCTGGTCATCAATAGGCTCTGAGTTTGGTCCTCACTGGGACCTGACTCTGGTTCTCCCTATAGCCTGACACTGGTCCTCCTAGGCCACAAGTGTGGTGAATGGGCCCTGACTCAGGTCCTCACTTTGACCTGACTCTGGTCCTTTAATGGCCAGATACATAGACTCACAAGTCCTGACTCTGGTCTTCTCTAGGCCCTGATCTCTTCCTCACTACAGTGACTCTGTCCTCACTAAAGCATGATCCTCATTATCACTAGGGCCTGAAATTCACTTCTACAAGGGCCTGACTTTCATCTTCACCATGGCCTCAGATATATCCTCACTCTGGCCTCACTCTGGTCCTCACTAAGTCCTCTGATCCACTAGGGCCTGATCACTAGGGCCTGACTCTCATCTTCAGTAAGGCCAACTCTTGTCCTCACCATGGCCTGACTCTGTCCTTATGACCTGATACTTTGCGTCACCATGACCTGACTCTGACTCACTGGTTCGTGAATTTTGTCATCACTGGAGATTGACCCTGTTCTTCCCTGGACCCTGACTCTGATCCTTACTGGGGCCTGACTCTGGTGCTTTCTATGGCCTGAGCCTCTACCTGTCTGCAACCTGGCCCATTTCCTCACTGGGCCTCATTCTGGTCCTCATTAGGCCCTGATTCTGGTTCTCGCTACAGACTGATCCTGCCTCATTTACAGCACCATTCTCATCATCACTAGGGCCAAAAGTCGTGTCTACTAGGGCCTGACTAGGGACTGATTTCCTCACGAGGGACTGATTTCATCCTCACTATGGCTCACGCATGTCCTCACTACGTCCTCACACTAGTCTCACTCGGGTTCTCTCTGGCATCACTCTGGTCCTCCCATTGGTCCTCTCTATGGCCTCACTCTGTTCTTCACTACTACCTGACTTTGGTCCTCACTGTGGCCTGATTCTCATCCTCATTATGGTCTCAATCTGCTCCTGTCTATAGCCTGATTCTTGTCCTCACTGGGCTCTGATGCTAGTATTCACTACAGCCTGGCTCTGGCCCTCACTATTGCTTGACGTTAGTCCTCACTAGGGCCTGACTCTCGTCCTCACTTTTTTTCTGACTCTTGTCTTCTCCACCTCCTGAATCTTCTCCTCATTAGTCTCTGACTCAGGTTTTCACTGCACCCTGAGTCTGGTCCTAACTGAGCCCTGATTATGGTCCTCACTAGGGCCTGACACTCTTCCTCACTTTGTCCTGACTCTTGTGCTCAAGAGGGCCTGACTCTGTCCTCTGCCTGACACTTTGTGTCACTACTTCCTGACTCATTGCTTCACTGGGCCATGAAACTCGTCCTCCCTAGAGACAGACACTGCTCCTCACTGGGCTCTGATTTGGGTCTTCACTACAGACTAACTCTGATCCTGACCATGTCAAGACTTATTTAAATAGGGCCTGATTGTCATGCTCACAAGGACCTGATTCTTGTGCTCTACACCCTAACTCTCTTCCTCTCTAGGCACCGATTCTCTTCCTGGGCCACTTTATGGCTTGAATCTGGTCCTTTCTACATCCTGAATCTGGTCCTCTATACAGTGTGACTTGTCTTCTGACAGCCCAACTCTTTGCCTCACCATTACCTGGCATTTTGTTTCACCGGGTCTGACTTTGGTCCTCACAACACCCTGACTCTTTGCCTCACTGGGAACTGACACTGGTCCTCAGTGGGCCCTGATGCTGGACATCACTGCAGCCTTAATATGGCCCTCAGTTTTGAACTGTGGTATTGGAGAAGACTCTTGAGAATCACTTGGACTGCAAGGAGATCCAACCAGTCCATCCTAAAGGAGATCATTCCTGGGTTTTCATTGGAAGGACTGATGCTGAAGCTGAAACTCCAATACTTTAGACACCTCATGCAAAGAGTTGACTCATTGGAAAAGACCCTGATGCTGGGAGGGATTGAGGGCAGGAGGAGAAGGGAATGACAGAGGATGAGATGGCTGGATGGCATCACCAACTCAATGGACATGAGTTTGAGTGAACTTCGGGAGTTGGTGATGGGCAGGGAGGCCTGGTGTGATGTGATTCATGGGGTCGCAAACAGTCAGACACGACTGAGTGACTGAACTGAACTGAACTGATGTCCTGATTCAGGTCTTCATTACAGTCCGAGTCTCATACTACTAGGGCCTGACTGTTGTCTTGCCTACATCCTGCCACTTGTCCTAACTATATCTGACCCTGGACCTCAATGTGCCCTGAGTCTCATCCTCACTGGACCCTGATTCTGATCCACACTACCTCTTGACTCTGATCCTCACTATGGCCTGACTCTCATAGTCAGTTTGGCCTAACTGTCATTTTCACCATGGCCTGATTCTGTCTTCTAAGGCCTGAGACTTTGGGTCACCACGACCTAACTCTTTGCCTCACTCTCATAAATCTTGTCTTCACAGGACACTCACACTTCTGCTCACTCAGCGCTGAATCTGGTCCTCACTACCTGACCCTGGTCCTAAGTGGCCCTTCACTCTAGTCTTCTCTATGGCCTGACTTGGTCATCTCTAAGGCCTGGCACATTGCCTCACTTTGACAGTGGTCCTCATTAGGCCCTGATTCCGGTCCTCACACTGATTGATTCTTTCCTCATTGCAGCATGATCTTCATCATCACTAGGGCTTGAACCTTGTTTCTAATAGGGCCGGACTCTCATCCTTACATTGGCCTAACTCTCATCTTCAGTAGCGATAGACTCTCATCCTCACTTTTGCCTGACTCATCCTTCAGTTCAGCTCAGTTCAGTTCAGTCGCTCAGTCATGTTCGACTCTTTGCAACCCCATGAATCACAGCACACTAGTCGTCCCCTTCTCCTCCTGCCCCCAATCCCTCCCAGCATGAGGGTCTTTTCCAATGAGTCAACTCTTCTCATAAGTTGTCCA
The DNA here is from genome assembly GCF_032405125.1 of Capricornis sumatraensis. Taxonomy (NCBI): domain Eukaryota; kingdom Metazoa; phylum Chordata; class Mammalia; order Artiodactyla; family Bovidae; genus Capricornis; species Capricornis sumatraensis. Next base: position 3,251,316 of record NC_091084.1, read on the forward strand.
AAGTATTGGAGTTTCAGCTTCAGCATCAGTCCTTCCAATGTACATCCAGGACTGATCTCCTTTAGGATGAATTGGTTGTATCTCCTGCAGTCCAAGGGACTCTCAAGAGTCTTCTCCAACACCACAGTTCAAAAGCATAAATTCTTCGGTGCTCAGCTTTCTTCACAGTCCAACTCTGACATCCATACATGACCACCAGAAAAACCATAGCCTTGACTAGATGGACCTTTGTTGGCAAAGTAATATCTCTGCTTTTGAATATGCAGCCTAGGTTGGTCAAAACTTTCCTTCTGAGGAGTAAGCGTCTTTTAATTTCATGGCTGCAATCACCATCTGCAGTGATTTTGGAGCCCCCCAAAATGAGGTCTGACACTGTTTTCTCTGTTTCCCCATCTATTTGCCATGAAGTGATGGGACCAGATGCCATGATCTTAGTTTTATGAATGTTGAGCTTTAAGCCAACTTTTTCACTCTCCTCTTTCACTTTCATCAAGAGGCTCTAGCTCCTCTTCACTTTCTGCCATAAGGGTGGTGTCATCTGCATATCTGAGGTGATTGATATTTCTCCCAGTAATCTTGATTCCAGCTTGTGCTTCTTCCAGCCCAGCGTTTCTCATGATGTACCCTGCATATAAGTTAAATAAACAGGGTGACAATATACAGCTTTGACTCACTCCTTTTCTTATTTGGAACCAGTCTGCTGTTCCATGTCCAGTTCTAACTGTTACTTCCTGACCTGCATATGGGTTTCTCAAGAGGCAGGTTAGGTGGTCTGGTACTCTCATCTCCTTCAGAATTTTCCACAGTTTATTGTGATCCACACAGTCAAAGGCTTTGGCATAGTCAATCAAGCAGAAATAGTTGTTTTTCTGGAACTCTCTTGCTTTTTCAATGATCTAGCGGATGTTGGCAATTTGATCTCTGGTTCCTCTGCCTTTTCGAAAACCAGATTGAACATCTGGAAGTTCATGGTTCATGTATTATTGAAGCCTGGCTTGGAGAATTTTGAGCATTACTTTACTAGCATGTGAGATGAGTGCAATTGTGTGGTAGTTTGAGCATTCTTTGGCATTGCCTTTCTTTGGGATTGGAATGAAAACTGACATTTTCCAGTCCTGTGGCCACTGCTGAGTTTTCCAAATTTGCTGGCATATTGAGTGCAGCACTTTCAAAGCATCATCTTTCGGGATTTGAAATAGCTCAACTGGAATTCCATCACCTCCACTAGCTTTGTAGTGATGCTTTCTAAGACCCACTTGACTTCACATTCCTGGATGTCTGGCTCTAGACGAGTGATCACACCATCTTGATTATCTTGGTGATGAAGCTCTCTTTTTGTACAGTTCTTCTGTGTATCCTTGCCACCTCTTCTTCATATTGTCTGCTTCTGTTAGGTCCATACCATTTCTGTCCTTTATGGAGCCCACCTTTGCATGAAATGTTCCCTTGGTATCTCTAATTTTCTTGAAGAGATCTCTAGTCTTTCTCATTCTGTTCTTTCCCTTTATTTCTTTGCATTGATCGCTGAAGAAGGCTTTCTTTTTTCTCCTTGCTATTCTTTGGAACTCTGCACTCAGATGCTTATATCTTTCCTTTTCTCCTTTGCTTTTCACTTCTCTTCTTTTCACAGCTGTTTTTAAGGCCTCCTCAGACAGCCATTTTGCTTTTTTGCATTTATTTTCCATGGGGATGGTCTTGATACCTGTCTCCTGTACAATGTCATGAACTTCCACCCATATTTCATCAGGCACTCTGTCTATCAGATCTAGTCCCTTAAATCTATTTCTCACTTCCACTGTATAACCATAAGGGATTTGGTTTAGGTCATACCTGAATTGTCTAGTGGTTTTCCCCACTTTCTTCAATTTAAGTCTGAATTTGGCAATATGGAATTCATGATCTGAGCCACAGTCAGCTCCTGGTCTTGTTTTTGCTGACTGTATAGAGCTTCTCCATCTTTGGCTGCAAAAAATATAATCAGTCTGATTTTGGTGTTGACCATCTGGTAATGTCCATGTGTAGAGTCTTCTCTTGTGTTGTTAGAAGAGGGTGTTTGCTAAGACCAGTGAGTTCTCATGGCAAAATTCTACTACCCTTTGCCCTGCTTCTTTCTGTACTCCAAGGCCATATTTGCCTGTTACTCCAGGTGTTTCTTGACTTCCTACTTTTGCATTCCAGTCCCTCATCTGTACTCTATGGCCTGACACTTTCGTTCACTATCTCGTGACTCTTTGCCTCACTGAGTCATGAATCTTGTCCTCACTGGAGACTGGCACTGCTCCTCACTGGGCTCTGATTTTGGTCCTCATTACAGTCTGACTCTTGTCCTCACTATGGCATGAACTCAGTAGGGCTTGACTCTCATACTCACTAGGACATGAGTCTCACCACAGTACACACTGTGTCTGGTTTTCACTAAGCACTGATTCTTTTCTCACAGGGCTCTGCTACTGATCTGCTCTACAGCTTGACTCTGGTTCTTTCTACATCCTGAATCTGGTCCTCTGTAGGCCCTGACTCTGGTCCTCTCTATAGCCTGACTCTGCCTCACCAGGAGGACAGTGGTCCTCCATGGGCCCTTATGCTGGACATCACCTAGCCTGAGTATGGTCCTCATTATGTCCTGATTCTGGTCCTCACTAGGGTCTCAGTCTCATCCTCACTAGGGCCTAAGTGAGCACGAAGATCAGGCCCTATTGAGGAAGAGAAGCATCCATAGCGTGGACCAGAGTTAGATTATAGTTAAGACCATTTCAGGGCCCAGTAAGGAACAGTGTCAACATGCAGTGAGGACCAGAGTCAGGTCATATTGAGGATCAGAATGAGGCAGGTCCCAGTGAGGATCCAGACACAGGTCCCAGTGAGGAACCAACACAGGGCCCTGTGAGAAGCAGAGTCTTGCACAAAGTGTGAGGCAAAGCACTCTGCATCCTGACACTCGTCCTCACTAGAGGCTGACTCTGGATCTTACTGAGCACTGATTCTGGTCCTCACTACATGCCTACTGTGATCCACACTAAGGCTTGACCCTTGTTCTCACTTCGGCCTGACTCTCATCCTCACTAGTGCCTGACTCTCATCCTCACTTTGGGTGAAAATTTTCAAGAGTGGGTTAGTCTCAGCAAACACAATGCTGAAAAACCTATGTTCCTTCGTTGAATGAATGGCAATAAATAGAGTGTTTTTCAGGCATATATCTTTCAGCAACTGTCTAGATTCTAAGATGTGAGAATGCCATGTTTCCACAGAGGATCTAATTTCCAGAGTCACAGCCAGGATATTTCCCTGCATTTTCCAAGCCTCATGAACCTACTCCTAGGTCATACTGTGACTGCCCATGAGGAAACAGGCTGTAGGAATGTGTCTGAGAATGCTGAGTGCCATCTAGTGTTGATACCAAATGAGTTGACATGCCACTGGAAATGATCTAGCAGTAAGGAATTGCAAGCCACCTGCTTGCTTCAGAAATACCAAAGGTTTGACCAAAGATATTGTCACAAGTAAGAAAAGAGCAATTGGATAGATTTTCAGGAAGTTGCTAGGCCACACCGTTTTAGGACCAACCGAGAGAAAATGCTAATTTTGCCAACAAGGTCCAGGATCCAGGTTCACACTCAATTTGTGTCTCTGCATTATCCAAGAATTTTCCAGACAGACCTAGGATCACTGGACCTCTTCTACAGAGAAAACTTGATGGAACAGACGTTTGGATGTTTGTTTGCTTTTCCCTGTGAGTGTGAGGGCCTTCCCTATGGTGACACAGTCAAGGGAACTTATTACTGAACAATGACCTCCAAGTAAGCATTTTCAAACAGTGTGTTACTCTCAGCACACAGAATGCTGGGAAAGTTATGCTCCTTCGATGAATGAAAGGCCTAAAAAAAGAGTGTTTGGGGGGCATCTATTTATCAGGAAGTCTAGATTCTAAGATATGAGAACTCCAGGTTTGTACAGAGGCCCTAATTTCCAGACTCATAGCCAGTACGTTTACCTGCACTTTCCGAGCCTTGTGAACCCATTCCTAGCTCATATTGGGTCTGCCCATGAAGAAACAGGCTTGGGAAATTATCTAAGAGTACTGAATGCCATACTGTTGTTACCTAGATTAGTTGACATTCTAATGGAAATGATCCTGCCCCAAGGAGTTTCAAGCCACCTACTCAAATCAGAAATTGGAAAAGTTTGACCAAACCTATTGATGTCATTAAGTAGGAAAACATCAATTGGTTGGATTATCAAGCAGCTGCCAGCCCACACCTTTTTAGGGCCAACAGAGAGAAAATGTTAATTTTGCCAACAAGGTCCAATATCCAGTTTCACACTCAGTATGTTTCCCTGTAGTATCCAAGAATTTTCCAGACAGAACTAGGATCACTCAATCCTTCCTACAGAGAAACATTGATGAAATGGGTTTTTTTGTTTGTTTGTTTTCCCTGTAATTACACTATTCTTCCCTACTGTGACAACCATGAGGAGAAATTTTTACTTAAAAATGACCTCCAGGCAAAAATTTAAAAATATTGGGTTGCACTCATCAAACAGAATGCTGGGAAACATACATTCATTCAATGAATGAAAGGCAAGAAAAAAGAGTGCCAAAGGCATTTCTTCCTGTGACGGCCAGGGTTTTGCACTCTGATGCCTGAAATAAATGCACATGAGCTCATTTCTCTCTTCTTTATGCCCTTAATTTCACTTGAGTGTCTCCATTTTCTAAAGCACAGGCTCTTGCTTATTAATGCTACAAAGTCATCTGACAGTGTAATTTCACCCACTTGGGGTAAAAACAGGTCCAGCAGAAGCCCTCATGGAACATTCTTTCTTGAATTCTTTTCTAAGGGAATGGTGTAGTGTGATCTAGGAGTGCCTCTGCAAAGCTCAGAACCTGTGGGAAAACATTTTTCTGAACCTAGAACTCTGTATCTGAAAAGAAAGTATCATTTTCACATAACAAATCTAGAATACTTGCAATTTCCAACCTAATGGGAAACACATTGGAGCATTTTCCCCTTCTTTATGACAACAAGTTTCATCAAGTATTTGTGTTTTCTGAGAGAAAAACAAGCTGCTTGTCATTTCTTGCTGAGAAGTCCTCTGACAGTACACTTTTAGCCAAACAGGGTAAAAACAGATCTAGATGTCATCATACATGGATCATACCTTGAGTCCTAGGAATGAATTTACAGAGCTTTGAAACTACAGGGAGACGAGTTTTGTGAACCTGGAATTGAGGTATGATATCCAAAATCAGTCATTTACCCTGTGAAACCTATAGAGTTGCAGCATGCAACCTGTCAGAAACATACACAGGCTCATTCTACTCTTCAATCCTAGAACCACTTCTTTAAGTAGTTGACTTTCCAAAAAATCAGGGCCTCTCTGGTGGCTCAGAGGGTAAAGCGTCTGCCTGCCATGCAGGAGATCTGGGTTTGATGCCCGTGTTGGGAAGTTCCCCTGGAGAAGGAAAGGGCAGCCCACTCTAGTACTCTTGCTGCAAAATGCCATGGACAAAGGAGCCTGGATGGCTACAGTGAGAGGAATCACAGAGCCTTACACGACTGAGCAACTTCACTTCTCCTGAATCAGGCTGCTTGGCACTTCTTTCTGCAAGGTCAGGACAGTACATTTCACCTAATAGGCTTGCCCGTCCAGATTCACACAGCACTCTCCACAGATATCTTGGCTTCTCAAATGAGACCATGTCTGTGCATTAGCAGTGTCTTTATGCAGTTCTAAATGTGCAGGGAAATGTGTTATCTTGAAGCTGGAATTCCAGGCAATATGTCAAAATCAGTATATTCCTCCTGTAAAATCAGTAGACTTGCATACTCAAACCAGCCAGGAAAATACACTGGGTCATTTTTCTGTGCATTATGACAACAGCTTTGGTCCATTTTTGAGTTTTCTGAAAGGAATATGCTGCTGGCCACTTCTTACTGGGGAAGCAAGACCCAGTCCAATTTCACTGAATTAGGCTAACAGTTATGGCAGCCAACACTCACAGAACACTCCTCCACTGAATTCTCAGAGTACTCCCCACTGAACTCTACTCATGGAATGGTACAATCTGCTTTAGGGTTTTCTTAGACAGCTTTCTGACTACAGGGACATATGTTTTTGTTAACATGGGATTTGGAGGCTAAAAGCAGAAGCAGCATTTCTTCATGTGACTGCTGGTGGTTGCACTCTGACACCTGAAATAAATGCACATGAGTTCATTTCTCTCTCCCTTAAGCCCACAGCTTTGCTTAAGTATCTGCATTTTCTGAAAGCACAGGTCCTTGATTATTAATGCTACAAAGTCATCTGACAGTGTAATTTCACCCACTCAGGGTAACAAAAAGTACAGGAGAAGCCCTCACGGAACATTCTTCTTGTTATGCCCAAGTCGCGAAATCTCCCAATGACCACCAGGGAGCTGATATCCGATGCAAAAGCAAGAGAGTTTTAATTACCAAGCTCGAGCTGGGGCTCCCACTGTTACCAACGCAGCAGCTATAGGGAGGAGCCCTGAGCTCTGGGTTACATTGCTTATATAGGGTATTATCACGTGAAAAATTCAAAAAACAGGAGTCTCCGGGTCTGATTGGTCACCTTCTGGTGAAGGGTTAGGTGTTGAGTTCTGATTGGTTCTCCTTTCCCTGGCTTAATTCGAATTTCCCGGGCTGGCCAAGGGTTCTGATTGATTCACAGGTGGTGGGGTGAGGTCAGGGGATTTCCAAAGGCTCTTTTCCCAGAAACTTACAAAATGGAGTAGCTTTGATTCTTCATTCCCCCCTTCTCTAGGATCCAGGACAGACCCAATCATGGGTCTGAGGTCAGCTCTATATTGTCTCCTGCTAAGGGGACCGTTGGTAGGGCCGCATATTTGGATCTGAGTACCATGAGCTGCACCGTGTTGATGCAGTTTTTTAATGAAGGCCACTAGTTAGTTTAGTATGCATGGCCTGAGGTTGAGTGGCAGTAACAAGACAATCAGGGGCCCCACCAAGGAGGATATGAGAGTTGTGAACCAGGGGGATGAGTTGAACCAGGATTCAAACCAATTTTGAGACATTTTTTTCTTTTTTTGTTTTTTTGAATCAGCCCTTTTCTTATCTTGGCCAGGGACTCCTTGACTACCCCTGAGTGATTCACAGAAAAACAATGTTCTTCCCCTAACACAGCACATAGGCCCTCTGAGAGACTTCATACTCAAGATACTTTTTGGGAATTGGGGCGGAGGTCTCTTTCTTCTGTAACTTCTTCCTGCTGTGCATGGGCATGGGCCTGCCTAATAGAGCAGAAGTCTCTCTTTACCTGATCTAAGTTGGGGTTTTCCACATCTGAAACCAGCTTCTACCTTTGTAGTAACAGCAATTTAGTTGGCCCTTCTCAGAGATGAAATAGACAAGGGCCAAACAGGAGACCTAACAGGATGGTCATCTCTGGTCCCCGGAAACAGAAGGCAACATTTGGGGTGAGGGTTGCAGGCTTTGTGACCCGTTCTGATTGGTTGGTGGTGAGGCAACAGAGCTGTGCTCTAGGAATCTTGTGTTCAGTCTGAGGTTACCATCTTCCACCTGGGTGGGGGCTCAAAGACATTGTTATGCATATTTCTTTGAGTAGGAACCAGGACTCTGTCTGGAGGCTGTACCAACCTTTGATTGTTTCTGTTTTTGTATCCCCTCCCTTCCCTGATTAGCAATTGTTTGAATCCATGCTTTGGAATTCAGGGAAGGCCAAGGAGGCTGAACAAAGTCTATACCCTACATATAAGAAATGGAGAACACAGAACAGATCTGCACCCCAGAGCCCCACAGAGTCCCGCTCAGTTTTAATTTGAGGGAACTAGGCAACTATGACTGTGATAACTTCCTGTCAAAATGGGGCATAGGACTGCCCCAGCTTGGAGTATAGACACTGAATTGGAAGTATTTCTGAGTTCCAAGTTTTAGATCTGAGTCTTGTATGATTAAAATCCTAATCTCATTTCTTTTTAGAAGAATAGGTTTGAAACCCAGTCTGGACCTGGCACTTCAGGGAGACTTGTAGCCATGTAGCCACTTGCCTAGTTTTATAAAAAGTAAGTTTACTAGCTTCCAGCAGACATTGTTTTGAAAATGGTGGCATCTAAGCCTGACACGACTCAGAAAACTCAAGTGTTTAGCAATACAAGGTCTAATCTGAAAGTACACTCATAGCATCACCTAGTTATTTCCCAGGATATCTGAACCATAGCTACTCTATTTTGACTTTTAATTGTAAACTTTTCCTTAATAGCCAAAGCAGATTTCACCGTTAATGATGTCAGTGTTTCTCTAGGTATGAGAAGATGCAAGAATTGGGACTCATAAAATATTTTCCTGAAAAGACCTAACTATCTGAAGGCCTGTTCTGCCAGTTTTTCTCAGAGCACAGAGTGCCTCATTTCTGATTTTCACCCTGAACTCTTTTCAGGGGCGTTGAAAGTCAGCAGTTGCAGCGGCCATGATTTAATCTTTGTAGATGCAGATGGCGAGTGTCAGTCTTCAGTTGGCAGAGCCCCTTTTTGCTGATAAACTTGACCATGATTATGAGGGAGGCACTTCATGACCATTTTATCCCATGGTGCTGGAAGTGTCCATTCTCAGGTAAACAGGCCACTCAATGTGCTGTTACTGGACTAGGCCATAAAACAGTATCTAAAATTCTCTGGACCACCCGTCTTACTAGCTTTTTGGTCCAGGAAAATATTCCCTCTTGTTGCTTCTTGCCATATCTAGAGTTACATTGTTACCATCATCGATCTCATATGGGACTACATATTATTCTATTAGAGGCCTCACACACATACAGTGTAAGAAACAATTTTGTAAAACAGGTGAACTACAAATAACATAGCCAGCAGTATTAGTAAAGTCACAAGTAAGACTTATGTTAAGAACTTCCATTAGATGTAGCCCAGTATATCTTCAGGTTATCTGACTTAGTCTGCCCTGTAGAATCTTTATCTTCCAGGGAAATTATATATTGGCACCATCTATAAGGAACATAACCCAGTTTTCTAGTGTCACTAGACTGATTATCTTTAGTATGATTTAATTTTTTAAGTAAATTTTCTCAGGGCCAACCAGTTAGAGTCTGGTAATAGAGAAATTTACCAAGGTAACCCAGAACTAGACACAGGTTATTGGCCACAAACCCAACAATTGGATTGATTTTTTAAAACTAGCATAGGATCAGGCCTATGATAGAAAAGCATTTGACTTATATGCAAAGGTCTAAGAAGTCAAGAAAACATAAATGATCATATGAATCAGGTCCAGCATCTTGAGGAAGCTGTCTACATCTGATGTCGTCGTCTTCTCATCCTGGTGTAGCATAGTTTTTCCTGATAAAAAAAGTCCTTCCATCCATGTTGGAGACAGTCCCTTAAAGTATTTCTTTTTCCAGTCCTGGTTGCAGGTCATGAGGCATCTGATCTTCATCCAAAGATACGTTACTGAGATAAGCTTCAGAAACAAACTTAGGGTGTTCTTCAAGAATTCAATTAAATTTTACATTAACATCACATAACATCAAAGAACTATCTACGAGATGAGTCTTACTAGATGCAGACCTCCATTAACAAACTGGTATTTAACATTTTGAAATATCTTTTTCTCCTTAAAGTTACCCTTATTTTTATTAAATATAACCAAATTAAGGCTCGTTTGTTTGCAAAATAGGTCTGTTCTCACTGATTTTGGTCTGATGATTTTTATAACCATAATTAATTATAGGCTTTTTATTTTGCTGAAACATGTATAGAGTCTCAGACTGAACTTTTAAAATAAAACAGGGCTGGGAAATTCACACCAAAGTCTTATCACAAATTTTGCCTAACAAATCTAGGTGAATTCTTCCCTTTTTAAGGTCTCAAAAATTTCTTGAGATTTTTGTATCCATGAGATAACCTTCCTAACTCATTTGATAAACTTACTGGAAACTTAAGAACTTCCAATTTTTGGAGGAGTCAGATATAAAATATAATTGTTTTGTTTATAATGTTTAATTTTACCAAAGTATTGTCATAATTAGCTTGAGAGCAAGATTTCCCCTACTCCTTGAAAACATAAGATTCAACCCCATAATTTTTCAGATAGAAACCATAAAAGTTATAAGCATATTCACTGGTTCATTCAGTCCTTTTGCTAACTTTTGTGAAGTCATCAGGTTTTCCATTAAAATACCAGGACGTATCAGAATGTTAAAAATTCCATATAATTTTTAGGATATCTGTATTAGTAATTTTACAATACATTATAACCTGAGTGGATTTATTACACTCATCTGATAATCTTTTCCATGTAATTTAACCAACCAAATAACCACAGTTTAATATCTCTCTTTGAGATGTTCCAGGGGCCCTCTGAAACATCCCAAAGTTAGAGATCAAAAGAACTTCAGAAGAGTTCTATTTAGGAAGTTTTATCAAAGAGATCAATTAAAAGGGTTTAGAACATTTGGTCAGATTTTAAGTTACAACAATCTGGAGAGAATATTTTAGACGGATATTTTTAAAGAATAATTATTCTTAACAGAGTTTATATAAAAGCTCATATCTCATTTACATTTTTTAGAAGTTTTTTTTTTGTTTTTTTTTTTTTACTTGAGGTAATTTTCTTGTTGACAAACTTGTAACAGATATAATATTTAACTCATATTAAACCTAGGTACAATGAAAATATTTTACTTAACGTTAAGTACTCTAAGACATGTCTATATTAAATAGGTCAACAAACAAACATTAATATCAGGTATTTAACACTGAATATTTCCCAGTTCACATAAACTTGGAATTTATTGTTTAATTTAGAATTACTTGATTTGTAAGTGCTTACCTTTTTTTAAGCCAAATAAATAGAGCTCATGTACAAAAATATTACCAAGACATATTTAGACAGACAGTGTAAGATCTAGCTTCAAGTCTTTTTTTTTTTTTTTTCCTCAGTGTCAGGAGTTAGAGATGGTCTAGATAAGTGTTCCTGAGAGACCTGGTCTCAAGGCACAGGGAAAGAAAATCAAGTTTTAACAAAATGGCAGCAGGTCTAAACCACTTGGTTGCCAGACAAAGCAAAATTTCCTTTAACAGGGATCTTCTCGACCCAGGGATCGAACCCAGGTCTCCCGTATTGCAGGCAGACACTTTAACTTTGGCTCCAACAGAGAAGCCCTTAAATACAAAAATACAGTCTCTCAGAAAACCTCCTATAGAGACACAGAACTTCAGATCCAAGTACTAACATCAAAGATTTCAAGGAAGGAAAGGAAGCCAGGTTGAAAAAGAAGGGAGAGGAGGCAGGAGAGGGGGGGCAAAAGGGGTTCCCTTACAGACATCTCCTGCCACCTACAGATACCCAGGCATTACGGGACTTTTCCCTGGGCCTCCAGAGAAAGGAGGACTGGAACTCGGCCCTACCAGAAATCAGAACCAGAATTCGAGTTCTCTGCCAAGAGGAGGTGATCAGTTTCCAATCCTCAGCTCAGGCTGAGGGCCCTTTGACCAGATTCCTGCATCCAGGACCAGGGTACTAGAAAAACAGGGAAGGAGAGGAGACAGAGAGGGAAGGGGAGAGAGATCAATAAAGTCTCTTGTTCCTTACCGGTCAGGGCACTCTGGCCAGTTGTACATGTCAGGAGGAGACCAGGGACTAAAGGGTCCCAGTTGCAGCCACTGGGTCTGGTCCATTGGCAGGCAAGCTGGCCCCTGAGTACCCCGAGTGGTCAGGATGTCAGCCTCAGTGAAAAAGAGTCCCCGCCAGAGTCGCCATTTGTTGCAGGAAGAGGGACCCCTTCCAGGGCCCGAAACTGGGCTCTTGTCTAACACTCGGAAATGAATTGTCCGAGTAGACACATGTGCTGACAAAGAGAACTTGGTCAGGGTGTCCGATCCGTGGTCAGAAGATGATATCTCGGACTCGGTGTACAGTTCCCAAGTCAGAGGTGCCTTCTGAGGGCCAGCCTACATGAAAGGTCAGCCATTCTGTGCTGCAAAAAAGTGATTAATTTATTCCTTTTAATTTCTACACTGAGGTAATGAGCGTGCATCTTGACCTCCTTAAAATTATCAGTAACCAAGGATAGAGGTGTGGGGCTAGAATGGCGTTGCCTCATCGTCCCTGGATCAGTCAGATGTTGGTAAATTAACACAGACAATACGAACAGCCACACAAACAGACAGAGAGACAAGAGAAATACACCTCCGGGAGTTCGGAGGTAAAACCGAACAACGACGGCCTCCGGCTGTTCAGCGGGAGCGACCCGCTATCGTCTACAGAGAACAGGGGCACTCCGTCCCCCCTCGCCGGAGTCAGGGATATCTCCCAACGACCCCCACCAGTGACTCTTCGGCACGTCCGCCTGAGTCGTATACCGGTCTCAGATACCAGGCCCTACCAGGAGTGAAAAGAAAGACAGAAAAAAGCTTACTGGCTGCAGATGACTCTCTGGATTGGTCTTCCCATGGAGCCAGTGGGAGATCCCGGATGAGCCCCCAAATGTTACGCCCAAGTCGTGAAATCTCCCAATGACCACCAGGGAGCTGATATCCGATGCAAAAGCAAGAGAGTTTTTATTACCACGCTCAAGCTGGGGCTCCCACCAATACCGACACAGCAGCTATAGGGAGGAGCCCTGAGCTCTGGGTTACATTGCTTATATAGGGTATTATCACGTCAAAAATTCAAAAAATGGGAGTCTCCAGGTCTGATTGGTCACCTTCTGGTGAAGGGTTAGGTGTTGAGTTCTGATTGGTTCTCCTTTCCCTGGCTTGACTTGAATTTCCCCGGGCTGGCCAAGGGTTCTGATTGGTTTCACAGGTGGTGGGGTGAGGTCAGGGGATTTCCAAAGGCTCTTTTCCCAGAAACTTACAAAATGGAGTAGCTTTGATTCTTCACTTCTCTGAATTCTTTTTTAAGGGAATGGTGCAGTGTGATTTAGGTGTGCCTTTGCACAGCTCAGAACCTGTGGGGAAACATTTTTCTGAACATAGAACTTGGTGCCTGAAGAGAAAGCAGCATTTTCACCTAACGAATCCAGAATACTTGCAGTCTCCAACCTGACAGGAAACACGCTGGTGCATTTTTCCCTTCTTAATGACAAGTTTCAAGTATTTCTGTTTTCTGAGAGAAAAATGGTGCTTTCTATTTCTTGCTGGGAAGTCCTCTGACAACATACGTGGATTGTAGCTTTAGTCCTAGGAATGAATTTACAAAACTTTGAAACTACAGGGAGACGTGTTTTGTGAACCTGGAATTGAGGTATGATGTCAAAAATCAGTCATTTGCCCTGTGAAATCTGTAGAGTTGTAGCATGCAACCTGTTGGAAACACACATAGGCTCATTCTACTCTTCAGTCCTAGAACAGCTTCTTTAAGTAGCTGACTTTTCAAGGAATCAGGTGGGCCTCCCTCCCTGGTGGCTTAGAGGATAAAGCATCTGTGTGCAATTCAGGCAACCTGGGTTTGATCCCCATGTCAGGAAGTTTCCCTGGAGAAGGAAATGGCGGCCCATTCCAGTATTCTTGCCTGCAAAATGCCATGGACAGAGGAGCCTGGTTGGCTACCATCAAAGGAATTGCAAAGTGTGAACTGACCAACTTCACTTCTGAATCGGGCTGCTTGGCACTTCTTTCTCTGAGGTCATCTGACAGTACATTTCAACTAATCAGAGTAAAACCAGGCTTGGCCATCCACATTCACAGAACACTCTCCACAGATATCTTGGCTTCTCAAATGGGACAGTGTCTGTTCACTAGAAGTGTCTTTACACTGCTCTAAATGTGCCAGGAAACATTTTATCTCAAAGCTGGAATTCCAGGCCATATGGCAAAATCAGTATATTCCTCCTGTGAAAGCAGAAGAGTTACAGCCTCAATCCAGCCAGGTAAGCACACTGGGTCATTTTTCTGTGCATTATGACAACAGCTTTAGTCCATTGTTTGAGTTTTCAAAAGGAACATGCTGCTGCCACTTCTTACCGAGAAGGCATCACCAGTCCAGTTTCACCAAATCAGGCTGTCAGACAACAGGTATGATAATGAACACTCACAGAACACTCCCCACTGAACTCATAATATTCCCCACTGAAGTCTTTACTCATGGAATGGTGCAATCTGTCCTTGGACTCTCTTAGACAGCTTTCTAACTACGGGGACATTTGGTTTTGTACACATGGGATTTGGAGCCCAATGGCAGAAGCAGCATTTCTTCATATGACTGCAGGGTGCTTGCTGTCTTAAACCTGAAGAAAAAGCATATGGGTTCATTTTTCTCCTCCTTACAGCCGCAGCTTTGCTTAAGTATCTGCATTTTCTGAAAGCATAGGCACTTGATTATTAATGCTACCAAATCATCTGACAGTGTAATTTCACCTACTCAGGATAACAGGTATGTCAGAAGCACTCACAGAACACTCTTCCCTGAACTCTTTTCTAAGGGAATGGTACGATATATTCTAGGAGTGTCATTGCACTGTTCTGAACTTGTGACAAAACTTTTTTTCTACACCTAGAACTCAGGGGCTTGAGGAGAAAGCAGCACTTTTGCCTAACAAAACCAGAATACTTGCAGTCTCAAACAAGAGGGAAAAGTACAGATACATTTTTCCCTTCTTTATATGATAGCAAGTTTCATCAAATATGTTTGCTTTCTGAGAGAAACACACTGCTTGCCATTTCTTGCTGGAAAGTTCTCTGACAGAACACTTTTAGCTGATCAGCATAAAAAGATATGGAAGTCAACATTCACGGATTGTACATTGTTTCCTAGAAATGAATTTACACAGCTTTGAAACTGCAGGGACACGTGCTTTTGTGAACTTGAATTGGTGTATGACGTCATTTCCACTGTGAAACCTGTATAGTTGCAGCATCCAACCTGCCCAAAAAACACACAGGTTCATTCTACTCTTCAATCCTTGAACAGCTTTGGTTCAGAAGTTGAGTTTTCAATGAATCAGGTGGGCTTCCCTGGTGGATCAATGGGTAAAGCGTCTGCCTGCACTATGGAAGACCTGGGTTCAATCCCCAGGTCAGGAAGATCTCCTGGAGAAGGAAATGGCAACCCACTCCAGTACTCTTGCCTCTCCAATTCCATGGACAGAGGAGCTTTATAGGCTACAGTCCTTCAAGTTGCAAAGAGTTACACATAACTGAGCCATTTCACTTCTCATGAATGAGGCCGCTTGCCACTTCTTGCTGTGAGGTCATCTGACAGTACGTTTCACCTTATCAGGATAACAACAGGCTTGGCCATCCACATTCACACGGCACTCTCCATTAATACCTTTTCTCAGGCAATGGTACAGTGTCTGTCCACTAGGAGTGTCTCCACACAGCTCTCAATATGCAGGGAAACATGTTATCTTGAAGCTGGAAATGCAGGCAATATGGCAAAATCAGTATATCCCCCTTGTGAAAGCTGGATAGTTGCAGCCTCTAACCAGTCAGGAAAACACACTGCATCATTATCCACTGGACCATAAGGGAAGTCTTCAATTTTTATTTTTGTGATGATGACACTTCTTTCTTTTTTTTTTTTCTTTTTTTTTTTTTTTTTTTTTTGATGACACTTCTTTCAAGGGTTCTTCCCCAACTGAGCCCAAGCTGCTGTTACGTCCAGAGTTGGCCAGAAAGCTCACAAGTAGTCAGCTTAACCGCAAAGTTCAGTTTGTTTTTGGTGCTGGCCTCACTCCTGTTGTGGTGCTTGGTGACTTAGCAAACACTCACAAGCCTGAGGCCAGTGGGGAGGGGTGGGTGGGGCAGGAAGGGTCCACACACCTGCACTCACACTGACTTGAAACACTCTGTTCCTGCTTCTTATGTACCCAGTTAAGCTGCTTCTCCCCCAGTTCTTTCTCGTGGAGTCAGGCTTCCTTCATGGACTCCTATTGCTTGGCAGCCATCCAACAGAAGGACTCCTTGCCAGGTGACTCTGGAAACTTTCCATAGTGTCTGCATAAGGTAGCAAGGGATATTGCAGATCTCTCCTCTTTGCTTTGCAGACATGGAAACTGAAGTCCAGAGAAGATGCAGCAGTCCACAGCTCCATGCGGCCAACCAGGGCTATAACTCAGATCGTAAAGCCATAGCACTTTAAAATTAGAAGGACCCTCAAAGATTACTTGATCCAGCACCTTCCTTTAGCAGATAGGAAATTGCGGCCTTTTTGATTTTAGCTCTGTAGTGGCTGGCACCTCATGTGTCTTAATCACGTTTCTACCCTTGATTCCCAGTGATGTCTGAACCGTAAGATTTCATGCCGTTTTTTATGCCTCAGGGACCTTTGTTAGAAAACAGCAGGGTGGGACTCAGAGCTTCCACCAGCTCCTATTCTACCACACGTGGGACTTCTTGGAAAAAGTAAGGACCAACCTACAGGTCAGTAGCTTCCAGCCTGTGTGTTACTCCACCATTAAGAAGCCCAGGAAAGAACTCATCTGGGGGTGTTGGTTGCAACACAGCTTTTAGCATACACTCATTTGCTTTTCAATGGGTCCACATGCTGCAAGGAAGGGGAGATTGCTTCTTGGGAGAGAGCAGTGTCCTGCAGAGAAGAGGAGCAGGCCAGGAGCTCCAAGGCCAGGGGAGAGTGGGGGCAGGGTACACAGCAGCTTCGCAGTGTGGAGCTTGGGCCAGAGCCACCAGGTTTGTGCAGGAGAATGTTCTCTGCATAACGAAATGGCTCCATTGGGTCTTCTCTGTGCTCATGAAAGTAACTTTGTTTCAACTTGTCGTTATTTTCAACCACTGGTCTTTTTGTCCACCATGAAAACAAGTAGAATGTTTGTGTATCTTGGGACTTCTCATCCACCAAGGAAAGCATGGTATGTTAGCTTCTAAAAAGCCAGAGGCTGACATTTGAGGCTTTCCTGCCTTGAGCACATAGCATCCTTCTTTTTAAAAAAAGAACAATGTAAATCATTTGCTGAAACTCAGATTTGTCCCCTCATGTCTGGGTATCACATGCCATTTGGCACAATGATGCTCTCCACTGACTCCCTTCTTCTTTGGAGCTCCACTGACTCCCTTCTTCTTCAGGGCTCAGATTTTCTCTGACTTTCTGCCTTGGTGTTGATTGGGTCCTCACCCACTTTGCATAACTTAGCAGCCAGGGCAGTAGATAATGAGGATCTTCCACATGAATGGGCACAGTTTTAGAAACTGAATGTCTTTGCTTGCACATCTAAATGCATGCTGTTGTAGCTTGGTGGTGCTTTAGTCACCATGTTGTGTATGACTCTTGTGACCCCATGAGCTGTAGCCACCATCCTGTTCTATCCATGGAATTTTCCGGGCAAGAATACTGGAGTGATTGCCATTTCTTTCTCCAGGACATCTTCCTGACCCAGGGATCAAACCCACATCGCCTGCAAAGCTCTGTTGTAGTAGTTTAAGTCCATTTGTTTTAATGGTCTTCTGAGAATAGAAAGTTGTGATCAGTGGCTGGGCTGGGCGCTGACAGATCCACAGAAGAATGTATATTCTGGGGTTGTCCAGTGTAAGAGTTGGCAAGGATGTTGCTGTTGCTGCTGCTGCTGCTAAGTTGCTTCAGTCGTGTCTGACTCTGTGAGACCCCATAGACAGAAGCCAACCAGGCTCCCCTGTCCCTGGGATTCTCCAGGCAAGAACACTGGAGTGGGTTGCCATTTCCTTCTCCAATGCATGACAGTGAAAAGTGAAAGTGAAGTCACTCAGCCATGTCCGACTCTTAGCAACCCCATGGACTGCAGCCTATCAGGCTCCACCATCCATGGGATTTTCCAGGCAACAGTACTGGAGTGGGGTGCCATTGGTTTCTCCAGGCAGGGATGTTAGAGACTGCAAAATTTGTAGAGCAGGAAGACATTCAAAGATTCTGATCAAGATTCATTTTATGTGTGAGGATAAGGGCACCTTAGGAGGTCACATCCAGAAGTCACAGAACTAGTTGCTGGCTGTAAGGTGAAAATCAGGTCTCTAGGCTCCTTTTGCTTCTGCAGGGTTGGGGAAGTCTTGTAGAGAGGTGCGAGTGGCCAAGCCATAAGTTTTCAATGTTAGTGAAAGATGGAGGAGCTCTTTTTCTGGTGATGGTAGTCTGGCTTGTTTTGGTAGAAGTTTGGTTGAAACTCTGAGCAGAGGTCTTTCCAGATTCACAGACTGGAGACAAAAATTGAACATGCCAAGTTAGAAGGACCCTGGTCAACACCCTAGGCTTGAAAGGCCATTGCTGTCAGAGTGAGGGGATAATCCAGTGTTCAGCCATCCCTCAGAGGGTCTAGAGTCCTGGTTCAAAGCATTTTAGCACCAATTAAGTGAAGGGGATTTGGGATTGTCAGTGTCTCTTGTCTACCTGCCAGTCAGAAGCAAAAATAAGCCAGTCTTCACTGGAGGAAAAGCCTCAGATCCTAGCTCAAGTTTTTCACATGTGATGTTCAGCACTCAATCAGAAGTATCCAGAGTAGAGGAGAAATCCCAGAACTGGAAACAGACCCTCCAACCATGAGAACACCCTCAGCCCCTTGCCATTGTGCCTGCCCAGTGTCCCCAAGCCGCACCAACTCCTTCCTTTTGATGAATGGAGGAGCCCCTTCTCCTGACCAAAGCCAGACCCCTATGTGACCCACCCGTGTTTTGGATCCCCCTCCCAGGTTATAGGGACACCTCTCCCCGCCTTTGTCTTCTGCATCCACAACCCTTCCCTTCCCAAGGGCTCTCTTCCCGTTGACGTTTTAGCAAGTCCATCTCTGCAATGTGTGGTCTTGCCAAGGTCACCTACTCCCTCCTTGTTGCTCAGTTACTTCTCACTTATAGGGCTTATGCTGCTTGGCTTCTCTGGCATCCAGCCCTGCAGGCCACACCCTTCTGCAGGTGCTATCTTGTCTCTCGGGGCAGAGTCACCCTTCGCCTGTCCCTGAGAAGCTGGGGTTCTCTCCCAGGGCACCTCCTTGGCACCCCTCCCAGGACTGTCCCAGGCGCTGGTTCCTCTTTCCTTCTGTGGGCCGTTGACACTTAGGTCTTCACCCTCAGCCCAGCCTTCTCTCCTGAGCTCCAGATCCACACAACTCACTGAACCCTGAGCTTGGACCCCTGAAGGTCTGGCTTGCACCTCCAGCACAGCTTCAGAGCTGACCTTCCGTCCCCTGTCTGTCCGCACTGTGATCTTTAGCTCGGTTCATGACACCAGCCACCCTGTTAGATCAGCCACAGATCTGAGGGTCCCTGAGACTCTGTCTCCCTCCCCACATCCTGTCCATCATCAAGCCCCATCAGATCTGTTTCCTTAAGCAGCTCTGAGCCCTTCACCCCTCGGTCCAACCCCCAGACCGCCGCCTGTCACCTCACCCATGGTACTGCTCTCACCCTACTCTCCTTCCACGTGATAACAGGGGCTCTCTTTGGCCTGATTGTCATTTCCCTGGCTTCCCCGATAGCTCAGTTGGTAAAGAATCTGATGCAGGAGACCCAGGTTCGATCCTCGGGTTGGGAAGATGCCCTGGAGAAGGGAAAGGCTACCCGCTCCAGTTATTTCCCTAAACAAACACCTCCAGTGTCCTTATGAAATATCTCTATTTCTTTAAAAGGAAAAATATTTTGGTCCTCCCTCTGGACCTGTGAACCTTCCCCCAGCCTCACCTCCAGACCCAGCCTCACCCCTGCCCCTGCCCCCTGTGGCCCTGACTTCCTGAAAGTCTCATGCTTCTTGGTTATTTCACTCACATTCTACTTTTAAGAGCCTTCCCTGTTACCTTGACCCCTGAATCTGGGGAACTCCTAATTTGGTTTTCTAGTCTCAGCTTAAATGTCATTTCCACCTAGAAGCTTCCCCTGAACCTCTAGACTGAGGGTTGTTGCCAGTTCAAACTGCTTCAAGGGCCAGGTGGGTGAAAGTGAAGCTTCCAGGAATAAGACTGTCGGCCAGCTGAGTAGACAATAGACCACATGCCCTAACTCAGACATTCAGACCTAGAAATGGGGCAGCAGCCAAGAAGAATGTCATCTGTACCCCCACCCTGGTCTGCGTTGCTTGGTTGTGTGTTCCCAGAGCAGCCTGCCTTTTCCTGGAATCACCCTGGGATATGGTCTTTACTTGCCTTGTGTGCTAAGTCACTTCAGTCATGTCTGACTCTTTGCAACCCCATGGACTATATCCCCTCAAGCTCCTCTGCCCATGGGATTCTCCAGGCAAGAATACTGGAGTGGGTTGCTATGCCCTCCTCCAGGGGATCTTCCCGGGATCGAACCCGTATGTCTCTTGCATGGGCACGTGGGTTCTTTACCACTAGCGCCACCTGATGCTTGCCTTAATTACTTGCCTTAATTCTTCTCAACTAATTCTTTACTTCCAAGACTCTAAGTTCCATGCAGGCAGAGACCATGACTTGTCTTGTTCACCCCTGTACCCGAGGACTATGCACTGTCCAGTGTGGGTGCTCAGAACACACATGTGGATGGGAGGAATGAGGTGGTGAGGAATGAGGTGGCTGCAAGTCCTGATCAGAAGCAGACATGGTTCTCCAAGCACGTTCTGACTAGTGCTCATGTTGAGGGGTTAGAGGTTTATGTGAACACTTCTCAACTCAATTCTGATGCCAGAGTTAAAGCCAGAAGACACAGGGACTTCCCTGGTGGTCCAGTGTTTGAGAATCTACGTTGCAATGCAGGGGACTCAGGTTCAATCCATGGTGGGGGAACTAAAATCCCACATGCCACAGGGCAACTAAGCCCGTGCACCACCACAAAAGATCCCACATGACACAACTAAGACCTGATGCAGCCGAAATAAAAAGAAGACCCAAACTCCCCCTCAAGAAGTTACTCAGTGGAGCACTGAAGTGTGCATGGGTGTAATTTGTGGCAATGGTATAATTCATGCTGTCCTTCCTCCGCACCTACTTTTTTCATGTCTCTTGCCCTTTTCCTCCTCTCTTTCTCTCCCACTCCATTTATTTCTGGTGACTCTTGTACCTGAGTTGTCTCTGGTGAAAATGTGGGTACACTCAACAGACCAGCAGGTGGCATTCTAGGACTGTTTGATAACTGGTCTTTTTTTTTTTTTTTTTTTTTTTTTTTTTGAGTGTTCTCTTCTCTTTGTTCAGGTTCATAAAGTAGGCAACCATTAGGCACAATTTCTTTCTGAAACAGAAAAGCCAGTTTTTGAATGAAAAGCAAACAGACAAAACACAAGAACAAGAAAATAAAATTAACAGAATTGACCGATCTTGCTATGCTTCCTTTAGGTGGATTCAAAGAAACTTATTTGGAGGGGTTCTCTGAGGCTACCAGACCAGAGGTTTTCAAACCTTGGCATTATCCATGTGAAAAAACAGGACCCTGGGCCCCAGTCAGACTACTAAGTTGACAACTGTGGGTTTGAAACCTGTGGGTTTAAAGCCCGGAATGTGATTTTTATCCACTTTTCATGAGAGTTTGCTTCAGCTAGGCCAGATTAGGTTCCATCTGAACCTAATGTTCATCTAAACCATCTAAACCAGTGTCTCCCAAACTCTGTGTGCACACAGATCACCTGGAGATCTTGTTGAAATTTAGATTCAGACTTTCATGTTTTTTTCACACGTCTCATTTTGTAATGGTGGTTGTTTTTCTTGTTCAAAACTGGACGTCGTTGAGAATATATTGTAGCCCAGCCATATAGGTTACTAAATAAAAATGCAAATAACAAAACAATCTTGGATGAAGGAGGGATCAGAATCTAGAATCCAGAGCTGCTGCAATATAGACTCAGATTCAGTAGGCCTGAATTCTGCATTTCTAACAGGCTCCCAGGTGATTCTGAGGGTGCTTGTCTGTGGATCACTGGTTGCAAAGCAAAGATCCCAGACAAGGGCTGGCAGACTGACATGCATGCTCCAGCCAGATCCAGCCCATCACCCATTTCTGCAAATAGTTTCATTGGAACACAGCCATGCCCATTCCTGTACACATTACCTGTGTCTGCTTTTGTACTATGACAGAATCACCTAGTTGTGACAGAGGCCATACGGCTCACAAACATTTCCTCTCTGGCCTGTTGCAGGAAAAAGTTTCCCACCTCAGATCCAGGGCTCTTAAGCCCTCCCAGATGATCCAGTGAAACAGAACTCCCCACCTCATAGAACAGTCCATTCCATGTTTGTACAGATCTTTAGGAAAGTTTTTCCTTGCTTCCTTGTGACTTGGTTCTAATTCTATTAATAGGAGTTTTTTCTTCTTTCACACACAAATGTTCCATTTGCCATCTTCTCTTTTCCAAGTCTCTCTCCCTGTTGGGTCCCTCCCAGAATGTCACCCAGCATGAAGCCTGCTGCCTTGGGTGTCTTCCTTTGACTGCAGAATAGAATGACATGCCACCTTTCTCCTGTCTCCTCTGTAAACTGCTGATGTAATGCATTAGTCTTTCTGGGGAGCCCTTCACTCACTGGGCTTCATGTAATTGAAGTTATCTTTAAGTGTGTTACTGTCCAAGCAACAGGCATCTGGGAACAAACATAATTTGTGAACCTTATATGTCTCATCCCCTATGGAATTTGTTCTTGATTAACTTGATTCCTGCTAACTGATCCTGAAGTATTAGGGTGTCACATCCTCCATGGTTCTCTTGTCTTTTCCTACACGTTCTGCTTGTATCCTTACCATGCTCTTGGCTTCTTTGACTATGCTACAAAATCTGAAATTGGAAAGACGGTCAGTTTCTTTTATTTTTACTTATCTGCTACACGTCTCCACCAGGCTACTCTTGACTGTGATGTCTCGTGTTCAGACTTTCTTCTCAGCTGTCTCCCACACCACTCCTCTCTGCTCTGAGTCTGTTCCTCCATGTTTCTTTATTTCAACTGATGGCACTACCATCCATGCCCTCACATAAGCTGGAAACCTGAGATTATTAGCCCTAGTTCTTCCCCTTTTCCATCCATCACTTCCAGTTGGGCACCAGAAGATATGTTTTTCCCTCTGTGCATTGAGTTGGCCAAAAGGTTCATTCAGATTTTTCCATAAAATGTTACAGAAAAACCCAAACAAATTTTGGCCGACCCAATAACTCTTAAATCTGTCTTCTTCTCCACTCTCCTGCTACCTTGTTAGTGCTTGTCACTGCCTTTCTCTGCTGCAGTAACCTCTTGAATGCTGTCTCCTCTCCCGTATCATCCTTTCATCATGGTTCTAATAATCTTTCTAAAATAAATTTCCACCAGTGCCTTCCCATACTGTGGGAGCTTCATAATTCAGTTTGTGCTTCCCCTTTGTGGGAATTTCCTGGGACCGCTATGACAAATGACCACACACTCAGTAACTTAAAACAACCAAAATTCCTCTCTCCTAGATTTGGAAATCAGGGTGTCAGCAGTCGGTCCCTTCTTTGGGGCTCAGCGGGAGAATCTGCTGGTGTCTCTCTGGTCATGGCTGGCGGTTCCTGTCTTGTTTCTGGTCTTCTTTCTGGTCATGGCTGGCGGTTCCTTGTCTTGTAGGTACAACACTCTAGTCTCTACCTCCATCTTCACATAGCTTCTACCATAGGTGTCTCTGTGTCTTCTTATGGCCTGCTTAGAGGAATACCAGTCACTGGATTAGAGCACACTTCAAGTCAGTTAGCTTGCTCCTTGGAAGAAAAGCTATGACAAACCTAGACAACATATTTAAAAAGCAGAGACATTACTTGGCCAACAAAGGTCCATGTAGTCAAAGCTATGGTTTTTCCAGTAGTCATGTGTGGATGTGAAAGTTGGACCATAAAAAAGGCTGAGTGCCCAAAAATTGGTGCTTTAGAATTGTGGTGTTGGAAAAGACTCTTAACAGTCCCTTGGACAGCAAGGAGAAAAACCAGTCAATCCTGAAGGAAATCAACCCTGAATATTAATTGGAAGGACTGATGCTGAAGCTGAAGCTCCAATAATTTGGCCACCTGATGTGAAGAGCCGACTCACTGGAAAAGACCCTAATGCTGGGAAAGATTGAAGGTGGGAGGAGAAGGGGACAAGAGAGGATGAGATGCTTGGATGGCATCACCGACTCAGACATGAATTTGAGTAAACTCTGGGAGATGGTAAAGGACAGGGGAGCCTGGCATGATGCAGTCCATGGCATCACAAAGAGTCAGGCATGACTGAACAATAAAAAGCTATTATGACGGGCTTCCGAAGTGGCTCAGTGGTAAAGAATCCACTTGCCAATGTGAGAGATGCAGGAGATGTGGGTTTGATTTCTGGGTTGGAAAGATCCCATGAAGGAGAAAATGGCAACCCACTCCAATATTCTTGCCTGGTAAATTCCATGGACAGAGGAGTCTGGTGGGCCCCAGTCCATGGGATCACAGTCAGACACAACTGAGCATGCAATGTTAAGTTAGTATGACCTCATCTTCACTATTTACATCTGCAAAAACTCTATGTCCAAAGAGTGTTGCATTCTCAGGTTCTGGGTGGACATGAGTTTTTCAACCTGGTTCACATTCTTCTGACCTCAGTTCTTACTACTTCTTCAGCTGTGGGCTTGCTCATTTACTTTGGTGCCCTGGGTGGGTAAAAATTCACTGGGAAGACAAGGAGAAAGAATTCTAGGAAGAGGAGACAGAATGTCAGAAGGGCCACAGAGAGCTGAATCTTAACATAGTAATGCTTTATGGGGTTTTTTATTGTTGTTATTGTTGTTTTGCCTCACTGTACTTTAAAACATAGCTCAGATGTTATCTCTTTTACAAAGCCTTTCCTGACCTCCCCAAGGACATTTCTATCCCCTCAGTACATGGTACCTACATATTTTGTGATCATCACTTTTACGTTTGGATCATTTAACTATTTTCTGGTATTCCCACCAGGCCTATGTGATCCTGTGCATGTCCTCTTTGAGCTGTGCTCCCAGCCCACTGCCTGGCACCTGTGAGGTGCCTGGGAGATGTTCTTGAATGAATTTATCCATCTGCATTTAATGCTATAAGACATGATCACATACATTTCGCAGGAGGAGTCGTCAGTCTTAATCCGATGCTTTTTTGCCTTAGATGAGATAGAGGGCACTGGAACATGGAGAGAGGCTGGGTCAGATCTCCTCCAAGGTTCCTTCTCTCTGGAGGATATGCTGTTCTAACTACAACTCTTCCCAATAACAAAACAAAATTTTAAAGCAAATAGACTGAAAAGTGTACCAGCATCTTACCTTGGTTTCACCTTGCTTTAAGAAGCTTCACCAACTTTGGAAGAGTCAGCACTGAATAACATGAACATCATACAGAATCATGCAATCATGACTTTGAAAGATGCTAAGACCTCAGAACTAACTGGGAGTAGAAAGAGCTTAGGAACAAAGCCTTTCCCCTCTAGGAGATGCACTCGAAAGCCTGGTAGTTTTTCCATGCTCCTTATTTGGACAAAAGGATTTTAAAGAATATAATTTCATGGCCTTTTTTTTATTCCTATTTCAGTGGAATTAATTTTAAAACCACATTGCTGTAGTTTCATTGAAAATCACCTTTTTCTTTCTGATGGAAAAGAAAAAGGAGGTTTAACTATGGAGAAAAACTAAGAAATGGGACATTCCTCTACATTCCACACAGTTCACTTCAGTTCACTCACTCAGTTGTGTCCGACTGTTTGCGACCCCATGAATCACAGCACGCCAGGCCTCCCTGTCCCTCACCAACTCCCGGAGTTCACTCAGACTCATGTCCATCCAGTCAGTGATGCCATCCAGATATTTCATCCTCGGTCGTCTCCTTCTCCTTCTGCCCCCAATCCCTCCCAGCATCAGAGTCTTTTCCAATGAGTCAACTATTCACATGAGGTGGCCAAAGTACTGGAGTTTCAGCTTTAGCATCATTCCTTCCAAAGAAATCCCAGGGCTGATCTCCTTCAGAATGGACTGTTGGATCTCCTTGCAGTCCAAGAGACCCTCGAGTCTTCTCCAATACCATAGTTCAAAAGCATCAATTCTTCAGCGCTCAGCCTTCTTCACAGTCCAACTCTCACATCCATTCATGACCACTGGAAAAACCATAGTCTTGACTAGACGGACCTTAGTTGGCAAAATAATGTCTCTGCTTTTGAATACACTATCTAGGTTGGTCATAACTTTTCTTCCAAGGAGTAAGCGTCTTTTAATTTCATGGCTGCAGTCACCATCTGCAGTGATTTTGGAGCCCCAAAAAATAAAGTCTGACACTGTTTCCACTGTTTCCCCATCTATTTCCCATGAAGTGATGGGACCAGATGCCATGATCTTAGTTTTCTGAATGTTGAGCTTTAAGCCAACTTTCTCACTCTCCTCTTTCACTTTCATCAAGAGGCTTTTTAGTTCCTCTTCACTTTCTGCCATAAGGGTGGTGTCATCTGCATATCTGAGGTTATTGATATTTCTCCTGCCAATCTTGATTCCAGCTGGTGTTTCTTCCAGTCCAGCGTTTCTCATGATGTACTCTACATATAAGTTAAATAAGCAGGGTGACAATATACAGCCTTGACGTACTCCTTTTCCTATTTGGAACCAGTCTGTTGTTCCATGTCCAGTTCTAACTGTTGCTTCCTGACCCGCATACAGATTTCTCAAGAGGCACGTCAGGTGGTCTGGTATTCCCATCTTTCTCAGAATTTTCCACAGTTTCTTGTGATCCACACAGTCAAAGGCTTTGGCATAGTCAATCAAGCAGAAGTAGATGTTTCTCTGGAACTCTCTTCCTTTTTTCCATGATCCAGCAGATGCTGGCAATTTGATCTCTGGTTCCTCTGCTTTTCTTTTTTTTTTTTTTTTTTTTTTTCCCTCTGCCTTTTCTAGAACCGGTTTGAACATCAGGAAGTTTATGGTTCACGTATTGCTGAAGTCAGACTTGGAGAATTTTGAGCATTACTTTACTATCATGTGAGATGAGTGCAATTGTGTGGTAGTTTGAGCATTCTTTGGCACTGCCTTTCTTTGGGATTGGAATGAAAACTGACCTTTTCCAGTCCTGTGGCCACTGCTGAGTTTTCCCAATTTGTTGGCATATTGAGTGCAGCACTTTCACAGCATCATCTTTCAGGATTTGAAATAGCTAGAGGTGATCAAAGTCCAAAGATATTTTAGAAGAAAGCCAAGCACTTGATATGTAATACCTTTAAACATTCATTTTTTTAATTGCAGTGAGTGGTGTTGAACTATTCATTGGTGCTAATTATCACATGGTGTTGGCATGTTAGAAAAGTTATCACAGAGTGTAAACAGTTACTTTTCAATTCAAAAGAATACTTGGAGGTAAAATGTTATTATTCAAATAGCTTTGAAACAAAAGTGACTTAAACACATATTCCATAGCCCCAAGTTAGAAACAGTGTTCCCTCCATGGTTCTCAAAGGAAATCCCTGTTTCTTCTGGTTATGTAAGCAACACAAACTCATTTTTATACTAATGGGCACCCTTCAGGATGACTAGGAGTGAAGGAACTGCATCTCACTATAGCCAACAATAAATCATGTGGCCAAAATGCAGCTAATCACAGCCTGCTGCACGTGTCATTGTGTAGCAGCTCTTTGTAAATTGGGTTAGTAATTTTGAGGATGCCATCCCATGCCAGAACTCCCAAGACTTTGTGGAGTTTCTGAGCCATTACTGCTATTTCTCTTGCCCCTGGGGCAGGGCTTCTTAATATGGGCTCCATGATAGTGTCAGGAAGTCCACGAACTGGGATAAGAAAACATAGGGCAGCTTTATTTTCTATCTACTTCCAACTAAACTTAACATTGTAAACCACATCTGTAAGTAGTTAAGAATCTAAAGTGGTATTAGTACCACCTGTGACTGTCACTCATAGAAATCTCATCTGTCTTGAAGTACTTCTTACTCTTCGTCACTTCCAAGTTACTGTGTTGTTGGGCCATCTGTTAGATCCCATCAAATGTGCTAATAAAGAAGCATATACAAATTTGTCTTTTAATGTTGTGATAGCTGTATATCCATGTCATCCATTTCGTTTGTGGATTTGTGTCATTTTAAGCATTCAAAAACACTATTCTTCATGAAAAACAAGGCAAACTGAGGAAATGTCACAGAACCAAAGTTTCTAGGGAGACGTGACAGCAAAATATAATGGGTACCCTAGATCTTGAAACAAAAAGAAGGCATTAATGGGAACACTGGAGAAATCCAAATCAAAGCCTGAAATGAAAGCTAATGGTAATATATCAACAACGGTTTCTTCCTCTTAACAAGGGTACCATGGAGATGTCCAGGGTCAGCAGTGGGGCAAACTGAATGAGGGTCATTCGAGAACACTCTGGACCATCTTTGCAACTTTTCTGTACATCTATTAATAATCTATAGTGGCTTCCCAGGCTTCCCCAGTGGCACTAGTGATAAAGAAACTGCCTACCAATATAGGAGACATAATAGACTTGTGTTTGATCCCTGGGGTGGGAAGATACCCTGGAGGAGGGCATGCCAACCCACTCTAGTATTCTTGTCGGGAAAATTCCATGGACAGAGGTGCTGGCAGGCTACCGTCCATAGGACCAGAAAGACCTGGACACAGCTGAGCGACTAAGCACACACACACAATCTGTAGTGAGAGTCACACTCTCACTTGGTCTGCTGCCAGCTTCCAGAGATGTCGGGGTGGGGGTTTTGTGTCAACTCAAGGCCTTCATAGCCTCTTTCTGTTACAGCTCTGAGGAGCTATGGAGAGAGACCAGTCCAAAGGGAGGGATAAGTTTTCCAGAAAAGTAAAATAATCTGCAGTATATTATGGTGGAAGAGGCATGATTCTGGGATCAGAAAAGTCCAGTTTTGTATTCTTTCTCTGTCACCAGCTTTGTGCTCCATGGCCAGAAATTGCTCTGGGCAACCTCTTCCTCTTTGCAAAGTGAGCCCGTAAGTAATGGCTTTGCCAGGGTCATTGTGAGAATTGAGGTTAAGGTGGCCACTCTTGATTCTAGCTGGTGTGTTTTCGTGCCTGTGACATGCCAGGCACTATGCGAAGCATTTTTCATAAGGCATCTAGTTTAATCTTCATAACACCTGTGTTACATGACCATTTCATAGATAGGGAAACTGAGGTCAGAAGCGCAGCAACCTTGCTGCCAAGGACACTACCAGAGTTTGACTTCACATCTGTGTTGGCTGCAGCTTCCTCTGTCTTCTTTGAGGCTAAGCCTTTCCTCCCAGGGAACTTGGTTACAGGATGCTCTTCTCTCTGACTTCTGAATCCTCTCTCATTGGTTTTGCACAGCATCCAGGTTGGGATGGTCCCCCATGACTGTTGTCCATTATGGTTGGCTTCTCCAGACTTGCGATTACCTGGCTGTAAAATGAGGATGTTTTGTGGTCCTCACGGTCTGTCCCTCTACAGAAGGTCCATTCTGCACTTTGTGGATTTTACCTGCTTATTTCTGCTGTTTCATGGAGTGTTTACTGGGTCACTGAAACCAACATTTTTCTAATTTGTTTTGAGCAAAGTTGTGTATTCCTGTGTCACTCTCCCAGATTCCAGAGAAGGAGAAAAACAGAGTTCCAAAAGCCTTCATAACCTCCTAAAGCCATAGTGATTAAAAAAAGAACCCAGAGGCCACTGTGACATTAACGTCTTCCTTAATTGTGATTTTGCTGAAGGATTATTTTAAAAGACTGGGGAATAATTTTATTTTTTGTTTCTTTCTTTGATTAGAGTGGAGACATCATGTGTCATGATGTACTTGCCAATTATTTCAAATTGAAGTCTAGCAAAGGCGGGGGAGAGGGGGAAGGGAGTTACTAGTGTCAAGTATTACCTGGACAGGTGAATTTAGTCATAAGACGTAGCTACTGGGTAAGGAGCCTGATTTTCACAAGCAATGTGCGGATGCACTTTAGTGTTAAAATGAGAAAACCACTAACATTGCTTGGCATGGTTACTTCAGTGGGGGCTGGGGGGGTCTAATGATTGCATGATCTGCTCCCCTGTTTTTCAGTTTTTCCCCTACATCCTGCTGCTGGTGGCCATCCTGCTGTGCCTGCCCTCCCTGTTCTGGCATTTCACAGCTGCTCCTCATGTTTGCTCAGATTTGAAATTTATCATGGAAGAACTTGACAAAGTTTACAACAATGCAATTAAAGCCGCAAAGAGCTTGCATGACCTTGACTTGAGAGATGGTGCCTGCCCAGAGCCAGAAGTTAATGAGAACACGGGGCAAAGGTGACTCAGCCCCCAGCCCATCGGGATTTGGGAGTACGAGTTTGCTGCCCTTCTCCTGTCCATCTGGGCTTCCGGTTCTCACTACCAGTACGTGGGGGACTGCCATCCACCTCGTGACACCCGGGGGGAGCTAGGAAGGCCCGCCCTGCCTAGATCTCACCCTGCCTGTCTGCCTCAGCAGCAGTCCTCACCTCAAGTCCTTTCCTTGTGGAGTGAAGCATTACTCTTTCATGTTCTCAAGTGCAGGGTGAGTTGCTTTGACCTCCCCCTTCATGGAGAAGCACGGAAGTTTGTGAGGCTCCTGGACACAGATAATGGATGTGAAGGAACTAAGGAACAAGTAGAAAGCACCTTGCTTTTTTTTTTTACCTTCTTCCTTTGGTTTTTAGTATTGACAATAGCAATAATAATATTAGTAGGTCTCATTTTTGGTCTTCCCAGGTGGCACTAGTGGTAAAGAATCTGCCTGTCAATACAGGAGATCCAAGAGACGTGGGTTCCATTCCTGGATTGGAAAGATCCCTTGGAGTAGGAAATAGCACCCCACTCCAGTATTTCTGCCTGGAGAATTCCATGGGCAGAGGAGTCTGGGAGATTATAGTCCATGGGACTGTGAAACGTCAGACACAACTGAGCACAGGGCATTTATTTTAAAAAGTAATTACTATAGCTCAGACACTGCTGAGTTTTCGAAAGTACATTATCTCATTTAATAGTCCAAACATCATTGTAGATAACTGCATTTATTTATCCCCTCACTGCCTCCCACCCCCCTCCCCAGCCAGTTGAAAACACTGTCCTGTAGCCTTAAGTGGGAGACCTGAAGCCAGGACCAGGTTTAGCCCACAGGCTAAACCCACACCATCTCAGCCATCTGCCTCCCATTGTTGGCCTATAGGAGGCAGATGTGTTCTAGCTATGCTAGAAAAATTGTCTTTATTCTACACACTTGAATGGAAAATTATAGTTTAAAAAAACAGCAGTTGAATAAGTATGATCAAATTTATGTAACAAACATTTACCATTCACTAGGATGCCAGGATGTGTGGATCACAGTAAACTGTGGAAGATCCTCAAAGAGATGGGAATACCAGACCACCTGACCTGCCTCTTGAGATACCTATATGCAGGTCAGGAAGCAACAGTTAGAACTAGATGTGGAAAAACACACTGGTTCCAAATAGGAAAAGGAGTACATCAAGGCTATATATTGTCACCCTGCTTATTTAACTTACTTGCAAAGTACATTATGAGAAACACTGGCCTGGAAGAAGCACAAGCTGGAATCAAGATTTCCAGGAGAAATATCAATAACCTCAGATATGCAGATGATACCACCCTTATGGCAGAAAGTGAAGAGGAACTAAAAAGCCTCTTGATGAAAGTGAAAGAGGAGAGTGAAAAGGTTGGTCTAAAGCTCAACATTCAGAAAACTAAGATCATGGCATCTGGTCCCATCACTTCATGGGAAATAGATGGGAAAACAGTGGAAATAATGTCAGACTTCATTTTTGGGGGCTCCAAAATCACTGCATATGGTGATTGCAGCCATGAAATTAAAAGGCACTTACTCCTCAGAAGGAAAGTTATGAACAACCTAGATAGTATATTCAAAAGCGGAGACATTACTTTGCCAACAAAGGTCCGTCCAGTTAAGGCTATGGTTTTTCCAGTGGTCATGTATGGATGTGAGAGTTGGACTGTGAAGAAAGTTGAGCACTGAAGAATTGATGCTTTTGAACTGTGGTGTTGGAGAAGACTCTTGAGAGTCCCTTGGACTGCAAGGAGATCCAACCAGTCCATTCTAAAGGAGATCAGTCCTGGGTGTGCATTGGAAGGACTGATGCTGAAGCTGAAACTCCAATACTTTGGACACCTTATGAGAAGAGTTGACTCATTGGAAAAGACCCTGATGCTGGGAGGGATTGGGGGCAGGAGGAGAAGGGGACGGCAGAGGATGAGATGGCTGGATGGCATCACCAACTCAATGAACATGATTTTAAGTGAACTCCGGGAGTTGGTGATGGACAGGGATACCTGGAGTGCTGTGATTTATGGGGTTGCAAAGAGTCGGACATGACTGAGGGACTGAACTGAACTGAACTGAGGATGCCAGGAGTTGTGAGATTTGAATGTACACAGTGAAACAAAAATAAATAATAAAGAGAAGAATGCCTGATAGAGACTTCAGGACACTTCTTGCTGGTGATTTTTGTCCTGTGACCTTCAGATCGGTGACTTTGACCTGGGATTCATTTTGGCTGTAGCATCTCTGGCAGGCACCCAGATGATTGGCAGTACACGGTTCTTGGCAGAGGTACTGTGTGAGTCTTAACAGAGTCCCTGGTGGAAACGACGGTCAGCAAGCATTGCGGAGGGTGGTTCATGAACTTCCTACCAGACAACATGGAGGCAAGTAAGCCACAGCATGTCGACATGAATGTCCTCATCAGATGGAAAGTGGTAAGGCTAATACCAGCAAGGGGAGTAGCGCTTTAGTGCTGCAAACAAAATGCCTTTCTGTGCAGATGGTGCAAAGAGTCTCTGAACTACAGAGAGCAAGGACTTGGGGAGTTTTTTTTGTTTTGCTGTATGGGATAATAATATCAGGGTTTAATGTAATATGAACCTCGTGTCCCAATGACTGTTGGACGAGAAAAATATTCACTGACTGACTCTGGACCCATGGGGGTTTCTTCCTGGTGGTGCCCTACTCTGGGAGACTCGCTGGTGCTTCCATTCTCATAACCAGGCTCTGTGCCCTGCTGTCTGTCACCCGTGGCCAACTGAGACCCTCTAACCACCATGTAGTGCCCTGCGCTGCAAAGGGCAGTGGACCTAAGTGCTGCTCTGGCTGAGAACTTTGTTGATAAGGTAGAGTCAAAAGGATGTTTAATTGTGACTTCCATACAGGAAAGAGTGCTTCTAAATGAACCCGGTGGGGAAAGTGGCACGTACAGAACAAGTTAATCCAGTCACTTTGGAAAAGGATGTCTGCAGAGCATTCCTCTGTTATCAAAAGCATTTGAGACAGGAAGTTTACTGAGGCAAACTCACAGAACAGAGAAGGCTTCAAGTGAGGGAACTTTTTTGCCTATTAGGATCAGAACGTATAAATGACATTTGCCATATGGATGTGCTCAGAGCCAGAACAACTTTGCAACTTATTTATATTTAAAAATGTCTTTGAAAAAATCATTTAATTTTAGAATTGTATGATATCAGAATTGAAGCCGTTTGGGACAAACGTTCTAGTATTGATGGGGAATTACATAATAAATGTTTCAGATGGGTATATCATGTATCAAACAAGCATCATTTCATAAACATTCAAGCCTGACTGAGAATATCAAAAACCTTTTCCCACTTCTAGTCATGTAAATTGATCCCAATTATGTTTACATTTTTTACAAAATTCTCAAAAATTACATCCATTGACCTCCCTGTTTTTCCTATTGGAAAGTTAAAATTAATACATTGCTACTGAATAATACTCAGGAGCCTCAAAGTTTATGTGTGGCTCTTAGGGACAGTGGTTTACCTTATCTAATTACATAAGCTGCTCTTTACCTTTCAAAATATTCACAGAAGCAGATTTTATTTGTGCTTCTATGACAGTTTCTGAGATGGAAAGCTAATGATAAATATCCAGGATGCAATCAGTGTTTTAAATTATTTTATTGCATAATATCTATTACCCTTGAATAATAGTGTGACTTAGAAATGTCAGTAATCTAAATCATCGATTTTGCTGCTTTTATATATCACTGTATCTGAGGTGTTTTATTATAGTTCTCTCCACCTGCTTCTTTGTATAATTTGAAATTTTTCTGAAATATAGTTTTCTATGACATGATTTTTTTCCCCAAAGCCTCAGATTCTTAAGACTGCCCCTAATTTATAGTTTGAAGTGGATATGTTATTTTAGGAGATCAGGAACTCTCTCAGCCCTGTTGCATGCAATTCTTTAAGTAGAGCCCTTAACGTCTGTGCATCCCCCATCCCTACTCTCTGAGTTCCAATAGCATCTGTGATGTCCCAGAGGTCAGCTAGTGACTGGCTGTGTGGATGTGAATAAGGCAGATGCCCACCTTCGAGGAATTCAGAGATGAGTAAAAGGCAATGAGACAGAGGCAGGTACCAAGAGGAAGAGCAATCACCACAGTGAAGGACCTTCTAGAAAACTCCCAGCAAATGCTGTGTTCTTGGGGGACACAATACTGTTTTTCTCTTTCCTATCATTTCTGTAGCTGATAGTTTTGAGAGTCTGGTTACCACTTTTCCCAGAAGTTCTTTAGCCATGTATCCCCCAGGCTGAAGCTTGAACAAAACAATAACACAGACAGTGGTTTTGAACAGAAAGAGCTACAATCGCTCTTTGTACGTTACCTTGTAGGACATGGGGAACACAAGCCTAGGGGTACATGATGCTGTCCATGAGCAATCATAGTGATAAGAGGCTAATGGGGACATCTGGCCATACATTTTGACTTGAGAAAAAGTGTTATTAGGAAAGATAATTCCTCCATCCACTGCTGGCTTAGGTGGAGGACTACCTTCCCAAGGATGCGGAATCGATCATTGTTTTACAAAAGGGGGCAAATAGATTCTAAGTGACCACTGCCAGGAGCAGCTAACTTTGTTTCCTGCTAATGTCTTCCTAATAAACCACCACACGTCCTCTAACCCAGGCTTGTAGCACCAATGTTGGGTCTGCGATCTGACTCACGGTTCTCACGGCAGTGTCAGGCTCCTCCTTTAATTTCACCAAATGACAGACAGACACTCTCTAAGACAGAGGCTCTTAAATTCTTGAGAGGTTACAAGCCCTCTTGTAAATATATGTTCTAAAGCTAGGGACCCTCTCCTCAGACACACATACAACTCTAAATATCCTTCAGGGGTCTTTGTGGTCCATACACCTCAAGTTAGTATACTAACACATATATATGGAATTTAGAAAGATGGCAATGACGACCCTGTATGCAAGACAGGAAAAAAGACACAGCTGTGTATAATGGACTTTTGGACTCAGAGGGAGAGGGAGAGGGTGGGATGATTTGGGAGAATGGCATTCTATCATGTATACTATCATGTAAGAACCCCAATGTTCATCACAGCACTGTTTATAATAGCCAGGACATGGAAACAACCTAGATGTCCATCAGCAGATGAATGGATAAGAAAGTTGTGGTACATATACACAATGGAGTATTACTCAGCCATTAAAAAGAATTCATTTGAATCAGTTCTGATGAGATGGATGAAACTGGAGCCGATTATACAGAGTGAAGTAAGCCAGAAAGAAAAACACCAATACAGTATACTAACACATATATATGTAATTTAGAAAGATGGCAATGACGACCCTGTATGCAAGACAGGAAAAAAGACACAGCTGTGGATAACGGACTTTTGGACTCAGAGGGAGAGGGAGAGGGTGGGATGATTTGGGAGAATGGCATTCTATCATGTGTACTATCATGTAAGAATTAAATCGCCAGTCTATGTCTGACGCAGGATACAGCATGCTTGGGGCTGGTGCATGGGGATGACCCACAGAGATGTTATGGGGAGGGAGGTGGGAGGGGGGTTCATGTTTGGGAACACATGTAAGAATTAAAGATTTTAAAATTAAAAAAAAATAAAAATAAAAAATAAAAATAAAAATAATAAAAAGCTAAAAAAAATAAAATAAAATAAAATAAAATAAAAGAATTGAATCACCAGTCTATGTCTGACGCAGGATACAGCATGCTTGGGGCTGGTGCATGGGGATGACCCACAGAGATGTTATGGGAAGGGAGGTGGGAGAGGGGTTCATGTTTGGGAACACATGTAAGAATTAAAGATTTTAAAATTAAAAAAAATAAAAAACTAAAAATAAATAAATAAAAATAAAAACTTACTGTGATCAGTGAAAACAATAAAAAATATTTTGAAAATATAAAAAAAAAGTTGTTTTACTTTAAGAATTGTATTTCTTAATCTGATGGCTATATATCAATTTTTTCAATCACTATATTTCTTAAGTATAAACAGGTGATATCTCTGAAATGAAAGTTCTGTGAGTTTTAAAAGTGGATGTAATTGATTTAAACAAGAGGCAGAAAATTTTGAAAAGTACTAGCAGGGAAAATAAGGGTATCTCAAAGCTGGCACACTACTGATTTATAACTTTCATTATGCTTTTATGATTAGAACAAACATCTGAAACTTTGTGCTTAAATTATTATTCTTCCTAAGACCAAATTTATTTATAGATAAACTCTGTAAAATAGCCATGTTAATAGCTTCCACAAAAAGAAGAATCAGTACAAAATTCCAAATTAAAAAAAAAAAAGAAGAAGAAGCTGGGCTCTAATGGCTGGGGACCAAGCCACTTGGCAGGGAGATTCCTGTAGCCCTTGTGGAAAGCCACCGCTCCCAACAATAAGTCTCAGCTGTTATCTGCTTAGTGTTTGCACACTTAGAATGAGCTATCCCCTTGAGTAACTGACATCGTCTCCTCAAGTCAGACTGAAAGAGTCCATTAAGAGAGGGGGGGGCGGGCAGTAGCCCAGCCTGATCAAGGGTCCACTCAGCCTCCAGACCATGGCATCATCCCCTGCAGCCAGCCTCACTGGGCAGCAGGGAGGGTGGGCATACCCCTGACCCGTACGATGCTTTGTCCTACTTCGTAAGCATTTTGGGAGAAATGTCCCTTATTTTATGGCAGGTACTATTGGGTGTTCGTGTTTCTTTTGTGGAGACTTCTTGTTCTGAGCTTCTTTTTCTCCTTTCCAAGGATGAGCTAAGCTGGGACGGCGGCAGGCGGCAGGGCACTGCAGGCACTGACCTTGTTGAACTGTTGACCCTGAGAACTGTTGAACTCTTAGAGGTGGATTATTGCACAGCTTTTAAAATGCATGCATGTTGGTTTCTTTTGCTTATTTCCAAGATAAATCAGAGATCTAGGAGAGTGGGAGTTTTAAACCCATCACTATACCACAAGCTCCAGGAGAACAATGACTGGCGTGGAATAGGCATTCTGTAAATATTTGAACAAAAGAACATGCTGTTATAATAAATCCTAGTTTGTGAACAACTGTAATTTGATTTTAAAAGACAAATGGTCCTCTGCAGGTCAGGGGAGGAGAGGCTTAGTTAACCTCTTGGTGGAGAGAGGACCAGTTCTGCAAATGGATAGATTTCTGCATGTAAGTAGTGACAGCTCTTAGTTTTTTTTATTTTGGAGTAAATTGCAATTTTTTCCACGTTCAATACAAGTTTCAGTGTTGCCTCCCAGTGATTAGCGCAATTGAAGTTATAAAGGTTCTGGTCTCTGTAATTTCCCATAATGATTTCTTGAAAAGGGATGTTGGCTGAAATGTCCAATTCTGAGTAATTGAGGTTTCATCTGCAGGTACTGGGATGAAGTGGCTCCTCCTGGGCAGTCATTGGCATTTTTGTCCTGTTTTCACAAGTAAAGTAAAACCTTTGAAAAAGGTTGGCAAAGATGACATTGTGTCATTTATGGAATGTAATAGACATTCATCCATGATTGGTTTGTCCTGCCTCCTTTAGATGAAATGTATTGTGTTTGGGGGTTCTCTTTCTGCTGTAAAAATACTTGTCACTTAAAGCCTGTGGTTTGATCAGTCATTGTTCCTGAAAGTTGTAAAAGTTTCTCATGCCTTGAGTGTTTTCTCTGCGCCTCACCAGAAGAGAAAAAGAGAATTCTGCAATGTCCCAAGGGTTTTCTATAAAAACTGAAGCCATCAGCTCCTCTTTAACAAGCTGGCTATTTTAAAAACACCATAATGACAATTTAATGATATTCTATAAAGTGGTGCTCTAGGCATAATTTACATTCTTTTTAATGACTACATTTCTTCAAATCTTTTAAAGAAAAACATGTGTTGTTTTTTTTTTTTCTTTTTTCTTTCCATGTCATTTAGTAAGAATGATTTGGTTATATTCCACAGAGATTGAAGGATGGGAACAAATTACAGTCTTAGAAAATGACTGTTAAAAACCAAGAGCCTTGAAAACTCTGCATTTGGGTGGTTATCACCACTCTATTTCATATTTCCACATAAATCACCAGTCCATGCCCTACCTTCTGACCATGCTGATATTAAGGAGAGTTGAAAGGCTGAACACCATGGCTGCTGTGTCTATACATAAAAGTGAAACTATGTTTTTGTTCTGCACTGTTGTGTCTACCTAAATAAAACTTCTTTTCTAATGAAAAATGTGCCTTAATGTTTCTTGTCTTCTCTTCAGGGAAGATGTGGGAGAAGATGAGTCCTGAAATGCCTTGAGACCTGTTCCTCTGCTGGATACCTGAGATTCAGTAGGCTTCATGGCACACACGAAAATCCAGCTGGCACTAACTAATGGAAAAAGTCCTTGATTAAGGGCCCACAGATTCTGGAATTTCTAAAGCAGAGATCACATGCTTTCTGATTGGGAATTGTTTGCCTGGGCGTGGAGAGGAAGGAACAGAGGCTTTGTGCTGCTAAACACGGGTTTGCCTGCCTCCCTCTCTCAAGAAGGGGACTCTCTTGTACAATGGTCAATTAGCACAATTGACTATTGTAGGTAGTAAATCAGCTGCCTGAAATCTTAATACAGTGCCTGCCCCATAGTGAGGCCTGTAAGTGCTAGCTGTAACTGTCATCAGCTCCTCCCACAGCCCCACTGTTCCCGAGGAGGGCACCCCCCAGGGAGCTTGGAGGTTGTGTTAGTCTACTGTTCCATTTTACTACAACCATTGCAGCTTAAAGCAACACATATTATTATCTGGCAGTTTTCTGGGTTAGGAGTCTGAACATGGCTGAGCTGGGTCCCCTGCCCAGGGTCTGACAAGGCTGCAATCAAGGTGTGGGTTGCACCTGTGCTGTAATCTGGAGGCTCTACTGTGGAAGGATCCGCTTCCAAGCCCCCCATCCCACCCCCTGGCCTGAGTTGTTAACAGATTTCATTTTCTTGGGATTGTACGACTGCATTTTCATTGACTGGAGGCTGCTCACAGGTCCTGATGTGTGGGTTTCTCTAGCATGACTGCTCACATAGTCAAGCCCATAGTGTTACCAGCCTATGCTCGCTCTGCTCGCCACAGGATAGGTCAATGAATCTGAGAGATGAGGGGTTGAGGCAAGGAATACGACTTTACTCAGAAAACCAGCTGACCGAGAAGATGGCAGACTAGCATCTCAAAATAATCATCTAGTCGGGGTCTGGATGCCAGTTTCTTTTATGGGTCAGAGATGAGGGGGCGGTCAGGAAACAAAGTAAAAAAGGACGTTAATCTTGCAAATATCTCCTAGAATGGCAAGCCTCAGGCAGGGGGATGTGTTAGTTTCTTCCTTCCTGCCATCTGCAGGTGGGTAGGGTTCTGAGCAAAGGCACTTTAACAGTCAGGCATAGGGGCAGGGTCCTCTGAAGCAGGCCATTATGTATGATTATAATAACAAAAGCAATGGAAAACAAGTCAAAGAAAGAGTTTCAACATGGAGTCAGAATCAACTTCTCCCTGCATCAACAGCACTCTCTCTCAACTGGAAAGGGCCCAGTCCCTCTTTTAAGGGTTTTGAAATCAGGCCCCTCAGGATACTCTCCCTCTTGATGGACTCATAATGAACTGCTTTACAGCTGAATTTTATCTGTAAAATCCATTTGCTTTTGCCTTGTTGTCTAGAAGTGAGTCACAAGAACTGCCTCACTCGGGGAGATTACACAGGGCATGAACATCCGGGGAATCACGGGGCTACCCTAGGGTCTGCCCACAGGAAGTTATCCTGAATCACAGCATCTCTGACTCTGACCCTGTGGTATAGCCTACTCCAGGGGAAGTTATCCTGAATCACAACATCTCTGCCTCCTACCCTGTGGTATAGGCTCCTCCACACCCTTCCAAGTCCTCCATCCAGCCTGAGCACAGTTCTTCAGGCTCTTGTCTCTGCTTCCTGGAAGTGCTCTCATGGACTTGCCATGTCTAACACATCTTCCACACCCGTGTCAGTGGATTTCTTGGAAAACCAATCTCTTATGCCAACCCTCCCCACACACCCCCATCACCACTTTTAAATTATCCACCTCTCCTTGGATTTCAGCATAAGGAGCAAACTTTAGAGGCTCATCTCCTGCCCGTTGCTTCAGGTTCATCCCCAACATCCCTCCTCCTTTTGATGTGGCTGTTGGAACCAGAGTGAAAAAAGCAAGAGAGACTTCATCTTGAAGTCTGTCATCCATCTTAAAAACAAGACATGAACTGGGCATGAACCTTGCCAAGAGTAAGGAAACTGTTGCTAATGAAAACTGGGTCTCCTGGAGACTTCCCTCCCTACAGATGACAGAGACTGTAGTTGAGGTCAGGCTGCCCCTGTTGGATTAAGCTTAGAGACATCTCCCATTAATGTATAATGATTGTCCCCCCACATTAATCTTAATTGTTTGTTCTCCTAGCACCTATTTGTTGTAAAACTCAGTCATATACAGCAAAAACATTGCTGACATCAAACCAGTCATGTAGTGGAGGGTATAAAACTCTCAGAAACATCAGGGTCCTTGCTGGGAACTCATTCCCCTTGGACCCACTGGCATAAGAAACAGTACTCCACTGAATTGAGTGGCCTCTGAGGTGTGTTTTGCGACTCCGGATCCCGCAACATGGCCACATGTATTGTTCCTTCAAGTCCTCTCTGCTTTCTCAGGTGCTCTTCTCTGTCTCCAGTCCCTCTTAATTTTTATCAAAGTCAGCTCCAGGTTGGTGGGAATGCAGAGTGGTATAGCCACTATGGAAATCAGTATGGCAGGTTTAAAAAAAAAAAAAAATGAAGCATATCATTCCCATATGATCCAGCAATTCCACTTCTGGATATGTATTAGTCCAGGCTCCCATAAAAACCCAGAAACTAACCCCATCACCATAAAACCCGAGACTGCCAGCCACGTGACAGAGCAGTCCTCCTGGGTTTCATCACCCTGCTGGTCTCTGCCCAGGCGCCCCTTCCCAGTAAAATCTCTTGACTTTGTCAGTGCATGTGTTGAAGGAGGAAACAGACAGAATAGGCTCCATCTTGAAAGCAGGACTCCATCTTGAGCTGGACATTGAACTTTGAGCTATATGCCCAGTATCTGTGGAAAGGACTGGAAAACCAGACATACACCCCAACCCCCCCACCATGGAAAAGCCCCAGGGCTGAAACCTAGACTCTCCATCACCTAAAATAATACCCTAATTATCTGTGTAACCAAATAGAATCATAAATTCTATTATGCTTATTAGGGTATGACCACAGGCCTATTAATAACTGTCCACTGTTAACTACCTAAGCTTAAGGCATATGAATCATGGGTTAACTTTTATTCTTTCTTTTCCTTTTTTAACTTTTTATCTTTTTCCTTTGTTCAGACTAGTTTCAGAGAATTTGGGGAGGTGAGTTTGAGCACATACACTTAGGATATATAAGTTTTCACATACACTGTTTGGGGTCCTTGGTTAAGAGGAGATTCTACCTTGGGCCTGCCAGTATAATAAACTGCACTCCACTATCTGCATTGTCCTTCTGAGTGAATTTATTTCCCAGAACACGTGGTTACAACAGTGTCTCTCAGACAATTTATTTCTGAGAGACATGAATGTTGGTCAAGAGCCCACTCTCTGGCCCTGGAAGGGATCACCCTTACTGCAACAGGGAGAGCTTACATGTCTGAAGCAAGGCCCTGGAGTGACACCCAACCTTGTGTGCCAGATGACCCGCAGGACATGACAGCAGGCTTTGCTACTGAGGGAAGAGGGAAGTTACCAGTTACACAGGGAACTGACATCAGGTTACCTGAGAAAATAATTCTGCTTGGAAGATTAGAACCAGCACTGGTCAGGCTCTCTGATTAAGAGTGAAGGTCAGTCAGGTAAGTAGGCTGTGGGTGAGGCAGGGAATGGTCAAGCAGGGTATATTCAGACAGCCAGAGAACAGCCATTTTGAGTGGCCTGACCGTATGTAGAGGTCTAACCTACATCGCCTATTTAAACACTGATGCTGAGGAGTAAGACTAACACCTTCTATTTTTGAGTTGTGCCCAGCCAGGAAAGAGGCTGAGTCTACGCTTCTTCCCCTATGCCACTACCACCACCACCCAAGTTGACAGCAGCGCATAAGGATAGATGCTGGATGCAGCTGACTGGGGCCAGCAATTCTGTGTTTCACCTGATAAAACCAAATTGCTGTAACTAAACAGAATGGAGAATTCATTGATTCTAATCCTACCTCTTTCCCTTTCAGATAACATCAGTGTTCTGGTTCCCTTCTTGAAAGTGAGATGAGGGACTTCCCTGGTGGTCCAGTGGTTAAAAATCCACTTGGCAGTGCAGGGGACTCAGATTTGATCCCTGGTTGGAGAACTAAGACCCCATATGCCATGGAGCAACTAAACCTGTGTGGGGGAACTTCTGAAGCCCAATGGCTCTGGAGCCTGTGGTACCACAGTTGGAGAGTCCATGTGCTGCAACAAAAAATCTCAAGTGCCACAACTAAGACCCAACAGAGCCAGTATATATATATATATAATGAAATGAAAAAATAAAAGGAACAAATAAGTGCTCCTTTGTGGTTCTCTAGAGATTGTAGACTCCTCAGGGAGAGCAGAAGCAAGTCAAATCCTGTAAATCAAGGAAAATCAAGATCCATTTCCCAAGAGGCCTGTTTCAATGCTTCAGTTTGTCTTTTCTCAGACAAAGGAAAAGAAAAATCAGAGAAACCAAAATGCTATAAAAAATCACTTTCAAATCCCCAGAAATATAATTCTCACTACCTCAGGAAGTGAGGAATCAGATAGAGCCTGAGCTTCTATGGAAAATTCAGAGACATGAAAAGAAATCTTCTGATGGTAATTTCAGAAGTAAAGAGACTCAGAGATTTTAACATTCATGCATTAGTTCATTTTGAATATCAAACTTGTTTGTTGCAAAGGAAGTATTGTTAAGCACAGAGGCCCTTGAGACTCTATCCCATCTCTTAAAGTACTTAATAAATTATCACCCTTGAGATCAGGGAGGCTACATTTTTTTAAGAAAAAAGAATAAATTGCCCCAAACTATGGCTGCTGCAAATGGGAACCAACAAAAGAGTAAGCATTAGACAGAATAAGGCTGGTCTAGAGGGCTGCCCAACAGAATATAATGACAGCCACATAAATTTACAACTTTCTACTAGCTGCATAAAAATAGTAAAATGAAACAGGATATATCAATGTTAAAAATTATTTTAGCTAACCCAATGTATTCAAATTCTCATTATTTCCATATGTAATCAATAAAAGAAATACAGAGATATTGCATATTTTCTGGACTCCAGCGCATTTCATTTCAGACTAGCATCATTCAAGGTGCTCAGAAGTCACATCAGTGGTTACCATATTGGTCAGAGCAGGTCAAAACAACTTGTCTCCCCCACATCTGTTGCAGGAAGGGGGATCCTTTCTAGAGTCTGAGAGTGGGCTCTTGCCTAACATTCAGAAATGAATTGTCCAAGGAGACACACATGCTGACAAAGCAGGAGACTTTATTGGGAAAGGGCACCTGGGTGGAGAGCAATAGGGTAAGGGAACCCAGGAGGACTGCTCTGCCACGTGGCTCACAGTCTCGGGTTTATGGTGACGGGATTAGTTTCAGGGTTGTCTTTGGCCAATCATTCTGACTCAGGTGCATGTCTTGTTCAGCCAAGATGAATGCCAGTGAGGATTCTGGGAGGTGGCATCTCCTTTTGACCTTTCCTGAACTGTTCTGGTTGGTGGTGGCTTATTATTTCCAATTCTTTACCAGGACCTCCTGCCATAAACAACTCATGCAAATGATTACCATGGTGCCTGTCCAGGGCAGGTGGTTTCAGTCACTGTTTCCCATAACATGTCCACTCACACTTGATAACATGAACCTTAATGTCTTAAGCCATTGCCAATGTCTTTCTTTTGGCCTAAGGATCTTAAAGTCCAACTCTTTTCTGAAATATTATCTGTCTGGTTCACCAGAAAGAACTGGGTGCACATTCTCTGTTCTCTGAAACACAACAGGCCTATGAGTACATACCACTTGCTCACCAGGAGATGCACATTAAATACATCCTACCTTTGCAACAGCTTTTTTTTTTTTAAATGTTAAATTGCTTTTTATTTTATCTTTTTATTTAGTTAATTTTTATTGGGGTATAGTTGATTTACAAGATTCTGTTAGTTTCTGCTATACAGCAAAGTGAGTCAATTCAGTTCAGTTCTGTTCCTCAGTCGTGTCGGACTCTTTCTGACCCCATGAATCGCAGCACGCCAGGCCTCCCTCCCTGTCCATCACCTACTCCCGGAGTTCACTCAAACTCACATCCATCGAGTCAGTGATGCCATCCAGCCATCTCATCCTCTGTCGTCCCCTTTTCCTCCTGCTCCCAATCCCTCCCAGCATCAGAGTCTTTTCCAATGAGTCAACTCTTCACATGAGGTGGCCAAAGTACTGGAGTTTCAGCTTTAGCATCATTCCTTCCAAAGAAATCCCAGGGCTGATCTCCTTTAGAATGGACTGGTTAGATCTCCTTGCAGTCC
The DNA here is from genome assembly GCF_032405125.1 of Capricornis sumatraensis. Classification (NCBI taxonomy): domain Eukaryota; kingdom Metazoa; phylum Chordata; class Mammalia; order Artiodactyla; family Bovidae; genus Capricornis; species Capricornis sumatraensis. The sequence goes on from NC_091084.1 coordinate 3,296,000, forward strand.
AAGGGACTCTCAAGAGTCTTCTCCAACACCACAGTTCAAAAGCATCAATTCTTCAGTGCTCAGCTTTCTTCACAGTCCAACTCTCAGATCCATACTTGACCACTGGAAAAACCATAGCCTTGACTAGACGGACCTTTGTTGGCAAAGTAATGCCTCTGCTTTTTAATATGCTATCTAGGTTGGTCATAACTTTCCATCCAAGGAGTAAGTGTCTTTTAATTTCATGGCTGCAGTCACCATCTGCAGTGATTTTGGAGCCCCCAAAAATGAAGTCTGACACTGTTTCCACTGTTTCCCCATCTATTTCCCATGAAGTGATGGGACCAGATGCCATGATCTTCGTTTTCTGAATGTTGAGCTTTAATCCAACTTTTTCACTCTCCTCTTTCACTTTCATCAAGAGGCTTTTTAGTTCCTCTTCCCTTTCTGCCATAAGGGTGGTGTCATCTGCATACCTCAGGTTATTGATATTTCTCCCAGCAATCTTGATTCCAGCTTGTGCTTCCTCCAGCCCAGTGTTTCTCATGATGTACTCTGCATAGAAGTTAAATAAGCAGAGTGACAATATACAGCCTTGACATACTCCTTTTCCTATTTGGAACCAGTCTGTTGTTCCATATCCAGTTCTAACTGTTGCTTCTTGACCTGCGTATAGGTTTCTCAAGAGGCAGGTCAGGTGGTCTGGTATTCCCATCTCTTTCAGAATTTTCCACAGTTTATTGTGACCCACATAGTCAAAGGCTTTGGCATAGTCAATAAAGCAGAAATAGATGTTTTTCTGGAATTCTCTTGCTTTTTCGATGATCCAGCAGATGTTGGCAATTTAATCTATGGTGAATCAGTTATACATATACATATATACTCTTTGGAAATAGAATTTTTTTAAAAAAGTGGATATATGCAGCAGCTTTAAACTGGAGTAAGAATGGTGACTGCTCCCACAACCTGAATGTGCTCTTGCATTGATTGTTGTTCTGTTTATTGTTTACTACTTGTCTTTGTTCTTCTTAAACAGGGTGAAGTCTCTGCTAAATTCATGCATCTTGTTTTAGTGTCTTCATAGTGAAACAGAGCAGGACCTTATGAGTCCCTCCCAGGTAAAAACCCTTCTGTGTCTCCCACTTCTTGTTTGTAGGAAATAGGCTTCATTCAGCCTCCTTGACTTTCTCTGAGTTCCAAAGGACAGATTCAAACAGTTGTTAATCAGGGAAGAGAGGGAATGCAGAAACAAAGGAGGACAGTCAGTAGTGCAGCCATTGGGCAGAGTCCTGGTTCTGCCTCAGGGAATATATCATGACAAAATACCTTTGAGTTCTGTAGGAACTAAGGCCCCCATGCAGGTAGAGGATAGAAGATAATGAAGACTCTGACCCTAGTGATCCTCCCTTGAAAACCTTTCATGGAACTGGTTTTTGGACATGAGTCTACCTTCTCCTCAGGTTGCCAGCCTCCTGAAAAAGCAACTTTTCCTTTCTTACCAGCATTTGTCTCAAGTTGAAACAGAAAAGAGGCAGGGCACAACATTTAAAAGAATGACATAGGCCAGGGAGACAACATAGGCTGGTTAGAACCAAAGAGGTCCAAGCTGACTTCTATTAAACCTGGAGCCTCAGTATAGGCTCACTGTAACACATTAGCAAACTAAATGACACGCTCACAACTGCCAAGATGGTTCCAAGGCTGACCATAAAGGTCAAAAATTGGATAGTCACCCAGTTCCTGGAAGTCCTCACCCCTGTCCCAAATAGCTGGAATCCTCCTCCTACTCATTAGCCTAGGAAAGCATCCACCCCTGTAAAAATGGACAGCCCATACCCTGGTGTCTCTCTTGTCTTCTGAGATGACCCAACTCTGTCTATGGAATGTGTTTCTCCCTAAATAAACCTTCTTTCACTTCAATATGGCTAGCTCTCGAAATCTGTCCTACACAAAGCCAAGAGCCCACACTTGGCAGCCATCCCAGGAACTCAGACGTGACCTGGGATATGACCATCTTCTCATTACCCACTTTTCTCTGCAATAGAATGTTGGTTTGTCAGCTTCAGGCAGCTGAGCCTGAGTTCAGAGCCAGGTGAAGTGAGATGGGAGGGCAAGAAAGGACATGTGTGGGTGAAGACATTATATGTGTTTCACTCATCTGAGCCCGATGAAACTGCAGGGGCTCAGAGTCATTCTTCCTTCAACCAATGCCTTAATGATGGAGGGAAGGAAGTATAATAACAGCACATGGTAGAGCCCCTCCAAAAGAGAGAGAGAGAGAAGTTGGTCAGTCATGTCTGACTCTTTGCTACCCCATTCTCCCACAAATGAGCTGACTAAATCACAGGCTCTCACTTCCCAGGTGGGAGAAATGAATACTTCATCTTCTCTCTTGGCAATATCAGACACTGAAACCTCTGTGTGTCCTCCACAGAGGAACCTCCACAGAGGAACCTCTGAAGTGGAGAGTAACTTGGAACTGGAGAACAACTTCTGAACAGCTATCCTTGCACACTCAAAGCCCTGTGGTGGAGAAGAAGCTTGCGACTCTGGGGTCAGAAGAGAAGTGGAATCGAAGCTTTACTTTCCTGCTCAACATTACATGACCTCAGGGAGCCTCAGGTTTTTCATCTATAGAATGGGATAGGAATGCCTCACAGGCTTTCTTTTAAACTTTTAATTTGGACATAATTATAGAACCACCTGACTGCAGCCATGAAATAAAAAGACACTTACGCCTTGGAAGAAAAGTTATGACCAACCTAGATAGCATATTCAAAAGCAGAGACGTTACTTTACCAACAAATGTCCGTCTAGTCAAGGCTATGGTTTTCCCAGTGGTCATGTATGGATGTGAGAGTTGGACTGTGAAGAAAGCTGAGTGCTGAAGAATTGATGCTTCTGAACTGTGGTGTTGGAGAAGACTCTTGAGAGTCCCTTGGACTGCAAGGAGATCTAACCAGTCCATTCTGAAGGAGATCAACTCTGGGATTTCTTTGGAAGGAATGATGCAAAAGCTGAAACTCCAGTACTTTGGCCACCTCATGCGAAGAGTTGACTCATTGGAAAAGACTCTGATGCTGGGAGGGATTGGGAGCAGGAGGAAAAGGGGACGACAGAAGATGCAATGGCTGGATGGCATCACCGACTTGATGGATGTGAGTTTGAGTGAACTCCGGGAGTTGGTTATGGACAGGGAGGCCTGGCGTGCTGCGATTCATGGGGTCAGAAAGAGTCGGACACGACTGAGCGACTGAACTGAACTGAACTGAATAGAACCACCGAAAATTGCAAAAAAAAAAAAAAAGGACAAAGAGATCCCCTCTTCTTCACCTAGCTTTCCCTAATGGTAATATCTTACATAATTACAATATAACAATAAAGCCAGGAAATTGACATTGATACATTGCTATAGACTTTAACCAGTTTTACATGTACTCCTGTGTGTGTTGGCACACATAGTTCTATGCAATTTCATTGCATATATAGACATGTATGACCCCCACCACAGGCAAGATGCAAGTTAAGTAGTTCCATGACTACAAGAAAACTCATTCATGCTACCCCTTTATGGCCAATGATCCATCCTCAATCTCTGGCAATCACTAATCAGTTCTCTATAATTTTGTCATTCCCAGAATGCTATATAAATGAAACAACACAGCTGTCCACCAAGGAAAAAAAAAAAAAAGAAGAAGAAAGAAGGAAAAAAAAAAAAAGCACAACCTAAATGTTGAGAATTATGTTTTATTTGAGGATATTACTACAGCCTGGAAGACAGCGTGTCAGATAACTCTGAGGAACTGTTTCGAAGAAATGAAGGAGGAGCCAGGATACATAAAAGTTGTTTTTGGGTTTTTTTGCTGGGAAACAAAACAAAAAAATTTTTTTTTAAATGTAGTAAAACATCAGAGATTATTGCTAATCACAAAGCATAGACATCTCAAGTTAGTGATTTTAGTACTTCTCTATGTATGGGAAGATGTAACAGTTCGTATGTGTGCTTAATCGCTTCAGTTGTGTCCAACTCCTTGCTACCCTATAGACTGTAACCTGCCAGGCTCCTCTGTCCATGAGATTCTCCAGGCATGAAGAGTGGAGTGGGTTTCCAGGCTCACAGAAATCATTCCTTTGCTATTCTCCTTAGCTATCTAGGTACAGTATCCTGTTTTTCTCCATCCTGAATTCACCCCAGGGCACACCCAGGAGCAGCTTCAGTCTTTATGGCCAGGACATCCTTTGTTTACTGAAGTGGCTGCTGGCATTCTTTGTTCACACAACATACAATCTTTTGAAATGACCTTTTTTTCCAACTCAGCACAAGATCATCCAAGTTGTTACATGTATCAATAACTTGTTCCTTTTTATTGCTGAAGAGTATTCTTCACAAAGAAAAGCTATGATCAACCTAGACAGCATATTTAAAAACAGAGATAACACTTTGCCGATAAAGGTCCATCTAGTAAAAGCTACGGTTTTTCCAGTAGTCATGTACAGATATGAGAGTTGGACCATAAAGAAGGCTGAATGCCGAAGAATTGATGCTTTGAATTGTACAGCTGGAGAAGGCTCTTGAAAGTCCCTTGGACAGCAAGAACATCAAACCAGTGAATTCTACAGGAAATCAACTTTGAATATTCATTGGAAGGATGCTGAAGCTAAAGCTCCAGTACTTTGTCTATCTGATGCAGAATTGACCCCTTTGAAAACATACTGTTGCTGGGAAAGATTGAGGGCAGGAGGAAAAGTGGGTGATTGATAGAGGATGAGATATTTGGATGGCATCGCTTATTCAATGGACATGAGTTTGAGCAAACTCCAAGGGATGGTGAAGGACAGGGAAGCCTGGCATGCTGCAGTCCATGGAATTACACAGAGTCAGACACGACTTAGTGACTGAACAACAATTTTGTACAAACTTGTTTGAAGACCCCACAGAATAGTGTAAGAAGAGCACAAACCAGCAAGTCACTAACAGAAGATTCAGTATATGTTAGGTCTTATTTCCGGGGCTGATTCTGAGACCTTGCTGAAAATGGACACCAGCAATCCCCAGGGTGCAGGAATTACACTCCACCTTGTTTACCTTTCTTCTGGATAAACCGTATGGTCAGAGTGCATCCTAGTCCACTCCTTCCTTTTAGAGCCAAGGAGAGTAAGACCCAGAGAGGGGAGGAGGCTGAGATTATAAGACCCTAGGTCCGTGATGCTGAGTCCAGAGCTCTTAGCATTGTTCTGTGCCTGCTTCCAGACCACAGGCTACGTCACCTGGCCAATCCCCCTCCTGGCCCTAGAGCAATCTTTCTTCAGTATATCAGTGGGGGGAACTAGGCTCCATGCCAATGTGTGAGTCATTCCCAAGCACAAATTGGTTGGGGCATGGAGCAAAAAATGGGAGCAAAAAAAGATGGGTTTTCCCCTAGATACAAATTTCCTATGAGGTGAAGTCTAACAGCATTTTCTTTGTTTGCAAAGTGAATCTTGTTTGAAAACTAGAAAATTCTGAACTATTGGAATATAACAGAAATCCCCATGCAATCATCCATTGCATACTGGAACAGTTCAATTTAGGTTTAGATCAGAAAATCTGGTTTGGCACTTGACCTCTGATCCAAGAGGACATGGTGGGAAAGTGATTTAAAGTGTTTTCTCTGTACCACTGTCTACTTTTCAGGGCTGCTGTAAGGATTCAATGAGACAATGCACCTCAAACTCCAGAGGAGCTAGACAAATAGTAGCTGAGAAACCCACTCACAACAGCTCAGTGCAAAGGATCACTCCCAGTTTCTTCATGACAGCCGGTGGTGGGACATTTGACTGGGAAAGCACCTGGAAAGATGACACTAAACACCAAAAAAGCTCCACTTTTTCCAAAAGCAGTCGCAAACCCTGCCCTTAGCCCCTGGATTTTGTGGCTGGGCCCCATGCCAGTGGCAGCAAAGACAGGGGAGGTTCTGAGAGTGATGTGGGTATTTTCAAAACTACTCAGGAATATCCCTGAGTCAGAGAGCCCCTGAAGAGCAGCCAGATGGGCCCTGTGGGTGTGAACCCCAGAGCATTTGAAGTGGAGGCTGGAGAAACCATGTAGGGAACCCAGCACCATCCCAAGCCTGGCTGAGTGGGCACTAGGGAGACCAAGGCCTCATGTCCCAGATCTGGCCTCAGTACACCCAGCTCCAAGTGTGGCTCTCATCTCTTGTGGCTGCTCTCAGCTTCTACTGCTTTTTTCTCACTGTTTCTTTATTTTTAATTACGAAAAAAAGTAAAGATGAAGCAGGCTATCCATGATTACATATGCATTTCAAAAAGAAAATCAGACAAGATGGAAATGTATGGAGCAGGAGTCCTGCCTGCACTTCTCCCCTCCCTGTTCCAAGCCAGGGTGTCTGTCCTTCTGCCTCCACCTGCTTCGTGAGTGCGAGGTCCCTCAGCCAGCCATGTCTCCCCATGAGCACTTGCTCTGCTCTATCCACTTAATGAGGCTAGGACTGAATCGTCCAAGAGAGGGAAGATTGTCACCATTTTGGAACACGTATATTTTTCAACCAATAAATTATTTTAGTCAAGCGTTACCTGACTCTGGGTCTGGAGGATTCTTTCTCAAGTGGATTTAAAGGGCGTGAAGAGGTGGGTACTGAAGGCAGGCAGCCTGGCTCCAGGTTGGGGTTTTGCCCCATGACTTGAGCAAGCTCTTCAACCTCCTTACAACTTAAAGTGCATTTGGAACATGGGGATGGTAGCATCTTCCTCTGAAGACCTGTGAGGATGAAATGAGGTATCATGTGGGAGAGCTACACCCTGGCTCAGAGGAAGCCTAATGTTAGGACCCCTTTTTTGATTCGAATTCATCGTATTTGCTGTAACATTTAACTCTCAGGTAGTACTCCCTTTCTTTTCCGGCTCCCTGGCATGGCTCACAGAATGTTAGTTCCTTGACCCAGGATTGAACTTGGGCCCCCAGCACTGAAAGCAAGGAATCATAACCACTGGACTAACAGGAAATTCTCCCATCTCATACAATCTTTTGTAGCATTTTCAGATCTTAAGTGATCACCTCACAATATGAATCCAACCAACTTAGAGTATCCAAATGAGCCTGGTGAATTTAAGCACCTGATGAAACCCAAAGGAGTAGGGTCTGGTGGGCAGGCTTACCAGGAGGCACATGTGTGTTTCCCCACTAGGATAGTAATATATTTTCACGGGGGGGAATTTGGAGAGTACACACAAAATACAAAATAAAATCAACTTAATGTGTATGGCTTGACCAGGTCATTTGACAAGAGTGACAGATGTTGGTATTTATTGGGGATTCTTCATATACTATGCCAATTACTTTATAGGCATGGACTTATTTGATGCCTGGGACATTAATAGGATATATTATATGTTTCCTACACTGGAGACCTTCCCGGACCTCACCCTATGTATCTCTTCATCTAGTTGTCTTGACTGTCTGTATCCTTTATTTTATATGGCATATATATGACATATATGTGTATACAGGAAATGTATATATGCCATATATGTGACATATATCATGTATGTATGACATATATATAGGTCTCCCCCCAGTTCCTGACACTGCATTCCTGAAACCCTTGTAACTTCCTGGGTGATAGAAGTGTCTTTTGTTCTAATGAGATGACTATGGGTTGGTTCTTGGATAGCTCCTGGATGAGACCTGATCATTGGAAAAATCAAGCCATGATTAGAAGCTTAGAATTTTCAGCCCCTCTCTCCATCCTCCAGAGAGGATAATGGAGGTAGAAATGGAGTTAGTAATAGATCATGCCTACATGAGGAAGCCTCAGTAAAAATCTCAATAATACAGGGTTTTGAGAACTTCCAGGTGGGTGAACACGTCCATGAACTGGAAGGGTGATTTGCCCCAACTCCATAGGAACAGAAGCCCCATACACTGGGTACCCTCCCAAACTCCACCCTGTGTATCTCTTCATCTGGTTGTATACCTGTACCCTTTATAATATCCTTTAATAAACTTGTAAACATAAGTAAATACTCTGAGTTCTCTGAACCGCCCCAGCAAATAACCAAATCCAGGGAAAAGGAGGTCATGAAAATCTCTGATTTATAGCCAAGGTGAACAGAAGTTCTGGATAGCCTGGGGAACTTTTATTTGTGATTGGCACCTGAAGTGTGGAGGGGACAGTCACACGGGATTGAACCCTTAACCTGTGGGATCTGATACTTCCAGGTAGATAGTGTGAGTTGAGTTAATTGTAGGACACCCAGTCGGTGTTGCAGAGACTTGCTTGTTGGTGTGGGAAACAAACCCATGCGTGTGGTGACCACAGAAGTCAGAAGTAAAGTGTTCAGTGTGAAAGAAGAGGAGTCACTTGAGAGCAAAGCCAGCTGGTCCTCCCGACACAATACCCATTAGCACTTGAGTGACATACTGTTCATCCCAGTTACGTAGATGTGGGAAAGGAAGCATAAAGAGATTCATTCACTCCAAACCAAACAGCTTTCGAAGGAGAAATGGAATCTGTGTTTCAAAGGCTGTGCTCTTAACATTATGCCAGGCTGATCTTTTTTTTTTTTTTTTTTTTTAACCACACTACACAGCATGTGGGACCTTATTTCCCTGACCAGATATCAGACCCACACCCCCGGCATTGGAAGCACAGTTGTTGTTTTTTAATTCAACAAGGCTTCATTAAGTTTTTTTGACATGGACACACTTGCTATATTTATTATTTGGCCATGCTGGATCTTCCTTGCCACACATGGACTTTCTCTAGTTGTGGAGAGCGGGAGCTACTCTCTAGCTGCAGCATATGGGCTTCTCCTTGCAGTGGCTTCTCTTGCTGTGGAGCACCAGCTCTAGAATCTTCAGGTTTCAGTGGCTGAGGCACACAGGTTTAGTTGTTCCGCAGCATGCAGAATGTTCCCAGAGCAGGGATTGAACCATGTCCCCTGTATTAGCAGATGGATTAGCACTGGGCCCCAGGAAAGTACCAGAAGTGCACTTTTTTTTTTTTAACTTTATTTTACTTTACAATACTGTATTGGTTTTGCCATACATTGACATGAATCTGCCACGGGTGTACATGAGTTCCCAATCCTGAATCTCCCTCCCACCTCCCACCCCATATCATCTCTCTGGATCATCCCCGTGCACCAGCCCCAAACATCCTGTATCTTGCATCGAACATAGACTGGTGATTCGTTTCTTACATGATAGTATACATGTTTCAATGCCATTCTCCCAAATCATCCCACCCTCTCCCATTCCCTCAGAGTCCAAAAGTCCGTTCTACACATCTGTGTCTCTTTTGCTGTCTTGCATACAGGGTTATCTTGCTGTCTTTCTAAATTCCATACATATGTATTAATATATCGTATTGGTGTTTTTCTTTCTGGCTTACTTCACTCTGTATAATCAGCTCCAGTTTTATCCACCTCATTAGAACTAATTCAAATTGATTCTTTTTAATGGCTGAGTACTACTCCACTGTGTATATGTACCACTGCTTTCTCATCCATTCATCTACTGATGGAAGTCTAGGTTGTTTCCATGTCCTGGCTATTATAAACAGTGCTGCAGTGAACATTGGGGTACATGTGTCTCTTTCAATTCTGGTTTCTTCAGTGTGTATGCCCAGCAGTGGGATTGCTGGGTCATAAGGCAGTTCTATTTGCAATTTTTTAAGGAATCTCCACACTGTTCTCCATAGTGGCTGTACTAGTTTGCATTCCCACCAACAGTGTAGGAGGGTTCCCTTTTCTCCACACCCTCTCCAGCATTTATTGCTGGCAGACTTTTGGATCGCAGCCATTCTGACTGGTGTGAAGTGGTACCTCATTGTGGTTTTGATTTGCATTTCTCTGATAATGAGTGATGTTGAGCATCTTTTCATGTGTTTGTTAGCCATCTATATGTTTTCTTTGGAGAAATGTCTATTTAGTTCTTTGGCCCATTTTTTGATTGGGTCGTTTACTTTTCTGGAATGGAGCTGCAGAAGTTGCTTGTATATTTTTGAGATTAGTTGTTTGTCAGTTGCTTCATTTGCTGTTATTTTCTCCCATTGTGAAGGCTGTCTTTTCACCTTGCTTATAGTTTCCTTTGTTGTGCAGAAGCTTTTAATTTTAATTAGATCCCATTTGTTTATTTTTGCTTTTATTTCCAGTATTCTGGGAGGTGGATCATAGAGGATCCTGCTGTGATTTATGTCAGAGAGTGTTTTTCCTATGTTCTCCTCTAGGAGTTTTATAGTTTCTGGTCTTTCATTTAGATCTTTAATCCATTTTGAGCTTATTTTTGAGCATGGTGTTAGAAAGTGTTCTAGTTTCATTCTTTTACAAGTGGTTGACCAGTTTTCCCAGCACCACTTGTTAAAGAGATTGTCTTTACTCCATTGAATATTCTTGCCTCCTTTGTCGAAGATAAGGTGTCCGTAGGTGTGTGGATTTATCTCTGGGCTTTCTGTTTTGTTCCATTGATCTATATTTCTGTCTTTGTGCCAGTACCGTACTGTCTTGATGACTGTGGCTTTGTAGTAACGCCTGAAGTCAGGCAAGTTGATTCCTCCAGTTCCATTCTTCTTTCTCAAGGTTGCTTTGGCTGTTCGAGGTTTTTTGTATTTCCATACAATTTGTGAAATTATTTGTTCTAGCTCTGTGAAAAATACCGCTGGAAGCTCGATAGGGATTGCATTGAATCTATAGATTGCTTTGGGTAGTATATTCATTTTCACTATATTAATTCTTCCAATCCATGAACGTGATATATTTCTACATCTATTAGTGTCCTCTTCATTGATTAGCTCTAGTAATTTTCTGGTGGAGTCTTTAGGGTTTTCTATGTAGAGGATCAAGTCATCTGCAAACAGTGAGAGTTTTACTTCTTCTTTTCCAGTTTGGATTCCTTTTATTTCCTTTTCTGCTCTGATTTCTGTGGCCAAAACTTCCAGAACTATGTTGAATAGTAGCGGTGAAAGTGGGCACCCTTGTCTTCTTCCTGACTTTAGGGGAAATGCTTTCAGTTTTTCACCATTGAGGATAATGTTTGCTGTGGGTTTGTCATATATAGCTTTTATTATGTTGAGGTATGTTCCTTCTATTCCTGCTTTCTGGAGAGTTTTTATCATAAATGGATGTTGGATTTTGTCAAAGGCCTTCTCTGCATCTATTGAGATAATCATGTGGCTTTTATTTTTCAATTTGTTAATGTGGTGAATTACATTGATTGATTTGCGGATATTGAAGAATCCTTGCATCCCTGTGATAAAGCCCACTTGGTCATGGTATATGACCTTTTAATGTGTTGTTGGATTCTGATTGCTAGAATTTTGTTGAGGATATTTGCATCTATGTTCATCAGTGATATTGGCCTGCAGTTTTCTTTTTTGTGGCATCTTTGTCAGGTTTCGGTATTAGGGTGATGGTGACCTCATAGAATGAGTTTGGAAGTTTAGCTTCCTCTGCAATTTTCTGGAAGAGTTTGAGTAAGATAGGTGTTAGCTCTTCTCTAACTTTTTGGTAGAATTCAGCTGTGAAGCCGTCTGGACCTGGGCTTTTGTTTGCTGGAAGATTTCTGATTACAGTTTCAATTTCCATGCTTGTGATGGGTCTGTTAAGATTTTCTATTTCTTCCTGGTTCAGTTTTGGAAAGTTGTATTTTTCTACGAATTTGTCTATTTCTTCCACGTTGTCCATTTTATTGGCATATAATTGCTGATAGTCGTCTCTTATGATCCTTTGTATTTCTGTGTTGTCTGTTGTGATCTCTCCATTTTCATTTCTAATTTTATTGATTTGAGTTTTCTCTCTTTGTTTCTTGATGAGTCCGGCTAATGGTTTGTCAATTTTATTTATCCTTTCAAAGAACCAGCTTTTGGCTTTGTTGATTTTTGCTATGGTCTCTTTTGTTTCTTTTGCATTTATGTCTGCCTTAATTTTTAAGATTTCTTTCCTTCTACTAACTCTGGGGTTCTCCATTTCCTCCTTTTCTAGTTGCTTTAGGTGTACAGTTAGGTTATTTATTTGACTTTTTACTTGTTTCTTGAGGTATGCCTGTATTGCTATGAACTTTCCTCTTAGCACTGCTTTTATAGTGTCCCACAGGTTTTGGCTTGTTGTGTTTTCATTTTCATTCGTTTCTATGCATATTTCTTCTGTGATTTGTTGGTTATTCAGAAGTGTGTTGTTCAGCCTCCATATGTTGGAATTTTTAATAATTTTTCTCCTGTAATTGAGATCTAATCTTAATGCATTATGGTCAGAAAAGATGCTTGGAATGATTTTAATTTTTTTGAATTTATCAAGGTTAGATTTATGGCCCAGGGTGTGATTTATCCTGGAGAAGGTTCTATGAGCACTTGAGAAAAAGGTGAAATTCATTGTTTTGAGGTGAAATGTCCTATAGATATCAATTAGGTCTAACTGGCCTATTGTATCATTTAAAGTTTGCATTTCTTTGTTAATTTTCTCTTTAGTTGATCTGTCCATAGGTGTGAGTGGGGTATTAAAGTCTCCCACTATTATTGTGTAATTGTTAATTTCCCCTTTCATACTTGTTAGCATTTGTCTTACATATTGTGGTGCCCCTATGTTGGGTGCATATATATTTGTAATTGTTATATCTTCTTCTTGGATTGATCCTTTGATCATTATGTAGTGGCCTTCTTTGTCTCTTTTCACAGCCTTTGTTTTAAAGTCTATTTCATCTGATACGAGATTACTACTCCTGCTTTCTTTTGTTCTCTGTGCATGGAATATCTTTTTCCAGCCCTTCACTTTCAATCGGTTTGTGTCCCTTGTTTTGAGGTGGATCTCTTGTAGGCAGCATATATAGGGATCTTGTTTTTGTATCCATTCAGCCAGTCTTTGCCATTTGGTTGTGGCATTCAACCCATTTACATTTAAGGTAATTATTGATAAATATGATCCTGTTGCCATTTACTTTATTGTTTTGGGTTCGGGTTTATACACCTTTTTTGTGTTTCCTGTCTAGAGAATATCCTTTAGCATTTGTTGGAGAGCTGGTTTGGTGGTGCTGAATTCTTTCAGCTTTTTCTTGTCTGTAAAGCTTTTGATTTCTCCTTCATATTTGAAAGAGATCCTTGCTGGGTACAGTAATCTGGGCTGTAGGTTATTTCCTTTCATCACTTTAAGTATGTCTTGCCATTCCTTCCTGGCCTGAAGAGTTTCTATTGAAAGATCTGCAGTTATCCTTATGGGAATCCCCTTGTGTGTTATTTGTGTTTTTTTTGTTTGTTTGTTTGTTTTTTTTTCCCTTGCTGCTTTTAATATTTGTTCTTTGTGTTTGATCTTTGTTAACGTGATTAATATGTGTCTTGGGGTGTTTTGCCTTGGGTTTATCCTGTTTGGAACTCTCTGGGTTTCTTGGACTTGGGTGATTATTTCCTTCCCCATTTTAGGGAATTTTTCAACTATTACCTCCTCAAGGATTTTCTCATGGTCTTTATTTTTGTCTTCTTCTGGGACTCCTATAATTTGAATGTTGGAGCATTTCATGTTATCCTGGAGGTCTCTGAGATTGTCCTCATTTCTTTTTTATTTGTTTTTCTTTTTTCCTCTCTGATTCATTTATTTCTACCATTCTATCTTCTATTTCACTAATTCTATCTTCTGCCCCCGTTATTCTACTATTTGTTGCCTCCAGAGTGTTTCCGATCTCATTTATCGCATTATTCATTATATATTGACTCTTTTTTATTTCTTCTAGGTCCTTGTTAAACCTTTCTTGCATCTTCTCAATCCTTGTCTCCAGGCTATTTATCTGTGATTCCATTTTGATTTCAAGATTTTGGATCATTTTCACTATCAATATTCAGAATTCTTTCTCAGGTAGATTCCCTATCTCTTCCTCTTTTTTTTGGTTTGGTGGGCATTTCTCCTGTTCCTTTACCTGCTGGGTATCCCTCTGTCACTTCATCTTGGTTATATTGCTGCATTTGGGGTGGCCTTTCTGCATTCTGGGAATTTGCGGAGTTCTCTTCATTATAGAGTTTCCTCAGTGTGGGTGGGATTGTATCAGTGGCTTGCCAAGGTTTCTTGGTTAGGGAAGCTTGTGTAGGAGTTCTGGTGGGTGGAGCTGGATTTCTTCTCTCTGGAGTGCAATGAAGTGTCCGGTAATGAGTTCTAAGATGTCAGTGGTTTTAGAGTAACTTTGAGCTGCCTGTATATTGAAGCTCAGGGGTGTGTTCCTGTGTTGCTGGAGAATTTGCTTGTTATGTCTTGCTCTGGAACTTGTTGGGCCTTGGGTGATGCTTGGTTTCAGTGTAGGTATGGAGGCGTTTGATGAGCTCCTATTCATTAATCTTCCCTGGATTCAGGAGTTCTCTGATGGTCTCAGGATTTGGACTTAAGCCTCCTGTTTCTGGTTTTCAGTCTTATTTTTACAGTAGCCTCAAGACTTCTCCATCTATACAGCACCGATGATAAAACATCTAGGTTAAAGATAGAAAGTTTCTCCACATTGAGGGACACCCAGAGAGGTTCACTGAGTTACATGGAGAAGAGGAGAGGGAGGAGGTAGTTAGAGGTGACTGGAATGACATGAGGTGGGATCAAAAGAGGAGAGAGCAAGCTAGCCAGTAATCACTTCCTTATGGGTGCTCCACAGTCTGGACCACTCAGAGATGTTCACAGAGTTATACAGGGAAGAGGAGAGGGAGGAAGTGGTGGCCACGAGGATAAAAGAGGGAAATGAAAAGGAGAGAGACAGAACCAGCCAGTAACCAGTTCCCTAAGTGTTCTCCACCGTCTGGAACACACAGAGATTCACAGAGCTGGGTAGAGAAGAGAAGGGGGAGGGAAGAGACAGAGGCCACGGTGGTGGAGAAAAAGGAGAGTCCAAAGGAAGAGAGAGTGGTCAAGCCAGCAATCTCGCTATCAGGTAAAATTGTGTACTGAAGATTGGGTTTTTAAATGTACAAAATTGACAACAACTACCAAAAAACAAAGATTAAAAATCTAGAGTAGAGGTTGGATTTTCAAAAATACAATATTAAAGAAAAGAAGAAGAAGAAGAAAAAAAAAAGCCACAAGAATTATTAAAAAACAACAACCACAACCACAAAAAATATGTATACAGTGTTTGCTTTAAAAATAGGGTATTTTTTTTGAAAAGTAATAGTAGGTTATAAAAATAAAAATTAAAAGAGAAATAGAGGACTTAAAATTTTTAAAAAGTTTAAAAAAAGAAGAAGAAAAAACAATCACGCAGCAACATCATCAATAACAAAACAACAAAAAGATCATAAAAATAGTAAAGATATATCTGGGACTTTCTCTGGTGTTGTGGGCAGTGTGGGGTCACTTCCAAGGCAGTTCCCTCTGTTTAGCATCTTCTGTTTGCTGGTCTCTTCAGTGTCTGATTTCTGCCCTGACACAAGGGGGGCAGTGGTAGACACTTTTTTTTTTTTTTTTAAGGCTCATTTATTCAGTCTCGCTGTGGGGAGGGAGGGATGCTGCAAACAAATAACACTGGTGTGTGCTCGCAGTGTCTCAGCTACGCTGGGCCTGCCCCCTGCTCACGGTGCACACCGTTCAGGCTCTACATTGCTCCACCGGGAACAGTCTGAGGCCGGGCCTAGTCTGCATGCACCTCCCTGGTCTAAGCCAGTCAGGCTCAGCACTCAGGTAGCCCTCAGAGGTGCAGATTCAGCTGGGCCTGTGTTTTGTGCCCTTCCCAGATCCAAGTAGCTCAGGTGTTTGGCGAGCGCAGTCGCTGCGACTTATCACCTTTCCCGTCCCTGCTGCTCAGTTTTCTGGGTGTACTGCTGGTGGCCCTTCTCAGGCAGATGATGACTGTTTTTGAAGACAATGATCTGCTTTTCTGGGTGCCTGATGTCCTCTGCCAGCATTCAGAAGTTGTTTTGTGGAATTTACTCAGTGTTGAAATGTTCTTTTGATGAATTTGTAAGGCAGAAAGTGGTCTCCCCATCCTATTCCTCTGCCATCTTAGGACTGGCCCCCAGAAGCATACTCTTAACCCTGGGCTCACCAGAGATGTCCAAGCCAATCCTCTGCTTTGAAAAGTGAAGCCTGAGGTTCTTGGAGTGGAATCAGCCTGGCAACTTTCTTTCCCTTCTTTACTGAACAGTCATGTTACACACTCCATTGTAGCAGATACCAGAGTCAGTCAGACCCAGTCCCTGCTCTTTAGGGGACATGAACTAGAAATACAGATGCAGAATGTGAGGTCAAGTCCCAAACATCCTGACAAAAGCTCTCAAGGGTTGGGAGGTGGGATGGGCTGTAATACACCCCTGACATATTGTACAGGAACACAGAGAAGGAAAGTTCACAGGAGAGGCTCAGTCTGGCCCAGTGCCTCACTTACCAGATACAGAAGGCGGAACATCTGTAGCATTCCAGTCAGAGGCCTGCGAGGGCAGAGGAAAGATGAGAAAGGGGAAAGTGTACAGCCATGGTTCACAGTGAAAAGGAGTGGGCCCGGCTCCATCTCTCCTTAGCTCACCTCTTTCCCAGGCCGCCTCTGTCTTCCTGCAACTGCCAGGGTGAGCCAGCAGCTGGGCAACAGACACACAACCCCCCATAGAGTCACGGGGTGGGACGGGGTGGTGGGATGCAGGTTTGAGGCCGGTGAGGAAAGTCCTGCCCAGGAAAGAGAGCTTCTGCTAAGTGCCTGCCTTGGTAGGCACTGATCTAGAGGACTGAATCTAAACTTACTAATTTGTCCCTTATCATACATTAGCAAGCAGGTTTGTACCTTTCACAGACTGGGAAATGGAGTCATTAAAGCAGAGTCACACTGCCAGAATCTTATCCCAGGTCTGCCTGATTCTAAAGCCCAGGTCAGTTAGCGCTGACTGTGGTCTGAGGGACACCTGCATCAGAACACCTGGGAGGCCCTACTGAAAAGGCAGATTCCTTATTCATACAGCTAATTACCCAAAAATCAAACAAGTCCCTTAAAAAATGGGCACAGGACCTGAAAATACATTTTCCAAAGAAGACACACAGATGGCCAACAGACACATGAAAAGATGCCCAACATCACTAGTTATCAGGGAAATGCAAATCAAAGCCACAATGAGATATCACCTCACATCTGTCAGAAGGGCTATCATCAAAAAAGACAAGGTAAGTGTTGGCAAGGATGTGGAAAACATGGAACATTTGTACACTGTCCCTGTGATGTAAATTGGTACTGCCACTACAGAAAAGAGTATAGGGTTTTTTCAAAA
Source organism: Capricornis sumatraensis (assembly GCF_032405125.1). NCBI lineage: Eukaryota > Metazoa > Chordata > Mammalia > Artiodactyla > Bovidae > Capricornis > Capricornis sumatraensis. The sequence continues at coordinate 3,313,183 of NC_091084.1, forward strand.
AATTAAAAATAGAACTACTCTATGATGCAGCAATTCCACTTCTGGGCACATATCCAAAGGAAATGAAATCACTCTCTTGAAAAGCTATCTATCTGTACTTCCATTTCATTGCAGTATTGTTTTTTGTGTGTTTTATCATGCAATCAATAGGTCTTTATGATTTTATTTGGGATTCTTCTAATGCTGGATTTTAATTCATGAAGGAAAGAAACAGGAAAATTGACTTTTAAATTATTTCAACTGCAGTAAAACACATATAAATATTCAATTTAACCATTGTTAGGTATACAATTAAAAAAAAACATTAATTACTTTCACAATGCTGGGCAACCATCACCATTATCTATTTTAAAAGCCTTTTTTATCACCCTGAACATAAAGATGTACCCATTAAGCAATAGCTCCCCATTCCATGTCCTCTCCTCCTAGCTCTTGATAAACCCTAATCTATGAATTTGCCTATTCTAGGAATTTCATATAGGTATTTGTGCTTTTGTGTCAGACTTATTTCAATTATCATAATGCTTTCAAGATTTATCCATATCGTAGTGTGTGTTAATACCACAATTCTGTTCCTTTTCATGGCTGAATAATATTCCATTATATGGATAAATCATAACTTGTTTATCTTTTTATCTGTTGATGGACACCTAGATTGTTCATTTCAGTCTTATTTACAAGATATGTAAACCCACTAACTGTTCATTGACAGTCAAATGGAATATTGTTGTTGTTCAGTCACTTTATTCAGCCATAAAAAAGAGTGAAATCTTGCCATTTGTGACACTACGCATGGACCTTGAGGGCATTATGCTAAGTGAAATCTCAGACAGAGAAAGACAAATACTGTATGCTCTCACTTATACGTTTTACCTATTAAGACCAAGCTCATAGGAACAGAGAACAGATTGGTAGTTGCCAGAGGCAGGGGATGGGCTGTGAGTGGGTGGCAAGAGAAATCGTAAGGTAGACAAAATGTAAAAACTTCCAGTTATAAGATGAATAACTCTTGGGATATAAATGTACAGCATGGTAATTACAGTCAACAACCCTATATTGTACATTTGAAAATCTCTTAGAGAGTAGATCTTAAATGTTCTTGTCACAAGAAAAATCGTTTGTAACCATGTGAGTGATTGATGTTAATTAAACCTGTGGTAATCGTTTCACAGTGTATACGGATAATGAATCATTATGCTGTGTATCTTGGACTAATACAATGTTTTATGTCAATTATATTTCAATAAACTGGAACAAATACAATATAAAAAAGAAAAGGGGGAAAACAAAGACAGATTCCTGGGCTTCTCCACATGCCAACTGAATGAGAACTTCTGAGGTAAGACCTGGGAATGTGCATTTACCTCCTTCCTGGAAACTCTGAAATGAGCCAGCAATGGAGAATCCACGCCCTCTGCTGTACTGTCCACTATGCTGGACCAGGGAGGGGAGCAGGGAGGCTGTTCTGGCAGAGAGATCAGATACTGCTGAGACCCATGGACAGGAAGACCGAGGTGTTTCAAGAGCTGCAGCAACAGCACACGTGTCTGAGGACCTCCCACCCCGTGTCTGCTGTGGCCTGTGCCGCACATTCTTCTCACGCTCACACATCCAGCTTCCTTCACCAAGCCTGAGAGACGACACATCCCTGGTACTCTTCAGGGGCACTTCCTTCCACAGCACCCAGAAGACAGCACCAGAGCGGGTGCAATGGACATTCCTGGGCTGCCCACCCTGCTCTAAAGGCTGAGCATCCCTGGGTATCACAGCCCCTACACCAGTGTTGCCCATTGTCAGCTTGGGGCTAATGGCTGCTGGTGTGAGAGCCACCCTTAACAGGGAAGGGACTGAAGGAGCTAGCAGTATCCTTTTGGGGATCTCATGATACATCACTGGTGTCATTTCATTGAGTCCTTCAACAGAAACTGAAAGAGGGGTGATTATCCCTGTTGGCTTTCCAGATGACACATGGTAAAGAATTTGCCTGACAATGCAGGAGACATAAGAAACACAGCTTTGATCCCTGGGTTGGGAAGAGACCTTGGAGTAGGACATGGTAACCCACTGCAGTATTCTTGCCTGGAAAATTCCATGGACAAAGGAGCCTGGCAGGCTACGGTCCATGTGGCCACAAAGAGTTGGTCGTGACTGAGAACACACAGCAACAGATGAGAACGATGAGGGCTGAGACATGGAACGGGGAAGCTGAATGGTGAGTGAGGGTGTCGTGGGCCCTGGTGGTTCCTGAGATGGGCAGAGGAGAGCTGGCCTCTGTCACACAAGTGGCCACTGACGAGATCAAGATGAGGCCCTGCCTGCAGGGCAGGACTCAAAAGGACTAGTGGAGAGCCTGGCCAGGGAAAGAACCCTCAAAAGGATACCACAACAGTCACTATTTGATCATCCTTTCAGTGGATATTTCCTGAATGCCTTCTCTGCACCAAGCGCTGCCCATATGTCATTTTTAATATCCAGAGTTCACAACACCACACTTGGCCTGTGTTGGCTGGAGACCTGGGGTGGCAGGAGTCAGGGGGGTGAGGGGTTTGGGGGAGTGGTTCCCACAGCCCAAGAGCTGCTCTACCATCCAGATGCGGTGAGGCTTTTGGGCCAGCAAACATGAGTGTCAGTCCTGTTAGGGGAAGCATACTGATTGAAACCACCCACCCTGGCCAGGCACCATAGTAACAATTTGCATGAGTTGTTTTATTATGTATATATATATATATATATATATTTATATATTTATTTATTTATTTATTTATTTATTTATTTATTTATTTATTTTAATTGGAGGTTAATTACTTTACAATATTGTATTGGTTTTGCCATACATCAACATGAATCCACCACAGGTATACACGTGTTCCCCATCGTGAACCCCCCTCCCTCCTCCCTCCCCGTACCATCCAAGATGGTAACAATAACCCTGTATGCAAGACAGCAAAAGAGACACAGATGTATAGAACAGTCTTTTGGACTCTGTGAGAGAGGGCGAGGGTGGGATGATTTGGGAGAATGGCATTGAAACATGTATAACATGAATTGTTTTATGACAGGAGATCCTGATAAGGAATACGGAACTAATAAGCCACCACCAACCGGAAGAGTTCAGGAAAGGTCGAAAGGAGACACCATGTGTCCATCCATTTCCCAGAATCCCTCTCGCTAGCATCCATCTTGGCTGAGCGATGCATGCGCCACCGGGAAAGACTTTGAATTAGAATGATTAGCCAAAGACCACCCAGAAACTAATCTCATCACCATAAAGTCCGAGACTATGAGCCATGCAGCAGAGCAGTTCTCCTGGGTTCCCTTACCCTACTGCTCTCCACCCAGGTGCCCTTTCCCAAAATCTCTTGCTTTGTCAGCACATGTGTCTCCTCGGATAATTCATTTCTGAGTGTTAGACAAGAGCCCAGTTTTGGGCCGTGGAAGGGGTCCCCCTTCCTGCAGCAGTCCTGCTTTGCCACTGACTGCCTGCAGGGCCTCTGAGGGTCAATCTCCCCAAGGGAGGAGCTCTTCACCTGTTTAATTTTTGGCTGCACAGCATGTGGGATCTTAGTTCTCAGACCAGATTGAATCTCAGATTGAATCTTTGCCACCTGCAGTGGAAGTGCAGGGTTTTAATCACCTGACCACGAGGGAAGTCCCTCTTCTCACATTTAACTTTGAAAGAATGAGACTTGAAGGGTAGAAGCACAGACGTGTTTCCCAGGGGTGGTCCCACAGGCTTCAGCATCTTTTGGGGTGTTTGGAGAGCACAGATTCCCAGCCCCGCTTCCAACTCCCTGGTGGAATTTCAGTGGTTTGGTCCTAGAAGCTGCCCTCCCCAGGAGCCTGCAGGTATTTCCTCTGCTCAGAAAGCCTTGAGAGCCAGTCCTCCTGCTGCCTCAGTTCCAGTTAAACACAGGCATCTGCCTGGCAGCTGCTGGCAGAAATAGTCAACACCCTGGGAACACAGTTTGTGAGTGCTCTGTCACCTACAGGGAGAAAAGTGCCTCTGTAGCTGGTGTGATGCCTGTCAGAAGGATGTGAGTGAGCCACCAAGAACTGCTGTGGGTCAGTGAGTGCAACCAAAGAGCAGGGAACAGCCTTTCCTTCTGAGAATTATATCCATCACCTGGTCAGAGGAACCGAAGATGACATCAGAGCTGCAATGGAATTATCTTAGTGCACATACACACTTAGCTGTGTCTGACTGTGTGACCCCATGGACTGCAGCCCACCAGGCTCTTCTGTCCACGTAATTTTCCAGGCAAGAATACTAGAATAGGTTGCCATTTTCTTCTCCAATTATCTTAGTATATATAATTTTAAAATTATATTTGTTATAAGTGTTTTAGATTCATCATTTCTTTTTTTTTTTTAGATTCACCATTTCTTAGAGTATGCTCAAGTCTTTTTTATCTTTGTCCTACCCAGAAAATCCCCAGTGAAGGCACAATGAGTGATATGAGCTTGAAATATCTTTAAAAATACTGGTGACATGGGGCTTCCCAGGTGGCACTAGTGTTAAAGAATCTGCCTGCCACTGCAGGAGATGTAAGAGATACAGGTTCCATTCCAGGGTGGGGAAGATCCCCTGGAAGAGGGCATGGCAACCCAGTGCAATATTCTTTCCTGGAGAATCCCACAAACAGAGGAGCCTGGCAGGCTACAGTCCGCAGTGTTACAAAGAGTCAGACAGGACTGAAGCAAAGGAGCATGCACATACATACTTGTATGTGTGTGTGGAGGGGGGTGGCTTGATTCCCCATAATCTTCACTAGATCCATCTCCCAGCTACCCTAAATGTATATGTAATATAAGTCAAAGTTAATATGCTTCCCTTGTGGTTCTGCAATAAAGAATCCACCATACAGGAGCCATGAGTTCAGTCCCTGGGTCAGGAAGATCTCTGGAGAAGGGAATGGCTACCCACTCCAATATTCTTGACTGGAGAATTCCATGCACAGAGGAGCCTTGTGGGCTATAGTCCATGGGGTCGAAAAGAGTCAGACATAACTGAGTGACTAACGCTTTTCATTTTCACAGTTAGTAGGAGCTTTTCCAGTGGCCCACTGGTACAGAATTCACCTGCCAATGCAAGAGCAGCAAGAAATGCAGGTTTGACCCCTGGGTCAGGAAGATCTCCTAGAGAAAGAAATGCAACCCACTCTAGTATTCTTTCCTGGGAAATCCCATGGACAGAGGAGCCTGATGAGCTACAGTCCATGGGGTTATTAAAGAGTTGGAAATGACTTTTTGGCTAAACAACAACAGCAATATGCTGTTAAATACCAATTTAAAGGCAGTTTTAGGACAAAAGTTTAACCCATGCACACACCAACTATATGGCTACCCTAACACCTCTTCTATAGATATTCAGGAGCTGCTCAGACTCCTGACAGACTCCTTGAACACAATGAAACAGCAGTGGCTGTGGGTTCCAGAGTGGTGAGTGGTAGCTCAGAGCAGTGTCTGTCAGCCTCTGAATCAGCCTGCTTCCAGCCTCTCAGAGCACAGAGGTTCCCTGGAACCCCCACAGCACAGCTGTCATGTGTCTCCTTGCTGTCCTGTGTCTTCTTGTCTATTTCCTTCTTCCCATTTCTCAGGAACAGCTGACAGGCTGAGTTTAAGCTAACACTTGAGAACTCCTTGTTGATTGATGATCGGCTCTGTTGCTGTGGGAATCGCCAGGTTCTAGTGCAGCTGTGGGCCTCCTACCCCACTTGATGCGTGAAGAAATGCTGACACTCCGGGCTTTCTTCTCCATGAGCCACCCAACCTGGGTCAGGAGGAGCAGTCACACACCCAAGATCCAAGAGAAAAATGGGATGGTGGTGATCATTGGTGGAAGGAAGCAATGAGGAAGGGCTGAGCAGCCCTGAGATGTGGACAATTCTGTCTGAAGCAGCAGGTGCAGTGATTATGGGCATCAGGATTCCAGGTTAAAGTTAGACCCAAGTTCCAGTTGCAGTTCCTCCACTTAGCAAAGGCTTAAGTTCAGGGAAAGTTTTCCATTTCTTCACTTGTGATATGCCAATATCTTTGGTTTGCTTTGAAAAATGAATGAAATGCAGAAATATGCTGACAGTCCAATGGTGAGGACTCAGCACTTTGATTCCCAGGCCCCAGTTCCATCTTTGATCAGGGCAATAAGATCCCACATGTGGTACTGTACAGCCAAAAGAAAAAAGAAGAAGAAGTAAACAATGACAATGACAGGTGTCTTGGACCCACAGGGGCCTCATCCAGGACTAGAGGGGCTCGAGTCATTCCATTTTTTGAGGTACGTGGATATAAAATGGATAGTGAAACAATATTACATAAATTGGGGAAGAATTATAACATATACACAGTGATTTTCACATTTAATATAAAAATACTATATAAGATAACTATAGGAATTCTGGAAAATATTAAATCAAGGAGTCTGAGGACTCTGTGTCCAGAAACTAGGCACAAGCATGCATGATGAATAATCTTTTCTCAGGGATTCTAGGTGATTATATTTATATATCATTTTTGTACATAACAATAGTTTAAATGTACAGTCCTTTGTGAATGAGCTACCTAGGTGACCCTTCCAGCCCCAGTAAACCTCACTGGGCACAGAGGAATTGTTTCAGTTAACAGTAATGACTTTAGCATCACCATCATGTCCCCAACAAAGCTAAAACCACCACACTTACTGCAGATGGAGCCCTGCAGTGCACTTTGTTTTGTCGAGGCAGAACATGATGTTTTTTAAGAAATCAAATTTGGGGAATTTCCAGGCTGTCTGGTGATTACAATCCATGCTTCCACTGCAGATTCCATCCTTGGGAGGGGAACTGAGATCCCAAGGGCCACATGGTGCAGCCAAGAAAGAAAACTGATTCTTTAAAAAAAAAAAAAAAAAAAAAAGAGTATGTCCAAGTCGATAGCCAAACACAGAACTGTTTTTTATCCCTGTGGATAGCTACATGTTCAGTTTTTCCCTTGCATTGTATTGAAGCTACAATGTTTGTCTTGAAGCTCATTGCAGATCCCAGCAGATTTAATTCAGATGCACTGCTTTGCTTCAGGAAGAGACATGGATTGCAGCTGGACACCCCATGTGCACAGTTAACCAAGCCAACTGAACACTGAAATACTAAAATCAAATCCAAAAAGTTTGCTGTGCTTCACCTAGGGTTTTAGGAAGCTCTGAAGCCCTAATTGCCCATAGAAATCACTGTTTGTGACCCAAATGTGACCCACCAAAGGGATGTGATGAAGATAAAATTCAGGCTGTTCTGAACCAGAGCTGGAGGAGACTGGGTGCCATAAAAGCTCTCAACCTTTAGGATGTATGCAACCATAAACTGAATATAATATCCAGAAACAGTTTTTTTCCCAGGAGTTAGGAATGATTTGCAGGGGAAAGAACTGAAGTTGTTTGACAAGTGAAGACATTTTCAATCTCTTTTGTTCTCAGAATCACTGAGTTGCCCTAGATCAGGTCCCAGTCTCCTTCTTGTCAAGAGAAGGGCAGGAAGAACAAGGAACTCTGTTCAGAGTTATGTGGTAGTCTGGATGGGAGGGGAGTTGAGGGGAGAAAAGATATATATGTATGACTGAGTCCTTTTGCAGTCCACCTGAAACTAACACAACAGTGTTAATCGGCTATGTGTGTATGTGCTCAGTCATGTCCAACACTGTGTGACCCCATGGACTGTAGCCCATCAGGATCCTCTGTCCATGAGATTTTCCAGGCAAGAATAGTGGAATGGGTGGTCATGCGCTTGAGAGGGTAACATGCAGGAAGGCCAGGGGTCTCCAAACGGAGGAAATAGGCTGCAAGTGTCAGACATTTTTATCCCTTAAGCGGCAGGAGGAAACAAACTAGCGATATTTTTTTCCTTCTCTATACAAATTTAAAAGGAGGTTTCTCTTAAAATACTGTGTTCCCATAATGACACTTGGTTTCACCTGAAGTTAACTATTCTCAAACCTTGAGATAACCAATGCATTTTTCTTATGGAAATATTTGTCTTAAGCTACGCTAATGTACTATGCATTTACCCCAAACTCTTGTCTTCAAGTTGATTCCTCCTAATGGCTCAGAACCTACCTGACAAACCAGTATGTTATACTCAGACGTTGTTCCCCTAATCTATGTAAATGAAACCATTTGTATGGTAATCTGTCCTTCTACAAGATTCAAGTTAATCATGTTATGGCCCAGAATGAACCATTTGGTGCCAAGATTATCCCAAAATGCATCTTATGGGTGAGGGCCTGGTGCCATTCTGAGTTTTAAGACATTCCTTTCTTTCATTAACAGACTGCTAGTGACTATATAACATCCAGCTGAAGACTAGCAGGGGGGTACTCTTTCTGCCCCCTTCTGATGCCTATGTCAGAAGCTTTCTCTATCTCCTTGATACTTTAATAAAACTTTATTACACAAAGCTCTGAATGATCAAGCCTCGTCTCTGGCCCCTGATTGAATTCTTCTCCTCTGGAGGCCAAGAATCCTGGCTGTCTTTTCATCCGGCAAGAACTTTTCACCCTCCTCCAGGGAATCTTCCTGACCCAGGGATCAAACCTGCGTCTCTTGCATCTGCTGCATTGGCACGAGGATTCTTTGCCAATACTCCAATATAAAATAAAAAGTTTTAAAAAGAGAGAGAGAGAAGGGCAGGTGGAGACCAGTGGTGGAGGGGGATATCATGTGTACCTGGGTACAGTCTGTGTCCAAGTGTACTCATACTTTGAAGGTTGAGGGAAAGTTGAGGATCCAGATGAGACCAGTGGAGGATGATCAGGTGGACCCATGCTGTCAGGTGGTGGTCAGAAGTAATCATCTGAAACACTATGACATGAGTAACTTCTTGCTTAGGAAATTTTCCAGTGCTGTCATCTTTTTTGCAATTCAGAAAACATGTAGTTGCCTCTCAAAATGTCCTGCTATAGCTCAGTGCAATCTTCCACTTGCATATTAAAGAGCAGAGGTCCAGAAGGGTTATTAATTCTCATGGTCTAAAAACCAATGAGCTTGGAGCCTTTAATAGCACTGAGTTTACCACATTCTAAATCCTCTAGACAGTTTTGTTTTCTGGGTTTCTTTTTGTTTTGTTTTGTGAGACATTTATTTTTATTATTTGTACTACTTAAATTTCGTACTGTCTGCTTGCATTACTTAAAAAACACACAGAAAACATGTTATAAAAGCACCTTAAATCTTCTTAATGATATTGAATTTGACATTGTGAAATGACATATCTATGCACCTATTACATCCATTACATATGAAATTACATCCACCTATGCACCATGGGGTTGCTAAGAGTCAGACATTTACTGAGCGACTTCACTTTCACTTTTAACTTTCATGCATTGGAGAAAGAAATGGCAACCCGCTCCAGTGTTCTTGCCTGGAGAATCCCAGGGAGGGGGAGCCTGGTGGGCTGCCATCTCTGGGGTCGCACAGAGTCGGACACGACTGAAGAGACTTAGCAGCAACAGCAGCAGCGTGCACCATTCACTCATCAGCAAATTTATATTGCTACTAAATGCCTTCCATTTTGGAAAAGGCAATGGCACCCCACTCCAGTACTCTTGCCTGGAAAATCCCATGGACGGAGGAGCCTGGTAGGCTGCAGTCCATGGGGTCACTAAGAGTCGGACACAACTGAGCGACTTCACTTTCACTTTTCACTTTCCGGCATTGGAAAAGGAAATGGCAACCCACTCCAGTGTTCTTGCCTAGAGAATCCCAGGGTAGCCTGGTGGGCTTCCATCTATGGGGTCGCACAGAGTCGGACACGACTGAAGCAACTTAGTAGCAGCAGCAGCAGCCTTCCTTTTTGAAACGTCACAACCCTGTCTCCCACTCCCCAAATTGTGACACCCTCATCTTCCATTCTTCTTGTAACTTCTCCTTTTCTGTCTAGGAAATATCTTTAAGACAAGCATTGTGGTATAATTTATACAATATCCATGATCTGTGTAGTGAGCTACCTGTTTTTACTTATATTTTTACTTGCTTTGATTGATGTGATAACTGAGTGTAGTAGAGATAGAGCCAAAGACATGAATTTGAAGGTTAGCTTGTGCTGCATGGTCAATGCAATCAATAGATTGATCCTCATTATGTGTTACTGCTCCTTCAACCACCTCTTCCATCCCAGCCTTTCTCTCCCATTCCCCAGTGGGCATCAGTTGACCTGATTATCTGTGTATCCTCTTTAGTCTCTTGTCCACCTGGAGAGAAAATAATGAGAGAATGAACAATTGAACCAGCGGTTGTCAAAGTATAATCTCTGGACCAGCAACAGCAGAAGCATCATCTGAGAGTTTACTAGAATTGCAAATCCTTAGTCCCTTCCCCTTAGCCACTGGTTTGAAAACTCTGGGAGTGAAGAGGAAAAGTTAAAATTTTACATTACCTCCTGCTCATTGTGCCTCTGTAACTCAGCTTGCTCCTTGCAAAGTCTGGATCACATAGGACATGTAGTCTCAGAAAGTGGGGACTTGAAATACTAGGAACTGGAGTTTATCTCACTCATCCTTGTCCTGCTCTTTGCAATTGCCCAGCCCCTGCAAACCTGCTTAATCATGCCTGTCCATGTAAAGGTCAGGCATCCCCCTCCCCATCTTGACTGCTGTTGTGCAGGTGCAAAACCCCTTATTTTAAAACCAGCCTAGTAACAGCCAGTGTTGCCCCCTATAGTCTGTCTATAAAAACTCTGTAACCCCTTTGTTCAGAGCTCAGAGCTTAGAGTGTTAACTCCTCTGGGCCCACCGGAATAATAAACCTGAGTTCTCCAACTCTCCAAGTGTGGTGCTTGGTTTCTTGATTACTGGTTTCTGCAGCAGGAATAGGGCCAACTATCTAAACCAACTATTTTTACCATTATCCAGGTGATCCTGAAGCTTGAGAACAAATGATTCAAATCATTGCTTAGGATGGAAGGCATCACTTTGGGCACTAAATTAAGCATCTATATAAAATATCTGTTTAGCCCAATCTAAGCTGATAAGGATTAGTTCAGTTCAGTTCAGTCACTCAGTAGTGTCTGACCCTTTGCGACTCCATGAACCGCAGCATGCCAGGCCTCCCTGTCCATCACCAACTCCCGGAGTTTACCTAGACTCATGTCCATTAAGTTGGTAATGTCATCCAACCATCTCATCCTCTGTCGTCCACTTCTCCTCCTGCCTTCAATCTTTCCCAACATCAGAGTCTTTTCAAATGAGTCAGCTTTTCGCATCAGGTAGGCAAAATATTGGAGTTTCAGCTTCAACATCAGTCCTTCCAATGAACACCCATGACTGATTTCCTTTAGGATAGGCTGGTTGGATCTCCTTGAAGTCCAAGGGACTCTCAAGAGTGTTCTCCAACACCACAGTTCAAAAGCATCAATTCTTCTGCACTTAGCTTTCTTTATAGTCCAATTCTCACATCCATACATGACTACTGGAGAAACCATAGCTTTGACTAGACAGATAAGGATTAGGGACTGTTAATTTCCTTGGGAGCTCTCAGGCCAGGTGACTACTGCTTTCATCCTGCCTTCTTGATTTTCAGAGGCTCATTGAAGAGGAAAGTGCTTCAGAGAAGAGAGTATCAGTCTCTTGTCCACATTCTCCTCCCATTTTCCAGGGTCCTTGGGGATATCAGCAATCCTTTGCCCTCTGGATCTGCCCTCTCAGGTGTCCCCCTCACCCTCCGGGAAATAAAAATCAGTCTCTTTCCACAAAAGGTTGAGGCTGTTCTTCACACTATTTCTTGTAAAAATCTGCTTCAAGACATTTCATTATCATTTCATGATAACTGAGCAGGGTCGGCAGGGGGCCTGGGGGGAGGGGAGTGAGGCAATTTTGTTCGTAGAGATAAAGCAACTGAAAGCTTAATATACACCATTCTATGTCTTTGTGGGGGCGGTGTGGGGGGGTGTCCACCACATTCTGGAAGGAAACCTCAAATCTCAAGCAAGGTCAGCCCCTTACATAGCCTGGTTTGTCTTTCTCCTCCACATGAGTTTAGAAGCAATACTGGATCGGGGCAGGGCTCTGGGGTGAGTCTGACAGCCACCACCAGAGAGTCAAGAGCGAAGGCAAGCCAGTAAGTGAGGCAGGTCTCACTCCTGCAGCAACAAATCCTGTTCTCAAATTTGTGCCAACAGCACAGAGACCACAGGAGTTGTTTATCTCTCTCCTTTTTCCCCTCTAAATACAAAAATAACCACAATTTTTAAATGCCAAAAGAGAAACAAATTCATCCTTCAACAACTAACCTAGTGGTTATTATAGGTTTTTGCGTGAGCTTTTCAGTCTTGGGTCATTTGCATTCTGTGCTAATGAATGCCTTGGGTTGTTGTACGTGGTTCTTTTCTCTTAGTCTTCTTGTTCATGCATTTTCCCCAGGTTGTTTCCAGGCAAACCCAGCAATCCAGTCAGAAGTTTGTTCTAGAATTATAGAAGATCCAAGCTATATAAGACTTTGGCAATCATTTTCAAAGAAACTCTTCAGAGATGTTATGGGGAGGGAGGTGCGAGGGGGGTTCATGTTTGGGAACACATGTAAGAATTAAAGATTTTAAAATTAAAAAAAAATAAAAAAAGAAACTCTTGATGAGCTCTTCAGAGATGGGCTTCAGCCAATTTGTGTCACTTCAAAAATTACTTGCAGAACTCTACCATAAACGTGTATGTCTTTCTGGGGATAGTCATATCCCTGTACTCTATCAGATTCTCAAAGCAGTTTAGATCCCCAAAATATTATCCATTCTTCCTACAAGAGGCACTGCGCACAACCATTCAGGCAGTGCCTTGCACACTCTGGGTTGAGGAGGAGTCACATAGACAATAATATCCCTGGAGTTGTATAGTGTGCAACCTGCACAACTGTAGATGACCCTGCATTCTTTGCTATTCATTCTCTTCATTTGACAGTTGGCACATAGCTGAGAAGTAATTTTCCTTTCCTCTGCTTATCACTACCTGCATATATTTCTTTCAACACATTTAGATTATATTGAAAAGATTTTTAGGAGTTGCTGCTGCTGCTAAGTCACTTCAGTCATGTCCAACTCTGTGCGATCTTATGGACAGCAGTCCACCAGGCTCCTCTGTCCACGGGATTCTCTAGGCAAGAATACTGGAGTGGGTTGCCATTTCCTTCTCCTTTTAGGAGTTATTCTGTCTAATTCCAGGATTCAATATAAAGAAATCAGTTGTTTCATGTACAGAAGAGTATAAGCCCTATTACTAATAAAACAATACTTTATTTTGCTTGTGCCTGACTTTGATTTTTCAGCTAATCCAAAATCAGGTAGAGAAGGGTGCTATTTATTGTCTCATAAGCCCTAAATCAGGCTGTTGTTCCATGTCCAGTTCTAACTGTTGCTTCCTGACCCACATACAGATTTCTCAAGAGGAAGGTCAGGTGGTCTGGTATTCCCATCTCTTTCAGAATTTTACACAGTTTATTGTGATCCACACAGTCAAAGGGTTTGGCATAGTCAATAAAGCAGAAATAGATGTTTTTCTGGAACTCTCTTGCTTTTTCCATGATCCAGTGGATGTTGGCAACTTGATCTCCGGTTCCTCTGCCTTTTCTAAAATCAGCTTGAACATCAGGGAGTTCACGGTTCATGTATTGCTGAAGCCTGGCTTGGAGAATTTTGAGCATTACTTTACTAGCATGTGAGATGAGTGCAATTGTGCAGTAGTTTGAGCATTCTTTGGCATTGCCTTTCTTTGGGATTGGAATGAAAATTGACCTTTTCCAGTCCTGTGGCCACTGCTGAGTTTTCCAAATTTGCTGGCATATTGAGTGCAGCACTTTCACAGCATCATCTTTCAGGATTTGAAACAGCTCCACTGGAATTCCATCACCTCCACTAGCTTTGTTCATAGTGATGCTTTCTAAGGCCCACTTGACTTCACATTCCAGGATGTCTGGCTATAGATGAGTGATCACACCATCGTGACTATCTGGGTCGTGAAGATCTTTTTTGTACAGTTCTTCTGTGTATTCTTGCCACCAAGAGGAGAGTGAAAAAGTTGGCTTAAAGCTCAACATTCAGAAAACAAAGATCATGGCATCTGGTCCCATCACTTCATGGGAAATAGATGGGGAAACAGTGGAAACAGTGTCAGACTTTATTTTGGGGGCTCCAAAATCACTGCACATGGTAACTGCAGCCATGAAATTAAAAGATGCTTACTCCTTGGAAGAAAAGTTATGACCAACCTAGATAGCATACTGAAGAGCAGAGACATTACTTTGCCGGCTAAGGTCCATCTAGTCAAGGCTATGGTCTTTCCAGTGGTCATGTATGGATGTGAGAGTTGGACTGTGAAGAAGGCTGATTGCCAAAGAATTGATGCTTTTGAACTGTGGTGTTGGAGAAGAATTTTGAGAGTCCCTTGGACTTCTAGGAGATGCAACCAGTCCATTCTGAAGGAGATCAGCCCTGGGATTTCTTTGGAAGGAATGATGCTAAAGCTGAAACACCAGTACTTTGGCCACCTCATGCAAAGAGTTGACTCATTGGAAAAGACTCTGATGCTGGGAGGAATTGGGGGCAGGAGGAGAAGGGGACGACAGAGGATGAGATGGCTGGATGGCATCACTGACTCAATGGGCATGAGCCTGAGTGAACTCTGGGAGTTGGTGAGGGACAGGGAGGCCTGGCGTGCTGCGATTCATGGGGTCGCAAAGAGTCGGACATGACTGAGCTGCTGAACTAAACTGAACTGAAGCCCTAAACAGCTTTTCCCAGGGGGTTCAGTGATAAAGAATCTGACTGCCAATGTAGGAGATGAGTCAGGTAGATTCCTTGGATGAGGAAAAGGTAACTCACTCCAGTATTCTTGCCTGGATATTTCTGCAGACAGAGGAGCCTGGTGGGTTACAGTCCACGGGGTTACAAAAAGTTGGACAGAACTTAGTGACTGAGCACACACACACAAACCTTAAGTATGTCAAGGAAGAGTCAATCAACAATTTGTGAATATAAGAAATATTTAAAATAGCCACCCTATTAACAAAACATTGTAAAACAACTGTACTCCAATAATAATTTTAAAATTAGCTGCACAAAGCAGTGAGGACTAAGTACCCAACGAAAACTGAATCCCTTTTCTAATGCCAGCTGCTAGAAATGGTTCCCCTACGTGTATTTTTGTGCTTGGTTGTTTCCTTATTTAGAAACCATAGCTTCCTCTTTGATTAAATTTTACAAGGGTTTTTATTAATTTTAAAGATAAATAATTAATACTTATAGTTATCAAAACACTTGCAATTACATCATTTGAATCTCAACAGGAAGACTAGATGTCATCTACACTTTACACAAAAAGAAGAAAAATGACTCAGGGAGATGAAGTGACTTGTCCATATCAGTGGCAGAGCAGGGACTCAAACAGTGTGTGTCTGACTTGAAATTCATGACACCAAGGCTCCATGCCAGGTAGTGTGGTAAACAATACCAATGATCAGCAACAGCTCTAGGTACACAGGATGTGTTTTCTTGCCGCCTTGAAGCTGGACATGGCTGTCTATATCGGCCAGACATAGCCAATAAAAAGAGAGATTTGGTCATTTTTGGACAAAAGCATCTAATTCTTAGTAGCCAACACACCAGCTCTCCTTTTTCCCTTGTTACAACTTCCAGTATATGAAAGTGTATTTTGGTATGAAGTTACCCTAAGAGCAGAGCAACCTGGAATGATGAGTGAATGCATGTAAAACATCAGCTCTGTAAGCCTTCTGAAGACTTAGAGCAGGAATTTTACTTTTACTGTGGTTAAACAAGTAGATTTTGGTGGGTGGGGGTGGGGGGAGGGTTGTTACTGCAGCATAGCTTGGCCTATCCTGACTAAAGCTGGCAGAATCCATATAGGACTGGGGTTCTCTTTCTTTTTTAAAAAAAACATTTATTTATTTATTTGGCTGTGCCAGGTCTTAGTTGCAGGATGTGGGATATTTAGTCGTGGCATGTGGGATCTAGTTCCCCACACAGGGCTTGAACCTGATCCCCTTGCCTTGGGAGTACAGAGTCTTAGCCACTGCATCATCAGGAAGTCCCCTGGGCTTCTGTTTCTTAGAGCTCAAACTGAGGCTCACAGGTGTATATGCTCAATTGCACTTCCTCCCCTCAGTTCAGAAATTCCCTTGACTTTGTGTCACATGAGCCTTCAGTTAGCACATTTTAAACCATAGATATAGCAGGAGATGCAGTCAAGAGGAGAGTTGAGATTCCTGTATGGCTGAGGGCAGAGATGCCTGCAGGAGTGCTAAGTGCTCTGAGATGAGTCGCATATGAATTCCCCATAACTGGTTGGACTGGCTTAATGAAATGAAGTCAGGATCATTGTTTCAAGATCTGTGAGACCCTGGAGAAAGAAATGGCAACCCACTCCAGCATTCTTGCTTAAAAATCCCAAGGACAGAGGAGCCTGGTGGGCTACAGTCCATGGTGTTGCAAACAGTTGTACATGACTTAGTGACTAAACTACAACAGCAACATTGGTAATGCAAAAAGCATCCAAAAACTTTAAACAAATACTGATTCAATTCCAAACTGCAGCTTAAGCAAACAAGTGTGCGTGCATGCTCAGTTGTTTCAGTCTTGTACAACTCTTTGCAACCCTACAGATTGTAGCCTGCCAGGCTCCTCTGTCCATCCAGGCAAGAATCTGGAGTGGGTTGTCATGCCCTCCTTCAGGTGCTCTTTCCAACTCAGGGATTAAACCCATGTCTACTGTGTCTCCTGTTTAGCAGGTGGATTCTTTGCCACTTAGCCACTGGGGAAGCACAAACAAATAATCAAGTCAAAAGAAACTTCACTTACTCATGAAGCAATTCAAAAAATCAAACCAACAAAATACATGGAATCCTCAGTCAATGTATTACATGATATTAATGTAAAGTTTGCATAATTAAAATAGTACTAATTTTATTTGAATATGTACTAAAAGTGAAATAACATTAAAATGTTTAATTTTTAAAAGATCAGTGAGAAAAGAAAAGACTAAAATAGCAGAGATCAAAGTTAAATAAGAGAGGAGATGGGCTCAGCCTGGCTGGGAGTTGGTTCAGCACCACAAACAGAAACCATAGGCCTATTTTCCTACCCATTATTTTCCCTGGACAACTCAATCTTCTCTGGTTAGCCCTGCCCTTGAAGTGTCCTTGTAGGTCTTCAAACACCCAGTGCCTCCCAGGAAAGGTCTCCTTGTGCCCAAGGCCAAGGGACATATTTCTATTCACCTCGAACAATACTTCCAAATTCTTCTTCTCCATTTTATGTCATGCCTAAAACTCTTTACCTGGCATAAATGCTTTAGGCTGTTCCTGACTAGAGGTAACAAACTTGTGAGTTTCAGCTGTCCAAGGCCCTGCAAGACAGGCTCAAGGGATAAACATCCCAACACACTTGTAATCTGCTTATGGAAAGCTCTGATCCAATGATGCCTTCCTTATCCTCTCCTTGTCAGGAGCTTGGCTAGGACTTCTAGGTGACCCAGACCCAAGGTGGATATGGGCATTTCATCACTTGATTCTAGCTGCTTTGGTTGTTCTTCCCAAATATTATGATGCTGGTAGCAAATCCAGGGGTCCAGAAGACCAAGGCAAAGCCCTGGAATCTGCCCACTGCCTCATATACTCTTTTATTCCCTTGGCAAATATGGAGCACCTACCTGATGCTAAAGCTGAAGCTCCAATACTTTGAATACCTGAAGCGAAGATCTGACTCATTGGAAAAGGCCCTGATGTTAGGAAAGATTGAAGGTAAAAGGAGAAGAGGGTGGCAGAGGAGGAAATGGTTGGATGACATCACTGACTCAATAGACATGAATTTGAGCAAACTCTGGGAGACAGTGAAGGACAGGGAAGCCTGCCTGGTGTGTGCTGCAGTCCATGGGGTCACATAGAGTCAGACACAACTTAGCGACTGAACACCACCACCATGTGCCAGGCTTATATTAGCCTCCAGCAATACAGTGGGGAACAAGATGGATATGGTCCCTGTATTCCCAGGGCTGACAGGTTATCAGGGAAGTCAAGCAACCAACCTAAAATTATAAGTCTGTTTAGCATTATGACAGGAGATATACAAGAATGCTATGAGATTGCCCAGTTTGGGAAAACTAACTTATTTGGAGAGGCAATGAGTGGGTGAGTTCAGGGAGGATTTTGAGAATTAATTCCCTGTTGAATTTTCTCCTAATATGTATCTAACTATATGTATCTTGTGGGGAATTATGGGGTGGTGTGCAATATAGATGTTCCATGATTTTAAATCCCATAAACATTTTCTCTGCTGGATGTGTTCCCTTACGTTTCCTCTCACAGCCTTCACAGTAACCCCGAGAGACAGGGTTTTGTATGGTCTCAGCTTCCTTGAAGCTCAGAGATGTCCCACAGCTTGTGTGCAAGGGACTTATATGCCAGACTCTCCCGTGCCACACCAAGCCTATGGGAGCCGCACTTACCCTTTTTCCTGCCACTGGGACAACACCCTTCTCCAAATTCTGAGAGCTCAGGTCCTCCTGCCCTGAAGCCTCCTGTGTAGAATCAGTGTCTGAAACAGCTGCAATTTCCTCAAGAAATCTACTTGATTCAAAAGAGTGCTGACTGCACATTTGGGTAGCAATGGGACTGCCTTCACGGCCCCTTTTTGCCAGCAAGTGGCAAATGCCCTCCACCATGTCATCGAGAACTTCTTTTCTTCCAGGCGGAAGTGACCCGAGGAACAGAACCGTGAACCTCCATCCCTCAGATACCCCTTCCAGAGGCACAGACACTGCCCAAGGCAGAGTGAAATCCCCAGAGACCTGCCCCTGCGCTGTTGGACTGTGGAGATTTGGCTCTTCCTTATTGTGAAGGTGGCTCAGGCGGTAAAGAATATGCCTGCAACACAGGAGGCCCTGTGTTCCATCCCTGGGTCAGGAAGTTCCCCTGGAGAAGGGAATGAAAAACCACTCCAGTATTCTTGCCTGGGAAATCCCATGGATGGAGGAGCCTGATGGGCTACATTCCATGTGGTTGCAAAGCCTAGTGGGCTCAGTCCACAACTGAGTGATTAACACTTTACTTTTACTGTGAAACTGGAGAATGAAGGGATTTTTCTTCAGACTTGATGACTCTGGCTATATTCTTGCCAGGGTTGCTCATCTTTCTCTATGATTAAAACCAGGAGTACCTATTTTTCTATTGGTTGTTGTGAGCCAATAGTTCTCAAAATGGTGTCATTGGGACCCAGAGGAGCCCCCTTAG
Source organism: Capricornis sumatraensis (assembly GCF_032405125.1). Lineage (NCBI taxonomy): Eukaryota > Metazoa > Chordata > Mammalia > Artiodactyla > Bovidae > Capricornis > Capricornis sumatraensis. The sequence goes on from NC_091084.1 coordinate 3,332,429, forward strand.
GCGCTCTCAGCTGACTTTATCGCATAGTAAATGTAGAAAGGCCTGTGCTTCCCTTGAAGGCAGAATTTCAATGTCTACCTTCTCTTCTCACTTCCTGTAAATGCTGCTTTCAGGTCTTTGTTCTCACTGCTTCCTCCGTCAGTGATGCTGTCTCCCTTGCTGACTGCCTGGCCAACATCAGCACTTTTTCCAAATCTCAGCTTTCCCTCTTTGTGAGGCCCTTCCTCATCACACTCCCCTGCAAGGTGGGATTTATTTTCTCACTTCAGGTCTCCACTGTGCACCATTCACACATCTATTGCAACATCTCTGATGCTCTGTCATATCTCAACCTTCAGAGGTGCAGGATGGACACAGCAAACACTTGCTCAATGAGCTCAGTCATTTGATGCTCTGAAAAGAGCCCTGCAGGGGAACCAAAAGGCCTAGGCTTTGGTAAGTGTGTGACCTTGGCTAAATCACTGAACAGCTCTGAGCCTCAATTTCCTCTCCCCATAGAGAACAGGTTTGTGGACACAATAGGGGAAGGAGGAATTGAAAGAGTAACACTGAAACATATACATTATCATATGTGAAATAGATAGCCAATAGGAGTTTGCTGTATGACACATAGTGTTGAAACTTGGTGCTCTGTGACAACTTTGAGGGGACGGGTAGAATGGGAGGTGGAAGGGAGGTTCAAAACAGAGGGGACATGTATATATCTAGGCTGATTCATGTTGATGTATGGCATAAACTAATACAACATTGTAAAGCGATTATCTTCCAATTTAAAAGAAACACAAAAACAACAAAAGAAAACAAGAAGCACAGGATAATGTAAAAGTAAATAAATAAAATGTGCAAGTTGAAACTGGTAAGTGCCTAGGTAACTTCTTGCTTTAAATGACTAATTCAAGGGACAAATAGAACATTGCGAGTGTCTTTTAAAGTTTCAACTTGGCTAGCCCATAATCCCTACTTATTCCAAAACTAATCTAGGTTTTGTTGCAAACATATTTTGTAGATGTAACTAATGTCCCATAGTCAGTTTATTTTCCTAAATAATGTGGGTTGGCCTGCATCAATCAGTTGAAAGGACTTAAGTATAGCCAAGGTTTCCCTAAAGGAAGAGAAATTTTGCCTGTGGACTCCAGCATCAATTCATGCTTAGAATTTTAGCGTGCCTGTCCCGACAGCCTTGTAGAGTTTTGATTTGCCTGGGCAGTCTTCACAATTGTATAAGTCAATTCCTTGCAATAACTCTCTTATGCTATATCTCCTACTGGTTCTGTTGCTCTGGCTGAACTCTGGCATAAGCATAGAAATCCCAGTTAAAAGCCCAGCCCTGTGACTCATTATCTGTGTGATCTTAGAAAAACTAGCAAACAGCTCTGAAGCTCTGGTCTCAGATCTGTAAGATGAAAGTAATAACTGCTTCATAATTATTACTCAAAATTATTCTTAGGTTATTATTTGCTTTGGAACACTACTATTTTTGGTGTTTTCTATTTACCAGCTTCTACACTAAGTACTTTACACATATTGAAAGAAAGCAAAACGTTAGTCACTCAGTTGTGCCCAACCCTTTGCAACTCCACGGACTGTAGCCTGCCAGCCTCCTCTGTCCATGGGATTCTCCAGACAAGAATACTGGAGTGGGTTGCCATGCTCTCCTCCAGGGGATCTTCCCAACCCAGGGATCAAACCCAGGTCTCCCCCATTGCAGGCAGATTTTTTACTGTTTGAGCTACCCAGGAAGCCCAAACTAAGTACTTTAAATGTATTACCCCCCATTTAATCCTCTATAAGCCCTTAAATTATTATTTAAAATATATATTCATTTACTTTTGGCTGTGCTGGCTCTTTGTTGCTGTGCACAGGTTTTCTCTACCTGTGGTGACCGGGAGCTGAAGTGTTCAGGCTTCTTATTCGGTGGCTTCCCTTGTTGCAGAGCACAGGCTCTAGGCGTGCAAGCTTAGTGGTTGGGGTATATGGTCTCAGTTGCCCAGTGACATGTGGACTCTTCCTGGACCACAATGATAGACGGATTCTTAGCCATTAGACTAACAGAGACGTCCCAGAGTCCCAGATCCTTGTATTACTAAATGAGATAATGCATGTACATAATCATAAACAAAGTCATACCTAGCACACTGAAGATCCTTAAAGAGTTAATTCTGACTTTTCTTTTGTCTCTGTAATATTTCTAAATGAAAAGTTATCTGAAGGCAAAGTGATTCTCTGCATCCTTTCTAATGAGGCTTTATAGCCATGAGGAAAGAACTGAGGGTAAGAGGTAGAGATCTGAATGAGGCAATCGGGTAAAAAATTTACTCTGCCATTTTGTAGGATTTTTCCCCCTATCCCACTGGTCTGTACCATTGAAGAGTTTCAGGAAAAAAAAAAAAAAAAAAAAAACAGTTTAGACAGTTTGTGATAGAAGACACTTCAAGGCACCAGGTCACAGGATAGAAGACAATATACTTTATCTATGGTAATCTCCAGGTTGATTTGCAGATACAACCCTCTGAACATCAACTTACCTTGGAATTCTAGTACCTTCTGTATAAGGATTTATGGAGATAGTCCACATGAAACAGAGAGGAGCAGGAGCTAATCCTCACTCAATGGAAAAAGTGATTTGACTGGAAATGTTATAAAGCCAAATTAGAAAATAGTGGGCCCTTAAATTGTCACTCTTTAAGTCAGATTAAAATCATTGTAGATGAAACACTAACTTAATTTGCAGGACTGGATTAGGAATTGTGAGGGAATATGGAAGTAAAAGTCCCTCGTTGCCAGTAGGGGGTTTACTGAATTCTAGGAACTCAATGCCATTCAAAACGACTTTTTATCCTGTCCAACCATTGAACTAATATGGGCCTATCTACCACTTCATCTTTACGTTCAAGCATAGAGAAAGAGGAGAAAACAAAGTCAATAGTAAATGGAAAGTTTGTGGGTGAGGGTTGTTGTTGTTCAGTCACTAAGTTGTATCTGACTCTTTGTGACTCCCTAGACTGTAGCAAACCAGACTCTTCTGTCTTCCACTGTCTCCCAGAATTTGTTCAGATTCCTGTCCATTAAATCTGTGATACTATCTAAACATCTCATACTCTGCTGCTTTCTTCTCCTTTTGCCTTCAGTCTTTCCCAGAACACATGGCTTGGGAAGGTAAGCACCTGGGAGAAGAGGCAGACTGTTACGTAGGTGCTTGGGAAGAAATATATGAGCATAAGAGGAAAAGATGAGGCAAACCCTCAGGATGCAGGTTTCCATGCTAATCCCCAGTTTCCACCCTAATCCCCAGTTTCCACGTGGTCTAGCACTTTCCCCAGGTCCACCAGCCCTACTGATGTCCACCCCCTCTTAAGACCTCTGTTGGGACCCAGAGGTCTTTTCAAGCTCGTCTTGACTGATGTGTTTTACACTGATATTTTAAAGTTGTTTATTATAGAAAATTCCAAAAACCTCAAACAGACACAGAAATAGAATAGTAAGATGTACCCACGGGCTTCTCTAGTGAAAGTGAAGTCGCTCAGTCGTGTCTGACTCTTTTCAACCCAATGGACTGTAGCCTGCCAGGTGCCTCTGTCCACGTGATTTTCCAGGCAAGAATACAGGAGTGGGCTGCCATTTCCTTCTTCAGGGGATCTTCCCAACCCAGGGATCGAACCTGGGTCTCCCGCATTGTAAGCAGATGCTTTTACCGTCTGAGCCACCAAGGAAGTCAGCTCAGCAGTAAAGAGCCTCCCTGCAATGCAAAAGATACAAGATTTGCAAGTTCGATCCCTGGGTTGTGAAGGCCCCCTGGAGGAGGAAATGGTATCCCACTCCAGTATTCTTGCCTGGAAAACTCCATGGACAGAGGAGCGTAGTGGGCTATAGTCCATAGGGTCGCGAAGAATCAGACATGACTGGACTACTGAGCATGCAAGCATAATGGACACACGTATCCATTCCTTAGCTTCAGCAATTTTCAATTCACTTATACTCCCAGATACTTCTTTTGCTCCACGGATTATCTTGAAGAAATTACAGACAACACAAAAGTTTATTCATTAATATTTCAGTGTGTTTCTCTAAAAGATAAGGACTCTTTAAAAAAAATGACATTTATCAAGACTAAATATTAATAATAATTCCTAATAAGTATTGTCAACACTCTTTTTGTTAATATAGTTTGTTTGAATCAGGTTCCAACTATGATACATTCATTACTATTTATTTTCATATCTCACAATTCTCTTTGTGAGATCCTTCATTTTTTCTTCCCCCTTGCAATTATTTGTTGAAGACAACAAGATATTTGCCCTCTAGAGTTTCCCACAGTTTGATTTTGCTGCTTGCATGCTTATGGTGTCACTTAATATGTTTCCTTGTCCCCTGTATTTACTATAAACTGGTAGTTAGTGCTAAAGACTTAATCACATTCATACCTGACTATTTTGGCAAGACACCCTTATAGGTGGTGTGGGATACTTCCTTCAGGAGTCGCATCAAGTCTGGCTGTTTCTCTTTTTGTGATGTCAACAGTTGTTGCTGATCATTGCCTAGATCCATTAATTAATGGCTGCAAACAGTGATTCTCTAGTTTTCTGATTCTCTCTTCTTGTTCTCTAGATTCTCTCTCTTTCCTTCTTTATTGATACATAAGCTTCCCCTCATTGACTATTTGTTACCCAGAGGAAAGACAGGAAAAAAAAAAATCTTGTTTTATCTGCCAGTTTTCAAATCAACTTATTAAGTTGATTTTTGATCATTGCTCAAAGACAATCAAATGTTGTTTTTGTTGGTATACATATGTAAAATAAAATATAATATAATATCACATATAATATACATTATATATACTAAAATCATGGACCTAAATCTATTTGATATGTTTCAATCCATTGTACTTATTATCCTTATCTTTGCTCAGGTTCTCTGATCATTAGTCAATGGGAACCTCTCCAAATTATTTCTTGATTTTTTTTTAAAAGAGAATAGTGGTTTTCAATAAATGCCCTTATTCTAGTATGATATGATGTTCTAAACTCCATTTGTTCATTTTTCTGCTCAGATTTGGAAATTGCCATTTTTACAAGGAGCCTTGGTTCCCAGTACAGAGAAATAGTATTTAGAGACTGCTATCTGAACAGTAGAGTGTGCAGTTTCTACTGATGGACATTTGGTCTTCTGCTGGGAGCCAGCGTGAGGAATTCCACCCGTGAAAAGGTCATGCGGCAAGAGCTCTGATGGCAAGGCTAATCAGACCTCAGGTTTTCCCCCTGGAATTTCCTGAGCATCCACCCGCCAAAAAATAAGAATCTGCTCTGCTTTTCCACTTTTCTAATATTCTCTGGAAAAAGTAAACTCAGGGCTTTAGTCTTCTGCATTTGAAAGGGATGTTTCAGTTAACCCCCTCTGATTGCTCTCTAGCTTGCCTAACAGGTTCCCCGGACCTCTTACAGCTTGTGAATTGCTTACAGCCCCCCAACCGCAAGAGGCACAAAGCTTGAAAGCATCTTAAAGATACAGAGCCTTTTCTAAAGAGTTAAAAATTATATTGGTAGAGGGTTTTCACTGTTGACTCAATGACTGCTGCCAGGCCTCCATATTCTTTATATTTTAGGCACCTGGAAGGATGTTACTCAATGTAAGCAGGATGTAGAAAAAGATATATAGTAGTTTTGATGTTAGCAACACTAGACTTTTGAGTTAATTGCTTCTCTTTTACTGTAAATCACTGTACTCCCTCTACTTGTTATAAGTTGCTGTATCTTTGCTGTGTAAGAATGTAACTTTATTTAGTGCTTTCTGAGAGTGGCACCAGACCTTGGGAAGATCAACACAAATAAGTCTTCTGGTTGACAAATCCTTATCAGAAAAAAGGCTGTAAAATGTTAATTGGCCCTTTTGGCTGGAAGATGATGTAAATTACCTAAGACTTGTGTATACAATTAGGTATGTAGAGAGAAAAGCCTGATTTTGATAAGAGTCTGGACTGCTAATGCTGCATAACTTTGTGTTACCCATTGATCTCCATGTTTTATCAAAAGTATAAAAGGCCTTCTGAACAATAGAGGATGGAGCCAGTCGCTGGACTGGTTTCCCCTGTGTCTCTCTCATTTTCCTCTTTACTTTAACTTCAGGCTGAATTCCCATCTGGGGCACGGAGGCTCGCCAAGTCTACTTACTTGCCCTGGCTGTTAAGACCCGGGCAAAAGGGAGCCTAAGGCGAGGTGCCCTTAGATATTCAAGCGAGCACCGGTGGCCCAACGTAGATGGTGCAAATTCCTTGTCTGGGATTTTATTGGCCCTCCACGTAATCCAAGTTATTCAGCCCTCTTTCTCCACTTAATTTTCCTACTACACTATTTCTTCCTAATCTAATCTTATATTTCTTATATCAATCAATAAATAAGTTTTTCTCACTCCAGTGCCGTCCACACTTTGAATTCCCTGGATCCACGGGGGCTGGACCCCGACAGTCTTCTCTATTCTTTAAGTGCAGAACTGTTCCTCTGCTTTCACGTGTGGAACATAACATCAGTTCCTCCTTACAGCCATCAAAGCAATGTGGTCTTCCTATATTTCCTTTTCTGCCCTCATTCCTTCTACAGAATATTGTTAAGTATTTGATTTATAAGAAGCAAAATAGCACAGCTCTTAAAAATATATAATCTGTTGATGTCTGACAGAAAACAATAAAATTCTGTAAAGCAATTAATTATCCTTCAATTAAAAAATAAATTAATTTTTAAAAAAAAAATATATATATATATTTTTAAAGAGCACATTCCGGAGCCAAGCTTCCTAGTTTTATATAACAACTTTGCTACTTATTAGTTCTCTGGCCTTTCTGTTCCTTGATTTTCTAATGTCTAAAAGGGCAATGAAAATATACATACCTACCGGATGGCATTAGTTCTGAACAAATTAATTTACATAAATATATATACATTAAGCACTTCAATATAATATACATAAAGCACTTCCACAATGCCTGGCACATAGCAAGCATATATAAATGTTTTCCATATTGCTATTTTCACTGGGCATTGAGTGTATAACCATGTGTACTTTAGGATTCTTTTGGTAGTAAGCAACAGAAATTGAGCTCAAGCTTGCTTAACAAAAAAGTAGGACTCATTGGATTACAAGCTTGCAGGGCTACTGGGGAGATAACAGAATCAAAGGAGGAAATTTAAGAGTTAAGACTTTCCCCAGAAACGGGTAAGGGACTCAAGTTCCTCACTCTGCACTTCACTGCCTGTCTCTGATTCACCCTGTGTCTTGGCCTCTCTTTTTCCTGCAGATAGGTCCCCTTGGTATCAGGAAAGAGGGCTACTGAAGCCCCAAAGCAACATTCTTTCCATCGCAGAATCCAAGAAAAACGGCTTACCCTACTTCTAATTCAGAGAATTTTTTGACCCTGAACCATGTGCTTGCAAGTGAAAGTCACTCAGTCACGTCCGACTCTTTGCAACCTCGTGGACTATACAGGCCAGAACTGGTAGGCTTTCCCTTCTCCAGGGGATCTTCCCAACCCAGGGATCAAACACAGGTCTTCCTCATTGAGGGACTGAACCCAGGTCTCTCCCTCATTGCAGGCAGATCCTTTACCAGTTGAGCCACCAGGGAAGCCCAAGAATACTGGGGTCGGTAGCTGATCCCTTCTCCAGCGGATCTTTCCAACCCAAGAATCTAACCAGGGTCTCCTGCATTGCAGGTGGATTCTTTACCAACTGAGCTATTGTGGCTTTCAAGGAACACTGAATTATAGTTGACCCTGCCTAAATCACATGCCCATCCCACTGAATGGAGAAAATTATCATCAATGAAAGCCCACAAGGATCACATGGGGTGAGGAAGAGGTCCCTGAAGGAAAGGGAACCCCCTCACCAGGAGAAAGGAGAAAGGAAAGCAAGCTGGAGAGAGAAAACACCAGCAGCCAGAGCTGACTACAAATAAAATTTGCTTTCAAGGAACTCACATTCTAGTGAGAGAAAAAGAGGTACAGATAAGTGAGCCCCATGATTATAGAGTAGTTGCACCATGCCAGGCCCCACAGTGTTGGAGATACAGGAAGAAATAAGAGATGCCCTCATTCTTAACTGCTGGTTTTATAAAAGCATCTGGCCTACCCACTCTGATATCTGAAATGCAGCAGACAAGTTGAGGGCAGAGATTTCATGCCAGACTTCAAAGGAACAAAATACGAGCATTCACTTCCAATTTAGAAAGGAGCTTGCCTGAGTTTTTATTGTTTAATCATTTAATTACAGCATGGGGAAACTGGCTAAAGCGGTTGAATGAGTAATTGGTATGCCTGTGTCTGCTGGGGGAAGAGAATGCCTGTAATTCTGAAGGACCAAAAGATTTCTTTGGTCGTATCAGCTATTATTTACCAGCACAAAAGAAAGCAGAGATATAAAAGTATTTGTAAAATAGAAATGCCAAGTATTTATGCCTGTTGCATTTCTACTTCCACATTTTAATAATTATTAACAGTCCTGCATTGGTTTCCTAGCCATCAGAGCGAATGGCCAAAAATTGGATATCTGAAAACAAAAATGTACCCTCTCACAGTTTTTTTTTTTTTTAAGATTCTTTCTTTTTTTTTAATTTTTATTAATGTTTGTGGCTGTGCACGGGCTTTCTCCAGTTGCAGTGAGTAGGGGCTACTCTGTTGCAGTGCTCTAGCTTCTCACTGCAGTGGCTTCTCTTGTGGAGCACGGGTTCTACACTCATGGGTTCAGCAGTTGTGGTGCATGAGCTTTAGTTACTCCACGGTACATGGAATCTTCCCAGACCAGTAATCGAACCTGTGTCCCTTGCATTGGCAGGTGGGCTCCTATCCACCATATCACCAGTGAAGACCTCCTCTTATGGTTCTAAAGGTCAGTGTCCAAAGGCCATGCTCTCCCTGAAGGCTCACAGGAAGGGTCCTTTCCTTTCTCTTCCCAGCTTATGGTGGTTGCTGGCAATCCTTGGTGTTCCTGGGCTTCTGAGTGCATCCCTCCAATCTATGCCTCCATCCTCATATGGCCTTCTTCCCTGCATGTCTTTCTGTGTCTCTTCTCCTCTTCTCATAAGGACACCAGCCATAATGAATTAGGGCTTACTCTAAAGACTTCATCTGAACATGATTACATCTGTGAAGACCTTGTTTCCAAATAAGGTCACGTTCACAGGTATTGAGGGTTAGGACTTCAACATATCTTTTGGGGAGACACAATTCAACTCATAACAAGCCCCATCTCATTTTCAAAAGGGTTGAAGTGATTTACAACATGAATGAAAGCTTCCTAGGTGGCTCAGTCATAAAGAACCCACCTGCCAATGAGGGAGATGTGGGTTCAATCTCTGTGTCGGGAAGATCCCATGGAGAAGGAAATGGCAATGCACTCTGGTATTCTTGCCTGAGAAATCCTATGGACAGAGGAACCTGGTGAGCTACAGTCCATGGGGTCACAGAGAGTCAAACAGGACTGAGCACATGTGCGCACACGCACACACAGTGAATGAAACTGGCATGTCCCAAGCCTGTCACAAGCTTATTGTATGAAAGAGTCAAAGTCATACTGTCATTAATCTTTTAATTACAATAGCATTCTCTCTCTACTTGTTTATGGGGAATCTCAGGACCCCTCCAAATCAAAATCAAACAGCGACAAACCCAAGAACTCTTTCTGAGAGATTCTCCCACCATGAAGGAGGACCCCACACACACACCTTGCTCTCTTATGCCCCTGTTCCACACTGAGCCATATCTCACCACCTCTGGAGGTGGTGACACCCTGAGCATATTCTCCACTTGCAGGCTCGCTGCATTTCCATTGCTGCACTGTTTGTGGCTGTGGAAGGGACTTATGCCCTTTCTCTCCCTCTGGTTGTTACTTTGTCACTTGCAGGCTGTGTCATTCAGTCGTGTCCAGCTCTTTGTATCCCTATGGACTGTAGCCCGCCAGGCTCCTCTGTCCATGGGCCTCTCCAGGTGGGAATACTGGAGACAGTTGCCGTGCCCTCCTGCAGGGGATCTTCCTGACCCAGGGATGGAACCAGTGTTTTTTCTGTCTCCTGCTTTGGCAGGCGGGCCACCTGGGAAGTCCATTTTTGTCACCTTACTGCTATATTTTATAAAGTTTGTCCTGAACCAATCACTGAAGCCTGGGGCCCTAAGTATTCTCATGGAAGCGTGTATCTTGGCTGGGGTCAGACCTCCCTACTCACTCCATGAGCATCATTTCTCACTTTCTCCCTAAGCACCAGGGCACACATCTCCCTCCTCCTTTATTTCCCCTTTATCCTCCCAGACAAAAAGTAAAGCAAATGCCTTTCCTGTTAATTCACGAAACTAAATCCCAAAAGAGCCCAGAACAAACCCTTATAAGATTCTTGGCAAACAACCAGACTATGAACCAAGTTTTGCTGCTGCTGCTAAGTCGCTTCAGTCGTGTCCAACTCTGTGCGACCCCAGAGACAGCAGCCTATCAGGCTTCCCCTTCCCTGGGACTCAACCAAGTTTTAGGCTCATCTTAAAAGCAGGGGCCCAAAAGTATCTACTTTTATGCAAACCTGTCTTCCCCAGATGGACAAAAAGTCTGAGAAAGGAGGAAATAAATAGAGAACTGAAATATTCAATCAGAAGAAAAAGATTATACATAGTAGCACATACTGTAAAGTTCTTCAGCTAAGCCCTGTAGTAGCCAAAGTAAAGATAGGAAAAGAAGCAAGAAGGTTCAGACTGTCTTTGAAAGAAAATAAAGCCAGGAAGAGTGAAGCTTGGTCTGCCACTGCAGTCTGGAGACTTTGTTTCAGTTAACTTCAGGCATTCTGCTTCATCACATCAAGTGCATTCCCCGCTCCCTTGGGCACACAGCTAGACCACACCACTCAGCTCTCCTGCAGTCGGGTGTGACCCTGTGACTGAGCTCTGGACAATCGACATGGCCAAAAGTGAACATACCATTTCTCGGCAGAGGTGGTTAAGAAGCCAGAGTACCTTTACCATCGTCTCTATTCACATCTTCCAGTTGGATGGGACAAGCTCTGATGCTCATGCGGAGAGTAGAGCCTCAAGATGGAAATGGGCTGGGTTTCTGAAAGTTGATGTGGAAAACTACTGGGCCATGCTACCCACAGCAGACTGTGTTAGAGGGAGAGACAACCTGGTATAATTTTAAGCCACCAAGACTAGAGGGATTCAGTGATACAGCAGCTAGTATAGCTAATATATATATTAGCTATAGTATATTAACCAATATAGATGGGCTAATGCACCCCAACATTCATAGGAACTTTGTTAACAATAGCCAAGACATGGAAGCAACCTAAATGTGCACTGACAGATAAATAAAGATGATGTGGTATACACACACACTCAGTGGAATACTACTCAATCATAAAAAGAGTCAAATTTTGCCATTTGTAGCAACATGGATGGACTTGGACATAATTATGCTAAGTGAAATAAGTCAAAGACAAATACTGTATGATATCACTTAATATGAGAAATCTAAAAAATATAACAAACTAGTGCATGTAACAAAAAGTAGCAGACTCATAGATATAGAGAACAAACCAGTGGGGAGAGGAGGGGGAGGCCCAGTGCAGGGGTTGGACATTAAGAGTTGCAAACTGTCAGGTATAAAATAAGTTATAATGATGTATTATACAATATGGGGAATACAGCCAATATTTTATAATTTTAAATGAAGTATTTTCTTCAAAATTTATGAATCACTATATTGTACACCTGTATCTTATATGATATTGTACATCAACTATCCTTCAAAAAACTAAAAATATAATGAAATTGATGGGATAACACAAGGCCCCTTGAACTCCTCCACCCATTTTCCCTGAGGCACCAATGGTTCCAAAATTTCATCTCCAACCTTTCTCAACACAATAGGAAATAATCTACTGGGGGAGGGTTTGAAGCGACTTGGATAAATTCTAAGCTCTCTTGTTGTCTTTACTTTTCCTAGATTTCTATAGCCTCTGGCTAATGTGACCTTGCTGTTTCCAATCTTCCTTCTTCTTTAAAATTTTTTTTTTTTATTGGGGTATAGTTAATTAAAAACGTTGTGTTAGTTTCAGGTGTACAGCAAAGTAATTCAGTTATACAGTACAGGTATTTATTCTCTCTCTCTTTTTAAATTAATTTATTTTTAACAGAAGGATAATTGCTTTACAATACTGCATTGGTTTCTACCAAATATCAGCATGAAACAGGCATAGGTTTACCCATGTCCCCTCCCACTTGAACATCCCTCCCTATGCCACACCTCCAGGTTGTTACTGAGTCCTGGTTTGAGTTCCCTGAGTCCTATAGCAAATTCCCATTTGCTATCTATCTTACACATGGTAACGTATGTTTCCATGTTGCTCTCTCCACACCTCCCACCCTCTCCTTCCCCACACCGCCCCCCCCCCCCAACACCACCAGCCATGTCAACAAGTCTGTTCTCAGTTCAGGTATCTATTCTTTTTCAAATTATTTTCCTATTTAGCCGATTACAGAATATTGATCAGTTCCCTGTGCCATACAGTAGGTTATTGTGTGTGTGTGTGCTCAATGGTTTAGTCATGTCCAATTCTTTGTGACCATATGGACTGTAGTCTTCCAGGCTCTTCTGTCCACGGGATTTTCCAGGCAAGAGTACTGGAGTGGGTTGCCATTTCCTTCTCCAGGGGCATCTTCCTGACCCAGGGATTGAACCATCTTCTCCTTTGTGCACTGTATTGAAAGGTGGATTCTTTACCACTAGCACCACCTGGGAAGCCACAGTAGGTCCTTACTCATTATCCATTTTAAACACAGCAGTGTACACATGTCTTCTCTTGTGTTGTTGGAAGAGGGTGTTTGCTATGACCAGTGCATTTTCTTGGCAAAACTCTATTAGTCTTTGCCCTGCTTCATTCCGCATTCCAAGGCCAAATTTGCCTGTTACTCCAGGTGTTTCTTGACTTCCTACTATAGCATTCCAGTCCCCTATAATGAAAAGGACATCTTTTTTGGGGTGTTAGTTCTCAAAGGTCTTGTAGGTCTTCATAAAACCATTCAACTTCAGTTTCTTCAGCATTACTGGTTGGGGCATAGACTTGGATAACTGTGATATTGAATGGTTTGCCTTGGAGATGAACAGAGATCATTCTGTCGTTTTAGAGATTGCATCCAAGTACTGTATTTCGGACTCTTTTGTTGACCATGATGGCTACTTCATTTCTTCTGAGGGATTCCTGCCCACAGTAGTAGATATAATGGTCATCTGAGTTAAATTCACCCATTCCAGTCCATTTTAGTTCGCTGATTCCTAGAATGTTGACGTTCACCCTTGCCATCTCCTGTTTGACCACTTCCAATTTGCCTTGATTCATGGACCTGACATTCCAGGTTCCTATGCAATATTGCTCTTTACAGCATCAGATCTTGCTTCTGTCACCAGTCACATCTGGTGTATTGTTTTTGCTTTGGCTCCATCCCTTCATTCTTTCTGGAGTCATTTCTCCACTGATCTCCAGTAGCATATTGGGCACCTAGTGACCTGGGGAGTTTCTCTTTTGGTATCCTATTATTTTGCCTTTTCATACTGTTCATGGGGTTCTCAAGGCAAGAATACTGAAGTGGTGTGCCATTCCCTTCTCCAGTGAACCACATTCTGTCAGACCTCTCTACCATGACCCATCTGTCTAGGGTTGCCCCACGGGCATGGCTTAGTTTCATTGAGTAAGACAAGGCTGTGGTCCTAGTGTGATTAGATTGACTAGTTTTCTGTGAGTATGGTTTCAGTGTGTCTGCCCTCTGATGCCCTCTTGCAACACCTACCATCTTACTTGGATTTCTCTTACCTTGGGCATGGGGTATCTCTTCATGGCTGCTCCAACAAAGCACAGCTGCTGCTCCTTACCTTGGATGAGAGGTATCTCCTTACCGCCGCTGTTCCTGACCTTCAACGTGGGATAGCTCCTCTAGGCCCTCCTGTGCCTGAGTAGCCACTGCACCTCGGGTTGCTCCTCCCAGCTGCAGGCCCTGGCCTTGGGCTCAGGGTGGCTCCTCAGGGTCACTGCCCCTGGCCTCGGGTTTGAGGTGGCTTCTCCCGGCTGCCCCTGACCTTTGATGTGTGGTGTTCCCTCCTGGCTACCACTGGCCTCGGACGTGGGGTAGCTCCTCCCAGCTGCCGCCACTGACCTCGGATGCGGGGTGTCTCCTGTGAGAAGACTCTACACATGGACATCACCAGATGGTCAACACCAAAATCAGATTGATTATATTCTATGCAGCCAAAGATGGAGAAGCTCTATACAGTCAACAAAAACAAGACCAGGAGCTGACTGTGGCTCAGATCATGAACTCCTTATTACCAAATTCAGATTCAAATTGACGAAAGTAGGGAAAACTGCTAGACCATTCAGGTATGACCTAAATCAAATCCCTTATGATTATACAGTGGAAGTGAGAAATAGATTTAAGGGCCTAGATGTGATAGATAGAGTGCCTGATGAACTATGGAATGAGGTTCATGACATTGTATAGGAGACAGGGATCAAGACCATCCCCATGGATAAGAAATGCAAAAAAGCAAAATGGCTGTCTGGGGAGGCCTTACAAATAGCTATGAAAAGAAGAGAGGCAAAAAGCAAAGGAGAAAAGGAAATATATAAGCATCTGAATGCAGAGTTCCAAAGAATAGCGAGAAGAGATAAGAAAACCTTCTTCAGCGATCAATGCAAACAAATAGGAAAAGAACAGAATGGGAAAGACTAGAGATCTCTTCAAGAAAATTAGAGATACCAAGGGAACATTTCATGCAAAGATAGGCTCAAAAAAGGACAGAATGGTCTGGACCTAACAGAAGCAGAAGATATTAAGAAGAGATGGCAAGAATACACAGAAGAACTGTACAAAAAAGATCTTCACGACCCAAATAATCATGATGATGTGATCACTAATCTAGAGCCAGACATCTTGGAATGTGAAGTCAAGTGAGCCTTAGGAAGCATCACTATGAACAAAGCCAATGAAGGTGATGGAATTCTAGTTGAGCTGTTTCAAATCCTAAAAGATAATGCTATGAAAGTGCTACACTCCATATGCCAGCAAATTTGGAAAACTCAGCAGTGGCCACAGGACTGGAAAAGGTCAGTTTTCATTCCAATCCCAAAGAAAGGCAATGTCAAAAAATGCTCAAAGTACCGCACAATTGCACTCATCTCACATGCTAGTAAAGTAATGCTCAAAATTCTCCAAGCCAGGCTTCAGCAATACATGAACCATGTGCAAGCTGGTTTTAGAAAAGGCAGAGGAACCAGAGATCAAGTTGCCAACATCTGCTGGATCATGGAAAAAGCAAGAGAGTTCCAGAAAAACATCTATTTCTGCTTTATTGACTATGCCAAAGCCTTTGACTGTGTGGATCACAATAAACTGGAAAATTCTGAGAGAGATGGGAATACCAGACCACCTGACCCACCTCTTGAGAAACCTATATGCAGGTCAGGAAGCAGCAGTTAGAACTGGACATCGAACAACAGACTGGTTCCAAATAGGAAAAGGAGTACGTCAAGGCTGTACATTGTCACCCTGCTTATTTAACTTCTATGCAGAGTACATCATGAGAAATGCTGGACTGAAAGAAGCACAAGCTGGAATGAAGATTGCTAGGAGAAATATCAATAACCTCAGGTATGCAGATACGGCTACGGCTAAGTCACTTCAGTCGTGTCCAACTCTGTGCGACCCCATAGACGGCAACCCACCAGGCTCCCCCATCCCTGGGATTCTCCAGGCAAGAACACTGGAGTGGGTTGCCATTTCCTTCTCCAATGCAGGAAAGTGAAAAGTGAAAGTGAATTCGCTCAGTCGTGTCCAACCCTAAGCGACCCCATGGACTGCAGCCTTCCAGGCTACTCTGTCCATGGGATTTTCCAGCCAAGAGTACTGGAGTGGGTTGTCATTGTCTTCTCTGAGGTATGCAGATAACACCACCCTTATGGCAGAAAGTGATGAGGAGCTGAAAAGCCTCTTGATGAAAGTGAAAGAGGAGAGTGAAAGGTTGGCTTAAAGCTCAACATTCAGAAAACAAAGATCATCGCATCCAGTCCCATCACTTCATGGGAAATAGATGGGGAAACAGTGGAAACAGTGTCAGACTTTATTTTGGGGGGCTCCAAAATCACTGCAGATGGTGACTGCAGCCATGAAATTAAAAGACGCTTACTCCTTGGAAGAAAAGTTATGACCAACCTAGATAGTATATTCAAAAGCAGAGACATTACTTTCCTGACTAAGGTCCATCTTGTCAAGGCTATGGTTTTTCCTGTGGTCATGTATGGATGTGAGAGTTGGACTGTGAAGAAGGCTGAGCACCGAAGAATTGATGGTTTTGAACTGTGGTGTTGGAGAAGACTCTTGAGAGTCCCTTGGACTGCAAGAAGATCCAACCAGTCCATTCTGAAGGAGATCAGCCCTGGGATTTCTTTGGAAGGAATGATGCTAAAGCTGAAACTCCAGTACTCTGGCCACCTCATGTGAAGAGTTGATTCATTGGAAAAGACTCTGATGGTGGGAGGGATTGGGAGCAGGAGGAGAAGGGGATGACCGAGGATGAGATGACTGGATGGCATCACGGACTCGATGGACGTGAGTCTGAGTGAACTCCGGGAGATGGTGATGGACAGGGAGGCCTGGCGTGCTACGATTCATGGGGTCACAAAGAGTTGGACAGGACTGAGTGACTGAACTGAACTGTACACGTCAGCCCCAAACTCCTAATCTATTCCTTCTTCCCCATCTCTCCCCACCATAAGTTCCTTCTCTAAGTCTGTGGCTGTTTCTATTTTGTAAAGAAGTTTATTGTATCATTTTCTAAGATACTGCATATAAGCGGTATCATATGCTATTTGTCCTTTTCCGTCTGACTTACTTCACTTAGTACAATAATCTCCAAGTCTATCTATATCACTGCAAATGGCATTATTTCATTATTTTAAATGGATGAGCAATATCTCATTGTATATAAGTACATCTTCTTTATTCATTCATTTGTCAATGGACATTTGGGTTGCTTCCATTTCCTGGCTATTGTAAATAGTGCTGCAGTGAACACTGGGGTTCATGCATCTTTCAAACCATGTTTTTTTCTGGATATATGTCCAGGGTTGGAATTACTGGTCATATGGTAGTTTATTTTCAGGTTTGTAAGGAACCTTTTTACTGTTCTCCATAGTGGCTACACCAATTTACATTCCCACCAACAGGTATACTATAAACTCTTAGAGGAAAATATAAGCAGAACACTCTTCAACATAAATCACAGCAAAGTTTTCTTCAATATATCTCCTACAGTAATCAAAATAAAATAAAAAATTAAGAAGTGGGACCTAATTAAACTCAAAAGCTTTTGTACAGCAAAAGAAACCATAAACAAAATGAAAAGACAACCCACAGATTGGGAGAAAATATTAGTGAATGATGTGATCAACAAGAGATTAATCTCCAAAATTTACAAACTGCTTATGCAGCTCAGTATCAAAAATGCAAAACAACCCAATCAAAAAATGGGCCAAAGAGCTAAACATGTTTCTCCAGAAAAGACATACAGAAAAAAAGTATATGAAAAGATGCTCCACATCACTAATTATTCAGTTCAGTTCAGTTCAGTCGCACAGTCCTGTCCGACTCTTTGTGACCCCATGAATCGAACACACAAGGTCTCCCTGTCCGTCACCAACCCCTGGAGTTCACTCAAACTCATGTCCATCGAGTTGGTGATGCTGTCCAGCCATCTCATCCTCTGTCATCCCCTTCTACTCCTGCCCCCAATCCCTCCCAGCATCAGGGTCTTTTCCAATGAGTCAACTCTTCGCATGAGGTGGCCAACGTACTGGAGTTTCACCTTTATCATCAGTCCTTCCAATGAACACCCAGGACTGATCTCCTTTAGAACGGACTGGTTGGATCTCCTTGCAGTCCAAGGGACTCTCGGTTCTTCTCCAACACCACAGTTCAAAAGCATCAATTCTTTGGCACTCAGCTTTCTTCACAGTCCAACTCTCACATCCATACATGACTACTGGGAAAACCATAGCCTTGACTAGATGGAACTTTGTTGGCAAAGTAATGTCTCTGCTTCTGAATATGCTGTCTAGGTTGGTCATAACTTTTCTTCCAAGGAGTAAACGTCTTTTAATTTCATGGCTGCAATCACCATCTGCAGTGATTTTGAGCCCCCCAAAATGAAGTCGGACACTGCTTCCACTGTTTCCCCATCTATTTCCCATGAAGTAATGGGACCAGATGCCATGATCTTCGTTTTCTGAATGTTGAGCTTTAAGCCAAACTTTCACTCTCCTCTTTCACTTTCATCAAGATGCTTTTCAGCTCCTCATCACTTTCTGCCATAAGGGTGGTGTCATCTGCATATCTGAGGTCATTGATATTTCTCCTAGCAGTCTTGATTCCAGCTTGTGCTTCTTCCAGTCTAGCGTTTCTCATTATGTACTCTGCACAGAAGTTAAATAAGCAGGATGACAATATACAGCCTTGACATACTCCTTTTCCTATTTGGAACCAGTCTGTTGTTCCATGTCCAGTTCTAACTGCTGCTTCCTCACTTGCATATAGGTTTCTCAAGAGGGGGGTCAGGTGGTCTGGTATTACCATCTGTTCAGAATTTTCCACAGTTTATTATGATCCACACAGTCAAAGGCTTTGGCATAGTCAGTAAAGCAGAAATAGATGTTGTCCTGGAACTCTCTTGCTTTTTCCATGATCTAGCAGATGTTGGCAATTTGATCTCTGGTTCCTCTGCCTTTTCTAAAACCAGCTTGAACATCTGGAAGTTCATGGTTCATGTATTGCTGAAGCTTAGCTTGGAGAATTTTGAGCATTACTTTACTAGCATGTGAGATGAGTGCAATTGTGCGGTAGTTTGAGCATTCTTTGGCATCCCCTTTCTTTGGGATTGGAATGAAAACTGTCCTTTTCCAGCCCTGTGGCCACTGCTGAGTTTTCTTAATTTTGAGAAATGCAAATAAAAGCTACAATGAGATTTCATCTCACACCAGTCAGAATGGCCATCATCCAAAAGTCTATGAACAATAAATTTTGGAGAGGATTTGGAGAAATCTTCCCTCTCAAGAGAAAAAAAAAAATGCACTAAAGTAAGATTTCTGAAGTTCTATCTTCTCTCTGCAACCCTGGCAACCCTGCAAGCAATCTGGTTGTTGTTTTCCTTTTAACAGAACTAAGCATGTGTCCTTCATCCTGCTGAGCAGCAGAACAAACTGCCTGCAGGGCACACTGTTCAGAAAAGCATGTCCTCAATATGTTCTCTGAAAAGTCAGGCAGAATGAGGTGAGAGAGGGCTGATCCTAGCCCACTGTGTCTTGCACAATGAGTTAAGCAAGCGAACCAGCCATGAGGTCCACAGGCACGCTGATGTGGCTTGTGCAGTCCCTATGTCATGCCACTAATACTCGAAATGATCACTAATGTTTTCATAGTACTCAGGTACTACTGCTTTCTTGTAGGTCATGTTGACAGAAAATTCTTATGAGAATTGGCCTTGTGAAATTCCCTGGTCAAAATGTTCATTTACTGAACAGAGATTGCAATTAGTGGAGACAGCTACTAAGCATTTCTGCACTACAAATTTAAGGGTTCTGAGTCTGTTAATCAGTTTGATCACTTGATAAGATCTAGAAGAAGCACTGGTCTGGAAGTCATAAAGCCTGGGCTCTAATGGATCTAACAATAGCCACCTCTTTTGTGGGTATTGACTGTGCTTCAGATCATTCTGGGCACTTTGTATGCATCATCTCAAACACCTCTTTTGAAGTAGGGGATAATTTTCATGTCTATGAATTTTATAAATATCTCCATTTTATAGACAAAAACATTGAGGCTCTGTTTGCTCTCTGCTCAACTGTATGTTAATCCTTCTTGGAAACAGGTTAGGACTCTGATTTTTGAGGAGTTCAAAATATCTTTAAGGAAATGAGATGTTTCTGGAATAATATGAGAAATACATATAGTAGCATACAAACTATGTGAGTCTTTTGCTGATCAAACTTACTGACTAAACAGCAACAGCAACAGGGACATCCAGGAATTAGATCCCCACACATTTTGGGGTCTTTAACAGTCTGGAAGCTGCCATGGTGTCTGTGGATGTGTCATTAGTTTGCTGATGCATTACAATGAGTGCATACTGAGATTCTAGGTCTAGTGGGGGTGACTTGTCTGTCATCTTGGATCTAGTTGGTTCTAACCAGTTTACATCATGTCCCCAATGGATATGTCATTCTTTTAAAGGTTGTGTCCTGCCTCCTTTGCTGTCTCATTAGGAAAGGTAAAGTTGCTTTATTCAGGAGGCTGACAACCTGAGAAGAAGGTAGGCTTATTCAAAAACCAACTGTGAAGATTCTGCTCAACTGTGAAAGTTTTTAAAGGGAGAATCATTTGGGAAGGGGGGGTCAGGTCTTCATTATCTTGTACTGTGTACAGACTTTCTTCTGATTGGTTGGTAGTGAGGTAATGGATGTGCTCCAAAAGTTCTGTGCTCAGCCTGAAGTCACCATCTTCACTTTATTTCCTCCAGAAGAACTCAAAGATATTGTTCTTTATATTCCCTGAGGAGGAATCAGGACCCTGCCCCACAACTGCACTATGGTTTCTTGACGTCCTCCTTTGCTTCTGCATTTCCACTCTTTCCTGATTAACAACTGTTTGAATCTGCCCTTGAGAAGGTCAGGGAGGCTGAATGAAGCCTATTTCCCACCAACAAGAGAGGTGGGGACAAAAAAGGGCCTCACAGGATCCTGCTCCATTTCACTTGGGAGGAAGCTCTGGACAGTCTGTTTTTAGTCTGTTGGGCAGCTGGCCCAGCGCTGCCATTTGAACAGTGACCTTTTACCTTGGATGCATCTAAAAGATATTCAAGGGAGCTCTTTAAAAATGCTGATGTCTGAGACTCACCCATGAATTAGTGTTTCTGGCTTAAAGGAGTTGGGTCTGGGTCCTGGGATTTTTAGAGCTGCCCAGATGATTCTAACGTGAAGTAAATAGTGAGAGCTCCAGCCTTAAAGGCACTGCCACTCACTTGCCTGATCATCTGTGAGTGTCTTTAATGTCTTTAATAAGTGTTCACCTTCACTGATTGTTGGTTCTACTCTAACTTTTCAAGATGCACTCCTGAAAAGGAGAGTATCACAGGACCCTGGAGTCAGGAAGGGCAGGCTTCCTGGAATTGGTGGGACTCCAGTTAGGCCCTGAAGAACTGATGTTTCTTTCAGGACATCATGGGCCAAATAGCACTGGATCCAAG
The DNA here is from genome assembly GCF_032405125.1 of Capricornis sumatraensis. Classification (NCBI taxonomy): domain Eukaryota; kingdom Metazoa; phylum Chordata; class Mammalia; order Artiodactyla; family Bovidae; genus Capricornis; species Capricornis sumatraensis. Next base: position 3,353,734 of record NC_091084.1, read on the forward strand.
GTTGGAATGCCCACAGGCTCAGGGCCAGGTGAAACCCTGCTTCCATCTAAGGGAGAAAAGATGAAGCCAAGTAGAAGCTCATAAAACATTTCACAGTTCACTTGGGTTTTTCCTTGCAGTCATGGGCTCCTTCGGGGTCTTGCCTTCTGGTCAACTTCAGAACTTCCATTTGCAGATGTGACAAATATTTATGAGTAGCTCATGTGTTCCATGCACTGTGCTGGGGATTACAGGTTAGGTCATAAGATGTATATGGCTTCTTTTCAAATCCTTTCTCTGGGCTTCTCTGGTGGCTCAGCAGAAAAGAATCTGCCTGTTACACAGGAGATGCAGGTTCAGTCTCTGGGCTGAAAAGATAACTTGGAGAAGGAAATGGCAACCGATTTCAATACTCCTGCCTAGGAAATCCCATGGACAGAAGAGCCTGGTGGGCTATAAGAGAGTTGGATATGACCAAATGACTAAACAATAGCACCTTTCCCTATTAGGCCCTTGAAGAGCCCATATAAACATTTTACACTGATGGATTATAGAAGAGGGATTAGATTTACTCTTTGGGACTTCAAAGGATGGCTAATTATAATAATAATAGTAAAATGTAAGTAACTATTCTTATTACTATTACTATTATCACCTATTTTTGTTGTTTAGTTGCTAAGTCATGTCTGACTCTTTGTGACCCCCATGGACTATAGCCTTCCAGGCTCTTCTATCCATGCAAGAATAACTGGAATCTTCTTTCGAGGCAAGAATACTGGTGTGGATTGCCATTTCCCTCTCCAGGGGATCTCCCTGACCCAGGGATCGAACCCACATCTCCTGCATTGGCAGGTGGATTCTTTACCACCGAGCCACTGGGGAAGCTCAGTTATTGACTACTAACTACATCTGAGGCCCTGGGCTAAGAACTTACTTATTTTTAATATTTATTCACTTATTTGGCTATGCCACACATGGGATCTTCTATTTCTGTTGTTGCATGCGGAATCTTTAGTTGCAGAATGTTTCGCTGAGGCTTGTGAACTCTTAGTTATGGCATATGGGAACTAATTCCCTGACCAGTAATGGAATCTGGAAGGACAGAGTCTTAGACCCTGGACCACCAGGGAAGTCCCAGGCTAAACACTTTAAATTTTTGCCATCTTAATTAATTCTCATAACAGCCCTAGGGATAGATTATTCTCTTTTATCAATAAGGAAACAGAGGTTTAGAAGCTTGCAATGTCTGACCCAAGGTCTTGTCAGGATTGGTACCCAGGTCTGTTTGACTTTAATCTGACTTTCAGATACCCTAGGACTGTGGATCTCAACCTTTGGGGGCATATCACAACAAGTGTGACTTTTTTATAAAGTACACTTTTTATTTGGAACAATTTTAGAATTTGTGAAAAGTTCCAAAGACAGTACAGAACACTCTCACACCCCTCTCCTGATTTCCCCCATTGTTAAACATTGCACATATCCATGGCACATTTGTCAAGAATGTAAGAAACTGACATGCATGTGTTACTATGACCCAAATACCAGCCTTTGTTATTTTCTTTAATGTTGGACAATCTATTCTTTTCTTTAAAAAAAATAGATTTTTTTAATGTGGACCATTTTTAAAATCTTTATTGAATGTTTTACGATGTTGCTTCTTTTTTTCTTTTTCTTTTCTTTTTTTTTTTTTTTGCCTCCAAGGCATATGGGGTCTCAGCTCTCCAACCAAGGATCAAACCACATCCCCTGCATTTGCCAGGTTTCTACTTTTCCCTTTTTCTACTCTATGCTTTTGGAGTAAATCACCAAGACAGTGTGACCCTTTTTAAAATACACATTCTGGGTTATACCTCAGATGTGTTGAAACAGAACTGAAGTAATTTGGGTATATTGCTGGTTTGGAGCCTCTTTTGGGAAAGAATAGATACACACACACACACACACACACACACACACACACACACACACACACACACACACACATATATATATATGATTCTCTTTGATGTATACCAGAAACTAACACAACATTGTAACTCAACTATACTGCAATAGAAATTAAAGAGAGAGAGAAAGAGAATGCCATACATATATTTTCAAAGGTTCCCATGTGATATTCCTGTGGACCCAAGGTTAAGATGTAGATTGTAGAGGAGACATTCTAGACATAAAGAGCTCAGCTTCTCAAGAGATAGGTTCTCTTTACTCACTAAACCAGACTAAGATTATGGAATGAGCACCCATGCAGAAATCTGGACAAGCTCATGGCAGAAATGGGTATATCCATGCATTGGAACACATGATCCATAAGGTTCTTTTGGTCAAGAGGTATCAAAATGCTATCTTTCCAACTGTATTGGTCATTTTATCCTTTTATGAATCTAGGAGGGGGAAGAGTTGAGGAGAGAACTAACATTCTGCTTGCAAAAAAAAAATTGTACAGAATGCCCACTACATGTCAGGTCCTGGGGATATAGGGTAGATATGATAGACATTAATTACATAAATAATGGGATGTAGAGAGAGTGAACAACTAACTACAAAATGTATTATCTAATTACAACCCAAGTGCTGTAAACAGGAAACACAGTATATTTTTTGGGTGTATATCATATAAACTGTATGAAAGAGACATAAAGAAGACAGTCAGATCCTACTGAGTGTTAAAATACAGATGCAAACCATCTGCTATACAGAAATGACACTAATTTAATCCAGGTGTGAGGGGGTTAAAGATGGCTTCACAAACATTTGTGCTAAGGTCTAAAGGATGAATAGGGGGCTTCTCTGGCACTCCAGTGGTTGAGACTTCACCTCCCAATGCAAGGAGTGTGAATTTGATTCCTGGTTGGGGAGCTAAGATTGCACATGCCTTATAGTCAAAAAACCAAAACATGAAACAGAAGAAATATTGTAACAAGTACAATAAAGACTTTAAAAAAATAAATAAATAAAGGATGAGTATTCTTGCCTGAAGAATCTCAAGGACAGAGTTGCTGGGGGGTTATGGTCCATAGGGTCGCAAAGAGTCAGACATGACTGAAGCAACTTAGCAAGTACACACAGTGTTCCAATAGCAGAATAGGAGGCAGAGAGAATGGTCAGGCAACAGGAATCTCATCAACAAAGGCCCAGCTACCTGAAAGTGCATTAGCATGTTTGGGCAAGAATAGACTCCAAGGTGGATCTGAAGCATGAGCTCATGGTGGGAGCTCTTTTCACTCACCCTCCCCACTGCTGATAGAATACTGTTTCCAGCTTACAGTGCTGGGGGAGGGATTTACGTCACTCCCTCACTCAAAATCTTTCAGTAGCTCTCTATTATGAAAGTTGGACTGTGAAGAAGGCTGAGCACCGAAGAATTGATGCTTTTGAACTGTGGTGTTGGAGAAGACTTGAGAGTCCCTTAGACTGCCAGGAGATCCAACCAGTCCATTCTGAAGATCAGCCCTGGGATTTCTTTGGAAGGAATGATACTAAAGCTGAAACTCCAGTACTCTGGCCACCTCATGAGAAGAGTTGATTCATTAGAAAAGACTCTGATGCTGGGAGGGATTGGGGGCAGGAGGAGAAGGGGATGACAGAGGATGAGATGACTGGATGGCATCACTGACTCGATGGACGTGAATCTGAGTGAACTCTGGGAGTTGGTGAAGGATAGGGAGGCCTGGTGTGCTGCAGTTCATGGGGTCGCAAAGAGTCGGACATGACTGAGTGACTGAACTGAACTGAACTGATGGCTGATTCAATACACCAGCAAATATGGAAAACTCAGCAATGGCCACAGGGCTGGAAAAGGTCAGTTTTCATTCCAGTCCCAAAGAAAGGCAATGCAAGTGGGGTGTCATTGCCTTCTCGAAGAATGCTCAAACTACCGCACAATTCCATTCATCTCACATGCTAGTAAAGTAATGCTCAAAATTCTCCAAGCCAAGCTTAAGCAATACATGAACTGTGAACTCCCTGATGTTCAAGCTGGTTTTAGAAAAGGCAGAGGAACCAGAGATCAAATTGCCAACATCTGCTAGATCATTGAAAAAGCAAGATAATTCCAGGAAAACATCTATTTCTGCTTTACTGACTATGCCAAAGCCTTTGACTGTGTGGATCATAATAAACTGTGGAAAATTTTGAAAGAGATGGGAATACCAGACCACCTGACCTCCCTCTTGAGAAACCTATATGCAGGTCAAGAAGCAACAGTTAGAACTGGACATGGAACAACAGACTGGTTCCAAATAGGAAAAGGAGTACATCAAGGCTGTATATTGTCACCCTGCTTATTTAACTTCTATGCAGAGTACATCATGAGAAAAGCTAGACTGGAAGAAGCACAAGCTGGAATCAAGATTGCTAGGAGAAATATCAATAACCTCAGGTATGCAGATGACACCACCCTTATGGCAGAAAGTGAAGAGGAACTAAAAAGCCTCTTGATGAAAGTGAAAGAGGAGAGTGAAAAAGCTGGCTTAAAGCTCAACATTCAACCTACAGATTCAATGCAATCCCTATCAAGCTACCAGTGGTATTTTTACAGAGCTATAACAAATAATTCGACAAATTATATGTAAATACAAAAAACCTTGAATAGCCAAAGCAATCTTGAGAAAGAAGAATGGAACTGAAGGGGTCAACCTGCCTTACTTCAGGCTCTACTACAAAGCCACAGTCATCAAGACAGTATGGTACTGGAAAAAAGACAGAAATATAAATCAATGGAACAAAATAGAAAGCCCAGAGATAAATCCACACACCTACAGACACCTTATCTTTGACAAAGGAAGCAAGAATATACAATGGACTAAAGACAATTTCTTTAACAAGTTGTGCTGGGAAAACTGGTCAGCCACTTGTAAAAGAATGAAACTAGAACACTTTCTAACACCATACACAAAAATAAACTCAAAATGGATTAAAGATCTAAACGTAAGACCAGAAACTATAAAACTCCTAGAGGAGAACATAGGCAAAACACTCTCCGACATAAATCACAGCAAGATCCTCTATAATCCACCTCCCAGAATACTGGAAATAAAAGCAAAAATAAACAAACGAGATCTAATTAAAATTAAAAGTTTCTGCACAACAAAGGAAATTATAAGCAAGGTGAAAAGACAGCCTTCACAATGGGAGAAAATAATAGCAAATGAAGAAACTGAAAAACAACTAATCTCAAAAACATGCAAGCAACTTATGCAGCTCAATTCCAGAAAAATAAAGGACCCAATCAAAAAATGGGCCAAAGAGCTAAACAGACATTTCTCCAAAGAAGACATACGGATGGCTAACAAACACATGAAAAGATGCTCAACATCACTCATTATCAGAGAAATGCAAATCAAGACCACAGTGAGGTACCATTTCACACCAGTCAGAATGGCTGTGATCCAGAAGTCTACAAGCAATAAATGCTGGAGAGGGTATGGAGAAAAGGTAACCCTCTTACACTGTTGGTGGGAATGCAAACTGGTACAGCTACTATTGAGAACAGTGTGGAGATTCCTTTAAAAACTGGAAATAAAACTGCCTTATGACCCAGCAATCCCACTGCTGGGCATACACACCGAAGAAACCAGAATTGAAAGAGACATATGTACCCCAATGTTCATTGCAGCACTGTTTATAATAGCCAGGACATGGAAGTAACCTAGATGTCCATCAGCAGATGAACAGATAAGAAAGCTGTGGTACATATACACAATGGAGTATTACTCAGCCATTAAAAAGAATACATTTGAATTAGTTCTATTGAGGTGGATAAAACTGGAGCTGAATATACAGAGTAAAGTAAGCCAGAAAGAAAAACACCAATACAGTATACTAACACATATATATGGAATTTAGAAAGATGGTAATGATGACCCTGTATGTGAGACAGCAAAAGAGACACAGATGTATAGAACAGACTTTTGGATTCTGTGGGAGAGGGAGAGGGTGGGATGATTTTGGAGAATGGCATTGAAACATGTATATTATCATGTAAGAAACGAATCACCAGTCTAGGTTCGATGCAGGATGCTTGGGGCTGGTGCACTGGGATGACCCAGAGAGATGATATGGGGAGGGTGGTGGGAGTGGGGTTCAGGATTGGGAACTCATGTACACCCGTGGTGGATTCATGTCAATGTATGGCAAAACCAATACAGTATTGTAAAGTAAAAATAATAATAATAAAATAAAATAAAGAGCAAAAGAATAAGAAGAAAAAAGAATGCCTGCCAATGCAGCAACCGCGGGTTTAGTCCCAGGGTTGGAAAGATCCGCTGGATGAGGGCATAGCAACCCAATCCAATATTCTAGGTTCAAGAATCCCATGGACAGAGGAGCCTGGAGGGATACAGTCCATGGGGTCACAAAGAATCAGATATGACTAAACGACTGAGCACTCAAGCATTGTTAAGATAATATTGTTTCTTTTCTCAGATGTTGGTCTTCTTCCCTTCTTGTGTGTCTACACTCAATGCCATCATGTTGCCTGGTGTACTTTAAATGTTCAAAAATAATTTCAAGGGGACTTCCCTTGTGGTCCAGTGTTTAAGGCTTCATGCTCCCAACTCAGGGGGCAGGGGGTTCCATCCCTGCTCAGGGAACTGAGACTCCACCTGCTGCACAGCATGGCCAAAACCATGAGAAAGAAATAGTTATAAAGAAAAGGAAGGGGGGATGGAAAGAAAGGAAAGGGAGGTGAAAGACAGATAGGTAGAGGGAAGGAGGAAAGGATATAGAAAGGAAGGAAAGGAAAGAGGGAAGAACAGAGAAGATGGAGATAAGCCTGATGGTGCCGAGAGGTAAGAACACACATTTGATATCTTGGCCTTCATTTTCTCAGCACAGAGCAAAGTTTGAAAAGCCCTGCTGGACTCCATCAGAGACTGAGTTTCAGAAGATAGTAGCTACAAAATTTGAAGTGTAGCTCTGAAAAAAAAGACAAATCACATATACACATAAAAAATCTACCATTTCTGTATTTTAGATCACAACACAAATATCAGTGGCAGCAGATCATTTATGTAAAAATAAAAAAGAAACTGCTTTAAGCATTTAAAGCAATCTGTTGCTGGAGAAAACAGTAACATTTCTATGTTTCGAGTAGCAAGTTTACGAGCCAAGTTCTTCCTTAGAGGACCAGTCTAACAGAGTGAGAATATAATTGAATTTCCAAGCAGATTTTGGAAGAGAGAAAAACACTAAAGGCCAATCTGAGTGAAATGCTGGCAGACTGAGTACCAGGATGCAGACATGGAACAGCCTAGAAAGATGGAGAGGATAATAACTTCCTTTGAGCTGTCCCAGCATAATCCCACAGAACCAGGCTGTCTTCCTGGACGTCCTGTCGGGAACGTCCAGTTTCTGGGGTATTTATATTCACACAGAAGAAAGAGGATTAGGGCCTGGGGTCCTCTCCTGACCCCTCCTTACCCGGCTTGAAGTCTTGAATAGACGTCAGGGAGGACTCTTTTATGGAACTGCCGTCTCCACTTCAGGGCCCTAGGGCAGCCTCTTCTCCTAAGGTCTTCGCTTCTTTGATTTCCCTGAAAAACAAGGGATCTGGGGCCATAGTTCCCGCCTTCTCTTTCCAGCTATCCCCATGTATCCTCAATGGCGAGAACTGTTTAGTCTGTGAGATCTGGGAAATCCACGTTGGCACTGGGGCTGCTAGTTCAGGTGGATTCTTGGGCCTCGGAGAGCCTCCTTCCTGATTTCTCCAGACTGGGGCCAGCCTCCTCCCCAGCCCACCCTGGCTGTTGCCACTAAAGAAGAGAGGCAGGTTTCCATCTGGCCTAAATGTTCATCCTTTAGTCTCTGTGCTGTGCTTAGTCGCTCAGTCGTGTCTGACTCTTTGCAGCCCCATGGGCTATAGCCCACCAGGCTCCTCTGTCCATTGGATTCTCCAGGCAAGAATACTGGAGTGGATAGCCTATCCCTTCTCCAGGGAATCTTCCTGACCCAAGAATCAAACCAGGGTTTCCTGTGTTGCAGGCAGATTCTTTACCAGCTGAACTACCAGGGAAGCCCCCTTTAGTCTCTAGGTATGCCCAAATTGCCAGTGGTCACCCCTCTTGGCAGGCCTGAGAGGATGTCCCTCAGTTTGGGCCATGTTCTAGTGGTCCTGTCTGGTTTCCCTGCAGCATATCTGGTAGTTGCTAACACTGGTTTTCCCTGTAAATGAACCCTTCAGGCCTTCCTGCTCTTCTTCTCATCCCACCGGTTGACATGTAGGACAGAATCACAGGGATCTCTCTCCTCAGCTCTTTGCAGGCAACCAAAAACCAGGAGAGTTGAATGACCATGGCCAAGCCAGACATTAGAACCATGTTACAGAGCTCTGACCCACATGCTGGAGCAACCAGCCTGGGAAGCCAAACCACAACCTCTATAGCTATAGGCCCCCCGTGGTCAGGATTTGACCATTACTGACAGCTTCCCTAAGTTTTATTCTAACTTCCAATTTGAAGTTAACCAGAGAAAGTAAAAAATGGTCCCTTAACCAATGGTCCCTTTATCACAGGATGCTCAGCTTCTAGTTATCCCATCTACAGCTTCCCCATGCCAGTAGCCTCCAACTGGGATACATCTGGGGCCTCACTTTTTATCCACTGGAAAGCTTTCCCACCTTGCTGCCTCCTGTTTGAGTCTCTGCCAAGAGGCAAATGATGGTGGCTGACTCATTTGTTAGAGCAAGTTCCTAATAAATGGCCTTTATTTGTTCTCATGTGAGTGGTCTGATTATTTCCATACAACCAAGTATGGTGGAAAGAACAGGAATTAAAAATCAAATTGAATAATTCCATTCATATGAAGTCTACAAACAGTCAAAATGAGCCTATGGTGATAGAAATGAGAAAGTGGTTGGTGGCATGTGTGAATGTGTGGTTGTGGCAGGGGTGGGGTGAATTGGCTGAAGAGGGTCATCAGGTACTTTCTAGAGGGATGGAAATGTTCTAAATCTTATTTTGAGTGATGGTTACATAGTTCATCCAGTTGTCAAAACTCATTTACTTAAATTCTTAAGATCTGTGCATTTTATTGCAATAAAATTATACTTTGTGGCAGGGAGCTCCTAAGATGATCCTCAATTCCAAGTATTCACACCCTTGTACAATGCCCTCCCCTGGAGAGTGGGCTGGACCTAGTGGCTCACTGCTAACAAGTACATAAAGGGAAAGTGATGGGTTGTCACTGTGTAATGATGTTACAAAAAGAAGGTGGCTTTGGGGATACTGTCTTGTGTTTGTTGTTTTGTCCTTGCTTGCTTGCTCTGGGACAGACCAACTGCCATGTTGTGCACTTAACCCACAGTCCTGTGAGAAATCTACATGGCAAGGAACTGATGCTTCTGATCCACACCCAGGAAGGACTCAAGGCCTGGTAACAGCCAATGAACCTGAAAGCAGACCCTTCCCCAGCCAAGCCTTGATATGAGACCACAGTCCCTGCTGGTAATTTGCTTGCAGTTTTGTAAAACACCCTGAGTCAGAACTACCCAGCTAAGATGTGCCTGAATTCCTGACCCATAAAGACTGTGAGATAATAAATATTGATTGTTTTGAGCTGCAAGGTTTTGGGGTAATTTGTTACGCAGCAATAGATAATGAATACACAGATGGACTGGGTTCTGTATCAATTTTTTAAAAAGAAGCTTATTAAAAAGAAAGTAAAGCACAGTACCTGGTAGTACATGCTTCTGTTCTTTCCCCAGGTCAAAGGCTCTGCTCTGCCTGCCATCATTCACTCAGTTGCCTACCCAAACTCTTTCCCTGGAAAACCTTCTTCCAGAATACCAGCTTTGCAATATAAAAATAAGCAGGACATACAGACATACTTAGAGAAGACCTTCTCCAAACAGAGATACTCTACATCCTGGTATGGGAGCATGCGAAGCTATGAGGTGCACATGAAATCCACACATCCTGACACCCAAAAGGCTCACAGAGGGAGGCAGGTGGGAGTGGGGGTTATGTCTTCCTGCAAATGGATGGTTTTTACCATGGGGTCTCTTCTTTATCATCTCCTCTCTCAGCTGTTAGGAACAGGGAGAAATGCAGTCTCCTTGGCCAGAATCACCTTTGGCAGAGGGATAGTGGAAAGAGTGTGGACTTGGGAACCACATGGACCCAGACCCAGGTCCACTTTTATGAGCTGGGTGGGTTTTAGAGTACTTAAATGTTCAGGACATATCATAAAATGTGCACCTTTGCTACACTGGTTATTTTGAGTTGCAGACCCTCTGACTCCCCTTATCTGCCGAAAAATACATCCTCCTAAAGGAAATCAGTTGTCATAAGTTCCCTCCCCCAGGCTTTTTCATCCACTGGGGAAGACTGACTCATCACAGGATAGAAGACTATAAATCAATACCACACCAAGACAAACTTTGTCACAAACTGTCATATCTCCCATCTGTTCTTCTCAGAGCCCATTTATCTTTCTTAAGAGTCATTTACTTGACCCTATGTTGCCTATATTCTACTCCCCTCCTATTAAGAGGATATGAAAGAAGAAAGTGAAAGTGTTAGTTGCTCAGTCGTGTTCCACTGTTTGTGACCCCATGGACTGTACTGTCTGTGGGATTCTCCAGGCAAGAATACTGGAGTGAGTTGTCATTTCCTTCTCCAGGGGATCTTCTCAACCCAGGGATCGAGCCTGGGTTTCCCACATAAGCTCTCAAATCTGTCGGCTCTGGGGGAGAGGGTATGTGATGCCCCTGTGCACATAATATTAAAAATGGATATTTTATATTCTTATTTGTGTACTTTGCTCCAGTCAATCTGCCTATTAAGAGTTTATTTCATAGACCCACATTAAGAGGGTAAGGAAAGTCTTTCCTCCCCCAGCATCATGACTACTTTTTGAGACTTTGGAACCTAATCAATGAAATTAGGATAACTCCTACCACAAGCAATTACTTTAAGAGACAGAGACATTCACCAACATGAATGAATCTCTTCTTTCAGGGACAGAAGCCAGATTAAAAGGATATATATATATGTTCAGTTCAGTTCAGTCACTCAGTCGTGTCCGACTCTTTGCAAACCCATGAACTGCAGCACGCCAGGCCTCCCTGTCCATCACCATCTCCCGGAGTTCACTCAGATTCACGTCCATCGAGTCAGTGATGCCATCCAGCCATCTCACCCTCTGTTGCCCCCTTCTTCTCCTTCCCCCAGTCCATCCCACCATCAGGGTCTTTTCCAATCAGTCAACTCTTTGCATGAGGTGGCCAAAGTACTGGAGCTTCAGCTTTAGCATCATTCCTTCCAAAGAAATCCCAGGGCTGATCTCCTTCAGAATGGACTGGTTGGATCTCCTTGCAGTCAAAGGGACTCTCAAGAGTCTTCTCCAACACCACACTTCGAAAGCATCAACTCTTCGGTGCTCAGCCTTCTTCACAGTCCAACTCTCACATCCATACATGACCACAGGAAAAACGATAGACTTGACTAGACGGACCTTAGTCAGCAAAGTGATGTCTCTGCTTTTGAATATGCTACCTAGGTTGGTCATAACTTTTCTTCCAAGGAGTAAGCGTCTTTTAATTTCATGGCTTCAGTCATCATCTGCAGTGATTTTGGAGCCCCCCAAAATAAAGTCTGACACTGTTTCCACTGTTTCCCCATCTATTTCCCATGAAGTGATGGGACTGGATGCGATGATCTTTGTTTTCTGAATGTTGAGCTTTAAGCCAACTTTTTCACTCTCCACTTTCACTTTCATCAAAAGGCTTTTTAATTCCTCTCCACTGTCTGCCATAAGGGTGGTGTCATCTGCATACCTGAGGTTATTGATATTTCTCCCGGCAATCTTGATTCCAGCTTGTGTTTCTTCCAGTCCAGCGTTTCTCATGATGTACTCTGCAGAGAAGTTAAATAAGCAGGGTGACACTATACAGTCTTGACGCACTCCTTTTCCTATTTGGAACCAGTCTGTTATTCCATGTCCAGTTCTAACTGTTGCTTCCTGGCCTGCATACAGATTTCTCAAGAGGAAGGTCAGGTGGTCAGCTATTCCCATCTCTTTCAGAATTTTCCACAGTTTATTGTGATCCACACAGTCAAAGGCTTTGGCATAGTCAATCAAGCAGAAATAGATGTTTTTCTGGAACTCTCTTGCTTTTTTCATGATCCAGTGGATGTTGGCAATTTGATCTCTGGTTCCTCTTCCTTTTCTAAAACCAGCTTGATCATCTGGAAGTTCACGGTTCACATATTGCTGAAGCCTGGCTTGAAGAATTTTGAGCATTACTTTACTAGCATGTGAGATGAGTACAATTGTGTGGTAGATAGAGCATTCTTTGGCCTTGCCTTTCTTTGGGATTGGAATGAAAACTGACCTTTTCCAGTCCTGTGGCCACTGCTGAGTTTTCCAAATGTGCTGGCATATTGAGTGCAGCACTTTCACAGCATCGTCTTTAAGGATTTGAAATAGCTCAACTGGAATTCCATCACCTCCACTAGCTTTGTTCATAGTGATGCTTTCTAAGGCCCACTTGACTTCACATTCCAGGATGTCTGGCTCTAGATGAGTCATCACACCATCATGATTATCTTGGTCTTGAAGATCTTTTTTGTACAGTTCTTCTGTGTATTCTTGCCACCTCTTCTTAATATCTTCTGCTTCTGTTAGGTCTGTACCATTCTGTCCTTAATCAAGCCCATCTTTGCATGAAATGTTCCCTTGGTATCTCTAATTTTCTTGAACAGATCTCTAGTCTTTCCCATTCTGTTTTTTTTCCTCTATTTCTTTGCATTGATCGCTGAAGAAGGCTTTCTTGTCTCTTCTTGCTATTCTTTGGAACTCTGCATTTAGATGCTTATATATTTCCTTTTCTCTTTTGCTTTTTGCCTCTCTTCTTTTCACAGCTATTTGTAAGACCTCCCCACACAGCCATTTTGCTTTTTTGCATTTCTTTTCCATGGGGATGGTCTTGATCCATATCTTCTGTACAACGTCACGAACCTCATTCCATAGTTCATCAGGCACTCTATCTATCAGATCTAGGCCCTTAAATCTATTTCTCACTTCCACCGTATAATCATAAGGGATTTGATTTAGGTCATACCTGAATGGTCTAGTGGTTTTCCCTACTTTCTTCAATTTGAGTCTGAATTTGGTAATAAGGAGTTCATGATCTGAGCCACAGTCACCTCCTGGTCTTGTTTTTGTTGACTGTATAGAGCTTCTCCATCTTTGGCTGCATAGAATATAATCAATCTGATTTCGGTGTTGACCATCTGGTGATGTCCACGTGTAGAGTCTTCTCTTGTGTTGTTGGAAGAGGGTGTTTGCTATGACCAGTGCATTTTCTTGGCAAAACTCTATTAGTCTTTGCCCTGCTTCATTCCATATTCCAAGGCCAAATTTGCCTGTTATTCCAGGTGTTTCTTGACTTCCTACATTTGCATTCCAGTCCCCTATAATGAAAAGGACATCTTTTTTGGGTGTTAGTTCTCAAAGGTCTTATAGGTCTTCATAGAACTGTTCAACTGCAGCTTCTTCAGCGTTACTGGTTGGGGCATAGACTTGGATAACTGTGATATTGAATGGTTTGCCTTGGAAATGAACAGAGATCATTCTGTCGTTTTTTAGATTGCATCCAAGTACTGCATTTCTGACTCTTTTGTTGACCATGATGGCTACTCCATTTCTTCTGAGGGATTCCTGCTTGCAGTAGTAGATATAATGGTCATCTGAGTTAAATTCACCCATTCCAGTCCATTTTAGTTCGCTGATTCCTAGAATGTTGACGTTCACTCTTGCCACCCCTTGTTTGACCACTTCCAATTGCCTTGATTCATGGACCTGACATTCCAGGTTCCTATGCAATATTGCTCTTTACAGCATTGGATCTTTCTTCTGTCACCAGTCACATCCACAGCTAGGTATTGTTTTTGCTTTGGCTCCATCCCTTCATTCTTTCTGGAGTTATTTCTCCACTGATCTCCAGTAGCATATTGGGCACCTACTGACCTGGGAAGTTCTTCTTTTGGTATCCTATCATTTTGCCTTTTCATACTGTTCATGGGGTTCTCAAGGCAAAAATACTGAAGTGGTTTGCCATTCCCTTTTCCAGTGGTCCATATTCTGTCAGACCTCTCCACCATGACCTGCCCATCTAGGGTTGCCCCACGGGCATGGCTTAGTTTCATTGAGTTAGACAAGGCTGTGGTCCTAGTGTGATTAGATTGACTAGTTTTCTGTGAGTATGGTTTCAGTGTGTCCGCCCTCTGATGCCCTCTTGCAACACCTACCATCTTACTTGGGTTTCTCTTACCTTGAGCATAGGGTATCTCTTCAGGGCTGCTCCAGCAAAGCACAGCCGTTGCTCTTTACCTTGGACGAGGTGTATCTCCTCACCACAGCCCTTCCTGACCTTCAAAGTGGGATAGCTCCTCTAGGCCCTCTTGTGCCTGGGCAGCCACCGCTCCTTGGACGTGGAGTTGCTCCTCCCCAGCACTGCCCCTGGCCTCAGGCACAGGGTGGCTCCTCTCGGCCGCTGCCCCTGGCCTCGGACGTAGGGTAGCTCCTCTCGGCTGCCACCCCTGACCTCAGACTTGGGTTGTTCCTCTTGGCCATTCCTGCGCCGTCGCAGCCTGGCACTCTGGGCCGCTGCCCCTGACCTCGGACATGGGGTAACTCCTCTTGGCTGCCCCCCTTCAGGCATGGAGTCCTCCCGGCTTCTGTCCCTGACCTCAGACGTGGAGTAGCTCCTCTCGGCGGCACTTAATGCACCAGTCACAGTCCCCCGCCATATATATATATGTATATAAGTATATATATATATATATAATTGAAGTATAGCTTTTAAAAACTACTTATTTATATATTTATTTTTATTTTTGGCTGCTTCACTCTGTCAATGTACATTTAGGTTGCTTCTGTGTCTTGGCTGTTGCAAATCATCAGAAGGCTACATCTGCATATGGCATTCTGGAAAAGGCAAAATGACGGACAGGAAACAGATCCGCAGATATCAGAGTCGGGGGGGTGGGTAAAGGGACACAAGAGAACTGAGGGGGGCATTTTTTTATGTTTCAATTATGGTGACGGCTACAAAACTCTGTTGAAACTCGTAAAAATGCACACTAAAACAGTGAACTTTACTGTGTGTAGGTTTTACCTCGACAAACCTGCTTTGGAAAATAATAGGGAAAAGAAAGGTACAAACACAATTGCTTTCTCAATCTAGCCCTCCAAGATACCGGTACAGGCTTGGCCTGCACCTCTGCATTTTCTGAGGTTATAGACAAGGTGCCATATAGACAAGCCTTCTTTTTTTTTTTTTTAAGTTGATTTCATTTATTTATTTTTAAATTTATTTACTTTAATTGGAGGCTAATTACTTTACAATATTGTATTGGTTTTGCCATACATCAACATGAATCTGCCACGGGTGTACATGTGTTCCCAATCCTGAACCCCCCCCCCCATCTCCCTCCCCATACCATCCCTCTGGGTCATCCCAGTGCACCAGCCCCCAGCATCCTGTATCCTGCATCAAACCTGGACTAGCGATTCATTTTTTATATGATATTGTACATGTTTCAATGCCGTTCTCCCAAAGCATCCCACACTCTCCCTCTCCCAGAGAGGCCGAAAGACTGTTCTATACATCTGTGTCTCTTTTGCTGTCTCACATACAGGATTATCGTTACCATCTTTCTAAATTCCATATATATGTGTTAGTATACTATATCGATGTTTTTCTTTCTGGCTTACTTCACTCCGTATAATCAGCTCCAGTTTCATCCACCTCATTAGAACTGATTCAAATGTATTCTTTTTAATGGTTGAGTAATACTCCATTGTGTATATGTACCACAGCTTTCTCATCCATTCATCTGCTGATGGACATCTAGGTTGCTTCCATGTCCTGGCTATTATAAACAGTGCTGTGATGAACATTGGGGTATATGTGTCTCTTTCAATTCTGGTTTCCTCGGTGTGTATGCCCAGCAGTGGAATTGCTGGGTCATAAGGCAGTTCTATTTCCATTTTTTAAAGGACTCTCCGCACGGTTCTCCATAGTGGCTGTACTAGTTTGCTTTCCCACCAACAGTGTAAGAGGGTTCCCTTTTCTCCACACCCTCTCCAGCATTTATTGCTTGTACACTTTTGGATTGCAGCCATTCTGACTAGTGTGAAATGGTGCCTCATTGTGGTCTTGATTTGCATTTCTCTGATAATGAGTGATGCTTCCTTTTTACACACTTCCAGCCTCAGCCCCCCTGTGAACTCTTCCCTGCCTTGGGGGATCTGTCACTTTGGGGTATACAGATTCAGGGTGACTATATGTGACCTAACTACTCAGAACCAATATAAGTGTCTACACCAACTGAGACAAAGATGGCATCCCGACCTGGTTTTCAGCATGCCATTAGCTGACAAGCAAACACTGAAAGTCAGCCATTTTCATCTAGCATCAGCAACTAGGGAAATTCACATATGGTTTTCACTCCAAGCCAGCAAATATGATGTTAATCAACCATAAAACAGTGGCTGCAAATCAAATGTATGTTATATGTATTTGCTGTTGCTGTTTAGTTGCTAAGTCCTATCTAACTCCTGCAACCCTGTAGACTGTAGCCCACAAGGCTCTTCTGTCCATGGGATTTCCCAGGCAAGAATCTTGGAGTGGGTTGCCATTTTCTTCTCCTGGGGATCTTCCTGAGCCAGAGATCAAACTCATATCTCCTGCATTGTCAGGTGGGTTCTTTAACACTTTTGTGTTCTTTTTCAACTTACAGTGTTGACTTTCAATGTTCGTTACCACTGAGACACCAAGGAAGCCCATGTTATACGTAACCTACTAACAAAGTGCTGAATCTCCTCTCCCTTGCATCAACGAGAGAAAGAGATGAATTTTGAGTTTTTAATAAAACCGGAAAATGAGAAATAAACAGAATATGCCAATGGGGCCTGTTAATCTCCTCGAAGCTTCCACAGGGATGGGCCCAGCTAGAAGCTCTCATTTCTATGGAAAACACAAAAGGCAATTTGGGTAAATGGAAATGAGCTAGGGCAAGGAAGGCATTGTCTACACTCTCAGCAAGACTGAATTCCAAGCAACCTCAGAGCTCAGGAGCCAAAACCTTGTGTCACCCAGCACTGGTTGAGGCATCTCACAGCCTGGGGGCAGGTGGGAAGTCGAGGTATCCAATTTCTTTAGGTCTCAGGGCTGCTAAGGATGTCCAGTGTGGCTGGTGTGGGTGGGACAGGGCAAAAACACAGACAGGAGAAAAGAAAAGAGGCAGCAGTTCCTGACACCCATCATTGGAATGGCACCCTCCTCTGCAGTCCCAAAGGTGCCCTGGACTTGTCTCCACAGTGACATGGACCACATTGTTGCAATAAACTGTTTTCTCGTTTCTACCACTAGATTATTCTTTAACAGTAAGGGCGTGTCTAATTATTTTTTTTTTAGTTTTTTTTAAACATATTTAAATATAGATGATTTATAGTGTTTCAGGTATATAGCAAAGTAACTCAGTTTATATATATATATATATATATATATATATATATATATGTACACACACACACACACACACACACATATATTTCATTATTGTATTAAGAGAATCTAACCCAGTGCCCAGCCATTATAACAACAACCACTACAACAGAAACAGTTAACCATTATATCATGTAATAACAACAACTAACACTGCATTTAGAGTGCACCAGGTAGATGTTAAATTCTCTGCCTTTATCAACTTTTAAAATTAGATGAGGAAACTGAGGCACAGAGAATTCAAGATGCTTGCTCAAGGCCATGCTAAGAAGTGGCAGAGCTGGACTGTCTCTTGCAGACTCTCTGTTCTTCAGTCTATAATAACGTGTTCAGTAAAAGTCTTTTGAATGTCTTTCCTAAGCCCTGTCCTTGTTTACTTCTCTCTGACTCTTTTCCTCCATGGTCTCATCTATCTCCTTAATTTCAGCTATTACATCTCTGCAGGTAATTCCTAGATCTGTACCTTCAGCCTCAATCTGTCTCCTAAGTGCCAATTTTCAACTGATAGTAAGGTAACTGCTTTTTTATGTTTATGGTTTAATCAAGAGACAGATACACAACCAAATAACAGTAAATCATTCATCTTAACACTGCCCTACCACTTTACCTCTCTGACTCTTGCCATGCATACATACATACACACACACACACACACACACACACACACACACAAAGCCATACCTGCTGCCTTCTCCTCTGCAGAGTATAATTGACCAAAATTAGTATATCCTGCTTTCCTCTCCTGATTTCTCCACCTCCACAAAGACCTCCTAAAATTCCTGCCTTAAACACAGAATCAGATCTGAAAAACAAGACATAGAGAACAGATTTATGAACATGGAGAGGCGGGGTAGGAAGGAAAAGGTGGGACAAGTGGAAAGAGTAGTATAGAAGCATACACACTAACAAATGGGAAATAGGGAGCCAGTGGGAATTTGCTGCACGACTCAGGAAGCTCAAACCAGGGCTCTGTGACAACTTGAGGGGTGGGATGGAGTGGGAGGTGGCTCAAGAGGGAGGGGACATATGTAGACCTGCAACTGACCCTTGTTGATGTGTGGTGGAAACTAACACAATATTGCAATTATCCTTCAATTAAAAGTAAACACATTTTAAAAAACGATCAGATCTGCAAAACAGTTCCATAAGGGAGACAGATGAGCAAAGCCATTATTTTAATTTCTGCTGCTACAGAGGACCTTATCTTAATTCAAAACAACTCTAGTTCTGGTTGGTATCTTATTTTTTTTAATTGATATCAACTCAGGACTCACAGCCTACAGTGGTAGACATTACCAAATAAGAAACAAATTATTAATGGCTAATGGAAATGTTTCTGATACCTGAATAGCCTCATATCATTTTTGTCCATAGTCTCTCCCACCAGGAGAAAATCCTTTGGAGCATGTACAGAGAATGTGTTAGAGAATCCAGAGAGATAAGCAGTAAAAGCATTCTGTGCATTAACTTCTAAGAATCAACTTCTTCCCTGGTACCCTTTGACACATAGCTTTCTGAAGTAGATTCATCCATAATTTATAAACTATAAGCCCAAATTACAAAAACTCAGATTAACTTGTCAGCAACTGGCTTCTGTACTTTTCTGGAAGAAAACAGAAGGTTTGTATTCACTGTGGCAAACATTCATCACAAGCCCACTACCAACCACAAAGAGTGCAGGAGTGGGGATACAGAAAGGAGAGGTACTGTTCAGTGTGCTTTCCACGTGCACATGGTTCAGTCAAGGAAACAGATACACAAGCCATAAATCGTGAAGCAGAGAGAAAAGCTGTAGCGTTAAGGGAAAGTGTTAGTTGTTCAGTTGTATTCGACCCTTTGTGACCCCATGGACTATAGCTTGCCAGGCTCCTCTGGCCATGTGATTTTCCAGGCAAGAATACTGGAGTGAGTTGCCATTCCCTTCTCCAGGGGATCTTTTGGACCCAGGGATTGAACTCGGGTCTTCTGCACTGCAGACAGATCCTTTACCATCTGAGACACAAGATTGAGAAATAAAAAAATCAGTTCTGGGAAGTGCATGGAGCCAGAGGAGGATTGGGAAGTCTTTGTAGGGTTCAGGTCCCCTAAACTGAGACAAGAATGAGAACCAGTCCCCTTCAATCAGAGCAGAGTGTCCTGTGATCATCAGATTGAAAGTGTTTGCCAGGTAGAGGGTGGAAATTATATGATATAGTTGTTTTAACTTTTAGATATCTAATTATTAGTGATGGTTGACATCTTTTCATGTGTTTATAAGGCCAATAGGCTTTCCTTTGTGAATCACCTGTTTTTTTTTCTATTGAATTATTTCATATTTTTATTGATTTTTAAAGAGTTGGTCAGTAAATGTGTAGAGAAAAATTTGTAAGTCAGTCTTTTTCTCTTTTGTTTATAACACTCTTCACATTCAAAAGTTTCAACTGTGAGGTAGTTAGATAGAGCAATCCTTTCTTCTGTATAGGTACCTTCTGTGTCTGTTCAAAACTCTATCCAAACTCTGATGATAAAGATAGTCTTTCACATGTTCTTTTAAGGATTCAAGTCTATTGTGAGATACATGTATTGCTTTATTTTTTCTCAATCTGCAAAAGGCATGTTTGTTTGTTTGTTTAATTTTCTTAATGATATCTTTCAAAGATCAGAAGTTCTTACTTTGATAAAGTTCAATTTATCCACTTTTTCTTCTACAGTTTGCTTATTAAGAAAATTTTGCAGTGGTATGGGGTGGGAGGTGGGAGGGAGATTCAAGAGGGAAGAGATATATGTATACCTATGGCTGATTCATGTTGATGTATGACAGAAACCAATACAATTATCCTTCAATTAAAAATAGGGTTTTTTTTTTTTACACCTGAAACTTACATAGTATATCTTACATCTATACCTCAATTTTAAAACATCTTTTTTTTAAAAAAAGCATGCATAGGAATCCAACAGATGCAAAAGAATAGCTATGTCAGTTTAGGAACATTTTCAACCTATGAAGGATTTTTATGGGCAATGAAGCCAAAATTGCAGATGATGGCCAGGTCTTCGGCACTGGGGAGCCTTTAAATGCCAGGCTGGGGTCTTTAGATTTGGGCCCGGGGAACAATGGGTCTTCATATTTTTTTCAGAAGCAGAGCACCTGGAAGCCTCTGAGCTCTTCATGGAATTCCACGAGGGAGAGGCTTCGCTTCACTGCAGGACAGCTTTAGTGTGAGGGAACAGGACTGCCATTCTCTGTCTGCGGTGAGACCACACCCGCAGACATGTGTGCCTTGGAACAAAGTAAGTCCTCTGATCAGACAGGATCAGTCTCTTCCAAATCTTCTCATTAGTAGTTACATGCTGTTCATTCCTTCCTTCTGTCTCCTGAAGGCCTGTGTGCTAGCAGATAAGCCCAAGTGACATCATTTTTCCAAAAATGTAGGGCAAGAACAACTTAAAAGTGGAGAACATTCTGAGAATTTACTGCTTTGCTTCAGATTGGGAAGGGGGCATCTTATAATTTAAGGGGCTCAAGGCAACGCCACACAGAGCAGAGTCCTCCCTGAGTCTCCATCTGACACGAAGCAGGTGAGGACCGGAGCATCGCCTGAGAGCAAGCTTTGGGCCCACTTTCAGCCCCGTCTGGTCATCTTCGCATTTTCGGGGCTCAACAGACAATGAAAGGGATGGGTGAGGGGCCCCTTCCACTCATGTCAACGGTTCTAAGCAGCACAGAAAGTAGCTCAGAGTGGGACCATCAGCTTCTGCAAAGGCCAGGGGTCAGTGTGCACTATAGACAAGCCATTCTGGTGCAGGGTCCTGGAGTGAACACTGGATCCCCAGTGCTGACATGAGTGACAGCCTCAGGGAACCCCAGAGCCTCGCCGTCAGCCACCCCGGGGCTCCAAGGCCTCCCTGACCTCACCTTCAGTCCTGGAGGAAGAGGAGTACCTTCGCTCCAAGGTCACCTGGTCAGGAATGGGCAGCACCCCGTGCCCAGGATGTAGGCTTCTATGAGCTGGCAGGGGCATGGAATCCTTGAAGAGTCCATGTGTCATGTCCCCAGTGCCTGGGGAAGCTGAGAGGTCACAAGGAGCCGGATGTAGTAGCCACCAAACACTGCCAGCAGCTGCTGGGCCATTTCCTCCAGCTCAGCCTCAGGAATAAGCTGGCAAAGCTCAGTCTGCATGAATGGCTTCTCCGTGGATCCCGGATGGTTGGGCAGGAGAGGAGTTTCCTACAGCAGGTTCTCCAGCCCCTCGGCAGCTGTGGGGCTTACCCCAGTCTCCATGACAACACACAGCTGACTCAATTCGCTTCTCAGCAAGGACTCTTGGCTCATCTTCATCTCTCAAATGTGATCGGACAAAAACTGCACACAGGTCTCCAGATCAAAATAGACAAACCAGAGCTGAATCACACTCTGGCAACCTTCCACCGTGTCCATCACCCCCAGCAGCATCCGGTGTCTCAGGAGGGCTCCGTTGACAGCTGTCAGCCTAAGGTCTGTGTTGGTGTTGGCCTTCCTCTAGTGTCTCTCAAAGATGAGCACGAGAGTCAGGGTGAGGCTCGTGGCAGCCAGGGTCATGAGCAACACGCCTGCCCAGTGGTTCCCCAGGGCAAACATCTGGCTGGTGGAGTAGATGTTGGCCCACACCACCACATAGAACACCACAGCGAAGGCCGGCCACATGGGCCTCGAGTTGTAGATGATGTATCTACTCACTTGGGGCTCTAAGAGGGCTCTCTCAGCCAGGTTCCTGTACTGGTCAGCTGGGACCTGAATTCCCCAGGTAGTCAGCTGCTCTCCAGCAGCTCCCAGGTCAAATGAGATGGGCACACAAGTATTGTCGATCCGGAGCACCGTAAGGACCTGGCCGCTGCAGAGCTCTTGCCCCCAGCCAGGAGGGCTTCTGCCAGTCAAGGGACTCCAGCCAAGGGAGGAGGTGGGCAAGGGGCCAGCTGCCCCACCGGGGTCCATCTGCAGTTCACACACCATAGCAGCACCAGCAGGACTCCTACTTCCCCTTCTTGGAGCCGTGGTTCATCCTAGAATAGCCAGCTCAGCTTCACCTATCTTGGATTGAGGGAAGACTTCTTCTGGAGGCTTCTCAGAGCAGGGAAGAAGGCTCCTGGCTTGGCAAAGGTGGAGGGAGAGAAGTAACTGCCAAGCAGGGAGAGGTACAAACCAGAGGGCAGGATGGAGCCAATCAAGGAGGCCTCTGCTCTCACCCTGTAGCCTCTCATCCAAACTGGAGGCCGTCCCCACCACCACCGGCGCCGCCCGCACCACCGCCCCCGGGGACGCAGAAGGTCGGGGGCACAGCCTGCCGCCCGCGCCGCCCTCCTGAGTCCCGCCCCCGGGCCGAGCCCAAAAATAAGTACTTTTTTTAAAAAAGAAATTTTGGTCACCACAAGGTTGAGAATATTTTCTACTGGAAGTTTTATAACATGAACTTTTACATTTATGTCTATGATTAATTTCCAGGTAATTTTTGTGTATGTTGCGAGATAATGTTCAGAATTTACTTTTTTCCATATGTATATCCAGTTGTTCCAGCAACTTGAAGGCAATCCATAAATATGGTATATCCTTCCATTTTTTAGGTCTTATCTTCTCAGCAGTATCTTATAGCTTTTTGTAAACAGATATTGCACATATTTTATTAAACTTACCTTAAGTATTTCTTGGATGTTATTATAAATGGCATTTTTAAAAATTTACATGCTATATCTAGTATATAGAAGTACAATGGTCTTTTATACATTGAACTTGGATTCTGCAACCTTGGTACTCTAATTTTTAGTTCTTATAGTTTCATTTTTTTATCTTCATTTTTTAGGTTCCTTAGAATTTCTCTATACAAATGATCATGTCATATGTCTTATTATATCTATTTTTGTACTCTCACTTCTCTTTCTTACCTTCTTTAATGTATTTTTAATAATTTTATTTATTCACTTATTACCTATATCTCAGTGTGTTTTTCCCATAATTGCTTGAGTTTATAGTATGCATTTTTATTAATTTTATTTCCATTTTGAGATAATTGTAGATTCTTTAGTATACTGTAGTCTTTGTCACTGTCTGCCTTAAAGCAATATTACTGTGGTCAAAGAAACCTACGGTAGAACACTCCTATTGCCCTCCTCCCAGTCCTTGTGCTATTGTTGTCATACACATTATTTCACCATACGTTATAGACTTCCCATTCATTAGATAGATGAAAGGCAGATAGAATTTTTCTTGCTTGACAAACTTTTAACAATATTTTCAAAAGGAAGTTAATAGATGTTTTAATAAGACATTAAGAAAATATATCTTTGATGGCTGCCAATTTCTCCAAGGTAGGTTTAGAGGTGCTTTGCTGAAGGTAGTGGGGCCAGCAGAAGTATGGATAGTTTAATTAGAATAAATGACTCTGTCATAGCCATTGAAGTTACTTATGGTTGTCAGGCCTCAATATAGGGACTCATATTGTGAAATGATATTGCTGTGATATGTGAAGTCACTCAGTCATGTCTGACTCTTTGCAATCTCATGGACTGTAACCTACCAGGCTCCTTTGTCCATGGGATTTTACAGGCAAGAGTAGTGGAGTGGATTGCCACTTATCAGCGTGCATATACAATTATGCCTCTCTCTAGAGGGGCTATCCCACTTTGAAGGTCAGGAACGGTGGCGGTAAGGAGATACCTCTCATCCAAGGTAAGCAGCAGAGGCTGTGCTTTGCTGAAGCAGCTGAGAAGAGATACCCCATGCCCAAGGTAAGAGAAACTCAAGTAAGATGGTAGATGTTGCAAGAGGGCATCAGAGGGCAGACACACCGAAACCATACTCACAGAAAACTAGTCAATCTAATCACACTAGGACCACAGCCTTGTCTAACTCATTGAAACCAAGCCATGCCCGTGGGGCAACTGAAGACAGGTGGGTCATGGTGGAGAGATCTGACAGGATATGGTCCACTGGAGAAGGGAATGGCAAACCACTTCATATTCTTTCTTGAGAACCCCATGAACAGGATGAAAAGGCAAAATAATAGGATACCAAAAGAGGAACTCCCCAGGTCACTAGGTGCCCAATATGCTACTGGAGATCAGTGGAGAAATAACTCCAGAAAGAATGAAGGGATAGAGCCAAAGCAAAAAAATACCCAGTTGTGGATGTGACTGGTGACAGAAGCAAGATCCGATGCTGTAAAGAGCAATATTGCATGGGAACCTGGAATGTCAGGTCCATGAATCAAGGCAAATTGGAAGTGGTCAAACAGGAGATGGCCAGGGTGAACATTGACATTCTAGGAATCAGCGAACTAAAATGGACTGGAATGGGTGAATTTAACTCAGATGACCATTATATCTACTACTGCAAGCAGGAATCCCTCAGAAGAAATGGAGTAGCCATCATGGTCAACAAAAGAGTCTGAAATACAGTACTTAAATGCAATCTCAAAAATGACAGAATAATCTCTGTTCATCTCTAAAGCAAACCATTCAATATCACAGTTATCCAAGTCTATGCCCCAACCAGCAACACTGAAGAAGCTGCAGTTGAACAGTTCTATGAAGACCTACAAAACCTTTTGGTACTAACACCAAAAAAAGATGTCCTTTTCACTATAGGGGACTGGAATGCAAGAGTAGGAAGTCAAGAAACACCTGGAATAACAGGCAAATTTGGCCTTGGAATATGGAATGAGGGAGGGCAAAGACTAATAGAGTTTTGCCAAGAAAATGCAATGGTCATAGCAAACACCCTCTTCCAATAACACAAGAGAAGACTCGACACATGGACATCACCAGATGGTCAACACCAAAATCAGATTGATTATATTCTTTGCAGCCAAAGATGGAGAGTCTCTATGCAGTCAACAAAAACAAGACCAGGAGCTGACTGTGGCTCAAATCATGAACTCCTTATTACCAAATTCAGACTCAAATTGAAGAAAATAGGGAAAACCACTAGACCATTCAGGTATGACCTAAATCAAATCCCTTATGATTATACAGTGGAAGTGAGAAATAGATTTAAGGGCCTAGATCTGATACAGTGCCTGATGAACTATGGACTGAGGTTCATGACATTGTACAGGAGACAGGGATCAAGACCATCCCCATGGAAAAGAAATGCAAAAAAGCAAAATGGCTGTCTGGGGAGGCCTTACAAATAGCTGTGAAAAGAAGAGAGGCAAAAAGCAAAGGAGAAAAGGAAAAATATAAGCATCTGAATGCAGAGTTCCAAAGAATAGCAAGAAGAGATAAGAAAGCCTTCTTCAGTGATCAATGCAAAGAAATAGCGGAAAAGAACAGAATGGGAAAGACTGGTGATCTCTTCAAGAAAATTAGAGATACCAAGGGAACATTTCATGCAAAGATGGGCTCCATAAAGGACAGAAATGGTCTGGACATAACAGAAACAGAAGATATTAAGAAGAGGTGGCAAGAATACACGGAAGAGCTGTACAAAAAAAATCTTCACGACCCAGATAATCATGATGATGTGATCACTAATCTAGAGCCAGACATCTTGGAATGTGAAGTCAAGTGGGCCTTAGGAAGCATCACTACGAACAAAGCTAGTTAAGGTGATGGAATTCTAGTTGAGCTGTTTCGAATCCTTAAAGACGATGCTGTGAAAGTGCTGCACTCAATATGCCAGCAAATTTGGAAAACTCAGCAGTGGCCACAGGACTGACAAAGGTCAGTTTTCATTCCAATCCCAAAGAAAGGCAAGGCGAAAGAATGCTCAAACTACCGCACAGTTGCACTCATCTCACATGCTAAAGTAATGCTCAAAGTTTTCCAAGCCAGGCTTCAGCAATACGTGAACCGTGAACTCCCTGATGTTCAAGCTGATTTTAGAAAAGGCAGAGGAACCAGAGATCAAATTGCCAACATCCACTGGATCATGGAAAAAGCAAGAGAGTTCCAGAAAAACATCTATTTCTGTTTTATTGACTATGCCTAAGCCTTTGACTGTGTGGATCACAATAAACTGTGGAAAATTCTGAAAAAGATGGGCATACCAGACCACCTGACCTGCCTCTGGAGAAATCTGTATGCAGGTCAGGAAGCAACAGTTAGAACTGGACTTGGAACAACAGACTGGTTCCAAATAGGAAAAGGAGTACGTCCAGGCTGTATATTGTCACTCTGCTTATTTAACTTCTATGCAGAGTACATCATGAGAAACGCTGGACTGGAAGAAACACCAGCTGGAATCAAGACTGCCGGGAGAAATATCAAAAGCCTCAGATATGCAGATGACACCACCCTTATGGCAGAAAGGGAAGAGGAGCTATAAAGCCTCTTGATGAAAGTGAAAGAGGAGAGTGAAGAAGTTGGCTTAAAACTCAGCATTCAGAAAATACAAGATCATGGCATCCGGTCCCATCACTTCATGGGTAATAGATGGGGAAACAGTGGAAACAGTGTCAGACTTTATTTTTTTGGACTCCCAAATCACTGCACATGGTGACTGCAGCCATGAAATTAAAAGACGCTTACTCCTTGGAAGAAAAGTTATGACCAACCTAGATAGCATATTCAAAAGCAGAGACATTACTTTGCTGACTAAGGTCCGTCTAGTCAAGGCTATGGTTTTTCCAGTAGTCATGTATGGATGTGAGTTGGACTGTGAAGAAGGCTGAGCGCCGAAGAATTGATGGTTTTGAACTGTGGTGTTGGAGAAGACTCTTGAGAGTCCCTTTGACTGCAAGGAGATCCAACCAGTCCATTCTGAAGGAGATCAACCCTGGGATTTCTTTGGAAGGAATGATGCGAAAGCTGAAGCTCCAGTACTTTGGCCACCTCATGCGAAGACTTGACTCATTGGAAAAGACCCTGACGCTGGGAGGGATTGGGGGCAGGAGGAGAAGGGGACAACCGAGGATGAGATGGCTGGATGGCATCACGGACTCGATGGACGTGAGTCTGAGTGAACTCCGGGAGTTGGTGATGGACAGAGAGGCCTGGCGTGCTGCGATTCATGGGGTCGCAAAGAGTCAGACACGACTGAGAGACTGAACTGAACTGAACTGAATTTTATATATTGGACAGCACTCTAGATCAAAGTTGTCCAATATGTTAATAAATATAGTGCAAGGCACAAATGTGAATTACATAAGTAATTTTAAGTTTTCTAGAAGGCACATTAAAATGTGAAAGACAGATAATATTAATGTGTCTTATTTAATCCAATACATCTAAATTACATCAACATGTGTAATCAGTATAAACATTTTCCTACTGAATCTTTGTAATCAAGTGTGTATTTTATATTTACAGGCCATCTCAATTCAGGTTAGTCACATTGCAAATTCTCAATAGCTGCACATGGACAGTGTCTACAGTTTTAGACAGAACATCTCTGGACAATTTATTTTTTTCCTTTTCTAACAGCTATATGGTGAGTCACAGACAAAATTACAAATCAAGCTCTATCATGTGTATTTTTTCTGATTGAGGCCACTCTGCAATTACCCTGCAGCATAATTAAAATGAGTAATATGATGAGAGACATAATACTTCAAGTTGCCAGGTGAACAGAAAGGATTGTAGAAACTGAAGGCTAGATGTTAGTCAAAATCAACAAAAGGTGAGTCACGCATACAGAACTGAGTGTTACTGAACGATCTTGTAAATGAACGCAAGTTAAGTTCCTTCCTGCTTCTGAAATTCTTTTGTTTTGTTTTATTTTCATTTCTTTCTTTCCCTTAAAGATTCTTTATAATTTCCCTGGGACCTGAAGGACATGTACCTTAATAGAACTGGCACATGTAATTCCACTTCCCAGATGACACATATTTTAGACATAATATTTTAAAAGGGAACATCAGGATGCTGAACCATAACCTATAAATATCAAATATATTTTAAAATATAAGACTGATCATGGACATTAGGAGGCTTCATCGTCCTGAGTCTAAATGTCTTGTAATTCAAATTGTTTCTTGAAGAGTCTCAAAATAACAATATATAGACAGCTTCAGAGATACAGGCAGGTATGGAGATAGACTGGTTCATATATGCATCAGTCAATGGACACACTGGTTTGGGGTATTTGTTGCCACATAATGAACTTCTCCAAATTTCATTTGCTTAAAACACCACTCTTCTGTTCATCTGCTCATGATTCTGAAATTTGGACAGAGCTTGGCGAGGTGCACTTATCTCTCTTCTACATTGCACCAGCTGGTGTGCATCACTGGGTACTGGAGAAGAAAATTTCATGATGGCCTTTCACACAGCATTTGCTGTCTGTTGACCGGGAGCCCAGCTCTGGCTGCTGGCTGAGAGCCTTGGCTCTCCTTCAGGTGGCCTTTCCGTGTGGCTAGATTGGGTTCTCAGGGCATGTTCAGACTTCCTCAATAACAGCTAACTTCCCTCACATCCTGAGCACCAAAGAAGAGCTGCTGACCCTTCTTGTGTTTCTTCTGCCCTAGACCTGGCACAGCATCACCTTCACAGTATCTCGTTACTCAGAGCACGTCACAAGGGTAGGCCAGATACAAAGCAAGAGAACCATGCAGGGTGTGAATACTGGGAACTATGGTTCACTTGGGGCCACTGAAAACACTAATTCACGTGAATGAACTTGCTTCACATTTTAAATTTTCAATCAATTGTTTTCTGAATTCAATTTTTTAACAGCCTATCCATGTTCCATTGTTGCAATATCTTCTCAAATATCTGAGGATATTAATAAAAATCATTTAAAGTTTTCCTTTTTTTCCTAAATAGTCTGTTTCCACCAAGGTCAGATTTTCTTTTCTTTTTTAAACTTTCTTTTGAACTAGTTTCTTGTTTTGTTTTCCCACCTTTGTCTTTCTCCTTTAACTTACTGATCTTCCTCAAAAACCTTGTCATCCTGGGTTTCCATTTAGATTTATAAAAGAAAAACTAAGTCATTTAATAGAGATTCTGGCACAGGTTTCCTCTACCATTTCTCTGATACTTGAGTTCCCAAATGAAAAGGTCTGGCAGTGGGATCTTTGTACTTGTGCAGAGAGAGGGATAACCATACAGGTATGTTTGTGGGGAGTAGACAGGCAGGCTCACCCCTGCCTCCATCCTCGTGGTAAAAATAAAGACAGACTTACTCTAAGGTGGCCATCACGTTCCCGCATCTAAGCCCTAGCCTCTCCGAGCAAATTCTCCCTCCAAGATCAGGTCTCAGGTTTCCTTTTGGGG
Organism: Capricornis sumatraensis; assembly: GCF_032405125.1. NCBI lineage: Eukaryota > Metazoa > Chordata > Mammalia > Artiodactyla > Bovidae > Capricornis > Capricornis sumatraensis. The sequence goes on from NC_091084.1 coordinate 3,383,393, forward strand.
GCGTGTACTGTTATTGCCAATTGCTCTATGTGCTGGGGGACCAGTGGTAGAAAGAGAGAAAGGTGTTTGAGTAACAGACTCACCACCTCAGTAGATTAATTGTCCTGATTACTACCCTGCATCTCTCTTTTACTCTTGCTGCTGCTGCCTAGTCACTTTAAGTGTAAGTAAGTGTAGTTGCTCAGTCGTGTCCAACTCTTTGCGACCCCATGGACTGTAGGCCACCAGGCTCCTCTATCCGTGGGATTCTCCAGGCAAGAATACTAAAGTGGGTTGCCATTTCCTTCTCCAAGGGACCATCCCAACCCAGAGATCGAACTTGGGTCTTCCGCATCACAGGCAGATGCTTTATCCTCTGAGCCACCTTCATCTGGGTTAGGTCACTTTAGCCATGTCCAACTCTTTGAAACCCTATGTACTGTAGCCTGCCAGGTTCCATGGGAATTCTGTAGGCAAGAATACTGGAATGAGTGCTGTTTCCTTCTCCAGGGATTCTTCCCAACCCAGGGATTGAATCAGGGTCTCCTGCATTGCAGACATATTCTTTACCAGCTGAGCCACCAGGGAAACCCCTCTTCTACTCTTAAAAATGAAAGTGAAGTTGCTCAGTAATGTCGGGCTCTTTGTGACCCCATGGCCTGTAGCCCACCAGGCTTCTCCATCCATGGGATTCTCCAGGCAAGAATACTGGAATGGGTTGCCATTTCCTTCTCCAGGAGATCTTCCTGACCCAGAGATTGAACCCAGGTCTCCCATACTGTAGGCAGACACTTTACCATCTGAGCCACCAGGGAAGTCAGTTTCTACCTCTCAATTCAGTCAGTTCAGTCGCTCAGTCGTGTCTGACTCTTTGCGACCCCATGAATCGCAGCATGCCAGGCCTCCTTGTCCATCACCAACTCCGGAGGTCACTCAGACTCATGTCCATCCAGTCAGTGATGCCATCCAGCCATCTCATCCTCGGTTGTCCACTTCTACTCCTGCCCCCAATCCCTCCCACAATCAAAGTCTTCTCCAATGAGTCAACTCTTTGCATGAGGTGGCCAAAGTACTGGAGTTTCAGCTTTCACATCATTCCTTCCAAAGAAATCCCAGGGTTGATCTCTTTCAGAATGGACTGGTTGGATCTCCCTGCAGTCCAAGGGGACCCTCAAGAGTCTTCTCCAACACCACAGTTCAAAACCATCAATTTTTTGGCGCTCAGCCTTCTTCACAGTCCAACTCTCACATCCATACATGACTACTGGAAAAACCATAGCCTTGACTAGACGGACCTTAGTCAGCAAAGTAATGTCTCTGCTTTTGAATATGCTATCTAGGTTGTTCATAACTTTTCTTCCAAGAAGTAAGAGTCCTTTAATTTTATGGCTGCAGTCACCATCTGCAGTGGTTTTGGAGCCCCCCAAAATAAAGTCTGACACTGTTTCCACTGTTTCCCCATCTATTTCCCATGAAGTGATGGGACCGGATGCCATGATCATCTTTTTCTGAAGGTTGAGTTTTAAGACAACTTTTTCACTCTTCTCTTTCACTTTCATCAAGAGGCTTTTTAGCTTCTCTTCACTTTCTGCCATAAGTTAATGTCATCTGCATATCTGAGGTTATTGATATTTCTCCCAGCAATCTTGACTCCAGCTTGTGTTTCTTGCAGTCCAGCGTTTCTCATGATGTATTCTGCATAGAAGTTAAATAAGCAGACTGAAAATATACAGCCTTGACGTACTCCTTTTCCTATTTGGAACCAGTCTGTTGTTCCATGTCCAGTTCTAACTGTTGCTTCCTGACCTGCATACAGATTTCTCAAGAGGCAGGTCAGGTGGTTTGGTATTCCCATCACTCTCAGAATTTTCCACAGTTTATTGTGGCAAGAGTACACAGAAGAACTGTACAAAATGGATCTTCATGACCTGGATAATCATGATGGTGTGATCACTCATCTAGAGCCAGACATCCTGGAATGTGAAATCAAGTGGGCCTTAGAAAGCATCACTACGAACAAAGCTAGTGGAGGTGATGGAATTCCAGTAGAGCTATTTAAAATCCTGAAAGATGATGCTGTGAAAGTGCTGCACTCCATATGCCAGCAAATTTGGAAAACTCAGCAGTGGCCACAGGACTGACAAAGGTCAGTTTTCATTCCAATCCCAAAGAAAGGCAAGGCCAAAGAATGCTCAAACTACCACACAATTGCACACATCTCACATGCTAGTAAAGTAATGCTCAAAATTCTCCAAGCCAGGCTTCAGCAATACATGAACTGTGAACTTCCAGATATTCAAGCTGGCTTTAGAAAAGGAACAGGAACCAAAGATCAAGTTGCCAACATCCCCTGGATCATGGAAAAAGCAAGAGAGTTCCAGAAAAACATCTATTTCTGCTTGATTGACTATGCCAAAGCCTTTGACTATGTGGATCACAATAAACCGTGGAAAATTCTGAAAGAGATGGGAATACCAGACCACCTGACCTGCCTCTGGAGAAATCTGTATGCAGGTCAGGAAGCAACAGTTAGAACTGGACATGGAACAACAGACTGGTTCCAAATAGGAAAAGGAGTACGTCAAGGCTGTATATTTTCAGTCTGCTTATTTAACTTCTACGCAGAGTACATTATGAGAAACGCTGGACTGGAAGAAACACAAGCTGGAATCAAGATTGACGGGAGAAATATCAAAAGCCTCAGATATGCAGATGACACCACCCTTATGGCAGAAAGGGAAGAGAAGCTATAAAGCCTCTTGATGAAAGTGAAAGAGGAGAGTGAAGAAGTTGGCTTAAAGCTCAACATTCAGAAAACAAGGATCATGGTATCTGGTCCCATCACTTCATGGGAAATAGATGGGGAAACAGTGGAAACAGTGTCAGACTTTATTTTTTTGGACTCCCAAATCACTGCACATTGTGATTACAGCCATGAAATTAAAAGACACCTACTCCTTGGAAGAAAAGTTATGAGCAACCTAGATAGTATATTCAAAAGCAGAGACATTACTTTGCCGAGTAAGGTCTGTCTAGTCAAGGCTATGGTTTTTCCTGTGGTCATATATGGATGTGAGAGTTGGACTGTGAAGAAGGCTGAGCGCCGAAGAATTGATGGTTTTGAACTGTGGTGTTGGAGAAGACTCTTGAGGGTCCCTTGGACTGCAAGGAGATCCAACCAGTCCATTCTGAAGGAGATCAACCCTGGGATTTCTTTGGAAGGAATGATGTGAAAGCTGAAACTCCAGTACTTTGGCCACCTGATGCAAAGAGTTGACTCATTGGAGAAGACTTTGATTGTGGGAAGGATTGGGGGCAGGAGGAAAAGGGGACTACCGAGGATGAGATGGCTGGATGGCATCACTGACTCAGTGGACATGAGTCTGAGTGAACTCCAAGAGTTGGTGATGGACAGAGAAGCCTGGCATGCTGCGATTCATGGGGTCGCAAAGAGTCAGACACAACTGAGCGACTGAACTGAACTGAACTATTGTGATCCACACAGTCAAAGACTTTGGCATAGTCAATAAAGCAGAAATAGATTTTTTTTCTGGAACTCTCTTGCTTTTTCCATGATCCAGCGGATGTTGGCAATTCTTAGTACCTGCTAATTCAGAGCTTGGACCTACCCTGAATCTCCACTTGGGAGCAAAACTCCCCCATGTGCTGTAGCCCTCCATGGAGAGTGTTCTGCTGGCAGTTCAGGTATTTGAGAAGATATTGCATCAACAGAACATGAATAGGCTGCTGAAAAGTAGACCATTTAGAAAATAATGTGATTTCTGCTATAAAAGTTTAATAGTGGGGCTGGATAATAAGGCTAAGGAAACTGTTAATCTCTTATGTGTGTGTTAGTCCTTCAATCATGTCCAGACTCTTTGTGACTCCATAGACTGTAGCCTACCAGGCTCCTCTCTCCATGGAATTCTCCAGGCAAGAATACTGGAGTGGGTTGCCATTTCCTTCTCCAGGGGATCTTCCCAATGCAGGGATGAAACCTGGATCTCCTGCATTGCAGACATATTCTTTACCATCTGAGCCACCAGGGAAGCTCACAGAATTAAAGAAAAAGAATATAATCTATGAAAGACATGAAGCACCAAGCCAAGTGTCCAACATCCATCCCCTCAAAATCGAATCCGTTTAATGCAAAGAGGATATAATTGGGGGAATATAAATAAATAAATTTCTCAGAGCCAAAAAGCAAACCCCTCAAATCTTCAGAATGAAATGTGTTCATCTCAGAATGAAATGAATCCATTTTTATTCATGCTGATTAGCATGAATAAAAAAAGATACACACACATTGGTACAAAACCTCACCAAGGCTAGAGACTCCTGAAAACTGCCATAAAGAAAAAATAAAGCACACAAAAAGTAGGTAGCTACAAAGGGTCAAATCTTAGACTGATGATAGACACTGTATTATCAATACTGGAAGCCAGAATACATTCTAGCTATACCTCTAGGTATAAGGTCGGACCCAGGGGCCATAACGGGCGGGGGAAGTCTCTAATGGAAGGAGCCTCCCAGACCCCAGGAGACCAATGACAGCACACTTCGCCAGTTAAAGCCGCCCCACCCCAGCCACGAAGAAGGACCTGTTAGCCTGCAACACCCTGAACCGGCAACCTATCCAAACCCCCATCCGCTAACCTGGCCATCCCTCGCAGCGTGCATATATAAACAAACTTCTAACACGGTCTGGGCGCAGACTTCCTTGACCTGACTCAGGTCTGGGAACCCCTCCCAGGAGCGCTTCACCATTAAAAAGCCTGTTAGAGAATAAATTTGAATCAGTTCTAATGATATGGATGAAATTGGAGCCGATTATACAGAGTGAAGTAAGCCAGAAAGAAAAACACCAATACAGTATACTGACACATATATATGGAATTTAGAAAGATGGTAATGATGACCCTGTATGCGAGACAGCAAAAGAGACACAGATGTATAGAATGGACTTTTGGACTGTGAGGGAGAGGGAGAGGGTGGGATGATTTGGGAGAATGGCATTGAAACATGTATACTATCATGTAAGAAACGAAGCGCCAGTCTATGTTTGATACAAGATACAGGATGCTTGGGGCTGGTGCATGGGGATGATCCAGAGAGATGATATGGGGTGGGAGGTGGGAGGGGAATTCAGGATTGGGAGCTCATATACACCTGTGGCGGATTCATGTCAATGTATGGCAAAACCAATACAGTATTGTAGAGTAAAAATAAAATTAAAAAAAGAAAGAAATGATAGCACCTATTTAGAACTCCCACACAGCAGATACTCAGTTAAGAGAGTCCTAATGATGATTTAGGCTTTGAATCAGCAAACTTTTATTGAACTCTTTTGATAACAATGGTGGGAGAGGGAAATGAGAAGGAGCCCTTGATTTTCATCCTAATATGTGAGTTAAAGAAGGCTGAGTGCCAAAGAATTGACGCTTTTGAACTGTGGTGCTGGAGAAGACTCTTGAGAGCTTCTGGGACTGCAAGGAGATCAAACAGGTCAATCCTAAAGGAAACCAGCTCTGAATATTCATTGGAAGGACTGAGGCTGAAGCTGAAGCTCCAATAGTTTGGTCACCTGATGCAAAGAGCCAACTCATTGGAAAAGCCCCTGATGCTGGGAAAGATTGAGGGCAAGAGGAGAAAAGGGCGGCAGAGGAGGAGATGGTTAAATATCATCACTGACTCAACAGATATGAATTTGAGCAAACTCAGGGAGATAATAGAGGATGCTGGGGGGAGCTGGTATGCTACATTCCATGGGGTGGCACAGAGCCAGACACGACTTAGCAACTGAACAACAACTGTGAGTTACAATCACCAGTGGTTTTTCCATTTTATTTTGGGGATGAATAAAATCTCCAGCTCTAACTGGTAAAAAAATTAAAAAAATAAAAAGCCTGTTAGACACTCTTTTGGTGTCCTGGTCTTTTACCTAACACTAGGGTCCTGAGAAAATAGAACTTGTGACCCTACACCCACCAGCATGGCTGTCCCAAGGGAAGGATGGAGAGAGGCAGAGGATACAGCAGAGCATCTGGGTTCTTCCCCGTAGACAGAAGGTCCATCGTATGGTTGCACAGGACACAGGCCAGCAGCACAGCTGGAGTATGACCTTTCTGCCTTCACGTCTCCCTAAAAGTACCCAGCTCCTGCTGTGCCACCTGGCTCAGGTGAGCATTCCAATAGAAAAGCCCTATTTAGTATTATTTCGTATTGAACCCTCTTCCTCTGACTTCTTTCCTGCCAGCCCACCACGAGCAAGTAACAGCATGTTCAAGAATGTTTACTGTGAGACAAAGTGAACCCAATGTCAGTTTGCAGGCACACCTGCCCTCCAGCGGATCTACATTTGAAGCCAGTTCCTGCTTCAGTCAGTCACCATGGGGACTAAGTTCATTTCAGAACTGCAAGCAGTCAAAGAGTTTATCTCCTGTAATCTTTTTGGGGAAAAAAAAAAAAAAAAGACTTGGCAATCCATTTGGAAACTGAAAAATGAAGTGAAAAAAGAGGAATTTAAGAAAAAACAGATGGGAGGATCTACAATAATATGGAATTATTCCAAGGATAAAATGTAAAGCAGATAGTTCCATAGACAGTTTATAAAACAATTGACCCAAATTAGAATTTGAGGTTAAAGGACTCCGAGATTACCATCTCAAAGAATGAATTTCAATCAAAAAAATAGTAGTAAAGACAAGGAAGAATTTGACTCTTTAATAAGGAAGCTACTCTTTCCCCTTGATACACAAAAGAGAAAGAATTAGAAATTCTGGGAAAAACAAACAAAAGTAAGAAAATCCCATTGCAAAGATGTAGCAAACTAAATGACATGATTTTGAGCAATGGTATAAAGTCAGAAGAGAATTCATTTGACCCATGCACTGGAACATTCTCCTTGGAACTGCAGTTTTAGTGACATGATTTCATTAGAATTTGGTTCTGCAATAAGTGAAAAATATGTAGTTATAGTGTTATATATGCCAAAATAATGTTAATTTATATTGGTATATTTATAGTTATTATGATAATTATGTTTAATATTATAATAATTACAATTAATATATTAAAATTATCATCTTATACCAATATAATATTGGTAGTGACATTTAATTTTTTAGACTCAATCTATAGACAAAACATGAGAGATATAATTACAGGTACAGAACAAAATCCAAGTGGTATAACTTTACAAAAATAATTCAGTAGCATAAATGACAAAAGAGGTGAAAGAGGCTGAATTATCTTTGAAGGGCCCACTTTTACCAAGTGATGGCACTCTCTTTACTGAGTCAGTTTACTGAGTCAGAAGTATATACTTGAGTAGGTTGTTTAGTTCATTCTAAAATTACTTATTAAACACCCTCCACATGCTAGTATCGCTCTGGGTCTTGAGATATGGTGTTGAGCATGTCTGTAGATCTAACAGGCACATTTCCTGCCCTTAAGGAGCTCACAAGATAATGTGGCTGCTGCTACTGCTAGGTCGCTTCAGTCATGTCCGGTGGAGAAGAGTACAAATGGACGAAATTCACCATCATTGACAGGAGGTCAATACTGGTTGCTGTTGTTGTTTACTCACGAAGTTGTGTCCGACTCTTTGTTATCGCGTGGACTGAAGTCTGACAGGCTCCTCGGTCCATGGGATTTCACAGGACAGAGAGTGTGCTGTTTTGAGAAGATATTGTGTCAATGGAACATGAAGTAAAATTAGAAATGGTTAAAAGTGCTTACTTTGGGGAAGTTAGACTGGAGGGTGGGATAGGGCAACAGAATTTAAGAGACTAGTTTTTCACTTACCTCTATTTGTACTGTTTGAACTTCTCCAAGTATAAGAGCTCTGTTAATAATATTAAAAAACACAAAACCCAATATTGCAGTTTTTAACCAGCAGGATCAGGCTGACTTACACTCTACCTAATGTTGCATGGAAGACCTGATGTCAGGGCTTTATGACTCAAAATTCAATGCAAAGAAATGCTGCAGCTGGGAACCATCTGCTTAACATACACTGAGTATATTTTCATTCCATAATTGTATATCTGGATATTTTAATAGCCAAACCGATATGAAACATGCTTCTATAAGTACGCTGAGCTATTCTTTCTGCCACATTTATTGCTATAAAATTAGCTGACTTTTAATTTTTAAAGTGTTGCTTTTATCTATGAAAAACAGATTTTCTACTAATTTAACCCTTCTGAAGCCAGCCATAATATGTAACAATGATCCTTGCAGAGCTGTATACAGAGTTCCGTTTTGCCTGCTTCCTTTCTGTCTTGCATCTGTCTCTCCCCAATCCAGTCTCTCTCTCATCCATTCACTCCCAAGCGCCTCCAACATTCCAAGACTCTGGGGTTGCGAGTGGTCACAGAGAGCCTGGAAGCCTGGACAGGTGTCAGCTTCAGGATGCAGTGGAGCTGAGGGAGAACTGGGACGCCAGGACAGACTGGCTCTGGGTTGGGAAGGGACTCCGAACTCCCAGGGCAGTACAGGGGAGTCGGAGGTGAGTGCTGAGGGCAGGGCAGAGCAGAGTGTGTCTGCTCCAAAACCAGGAGGGGAGGAGGCTGCTGCAGTGACAGCTGGCCAGGAGTTGAGGGCAATGAACCTAGCGGCTCCAAAGCAAAGGGCAGGAGGAACTGCAAGGCAGGGGTCTCATGAGGGAAAAAGGACAAAGCAACCGAAGCTTTGTGGTACATGAGCCTGGCCGTGATTGCAACACGCGTGTGCAGGAAAGGGGGCGCGACCGGGGAACCTGTCCCCTTGGGAGGGGCTTCGGCCACGAGTCCAGGGCCACGCCCACCTAGAGATTCAGCAGTGTGGAGTGGCGTTTCTGTTTAATGAACTCAGAATTGTGATGAATCAGTAACGCAGCAGAGTAACTACTGGAGGACCATGCCTGACCGTGTTTGCCCGTCTAATCTGCTTCATCTGTAGAGTTTACGCGCTCAAGTGGCCTTTCCGCTTCCATCTCCAATCTGTCCCTAGACACAGGTCCTGGGTCTCAGCTCCTAGATACTGAAGAAACCCAGAGGGGGAAATGTGTCTTTTCTCGACCGTCTGAATCAGAACCATGCCTGCTTAGCTGCTTCAGTCGTGCTGTCTCTGTGGGACCTCATTGACTGTAGTCTGCCAGGCTCCTCTGTCCATGGGATTCTCCAGGTAAGAATACTGGAGTGGGTTACCACTTCCTTCTCCAGGGGATCTTCCCAACCCAGGGATCAGACCCACGTTTCCTGAGTCTCCTACATTGCAGGCAGATTCTTTTACCACCGAGCCACCAGGGAGGTCTCATAGTGATTTCAGAAGGAGCCGCCTTCCCTGTAGCAGTTTTGAGAGCTCCATTTCTGGCCCCTGCCAACTTGGATGCTGACCCTAAGGATGCCAAACGCTGTTAATTCTAGGACTGCCATCAATGCTCTCTTCTGGAGAGTTCATACCACTAGTAAACACGAGGAACCAAGAACCATTCATAGCCTTCTCTCTGCCATATATTTCCTTCTGCTCTGAGCACCTTATGTGTATGCATGCTAAGTTGCTTCAGTGCTGTCCAAATCTCTGTGACCCTAAGGACTGCAGCCTGCCAGGCTCCTCTGCCCATGGCATTCTCCAGACAAGAATACTGGCATGGGTTGCCATGACTTCCTCCAGCTGAACGCTTTGGGACCCCATGTAGCAGGATGCAGCCTTGGAGGCAAATTGACATCATGTGCAATTCCAGCTTAATCATTTTCCACTGTGAAGCCTGGAAACATTTCTTAATCTCTTTAAGCTTCAGTTTAAAAAAAAAAATGACAATTTGAGAATATTAACAACTATTTCATTGGGTTGTACTGAGAATTAAATGTTCATGAAGGGCCTGATTTCAAGCCTGGCACATTGTACAGACATGTGTTCATCTTTGTTCTCAAATGCCTAGACCAAAAAAAGTCACGGTTTAGTTACCAAGTAAGAGGTAGGTATGTCTAAAACAAAGGTAACCAGAGGGGGTTGGTTTGACATGGTGTTGTAGTAAGTATTAAATTTAATGATATTTGTAAAGCGCTTAATGAACCCTAAAGGAAATCAATCCTGAATATTCATTGGAAGGATTGATGCTGAAGCTGAAGCTCGAATACTTTGGCTACCTGATGCAAAGAGCCAACTCTTTGGAAAAGGCCCTGATGTTGTGAAATATTGAGGGCAGGAAGAGAAGGGGCAACAGAAGATGAGATAGTTGGATGGCATCACAGACTCAACAGATATGAGTTTGAGCAAGCTCTGGGAATTGGCAATGGACAGGGAAGCCTGGTGTGCTGCAGTCCATGGGGTCTCAAAGAGTCGGACAGGACTGAGAGACTGAACAACAACAGAAAGTGGTTAATATAGTGCCTGGCTCTTAAGTACTATTCAATCAATTATAGTCATAATTATTCATGAAACTTACAAATTACCAAAGTTGTTTGGCCATGCCCTACATGTAGTTGACTATAGTGCTTATAAAATTATAAAATTGATAGCAGAACACAGTTCTACTGATTTCTTAGAGTGTCTCCTATCTCTACCAGCTCTGAACTTGTTCTCTTTCATTCTCTCATGGCACAGATATTCTGAGATCACCTGAACATGAAAGGGAATGAAGCAGGACTTCCCCAGTGGTCCAGTGGATAAGAATCTGCCTGCCAATGCAGGGGACATGGGTTCTATTCCTGGTTTGAGAAGATGCCACATGCCAGAGAACAACTCAGCCCATGCACCACAACTACTGAGCCCATGAGCTAGAACCTGCACACCACAACTACAGAAGTCCACATGCCTAGAACCTGTGCTCTTTGACAAGAGAAGCCACTGCAATAAGAAGCCTGCACACTGCAATGAAGAATGATCCTGGCTCACTGCACCTAGAGAAAGCCCACACAAAGCAACGAAGACCCAGCACAGCCAAAATAATAATAATAAAAATAATAAAATTATTTTTTAAGAAAAGTGAATGTAGCAGACACAGTCTGTTTCACAAGGCTCCTCAAACTCTTCACAAGACTCACTCTTCTCAGGGGTCTCAAACTGCGAGCTCCCCAAGATTCTGTCATCATTACTGGCATCAAACGTTTGCTGAATGTGAGCTGTATGCAAGCTGACCATTCTTTGAATTCCAGAAACACTTTATATGTATCAGATCTGTTTCAAAGCATGTCCTCTTCTCAGCCATGAGGCCTCAAGGAGGCCCCATTCTCCCCAATGTATTAATAAACATGTTAGGATCCATGAAGGGAGCTCAGGCAGTTTATACACATTCTCCCATTTAATGCTCATGCCCTGCCAGGTAGCTACATTTCCTCCAATTTACAGATGAGCTATCTTAGGTCAGAGAGGGTAACTAGCCCAAGGTCACACAGAGACAACGGGAAACAAGTGCCATTAAACTCAGATGTCAGGGAGGCACCTGACAGCTGACACGATGCCTGGACATACGGTTGTTGACAACTCCCTCCTCTTTCACCCCTTATGCCAGGCTGTCCCTTCCTCCTTGGTGGCTGAAAGAAATAAGAAAATGTACTTGCATGTAGCAAGATTTTTGCAATTGCTCTAAACCAAATTCACTGTGTTCTATGCTAGACTGAATGGCTGGAACCTACAGTTTGGTCTGACCAAATCACAAGCATGGTTGCCTTCCACTTCCAGTACACTAAGAAAACTGAAGGAAAGCCTCTGTGCCAGGTCACTCCTGAAAGATTTCTGAAATTATACCTGCTTGCTATCTCACCCCACTGTATTGTACGTCAGCACCATGTCAGAAAAGCAGAACTTACTTTAGTCAATATGGAACAGAAATAACTGGCAGGTATGCTATCACTCACATGGAAGTTCTCTCCATCATAAAACCTAAGTCTAAAATTTCCTGCAAGAAAACTCAGTCTTGTTCCTCCTAAGTAAGCCAGTCTACTTCTGACCATCCTCCAGTCTTTCTGGAAAACAGAGACACATGGCACTACTTGTTTCTTGCCAAGATAATGCCAGGACCTACTAATAACATCAGCTTTCTCTGTGACGGACAGGTGGATTTCTGCTGTCCTTCCTGGAGAAGGGGAGCAAAATCACAGAGGACTTTGGGCAGAATCACAAAGACAAGAAAGTAGATCCAAAAGCTGAGAATCCTCTTTTGGTGTGTGTGTGGGAGGGAGATGGTGGGTGTTGGACAGTGACCAACAGTATTCTTAATTTGAGAAAGACTGTAACACTTTCTCAAAGACCTGTGTTTGGGATCAAGTGTGATAAACTGGGGGTTTCCCCAGTGGCTCAGTGGTAAAGAATCCACCTACAATACAGGATCTTCAGGAGACAAGGGTTCAATCCCTGGGTCAGGAAGATCCCCTGGAGGAGGGTACAGCAACCCACTCCAGTATTCTTGCCTGGAGAATCCCATGGACAGAGGACCCTGGTGTGCTACAGCCCCTGGGGTTGCAAAGAATCAGATACAACTGATGCGACTTAGCAGGGCATGGCACGTGATAAACTGGGCATCAAAGACTGTGGAAAGGGACCTGACTATTTGGTTTGTTCCATTACCAATGATTCCCTCACTCATTCATTTCTCATCTATTCATTTAATCACTTATTCTACAACCATGACTGACTACTGTGTCAATACCTAGGAAGAAGACAGAGAAAAACCCAAGAAGATGGATATAATTCCATTGCTTTGTGGTAAGAGCTAAAGAGTTTACCTTCTAGATGCTTTTCCTGCATTTTCTGTCTGCTAAACACCCTGACAATTGTCTGATTTCTTATAATTTGTCTGAGCTTTACTCATCCACTATCCAGATAAGAGATAACACTGATTGACTGCTTTTTGTATGTCAGGCAATATTCTAAGCATTTTCTTATTTACATATCATAATAGTGTGATGAGATAGGTGCTATTAATATGCTCATTTTCTCATAATAAAGCCGAGTCATTGTGCAACGGTCATACTACTAATATAAAGAGGAGCTTAGTTTTGGAAGCAGGCAGTATAGCTACAAAGCCCCCATTCTTAGCCATTGCACTATCTGTATAATGGATGAACTATTTGACCTTAGAGAAAATTTTAAATGTATAGTTTTCTTTGTTGACTTGAATGATATAATTTTATACATCTTAGAGTTGTTGCTAGTGGAAACTCTTGAAAGCCTATTCAGTACTAATCTCAGTCATTAATAGCCACTCTTGAAACAAGGCTGTGATTAGTTCTCTGGCAGCAGGGAAGCAACAGAAGAGGTGAAGGCAGAATCCTCTAACCAGGGGATGTTGGATACTCTGGGCATAAAAGGGACTATGAGAAACGAGGGCTCAGCCAGGGACAGGCAGCTGGAATCAGCTACTGTGGAGGAGATAAAAGAGTGTGCTGGGGATGCATAAGCTTGGAGAAAATGAGAAGACCAGTAAACAGGTGACTGGGGGCTGTGATCAAGAGCAGGATGGAGACATGGTCTTAAGCTGAAGGTGAGAAGGAACAAAAAGGAAGCCTTCAAAGCTGGACAGGTTTGCAAGGGAGAGGGGCAATGGGTGAGAACACATAGGTTTGTTTCTAAAGTGCTTCTGTGTATTAAATATGCTTTCACATGGTTTTACTCTGAATGACATCACACTTTAAAGATCTGCATAGAAAGTAAAGGAGGACCATCTTCTGAGCATCCTCACTAAGGACAGGACATGCACTGGATGCTGCATCTGCAGCCTCTCTCGTGACCTGGAGTCTTACGAGGCAGTTCTCACTAGGTATAAACACAAGGGAGGCACTGAAACCCAGAGAGACTGTCAGAGTCACACAGCTGATAAACCAGTGTCTAGCACACAGTCTTCAATGCCTATTTATTGAGCCATGAATAAATGAGTGTATGGTAAAATGATAAAGCAAGCAAGCAGGCAGGCCCATCCAGCCCCAAAGTTCACGCTCGTTCTCCTGTACTGGTGGTTTTAAATTGTGAGCCACAGAGCCCTGGGCTGAGGTGAGGAGGAATAGAGTGGAGGAGCTGCCTGGAGAGTGGCGCACCTGGTCTGCTATTCCTGCTTTGACAAGAGCATCTCTGCTTCCATATGTGCTAGATATTGAGTTTTCCATATAATTTTATTTGAAGAAAAGGGTCTTCTTCTACAAAATGCTTCATAACTCCTGCCCTGTACCATGCTTTCTCCTAAGCATATATAAAATCTATGAATAAGTTCAGTTTAATAAAGATGTATATTAACATAGAGTGGAAACATAAACTCATTTCTGAATCCCAGTAACAGCCTCCTTTCCTGGTAAATCTTATGAGGCCAGCTGTCTACAATATCCAGCATACTAAAGAGGCAGTTAACGATGGATGAAACACCCTCCAGGTCATTACGGCCGGCAGTCCACACCACAAATCCAGATGCCAAGGTTCAACCCTAGTTCTGCCATAACCTATTTGTGGGATTTTGGGTAAGTGATTTGACCTCCGTGTGCTTTAGTTTCATCTGTAAAATATGGTAGCTCTCTTGTAGGGTGAAAGTGAAAATTGCTCAGTCATGTCCAACTCTTTGCAACTCCATGGGCTGGTCCATGGAATTCTCCAGGCCAGAATACTGGAGTGGGTAGCCTTTCCCTTCTCCAGAGGATCTTCCCAACCCAAGGATCAAACCCAAATCTGCCACATTGCAGGTAGATTCTTTACCAGCTGAGCCACAGGAAAGCCCAAGAATACCAGAGTGGGTATACTATCCCTTCTACAGCAGATCTTCCCAACCCAGGAATTGAACCAGGGTCTCCTGCATTCCAAGCGGATTCTTACCAACTGAGCTATCCTGTAGGGTAGACAGGTTTTGTGTTATACCTGTGAATATGCTCACTGTAAACAAATGCACTTAGTTGCCTTAACTACTCGTACTTGTGATACAGGTTCCCAACTTGGAGTGGCCTTCCCATGTTTCATTTGCACAAATTCCAATCAACCAAAGGTACCAATACTCCTTTGACTTTCCTGGGGTCACCAGAGTAACATAATAGACAAAACAGTGTGGCTTGACTTATGTTAAGAGAATTTGCAGGCTTACCTTGACAGCTCCTGCTTCTTGGGAGTAGGGGTGTGCTGCTGTCTGGGGTCCAGCTGTCTGAGGTCTGCTATAGTCTCAAAGTGGCTTTTTTGGGAGGAAGCAGGAATAGATAAAAATTGTATATATTTAAAGTGTATAACATGATGTTTCAGTATATGTATAAATTGTGAAATAATTACCACAATTAAATTAACTAACACTTCTCATGGTTACCTTTTTCATATATGTTGAGAACACTAGAGATTTATTCTTTTAGCAAATTTCAAGCATATGGTATATTCTTATTAACTATAGTCACCATGCTATACGTAAGATCTCCAGAACTTAGCCATTTTATAACTAAAATTTTATACTGTTTGATCAGTATCTCCCCTTTCCCTCATCTCCCAGACTCTGGTAAAGTAGTGAAAGTGTTAGTCACTAAGTCATTTCTGACTCTTTGTAACCCCGTGGAATTTAGCCCACCAGGCTCTTCTGTCCATGGAATTCTCCAGGCAAGAATACTGGAGTGGGTAGCTATTCTCTGTTACTGTGCATCTGACTCTTTTTAGAATCCCAGATGTAAATGAGATCATGTGTTACTTGTCTTTCTGTGTCTGGCTTATTTCACTTAACATAATGTCCTCCATGTCTCACAGTGGCTTTTGATCACATATTAATAGTAAGTAATACCCATTAGTTAAAGTGACATTATCTGCTGAAACAGATAAGCCCCAAGTCCCAGTAGCATAACATATTAGAAGTTTATTTCTCATCCTTGTAGAGTCCCATTGGTGCCTAGAGGTAGGGGTGAGATGTGATAAGGGGGTCTATTCTACACAGTCATCCAAGGATCTGCATTGATGAAGAACACCATCTTAAACATAGAGTTTCCATAATGGCCTGGGCTCAGCATTTAGCCTCCAGGTGGTATACAGGAAGTGAGAGACTAGAGGACTGCATGGTGGGTTTTATGAACCAGACCTCTAAGGAATGCTTAACACTTCCAATGGCATACCATCAACTAAAACTCAGCCACAAATCCATTCCTGAGGACAAAATTAGCTGTGAGGTGTCTTCCATTTGTGTACTCATTGGAAAATGACCACATAGTTTTTGCCAAAAAGTATTTTTCTGTTGCTATGCAGTTCACACACACATGCACACAAACATAAATTTAAAACAAATATAAAACAAGATTCTCATCAACTAATGATCTGTTTGCAATACAGTCTGATATCTATCTTATTTTAAAATGTTGTCATAACCCATTAAATTGATATTATTGCTAATAGGTCTTGACACGCAGTGTGAAAAACACCATAATTTTTTCAGAGAAAAGCCACTCTAAGGCATAACTGTTACTATTAACCTTAGACACTGAGATGTCATCAGTGAAAGAGAAAATGTCCTCTATGGAAATCATTTTCAAACAGTTGCAGTTTTCAAGAAATAAGCCATACAGTTCAACTACAGTTAAAGTAGTAAAAATAAGAATGTTAAGAAATTTAAGTGAAATGTAAGTGTTCATACAAAACTAGGAAGACTTGAGTCCAGTGTGGACAATCAAGGTCTTGCTGGCAAACGAGAAAAATTCTGTAAGGGTTTGAGGTAGACCAAATAAATAACATTAATTTTTCCATGTGAATTTGGAACCACTGAGCAGCAGAGAAGGCAGATAGGCAGTCAAATGTTGGCTTTGCTACCCATGAAGTCAATACTGGAAAATGTGACTTCCTAATATTAAACTCAAGCAGGACTTCCCTGCCCAGCCACAAGCAGTGGTGAAAAACTGAAGGCCTCCCGAATGGGGCTTGCCCCTGAAAACTTGCAGCACAAAGGGGCAAATCAGAATGCTGGATTAACCTCCAGAAGGAAGCAGGTGTTACTGACCACATGTGCCCCACTCCCTGGGGGAATCTGAATTGGGGTGGGGGGGGCGTGATGCTGCTACCACCCCCCAGATGTACACAAGAAGCTAGGGGAGAGGCACTTCCTCCTCCCGCCATGTACACCACAAGGCAGAGATGTCAACATCGATGGAATCCAATCAAAGTGCTATGCACGTTTCCTGGCTTTTGTTTTCTACAGAGATATGTTTGCAATTTCATAAACAAGTGGAACCGTGACTATTTCAAAATTGATATTTCTGATCCCACAGATGTCTGTAGCTCTACGCTGTTTCTGAGTTGGGACATACTATATTCCTCAAAAAAGACAGGTAAGATACATGCCACCTCCCCTCCCCTGACCTGGGGCTACATTTATGCCTTCTTCTTAGTCAGGATTCCTGACCATATACTGGCTTACAATGTTATCCCATGATTTTTGTTAATCCAAGCAATTCTTAGGATAGTAACTGGAGATACAGGGCTTAGTCTCACTCAACTCTTTGTCTCTAAATGTGCCCAGAATGGGATTTTGTACATAGTAGGTTCTGAAATGCAACTTGGGACTCAGAGAAGGTCTTTTTCCTACAAACAAGAAATGGAGAGGGGGGCAGGGAATGGTGCAGAAAGACTCAGCACACCTGGGATGGCCCTGCAGAACCCTGCTCAGGTTCAGTAGGGAGCAAGCAAAATCTTGTTATGCAGCAGGTAATTCTTCAGGCCAGAGAGAAACAACCCCTCATTATTTATATTCCAAAAAGACCTTGCTGGGCAGGGAACAGATCCCAAGGGCTGTGGGGCTGTGACAAGTGACTCTTTCCAAACAGTTTTCCTGGCTCAGTTTTGGGGAGTTCAGTTTATAAAGCTGCTTGAAGAGGGGTTTTGTTTGTTGGTTTTGTTTTAAAAGCTGTGTCCAGGCTTTACCTAGAAGGCAGGAAAAGCTATTCTCAACAAACCTGAATGCAAATGGAGGCCTGGGTCTGAATTCGTTCATAAGGCAAGTGATACAGACCAGTCACCCGTGACTGAACGCTCCCCACCTCACCCACTTCTCCACCCACCAGGAGAGTTTTGTTTTCCTGGTTGGCTCCTGGGACCTCATTATTCACATCAGAATGATGGATAACAAGAGAAGTAGATGGGACTTAGATCTTCACCTTTGCACTAGCAAAGGGTTACGGGGAAGGGAGGAGATGGAGGAAGCAGCAAAAAGGAAAAGGGAAAAATAAGCATGTGTGGGTTGATGAGTTTGGGAAACTTCACAATAAAAGAGATGGGAAAGTTTGAGAGAATCTGTCACACTGGAGGGATACTGAGTGAGAGGGAAGGAGGAGGGGAGAAAAAGTTGTTTTCTTTCTTTCTTGAACATTTTATTTCATTAAGACAGTGAGTAAAGCTTACCCTCTTTTTTAAAAAACTTTTATTTATTTATTTTTATTTTTGGCTGTACTGGGCCTTCCTTGCAGCTTGCAGACTTGTTCCTCTAGCTGCTGGGAGCCAGGCTGTTCTTTGCTGCAGGGCACAGAGGGGCTCTCACAGCCCCGGCCTCTCCTGCCGCGGAGCACAGGGTCTAGGCTCACGGGCTCTATGGCCCGATGGCACATGGAATCTTCCTGGACCAGAGACTGAACCCATGTCCCCAGCTTTGGCAGGCAGATTCTTATCCACTGTGCCACTAGGGAAGTCCAGTAAAGCCAACAGTTCAGTTCTGTTCAGTTGCTCTGTCATGTCTGACTCTTTGCGACCCTATGAATTGTAGCACACCAGGCCTCCCTGTCTATCACCAACTCCTGGAGTTCACTCAAACTCACGTCCATCGAGTTGGTGATGCCATCCAGACATCTCATCCTCTGTCATCCCCTTCTCCTGCTTCCCTCAATCCCTCCCAGCATCAGAGTCTTTTTCAATGAGTCAACTCTTGGCATGAGGTGGCCAAAGTATTGGAGTTTCAGCCTTAGCATCAGTCCTTCCAAAGAACACCCAGGACTGATCTCCTTTAGGATGGATTGGTTGGATATCCTTGCAGTTCAAGGGACTCTCAAGAGTCTTCTCCAGCACCACAGTTCAAAAGCATCAATTCTTCAGCACTCAGCTTTCTTTACAGTCCAACTCTTACACCCATACATAACCACTGGAAAAACTATAGCCTTGACTAGACAGACCTTAGTCGGCAAAGTAATGTCTCTGCTTTTTAATATGCTATCTAGGTTGGTCATATGGAGAAGGCAATGCAACCCACTCCAGTACTCTTGCTTGGAAAATTCCATGGATGGAGGACCCTGGTAGGCTGCAGTCCATGGGGTCACTAAGAGTCGGACATGACTGAGCGACTTCAATTTCACTTTTCACTTTTCACTTTTATGCATTGGAGAAGGAAATGGCAACCCACTCCAATATTCTTGCTTGGAGAATCCCAGGGACAGAGGAGCCTGGTGGGCTGCCATCTATGGGGTCACGCAGAGTCGGACACGACTGAAGCGACTTAGCAGCAGCAGGTTGGTCATAACTTTCCTTCCAAGGAGTAAGCATCTTTTAATTTCATGGCTGCAATCTGCAGTGATTTTGGAGCCCAAAAAAATAGTCTGACACTGTTTCCACTGTTTCCCCATCTATTTCCCATGAAGTGATGGGACCAAATGCCATGATCTTACTTTTCTGAATGTTGAGCTTTAAGCCAACTTTTTCATTCTCCTCTTTCACTTGCATCAAGAGGCTTTTTAGTTCCTCTTCAATTTCTGCGATAAGGGTAATGTCATCTGCATATCTGAGGTTATTGATATTTCTCCCAGCAATCTTGATTCCAGCTGGTGTTTCTTCTAACCCAGCGTTTCTCATGATGTACTCTGCATATAAGTTAAATAAGGAGGGTGACAATATACAGCCTTGATGTACTGCTTTTCCTATTTTGAACCAGTCTGTTGTTCCATCTCCAGTTCTAACTGTTGCTTCCTGACCTGCATACAGATATCTCAAGAGGCAGGTCAGGTGGTCTGGTATTCCCATCTCTTTCAGAATTTTCCACAGTTTATTGTGATCCACACAGTCAAAGGCTTTGGCATAGTCAATAAATTTTGAGATCACAGACTTCTGTTTTCTTCGGCGTGACTCCAAGTCAGAGGGAGGTGGTTAAGATACAAGAATGCTAAAGAGGGAGGAGGAGGATCTGGATTCAGTCCAAAACAAAAGATGTGACACTGTCCGCAATAAATAGCTGTTAAAGGAAACCTTTCTCTAACTAGAAATTATTGTTTTTGAGCAGAGATGATATACATTTCTTTCTCCTCTTCATCTCAAGCTTCTTGATGCCTTAGCTCTAGAGAAAAAGTTTCAATCAACAGCATTCGTGCCCCTCTGAGGTTTTAAGTGACCCTCAAGCTGAATCTCTTATGCTGACACTTAGAGCAATTTCTTGTCCTTTCCTCACCAGTGGTAGTTTATATTCCAAGTCTTATGAAAGGAGGCAATTGCACTACTATGGAGAGAAAAAAAAAAAAAAAACACAGAAAGTCTGTACATTAGGAATACTTTGTATGGAAATGGCAGAAATCCGTCTTCAAACAGGATAAGCCCTAGAGACAGTTTACTTGATTGGGATTCATGCATCTTTTTGAATTATGGTTTTATCCAATTATATGCCCAGGAATAGGATTGCTGGGTCACATGGTTGTTCTATTTTTTAGTTTTTTAAGGAACCTCCATACTGTTCTCCATAGTGGCTGTATCAATTTACATTCTTACCAACAGTGTAAGAGGATTCCTTTTTCACCACACCCTCTCCAGGATGTATTACAGATAGATTTTTTGATGATGGCCATTCTGACCAACATGAAGTGATACCTTCTTATAGTTTTGATTTGCATTTCTCTAATAATTAGCGATGCTGAGAATCTTTTCATGTATTTGTTGACCATCTGCATCTCTTCTTTGGAGAAATGTCTATTTAGGTCTTCCACTTATTTTTTTGATTGGATTGTTTGCTTTCTTTGCTATTGAGCTGCATGAGCTGTTTGTATATTTAGGAGATTAATCTTTTGTCAACTGCTTCATTTGTAATTATTTTATTTCATTCTAAGATTTGTTTTTTCATCTTGCTTATGGTTTCCTTTGCTATGTAAAAGCCGGTAAGTTCAATTAAGCCCCATTTATTTATTTGCTTTTATTTTCATTAGTTAGGAGGTGGGTCAAAAAAGAGCCTGCTGTGATTTATGCATAGAGCATTCTTCCTATGTTTTCCTCTAAGAGTTTTATAGCATCCAGCCTTACATTTAGGTCTTTAATCCATTTTGAGTTTATTTTTGTGCTTGATGTTAGGGAGTGTTCTAATGAAGGTTAAAGATGACAGTGAAAAATCTGGCTTAAAAGTGAACATTCAAAAAGATGAGATCATAGCATTCTGTCCCATTACTTCACAGTAAATAGATGGGAAAACAATGGAAACAATGGCAGACTTTATTTTGGGGAGGGTCCAAAATCACTACAGATGGTGACTGCAGCCATGAAATTAAAAGATGCTTGCTCCTTGAAAAGAAAGCTATGACCAACCTAGACAGCATATTAAGAAGCAGAGACATTACTTTGCCAACAAAGGTCTGTCTAGTCAAAGCTATGGTTTTTCCAGTAGTCATGTATGGATGTGAGAGTTGGACCATAAAGAAGACTGAGTGCTGAAGAATTGATGCTGTTGAACTGTGGTGTCAGAGAAGGTTCTTGAGAGTCACTTGGACTGCAATGAGGTCAAACCAGTCAGTCATAAAGGAAATCAGTCCTGAATATTCATTGGAAGGACTGATGCTGAAACTGAAGCTCCAATACTTTGGCTACCTGATGCAAAGAACTGACTCATTAGAAAAGTCCCTGATGCTGGGAAAGATTGGAGGCAAGAGGAGAAGAAGACGACAGAGGATGAGATGGTTGGATGTCATCACTGAGTCAATGGACATGAGTTTGAGCAAGCTCCGGGAGTTGGTGATGGACAGTGAAGCCTGGCGTGCTGCAGTCCATGGGGTCTCAAAGAGTCAGACATAACTGAGCAACTGAACTGAACTGAACAACAACAAAGTGTTCTAATTTCCTTGTTTTACATGCAGCTGTCCAGTTTTCCCAGCACTACTTATTGAAGAGGCTGTCTTTTGTTCATTGTACTTTCTTGCCTCTTTTGTCATAGATTAGGTGAACATAGGTGCATGGGATATCTCTGGGCTTTCTGTCCTGTGTCACTGATCTATATTTCTATTTTTGTGCTAGTACCACACTGTAGTTTTGTAATATAGTTTGAAGTCAGGGAGTCTGATTCTTCTAGCTCCATTTTTTTTCTTTCTCAAGATTGCTTTGGCTATTCAGGGTCTTTTATATCTCCATATAAATATTTTTAAAAATTGTTCTAGTTCCGTGAAAAATGCCATAGGTAATTGAATAGGGATTGCACTGAATCTGTAGATTGCCTTGGGTAGGATAGTCATTTTGACAACATTGATTTTTCCAGTCCAAGAACATGGTGTATCCTTCTATCTGTTTGTGTCATCTCTGACTTCTTTCACATCAGCATCTTACAGTTTTTCAGAATAGAGGTCTATTTTTTCCTCAGGTACGTTTATTGCTAGGTATTTTATTCTTTTTGATGCAATGATTAATAGTACTGTTTCCTTAATTTCTCTTTCTGACCTTTAAGGACATTAGGATTTTAATTGGAATACCCAGGGTAACCATTAGGAAAATAACAAGAATATAAAAAAAGAAATGAGAAAAATCAAAACAGCACACACACAAAAAAAATTTTTTTAAAGAATTTAGAGGTTCACTAGCTAATTCTGCCAAAAGGTACAAGAATTGACTTACATAGGAATTTGACATATAGCCCATTGGCAAGATGAAGCTTCTCAGACAAAAATTCAGCCCACATAAGACTTTTAGAAAAAATGTAATTTAAATAAATATGAAGCATTATCTAAATAATATGTGTGACCCAGGAGCTTGATATGGTCAGAACACATTTTCCATTGTTTCTGTTATAAAACTTATGTCTAATGCCATATGGCAGGCTAGCATTTCTCTAAGAGTGACTGACAGAACACTCATATCATGCTGTTAATGGCTTTACTACCCACAAGAGCTGCTGTGGTCAAATATGTTTGGAAATGCTGGGTTAAATAGAGTTCAAGAAATATCCTTACTGCGGGACTCCTCAGAACCTGTAGCACATTGCAAGTACACTGAGCCCTCACAAGGTGGTGATAGCTTGAATATTTCCCAAACTCTTTCGTCATGAAAAGAATCTCTTGTTTTGGAGACTAGAGTTTCAGGGAAGATCCTTTAGGGAATGGTGAAGGAAGGAGTTAAGCATGATACAGAGATTTTTCTATACCTCACTTTCTTTATGACCATAGTTGGGGTGACAGCATTTAGGATCACTGTGTAATAACCTGAGTGACATACTTAGCTGAGTCCTACCACATGGTATGCACTTGGTACTTTGCAGATTTTATTATAATGTCAAAGAATGGCTGGATATAGTGCCAAAGAATAATTCAGTAGACTTTTATCTGCTTAATGTAAAACAGGGGGGCATGAACTTAGAAGTTAGATGGACAAAAATTCTAATATGAGTTCATTGCTCTCCAGGAATTATGAACATTAATAAATTCTACAAACTACCTTTACAACAACACCTAGATTACTGTTTGATTGAATCAAAGAGACCAATAACCTGGACAAGTTGACATAGAAAATTGACCACCAGTCTACTCTTGTAAACTTGTACATACCTATATATATCTTAAATCACACTTAGTCTCCAAGTAAAGACAAAAACATACTTTCACAGGATACAGCTATCCTGTGTACAACCAAAAATATGCTAGTCCATTTCCTGAAAAGGCTGCAGATCCTTGACTAATGTTCACTTATCATCCTTGACATCCTGTGATATAAACTTAAGTAATACATCTTACGGAGAAGGAAATAGCAACCCACTCCAGTATTCTTGCCTGGAAAATCCCGTGGACGGAGGAATCTGGTTAGGCTACAGTCCATGGGGTCGCAGAGTCAGACACGACTGAGTGACTTCACTCACCCACTCAATACATCTTATGTTAGATGATAAGGAGATAAGACTTTGACCAGTTCATTTAACTTCTCTGAAGTGAAAGTGAAGTCGCTCAGTCATGTCCAACTCTTTGCAACCCGTGGGCTATAGCCCACCAAGCTCCTTCGTCCATGGGATTCTCCAGGCAAGAATACTGGAGTGGGTTGCCATTTCCTTCTCCAGGGGATCTTCCCGACCCAGGGATAGAATCCAGGTCTCCCACATTGCAGGCAGATGCTTTAACATCTGAACCACCAGGGAAATCATCTATAAAATGGATTTGTAATACTTCAGTTCAATCACTTCAGTTCAGTCGTGTCTGACTTTTTGCCACTAGTGGACTGCAGCACACCAGGCCTCCCTGTCCATCAACAACTCCTGGAGTTTACTCAAACTCATGTCCATTGAATCAATGATGCCATCTAATCATCTCATTCTCTGTAATCCCCTTCTCTGGCCTTCAATCTTCCCCAGCACCAGGGTCTTTGCCAGTAAGTCAGTTCTTCTCATCAGGTGGCCAAAGTATTGGAGTTTCAGCTTCAGTATCAGTCCTTACAATGAATATTCAGGAATGATTTCCTTTAGGATGGACTGGTTGGATCTCCTTGCAGTCCAAGGGACTCTCAAGAATATTCTCCAACACCACAATTCAAAAGCATCAATTCTTCGGTGCTCAGCTTTCTTTATAGTACAACTCTCACATCCATACATGGCTACTGAAAAAACCATAGCTTTGACTAGATGGATCTTTGTCAACAAAGTAATATCTCTTCTTTTTAATATGCTGTCTAGGTTGGTCATAACTTTCCTCCCAAGAAGCAAGTGTCTTTTAATTTCATGGCTGCAGTCATGATCTGCTGTGATTTTGGAGCTCAAGAAGATGCTTGGGGCTGGTGCACGGGGATGATCCAGAGAGATGATATGGGGTGGGAGGTGGGAGGGGGATTCAGGATTGGGAGCTCGTATACACCCATGGCAGATTCATGTCAATGTATGGCAAAACCAATACAGTATTGTAAAGTAAAATAAAGTAAAAATAACATTAAAAAATTTAAAAAAAAAAAAAGCATCATTACGAACAAAGCTAGTGGAGGTGATAGAATTCCAGTTGAGCTATTTCAAATCCTGAAAGATGATGCTGTAAAAAAAATAAAATAAAGTCTGACACTGTTTCCACTGTTTCCCCATCTATTTGTCATGAAGTGATGGGAACAGATTCCATGATCTTAGTTTTCTGAATGTTGAGCTTTATGCCAACTTTGTCACTCTCCTCTTTCACTTTCATCAAGAGGCTCTTTAGCTCCTGTTCACTTTCTGCCATAAGGGTGGTGTCATCTGCATATCTGAGGTTTTTGATATTTCTCCCGGCAATCTTGATTCCAGCTTGTGCTTCATCCAGCTCAGCATTTCTCATGATGTACTCTGCATATAAGTTAAATAAGCAGGGTGACAATACTTGACATACTCCTTTCCAGATTTTGAACCAGTCTGTTGTTTCATGTCCAGTTCTAACTGTTGCTTCTTGACCTGCATACATATTTCTCAGGAGGCGGGTCAAGTGTTCTGGTATTCCCATCTCTTAAAGAATTTTCCACAGTTTGTTGTGATCCACACAGTCAAAAGCTTTGGCATAGTCAATAAAGCAGAAATAGATGTTTTTCTGGAACTCTCTTGCTTTTTCAATGATCCAATGGATGTTGGCAATTTGATCTCTGGTTTCTCTGCCTTTTCTAAATCCAGCTTGAACATCTGGAAGTTCATGGTTCATGTATTGTTGAAGCCTGGCTTGGAAAATTTTGAGCATTATTTTGCTAGCATGTGAGATGAATGCAATTGTGTGGTAGATAGAGCATTCTTTGGCATTGTCTTTCTTTGGGATTGGAATGAAAGCTGACCTTTTCTAGTCCTGTGGCCACTGCTGAGTTTTCCAAATTTGCTCGCGTATAGAGTGCAGCACTTTCACAGCATCATCTTTTAGGATTTGAAATGGCTTTACTGGAATTCCATCACCTCCACTAGCTTTGTTCATAGTGATGCTTCCTAAGGCCCGCTTGACTTCTCATTCCAGGATGTCTGACTCTAGGTGAGTGATCACACCATCGTGATTATCTGGGTCATGAAGATCTTTTTAGTATAGTTCTTCTGTGTATTCTTGCCACCTCTTCTTAATATCTTCTGCTTCTATTAGGTCCATACCATTTTTTAATACTTCTGCAGGGTTAGTTACTCATTCATTCAGAAATCATTTGTATCAATCAATATAAACTGTGTAGTATACAGTATCAGAGAAGGCAATGGCACCCCACTCCAGTACTCTTGCCTGGAAAATCCCATGGACGGAGGAGCCTGGTGGGCTGCAGTCCATGGAGTCGTGAAGAGTTGGACATGACTGAGTGACTTCACTTTCACTTTTCACTTTCATGCATTGGAGGAGGAAATGGAAACCCACTCCAGTTTCTTGCCTGGAGAATCCCAGGGATGGTGGAGCCTGGTGGACTGCTGTCCATGGGGCCGCGCAGAGTTGGACATGACTGAAGCGACTTAGCAGCAGCAGCAGTATACAGTATTAAACTAGACTCAGTCTTTGCTGAGTAGACAAGTCTTTGCCTAGTAGACAAGGCAATGAGATGAGGTCTAGCAAGAGTTTAGTTACAAGACCTGGAACAGAGTGATGCTTGAGAAACTTTAATTGACTTTCCCCATCTTCCTGGAATGGAGAAGGCACAGCTCTCAGACAAACCACAGTAGTAACCTGTGTCCTTTCACTCCACCGAAAGCCCCCATCCAACAACCCCAGGAAACTTCATCCGGATTCAAAACAAACCACCATGCCAGGAAATTTAGAGAAGCTAAGAGAGTTTCTACATTTCTGCAGATGGGTGCAGTCTTTTAAGGACAATGCAGCAAGAGTACTCAGAGGCTCCTCTTAAGCCCCAGTATCCATGGCAACAAGACATTCCACAAGTTTTTATCAAAACAGAATCATCAACTCAAGTATGAGGACACACTTAGCAAGTTAAAATCTAGTTTTGTAATATTTGCAACCATTAACATTATCCAGAAAACTTAGTCTTAAGTAAACATTCAACAGCTTCACATAGCATGATACCATACTGACTTATAACAGAGGTCACTGGAGGATCACAAAATATACTTTTCTAGAAATGGCAACTGCTTGATCATTGCATTACTAAAAGGCAATATACCCATAGTCTCTTGGAAAACTGATTTTCGCACTCTAGCATTTCATTTATAGACACAAGGGCATAAAGAGTCAAATTTCTGTTACCATAAAACTATTTACTTTCCACTGCTTTCTTTCTATAAACCACAAAACACAAGTGGACCTTCCAACTCTACGTGCATTTTCTCAGATATTTTTAATGTAGGACAAAGACATAAACACTAAAACAAATCTAGAAAGATGTATATTTCCTTTAATCTATGAAATATAAATTGATCCAATTTCATTGTTTACATATGAAATTGTGTGCTAAGAGAGAGTGTGCCTAAGAGAAAAACAGTTTATCAGCCACATCTGCCAAGTTAATAGAGTTACAGGGAATAAAAAAGATGAGCAAGATGAGAGTTTCGGGCACGAGTTACCTAGTCATAAGTGAGAGGTGAATGAGCATGGACAACATAACTTTTTAATGTTTAAACATCACATATATATATAACACAACTGTGACCATCCACAACAACACTGAGGTTTCCCAGAATGTTTCCGGTATGTTTCTTTGTAAAAATGAATCATATGAGAGAAACTTTCTTACCAAAGAAAATCACTTGTTCATTTTATAAGTACTTACTGAGTGTCTACTATGCACTAGGCACTGCAGTTACCTCTGTGAAACTGACAGACACATTCTCTATTGGTCCAGGGACTTTAGTCTAATTGGAAACAGGGAGGCCAGCAGGCAATTCCAGGAGAGTGTGGCGTCCTGACAGAGGCAGCCCAGGGGCTGTGAGAGCATCAGAAAAGACACCTGATCCAGACATGGACCTCCTTGAATGCGGACCTCTCCAAACTGAGACCTGAAAAGGAAGGCATCAGCTAAGGGAAGGTACTAAGAGTGTGGAGGATCCGGGAGAGGTCTCAGGTGAAAGAGGAAAGCATGTGCACAGGCCTAGAGCAAAAGTGATCACAGAATGTTGAAAGTATTAAAGACAGTTCCTTTTAGCCAGACTTTGGGACCTTGTCTCTTTCTCTCACCAGAGAGGCTAGGATTTTGATTACAGTTCAGTGGTTGACACCAACATCAGCTCACATCTTATAGACGGTGGGATACAGGAAATGGAGGGGGGGATGCTGTTAGGCTGAGTCATGTTCTAAGTGGCCATGGACAGGCATGGACCTTATGTAATATAACATACTGGATCATGTGTGTTATAACCATGCAAAACTGTCCCAGTCCAAAAGAACATATGCAAAATGTTTCAAGTTTCCCTCTGAGAGGAGCTACTGAGAGGCTGTGCCTGTTCAGACATACTTTCAGTTTTAAACACACTAGACTGGCAGGATGGGACATTTCAAGGAAGGGTACTGAGAAGTAAACTACGAGGGAAGCACTGTCCATGGATTCAGACAACCCAGATGCTACAGGGAGTTTCAGGCCCCTGTGAACCATCAGATCTCGTATACAGCTCTCGTACACTCACTCACTCACTCAGTTAGAGGCACTTCTGTGCACCATAAACTAGGCTAGGGGCCATTAACAGAAGGACAGGGTAAAGTCCTCATCCTCAGAGGATGTAGAATTGAAACGGGGAGGCAAGCAAATCTGCAGAAGCTTATACTCCCTTGCAATGAATGCAATACTAAAAAGAAGTGCAGAAAGCACTTGGAGTCTATCCCAGGGAGGGGCAAGGGCAGGCTTTCTTGAGATGATAACACCTGACTGGAGCCCTAACAGATATGGAGCTGAGTAAAGAAGCGGGGACAGATCATTCCTGGCAGATACAACTGTAGGACTGCAGGCCCAGAGTAGTGGCACGTTCAGAAAACAGCAAGCACCCCAGCACAGGAGGTGTGCAGGTGAGGCTGGGACTGGGAGGGAGAGGATTTGAGAGCAGCCAGTGGCCGTGAAAGGCCTTGCATGTCATGGTAAAGTGTTTGTAGGAAGTGGTAGAGGAGTCCAGGACAAATTCTGGACTGCAGTCCTATGGCTTGAGTGACTAAAGTTACAGTCTCATCAAACAGCTTGCAAAAGTAGATTGAATGGGGGAGCTAAGAAGAATGGTTGGGCCATATTGAATGTAAAGTGTCTGTGAGAAATCCAAGTAAAATACTCTTGGATTTTAACTGTTATAACTAAAGAGAGGAGGAAAAGGGAAAGGGAGAGAGAAAGGGAGATCATATATACACATAAATATACATACACATTCACACACATGCAGGTCAGGGCTGAAGAGAGAGATTAGAAACTACCCGAATATAGGTGATCGTGGAAGCCATATTGAGGATGAGGTTGCAGTGTCCTTACAATGAGAAGGAAAGAGGCCCAAGGACAGAGCTCAAGAAAACACTCAAACACAGATAAAGGAAACAGAGCCCTCCCAGAAGGCCAAGAAGGAACACGCAGAGATGTAGGAGGAAGAGTAGGACAAGGTAGGGAGAACGCTGGTCAAAGACAACTGAGTGGTTAAGGGGGTTATGAACTGACCCTTCTTATTTGATAGAACAGGTTGCAGGTTGCTGGTAAATCTGGTGAGAGTAGATTATATGGGATGGTGAATAGAAGCTGAACAGCAGTGGTTGATGAATGTAAGGTGACACAGAGGAGCCACAGTGAACATGCACAGGTGTTATGGGAAGCATGTCTGGGAAGAGAGAGACACAAGAGATAGGTTTGCGGCTTGAACTTCAGGTCTGGGGACAGTTGGAAAGAGGGAAATTGGAGGATTGAAAGAAAATTTGTATGGAACTCAGTTGCACGTCATAAAACTGCATGTAAACCTTAGTTACTTAGAATTAACCCTGCCTGGTGGACAGGCCAGCAGCCTGGGCTGAATGTACCAACCTGACACTGGCACCCAGGAAACTTCATGCTGAAGAGAGAAGGAGCTAGCAACCCAAGTTGAAAAACAGGTAGGCAAATAAAGGTATTTGTTCTTGGTGATATTTCTCCCGACTCTGATTTTCAGCTAGTCTCCTTCCCATAGGACTTTGATATATCTGTCTCTCTCCTTTTACCTGGACTCTCTTCAACACCTGATGGGTTTCACACTCATTTCCTTTGTTGTGATGAGACCTAAAATAGCCTTCTTCAAGTGTTGATGAAAGGGCCAAGCCATAACACTCTGAAATCTCACCGAAATCATCAGAAACTGAAGATGGTCCAAATTGAAAATCTGAGGGTGAGGGAGAAAAATCAGAACGGAGAAGGAAAGTGGAGGCGAGTGAGAGAGGAGATGGGTCAGGAGGGTGGGAAGCAAGGGAAAATGGAGAGGTCCCTTTAAGCTACAGGGGAGAAGGGTGGGAAGGAGAGAATGAAGGGAGGGGAAGGAAGGGAGAGGGGGAGAGGGGGAGAGCAGGGGAGGAGGACAGAGAGAGGGAGGGGAGAAAGAAGTCACTCCAAGGCAGAAGCGAGAAAGCCCAGGTGAGGACAGTGGAGAGGGAGGCAGAGAGAAGGGCAGGACAGGGCAAGGAGCGGAGTGAGGTCAGGGTAGGCCAGGGAAGGGGCTGAGTGGAAAGTGCTTCTAAGAGGTGCAGTGTTTCTCCTGCTCAAGGGCTCCTCATCCTGTGCTCAGCAAAGCTTGGTCCTGGGAGCAAAGGGCAGAGCCTACCCCAAGCTGCTCCCAGCCAAGAGGCACGGCCAGTGTTCACAAGGACAGGCAGTAAGCGCCATGGTAGTCGCAAGTGCAACAGCCCCAAGAAACGGGTCACCAAGCCCTGGTGGACCACACAAGCTCCCCTGAGGGGAAGGCATCCATTCTGGGAGCCAAGGGGTGAGCAGCCATAGAGGGTGAGCCATGAAAGAACAGCCTGGCAGGGGAGTCAAGTAAGAGAACAGGGCAATTACAGAGCATCCCCCTGGGCCTCCCCTGTGGCTCAGCTGGTAAAGAACGTTCCTGCCATGCAGGAGACACAGGAGATGCGAGTTCCATCCCTGGGTTGGGGAGATCCCCTGGATAAGGACATGGGAATCTGCTCCAGTGTTCTTACTTAGAGAATCCCATGGACAGAAGAGCCTGGTGGGCTACAGTCCATGGGGTTGCAAAGAGTCAGACACAACTGAGTGACTAAGCACATTCAGGGGAAGTGAATGCCTGCCATGCAGGCAAGAGAAAGGATGAGAAAGGACAACACACTGGGGTGGAAAAGCAAGTAGGGACCAGACTATCCAGGGTCTGTGTGCCATGTTAGGGATTTGGGACTTAAGTCTTGACAGGTTAAATGTAGCAGTATCATAACCATCTTTACCTTTTAAAAAGTTCATTCTGAAAGAAATAAAAAACATCTGCAGACAAATGTTAAACTTTGGTTGATGATATACATGCTTGAATTATTTAGGAGGAAGTCTGCAGATGTCTGCGACATACTTTGAGATACATGAAAAATAAGATCGTGGATGACTAGAGGGCTGGATGGTTGGCTAGATGTGTGACAAAGAAAACAGAGTTATTTTACTCTGGCAAATCAAGTGATGGCAAAATCAAGTAGTGGCTACGTGGGGGGTTGCTGAAAAATTCTCTCAACTTTCCTTATGTTTAAATTTTTTTATAATAGAATTCTTACATATTAGATCCTATGGCTTCTGCTCAGATACAGCTTTGGAAAGGAGCAAGGGAGTCAGTTAGAGGGTTGTTGGCTGCAATTGAGGAAAGAGATGGTCATGGCCCAGACAGTAGGGACAGAAACAGGGATAAAAGCATTGGGATTCAAGAGATGTCTTAAAGGTTAAATCAATGGTCTTAGTAATGAGATGATGGATCTAGAGGGAGGGAAGAGGTTGAGATAAGTGGTAGCCCTGATTGACCTGCCTTAGCTACAGACCAATTACATACTGAGACAAGGATGCTCCTGGGGTCTTTGGGGTGAGACAAAAGAGTCAAAAGGTCCACTAAGAATTCCAATCAGCAGTGTCCCCTCTGGCTGGCCTCTGACCTCAGGTTCTCACCAGGATATTCTTGGCTCTAGCCCTTTGCTTTCTGAGTCTCTTCTGGAAGTCTGGGGGCTGCAGCACCTTGGGCGAGGCAGCATGCAGGGAGCAGAGAGCTGTCATGCTCACCCTGTGCTGTGGTCCCAACCAGCTGGGCGGCTCTGCCACCCGCCCTCTGTACAAACCCAGCGGACACCGCTCAAGCTCTGCTCTTGGCAGTGAGATTGTTCTGCTGAAGAACAAAATTGATTGTGACCAGCAGTTTCAAATGGCTTCACGTGCAGCCAGATTTGGTTTATCAGTAATTTGTCAGAAAGCAGATCTCTCTGGAAGACTTGAAAACAATAAGGCAAAACTGAACTTATCTCAAGGGCCGCAAGACAGCCTTTCTGGAGGCACAGGTGTGGGGCAACGGGCCTCTGAGAGGCCTCTGTGACCCCTGCCCCCACCCGCGCTGCTGTCATCCCAGCTCATCTCCCCCTGTCCCAGGGCTGCCAGCACGGCCCTCCTTGTCCTTTGTCTGAAGGACACTTACAGAGGACCTGTTTCTCCACCTCAGTAATTACTTCTGCCCTTCATGGCTGGGTTCCTATCCCTGTCCTGTCATCTGATGATTAACATTAAACCCAAACTCCCTCTTCAAGCCATAGCACCTCCCAAGCGTGTGTGATACCTTGCATGACACGAACACCTGCTCTTCCTCTGCCGTGGAGAGAGACCCTGGCTGCACTGTGCTTAGTCACTCGGTCGTGTCCAACTCTTTGCGAACCCATGGACTGTAGCCCACCAGGCTCCTCTGTCTATGGGATTATCCACTGGAGTGGGTTGCCTTTCCTACCTCAGGGGATCTTGCCAACCAAGGGAGTGAACGCACATCTCCTTTATCTCCTGCATTGGCAGGTGGATTTGTTACCACTGCTCCCCCTGGGAAACCCACATACCATACCCAAAAAAGAAGACTCTTGACCTGTTTGAGGCAGAAATGTGGGCAGCTGGGCTATAATCATCACTGTTCTCAGATAAAACACACATGTGTCTCCCAACATTATGGCATATGACTTTTTTTTTTTTTAACAGACCATCTTGAGACCCAGACAGCATCTACTGTCAGTCCTGGTGGTCTCCCCCTCATTCCTTAGGCAAGGTATGGAGTTGTTCCTGCCTGAGTTCAGATATTAGCTCTGCCACTCCATGGCTGAGCCTCAGTTTGCCCACAGATAAAACAGGGGAGGGTATTCACTCAGGGGGTAGGCAATTGTGAGGAGTAAGCCAGACCACATACAGAAGACCCTAGCCCAGTGCCTGGGTCCTTCTTGGTTCTCAGAACTCAGTGGCTGGGAAAACCAGGTGTGGAGAATGTAATTTTCCAGCACAATGATTAATTCACGTCTCCCAATCACCTTGTAGTTGAACAGAGTGTGCTTTCTTCATTTATAAAATGCTTTTCATTTTGTGTTTCAATTTCCCATGTGTTGAGAAAACTCCAGTGACTGACTACTTCAGAGAGGGAAAAGGAACTTGTTACAAAGAAACAGGCAAAGAGACTTCTTCCCTGGTGGTCTGGTGGCAAAGGCTTTGAGCTCCAATACAGGGGGCCTGGGTTTGATCTCTGGTCGGGGAACTAGACCCACACATTGCTACTAAAGCTTGCACGTGCTGCAACAAAGATCCATGGCAGCCGAATAAATAAAGTTTCTTTAAAAAAAAAGAAGAAGAAGAAGAAGAAGAAGAAGCAGGTAAAGAAATGGGCTCTCTTTCCAGCACTTTTATCATCTTCGGGACTCTCCCAAGAGTCCTGGCCAAGTCTTCAGCCTCTCCGCAGCTGAGGATGACCTTGCTGTGAACTGTGGAGGCCACTTGCAGATTCTCTCACAGTTCAGTGGTCCCTGCATGCCAAGGGTGGCTGTTTCCTGGGCTTGGAGGGACTTTTTTGGCTTTGTGTGCTTTGGCTTTGGGCACACATCTAAACCCTTGGGTGCCCGAGGCCCCATTTCATCTCTGCATCACTGGGCTGCCGAGTCCTCGCTCTGGCAGGAAGCCTGGCTCCTGTGGGCTGAGAAAGGACATCGTCACCATTACAACCCAGATGACCTATTGCAGGGGACTGAGCTGGTGCCGGGTCACGGAGAGCTTTGAAACAAGGCCGAGCAAGAAAGGCTTTGTAGGATGAAAGGATAAGAATAAAAACCATTTAGAGTACCCAAATTGCACTTTTGATCTCAAAATTGTATGTTTCCCAAAACCTTGTGAAAGTTGCTCAGTTGTGTCTGACTCTTTGTGACCCAATGGACTATACAGACAATGGAATTTTCCAGGCCAGACTACTGGAATGGGTAGCCTTTCCCTTCTCCAGGGGATCTTCCCATCCCAGGGATCAAACCCAGGTCTCCTGCATTGCAGGTGGATTCTTTACCAGCTGAGCCACAAGGGAACATTTTGGAGGTAGCGTGATAAATATTTTCTTTCCCACTTTTATTTGTTTCCTCTATTTTTAATATATGTATTAATTTTATAATGCAAAAATAAATGCATAACTGTTGTTCTGTCAGTAAGTCGTGTCTGACTTTGTGACCCCGTGAACTGCAGCATGCCAGGCTTCCCATGCATAACAACATGCTTTGTAGAAGGGGAAAAAAAAAAAGAATAAAAACCATTTAGACTTACTCTTTACCAGGCTCAATGCCAAGTCCTTTTCAGGAAATTTCTTCTTTTTCCCAAAAATCCCATCATAACAGCCTTTGCTAGAGACAGGGAAAGTGACACTCAGAGAGTTTATGTAATTTTCTCATGATCAGCCAGCTAATAAACAGCAGAGCTGAGAGGAGAACTCAATATCTAACTATAGAGCCCAGGATCTTACCCTCCATGGTCTGTTTCTGTGGGAGACTGCCCACAGGAGGCCCCGACAGATGGGTGAGATGGTGCTGCTAACTGGAGCCACCTGGAACTCAGCTCCTGCACCTGACCTTGGAGGAATAAATAGGCAGATCATCGCTCTCTCCTCATCCTTACAATCTCTGGAGGTGGGAGAGTGTGACTCCTGCTTTGAAAGTGAGTATGAAGAAAATGCTAGAAGGGGCAGCCTCTTTCCTCTGTCCACCTGATGCCCTGCTTCTTTGAAATACCCCCATGGCCATTTCTGTCCTTGAAACTGGTACTGAGGAGAGTGAGCAGCCTTAGGTTCAGACTTGTGGATGGGCTCTAACTGGAAAAGGAAATGGGAAACCACTCCAGTATTCCTGCCTGGAAAATCTCATGGACAGAGGAGCCTGGCAAGCTGCAGTCCACAGGGTTGCAAGAGAGTCGGACATGACTTAGTGACCAAATAACAAATGGGCTTGGAAGGTAGGACTGGGGTCTCCACCCCTGATGTTTGAGACTCTCAGCCTGAGCTGGGCCGTAGGTTTTCAGCTCCATTGTGGTGGATCCACAGCAGGTTCCTGAGAAGCATGGAGCCTGCGCTCTGGGGTGGGTGAAGGCTGAGGGGTGTCTCCTGCAGGACTGGGTGCCTGGGGCAGAGTGCGCCTCTGCCCTTTTTGTTTGCTT
Organism: Capricornis sumatraensis; assembly: GCF_032405125.1. Lineage (NCBI taxonomy): Eukaryota > Metazoa > Chordata > Mammalia > Artiodactyla > Bovidae > Capricornis > Capricornis sumatraensis. The sequence goes on from NC_091084.1 coordinate 3,419,015, forward strand.
GTTTCTCTCCCATTCTGAGAACTACCCAGGACAGAGCTGGAAACAGGGCACAACAAGCATCAAGGGAAAAGCCGGCCTCCTCGTCCCAGTGACAGGATGTGGCTTTGCATGTGGAAGACGCCCAGTGGCTCACATCTGGGCATGCTCTCTGCTCCGAGATGCCAGCAATGCTGCCAGGGCCTGGCTCCCCCACCCCATACTCAGGCCGGGTTTGTGATGAGTTGGGGATGGTAGAGGCGGATCCCTCATTGCTCGAGAGGAAAGGACTCTGCCCAGAGGGAACTGGGGAGGGAACTCTAGAAGCTATAGGCCCGGAGGGGACCTCCCAGAAGGGCTGGAGTTGGGATAGGACTGCATTCGCCGTACTAGCCAGTCCCACTTCATCCTTGGCCCCATGAAGAGTCTGCCTACTGAGTGTGTGTTTAGTTACTCATCCAAGGTCGGAGCTCTGAGTTCCCAGCCCATATGTCACCGAGTTAGAAAGACTGCCTCCATGTGGAGAAGGGCCAGGGAAGATCCCCGGGAAAGCTGGAGCCAGTCCACCCCAACACTCCCTTACCCTGGGGCTGGTATCTTCCCTGCCTGGCCTGCTTCAATGTCTGGACATTGTTGGGAACGTTATTGGGATGAGACATTAACGATGCTGCCTCAGATAAAGGTCCTAGAAGCAGCCCAAGCATCATGGAGTCTGATAGAAGCTTGAAGCCTGTTCTGGCTCTGGGGGTGACAGGGTGTGGAGTCAGGGGTTCTGCCCATCACAGCGGGGCTCCTCTCTGTGGCAGGTCATGGGGTGGTGGTGGCGGCTCCTGTTGGGGCTGTGGGCAGTGCCCCCCACGTGTACTGGGCGCGAGCTGCTCAATGTCTGCATAAATGCCAAGCCCCACAAGCCAGAGCCGAGCCCGGAGGCTGAGCTCTATGAGGAGGTATGGAGGCCAGCCCTGGTGTGGGGGTCAGGGGGGATGGGCACTGCTTTGGTAGATCAGGGAAGAGACACAAAACCCAAGAGGGTTTCTGAACCCCTGTTCATCTGGAATCATTTGGTTCCCTAGATGGAGATGTGGGCAAAGGCCCCACTGGAGGGGGTTATGACTTTTGAGACCATAAATGCCGACTGATTCAACGTTTCCATCCCTGAGCCGCCTGGCCACTCAGGGAGTCGGGGCGGGTGGTGATCCTGGAGACTCATCAGTGGTCAGCCTAGATTCCAACAAGCAAGGCTCCTCTCCTTTGCCCTCCCACCGGCAGGCCCTGGGGAAAAAAGACCTAAGGGACTCCTCCCCAAGTTCCTAAAGGTGACTGACAGGGATGAGGCCCAAGGACCAGGGCTGGCATGCTCCTGTGAGCCCTTCTCGGCTGCAGGTGCCCTCCTCCAGTGCAATCCCATAGGGTCTTGGGTTCCCCGCTGTGCCCCCCCACCAGGATCTGAGACCTTGAAAGACCCATCCCTAGGGGACATGCAGTCTGTGGCAGGGAGGCCAGTGTCCAGGCATCCTTTGGGTGTGAATATTGACAAACTGGAGTAGAAAATGGCAACCCACTCCAGGATTCTTGCCTAGAAAATTCCATGGGCAGAGGAGCCAGGCAGGCTATAGTGCATGGGGTCACAAAGACTCAGACATGACTGAGTAACTGAGGACACTGACAAATGATCAGCATTCCTTCCACCCCTTGGACAGCGGCCTATCCCACTTGCAGGGTCCTCTTCAAGCGGATGGCTTTACCGTTCTGGCCCACTTGCTTATCGCCCCCTTACCCCTTCTCCCCATTGCTTTTGTGTCTTGGTCTGTGCTCAGTGCATCCCCTGGAAGGACAACGCCTGCTGCACGGGCAGCACGAGCTGGGAAGCACACTTGGATGTGTCTCTGCTCTACAACTTCAGCCTGGTTCACTGCGGACTAATGATGCCGGACTGCCAGAGGCACTTCCTCCAGGCCATCTGCTTCTACCAGTGCTCCCCCAACCTGGGGCCTTGGATCCAGAAGGTGGGAAGAGGTGGGCTGGGGGTGAGAGAGCGGGTAGAGGGGAGGGAGGCCCACATCCATCAGGGCCCACCTGACATCCATCAGTTTGCCTAAGAGGCTCAGCTCCAAGACGCTAGCAGACAGCTATGGACAAGAGCAGAGTCAGAGGCTGCCGCTGGAGTGGACGGAGAAGTTCCCTCTGACCCTAGATAACTGCCTGTGGGGAGAGCCGTCACGGGAGACCAGAAGGATGGAGGCACTGGGTCCCCTCTCCTGTCTGTAGGAACAGAGTCATGTACAAACTCTCTAACCTCGTTTTTCTCATTTGTAAAATATTTAGCGATGTTAAGAGAATATGTCCCGATGGTATCTGACCCAACTATCATTGCAGCTGTAGACAGTCTTCAAACTGATGCTCTGACAGTTCTGCCTCTTGCTGCGCCGCACCCAGGTGGACCCGCGCTGGCAGGCGGAGCGGGTTCTGGACGCGCCCCTGTGCCTGGAGGACTGTGAGCGCTGGTGGGCAGACTGCCGCACCTCCCACACCTGCAAGTCCAACTGGCTCGGCAGCTGGGCCTGGAGTCGGGGTGAGTGAGGCTAGGCAGTGCCCAGGAGGCCCCCCTCCCTCGGGCAGATGCAAGCTCGAACCTCCCCCGGACATGAATGGCTGAGTGGCCTGCTCCTGGCCCCCGCAGGGAAGCCCCGCTGCCCGGAGCGGGCGCCCTGCCGCCCCTTCCCGCACTACTTCCCCACGCCCGCCAACTTGTGTGAGCGGATCTGGAACGGCTCCTTCAGGGCGAGCCCGGAGCGCAGGGGCAGCGGGCGGTGTCTGCAGAAGTGGTTCGAGCCCGCCCGGGGCAACCCCAACGCAGAAGTGGCCCGCCGCTTCGCCAGCGCCGCACGCTCCTGGGCGCGCTGCCCCGGACTCCTGGCCTTCGCTCTGCTCCTGCCTCTCCTCTCCTGAGAGCCTCCTTCCTCCCACATCCTCTCCTGCGCCACCCCAGCCGGGGCCGGCTGAGGCAACCTCCTTCCTTGGGACCTCCCGTCAGTCCCTTCAGGTTTGTTTTGCTGGGCCTCTCTGGCCTGGAAGTCAGCTGGGGGGCAGGAAGGAACCAGAGACCAGCCCCTCCTGTCTTAAGGCGGGGGACTCGGATGCGGGACCCCAGGCCCTTCTTAACCAGTGCATGCCCCCCCTCTCCCAGCAGAGCTGAGGGGGACCACCCTGGCCTCCCCTCCCACTGTGATGTCTCCAACAAAACAGCACCCATCTTTCCTTCAGTGTGACCCCAGCTGTAGTGACCTCTCCAAGTTGGTTGTCACTTTCCTAAGGATAATAAACTTCTTAATACATGCCAGGCCCTCCTGCTATATCCTTACAACACCTCTGGTGAGAAAGCTTTCAATGCTCCCCTTTCTTCAATGTTAGCAACATACCATACAAAAGACCCAAAGCCAGGGGAACCATGGGGCCACCCAGACCATGTGCTCTGGGGGCCAAGATCGAAGCGGCAGCCTCAAATGCTTTTGGCTTTCCCCCTTCGTTTTAACCTCAGAATCACAGCACACTGGTCTGAGACGCTGGAAGCCTGAGTTCTAATGTCTTTACCCCTTTTCATATGACTTTGGACAAGTCTTTTGACCTTCGCTGAAGACTCGGAATGAGAAAGTGGACCAGATGATTTTAACTTAAGAAAAGGGGAAAATGCAGTCCCCTGTCTGTCAGGATGGACTCTGTGCTTCTCATGCTGTGCGTAAGAGAAGAGTCGGAATGGGACCAGAGAAGGCAGCCTTCACATCCCTTCTGCACACAGACTGGCAGCCCACATACCCACTCAGAACCTTTCAGACCCTCAGACCTTCCCAGTGGATATGGTTCCTCCCCACCTTCTCCTTGACACAGCGCAGCGTCTAGTAAGGCTGTGGTTGAGTTGGGAAAGCCAGCCAACGCCACCCCGCATCTCTCTCACGCTTCCCTGGTCCTTAAGCCCAGACCTATCACAGGCACGGCCCTCGCATTTCAACACCTGTGGAGAGAGCTCTGCAAGTGAGGTGCTCAGAATCTGGAGGAGGAGACAGATGGCAGCAGTGGCGACAAAGCACTTCAGTGGGCAGAACCCCTGGGCTATGGGGGGTGGGGGGTCCCGGGAAGACCTCACGAAAAAGGTGAGGCTTGAGCCCTGGTGAAGAAGGGTCACTTTACTGAGAACACGAAGGACATGTGAGCCCAAACCCAGCCAGATCCCCAAGGCCTGAACTGTATGAAGCAGGACCTTTCATTGCTCTTCAGTCCATTGTGGCTTCAAAAATACGTATAATAGGTAAAATCTTTCAAGAATTGAGGACTGAATGAGGTGTCTGAGAGTGTATCTTTGGTAATAAAGCTGAGAGTTTAATGACTATTTGTTTAGTAATTTTAGGTGTAAATATAAAAATTTGTCAAAGTAGGGTTAAAATTGAGACAGACAAAGGAAGACTAGTTCTGGGAATCCTAATGACTGTTACTATTTACTGATTACTCAGTGCCTGGGGCTCTGCTAATCTTCTCACAGGCATTAGCTCCTTTGATTCTCGAAAGCTTTAAGAAGTACTCTCATGCCCTCGCTTTTCAAATTAGGACAAAAGCATATGGCTTTGAAACCAGGAAAAGGGAATGGCAACCCACTCCAGTATTCTTGCCTGGAGAATTCCATGGACAAAGGAGCCTGGAGGGCTATAGCCCATGGAGGTGCAGAGTCGGACACAACTGATGGACTAACACTTTCAATCACACTTTCAAATCTGGCCATAAAGTCCCAGCTCACTGAACACCCAGGTATGTTATGGACTGGGGCTGGGGCAGGCGTGGGGGATGGAGGGGTGGGTCAGGGAGCTGGGTCCTGGCAGGTCCTGGTCTGGAAAGAGACTGATCTGTCTCACCATATGTGATTGGGAGGGGTGCTGGGTTTCAAGGAGTGCTGGGTTTCAAGGAGTGAAGTGAAGTGGAGCTGTCAGATTTGCAGTTAAGTTGCTTGTTTTTAATCAGAGCATCCATGTACTTGGCTAAACTCAAAGGTCAAAGGATCTCTAACACAGGCAGCCCCAGCCAGCCCCTGGACCCCAGGGCTCCTGCTGGATTTAGGTGTACTCTAAATGTACCCGCTTCTAGCCATTGCTGGATTTAGTTCCAGAAAAGTTGCAAGAGGTGGCTTATCTTTCTGGCACACATCTAAACTACTTCTTTTGCTCTCTGTTCTGTTGGTTTTTCAGAACCATTAATCTTCCAATCTTTTTAATTTTGGAAATGTATTTTTAATTTCCAGGAGATTTTTTTTTTAACTCCTTTGTTCTTCAAAGCCTGCTGGTTTTAGTTTTTATGGACACAATATCTTCTCAAATCTCGCTGAAGATCTAATTAGAATTTTTTAAAGCGTGTTTCTGGTCTCAAAAGCCCCATTTTCTTCAAGGTCAATCTGTTTATCTTGATCTCCTATGTACTGCTGGCTTTCTCCATGTTCAGTGACTTTGACTGTGTGTCGTATTTAAGAATGAGGCACTGAGTTGATTGCTGGGGAGTTCTGGGTCCATGGGGAGGGCCATTGACTGGAAATAACTGAAGACTCACCAAGTGAGAATGAGCAAAGTTTCTTTCTTCAGAGTTTGCTATAGAAAGGGAGTCAGCCACCATTATTTGCATTTTGGCTGATACTTAAAGGAGAAAATTTGAGAGGTTTTAGGTGTGCCCTGATTAGAGGCTGTTGGCATGGAGAAGCTGGAGGCAGGCTAATGAAGCAGGGCCTCCCATGATTGGTTGAGGTGTATATTTGGCTTTCTCTGACTGGTCATCTGTTTCTCTGACTGTCTCTGGTGGACAGGGAAGCCTGGCCTGCTGCAGTCCATGGTGTACCAGAGTCAAACAAGACTGAGCAATTAAATTGAACTGACAGGTCCTCAGTTGAGAGCAGAGCGAAAAACTAGAGATGCTGTTAGTTGTCAAGCCCTGGCTATGTGAAGCCAGTTGTTAGAGGGGTTATTGTTTGGCTTCTTGGGTTGGTTGCAAAAATAGTTGTCTAACTTCCTGTAAGTCTGATTTATAGATAGTAGGCTGGCTTCCTGGCCTTAAACCCATTACTGCAGATAATGAGTTAGGATTCTATTTTTATATACATCTGGCCATTGTCCATTTGTAGTTTCTCAAGACTGAGTTGGCAGGAGCCCTGTTGGAGCATAGACCCTTCAAATGCTGGATTAAGGATGGTTCTCACTGGGGTCCTAGCATCAGATACTTCATCATATGTAAAATCCAGCACTATTCAGAATTTAACTTAAATTTTAGAGAGAACCTCTTGCAGGATCCCAAAACACCACGGGTTAAAGTTGGGTTTCCTGAGCTCTAGGTTTTGGCAGAAGTCGCCATGGGAGGGAGCAGGTAGTCTTTCTCTCTCTGGCCCCATGCCTGCCAACTGAGAACCTCCCAGAGGTTCTGCCTGATGGGTCAGCTCCTTCTGCCTCCTCCTCCTCCTCTGGCAACCCCTGTTCCCCTTGACGGACTTTTCTGTGCTTTTCCATCTTTTACATATTTGTTGAAATCTGTTGCTCACTGATGGTCTTCTTCACACTCTCTTCGGAAGGGAACACTTAGAAATAAACAATCATTTTAGTAAGATACTTAAGTCATTCCACCTTCAATAACCAACAGTTGCAGACTTCTTAAAAATCTCATTGTTATGTAATAAGTAGATTAAAAGGCGGGGTCAAACCGAAGACGAGGAGGTGGAGGACAATGTGTAGGAGGAATTTGCAGGTGGGGAATGAAATAAGAAATGCAGGTGATAGGAGCCTCATTGTGGGTAATGCTCCAGGAGGTGCTACATCAGTCTACAGGAGAGAGAGTGGATCAGAGAAGCATAGATTCAGGAACTACTGGGAAGATAGCACATAGAGAAATTTGGGCCATGCTTGTGTATACAGTGTCACAAAGCAGGTATAAGATAAAATATGGGGGAGAGAGAGAACTATCTCAGAAGAACCAACAGCATTAGATAAACTGTGATGCTGCCATTTCTGAGCACTGCTTTCCCGAGCCCAGGCTGTGCTAGCTCTCGGGTGGGAGGGAAGACAGCAGAGGGCATTCCTCCTACTGGGTGCAACCCAGTCACTTTTCCATTACAGGGACAGCAAACACTACCCTAGTCCTTCCTCAGAGAATTCTGGGGTGTTGTAGATAGAAGGTGAAGAAAAAAAAAAAAAATTATTCTCCTTGGTATGCATCCCTTGCTTTGTGATTCCTTTCTTAGTAACTCTCCTCAGTAAAACCACTTCCCTGAATGCAGAAGTCACTGCAGCCTGACATGCATTCCTGGGCTGTGTTCCCAGCCCACTCCTCTGCTGCCTGAAAACTGTGACCACCCTTCCTAGTCCCCTTCCACCATGTCCCTGCCCAGACCTCTCACAACCCCAGCCCCACTGACCTGCTTCACAAACATGACTCCTTGCCTAGGTACCCCCCCCCCAACGTCCCATTGCTTTTGCTGCTTGGGGTACCAAGATTTGGAGATTTTTCTGGTGTCTCAGGCTGATGTCTTTCCAACTGGATCATATTTCCCAACTCCAGCCCTTGAGATAACTTAAGTGTCCCATCTCTTCTTGCATCCCAAGGGGGCAATGTTCCTGCCAACAGAAGCAATCCCCCATTTTTCATTTTCCATCCTTTCCTCTGTTCTGCTTAAATTCATCCTCAGATTTACCTTCCCACAGAATCAGAAATCACTTTCAGCAGTGCTTTTGCCACAGATGAATTACAAAGAAAAGTCTAGAGGAAGAGAAAAGACTTCCCAGTGGGTAGAGGCTGCTGATAGGCTTGGAGACCCTGTTAGGATTTCATCATGGAAATGTCCGTCAAGTAATTGAATTGGGACACATGAGAAAGGTGCGAGCTGGAGATGAGAATTTCCTGGAAGGGCAACTTACGGCTGTGGAAGTAGATGAGTTCTAAGAAAAATGTAGAGAGCAAAAACAAACCACTTGTGGAGGATCGCTAACTTACCTACAGTTGGAAGGTGACAGGTGAAATTGTTACCAAGCTCAGATCAGGTTGCTCACCATTCGAAAATCAGCCCAAGAGAGACACAAGCTTTGGTGGAAAAGAAAGTTACTTTTAATCATAAAGCTGAAAATCTGAGGAAAATCGGATTTGTGTACCACTTAAACAAACTCCAAAGATTCTACTTATTCATGAAAATTTTTAAAGGGCAAGGAGAAGTAATCTCAGTTAGTCATTGAGACAGGGAATGAGACTCATCCTTATCCCCCACTGCGTGCAGGCTTACTGACTTACTGTGTTCTTCCTCTAGATATAATCTTGTTCACACAGTCTTTTCATGAGATTACTGAAGGGGAAGCTAAGAAAGAGATCTAGTCATCTGATAATTACTTATTCCTTATTTCTACTTTTTTGAGCTATGGAGAGAACTGACAATTTAGCAAGGTATCGTGTGATCAAAAGATTTGAAAGAAAAAAAGAAAAAAGATTTGAAAGGTGTGCTTGGACCAGATATGAGTAAAGCTTGAGGAGATGTGATTGATTACATTGAAGTGCAGTTGATTTACAATGTTGTGTTAGTTTCAGGAGTATAGCAAAGTGATTCAGTCATACATCTATATGTATATTTTTTTTCTTTCAGATTCTTTTCCCTTATAGGTTATTACAAAATATTGAATACAGTTCCCTATGTTATACAGTAAATCCTTGTTAGTAATCTATTTTATATATAGTAGTGTGTATATGTTAATCCCAAACTCCTAATTTATCTGACACCATCCCCCCCAAACTTCCCCCTTTGGTAACCAAAAGAGTTTTCTATGTCTGTAGGTTTATTTCTGTTTTGTATAAACATTCATTTGTATCTTTTTTTTTTTTTTTTTTTTTTTTTTTAGATTCCACATCTAAGTCCTATCACATGGTATTTGTCTTGCTCTGTCTGGCTTACTTCACTTAGCATGATAATTTCTGGGTCTATCCATGTTGCTGCCAATGATGTTATTTCATTCTGTGGTTGAGTAATATTCCACTGGATATATGTATCACATCTTCTTTATTCATTCATTCATCAGTGGTTGTTTCCATGTCTTGGCTACAGTGGACACTGAGTGGACACTGAGGTACTTGGCTGCAATGGACACTGAGGTACAGGTGTGATTTTCTCTGAATATATGCCTAGGGATAGGTTTGCTGGATCGTACAGTTGCTCTGTTTTTTTATTTTATTTTTTAAGGAACCTCCATACTGTTTGCCATAGTGGCTATGCCAATTTGCATTTCCACCAACAGTATAGGAGAAGTGCCTGATTTAAAAGTTAATTACATGATGATCCTGTATGCAAAAGAGACACAGTCAATATGTCAGATTTGGAAAACTCAGCAGTGGCCACAGGACTGGAAGAGGTCAGTTTTCATTCCAATCCCAAAGAAAGGCAATGCCAAAGAATGCACAATTGCACTCATCTCACACACTAGAAAAGTAATGCTCAAAATTCTCCAAGCCAGGCTTCAAGAGTACGTGAACCATGAACTTCCAGAAGTTCAAGCTGGATTTAGAAAAGGCAGAGGAGCCAGAGATCAAATTGCCAACATCCATTGGATCATTGAAAATGCAAAAGAGTTCCAGAAAAGCATCTATCTCTGCTTTATTGACTATGCCAAAACCTTTGACTGTGTGGGTCACCACAAACTGTATAAATTTCTTCAAGAGATCAGAATACCAGGACCACCTGATCTGCCTCTTCAGAAACCTGTATGCAGGTCAGGAAGCAACAGTTAGAACTGGACATGGAACAAAAGACTGGTTCCAAATCCAGACAGGAGTCCGTCAAGTCTGTATATTTTCACACTGCTTATTTAACTTATATGGAGAGTACATCGTGAGAAATGCTGGGCTGGAAAAAGCAGAAGCTGGTATCAAGATTGCCAGGAGAAATATCAATAACCTCAGATATGCAAATGACACCACCCTTATGGCAGAAAGCAAAGAACTAAAGAGCCTCTTGATGAAAGTGAAAGAGGAGAGTGAAAAAGTTGGCTTAAAGCTCAACATTCAGAAAACTAAGATCATGGCATCTGGTCCCAATAGTTCAGTTCAGTTAAGAATCTCAGTCGTGTCCAACTCTTTGCGACCCCATGAAGCGCAGCACGCCAGGCCTCCCTGTCCATCATCCTCTGTCATCCCCTTCTCCTCTTGCCCTCAATCTTTCCAGGCGTCAGGGTCTTTTCCAGTGAGTCAACTCTTTGCATGAGGTGGCCAAAATATTGGAGTTTCAACTTCAACATCAGTCCTTCCAATGAACACCCAGGACTGATCTCCTTTAGGATGGACTGGTTGGATCTCCTTGAAGTCCAAGGGACTCTCAGGAGTCTTCTCCAACACCACAGTTTAAAAGCATCAATTCTTCAGTGCTCAGCTTTCTTCACAGTCCAACTTTAACATCCATACATGATTACTGGAAAAACCATAGCCTTGACTAGAAGGACCTGAGAGGGTAACAGGCAGGAAGGCCAGGGGTCTCCAAAAGGAGGAAATAGCCTGCAAGTGTCAGACATTTTTATCTCTCTTAAGCAGCAGGAGGAAACAAACTAGCGATATTTTTTCCTTCTCTATACAAATTTAAAACGAGGTTTCTCTTAAAATACTGTGTTTCCATAATGACACCTGGTTTCACCTGAAGTTATTCTCAAACCTAGAGATAACCAATGCACTTCTCTTATGGAAATGTTTATTTCAAGTCATGCTAATGTACTATGCATTTAACCCAAACTCTGTCTTCAAGTCAGTTCTGCCTCTTGACTCAGAATCTACTTGACAAACCAGTATGTTATACTCAGATATTGTTCCCCTTATCTATGTAAATGAAACTATTTGTATGGTGATTTGCCCTTCTTCAAGATTCAAGTTAATCGTTTTATGGCCCAGGATGAACCATTTGGTGCCAAGATTATCCCAAAATGCATCTTATGGGTGAGGGGCCTGGTGCCATTCTGAGTTTTAAGACATTTCTTTCTTTTATTAACAGACTGCTAGAGACTATATAACATCCAGCTGAAGACTAGCAGGGGAGTACTCTTTCTGTCCCCTTCTGATGCCTATGTAAGAAGCTTTCTCTACCTTCTTAATACTTTAGTAAAACTTTATTACACAAAAGCTCTGAGTGATCAAGCCTCGTCTCTGGCCCCAGATTGAATTCTTCTCCTCCAGGGGCCAAGAATCCTGGCATCTTTGCGTGATTCAACAACAACCTTTCAGAACTTTGTTGGCAAAGTAATGTCTCTGCTTTGTAATACACTATCTAGGTTGGTCATAACCTTCCTTCCAAGGAGTAAGCATCTTTTAATTTCATGGCTGCAATCACACTTCATGGCAAATAGAAGGGGAAACAGTGGAAACAGTGACAGACCTTTCTTGGGCTCCAAAATCACTGCAGATGGTGACGGCAGCCACGAAATTAAAAGACACTTACTCCTTGGAAGAAAATTTATGACCAACCTAGAGAGCATATTAAAAAGCAGAGACATTGCTTTGCTGACAAACTTCCATGTAGTCAAAGCTATGGTTTTTCCAATAGTCATGTGTGGATGTGAGAGTTGGACTGTGAAGAAAGCTGAGCATCAAAGAACTGATGCTTTTGAACTGTGGTGTTGGAGAAGATTCTTGAGAGTCCCTTGGACTGCAAAGAGATCCAACCAGTCCATCCTAAAGGAAATCAGTCCTGAATATTCATTGGAAGGACTGATGCTGAAGCTGAAACTCCAATACTTTGGCCTCCTGATGTGAAGAACTGACTCGTAAAAGACCCCAATGCTGGGAAAGATTGAAGGTGGGAGGAGAAGGGGATGACAGAGAATGAGATGGTTGGATAGCATCACTGACTCAATGAACATGAGTTTGAGTAAACTTTAGGAATTGGTGATGAACAGGGAAACCTGGCATGCTGCAGTCCATGGGGTCGCAAAGAGTTGGACATGACTGAATGACTGAACTGAACTGAACTAAACTGAATTGCAGATAGTAGGTTGGCCTCCTGGGCTGGTTGTTACAGGCTGTGGGGCAGTGTTACAGGCAGTGTAACAACCAGCCCAGGAAGTCAATTTACTATCTGCAATAACCAGTTCAAAAAGTCAAACTACTTTCAATAGTCTAGGAAGCCAAATAATAATCCCTGTTAACAATCACCCCTAAATGACCAGGACTTGATTAATTACTGATAGTTTCTCTACTTTTGGCGCCTGTTGCCCACTTAGGACCCACCAGTGAAAGCCAGAGTCTTTTCTAACCAGTCACATACAGTGCCTCACTTCTAGTTAACTTGCCTACCGCAGCCCCATGCTAAGAGCCACCAATCAGGGCATACCTGAAGCCTTCTATTTTCTCCAGTCCTCTGCTTGCCTTTGAGGCTCTGCCAAAATTCAAGTGATGGTGGCTGACTCCCTTGCAAGCTCTTAATAAATGGCTTTTGGCTGTTTTCATCTGGTTGGTTTTCATTTATTTCCATAGATACAATTATAAACAGGGCAGACATATTTCTGATACTTAGAGAACTTATATAGTAATGAGGGAACACAATAAAACTATGAGTAAACAATACAAATTTAAATAACTACAAATCAGACAATTGTTAGAAAGGAAACACAGAAAGGACTCAGAGGATTGGGGGAAAGTGGCTAATTTAGGTGATACTTTAAAGGAATAGGCAGCTTGAGAGGCTATTCCAAAGACTGGAGAGCATGTTTGTAAGATGAAAAGTGCTAGTGGAGGTAAACTTAAAAGAAGACAGAAGAACCCAAGGGATGAGTTCAAGGAGGATAGGTGAACTAGGGTATAAGCACAAAGATTGACCTTGGGAAGAGAAACAGAAGGAGAAGAGAGAAAATGTGAGAAAATGATTTCAAAATTAAAATGCTTCACATATAAACCATTGAATCAAGTAAGATTAAGGTCTTGCCACCTGCTGGGAGTTTAGAAGCTCACACCCTGGGCCAATGAGAGCATTCTGGCAGAAGCATGAAGCTGGGGAAGCTGCTCTGCATATCCTGCTCTCCAAATTCTAACCCAGGTGGCTTGTGTATGCTTAGCCATATGGTCAGTGGAAAGTTTCCAGAGCATGAGATTAAAAAACTGAGATAGAATTGTTTTCAGGGTCAGGACATTTCATATAGAGAGTCTAAGAGTTGGCACCAGCCATGACCCACCAGCAGCTGATATCTGGCCCTTTCTGAGCTCTGCATCTGTCCACAGAGACAGAGATGCAGTTCCCAATCCCAGGACAGCCACTGGCTGTGAAACTGCTGGGCTCAGGTACTCTGACTCCTACTTTGCAAAACTACCAGGCTCTGATTTCTTTTTTGTTGTTGCTTTTTTTTTTTTTAATTTTATGTATTTATTTATGGCTGCAATGGGTCTTTGTTGCCATGCACGGGCTTTCTCTAGTTGCAGCAGAGGGGGATACGCTTTATGTTGTGGTACACGCAACTCTCATTGCCATAGATTCTCTTGTTGTGGAGCGTGGGCTCCGGGGCACATGGGCTTCACTAGTTGCAGTTCATGGGCTCCAGAGTGCAGGCTTAGTAGTTGTGGCACTTAGTCACCTTGTAGCATGAGGCATCTTTCTGGACCAGGGATCGAACCCCTGGCCCCTTATTTGGCAGGTGGATTCTTTACCACTGGACTACCAGGGAAGTCTCAGGCTCTGATTTATTTGATCCAAGGTGAACTTTGGAAGGAAGGAGCAATTTTCCCTGAGGTGGATCCTGGTGCCTCAACAAAAAGCTCCAGGAAGCCACATCATAGATGGGGACAAAGAGACGCAGACAGAAAGGACCCACCCATTTCTCATCAATGGCTAAGTTTGGAGTTTATCATCTGTTCAGTTCAGTTCAGTCACTCAGTCGTGTCCGACTCTTTGTGACCCCATGAATCACAGCACGCCAGGCCTCCCTGTCCATCACCAACACCCGGAGTTCACTCAAACTCACATCCATCGAGTCAGTGATGCCATCCAGTCATCTCATCCTCTGTTGTCCCCTTCTCCTCCTGCCCCCAATCCCTTCCAGCATCAGAGTCTTTTCCAATGAGTCAACTCTTCGCATGAGGTGGCCAAAGTACTGGAGTTTCAGCTTTAGCATCATTCCTTCCAAAGAACACCCAGGGCTGATCTTTAAAATGGACTGGTTGGATCTCCTGGCAGTCCAAGGGACTCTCAAGAGTCTTCTCCAACACCACAGTCATCATCTGTGGACTTAAGTAAAATGTGAGTTTTTTTCCCCTTCGAGAACATCAATAGCCACAGCAAGGCATTAAATAATACATGTTTGCTATGTATTCATTATTAAGTAAGAGGTAGTACCTCACCAGTTCCAACCCATTTCTCAGCCTTGTCCCTCCTGGGAGGCTCAGAAGTGAGGCAAAAATATTTGTCTTCGATATGAGAGTTTTAAAAATAACTGAAAAATTGATGTGTGAAAGAAATGAGTAAGATGAAAGTTTGAGTGAGAATTTTAATAGTTTTGGTGGAAGAAAACCAGTATCTGTAAAGTAAGACTTATAGATTTACTAATATTTTTAAAAAGCAAAATTAAAAAAAAGAATTTTAAAAACACTGTACACATGAAACATAGAGGTAAGTATCTGCAAAGAATACCCATAGATGTTACCATTTCTAATATAACAAGAATCTTTAAAAAATTAGTTTAAATATATGACCACTCCAATTGAAATACGGGCAAAGGATTTGCATAGATAATTCACATTTAAATAAAATATAAACTCCTTACTATGGCTTTATAGGTTCTATGAATCTTCACTGCCTAGCTCTCTGAGTTCAGATCCTAAAACTTTCTCTCCTGCTAACCACTGTCTAGCCACATGAGGTTTCTTCTCGTCCTCAAATGAGCTAAACTCATCCCTACTTTAGACCATTTACACTTGCTGTTTCCTATTTCTGTTAAATTTTTGTCCCATATCTTTGCATGCCTACTTCTTTCTCATAATTTGGGTTATAGCTCAAATATCACATCTTCAAAAAAACCTTAAGCAATTACCCACTTTAGGAAAGTCCCCATACTAAGTCCTTCTTCATCACATCTTTCTTATTTTTTATAGGTTGTGTCAATCTGCAATAGTGTGTGTGTGTGTGTGTGTGTGTGTGTGTGTGTGTGTGCTCTATCTCCCCCAACTCTCATTAGAAGGCAGGCTTCATGAGCGAACAGCCACCTGACTCTAGTTTATTGCAGTATTCCCAGCACATAAAACATTTCCTGGTGTATAGTAGAAGCTCAAATGACTGAAAGAATGAAGAAAAATGATCAATAAACATGAACAAAGTTTTGATTCAATGGGTAATCAAAGAAATGTAAATTGAAACAATGAGAACCAATTGGGTTAAAAATTAAAAAGAATATGAAGAGGGTTTGGATAGGAGGGGGAGGGAGGCTCAACAAGGAGAAGATATATATATGATTGATCCACATTGTTGTATAGCAGAAACCAACACAACTTTGTAAAGCAATTATCCTCCAATTAAATAAAATTTTCAAAACTATGATACTGTTTGCTGGTGGGAATATAAATTGGTTGATACTTTATGGGTGATAAATTGGTAAAAAGCATCGAATTTTAAAATTTTCAAGTCTTTGAGCCACAATTCTATTTCTTTGAAGAATCCTGAAAGATTACTTCTGCTTCAGACCTAGGTAATAAACTCAATTTATTACTAAGGTAATAAACTCAAGAAGCTCAATGAATCCCCAACACAAGAAATGAATATAACACCAAAGCAAATCATAATAAAATTGCTCAAAATCTTGTATAAAGAGAAATATTCAACAGCCAGAGGAAAAGAGATTCAATATATTCAGAAGAACAAAATTAAGGATGACAGCATATTTCTCATGGAAACAATGCAGAGAGATGATAGTGGAGCAACATCTTTAAAGTACTGAAAGAAAACTATCAACCTACAATTCTATAGGGCTTCCCAGGTGGCTCATTCATAAAGAATCCACCTGCAATGCAGGAAACTTGGGTTCAATCCCTGGTTGGGAAGATCCCCTGGAGAAGGGAATGGCAACCCACTCCAGTATTCTTGTCTGGGAAATCCCATGGACAGAAGAGCCTGGCAGGCTATAGTCCATGGGGTCACAAAAGAATCAGACATGACTTAGCAGCTAAGCAATGACACAATTCTACACTTACCAAAAAAAAAATAATCTGGTTTGGGTTGACTTATACTCGCCCTTTAGGCTTTCCGGTGGCTCAGCGGTAAAGAATCCACCTGCAATTCAGGAGATAATGGTTTGATCTTTGGATCCAGAAGATCCCCTGGAGGAGGGTACAGCAACCTACTCCAGTATTCTTGCCTGGGGAATCCCATGGACAGGGGAGCCTGGCGGGCTATAGTCCATAGTGTTGCATAGAGTTGGACACGACTGAAGCGAATGAGCATGCACGTGCACCACCCCCCACAAATTCATAAGTTGAAGTTATAACCCCCAGTAGCTCAGAATGTCATTGTATGTAGAGACCAGATATGATTAAAACAAACTGAGGTCATCTGAATAGACCCTGTGTTGTGTGTGTTTAGACCCTGTGTGCTTAGTTGCTCTTTGTGACACCATGTTCTGTAGCCCACCAGGCTCCTCTATTCATGGGATTCTCCAGGCAAGAATACTGGAGTGGGATGCCATGCCTTCCTCCAGGGGATCTTCCCAATCCAGGGATCGAGCCCAGGTGTCCCACATTGCAGGCAGATTCTTTACCAGTTGAGCTACCAGGGAAGCCCCAAAGTAGTTAGGCATTATACATTGGCAGAGAATCAAACCCAGGACTCCTGCATGGAAGGCAAGAATTCTACCACTGAACCACCAATGCTTTGCCTATTAGGGAATAGACCCTAATCCAGTATAATTGCTATCCTAAAAGAAGAAGATACCAGGACACAGGTGCAGTATGAGAGCCAGCTATGTTACAACAGTGAAAAGGCCAAGAGAGGCCTCAGGAGAAACCTAACACCTTCATCTTGGACTTCTGCCCTCTAGAATTGAGGGAAAATAAATTTCTGCTGTTTGAGACACCAGTTCGGTTATTTTGTTATGGCAGCCCTAGAAAAGTAATGTAACATCCTTTTAAAATTAGACTTTTCAGATATAAAATGTCTGAAAGCATTCATCACTAGCAGATCCACACAATACAAAATATTAAACAAGCAGAAGGAAAATAGTAAGTCAAAATGTCGGTCTATACAAAGGATGTGGAACTTTGGAAAGATTAACTACAGGAGTAGATATGCAAGAACTTTAAAATTATTCACACTTCTTTAAAAGAGTATCAGTTGTTTAAACACAATAATAAATGTAATGTGGGGTTTATAATATATTCAAAAGTAAAATGTTTGACGATAGTATAAAGGCTATATACTAGGAGAAGAAATTGAAGGTGAGAAATTGGAGTATATTATTTTAAGGTTCTTATACCACAGTAAAGCAGCATAATATGACCTTACTGATTCTGGACCCAGCTTCAGTGTGCTTGTGTGGAGTTTTTTCCATACCACCAAACAATTTTCCAACATTAGCTCTTTGTCCCACAGTGTTATTCAGTTTATAACACTGTACCTGGAGAAAGGCAAATATTATACATCACTTATATGTGGATTCTAAAATATGAAAAAAAATTAACTTATTTACAGAACAGAAACAGACTCACAGACATAGAAAACAAACTTATGGTTACCAAAGGGAAAAGGAGGGAGGGATAACCTGAGATTTGGGGGTTAACCCATCAGACTCACTCTCAGTTTCAGTCTTGCAGTCATGTCTGACTCTTTGTGACCCCACGGACTGTAGCCCTCCAAGCTGCTCCTGCTCCCAGGCAAGAATACTGGAGTAGGTTGCCATTTTCTACTCCAGGGGATCTTCTTGACCCGGGGATCAAGCCCATGCCTCTAGCGTCTCCTGCATTGGCAGAATTCTTTTACCACTAGGGCCACTTGGGAAGCCCAACAGATACAGACTATATATAGTCTATAATACTATATATAGTCTTTTATATATAAAATACATAAACTGTAGAAGGACCTACTGTATAGCACAGGGAAGGATACTGAATATCTTGCAAAGTAATCTGAAAGTAATCTGCATCAGATTTTTAAAAATTTCAGATTTTACACCTGAAACATTGTAAATCAGTTACACCTCAATTTAAAAAAAAAAAAGAAAGAAATCGAAAACCAAAGGGAGAGAAAAAAAAAAAAAGACATTCTTATAAAACTACTGTCTTGTCTGAGCTTTAAAATATATGCCCTTTCCCCTTTCTTCTCTTTCCTTCTCATAGTCCTCTCTCTTTCACACCTCAAATACCCCACCTGATCCTCCCCTCAGAATCGTCAATCCCTACTACCCTTGTTGGACATCAGAGTTCCATAGTCTCAGGCATTTGATGACTGTCAGTGGCTTGACCTGGCTTAACAGAACTGTGGGGTGAACTCTGGTTTTATCTTCTGACTCTATAAGGAAGAGCGGAGGAGGGCAAGGGAACTTTGGGGAAGTTAAATGCTGGAAACATAGAACAGTGGGAGCAAGGTGAGTTTTTCACTCTAAGCTGCAGATATTTTTCCCCCCAAAGATATCTGAAATGAAACATATTTGACCACCACCCAGAGTCATTTCTTTCTTTAGACTTTCCTATTCCCAAAATGGGAAATTAGAGAAGTTTAAATTTCTTCTTGTGGCTTATTTCTTGGAAAACAATAATCCAGGCTATGAATACACACCCATCCCTCCTCACCCTGTTAGCAAGCCAGAGACCTCTCACTGTCTTGCCACGAGAGCACCATAGCTTCATTCTGAACCTATGTTTCTCTTCTGAGCTCTGGAGTGAGGAAGACAGGGAAGATTTAACTGACTGTATCAACACCCTCCCCATCTAATCTGGATAAATTAAGGGCTCCAATCAATCACAAGAAAACCCACAGTGAATGTTGACATGTGGAGGGAGAGAACAGGGGGAAGACAGCTGGTTATCAGCCACCCTGGCTACTGCTCCTGCTTTCTGGCCTGTTGTCCAGACCAGATGCCCAGTAGGAAGCAGCAGAACACATGTGAGTGGAAGAAGAAGATGCCCTGGAAGTAAAGACCACCCAAAGGAGAACAAACAGAGGCTATGTATTCCAAGCTTCCCATAGCAAGGGAATCAGCACCATCACTTGCCATTTGGCAGAGAGTCAAAGGCAAGCAGGGAATGAGAAAGCACAACAATTAAAAAATAAATAAATAAAAGTATAGGGATAGCTTCAAGATTGGATGTTTTGATTGACAATTTTGCTTTGGAAAGTGGGAGTTACAGAAGGAAAACATCTGTGTGATTGACTTTGGGAATTATGTGGCTTCCTATGCTTGTACCAGAGTTGAAAATATTGATGAGTGAAACATAAGAAAGTTGGGCATCATTGGCCAAAGCCTCACCAATCCGGGACGATTCTGCCAAGGCTGTGACTGAGCTTTCTGGGATGGAAGCTGCAGAGTTCTGCTGTCTGCTTGTGTATTCAATCTTTTATCACATAACCACCATGCTTGGTCTGCCTTTTGCAGCTTCTCAGGGGCCACCCATAAAAGGCTGACTTTTTGTCTTCAGATCCTAGACTTCTGTGGAGGGTTCCCATGATCAATCTTACATTAGTTATCTATTGCCATGTAAGAAATGACCCCCAATATTTAGTGATTTATACACTTATTATCACACAGTTTCTGTGGGTCAGGAATCTACATGTGACCTAGCTGGTCCTCTGCAATCAGGCACTGGGGAGGAAGAAATTTTCCCCTGCCCTTCTAGATTTTTCTGGCTGGTCTAAGAATTAAGTTGACAGGAGGCAGATTAACAGGAGAAAGTCAAATGAAAGTTTAATAATATGTATACATGGGAGAGACTCAGGAAAACTGAGTAACCTGCCACAATGGCTGAAACCTCCACCTTAAATGCCATCGTCAGCTAAAGACAAGAGAGGTAGTTGAGGGTAGTGGTTTGGGACTTCAAAATGGAGAAAAAGCAATTCACATGGAGATAGAAAAGCAAATATCTGGTAAACAAATTTTTGCTGGGCCAGGCAGAGTCAATCACTCTGGACTCCATCAGAGTGAACTCTGATCTCCAGGCCCTGAAGAGCTATCCCCACCACAGCTGGCCAATACCCTTTGCAGATCTGTCTGGGGATAGCTCTATTCAGTAACAGGTCCTCTATATAAACTCTTTTAGGCAGTTAGAGGGAAGGTCAAAAGTTCTTCCTGAGTCTTAAAGCTTGACTGGTTTCAGCTGTAAGTAATCTGCATGTCAAAGAGACATTTTAGGGGCAGCCCCCGACAAAGGTACCACTCACGTCTTAGAACATTCAGGCAGCTCTAACAATATACCACAGACTGGGTAGCTTATAAACAACAGAAATTTATTTTTCAATTCCAGAGGCTGGAAACTCCAAGATCAAGCAGTAAGCACGTTTGGTGTTGGATAAGAACCCACTTCCTGGTTCATTTGTTGTTAAGTGACTCCGTTGCATCTGACTCCTTGTGACCCCATTGACTGCAGAACAACGGGCTTCCCTGTCCATCACCAACTCCTGGAGCTTGCTCAAACTCCTTTCCATCAGGTCGGTGATATCATCCAACCATTTCATCCTCTGTCGTCCCCTTCTCCATCTGCCTTCAATCTTTTCCAGCATCAGAGTCTCTTCTAGAGTCAGTTCTTCGCATCAGGTGGCCAAAGTATTGGAGTTTCAGCTTCAGAATCAGTCCTTCCAATGAATATTCAGGAATTATTTCCTTTAGGATTCACTGGTTTGATCTCCTTTGAAGTCCAAAGGAGTCACAAGAGTCTTCTCTAACACCACAGTTCAAAAGCATCAATTCTTCAGTGCTCAGCCTTCTTTATGGTCTAACTCTCACATCCATACACTACTATTGAAAAAACCATAGCTTTGACTACATGGACCTTTGTCAGCAAAGTAATGTCTCTCCTTATTAATATGCTGTCAAGGTTGGTCATAGTTTTTCTTCCGAAGAGCAAATGTCTTTTTTAATTTCATGGCTGCAGTCACCATCTGCAGTGATTTTGGAGCCCAACAAAATAAAGTCTCTCACTGTTTCCACTGTTTCCCCCTCTATTTGTCACTGAATGATGGGATCAGATGCCATGATCTTTGTTTCTTGAATGTGGAGTTTTAAGTCCGTTTTTTCCTTCTCCTCTTTCACATTCATCAAGAAGCTCTTGAGTTCTTCATCACTTTCTACCATTACAGTGGTCTCATCTGCGTATCTAAGGTTATTGATATTTCTCCTGGCAACCTTGATTCTATCTTGTGCTTCATTCAGCCTGGCATTTCGCATGATGTACTCTGCATATAAGTTAAATAAGCAGGGTGACAATATATAGCCTTGATGTACTCCTTTCCCAATATGGAACCAGTTTGGTGTTCCATGTCCAGTTCTAACTGTTGCTTCTTGACTTGCATACAGATTTCTCAGGAGGCACATAAGGTGGTCTGGTATTCCCCTCTCTTGAAGATTTTCCACTCTTTGTTGTGATCTACACAGTCAAAGTCTTTGGGGTAATTATTAAAGCAGAAGTAGATGTTTTTCAGAATTCTCTTGCTTTTCCTATGATCCAACGGATGTTGGAAATTTGATCTCTGGTTTCTCTGCCTTTACTAAATCCAACTTGAACATCTAGAAGTTCTTGGTTCATGTACTATTGAGGGCTTGCTTTGAGAATTTTAAGCAGTTCTTTGCTAGCGTGTGAGATGAATGCAATTTGCAGTGTTTTAACATTCTTTGGCATTGCCTTTCTTTGGAATTGGAATGAAAACTGACCTTTTCCAGTCCTGTGGTCACTGCTGAGTTTTCCAAATTTGCTGGCATATTTAGTGCACCACTTTAACAGCATCATCTTTTAAGATTTGAGATAATTCAACTGGAATTCCATCACCTCCACTAGTTTGTAGTGATGTTGTCTGGCTCTAGGTGAGTGATCACACCATCATGATTATCTGGGTCATGAAGATCTTTTTTGTATAGTGCTTCTGTGTATTCTTGCCACCTCTTCTTAATATTGTCTGCTTCTTTTAGGTTCATACAGTTTCTGTCCTTTATTGCACCCATCTTTGCATGAAATATTCCCTTGGTATCTCTAATTTTCTTGAAGAGATCTCTAGTCTTTCCCATTCTATTGTTTTCCTCTATTTGTTTGCACTGATCGCTGAGGAAGGCTTTCTTATCTCTCCTTGCTCTTCTTTGGAACTCTGCATTCAGATGGATATAGCTTTCCTTTTCTCCTTTGCCTTTAGCTTCTCTTCTTTTCTCAGGCTAATTGTAAGGCCTCCTCAGACAATCATTTTGTCTTCTTGCATTTCTTTTTCTTGGGGATGGTCCTGATCACTGCCTCCTGTGCAATGTCATGAACCTCCATCCATAGTTTTTCAGTCACTCTGTCTATCAGATCTAATCCCTTTAATCTCATTGTCATTTACACTGTATAATCATAAGGGATTTGATTTAGGTCATACCTGAATGGTCTAGCGGTTTTCCCTACTTTCTTCAATTTAAGTCTGAATTTTGCAATAAATAATTCATGATGTGAGCCACAGTTGGCTCCCTGTCTTGTTTTTGCTGACTCTATAGCTCTTCTCCTTCTTTCACTGCAAATAATGTAATCAATCTGATTTCAGTATTGACCATGATGATGATGGTGATGTTCATGTGTAGAGTCATCTCTTGTGTTGTTGGAAGACAGTGTTTGCTATGACCAGTGAGTTCACTTGACAAAACTCTGATAGCCTTTGCCCTGCCTCATTTTGTACTCCAAGGCCAAATTTGCCTGTTAACTCCAGGTATCTCTTGACTTCCTACTTTTGCATTCCCCTATGATGAAAAGGACATCTTGGGGTGTTAGTTCTAGAAGGTCTTGTAGGTCTTCATAGAACCATCAGCTTCAGCTTCTTCAGCATTATTGGTTGGGGCATAGACTTGGATTACTGTGATATTGAATGATTTGCCTTGGAAATGGACAGAGATCATTCTGTCATTTCTGAGATTACACCTAAGTACTGCATTTTGGACTATTTTGATGACTATGAGGGCTACTCTACTTTTTCTAAGGGATTCTTGCCCGCAGTAGTAGATATAATGGTCATCTGAATTAAATTCGCCCATTCCAGCCCATTTTAGTTCACTCTTGCCATCTCCTGTTTGACCATTTCTAATTTACCTCGATTTCTGAACCTAATATTCCAGGTTCCTATGCAATGTTGCTCTTTGCAGCATCAGACTTTACTTCCATCACCAGTCACATCCACAAGTGGGCAGTGTTTTTGCTTTGGCTCCATCTCTTCATTCTTTCTGGAGTTATTTCTCCACTCTTCTCCAGTAACATATTGGGTACGAACCAACTTGGAGAGTTCATCTTTAAGTGTCATATCTTTTTGCCTTTTCAAACTTTTCATGGGATTCTTAAAGCAAGAATACTGAAGTGGTTTTCCATCCCTTCTCCAGTGGAGCACGTTTTGTCAGAACTCTCCACCATGACCCGTTCATTTTGGGTGGACATACACAGCATGTCTCATGGTTTCAGTAAGTTAGACAAGGCTGTGGCACAGGTCTTTAGATAGTTAGATATTTTCAGGAACTGATTTCTTAATCCCAATCCTTGCATCTCTTCATATCTAGAAAATCACTAAATCCCTTCATAGTGACATCAGCTCCTCCTGACTGGCAGAAAACCATTTGTAAACTAAGCGATTGATTGCACTGAACTCCCCCTTCACCAAAATCTTATATATTTACCTTCCACGCTGCTTCTTTAGAGAAGTCTTTCAGAGCTATCTGAGGTGCTGTCTCCCAGGCTGCAGTCCTCATTTTGCCCCAAATAAAACTCAACTCACAACTCTCAAGTTGTGCATCTCTTTTAGGTGACACATAGGAAGTGAAAATTCTCCTTGGAGTCTCTTTTATAAGGGTACTAATCTTATTCATGGGGGCTCCATCCTCATGACCTAAATACCTCTCAAAGTCCCTACTTCCTAATACCATCACCTTGTAGTGGATGGATTTCAACATAAATTTTGAGGTGGATACAGATATTCAGGACACAGCAACCCAGTTCTGTAACCATCTTAAGGCTCAACTGGAGAAGTATCAACTTCCAAGTTTACTCACAGCTATCCTCCTCACCAGATTGTTGGAAGGTTTCAGTGTTTTGAGGCCTATTGCACTGAGGGCCTCAGTACCTCCCTGGCTACTTACAGCCAGAGGCCACTTACAGCTTCTTGCTCTTTGTGTCTTTCTACAGGTCTCCAAAGCTCCCAACAAGGCAGCTTATTTCATCAGAACCTGCAAATCTAGAAAAGCTAGAAAAAAAGAGTGCAAACTAGACAGAAGTCAGAGTCTTTTGCAATCTAATCTCAGAAGAGGCATCCAGTCACTTGCCATGTATCTTATTCACTAAAGATCTTAATGACCCAGATAACCATAATGGTGTGATCATTCACCTAGACCCAGACATCCTGGAATGAGAAGTCAAGTGGGCCTTAGGAAGCATCACTATGAACAAAGCTAGTGGAGGTGATGGAATTCCAGTTGAGTTATTTAAAACCATAAAAGATGATGCTGGGATAGTGCTGCACTCAGTATGCCAGCAAATTTGGAAAACTCAGCAATGGTCATAGGCATGGAAAAAGTCATTTTCACTCCAATCCCAAAGAAAGACAAAGCCAAAGAACATTCAAACTACTGCACAGTTGCACTCATCTCACACTAGCAAACTAATGCTCAAAATTTTCCAAGCGAGGCTTCAACAGCTTGGAGCCAAGACAGGTTCCCAAGCGAGACTTCAGCAGAACCAATAATTCCAGATGTTGAAGCTGGAGTTGTAAAAGCAGAGAAACCAGAGACCAAATTGCCAACATCTGTTGGATTATAGAAAAAGCAAGGGAATTCCAGAAAAAACCCTGGAGAAGGAAATGACAACTCACTCCAGTATTCTTGCCTGGAAAATCCCATGGATAGAGGAGCCTGGCAGGCTACAGTCCATGGGGTCACAAAGAGTCGGACACAACTGAGTGATTTCACTTTCCAGAAAAACATCTACTTCTGCTTTATTGACTATGCCAAAGCCTTTGTGTGGATCACAAAAAGCTGTGGAAAATTCTGAAAGAGATGGGAATACCAGACCACTTTCCCTGCTCCTGAGAAATCTGTATGCAGGTCAAGAAGCAACAGTTAGAATGGACATGGAACAACAGACTGGTTCCATATTGGAAAAGGAGTACATCAAGGCTGTATATTGTCACCCTGCTTATTTAACTTATATGCAGAGTACATCATGCGAAATGCCGGGCTGTATGAAGTATAAGCTGGAATCAAGACTGCTGGGAGAAATAACAATGACCTCAGGTATGCAGATGAAACCACCCTATGGCAGAAAGCAAAGAGGAACTAAAGAGCCTCTAGATGAAAGTGAAAGAAGAGAGTGAAAAAGCTGACTTAAAACTCAACATTCAAAAAATGAAGCTCATGACATCTGGTCCCATCACTCCATGGCAAATAGAGGGTGAAACAGTGGAAACAGTGAGGGACTTTACTTTCTTGGGCTCCAAAATCACTGCAGATGGTGACTGCAGCCATGAAATTAAAAGATGCTTGCTTCTTGGAAGAAAAACATATAAAAAGCAGAGACATTACTTTGCAAACAAAGGCCCATCCAGTCAAAGCTATGGTTTTTCCAGTAGTCATGGATGGATGTGAGAGTCGGACCATAAAGAAAGCTGAGCACCAAAGAATTGATGGTTTTGAAGTGTGTTGGAGAAGACTCTTTGGAATGCAAAGAAGTCCTTTGGACTGCAAGGAGATCAAACCAGTCAATCCTGAAGGAAATCAGTCCTGAATATTCATTGGAAGGACTGATGCTGAAGCTGAAACTCCAATATCTTGGCTGCCTGATGTGAAGAACTGACTCATTGGAAAAGACCAATGCTGGAAAGATTGAAGGCAGGAGGAGAAGGGGATGACAAGGATGAGATGTTTGGATGGCATCACTGACTCAATGGACATGAGTTTGAGCAAGCTCTGGGAGTTGGTGATGAACAGAAAAGCCTGGCGTGCTGCTGTCCATGGGGTCGCAAAGAGTCAGACACAACTGAGTGAACTGAACTGATGGTTCTAGCCTTGTCATAGGATAACAAAGAGTGTTCCCATGAACCTTATCTAAGTCATATAGGGAAGGCTGGGTCTTAGAGG
Organism: Capricornis sumatraensis; assembly: GCF_032405125.1. Classification (NCBI taxonomy): domain Eukaryota; kingdom Metazoa; phylum Chordata; class Mammalia; order Artiodactyla; family Bovidae; genus Capricornis; species Capricornis sumatraensis. The sequence continues at coordinate 3,445,270 of NC_091084.1, forward strand.
TAAACCTTTTCCTAGAACAATGCAAATGGTGAGGAGATTTCTCAACCTTCTCTGCTTTCAGAATCACAGGGCTCAGGTCAAATTTAACATCACAATGCCCACTCCCACCTCTCCTCTTTCCAACATGGAGCTGCTGCAGGGAAGCCAGTCCCACTTGTTTTGTCTCTGAACCCAGTTCTCCACGCAAGCAAGATGAGGAGGAGAAGGAGAAAAGAAAAGAAAGATGAGAAGAGAAAATGTTTATTGAGCACTTGCAGGTATCAGGAGCATCCTAAATGCTTTCTCCATATTATCACACATGTTATCTCCATGTTATCCTCTTTAGTCTGCTCTGGCTCTGAGCTACCCCATCCCTCACCCCACCTCCACCTCTGGGTCATGAACTCAAGCTGCCCCTCTCGACATGGGATCTACTTGTTCACTTGTTTCCCTGTGCTGCTATTATTTATAAATAATTTCTAGACTGCAGGCTGAGTGACCTACACATTTTTTGCCAGTTCCTGTGCCTTTCAGTTTTTTATTTGTAAAAACTGAGACTGGAGAAGTGAACACGGGGTTGAGTTTACAGAATCTCCGATTTTCTTTTTCTAAAGTGGCCATAAACCATAAAGTGTTCCCAAGTGGTCAGGAGCAGACTCTGAAACTGACCAGAGTCCTATGGAGCCTTCTTGGGACAGGCCTTCAACCACATCTTCTGCTTTAGCTCCTCTCTGAAGTACCTAAGTAATGGTATTTGACACACATTTTATGAGTTGTTTTGCACAAGTGAAACCTCCCCACCAATTGAAAGGTGTTAACTATTTGATGACCATGAACACATAGCCCCAGGCCCCCTGAAACCTAAGGACTGATAGTGTTAACCTCTGTGACATCGTCCTGTTAACCTCACCATTAGCCAAGCAGAGAATCGTGCACAAACTGATCACACATCTGTGACACCCCTCCCTCATCTGGCTTTTAAGAGTGCTTTGCTGAAACCCTTCAAGAGTTCAGGCTTTTACAGCATGAGCCACCCTTCTCCTTGCATGGTCCTGCAAAAAGAGTTTCTCTGCTCCAAGGTCTTACCTGTAAGTTTGTTTGGCTTCACTGTGCATTGGGTACACAAACTTGGACTAACACAAAATCTCAAGTCCATCTCAGGAAGGGAAATTTCACAAAAATTGTACTTATCAGTCCTTTGTGATGATGGAATCTTTGGCAATTTTCTTTCAAGACTATTCGGTTCAGTTCAGTTCAGTTGCTCAGTCATGTCCGACTCTTTGCGACCCCATGAATCACAGCACGCCAGGCCTCCCTGTCCATCACCAACTCCCGGAGTTCACTCAAACTCACGTCCGTCGAGTCGGTGATGCCTCCCAGCCATCTCATCCTCGGTCGTCCCCTTCTTCTCCTGCCCCCAATCCCTCCCAGCAACATAGTCTTTTCCAATGAGTCAACTCTTCGCATGAGGTGGCCAAAGTATTGGAGTTTCAGCTTCAGCATCAGTTCTTCCAATGAACACCCAGGACTGATCTTTTTTAGAATGGACTGGTTGGATCTCCTTGCAGTCCAAGGGATTCTCAGGAATCTTCTCCAACACCACAGTTCAAAAGCATGAATTCTTTGGTGCTCAGCTTTCTTCACAGTCCAACTCTCACATCCATACATGACCACTGGAAAAACCATAGCCTTGACTAGGCGGATCTTTGTTGGCAAAGTAATATCTGTTTTTCAATATGCTATCATTTCCTATTAAATACAACTTCCTCCCATCCCATAGCAAACCCAAGAGACCAGCAGGAAGATTTCTGATATGTGGCTGCTTGAGGAGTTTCTTAGCTCCTTTCCACAGCTTTCTAGAAACTCTATATTCAAATAACATATTTGCCTCTCAAACCATTCTGAGCTTTCTGGCACTCATGATACAGGTTTTCTCTGCCATCTGAAAGTAGACCATTCCAATGAAAACTTTTGTAAGTTGAAACTGTGTAAAACAAAGAAATAATTACCTTGGGATACGTCTTGCTATCAGATGCACAGAATAAATGGAGATAAAGTACAGATGTTCGCAGACACAGTTCAAAGTTATGGTAGGTTGATGCTGAGAAGCTGAATGTGGTTCCTGGGAAAGAAGCTTGGTGGCGCTGTTTTTACTCCTGGCATGTGTGCCACCTCTATTAAAGCGTTAGCCACTCAGTCGTGTCTGACTCTGTGTGACCCCATGGACTGAGGCCTGCCAGACTGCTCTGCCCATGGAATTCTCTAGGCAAGAATACTGGAGTGGGCAGCCATTCCCTTTCCTGGGGGATCTTCCCAACCCAGGGATTGAACCCCAGGCCTTCTGCACTCCAGGCAGATTCTTTACTGTATGAGCCACCTGGGAAGCTCTATTATTAATGCTCCCCGCAAACAGAATTGAATACTATTTTTAATTTTTGCCTTATTTTTTTGGTAAAAGCAAAAAATAGAGGGACTCAAAAGTTGAGAATTATCTTTAATTTGTCAGATTTTCTGAGGACTTTTTTAGGGGAAGCACAATGACTGAAACCACCCACCCTGGCCAGGCACATAGTAACCATTTGCATGAGGTCCTGGTGCAAAGGAACTAATAAGCCACCACCAACCGGAAGAGTTCAGGAAAGGTCAAAAGGAGACACCACATATCCGACCACCTCCCAGAATCCTTCTCTCTGGCATCTATCTTGGCTAAACAAGGTGTGCACCACCAGGAAGGACTCTGAATCAGATGATTGGCTAAAGACAACCTGGAAACTAATACCATCACCATAAAACCCGAGACTGCTAGCCACATAGCAGTGGAAGCCACGTGGCAGTTCTCCTGGGTTCCCTTACCTGCTGCTCTCCACCCGGGCGCCTTTTCCCAATAAAATCTCTTGCTTTGTCAGTACATGTGTCTCCTCAGACAATTCATTTCTGAGTGTTAGACAAGAGCCCAGTTTCTGTCCCTGGAAGGGGTCCCCATTCCTGCAACAACTTGAGCCTGAAAGACTGCCTCTCAGATCATTCTGAGGGACTGATACAAAGAGATAAAGGAGGAGTCAAGATGTATAGGAGTTTCTGCAACAAAACTCAGGCAGTTGGAACATCAGAAAATTGCTTTTAATTTATGAAAACAAATATCTCAAGTTAAGGAATTTAGTGCCTTTCTATATATGCAAAGATGCAAGAGTCTGGGTTCACTGAAATCAATCCTTCGATGTGCACCTTAACTTTCTCCAGTTTTTCTCCATCCTGAATGCCCTCATGGTGCACAGTTGAGGGCTGGAACAGTGGCTGCTGGCTTGATGGGTACAACATCTTCTGTTTATGCAACTGGCAGGAAACATTTTTCATCCACATCTCTGTTGGATCCCTTTCGGTTAGTGAAAACAGGTTGTAGTGAAGGTCTTAAGCAAAACAGGTCTTAAGCAAAACAGGTCTTAGTGGACTTTTGAAAAGCAGGTCGTATCTGTGTTTAAAATTCAACTTATTCAACAATAGAAATAATTTCCTATAAAACACTGTAAATTAAGAGGAAACATGGAGTATAAAAAGGTAAGGTAATTACATAACAATGTAGTTAAGAACTATTTGGCCTTGGGGAAAATGTGACTCACCAGATTTGCAAAATCACTCCTTAGAAAACAGAGTACCAGTAGAGAGTAAGCATATTCTATTTTCTTTTTTTTTTAGGTAATAAAAACCTTTTGTGTTGGGAAATAGGCTTCTGTAAAGTTAAACTCTCAGCATCCAGACAGTAGGACACAATAATAAAAGCATTATTGTCCCCATATTGTGAATGATGTTACAAGCCTGGGAGCTCATTCAAGTTTGCAGATCCCAGAAGTGGTAAAGCATGAATTCAAACCAAACTGAACTCAAAGAGGATGCAAATTGCACATGTACTCCCGAGCCCTTCTTCCCTGGAGGCTGTGCATTCCTTGAAAGCAGGACTCTAATGATTATTTTATGCACCTGACACAGTGCTTTACACTCTATCAGCCTTCAATAAGTATTTAGAATTCCAGACCTATAAGAACCCAGTATCAGCTAGCAATGTGTTTAAATGCATAGAACAGAAATTCAACTAATTTGAATAAATAAATAATAGGGGATTGTTTCTGAGATTAGATAAATAGGGGCTCAGATAAATCGGGCTTGTTTTGCTCACAACAATGTTTTGCTCTCAAGAAGGTAAGTGACTGGCTTAGGTTCAGTAGTTCAGGCCAGCATACCTGAGGTTCTCTTGGCCTTTTTGAATGTATGTGGGGTTAGCCTACATGGAGTGTTGGCCACAGGCTTCACTTTATAGATAAGAGATGTTGAAGCCCAGAGAGGTTAAGTAACTTGTCCAAGATTTCATAGCTAAGTGACCAAGCCAAGGTTTAAACCCAAACTCCCTACACCATGGTCTTCTCTGCTCCTAGGACTTGATTCTCCTGGGACCTTGCTCTCTACTGAAACTAACCCAATAATGGATTTTGAGTTGATCTTTGATCATCCGCCTTCTGTCCAGGTTGATAGACTGAGCTTTCAATGGCATATGCCCAAGTAGCGGTAGTAACTGTAAAGACTACAGTCCTGCATCATGCAGAAGGTAGAGAGATGGTTTGGAGGCCAGGGTGAGCAGTGCCACCTCAGTCATATAAAAAGTTAGTGATTCACTTAGGATATCAATCTACTGAACTTCTGGTCAACTTTAAACACGTTAAACCCAACTGTGCTCTGATGAAGAATTTGTCTTTGTCCAGGAATACCTGACATGGATGGCTGGATGGCATCACTGACTTAATGGACGCGAGTCTGAGTGAACTCCGGGAGTTGGTGATGCTCAGGGAGGCCTGTCGTGCTGCGATTCATGGGGTCGCAAAGAGTAGGACACGACTGAGTGACTGAAATGAACTGAACTGAACTGAACTGAACCTGACATGGAACTCCTAGAGTCCTGGGATTTCCTGAATGATAGGAATGCCTTTGTTATGCTAATAAGGCAATTCACCAGTGGACCGTAGGTAGCTTCAGGATGGGCTAATCACAAAAGTCAATCCCCATGATTAAAAGGTTGGAGCTTTAGGCCAGCCTGATCTCTAAGGATGGGAGAGGGGCTGGAGATTACATTCAATCACATGAACAATGATGTAATCAGTCCTACTTATATAATGAAATGAAACCTCAATAAAAACTCTGAACAGTGAAGCCCACTGGAACTTCATGGTTGGTGAACACATCCACATGCCAGTAGGATGGACCTCATAGGGACTGGGCACAGAAGCCCTACATCCCTCTCATCTCTCCCTATGTGTATCCATTATAATAAAACAGCAATCTAAGGTAAAGTGCCTTCCTGAATTCTATGAGTCTTCTGAGTAAATAATCCCACCTGAGGGAGTTGTGGAAACCCATAAAATTGTAGCCAGCCGGTCAGCCAATTGAAGTGAGCCAGGGGCCCCTGGAACATGCAGTTGACATCTGAAGTGAGTATAACTTTGTAGAAGACTCTCTCCTGAACCTGTGGGGTCTGGGTTATGTCTGGGTAGGTAGTGCCAGAACTGAATTGCAGGTGGTATTAGACAAGTAGGTGGTGGTTTAGTCACTAAGTCATGCGCAACTCTTGCAACCCCATGAACTGTAGCCCACCAGGCTCCGCTGTCCATGGGATTCTCCAGGCAAGAATTTCCTTCTCCAAGGGATCTTCCAGACCCAGGATTCGAACCTGGGTCTCCTGCATTGCAGGCAGATTCATCGCTGAGTGAGCTATGAAGGAAGACAAATAGGAGCAGAAATGAAATATCAATTCAATCTTGTCCCTTCTTAGATGTCTTTCCTTCTCTGGAGATAATAAATACTCCCACTTCTGCGCTATCTCAAAATATACTGCATAGTGATGTATTTATGTACTTTTAAACCTCCTCTAACTACATTATTAGCTCCTAGAAGAAAAAGATTCAACCTTACCAATTTTGATTGTGTTTCCACAGTGCTTGACAAATATAGGTGCTCAGTCCATATTTAATGAGCTCAAGGATAAATGGGTGTGTGTGTGATCCTGCTGTTCAGTGCACCCAACTCTTGGCACTTGGTTTCTGCCTGACGCCTTCCTTCTGCTTCACTCTTCACTGCACAGACCAAGGTAATTGCTCCACATGAGCTCCAGTCTACTGTCACTTCTCTTTTTTTTTCTGCTGAAGAACACAGACTGCCTGCTGCACAGAAGTTTAATCATTGTCTCTCAGCTCTGTCTCCTAATGAGAAATGACTGGTAGGACATGAGAGATGAATAGCTGATGAGTTCACAGGTTGTAAGCATTTCTCAGGTACTGTTGCCTGCTCGGTTTTTTCCTGTTTTCATTTTCCCCACAGAAACTGGAGAAGCACTCTTTATAATGAGATCAGATACCATAAGAAGCAAATGCCACCACTGAAACACGTGTGGCATAATAAGAAATAATTAAATATGTATTTCTTCATGCAGAGAACTCCTCACCTCCTCCTTGCTGCTCCACTACTCCTTTGCCATGTTTGTCAAGGCACACGCGTCACTGTGAAGCCTGAGGTCCCCTCCTCCATGTCTGAGAAGGCAGGACACCAGTCTAGGTATTCCTCAACCCCTTCCAAGCCTTGTCTGAATGTTTCTGCTTTCAACCCTTCCAAGGTTTGAGGATAGGAGGATGGTTTGAGAGGACAATTTCTCCTCCTCCTCCTCATCCATCTTCTCCTTCTTCCTTTCCTCTCACTCTCTTTTCTTTCCCTTTTCCCAGCACCACAGAGGCTTTCTCCTTCCTTTTCCTGTGTGGAAGGAGCTCCCTTTTATGTCATATTTCCCTTTCTCCTTGCTAGGTGAACTTCCTCTAGATGACATTTACAACCCTTTTCTCTGAGGCACTATGTCTCATAGGCTAACCTTAATGTTTTCAGGGTTGTTGGGGGTCAGGGGGAAGACCTCTAAAAGGATAATCACAGAAATAGAAAAATATCACATGACATGAATTAACACAGTGTTAGTTGCTCAGTCATGTCCAACTCTTTGTGACTCCATGGACTGTAGCCCATCAGGCTCCTGTATCCATGGGATTCTCCAGGCAAGAATACTGGAGTGGGTTGCCATTTCCTTCTCCAGGTGATATCCCCAACCCAGGGGTCAAACTCAGGTCTCCTGCATTGCAGGCAGAAGCTTTACCATCTGAGCTACTAGAGAAGCCCAGGATAAACACAGAAGCATGCATAAAATATTGCAAGCATCTGATCAATATTTATTCTCAATAATCCTGTGCTAGGCACTCAAGAGAAGTCTAACTCCCTTCCACCAGCAACAACCAAGTTAATGGGAGAGGCAGATAAGCACAGAAGCTATTTTGCTACAGAGGGCTGGAGGAAGAGCAAGGCTCTGTGCTTACACAGGAGGGGCTCTTAACCTAGACTAGGGAGTTAGGATGTGAGGATGTGGTCCTGAGCTGACACTGGAGAGACAGACAGGAGTTAAAGAAGAATCCTTTGGTTTAGGGGTTGAGGGACCAACCCCCACCCCGGCAGGAGGATATGTCTGTGCAAAGGTCTAGAATATTAAGAAACAACAAGTCAGTAGTTCACGTTAGCAGGAACTGAGGTGGGAAGACAGGAGACGAGGCTTCATGGGTAGATAGGCTTTTATAGGCAATACAGTTCAGTCGCTCAGTCATGTCTGACTCTTTGTGACCCCATGGACTACAGCACGCCAGAACTCCCTGTCCATCATCAACTCCCAGAGTTTATTCAAACTTATATCCATTGAGTCAGTGATGCCACCCAATCATCTAATCCTCTTTCATCCCTCCTCCTCTCACCTTCAATCTTTCCAGCATCAGCGTCTCTTCAAATGAGCCAGCTCTTCACATCAAGTGGCCAAAGTATTAGAGTTTCATCTTCAGTATCAGTCCTTCCAATGAAAATTCCAGACTGATTTCCTTTAGGATGGACTGATTGGATCTCTTTGCAGTCCAAGGGACTCTCAAGAGTATTCTCCAACACCACAGTTCAAAAGCATCAATTCTTTGGAGCTCAGCCTTCTTTATGGTCCAACTCTCACATCCATACATGATTACTGGAAAAACCATAGCTTTGACTACGTGGACCTTTGTCAGCAAAGTAATGTCTCTGCTTATTAATATGCAGTCATTGGTCATAGCTTTTCTTCCAAAGAGCAAACGTCTTTTAATTTCATAGCTGAAGTAATCACAATCTGAAGTGATTTTGCAGCCCCAAAAAATAAAGTCTGCCACTGTTTCCACTATTTCCCCATCTATTTGCCATGAAGTGATGGGGCCAGATGCCATCATCTTAGTTTTCTGAATGTTGAGCTTTAAGCCAACTTTTTCACTCTCCTCTTTCACTTTCATCAAGAGGCTGTTTAGTTCCTCTTCACTTTCTGCCATAAGGGTGGTGTCATCTGCATATCTGAGGTTATTGATATTTCTGCTGGCAATCTTGATCCAGCTTGTGCTTCATCCAGCCCAGTGTTTCTCATGATGCACTCTGCATATAAGTTAAATAACCATGGTGACAATATACAGCCTTGACTCCTTTGTTGTTCCATGTCCAGTTCTAACTGTTGCTTCCTAACCTGCATACATATTTCTCAAGAGGCAGGTCAGGTGGCCTGGTATTCCCATCTCTCTTAGAATTTTCCAGAGTTTATTGTGATCCACACAGTCAAAGACTTTCACTGAGCATGGCTCTGCCCACCAGAGCAAGACCCAATATCACCCCTGGTCAGTCCATCCCATCAGGAAGTTTTCATAAGTGTCTTATCCTTCTCTATCAGAGGGAAGACAGACTGAAAACCACAGTCACAGAAAAATAACCAATCTAATCAAATAGACCACAGCCTTATCTAACTCAATGAAACTATGAGCCATGCTCTGTAGGGCTACTCAAAATGGACAGGTCATGGTGGAGAGTTCTGAGATGGGGTCCACTGGAAAATGGATGGCAAACCACTTCAGTATTCTTGCCTTGAGAACCCCATGAACAATATGGAAAGGCAAAAAGGTAGGACACTGAAAGATGAACTCCCCAGGTCAGTTGGTGCCCAGTATGTTACTGGAGATCAGTGGAGAAATAACTCCAGAAAGAATGAAGAGATGGAGCCAAAGCGAAAACAACACCTAGTTGTGGATGTGACTGGTGATGGAAGCAAGGCCCACTGCTGTAAAGACCAATATTGCATAGGAACCTAGAATGTTAGGTCCATCAGTTCATTTCAGTTTGGTTCAGTTGCTCAGTAGTGTCCGACTCTTTGCAACCCCATGAATTGCAGCACACCAGGCCTCCCTGTCCATCACCAACTCCCAGAGTTCACTCAGATTCACGTCCATCGAGTCGGTGATGCCTCCCAGCCATCTCATCCTCTGTCATCCCCTTCTCCTCCTGCCCCCAATCCCTCCCAGCATCAGAGTCATTTCCAATGAGTCAACTCTTTGCATGAGGTGGCCAAAGTATTGGAGTTTCAGCTTTAGCATCAGTCTGTCCAAAGAAACCCAGGACTGATCTTCAGAATGGACTGGTTGGGTTTCCTTGCAGTCAAAGGGACTCTCAAGAGTCTTCTCCAACACCACAGTTAAAAGCATGAATTCTTTGTGCTCAGCTTTCTTCACAGTTCAACTCTCAAGTCCATACATGACCACTGGAAAAACCATAGCCTTGACTAGATGGACCTTTGTTAGCAAAGTAATGTCTCTGCTTTTCAATACGCTATCTAGGTTGGTCATAACTCTCCTTCCAAGGAGTGCCAGGAGCCAGCATGGAGAGTCCTACCCATGGCAAAGGTCATGAGGAAGAGGCCTGACAAGGCAAAGGCGAGATCAGGCCTTGAGGGATGCCCTCCCCCCCCCCCCACCGGACATTCTCAAGCATCTACCCCAAAACAAGAGTCTGTCTGCTTTATTGTATTATGCCTTTTACCAACTCTTCTGACATTAACAGGGGGCTATCCCCCTTTCTGTGGAAAAAGTTAACTTAGAGCTCCAGTTAATAAGTCTCCTGGGCGTAACAAGAGTGTTTCAATCCAAAAACTCCTCTGATAGCTCTCTAGCCTGCCTGACAAGTTTATCCGAACTCTCACAACCACACATGTGATTGTTCACAGCCTCCCAACCATGAGAGGCACGAGACGCTCTAAACTTTCTAAATACAGAGCCTTTTGAAAAGTTAGAAGTTATTAGTGTAGTATTAGTGGATTGTTAGAATAATACCAGTGGAGGGTTTCATTGTTGAGCCAATATTTGCTGCTAAGTCTCCATATCCCTTGTCCTCTGTATACATTAATCAATATAGCTAGCATATGGAAAAAACAAGTAATAACCTTTGATATTAATCATGTTAAACCTTAGGCTAGTAAATTCTTTTCTTGGTTATAGCCTGCTGCACTTTTGCCCTGTAGGAATGCAACTTTATCTGGTGCCTTCAGAGGGTGACGCCTGACTTAAGAAAAATCACCCTTGGAGAAAATAAGTTTTCTGGTTGACTGACCATTATCAGAAGGAAAGGGTCATAAAATGTTAGCAGGCCCCCTGGCCTTAAGATGATGTAAAACCACCTAAGACCTTTGTAAGCATGCATAAAGAAGTGCCTGGTATCAATAAGGGTCAGGACTGCTGACCCTGCATGACTTTGTATTTTCCATTTATTTCTATGTACAACTTAAAGTATAAAAGCTTTCCTGAAAAATAAAGAAATGGACCAGTTCCTTGAAAGACTGGTTTCCCTGTGTCGTCGTTTCTTACTCTTCTTTTCAGGCTAATTCCCATCTGGAGCACAGAGGTCCGCAGTGTTTACTTATTTTCCTGGGCTTCTAAGACCTGGAAGGGAAGGTGCCCTGTGTCTTCACTCCCTCGGGAGACCAGGAGGGCACCTGCGGCCTATGTAAATGGTGCAAGTCTCTTGTCTCGAGACTTTATTGGCTTTCTGTGTAAACCAAGGAATGTCAGCCTCTTTTCTCCTCTATTTTCTCCACTACACTATTCTTTCCTTAACATCCTTTATATCTCTAATTAAATAAATCTCTCCTAATCACCGACGCCGTTCACCCTTCGATTACCCTGGATCCACGAGGGCTGGACCCTGGCAAAGGAGTAAGCATCTTTTAGTTTCATGATTGCAATCACCATCTGCAGTGATTTTGGAGCACAAAAAAATGAAGTCTGACGCTGTTTCCACTGTTTCCCCATTTATTTCCCATGAAGTGATGGCCAGATGCCATGATCTTAGTTTTCTGAATGTTGAGCTTTAAGCCAACTTTTTAACTCTCCTCTTTCACTTTCATCAACAGGCTTTTTAGTTCTTCTTCACTTTCTGCCATAAGGGTAGTGTCATCTGCATACCTGAGGTTATTGATATTGCTCCTGGCAATCTTGATTCCAGCTTGTGCTTCTTCCAGCCCAGCATTTCTCATGATGTACTCTGCATAGAAGTTAAATAAGCAGGGTGACAATATACAGCCTTGACATACTCCTTTTCCTATTTGGAATCAGTCTGTTATTCCATGCCCAGTTCTAACTGTTGCTTCCTGACCTTCATACAGGTTTCTCAAGAGGCAGGTCAGCTGCTCTGGTATGCCCATCTCTTTCAGAATTTTCTACAGTTTATTGTGATCCACACAGTCAAAGACTTTGGCATAGTCACCAAAGCAGAAATAGATGTTTTTCTGGAACTCTTGCTTTTTTGATGATCCAGTAGATGTTGGCAATTTGATCTCTGGTTCCTCTGCCTTTTCTAAAACCAGCTTGAACATCTGGAAGTTCACAATTCACATATTGCTGAGGCCTGGCTTGGAGAATTTTGAGCATTACTAGCATGTGAGATCAGTGCAATTGTGCAGTAGTTTCAGCAGTCTTTGACACTGCCTTTCTCTGGGATTGGAATGAAAATTTACCTTTTCCAGTCTTGTGGCCACTGCTGAGTTTTCCAAGTTTGTGCCATATTGAGTGCACCACTTTCATAGCATCATCTTTCAGGATTTGAAATAGCTCAACTGGACTTCCATCACCTCCACTAGCTTTGTTCATAGTGATGCTTTCTAAGGCCCACTTGACTTCACATTCCAGGATGTCTGGCTCTAGGTAGTGATCACACCGTCGTGATTATCTGGGTCATGAAGATCTTTTTTGTACAGTTCTTCTGTATATTCTTGCCACCTCTTCTGAATATCTTCTGCTTCTGTTAGGTCCATACCATGTACAGGCAATAGGGGCCTTTAAACAAGTCAGTCATAGAGGAAATCAGTACTGAATATTCATTGGAAGGACTGTTGATGAAGCTGAAACTCCAATATTTTGGTCATCTAATGCAAACAACTGACTCACTAGAAAAGACTCTATTGCTGGGAAAGATTAAGGCAGGAGGAAAAGGGGATGACAGAGGATGAGATGGTTGGATGGCATCACTGACTCAATGGACATGAGTTTGAACAAGCTCCGGGAGTTGGTGATGGACAGGGAGGCCTGACATGCTGCAGTCAATGGGGTTGCAAAGAGTCAGACACAACTGAGCAACTGAACTGAACTGAACTGGGGACTTTAAAGAGTTTCTATCAAGAGATGCCAGGCTCAGCTGAGTCATTTTAACCCATATATTGGTCAAGACCAGCATATGCAAATCAGTTTAGAGACCACCTGGTTACTCAGGGTGAGGCAAACAAGATGCCAAGGGTGCAAAGCTTAAGAAAACACTCACTCTCAGGGCTGTGCAAGGGCCTCCTTAAACTCGGTGACCTTGACACCTCACTCCCCTCACCCTAGTCCAAGCTCTGACTGTGAATAGGAGCTGATGCATTGATAACTGATCATTTAGGTAGTCACTGAGTTATTTGTTTTTATAAAAGGAACCCTAGAGCTAGAGGAGTATTTACTAAAAAGGAGACCCCATTCACAACAGCTCATATAAGCATGCCCATGAGAGTGATAAAAAGAGTTGAGTCCTTTCTCCTGAGCCTACCAAGTCGGAGTTTGACTGCTCAGGTGGAGGCTCTCGGGAGAAGATCATAAAATCTTTCTTCTAATGTGGGAGAAAAGAAACGGTGGCTCCTCAGTCTGAGAGTAGCTTACTTTTAAGAGCCAAAGTCATGCTGAGGAGTGTGGCGTCCATCCATGCCCAAGGCAGCCCCAAAACAGTCTAAGCCCTTTGGTGCCCACGGGGTGATCCAGGGCAATGGCCTTCACATTCGTTTAGTCTGATGTCCCCTAAACAAATCAACCACAAGCCAAAACCAAAGCTTCAAGGCTGGAAACACACTGGAATGAGGAGTAGAAGAATAAAGCCTCACAAGGCAGTTGAAAATTAAGTGAAAGAGTGAGTAGGAGGTCCTGGTAGTATATGGTACCAGTCACCGTCTTTGCTCTGTCAATGTCAACTTATTCCACTCTTCCTTGCTGGCTCAGATACTAAAGAATCTGTCTGCAATGCAAGGAGATCCAGGTTCCATACCTGCCTGGGTCAGGGAAGATCCCCTGGAGAAGTACCCACTCCCATGTTCTTGCCTGGAAATTCCATGGACAGAAGAGCCTGGTGGGCTACAGTCCATGGGGTCACAAAGTGTCAGACATGACTGAGTGCTAACACTTTTTTTCCTTCCTGAACTCTGTATCTTACAGGTACTAATAAGAGCTGCCATTTATTAAGTTATTAAAACATGGCAAGCACTCTACCTGCATTATTTCATGATTTCATCTGGCCCATTTTGTAGATCATACAATTGAGGCTCAGAGAAGTAAATTTTGTTGCCCAAGAGCACACACAGCCAAGATGGATTCAAGACCCAGTTTGTCAAATCCCACACACAGCCAAGATGAATTCAAGACCCAGTTTGTCAAATCCCAGCAGAGCCATGACATTAACCAGCACACCCTCATGCCCTTCCTGGCTTCAGAGCCACAGGGTGAGACAAACCCCCGGCAGAAAACTCTTCACTGAGCCCTACTTCCCAGACAAATACCTCTGAGGAGAGAGCTGTCTCAGCCTTCTTCAGAAAACAATTCCATGTCTTAAAGCCTCATACTGGGACTGCCCCCAAGAACTTCCTTCCGGCAAAACCTAATTGCTTCTTGCTGTAATTTCAACTCATGTTTTCTTATTTACTTTCTTCAGAAAGATTTAGAAGAAAATGAAATTAAAGTGTTATTTCAAAATACGTCATTGTGGATGCATGCGTGTTCAGTCTCTCAGTTGTGTCCCACATTGTGTGGCCCCATGGACTGCAGCCCACCAGGCTCCTCTGTCCCTGGGGCTTCCCAGGCAAGAAGACTGGAGCAGGTTGCCATTTCCTACACCAGGGGATCTGCCTGATCATTGCCATATTCCACCAAAAACATCTTTGCCTTTCTTTGGACTCCTTAGCAGAAATGATTCATTAGTTATCTTCAAGATCATGCTCCAGCTCATACAAATAAAACTAGGTAGAGGGTAGCAAAATAATTATTCATTGCTAAGAGACTGAGGCTTAAAACTATCTTTCCTTGAATAGAATTCATGGATGGTGGTGGCAGGAGAGAAAAATACATCGTGTTCTCCAAGCTATTGGTTTCCTCTCTTTGTATATTTTATTTTTCTAACTGCTGTACCTTTTTCTCATACTGAAGCTTGAGGGCAAGTTTGATGTGCATCTTACACATCCACAGATATGTCTATTTCTAGCAATATATGGTTCCAATGACAAACAAGACAACATATACTGAAATTTGATCATTTTCCTTCAAGATAAGAGAAAACAAGCTCTTTAGGTCTCACTGACATAAAACAGTAGATCCTTGATGGATTCAAGGGTTATTCCCAAGACATTGACAAAAGCCTCAGAATGACTTTTGTGAAAATGATATATGGGCACCTAACTGCTCTCCAAATTACAGTTTAGTCAAAAGTGATTTTTTTTCCTAGATACAATCTCACAGTCTAAGTTAATTAAGTTTTCATTTTGCACTCAAGTTTTAACTTCTACTTAAACAAATTAGGATTCATCAGATACTCACTGAAAGTGCCATAAAGTCTCCTTTTCTCTTTTTTACCTGGATAGATCTGTCTTATTCACATTAAAGATGTGAGTCCTGGGAATCCCTGGCAGTCCAGTGGTCCACTTTTCCAGTGCAGGGGGCCTGAGTTCGATCTCTGGTTGGGGAACTAAAATCCCACAAGCTGCCCATGCAGCCAAAAAAAAAAAACTTAAGTCCTAAAGGGGGACTGATAAATTAGGAATTTAGGATTGACACAGACAGCCTTTCCTTTTCTCCTTTGCTTTTCACTTCTCTTCCTTTCACAGCTATTTGTAAGGCCTCCCCAGACAGCCATTTTGCTTTTTTGCATTTCTTTTCCATGGGGATGGTCTTGATCCCTGTCTCCTGTACAATGTCATGAACCTCATTCCATAGTTCATCAGGCACTGTATCTATCAGATCTAGGCCCTTAAATCTATTTCTCACTTCCACTGTATAATCATAAGGGATTTGACTTAGGTCATACCTGAATGGTCTAGTGGTTTTTCCTACTTTCTTCAATTTAAGTCTGAATTTGTTAATAAGGAGTTCATGATCTGAGCCACAGTCACCTCCTGGTCTTGTTTTTGTTGACTGTATAGAGCTTCTCTATCTTTGGCTGCATAGAATATAATCAATCTGATTTGGGTGTTGACTATCTGGTGATGTCCATGTGTAGAGTCTTCTCTTGTGTGGTTGGAAGAGGGTGTTTGCTATGACCAGTGCATTTTCTTGGCAAAACTCTATTAGTCTTTGCCCTGCTTCGTTCTGCATTCCAAGGCCAAATTTGCCTGTTATTCCAGGTGTTTCTTGACTTCCTACTTTTGCATTCCAGTCCCCTATAATGAAAAGGCCATCTTTTTTGGGTGTTAGTTCTAAAAGGTCTTGTAGGTCTTCATGAAACTGTTCAACTCCAGCTTCTTCAGCATTACTGTTTGGGGCATATACTTGGATAACTGTGATATTGAATGGTTTGCCTTGGAGACAAACAGAGATCATTCTGTCTTTTTTGAGATTGCATCCAAGTACTGTATTTCAGACTCTTTTGTTGACCATGATGGCTACTCCATTTCTTCTGAGGGATTCCTGCCTGCAGTAGTAGATATAATGGTCATCTGAGTTAAATTCACCCATTCCAGTCCATTTTAGTTTGCTGATTCCTAGAATGTTGACATTCACTCTTGCCATCTCTTGTTTGACCACTTCCAATTTGCCTTGATTCATGGACCTGACATTCCAGGTTCCTATGCAATATTGCTCTTTACAGCATCGGATCTTGCTTCTATCACCAGTCACATCCACAACTGGGTATTGTTTTTGCTTTAGCTCCATCCCTTCATTCTTTCTGGAGTTATTTCTCCACTGATCTCCAGTAGCATATTGGGCACCTAATGACCTGGGGAGTTCCTCTTTCAGTATCCTAACATTTTGCCTTTTCATACTGTTCATGAGGTTCTCAAGGCAAGAATACTGAAGTGGCTTGCCATTCCCTTCTCCAGTGGACCATGTTCTGTCAGATCTCTCCACCATGACCCGCCCGTCTTGGGTTGCCCCGCAGGCATGGCTTGGTTTTATTGAGTTAGACAAGGCTGTGGTCCTAGTGTGATAAGATTGACTAGTTCTCTGTGAGTATGGTTTCAGTGTGTCTGCCCTCTGATGCCCTCTTGCAACACCTACTATCTTACTTGGGTTTCTCTTACCTTGGGTGTGAGGTATCTCTTCACAGCTGCTCCAGCAAAGCACAGCATCTGCTCTTTACCTTTGACTAGGGGTATCTCCTTACCGCTGCCATGCCTGACCTTCAACGTGGGATAGCTCCTCTAGGCCCTCCTATGCCATCACAGCCACCGCTCCTTGGGTTGCTCCTCCTGGCCACTGGCCCTGGCCTTGGGCGTGGGTGGCTCCTCCCAGCTGCCTCCCCTGACCTCGGGCTCAGGGTGGCTCTTCAGGGTCACTGCCCCTGGCCTTGGGTGTGAGGTGGCTTCTCCCGGCCGCCCCTGACCTCGGCCGCAGGGTGTCTCCTCTCGACCGCCTCTGACCTCGGACGCGGGGTAGCTCCTCCCTGCCGCCGCCCTGACCTCGGACACAGGGTGTCTCCTCCCAGCCTCCACTGACCTCAGACACAGGGTAGCTCCTCTCAGCCGCAGCCCCTGACCTCGCACAAGGGGTGTCTCCTTCCGGCCGCCACTGACCTCAGGCGTGGGGTGTCTCCTCCCGGCTGCCGTCCCTGACAAGAAAAGATATAAGCATCTGAATGCAGAGTTCCAAAGAAGAGCAAGAAGAGATAAGAAAGCCTTCTTCAGTGATCAATGGAAAGAAATTGAGGAAAACAACAGAATGGGAAAAACTAGAGATCTCTTCAAGAAAATTAGAGATATCAAGAGAACATTTCATGCAAAGATGGGCTCGATAAACGACAGAAATGGTATGGACCTAACAGAAGCAGAAGATATAAAGAAGAGGTGGCAAGAATACACAGAAGAACTCCACAAAAAAGGTCTTCATGACCAAGATAATCATGATGATGTGATCACTAATCTAGAGCCAGACATCCTGGAATGTAAAGTCAAGTGGGCCTTAGAAAGCATCACTACGAACAAAGCTAGTGGAGGTGATGGAATTCCAGTGGAGCTATTTCAAATCCTCAGATGATGCTGTGAAAAGTGCTGCACTCAATATGCCAGCAAATTGGGGAAACTCAGCAGTGGCCACAGGACTGGAAAAGGTCAGTTTTCATTCCAATTCCAAAGAAAGACAATGCCAAAGAATGCTCAAACTACTGCACAATTGCACTCATCTCACATACTAGTAAAGTAATGCTCAAAATTCTCCAAGCCAGGCTTCAGCAATATGTGAACCGTGAACTCCCTGATGTTCAAGCTGGTTTTAGAAAAGGCAGAGGAACCAGAGATCAAATTGCCAACATCCACTGGATCATGGAAAAAGCAAGAGAGTTCCAGAAAAACATCTATTTCTCCTTGATTGACAATGCCAAAGCCTCTGACTGTGTGGTTCACAATAAACTGTGTAAAATTCTGAAAGAGATGGGAATACCAGGCCATCTAACCTGCCTCTTGAGAAATCTGTATGCAGGTCAGGAAGCAACAGTTAGAACTGGACATGGAACAACAGACTGGTTCCAAATAGGAAAAGGAGTATGTCAAGGCTGTATATTGTCACCCTGCTTATTTAACTTCTATGCAGATTACATCATGAGAAACGCTGGACTGGAAGAAACACCAGCTGGAATCAAGACTGCCGGGAAAAATATCAATAACCTCAGATATGCAGATGACACCACCCTTATGGCAGAAAGTGAAGAGGAGCTAAAGAGCCCCCTGATGAAAGCGAAAGATGAGAGTGAGAAAGTTGGCTTAAAACTCAACATTCAGAAAACGAAGATGATGCATCCAGTCCCATCACTTCATGGGAAATAGATGGGGAAACAGTGGAAACAGTGTCATACTTTGTTTCTTGGGGCTCCAAAATCACTGCAGGTGGTGACTGCAGCCATGAAATTAAAAGACGCTTACTCCTTGGAAGAAAAGTTATGACCAACCTAGATAGCATATTCAAAAACAGAGACATTACTTTGCCGACTAAGGTCTGTCTAGTCAAGGCTTTGGTTTTTCCAGTGGTCATGTATGGATGTGAGAGTTGGACTGTGAAGAAGGCTGAGTGCCGAAGAATTGATGCTTTTGAAGTGTGGTGTTGGAGAAGACTCTTGAGAGTCCCTTGGACTGCAAGGAGATCCAACCAGTCCATTATGAAGGAGATCAACTCTGGGATTTCTTTGGAAGGAATGATGCAAAAGCTGAAACTCCAGTACTTTGGCCACCTCATGCAAAGAGTTGACTCATTGGAAAAGACTCTGATGCTGGGAGAGATTGGGGGCAGGAGGAGAAGGGGACTACCGAGGATGAGATGGTTGGATGGCATCACTGACTCGATGGACGTGAGTCTGAGTGAACTCTGGGAGTTGGTGATGGACAGGGAGGCCTGGCATGCTGCGATTCATGGGGTCGCAAAGAGTCAGACACGACTGAGTAACTGAGCTGAATTGAACTGAACTGAACTGTGAAAGAGCCCAAGTAAATGAAGAAGTAGTAGATTGCCCATGACCTAATTACTCATGTTTTATATCAGGGAATCACAGATATTGGAGAGAATTGCTAATTTAAGAAAGTGAAAATTAAAATACCTTATTCAAAGTTAAAATTGTGCACCATTTAGGAATGCTTTAGGTTCAGTTAATAGACAATCTGACTCTTGTAGTTATAAGAAACAGAGTTATTTCCCTCCTCTGATGCATCACCCATAAAAAGAAGTGCAGGGGTGAACATCTATTGGCATTAGCTCAGAAGTACCCACTTGCAGAGACATTACTGCAAATCTCTCAGCCTTCTCTTCATGGTCACAAACTGGATGCTGTAGTTCCAGACATTAAATCCTCAATCTAGGCAAGAATATAAAGTGGGGGATATGGATAGCACCAGCAGACTAGCTTTTATTTTTAGCCATAACTGTTTTCACATGGTCATTCTCAGGTACAAGGAAGAAGGGGATTAGAATATATATTCTGTTTCAACCTACCTACCTGTTTGTTGGGCTTCCCAGGTGGCTCAGTGATAAAGAATCCGCCTGCAACTCAGGAGACCTGGGTTCAATCCCTGGGTCGGGAAGATCCCCTGGAGAAGGAAATGGCAACCCCACTCCAGTGTTCTTGCCAGAATAACGCCGTGGACAGAGAATGCTGGACAGCTACAGTGCATAGGGTAGCGAAGAGTTGGACATGACTGAGCATGTACGTAAACCAAGACATTCCTCTTACTAAAATGGTTATACATACCTGCTTCTAAGGTGTGAGGCAATGGATAAAGGTAGTTGGTCCAGAGACTATTGTTTTTATTTTTATATAATTTTGAAAACTGTAAACATAATATTGAAAACCTTTAACGATGAAAAAATTCATGCCTCATATTTGTAGGTTACTACATATCATGGACCTCCAGTGTCCTTAGTGAACTGTTGAAGCCACAAATTTAAGTCATTGACTGCCAAGAATCTACTTGATATGCACTTAAAATGCCTAGGTCAATACTTGTTGAATAATTTCCAAATGATTTTATTTGCCTATAAAATTTCAATTTCCCTCAGAATTCTCATTTGCAATGTGCACATCATTTTCACATCAAGAGTCATTTTTGGTGACTCTTATGTAGGCTTTTAACTTGAAATTGCACACCATCTCTCAAGTAGTTAACATGTAATAGAAGCTGAATTTTTTAAAAAATCCTTTAAGAAATCCTTATGCAAAATGAATTATTGGGCTTTTGTTGAAAATGTGTGACCAAGCAGATGCAGGATGCTTCATGTCTTTTACAAGCACAAAGTAATGCTTTGTAAAAAAGCATTAAAACTAAGGAATGAAAAAAATTCCACAAACAAGGAGTAAATGAACAGCAAAACTTCTAATATCAACTCTTGATATTAGAACTGCTCATGAGGAATTCAAGATTGAATATACATTTTAGATGCTACCGTTGTATTGCCTTTGTGAATATGAAGGCCACATTCATAGAGCAGGGGGAGAGGGTGGGTCAGGGCTGGAACTTTCTACCTAAAGTTGCAAGCCTAAAAGTGGCTGCTATCAGGTTTAATGGCAGAAATGGAACGAGAATACTGATTGGGCAGGGGAAGTGGTATAGAAGCTTTCCACTTACCCTGGACCATTGGTGGGAAATAGAGTTACTCACAAGAAATCAGAGATCCAAACCAGCTCTACACTTGGATGTGGGGCCAAATTCATACTGCTTTTGGGGTATGGAAAGCCCAGGCTAAAAAACAACATTAAAAACTCATTAAATATCATAGTAGCATTATATATCAGTTATATTCATCTTTCTTAGTAACAAATAAAAATCTGGGAAAATGTTTTAAAACATCTGTAAGAAAGCATTGGAAAGTGACAAAAAGTATATAGAAATTAGACACGTTCAGTTCAGTTCAGTTCAGTTCAGTCGCTCAGTTGTTTCCAACTCTTTGCAACCCCTTGACCACACCACGTCAGGCCTCCCTGTTAATCACCAGCTCCCAGAGTGCACCCAAACCCATGTCCGTCGAGTCAGTGATGCCATCCAACCATCTCATCCTTTGTCGACCCCTTCTCCTCCTGCCATGAATCTTTCCCAGCATAAGGGTCTTTTCAAATGAGTCAGCTCTTCACATCAGGTGGCCAAAGTATTGGAGTTTCAGCTTCAACATCAGTCCTTCCAATGAATACCCAGGACTGATCTCCTTTAGACTGGTTGGATTTCCTTGCAGGCCAAGGGACTCTCAAGAGTCTTCTCCAACACCACAATTCAAAGCATCAATTCCTCAGCGCTCAGCCTTCCTACAGTCCAACTCTTACATCTATACATGACCACTGGAAAACCATAGCCTTGATTAGATAGACCTTTGTTTGGCAAAGTAATGTCTCTGCTTTTTAATATGCTGTCTAGGTTGGTCTAACTTTCCTTACAAGGAGTAAGCGTCTTTTAATTTCATGGCTGCAATCATCATCTGAACTGATTTTGGAGCCCAGAAAAATAAAGTCAGCCACTGTTTCCACTGTTTCCCCATCTATTTGCCATGAAGTGATGGGATCGGATGCCATCATCTTAGTTTTCTGAATGTTGAGCTTTAAGCCAACTTTTTCACTCTCCCCTTTCATTTTCATCAAGAGGCTCTTTAGTTCTTCATTTTTTGCCATAACGGTCATGTCATCTGCATATCTGAGGTTATTGATACTTCTCCCTGCAATCTTGATTTCAGCTTGTGCTTCCTCCAGCCCAGCGTTTCTCATGATGTAATCTGCATAGAAGTTAAATAAGCAGGGTGACAATATACAGCCTTGACATACTTCTTTTCCTATTTGGAACCAGTCTGTTGTTCCATGTCCAGTTCTAACTGTTGCTTCTTGTCCTGCATACAGGTTTCTCAAGAGGCAAGTCTGGTGGTCTGGTATGCCCATCTTTTTCAGAATTTTCTACAGTTGATTGTGATCCACACAGTCAAAGGCTTTAGCATAGTCAATAAAGCAGAAATAGATGATTTTCTGGAACTCTCTTGCTTTTTTTGCTGATCCAGGGAATGTTGGCAACTTGATCTCTGGTTCCTCTGCCTTTTCTAGAACCAGCTTGAACATCTGGAAGTTCACAGTTCACATATTGCTGAAGCCTGGCTTGGAGAATTTTGAGCATTACTTTACTAGCATGTGTGATGAGTGTAATTGTGCAGTAGTTTGAGCATTCTTTGGGATTGCCTTTCTTTGGAATTGGAATGAAAACTGACCTTTTCAGTCCTGTGGCCACTGCTGAGTTTTCCAAATTTGCTGGCATGTTGAATGCAGCACTTTCACAGCATCATCTTTCAGGATATGAAATAGCTCCACTGGAATTCCATCACCTCCACTAGCTTTGTTCGTAGTGATACTTCCTAAAGCCCACTTGGCTTCACATTCCAGGATGTCTGGCTCTAGATTAGTGATCACATCATCATGATTATCTTGGTCATGAAGACCTTTTTTGTGGAGTTCTTCTGTGTATTCTTGCCACATCTTCTTAATATCTTCTGCTTCTGTTAGGTCCCTACAATTTCTGTCCTTTATGGAGACCATCTTTACATGAAATGTTCCCTTAGTATCTCTAATTTTCTTGAAGAGATCTCTAGTTTTTCCCATTCTGTTGTTTTCCTCTATTTCTTTGCATTGATCCCTGAGGAAGGCTTTCTTATCTCTCCTTGCTATTCTTTGGAATTCTGCATTCAATGAGTATATCTTTCCTTTTCTTCTTTGCTTTTAGCTTCCTTTCTTTTCACAGCTATTTGTAAGGCCTCCCCAGACAGCCATTTTGCTTTTTTGCATTTCTTTTTCTTGAGGATGATCTTGATTCCTGTCTCCTGTACAATGTCATGAACCTCCACTTATAGTTCATCTGGCACTCTATCTACCAGATCTAGTCTCTTAAATCTATTTCTCACTTCCACTGTATAATCATAAGGGATTTGATTTAGGTCACACCTGAATGGTCTAGTGGTTTTCTCCACTTTCTTCAATTTCAGTCTGATTTTTGCAATAAGGTGTTCATGATGTGATCCACAGTTAGCGCCTGGTCTTGTTTTTGCTGACTGTATAGAGCTTTCCCATCTTTAGCTGCAAAGAATATAATCAATCTGATTTTGGTGTCAACCATATGGTGATATTCACGTGTAGTCTTCTCTTGTGTTGTTGGAAGAGGGTGTTTTCTATGATCAGTGCATTCTCTTGGCAGAACTCTATTAACCTTTGCCCTGCTTCATTCTGTACTCCAAGGCCAAATTTGCCTGTTACTCCAGATATTTCTTGACTTCCTACATTTGCATTCCAGTCCCCTATCATGAAAAAGACATATTTTGGGGGTGTTAGTTCTAGAAGGTCTTGTAGGTCTTCATAGAACTGTTCAACTTCAGTTTCTTAGCATTACTGGATGGGGCATAGAGTTGGATTACTGTGATATTGAATGGTTTGCCTTGGAGACGAACAGAGATCATTCTGTCATTTTTGAGAATGCATCCAAGTACTGCATTTCAGACTCTTTTGTTGATTATGATGACTACTCCATTTCTTCTAAGGGATTCCTGCCCACAGTAGTAGATATAATGGTCATCTGAGTTAAATTCACCCATTCCAGTCCATTTTAGTTCGCTGATTCTTAGAATGTTGACTTTCACTCTTTCCATCTCTTATTTGACCACTTTCAATTTGCCTTGATTCATGGACCTAACATTCCAGGTTCCTATGCAATATTGCTCTTTACAGCATCAAACGTTGCTTCTATCACCAGTGCTATTCACGATTGGGTGTTGTTTTTGCTTTGGCTCTATCCCGTCATTGTTTCTGGAGTTATTTCTCCACTGATCTCCAGTAGCATATTGGGCACCTACCAACCTGGGGAGTTCATCTTTCAGTGTCCTATCTTTTTGCCTTTTCATACTGTTCATGGGGTTCTCAAGGCAAGAATACCAAAGTGGTTTGCCATTCCCTTCTCCAGGGAACCACATTCTGTCAGACCTCTCCACCATAAGCCGTCCGTCTTGGGTGGCCCCATACAGCATGGCTTAGTCTCATTGATTTAGACAAGGCTGTGGTCCATGTGATCAGATTGGCTAGATGTTTGTGATTGTAGTTTCAATCTGTCTGCCCTCTGATCCCCTCTCTCAGTGCCTACCATCTTATTTGGGTTTCACTTAGCTTGGATGTGGGGTCGCTCTTCACGGTTGTTCCAGCAAAGCACAGCCACTGCTCCTTACCTCGGATGGGGATAGCTCCTCTTGGCCGCTGCTCCTGACCCCCAGCCCGGGGTAGCTTCTCTCGGCCGTGCTCATGCATTGTCGTGGCTGCCCTGCTTCTGCACCATCGCTGTCACTGAGTGTACAAGAGTACACACTTAAAATTCAACAATTACAAATAGTGTGATTTGTGAGGCTCTTTGTCTACTGACATTCCCCAATGTGCAAGAAACTTGGGGTAGTAGAAAGCCAACACCTTACTCTATAAGATAGCACAAGATGAAGGGCAGGGCTTGTGGAGTAGCTAGAAAGTTAGGGGGAGAAACTGTGGAGAAGTTACAGAAGGGGTGAACCAAAAAACCACAACATAAACTGAGCCAAACTTGTTGGCAACCCACTAAACTATAGAAGTTTTAGGGCAGCCCCAGGTGATAGGCAGTGGGTGGAAGTCGGAGGGACACAGAAAAGATTTCAGCTGCTGTGCACCTCACGGGATATCAAGGTTAACTGCCTGCTAGACCAAAATAAGTGGAGAAGGCAGTGGCACCCCACTCCAGTACTCTTGCCTGGAAAATCCCATGGACGAGGGAGCCTGGTAAGCTGCAGTCCATGGGGTCGCAAAGAGGCAAACATGACTGAGCAGCTTCACTTTCACTTTTCACTTTCCTGCATTGGAGAAGGAAATGGCAACCTACTCCAGTGTTCTTGCCTGGAGACAGTGTTCTTGCCAGGGACAGAAGAGCCTGGTGGGCTGCCGTCTATGGGGTCGCACAGAGTTGGACATGACTGAAGCGACTTAGCAGCAGCAGAAGTAGACCAAAATAAGAAAAATAAAATCCTTCAGAGGAACATAAAATACAGCATCTCTTCAACACAGCATTATGTATCCAGTGTATAATCAATCTCAAATCAGTAGGAATGAAAAGAAACATAAAAATGTAACCCATATGTTAGAGAAAAATCATACAAAAGAAACCAGTTCTGAAATGACCTAGATGCTGCAATTAGCAGATAAGGAACTTTAAAGCCACCATTATAACTATTCAAATATTTTATAAGAAAACATATGCAGAATGAATGAACAGATTGATAATCTCAGCAAATGAATAGAAATTACAAAAAATAATCAAATAAGAAAAGAATGGCATTTCTATACTGGTGGCATAAAAAGCTCTAGTAATTGCTGTTGAAGATAAAAATTATTAAAATGGGACTAAATTATTTAAAACAACATCTCCTCTGTGAAGGAGAATGCCAGGAGACTAAGAAGACAAGCCATAGACTGGAAGAAACTATTTGGAAAGAATATCTGATGAAGGACTGTTAAAATTCTTAAAACTCCTTGAAAGTCTGAAGGAGCAAAAAGGACAACTGATATGAAGAAATCATCAGTGTAGAAAACAGTATCTTTTGGTCTGAGAGACATTATTAGAAGTGATGATGCCAGAAAGCAGAAGGGTGAAGTAGAAGTCCGGTGGACTAGGGCTGGAAACGCTGAGAGTGGCATTAACGGCTACTGCGCAGACCACTGAGGGCCATGCCCGTAGTTCAGATGTGGACGTCTGATGGAGAATGCCTCATGGGGATGCTCAGTCTTGTGGAGACAGCATGTGAGGGCACAGCAGGTGTTTGGAAGGCAGGGAGTAGAGTGAGTGAGAGAAAGCACAGCTGGTATTTCAGTCACTGAGAAGCATGACATAGTGGGTACTTACCCCTGAAGTCACGCCAGATAGTGCTGGAATCACCAAGAGAAATTGGAAGTTGATGCTTTCACCATCTTCTGCTCCTGTAGATGTACAGAACCAAGTGGAAGATGGATATGGGTCCATTGTCTTCCAGCCTCCTTCAAATAACCTTCTGTTTCCAATTACTCCTATCTCTCAACCACTGGCAACCCCTGATCTACTTTCTGTTTCTGTGGATTTGCCTAGTCTGGATACCATATAAATAGAATCAATAATATATGACCTTCTACTAAGACTTCTTTTGCTTAGCATAAAGTTTGGAAGATTTGTCTATATTATAACATGTATTGATACTTTGTTTTTATGAATAATAATATGCCTTTATGTGATTATATCATAGATTGTTTATTCATTCACTAGTTCATGGATATTTAGGTTATTTCTGCATTTTGGCTTTTATGAAGACTATTGCCATGAACATTTCATGCATAAAAAAAATAAAATAAAATAAAATAAAATTCTTAAAACTCAAAAATAAAAAAACAATGTGATTAAAAAATGGGCCAAAGAACTCAATAGACACCTCACCAAAGAAGATACACACACAGAAAAATGAGCATATGAAAAGATGCTCCAAATTATTGGTCATCAGGGAAATGCAAGTTCAAACACCAATGAGAGTTACCACTATACACCCACTTGAATGGTCAAAATCTGGAACTAAGTGAAAATTTTAAAACTGAAAAATACAATGTCTGAAATTCATGCTCACCACTTCTATTCACTATTGTACAGGAAAATCTAGTTAGAACAATAGGAGAAGTAAAAGATGTAAAAGTCATATATATTAGAAAGAAATAGAACTGTCTTTATATACATAGACAATCTTAAAGCATCTACTATATATATATGTAATATATATAATATAAACTTTCATGTTTTATATATAATGTAATATATTACATATATATAATGAATTAGTGATTAGAATATTTGTAGGATGAGAGTGCAATTTAAAAAGATTTATTTTCTGTTTTCTATAGCTTATAAGAAGGAAAAAGTTCCAAAGACCTAACAAATACTTAGGGTCTGACAGAGGTAAAAAAAATAAACTTTAATAAAGCAAAAATTTAGGTGAGAAAAAGTGCACCAGCAAAACTTTGTAAAATAAAGGAGAGAAGAGAT
This sequence comes from Capricornis sumatraensis, assembly GCF_032405125.1. Lineage (NCBI taxonomy): Eukaryota > Metazoa > Chordata > Mammalia > Artiodactyla > Bovidae > Capricornis > Capricornis sumatraensis. The sequence goes on from NC_091084.1 coordinate 3,472,421, forward strand.
TTAGCTCCCCCAGAAAGAAAACCAAATCTCTGATTGGTAAGATTACTTTAACTATTTAAGATCTAAACACACATGTAGCATATTTTGGTTCAGAGATACTGCTTTCTTTGAAGTGACTATGTCTGGATCGAGTACTGGTGCCCTGTCAAGGCTAGAAGCTTCTGATTCCCAGAAACTCTGATTCTTATGTTACATATAAAGTTGGACCCTTCTGGTTTTAGTTTCACTGAGCAACCAATTCCATGGCTAGCAGATGGACGCTAAAATGAATGTGAGACAAAGTTCAAATCATACTTTCTCTTCCTAAATCAAGGATTTACAGAGGACTTGGATTTGAAGAGGGAGAGAAATTTATGGAAAACATTTATTTGAAGAGAGATGTTACCTATTAGTTCCCCTCCATCCCCAACTGCCGCTTCAGATAGGAAGTGAGGTTTTATTCTCTTCTCAATCCTAATGAAGGAGCTTCGTTGAGAGCCTGATATGAGTCCTCTGGAGCCTGGGGGTACTGTGGACAGGTGTCTGATTTCAGGCCATCATGGAAGGAAGGATAAGGACTGACATTGCTAGGTGGTGTAGCCAACAGAAGACCACTGGGCTACAAGAGCCTGCATGGCTCTAATGTACAGAGAAAGACAGGCTTCCCTGGTGGCTCAGCTGGCAAAGAATCTGCCTGCAATGCTGGAGACACCAGTTCAGTCCTGGGTCAGGAAGATTCCCTGGAGAAGGGATAAGCTACCCACTCCAGTATCCTTGGGCTTCTCTGGTGGCTCGGACAGTAAGAATCTGCTTGCAATGCTGGATACCTCAGTTCAGTCCCTGGGTTGGGAAGATTCCCTTAAGGAGGGCTTGACAACCCACTCCAGTAGACAACCCATGCCTGGAGAATCCCCATGGAGAGAGGAGCCTGGCAGGCTGCAGTCCATGGGATCTCAAAGAGTTGGACATGACTGAGTGACTAAACACAGCACAACACATAGAAAAAGGTGTGCCAGTGTTTTCTGTGAACAAAGCATGGATCACGTGGGAGAAAGAGAGTGTGGCTGGAGCTATGAGGAAGAACTTGAAGTACAGAATGTGAATTGAAGGTTGAGGGCAAAGAGTTTCAGAGAATCAAATGCATCTCTTTTGTTTTGAGGATTGTGACTGATGGTTGGGGCCTTGAAAAGTTCCTGCAGATCCCTTGAGAGCACCTAGAAGAAAAAGTTGGCTTTAACCACCTGCCCATACCAGAGAGAATGAAGTCACCCCGTCAAGTAGGACCCTTATCTCTCCTACTACTCTACATATACACTGGGATTGAACAGTTAAGTCAAAGGATAGCAAATGGTTTCAGATAGATTTCTCACTGTTGGAGTGGAAATTTACAATGCAAGGGATATATGCAAGGAGAGGAGGTTAAAATGATCCATTTGACAATGGATTAAAGTTGGAGATATCAGTATGGATTCATGTCTACCTTAATAAGTTAAATAGTTACATACAGAAATATTTATAGATATGTGTGCATGCACAAAGTTAATAAACATGTATATATTTCTTCAGTCTTCTGGAAGGTTCTAAAGACAATCCAGTGACAATGGGTACCTCTAGCACCCAATACTTGGTTTTTAATACCATTCTCCAAAAAAAGGAACCAGAATACCACAGTTCAAAAACATCCAACACTACAGTTCAAAAAGCATCAATTCTTCAGTGCTCAGCCTTCTTTATAATCCAACTCTCACATCCATACATGACTACTGGAAAAGCCATAGCTTTGACCAGATGTCCATCAGCAGATGAATAGATAAGAAAGCTGTGGTACGTATACACAATGGAATATTATTCAGCCATTAAAAAGAATACATCTGAATCAGTTCTAATGAGGTGGATGAAACTGGAGCCTATTATACAGAGTGAAGTAAGCCAAAAAACAAAACACCAATACGGTATACTAATGCATATATGTGGAATTTAGAAAGATGGTAATAAAAACCCTGTATGTGAGACAGGAAAAGAGACACAGATGCATTGAACAGCCTTTTGGACTCTGTGGGAGAAGGCGAGGGCGGGATGATATGGGAGAATGACATTGAAACATGTAAAATATCATATGTGAAACGAATCTCCAGTCCAGGTTTGATGCATGATACAAGGTGCTCAGGGCTGGTGCACTGGGATGACCCAGAGGGATGGGATAGAGAGGAAGGTGGGAGGGGGTTTCAGGATGGGGAACACATGTACACTCATGGCAGATTCAAGTCAATGCATGGCAAAACCAATACAATATTGTAAAGTAAAATTAATTAATTAATAAAAAGAAGGGAGGCGGTCTTAAGATGACATAGGAATAGGACGGGGAGATCACTTTCTCCCCCACAAATTCATCACAAGAACATTTAAACGCTGAGTAAATTCCACAAAACAACTTCTGAATGCCAGCAGAGGTCATCAGGCACCCAGAAAAGCAGCCCATTGTCTTCAAAAGAGGTAGGAAAAAATATAAAAGACAAAAAAAGAGACAAAAGAGGTAGGGACACAGCTCCATCCCAGGAAGGGAGTCTTAAAAAGAGAGAAGTTTCCAAACACCAGGAAACACTCTCACTGCCGAGTCTGTGGTGAGCCTTGGAAGCACAGAGGGCAGCATAACATGGAGGAAAAATAAATAAATAATTAAAATCCACAGATTACGAGCCCAATGGTAACTCCCCCAGCGGAGAAGCAGCACAGACGCCTGCTTCCACCACTAGCAAGTGGGGGCTGGGTAGGGAGGCACAGGCTGCATTGCTTAGAGTAAGGATTGGGCCTGAATGCCCCAAGGGTAATCAGAGCGAACTAACTTGGGCTAGCAAACCAGACTGTGGGATAGCTACCATGCAAAAAGCCCTAAGACACCAACTGAACCGCACACAGAACAAAGGACTGAACAGAATTAGCCGGCTGCAGACCATCCCCCTCTGGTGACAGGGAGCCAGAGCCAGAAGGGGGAAATGGCAGCCCCAGAGAGACATTATCTACCAAACTGCAAGCAGGCTTCTTTGCCAACTAAGACTTCTTGGGGTTCTGGACAGTCATCAACCGCCTGAGAAGGTGTGCTGGTTGTACACCCAGAAAACTGAGCAGCAGGGACAGGAGAGATGAAAAGTCGCAGCGACTGCACTCACCAAACACCTCCTCACCTGAGCTTCTCGGACCTGGGAAGGGCACAAAACACAGGCCCAACGGAGTCTGCGCCTCTGAGGACTACCCGAGTGCCTGAACCTGAGTGGCTTAGACCTGGGAGGTGCATGCAGCCCTGGGTGAGCCTCAGAAGGTTCCCAGCATATCAACCTAGAGCATGAGCTGTGTGAGCAGAGAGGGCACACGCGCCGTGAGCGAGGGCAGGCCCAGTGTGGCTGAGACACTGCAAGCACATGCCAGTGTTATTTGTTTGCAGCATCCCTCCCTCCCCACAGCACGACTGAACAAGTGAGCCTAAAAAAAGTGTCCACCACCGCCCCCCCCCCCCCACTTCCCAACCGTGTCAGGGCGGAAATCAGGCACTGAAGAGACCAGTAGACAGAAGAAGCTAAAACAGGGAACCACGTTGGAAGTGACAGGTGCAATAGATTAAAACTCTGTAGTTAGAACCGACTACAGAGGAAGGGGCCTATACATCTTGAGAAATATAAGCCAGACCAAGGAACTATCCAAAAATGAACTGACCCCACACTGCCCACAACAACACCAGAGAAAGTCCTAGATATATTTTTACTCTTTTTATGATCATTCTGTTTTTTTCCCTTTTTTTTAACATTTTTAAATTTTTAAGTCCTCTATTACTCCTTTAATTTTCATTTTTATGACCTACTATTACTTTTAAAAAAACCCTATTTTTTAAAGCAAACTTCATATATATATATTTTTCAATCATTTTTGTGACTTTGTTTTTTTTTTTTATTCTTCTTCTTCTTCTTGTTTACTTTAATATTGTATTTTTGAAAATCCAACCTCTATTGTAGATTTTAAATATTTGCTTTTTGGTATTTGTTATCAATTTTGTACTTTTAAAAATCCAATCTTCAGTACCCATTATTACTTGGGAGTGAGATTACTGGCTTGACTTCTCTCTCCTCCTTTGGACTCTCCTTTTTCTCCACCAGGTCGCCTCTGTCTCCTCCCTCCCCCTTCTCTTCTCTACCCAACTCTGTGAATCTCTGTGTGTACCAGATGGTGGAAAACACTCAGGGAACTGATTACTGGCTGGATCTGTCTCCCTCCTTTTCATTCCTCTCCTTTTATCCTTCTGGCCACTTGTCTCCTTTCTCCCTCTTCTCTTCTCTGTATAACTCTGTGAACATCTTTGAGCGGTCCAGACAGTGGAGCACACACAAGGTAGTGATTACTGGCTAGTTTAGTCTCTCCTCTACTGATTCCACCTCATCTCATTTGGGACACCTCTAACTCCCTCCTCCCTCTTCTCTTCTCCATATAACTCTGTGAACCTCTCTGGGTGTCCCTCAAGTGGAGAAACTTTTCATTTTAACCTAGATATTTTATCAATGGTGCTGTGTAGAAGGAGAAGTCTTGAGACTACTGTAAAAATAAGACTGAAAACCAGAAGCAGGAGGCTTAAGTCCAAATCCTGAGAACATCAGAGAACTCCTGACTCCAGGGAACATTAATCGATAGGAGCTCATCAAATACCTCCATACCTACACTGAAACCAAGCACCACCCAAGGGCCAACAAGTTCCAGAGCAAGACATACCACACAAATTCTCCAGCAACACAGGAACACGGCCCTGAGCTTCAATATACAGGCTGCCCAAAGTTAGTCCAAAACCACTGACATCTCAGAACTCATTACTGGACACTTCATTGCACTCCAGAGAGGAGAAATCCAGCTCCACCCACCAGAACACCGACACAAGCTTCCCTAACCAAGAAACCTTGACAAGCCACTGATACAACCCCACCCAAAGCGAGGAAACTCCACAACAAAGAGAACTCCACAAACCGCCAGAATACAGAAAGGCCACCCCAAACGCAGCAATACAAACAACATGAAGAGACAGAGGAATATCCAGCAGGTAAAGAAACAGGATAAATGCCCACCAAACCAAACAAAAGAGGATGAGATAGGGAATCTACCTGAGAAAGAATTCCGAACAATGATCCAAAATCTTGAAATAAAATGGAATCACAGATAAATAGCCTGGAGACAAGGACTGAGAAGATGCAAGAAAGGTTTAACAAGGACCTAGAAGAAATAAAAAAGAGTCAATATATAACGAATAATGCAATAAATGAGATAGAAAACACCCTGGAGGCAACATATAGTAGGAAGAAGATAGGATTAGTGAAGTAGAAGATAGAATGGTAGAAATAAATGAATCAGAGAGGAAAAGAGAAAAACGAATTAAAAGAAATGAGGACAATCTCAAAGACCTCCAGGACAATATTAAACGCTCCAACATTTGAATCACAGGAGTCCCAGAAGAAGAAGACAAAAAGAAAGACCATGAGAAAATACTCGAGGAGATAATAGTTGAAAACTTCCCTAAAATGAGGAAGGAAATAATCACCCAAGTCCAAGAAACCCAAAGAGTCCCAAACAAGATAAACCCAAGGCAAAATACTCCAAGACACATATTAATCAAATTAATAAAGATCAAACACAAAGAACAAATATTAAAAGCAGCAAGGGAAAAACAACAAATAACACACAAGGGGATTCCCATAAGGATAACAGCTGATCTTTCAATAGAAACTCTTCAGGCCAGGAGGGAATGGCAAGACATACTTAAAGTGATGAAAGGAAATAACCTACAGCCCAGATTACTGTAGCCAGCAAGGATCTCATTCAAATATGAAGGAGAAATCAAAAGGTTTACAGACAAGCAAAAGCTGAGAGAATTCAGCACCACCAAACCAGCTCTCCAACAAATGCTAAAGCATCTTCTCTAGACAGGAAACCTAGAAAGGGTGTATAAACTCGAACCCAAAACAATAAAGTAAATGGCAACAGGATCATACTTATCAATAATTAACTTAAACATAAATGGGTTGAATGCCCCAACCAAAAGACAAAGACTGGCTGAATGGATACAAAAATAAGACCCGTATATATGCTGTCTACAAGAGACCCACTTCAAAAGAGGGACACATATAGACTGAAAGTGAAGGGCTGGAAAAAGATATTCCATGCAAAGAGAGACCAAAAGAAAGCAAAAGTAGCAATACTCATATCAAATAAAATAGACTTTAAAACAAAGGTTGTGAAAAGAGACAAAGAAGGACACTGCATAATGATCAAAGGATCAATCCAAGAAGATATAACAATTATAAATATATATACACCCAACATAGGAGCACCGTAATATGTAAGACAAATGTTAACAAGATTGAAAGAGGAAATTAACAATAACACAATACTTGTGGGAAACTTTAATACCCCACTCACACCTATGGATAGGTCAACTAAACAGAAAATTAACAAAGAAACACAAACTTTAAATGATACAATAGACCAGTTAGACCTAATTGATATCTATAGGACATTTCACCCCAAAACAATGAATCTCACATTTTTCTCAAGTGTACACAGAAGCTTTTCCAAGATAGAGAAGCTATAAATCTAGCCTTGGTAAATTTTTAAAAAATGAAATCATTCCAAGCATTTTTTCAGACCACAATGCAGTAGGATTAGATCTCAATTACATGACAAAAATTATTAAAAATTCCAACATATGGAGGCTGAACAACACGCTTCTGAATAACCAACATATCACAGAAGAAATCAAAAAAGAAACCAAAATATGCATAGAAACGAGTGAAAATGAAAATACAACAACCCAAAATCTGTGGGACACAAGACCACGAGCTGACTGTGGCTCAGATCATGAACTCCTTATTACCAAATTCAGACTCAAATTGAAGAAAGTAGGGAAAACCGCTAGACCATTCAGGTATGACCTAAATCAAATCCCTTATGATTATACAGTGGAAGTGAGAAATAGATTTAAGAGACTAGATCTGATAGATAGAGTGCCTGATGAACTATGGACTGAGGTTCGTGACATTGTACAGGAGACAGGGATCAAGACCATCCCCATGGAAAAGAAATGCAAAAAAGCAAAATGGCTGTCTGGGGAGGCCTTACAAATAGCTGTGAAAAGAAGAGACGTGAAAAGCAAAGGAGAAAAGGAAAGATATAAGCATCTGAATGCAGAGTTCCAAAGAATAGCAAGAAGAGACAAGAAAGCCTTCTTCAGCAATCAATGCAAAGAAATAGAGGAAAACACAGAATGAGAAAGACTAGAGATCTCCAAGAAAATTAGAGATACCAAGGGAACATTTCATGCAAAGATGGTCTCCATAAAGGACAGAAATGGTATGGACCTAACAGAAGCAGAAGATATTCAGAATAGGTGGCAAAAATACACAGAAGAACTGTACAAAAAAGATCTTCACGACCCAGATAATCATCATGTTGTGATCACTAATCTAGAGCCAGACGTCTTGGAATGTGAAGTCAAGTGGGCCTTAGAAAGCATCACTATGAACAAAGCTAGTGGAGGTGATGAAATTCCAGTGGAGCTGTTTCAAATCCTGAAAGATGATGCTGTGAAAGTGCTGCACTCAATATGCCAGCAAATTTGGAAAACTCAGCAGTGGCCACAGGACTGGAAAAGGTCAGTTTTCATTCCAATTCCAAAGAAAGGCAATGCCAAAGAATGCTCAAACTACCGCACAATTGCACTCAGCTCAAATTGTAGTAAAGTAATGCTCAAAATTCTCCAAGCCAGGCTTCAGCAATATGGGAATTGTGAACTTCCAGATGTTCAAGCTGGTTTTAGAAAAGGCAGAGGAACCAGAGATCAAGTTGCCAACATCCGCTGGATCATGGAAAAAGCAAGAGAGTTCCAGAAAAACATCTATTTCTGCTTGATTGACTATGCCAAAGCCTTTGACTGTGTGCATCACAAGAAACTGTGGAAAATTCTGAAAAAGATGGGCATACCAACCACCTAACCTGCCTCTTAAGAAATCTGTATGCAGGTCAGGAGCAACAGTTAGAACTGGACATGGAACAACAAACTGGTTCCAAATAGGAAAAGGAGTATGTCAAGTCTGTATATTGTCACCCTGCTTATTTAACTTCTATGCAGAGTACATCATGAGAAACGCTGGACTTGAAGAAACATCAGCTGGAATCAAGATTGTCGGGAGAAATATCAATAACCTCAGATATGCAGATGACACCACCCTTATGGCAGAAAGTGAAGAGGAGCTAAAAAGCCTCTTGATGAAAGTGAAAGAGGAGAGCGAAAAAGTTGGCTTAAAGCTCAACATTCAGAAAACGAAGATCATGGCACCCAGTCCCATCACTTCATGGGAAATAGATGGGGAAACAGTAGAAACCGTGTCTGACTTTATTTTTGGGGGCTTCAAAATCACTGCAGGTGGTGACTGCAGCCATGAAATTAAAAGACGCTTACTCCTTGGAAGAAAAGTTATGACCAACCTAGATAGTATATTAAAAAGCAGAGACATTACTTTGCCGACTAAGGTCCATCTAGTCAAGGCTTTGGTTTTTCCAGTAGTCATGTATGGATGTGAGAGTTGGACTGTGAAGAAGGCTGAGTGCTGAAGAATTGATGCTTTTGAACCGTGATGTTGGAGAAGACAAGAGTCCCTTGGACTGCAAGGAGATCCAACCAGTCCATTCTGAAGGAGATCAACTCTGGGATTTCTTTGGAAGGAATGATGCAAAAGCTGAAACTCCAGTACTTTGGTCACCTCATGCGAAGAGTTGACTCATTGGAAAAGACTCTGATGCTGGGAGAGATTGGGGGCAGGAGGAGAAGGGGACGACAGAGGATGAGATGGCTGGATGGCATCACGGACTCGATGGACATGAGTCTGAGTGAACTCCAGGAGTTGGTGATGGACAGGGAGGCCTGGCGTGCTGCGATTCATGGGGTAACAAAGAGTCAGACACAACTGAGCGACTGAACTGAACTGAAGCCACAAATAAAATACAAACAGAACACTCTTCTTATCAATAACAATAGAATCCAGAAACAGAATAACATCCTCAAAATATTTTGGCAAAATATCAGTCAACCTGCTATTTTATTCTTTACACAGCTTAACTATCATTTCAGAGAGATAATGAAGCAATTTTCAGACCTTCAAAGACAGAGAGAGAGATTACTTCCTATGGATCTTTGCTACATGAGCTACATCACGCTGGTTCATTTGACATGCATTCCAACTTCTTATACTACAAAGCCTGGAACACTTTTTAAGAAGTATCTACACTATAATGTTTGCAATTAGCAATCTTCATGTGACCTAGGTTCTGGCAAGTAGACACACAGACGGACATTGAAGGAGAAGTGAACTGTATGAAGTAGAAGCTGTGTGAAGGTCAAAGGGCACTTCCAGTGATTTAAACTAGCTAGAGTCACTTCATTTTCTGTAACAAAGATTAGTAATGAATTTGTAAGCAACTAGATCCCACTCTATAGCACAGGGAACTATATTCAATATCCTGTGATAAATCATAATGAAAAAATATGAAAAAGTATATCATGACTTAGTCACTTTACTATACAGCAGAAATAAACACAACATTGTAAATCAACTATACTTCAATTAAAAAAAAAATTAATGCTTGAATCAAAAAAAAAAAAAATTTGTTCCATAAATGTTGACAGGGCTATAGTGCCGGGAGCCAGCGTGAGGAATCCCACCCATGACAAGGTCATGTGGCAGAGGCCTTGATGGGCAAGGCGAATCAGGCCTCAGGTTTTCCCCCTGGTATTTCCTGAGCATGTACCCCCAAAAATAAGAATCTACTTGCTTTTCCATTCTTCTGACATTCTCTGGAAAAAGTTAACTCAGGGCTTTAGTCTTCTGCATTTGAAAGGGATGTTTCAGTTCAAACCCCCTCTGATAACTCTCTAGCTTGCCTAACAGGTTCCCCTGGACTTCTTACAGCTTGTGAATTGTTTACAGCCCCCAACCAAGAGAGGCACAAAGCTTAAAAGCATCTTAAAGACACAGATCCTTTTCTAAAGAGCTAAAGATCATATTGGTGACAGATTTCACTGTTGACTCAATGATTGCTGCCAGGCCTCCATATTCTTTATCTTTTAGGCACCTGGGAAGATGTTAATCAATGTAAATGGGATACGGAAAAAGATATATAATAGTTTTGATGTTAGCAACACTAGACTTTTGAGTTAATTACTTTTCTTTTGTTATAAATCACTGTACTCCTTTTACTTGTTATAAGTTGCTGTATCTTTGCTATGTAAGAATGTAACTTTATTTAGTGTTATCTGAGAGTGGCACCAGACTTTGGGAAGAACAACACAAATAAGTCTTCTGGTTGACAAACTCTTATCAGAAAAAAGGCTGTAAAATGTTAATTGGCCCTTTTGGCCGGAAGATGATGTAAATCACCTAAGACTTGTATGCAGAGAGAAAAGCCTGGTTTTGATAAGAGTCTGGACTGCTAACGCTGAGTAACTTTGTATTATCCATTGATCTCTATGTACAATCAAAAAGGTATAAAAGGCCTTTCTAGACAATAGAGGCCAGGCAAGTCATTGGAAGGACCGGTTTCCCCCGTGTCTCCTCTTTACTCTAATTTCTGGGTAAATTCCCATCTGGGGTGTGGAGGCTCGCCATGTCTATTTACTTGCCAGGGCTTCTAAGATCCACGAGAGAGGGAGCCCAAGATGGGGCACCCTCCGATATTCAAGAGGACGCCGGTGGCCTAACGTAGACGGTGCAAGCTCCTTGTCTGGAACTTTATTGGCTTTCCACATAAATCAAGTTATTCAGCCTCTTTTCTCCACTTAATTTCCCTACTACACTATTTCTTCCTAATCTAATCTTATATTTATAAATAAATAAGTTTTTTCCTCGCCAACACCGTCCCCGCTTTGAATTCCCTGGATCCACTGGGGCTGGACCCCAGCACTATAGACTTTCAAGGGAATGGGAATCCAGAATTCATTATCTAGTTTCCTAGGTTTACAGTCAGTGATGATGGGTTAGCATCACAGGAAGAGGCTCAGGGGTTCCAGAGCATGCTTTGGCTGAGCAGTCACTTTAATGACCCACCACAGTCATTTGGAAAGGCTCACCTATGGAAGGCAGAGCTTCGGTGGCCACAGAGATTGACCATTATAATGGACATGAGAAGTAGACAAGTTGTGAGATGGGACGGCTGCTTTTAACTCAGCTATAATAGTTTCTAAAGGAGAATGACAGACTGAAAACTTTACATCAGAGGATGAGGGATATTCCATGATTGCCTTAAAAGAATTTTTTGTTTCTCAAAAGTGCAAAGTTCATGTAGCTAATACAATGGTTAATCAAACATAGTGGCCTGCTGAAGTACAACATCAGTTCAATTGACAGCCTCACTTGCTCTCTAATGTAAAAGTAAAGGCATTTACAGGGGAAAGGCAGCACCCTGAAACTGAAACAGGTGTATTTGTGGGCAATTTGGACCACTCCAATAATTCCAAACTTCATTGAGTCTCTCTTGCATGAAGAAGCAGTCTTCTCTCCACCTGCTGAGGTTGGTCCACTCTGCTACGTACTAACCTCATCAGAGGACTCCTTGAAATGAAATGTCAAGCCTCTTCAAGTTCCACCCCTACTAACTCCTATTTGCCTGTAGATCCCAGGTGCCACAGGGGCCACTGACATCACCAAATCCAAAGGAGATATTTCATACCAAACAAACTGCATGATTTAAATAATTGAAATCTACACACACACACACACACACACACACACACACACACACACAAGAAATCTACAAATACATAGGTAACATATCTGAGCATAGATTATCAGAGTGTTAGAAGAGGGAGGGAGAAATAAAAATGTAGATTAAGTTAAGTTTATCAACATGGGAATATACACCAGAGATTCTGGAGTCAGTGAATTAAGTTTGGGTTACTGAGAATGACTTTTTGTTTTGATGTGCAACTTATATGTTTTTTTTTACACTTGTGGTTAAAATTCATATAACAGTATTTACCATCTTAACTATTTTTAAGTGTATAGTTGTCTTGTTAAATACATTTATAATGTACAACCAACCTCCAGAACCTTTTTTCATCTGGCAAAACTGAACTCTATACCCATTAAACAACTCTCTTCTTCTGAATTTGACTAATCTGTGTACCCCTATGGAAATGAAGTCATACATGATTTGTCTTTTTGTTACTGGCTTATTCACAGAGCATAAAGCCCTCAAGTTTCATCTACGCTATAGCACATGTCAGAATTTCCTTCTTCTTTAAAGGCTGAATAACGTTTCTCTGTGCATACCACATTTTTCTACCATTTATCAACTTGGGTTGCTTCTACCTTTTGGCTCTTGTGTAAAATGCTGTTATGAACATGGATGTACAAATGTCTCTTTGAAACCCTGCTTTCAGTTCCTCTGGGTATATAATCAGAAGTGAAATTTCTGGATCATATGGCATTCTACTTTTAATTTTTTGAGGTATTGCCATACTGTTTCCCACAGCAGCTGTTCCATTTTACATTCCTACCAGCTGTGTCAAGCAGTTACTGTTCCACACATTCTCACCAACACTGGTGTTCTTTTTTACTTTTTTTTTTTTTTTTTAATAGTAACCACCCATTGCACACTGGGTGTGCAATGTTATCTAACTGTGATTTTGATTTGTATTTCCCTAATAAGTAATCTTGAAACTTCTTTCATGTGTTTTTTTGGCTATTTGTGTATCTTCTTTGGAATAATGTCTATTCAAGTCATTTGACTGTTTTAAAATTGGATTTTGTTGTTATTGTTGTTGAGTTGTAGAAGTTCTTTGTATATTCTGGATACTAATTCTTCTAAAATATATAATTTGCAAGTATATTTCCATTCTAAAGGTTGTCTTTTTACTCTGCTATTTCATCTGATGAATAGAAACTTTTAATTTTGATTAAAACTTTCAATTTTTAACTTCTTAACTTTTTTCACCTGTACTTTTGGTGCCAAGTCCAAGAAATCATTGCCAAATCCAAAGTTGTGAAGACTTTTTTTCCCCTATGTTTTCTTCTAAGAGATTTAGCCCTTTAGATAAATGATCCATCTTGCATGGGTTCAAATTCTTTCTTCTGCATATGGATATCCAGTTTTCCTAACACCATTTGCTGAAAAGACTCCTTTTCCTCTTGGTCTTGGCAGCCTGGTTGAAAATTTCTTGATCATACATGTGAGGAAATATTCTATTCCATTGATCTATATGACTATCTTTATGCCAGTATCACAGTTTGTTTTTTTTTCTATAACTTTGTAATAAGTTTTAAAATCAGGAAGTACAAGAGCTCCAAAACTGTTCTTACTTTTTAAGATAATTTTTAGCTGTTTGTAGTCCTGAGAATGGTTTTAATTGTTTTCTGGGTTTCTATTGTCTCTGGGCTCAGTAGTGATGGTGGCTTAGTTGCTAAGTCATGCTGCCTCTTTTGCAACCCTACAGACTGTAGCCCACCAGGCTCCCCTACCCATGGGATTTCCCTGGCAAAAATACTGGAATGGTTGCTATTTCCTTTTCCAAAGGATCTTCCTGTCCCAGAGATGGAACCTGCATCTTCTGCTTGGCATGTGGATTCTTTACCACCAGGGAAGCCCATGGTCTCAACAGTGGTCTATGCCAAAAAGAACTTGACATATTATATAGTAAAAGTTAGAAAGAGTAATACAAAGACTTTGAGAGATGGTAATACTGAAGTGAATTTAGGAGGTATGACCCATGCATTCAACCCTAAATACATCCTCTGAGAGGGCCCAGACCTCTCCTTGACATAGAGAAACACACCAGTGATTGAAACGCAGGGATATGTAAAACCACCAAAGTGGATTTCTTCCGAGCATCAAAAATGAATGTGAGGATGCTACCTAGAAATAGGTTTCCTGATTCCATGAGGTTCTTGGGGTTGGATTCTGGGGTGGCAGAAGCCACATAGTAACTCACTCCTAGTGACACAGAAAGCATGGTTACTGTTACAGTCAGCAGGGTCAGCTCACTAATCAATGGTCTGGCCTTTCTCCAAAGGGGCTTGTGCAATGGCCATTGTACACATTTGGAGATAATTGGACTCTGGCTTTTGGGCCACCAATTCTTAGAGATGAAAAGACATTGCGATTCATAGATGAGAGGGGGACTTGTGGAAGTCAAGTGATAAATGGAATTGTTGCTTATGTCCCACTCATACTGTGTTCATGAGGTTATTCTGTGGCTAAGTCCTGAGTACTTCAGCATACAGTCAGAACACTCAGCAACCGGCAGAACCAACACAGGAGGACAGGTACAGCAGTGTTGGTGGATGCCCCTGAAGCTCATCCTCCCGGTGAAAATCTAATCTCAAAGCAGTTATGACCTGCCTGGGGGAATCGCACAGGTTAGTGCCTATATTAGATACTTAATGGAGCAGAAGCAGTGATTCTTATTAGTCTTGGACCCCCGTTTGGCCTCTACCTAAGGTAGGTAATCTTGGGTTGCATGCATAGGACTAGGAGTCAGAAAAGCCTCCAATTTCTCAGCAGAAGTGCTAGAAGGCAGACGAGCAGTGCTGGTCGGTGGAATAATGGCCTCCCAAGGATGTCCATGTCCTCATCCCCAGTACCTGTGAACGTATCAGGCAAAGCAGAATGAAGGCTGCAGCTGGAATCAGGACTGCTGTCAGCTGACTAAGAGGGGAGAGTACCCAGTGCTACCCAGGTGGACACAGTGTAATCACGAAGGTCCTGAAAGTGGAGGAGAGAAGCAGGAGAGGTAGGGAAACGAGACTAGAGAAGATCAGAGAGGTGCCACGCAGCCACCCTTGAAGCTGCAGGAAAGGGGCCATAAGCCACAGAGTGTGAGGCCTCGGGAGCCGGAAGAGGCAAGGAAACAATCAGACCTGGAGCCTGCACAAGAGAATGGAGCCCTGCCTGAGCCTTACTTTTGCCCTCCTGAGACCTGTGTCTGACTTTTGATCTGCCCACAGAAGTGTAAGGGCATACATTTGTGCTGTTTAAATCACTAAAGTGAAAGTGAAAGTCACTCAGTCCTGTCTGACTCTTTGCGACCCCACGGATTGCACAGTCCATGGAATTCTCCAGGCCAGAATACTAGAATGGGTAGCCTTTCCCTTCTCCAGGGGATCTTCCCAACCCAGGGATCGAACCCAGGTCTCCTGAATTGCAGTCAGATTCTTTACCAACTGAGCCATCAGCAAAGCCCTTAACCCCCTAAGGCAATCATAATTTGTATGGCAGCAACAGAAAACTAATAAAATACCTTCGAATTCTGAGAGACAGTGATTTTCAATCTATGATGCTATATTCAGTCAGACACAATTCGAATTATATGTGAATTAAACATATCTCAGGACATACAGGGCTTCCCTGTTGGCTCAGGACATACAAGGTCTCGAAAGAAAATTTTCTTTTCTTGAACAGAAGCTGGAATATGTAGCTTCCAAAGTAAAGGAGTAAATGGAAAATGAGGAAGAAACAGATCTAGGAAGTTGGAATATCTACCCACTAAGGAGAGGAGAAGGTTACCGCTGGGAAAGCAGGTTCTCTGCTGGCTTTAATTGTTGTTGTTTAGTCACTAAGTTATGTTCAACTCTTTTGCAACCCCATGGACTGTAGCCTGTCAAGCTCCTCTGTCCATGGGATTCTCCAGGTAAGAATACTGGAGTGGGTTGCCATTCTCTTCTCAGGGGATCTTCTCTACTCAGGGATCAAACCCTTGTCTCCTGCATTGGCAGGAGGATTCTTTACCACTGAGCCACCAGGGAAGCCCCGCTCTGCTGACTAGAGTTAGGTAAACATATAATCAGCTAGCCCGGGAGAAGCAGCACAGCAGGTGAGGCAAGGGGCACTGAGTGGCCACCTCACAATGGCACTTTAACTGTTTTGAACAATTGGGACAGAATTAGCAAGAGTGACAGATTAGAAAACAAAAGCAGAGAAATGAGGAGGCAAGTTTTAAATCTGAAAATACAAGGTTGCTTTTTAAAAAATAAATGTAGTTGTCCTGTCCTACTTATCTCAGCAGTGAACTCAATTTGCATGTTCTAATGCTACAAATATAGATGCAATTTGATTGGTAAAATGCAGGGAAGAAAGGTGAAGGCATGGACCTCCAGATTCCATTTCTACTGGCTTATTGTTTGTGTATAGACTCCAGAGGCACAGAATTGGATGAATCATAACCTTGGGTTTATGGCACACTCTTAATGCTGGTCTAGCTGTGACCTGCTTTTAACTACTTGGTTAGTTATTTGATTGGTGATTTTTAATCAAGTAATAAGCACCCACAAACTCACTGCCCCAGACTGAAGTTAGAATCTTGACACTTATTTACAGCCACGTGGTCCCCATCACCTGCCAATGCCTACCCCTCCTCCACCTGAGATAACTATATCCTGAACCCTGTGTTCATGATTCCTTTGCCTCATATGGAAGCTGAGCAACTTAAATTCACGACCAGTCTGAGTACAGAGTCCCTGCTAGGCTGAAAACAGGAGACGAGGAGGAGCTGTTAACATCAAGTACTTTGTCCGCGTGAAGCAGCAAATGGCTTAGTCTCAGCAAGAGAGGCTCTAAAACCTGAACCCCAGGGCTTTCTCACACCAAATACCACTGGTTATTCGTTCCCCCCAAAGCCTCCAGCATTGCATGCACTGTATTTGTTCCTTTACTAAGTGTATACACCTTGACATGAGAGAGGAGGGCAGGGGTGAGGCGATAGGGTGAGGGGGTGGGGAGGGTACACAGAGGCCAAAACAAGGTGTTGACATCCTGACCCCACAGCACTAGGAGCATCTTCTACCATCTGTGGGCAACACTCTAGGAAAACCATCTTTACTCAGCGGATGTCGCAAGAGCCCCTTTTCCCGGACGGCCCCAGCCCAGACACTCTGGCACAGCTTCCATTACCCTAGGGACCTGGGGGAACCTCCCAGCCCCCCTGGAGCAGTGAGGGTCCAGCCAGGCTCTGCCTTTGCTGCCTGCGGACCCTGAGACCCAAGCTGGCTGTGAGACGGCTGCTACCCCCGTCCACCTGCCACAGTCAGTAAGCAGGGCCGGGCCACTCAGCCATGGCTCACAGCTGGTTGGGTAGATGCTTCTAACTGGGGGGGCCCACAAAGCAGCGTGATACTCGCCCTGCTCTGCGAGCATGAGTTCACTGACCACGGGGCTACAAAGGGCCCTGGGACCCACCAAATGGTAATCAATCATTTCCTAAAGCATGTAACTCAATCACTGGTTTGGGGATAAACAGGTTTTACTCCCCAAAGTGCCCTATGATCAAAGAAATTCATAGAACATGAAATTAAAAGTCAGGTTCTTTTCCTACATGGCTTCTCAGAACCTAACCTCAAGATTAGGCTGTAGGATCTTTAGTGAGCTTTAGTTACCTCACCTGCAGTGTAGAAACAATAACGCCTACCTTGGAGAAATACTGAGGGAAAATGAATCTACGGGCTTAGAAACATTCAGCAAGGTGTCTCACGCAGGAGCTGTCAGCAGGTCCTAATTCTCCTCTCGTCTCCATTGTCTTTCATTTTCTTTCAAATGTTCCCCAGGTACAATAAATTCCCTTCTGGGTCATTATTTAACACTGATTTCCTGGGCTCTGGATGGCATCACGGTAATTATGTATGCAGTGGAAGTGCTACCAAATCAGGTCTGTCTGCTCACTGCTCAAAAATCAACATGAGAAAGGGAGAGAGACAAATGCTGGTAGAAAGGAAAGGTGACTTTAATTAGAGTGACAGGAATCTGGGGAGATGGTGGACTCAGTGTCTCCCAAAAACCAGCTCTGAAGACGCTGCTCAGCCAGGGAAGTTTTGAAGGGAAAGAGGGAAGTCATCTCAGTTAATCCCTGAGATGGTGGGTCAGAGTGGTCACCATGCCCCACTGTGTGCAGGCTTGTCAGCTCCTCATGATCTTCCTCTAGGTGTCAGTCTTGTTCACAAGATTACTGGAGGAAAAGCCAGGGAAAAGATCTGGTCATCTGTAATATTACTTCTTCATTTCTACTCCTTTGATTTACAGAAAGAACTGACAAGCGAGGCAAGGTATTGTGTGATTAAAATTTTGAAAGTTGTGCTTGGGCCAGAGGTGAGTACACCATGGGGGTACCTTGTTTAAAAGTTAGTTACAATACAGCTTTATGCTAAAGTGACAAGAAAATGGGGCTGCATGCTGAGAGGGGCTTCCTGCCAAGAGCTGCTTATAGAGACTCCTACCCAGTTTACTTGGTCAGACAGGGGGAGCCTCGGTCCAGGGTGGGCAGAAATCCTGTGACTAGCAACGCACCCTGCACCCTGCATGTGGGAGTGGCAGCCTCATCTCTGGGATCACCAAGGAGTAGATAGAACCCCAGGTTAACTCACTCAACACAGACTCACAATCACAAAAGTGGGGACTTGCAGCCAGCACGATGGAAAAAGTGCTACCCAGAGGCTTTCAACTAGTTCTTGACCTGCTCAGTTTGTTTGCGTTTGCTCAGCTGTAAGATGCAGCGGTGAGGGCTGAAGCTCTCCACATGCTCTTCATCTAAGCCACGTGAATCCCTATTTGAAAGTCACCAACTGGAATCACCAGTCCGGGAAGCACAAGCCACACAGCCACTAAGTATTTTATTGACACTGGAACAAGTTACAGTCAAGTCTTCATGACAGCACAGTGCAGAGATTCCAGGGTGACACATGTCACTTTCATAAACACAAAGCACTTTCTGCTCTGAGACACACAGGGAAGGTCGATGAAGTGGAGGGAGATGGGAGACGGAGAGCTGACAGCAGACCCAGACCTTAATGGGGCGGGACTTCCACCAGAGAAAGACCTTCCCTGTGACTTGGCAGCATTTCTACAGGCCCTCAGAGAGGAAGAAGTGAAGGGAAACTTTTCATCTGATTTCAGAGCAGGACAAACTTTCCATAGCTCTGCCACTTGCTCTCTTTCTGGTTCAAAGGATGCCATGACAGCATTAAAGGACAATAGGCTCAGGCTTGGGAGCCATTTGGGCTGGGAAAAAACCCTCCTGGTATCCCTATGGGCCTAAAAGCCTCCCTCTCTCCCATGAAGGTGGAACCTATGGGCTTCCCTGGTGGCTCAGACGGTAAAGAACTTATCTGTAGTGCAGGAGACCCGGGTTTGATCTCTGGGTCAGGAAGATCCTTTCGAGAAGGGAATGGCAACCCACTCCAGTATTCTTGCCTGGAAAATCCCATGGACAGAGGAGCCTGGAGGGCTACAGTCCACAGGGTTGCAAAGAATCGGACACAACTGAAGCAATGTAGCATGCACGTCCCATGAAAGTCACTTTTTTACCCACTGTTCAGAAGATGATTTTTTAAACTTTACAGCTTGAAATTTTCAAACACCCCCAAAACAGAGAGAATAGTAATAATGAACCCCCATGATTCATTTTAGAGAAGCAGATGATATGACAAAGTCCAGTTAACAGCCAAGAGATCTAAGTGAACCTCAGACAAACCCCTTCTCCCTGAGCCTCAGTTTTCCACTCAGCTCCATGGCTATTGTTTGCTTTCAGAATCTCTCTGGTTGCTAGAAAGAAACCTCGAACAAGCGTGAGAGCAGCACTTGCTTAGGGCTGGTGAATGAAGCTCTCCTCTGCCTGGGGCATCCCTCTCCTGGGTGACACTGTGACACTCAGGACCAGACGGCAGGTGATGAAAACACTCATCATCTCTGGAATGAGGTTTCTCTGGCAAGCTTAGTTATTAAGGACCATCATGATGCCATAAGTTTTGATAAGTAACATGTGAGCCACCAGAGTAAGGTTGAATGTGAGCTGTCTTGTGGAAATTGGTGTGAAAAAGCCTTACTATTCAGACAACACAGAGGAGAAACAGCCTGTCTAGACACTGGGAGCATGTTGGAAAGCCTGCTCTCTCATCTCCTGCAAAAGCAGAGCAGTATTTCATCGAATCTTGTTCTGTGAGATTGCAGGAGAGGAAGAATTGTATCTCTTGGATGAGTTCTGTTTCCGGTTTATCGTAATGGCCACCATCCCAAGAGAGGTCCTTTAACCAGGCTCTTCCCACCACTGGTTGCAGGATGAACGCAGTCTGTCTGCTCTGGGACAGTTTTCTCGTTGGGCTCTTCTCCCACCTCATCTCACTCTTCCAGTAGATATTACACCTGGGAGAGGGGTTCAGGAGTTCTCGGCTATGCTCATATTTCTTATTTCTAAATGGAAAACTGTAATTCAACATGAAACAAAAATCACAGACACACACATACAGAAAAAAAGTTGCCAAGAAATCCATAGCATTTTGACAGAACTTATCACAAGTTAGTGGGAGAAGGGGGTAGTTTTTATTTTCCTCTTTGTGCTTTTCTGAATGTTTTTCAAACTTTCAATGAGAGTTTTTCTTTGTTTTAAGGAAATTCAGTAAATCCTGTTTACTAAAGTAAAGAACCCAGTCATCCCTTTCTTGTCATGTTTTGGGCCTCCATAGAACTGGGATTCATCTTGCTCCAGCAACTTCAGAAAGCAAGGCATTCAAAGCTCACACCAGCTCTGGCTGGCGAACCTCTCACTGGCCAATGGTCCTGTCTCAAGCAGTCCTGTGCCCCTAGGCTGTGCACACCCCAAGTCTGACTCCGGGGTCCATCACGAGTGATCAGTGGTGGGGAGTGTTATAAGGTGGCTACCTGACTGCTGGGATCAGTTGCCTAACTCAACCCCTATGTGAGCAGAAGCTGTCCCGGGTCCTCTGGCTCGGGGAACCAGCATGTCTCAGACAGAAATTCACCAGTATTTGTTGAGCTTTTTGTTTTCTCTAATGGAGCAAAGAGGCTGGACAGAGTTGTATAGGAACTCAAATGACCTCGGGCTTTTGCAGGAACTTGTTTCTGGCATGCGAAGTTCATCATGTGTCAGGACAGACTCTTTTCCAGGCTCTGTTCTCAGGCACTCTGCCATCCTCCTCAGCAGACAGAGCCCCTCACCCCCACACCTTCCCTGCCTCCTCCTCTAAGTCATGGTCATAGTGCGCTCCACGGACGCCAGGTCTGTCCTTCCAGACTGTACCTGGGAGGATGGCAGGAGGCTGCTGGCTGGAGGAGCCCTGCAGCCACTGCTCTTCTCCGCCCAGGTCACCCTGAAGGAGGGCATAGGGGAGGGCGGCTGCCCCTCCTGAGGCTTGGGTGACCTCTGGCACATGCGCAGCAGCGCCTTCAGCTCAACCCTGAAGTTCTCATTGAGCCAGCAGTAGATGAAGGGGTTGTAGCAGGTACTGCTCATGGCGAACCAGTGGAAGGCGAAGTAGAGGGCATTGTTGGTGTGGATGACCTTGCTGGACAGCAGGAGGACATAGCAGTTGAGGGGGAACCAGCAGAGGGCAAAGAGAACCACCACCAGCATCAGCATCTTGATGGTCTTCTTCTTCTTGCGCCGCAGGGCCAGGTACTGCTTCGTGGTCACATCGCCAATGGTGTTGCACAGCCACAACTTCTTGGCCACACGGGCATAGGCCACGGAGATGATGAGAAGGGGCAGAATGTAAAGCAGGATGAAAGTGGTCAAGTCCAGGTACTTCCAGAAAAGGTCGGCTGGCTCAGGGAAGTCTGGGAGGCATAGGGAGCGGATGATGTCCTCACTGGGGACAGGGGAGAGAGAAGGAGAATGTGCAGTTACTGTGGAAAAGCCACATCCCAGGAACACTGGCCTCTCTCTCTCCTGGGTTCCTGGTACATCTATCTGTTAAAGCATAGATGATGAGCAGCCTGATTATCTGACTACATTTCCAGCATTCCCACTAGGCTGGGAGTTCTCTAAAGGTAAGAATAACACCTAAATGTCCAATGACAAATGAGTGGATTATGAAGATATGATACACATACATAGTGGAATACTACTCAGCCATAAAAAATGAAACAATGTCATTTGCAGCACAAATGGACCTAGAGGGTATCATGCTAAATCAAGTAAACCAGACAGAGAAAGACAAATATCATATGATAGTGCTTATATGTGGAATCTAAAAAAATGATTCAAAATTTTTTTAATGTTAAAAATGACACGAATGAACTTATATACAAAACAGAAACAGACCCATAGACATAGAAGACAAACATGGTTACCAAAGGGGAAAGGTCAAGGGGGAGGGGTAAATTTGGAGTTTGAGATTAACATTCAGTTCAGTTCAGTTGCTCAGTTGCGTCCGACTCTTTGTGACCCCATGGACTGCAGCACGCCAGGCCTCCCTGTCCATCACCAACTCCTGGAGTCTACTCAAACTCACGCCCATTGAGTCGGTGATGCCATCCAGCCATCTCATCCTCTGTCATCCCCTTCTCCTCCCACCTTCTATCTTTCCCAGCATCAGGATCTTTTCAAATAAGTCAGTTCTTCACAGCAGGTAGCCAAAGTATTGGAGTTTCAGCTTCAGCATCAGTCCTTCCAATGAATATTCAGGACTAATGAATATGACCTTATAAATTGTTAATATTTTACTGATGCGATTAACATATAAAAACTATAATATATAAAATAGATAACGAGGACTACTGTATAGCATAGAGAACTATACTCAACGTTTTGTAATAACCTATGAGAAAAAAGTCTGCTATACACTTGAAACTAACACTGCAAATCAACTATACTTCAATTTTTCAGAAAGATAAATACACCTAGATTACTCTGTGTGTTTACTTTGTATTGTTCCTAGCCCAGAATAGAGGCCCAATAAATATTTGTTCAATGAATAAATGCACTGGTGTTCCTAGTCTTAGAATTAATTCATCCTGGGAGCACAATGGATTCGGGAAATCTTGGAATTTCTGTTGCACAACCTACTCTCATTCCAGAGGGGATCCAAGGGATAGGGGGGAAAAATGATGAGTTTTGAGAATGTGAGTGGCAATGCTGGAACTCATACACCTTCAGCCACTCAGACAAAAATACTTATTTTCTATGGAATGTATCCAGTCCTCTTCAAATTCTTTAAGGACATCTATGTGTGTTGGAAAACCTGGAGCTGGTAGATGAAGAACATGCACATTATGATCTGCTGAACGAGGCAGCAGGGAGCTCCCTCAGGACTTCCTTCCAGTTTTGGAGAAGTGAAAATCCCAGGGCCATTTGACTGAAGGCGCAGTTTTAATACACTCACACAAAGGAAATCACAAGACTATTACTTACATCCCAGCTGGGGTTGCTGTGAGCTGGGAGAAGTGCCATCCTTACTCCCAGGTCTCCAATGGGCAGGAGAGAGAGCAGGGCAGCAAGTACCTGTTACTTACAAGCTGGTTGGGGTGGAGGTCACTAATTTTTCACAGGCTCAACTCTGAAAGAACATTTTAAAAGATGCTCTGGAAAAAGCAAGGCAGGAACTTGTGGCAGGAAACCTAACCTCAGGTCTTTATTTAAATGTCCAGACTTTTTATGCCAGCAGGGTTTTTATCCTGTAAAATCTCTAAGCATCAACTCGAAATTGCTACTTTCTCATCATACCATGTAGCTTGTTGAGCTTGTAGTATCAGTACATACAGGTGGCTGTCACTAGTGAAACAAAGAAAACTCTTTGCTTTTGTTATCAGAAAAAAGAAACAGCCTTCCACATGTGAAGGCAGATGGGGAAGCTGAGTGTTCAGGAGGAGGTGGGTACGTGATTCATTCGGTATCCTAGAATTCAGGCACGGATCCTTCATAAATTAGTTCAAGTTGGCCTTCAGAGCGTGTTCTCTGGAGCCCGCCTACGCCACAGGAGTGTATGTAAATGTTTGATTCAGGTGAGGCAGCACACAGGAAGACCCATCAGCAGGGCACCCCTCGCTGGTCTGAGGCACTGGGCCCCAGCTCCTGCCCACCCCACAAGACACAGCTGGTACCCAAGACTTCCAGGAGCCTAGGACCACCCGAAGGCCACTGAAGACACTTTCCCCAGATTCACTAAGAGCTAGAAGTGACCAGGAGTTCCTAGGATATGAGAGCGCAGCTCCGCCGCCTCCAAGGGGGCAGACGCAGCTAGTCTGCCCCGGAGCGCCCCCTGCAGGCTACGCCCTCCCTCGGTCTCTCCCCATTTGCTGTCCGGCTTCTCCACCCCTGGGAGCACTTGACTTATTTATTTTTTTAAGGGTGATTTTTTTTCTTTCTAAGTATGTATAAATGTACTGGTATTTTTAAAATTAATTATTCTGTTGTTGCTGCACTGTGTCTTTGTTGCTGCACATGGACTTTCTCTAGATGCAGCGAGCATCTTACTACAATGTGCAGGTTTATCATGGTGGGAGCCTTTCATGTTGCAGAGCCTGGGCTCTGGGCACACAGGCTTTAGCAGTTGTGGCACACAGGATTAGTTGCTCTACGGCATGTGGAATCTTCCCAGACGTGGGGTCGAACTTGTGACCCCTGCACTGGTGGGTGGATTCTTATCCACTGTACCACCAGGGAAGTCCAGTACTGCATTTATTTATTCAGCTGTGTCAGGTAGGTCTTAGCTGAAGCATGCAGGCTGTCTAGTTGTGGAGAGCAGGCTCAGAAGTTGCAGTATGGGCTTAGTTGCTCCTCAGTACATGGGATCTTGTTCCCCAACCAAGGATTGAATCCACGTCCCCTGCGTTGGAAGGAGAATTCTTAATCACTGGACCACCAGGGAAGTCTCCTGGGAGCACTTTCTTAAAAATCATGGGCACATGCATCTTCCTTTATCTCAGGATCTGTTTCTATAGAACTTCAGCTAAAACAACTATGAACTGATAAAGATCACTCTATGTTCATTCATTCATTCAGCAAATATGTACTGAGAGCTTGTGATGTGGAGACAGTCATTTAGATGCTAGGGACAGCAAGATGACAAAATCAGATATGGAGCCAGTTCCCCTCAACCTCACAGTCTAACAGGGGAGGTCACCTTTAACGAACTAGCAGCACGCACGAGTATTTAAATTTCAAGACACTGAGTGCTTTCCTTTCTAGAAGAGCACAAGACAAAGCATATGATAAATGAGAGGTGTGTGTGGGGACAGCATCCTGCCTGAGACACTTAGATATATACAGGTTTGTTTATAGGTGGTGCAAGAGAACTTAAACCTCATCATTTTAAACAGGGAATAGGTGATTCTGAATTTCAGTCTGGGTGAGTATATGTCCCCAGTGGCAGAAGCTGATTGCTATTGCCTTGACCTTGCAAACAAAGGGACAGAGAATAACAAGGAAGAGCTGTAAAGTGTTTAGAAGAAAGGATGAGAAAAAAAAGCAAAACAAAAAAAGTGCAGAGGATAGGCACAGGCCTGGAAGCAACAGGATGGGAAGGAAGCAGAGAGACAGCTTGGCACAGTAACTTGGTGCTAGTAACTCTGAGATTCAGAGGAGGCTCAAGTTTCCATCTGTCAAGGTCCTCCAGGCCCCCAGGCTGCTCCCTACTAGTCCATCTCACCTGTACTTGAAGGTAAATAATTTCTGGCAGATAGCGTGTGGGAGTGAAAAGAACGTTGCCATGGTCCAGATGACTGAGATATAGATGACACCTTTTGTGATTGAGATCCGAGGTTTTAACGGATGCATGATGACCTGGAAAACACACAAAACTGGGCATCACTGGCAGAAGACAGCTTGAAGCAAATGAGAAATCCAGATGATGCGGTTCACTTGTCACAACAAGGCAGGTAGGTCCTACTTACAAAAGCAAATACCCCTTAATTCATTGTAGAGCCCCTGGGTTACACCACCCCACAGCCCAGCTCTGGGGGTAGAAAGAGGATGCCATCTGGACTGAGACTCCAGGCAGTTCAAATGGCTCTTGCATGTCGGTCATGCCTGGCTGAAGCCAGGTGCAGAGAGAAAGTCAGACAGGAGTGAAAGGAGAGGCCTATCCCCATGACACCCACAGTGAGGCGGGCAGAGGGGCAGCCACGGTCAGCCTCCACCTCAGGACCTCATCCCATCTGCCCAGATCCTTTAGGTTACAAAGGGCTCAGAGGGGTCGGAAGGTGACACACACAGGGTGAGGCCCTCACCACTTACTGTGGGAAGCTGCATCCACCTTTATTTGGGGGTCACTGCTGTTTCTGGAAGTCGTTTCTACTGGGCTGGCCAAAAAATTCATTTGGCTTTAAGTACTAATAAAAGACACATTTTTAATTTTCACCAAGAACTGTGTTGAACAACATACTCACTAACCGAACGAACTATCTGGCCAATCCAATAAAACTGAAGTGGGGCCCAGCTTTCCCAAGCCCCAAATAAAACCAGTGCTAGAAGCTTTGGGCTGAAACCAAATTGAACCAATTGCTACTATATGCCAATCAATTCTCCTAAAAAGTTTAAATAAAGACTTGGGAATTTCACAGCAGCCTCATTTTAAGGTTAGAATCATTATTTCTTTTTATTAAATTGATATATAATTGATGTATAATATTATATAAATTGTAAGTATACAATATAGTGATTCACAGTTTTAAACGTTATACTCCGCTTATAGTTATTGTAAAATATGGGTCATATTCCCTGTGCTGTACAATATATCCTTGTAGCTTATTTTATACCTGTAGTGTGTACCTCTTAATCCTCTACCCAGACATTGCCTCTTCCTCCTTCCCTTTTCCCACTGGTAACCACTAGTTTGTTCTCTATGTTTGGGGGTCTGCTTCTTTTTTGTTATATTCACTAGTTTGCTGTATTACTTTAGAGTCCAATATAAGTAATATCATGCAGTATTTGTCTTTCTCCATCTGGCTTACTTCATTTAGCATAATACCCTCCAAATCCATCCATGTTGCTGCAAATGGCAAAATTTCTTCTTTTTTATGGCTGAGGAGCCAGTATATATATACATCACATCTTCTTTATCCATCTGTCTGTTGATGGACACCCAGGTGGCTAGATTAGAATCTATTTCCTGAAAAAGATGTTTGGGGTGAGTAGGGTCAGGAAGAAAGGTCATAAAGAGCTGCCACCACCTCAGGATGGCATCCCAGGACACACTGGACCTTCTACCATGTTCTTCCACAGTCTTCCCCCGGTCTCTTAAGGTTTATCAGAGGAATGGACTAGGCTTCAGAAGCTGCCCAGCACATCTCCATTCTGGACTCGGCCATCCTTGCCTCTCACATTCCTTCATGGCTCAGGTCAATAAAGGGAGTGGAAGCCTGGGTCAGAGACCCTGGATGCTCCAAGAACCTGTAGCCTCTGGGACAGGATCCCATGTGTGGGTATATATCACAGTAGTGTGGCCAGTGTATGCAAGACCTCCCCCTTGTTCCTCAGACCCTCCTTTGGTCCAAGGGTGGACCCTCAGTTAGCTGTGTTAAGTGAGGTAGGTATAGCCCAAGTAAAGGTAAGGTGATCCAGAGTACTTCTTGTTGAATTAGGGGAGAAGGTTAAGAAAAGGCAAGAAATATTTGTATGCAACCTTTTGATACTTTGCACCAAAACATCTTAACATAAATGCCAAAGGGACAGTGTGCATGGGTGCTAAACTGCTTTAGTCATGTCCAAGTCTTTGTGACTATGGGCTGTAGCCCACCAGGCTCCTTTGTCCATGGGATTTTAGGCAAGAATACTGGAGTGAGTTGCCATGCCTTCCTCCATGGGATCTTCCCAAATCAGGGATGGAACCCAAGTCTCCTGGGTCTCCTGTATTGCACACAGATTCTTTACCTGCTGAGCCATTGAGGATTCTCCCTGATGAGTCTGTATCTTAGAAGCTTCCTATCCCTTGGCTGTAGTTGTAACTCTTGGAGCTCCTTAGAATTACATTTCGCTCTTTTTGTCCTGATTGTCCTTATGATACTGGCCTGAAGGTGCCCTTGTGTCTTCTCAGAGCAGACTAATCATCTTCTAGAAATCTGAGCATGAGCCTGCAGCCAGCCTCAAGCCTCAAGGCTGCTCCTCCCTTCATCAGTCACCAGGCATATGGCGCTGTGCAAGCGATGATGCCCTTCCCTGACCTGCGATCAGTGACTCTGCACAGACCCAAGTGTATAACCAAGGTTCACTGAGTCAGCATGAGCCAGGCATCTGTGTGGAACCACCCTCCTCCATGACTGGCGCTGTCAGGTCCTTTTGGCTCCCTTCACCACACCCACCCATATGCGCCTGAAGGGGCAGGACAATGAGCAGGGCCTCAACACCCCGCTGGACTCCTGCACTTGCATGCCTCCCTGTCTGCAACCCCAGGTGTACCTCCTCTACAACCAGGCCCAGGAATATCCACCTCATCTCCCAGCCAGCAGCCTTGCCTCTGACCTGCAATTATCTGCCACTCTCTTTTCATCTGTCATTTTCCAGATTTGCCTTCCTACCCCTGAAAACAAGCTCAGTCATTTCTGATGCACAGAATGCCAGCAGGGAGTCTTCACTGGAATAACAAATGGGGAGTAATGTTTTGCAGCCCCTAGCACAAAGGACTTAATATGCCTAATTTAGTGCTCATATTGGTCAGTAAGAAGACAAATAGGCTCTTTGAAAAATGGTATAGGGAACTTCACTGGCGGTCCAGTTGTTAAGACTTAGCCTTCCAATGCAGGGAGTGCGGGTTCAATCCCTGGTCACAAAGCTAAGGTCCCACATGCCTCGCGGCCAAAAAGCCAAAACATAAAACAGAAGTGATATTGTAACAGATTCAATAAAAACTTTAAAGACGGTCTACATCAGAAACAGTCTTTAAAAATAAATGGGCTGAAGCACTGTCCTGAGCGCCCTGGTAAGCAACGCCGGGGCGGTAGGGCAGGGGCGGGTAGGGGGGCCTCACCTGGTGGCGGTCCACAGCGATGGCCGTCAGCGTGAGGGCGGAGACGTGCAGGGAGCAGTACTGCGCAAAGCGGCTGACGTGGCACATGCCTTTCCCAAACACCCACGTGCTGTTCACAAAGCGGACCTGCAGACGAACCCGCAGGCGTCAGGAGGCAGACGGTTCTGGCCCGACCCCCTCCCTGTGTCTCCGGGCAGCGAACCACAGGAGGCCTCTCTCTGCCTCGCTCCACTCTGCACTGCTGGACTGTGGCTCTCACGTGCTTTTCTCCAGCACAACTCATTCTCCATCACCCAATTCAGCAGACTCTGATCCTGCTACTGGGGCCGGGCCCTGCTAGGTGCCAGGACAGAGTGGGAAGGACATGGGTTCTGGAGTCAGATTTCCCACCTCTAATGTTTTCTAGCTGTGTGACCTTGGGCAAGGTAGATAATCTGTCTGAACCTCTGTTTCCTCATTTGCTAAAAAAAAAAAAAAAAAGGGCTCAAAAATCTCTTTTGTTTTTCTGTTGCTCAGTCATGTCCGACTCTTTGTGAACCCATGAACTGCAGCAAGCCAGGCTTCTCTGTCCTTCACTGTCTCCTGGAGCCTGATCAAACTCATGTCCATAGAGTTGTGATGCCATCCAACCTCATCCTGTGTCGTCCCCTTCTCTTCCTGCCCTCAATCTTTCCCAGCATCAGGGTCTTTTCTAATAAGTCTTATTTCTAATGTATCTTATTGTAAGGATTAGCCTTTTTTTTTTTTTTTTTTCCCAGAGAAAGACTATAGCGCATGGAATACAATATCTGGCAGATTGCTAGAAAGATATGATTAGAACTAAATAGGAGCTATTTTTATGATAATAACCAAATTCATTTTTGGTTCCTATGAGTTCAAACTCACAGAGGAGACATGTCTACAGAGTCACAATATAGCGTGTGGGTTGGGCCCTGGAATGTTGACTAAACAGGGCTCAAGACACATCATCTGGAAAGGAGATCCAGGGATCTGCAGAGGTGGGAGCAGGGGCCAGGGTCTGGGCAGAGAGAGGAGACCAGCTCTCAGGGTGTGTGGGGCTCAGGGAGCAGGCAGAGGCCTCAACCCACATCTTCCACAGCTCTTTGCTCACTCAGCGCCTGAGCTCCTGAGTGATGTTCCACACCCAAAAACGATCAGGCATTGATTCTGATCAAGGAGCTCCCAACTTGGGAAGAGGAGGTCTCAGGTATCTCAGATGCAAGATAGAAAATATTCAATGCCCTATGGTAGGGATCCCCAACTGTTTTGGCAGGGGCCAGTTTCATGGAAGATAATTCATGGGGGCGGGGGGTGGTGAGGGTTTCGGGATGATTCAAGTGCAGTAGGACACATGCTCCAAGGGGAATCTAATGCCGCCTTGATGGACCGGAGGAGGTGCTCAGGAGGTAACAAGTGAAGGGTACAGGTAAACACAGACAGAGCTTCACTCACTTGCCCACCACTCATCAACTGCTGTGGGGCCCGGGGACCGTTAGGTACTGGTCTGTGACCCAGGGGTTGGGACCCCTGCCCCACAGAAGGCCCAGACAAAGGGCCACCAGGGCAGGTGGGAGTGGGCCGAGGCTGAGAGAGAGGTGACACAAAAAAATAGCGCAAATCAGCTCGACAGGAAGAATGTCGAGCAGTGATTTACAGCAAAGTATTTGCTACTGATAGCTGTCACCTTGGGCAAGGCTCTTAGGCCCAGTGAGCCTCACTTTCCTGGGCTAACCCTTGTTCACATGATTGCTATAAAAATCAAGTACCTGTAAACCAGATAACACGAGTAAATCAGATAAAACAGTGCCTGGTACATAGCAAGTACTTAACTACTAGCTGCCATTATTGTAAGATACAAGACAATTGAGATGAGCTTTACAGAATGGGCTTTCCTGGTGGCTCAGATGGTAAAGAATCTACCTGCTGTGCAGGAGACCCAGGTTTGATCCCCTGGAGAAGGGAATGGTGATCCACTCCAGTATTCTTGCCTGGAGAATTCCATGGACAGAGGAGCCTGGAAGGCTATAGCTCATAGGTTCCCAAAGAGTCGGACACAACTGAGCAACTAACACTTTACAGAATAGGTAGGATTTGCCCGTGTGCAGGTAAGAACAAAGAGCATGGCACAAAGTCAGGAATCTCAGGAGCTGTTTGGGGAATAAGGGCTGGAATGATTTGATGAGAGCATGTGCATGAGAAACACGGGGGACAAGTCTGACCCGATCATGAACCTGGTACACAAACCATGGTCACTATTCCCTATGGAATAGGCAGGTAGGAGCTCCATGGGGATGTGAGCAGCCCAGTGACACTATCCAGCAGGAAACGCTTAGGTACCCCTGCTTGTCACCTCCCACAGTCAATGCAGAACCAAAGCCAAGCAGTGCTGCTTGAAGGGTTTCCCAATCCACTCCCTCCTCTTCAGCCCCCAGGCCATGGCCTGCTTGGAGCCCCCTCATCTCTCACCTGGACTATCACAGCCTCTAGTCAGCTTTCTAGTCCTCCAGTCTGCCCCCCTGTAATTCAGCCTTCACACTGCTGACAGTGCTTTCTTAACCAAAGGTCAGATTACTGTCACCTTCCTGCTTAGAATCATAGACGGCCTTCAAGACGGAGCCAGATACCCTCCGAGCATCCAGGCTGCTCACAGCCAGCCCACCTTTCCCTGGCCGCCTCTGCTTCTTCCTGCCCCGCAGCTCCTCCATGGTGCTTCCTGCCCTGATGCTGCAGCTGCAGTGAGCCCTTAACACACCACAAACCTGGACACCCCTGCCTTTGTCCTCTCCAGTCTCTGCCTGTACCAAACTTTCATCTCAGCCTGAGAAATTCCTACTCATCCTAGCCCCTTTGAAATGTTGTGTTCTTTGAAAAGTCTCCTTTGACCCACCCATGGGACTCTGGCAGATCAAAATAAAGGACTGACTCCTGGCTCCACCACACTCTGTGCCCACCTCTGCCACAGTAATTGTGAGTAATTGCTTTTCTTTCATCGACCAGCACTGGTTTTCATGCTGACATAGTATGTAAAGTGGACAGGAAGTGAGACCAGGGAGGAGGGATATTTATATCAACTAGCCCAAGAACAGAACTTCTTACCCATTGAGGAGCCCAGGTGAAGTGTAGAAGACCCTCCCCTCAACCCTTTCACTCACCCTGGTTGCAGCTCCTCAGAAGCTCTGATAGGAAATTGGACTGGAGTGGTTGCACGGGTCAGGTTGAAGGCCAAGCTGGTTTGGATCAACCTGGAGCAGGGGCTGAGTCCTCAGAGCCTTGACACCCCCTCTTTTGCAGGAGATCCTCCAGGTAGGGGGCTCTCGGCTCCGAACTGCATTCTGGTCTCCCCCTCCCCCCACCCACCCTGTGTGCAGATCCAGCCAGGCACCCTGCTCTGGGCAGCAGCAGAGGGCTGTGCCCCGGGGCTCCTATCCTGGGCGGCCTAGCCCACTCCCCAGGACTGCAGATGGTCAAGTCAGAAGCTAAGGGGGAGCCAAGAGAAGCCAGAGATGCACTTCCTGTGCTTTAAGGCAGTTGGTGGAGAGTGGATGTGTGTATGTTGTGGGGGGAGGTATCTGGAAGTCTCTTTGCCCCTGGCTACTGCCCACAGCATCCTGAGGAATCCAGTAAATGTAGGCAGAAAGGAGGGCAGGGAAAGTCCATGGTTGAGAGCAGTGGTCCAAGAGGTCCCATCCCCTACCCCCAGTTAAGTGGCTTCATGGACAGACCTCCAGCTGTACCTGAGTCAGAGGACCAGATTCTCATGCTGGCTCTGTCAGTTACCAGGCAAGTGACCTGGACAAGGGACTGAACTTCTGTGCCACAGTTTTCTCATCTGCCAAATGGGAGTGATGCTCTCATAAGCAAAGACACGAGAGCGGACACAGTTTTTAAATGTCAGGTTTGAAAGGATGTTCACACACGTGTTTTGGCTTGTGGGAATTCACCTTCTTTTTGCTCATCTGTTATTTCTGTTTGAGTGTGTGTGGTGTGTGTAAGAAAGAGAGAGAAAGATATATGAATAGATAGGGTTTGGTAATAACTCAAGTATCAATAAGGTTGTTCATAAATTGGAAAAAAGCATAAATCATGCCGCAGAAATAGAAGGTGTTCCTGTCATGATGACTGCTTGGTCACAGCTCTTCCAGTTTCAATCATCCACGGGCACCACAGTCCCAAGACATGAAAGAAGAGAAGTGACACCACTAGGATCAGCAGTCGGAGCTCAGTGGAAGTTGGGGAAGAGAGGCGGGGCGGGGACCCCTACCCGTGTGCAAGTGCCCCGAGGCCGCCCCTGCCCTGGGGCCCAACCCCACCTCACCCGCATGTCCTCCACCACACAGACTTCATACACAACCTCACTGGCAAACCACTGAAGGGAAATGCAATTTAACTAAGTGGTCTAGGAAAAGGCACCGAAGGTTCCATTAACAACTAGCAACTGTTTCATATTTTAGCTGGCTTCAAGCAGCATCCCATGACCGGGGGCATTTAATGGGCTATATTTAATGGGGGTGGGGTGACCTAACAATCTACGCTGGCATTTCAAAGGGCTTTGATTTACTGCTCCATCATCATGCAGACTCCCGGTCAGTGACATTACACAGGAAATGGTCACTGACTCACAGCTGGCTGCAGACACTCGAATCATTGACCTCAGTGCCATGAGCTGCAGAAGCTCTGGCTTAGAAGGTGATGTGAGAGAGACAGAGCACAGAAAGACAAAACTAGAGAGACAGACAAGAAGTGTCAAGGATAAGCATGAGGAGAGAGACAGAGACAGACAGAGGCAGAGAGAGTCACAGACAGGAAAATAATAGATGAAGACACAGAGAACCAGAGACAGAGGAAAGAGAAGACGCTGGAGAGACAGGCAGGCAGAAAGGCAAACACGAAATGACAGCGTCAGAAACAGACACACTAAGAGACAAACAGCAGGGCAGAGCAGATGAGAGATGAGTCGATCAGAGAGAGACTAAGAAACATGAAGCAGGAAGACAGGCAGAGAAGGGAACAGACGGGAAAAGGGAGAAATCGGGCGGCGAGAGGGAGGGGACCCAGAGAGACAGAGCCCAGCCCTCGGCCTCACCAAAGTGAAGGGGGTGTTGAGGAGCGTGATCATGATGTCGGCGACGGCTAAGTTGACGATGAAGAGGCTGGTGGCCGAGTGCATCCGCTGGTTCTTGAAAATGACATGACAGACGAGAACATTGCCAAAGAGCGAGAAGATGATGATGAAAGAGTAAGCCACGATAAGCAGGGCTTTCACCGTGGGGTTCTGGGACTCGGCCCCATAGCGCCTCCGGCCCACGAAGTTCTGCCAGTCTGAGAAGGTGTAGTTGTTCCAGAAGAAGTGTGAGGCATTGGGGCCCGCTAGGGCCGCCCCGGAGCTCCGCTCGTCCGCGGCCCGCACCGCCGGGAGCAGGCAGAGCAGCACCCAGCCAGGGGTCATCTTCGCGGGAGCCCGGCGCCCTGGGCCGGCCGGGCAGGACGCCCCGCGGGCTGCGCACGTGCCCTCGGGCGCGGGGAGAGGAGCGCGTGGGCCGTGCGTCCCGGGACCCCGGGCCTCGCCGCGCTCGGTGGGCGGCCCCTCCCCGCCTGCCTCCCGCCCGCGATCGCGCGCTCCGGGCTGCCCGCGCCACTTTCGTGTCTCCGCTGCGCCCTCCGGCTGCGGGAGAGCGATCGCCTCTGCAGATCGCGCGGCGCGGCGTCTCTCCGGGCGACGGTGACGCGCTCCGGCTCGGCGAGCTCCCCTCCACCCCCTTCCCCAGCCCGCTCTCCCTCTAGAAATAAAACTGCAGTTGGGCTTCTGGGCTGTTTCGCTAAAGACTCGTATCCGCCTGCCTTCTGCTTAAGCCTAGCCTTCCGAAAGGGAGCGGGAGGAATGCGCCCCGGGGCAGTCGGGGTTTCGGAGAGCGCGCGGCAGCGACTGGGTGTGCCTGCTCCAGGCAGCACCTGGTTCCGAACTGGGGCTGCTCTGATCTTGTCTGAGTGTCAGTCTTGGCAGGTTTCAGGTTGAGGTGTGTCCCTGGGCCCTGGGGTTCTGGCACAATGTGAACAATGAAATCGATGTAGACTTTCTTCAAGCGTCTTCAGTGACCAGACTTTAGATGTCCTGGGAGGCTGGCCAGACTTCGCTTCCTTCCCTTCACTAAGATTTAATGGGCGGGGAGGGGGGGCGGGTGGGCGAGGGGTGTGGGCTTGTTTTTCAAGGAAACACTTCAAAGCAGTTCTCCTGGTGTGATCCAGGAATCAATGGAGATAAATAGCTCTGTGCCCACTTTTTGGGTAACTGAGTTTTTTGCCATGGGCGTTTCTGAAGCTGTACCTGTAAGGGATGTTATGCATGTTGTTTTCTGTTCCCACCTACTTCTCCACAAAATCTTGGTATTTTACTCACCTGGTCTTTCACAGACACACACACACACACACACACACACACACACACACACACACACACACACACACACACAAGTCTTACCCAGTCACTCCTGCCCTGCCATCCATTCCATACAATCCTGTTGAATCAGAGTCAAATCCTAGCTTTGTCATGTCCTAGCTCTGAAATCTTAAGCAAGTTATTTCACTTTTCTGGCCTTAGTGGAAAGCTTTCCTTTTCCTGTATGTGGAGTTTTCAGTCCCATAGGGCAACCCTGCCACATTGTTCTGGGCTCTGTATGCAGTAATTGGTTGACTACTTGTAACTGACCCCTCACTTGTTCTATTGGCAAAGCCCAAGCAGACATTTTTGTAATGGCGCCCTGCTGAGCAGTGCCCTTAGGTCTCCATCAAATGACTCAAGTCCAGGTCCCTTCTGAGATGTCCCTTTCCTTCAGGAGAAATCCTTTGTCTCACCCAATCCCTGGAGAACAGACCCCTCCCACCCAAGTCCCTTTTTCTCACTGAGGGAAAGCTTAGCCAACTCTCATTTTGGAAATTTTCCAGGAAATTTGGACATGAGCTTCTGTACCCCCTTGAGCTCCAGGGACACAGGTCAATAAGCAATTAGAAAATAGTTTGATTAAGTGTCACCAGAGTAAAATACGAGGTGCCCTGATCTATGTGAGAGGAAATCAGGGAAGTCTTCTCAGAGAAAGTGACACTTCAACTCAGTCCCAAGGGACCAGCAAGAGCCATTAGGTCACAGAGAGGCAGAGGGAAGAAGATGGAGAATTCTATAAGGAGAGAGTCTCTGTGTGGCACACATGGAGACATGGAGATGACTGTGAGTCTGACTCATTCAACTGCAGGAGCAGGAAGTTCTTGAGTGTTATGCAAAGAGAGGTGGACTGAAGGAAAACATACAACTTAGAAAATGCCAGTTATGCTTTATTCAGGGACCTTATTGAAGACTATAGCCTGGGATACAGCCTCTCAGATGGCTCTGAGAAGCTGCTCCAAAGAGGAAAGGGAGGGCCAGGATATATAGGTGGTGGTAGTGGTGAGTGCACAGTCGTGTCCGGCTCTTGCGACCCCACGGACTGTAGCCCTCTAGACTCCTCTGTCTATGGGATTCTCCAGACAAGATTACTGGAGTGGGTTGCCATGCCCTCCTCCAGGGAATCTTCCCAACCTAGGGATTGAAAATGCATCTCCTAAATCTCCTGCATTGCAGGTGGATTGTTTACCACTGAGCCACTTGGGAAGCCCAGGATACATAGGAGTTTTTGTTTAAATAAAAACAAATAAGCAAGTTGTCAAATATCAAAAGATGATTGCTAATCAAGAAAACAGACATCTCAAGTTAATGAGTTTTGTGCTCTTCTGTGTATAGGAAGATGCAAGAGTCTGGGCTCATTGAAATCATTCCTTTGACACACATCTTAACTATCTAGGGCCAGTATCTTCTTCTCCATTCGGAATGCTCCTTAGTGGCTGATGGCTTGATGGCAGACAACAGTCTTTGTTTCCTGAAATAGCAGGCACCATTTTTTTTTTTTTTTCTGAAGAGTTGAGTGGAGAGAGACGACTGGAGAGGTAGGCAGGGGGCCAAACAAAAAGGGTCCCATCAGTTTTGAAATCCTCATAAAGATCTGAATGATTTCCAGAGAGCAACAGGAATTCACAGAATGGCTACAGGTAGACACTGATAAGATCAGATTTGCATGTTAGAAAGAACACTCTGGCATCTGGAAAATAGAGAGGGAAGGCTGTTCAAGTGATTTAGGAGCAGACTGGAGACCTGTATCCTGGTGCCAGCAAGGTGGGGCTCAGGGTTGACAGAGACTGGAGTGGGGAAGCAAGGATGATTGCCAAATTCTTGGTCAAGTACAAGAAACACAAAAGATCCTCCTGGATCTTAGCCCCCTCCCAGAGCTTTTAGCCTACCTTTCTCCATTATTTTATCAGAAATTCAAAGAGGCCCACTCTTAATTCCATTTCATCACCTACATTCCCTTGGTAAACAACTATGTCTGGGAGCAGAAGGTGATATGAAGATGTCCTTTGATTCTGCTGATGGACCTGGTGAGTCTCATGGAGTCATGTGGTTGGAATAGGGGAGTATGTGACTGATCCTAGGAGAAGTGACAGGGATGCCATATTGATGAGATAATAGATACTTAGGAATCTAAATATCAGGGGAAAAAAACCAAGAAACTGCCTGTGAACATGCAACCATAAGCCTAGGTGGCCTGGATGCTTGCCAGTATCTCAAGATGACTTGCCAGTATCACAGGGAGACTAGGCTCAAGTGTGATGGTGGCTTAGAAAATGAACCCTGGTTAATTGAATTAATCTCAGTGTTGAGGAAGAGGTATGGGTAGAAAAGGGCTAGTCAGCATCGAGCACAGAGAAAGAAACCCAAGATAGGCAGTGCCTACTGAGTTCTGTTATCTAAGTACTTTGCTTGGTGCTCTGGATGGCACACCAGTCTGGAGCACTCATGCCTTCATGGTGGTTTCCTGATCGCCATGCCCGCCTTGTGGGTGTGACGGCATTTGTGCTGGGGGCCTGAAACTCTCTCTGAAAGATGAGGTGACATATTTCAGTCACCTCATATTACCTTTCCACAGGAGTAAATCCCGAGACAAAGTTTTTAATGCAAGTTTACTGGGGAAGTGGAAGCAAACAGGAGTAGGGAAAGGTGGAAAAATGAGACAAGGAAAGGAAGATGGCCAATAAAAAGCATATTGTAAGACCAGTTACTATCGTGGGTGACTGGGCATAGTCCTGCTGGGGAAGCTGATACAAAGCATGCACAGCAGCTGTGCAAGCCCCGCAAGGGAGCCGGAATATCTACCCACCACCTCTTTCAACCACAGGTTGAAGGCTGCTCCCAAGGGTGTGATAATTCTCCTCTACTTCCTGCCTGCCAAGTGGGTGGCTGAAGTGAGCCTCAGAAGCCAGAGAAGGCCCTCAGGCTGCAGTTGGAATTTGGACCAGTGTGCTCTGAAGGAGTCAGGAATATTCACAATACCCAAAATATTAGTCGCTCAGTCATGCCTGACCCTTTGCAGCCCCATGAACTGTAGCACACCAGTCTCCTCTGTCCATGGGATTTCCCAAGCAAGAATACTGGAGTGGGTTGCTATTTTCTTCTCCAGAGGATCTTCCTGACCCAGGGATCAAATCTTCTGCATTGCAGGCAAATTCTTTACCATCTGAGCCACTAGAGAAGCCCCCAATATCCAAGTGAAGTGAAAGTTGCTCAGTTATGTCCGACTTTTTGCGACCCCATGGACCATACTGTCCATGGAATTCTCCAGACCAGAATACTGGAGTGAGTAGCTGTTCCCTTCTCCAGGGGATCTGCCCAAGCCAGTGATCGAACCCAGGTCTCCTACATTGCAGGCAGATTCTTTACCAGCTGAGCCACCTGAGAAGACCTATATCCAAGGGGAGGTATAAATTCTAGAACACTTCCTCTTCTCCAGGTTTCCAGCTCTCTACTTGGCCAGGATTGGGCCTCCTGAGTTCCCAGTCCAGCACCACTGTTCTCGACTTCCCCTGAACTGATGGAGCAGTCTAGTGCTTAGTGAAAGAACATCTCCCACTTGTTCCATGTTAAGACTAAACTATTAAGCCTTCCTCAGACACTTTGTTGGCTCTGCAGCATTATTATGTAAGGAGACTTCCAAATAGGAAAGGACTGACTTTATTTTGAGGGGCTCCAAAATCACTGCAGATGGTGATTGCAGCCATGAAATTAAAAGATGCTTACTCCTTGGAAGGAAAGTTATGACTAACCCAGACAGCATATTTAAAAGCAGAGACATTACTTTGTCAACAAAGGTCCATCTAGTCAAGGCTGTGGTTTTTCCAGTGGTCATGTGTGGATGCGAGAGTTGGACTATAAAGAAAGCTGAGCACTGAAGAATTTGTGCTTTTGAACTATGGTGCTGGAGAAGACTCTTGAGAGTCCCTTGGACTGCAAGGAGATCCAACCAGTCCATCCTAAAGGAGATCAGTCCTGGGTGTTCATTGGAAGGAATGATGATGAAGCTGAAACTCCAATACTTTTGGCCACCTAGTGGGAAGAATTGACTCATTGGAAAAGATCCTGATGCTGGGAAAGATTGAGGGCAGGAGGAGAAGGGGATGACAGAGGATGAGATGGTTGGATGGCATCACTGACTCAATGGACATGAGTTTGAGCAAGCTCCGGTAGTTAGTGATGGACAGGGAGGCCTGGTGTGCTGTGGTTCATGGGGTCGCAAAAAGTCAGACATGACTGAGCAACTGAACTGAGCTGAAGGAGACTTCAGAAGACACGGAGCTTCCAGAAAGAAGCAGCTCCTTCCTGTGTGCCTTCTGAATAGAACCAAGGATACTGTGTGCAGTCAGTACATGCTGCTGGGGACAAAAAGGTTTCTTCTACCCATTTAGGTTCTTTGGGCTGGTCTATTAATTAAATTAACATAAAATAGATTAATGGGCTTCCCTGATGGTTCAGATGGTAAAGAATCTGCCTGCAATGCAGGATACCTAGGTTCGATCCATGGGAAGATCCCCTGGAGGAGGAAATGGCAACCCACTCCTGTAATCCTGCTTGGAGAATCCCATGGACAGCAGAGCCTGGCAGTCTACAGTCCATGGGGTGGCAAAGAATCAGACACGACTGAGCACTCATGAACCAACAAACAAATGAAAATAAATTAATGTGAGGGAATCACATTTAATTACATACATATGGGAGCCCAAAAAAGGATAGTGAGAGGCTCCCTGAAAGTCAAGCACTTGAGGCTGAGATGCCATATTCTGAAATAAGAAGAAGGCAATAGGGGTCTGGATTTTAAAAGGGGAAGAAGACAATTCACATTAAGACAGCAAGAGCCAATGCTGGTCAATCAATGCTTCCTGTGCCTCACAGACAGAGAGAGAAAGGACCTTAAACAAAGAGGCTCTGCTGGGTTTCCCCCAGCTTTCCAAACAGCCCACATGCTCTTAGTTACCTCCGGTGATAGCTATCTTCCTGGACCAGACTCTCCCTCTGAATTCTTTTAGGCAGTTAAGGGGTAGGTATGGCACCCCACTCCAATACTTTTGCCTGGAAAATCCCATGGACAGAGGAGCATGGTAGGCTGCAATCCATGGGGTCGCTAAGAGTCAGACACAAATGAGCGACTTCACTTTCATTTTCACTTTCATGCATTGCAGAAGGAAATGGCAACCCACTCCAGTATTCTTGCCTAGAGAATCCCAGGGATGGGGGAGCCTGGTGGGCTGCCATCTATGGGGTCACACAGAGTTGGACACGACTGAAGCAACTTAGCAGCAGCCGCAGTAAAACAACAATAGCAGCTACAACTCTTCCTGAGTCTTTTGTACCTTAACTGACTTCAGCTCAAACTAATCAATAAGCGTAAGTGGCATATTTTAGGGACATTCATTCTGAACTCTTTCAATGCCAAATAGTAATTATATTTTCATCTCTAATAATAGTTATACATGTTGAGCAAACCAGAGAGCAGAGTTTAGTGTTTAACTATTTCAAATGGACTTGAAACCAAAAAGAAAAATTTTAATAAAAACTAGACAAAGAATAACATATCACACAGATCCTTAGGAAGTTGTTTCTGACAGCTGCAACACACCAAGATTCCTGGCACCAAAAGTAATTGTTCACTTAACACCAATATTGTCTCCTGAAAATCCCTACTTGATTACAAAAGTCATAACCCCCACAGTCCTTCTCTGGTGACAATCACAGTGGCAGAGGGAAAGAAAGAGCACTTAGCA
Source organism: Capricornis sumatraensis (assembly GCF_032405125.1). Taxonomy (NCBI): domain Eukaryota; kingdom Metazoa; phylum Chordata; class Mammalia; order Artiodactyla; family Bovidae; genus Capricornis; species Capricornis sumatraensis. Next base: position 3,513,334 of record NC_091084.1, read on the forward strand.
CCATTGCCAGTATGTGATAGTCACACAGAATTTGTCTGTTCTCATGGCAAAAGTTGCATGTCATGTTACTTAAACTGCAAATAAACAAAGTAGGGCTGAAAAATAAACCATGGCTGAAGATCATCTCAAAAGTAATAAAAATGGAAATTTTATGCTAGGAATTGGCTTCCAAGTTCTAATACACTGGAGCCATAGGGTAAAATGGTATATTTAGGATAAGCAAAAGGAAGTACACACAAGCAACCTATAGTTTGTGGCTCCACGTTTTTCTTTTTCTGTTTATTTTTTTTTTTTTTTGTAAGTTGTTTGATCTCACTCTACATGTTTACACAGGAGCTTTTATAAATGGTGGCATGGCACTACTATTCAACATAGTTTTAGAAGTTTTGGCCACAGCAATCAGATCAGAAAAAGAAATAAAAGGAATCCAGATTGGAAAAGAAGTAAAACTCTCACTGTTTGCATATGACACGATCCTCTACATAGAAAACCCTAAAGACTCCACCAGAAAATTACTAGAGCTAGTCAATGAATATAGTAAAGTTACAGGATATAAAATTAACACAGAGAAATCCTTTGCATTCCTATACACTTGCTAAGTGCTAAGTCACTTCAGTTGTGTCCGACTCTTAGTGACCCCATGGACTGCAGCCTACCAGGCTCCTCTATCCATGGGATTTTCCAGGCAAGAGTAATGGAGTGGGCCACCATTACCTTCTCTGATACACTAACAATGAGAAAACAGAAAAAGAAATTAAGGAAACAATTCCATTCACCAATGCAACGAAAAGAATAAAATACTTAGGAATATAACTACCTAAAGAAACAAAAGATCTATATATAGAAAACAATAAAACAATGATGAAAGATATAAAACAGGACACAAATAGATAGAAAAATATACCATGTTCATTGGTTGGAAGAATCAATATAGTGAAAATGGGTATACTACTCAAAGCAATCTATAGATTCAGTGCAATCTCCATCAAGCTACCGATGGTATTTTTCACAGAACTAGAAAAAAATGATTTCACAATTAGTTCAGTTCAGTTCAGTCACTCAGTCGTGTCCAACTCTTTGTGACGCCATGAACTGTAACACATCAGGCCTCCCTGTCCATCACCAACTCCCAGAGTTCACTCAGACTCACGTCCATTGAGTCGGTGATGCCATCCAGCCATCTCATCCTCTGTTGTCCCCTTCTCCTCCTGCCCCTATTCCCTCCCACCATCAGAGTCGTTACCTATGAGTCAACTCTTCGCATGAGGTGGCCAAAGTACTGGAGTTTCAGCTTTTGCATCATTCCTTCCAAAGAAATTCCAGGGCTGATCTCCTTCAGAATGGACTGGTTGGATCTCCTTGCAGTCCAAGGGACTCTCAAGAGTCTTCTCCAACACCACACTTCAAAAGCATCAATTCTTAGGCACTCAGCTTTCTTCACAGTCTAACTCTCACATCCATACATGACCAGTGGAAAAACCATAGCCTTGACTAGACGGACTTTTGTTGGCAAAGTAATGTCTCTGCTTTTGAATATGCTATCTAGGTTGGTCATAACTTTTCTTCTAAGGAGTAAGAAGCGTCTTTTAATTTCATGGCTGCAGTCACCATCTGCAGTGATTCTGGAGCCCCCAAAATAAAGTCAGCCACGGTTTTCACTGTTTCCCCGTCTATTTCCCATGAAGTGATGGGAGCAAATGCCATGATCTTAGTTTTCTGAATGTTGAGCTTTAAGCCAACTTTGTCACTCTCCTTTTTCATTTTCATCAAGAGGCTTTTTAGTTCCTCTTCACTTTCTGCCATAAGGGTGGTGGTGTCATCTGCACATCTGAGGTTATTGATATTTCCCCAGCAATCTTGAATCCAGCTTGTGCTTCTTCCAGTCCAGCATTTCTCATGATGTACTCTGTATAGAAGTTAAATAAGCAGGGTGACAGTACACAGTTTGACGTACTCCTTTTCCTATTTGGAACCAGTCTGTTGTTCCTTGTCCAGTTATAACTGTTGCTTCTTGACCTGCATATAGGTTTCTCAAGAGGCAGTTCAGGTGGTCTGGTATGCCCATCTCTTTCAGAATTTTCCACAGTTTATTGTGAACCACACAGTCAAAGGCTTTGGCATAGTCAATAAAGCAGAAATAGATGCTTTTCTGGAACTCTCTTGCTTTTTCGATGATTCAGGGGATGTTGGCAATTTGATCTCTGGTTCCTCTGCCTTTTCTAAAACCAGCTTGAACATCTGGAAGTTCATGGTTCACGTATTGCTGAAGCCTGGCTTGGAGAATTTTGAGCATTACTTTACTAGAGTGTAAGATGAGTGCAATTGTGTGGTTTTGAGCATTCTTTGGCCTTCCCTTCCTTTGGGATTGGAATGAAAACTGACCTTTGTCAGTCCTGTGGCCACTGCTGAGTTTTCCAAATTTGCTGGCATATGGAGTGCAGCACTTTCACAGCATCATCTTTCAGGATTTGAAACAGCTCCACTGGAATTCCATCATCTCCACTAGCTTTGTTTGCAGTGATGCTTTCTAAGGCCCACTTGACTTCACATTCCAGGATGTCTGGCTCTAGATGAGTGATCACACAATCATGATTATCTTGGTCTTGAAGATCTTTTTTGTACAGTTCTTCTGTGTATTCTTGCCATCTCTTCTTAATATCTTCTGCTTCTGTTAGGTCCATACAATTTCTGTCCTTCATCAAGCCCATCTTTGCATGAAATGTTCCCTTGGTATCTCTAATTTTCTTGACGAGATCTCTAGTTTTTCTCATTCTGTCGTTTTCCTATATTTCTTTGCATTGATCGCTGAAGAAGGCTTTCTTATCTCTTCTTGCTATTCTTTGGAACTCTGCATTCAGATGCTTATATCTTTTCTTTTCTCCTTTGCTTTTCACGTCTCTTCTTTTCACAGCTATTTGTAAGGCCTCCCCAGACAGCCATTTTGCTTTTTTGCATTTCTTTTCTATGGGGATGGTCTTGATCCCTGTCTCCTGTACAATGTCATGAACCTCATCCCATAGTTCATCAGGCACTCTATCAGATCTAGTCCCCTAAATCTATTTCTCACTTCCACTGTATAATCATAAGGGATTTGATTTAGGTCATACCTGAATGGTCTAGTGGTTTTCCCTACTTTCTTCAATTTAAGTCTGAATTTGTCAATAAGGAGTTCATGATCTGAGCCACAGTCAGCTCCTGGTCTTGTTTTTGTTGACTATAGAGAGCTTCTCCATCTTTGGCTGCAAAGACTATAATCAATCTGATTTGGGTGTTGACAATCTGGTGATGTCCATGTATAGTCTTCTCTTGTGTTGTTGGAAGAGGGTGTTTGCTATGACCAGTGCATTTTCTTGGCAAAACTCTATTAGTCTTTGCCCTGCTTCATTCCGTATTCCAAGGCCAAGTTTGCCTGTTACTCCAGGTGTTTCTTGACTTCCTACTTTTGCATTCCAGTCCCCTATAATGAAAAGGACATCTTTTTTGAGTGTTAGTTCTAAAAGGTCTTATAGGTCTTCATAGAACCATTCAACTTCAACTTCTTCAGGATTACTGGTTGGGGCATAGACTTAGATTACTGTGATATTGAATAATGTGCTTTGGAAACGAACAGAGATCATACTGTCATTTTTGAGATTGCACCCAAGTACCGCATTTCAGTCTCTTTTGCTAACCATGATGGCTACTCCATTTCTTCTAAGGGATTCCTGTCTGCAGTAGTAGATATAATGGTCATCTGAGTTAAATTCACCCAATCCAGTCCATTTTAGTTCACAATTTGTATGGAACCACAAAAACCCTTGAACTGCCAAAGCAATCTTGAGAAAGAAGAATGGAACTGGAGGAATCAACCTTCCTAACTTCAGGCTATATTGCAAAGCTACAGTCATCAAGACAGTATGGTACTGGCACAAAGACAGAAATGTAGATCAATGGAAGGAAATAGAAAGCCTAGAGATAAACCCATGCACCTATCGACACCTTATCTTTGACAGAGGAGGCAAGAATATACAATGGAGAAAAGACAATCTTTTTAACAAGTGATGCTGGGAAAACTGGTCAACTACTTCTAAAAGAATGAAACTAGAACACTTTCTAACACCATACACAAAAATAAACTCAAAATGGGTTCAAGATCTAAATGTAAGACCAGAAACTATAAAACTCCTAGAGGTAAACATAGGCAAAACACTCTCCCACATAAATCACAGCAGCATCCCATATGACCCACCTCCCAGAATAATGGAAATAAAAACAAAAATAAACAAATGGGACCTAATTAAACTTAAAACCTTTTGCACAATGAAGGAAACTATAATGAAGTTGAAAAGACAGCCTTCAGAATGGGAGAAAATAATAGCAAATGAAGCAACTGACAAACAACTAATCTCAAAAGTATACAAGCAACTCCTGCAGCTCAATTCCAGAAAAATAAACGATCCAATCAAAAAGTGGGCCAAAGACCTAAACAGATATTTCTCCAAAGAAGACATACAGATGGCTAACAAACACATGAAAAGATGCTCAACATCACTCATTATCAGAGAAATGCAAATCAGAACCACAATGAGGTACCATCTCATGCCGGTCAGAATGACTGCTATCCAAAAGTTTACAAACAATAAATGCTGGAGAGGGTGTGGAGAAAAGCGAACACTCTTACACTGTTGGTGGGAATGCAGACTAGTACAGCCACTATGGATAACAGTGTGGAGATTCCTTAAAAAACTGGAAATAGAACTGCCATATGACCCAGCAATCCCACTGCTGGGCATACACATTGAGGAAACCAGAATCGAAAGAGACACATGTACCCCAATATTCATCGCAGCACTGTTTCTAATAGCCAGGACATGGAAGCAACCTAGATGTCCATCAGCAGATGAACAGATAAGAAAGCTGTGGTACATATACACAATGGAATATCACTGAGCCATTAAAAAGAATACATTTGAATCAGTTCTAATGAAGTGGATAAAACTGAAGCCTATCATACAGAGTGAAGTAGGCCAGAAAGAAAAACACCAATACAGTATACTAACACATATATATGGAATTTAGAAAGATGGTAATGATAACCCTATGTGCGAGACAGCAAAAGAGACACAGATGTATAGAACAGTCTTTTGGACTCTGTGGGAGAAGGCGAGGGTGGGATGATTTGAGAGAATAGCATTGAAACATGTATATTATCATATGTGAAATAGATCACCAGTCCAGGTTCAATGCATGAGACAGGGAGCTCCAGGCTGTTGCACTGGGATGACCCAGAGGGATGGGATGGGGAGGGAGGTGGGAGGGGGTTTCAGGATGCAGAACACATGTACACCTGTCTGATTCATGTCAATGTATGGCAAAACCACCACAATACTGTAAAGTAATTAGCCTCCAATTAAAAGAAATTAATTTTAAAAACTAAAAGAAAAGAAAACCTACACAAAAATAAATAAAGAAACCCTACCCCACCCCCCCCCAAAAAAAAATAAATAAATGGTGTTGTTGGTACTGGACCAACTCATATCAGCCTATTTAACCCATGATGTGGATAAATGGTGGCATCTGTTGTAACCACCACAGGGCTGCTAGTTAGTGTTGGTGATCCAGGGTGCCATCCTCTGTTTTCTGCTTCTTTTGAATTAAACATCCAAGATTGATCTCAACCATCTCTACTGGTTGAACCGTCACTCACTATTCTTTCCAAATTATACCTCCTCTTACACTTTTGTTGAAAGCTCCAGATTAATGTTATGTATTCAGCTGTTGGTTGGACATTTCTACCTGGAATACTCACACGCCTTTAAAGTTCAACCAGCTTTAAACTAAACATATTCTATTCTTCCCTCATTTTCTTAAACTTGCCCCTTTTCTTCTTCATGGCTCACTATGGATAGAATTTTGGGGTCTTATCGCAGCCCACCAATTTCATGAAGCTGTGTATTTGAAGATACTATTTCTCTGTCTGGAATCATCCTCTCCCACCCCTCAGCCAGGAAAACATCTCTTCCTTCTCTAAGATCCAGCTCAAGGGCTGTCTCTCTTGTCAGATTCACCGACCCCTTTGACTGCCACAGTCTCATAACAAGCAGAGTCTGTGTCCCCAGATCTCACTTAAAACTCCTCCCATACCATGCTGTTTTCTGATGTCTCCTTTACCTTGTGGTTGTCAATTTGTAATTTATCTGTCTTTCTGATTGTCAGCTCTTCTGTGTATCTCATTCTTATTACCTCCTAGACCCTAGGCCAGGACCCAGACAGGGGAAATGAGCAGGACTGTAGCAGAGATTTTGAACTTGGAATCAGACAACCCAGGATGCAAGCCTTAATTTTTCTGAATACTCCTTTTTCTATCTAGCAGGGTTCAGAGACATAGCTACATTTTAATCATTTAAAATTTTATAAACTGTATCTTCTGAACTCAATATAAAATCTACCTTCTGTGAAAATAACTCTATTTTCTGTTTCTACTGCTGGTTAACCACTTAAATGAGGATTTCTTCAGTTAATCTCTGAGGAGGCAAAGAGAAAAAGATACAGTTCCTCTATTGATAGAGCCATGGAATGGATGTTACAAGGAGATTTTCTGTAATCCTACAGGTTGAGTCATGTTTCTTAGCACCAGCTCTAATTCTATGCTCTTAATTGCTCTTGAGCTATTTTTTCTTCTTTATCTTTTATTTCTGCTGTGCGTTTTGTTTCAAACCAGATCCTCACAAACTGAAAGAGGATAATTAAGCCTGATATTTAAGCCTTTTGATTAATTTACATTTTATAGAGGGAGGAATTGATGACTAGTTTTTTTTTTTCTTATAACAATACCAAATACAAATTTTGTAAAGTTATTTCTAGAAAGCATTACCAGATCTGCAACTTATTTTCACAGGATATAAGTAATAGCTATCATTGATACACTCTTGAAAAATGCTTTAATAAGACCTTTTTTTTTCTGAATTACCAATGAAGCCATTGGTTTTGAGCACCAGGAAAAAAAATCTTTTCTCATATTAATTTTACATCGACTTTTATTTTATAAAGTTCTTGCCATGATAAAGACAAATTCTAGTAATTACAATTGAAAATTCAGCTTGCAGTCAAGGGAACCAATGAAGGTTTGTGGTGTTTGAAATATGATGATCATACATCTTTGAAGAAGAAACTATTTGCAATGGAATAAACATGTTAGATCATAATGTAAAGGTCAAATCCTGGCCAATCAGTCAGATTATTTTAAAAAATCACATTAAGGATACCATAAAAGCCTGACATTAAGGGCAAAAGATTAATATGTAATCTAAATTGTGAGATGAGAAAGAACCTACCATTTATTCTATACCTGAAAGTTTAATTGCTAAGTGAAAGATCTTAGCAGCAAGTGAGTTCGGAAGAGCATGTGGGCCCTCAGCGTGGGTTTGATGGTTCATCCTGAGCTTACTTCTGCCTCAGCTTTTCCTTATTTATTTTTGGCTGTGCTGGGTCTTCACTGCCACACACAGGCTTTCTTTAGTTGCGGGGAGCAGGGGCTACCCTTTATGTGGCGCACGGGCTTCTCATTTCAGTGGCTTCTCTCATTGCGGAGCATAGGCTCCAGGCACGTGGTCTCAGTAGTTGTGGCTCATGGGCTCAGTTGTTGTAATGCATGGACTTAGGTGCTTGCTTCAGGGACTGAACCCGCGGCCCCCACACTGGCCGGTGGGTTCTCAACCCCCAGACCACTTCTAGGAAGCCCTACCTCAGACTTTCTATCCAGTTTAACAACTATTTACCTCAGCCTGTCCTATTAGACTGAACTTTCCTAGGTGCAGGCACTCTGCTCTTTTCATCTTTTTTTTTTTTTAATTGAAGGATAATTGCTTTACAGAATTTTGGGTTTTCTGTCATACATCAATAAGAATCAGCCATACACTCATGTCCCCTACCTCCCCAAATCCCCTCCCACCTCCCTCCCCATCCCACCCTTCTAGGTTGTCACAGAGCCCCTGTTTGAGTTCCCTGAGTCATACAGCAAATTCCCATTGGCTGTCTATTTTACATATGATATTGTAAGTTTCCATGTTACTCTCTCCATACATCACACCCTCGCCCTCCTCCCATCCCCGTGTCCATAGGTCTGTTCTCTATGTCTGTTTCTCAACTGCTGCCCTGAAAATAAATTCATCAGTACCATCTTTCTAGATTCCATATATATGCATCAGTATACAATATTCATATTTCTCTTTCTGACTTACTTCACTCCGTATAATAGGCTCTACATTCGTTCACCTCATTAGAACTGACTCAAATGGGTTCCTTTTTATGGCTGAGTAATAGTCCATTGTGGATGTGTACTACAGCTTCTTTGTCCATTCATCTGTCGATGGACATCTAGGCTGCTTCCATGTTCTAGCTATTGTAAATAGTGCTGCAATGAACATTGGGGTACATGTGTCTTTTTCAATTTTGGTTTCTTCAGGGTATATCTCTTCATCTTTTAAACCATGCCTAGCATGGTACCTAGCATAGAGCAGGCTCTTGCTAAATACTTAATGAATCTATATATGAAAACATCAATAGAGTGTTTTTAAAGACAAAAAACTCCAAACATTCATATAACTAAAGCAGAGCTGTTCATTTCATCATCACTCCTTGACAAAGGAACTGTCTCTCACAAACACAACTGGCTGTGTCCTGCAGAAGTACAGGGTGTAACTTATAAAGCCAGCAGTTTTATTTCCTTTCCAATGACTTCCTTACATGTAACCAAAACCTGCCACCCAGGTCACATTGGTTCAGTTGGCTGATGAGACCAATAACCTGTCTCTGACAGTGACAATAGTAAGGGACCTGTTAGATGTAAAGATTGACTGTGTTGTTCCATACATCACTCTCTTTTTTCTGAGTATAAATGGTATCTATAAAGAATATAAAAACATATAAATATAGGGAAAAAATCACCACAATCTCTCCATTAACATTTTGGTGTTTCCTTTACATTTTTAAAATAATTGAAATGAAATTTTATCAGTTTTGTGTCTGGATTACATCATTCTGAGAGCATTTTCCATGTTACTATATTTTTCTCAAAAACATCCCTTTTAATAGCTGCATATATTTTGCCTCAAGGAATACCATACTACAGTGTATTTTTCACTGCAATAAATAATGCTTAATGGAATAATCTTTTACATAAATATTTTAAGCCTTTTTATATAGAAATATGATATAGTACACTTACATGTATCCATTAGCCAGGTCCAATCCATTTCCCTTCCTCTGGTCCAGATTGTTTTAAGGCAAATTCTAGACATTCTATTATGATGTCATTTACTTTTATTTATTAAATAAATTATTCCATATATTCTCTCTATGTATTTACATATATTATTGTTTTTATAATAATACATATTGTTAGAGTATAATATATACTCAATTTTTAAATCAAATATCCAGTTAGTTGTTCAAGCATACCAAATTTTATGGCACTTCATTTACTGCACTTTGCACATACTGTGTTTTTTTACAAATTGAAGTTCTGTGCCAATGCTGTGTCAGGCAAGTCTATCAATACTGTCCTTCCAACAGCATATGCTTGTTTTGTGTCTCTGTTATATTTTGCTAACTCTCACATTTCAAACTTTTTCATCATTTTTATATTTGTTATGGTGATCTGGGATCAGTGATCTTTGATGTTACTATTGTCATTGTTTTGGGGTGCTATAAACCATGCACACAAAATGGCAAAACTTATTGATAAACATGGGTTCTGACTGCTCCACCAACCAGCCCTTCCCCATCTCTCGCTCTCTCTTTGGGTCTCCCTATTTCCTGAGACATAGAAATATTGAAATAGGCCAATTAATAACCCTACAACAGCCTCTAAGTGTGCAAGTGACAGGAAAAGTCACACATTTCTTCTTGTAAAAGCTAGAAATAATTAAGCTTAGTGAGGGAAGCTGAAAGCTAGGCCTCTTGCATGAAAGAGTTAGCCAAGTTTTGAATGCAAAGGAAAAGTTCTTGAAGGAAATTAAAAGTGCTATTCCAGTGAACACACAGAAATGGTTAACAAAGAGAAACAGTCTTATTGCTGACATGGAGAAAGTTTTAGTGGTCTAGATAGAAGATCAAACCAGCTGCCACATTCTCTTAAGCCAAAGCCTAATCCAGAGCAAAGTTTAACTCTCTTTAATGCTCTGAAGGCTGAGAGAGGTGAGGAAGCTGGAGAAGAAAAGTCTCATAGCAGAGGCTGGTTCATGAGGTTTAAGGCAAGAAACTCTCTCCATAACATAAAAGTACAAGTGCTGATGTAGAAACTGCAGCAAGTTATCCAGAAGATCTAGCTAAAATAGTTACTTAAGATAGTTATTTAAGGTGGCACCATTAAATAACAGATTTTCAATGTAGATGAAACAGCCTAATATTGGAAGAAGATGCCATCTAGGAATTTCATAGCTAGAGAGGAGAAGTCAATGCCTGACTTTAAAGCTTCAAAGGACAGGGGCTAATGCAGATGGTGACTTGAAGTGAATGTCCATTTACCATTCCTAGGGCCCTTAATAATTATGCCAAATCTACTTTGCTTGTGCTCTACTAATGGAACAAGTTTAGGATGATAACACATTTATTTACAACATAGTTTACTGAATGTCTTAAGTCCACTGCTGAGATCCTGCTGCTCAAAAGAAAAAAAAAAAAAAAAACGTTCCTTTCAGAATATGACAGGTCATTGACAAGGCACCTGGTCAACCCAAGAGCTCTGATGAGGATATACAATAAGATTAGTGTTACTTTCATGCCTGCTAACACAAGGTCCATTCTGTAGCCCATGGATCAAGGAGTAGTTTTGACTGAAAGTGAAGCGACTCCTTGTGACCCCATGGACTGTAGGCCACCAGGCTCCTCTGTTCATGGGATTCTCCAGGCAAGAATACTGGAGTGTGTTGCCATTTCATTTTCCAGAGAATCTTCCTGACCCAGGGATGGAACTCCAGTCTTCCACACTGCCAGTAGATTCTTAACCATCTGAATCATCAGGGGTTCCAGTTTTGACTATTAAGTCTTATTACTTAAGAAACATCACTTTATAAGGCTATAGCTGTCATAGTGATTCCTGCGATGGATCTGGGCAAAAGTCTATTGAAAACCTTCTGGAATGAACTCACTATCCTAGATGTCATTAAGAACATTCAGGATTCATGGGAAGAGGCCAAAATATCAACATGAACAGGAGTTTGGAAGAAGTTCACTCCAGCCTTCACGGATGACTTTGAGGGGTTCAAGGCTTCGGTGGCAGCTGTACCCACAGATGTGATGGAAATAGCAAGACAACTGAAAGTGGAGCCTGGAGATGTGTCTGAATTCCTGCAATACTGTGATACAGATTTAATGGATGAAAAGTTGCTTACTTTGGGTGAGCAAAGAAAGTGGTTTCTTGAGCTGGAATCTACTTCTGGTGAAGATGTTGTGAAGGTTGTTGAAATGACAACAAAGGATTTAGAATATTAAATCATCTAAGTTGATAAAGCAGCATCAGGGTTTGAGAGGACTGACTCTAATTTTGAAAGAAGTTCTATGTGGGTTAAATGCTGTCAAACAGCACTGCATGCTACAGAGAAACTGCCCCTGAAAGGAAGAGTCAATCAATGGGGCAAACTTCACTGTGGTCTTATTTTAAGAAATTTCCACAGCAACTACTCCAACTTTGAGCAACTATCACATTGATCAGTCAGCAGCCACCAACATCAAGGCAAGACCCTCCACCAAAAAAAGAGATTAATAACTTGTTAAAGGCCCAGATGACAGTTAGCATTTTTTAGCAATAAAGTATTTTTAAATTAAGGAATGTACTTTTTAAAGACATAATTCAGTTGCACACTTAATAGACTACAGTATAGTGTAAACATAACTTTTACATGCACTGGGAAACCAAAAAATTCATGTGAGTCACTTTATTATGATATTCATTTTATTTCAGTGGTCTGAAACTGAATCCACAATATTTCTGAGGTATGTCTGTTGATTCCCAGGTGGTACTATGGTAAAGAACCCACTTGCCAATACAGGAGTCAAGAGACAGGGGTTTGACCCCTGGGTTACAAAGATCCCCTGGAGGAGGACATGGCAACCCACTCCAGGATTCTTGCCTGGAGAATCCTCACGGACAGAAGAGCCTGGCAGGCTACAGTCCATGAGGTTGCAAAGAGTCAGACACTACTGAAGTGGCTTAGCACACATGCTCACATGTCTGCACATAAATCTTTGATCACATTTCTGATTCTGTCCATGGGATAGAATGTTAAAAAATGGAATTCTGGGTAAAGATGAAAGCTCTTGATGGCTTATGATATCTTGCCAGATTGCTTTGCTGAAAACATTCATCCATTTTCACTCCCATGAGTAACAGGAGAGCCCCATTTTCCTTCACCCTAACCAACAACCAGTCATTGAACTGATAGTTTGAAATGCATTCTGAAAGAATCCTCTTCACCCAGAAGCTAATGGTGAGGTCTTTGGAGTCAGTCAAGGCTGAGATTCAATCCTTAGCCTATGTAGCCCCATGATATGTGAGTCAGTCTCTGAACATCTGCTTCCTCATTCAGTAGATAAAAATACATAACACATAGAGTTTTGTGATGATTAGATGTTATAATATTTATAAAGTGCTTAGCATGGTCCTGGCAAATAGTTCAAAAAATGCCTGTTTTAGACTAAAAGTCCCATGAGGTCATGTCTATTGTGGGTGGTTTCTTGTATTGCTCTTGTTTTGCCTTCACTTAGTGTCCAGTGAGGAGCTAGCACTCAATAACCAATGCCTGAGGGCTCAGATGAGGAAGGGTGAGGAGTACAGCCCTGATGGGTCTCCAGTCAGTCGCTCTGACAGCAGGAGGGAGGTGACCCTTGTCTTGCGGAGCCTCAGGCCCTCCAGCTCACTCTGGCCCTGACCAAGCCTGCAGCTGCTTGTCACTGATTCTGGAGGCTCTTCATCCGGAGATTCAGAGCAGCAAGGTCCTCACTGTATGAATGAGAGAAGCTCTGTAGAGAAAGGGATATTGCTAGAAGTTTTACCAAGAACACGAAGGGCGTTTTCTCTGTCAATGGCTGGGGGAGTTTATGGCCAGTGAGCCTATGTCCTCGCCCTCAAGGATGCCACTCAGCTCTGGGGGACAGTGCGGGGACCCACCAGAGTGTCTCAAGCATGCTGCCTGGCCCCAGATTCACTTCATGGGAGTTTTGACCTCACCAACATCTGTAATACAACCCCTGACTTGGACGCTGTGGCTTCAGCTAGTAGGGAGAGTGCAGCTTCTCTCCTGATGCTGGTGAACAGGCTGGTGTGAGGAAGAGAAGCCCCAGTTGCTCCGTGCCCCTGTGTACTGCATCCCAGAGGGAGGCATCCTCTGTATAGCTGGAACAGGACACAGGGCCAGCTGGATGCAGGCCAGTCAGTCTGTGAGGATCGGAGGTGTGGCTTGGCCTTTTTCACAGATCTCTGGTCCAGAGCATTCTCCTAGGACCAGGGAGGCCTGGGGCTCCTGTGGCATCTCTGCTGAACATCACGACCTATGTGAAGGCCTAGCTCCTGCCTACCATCCATTCTAGAATCTAGCTCTCTCTCTACCTCATCTTTGGAATGCTCATGGGTGGTTCAGAGAAATGATGGCTCCTCTTTTTTCTGAGAACTACTTATCTTTTTTCAAGGAGGAGCTTATCTAATCGACTTGCCTGAAAAATGCAGTGACTCTGTATTAGCAATACTTGGTCTATTTTCTTAATGAAAAGTCAATATCTCCTTCCTAACATCATACATAAAAATAAACTCAAAATGGATTAAAGACTTCAAGGCCAGAAACTATAAATCTCTTAGAGGAAAACATAGGCAGTACATTCTTTGACATACATCACAGTAAGATCCTCTGTGACCCACCTCCTAGAGTAATGGAAATAAAAACAAACAAATGGGATATAATTAAACTTCAAAGCTTTTGCACAGCAGAGGAAACTATAAGATTAAAACACAATGCTCAGAAGAGAGATAATAACTGCAAATAAAACAACGGACAAAGGATTAATCTCCAGAATATATAAGCAGTACATACAGCTCAGTATTAGGAAAAAAACCAGCCTAATCAAAAAATGGGCAGAAGACTCTAAATAGACATTTCTCCAAAGAAGATATACAGATGGCCAATAAATGCATGAAGTGTTCAACATCACTCATTATTAGAGACATGCAAATCAAAACTAGAATGAGGTATCGTCTCACACCAGTCAGAATGGTCATCATCAAAAAATATACAAACAATAAATGCTGGAGAGGATGTGGAAAAAAGGGAGCCCTCCTACATTGTTGGTAGGAATGTAAATTGATATAGCCATAATGGAAAACAGTATGGAGAATCCTTTAAAAATAGGCATAAATCTACCATTATGATCCAGCAACCCCACTACTGGCATATATCCCGAGGAAGCCATGACAGAAAAAGACACATGTACCCTCAGTACTCATAGCAGCATGGTTTACAATAGCCAGGACACGGAAGCAGCCTAGATGTCCATCAACAGATGTATGGATGAAGAAGATGTGGTATATATATACAAAGGAATATTACTCAACCATAAAAAAGAATGAATTTGAGTCAGTTCTGGTGAGGTAGATGAATCTAGAGCCTGTTATATAGAGAAGAAAGGCAGAAAGAGAAAAACAAATACAGTATATTAACACATATATATGAAATCTAGAAAAGTGATACTGATGAACCTATTTACAGGGAAGGAATGGAGATGAAGATGAAGAGAATGGACTTGTGGACACAGTCGGGGAGGGAGAGAGTGAGACGAATGGAGAAAGCAGCACTGACATGTATACACTATCAGGTGGAAGACAGACCGCTGGTGAGAAGTTGCTGCGTAGCACAGGGAGCCAACCTGGTGCTCTGTGATAACCTGGAGCGATGAGATTTGGCGAGGGGAGGGAGGCTAAGGAGGGAGGGGATGTATTATATAATTATGGCTGATATGTGCTGTTGTATGGCAGAAACCAACAGAACATTCAAAAATATATTTGAAAAAAAGTCTGTGTTCCACTGAATCCTCAAGGCTAGGGCAGTAGCCTCAGTGCTATCTATCTGTAACTGGAGTAATTAAACATGTCCTGAAGCCAAATATAAATATAACTATACACACACACACACACACACACACACACACACACGTGTGTGTATTAAATGAATAAAAAAATTCATGTCCCTTAAGGTTAATTTAATTACTAGTAATGTCCTGGGCTTATTAGCTATTTGCATTTCCTATCTATCACTTTAAAATTCATGTCCTCTGGCCATTGAACAAGGGAATTTGTTAGCTTTTACCAAGTCTTTAAAATGTAACTACATTTTATATACAAAAAGTTCACATCTAAGAGTTTATCTTAAAGAAACAAAGCAACTATATTCACAAATACATATATATTTATTATATTAATTATATACTTCCAATTTTTTATAATCAGAAAAAATAATGTGATTTGGGGAGAAAACCAAAAAATAGAAAAATTTCCATAGGAAATTATTAAATAATTTTAGTTGCTGGACACATTAAACCTAGCTGAACTAATCCTGAGAATCCCAGTGATCACCTGTTCTATTATCTATTATCTAGTCTATTATCTATTATAGATTTTATCTGGACCAACTGGACACCATTTACTTTTCAATTTTCACAAGAACTTGGTCAATGAGTCACCCATATTTACTGCTTATTGTTTAATATGAATCCTTGTAACCATTTGAAAAGTCTCCAAGGGAAAGCTCTCCTCTGGGTGTTTACTCTGTCTGGGCCAGTCATCAACATGAGATCCAGCTCACAGTTTCCTTTGCACTTTGCCCTTTTTTACATAATCTCTGTTCAAAGATGCACCAGGATTTGAGACTACTGTTTTAGGTTGTTAAGTCAGGACATGCCTCAGTTTCATGAGAGGCAGTGTGGTCATGCAGAAAGAACAAGATATGGATTCAGATTTAAATCTCAGCTCTACATTTATTAGCTGTGTGATCTTATTGCTCAGTTGCTACATCATGCCTGACTCCATGTGTGACACCCATGGATTGCAGCACTCCAGTCTTCCCTGTCCATCACCATCTTCCAGAGTTTGCTCCAACTCATGTGCATTGACTCGATGATGCCTTCCTGTTGTCCCTTTCTTCTCCTGCCTTTTCCCAGCATCAGGATCTTTTCCAATGAGTCAGATCTTCACCATCAGGTGGCCAAAGTATTGGAGATTCAGCTTCAGCATCAGTCCTTTGAAGGAATATTCAGGACTGATTTCCTTTAGGATTGACAGGTTTGATCTCCTTGCTGTCCAAGGGACTCTCAAGAGTCTTCTCCAACACTACAGTTCAAAAACATCAATTCTTCGTTGCTCAGTTTTCCTTATACTCTCTCACATCCATACATGACTACTGGAAAAATCATAGCTTTGACTATTCAGACCTCTGAAAGTGATGCCTCTGCTTTTTAATATGCTGTTTAGGTTTTTCATAGCTTTTCTTCCAAGGAGTAAGTGTCTTTTAATTTCATGGCTGCAGTCAATGTCTGCAGTGATTTTGGAGCTCAAGAAAATAAAATCACTGTCACTGTTTCCATTGTTGTTTGCCATTGAAATGACGGGACTGGGTGTCATTATCTTAGTTTTTGAATGCTGAATTTTGTCAGCTTTTTCACTCTCCTCTTTCAACTTTATCAGAACTCTTTAGTTCCTCTTGGCTTTTTGCCATTATGGTGGTATCACCTGCATATCTGAGATTGTTTATATTTCTCCTGGCAATCTTGATTCTAGCTTGATTCATCCATCCCAGCATTTCACATGATGTACTCTGCATATACATTAAATAAGCAGGGTGACAATATACAGCCTTGATGTACTCCTTTCCTGATTTTGAGCCAGTCTGTTGTTCCATGTCCAGTTCTAACTGTTGCTTCTTGACCTGGATCCAGGTAAGGTGATGTGGTATTTTCAACTCTTTAAGGATTTTCCAGTTTGTTATGATCTTATGCTTTTTAAAAAGGTTAATAATGCCTACTTTTTAGTGTTATGAGAATAGTGAGAGTGCATATACACACCTGGAAGCCTGGTGGCTCAGACGATACAGTTTGCCTGTAGTTCAGGAGACTGGGGTTTGATCCCTGGGTTGGGAAGATCCCCTGGAGAAAGGAATGGCTACCTACTCAAGTATTCTTGCCTGGAGAATTCCATGGACAGAGAAGCCTGGGAGGTTACAATCCATGGGGTTAAAGAGTTGGACACAACTGAGCAACTAACACTTTCATACACAGTTGGGCCTGGAAGGGAAGCACAACTCAGTGAACATCACTCTCCTGCATTGTCCACCTCTCCTCATTCCCTGGTACGAGCACTGGGGAGAAGGGACTCCTGCAGAATACAAGGGGATGTCATGTAGGGAGTGGACATGAAGACGGAAGGAAACCAGTGGCTGGAGAGACAGAGGGGGTTTGATAGTGAGGTTCAGAACTGCCAGAAAGCCTGGACTGGCTGTTTTGTAAATGTACGAAGGGTCTTGGGAGAGGAGGGTAATCCACCTGGCTTACACAGATTGGCAGAAAGGAAGGTGGGTGAGGTAGGGGCATGGGAATCATTACTACTCTCTCCTGACAGGCTAGGTCACCAATGGGCAAAGGAACATTAGGCCAGGTAAACAAGGTTGGTAACATTTCAGGTAAGAAACAGAAACATAACAGCAAGAATAGGATATTTTCTTTTTTTTTTTTTAGGATATTTTCTTAATGTCACAAACATTAGCTAGCTCTTAGCAGCCCTGGGATTTCTTTGGAGGTAATGATGCTGAAGCTGATGCTGAAGCTGAAACTCCAGTACTTTGACCACCTCATGAGAAGAGTTGACTCATTAGAAAAGACTCTGATGCTGGAAGGGATTGGGGGCAGGAGGATAAGGGGACTACAGAGGATGAGATGGCTGGATGGCATCACTGACTCGATGGCCGTGAGTCTGAGTGAACTCCGGGAGTTGGTGATGGACAGGGAGGCCTGGCGTGCTGTGATTCATGGGGTTGCAATGAGTCGGACAAGACTGAGTGACTGAACTGAAATGAACTGAACTGAACAACCCAAATTGGTTTCTTTGACTATCAAAGGAAATGTCAAGTCTGGGAATAAGATTAAGGTTTGAATTATATCAACTACAGGGACTTCCCTGGTGGCCCAGTGGCTTAGACTCCGCACTCCCAATGCAGGGGGCCCGGGTTCAATCCCTGGTCAGGAAACTAGATCCCACATGCTGCAACTAAGACCCAGAGCAGCCAAATAAATAAATAAACATAAATATGTAAATATAAAAAAAGAAAAATAAATAAATCAACTACAATTAATAACAGTTAAGAATTATAACCAACCATATAGCACAGGGAACTATATTCAATGTCCTAAGATAAACCATAATGGAAAAAAATGTATATGTGTATATATATATATATATATATACACACACACATATATACATACACACATATATATATTTGAATATATATACAGATATATAAAATATATATTAGAATATACACATATATATTAGAATATAATTCTTATATATATAAGAATGTGTATACATATATATAACTGAATCACTTTACTGTACAGAAGTTAACATTGTAAATCAACTATATTTCAATTTTTGCCAAAAACTTATATTAACTCACAAGCAGTATATATGACTATAAAATTTACTTGAAAATTTATGGAGCCAAGAATTACCAAGATACTTTTGGGGAGATAACAAAGATGGAAGGCATGTTCTAGTAGATGAAAAGCTCATTATAAAAGTATAGTAATGAATTTGAAACAGAGTAATGGAACCAAATAAAAAGGTCAGAAATCCACATAGGTATATGTGGTCTGTTAATTAATGACTAAGAGAGCTCTGCACTGCAGGGGAAAATGACAAGTGATTTCAACAAATGTTGTTGAGGCAAGGGCATCTCCATGTGGAGCAGAATGAAATGATTCCTATCTCAGACCACACATAAAAATAAATGCCCAGCTGGACTGTAGAGTTACATGTAAAAGACAAATTAGATAAGCTTTTGGTAGATAACACAGAAGAACCTCCAGATCCTAAGATCTTAGGATAGAGAAACAGGACACGAAACATTAATCACCGATAAACTGAACTTTGTTGAAATGAAGAACTTCTGTTCAACAAAACATCATTTACAGAATGAAAGGGTAACCCACTGGAGAGAACTTTCAATACATATACACAATAAAGAAATTATTTAAAACATACATCTCAGAAATCAGTTTTAAAAAAAAAACCAGACTACTCACTCAAAAATGGGCAAAATATTTGAATACACATATTACAAAAGACATCAAAATTGTGAAAAACAATATGCATATGTTTTTTAACATCATTAGTTATCAGACAAATGAAAATAAACACAGAAGACAGTACTACATATCCATCAGAATGACTAAAATGAGAAAGGGTGAAAATAGCAAATATTTTATAAGGACATGGACCATGCTACGTGGCTGGTGGGAGTGGGAACTGCTATAAGCAATGAAAAAGTAGGGACATGCTGCAACATGGTTGTAGTTCAGATATCACATTGTGAAAAAAAAAAGTTATACACAAAAAAAGGTACACACTGTATGAGTCCATTTGAATGAAGTTATCATTTGCTAAATTTATAAAATTTGGAGAAAAAGCTAAAATTTTATGTTCCTTGTCTGCACTTTGCCAGTTTTTTGATATATTTACACTGGAAGCCAGTGCACTTAGATAAGACAAAAAACATTAAAGGCATAAGAATTAAAAGATGTAAAAATATCTTCATTGATAGATCACATAAAATTACACCTGGAAAAGCCAAATGCATCAAAGATAAAACAACTTTAAGTGATAGGATTCATCAAGTTAGCAGGATATAAAATTACTATACAAAAACAAAGATTTCATATATAAAAATAATACCCAGTTATAAGATATAATGGAGGAGAAAAATGATAATCACAATAGCAGCATGACAAGATGAAATAATACTGATGATTAAATTTTTAGTGTTCAAAACCTCCATGAAGAACATTTTAAACATTTTTAAGATGCATAAAATAAACTTGAATAAATGTTAAATATTCTTTGTTCTTAGATAGGATATCCTTAAAAGATCAGTTCTTCCTAATTTATAAATTAGGAAGGTCAGTTCTTCCTAATTTATAAATTTATAAATTTAATGAAATCCTAAAAAAAAAAAAAAAAAAAAAAAAACCACCAAAACAGTTTTTGTTGCTGTTGAAGCTAAAAAAGTGATACTTGTTAATTTGGAAAAACAAACACAAAAGAATACCTAGGAAAACATTGAAAATGAAAAGCTATGAGGGGTAATGAGCCCTATTGCATTCAGCTCAGTTCAGTTTGGTCACTCAGTTGTGTCTGAGTCTCTGCAATCCCATGGACTGCAGCACGCCAGGCCTCCCTGTCCATCAGCAACTCCGGGAGCCTGCTCAAACTTGTGTCCATTAAGTCAGTGATGCCATCCAACCAATTCATCCTCTGGCATCCCCTTCTCCTCCTGCCCTCAATCTTTCCCAGCATCAGGGTCTTTTCCAATGAGTCAGCTCTTCGCATGAGATGGCCAAAGAATTGGAGTTTCAGCTTCAACATCAGTCTTTCCAATGAACACCAAGGACTGATCTCCTTTAGGATGGACTGGTTGGATCTCCTTGCAGTCCAAGGGACTTTCAAGAGTCTTCTCCAACACCACAGGTCAAAAACATCAATTCGTCGGCACTCAGCTTTCTTCACAGTCCAAACCTCACATCCATGCACAACTATTGGAAAAACCATAGCTTTGACTATATGGACCTCTGTGGGAAAAGCAATGTCTGTATTTTTTAATATGCTGTCTGGGTAGGTCATAGTTTTTCTTCCAAGAAGCAAGCATCTTTTAATTTCATGGCTGCGGTCATTTTGGAGCCCAAGAAAACAAGTCTGTCACTGTTTCCATTGTTTCCCAATCTATTGCCATGAAGTGATGGGACTGGATGTCATGATCTTAGTTTTTTGAATACTGAGTTTTAAGCCAGGTTTTCACTCTCCTCTTTCACGTTAATCAAGAGACTCTTTAGTTTCTCTTCACTTTCTGCCATAAGGTTAGTGTCATCTGCATATTTGAGGTTATTGGTATTTCTTCCAGCAATCTTGATTCCAGCTTGTTCATCCAGTCCAGCGTTTCATGTGATGTACTCCGCATATAAGTTAAATAAGCAGAGTGACAATATACAATCTTGATGTACTCCCTTCCCAATTTGGAACTAGTCTGTTGTTCCATGTTTGGTTCTAACTCTTGCTTCTTGACCTGCATACAGATTTCTCAGTAGGCAGGTAAGGTGGTGGTCTCGTATTCCCATCTCTTGAAGAATTTTCCACGCTTTGTTGTGATCTACACAGTCAAAGGCTTTGGCATAATCAATAAAGCAAAAGTAAATGTTTTCCTGGAATTCTCTTGCTTTTTCAATGATCCACAGATGTTGGCAATTTGATCTCTGATTCCTCTGCCTTTTCTATATCCAGCTTGAATATCAGGAAGTTCGCAGTTCACATACTGTTAAAGCCTGGCTTGGAGAATTTTGAGCATTACTTTGCTAGCATGTGAGATGAATGCAATTGTGCGGTAGTTTGAATAGTCTGGCATTACCTTTCTTTGGGATTGGAATGAAAACTGACCTTTTCCAGTCCTGTGACCACTGCTGTTTTCCAAATTTGCTGGCATATTGAGTGTAGCACTTTAACAGCATCATCTTTTAGAATTTGAAATAGCTCAGCTGGAATTTCATCACCTCCACTAGCTTTGTTTATAGTGATGCTTCCTAAGGCCCACTTAACTCCTCACTCCAGGATGTCTGGCTCTAGGTGAGTGATCGATCACACCATCTGGTCATCTTTCTTGTATAGTTCTATTCTTGCCACCTCTTCTTAACATTTTCTGCTTCTATTAGTCCATATGATTTCTGTCCAATTTACTGTGCCCATCTTTGCATGAAATGTTCCTTTGGTATCTCTGGTTTTCTTGAAGAGATCTCTAGTCTTTAATACTACACATTAAAACATACTATACAGCCTTCATTTTTAAACTTTGTGCTATTGGTGCATGAAGAGCACCAACAGAATGGAACAAAGTTGAGAAATAGACAACACAACATATGGAAACCTAGCACATCACTAGGGCAAAGAGGCGGCTTTAATAAATGATGGACAGACAATTGGATAGTCATCTGTAAAAGAGAAAATTAAATCTATTCTTCACAACTTTACACAAGAGTAAACTAAGTGGATCAGAGATCTAAATGTGGACAAATGAAACTATAAGAGCACAAAAAGAAAGTAATGCATTATAGACAAAGGGCGAATATCCTTAACATAAAAGTATTTTTATTAATTGGTGGGGGTGGAAGAACTAAAGATCTTAGGAAAAGGGGTTAAATACATGAACAAGCAATATACCAAAAATGGCCCTGAAATATATATTTACAGTTCAATTTTATTCATAACAGAAATACAAACTAAAACTACATGGAGATGCTCATCCACTACATTGCCAAAAAATCAAAAGCTTGACAATAAATTCTAACGGTGAGGCTATGGAGAAATAGGCTGTCTCACATATCTTCAGCAGAAATACAAAACAGAGTAACCTCTATGGAGGGAATTTGGCGGTATTTAGCAAAACTACACAAACATTTACTGTTTTACCCAGCAATTCCACCTTCCAGGAATTTACTCTGAAAATACACATCCATAAATATGAAAATATTAACACTGCAGAAATGTTTATATAATTGTAAATACTGGAGCTACTTAAATATCCAAATGCAGGAAAATGATAGAATAAACCATTGTATTTAAACTCAAGGGAGTACTATGCAGCTATGAAAAACAGAAAAATCTATATAGATTGTTTGGTGTAATTTTCAGGATACATTGTTTGGTGGGGGGTAGGGAGACAGTATATATAGCATACAACTTTTTGCATAAGAAAAATGGAGAAATTAAAATACACAAATTCATTTTTAGCAAAAAGAAATACAGAAAAGATAAACAAGAATGAAATTGTTTACTTACAATAGAGCAGAGAGAGGGATATGGGAGGGAAGAGAATAAGATTTAAAGGCACAAGAATATACACTGAAGTATTACGGGGTAAAGAAGCATTTCCCCTTGCAACCTACTCTCCAAAGACTGAAAAAAAATTACACATAAGTGTACATGTTCATGTTTGTATATGAATATATATATGGATGGGCTTCCCTGGTGGCTCTAAGGTTAAAACCTCTGCCTGCAATGCGGGAGACCTGGGTTTGATCCCTGGGTCGGGAAGATCCCCTGGAGAAGGAAATGGCATGGAACATACACACATAGAGAACAGTTTTTTTAATGATGAAAAGTTAAAAATTGGTGAATCTGAGTAAAAGGTAAAAAGTTCTCTATTATCCTTGCACATTTTCCAAATTTGATATTATTTCAAAATTAAAAGTTTAAAAAATGTAATCTGGTTTCAAAGCACTCCTGAAAAGCTCAGAAATCAAGACTGGGATGATCAGCTGCTGTGTGCTTTCATGTATGTCTATGACAGATGGTTAGATGTCATTTCACAAGTCCTGTTTCTAGACTATCAAGACCTACAGACAAAACAAAAGACCATCAGATATGCAATTGCGCCTCTCATTCAACTAAGCAATGCCTTTTCACCTCTAGCAACACTTGCTCCAAGTCCAGAGACATCCCACAATCAGTTCAAATGCAATCATAGGTAGACTGAAGTTAGTTTTATAAGCTTACAGCTGAGAAAATACTGATTTTAAACATAACAAATCAACTATTATGCGCAATCACTGGTCAAGAGCCCTTTGAATCTTGCTTTACCACTTACAACATCAAGGCACACAGATTAAATATTCTTTTATTTGACCCAAATTATTAGAGTGATAACATTTAAATTACACATTGGAAAGCACTGCAATTATCTCTCAAAAAAAGACAATGGTGGCTTAATTAAAAGCGCTTGATAAACAAGATACAGAAAACTCAAGATGTCAAAATAAGTAAAAGGTGAACATATACCTCGACACACAGACTGAAATATTTGACTACACAATTTGATTCAACCATTTTTGTTAGTAGTCATCTCAAAAGCAATTAGAGAAATACGTACCTAAACTGTTGAGAGGTTGTCTGGGGAGAAGATTATGGGGAAATACGTGTTTTGATAAAGATTTCGATGTCTGAATTTTAAAGAATATGCATTGCATTTATGATTTAAATAGCTAAAATCAGATTTAGCTACCAGTCACAGAACAGATATACAAATGTGCTTGGCAAAGGAAAGCTATATGAACTGACTTCAGAGACCGATCTATACTGCTAGTATTTTGAGACCAAGTTATTAAACATTAAGTTCAGAAATATTAAGGGAATAAGATAAGCAAATGATGAAATGTAGACATTTTTCATTCAAGAATATGGAAGCTCTTTGGACTCAAAAAAAAACAAATCTTTATTCTATAATGAGCTTAAAAAAAAAAAAAAGAATTAGCTTTAAAAAGCCATAAAACACTGTGAGAAATGTATAAGGAATACAAAAAAGGACAACAGATTACACAGGGCGAAAGTTATTTTTAAATAAAGTATATTTCAAGAGAAAAATTTTACAAAGGGAAACTTTTTAATTCCATTTTTCTAATAAAGACTTTTCTCTTTATTAAAACATAAAACATTTTCTTCTTGAACCTTTATATGTAAAATTTATCGAACTGACAATTTCCTTAGTAACCCAGCTGAAATATGCCAAGCAATTTACATATAAAATTAGAAAGCTAATTTTGGTTTTAACTGCATAGGTTAAGTATTATTATTGCATAGGTTCCAAAATTACTGCAAAACTACACTGAGTAAATTTTAAATTTGGAAGCACCACCTTGTGGACAAAGAACGAACTTCTCAATGGCAGGAGTCAAGATGGGGTTTCCCAGAGAGGAAACCAGTGCTCCTGAGGCACTGGTGAAATTCTATTTTCTGACCTGTACAGAGTGCCATGAGGCTCACTTTATCATTATTTGTTAAACTACATGACTTCTGTTACTGTATTTCATAATTTTAAACATTTTCTGGAAACCATATCCAATATGTACCCGAATTGAAAGTCTGAATGCCTGAATTTCCTAAGTACCACTTTTATTTCCTAGAATTATAAATGTACTATTATATTTTTGATACAGAACGCCAGAAAAAGATATTCTTTGGTAAATGATGAAAGAAGTTTTCCCCTCAGAATGTTTTCACTGAGGCTTTTCTCAGCCTCTAAGGAAACTGCAGGGGTTCTGCAGTCATCACCTCCACACATCTATCTCAACTCGAAAAATCATTCAAAAAGCCCTAGATTTTACTGCATCAATATACAATATAAAGGATATGTGGCATATTTAACTATGCAGCAATATTCATCAAAAATGTCTTTCTTTCCTACTTTAATTACTATAGCTGCTGCAGCTGCAGCTAAGTTGCTTCAGTCGTGTCCGACTCTGTGTGACCCCATGGACAGCAGCCCACCAGGCTCTTCTGTCCACAGGGTTCTTCAAGCAAGAATACTGGAGTGGGGTGCCACTTCCCTCTCCATACTTACTATAGGATTGGCCCCAAAGTTCATTTGGGTTTTTTGTAACATTTCATGGAAAAACCCCAAGAAACTTTTGGGCCAACCAATATATTTCCAGGAAGTGACATGCTATTCACAAAATGACCTGAATTAGCTGGGGAGAATTCACCTTCTCTCACTGCCAGAGTTACTTTTCACAGGAGCTAAATGCATCCCATTTAGTACCTCTTTCATACCATAGAGCAGTTTGCAGAAAGGAAGTCCTTACTCTTTTTCTCAGCAATCTGTCAGGTTGCATTAGTGACCATGTCCCTTACTATGGCTCCCATCTGAACACATCCGACCGGCAGGTGAGAAGAGTCATTGGCTGAGTTCCTAGAGACTGCCTCCCAAACCAGCTTCCATCCCACCGTGGAAAGCATCTCATCTTTGCTTCATTCAAATACTGCGAATATTAAAGATAGGAGTAGATGTGCTGGAGAATATTTCACAGGACAAGGCCTTCTGCTGAGGCCTTGATGCTACCTACTAAAATAATCCTATACTCAAATAAAGTACAGAAAATATTTTTAAGGAAACCAGGGCTACATTGCAATTCTTGACTAGGGCCCTTTCAAAGGGCTATGATATAGAGGCCAGCCACTAAGCTAATGCTGTCTTTTGGAGTCTGACACATTCTAGGTTTGAATATACCAAAGATCAGGACTATTGCTCCATCTAGTGTTTGTTTCTACCTATGAAGAAATGTCAGGCTGTTGTACCACCAAGATCTGTAACTTCCTTCAGGAGTTCTGAATAAATAGCTGCATTGTAAGATGAAAAGAACAATCTCACGGGGTCTTTTAACAGTCTTAAAAAGGAAAATGGGATTACTGAACTTAAATCTGAAGAGGTCAAATTCTTCGGTGCCCCTAAGAAGGAGTAAGAGCCATTTTCTCCTTTCTTACCTACAAGTAAGAAAAAAGTAACAGAAGCTGCTTCTCTAAGATTTTGGAATTGCCCATGCCCAATGTTACGATAAAATATTAATAGTGAAGAATCTTGGCACTGATATTCCACAGAAGTGATACTGCATTGTTAATCTAATATAACCATAAGGGTCAATTGGCCAGTCTATCTTAAAAAAAAAAAAAAGATTCAATATTTCTAAGAAAATATGGTTAAACTATTTTAACCCTTTTCTCTTAGATAAGGAAGAGAGAGAAAGTTTAATAATGGAAAATAATGCATGAAATTACTACCATTCAATGGAAGTACAATATTTTAGAATCTTTGCTACAACTAGAATAAGAAATGATAATTCTGGCAGACTTTATTTTTTTACATCAACTTTTATCGAGTTGTTCAAAGTACAGGATATATGTAATCATTCAAAGTCTCTGGCTGATACCTTCAGAAGCATTAGAAAAAGAACATATATTGAAAAAGAACACATATTGAGTAACAAACAGTGAGCTTAGGCACTGTTTCATTTAAACTGTTTTACGTGCAGGAAATCCAGGATGTCTAGAAATTACTAAAATTATAAAAAGGGGTAAAGCTCTTTTCCTCAACTCTGGCTAAATGTCATCACCTTAAAATACTGACACAGTGTTTGATTATAAAGCAGAAATGTACAATGGTAGATTTATTTTAGTCCTTATTCAAGAATGATATTTACACAAAGCTCTCACTCAGTATAAACAAACTATTGTATGTCAGATAACCTTCTAAGTTTTATAGAGCATTTATAATACAGGTAACATTAACACCAGATTAAAAAATAAGGAGAACCAATGCTACTCTATATGCCCTTGATATGGGAAGTTTCTCAGACAGTGGGGTCATGGTCAGGAAATGATATTAAAAAACATAAATTTTTATACATTAGTTTCTCCATCTCTGTGTAAGCAGAGATTCAAATTCTTCAGTTAACAGCAATACTCAAAAAAATCTTCAACTGATAAACTCTTAGTCTGCAATGTTTCCATTTTTCCCGAATCTTAAAAACTTCCAACAGCCATTAAATATATTATCTTCTGTTTCTTCTTAAACAACTAAGGTATTAAAAGGATCGTCATCATCCTAAAACGACATCCAAATGTAAAATTAGTGACTGTTCCATGCTTCACTGAGATAAAACAGAAATGCTTACGGGCAAACAATGCCAGTAAAAGCCATCTTCTCCTTTTACATTGGGTAGGCTTTCGTGTTTCTATTTCCTTCATAAATACAAATTGTCAGATTTTTTTCTCTTTCTCTCTTCCTTAGTAGCCTTTTCACTGTTAAAACAAATAAGCTCAATTGAATTTTTAGCAAGAATTAAAAATAAAATTTATCCTGTTCTATATGAGTGTGTATATATACACCCATAATATATCTCAATATATTTTCTCAGTTATTCATCCTACAAAAAGCAAATAAGGTACAGGAAAGCCAAAAAATAAATATTATTCAAGTCATTTCTATTAGGTTTTTAAACAGGTTTTTGTTTTCAATTTACATTTTATAACTGGTATATCTGATGTTCCAGAAACTGAAAGCCAAAAAATTAATGAAGCCACATGATCCAATTTAGAAATAACTCTAATTTTTATTCCCACTACCCATATAATGCCAGAAATAGATCCACTACTCTCAGAATGATGCAAGAAACAATCTAGCAAGCAATCTTTCAAATATTTTTTGGAAAAAGTAGACGGGCTATTTCAGTTTCAATGAGTTCCTATGCTCCTAGGTTGTTTATTACATGTACAGTATAAATAGGCAAGAATATCAGATGTTTGCTAAGAATTGAGAGAGAATGAAAAGTAACAAACCTAAAATAAGCCCCAAACACAGGATCTAATGCAGATAACATAAATCAATGATTATATATTTTATAACTATATATTCAAAAGAGAAAGCAAAACTGTACAGTTTTGGTTTATGTTTCTTTTAAGATATTACTAAAAAGGAATAACTCTTTGGTGTTAGGCTCTGTTGGCAATGTTAACACATTCAAATGTTCACCAAGTTAGCTATCTCTAGTGATATACGGATGTCCTGAGAAATACAAATTTGCTCTCACTTGTTGATTCATTTTCTGCTACCATAAAAGGCAGAACTGATTTATAAATGAGAGTTAAATCCAAATTACAGTAGAGAATTTGCTAATAGTTCTCCTTTGCAGTTAACTTGAAGTATACAAAGTTTTTTAAGTAACATATAACCATATGTATATCTAGATGCTCTGGAATTAACAAATACATCAACAATTGCTCACTTTTCTCCTGGAGGCAACATGTTAGTA
Source organism: Capricornis sumatraensis (assembly GCF_032405125.1). NCBI lineage: Eukaryota > Metazoa > Chordata > Mammalia > Artiodactyla > Bovidae > Capricornis > Capricornis sumatraensis. The sequence continues at coordinate 3,542,251 of NC_091084.1, forward strand.
TTTAATAGACAGACTGTATGAGTTCATGTTGCCATTTTTCTCTGTAGCCCGAGTTCTGGGGAGTCTCTCCAAGCTGTTTCAAAACTACATATGGGACACAGGGAACGTGACAGCAGCAGGTGAAGCTCAAAATCATAGGCATTATTCACATGCTACAATGGGGATAAACCTGGAGAACACTGTGCTCAGTGAAATAAACCAGGCGGAAAAAGACAAATACTGTATAATCCCACTGATCTGAAGTGTCAGAGCAGTCAAAATCATAAGGACACTAGAGTGGTTGCCAGGGGCTGAGGAGAGGGGAAATGGAAAGACATGGTTCAATGGGTATAGATTTTTGGTTCTGGAAGATGCACAGGTTCTGGAGGCTGTTGCACAACAATGTGAATACACTTAACACTAGTGAACTACTGATAATTGTACACTTAAAACTGGTTGAGATGGTAAGTTTTATGTTCATGTTTCTACCATAGTTGAAAACTACCACCATGCACCCTTATATAGGAAATGTGTAGAGCATATAATGAGGATTTAATAAACATTCTATTAAAAAGTAACATTAAAAACTTCTATGATATTATCACCGCTATTTCTCCAAACATAAACAACAAAAGTTAAAAAAACTATTCTGATCCTACTGTTAACTGGGCAGGTTAAATAAGAGCTGAGTGAATATTAGATGTTAAATTTTAGGCCTTTCACGTCTGAGACATTTCCACTGACAGGCCCTCAACAGAGGCCGCTCACTGATTCCACATTAACTATGGTTCCAAGGAAGGTGATCAATGAAACTATATTAAGAAATAATTTCCAGCAACTAGCTTAGCAGTTCCTATTCAGATTTTATAAACACTTAAATTATTTAAGATTTAACATAGTATTTTATTACCTCATCTGATTCAAAGTCGACCCCTTTGGCGATCTGGCTCTGGGACGTGGGTTTGCTTGATGATGAAGTCCTCGAGCCTCTGAGGCAAAATAGGAGAAAAACAGAGAAGATGAACCAAAAATTCATCACAGGAGCCTTTCTTGCCAAACTTTTCATTTTAGTAGCAGCCATAAATAAAAACAGCTAGTACATTCTCTTCGAGCTACATTAGAGGCAGTAAAAGCTCAGAGATGTGTGAGGAAAAGCACTCTGAGGTCAAGGTCTGAATTCCAGTTCTGCCCTTTGTGAGTTACATGGTTTCCAGCAAGGTACTCAGCCTCTGTGCCGCAATCTCCTCAGATATGAAATGAGGATAATAATACTTTTTTTAGGGATTAAATGTGTTAGCCATAAAAAGGAATGAAACTGGGTCATTTGTAGAGATGTGGATGGACCTAGAGAACTGTCATACAGGGTGAAGTAAGTCAGAGAAAGAAAAACAATTATCTTGCATTAATGCACACATGTGGAATATAGAAAAATGGGAGAGATGAATCTATTTGCAAAGCAAGAATGGAGACAGACGCAGAGAACAAACATACAAACACCAAGGGGGGAGGGGGAGGAGGGGGAGGAACTGAGAGACTGAGTTGATGTATATGTACTCTTTATGTTGTTGTTGCTGATTAGTCACCAAGTCGTGTCTCACTCTCTGTGACCCCATGGAATGAAGCCCGCCAGGCTCCTCTGTCCATGGGATTTTCCAGGCAAGAATACTGGAGTGCGTTGCCGTTTCCTTCTCCAGGGGATCTTCCCAACTCAGAGATCAAACTTGCGTCTCCTGCATTGGCAGGTGGATTCCTTCCTGTTGAGCCACCAGGGAACCCATATACTATTGACACTATCTGTAAAATAGATAACTAGTGAGAACATACTATGTAGCACAGGGAACTCCACTTACTGCAGTGACCTGAATGGGAAGAAAATCCCAAAGTGAGGGAATCTATGTATAGGTATGGCTGATTCATTCTGCTCTACAGTAGAACCTAGCACAGCAATGTAATTATACTCCAATAAAAATTAATTACAAAAATAAAAATAAAAAGCAATAGCCACTTAAAAAAAGATTAAATGTGTTAATATACCTAAACACTTTGATCAGTGCCTGACACGTATGAAGCATTTCACAGATGTTTGCTTGTATTATCATAGTTCTTAGCATATATTAACAAGTATCTACTACTATCCTCTACTCCTCAAAATTATGGTAACATTGAAATATTTTAATTCAACTATCAGCTATATTTCCATAAAAGGATAAAAGGATCTTAGAAAAGTCTCACTGCTTTCTGGGGTTGCCTCAGTTAATATCATTCATGTTCTGTCCAAATTGAATAGCACACATTTATTTAGTACTTGATCCCTGCCAAGTACCAAATGATAGGCCCTGGGAAGTATCGGTAACCAAGATAATCAGGAATCTGCTTTTATGAAGCTTAACTTGTAGTAATGGAATTCATATTTCTGTCTTTCTACTAACAAAAATTTTAAGTAATCTTAGAACAGGGGCCAGCAATCTTGGTTAGCAAGCCAAATCCAGCCTACCTGTTGCCCACAGATCTGAGCTAAGAATGGTCTTCAGCTTTTAAAATGGGTACATTTAAACAGTTGTTTAAGTACCTACATAGTATCCCTAATACTGTCTCCTGGCCCACAAAGCCTAAAATATTTACTGCTGCTGCTAAGTTGCTTCAGTCATGTCTGACTCTGTGCAACCCCACAGACAGCAGCCACCAGGGTCCCCCGTCCCTGGGATTCTCCAGGCAAGAACACTGGAGTGGGTTGCCATTTCCTTCTCCAATGCATGAAAGTGAAAAGTGAAAGTGAAGTCGCTCAGTCGTGTCCAACTCTGTGCGACCCCATGGACTGCAGCCCACCAGGCTCCTCCGTCAATGGGATTTCCCAGGCAAGAGTACTGGAGTGGGGTGCCATTGCCTTCTCCCAAAATATTTACTACCTAATCCTTTACGAAAAAGGTGGCCGGCTCCTGTCACAAATGAAAGCAGCGTTTGTGAATTCCTAGCCAACGATTTATTACCACACTTTGGAATGTTACTACAGCAAAAGAACTGAAGGTCTTGTCTGGACAAACTATTTGAAACAAGAGGTCTTATGTCAGAAGGAAAGAGAAAAACGCACAGGTTCTCAGGCACAAAGGTGAAGGAGGATATGACGAGCAAACTCGAAGGCAACACAGCTTCAGAGACAGCAGATCAAAGAATTTATCAACTGATCCAACTGGGACACCCCTACCTCTCTGTATTTGACCTAAGCTGGAACTGGTCCTTGTTGATTGGTTTCCATCTGTGACACAAAAACAGAGCATCAAGAGCATAAAGCCGAAGCCCACCATGGCAGGCAAGGCATTGTGGATGCGGGGGCTGGGGAAAGTGGAAAGTTAAGAAAGAAGCACCCAAAAAAAGAAAAAAAAAGAAAGAAGCACCCACTGAGACCTGACTCTGCCTGCTGCTGTCTCCCCAGACAAATAACCAGTGGTGCGCAGACATCTACACCAGATGCTGGCTCATGTGATCATAGCAGGGGTCCTTAATTCTACACCAGAGGACCCCACAGACCGACAGATCTAGTCTTTAAGAGGTATCCTATCCTTAGAAATCAGTGCTGGAAGGAAAGAATGGCTATATTGCTTTGACTACTAGGCCAAATAAATAAATGGCTTTTGTCCTAAATGACCAAAAAAAAAAAAAAGTTTAATTTGATGAGCTTTAAGGCAGAGAGGGTGTATTAAATTGTGTGCAAGAGCTCTAAGTCGTCTTCATTTTTGCACAGATATATTTTGGAGCCACAGGTCAGAATTCCTGTCTAGAGATGTTTGGCCAATTATGTCAGTTGTAGCACAGTCACAAGCATAAGATAACATGTTAAATTGGCCTTGGCACATAAAAGGTGCCCCTGAAATGTCAGTTCCCCTCACTGTGAGGTTTAACAGGATCCCCTCCATCTCTCCTCTTCCCCCTGGCCTGATGGGACCAGGTCTTGTCTTGCTCGTGGCTTTAAGATGAGGGTGGGTACCACCAGCTCTATCAAATCTGGAAGGGTCCTCTTATTCCCAGTACAACAAGGTAGAGTTAGTCACTCAGTTGTGTCTGATTCTTTGCGACCCCATGGACTGTAGCCTCCCAAGCTCCTTTGTCCATGGACTTCTCTGGGCAAGAATACTGGAGTGGGTTGCCATTCCCTTCTCCAAGTGATCTTCCAGACACAGGAATCAAACCCAGGTCCCCCACATTGCAGGCAGATTCTTTACTGTCTGAATCACCACGGAAGCCCACAACAAAGTAGAGTTTGCTGCAATTTTTCCAAGGAAAAGTGGATAGACCACTATTGCCTATTCAGCAGAAGGGAGTTTTACAGCTGAAAGTTCTTTCCTTTTTCAAGTTAACCACCAGAATATCAGTGCTTTCACTGCCTACCATTCTTCCTATCACTCTCATTCTATTTCCCTGTTCTTCCTTATAGAGGTGTTACTTTGTGCCAGGTACTGAGAAAGTTAACTTAGGCAAGTTGACAGGAAGTCCAAGGCCCCTTTAAGGAAGTGAACAGTTTATCTTTTTCATATTCTTTTGCCTTAGCCACGTAGGCCTTATAAGCCTCAAGGACATGTATTTTTTAAGCTCAAGATGTATGCTGTGGGAAAAGAGGTCTGACAAAACTTTAACAGCCTTGAGGCATTCTTTTTATCTATTCTCAACAGCCAGTTGAGAAGTATATAATGCTTTTATATAAACATTTCAGTGCTTAAATATATTTAATGCTCTGCTTAAACTAGCAAGGCAGATACTCTTCTACCCTCTTCCTGTGCCTTTTGCTAGAATACTTTTCTATCACTTTCACTTTAATAAAATCTCAGCTACACAAAGCTCTGAGTGACTGAGACTGCATCTTTGGTCCCAGAGTTAAATCTTCTCCTTTAGAGACCACAAATCCTGCACCATTCACCATAAGCTATCAGTACTGTACTTAGCACTTCACTAACATTAACTCACTTCTAAGCCTCATAATAACCCTTGGAGATGAATATTCTCATCTTCATTTCACAAATAAGGAAACTGAGGCACAGAAGAAACTTGTACAAGGCCCATACTCAATAAGTGGAAGAGTTTAATACTTCCAATTATGACTGAAATAAATATATCAACCATGTTATTACTAAATAATTTCCACCAAACAACCTAAATCGTGTCACCCAGTCACTGTCATTAGGAAAACAAATCTGCCAAGGCTGATTTCAGATTTCTTGCCAAAATGTTAGTTTATAAATTGTCTCTTGTCATTTAAATGACTCTTATTACATGCACAGAGGTCTGAGAGTTTAATCTATTATGTTAAGAGGCAACAGCAGAGGATGAACCTAGAGATTATTATAATAAGCAAAGTAAGTCTGAACGAGGAAGACAAATACCATATGATATCACTTATACGGGGACTCTAAAATACAACTCAAATGAACTTATCTACAAAACAAAAACAGAGTTAGAGACACAGAACAGACTTGTGCTAGTCAAGGGGGAGAAGGGTGGGAATGGGATAGACTGGGAATCTGGAATTAACAGATGCAAACTATTATATATAGAATGGACAAACAACATGGTCTTTCTGTATAGCACAGGCAACAGTATTCTATATCCTGGGATAAACCATAATGGGAAAGAATGTGAAAAAGAACGTATATATATGTATAACTACTCTGCTGTACAGCAGAAAATAACATAACACTGTAAACCAACTAATACTTCAATAAAATTAAATAAAAGAAGCAGCAATGGCAGAGGTGAGTCCTGGAGCAGAATGCCTGGTCCGTGACTAGCTGGTGACCTCAGGTAAGTTATTTAAACTACCACGCTTCACTTTCTTCAAAGGGAAAAGGGAGGAAAACAGAGTTAATAAATACATTTACCTCCTGGAGTGACTGTAAGCAGCAAACAAGCTAATTCATATGCAAAGACTTAGAATGGTTGTCTGACATACAGGAAGTGCTAAAAGCTGAAACTGAATATTAACAAAATACAAAGCTATTTTCTGTTAATTGGAGAGAACACAGTACTCTAAGAAGAAAATCACTGGGTAATAAAGGTAAAAGGAAATGAATGACAAGTTGTTCAAACTGTCATTGAAAATACTTGTAATAATGATGCATCGACTATGAACTAGCCCCTGGTCTATTTTTCACTTCTGTATATACATGACTGCTTCCCAGGTGGCTCAGTGGTGAAGAATCTGCCTGCAATGCAGGAGATGATGGTTTGATCCCTGGGTCGGGAAGATCCCCTGGAGGAGGGCATGGCAACCCCACTCCAGTATTCTTGTCTGGAGAGTTCCATGGACAGAGGAGCTTAGTCCATGGAGTCACAAAGAGTCAGACATGACTTAGTGACTAAATAGCAACAACAAATACATGACTTGTTGAAAATGAATCTGTTAGACTTCCATGACTTAGAAAAATGTATAAGGAGAATTCTGGATAATTTTTAATTTTTTCAGATGTTTCTTTTTGCAGGAAGTGACTATACCTACCTTTGATCAGTTTTGAAAGTAGTCAGGAAAATGTTTTCTTCGGTATCTGACTCATCCACCTCAATCACCTAAGAGGGAGAAACAGCAAATAGTCTTTGTGGGGATGGAAAATTTGAATAAAAATGCATTAAATAGTCTAAAAATACATTTATAATAAAAATTTACAAAAAAGGAGGCAGAAACCATGTGAGCAGCACCCATAAAACCTAAAGCTCTGCCTGACCTCCTCCCTAAGACCTCTTCATTTTATGTATGGTTTTCTGTATAATATGTGTGAGCTCACTTCTATCCTGTACTATGGCAGCCTGGGTACCTACAGGAACATGTACCTAGACTGGTGAAAGACTCACATAGGGTCACATGCAGACAGTGTCCTGTGATTCTCTTGGGTTTGAAATGAAAGACCATTGTTGTTTCATCTCAAATTAAAAATGAGCATATAAGACTGTGTGGGAAGTACGGGATATCTGTTTTTCTGTTCCATTTATTCCTGTTAAATACCACTTGTTGCCTTTAAGCCTCACTAAAGATATTTATGATTGTTGATTCTATAATTCAAAATACTACCTATTCTATATTTCTGTTAAAGTGAAAGTGAAAGTGAAGTTGCTTAGTCGTGTCTGACTCTTTGCAACCCCGTGGACTGTAGCCCACTATGCTCCTCTGTCCATGGGATTCTCCAGGCAAGAATACTGGAGTGGGTTGCCATTTCCTTCTCCAGGGGATCTTCCCAACCCAGGGATCGAACCCAGGTCTCCTGCATTGCAGGCAGACGCTTTAACCTCTGAGCCACCAGGGAAGCCCTTTCTGTTATCTTGACACTTAATATACACATTTGCTATGTCTTCATCTAACTGATAAAGTCAAAGACAAAACAGTAAAAAAAATAGCACTTGCGATCCATTTCTTCAACAGGTTAACATTGAACTATTAGTCAAAAACCATGAAATGAAGCTGTCTAATCAGCTATGAATCCAGACAATATTTTTGTCCATGAAACTATAAGAAGATTGTCTTATGTACCTTGAAGGAATCTAACGCCTTCAGCATTCCCCTAAACCACCACTATGTATCCCCAATTAAAAAAAAAAATGAAAGAAAAAGTTTGTCATGACTTAACTCTTTTTGAACTCATATTCTTCCATTATAAAAGAAAAATCTAGAAGGGAAGCTTCCTTCTCGACATGATGAAAATTTTGTTTGTTTTCACATTTGAAGCAATAGAGGGCAACAACTGACGGAATAATGAAATGGAGGTCAGGATAAAAGGACCAGTACACTCAGAGATAGTTGTATAATAGGAAGAGGTAAAAAAAAAAAGATGAAATTAAGAGAGATAAAAGAACAATAGTAGGAGCAGGACAGAGAAGCTTTCTGGAAGAAGAGAAGGTCAGCCACATCATGAGCTCAAAGAGACCAGGAGGGATGAATTTAACGTTGCTAGGGCAGTGTGATACAGGGCAGTGACTCTCAGCTAGGTGTGATTTTTAACCCCTACTCCCATTCCAGAAACGTCTGGCATGTCTGGAGGCATTTTTGATTATTATATCTGGCAGCGGGCGGCGGTGGTGGTGGTGGTGTGCAGGTGTGGACCACAGCCGCCACTCGGAGGCAGAAGCCAGGAATGGTGCTTGAAAAGTGAGACACATGGGTTTTGAAAACGAGGGAAGAGGAGACTCAAGCCAATTTTGGACTCTCCTTGGAATCCAAAGGAACAGCAGAAGTTTCATGTTAAATCTAGAGTCACACAGAAGTCCATAAACTCAGAGCTTATAATCTGTCTTGAGTCTAGCTTCAGCCATTAAGACACAGCCAGAGTATGAAAGTAACAAAAGGACGCCAACAAGAAACAAGACCTGTCTGTGCACTGAATGCCCATCTTCTGTAATGGTTTTCCATACACGGACTCTTCTGGTTCAACATTATTATTCTTAAAACTACTACAGGGGACACATATTTATGGATGTACAATCAAGGTGATTCACTCTTTTTTTTTTTTTTTTTTTTTTTGAAGAGAGAAAACAAAATAAAAACTCCTAGAAGCCCTCAGCCTATAATCAGTAAAGTTCAGTTTTAAAATTTTACATTTTTTTCTTCTTTTATTTACTCTGTAGAGCAAAGAATTGACAATCACAATGTACAAAATATAAAGTAGCCCACAACTATGAACCTTTTTTCCCTTACCTCGGTATAATTTTTAGTAGCAACATTTCGGGAGGGCTGCTGTCTTGTAGATTTAAAGGCTACAATGAAAAAGATGATACATCCATTATGTTTTTCTTACAATAGTTTAGAAAAATCTGCATGCTTCTTTAGCTGAATATTTCCTAAGTTTTATCTGTAAAAGCTCATGATGACTAATTATAAAATCATTTACATTTCTTAAAATCTGAAGGTAGATGGAATTATATGTCTAATTGTCAGTCTCAAATGATTTTTCTGATTTACTCAAATAAAGTAATAAGCAATGTTCATAAAGACACCTATAGTAAAAAAGTATTTTATAACAAAATACCTGAAGGATAAAATCTGATCACCAAACAGACTGAAATCCAAATTAGTGAAAAATAACCTCCTCAGGTCTTCTCTTACAGTTGGCAATCTCTTTCCTTGTGGCTCTACTGTGTTAGGAGCCATTTGTTTCTGTAAGAGCTTCCTTCCTCTCCTCTACGGTGTTAAAAATATTCAGTTATCTAATTAATTGTCCAGAGGGAATTCTAGAAAACAGTGTTTCACAATAACTTAACCTATAAATCCTTACATTTTCACCGTTGTAAACCTGGTTAGAATCATGAAGTTTATTCTTCCCAAGACTATGATATTATGACTTTACAATAAGAAATATAATTTGGTCTTCACCCACATTTCTGGCAGAGAGCCCCTAGCGAGTCAGTTAGTATTAGTCACTCAGTTGTGTGTGACTCTTTGCAACCTCACGGACTGTAGCCTGCCAGGTTCCTCTGTCCATGGAATTCTCCAGGCAAAAATACAGGAATGGGTTGCCATTCCCTTCTCCAGGGGATCTTCCCAACCCAGGAATCGAACCTGGGTCTCCTGCATTGCAGGCGGATTCTTTACTATCTGAGCCACCAGGAAACCCCTAAAACGCTGATTTCCTGAAATGATGAGAGCCATCAAGGTGTTTTTTACTATGTTAACAAGGCAACTTTGGGACCACAACTGAGGGAGGCTGGGTACCAGGGAACCAACTAGGAAGAGAAGGTTGGAACTTTCAGTCCCCAACCTGATTTCTGGGGAGGGTAGAGAAGCTGGAGGTTGAATCAATCACCAACAGCCAATAATGTCATTAATAATGCCTATGTAACGGGGCCTAGATAAAAACCCCAAAGGAGGGGGTTCAGAAAGCTTCCAGGGAATGAATCAGGATGTTTCCACATGCCACCATGCCTAGACAGCAAACTTGATACAGACAGAAGCTCCTTTGTTCTGGACCTTGCCCTAAGTATCTCTTCAACTAGCTATTGATTCATATCTTTAATATCTTTGGTAATAAGCCAGTAATCCAGAAAGTAAACTAGTTTCCTGTGTTCTGTGAGTCACTCTAGCAACTAAATTTAATCAATGAAGGAGACATGGGAACCTCTGATTTATGGCCAATTGGTCAGAAGTATGAGAACAACCATATTCCAGCATGTGACTGGCATCTGAAGAGAAGCAAGCGGTCTTGTGGAGCTGGGTCTCTCCCCTGTGGAATTTGATGCTCTCTCTGGGTAGTCAGTGTTAGAATTGAGTTGACTTGTAGGACATCCAGCAGGTATCTGAGAACTGCATGGTGATATGGGGAATCACCCCCCAATATACTGGAATTAAGAGCAGAATATTAAAAACCTAGAATAAAATGTAAACAGCCCATCAGAGGTTTAAGTTTCTCCTAAGCCTTACCAGTTTCCTAACATAAAAAAAAGGGTCTCCCCCAAGATAACCCCAAAGCCAAACAACAGGGCAAGAGGAGATAAAAAGACAGAGGATTTAAAGAAGTCAAATGCTCAAACCCCACAAAGTCCAAAATTCTCCTAGTAAGAAAACTCAGGAATCTTTCCACCTAGCCCTAAGCTACCATTTACTCCTTTTTTCCACCCCCAGTCTTGGCATGTCTAGCTAAGGGGAGAGGAAAGACAAAAGCAGAGTTCTTACCCACCTACTCTATTACTGGCCTCACATCCTACTCTACTCAAAGGCTGGACAGGGCAACTGAATGAAAGAGCTAGTGACTGCAACTCTTCCAAAAAAATATTTCTGCTCTTACCCTCGACCTGGTGGCTTTGGGTGTGGGCAGCACCCTAGGGGCCGGCGTGTACATCCTGGCTGGAGAGGTGGCCAGGGATAAAGCTGGACCAGCGATCGTCATCTGCTTCCTGGTGGCTACCCTATCTTCTATGTTGTCCGGGATCTGCTATGCTGAGTTTGGGGCCCGGGTACCAGGCTCCGGTTCTGCATATCTCTACAGCTACATCACCGTGGGACAGATATGCACCTTCATCACTGGCTGGAATCTTATACTGTCCTATGTCATCGGTACCGCCAGTGTGTCCAGGGCCTGGAGCTCTGCCTTTGACAGCTTGATATGGGACCACATCTCTCAGGCGTTACAGGGAACTTTCCCTCTTCATTTGCCCCATTTCTTGGCCAAGTACCCAGACTTTTTTGCACTGGGCCTGGTGCTTCTGCTCATGGGACTACTGACTATGGGAGCTGGTGAGTCGGCCCTGGTTAACAAAGTGTTCACAGGCTTGAACCTTTTGGTTCTCAGCTTCATCATCATCTCTGGCATCATTAAGGGAGACCCACACAACTGGAAGCTCACGGAAGAGGACTATAAACCGAACATATCTGGATCCAATGATTCCTCTAGCTCAGGCCCTCTGGGTGCAGGAGGGTTTGTGCCTTTTGGCTTTGATGGGATTTTCCAAGGAACAGCTACGTGTTTCTATGCATTTGTCGGTTTTGATGTCATTGCTACTACAGGGGAAGAAGCCCAAAATCCCCAGCGGTCCATCCCCTTGGGCATCGTGATCTCACTCTTCATCTGCTTTTTGGCGTATTTTGGTGTCTCAGCCTCACTCACCCTCATGGTGCCCTACTACCAGATTCATCCTGCAAGCTCCTTGCCACAGGCTTTCCTCCACGTTGGCTGGGGCCCTGCCAGATATGTGGTGGCTGTTGGCACCCTCTGTGCTCTTACATCCAGCCTCCTGGGTGCCATGTTCCCCATGCCCCGTGTGATCTACTCAATGGCAGATGACGGGCTCCTTTTCCGGGGACTTGCCCGCATCCACGCCCACACCCGTACCCCCGTCATGGCCACCTTAGCTTCTGGAATTCTTGCAGGGGTCATGGCGTTATTCTTCGAGCTCCATGACCTGGTGGACCTCATGTCCATCGGGACCCTGCTGGCTTACTCCCTGGAGGCATTTTCTGTCCTTGTCCTCAGATATCAACAGGATGAGAATTTAAGCAAGACCAAGAAAACAGAGAAAGGAACTGAGATGGAGTCTGTAGTTGAAGCAAGTCCTTTGGACACTGCACCTGAAGCGGGAACTTCAAAGATTCTCAAGAGTCTCTGTCACCCTCCCAGAACCATCCCCACCCGGACACCTGGCCGGATTGTTTATGGATGTGCCTTACTGCTTGTTCTCCTGTTGACCATCCTGAGTGTGATCCTGGCCCAGTGGCCCAGACGTGTGTTCTCTGGAGACCCCGTGCTCACAACAGTGGCTGTGCTGCTGCTGCTGCTCATCACTGGGGTCACGGTCATCATCTGGAGGCAGCCCCAGAGCCTCAGTCCTCTTCACTTCAAGGTCCCTGCTCTGCCTGTCCTCCCACTGGTGAGCATCTTTGTGAACATTTACTTGATGATACAGATGACCTCTAGGACTTGGGCCCAATTTGGAGTCTGGAATATGATTGGATTTATCATATACTTTGGATACGGGATCCAACACAGCTTGGAGAACAGTGAGCAATGGCCGGCAGGCAGCCTCCACTTCCTAGACTCTTGACAACAACACCCCAGGTGCTGGGTCATCTTAACCACAGGACGTAGATGCTGGGTGGAATCCCTCCAGGCACTGGAGAATCTGCTGGTTCCAGGGGCACTTTAAGTCTCTATGGACTGTGGCGGTGGGGGTGAATTTAAGGCCCTTTACTCATTGCTAGTGGATGAAATGACTTATCTGTTGTCTAGTGTTTCTAGTAAACGTTTCAAAGCATGATAGATATGTACAGAAAAGTGCATACCTCATACCTGTGCAGCAAGATGAATTTTCACAGAGAATACAACAAGCTAACCAGAAAAAAGTAAACTACTAACCTGCATGGAAGAAAAAAAAAAATATTTCTGGTCAATTATTATTCACTAATGGACTTGTCAAACTCTCAGGTCCTTGAAGAAGAAACAAGAGCCTTCCTTTCTTTCTATCCCCAATAAATGTTTGTGTGATAAATGAACATTATCAGAAAATTAAGCACTTGGTTCTATTAGGAAGGCAATGCATACTGTACTAGGGGCTAAAAGCTCTGGTTTTAGAGTTAGACCTAGGTGGACTCTCTAGCTGGGTGACTGTGGCCAAGTTCTTGGCTTCTTCAAGTCTCAGTTTCCCCACCTATAAAACAGTGTTAATAATACTTCATGCTGAAAATTGTCGAAAGGATAAATAGAGGTAGTTAATGTAATTGTTTTGGCAAGTGACTACAGGAGTAGGTATTCAAATGATGTCGCTAGTAACAGCAGATGGAGTAGCACCCATGGTAGCCATGGTAAATTAAATGCAAAGACAGAGGCTCTTTTATTTACTTAGTCACTACCCTTTGCAGACAAACTTCTGTGGAAAAAATGTAGGCTGTCAACTCTCATTCACAACTGCTGCTGGCTATAAATGTAATATCTAATAATACATGTCCCAATAAAACTCCAATGCAGTAACAAACCTCTACATTCCATGTACTTTGTTATAATAGAATTGAATCTTTATTTCTTCATTCCTCCATTCAGAATACAAACATAGAAGCTATAGTTTTAAAGTTGCTTTTGTCCCAAAGTTACAGCAACTATAGCTAGTACTCCATGGTTATTATGTCACAAACTGTATTAAAAAGTCAGTTTTATTTTTCAAAAAAAGGCCCAATGTTGGATGTAACCAGTTAAATGTAAAACCACTGAGCCAAATCAACTGTATAAAAGACAAATTTAGACTAATTTATGGAAGATCCATTTTCATAAGTTTATTGTAAACACTGCCACTAATACTATTAATAACAATAGCAATCACTGATTGGATTCTTATCAAGTGCTATGCTCAGTAATGCATATGCATAGTTCAGTTAACCCTTTTAATTACTCTGGGAAGTTAGTACTACTCCTCAGTGGGAGGACAGAGTGAATAGGTTATATTTACTTAATTGAAATCTTAGAAGAATAAGAACAGAATAGAGGTAGTATCTGAAGGGATAACGGCAAAGGATTACTAGAAGTGATAAAACACACCTATTCACAGTTTCATGAAGCTGAATAAATTCTAAGCAGGATAAAAAAAGAATTGAACATCTAGATTCATCATAGTGAAAGTGGGGACCACCAAAGACAGCTAGCTGGAGGAAAAATGTACTACTTTAAAAGAAAAGCAACAAGATACACTAACAGCTGATTTCTTAACAAGACCAGTAGAAACATGAAGACTCAGTTTGAGTGATTAATTCTGTCCATTGGTGTCAGGGAAATCTTCACATAAAACAATAAAGCCTGGACTTTTTTGATGGTCCAGTAGTTAAGAATTTGCCTGCCAATGCAGGGGATGCAGGTTTCATCCCTGATCCAGGAAGATCCCACATGCCATGAAGCAACTAAACCCATGCACCACAATTACTGAGCCTACAGGCCCTAGAGCCTGTCCTCTGCAACAAGAAAAGCCACCTCAAGAAGTCTGCTCACTGCAACTGAAAAAGCCGGTGCATGGCAATGAAGCCCCAGTGCAGCCAAAAGTAAAAAAAATTAATTTAAAAAACGAGCAAACAAACAAAAAACTGAACAAAGTCATGATAAAAAAACTCAGTTTGGGCTCAGGTAAAGGCAGGTAATTTACAATGTCCATGCCTCTGTGTTGCACATTAACCAAATTTTGGTGGCTTAACAAGGAAGTGGTCATATTTTATTCTTGTTCCTTTCCTAACTCCCTCTTTTTTTCAATAGCGCTCTCTCTCTTTTTTAACATTAACATTTCACAAAAGCCTACTATATGCCAGCCTTTGGGGAGTGGGGGGGACACCCTATCATCTGGCTTGCAGGATCGTACTTCCCCAACCATGGATTGAACCTGGGCCCTCAGGAGAGTCCTAACCAGTGGACTGCCAGCAAATTCCCAGGTTTTTTGCTTTTAATCTTCAGAATAATCCAATTTGGCAAGATTAGTCCCAATTTACATGTGAACAGACTAGGAGAGTGAGTGACTTATCTAAAGTCACAGAACTTTTCATATGTTGAACTCAGCCCAGATTCTTTATAGTGCTTTTTTTTTTCACTTCCTTTCCCCTTCTCTGCTTTTTAGACCTGCTAAGAATGTCTCAATATCTTTCTAGATGCCATTTTCTAAATGGCAACAAAGACAATAACTTATGAAGTCAAATGGATTTCAGCTGGCTCTATGAAAATATTGAATAATTCTTGAATAAAAACATAGCAGCAGAACTTCTGATAAGAAGGTTCTTTAAGAATCATTTAATAGATCTGATGTCATTATCTTTTCTCCAAAGTCATCCGTCATCCAAAAAATACTGAAAAACTTCCTCTGATGGACTCACAGGTCATTTCCTTCTGAGGTGGCTTACTCCATGTTTGGGTTGATTAACAGGCTATTTTGTATAATGCAAAGACTACTGAGAACCAATTAGCTCAATCAACCAATTAGCTCAAGCTCTAATTTTATCTCGCTCTGGAAACTAGTATACTGCTTAACTACTTGTTCTGAAGGCCAGAGAATGTGGGGGATCAATTCAAGCTCCAGAATTTACCGGCTGTGAGACCTTAGATAAACTGCCTATCTTTTCAAAGCCTTGGTTCTCTTTTCTGTAAAACAGAGAAAATGTAAGTACCGACCCTACTGAGCAGATGCTAAAGAGTCTGTCTGCAAAGCAGGAGACCCGGGTTTGATCACTAAGTCAGGAAGATCCCCTGGAGAAATGGCTACCCACTCCAGTATTCTTGCCTGGGAAATCTCATGGACAGAAGAATCTGGTGAGCTATATAAATAGGCCATGGGGTAGCAAACAGTCAGACATGACTGAGCAACTAACACTTCCACTTTCCACTGAGCTGTTGACAGGCATCCAGTAATTGTCTCATAAATATTAGTAATTATAGTTGCAAACAATTAGCAATTGTCTCATAAATTAGTACTATCAGTGGTTTTATCAACCTAAGGCAAAATATTTAGTTCAATTCCCTCATCTATAAAAGAGGGAGTACGTGAAATTGTTTTTAAGCCTTCCAGTCTCAAGCAGAGACATTACTTTGCCGACTAAGGTCCGTAAGGCTATGGTTTTTCCTGTGGTCATGTACGGAGGTGAGAGTTGGACTGTGAAGAAGGCTGAGCGCCGAAGAATTGATGCTTTTGAAGTGTGGTGTTGGAGAAGACTCTTGAGAGTCCCTTGGACTGCAAGGAGATCCAACCAGTCCATTCTGAAGGAGATCAGCCCTGGGATTTCTTTGGAAGGAATGATGCTAAAGCTGAAACTCCAGTACTTTGGCCACCTCATGTGAAGAGTTCACTCATTGGAAAAGACTCTGATGCTGGGAGGGATTGGGGGCAGGAGAAGGGGGCAAGAGAGGATGAGATGGCTGGATGGCATCATTGACTCGATGGACATGAGTCTGAGTGAACTCCGGGAGTTGGTGATGGACAGGGAGGCCTGGCATGCTGCGATTCATGGGGTCGCAAAGAGTCGGACACGAATGAGCGACTGAACTGCACTGAAACTTAAATCTGTGTGTGATTAGCTTTTCCTATCTGTCATCACTGGGGAGCAGTTCTTAACCTAGAGCCCATGGATGGGCTTCTAGGGGATCCTTGAACCCTATGAAATGGAATATAATTGTATGAGTACTTATTTAAAGACAGGATATGTAGCTTGCAGAATCTATAACTTAAAACAGATTTAAAACCACTGTCTTTAGGACTGTGCAAATCACATCTATTCAATCTTTGACATGACAGAACTTCATTAATGTAAAGATTTCAATTTTTCCCAGGTTAGCTATCCCAAGTTCCTGCTAAGAGATTTTTTTATATTATATGGTTTCCTTTCTGAATGATCATATAAAGCTGATATCCTTCTTGAAATATGGTTCCAAAGATGAGCACAGTATTCTTGACATGATACATCCAATCAGCTCAGACAGAGAACATCCTTGCTGTAGAGAGGCACTGCTTTTATAAATACTGCTTTAGGCACTGAGAGGGTAACAGACAGGAAGGCTAGGGGTCTCCAGATGGAGGAAACAGGCTGCAAGTGTCAGACAATTTTATCTCTCTTAAGCGGCAGGAGGAAACAAACTACAAGTATCAGATTTTTTTCCTTCTCTACACAAAATTAAAAGGTTTCTTTTAAAATTCTGTGTTGCCATGACGACAGTTGGTTCCACCTGAACTTAACTTTTCTCAAACCTTGAGCTAACCAATGTGTTTTTCTTATGGAAATACTTTTCTTAAGCTATGTTAATGAACTATGTCTTTCTTCAAGTCAGTTCCTTAAGAGACTCAGAACTGATAATGGCCCAATGAACCAGTATGTTTTACTCATACAACTGTTCTCCTAATCTATGTTAATGAAACTATGTATTTGCTTGTAAACCTGCCTTTCTTCAAGATTCATGTCAATGGCTTTATGGCCCAGGATGACTCACCTTGTGCCAATGTTATGTCAAAATGCATGCTGTGAGTTTTGAGATATTTCCTTTCTCCGACTAGCAGCTTGCTAGTAGCTATATAACATCCAGCTAAAGGCTAGCAGGGAGGCACTCTTTCCTGCCACTTCTGATGGCTATGTCCATAAGCCTTCTCTATCTCTTTTATACTTTAATAAAACTTTATCACACAAAATCTGAGTGATTGAGCCTTGTCACTGGCCCCAGATTGAATTTCTCTCCTCCAAAGAGCAAGAATCCTGGTGTCTTTCATGGCTCAGCAACAGCATTTCAGGCACCATAAACTGAAACAGTTAGATCAACCTTTGCACAACCTTAGTGACCTACGTCTTTCTTACTTGGTTTCCTGCTAATATCACATACTTCTCAGAACTCTCTCTGTGTAG
The DNA here is from genome assembly GCF_032405125.1 of Capricornis sumatraensis. Lineage (NCBI taxonomy): Eukaryota > Metazoa > Chordata > Mammalia > Artiodactyla > Bovidae > Capricornis > Capricornis sumatraensis. Next base: position 3,560,036 of record NC_091084.1, read on the forward strand.
CCATCCTCTTGGACATATATACAGCATGTACCCTTTATAAATTTCATCTTGTAGATTTAATCCAACTCTCCAATCTATCAAAAATTAATCTCTAATAATAAGATAATATAAATACAATACATATATACTCTCAATTGAAAGAAAAAAAATCACCTATTTTAACATATATTTTCACAAATCTGACTTATAATTTCTGCTGATCTCATAAACTATAATATTAAAAATAGTTTATTAAATTTTTATGCATTATTATCTAAACAGTTTATTAAAAATTGGTTCCCTTAGTTTGACGCTAGCTTTCAGACACAACACATATACAAAATCAATGCATAGAATTCTGACTGTAGTTTCCCTTGAATGCAGCTCACATGACTATATTAACAGTAGAGATGGACAAAAGCAGCATGAGAAAAGCAAGTTAACAGTATGTTAAGAAGCAGTTCCTTGTCTCTTAATCACTGTTGATACACTGACCAACTGCCTTTTCTATATCTCAGTGATCCCTCTATTAAAGGGAAATCATCAGATCTAATATCAGATATTATAAAAAATTACATTTTAGAGCTCACCTTCTTCAACAGCTCCCCTGAATGGCAAAGGTCTTTTAAATTAATATAATTTATCCTGTGATTCCAATAACTCTTTTGACTCCCCAGTGACGACAACACAAACCAGTAAGACTTATTCATGGGGTTTCCTGGGTCTTCTTGCATTGGAATTTGTAAATAACTGCAAGATGATCACTTGTAGTCTATACTCACCATCTATAATAGACATATTTCTAGACGTTGATGTAGTGGCCTTTGAACCTCTGCCTTGAGTAGAAATCTCCAGACTAGTGCCTGCAGTTAGAATATTGAGCAGTTAATATACAGTCAGTAGCTAAAGTTTTCTTTAAAAAAAAAAAAAAATCAAAATGAAATCTTAAAAAAGTTATCTCAAAACAGTTTATGTGTAAAATGCCAAATATATATATATATATATATATGAAGAAACATCTAGAGTCTGATCAGTCAATTTTCTAAGACTATACTTAGGCCACATCTGGTTCATATTATTCCATTTAAAATATAAGGAAAATATTTATAAATGCAAGGGTAATAAAATAATCATCAATAGAATATGGAGACTTTTCTCCTTGGAGATTTTTAACTAAAGTACTACCCATTTTAACCAGTTTAAAATTCCTATAGGTAAATATTTAATAAAAATAATTTTTAAATATTACTAGGGATTTTTATACTTCATTAGGAAGTCACTGGGTGAAAGCTTTTATTATTTGGACTATTCAATGACAAAAGTGTCACATTAAACACAATGATGGTAATTAATGTTAACTAACATTAAGAAATCAAACTGTTTGAGGGCAGTTTTTCTTTGTAAACAAATTTTATAAAGCCATTTCATGATAATGTGGGCATTTGTATCTTATGACACTAACAAAAATAATTTTTATCATCTGGAGTTTTATTCCTACTGTCAGTGGGCCTTAGCTAATCATTTTCCTTAAGTGTTTCATTCACTATTACTTTGTATATGTGACAGTAAATGTATTGATTAAATACACCCAATGTGTAAGAAAAACTGTGAAACTTTTTTCTTTTCTTTTTTTTGGCTGTGCAGTGAGACTTGAGGGATCTTAATTCCCTGACTAGGGATTGAACCCACACCCTTAGCAGTGAAAGCTCAAGTCCTAACCACGGGATCTTCAGGAAAATCGCCAACCACAGTGAAATTCTTTTAAAAAATAGGAGAGTAGGTATTAAACTCTTTTATTATGTAAAAAAATATATATATATATTAAAAACTTTATGTCATGTGGCTATTCAATATTTAAGTGAAATGTGTATGTCAGAACTACATTAAAGCCTGTCTCAGCACATTATAAAGATAAATTTTTGAAGGACTGTGTAACTCAATTCTGCCAATGGGAACACAATTCTGAATTTTCTGAACAACTGCCAAATGTGAATGTGTAGGGAAGACAGTACTCGGGGCTAACCTCTTCCTCTCTGTGACCCCCTTCTCGACACTGAATTCTGCCCTCTTCCTCCTCTTTGGCCTCTTCCTCGGCCTCTTCCTTTGTTGGCTGCCGCTATGTTGCTATCGTCAGAGTCATCAGCCATCTGTTCTGCCAAATCTATACTCATAAGGTCTTCAGCAGTCAAGGCGGAAGCAGCATCCTCTGACTGAGATCTGAGGGCTCTGGCCCTACTCATGGCCTGACAGGGATGATAAGAGGAAAGCACATGTTACTGGACAATGCAGCATCCTCCCAACTCATTAATCTGGTCACTGTGGTGAACATCTCATATTGTCAAACTGTCTAAACTATTATTTTTCACGAATTATGCTGTTATTGTTGTTCAATTGCTCAGTTGTGTCCAACTCTGCAACCCCATGGGCTGCAACGTGCCAGGCTTCTCTGTCCTTCACTATCTCCCGGAGTTCACTCAAACTCAGGTTGATTCAATCAGTGATGCCATCCAACCATCTCATCCTCTGCCGCCTCCTTTTCCTCAGTCACACTAAAAAATGCAATACAAAAGAAGCCTTCTCCACCAGCAATCAAATTCAATGCCTGTGATTTGCCAGATCGATTTGCAATACTACCTATTAAAGGAGAACTTTTAAAAGGTATACTAAGGAGAATAAAATTTCACAAAATCCGAAGGTTCAGAACTGGGAGGAATGGCAATTCTGGCAGGAGTTAGCAATCAACCCTAATTCAACAGGCTTCCCAGGTGGTGCCAGTGGTAAAGAACCTGCCTGCCAATGCAGGAGACATAAGAGACGAGTTCAATCCCTGGGTTGGGATGATCCCCTGGAGGAGGGCCTGACAACCTCCTCTTGTCAGGAAAACAAGAGGAGAAAATCCCAAGGACAGAGGTACCTGGTGGGTTACAGTCCACAGAGTTGCAAAGAGTTGGACATGATGGAACCGACTTAGTACATATGCATGCATACCTAATTCAACACCACCATATGTAAGAGACTGTCATCATCTGAACTTCTCTATACAATGGGCTATTGACAAATAATAACAAGAAAAAACCTCACAAAAAATAGCTTCTATTTCTGAGTGATGACATTTTAGGGTGCTTTTCTTTTCTTCATTATTATTGAATATTACAAATTTGCTACAATATACATTTTTTAACATATGACTTTTATAATCAGAAAGACAAAAGCAATAATTTCTTACAAATATATATAAAAAGAGTTAAGTAGAACAAAACAACTGAAAGCCTGGAAAACGATAAAAACCTTTAGGATCAAGATTTTAATTTCATAAATTTTAATTTAGAAAGAAACTGTCTTAAAAAAACCAGTTTGAGACTTAATCAACTATCCTGAAAAACTCTGAAGTGACTATAGATTTCCAGATTAAAAACAAAAAGAGAAATGCTGCTCTGATCTCTTCCTTTAATCTATCAAAATGTAACAAGAAGAACAAAACATTTTTTAAATGTTTTCAATGAAATTAGAAAAATGCTCTACCCACAAAACACAAAGCCTAGGAGGAAGAGTTACTGGGTAGGAGAGTGAATATCTGGCCTGGCTAAGGGAGAAGGTTGAAGAGTTTCAGACAGTGTAGAGAGCTCCAAAATTGATCTATCCCTCCCAAGAGACCATGACAACAGTCTCTCTTGCTTAGAATGACAAGTTCTGGGTCAAAAAACAGGCAGCTATGGACAGACAGGGCTAACTGAGGAGATGAGAACAAAGCAGGCAGGGCAGAAGCAGGAGTGAAGTGGTGGTGGGAGGGAACCAAGCTTCACGATGAGGCACTTGCTGGAGTGGAACAGCTAACTCACTACCAGCACTCAACACGGCATTACAACTCAAAAAGAAAAAAACTTCAGGGAATACAACAAAAAACATAAAGAAAAAAACTGTAAAGATTTCAATTCATTTTTCTTGTCCCAGATAAAGTATGGCCAATCCTCATAATTTTCACATCCCATATATGCAAATTCACCTACTTGCCAAAATGTTTTTGTAAGCCCCAAACAATACTCCTGATGTTTTTGTGGTCATTTATGGGCATGTGCAGAGTGGTGAAAATTTTTAATTGCCCGAAACACACATTCCCAGGTGATGTCAAACAATGTGACACTCAGCCTTCTGGTTTCAGCTCTCATACTTGTAAATGAGTGTCCTTTTTGGAACACATGTAATGCCATGTTGTTCACAATTTTGTGCTTTTGGATGGTGATTTTACTTTTAAAATGCCCCCCCTGTTGTACTGCTGAAGTATTGTTTACTGTCCCTAAGTGCAGGAAGCTAAGACATACCTTGTGTAGGAAATACACTTGTCAGATAAGCGTCATTCAGGCATGAGTTATAGGGCTATTGGCCACAAGTTCAATGTTAACGAATCAATGACATATACTGAATAAGGTGTCCTCAAACAGAAACACACACGGAAAAGGTACTGCATTAATCAGTTAGCAAAGATTTTGTAACCAGTGGCTGGCAAGAGCCTATTCTTGTATATCTTCTTGAAGCAGTAAGTTAAATACTCACTCAGTGTTTGTACTGACTTTACAGAATAAAACTACCATAAATAACAGTACATTAAAAAATGTACTAAAGACCTAAATTACATACTAAGGTAGATGTAACTGATACATGTTGAACACTGTACTCTGAAAATAAATACTATACTTCTTTTCAAGACCCCATGAAATGGTTCAACTAATATACAATGGGATGCTAAGAAAAAGATCAATTCTAAATAGAAAAAAAGAATATCATACTTTCTCATCACAGTGCAATAAAATTAAAAAATAAAATACCCTGACTTCAAATTGCAAAATAAAACAAAAAGTACAGAATATCTAGAAAATTATAATAAAAATACTGAATATCAGAACAGATGAAACTACTTTAAAATGAATTGTTAAAATTAAAGCAAAGAAATGAGAATGGAGGGGGAAAAAAAGATCTAAGGAAAATTAAAAGAATTATGACAAAGCACTCTGCTCAATTCTAAGTAATTTGGAAAATAAATGACCTCAACTAAACCAAGACAGTCTCAACAGGCTAATTAACAAACAACATTTTGAGAAAATTATTAAAAGATCTACACTCCAGAAAATGACCACAACCAGAGAGTTTCACAGGTAAATTCTACCAAAACTTCAAAGAACAGATGATTCCATGGCTATTTCGATAGCATTAAGAAAGAAAGCTGGCCAATTTCTTTTTATAAAGCCAGCATAACATGGTACCGAAAACTGACAAAAGACTGCATGCACAGGAGAAAAATTACAGTATCTTACTCATGAATATCAAAGCAAACAAAAGGAATCCAGGGGCACACTGAAAGACCAGTACACCCATTACCAGGGGGTTCCTAAACTGATTCTAAGGATGTTTCAATAACAGAATAGAAAATAATATAATTTACCATATTAACAGAACACAGGAGGAAGAACCCCACAAGCGTATCTTCACAGATGCCAAAAAAGGTTTTGATTCATTACCTATTCCAAACTTTAACAAACAAAAAACCCTCAGGAACAAAAGGAGACCTCTCTTACATGACAAAAACCCCTAACTCTGCTACACAAACACTCGCTTTCACCTGAGTGCTCTTATAAATCAATTAGAGAAAGGCCAATGACCTAGGCAAAAAAAAAAATACTCTATGTAAAGAACATGACAAAGTGTTTCGTATAATGTGACTTATAAAAACTGTTCAGACTTACTAGTAATAAAAAAAGTATGAATTAAAAACAACAGTAAGAAATAATTTTTCACCACTTAAGATTTGTAAAGCTCATACAGCAATTCCATGTTTAACCTTCTGAGGAATCATCATACTGTTTTTCACAGTAGCTTTTATCTTCCCACTAGCAATGCACGGGCAACCCACTCCAGTACTCTTGCCTGGAAAACCCAATGGACAGAGGAGCCTGGTGGGCTGCAGTCCATGGGGTCGCTAAGAGTCGGACACGACTGAGCGACTTCTTTCACTTTTCACTTTCATGCATTGGAGAAGGAAATAGCAACCTACTCCAGTGTTCTTGCCTGGAGAATCCCAGGGACAGGGGAGCCTGGTGGGCTGCCATCTATGGGGTCACACAGAGTCGGACATGACTGAAGCGACTTAGCAGCAGCAGCAGCAGCAGCAGCAGCAATGCACAGGGGTTCCCATTTCTCCATTTTCTTGCCATTATTTGTTACCTTCTAATTTCTTGGAGAACAGCCATTCAAAGGGATACAAAGTGTATCTAATGGTTTTGATCACAATTCCCTAGTGTTTAGTGATATTGAGCATATTTTCTGTGCTTAGTGGTTAAATGTATCTCTTCTTTAAAGAAATATCTAGGCAAGCCCTCTGTCCATTTTTAAAACAGGTTGTTTTGTTGAATTTTAGAGCTCTATATATTCTGGTTATTAATCCTTTATCAGATATATGATTTGCAAATATTTTCTCTCATCCTACTGGCTGCCTCTTCAATCCATTAATAGCACTTCGTATTACAGCTTAAAAAAAGCTATCAATCCTGAATCAAATTCAGATAGAACATAAAGATATCAGAGGCCAGTCCAACTATGAACTTTGGATAAGACTAAGAACAGTTTCTACATCTTTAAAGGGCTGTTAAAAAAAAAAAAAAAAAGTGACATATACCACAGATGGCCAGCAAAGCCTAAAATATTTACTACTGATATTTGGCTTTATTTAAATAGGAACCTAAATTGAAGAAAATACTTGAGAGTTTTTCTATGTGAACAACACATTAAAGCATGTTTTTTAATCTCTAAAGGAAAAACTAATGCTTTTGTTTGTCTGTTTAAGTAATTTAAGTAAGATACTGGGATTCATGTTCTGAGCTAAATAATTCTACAAAGCTGTGAATACACCTTGGGAAAGCCTCGAACTTCATTAGTCAAGTTCTAGATAGTATCAGTTCAGTTCAGTTTGGTGTCACTCAGTCGTGTCCAACTCTTTGTGACCCCATGGATTACAGCACACCAGACTTTACTGTCCATCACGAACTCCCAGAGTTTACTCAAATTCATGTCGACTGAGTCAGTGATGCCATCCAACCATCTCATCCTCTGTCGTCCCCTTCTCCTTCCACCTTCAATTTTGCCCAGCATCAGGGTCTTTTCAAATGAACCAGTTCTTCACATCAGGTGGCCAAATATTGGAGTTTCACCTTTTGCATCAGTCCTTCCAATCAATATTCAGGACTGATTTCCTTTGAAACAGACTGGTTGAATCTTCTTGCAGTCCACGGGACTCTCTCTCAAGAGTCTTCTCCAACACCACAGTTCAAAAGCATCAATTCTTTGGTGCTTAGTTTTCTTTATATTCCAACTCTCACGTCCATACACGACTACTGGAAAAACTATAGCTTTGATGAGACAGATCTTTCTTGGCAAAGTAATGTCTGCTTTTTAATATGCTGTCTAGGTTGGTCATAGCTTTTAATGACCAAGCGTCTTTTTAATTTCATGGCTGCAGTCACCATCTGCAGTGATTCTGGAGCCCCCCAAAAATAAAGTCTGTCACTGTTTCTATTGTTTCTCCATCTATTTGCGATGAAGTGATGGAACCAGATGCCACGATCTTAGTTTTCTGGATATTGAGTTTTAAGCCAACTTTTCTACTCTCCTCTTTCACTTTCATCAAGAGGCTCTTTAGTTCTTCTTCGCTTTCTGCCATAAGGGTGGTATCATCTGCATATCTGAGGTTAGTGATATTTCTCCCTGCAATCTTGATTCCAGCTTGTGTTTCATCCAGTCTAGCATTTCTCATGATGTACTCTGCATATAAGTTAAATAAGCAGGTGACAGTATACAGCCTTGATGTACTCCTTTCCCGATTTAGAACTAGTCTGTTGTTCCATGTCCAGTTCTGTTGCTCCTTGACCTGCATACAGATTTCTTAGGAGTCAGATAAGGTGGTCTGGTATTCCCATCTCTTTAAGAATTTTCCACAGTTTGTTGTGAATCACACAGTCAAAGGTATTGGCGTCGTGAATAAAGCAAAAGTAGATGTTTTGCTGGAACTCTCTTGCTTTTTCGATGATCCAACGGATGTTGGCAATTTGATCTTTGGTTCCTCTGCCTTTCCTACATCCAGCTTGCATATCTGGAAATTCACAGTTCACATACTGTTGAAGTCCAGCTTGGAGAACTTTGAGCACTACTTTGAAGCGTGTCAGATGAGTGCAATTGTGCAGCAGTTATAACATTCTTTGGCATTTCCTTTCTCTGGGATTGGAATGAAAACTGACCTTTTCCAGTCCTGTGACCACTGCTAGTTTTCCAAATTTGCTGGCATATTGAGTGCAGCACTTTCACAGCATTAACTTTTAGGATTTAAATTAGCTCAGCTGGAATTCCATCACCTCCACTAGCTTTGTTCATAGTGATGCTTCCTAAGGCCCAGTTGACTTCACATTCCAGGATGTCTGGCTCTTGGTGAGTGATCACACCATCGTGGTTGTCTCGGTCATGAAGATATTTTTTATACAGTGCTTCTGTGTATTCTTGCCACCTTTTCTTAATATCTTCTGCTTCTGTTAGGTCCATACCATTTCTGTCCTTAATTGTGCCCATCTTTGCACAACATGTTCTCTTGGTATCTCTATTTTCCTGAAGTGATCTCTAGTCTTTCCCATTCTATTGTTTTCCTCTATTTCTTTGCAGTGATCACTGAGGAAGGCTTTCTTATCTCTTCTTGATATTCTTTGGAACTCTGCACTCAAATGGGTATATCTTTCCTTTTTTCCTTGGCTTTTGGCCTCTCTTCTTTTCTCAGCTATTTGTAAGACCTCCTCAGACAGCCATTTTGCCTTTTTGCATTTCTTTTTCTTGGAGATGGTCTTGATCACTGCCTCCTGTACAAGGTCACAAACCATCCATAGTTCTTCAGGCACTCTGTCTATCAGATCTAATCCCTTGAATCTTTGTCACTTCCACTGTATAATCCTAAGGGATTTAATTTAGGTCATACCTCAATGGTCTAGTACTTTCTTCAATTTAAGTCTGAATTTGGCAATAAGATCTGAGCCACAATCAGATCCTGGTCTTGCTTTCGCTGACTGTATAGAGCTTCTACATCTTTGGCTGCAAAGAATATAATCAATCTGATTTCGATATTGACCATCTGGTAAAGTTCATGTGTAGAGACATCTCCTATGTTGTTGGAAGTGGGTGTTTGCTATGACAAGTGAGTTCTTGTGGCCAAACTCTGTTAGCCTTTGACCTGCTTCATTCTGTACTCCAAGGCTAAACTTGCCTGTTTCTCCAGGTATCTCTTGACTTCCTACTTTTGCATTCCAGTCCCTTAAAATGAAAAGGACATCTTTTTTGGGTGTTAGATATTACACGTCTTGTATATTTTCATAGAACCAGTCAACTTCAGCTTCTTCAGCATTACTGATCAGGGCACAGACTTGGATTACTGTGTTACTGAATGGCTTAGCTTGGAAACAAACAGATATCATTCTGTCATTTTTGAGACTGCACCCAAGTACTTCATTTCAGACTCTTATGGACTATAAGGGATACTCCATTTCTTCTAACAGATTCTTGCCCACAGTAGTAGATATAATGGTCACCTGAATTAAATTCACCCATTCCAGTCCATTTTAGTGCACCGATTCCTAAAATGTTGATGTTCACTCTTGTCATCTCTTGTTTGACCACTGCTAGTTTACCTTGATTCATGAACCTAACATTCCAGGTTCCCATGCAATATTCTTCTTTACAGCACCAGAGTTTACTTCTATCACCAGTCACATCCATAACTGGGTGTTGTTTTTGCTTTGGCTCCGTCTCTTCATTCTTTTTGGAGTTACTTCTCCACTCTTTTCCAATAACATATTGGGCACCTGCAGACCTGGGGAGTACATCTTTCAGTGTCAGATCTTTGTTCCTTTCATACTTTTCATGGGATTCTCAAGGGAAGAATGCTGAAGTGGTTTGCCATGCCATTCTCCAGTGGACCACATTTTGTCAGAACTCTCAACCATAACCCATCTATCTTGAGTGGCCCTATACAGAGTGGCTTATAGTTTCATTGAGTTAGACAAGGCTGTGGTCCTTGTGAGCAATTCCAGCTCTTTCCAATTCACCACCTGTCAGCTGCTGCTGCTTCTGCTAAGTTGCTTCAGTTGTGTCCAACTCAGTGTGACACCATAGACGGCAGCCCACCAGGCTCCCCTGTCCCTGGGATTCTCCAGGCAAGAGTACACCTGTCAGCTACAGTTCTAAAATATTTAGGGAACGAAAATGGACTAATGGGACAGTTGTATGAATTCAGTGAGGATGAAACTTCTGGTCATAAGGATTAAATTTTTCTTTCTGCATATCTCTGTCTCATGTACTAAACTGAGACTCTGTGGGGGACCCAGGCCATCTTTTTCATGTTTATATCCCTAATAAAAAACACAATGGCTACCCATAATAGGTACTATAGAAAATGCTGAAGGAAAGCATCAAAAGTCCAAAATAAATAATTGATAAAATAATTTTTAAGTACTAGACAGCAATCATCCAACACTTACAGCAATTAAAAAATAGGAAAATATATTTTAATTTGAATTTCAATCATGGATTCACCAAGTACCAGACAGAGGCCCAAAGTTTAAGTTAACAGTTGCTAACCTCAAATTCCTAATCTACAAAGAGATGGAAAAGACAGTGATGAGGGCAATCAAGCCAATTTCAACAGTTTAGAAAGACCAGTGGACACTGTGTATTTACCTTTAATGACACTGCTAACCAAAACACTAAATTTCTTCTTTTTTTGCTGCAAACAATATCAGCTGGGATAAGGTTTTACCTTATATTGATAAGATGCTCTGATAGCAGTTGGGAATTATTTTGACTAATAAGAACTCTTCAAACTATTATTCCTGCCCCCTGCTCTCCCACTCCATACACGTATCAACAATTAGTTAAGTTTTCAACAATAGCAGAAGGTTAAAAAGAGAATATCAGCAACCAGAATATTTGTAGGTTGAACTGGAATAAGTCAAAGGCAGCTGTCATCAGCAACCCCTACTCAGTCCCACCCACCAAACCAAGATCCTGTAGACTGATTAAGTAAAGTAAAGTCGCTCAGTCGTGTCCGACTCTTTGCGACCCCATGGACACCAGGCTCCTCCGTCCATGGGATTTTCTAGGCAAGAGTACTGGAGTGGGTTGCCTTTTCCTTCTCCAGGGAACTTCCCGACCCAGGGATCGAACCTAGGTCTACCCGCATTGTAGACAGACGCTTTACCGTCTGAGCCACCAGGGAAGTCTGCCTGACTAAGTAAACCTACTAGTTATTCTGATTTAACAAGCTGACACATATGCAAAGGAATTAACAGCAAAATTACCTCTCGAACTTCATCATCTTCTTCATTCGTATTCTTTTGTCGGCTTTCTCTGAAACGACGTACCTGGATTGTAACAGAAAAATTCACAAATACATTACAAACATGTCTGTTATGTAAATACAAAACTGCTTAACAGATGCTTTTCATTTCAACATAAAACTTGGAAATTCAAGTATAGTTTTGTTTCACAAAAGATTAAAGAAGTCATATTTTCCCAGTGCTGCTGCTAAGTCGCTTCAGTCGTGTCTGACTCTATGTGACCCCACAGACGGCAGCCCACCAGGCTCCAGGCAGCCCACCAGGCTCCAGGCAGCCCACCAGGCTCCAGGCATCCCTGGGATTCTCCAGGCAAGAACACTGTAGTGGGTTGCCATTTCCTTCTCCAATGCATTAAAGTGAAAAGTGAAAGCAAAGTCACTCAGTCGTGTCTGACTCCATGGGCTGCAACCTACCAGGCTCTTCCATCCATGGGATTTTCCAGGCAAGAGAACTGGAGTGGGCTGCCATTGCCTCCTCCAGTGACTTACATTAAAAATTCAGAAATGTACTCTAAGAAAAATTGGCCATAAACAAAATTACATTACCTGCTGCCAAAATGGCCCCTGTCATTGAAAAACAGCCAGTCAGACTACAGAGGAAGAACCTGCAATGTCCTATGGGTGTTATACTTCAGTAAAATAGCTAAGAACAAAAACCTCTCTTTTAACGGGTTTGAGTTATTACAATACACAAAGTATCCTTAGGCTCCTGGCTGTAATCATCCAGGAGGCTCTCTAAATAGTGTGCCAAATGGGTGGGCCCTTGAAGATCTATTTTGTTAACAGTCAACCACTGAAAGTTTAATGATTGCAAATCCTGGTCCTGGTGCCACAAAGGATACAGAGCTTCCTTTGTTACGAGTTGCTGCTCACAAAGCTCTTACAATTTAGTTATGGAGCTGGAGACATGCTCCATTTATTTAATAATTTACTCGGCACATATTTACAAGCCACTAAGTACCAGGTACTACTGTAGGAGTGGAGAATACAACAATGAACAAGAGTCAGAAAGTCTGCCCTTAAGGAGCTTATAATCACCGTGTGCATGTGTCTGTGTTAGAAAATCAGAAACAAAATAAGCTATATTGTATTTTAGAAAGTGTATGGGATGGTGTAGTTGGAATCAGCTATGGCACCCCACTCCAGTACTCTTGCCTGGAAAATCCCATGGATGGAGGAGCTTGGTAGGCTGCAGTCCATGGGGTCGCGAAGAGTTGGACATGACTGACTGACTTCACTTTCATGCACTGGAGAAGGAAATGGCAACCCACTACAGTGTTCTTGCCTGGAGAATCCCAGGGACGGGGGAGCCTGGTGGGCTGCCGTCTATGGGGTCGCAGAGTCAGACACGACTGAAGTGACTTAGCAGCAGACTGGGAAAACTCTGTCCTTACCTCTGAGGAGCCTCTGGCATTCCCAGTGTCAATTTACTGATGGTTTCCTACCTGGATGAGCAGTTAGCATGGCTTATGTGACCAGAGGGGCATAAAAAAAACCCTGTCAACTTCTGCACATATCTTGCTATGCATCCAGTCCTGGGTGCACGGTGTGCATGTAAGGAGAGGAGGAGTGGATGCCTGGCATTTCCCAGACCCCTAATGCCTGCCTATACTCCTCCCTCTTGCCAAACTATACCAGCTCCCTTTAAATAAAAACCTTGAGTATGCTCAGTGGAGTCTTAGGAGTCCTTTCAAGTATGTGAACCTGTGAAATTTTTGCAAAAGGTGTCTACATGCTCCCAGAGAAATAATGCAGGAAGAGGGACACGGAGTGCCAAGGAGAGGCTACAGGTGATCATCAAAGGCCTCACTGAGAAGGTAATAAAGTGATAAAGTGGCAAGGATTTTAAAATGTAGGGAATGAACTTCACAAGTACCTGGGGGAAATCATTCCAATCAAAAGAATACATGCAAAGGTACCAGGGCAGAAACACTGTATGTTTAAAACAGCAAGGAGGATGCTGGGCTTGAGCAGACAAGTGGCTGAAGAAGTTACAGAAACCAGATCCAGTAAGGCCTTGGGAACAATTGTAAGGGGTTTTTCTTCTCCGACCGGAGTGACTTCATCTGAATTACTTTAGGACCACCAACAGCGGAACTGAGGATAGAACGGTAGAGGACAAGAAACACTGGCAGAACAGGGAGACCAGTTTGGAGGCAACAGGAGCAACTAAGGTGAGAAACGGCCATGCCTTAGACCACTGATAGTGATGGAGGTGGTGAGAAACATTCACATTCTGTCACAAACAGTACAGATTCTGAAGGTAGAGTTAAAGGATTTCCAGGCAGGATACAGGTGACAGGAAGAGAGGAATCAAGGATGACTTCAAGGTTGATCGCCTGAGCAAATGAAAGAATGGTGCTTCCACTAGAACCTTACAGGTAGACTAGGGGCTAAGGATCAGTGTCTCAGATTGGGAATGCTGGAAGCTGAGAAGGTCTCCTGAACACCTGAGTGGGAACATTCAGCAGGCTCTTGACTACAGAAGACTTGAGCTGACAGAAGAGTTCTGTACTAGTCTTTTGAAAAGTCATCACCAAACTGATGCTGGTATTTAAAGCCAGGGACTTGGATGAGAATACAAAAGGAATGTGTAGATAAAGAAGGGGTCAAAGGACTGAATTCTGGAGACTCCAACGTAGGCGGGTTAGAGAGGTGAGAGGAATCAATAGAGATTGAGACTGAGAAGACACAGATAATGAGATGGGAAGACAACCAGAAGAGTGTGGAGACCTAAAAGCCAATGGAAAAAAGGCATTAAGAAGTGGTCAAGTGAGATTTAAGATGGAGAATGGACAGTGAATTTAGCACTGGAGGTCACTGGTACTTTGACCAGAGTAAATTCACTAGAAAGATGGGGTCAAAACCCCAGAATGAATACGTTTAAGAGAAAAATGAAGGCAAAGATTCTGAGCAGCAAATATAGAAAAAAATTCTGCTGTGAAAAATGAACAAAGAAGCAGAGTAAGAGCTAAAGGGAAATAAGATCTAGGCACCAGAGTTTTGTTAAATAGCAGCATGTATGTTATGATTCAGTAAAAGGGGGAAAATATAGGAAAATAATTGCTTTTTAAAAGATGCCATAGCATGTAATAGTATTCCAGGTAGCATATGATATACCAAAAGCACTGAATCATTCACAGATGAGAAATGAGAATCAAGGGAAAAATACAGAGCAGGCATTATGTGCCAGTATACTGAGGACTTACATGTATTCCTTTAATCCTCACAACTTTGATGGTAGTTCTATTATCCCTATTTCATAGATGAGGCAGAGATATTAAAATAGCCCACTGACAGTTCCATAGCAAGTAAGGTCATCCAGTGTGCAGTCCATACGCTTAGCCCCCATGCTATACACACACAGACACACACACACACACACTCTCTCTCTCTGTCAAAAGTCATGATGTCACTCCAGGTGTAGATGGTCCTTTTAGAGGGTAGAGTATGAGGAGGGGGACTTGTTTCATTTATTTATTTTTTTTTAGAGTAGCTTGGGTTCATAACAAAATTAAAAGGAAGTTACCTAGATTTCCCATACACCCTATCCCACACATGCACAGCCTCCTCTATTAATATCAACACCCCCCACCAGAACTGTTCAGCTGACACTCCACACTCCATACTCTGTATCACCCAAACTCCAGAATTTAAAGGCTCACTCTTGGTGCTGTGCATTCTATGAGGCTGGACAAATGTATATGTATCCATGTATAATCCACCACTTTAGTATGATACAGCGTAGTTTCTCTGTTCTAAAAAACCTCTGTGAATCTATTCATACTCTTACCCCACCCCCACCCAACCACATCTTTTTACCAAGTCCATAGTTTTACCTTTTCCAGAATGTTACACAGAAAGAAGTCATGTTCAGTACATCAAGTTACTTTTTCAGACTGGCTTCATTCACTTGGTAATATTCATTTAAGGTTCCTCCATGTCTTTTAAATGCTTGATAGGTCATTTCATTTTAATACAGAATAACATTTCCTTGTCTAGATGTTTCACAGTTCACTTATTCATTTCCCTACTGAAGTATATCTTGGTTGCTTCCAAATTTTGGCAGTTATGAATAAAACTGCTATAAATACCATGTGTAGGGTTTTGTTTGGACATAAGTCTTCACCTCTGTTGGGTAAATAAATACCAAGGAGCATGACTGCTGAAGAGCACGGGAAGAGTGTGTTTACTTTTATAAGAAACTGCCCGACTGTCTTCCAAAGTGAGTATATCATTCTGCATTCCCACTAGCAACGTAAGAGTTCCTGTTGTCCTATGTCCTCACCAGCATTTGGTGCTGTTGGTGTTCAGGAGTTAGGCCATTCGGATAAGTGTGTAGTAGCTTCATTTCCCTAATGACATGAGATGTGGAGCATCTTTTCATACGCTCACTTGCCAATGGTCTATCTTGGTCTGTCTAGGTCTCTGGTCCATTTTTTAATTGGATTTTTAATATTTTCTTATTGTTGAATTTTAAGAGATTTTTGAATATTTTAGATAATAATCCCTCATCAGATGTTTCTTTTGCAACTATTTTCTCCCAGTCTGTGGCTTGTCTTCTCATTCTTTTCAGTCTTTTGTAGAGGAAAAGTTTTAAATTCTAATGCAGTCTAGATTTTCAATTACTTCTTTAATGAATCATGCTTTTGCTGCTAAATCCAGAAGTCATTACCATACACAAGGTCATCTAGGTTCTCTTACATTATCTCCTGGGAGTTTCATACCTTTGCATTTTACATTTAGTGGGGGATGGTCATATTATATTTATGACACTTAACTGAGAAATCTACCCATGCTAAAAATTTATAAACCTAACACATCCAGAATCAGAGTAAGGGGTTTTAAAGTGTGAATTATCTGCCTTCCCTGTAAAAGTACCTGACATTTAATATTACTGGTTGTATACTAGCTGACATCATTAAGCTTTAAAAGAATTATGTTAAATAATTAAAAGCACAAAAATACAAGTCAAGTGGAATGAGTTTTAAAAATAATACTTTGTTCTTCTGCTTAGAGGGAATTTGGAAAACACAGGAAATGATCCCTTATAATCCTACTACTTGAAATAACCACTGATAACATCTGGAATATTTTCTTCCACTTTTTCACATACACACATAGATATACTCACATAGAAAATAAAAATAATTGGGATCACACTGTGTATAATCTTACTTCTTTGGAATTCTTTTCCCACTTAACACTGAAAATACTTTTCCATGTTCTTAAAATATAATTTTTAATAGCTGCATAGTATTCTATGGCCTTCCCAGGTGGCACCAGTGGTAAAGAACCCACCTGCCAATGCAGGAGACTCAAGAGACATGGGCTCAATTCCTGGATAGGGAAGATCCCCTGGAGGTGAGCATGGTAACACCCACTCCACTATTCTTGCCTGGAGTATCCCATGGACAGAGGAGCCTGGAGAGTCCTAGTCCACAGGTTTGCAAAGAATCTAACACAACTGAAGTAACTTAGCACATACACATAGTATTCTATAGTATCTATGTGCCAACATTTATTTTACTAAAATATTTCTGATTTCTCCCCTGCAGGTAACACTGAGATAAATTACATCTCATTCAAATCTCTGTCTCATTACTGTCTTAAGGAAATTTCCTAGGGCTGAATTAAAGGGCAAATCTTAAGCCTCTTGACATACACTGCCAAAATGCTTTATAGTACAGCTGTTCAAACTCAATACTCTACCAGCAGGGTACTAAATATCTTTAACAAATCATTGCTACTTTGACAAATAAAAAATTAATTTGAGTTTCTCTGATTATCATAGGTTAAATACCATTTTCATATGCTTATTAGCCATTTGTATTTCTTCTGTGAACCACCTATTCAGGTCCTCTGTTCATTATTTTATTGAAATGTTTAGTAATCTTCTTAAGATTCATAAGAGCCTTTTAACATTATATTAAGAATATTAACCTCTTATTCTGCCCACATACAAGTATGTTTTCCATGTCAGTACTATGTCAAAAAATTTTGTTTTTTTGACAATCTGACATGCAAACATTCAAAATTTTCATGTAGTCAAATCTAAAGAGTTTTTCCTCTGCTTTTATGCTTACAGGAACTGCATTTTCTAAGTGAAATTCAAAATCTCAATCAAAACTTACTAAAAAATTGAAGTAGACATTTTTGCCCTATGAGGTTCATTTTAAAGCACTTAACATTCACTAGGTATCAATCATTTTTGAGACTGTATTCTAGACACTTATTAGACATTTTATAATTTAATCCTCACTTTGTGATCTCAATTTTATAGATGAGGAAACTGAACAAATCACAGAAGTAGTGATTTCCCAGAAAGAAATGCAGAGCAACTCTTAAGGAAAGACTATCTAAATATTAGATTTTTCACCCAACATTATTCACCTCTTCATCGATTTTATCTTCTAGTGCATCAATATGACGTTCTTTAAGAAATCGCTGTGTTTTTTCCAACTGATATTTCACTAATTCCTCTATGGCATCTTTTTCTTCCTTGTCCACAAATTCTTGTACTGCTTCACCCATTCCCCTTTCTGTTAGAAGTGAGAGCTGTACGTTCTGTAAGAGACAGAAAATAGTATTTTCTGATGCAGAAAACAGTATTTTCCCTACAAAACAATTCTATATGAGTAAGGAAAAATACAGAATCAAGGAAAAAGACAAAAAAGTTATCTAGTTACTGGAGGAAAAATGAAGCAAAGCGAAAGAATACAAAGGACAGTAATTAAGCTTAGAAATATTACGGGCCAACAACAGCAAAGTATAAACAAGAAACAGGAGTAGAGTTCAGGGCTTATGAAAACAGAGAGGCCTGAGTGGGACGGAGTGCAGAAATGGGAGCTGATTGATGATCAGATTAGGTTGACCAGCGTGGAAGGCAGAACTGTTTGCTGTTTAGTCATTCAGTTGTGTCTGACTCTTTGTGACCTCATGGACTGTAGCCCATCAGACTCCTCTGTCCATGGGATTTCCCAGGAAAGAATACTGGAGTGGGCTGCCATTTCCTTCTCCAGGGCAGAATAGTGGCCCCCCTAAAGATGTCCACATCCTAACCTCTGGGACCCATGAATATGTTACATAGCAAAGGAGAATTAAGGTTACAACCAGAATTAAGATTGCTATCAGCTGGATACAAAACAGAGACGAGCAGGGACTATCTGGGTGGGCTCAGTATAATCACAAGCATCCTTCATAGCAGAAGTGGGACACAGAAGGGAGTCAGAGAGATGTATCTGGGGAAAGACAGCAAGGCAGAAACATCGTTGTTTGCTTTGAAGATGGAAGAAGGGGCCTTGAGCCAGGTAAGGCAGGAACAGTTAGAAGCTGGAGAAGCTGAGAAAATGAATTCTACTCTACAGCTTCCAAAAAGGAACACAGCCCTGCTAATACCTCAATTTTAGTCCACGGAGAAGAGTGAATTTCTGACCTACAAGATTGTTAAAATAATAAATTTACATTGTTTTAAACCACTAAGTTTACATTGTTTTAAACCACTAAATTTATTTCGGCAGCAACAGGAAGATAACATAACCAGAGGATCTCAAAATGGCATATACTTATGATAATAATAGTAGCATCACCATCCTGTGGCTATATAATAAAGCAATTCTGAAATTACATCCTGATGCAAGAAAATTAAATCCCGGATTCAAACTTATGTAGCAGAGGTAAAAAGAAAGGATAACAACAATAATACACAATAATTGCGGTGTTAATATCTAACATTAATTAAGCAGTTATTTTTCTTGATATATAATAACTATAAATGAGTGTAACTGATTATCACCCTACTTACTTCATGAAAACATTCTGAGGATTCAGTTTGTTTAAACTGTCAATTATACATATCCTAAATTGAAATCTGTTATTATAAGATCACCACTAATTCAAATGGAGAACTGTAATTAAGAAATTACCTTCTCTGCAGTTTGAAAATACTGTTTTACAAGGTCTTCAACCCTTAGTGTTGTTCCTTCTGAGGGTTTTGAGATGAATTTGCCAAAGTTGATCTCTTCTCCTAGAAAAAAACACATCCATGAGGAGAAAAAATAACAGTTTCTATTTTAATGTTGAGGCCTTCCTGGTGGCTCAGTGGTAAGGAATCCACCTGCCATTTCAGGAGACGTGGGTCCAATCCCTGGGTCAGGAAGATCCCCTGGAGAAGGAAATGGCAACCCACTCCCTATTCTTGCCTGGAAAAATCCCACGGATAGACTGTAATCCATGGCAGACTACAGTCCATAGACACAACTAAGGGCACACAGACACCTTAATGTTAAAGTACCCAAATTCAACGCACATTCCTGTCAGTAGAGGAGGTATGCCCAAACTTTATCAACTGTCAGCTTGCTCAACGTAGTAGATTTTGAGACAAAAATATGGCATTTTTGCTAGTTTCAAGAGTCTTTCCCCCCAAGTCTCTACTTCTTTTCCTGATCTCCAAGTATCATGTCTCTTGGCTCCATCCTCAAGAGTGGTCCACAGATCTCTGGGAGTCCCCCATACTGCTTCAGGGGGCTCAATAGTAACACGAAGACATTATTTACGTTTTCCACAGTATTGCCACTTATACTGATGATACAAAAGCAGCCCTGGGTAAAATTGCCAGTGCCTTAGGATGAGTGAAGGCAGTGGTTCTGAACTCTACTAATAATCATCACCTCGTATTCACAGTTCAAAACAAGACAAAGCAAATAGCCAGTTTCACTAAATAATATCCTTGATGAAACAGCAAAAATTATTAATTAAATCTGAGCTCATAAGTACATATCTGTTTAATATTCTGAGAGACAAATGGGAAGCATGTATAGTAAAGCAGATTTACTGCATTCTTATGCAGGATGGTTGTCTCAAAAAACAGTAGGTACAGAATAAAAAGAGTACTGGGTAAGAAGTCAAAAAGCATAAGGTCTAGTAATGTGCTCTGTTCATAACTTCTGTCAGGGAGAATGAATATTAACTGTCCAGCAGGTGTGCAACATGGTATGGAAAATACAATAACAACAAGATAGGAGACAACCCATAATAGCTAATGATTACAATGAAAGGTGGTAAGTGCTACAACAGAGCTGAGAAAAAAAAATATGACACAACAAGAAGAAATGAACTATTTCTTCCCCAAGAAGACTGAAAATAATGTGCAGATAGCAAACGCTATTATCATTTGACTCAAGACTCGCAGAATGAGTAAGACTCAATAAGCAAAAAAAGAGAAAAAAATATCTTAGGCAGAGGGAAAAGTTTATGCCATGGCTTACAGGATAAAGAGGCACAAAGTTCAGCATGCCTCTTGCAAAGCAGTGAGGACAAGTAAATAGAAATCCTTTTTGAATTTCAAGATGGGAGAATCAATATTACTTCATAAATATGATTACTACATTTTACTATGCCAGACACTATGTTAAGACCATTTACATACAGTATATCTTCCAATCCTCACAACAGTACTATGAAGCAGGTATAGCTATTATCCTAATTTTGATGACAAGAAAACTAAACATCAGAGAGATTAAGCGATTTGCATGATTTCACACATGTAGTTGAAGTAGCAGAGCTGGCCAAAACAACAAACAATTTCATGCTTTCAATACGATACACGAAAGGGTCATTGTTTCCATTCGGCAATTAATGTTTAAGCAAAAAAGGGATCATCAGAACAAAACTGACTATGGATGAAACACAAATAAATAAGGAACCAGTTCTAAACTCCATATTTTCACAAATGCTATACCAATAAAACTCCAAGGAATTGATAAGAATGAATGACTAGAGTAAATCATCATCAATAACTAGCTAAAGTTAACAGCATAAAAACCATTCTCTGATATGGATTGTTTTCCCCTAAAACAGTATTCTGTGAGCTCTATTTAAATATCCAAATGACTATTTCAGGCTGAATTAACAGTACACACCATTTTGATCACAATTTAACTATGAAAATGAAGCTCATTAAATCAGGGTTAATAAAAACCAATGCGGTGTACATGTAAACAAGGGACATATTAATTCTGACTCAATAGTTCTAAGGAGAAGAGCCACTGTATTTAAAAAGGATCAATATTTATTATGAAGAAGCACTATTTCAGTCAGGTGACCTGTTTTTGATAAATGCTAAAATAAAGGCAATTAGTTTTCACAAAACTTAATTAGCCCTTAAGTATATATCTTTTTAATATTCTGGGACATCTCTTAGGACTAGAATCTTAAATCACATATGCTGTGAAGTTGAAATATTTAGCTGTAAAATTTAAGAGTATATTCTCTAAACATTTAGAATATATAGTAATAATATATATGTAAACACTAAATCTATAATGTGTTATTAATCAGCAGCATGTTTAAAAAAAAAAACTATGAAAGCCATCATTTCTTCACTGATAACCGCAGGTTTACAAGCGATTGCTAATTTTTGCCTGCATGCGTGTGTGTTTAGTCACTAAGTTGTGTCTGACTCTTTGTGAGCCCATGGATTCCTCTGCCACGCTCCTCTGTCCTTGGGATTTTCCAGGCAAGAATACTGTATTGGGTTACCATTTCCTTCTCCAGGGAAATCTTCCTGACCTGGGATCAAATTTACCACAGGTGGCTCAGTGGTAAAGAACCTGCCTGCCAATGCAGAAGACATGGGTTTGATCTCTGATCCGGGAAGATCCCACATGCCTTAGAGTAACTAAGCTCGTGCACCACAACAATTGAGCCTGTGTTCTAGAGCCCGGGAACTGCAACTACTGAGCCTATTTGCCAAAACTACTGAAATGCAAGTTCCCTAGAGCCCTGAGCTCTGCAACAGAGAAGCCACAGCAATGAGAAGTTCCCATACCCCAACTACAGAGTTGCCCCCGCTCGCCAAAACTAGAGGAAAAACCTGCAAAGAAACAAAGACCTTGTATAGCCAAAAATATACCTTAAAAAGAAAGGTGCTAAAAATATCTTAAAAAAAAAAAAAGATAACCAGCTTACCTGTGTTTTCCTTTTGTTCTCTGTGCCTGAAAAAATGGATAACATCTTTTGGATTAGCTACCCGATCCACAAATTTCTGGCTAAAGCGAAGAACACTGAACGGTTCAAAGCCTCCACTATAGTCCACCTGGAAATAAAGAACAAGTTACAAAGGCTAGCAAACAACAGAGCACCAATTTCAGTATTTATGGATAAGACTTTTAAGTTAGTACTGTATGTTAATGTTCTACAATTCATTTTAAAGATCATCATGATGTTACACAATTTATTCTATGAAAAAATAAAGATTCAAAGGTTTATGCTTCTTCAAGACATTGTTTGATGGAATCAAGGTACAGCAAGAATTCCCACAATGTCAGAATCACTGTATCTCCCCATGGTAAAAACTAACAGTCTAGGAACCAGGAATATCATCTGTAAAGGATGTGAAATTTCTAAACAAGTTTTCTTAAACGTTTAAAACAGATATCCAAATAGAATGCTGGCACTAGATGTATTTATTAATTGGTTTATCACGTAAGGATAAGCTTTCACATCAGACAAAAATAAACATTGGGAAAATCCATGGAGGAAAAGATGCAAGTCTGTGAGCTTTGAGAAATGATCACCTTCAAAACATGGGACAGTCATCTCTTGGTATTTCAGGGGGATTGATTCCAGGACCCCTGGCTGGGAACACCAAAGTCTGCAGATGCTGAAGTCCCTTGTATAAAATGGTACAATTCAATCAGCCCTCCATATCTGCAGATATGAAACTGCAGGTACAAGAGGGCTCACGATTTCTATTTAGAATAATGGTTCTCAAGGCAGGCTTTTTTTAAAGACGTCTCTTATGGCACCAAGCCCCTTACAAAGAAAAACACCACATCTCTTCCTAACAGATATAATCATTTTCCTAAACCAGCTGTTCTCAAAGGATGCTCTGAGAACCAGCACTGTACCGCATTACCAGCCTCTCCAGACTACGCCTAACCTCCACCCCAATTATACTCTCTGTCACACTTAGCACTAGCTAAGATTCTGACACATATTTGCTATTTGTTTACTGTATCTCTTCTCACACCTCCATCTCCTGAAAGCCTTGTCTATTTTATCATCACTGTCCACCCCTCATTCTCATATACGAAAAGAAGGCACTCAGTAACTCAATAAACATCTGTTCACTGAATTAGTGAATCAGTGAGGGTCATCTAGCCAATACATTTTGGAATACTACCTACAGGAAGATATTTCTTCTTTTTATCATTAATGAGTTAGTAATGTGTTTGGGAAAGGAACACCAATTTTCAATTTAAGTCTGATTAGTTTTAACAGTATCAGGCAGACATAGATGAGAAACATGGTGCTTCTTCCTTGATAGAGAGATCTATGTGGTTCTCTTAAAGCAGCTAAGTTTCTATTACCCAGATAAACCATCTCTACAGCTGCCATGTTCTAAACCAGAAAATGCCAAATGCTCAAGCTAGGGAGTCTCCCCAAAACATATTTTTAACAACTGAACTCCAGGCTAGTTTTATTTGTAATTTTCTTTTTCTAAACGTTACAAAATTATTCACTGAAGTGTCCACAATGTCTAAGTACTCTACCAAGGGCCAGATATAACATAAATAAAACAGCATCCTGGTTGGAAAGAAACTAAGAAGCTGGCTAGGAAGACAAACCATGTAAAGAAGTAGCTGCAAGCAGAATCTGAATAGTGCTGTAAGAAATATGTACAGAGGAGATTGAGGACACGAAGAAGTAGCGATTCTGAAGGGATGTCAAGAAAAGTTTCTATTGAAGAGGGAAGCTTAAGTGAGTATTAAAGGGGATTACTTCCGAAGAAGAGAAGTACATCCCATGCAGCAGGATCAGCGTGAGCAAATATGCTAAAGAGTGAAATAAACTCCACTAGACTGAAGAGACTTAGCAGCAGCAGCAGGCCTAGGAAACAGCAACTTTCAGTCAGAAACTGGAGTCCAGGAGGTGCTGCCAGGAAACAAGGTAGAAGCAATGAGGTGGGTTTAGACCAGATCATGTCAAGTCTGGAACGCCACATGAGAGTTTAGGCTCGTTCTTGTTAGAGTTAGGATGTCATTAAGTCGTTTTCAGCAGGAAAACCATGCAATATCATATTTTAGAAAGACAGTGTTGGCATTAGTCTGGAGAGGCCAGGAGGAAACTGGAGCAGAGTCAGGTAGGAAGCTGCAGCTCCAGGCCAGCTAAGAGAGCATCCAGGCTCAGCTACAGCAATGACAACGAGATGGAGAGAATTCACTCAGACCTAGGAAGCACATACCCAGGGACAAGAGACCCAGTGGCTCAAGGTCACATAGCTACTGACAGAGCCGGAATCAAACCAGTCTGACTCTAGACTGTCCTCTTTACCTTCATCCTGTATGGCCCAGGGCTTCTCAAATTGTCATGTGCATATAAATCTTTGGGGGATCCTGTTAAAATGCAATTCAGTGGGTTTAATATGGAGCCTGAGATTCTGTATTTTTAAGAATGTGATGCCAGTGCTGCTGCAGTTTGAGGGCCATATCCCTTGGGCACAAGGCTTTAGAAGGACTCTTGTACTCCAACAAGGAGGTCTCAGGGGTAGGTCAAAATTTGGGAACCATCATTCAGGTGATCATATGCCTAGACTGGACACAGAACTAAGTAAAATATAGGAAGGGACAAAGAAAACTTGTAGAAGAGAATGCTGAAGAGTGACTCACTAACTAAGATAAAAAAAAATCTACTGGATTTGACAATTGAAGGTTGCATTTTCCACCTGAGATGGTGGTGTCACAGCCTTGATTATAGTGGACTGAGGAAGAGACTGTTATATGAGCAATATAGACAATGTATTATTTTGGGGGGAAGAAAATCAGAAAAGGGAGGAACTAGAAGAGAAAGGCACAGAGGCGGGAAAAAAAAAGAAGTCTGTTGTTATTTGTGAATATCATGATGCAAAAGATAAGCAGGTTTAGAGTCACAGGAAACACTTTGATTTCTTAGAATTTTCTAACTCTGAAATGTCAGTTCTTGCCACCTATTTATCAACCACGTGCAATTGCCAGGGACTGTTCTGGGATCTTTGGCTACATTAGTTAACAAGATGCACAAAGTTCCATGCTTCCATAGAGCAGATAGTTTGGTAGCTGAGGATAAATAATAACCAAAATAAATAAACAAATAAATTGGATGTCGTAGTTCAGGTGGATGTGTTGTGGGGAAAAAAAGAAGACGTAGAGAAGGGTAAGTGAAATTAGCAGTGCTGGAGAGAGGGCCTGGGGGTTACAATCTTAATCAGGCTGGGGTCCACTGAGGTGACTACTTGGGTGACATGAACAGACCTGGAGGAAGTGAGCAGGTCTAATATGCCCGAGGCACTGCAAGAAGTCTGAGTGCCTGGAAGGAGGGGAGAGTGGGGAGCCGCAGGCAATGAAGTCCGAGAGCTCGGCCAACCTAGTCAATACAACACTATTTAGAAATGAGGGAAGCAAGAAAACAAAAATGTCAAACCTATCAAAATGAACTAAAATGGACAGCCAACAAGGACCTACTATATACAGAGTACATGGAACTTTACCAATGTTATGTGACAGCCTGGATGGGAGGGGGATATCGGGGAGAACACATATATGTATGGCTGAGTCCCTTCACTGTTCACTTGAAACTGTCACAACATTTTTAATCAGCTATACCTCAATATAAAATAGAAAGTTTATAGAAAGGAATGAAACTACAATTAAATCAAATACTGGCTGCTTTATTATTTTCTTCACCAATGATGACAGCTCTTTTTACTATACGTACTCTCTTTGCTACTTTACAAAAAAAAAAAGAAATTCATGTAAACTGTACAAAACTCTCCTTTGAAAATCAATAAAGCTAAATTCATCTAAATAGGACTTACTCGCAGTCGTATAAGAGGCTTCTCTGGCTGTCGAGAATTTCCCAGACGTTCCCGTTCTGCATTTTCAAGCATTTCTTCAACCTCAAAATAAAGATATTGTCATGACTAGGGGGAAGAGGTACCTCTGGCTGGCATCTGGTGGTAGAGGTCAGAGAGGACTTGTAAAAATCCCACTGTGCACAGAACAAGCTCGCACAACAAAGCATTTCCCAGTCTAAACTGTCAGCTGTGCCAAGGCTGAGAGATCCTGCGCTCCCTGAGTAGGCAGGGACAATCCACTCACTCATGCTCCATCTCCCTCGCCTGAGAGATCAGGTTCAGGGACAAGTACATGACCTCAGTCCAGGGAAACTCAATGTTTAAGGGGTTTATCTGGAACCACTGGGAAAAAAATGATTCAGCTGTAAAGGCAATGTAAGTCTGTGGGCCACCGCATGACAGACTTCCTTATAGTGAAGCTTAAGATAAAAACCACAGGACTGGGTGGCACAGGACTAAACATGGAAACAGAGACAGAAGGGCCTGCTATCTTAATTTGAGTTTCTGAATCTGGTCATCTTGAAACCAGCAAACTTAAACCTTTCAGTTATATGAGTTACATGAAGCTAGTAAAGTTGTGACATTGGGTGAGTTACTTTAAGGTTCAGCTCCAGTGGGCGTTTCTGCAGTTTAGTGGTTATCACATTTGCCTCACTTTAAGGTTCAGCTCCTCTTTCTATAAAATGTGGATGGTAGACTCTACCGTCCTATAGCATTGCTAAGTGGATTAAATGCAAAACGCTGTCAACAGCGTCCGGAATATACAAGCAATGAACAGCAGTGACAATTATCATTATCATAAAAAGCAGAAGAGCATACGCAGAGTAAGAACTAAGTAAGTGTTAGCAATTAATGTTACATATGAACGACTTCTGTTCCAACAGCAAATCTGTAAGTCTAATTTGTTCGTTAAGTCCAACAGTTATCCTAGGTACTCAACTAACACAATCGGCTACATAATCCTATACTGTAATAGGTTTCCCAGCTGGTGCTAGTGGTAAAGAACTCGTCTGCCAATGCAGGAGACATAGAGATGCAAGTTTGATCCCTGGGTCAGGAAGATTCCCTGGAGGAGCACATGGCAACCCACTCCAGTATTCTTGCCTAGAGAATCCCATGGACAGAGGAGCTTGGCAGGTTACAGTCCAAAGGGTTGCAAAGAGTCAGACACAACTGAAGCAACTTGGCACACATGCACAAATAGGTTTATAATACTTTTCATACAAAAATACATAAAAACAAACACAAAAAATAAAGAAAACATTTTTAATCTTAAATGTGGCACTTTGAAAAGTACAACAATACCAGCTACATCACTGCTGCTTTTACTCTTCCTTCCAGACATTCTTCAGCTTGAAATAAAGATACTGTATTACCATACTCTATACAGTGGTTGTGGTGATTTAGTCGCTAAGTCGTGTCGGCCTCTTGCGACCCCATGGACTATAACCCACCATGCTCCTCTTGCCTGGGAGTCTCCAGGCAAGAATACTGGAGTGGCTTGCCAGTTCCTTCTCCAGGGGACCTTCCCAACCCAGTGATCAAAGCCATGTCTCCTGCACTGCAGGCAGACGCTTTATTGCTGAGCCATCAGGGAAGCCCTCTGTACAGTGCAGTACACCAGAGTACAGCCATTGCAGAGGATGCATGCATGTGACAATGTACAGCAGACATGTGAACTAATTTAAGTGACGGGACATGCAAACGCATGGCCGCATATTTCAAAGTTTGCAACTTGAACGTTCATGTGTAGACTTACTGTATTAAGACGTCAAGTTCCATATTATCAAATGCATTCATCCAACTTCAAAGTGGCTCAGGAAATTCTGCAGAGGTTTAGGGATGGTGATCTGTATGGGAGGAGGTATGGGACTTACACTGAAGTGACGTGGTCCCTGTGCTGTGTTTAATCACTCAATCATGTCTGACTCATTGCGACCCCAGGGACTGTAGCCCACCAGATTCCTCAGTCCATGGCATTCTTCAGGCAAGAATACTGGAGTGGGTTGCCATGCCCACCCCCAGGGGATCT
Source organism: Capricornis sumatraensis (assembly GCF_032405125.1). Classification (NCBI taxonomy): domain Eukaryota; kingdom Metazoa; phylum Chordata; class Mammalia; order Artiodactyla; family Bovidae; genus Capricornis; species Capricornis sumatraensis. Next base: position 3,588,356 of record NC_091084.1, read on the forward strand.
TCCCAACCCAGGGATCAAACCGAGGTCTGCTGCACTGTAAGCAGACTCTTTACCACCTAAGCCACCAAGGAAACCCAAGAATACTCCAGGGGATCTTTCCAACCCAGGACTGAACCAGGATCTCCTGCATTGCAGGATAATCTTTTACCAGCTGAGCGACCAGGGAAGCCCTACCAGACACATTTCAAGATTTTATCTGGAGGTAGATTTCAGGGTGAGAGGATGTGTGAGGGAGATTACTAGGCTAAGGTTCTCCTCATCTACCATAGTATCCTGCGATTCCCCAATCAAAGTTACTGCTTTCATTAATAAAATGAACAAATTATCAAATCAGGATAAAAAAAGAAAAGCAATTATACATGCATCTCTGAGGAGGAAAGGATCTGGGAGGGGGGCTTAAAGTTTCTTCTATATGTAGCATTCTTCCATCTCAAAGACTTAAAAAAAAACCTTCAATACACCTAAACTCATTTACTGAACAGTGGTTCCTTAAAGGTTTCATGAGAATGTAGCAAATGTAATGTCTTCCCTCTAGTCTACTGAAGTATTTAATTCAATGTAAATAATCTCTCAACTAAAATAGATTTCATTGATCTTTATCTAGAAGAATTACCTTCTCCAAGCAGAAGTTCTGTATGACTTGCGTTACTTTAGGATTATCTGGGTTAAAAATGTCTGGATGATCAGCCAGAACAACATCATCCATGAAAAACTGCCTCACTGTTCGGAGAGGAATTTTCTGCATATTCATCTTCCTTCCTTTAATACGCAGCAAACCAATGTGTCTGAAATGAGGAGGGAAATGAAAACCTAATCACATTGTAAATTTCCTCATGAAGATGTGCACATCAAAACAATCATATTTGTTAATGTCTACAAAATCCTTAAAACCTCCCCTCCTTAAACAATGTTTAGTAATTTGATTTTTTTTTTTAATATTTATTTATTTATTTGGCTGTGGACTTTCTAGTTGTGGCATGCAACGCTTAGTAGTTGTGGTGCCTGGGCTTAGTTGCTTCGTGGCATGTGGGATCTTAGTTCCCTGATCACGGATCGAACCTGTATCTTGCACATTGCAAGGCAGATTTTTAACCACTGGACCACCAAGGAAGACTTTTAGTAATTTGATCTTAATGTTATATCACAGGAAAAAATGTAAACATTCTTCTTCCCCAGAATAAAATCTACTCATCCATCAACTTTCCTATAGCATTCTAACTTAAAATTTAATTAATAAAAAATGTTAGCCTTGAATTGGCCTAATGAACAGCAAAATCATTAATACCACTGGGGTATTTCACTCCTGCTGAAAACAGCTTAAAATCTAGGAAAATAGTAATAGTATATGGAATAATCAGTCTTTATAAATAAATTTATCATATAAGTAACAGCACCATCAGTACTTTTGGCCTATGAGATGATCAGATTATTATAGAAAATATTTTTAAGAACTGATTTGGAAAATATAATCATTACTTACTTCTTTACAGCTTCTCCTGGGGAAAGAGACGTGACCACTGAACTTCCAGGCTGTGACACGTAGAAGAGCTGCTGTTCATTTTTGGTTGGAGCTATTTTACACTCATGTTCATGGCCCCAGATAACAAGATCGATGAAGTCATCCAAAAACTGCTCTGGAATGAAGTTGGTACTTCCATGTTTACTCCTATGCCAAGATTTTTAAAACTAAGTATTATAAATGTCCACAGATATAAAACAACTTCATAATAAGTCTTTCTCCAGTCACTAAAGATTTACTATCCCTTCTGTAAGCCAGAAAGTATTTGAGGGGTTGGGGATACAAAGATAATATCTAATTCCTAATCTCAAAGGGTTTACAAGCTTGCAGGACACAGACAAGTAAAAGCCTCAAAAGAGAAAGCAGTCAATTCTACACAGAGGCAGGTCACAAAAGGTAAAGAGGAATAACTCTCCCTGTGGGAAAGCCAGAAAAGCATGAGCTCTAGAAAGAGTAAAAACCTATAAACTGGTCTGAGTGTACACCAAACAAAACACAGAAGATGACAGTGAATTTAACCTAAGCTTAAATGTCCCCTCACTTTTAACATGTTTCTTTTACTGATTAAAACAATGAGAATGTCAGTCTTATATAAGAGATAAGAGTTTTCAATATTAAATAAAATACTGTATGAATGTGATTTCCAAACCCTTATTTTATACCTAGTTTAGCTATTATTAAAAGATATCTGAAAACCCAAAGAGAGTAAAATAAGAAAAAAATTTTCCACAATATTGATTTATATCACTGAGAATTTAAGTACAAGTGTTCAACGACTTCAACCAGCATTCAACTGAGGCAAGCCGACATTCATTCACTCAACAAACATTTACTGAGTGTCTGTATGTGTCAGGTTTCCCAGGTCTCTTCTAGATCCTGAAGACATGAACAAAGTCCTTGCTCAAATGGGGGAAACTAGCAATAACACAATATGCTCATGTATATGCATACACATACACATATATATATCTATGTTTTTTATATAAAGTTTTGTCAGATAGTGATAGGGGCTATATAGAAAAATAAAGGGAAGAGTTACATGTAAAAGGGAGGCTACTATACACAGGGTGGTCCAGAAAAGCCTCTCTGACAGGAGACAAGTAGCAGAGCATGGAGATGAGGGACCAGGAATGCCCGAGACCTAGGCAGAGCGAGGAAATTGATGGCAACGGCACTGACATGGGAATGTTTCCAGTGAGTTCAAGAGCAGCAAGGGGACCAGTGTAGCTGAGGAGAATGAATGCACAGAAGAGCAGGAAGTGAAATCAAAAAAGCTCATGTATCTAGGAATGTTTATGTAAAAAAACACTTTTATGTAAAAAAAATGTATAATGCTATCACAATGACTGAAGAGAGCAGAATAACTCAAATAAACATGATGTATGTATGCCTTCCTGGAGCACAGGAAAAGGGAGAATTATGCTGGTGGGTTGACTCTGACTTATGACACAGAAGCCTATTAGAACATCCTTGTGGAAATGTTTTGCATGACAAAATCTGTTTAGGGTTTACCTTCTTTCGCTGTAAGAAAAAGAAAATTGATCAACATATAGAAACAAATAGGAAATAAAGTAAAATGTAAAAGGCTCAAAAATTCTTGCTCTGTATGAGAAAATCAGTTTGTTTTTATTTACAAGGCCCTGAAAACATACTTACCCTGAAAACAAAAAGAATTTAAGAATGTTGAAGGTGAAAAATGACCCTAACAGCATTACAATAAAAACCTATTATAATGACAATGAAGGGATAGGGGAAAAGGAACTGACCTAAGTAACTTTAGAAAGTGGTGTTTTTTACTAGATATAGTTTAAGGCTATGGACTAAAATAATATACAAACACTGAATCCTGGCTGGCAAATTTTCTCAATTTTAAAATTACTTTATATGTGAATTAAGATTTAAAAAGCAAGTAAACATAAAGATGATACAATCCAGGTTTCTGTTAGAGAAAGAAGCCTCAGATAAGGGAGAAGACAAAAATGAACCCTGTAGAGCTGGATTCAAATCAATATGAACTTGCACTAGGGTTTTTTATTTTTTAACACACATATTTGTTCAGTTGCTCAGTTATGTCTGACTCTTTGCGACCCCATGGACTGCAGCACGCCAGGCTTCCCTGTCCTTCACCATATCCGGGAGTTTGCTCAAACACATACACACATACAAATATGTATACATGAATTAGTAAATATACACATATTCCCTTAACTCTAGTCATGAGGGCTATGGAGACCGGCAGTAGCACTAAGCACACTTAGTGGCCATATCTGGGTTTCTAAATACCACTCTCCGATGAAAGCAATTAGGGCTCCTTGGCGAAGTTGTTGATTCTTGGGCTTGGGAGAAAAATACAAGAGGAGCCTGGAGCATCTTGTAGGACTGGAAGGTTAATGACATAGTTCAAAAAACAAAAAGGAAGAGGGCTTGCTGAAAGAGCACAGAAGCCGATATAAAAATGCTCTCAATGGTCAGAGTTGAGACAAAGTAAGCAACAACAAAAACTGCTAATACTGGACTGTACCTCAAAGAATAAAATAAATATTTGAGTCTAAAGTAACATAAATAAATGAATGGAATGAATAAGTAAATAAATGAGAATAACAAATTTTCCTAACAGAAGACTTTCAGTCAATAATTATAGAAAGAATAAGGGAAATTTAAAAAGTTACAAACACCACCACAGCATTAATTGCTGGAAACAAGATGTACCTTCAGTTCAGTTCAGTCACTCAGTTGTGTCCGACTCTTTGCAACCCCATGAACCACAGCACACCAGGCCTCCCTGTCCATCACCAACTCCCAGAGTCCACCCAAACCCATGTCCATTGAGTCGGTGATGCCATCCAACCATCTCATCCTCTATCGTCCCCTTCTCCTCTTGCCCTCAATCTTTCCCAGCATCAGGGTCTTTTCCAATGAGTCAGCTTTTCATATCAGGTGGCCAAAGTATTGGAGTTTCAGCTTCAACATCAGTCCTTCCAATGAATACCCAGGATTGATCTCCTTTAGGATGGACTGGTTGGAACTCCTTGCAGTCCAAGGGACTCTCAAGAGTCTTCTCCAACATCACAGTTCAAAAGCATTAATTCTTTGGCACTCAGCTTTCTTCACAGTCCAATTCTCACATCCAAACATGACCACTGGAAAAACCACAGCCTTGACTAGACGGACCTTTGTTGGCAAAGTAATGTCTTTGCTTTTGAATATGTTATCTAGGTTGGTGAAAACTTTCCTTCCAAGGAGTAAGCGTCTTTTAATTTCATGGCTACAATCACCATCTGCAGTGATTTTGGAGCCCAGAAAAATAAAGTCAGCCACTGTTTCCCCATCAAGATGCACCAGTGGATGCTAAAGGCTGTGGGTCAAAATCTAAGGAGAAACAGGATATTCACATAGTCTCAATGTATTTTTCCCAATATATTTATTATTATAAAGTAGAAGATGTGACCTTTCCAGTGGAGAAATGTGGTCTACACCACCTTAATCAAATGATCAAAATTATTAACATCACCCTTAACAGCAACCAGCCATACCAACATTATATTATCCATTCCCCTTTATCAATGCTGCCACTCCACCTCTCATTCTGGTATGGAATGGCTTCTGACTTATTCCTACTTGGGGAAAGCAGAAAGTGTAGCAGAACTGGGAAGCCTTCAGCAAGAGAAGGAACAAACTCCCTGTCTGTTACATAGAAACCAACATATCAAAACCCTGTCCTGTTTCTCCTTTGAAACTCACCATGTTTATTCAAGAATATACATAAGGCAACATAACACTGCAGCCTAAAACCTTTCTTTCACTGAGTTGTGGTGATGGACAAGTACCAGAGTATTCTACAGTCAATAAATATCTCTTCAATAAATAATACTATTTAATAATAATAAGAAATTATATAATCAGGCCCCAAATCCCTTCAGATTCTTTTTCAATAACTTTTCAACTTTGTTCCTTATATATCATTTCACTGCCACCACTGTTACCATCTCACACTTTTTTACTATAATTATCACATAATAAATCTTGTTTCTTCAAATCTCTATTTCCTTTCAATCAACCTTATACCCTGCCACTAGATTAAATTTCTTAAAACTACCAACAAAAAAAAGCTGATCTACCTATATTTAATATTCTGGAAAAACACCTGTATATATGTACCAGGAGTAATGTATAAGAATATTCCTGTACCCACTTCAGCAGCACATATACCAAAAAACAAAAAAGAATGTTCCTAACAAAAAGATCAAAAAAAAAAAAAATCTGGAAATAACAAAACACTCATCAACAGGCGAAAAAGTTGAAATGTATACATCAGTGAAAAAGAGTTATGCTGTTAAGCAGCAAAATGAATCATAGTGACATAGGGCTTCCCTGGTGGGTCAGTGGTAAAGAATCCACCTGCAATGCAGGAGACCTGGGTTTGATCCCTGAGTTGGGAAGATTCCCTGGTGAAGGGAATGGCTACCCGTTCCAGTATTCTTGCCTGGAGAATCCCATGGACAGAGGAGCCTGGCGGGTTACAGTCCATGTGGTCACAAGAGTCAGACATGACTACTGACTGACACTTTCATTTTGAAGTAACATACTGTTGAACAAAAATAAGCCAATTGCAAAATATAAAGCATGGTTCCAGTTATACCAAAACCAAATAAAGATGACTCATGAATAAGTGTATAACTGAACAATAAAGCAAGCTATGGACAGATTAAATAAAAAGTGAAGATAATGCTTCCCTATAAAGTACGTAGAAAAATATAGGGTCAGAAAAGGGCATGGGGTAATGTACTGCTCATGTTCCACTTCCTTCTGAATTTAGGAGCATTCATTTTATGGTTTTTGGTATTTCTTACCCATATGCTAGAAAGACTCATTTGTGTTAATAAGTATGAATATATATTGAAAATGATTTCAAGATGCAGTCACACAATGCCTATCTAAGTCTGCCTGATCCCGCACTGACAGATTTCAAGGAATAAGGAGCCCTTTACTAAAATATAGGTAAGCTTAGAAACAGAGATTTGGGAAACCTCAATATTTGACTCAAGAAATTTCAGAGACAAAACTTTTACCTGTTCTGATGAATCACAAATAAGTTAAACCAAGAGTTCTCATCTTCTTTGGGTCTCAACATTGTTACTTTTTTGTTGACAAACATTCGATAGAGCCTTTCATCTGGAATGGATCCTGAAATAGACATTACATTATTTTAAAAGTTTTGCTTCTAAATTATGTGCTTCTCTGAGTATCTCATTTTCCTATCAGACAGATATTTGAAATCTGATATTATTATTCCCAAATGAAAACGTTCCAAGTTCATGCCTGACAGCTGCTGAGCAGTTGTTTTTGTTTAGTCGCTCAGTCGTGTCAGACTCTTTGTGACCCCATGGACTGTAGCCCATCAGGCTCCTCTGTTCGTGAGATTTCCCAAGCAAGTACTGGAGTGGGTTGCCATTTCCTCCTCCAAGGGGTCTTCCCGACCCAGGGATTGAACTCGAGTCTCCTACAAGTGTCCAGTATTGGCAGGGGAAGTCTTCACTGCTGAGCCACCAGGGAAACCTGCTGAGCAGTCAGTTGCAAACGATGTTTTCCATGTCAAGCATACATACCTTCAAAATCTAGAAATGTAGAATAAAAATCTGTTTTCTATGCTCATAGTCTTATTAAAATTTTTAATAATATTGTTTCCTACTCTATTTTTTCTATGTGTACTCTTGATCTAACATATACATTATAAAAAACACAGGAAATGACATTAAAAGGGGTGAGATTTTAAAATGTACTTAAAAATAATAGTTTTATATATATTATGCTTTTAAATAAAAACAGTGTGCTTTTAAATAATTTAATGATTTTTAAATAACTCTTCCTAACTCCCCAAAGGATAATCTTAGTATAGTATAGGTCAATGAAAATAAACATGCAAATTGTAATTTTAAATGCTATAAAAGGCAAGTCAGGATGCTAAGAAAGCAATTATCAGTGGGAGGACAAGGTTACCACTTCATGGAGTGATTAAGGAAGCAAAGTCAATGCTGCAGAAGTATAAGAGCTAGAAGAGGTCTAGCTTCTAGAGAGAACTCCTAGTGCTAGCAATTGAAATGATGGTGGAACGTATGACTGGGACAAAAAAGGCAAGACGTGAAAATCCAGGGCATTAGAAGGTTGATCTACTTAGCTGCAGAAATACTGAGAACACTGACAAAACTGGAAGGTAAGCAGGTAAGAAAATTGAGGTAATGGAAAGGGCAGTTTACTGGTTGGCAGTTAGCTTCAAGGATATCTGAAAAGGAAGGACGGGGGTGGCAGCAGGAAGCAAGGAGAGCAGGGACTTGCCCTCCAGCCCTTCCACCCTAGAGCCTGTGAGAGGCCAGGAGAAAACTGCACAGGACACAGGAGCCTCGTAGGCCAGTGTCACTCACAGTGACACAGCACAGGGAGCATTCAGGGACTGATGATATGAGGAGTCTGCTAACTAAAAAGGGCTCTAGAATATGACACCCCACTCCAGTATTCGTGCCTGGAGAGTCCTGTGGATGGAGAAGCCTGGTGGGCTGCTGTCTATGGGGTCGTCCAGAGTCAGATACAACTAAAGCGACTTAGCAACAGCAGGATATACAGAGCTGGGGTGGGAGGAGCCGCTGGAGGGTAGACACTGAGTCCAGTTAAGGAAAATAGAACAGGATGAGATAAGAGCTTGCGGAGCTGAAATAGTTTCAGCTATTGAAGCTGAAACTCCAATACTTTGGCCACCTGATGCAGAACCAACTCATTGCTTCTGGCAGTGACTAAGGCATAATGGGGTTTGTCCTTGGTTTGAAAGTGTAAGGATCAATCATTTTCTTCAGATATGATCCCTAATGTTACAGTGATTAAAATATCAGGAGTGTTTTTTTTTTAAGTGTATTTTACTTCCTGCTCTATCACTTGCAAAAATCAGACATAATATTTTGATCTCATCTTCTGTATCTCTGAAATAGAGATTGCCATGATGCTTTTCTACTGGCAAAATTATGTAACCTGGGCAAAGACTCTACACTTCCTACAGAAAGTATTTAAATAGACCATCCATCTTAATTATTCTTTAAAAACATATACATAATTATTCTTAATTATTGTTTAAAAACATATACAAAGAGAAATGAGTACTAAGGCTTCTATTATACTAAAATCACTCAGAAAATAATGAAAACTATGGGCTTCCCTGATAGCTCAGCTGGTAAAGAATCCGCCTGCAATGCGGGAGACCTGGGTTCGATCCCTGGGTTGGGAAGATCCCCTGGAGAAGGGAAAGGCTACCCACTCCAGTGTTCTGGCCTGGAGAATTCCATGGACTGTATAGTCTACAGGGTCGCAGAGAGTCAGACACGACTGAGTGACTTTCACTCACTTCACTCATGTTGAGGTTAGTTACAGCATGAGTTTTTTCTCAATTTCCCCTGGGGTACTTTAAAACTGGTTTAACATGAAGTATAAATTTTATAATACTTAGGAAATGGCAACCCACTCCAGTGTTCTTGCCCGGAGAATTCCACGGATGCAAGAGCCTGGTGGGCTACAGTTCATGGAGTTGCAAAGAGTCGGGCACAATTTAGCAACTAAATGATACACATCAAAAACAATGAAACTATTGTATTCATATAACAAATATCAAACTGAACTTAACCAAATGAAGACACAAAAAATACACTCTGAATGCATGCTGAAAATGGTTTTCCCAGTAGTCATGTATGGATGTAAGAGTTGGACCATGAAGAAGGCTGAGTGCAAAAGAATTGATGGTTTCAAACTGTGGTGCTGGAGAAGACTCTTGAAGAGTCCCTTGAACTGTAAGGAGATCAAACCAGTCAATCTGAAAGGAAATTAACCCTGAATATCAACTGGAAGGACTGATGCTGAAGCTGAAACTCCAATACTTTGGCCACCTGATGCAGAACCAACTCACTGGAAAAGACCCTGATGCTGGGAAACATTGAAGGCAAAAGAAAGGAGCAGCAGAGAATGAGATGGCTAGAAAACATCACCTACTCAATGGACATGAATCTGAGCAAACTCTAGGAGATAGTGAAGGACGAACTCAATGAGGTCACAAGAGTCAGACACAACTTAGCCACTGAAGAACAACAAACAAAAATAGTCTTCCATTCACATGTAATAAAGCCTAGCAAACAAGCTTTTACCTACTGGAAACTAAATAAATTTCATAAGTTGATAAAGGAAATTTTCAGAGCATTGTAGATGACAGTTCTAAACAAGCACTAATAAAAATATCATGTGAGCCACCAAAACAGGCCAAATATGTAATTTTAAATTTTCTAGTAGCCACATTAAAATAAGTAAAAGAAATTGGTAAAATTAATTTTAATATATTTTATTTAACCCAATATCTGAGTAAGGTATTTTACATTTTTTTTTCTATCTTTAAAATCTAATATGTATTTTATACTTATAGCATGACTCAATTTAGACTAGCCACTTTTCTAGTTCCTGATATCCACATGATTACTGTATTGGACAGTGTATAAAAATGCAGTTTTTCTAAATTACTCTACAGTTCTGATGTTCAGGATTCTTGTCTGAGTCTAAAAGAAAAAAAAGAAAGAAAAAATAAACAATAGCTACTAAGGGAAAAATATTTTTTCATCAAAACTGCTATTAAAAACAAATCTCAAGGACTATTGAAATGAGATGTCAGTCGGTCCTTCATGTCTGACTTTTGAAAACTTGATGGACCGTAGCCTGCCTGGCTCCTCTGTCCATGGAATTCTCCAGGCAAGAATACTGGAGTGGGTAACCATTCCCTTTTCCAGGGGATCTTCCTGACTCAGGGATCGAATCTGGATCTCCTGCACTGCAGGCAGATTCTTTACCATATTGGTAAAGAATGAAAAAGAATGAAAAATGTCCATCAAAATGTTGTTAACATTTTTTAAAGTCACCCATAAGGAATAATTAGATTTGCCTCACTACTTTCCAAACAACAACAAAGTGAACTCCAGAATTTGATTTCCTAGTTGCTTAAACAATTAAATGTTTATCAACATAAATAGTAATATAAAGCCATCTTACCTAAGCCATATAGAGCAATTTTTGTACTTCCTTTCTGAAGCAAAACTGGACTAATGTCTATCTTCTCCACAGACAATGAACGTCCAAAGTGATTGACAAATCCAGCACAACTTAAAATATCCAGGGCGCAGAGTGCATCTGCCTATGCAAAATATTTTCAAAGAATATTACTGTATATCTAAAAATAAATACTCTGCATATCATGTTATTACTTATTAAAAGTATATTCTGTATAGCAGTTATAAAAACCTAGATGAAGATAGTGCCTTGTCAAAACAAGATTACAATAGTAAAGTATGTGCTATCCTTTTTTCTATCACTGTGAGTAGAATCACATGCTAAATGCAAAGTTAACATTTCATCAAAATTTATCATGTCTTGTCCACTGAAAAAAAAAAAAAACAGCTATATTAAGCAGACCTCTCAAGATGTGAGGAAAACAAGACTAGCTAAATAGTGATTTATAATACATTAATGACCAGAAAAAATAAAATGATATTTTGAGATTACTTTGGGTTCAGTTCAGTCGCTCAGTTGTGTCCAACTCTTTGCGACCTCATGAATCGCAGCACGCCAGGCCTCCCTGTCCATCACCAACTCCTGGAGTTCACTCAGACTCACGTCCATCGAGTCAGTGATGCCATCCAGCCATCTCATCCACTGTCACCCGCTTCTCCTCCTGCCCCCAATCCCTCCCACCATCAGACTCTGTTCCAATGAGTCAACTCTTCGCTTGAGGTGGTCAAAGTACTGGAGTTACAGCTTTAGCATCATTCCTTCCAAAGAAATCCCAGGGCTGATCTCCTTCAGAATGGACTGGTTGGATCTCCTTGCAGTCCAAGGGACTCTCAAGAGTCTTCTCCAACACCACACTTCAAAAGCATCAATTCTTTGGCGCTCAGCCTTCTTCACAGTCCAACTCTCACATCCATACATGACCACAGGAAAAACCATAGCCTTAACTAGACGGACCTTAGTTGGCAAAGTAATGTCTCTGCTTTTGAATATGCTACCTAGGTTGGTCATTAACTTTTCTTCCGAGGAGTAAGCACCTTTAATTTCATGGCTGCAGTCACCGTCTGCAGTGATTTTTGGAGGCCAAAAAAATAAAGTCTGACACTTGTTTCCACTGTTTCCCCATCTATTTCCCATGAAGTGACGGGACTGGATGCCATGATCTTCGTTTTCTGAATGTTGAGCTTTAAGCCAACTTTTTCACTCTCCTGGGCCTTGCTGTCTTTACTCAGCATCACAAGAAGAGTATCTTCCCACAAATCATTAGCCACAAAAAAGATCAAAACTCATAATTCAGTTTCAACTGAACGCACGTCAGTTTTGCACCACTGTAAAGTTGAAAAATGTTAGGTCGAACCATCATAAGCTGAAGATGGTCTGTACTTCCTTATCAAACAAAATAAGATGATCTAATTTAGATTTAAAACTGTTCATGAAACAATTATTTCCTACAGTGAGATTTTTGAGATAAAAGCACCAGGTAATCTGTAAAGCATTATACAAATGTTAGGTTATTCCCAACATTTATTTATTCCTAAATGTTATTCCTTCTACTGGTTACTTATTGCTAACTTTGGCACTCAAGAAATAAAAGCATATCTCATACATCAATTATTATCTCAGATTTTTTAAAGTATCTAAAAAGCAGTATAAAAGCCTATATGAATGATAAAAAGTCAATTTGAATCTCTGAGTCAATCTGACTAAAAGTTGCAGGGAAGAAGTGGAAGAATGCTTCCCTGTAGACAAACGGAAATTTTCTAAAATTTCAACAAACTTTAAGAACACAATAATCACCCCTGTGGGATCATCATGATTGCCGTGAATACTAAACACCGGAATTGAAATGTTGAGATTGCCATCCTGGTAGTTCACCCATGGAAACCTTAAAAAAAGAAAGAAAAAATTTCTGTAAGAGACAAAAGCTCTTTCCTCCATTCTCCTCCTCCAAAAACTTAATACTGTTAGAGGCAAATTGGATTATCTAAGCTGGCAGATGACTACTAGCTTGGAGTTTTAAAAAAAAATTCAATCATAGGCAATAATTCAAGTTTGAAAAGATCTCAAAGTACTGCACTTGAAAAGAAAACCTTACAGTATATGATGCTTGTGAATTGTATGAACAATTTGATTATCTGAATAGTAAGCTAATAGGCTTTCAAAATTTCGAAGTCTTTGTGTTAGGTCTGTATTTGTATTGTAGAAGCAGAAGGGGAAGAAATACATCTACTCTAGAATACAAAAGACCTTGATTAAAAATTCCAGCTCTATCACTTACTACTTGTATGACAAATTTTCATACTACTCCTGGCCGTAGTCACCAAGCTGCACTTCTCAGAGGAAATGACACTAGCAATTTCTACTTTATCTGTGCAAAAATATCTTATACCTGTAAAGCAAATAAATACATATTCCTTCTTCCACAAATGGCAGCACAATATAGACCTCTGGACCCTGCCTTTATCACTTAACATACTTTGTAAATGATTCCATATCAGTATATAAAGAGCTTCCTTGTGTCTTTTTTTAGCCAGACACTGTATGGATTATTACAATGTGCTTAAGTAGATACCTATCAATGGACATTTGGGCCATTTCCAGTCTTTTGTTTCACAAATGGTTGAGTACTCCTGTACAAAGGTGCCCTTGTGAGAGTATAGGAAATTATCAGGAGGACACTGTCAGGTCAAAAAGTACACCTACATTTGTAAATTTGATTACTGCCAATTTCCCCTGGTTGAGGTGGTATAATTTACATATAATACAATGGCAATGCATGAGACCATTTCCCCTTACTCCACTAGTACAATATATGATCAAACTTCTTGAATTTTACACCAGTGATTCTAAACCCTAGCTGCACAACAAAATTCTCTAGGGATCTTTGAAGATCCGCCAATGTCTGAGACACAATCAGGGAGATTAACTGACCTAGAGACTGGGCATCAGTATTTTTTAAGATTCTGAGGTAAAGGTAATACACACCCAGGACTGAGAATTACTGATGTATATAAATCCTATAGGAAAAACATATCTCAGTGTACTTCATCTTGTATCTTTCATATTCTTTTAATATGTTTAAATGCCACTTTATTTCCTTTTCAGTGAATGATGTCCATATTCTTTACCTAACTTTCTGTTTACTAACTCATGAATTTCTTTTAACTGACTTGAAAAAATTATTTATCTATTGGGAAAATTAGACCTTAATTTGCCTTGAATTAAAAATGTTCTTTCTGGTTGAACCTGGACTTCCGACTTCCATGGGCAGCTCTTGCCATGCAGAAATTTACAAAGACAAAAATATCAATCTTTTATGGATTCCGGATTTGTGAAATACTTAGGAAAGTCTTTTCCACATCCAGATTTTTTAAAATGCTTAACAGTTTCCTCTAGTTCTTTTATTGAATAAGCTATATTTTCCTGGAGATATGTGACACCACCTTTATCAAATACTAAATTCCCACATGTATTGAGGCTATTTCTGGAACTTCTATACTCTTCCAATTATCTGCCTATCAATTCATGAGTCATATCACATTTTTTATTAATGTAAAGAAGGCAATGGCACCCCACTCCAGTACTCTTGCCTGGAAAATCCCATGGACGGAGAAGCCTGGTAGGCTGCAGTCCACGGGGTTGCTGAGGGTCAGATACGACTGAGCAACTTCACTTTCACTTTTCACTTTCATGCACTGGAGAAGGAAATGGCAACATTCCAGTGTTCTTGCCTGGAGAATCCCAGGGATGGGGGAGCCTGGTGGGCTGCCGTCTATGGGGTCGCACAGAGTCGGACACGGCTGAAGTGACTTAGCAGTAGCAGCAGCATTATAATATACTTTTTTCCAGCTATATTGTGATATAACTGACGTGCAACATTGTGTTACTTTAAGGTATACAAATACGTTGGTTTGATATATTCATATACTGCAAAATGATAACCACTGTAACTTACCTACCACTGTAATTAACACACACTCCCTTCAACAGCTGCCAGCATGTCACACAGTTACCATCTCCTTTTCCTAGTGAGAACATTTAAGATCTACTGTCTTAGAAACTTTATTAACTATAACTAATACTATGCTGTACATTAGATCCTATGAATGTAATCATTTCTTAATCAAAATTATACTTTTTGACCAGCATCTCCACTTCCCCCCCACAACACTCGGCCCTGGTAACCACCATTCAAGTCTCCATTTATATGAGTTCAGATTCCCTATACTGTATAAGTGATAGTACACATTATTTGTCTCTTTCTCTGACTTAGTTTACTTAGCATAAAGCATTCAAGGTCCATGCATATTGTCTCACATGAAATGATGTCTCTTCTTACAGTTGAGTAACATGTATGTTTTACATATATACACACATATACATATTACATGTTTATCCATTCTTCCACTGACGGACATGTACACTGTTGCCACCACTGCCTTATCTTGGCTACTGTGAACAATGCTGCAGTGAACAGGGGAGTGCAGACTATCTCTTCAAAATAGTTTTCATTCCCTCTGGATATATACCCAGAGGGAGAACCACTGGATCACACGGTGGTTCTGTCTTTGAGGGGGAACCTCCAGTGTTTTCCATCGGATGTATAAACTGGCATTCCAAATAGTGTGCAAGGGTTTTCTTCCCTCCACATTCTCCCCAATACTTGTTCTCCCTTATTTTTCTGATGACAGACATCCTAACAGGTATGGGGTAATATCTCATTGTGGTTTTCGTATGCCTTTCCCCAATGATTAGTGATGCTGAGCACCTTTTCCTGTACCTGTTGTTTGTTCCATTTCTGTGAAAGCTACCATTGGAATTTTGATAGGGACTGAACTGAGCTAAACACTACTTAGTAGTCCTCTTTTTCAGAGTTTCCCTATTTTTTTTTTGTTCTATTTTTCTACATGAATTAGTAAACTGGAACAGAAAATTACCCAAAATGTAGTACAAAGAAATAAAGTTATAGGGGATACTAAAAAGTGGGTAAGATATAATTTTCAGAAAGAGAACGGGAAAGAAGGTTTGAGAACATTTGCTACTGTTTTTTAGCTGATAAGTCATATCCAACTCTCTTGCAACCTCATGGAATGTAGCCCACCAGGCTACTCTGTCATGGGATTTCTCAGGTAAGAATACTGGAGTGGGATGAAAGAAATCAAAGAGCACACAAATAGATGGGAAAATATACCATGTTCATGGATTGGAACAATCAATATAGTGTAAATGAGTATACTATCCAAAGCAATCTATAGATTCAGTGCAATCCCTATTAAGATACCAATGGTATTTTTCACAGAACTAGCACAAATAATTTCATAATTTGTACGGAAATACAAACAACCTCAAATAGCCAAAGCAAATTTGAGAAACAAGAATGGAACTAGAGGAATCAACCTGCCTGACTTCAAGTTATACTACAAAGCTACAGTCATCAAGACAGTATGGTACTGGCACAAAGACAGAAATATAGATCACTGGAACAAAATAGAAAGCCCAGAGATAAATCCACGCACCTATGGACACCTTATCTTTGATAAAGGAGACAAGAATATACAATGGAGAAAACACAATCTCTTTAACAAGTGATTAGAATTTTTTAAAACAAGGACATATGTGAGAATCTTTC
This sequence comes from Capricornis sumatraensis, assembly GCF_032405125.1. NCBI lineage: Eukaryota > Metazoa > Chordata > Mammalia > Artiodactyla > Bovidae > Capricornis > Capricornis sumatraensis. Next base: position 3,604,585 of record NC_091084.1, read on the forward strand.
GAAATCCAATTCTAAACCCAGCCAAATTATCAATCCAAAGTTAAAAGTACTCATCTTCTTAAATACAAAACCCCCCCAAAATTTACCTCCCAATATAAACTCCTTTTTAAAATATATTTATACACAAATAGGTAAGAAATAAGAATAAAAATAGCTGTGAAAAGCAGAGAAGCGAAAGGCAAAGGAAAAAAGGAAAGATATACCCATTTGAATGCAGAGTTCCAAAGAATAGCAAGGAAAGATAAGAAAGCCTTCCTCAGTAATCAGTGCAAACAAATAGAGGAAAACAACAGAATGGGAAAGACTAGAGATCTCTTCAGGAAAATTAGAGATACCAGGGAACATTTCATGCAAAAATGGTCTCAATAAAGGACAGAAATGGTGTGGACCTAACAGAAACAAAAGATATTAAGAAGAGGTGGCAAGAATGCACAGAAGAACTATACAAAAATGATCTTCAAATAATCACAATGGTGTGATCACTCACCTAGAGCCAGACATCCTGGAATATGAAGTCAAGTGGGCCTTAGGAAGCATCACTACAAACAAAGCTAGAGGAGGTGATGGAATTCTAGTTGAGCTATTTCAAATCCTAAAAGATGATGCTGTGAGAGTACTGCACTCAATACGGCAATAGGACTGGAAAAGGTCAGTTTTCATTCCAATCCCAAAGAAAGGCAATGCCAAAGAATGCTTAAACTACCACACAACTGCATTCATCTCACAAGCTAGTAAAGTAATGCTCAAAATTCTCCAAGCTAGCTTTAACAGTACGTGAACCGTGAACTTCCAGATGTTCAAGCTGGGTTTAGAAAAGGTAGAGGAACTAGAGATCAAATTCCCAACATCTTTTGGATCATCGAAAAAGCAAGAGAGTTCCAGATAAGCATATACTCTGCTTTACTGACTACATCAAAGACTTTGAGTGTGTGGATCACAACAAACTATGGAAAATTCATAAAGTTGGGAATACCAGACCACCTATCCTGTCTCCTGAGAAATCTGTATGAAGGTCAAGAGGCAACAGTTAGAACCAGACATGGAACAACAGAGTGGTCCCAAATTGGGAAAGGAGTTCATCAAGGCTGTATATTGTCACCCTGCTTATTTAAATTCTAGGCAGAGTATATCATGAGAAATGCTGGACTGGAAAAAGCACAAGCTGGAATCAAGATTGCTGGGAGAAATATCACTAACCTCAGATATGCAGATGACACCACACTTATGGCAGAAAGCAAAGAAGAACTAAAGAGCCTCTTGATGAAAGTGAAAAAGCTGGCTTAAAACTTAACACTCAGAAAACTAATAGAGGAGTAAACAGTGGGAACAGTGACAGAATTCATTTTTGGGGGCTCCAAAATCACTCCAGATGGCGACTGTAGCCATGAATTTAAAAGACACTTGCTCCTTGGAAGAAAAGTTATGACCAACCTAGACAGCAGAGACATTACTTTGCCAACAAAGATCCATCTAGTCGAAGCTATGGCTTTTCCAGTAGTCATGTATGGATTTGAGAGTTGGACCATAAAGAAAGCTGAGCACCAAAGAATTGATGCTTTGGAACTATGGTGTTGGAGAATACTCTTGAGAATCCCTTGGACTGCAAGGAGATCCAACCAGTCTATCCTAAAGGAAATCCGTCCTGAATATTCATTGGAAGGACTGATGCTGAAGATGAAACTCCAATACTTTGGCCACCTGATGGGAAGAACTGACTCACTGGAAAAGACCGATGCTCGGAAAGATTGAAGGCAGGAGGAGAATGGGATGACAAAGGATGAGATGGTTGGATGGCATCACTAACATGATGGACATGAGTTTGAGTAGGCTGCAGGAGTTGGTAATGGACAGGGAGGCCTGGCGTGCTGCAGTCCATGGGAATGCAAAGAGTCAGAGACACAACTGAGCAACAGAACTGATGTCTGTTTTCATGGGTTACTTTATATATATATATATGTGTGTGTGTGTGTGTGTATACATATACCTATATGTATACACACACACATATATATACATATACACACATTTTTAAATATATGTATTTAAGTTCTGTATACTGAGAGAAACCAGAAGCACCACAAGACAATAGCCATGTGCATGCTAAGCATCCAGATTCTAGCTTACAAATACCATTCCAAAAGGAACCAAGACTCCATGAGTATAAAGCTTGGGAAAATACAGAATTAGCCTGGAGCATCTTCCAATGCCAAAAAGTAAGAAAGATGGGGGAAAAAAGATTAGTGTGTGTTGACAGGACACAAGAGCCTGTCTGAAAGAGTGTCCAATAGCTAAAGCTGGAACAATTTATTTGAGCAACAAAACAGATTATCAAAATAATGTTAAATTACAATTCAAAGGAAAAAAATGAGTTCATACTGATACAACGATTTAATAAGTTCCTACTAATATAGACAACTGAATAAATAAACAAACATATGGGGGACAAGGGACAAGTCTTTATGGAACAATTCCAATTAATAAATGGCAGAAAGAATGAGGGAAACAGGAAATCACCATGAGGACACTATAGTTACAATAGCTGCAGGCAAGAACCACTGGCAAATGCTAAAATTACTGGACAAACATTAAAGAGAAAGCAAATAGTTGTAGAGCCTCTCCTAAAATTTTACTGATTTTAGTAAGTGGTAGCTTTAACAAGCCCATAAATTCTTTGACACTCTTTTCTCTCTCCAAGAAGCAAACCGTAACTCCCTCTCTTTGAATGTGGGCTGGACGTGGAGACTCACTTCTACAAAACAGTGAAAGGAAAGAGAAAAATATTAAGTTGATTGTGGAGAAACCTGTAAGACACTATCTTAACCAAGTGATCAGTGTTAACGTCACCAGCTCAGGTCATATTGATGGCATATATTACTGACAAGCTATGAGAAGGGCAATTCTGCTGTAAGGAATATTCTTTCCCCAAAACCAATAACCCTAGTCTAATAATGAGAAAACCCAAACTGAGAGATATTCTACAAAATATCTAACCAGTAAACTTCAAAACTGTCAGTGTCTTTTAGGAAAAAACCGAGACACTGGCATAGGCAGAAGACAACTTTGAGATCATTTTAACTAAAAGCAGTGTGGTACCTGCTCAATGTATAAGAAAAATGACATACCTTTATGACCTGGGGTTCTAGGTATATATTGTCAATAAGTCCCAAAAGCACAAATCTTAAAGAACATATTTGACTGCTGCTGCTGCGTCGCTTCAGTCATGTCCAACTCTGTGCAACCCCATAGACGGCAGCCTACTAGGCTCCCCCGTCCGTGGGATTCTCCAGGCAAGAATACTGGAGTGGTTTGCCATTTCCTTCTCCAATGCATGAAAGTGAAAAGTGAAAGTGAAGTTGCTCAGACGTGTCATATATTTTACTATGAACATCAAAATTAAGTATTTCTGTCATCAAAAGGTCCTGTGAACAGTCAAAAGACAATTATTGATTGGGAAAAAAAAAATATGCATAACAAAGGCTTGATATGTAGAATATATAAATAGCTCCTGCAAATTCAACATGAAAAGCAAAAACAATCCAAATTTTTTAAATGGACAAAGGATATGAACAGAGATCCCAAAAGTACAGTAAAAATCTGAGAAGTTACTCTATCTATTAATTAGGGAAATACAAATTATTATAATGTACAGAAAATTCAAAGAACTACAACTGCCAAGGAAATAGCTTATAATGAAGAGAAGATGACTAACTGTTTATGTGTTCATGCATCCTACATAGGAAATGTTATATATCACAGACACAAGGAAACATTCACTGAAGCATTTAAATATACTTACTTACTAAAACCAAAGTTAACTGACTGGTCGCTGAGAATTTCAAACTGTACAGGACGATCCCCCATACAATATTTTCTTAATAACTCGAGGCAGGTGTGCAATGTTTTTCTTGAGGGTTTATTTTCATGAAAAAGATCACCACCTAACAAAATAAAATCCACCTAATCAACAGAAAATAGTGTGAAAATTAGTATGTTTTATAGGTAAAATTTTTAAAACTATAGACCAAAGAGAGAAAAAAATTTTATAAAAGATACCATTACATGTGGAGATTTAAACTTTCAAATTTTATTCATTTAAAGACCCTTCCAATCTGGTTACTAATCTGACTCGCACTTAGGTTCCCAGGCCACCTTCAAAAAGCCATCTTCAAATTACTATACCAAGTCTCTAACTCATGCTACCAGAAGTGATTTCTTTTCTTAAAGTTATCCAAATCAAACATAAACTTTGCACTTTAATAAAACCTAGAGTACATCATGAGAAATGATGGACTGGAAGAAACACAAGCTGGAATCAAGATTGCTGGGAGAAATATCACTAACCTCAGATATGCAGATGACACCACCCTTACGGCAGAAAGTGAAGAGGAACTAAAAAGCCTCTTGATGAAAGTGAAAGAGGAGAGTGAAAAAGTTGGCTTAAAGCTCAACATTCAGAAAACGAAGATGATGGCATCTGGTCCCATCACTTCATGGGAAATAGATGGGGAAACAGTTGAAACAGTGTCAGACTTTATTTTGGGGGGCTCCAAAATCACTGCAGACAGTGACTGCAGCCATGAAATTAAAAGACGCTTACTCCTTGGAAGAAAAGTTATGACCAACCTAGATAGCATATTCAAAAGCAGAGACATTACTTTGCCAACTAAGGTCCGTCTGGGCAAGGCTATGGTTTTTCCAGTGGTCATATATGGATGTGAGAGTTGGACTGTGAAGAAGGCTGAGCGCTGAAGAATTGATGCTTTTGAACTGTGGTGTTGGAGAAGACTCTTGAGAGTCCCTTGGACTGCAAGGAGATCCAACCAGTCCATTCTGAAGGAGATCAGCCCTGGGATTTCTTTGGAAAGAATGATGCTAAAGCTGAAACTCCAGTACTTTGGCCGCCTCATGCAAAGAGTTGACTCATTGGAAAAGACTCTGATGCTGAGAGGGATTGGCAAGAGTTGACTCACTGGAAAAGACTCTGATGCTGGGAGGGATTGGAAGCAGGAGGAGAAGGGGACGACAGAGGATGAGACGGCTGGATGGCATCACTGACTCGATGGGCGTGAGTCTGAGTGAACTCCGGGAATTAGTGATGGACAGGGAGGCCTGGAGTGCTGCGATTCATGGGGTCGCAAAGAGCTGGAACGACTGAGCAACTGAACTGAATTGAACTGATAGAAGGAATGGTTCAGTGGTAAAGAATCTGTCTGCCAAGCAGGAGACCCAGCTTTGATACCTGGGTCAGGAAGATCCGCTGGAGAAGGAATTGGCAACCCACTCCATTATTCTTGCTTGGGAAATCCCATGGACAGAGGAGCCTGGTGCGCTACAGTCTATGGGGTCAGAAAGAGTCAGAGACAACTTTGTAACTAAACGACAACATGCAAGGAAGAGCTGATTCAATCCAAATTACTCACTTGATTCATTCAACAATTATTTTGACTTCCTATAGGCAGTGACAGCTCAGGAAATAGCAATCTACAAAACAGATCACGTCCCTGCTCTCACTGAATACAATGTACCATACCTCATACTGAGTATGATGAATAAAATATGACCCCTATTCTATTCAAAATCCAGTGGGAGAGAAAAACTGCTATGCATCTAAACATAAGTCAGACTCTGAATTTAGACAGGAGGTTATGTACCAGGAGAAGAGCTATTACCAGAGATAATCTCTGGTATCAGAAAGACTCATCACAGGGCATGGCACAGCATACACTTTTCTTAGTCTATTAATCTGTCTTGCGTGCATGCTAAATTGCTTCAGTCGTGTTCGACTCTTTGCTACCCTATGGATCATAGCCCACCAGGCTCCTCTGTCCATAGGATTCTCCTGGTGAGAACACTGGAATGGGTTGCTGTGCTCTTCTCCAGGGGAGCTTCCCACATCTCATGTTTCCTGCATTGGCAGGTGAGTTCTTTATCACTAGTGCCACCTGGGAAGCCCTTATCTGTCTTATGTTAACTTAATTATCAGACAAGTCAGAGAACCTAGAAGGGAAGAAGGAAAAGATTTCTGGCCCCAACACTAGTCAGAGAGACTACAATTAAAATTTAAGCTAGGTCTTCAAAACTACACATGATTTGAGCAAAGGAAAAAAATGATCACAATCAAAGTCATAGAAAAGACAACTTAAGTAAACATTTTTATAAGGGAGGGGAAGGGAAAGAGTTGTTTAAAAGAGTTTTGGAGGTTGGTTACTCAAACATACAAATGTGCTTAATACTACTCAACCAAATCCTTAAAAATGGTTAGGGTGGTATGTTTTATGTTATCAAGAGCAAAAAAAATTTTTTTAGTATCTTTAAAAACTGGTTTGTGACTCTAGTGATCACTGAGAACACAACTTGCTTCTGAGGTATTCCTGCTCTACATGAATTTACTCATGAGGAAATGTCACACATATCCAATCGAGGAATATTCTGCAAAAATAATTACCTGTGACCCTTCAAAAATGTGAAGGTCATGCTTAGAGAACAAACGTATGGTTGCCAGGGGTTAAGGATGGGGGGAAAGGATAGTTAAGAGAGTTTGGGATGGCATGGACACCCTGTTATATTTAAAATAGATAACCAACAAGGACCTACCACAAAGAATAGGGAACTCTGCTCAAAGTTATATGGCAGCCTAGATGGGAGGGGAGTTTGGGGAGAGCACATGGTGCTCAGTGTCTGACTCTTTGTGACCCCGTGGACTGTAGCCTGCCAGGCTCCTCTGTCCATGGGATTTCTCAGGCAAGAATACTGGAGTGGGTTGCCATTTCCTTCTCCAGGGGATCTTTCCGACCCAGGGATAGAACCCAGGTTTCCTGCATTGCAGGCAAATTCTTTACCATCTGAGCCACCAGACGACTCTGGGGCAGAGTGGATACATTGAGTCCCTTCACTATTGACCTAAAACTACCACAACTTTATAAAAAAAAAAAAAAAAAAAGCCAGAGTCATGAAAGACAAGGCAGACTGAGGAAATGTCCCAGATTATAAGAGACGAAAGAGACATGACAACTAAACGTGAAATGTAATCCTGGGCTGGGATCTAACATCACTGACCTGCCCCCAAACTGCAACGACATTTGTTGTGGGGAAAACTGGCAGCATCTTAGAATTGCATGATAGTACTGGAGAAACATCAGTTTCCCTGGTTTTGACAAGTGCACTCTGGTTACACATGCAATTTACTCTCAAATGATTCAGAAAAAGTGTGTCTGTCTATGTGTGTATGTATGGAGAGAAAGAGGATAAATTAAATGTAAAAGTATAGGAAGGGCATCCCTGGTGGCTCAGAGGGTGAAGTTTCTCCCTGCAATGCAGGAGACCCTGGTTTGATCCCTGGGTCAGGAAGATGCCCTGGAGAAGGGAATGGCAGCCCACTCCAGTATTCTTGCCTGGAGAACCCCATGGACAGAGGAGCCTGGGACTATAGTCCATGGGGTCAAAATAGTTGGATCCAACTGAGCGATTAAGACACAAATACATATTCACACACACACACACTCAATGTAGGAAAATCTCAGTGAAGGGTAAGAAGTTTTTGTACTATTCTTGCAATGTCTCTTAAGACTGATATTGTTCCAAAATTAAAAGTTAAAAAAAAAAAGACTCTGAAGAACTAGAGAGTACAGATTAGGCTGATAGAACTAAAAAGTAGAGATAAGGCTGGTTAGAAGGCTGCTGCTAAGTTGCTTCAGTCGTGTCCAACTCTGCGCGACCCCATAGACGGCAGCCCACCAGGCTCCCCCGTCCCTGGGATTCTCCAGGCAAGAACACTGGAGTGGGTTGCCATTTCCTTCTCCAATGCATGAAAGTGAAAGTGAAGTCGCTCAGTTGTGTCCAACTCTTAGCGACTCCATGGACTGCAGCCTACCAGGCTCCTCCGTCCATGGGATTTTCCAGGCAAGAGTACTGGAGTGGGGTGCCATTGCCCACAATATAGAGCACTTAATAATCAGGAAGAATTTAGGCTTCAGTAAGAAGAAGTAGACACAAAAGATGGGGGAAAGTAAATATAACATGCATTTGGAGGTACCAGCTTGGGGCTGTGGGCAGAAGAGAACAGTCAGGATTAAAGAGTGCAGGGAGAGGAAGCAGAAGGAAAGGAAATGACACAGTGAAGGAAAAAAAAAAAAGCTTGCGCTCAGGGAAAGACATAGTTCTTCAGCACCTAAGCATAGAAAAGGACACAAACAAACCTCCTTTGACTGTTAATTTCTCTGCCTTCAGGGTAAAAGAAGACGATACTAGACATTCCCTCATTCAGGAACACATTTATGAGAGTGCCTCCCGCTCGGCAGATCCTTTCGCCGTACTAGGATACACATGAGCAAACAGAAAAGAATCTTCATTCTCATGTAATTTATCTTCCAGTGGAGAAGAAAATAAACAAGTAGACAATCCAATAAATTATTTTAGATGGTGCTATGAGAAAATGAATGAGTAATGTGGTAAGACTGTTTGGAGTTATCAGGGAAGACCTCTTCAAAAAGATAAAACTTGAACTGAGAAGTAAACCCTGACTAAATCAAGATGCTAGGAGCAGGAAGAACCAGACACACAGAGGTCCCAGAGTAGAACACACACTCCGGTGTAGATGGAGCACAAGCCAAGCACGGAGAGTCAAAGGAAATGAAGTCTTCTAGTAGGGGCCAGATCATATTGAACTTTGTAGTTTAATTTTTACTCTAGATTTAATGGAAGGCCACTTAGATTTTGAAGCAGCAGAGTGCCATGATCTGATTTATGATTTTATAAGTTCACTCTGTCTGCTATGTTGTAAAAAAGAAAAAAAAAAAACCTAAGGTGACCTACTAATGTGACTTCCTTGGTGGCTCAGATGGTAAAGCGTCTGCCTACAATGCGGGAGACACGGGTTCGATCCCTGGGTCGGGAAGATCCCCTGGAGAAGAAAATGGCAATCCACTCCAGTATTCTTGCCTGGAAAATCCCATGGATGGAGGAGCCTGGTTGGCTACTGTTCATGGGGTCGCAAAGAGTCGGACACGACTGAGCGACTTCACTATCTAAGGTGAGCTATTGTAGTTCAGCAAAATAAGATAGAAGTTTTGAATTAAGTCTATAGACTCAAAGGCAGAAAACAGTGGGAAGGTTCCACTCATAAATACTTAGAAATATGAACTAAAGGACTTGCAGAAAAACTGAACAAAACTCTGAGGAAAAGTTGAAGATAACAGTTTGCAAGTCACTGGAATTTATGTTTATTCCCCAGTTGTCTTCTGGGCTCTAGATGGACATTTTATCTGCCTGCCAAAAGGTATCCTTGAATATCCTATTGGAACCTCCAACTCAAATGGCCTAAATCAAAATTCATCACCTTCCCATATAATGAAGTATGTAATAAGGAAGTGTGAAAATAAGAAAGAAATCTTCCTTATTTAAAACCTACTTCTATTACCGGTACCACCATTCACCCAAACTTAACACACTTCAAAGATACTGTCATCCCTTCTCCCTCATCTGCATCTCCTAATCAAAGTATGCAAACCCTATTTTTGTAATAGTTCTTGTATTCACTTCCTTTTTTCCACTGCAAGCCACCACTTTAAAAAAGCTTCAAACTTATTTTGACTTCATGCTAGACTCTGTTGCCAGAAGACTTTCTATTAATTGGGTACAAACTCCTCAATCTGGCATTTGAAGCTCTCACTGAAGCTCAAACCACATTTCTAGTTTTTCAGCCCTCTTTCTCAAACAAGACCCACCAGTGAGCCAACACAGCTGCTATATCTCTTCCAAGCCCAAGTTAAATGCCACTTAATTTATCTCATCTTACTGTCCTATTCTAAATGTGATCTCTTCTACCTCTAATCGCCCAGGAAATGCTATTTATAATTTTTTTATGGCTCTTATCCCATATGACCTTGCATCTGAGCATTTAGACATTTATCTTATCTTACATACTGATTTGCCTGCTGTATGTTCTTTGAAAGCAGAAACTATGACAGTCATCTTTATAGCTCAAATAGAAATATGCTGCACTCAGTAAACACTTCATCAATTTTCATTAATTTTTACAGACTATTTACAAAAGTCACTCCTACTTGAATTCAAGGAATAAAGCACATGAAATCTGATTTGGACTTTTAGCATACTTATATTTAAGCAGGCAATCTGAGCACAAGAACATATAAAACAAAACTCTAAAAGGAAAAACAGTAAGTACAGGAACTTGGTAGAAACTGCAAAAATGCAAACCAAACTCACATCATTTTCCTGGGCAAGTCTTAAAATTTCATCAAATGTTACAAATGTATCATTTCCTCTCACGGCATCTTTTTCCATAAATCCCAGATGAATATCCGTTGCAACCAAGATTTTAAATGTGTTTTCATCATCGCTGTATTTAAAAAGAAGAAACACTTCAATATAATTCATTGAAAGAATGTTCAAGCAAACTGAACATCTAAACTAAACTAAATCAAAAAAAAATCTAAACTAAATCTATAAATAGCAATTACAAACTAAAATCATTTTTCCAGCTCTAAACAAGATCTGAAAATTTGAAGCATTCATTAGTTTATTAACATCATAATCTTCCTACCACTAATACAATGTAGAATACATACACAATTTTTAAAAGGCTGTGTAACTGCTTCAATATATAACCATGTTACAAGCAGTTTTATACACTCATATGTAACTTGGATTTGAAAGTTTATTTTCCTACTCTGTTTCACAGCAAAAATCTAAGAGAATTTGATCCCAGTATCTAGATTTGCTATTTATTTATTTTGTACTTTTCCAGGAAAATCAGAATTAACTAGTTAATTTAAAAAGCACTCCTCTTATTTTATAAGCAGATTTCTATTCTAATAAGCTAGTAACTTACATCCAGGTCCTGCTTGACTACTTAGCTTCCCATTACAAATCTGGCCAAGTTTACAATGCCATTTAAATTTGGTAGTACCCCAAATATTCAATACTGTCATGTGAAGCAGCAATATGGTAAGTTATTAACACTCTCTTAAACGTAATGTGACTTTTTAACCGTCTTTAAAATAATTTGGTATCTCTGATCTCATCTCAACTCACATGTAAAGAGGTTAAGTATTGTTTCTGAAAAACCAGAAGGCTAAATACCTTTATCATGAAACAGAATGGCAGAAATGGTACTAAAAGCCAGGATTAAAATTCAGGCTGTTTTCACTAAAACATATGAACTTAAAAACAAACTTTTATATATCTCTAAAATTCAAATCTTTATACACAGGAGAATTCTCCAGAAAAGATGTCTCTTCAGAAACTTCAAAATGATATGCACAGTTCTGACTACTATATGCATACAGATTAAGTCAGAATACTTTCAAATCACATTACTATCCAGACTTCCACAATTTCTAAAGTATTTTCACTTCAGTTTTTTCATTTAAATATGAAAATTTATCTGAGAGTCATTTTAACTTGATGATACAAATGAAGAAATTGAGGTGAAGTTTAAAGGCTTGCTAACTTGCTCAGCGTCTAACAATACTACTCAAGAAATTAAAACCAGGATGAAAGAAAGACTCCAAGTTGGAAGCTTTTCCCACATTACTTTTCCTAGTTCTTTTATTTATTTTCATTTTAGTCAGATTCATTTGCAATTTATTCAGTACTAGGGCAATTTATCCCTCTAAAAATGTGCTCTAAAAGACTTGCATTAGCTAGTAAGACTTAGTTCAAGAATATTTATAGCTTCAATAGTTTAAGACAAAAACCTAAGAACATAAATTTATACAGCAATATGCCAATCTACTGCAAAACCCCAATCTACAGCTGCATATTATCTTTAATTAATAAACATACAGTATGAATTGTTAACCATTCCAAATACTTTTTGTAACGACCAACACTTGTGTTCATGCAAGCTCTTTATTTACTAAACAAGTTTTCTTTTATGGTGATCATCGTCGATAAGGCTATTTGATAGAAACCCAAACCAACAAATATTTCGAAAGAAAGGCGCTTACAGGGCATCCGCAGGACTCATTTCTATGGTCAGTCCACCTCCTCCGAGACCAGTTTCCTCTCCAAGTACCCTTGGGTCCGGTGCTGAAATAGGTCAGAAAACTCACTCGATTCCAAATGCTAAAACAAAATTTTATTTAAAGCATATTTTTTAAATGCAGACTGGCAATTTTGGAAGAGTCTCATTTTCACTTAAGCACCTACTATATATTTATTTTTAATGTTAACAACAACAAAAAAATAGCGTGTCTCCAGTGCCACTCCTCTTTTACCACTATAATTAAACTCTCCTAGCTCCTTTTGCGTGCGCTGTGGGAAGCTAATGTTTGTTAAATGAATGGGCAAAAAGACTCACACAATACTTCCGGTTTAGCACACAAATAACTGAACAGAAATGTTTTAAGTTGCATGTAAGGGCTACTCTGGAGCCTAAGGAGATCCTGTATTTCCTGCTTAAACAGAATTATTTTAAAGACACAGGCTACTTTTGAAAGGATAAGGGGTCCACGTTTGAATAAACAAAACACGTCGTTGAAGGAAAATAGCCGGAGGAGCCTAGTGAGCTGCAGTACACGGGGTCGTAGAGTCGGACACTACTGAGCGAGTTTACTTTCACTTTCACTTTTGAGGAGGAGAGGCTGCCACCGTGGAACGACCCCTCCCACGCCAAGATCGCCGGTTCGGTGAGGATCCCAAACCTCAGCGCGCCCGCACCACAGAACTCCGCGGAACCTCCAAGCTCCTCCCGAGCCTACTCGGCCCATTCTTCCCACAAAGTCAGTCCTCTCTGGGCTTCCGCCCGCGACGCCACAGACAGAGGAAGCAACTCGCAAATTATCCCACACCTGGACTCTCCACAGCCCCACCCTGGGGACCCGAGGCTGACTTTTACCCGGGAAGAAGGAGGGACAATCGCGACAAGAAGAGCAACAGCACCCCGCGGGATGGCGTCTCAGAACCGGCTTGTTGGTAAACCTGAATTAGGCGGGAGAGTAACAGCTTCTCCTTCTCTCGCGATACTTCATTGATGACGAAAGCGCTTCAACCCCTCTCAATGGCTGTCGAGTGCCGCGAGGTTGCAAGAAAAGTTGCAGCGAGGCCCCGCCCTCGTACAAGAGCCAATCCTGAGTAGACGACGAGACAGAACCCGGAAGCGAGGTTCCCGGCGGCGATTTTCCGACTCTGAGGTGGGTAGCTCTTTCTCGTCTGGGGTCACACTTCCTGGTCGCTTGGCGCCACCTTTGAGCGCCTGAACCGAAAAGGGCGGGCCCCTGTGGACCCCTGGGGAGCTCTGCAAATCCGGCCGCTAAGTAGGTCCTCAGTAGGGCTGGAGCAGTTTCTTCGGGCTTAGTGGTTTGGAAGGCCGCAGATGCGCCTCCTGGGCCTGTGAAGTGACAGGCCAGTGCCGAGGTCTGGACTGGTGGCCTTCTCTCTCACTGCCCTCCTCAGAGAGTGAACATTCGGCCTCTAGTTTACAAGCCTTTCCCTGCGTCTCATTGTCTCCGTGGACCCCAGGTTCAGTACATCTGTATTGCTTTGTGCTGACAGTGCATTAAAAAAATAATGATGTGAAACTTTTGAATTAGAAAATCTGGGCCTTTAGTTCCATTGAAAGTTGTTTTAATCTTTATAAACTTCAGCGCCTTCACCTGCCTAATGGGGCTTATGGCTCCACCTGTCGCTGAGCTGTTTAAGAGTTGACATAGTTTGTGGAATGTGATCTTTAAAAAACATAACCTAGTTCCTCCTGTTGCAATATCATCAAGTAGAAATCTTGATCGATTGTTTAAATCTTGAATCAGGGAGATGCACCAGAGTTTGACTTTTTAAATTAATTAAGAAATTTCTGTATGTAATTTATTTTACCTGGAACAGTAAATTCAAATTATAAAAAGAGTTTTTATAAAAAGGAGAGGAGGGGCACAAGATCTGTGCTATAATGTTGCTGTGCTGTACCTGCACTCTCAGTAGCTTAAGTCCTGTTCGACTTTTATGACTGTGGCTTGCTTGGTATTCTCTAGGCACGAATACTGGAGTGGATTTGCCATGCCCTTCTCCAGGAGATCCTGACCCAGGGATCAAGCCCACCTCTCCTGAGTCTCCTGCATTGCTGGTGGATTCTTTACTGCTGAGCCACCAGGGGAAGCCCCAATAATGTTACTATGGATGCTGTAATTAATATGTGAACTTTACATTATTTACTGGTATTTATTAAGTGTTTAATGAATAGATGTATATTGCATTGTAAGCTTCAGAGAATAGGTTGAGAAAAAAGTGAAAATATTAGAATATAAAAACCTTTCTAATAGGGTCTCCTGATTGATCTGAAAAACTGAACTATCTTAGAAAATTCTTTACTGCAGTCCTTTTTTTGTGCATAGGGTCTTCCCTGGTGACTCATGGTAAAGAATCTGCCTGCGTGGGAAAGATCCTCTGGAGAAGGGAAAGGCAACCCATTTCAGTATTCTTGCCTGGAGAATTCCACAGACAAAGGTGTCTTGTGGGCTACAGTCAATGTGGTCACAAAGAGTTGGCCATGACTCAGCGACTAAAACTGCATTGTGCAAAGTAACACGTCCAGAGAAGGTATTGGTCATGAATGATAGAATTTAAACTGGACTTTAATGCTCTTGGCACTATTATTAAAATATAGTGATGCATTGAGTTCAGTTCAGTGGCTCAGTCGTGTCTAACTCTTTGTGACCAAATGAACCGAAGCATGCCAGGCCTCCCTGTCCATCACCAACTACTGGAGTTTACCAAAACTCATGTCCATTGAGTCGGTGATGCCATCTAAACATCCCATCCTCTGTCATCCCTTTCTCCTCTTGCCCTCAGTCTTTCTCAGCATCAGGGTCTTTTCAAATAAGTCAGCTTCTTGCATCAGATGGTCAAAGTATTGAAGTTTCAGCTTCAACATCAGTCCTTCCAATGAACACTCAGGACTGATCTCCTTTAGGATGGACTGGTTGGATCTGCTTGCAGTCCAAGGGACTCTCAAGAGTCTTCTGCAACACCACACTTCAAAAGCATCAATTTTTATGCACTCAACATTCCTTATAGTCCAACTCTCACATCCATACGTGACTACTGGAAAAACCATGACCTTGACTAGACGGACCTTTGTTGGCAAAGTAATGTCTCTGCTTTGTACTATGCTGTCTAGGTTGGTCATAACTTTTCTTCCAAGGAGTAAGCATCTTTTAATTTCATGGCTGCAGTCACCATCTGCAGTGATTTTGGAGCCCCCAAAAATAAAGTCAACCACGGTTTCCACTGTTTCCCTATGTATTTGCCATGAAGTGATGGGACCAGATGCCATGATCTTCATTTTCTGAATGTTGAGCTTAAAGCCAGCTTTTTCACTCTTCTCTTTCACATTCATCAAGAGGCTGTCTATTTCTTCTTCACTTTCTGCCATAAGGGTGGTATCATCTGCATATCTGAGGTTAGTGATATTTCTCCCGGCAATCTTGATTCCATCTTGTGCTTCTTCCAGCCCTGTGTTTCTCATGATGTACTCTGCATATAAGTTAAATAAGCAGGGTGACAATATACAGCCTTGACATACTCCTTTTCCTATTTGGAAAGTTGCTTCCTGAACCTGCATACAGGTTTCTCAAGGGGCAGGTAAGGTGGTCTGGTATTCCCATCTCTTTCAGAATTTTCCACAGTTTATTGTGATCCACACAGTTAAAGGCTTTGGCATAGTCAAAAAAGTAGAAATAGATGTTTTTCTGGGACTCTCTTGCTTTTTCAGTGATCAGCAGATGTTGGCAATTTGATCTCTGGTTCCTCTGCCTTTTCTAAAACCAGCTTGAACATCTGGGCGTTCACGGTTCACGTATTGCTGAAGCCTGGCTTGGAGAACTTTAAGCATTACTTTACTAGCATGTGAGATGAGTGCAATTGTGCGGTAGTTTGAGCATTCTTTGGCCTTGCCTTTCTTTGGGATTGCAATGAAAATTAACCATTTCCAGTCCTGTGATTGCTGCTGAGTTTTCCAAATTTGCTGGCATATTGAGTGCAGCACTTTCACGGCATCATCCTTTAGCATTTGAAATAGCTCAACTGGAAATTCCATCACCTCCAGTAGCTTTGTTCATAGTGATGTTTCCTAAGGCCCGCTTGACTTCACATTCTTGGATGTTTGGCTCTCGGTGAGTGATCACACCATTGTGACTATCTGGGGCACTAAGATCTTTTTTGTACAGCCACCTCTTAATATCTTCTACTTCCGTTAGGTACCTACCATTTCTGTCTTTTATTGAGCCCATGTTTGTATCTTTTTCCACTGGTCATGTATGGATGTGAGAGTTGGACTATAAAGAAAGCTGAGCACTAAAGAGTTGATGCTTTTGACGTGTGGTGTTGCAGAAGACTCTTGAGAGTCCCTTGGACTGCAAGCAGATCCAACCAGTCCATCCTAAAGGAGATCAGTCCTGGGTGTTCATTGGAAGGACTGATGTTGAAGCTGAAAATCCAATACTTTGGCCACCTGATGCAAAGAACTGACTCATTTGAAAAGACCCTGATGCTGAGAAAGATTGAGGGCAGGAGGAGAAGGGGACGACAGAGAATGAGTTGCTTGGATGGCATCACCAACTTGATGGACATGGTTTTGGGTGGACTCTGGGAGTTGGTGATGGACAGAGAGGCCTGGTGTGCTGGGGTTCCTGGGGTTGCAAAGAGTCGGACATGACTGAGTGACTGAACTGACCTTGCATGAAATGTTCCCTTGCTATCTCTAATTTTCTTGAAGAAATTTCTCATCTTTCCCATTCTATTGTTGTCTTATATTTCTTTGCATTGATGCATTAGGATTCATTCAATTAAAACTCGTGAAAATTAGGTATAAAGAAATCCATATCTTAGGAGTTATGAGTAACTCTTAAGATTTCTCAGAATCCAATCCAAGCAAAATCAAGTGATAGCACTTTAATCATGTTAATTATGCAAATATTTTTAATGCTTGTGTATATAAGTCGGACATAAATGTAAGTTAAATATAGTCCCTATCCTTACGCTAACAATCTTTTTAGAGGCTAAAACAAGAATAAAATTAGTGATAAGACAGTATATATCACCAAGAAACAGGAGAAACTAGAGAGAGATCTAATATGCAGGCTCAAGAAAGACTTAAGAGAGAGGCAACTTCTGGGAAGAGTCTTAAATGACTAAAAAGATTTTAACAAATATAATTAGGAAGCTGAGAAATATTTTTTAAATATCTATTATACTCATTTTCTTTAAGTGGTTAAACTTTGATATGCTGTACAACTTTTTTGTAATTAATGAATTTATTTTAATTGGAGGCTAATTACTTTACAATATTGTGGTGCTTTTTGCCATACATTGACATGAATCAGCACAGATGTACATGTGTTCCCCAATCCCAAACCCGCATCCCACCACCCTCCCCATCCCATCCCTTTGGGTTGTCCCAGTGCACCGGCTTTCAGTGCCTTATTTCATGCCTTGAACTTGGACTGGTCTTCTATTTCACATATGGTAATATGCATGTTTTAATGCTATTCTCTCAAATCATCCCACCCTCGCCTTCTCCCACAGAATCCAAAAGTCTGTTCTTTACATCTGTGTCTCTTTTGCTGTCTCGCATATGGGGTCATTGTTACCAGCTTTCTAAATTCCATATATATGCATTAATATACTGTATTGTTGTTTTTCTTTCTGTCTTACTTCACTCTGTATAATAGGCTCCAGTTTCATCTACCTCATTAGAACAGATTCAAATGCATTCTTTTCAATAGCTGAGTAAAATTCCATTATGTATATGTACCACAACTTTCTTATCCATTCATCTGCCAATGGATATCTAGGTTGCTTCCCTGACCTGGCTATTGTAAACAGTGCTACAGTGAACATTGGAGTACATATGTCTCTTTCAATTCTGGTTTCCTCAGTGTGCATGCCCAGCAGTGGGATTGCTGGGTTGTATGACAATCCTATTTTCTGTTTTTGAAGGAATCTCCACCCTGTTCTCCATAGTGGCTGTACTAGTTTGCATTCCCACCGACAGCATAAGAGGGTTCCCTTTTCTCCACACCCTTTCCAGCATTTATTATTTGTAGACTTTTTGATACCAGCCATTCAGACCAGGGTGAGATGGTACCTCATTGTGATTTTGATTTGCATTTCTCTGATAATGAGTGGTATTGAACAATTTTTCATGTGTTTCTTAGCCACCTGTATGACTTCTTTGGAGAAATGTCTATTTAGTTCTTTGGCCCAGTGTTTGTTTGGGTCATTTATTTTTCTGGTATTGAGCTGCATGAGCTAGTTCTTTATTTTTGAGATTAATTCTTTGTCAGTTGATTCATTTGCTATTATTTTCTCCCACTCTGAAGCCTGTCTTTTCACTTTGCTTATAGTTTCCTTCGTTGTTCAAAAGCTTTTAAGTTTAATTAGGTTCCATTTGTTTATTTTTGCTTTTATTTCCATTACTCTGGGAGGTGGGTCATAGAGGATCTTGCTCTGATTTATGTTAGTGTTTTGCCTATGTTTTCTGCTAGGAGTTTTATAGTTTCTGGTCTTACATTTAGATCTTTCATTCGTTTTGAGTTTATTTTTGTGTATGGTGTTAGAGTGTTCTAGTTTCATTCTTTTACAGGTGGTTGACCAGTTTTCCCAGCACCACTAAACTATGCTGAATAGTAGTGGTGAGAGTGGGCACCGTTGTCTTGTTCCTGACTTTAGCGAAAATGCTTTCAGTATTTCACCATTGAGGATAATGTTTGCTATGGGTTAATCATATATGGCTTTTATTATGTTGCGATATGTTCCTTCTATGCCTGTTTTCTGGGGAGTCTTTATCATAAATGGTGGTTGAATTTTGTCAAAGGCTTTCTCTGCATGAGATAATCATATTATTTTTATCCTTCAATTTGTTAATGTGGTATATCACATTGAATGATTTGCAGATATTGATCAATCCTTGCATCCCTAGGATAAAGCCCACTTGGTCATGATGTATGATCTTTTTAATATGTTGTTGAATTCTGTTTGCTAGAATTTTGTTGAGGATATTTGCATCTATGTTTATCAGTGATATTGGCCTATAGTTTTCTTTTTTGTGTGTCATGTTTTTTGGTTTTGGTATTAGGGTGATGGTGGCCTCATAGAATGTGTTTGGGAGATTACCTTCCTCTGCAATTTTCTGGAAGAGTTTGAATAGGATAGGTGTTAGCTCTTCTCTAAATTTTTGGTAGAATTTACCTGTGCTTTTGTTTGTTGAAAGATTTTTTACTTCCCTGGTGGCTCAGAGGTTAAAAAGCGTTTGTCTGCAAGGCGGGAGACCTGGGTTCAATCCCTGGGTTGGGAAGATGCCCTGGAGAAGGAAATGGCAACCCACTCCAGTATTCTTGCCTGGAAAATCCCGTGGACGGAGGAGCCTGGTAGGTTACAGTCCACGGGGTCGCAAAGAGTCAGACATGACTGAGCAACTTCACTTTACTTCCATTTCTGTGCTTGTGATGGATCTGTTAAGATTTTCTGTTTCTTCCTGGTTCAGTTCTTGAAGGTAATACTTTTCTAAGACTTCACCCATTTCTTTCAAGTTGTTCTATTCATTGTCATATAGTTACTGATAGTAGTCTCTTAAAATCCTTTGTATTTCTGTGTTATCTGTTGTGATTTCTCCATTTTCAGTTCTAATTTTGTAGATTTGATTCTTTTCCCTTTTTTACTTGATGAGTCTGGCTAATGGTTTGTCTATTTTATTTATCTTCTCAAAGAACCACCTTTTAGTTTTGCTGATTTTTGCTGTGCTGCTGCTGCTAAGTCACTTCAGTGGTGTCTGACTCTGTGCGACCCCATAGACGGCAGCCCACCAGACTATCCTGTCCCTGGGATTCTCCAGGCAAGAACACTGGAGTGGGTTGCCATTTCCTTCTCCAATGCATGAAAGGGAAAAGTGAAAGTGAAGTCGCTCAGTCGTGTCCAACTCCTAGCGACCCATGGCCTGCAGCCTACCAGGCTCCTCCATCCATGGGATTTGCCAGGCAAGAGTACTACAGTGGGATTTTTGCTATCAGTTCAGTTCACTCGCTCAATCGTGTCCGACTCTTTGCGACCCCATGAATCGCAGCACGCCAGGCCTCCCTGTCCATCGCCAACTCCCGGAGTTCATACAGACTCACATCCATCGAGTCAGTGATGCCATCCAGCCATCTCATCCTCTGTCGTCCCCTTCTCCTCCTGCCCCGAATCCCTCCCACCATCAGAGTCTTTTCCAATAAGTCAACTCTTCGCATGAGGCGGCCAAAGTACTGGAGTATCAGCTTTAGCATCATTCCTTCCAAAGAAATCCCAGGGTTGATCTCCTTCAGAATGGACTGGTTGGATCTCCTTGCAGTCCAAGGAACTCTCAAGAGTCTTCTCCAACACCACACTTCAAAAGCATCAATTCTTCGGCGCTTAGCCTTCTTCACAGTCCAACTCTCACATCCATACATGACCACAGGAAAAACCATAGCCTTGACTAGATGGACCTTAGTCGGCAAAGTAATGTCTCTGCTTTTGAATATGCTATCTAGGTTGGTCATAACTTTTCTTCCAAGGAGTAAGCATCTTTTAATTTCATGGCTGCAGTCACCGTCTGCAGTGATTTTGGAGCCCCAAAAAATAAAGTCTGACACTGTTTCCACTGTTTCCCCATCTGTTTCCCATGAAGTGATGGGACCGGATGCCATGATCTTCGTTTTCTGAATGTTGAGCTTTAAGCCAACTTTTTCACTCTCCACTTTCACTTTCATCAAGAGGCATTTTTGTTCCTCTTCACTTTCTGCCATAAGGGTGGTGGTGTCATCTGCATATCTGAGGTTAGTGATATTTCTCCTGGCAATCTTGATTCCAGCTTGTGTTTCTTCCAGCCCTGTGTTTCTCATGATGTACTCTGCATATAAGTTAAATAAGCAGGGTGACAATATACAGCCTTGACCTACTCCTTTTCCTACTTGGAACCAGTCTATTGTTCCATGTCCAGTTCTAACTGCTGCTTCCTGACCTGCGTACAGATTTCTCAAGAGGCAGATCAGGTAGTCTGGTATGCCCATCTCTTTCAGAATTTTCCACAGTTTATTGTGAACCACACAGTCAGAGGCTTTGGCATAGTCAATAAAGCAGAAATAGATGTTTTTCTGGAACTCTCTTGCTTTTTCCATGATCCAGCGGATGTTGGCAATTTGATCTCTGGTTCCTCTGCCTTTTCTAAAACCAGCTTGAACATCAGGAAGTTCACAGTTCATGTATTGCTGAAGCCTGACTTGGAGAATTTTGAGCATTACTTTACTAGCATGTGAGATGTGTGCAATTGTGCGGTAGTTTGAGCATTCTTTGGCATTGCCTTTCTTTGGGATTGGAATGAAAACTGACCTTTTCCAGTCCTGTGGCCACTGCTGAGTTTTCCAAATTTGCTGGCATATGGAGTGCAGCACTTTCACAGCATCATCTTTCAGGATTTGAAACAGCTCCACTGGAATTTCATCACCTCCACTAGCTTTGTTCGTAGTGATGCGTTCTACGGCCCACTTGACTTCACATTCCAAGATGTCTGGCTCTAGATTAGTGATCACACCATCATGGTTATCTGGGTCATTAAGATCTTTTTTGTATGGTTCTTCTGTGTATTCTTGCCACCTCTTCTGAATATCTTCTGCTTCTTTTAGGTCCAGACCATATCTGTCTTTATCAAGCCCATCTTTGCATGAAATGTTCCCTTGGTATCTCATTTTCTTGAAGAGATCTCTAGTCTTTCCCATTCTGTTCTTTTCCTCTATATCTTTGCATTGATCGCTGAAGAAGGCTTTCTTATCTCTTCTTGCTATTCTTTGGAACTCTGTATTCAGATGCTTATATCTTTCCTTTTCTCCTTTGCTTTTTGCTTCTCTTCTTTTCACAGCTATTTGTAAGGCCTCCCCAGACAGCCATTTTGCTTTATTGCATTTCTTTTCCATGGGGATGGTCTTGATCCGTGTCTCCTGTTCAGTGTCATGAACCTCATTCCATAGTTCATCAGGCACTGTATCTATCAGATCCAGGCCCTGAAATCTATTTCTCACTTCCACTGTATAATCATAAGGGATTTGATTAAGGTCATACCTGAATGGTCTAGCAGTTTTCCCTAGTTTCTTCAATTTGAGTCTGAATTTGGTAATAAGTTCATTATCTGAGCCACAGTCAGCTCCTGGTCTTATTTTTGTTGACTGTATAGAGCTTCTCCATCTTTGGCTGCAACAAATATAATCAGTCTGATTTCGGTGTTGACCATCTGGTGATGTCCATGTGTAGAGTCTTCTCTTGTGTTGTTGGAAAATGGTGTTTGCTCTAACCAGTGCATTTTCTTGGCAAAACTCTATTAGTCTTTGCCCTGCTTCATTCTGCATTCCAAGGCCAAATTTGCCTGTTACTCCAGGTGTTTCTTGACTTCCTACTTTTGCATTCCAGTCCCCTATAATGAAAAGGACATCTTTTTGGATGTTAGTTCTAAAAGGTCTTGTAGATCTTCATAGATCCATTCAGCTTCAGCTTCTTCAGCATTACTGGATGGGGCATAGACTTGGATAACTGTGATATGAGTGGTTTGCCTTGGAGATGAACAGACTATTCGTATTTGAGATTGCATGCAGGTACTGCATTTCAGACTCTTTTGTTGACCATGATGGCTATTCCATTTCTTCTGAGGGATTCCTGCCCACAGTAGTAGATATAATGGTCATCTGAGTTAAATTAATTAGGGCTAACTGCTCCATTGTATTACTTAAAGTTTGTTTTTCCTTGCTAATTTTCTCTTGGTTGATCATAGGTGTGAGTGGGGTATTAAAGCCTTCCACTATTGTTGTGTTACTGTTAATTTACCCTTTCATACCTGTTAGCATTTGCCTTGTGTATTGAGTTACTCCTATGTTGCGTGCATATATATTTATAATTTTTGTATCTTCTTCTTGGATCGATCCTTTGATCATTATGTAGTGTCCTTCTCTGTCTCTTTTCATGGCTTTTATTTCAAAGACTTTTTTATCTGATAGAAGATTGCTGCTCCTGCTCTATTTTGTTCTCATTTGCATGAAATATCTTTTTCCAGCCTCTCACTTTTAGTCTGTATGTGTCCCACGTTTTGTGGTGGGTCTCTTTTAGACAGCGTATATAGGGGTGTTATTTTTGTATCCATTCAGCCAGTCTTCGTCTATTGGTTGGGGCATTCAACCCATTTACATTTAAGGTAATTATTGATAAGTATGATCCTGTTGCCATTTACTTTGTTGTTTTGGGTTCGAGTTTATATACCTTTTCTGTTTCCTATCTAGAGAAGATCCTTTAGCATTTATTGAAGAGCGGGTTTGGTGGTACTGAATTCTCTGTTTTTGCTTGTCTGTAAAGCTTTTGATTTCCCCTTCATGTTTGAATGAGATCCTTACTGGATATAGACATCTGGGGTGTAGGTTTTTCTCTTTCATCACTTTAAATATGTCCTGCCATTCCCTTCTGGCCTGAAGAGTTTCTATTGAAAGATCAGCTGTTATTCTTATTGGGATCCCATTGTGTGTTATTTGTTATTTTTCCCTTGCTGCTTTTAATATTTGTTCTTTTTATTTGATCTTCATTAATTTGATTAATATGTGTCTTGGGGTGTTTCGCCTTGGGTTTATCCTGTTTGGGACTATCCAGGTTTCTTGGACTTGAGTGAATATTTCCTTCCCCATTTTAGGGACGTTTTCAACTGTTATCTTCTCAAGTATTTTCTCATGCCCTTTCTTTTTGTCGTCTTCTGGAACTCATATGATTCGAATGTTGGGGTGTTTAACATTGTCCCAGAGGCCTCTGAGGTTGTCCTCATTTCTTTAATTCTGTTTTCTTTTCTCTTCTCTGCTTCATTTATTTCCACCATTCTATCTTTCACCTTCCACTTATCCTGTCTTCTGCCTCAGTTATTCTACTATTGGTTCCCTCCAGAGTGCTTTTGGTCTCAGTTATTGCATTATTCATTATTGATTGACTCTTCTTTATTTCTTCTAGGTCCTTGTTGAACATTTCTTACATCTTCCTAATCCTTGTCTCTAGTCTATTTATTTTATTTTCAAAATTTTGTTTTCAAGATTTTGGAGCATCTTGACTAACATTATTCTGAATTCTTTTTCAGATAGACTCCCTATCTCCTCATTTTTTGTTTGGTTTAGTGGATGTTTATCATGTTCCTTTACCTGCTAAATATTTATCTGACTTTTCATTTTGTTTAGATTGCTGTGTTTGGGGTGTCCTTTTTGTAGGCTGGAAGTTTGTGGTTCCTCTTTATTGTGGATCCTGCTCCCTGTCAGTGGGGTTGTACTAGTGGCTTGTCAAAGTTTTCTGGTTAGGGGAGGTTGTGTGTGTGTTCTGGTGGGTGAAGCTGGATGTCTTCTATCTGGAGTGCAATGAAGTGTACAGTAGTGAGTTTTGGGGTGTCTTTGGGTTTGGTGTGACTTAGGGCAGTCTATCTTTTAATGCCCAGGGCTGTGTTCCTGCACTGCTGGAGAATTAGCATGGTATGTCTTGCTCTGGAACTTGTTGGCTCTTGGGTGGTGCTTAGTTTCAGTATAGGTATGGAGGCTTTTGATGAGCTCTTGTCTGTTAATGGTCCCTGGAATCAGGAGTTTTCTGATGTTCTCACGTTTTGGAGTTAAGCCTCCTGCTTCTGGCTTTCAGTCTTATTCTTACAGTAAGTAGCCTCAAGACTCCATCCATACAGCACTGATGATAAAACATTAAGGTTAATGGTGAAAAGATTCTCCACAGTGAGGGACACCCAGAGAGGTACACAGAGTTACTTAGAGAAGAGAAGAGGGAAGAGGGAGATAGAGGTGACCAGGAGGAGAAGACGGGGAGTCAAAAGAGGAGAGAGCAGTCTAGCCAGTAATCAAATCCCTAAGTGCTCTCCACAGTCTGGAACACTCAGAGAGGTCCATGGAGTTCCATAGAGAAGAGAAGAGGAGGAAGGAGATAGAGGTGACCAGAACGAGAAGAGGGGGAGTCAAAATGGGAGAGAGCAATCAAGCCAGCAATCACAACCCTCAGTGAACATGGATACTGAAGATTAGATTCTTAAAGGTACAGAGTTGATTTAAAAAAATACCAAGAAACAAAGATTAAAAATATAGAGTAGAGGTTAGACTCAAAAATACAATGTTAAAAATACAAAACAAAATGAATCACAAAAATTATAAAAAACATGTATATATGAAATTTGTTTTTAAAATAGGATCTTTTTTTTTGCAAGGTAATAGTAGGTTATAAAAGTGAAAATTAAAGTAGTAAAGAACTTAAAAAAATTAAAAAGTGATCATATAAAATATATTTAAGAATTTCTCTGGAGCTGTTGTGGGCAGTGTAGGGTGAGTTCAGTTTCCCATAGTTCCTTATTCCAGCTTGTACTTGTTCTCAGGGTCTATGCTGCTGCTGCTGCTGCTGCTAAGTCACTTCAGTCGTGTCCAACTCTATGCGACCCCATAGATGGCAGCCCACCAGGCTCCCCCATCCCTGGGATTCTCCAGGCAAGAACACTGGAGTGGGTTGCCATTTCCTTCTCCAATGCATGAAAGTGAAAAGTGAAAGTGAAGTCGCTCAGTCGTGTCCGACTCCTGTCGACCCCATGGACTGCAGCCTACCAGGCTCCTCTGTCCATGGAATTTTCCAGGCAAGAGTACTGGAGTGGGGTGCCATTGCCTTCTCTGTCTCAAGGTCTATAGGCCCCCTCTAATGCTTAGTCAATGTTAACTACACGGTTTTAATCTGTTGCACCTGTCACTTCCAGAGCCGGTCCCTATTCTTTGTTTATTTTGGCTTCCTCTGTTTGAAAGTCTCTTCAGTGTCTAATTTCTGCCCTGACACAAGGGGGCAAAGGTGGTCACTTATTTACACTCACTTGTTCAGTTGTGTTTTGGGGAGGGAGGAACCCTGCAAACAAACATCACTGGTGTGTGTGGGGAGTGTTTGCAGTGTATGAGCCACACTGGGTTTGCCCAAGCTCACGGCTTGTGCTTTCTGGTTCTACACTGCTCAGGCTGCAGGGTGCTCTGTAGGGCACTGTCCAAAGCAGGCCCTGGGTTTCATGCACTTTCCAGGTCTAAGCCACCCAGGTTCAGGTTCTCAGGCACTCCACAGGGCACAGACTCTGTTGGGCGTGCGTTTTGTGCCCTTCCCAGGTCTGAGCAGCTCAGGCAACCAGGTGCTTGAGGAGCACACTGTCCCAGGTGGGCCATGCATGTTAATCACCTCTCTGGTCTTGGGTGTGCCATGTGTCTCGTCTGGGAAGCTGATCTTAGGCTATGACCCTCCTGGCAGATGTCAACCATCCAGGATCCCAGGAAGATGTGGTTAGCAACTGGGGGCCTGCTCACAGTTTGGTGGAAGATGCCCATCTCTGAGGCCGAGATTGGAGCAGCCCGTTGCCTTCTGGCTCTGGCTGTTGCCACCTGCCTCTCTGCCTCTGGCAGGGAGGGGACTGTATGCAGCTGGCTAGCTCTCCTTTGGTGATCACTCAGTCCTTTGCTCTGTGAGCAGGCCAGGCTGCGCATTAAGTTAGAGAATTTCGCAGGAAAGTTCTCTCTCTCTCTCTCTCTCTCTCTCTCTCTCTGGGTATCCCAGAGTTAGGGGTGCTGTCTGACATTAGCTCCCTCAGATTGTCCTCAGGGCATTCAGGCCCAGTCCTTACCTTAAGCATGCAGCTTGCGCCTTCCTCTCCAGCCTCCAGTGGCTGATGCGAGCATCTGGGCTACTTCTCTGCCGGGAGTTGTGGTTAGGCACCTATTCTGTGCGTTTTGGTTTATTTTTTCCTCCTGGTTATCTTGCCCTCTGAGATTCTAAAACTCCCCATAGACCTACTGGTGAGGGGGTTTCCTGGTGTTTGGAAACTTCTCCTTCATGACTCCCTCCCCAGGACGGTCTCCATCCCTGACTCTTTTGTCTCTCTTTTTGTCTTTTATATTTTTTCCTACCTCCTTTTGAAGCGAATGGGCTGCCTTTCTAGGTGCCTGGTATCCTCCACCAGCGTTCAGAAGTTGTTTTGTGGAAGTTTTTCAGTGTTCAAATGATCTTTTGATGAATTTGTAGAGGAGAAGGTGCTCTTCCTATCCTATTCCTCCATCTTGGGACTGCCCCCCTGCATAACTCTTTAAGCTGATATTGTTTATAAATTATTACGGCAACCTAGCAGAATAAATGTCATTTACTTCAGGAAGCCTTCTGTAATCCCTTGGTGGTAGTATTTTAGTCACTAAATTGCATCCAACTCTGCGAACCCATGGACTTGCAGCCCACAAGACTTCTCTGTCCATGGGATTCTCTAGGCAAGAATGCTGGAGTGTGTTGCCATTCCTTCTCCAGGGCATCTTCCCAACCCAGGGGTTGAACCCATGTCTCCTGCATTGGCAGATAAATTCTTTACCACTGAGCTACCAGGGAGGCCCTCGGTAATCTCATAAGACTGGGTTAATTATGGTCCTCCTGTATATTCATTGTATCTGGTTACAGTCTTATCTATAGTACTTAATGCTTTTTTGCCAGTCTTCCTGACTAGATGGTAAACTTCATGAGGTTAAGACATGGATCTTGTTCATTATTGAATCCCAGTACCAAGAGACTGGCAGGCTTCCAAAGTGGTGCAGTGGTAAAGAACTTGCCTGCCAGTGTAGGAGACAAAAGAGAAATGGGTTTGATCCCTGCATCGGAAAGATCCCCTGGAGAAGAAAATGGCAACCCACTCCAGGAATTTCTAGCCTGGGAAATCCCTTAAACAAAGGAGCCTGCCAGGCTACAGTTCAGGGGGTCACAAAGAGTTGGACATGATTGAGCCAGTAAGAACAAGCGTATAACACCAAGAGACTGGCACATGCCAGGTGTTTTTTTCATCTTTGTTGAATGAAGGAGTGAATGACAGCCAAAATCCTGTTTCACAACAAGAACCCAACTAAGAACAATAGTTGTCTGTCAGTGAATAGGACTACTTTTTAAAGCCGTGAATTTTCCTAAGCCAGAAATTGTTCAAGTAGAAAGAGGATGATTATTATAGATGTCATGGTAAAGATATCTCCATTGATGAGAGATTGGGACATGTGTCCTCTGGGGACTATTCCATCTCTAAGAATCTCTGATTCTTGGAAGTAGTTTTTAGGAAAAACAAATTTTTGTTTCTTTTCTATAGCATCTATGTGTCTCATTTATAAAAATGGTGAATGTTCTCATTTTTATTGTATTAGTTATAATTTAAAAACTTCAAACATTAATCAGCTGTTAGTATAATACAACATAGTATCTAAACCAATAGATTCAAAATAAGTCAGAGTCATAACTACTGACTTAGAAGAAAACAATAAAAAATGACTATTAGGCCATTAAAAATAAAGGTAACTGAAATCTGTCAGCTCCAATATTTGATGAATGTAAAGAGTATTAATAAACACCAAAAAGTTTAGACAGTATATTTGTATATGTTTGCAAGACTTATTTATGCTATTAAAACCTCAGTTACTGGTTTGCTCCTATTTTTTGTGTTTGTGTTTTCAGATCCATTTGATGAATAAAATAAAGCAGACATAATCATCTCTGGAGAGATTATTTATATCCTGGTGTTTGAAATGATTTATATTTAAAATAGTAGTAAAAATGGAAAAAGAGAAAGTAAATGATGAAAAACCAGACCCAGAGAACTCCTTGGACTTTTCTGAACACTTCAACCAACTTGAACTGTTGGAAACACATGGACACCTTATTCCCACTGGTACCCAAAGTCTCTGGATAGGGAATTCTGATGACGATGAAGAGCAAGATGAAAAAACTGAAGAGTGGTATCAACTGCAAGAAAAAAAAATGGAAAAAGATCCAAGCAAATTGCTTCTTTGGGCTGCTGAAAAAAATCGGGTAAAAAAAAAAAAGAACAGAACAGTTAAAAAAGAAACCTTAATTTAGTAGAAAAACTACTAGATTGGAAGCCAGAGGACCTGTCCCTGAAGCTCGCTTTGTCCTCAGACCAAACTGAAAAAATATCACTTCATGAAAACAGGTGTCTGAGGTTATTTTAGTTAGAAGGAATTGAGCTTCTTAATCTCTAGATTTCCTTGTTAGCATTGTTTTCTACTGATAAAAGTTTATGTTTTAAAGTTTTATACACCATGCATATTGGTGTGATAATCCTACTACTGCTTTCAGAACATAGTGTTCCATTATTATGTTTTCTTCGCAGATGAAACATAACATATCAAACATGATTCTAGCCTGTATTGTTCATCTAACTGTAGCTTTAGTGCAATAAGCCTTAATTGGACCAGGAGTAAACATATGGATTGGTTTTCAGAGAATCACGTTTATAAAATCAAGTTTATGAGGGAAAAAAAAAAACCAAAAGAATTTATAATTAACACTGACTTGTTCATTGTTAAATAAGTTGTCCTCCTCACCAAAGAAATCTTACATTTATTTTACAGTTATCTACTAACAAGGAAGTTTTCATTTAACTTTATTAAATCTAACACCACTAGACCGTTTCATGTTGTTTACTGTTTTGTTTCATGTTGGGTTTGTGAAAGATTTCCTGTTTTATTCTCAGCTGACCACAGTGCAGAGACTGCTTTCAGAAAGGGCTACCCATGTGAACACTCGAGATGAAGACAAGTACACACCGCTCCACCGAGCAGCCTACAATGGGCACTTAGATGTGGTCCGGGAGCTGATTGCACACGGGGCGGATGTCCATGCAGTGACAGTGGATGGCTGGACACCCCTGCACAGTGCCTGTAAGTGGAATAATGCCAGAGTGGCTTCTTTCTTACTGCAGCATGATGCAGATATCAATGCCCAAACAAAAGGCCTCCTGACCCCCCTACACCTTGCCGCTGGGAACAGAGACAGCAAAGACACCCTGGAGCTCCTCCTGATGAACCGCTACATCAAGCCAGGTCTGAAGAACAGCCTGGAGGAAACAGCATTTGACATCGCCAGGAGGACTGGTATCTATCACTACCTCTTTGAAATTGTGGAAGGTTGCACAAATTGTTCACCTCAGTCTTAATAACGGTTCTAATAATTTTCTTAAGTTTCTAAGTCCGAGTGCCTGCATTGTGTGAGATGTGAAATATCCCCATTGTACAAAGTTGACATCAAAAGTCTTAGGACAGTAATTCAGTGGTACTCACGATACTATCCCTCCAAGTGAATTGCCCTACCTTGATGTCAAAATGTATTTGAAAGTTGTTTGGATTTATCTTTAATGATTTCCATGGCGTTTGTGATTTTTACCAAATCATTTTAACTTGTCTATATTGAAAAACTTGTCAGAGGTTGTGCAGAAAACTAACGATATTTTTGGTGCTGATCCAAGAGAAATGTATTTTTACATTTACAATATCCCCCATCCTAGAGCTTTGTGGAGTATTTAGTATATCAACATGTATTTTTATAAGGTCAAGTAACTCAGAATTTTATTTAAAAATCTTAAATATACCGGTGCAGTTCAGCTATCTTCTCTGCATCACCATAGCCATTTACTTTCACTGTAAACCGTAAGAATGAACATATTAGTGACTTGAATCTTCATAAGTTTAAAAAAAATTGAGAAACCTAGGTCTTTGTTTTTTATTAATAGAACCATAGATGTTTAATCTACACATATTATATACTGCCTCTCCTTCCACAATCCACACAATCCTGTGGACCCTCCTACCTCACCCACCCTGGTCAACCTATATAATCCTTATTCTCCTGGTGAGTTAGCACGACCCTTAAGACATGCGCACCACTATACCTTGGTCCAGGTGATCATAGCCTATTTGCCATCCAGCTAGTTTTACCTGTCCGGTCCTGCTGAGCCGGGACCTGCTCACCTTATCTCCCAGGGTCACAGGAAGGGTTCTTTTCCAGGATCCTCATTTTATAGAAGCCACACAAAGTCAAAGTGACAAGGGAAAAGGAATTCTAAGATGATTATACTGGGGCAAGTACGACAAAGTGGCTCAGGCATTTTTTAAAAGCCACATTGTAGATAACAACAAAAGCGTAAGTATACATATTCTAAAAAAAAATTAAAATAAAGGTTTTAAACAACCAAGAAAAAGCGTGAATAATTCTTATACCTGTGTGTATCTTATCTATCTGGCATACATTTGTTTAGCTTTGACTCTGTCCATCTCTCCAGCAGCAGCTTCTTGTTCCTTTGCCTTTCTGTGACTAAAACAAAAGAGTTAATCTGTCAACTTCTCAGCACCAGAACTGACAAACTGGGGACAAGCAGCTGAACTAATGGGCTTTTTCTTTGGCTATATATACGTATATGTGTGTTTATGTGTGTATATAAAAGTGAAAGCAGTGAAAGCTCAGAGTCCTAACCGCTAGACCACCAGGGAATTCCCTCTATGGTTATATTTTTTAAATGTCCACCAAAATATTTGTCTCTTTTGACCCTGTCCATGTGACCCAGTTACCTTAAACTAAGTAACAGTGTTATTTAATCAAATATATGTGGCAGTTTTTAGGTTAAAACAAGATTGGATCATCTCAGAAAAGTTAAAAATGACATATGAACTGAATCATTATGACAGTGTTTTTAAGACTTAGGAGAGCTTTGGTTATTTTGTGATCTCTGGCTAGCACATAACTCTATTTCAGGGTATCAATACCTTTGATATAAGGGTTTTGGCAAAAGTGAGAGGTTGATTTCTGTTTAATCTGACCTAATGTAGTGATACCAAATGACAAGGTATAGCTGATAGAAATGACAGTAGAATAAGACCCCAACTACCCCATTAGACTGCTAAACGAGGCTACTTGATTACCTGAAAGTCACAGAGCCTATGGCACCTTTCTTACTTGGGAATGAGTTGCATTCTTGATTTTATATATATAAGCTTTCCCTATGAGTATGACTCCAAAGGATCTGCTTTATTTCTAAGAAAATGAGATGTGACTTCTCCCTTTTTTTCAGTCTTCAATCACTCAACCAGTCCTAGGGAGCAAATTTCTACATATTAGAGAAATCCCTTCCATCCCTGAGGGTGGGACTTGTATTATTTGCTTCCTTTATACCTTCCTTGGTGGTTTTTTAATTTCATTTTTTATTATTTTTTTCTTTTTTAATTGAAGTATACTTGACATAAAATATTATATATTTCAGGTATATAACAAAGTGATTTTTTTTTTTCTTTTTGGCTGTGCTTCATGGCCTGTGGGCCTTGGTTCCCCAATCAGGGATCCAGCCCACATCCCTCACATTGGAAGTGCACAGTCTTAACCAGTGGACCGCCAAGAAGTCCCAACAAAGTGATTTGATACTCTCCTTAGTATTTTCTGACTCCTCAGTCCACAGAAGATGTGCACTAATCATGATTTTCACTGCTCAGTGGACCTTTGAATACACATTTGTATCGTGCAGGTCTGTTTATAAGCAGTACTACACAACCTGTGCTGAAGAAGGAAATGCCAACCCACTCCAGTGTTCTTACCTGGAAAATTCCATGGACAGAGGAGCCTGGTGGACTATAGTGCATGGGGTGGCAAAGAGTTGGGCACAGTTGAGCACACATGCCTATGTGCACACAACCTGTGCAGTTGGTTAAATCTGTGGATGCAGAACCACAGATACAGTTCTGATGAGAAAGTTCAATTTTCGGTTATGCAGAGGGTCAGCACCCCAATCTTTGTGTTTAAGGGTCAACTCCATATTACCTGTGTTTACTGGTTGCCTTTAAGAAGACTAAATCATTTGCAAACAAAATTCTCACTAGTCTCACAGAGTTTATCTCAAGAACTTTTTAAAAAATAAAATCTGTTTTGCATAACAAAGCTTAACTAACTATGTGCTTGAGGAAGAGGTGACTTTGTCATTGTTCAAGGGACAGTGACCCACAATGAAATTAGTTGACTTTGCTTTTATAAATCTTAAATGTGCTTCTCCAGGGCCCAAACATTTGTTCCGGCTTCCAGCTTACAATAGTGAAAGGATTTAGCATTTTTATACTATGGATGTGAAAGCATCGATTTGTTTCTATTCATTGGCATCTATTATTGGATTTACCACTATGCTAGAAGATCATGATCAAAAGAGTCCCGGGGGGGCGGGGGGGGGGGGGCAAAAAAAAAAAGAGGCTCAGAGAAGTAAAAATTGGTCTAAGACCTATGTCCCATACCAAAATGAAATTGTATCAGTTCTCCATTCCTAATGAAAACATGTGCCATCTTCACCCTACCTGAAATGACTCAAGGAATTTACAGCACTGCTTTGACTCAGGGAGGTACCAAACATGATCACAAAATCATTGATAATGGCTTACTTCATTAGTTACAATGGGATGCTCCAGTCCTTCTGTAGGGTTCATAGGATGACCATTCAACTTGTGTAAGACAGAGTGCTTTCTCCAGAGGGAATTAAAGATCCATGTTTATTAAGTTCAGAAGACAGTAACAAGGATTGAGTGTAGCATATTGATGTTTTAAATTCCTAAAAATTTCCCTTGGGAATCCTACAATTTTAGTCTGGGAACCTAAGTGGAAATTATTAAAATCATTGCTACTACATAAAACATTCTGAGCCACATAGGTAATTTTAAGTTTTTTTTTTCTAGTGGCTGCATTAAAACACAAATGGGTGAAATTAATTTTAATAGTCCACATCCAAAGCACTCATTCCAATATGATACAAATATTTTTAAATTACTGAGATATTTTACTTTTTTATATTACATCTTCAAAATGCAATGTGTATTTTATGTTTTTGTTCAGTCAGTAAGTCATGTCTGACTTTTCGTGAGCCCATGGACTGCAGCATTCCAGGCTCGTCTGTCCTCCACTATCTCCCTGAGTTTGCCTAAATTTGTGTCCACTGAGTCAGTGAGGCTATCTAATCATCTCATCCTCTGCCCAAGAAAATATCTGTCATTGCTTCTAGTGTATTTTATGGCACATCTTATTTCAGATGAGCCCCATTTGACTAGTGGCTACTTTGGTCAGCACAGGTCAAGATGCTTGAAACTTTCCCTGGAGGCAAAGCAGAAGGCTAAGAGGAGGAGCAGGAAGTTTTGAGCCAGATAAATCTGTGTCCAAACCATGACTGCCTTTTGGCAAATGACCTGTTTTTTCACATGTAATATGCAGATACTATCTACCTTGTTACAGTTTTGTGAGGAATAAATGAGATATAATACAGATAAGGTATTTCCTTTCCTCAACATTTCAAGCAGGAATGCCCTTTCTATTAGGTATTTGGATCCTTGAGGATCCCAAAGTTCTCCCTTGATATTCCTATAGTTTTCTCATGACTTTAGTAGGATATGCAACAGAGTTTCTTTCAAGAATCCAAACACCCTGGAGAAGGAAATAGCAACCCACTCCAGTACCCTTGCCTGGTAGGCTTCCATGGGGTCACAAAGAGTTGGACATGACT
Source organism: Capricornis sumatraensis (assembly GCF_032405125.1). Classification (NCBI taxonomy): domain Eukaryota; kingdom Metazoa; phylum Chordata; class Mammalia; order Artiodactyla; family Bovidae; genus Capricornis; species Capricornis sumatraensis. The sequence continues at coordinate 3,638,969 of NC_091084.1, forward strand.
GAGCATGCATACATACATACACACACACACACACACACACACACACACACACACACACACACAGGAAAAAAAAAAATCCAAACAAAATGCCTTCCCGTCTTCAAAGGCCCTTGCCAGGTGTCAAGGTCTCCAACAGAAGAAAAACTTCAAGGAATAAGAAAAGGCGAAAGAATTTCAGCAGCTAATTCAATTTTTGGTTATGCAGAGGGTCAGCACCCCAGTCCTTGTGTTTAAGGGTCAACTCCGTATTACCTAGCTAATTACAGCTAATTACAAGGACTTGAAGGAAATGAGATTCTAAGAGAAAATCCGTTTCCATTGTGGACCCAGAGCCTTGAAACTCAGAATACTTTACTGCTCATTCCATATGTGGAACTTTTTGGTACTTACCAAATGAGTGGTTCTAAATTGATGCCATTTTTCCTTTTCATGATGGGTCTTATTAATGCTGAGCAAATGGAATAAAAGCACTCATATTTGGTTTATCAGTTTAATTATTCAGTCAAGCCTCAGGAACATCTAATAGTCCTCACCATGAATTGAATGACATAGCCCCATCTGCCAGTGGATCTCAGAAAAGCAGAACTTTGTAGGCCAGAAACTGTGTTTAATGAAAGAAATGGCTTATGAAATCTAAAAGCAAACTACTACCTAATTTGTTTTCTTGCTTCCCTTTCTATTATAACATGTTCAGCATTTTGTCTCTGCTAGACAGTGCTTGGAAGTTAGGAGAACATCACTGGAGAATTAATGTTTGTTCATGAGCACTGACTCCTGAGTGGTCATTGGAATTCTTTTTTTCAGACACAGCTGTCTTAAGGCAATTTTTAGCAATAAAAACGTGAGAATGTGATCCTGCCTTTATTAAAAAATCAGGTGTCTCTCAGATTTTTCTAAACCCAGACATAATAACTCATGAAGAAGATGTATCCTGATTGAAGGGACCAAATCTAGGAGCAAGAAATAGTCCTTCATTGACATATACTAGAAAAAGCACTAGAGTTCAGATTTGCTTCTCTGTTCTTTGCATATTTCTTATTTGAAGATATGCATGGCTTTCAAGAAGAATCAAAAGGAGGAAAAGGGTATTAAGATGGATCCTTTCATCCATGCTTTTGATCTTAGTCTGCACCTTGAACAATGAGGTTTTGGAGGCCATATAGAAAGATAATCATGTGTCATGGTTCTTCACTCTGTTGACACTGGGGCAAATAATTCTTTGTATTCAAATTCTGTGTATTCTGTGTATTCAAATAATACACAGGGGCATCCTGTGTATTAGTTGATGTTTATCAGCATTCTTGGCCTCTACTCTCTAGATATACCTCCCACCCTGCCAGTTGTGACCACCAAAACTATCTCCAGACATTGCTAAGTGTTTCCTGCTGTATGTCATCAGAAGTGCTTAAGGCAGGAGATTTCCAAATTTGGCTAGCCACAGAGTTGTTTTATTCTAATTCAGGTAAGTTTTATGTAAAGTCATGTTTTTCTTAGATTTTGCTAGGCATTCCAAATATTCATCAGTGAATGAACACTCAAAAATTATACAATTGTTGATTCTGCTTAAAATCTTCGATATTTTGTTGAGATCATTCAAGCATATTCAAAATTTGGGCTAAAATATACAGTTAGAAAAAGAACTCTTCAATACTGAGTTTCATACATCAGAAAAACACTCCTGTTCACAGATTTAGTCTCTAGGAAACTTTTTTTTTTTTTTTACTCTTTTTTCTTTTTCTACCCTTTACTTTCTTTTTCTTTTTTATCCTTTTTTTTCTTTCTTTGGGGAGAGCCTAACTGCCCAGCATGTAGAATCTCAGTTCCCTAACCAAGGATCAAACCCACAGACCCAGCAGTGGAAGGAAGCACAGTCTTAAACACTGGATCACCAGGGAAGTCTCTTACCTCTAGGAAATGTATCCCTTAAGTCAGATGAGAAATTCTAGAAAATTTAGAAAAAGTCTAACTTCTGGTATCAAGGGAAATAATAAACAAATCCTGATTTTTAATAGGTTGTACAATTATAAATGTAAAATTTTATTGCACTGCTGGATAAAAAACAATGAAATTGATGCACAGTCTTTTCTTTAGAAAAGGTCTTAGAAGAAATGGGGTAAGAGAAGCCAACCACTTCTGTAGAGAAGAAGGAAATGGAGAGAGAGTTGGCATCTTCCAAGTGTCAACAACTGAAGAAATAGAAGATAATCTTGTAATGTCATTGCCATTCTAGAACACTTAGTTATTAAAAAGAAAAATAACATGGTGTAATTTATTTTGGCGATTGTTGGAGACCTTTTAGCAAAGGTCACTGAGAGCATGTGGACCAACCAAGGCAGCGGAGGCTTCCTCACCCCCTCCCCTGTCCGTGGAATATATGTTCTTCCTACTGTTTCCACTATGGGAACCCTTTCAAGGATGCGACCTTGGGAGAGCAAGATGCGTTGAAACTTTCTTGAACTCAATACGTGACTGAACCCAGTTAAGGCCTCTATACAAATTTTTAAGATTCTGGAGGACAGGAGGGGAGTTCAGCTCACCATGCAGTCACCCTGGACAAGCTTCCTATATAAGCTCCCTTACGTATTAAACTTGCCACCTATCAAGCTGGAGTGGTCTCTTGCTTTCTTCAGTCTCTCCTCATCCTGCCTGTGTGGGGCCCAATCCAGATTTCACCCAGGAAACTCGAGGTTGCAAGCCAACAGAGATGACTTTTGCTTTAAAAATGAATCCCAAGATAAAATGTATTAAAGTCATAATGTATAAAAAAAATTTACATCTGTTTATCAGCCTTACCTAATCGTTTTTAATGTAATGCATAGTAGAATAACCTCAAATGGTCTTCTTTATGAAAGTTTCTGTATATCCAGTCGTGCTACACTGAGCTGCTGTGATAATAACGACTTTGACTGGGTGCAGGCTGTACTGTAGGACTCACATACATTGCTTCATGTGAGCCTCACAGTAACTCTCAGAGATAGGATGCCATTGTATATATGGGGAAGTGGGCTTATGGAGGTTAAGTAAATTGTCATGCAGTTAGTGAGAGATGGAGATAAGTTTCAAGCATGTCTTTGTGATTCTACCACCTTTTATCTTTGTAGAGTTGATTAAAGAAGATATCCTTTGGTGCACATTGAGTTTATTTTCTTTGAACTGTTTACAGAAACATTACCGCTTTTCACATATGAGTGTTACTATCTCGGTATCACCAGTTTATCAAATAATCATAACAAAAATTCAGTTTTCTTTATTTTCCATTTTCTTTAAGATTATTTTTATGTAGTCAATTTACAGTAGTGTTTGAGTATATAAAAATTTACTATTATTAGGAGAAAGGGCTTCCCTGGTAGCTCAGCTGGTAAAGCATCTGCCTCAGTGCAGGAGACCCTGGTTTGATTCCCTAGGTCAGGAAGATCCCCTGGAGAAGGGAGTGTCTACCCACTCCAGTATTCTTGCCTGGAGAATCCCATGGACAGAGGAGCCTGGCCGGCTAGACTGTTTCACTCTCAACCCCACCTGGGAGAACACTCTGGAGAACACGCTGAAGAATTCCTAGTATGAAACACTCTTTCTTCACTACTATCCGTTCCTGATGCAGCATGTGAATTTTCTGGCTGAAGCACAGTGGGTGCTTGGATCTCCTTCCCAAGAGCTCATCTGCTAGAACACCTAAGTTCATAATTCCTTGTATGATTATTTCAACTCAACACACAGAGAACAACCAGGTCACTCCACTTCCATCATCCAAGGTTGTTTGACTCAAGTGTATATTTTCAGTGCTGAGACACTACAAGGAAACATGCGGGGTGTCAAACTGGCATTGGGCTCTGCTAGCAAGAAGTCTGCTCTCCTGTGAAAGCAAGAATGTGTCATTCTTAAACCCACTTAGGGAAACATTTTGGGTGTTTGAGAAAACACTTTGGGTAGTAGTGATGATCCCTCACTACCATAAATATTGGTCACCTGGCCATGACTTTTCTGAAGAAATGCTGTGCTTTCATCTCCTTACTAGGAGCTCTACCCGCAGAACACCTAGGTTCATAACCCATTGTAGGGTTATGCCACTCACGACACAAAGATGAACCAGTGCACACCACTGTCTTTGTGGAAAGGTTCAGTGTGTTCCAAGTGAGTAGTTTCATTTGGGACAGTGCCAGGAAATACGCTGGTTTTGTGAACTTGCCATTTATGGACTGTTGGCACAAACAGTGTGCTCACCCTGTAAATGCAAGAACGTTTCACTCTGAAGCCTCTTACAAAAACACTTTGATTCTCAGTTCACAACCATCAATGTTTAGTGCAAGCAAGTAGTATTTCTAAAGTAAAATTTGCCTGACTGGCCTTACTACCAGCTCTGCTTATTGAACACCTAGGCTCCTACTGTGTCGTATGGGTTGGCCACTTACCACATAGAGAAGAGTTCACATAATTTTCTAAATGCAAAGGTTCGGTTTGTACTAACTGTTCATTTCCAGTGCTTCAAGACAGCAGAGGAGTATGCGGGGTATGCCTCAGCCATTTAGGTTCAGCAGGCAAACGCTGTTTTCTCACACTTTGCAAGCTAATACTGTTTCACTCTCAAACCCCCCTGGGGAAGGAACTTGGGTGCTGACTTTCTCTTCACTACAGGCAGTTAATGCAAGGAGGTGACACTACTAAAGGACACAATGTGCTTCGATCTCCATAGTAGGAATTCATCTCATAGAACTCTGACATTCATAATGCGTTTATTTTTCTGCCATGCCCGACACAGAGAACATCAGTTGGACTGCTTCTTTTGTAGAAAGGTTCAGTTTGTCCAAAGTTTGTATTTTCAAGGCTGAGACATTGTTGGGCAGTATGATGGGTGTGAATCTGCCATTTGAGTTCTGCTGGCCAAAACACTGCTCTCACCCTGTGAATGCTGGACTGTGCTGTCAAAACCACCTAGGAAAATACTTTGGGTGCTGATTTCATCTCCAGTCAATTTTTATCACCTGCAAGTTGCTTTTCTGAAGAGACACTGTGCTTGGATCTCCTTACTGAATTCTCATCACCAAGAACAAGCTAGATTCAAAGTGTAATATATGGTTAAGGCTGTCACTGCACAGAGAACAATCAGTTGATACCACTTCCTTCGTGGAAATGTTCAATTTGCTCTGAATGAGTCCTTTCAACTCTGGGACACTTTCAGGAAATATTCTGGGTATAAACTTGCCAGTAGTGGACTGTTGGCAAAACAGTGTGTTCATCCTACAAATAATAGAAGGTTTCACCCTGAGTCCACTTACAAAAACACCTTGGGTGCTGATTTTCACTTCACTATCATCAATTTCTAATGCATGCAAGTTACTTTGTTGAAGGAAAAACTGTGCCTGCATCTCCTTACTCTGCTCTGCTTATAGAACACTTGTATAAAGGTTACTTTTACTCTGCTCTGCTTATAGAATACTTGTATAAAGGTTATGCCACTAAACATCCAGTGAAAAACCAGTTCACACCAGTTCATTTGTGGGAAAGTTTTGGTTTGACCCAAGTGTATATTTTCTGTGATGGGACATTGCAGGTATATATTCTCAGTGTGAACCTGCCAAATGGGGTCTGCTAGCAAAAACACTGATCGAATTCTGTGAAAGCTCATGTGGCATTCTCAAAACCCACTGATGAAAACACTTTGGGTACTGATTCTCCCTTCATTCAAGTCAATTTTTCGTTGCCATCAAGTGACTCCTATGAAGAAATACCATGCTTTGATTGCTTTAATATAGGGCCTTCTCATAGAAGACCCAGGTTCATAATGCCTAGTATGGTTAGGAAGCTCATCACATAGATATCAGCCAGTACACCCCACTTCCATATCAAAAGGTTGTTTGACTCAAGTATGTATTCTCAGTGCTGAGACACTGCAAAGAAACATGCTGGATGTGAACCTGGCAATTGGGGTTTGCTAGCAAAAACTCTGCTCTCATCGTGTGAAAGCAAGATGTGTCATTCTCAAACCCACTGAGGAAAACAATTTGGGTGTTTGAGAAGAACACTTTGGGTGCTGATTCTGTCTTCACAACCATCAACTTTTCTGGCCAATGCATGCCTTTTCTGAAGAAACACTGTACTTGGATCTCCTTACTAGGAGGTCTGCCCATAGAACACCTAGGTTCATATGCGTTGTAGGCATATGCGAATCACGACACGGAGATCAACCACTTCACACCACTTCCCTCTTGGAAAGGTTCAGTTTGTTCAGAGTGAATACTTCCAACTCTGGGACACTTTCAGGAAATAGGCTGGGTGTGTGCTTACCAGTTGTGGACTGCTGGCAAAATAGTGTGTTCACTCTATATATTCTAGAAGGTTTCACCCTGAAGCCACTTACAAAAACACTTTGGGTGCTGATTTTCACTTCACTACTGTCAATTTTTAGTGCAAGCAAGTTAAGTTGCTGAAGGAAAAACTGCCTGTGTCTCCTTACTACAAACTCTGCTTATAGAACATCTTGTATGGTTATGCCACTAAATACCCAGTGAAGAACCAGTTCACACCACTTCCTTCATGGAATGGTTGGGTTTGACACAAGTGTCTGTTTTCAGTGCTGGGACGTTGCTTGGATTTACTCTTGGTGTGAACCTGCCAATTGGAGTCTGCTAGCAAAAACACTGCTTGAATACAGTGAAAACTCGAATGTAACATTTTAAAAACCCACCGAGGAAAACACTTTGCATGCTGATTCTCCCTTCACTCTGGTCGATTTTTTGTCACTATCGAGAGACTATTCTGACGAAACACCTTACTAAGAGCTCGTCTCATAGAACACCTAGGTTCATAATGGCTTGTTTTGTTACACAACTTCACACACAGAGAACAATCAGTTCACACCATTTCCACTATCAGAAGGTTGTTTGACTCAAGTGTGTATTTTCAGTGCTGAGAGACTGTAAGGAAACATGATGTGTGTGGACATGACAATTGGGGTCTACTAGCCAAAACTGCTCTCATCCTGTGAAAGCAAGAATGTGTCATTCTCAAATCCACCTGAGAAAAAGCTTTCAGTGCTTGAATAAACACTTTCACTACCATCAATTTTGGTCGTTAGCTCTTGACTTTTCTGAAGAAATACTCTATATGGATCTCCTTACTAGGACCTCTTCCCATGGAACACCAAGGTTCATAGAATATTCTAGGGCTATGCCACACATGACACAGAGATCAGCCAGTTCACACCACTTCCTTTGTGGAAAGGTTCAGTTTGTTCCGGGTGAGTAGTTTCATGTTTGGGACACTGCAAGGAAATATGCCAGTGTGAACTTGCCAGTTGTAGAAGCCTAAGCATAAACAGTGTACTTACCCTGTAAATCCTGGAATGTTTCACTATGAAGCCACTTACAAAAACACTTTGAAAGGAAAATCTACCTGACTCTCCTTACTACCAGCTCTTCTTATAGAACACGTAGGTTCCTACTCTGTCATATGGGTTTGCCACTCACTACATAGAGAACATTTCACATAGCTTTCTAAATGTAAAGGTTCAGTCTGTACCAAATGTATATTTCTAGTGCTGTGAGACTGCAGAGGAGCATGAGGGGTCTGACTCAGCCATTTATAGTCAGCAGGCAAAAACTGTTTTCTCCCCCTTTGAAAGCCAGAGTGTTTCACTCTCAAACCCTCCTAGGAAAAGAGCTTGAGTGCTTGTTTTCCTTGGGTAATTGACTTCACTACAGTCCATAAGTGCAAGGAAGTAACTCTACTAAAAGAAACAATGCTCTTGGATATCCACACTAGGAGCTCAATCATAGAACACCAACATTGTTAATGTGTTTATACCACGCACCACACAGAGAGAAATCAGTTCAACCATTATGGAAAGCTTCAGTTAATGCTAAGTGTGTATTTTCAGGGCTGGGACACAGCAGGGAGGTATGATGGGTGTGAACATGCCATTTGAGTTCTGCTGACAAAAGCATTGCTCTCACCCTGTGAAATCTAGACTGTTTCACTCTCAAACCCACCCGGGAAAGCATTTAGGGTTCTGATTCTTTCTTCACTACAGTCAATTCCTGGTGCAAGCAAGTGAATTTTCTGACTGAAACACGGTGCTCAGATCTCCTTCCTAACAACTCATCTAGAATGACTATAATTCCTTGTATGGTTATGCAGCTCAACCCACAGAGAACAACCAGGTCACTCCACTTTCATTGTCAAGAGGTTGTTTGACTCAAGTGAGTATTTTCAGTGCAAAGACACTGCAGGGAAATATGCTGAGTGTGAAACTGGCAATTATGCTCTGCTAGGAGAAGGCAATGGCACCCCACTCCAGTACTCTTGCCTGGAAAATCCCATGGACAGAGGAGCCTGGAAGGCTGCAGTCTATGGGGTCGCTGAGGGTCAGATACGACTGAGCGACTTCACTTTCACTTTTCACTTTCATGCATTGGAGAAGGAAATGGCAACCCACTCCAGCGTTCTTGCCTGGAGAATCCCAGGGACGGGGGAGCCTGGTGTGCTGCCGTCTATGGGGTCGTACAGAGTCGGACATGAGTGAAGTGACTTAGCAGCAGCAGCAGCAAAAACTCTGCTCTTGTCCTGTGAAAGCAAGAATGTGTCATTCTCAAACCCACCTAGGAAAATACTTTCAGTGTTTGAGAAAACACTGAAACTAGCAAAAACTAGTTTGGGTGCTGATTCTCTCTTCACTACCATCAATGTTGGCAGCTTACTTATGACTTTTCTGAAATAACACTGTGCTTGGATCTCCTTATCTGGAGCTCTGCCCATAGAACACCTAGGTTCATAATATCTTCTAGGTGTAGGCCACTCACAATAAGAGATCAACCAGTTCACACCACTTCCTTCATGGAAATGTTTCAGTTGGTTCCGAGTAAGTTCTTCCAACTCTGGTACAGTGTCAGGTTTTAATATGCTGGGTGTGAACTTGCCAGTTGTGGAATGCTGGCCAAACAGTTTGCTCACCCGTTAAATCCTAGGATGTTTCACTCTGGAGCCACCTACAAAAACACTTTTGGTTCTGATTTTCACTTCACTACCATCCATTTTTAAGGCAAGCAAGTTACTTTTCTGAAGGAAAACCTGCACCTGAGTCTCCTTCTTAAGAGCTCTGCTTATAGAATGCCTAGGTTCACACTGTGTCATATGGGTTTGCCACTCACCCCCAGAGAACAGTGCACACATCATTCTACATGCAAAGGTTTGGTTTGTCCCAACTGTGCATTTCTAGTGCTAGGAAACAGCAGAGAAACATGCTGGGTGTGTATCAACTGTTTATATTCAGTGGGCAAAAACATTTTTCTCACCCTTTGAAAGCTAGAATGTTTCACTCTCAAAGCCAGCTAGGAAAACACCTTGGGTGCTGATTTTCTCTTCACTACAGTCAGTTGATGCAAGGAAGTGACACTACTAAAGGAAACAATGTGCTTGGATCTCCATCTTAGTGCTCATTTCATAGAACACCAACATTCATAATGCATTGATTTTTCTGCCACAGCACACAGAGAACAGCCAGTTCAACCACTTTCTTCATGGAAAGGTTCAGTTTGTCCCAAGTGTGTATTTTCAAGGCTGGGACACTGCAGGGAAATAGGACAGGTGTGAACCTGACATTTGAGTTATGCTGGCAAAACCATTGCTCTCACCCCATGAAAGTTAGAGTGTGTCACTGTCAAACCCACCTAGGAAAATAGGAAAACACTTTGGGTGCTGATTCTGTCCTCACTCCCATCATTTTTTTATCGCCAGGTAGTGGCTTTTCTGAAGAAACACTCTGCTTGGATCTCCTGACTGGGGTCTTATCTCCTAGAACAACCTGGGCTCAAGATGCATTGTATGGTTATGGCAGTCACCATACAGAGAACAAGGAGATCACACCACTTCCTTCATGGAAAGGTTCTGTTAGTTCCTAGTGCGTAATCTCAGTTCTGGGACCCTGCAAGGAAATTTGCTGAGGATGAATTTGCCAAATGGGGACAGATAGCAAAACAGTGTGTTCAACTCATGAAAGCAAAAATGTTTCACTTTCAAACCAAGCTAGGAAGAGTCTTTGGTGCCTATTCTCTGTTCACTACAGTCAGTTCTTGGATCAAGCAATTGAGTTTTCTGAATGAAACACTGTCCTTGGATCTCCTTCCTAAGAGCTCATCTCCTAGAACACCTAGGCTTATAATGCCTTGTATGGTTATGCCACTCCACACACAGCAAACAACCAGTTCACACCACTTCCTTCGTGGAATGTTTTGGTTTGACCCAAGTGTGTATTTTCAGTTCTGGAATATTGCAGGGAATTACTCTCGATGTGAACCTGCCAGTTGGGGTCTGCTATCAAAATCACTTCTCAAATCTGACATTCTCAAAACCCACCAAAGAAAACACGTTGGGTGCTGATTCTCCCATCACTCCAGTCAATTTTTGTCACTATCAAGTATTCTGAAGAAACACCATGCTTGGATCACCTTACTAGGAGCTCATGTCATAGAACACCTCGGGTCATAATGCCTTGTTTGGTTATGAAATTCAACATGCTTAGAAAAACCACTTCACTCCAGTTCCATCGTCAAAAAGTTGTTTAACTCAAATGTGTATTTTCAGTGTTGAGACACTCCAAGGAAGCATATTGGGTGTGAACCTGGCAATTGGGGTCTGCTAGCACAAACTCAGCTCTCATCCTGTGAAAGATAGAATGTGTCATTCTCAAACCCACCTGGAATAACAATTTCGGTGTTTGGGAAAACACTTTGGATGCTGATTCTCTCTTCACTATCGTCAATTTTTGTCACCAGCTTGAGACTCTTCTAAACAAACATTATGCTTGGATCTCCTTACTAGGAGCTCTGCCCATAGGTTCATAATGTGTTCTAGGGCTAGGCCACTCACAACACAGAGATCAACCAGTTGACACCACTTCCTTCGTGGAAAGGTTCAATTTGTTCAGAGTGAGTTCTTTCAGTTTTGGTACACTGCAAGGAAATATGCTGGGTGTGAATTTGCTAGTTGTGGACTCCTGTGCTCACCTTGTAAAACCCAGAATGTTTCACTCTGAAGCCACTTACCAAAGCAGTTTGATTCCCACTTCACTAGTGTCAATTTTTAGTGCAAGCAAGTTACTTTTCTGAAGGAAAATCTGCCTAATTTGCTTTACTAAGAGCTCTGCTTACACAACACCTAGATTCATACTGTGTCATATAGGTTTGCCACTTTCCACACAGAGAACAGTTCACACAATTTTTTAAATGCAAAGTTTTGATTTGTCCCAACTGTGCATTTCTAGTGCCGAGACACAGCAGAGATATATGCTGGGTGTGAATTGGCCATTTACATTCAGCAGGTAAAAACACTTTTCTCACCTTTTGAAAGCCTAGGATGTTTCATTCTCAAAGCAACCTAGGAAAACAGCTCGGGTGCTGACTTTCTCTTTACTACAGTCAACTGGTGCAAGGAAGTGACACTATTAAAGAACACAATGTGCTTGGATCTCCATCCTAGGAGCTCATCTCATAGAACACCAACTTTTATAATGTGTTTATTTTTATGTCAGGCACACACAGAGAACAGTCAGTTCAACTGCTTCCTTGTGGAAATGTCCAGTTTGTCCCAAGTCTGTATTTTCAAGGTTGGGACACTGCACGGAAGTATGAACCTGCCGTCTGAGTTCTGCTGGCAGGAACACTGCTCTCACCCTGTGAAAGCTAGGCTGTTCCACTCTCCAATCCATATAGGAAAACAGTTTGGGTGCTGATTCTATCTTGACTACAGTCACCAGCAAGTGGCTTTTCTGAAGAATCACTGTGCTTGGATCCCCTTCCTAAGAGCTCATCTCCTAGAACACTGAGTCTCATGATGCTTTATATGGTTATGCAGCTCAACAGAGAACAACCAGTTCACCCCACTTGCTGTGTCAAAAGGTTATTGACTCAAGTGTGTAATTTCAGTACTGAGACACTGCAAGGAAACATGCTACATATGAACCTGGGATTTGGGGTCTTCTAGCAAATCCTGTTCTCATCCTATGAAAGCAAGAATATGTCTTTCTCAAACCCACCTAGGAAAGCACTTTGGGTGTTTGGAAAACATTTTGGGTGCTGATTCTCTCTTCATTGCCATCAATTTTGGCAGTAGCTCATGACTTTTCTGAAGAAACTCTGTGCTTTGATCTCCTTACTGTTATCTCATGACCTAGAGAAACCAAGGTTCAAAATGCATTGTATGGTTATGGCAGTACCACACAGAGAACAACCAGTTTGCACCACTTCCTTCATGGAAAGCTTCTGTCCTCCATGGAACGCTTTGTTCTAAGCTTCTGTCCTTCATGGAAAGGTTCAGTTTGTCCCAAGTGTGTAGTTTCAGGGCTGGACACTGCAAGGAAATATGCTGGTTGTGATCCTGCTAATTGGGGACTTATGGCAAAAAGAGTATGCTCATCCTTTAAAGGTAGTATGTTTCATTGTCACATTCACCTAGGACCGATTTAGGAAAACACTAGTTTTGAACTGGCCATTTTTGGCCAGAGGGCTAAAACAGTTTTCTCCCCTTTGAATGGTAGGAAGTTTCACTCTCAAACCCACCCTGGAAAACATTTTGGGTGATGATTCTCTCTTCATTACACTCCATTTTTGACACAAGCAAGTGGCTTTTCTAAAGGAAACACTGTGCATGTATCTCAATAATAGGAGCTCATCTCCTTGAACAGCTAGGTTCACATTACATTGCATGGATATGCCACTCAACACAGAGAACAACCAGTTCCCACCACTTCCTTCATGGAAATGTTCAGTTTGTCTCAAGTGTGTATTTTCAGTTCTGAGACACTGCAGGGAAATATCCTGTGTGTGAACCAGCCAATTGGGTCTGCTTACAAAAACAGTGTTCTCACCCTCTGATAGCTAGAATGTTTCACCCTCAAACCCGCCTAGAAAAACACTTTGGGTACTGGTTCTCTCCTCACCAGTTAATTGTTGGCACAAGCAAGTGACACTTCTGATGGAAACACTGTGCTGGGATCTCCTTACTAGGAGCTCATCTCCTAGAACACCTATGTTCATAATGTATTGCATGGGTATGCCAGTCAACACACACAGAACAAGCCCATCATACCACTTCCTTGTAGAAAGTTCAGTTTGTTCCAAGTGTGTATTTTCATTTCTGGGATACTGCAGAGATATATGCTGGTTGTCAACTTGCCAACTGGGGACTGTTTACAAAAACAGTGTGCTCACCCTGTGAAAGCTATAATGTTTCATTTGCAAACCCACCTATGAAGATGCTTTGGGTGCTGATTTTCCCTCACGACAGTCAATTCTTTGCACAAGCAGGTAACTTTTCTTAAGGAAACACTGTGCTTGGAGCGCAACACTAACAGCTCATCTCCTACAACACCTAGGTTCATAAGGCCACTCACCACACAGAGAACAACCAGTTCACATCACTTCTTTCATGGAAAGTTTTGTTCCAAATGTGTATTTTCAGTTCTGGGACACTGCAGGAAACATGGTGGATGTGAACCTGCCAATTGGGGTCTGCTAACAAAAACACTGGAAATTTCTGGTTCTTGGGTGGAGCTTGGCTTCAGTGTAGCTATGGAGACTTGGGTGGACTATCGTCTATTAATGTGTCCTGTGGTCAGGAGCTCTATGATGATCCAAAATCCTGAAGTTGAGTCCCCTGGCTCTGGGTTTCGGTCACAACCTCTTACAATAGTATCAACACATCTCCATCCACACAGCACAGTATATAGAAGCCCTAGGTCAATAATGAAACAACTCTTCACAGCCAGGAATACCCAAAGAGATTCACAAAGTTATATAGAGAATCGAAGAGGAAGGAAGGAGAAAGAGATGACCAAGAGGAGAGAAGAGAGAGTCAAAAATGAAGAGAGCAATCAAGCCAGTAATCAAATCCATAAGTAAAAATGGGTACTAAAAATTAGCCTCTTAAAGATACAAAATTAATAACAACAGATCAAAAAACAAAAATTAAAAACCTAGAAAAAATTAGACTCTCAAAATGACAATGTTAAAAAAGACAAAATAGAGCACACAAATTTAAAAATATGGAACTTATTCAAAAAATAACTTTTTTTTCTTTTTTTTAGAAAGGTAAAAGTAGGGTATTAAAAAAAAGTTAAAGGAGTAATAAAGAACCATATTAGAACAGTTTGAAGGAAAAAAGAAAGTGAGAAGGGGAGGGAAGGAGAAAAAAGGGAGGAAAAACAAAATAAAAAAAGAAAGAAAGAATAACATTTTAAAAAATTAAAAATAATATGGTAAAATAATATGGTAGTAGTGAGGTGGATGTTCATGTGATTCCTCCGTTTTCCTTCTCCAGTCGAGTTGCCTACTCAGAAATTCTTCCAATATACCTAGGAATGTCTCTGGAGCTCTTGTTAGTGTAGATTCAGTCCATTGTTCTGGCTTGTACTTGTTCTCAAAGTCTACAGGTGCCCCTCAAATGTACAGTCTCAGCTTAACTGCAGGAGTTTAATCTGTTGCACCTGCCACCTCTGGGGCGATTCCTCCTTTTTTATTTTTATTTTTTGCTTAGGTTGGCCTCCTCTGCTTGCAAGTCTGTCTTCAGTGTTTGATTTCCACCCTTACATGACGGGGTGAAAGTGGTCACTTATTCAGGCTCACCTGCTCAGTTGTACTGTGGAGAGGGAGGGACACTGCAAACAAATACTACTGGTGTGTGGAGGGAGCTCTCACAGTTGATATACCACAGGGGAGTCTAAGTCACCTGGGCTCCCAGGTGCCCTGTGAGGGCACAGTCCATGGCATTTTCTTAGTTGCTTTTGGGTTTTTGTCAGTCTTTTCCTTCTCTTGTGTTTCCTGCCTATAGAAGTCACTTTAACATTTGTTGTAAAGCTAGTTTGGTGGCGCTAAGTTCTCTTAACTTTTGCTTGTCTGTATACCTTTTGATTTCTCTATAAATTTTGATTGAGACCCTTGCCAGGTAGAGTAATATTGGTTGTAGATTTTTCCCTTTCAGTAATTTAAATATATCCTGCCATTCCCTTCTGGCCTGAAGAATTTCTGCCGAAAGATTAGCTGTTAAACTTTTGGGGTTTCCTTAGTATGTTACTTATTGCTTTTCCTTTGCTGCTTTTAATATTCTTTTTTGTGTGTTTAGTCTTTGTTAGTATAATTATTATGTGTCTCAGGATGTTTCTTCTCGGGTTTGCCTTGTATGGGTCTCTCTCTGCTTCTTGAACTCGATTGACTATTTCCTATCCCATGCTGGAGAATTTTTTGACTATATCGCTTCAGAAATATTCTCAGACCTTTTCTTTTTCTCTTCTTCTTCTGGAACCCCTACGATTTGAATGTTAGTGCATTTAATATTGTTTCACAGGTCTCTGAGACTATCCTCAATTCTTTACATTTTTTTCCCTTTTTCTGCTCTTCAGTAGTTATTTCCACCATTGTATCTTCCAGCTCACTAAATCCTTCATCTGCCTCAGTTATTCTGCTATCAATTCATTCTAAAGTACTTTAATTTCAAAATTAAGTAATTTCAATACTTAATTTTAAAATTAAGTATTAATTTTTAATACTTAAAAATATTTTTAAGTATTTAAAATTTTTACTTTCTAAAGTATTTTTATTTTTAATTGTGTCATTCATTTCTGTTTGTTTATTCTTTATTTCTTCTAGGTCCTTGTTACATGTGTTAATTTATCCTTTCATTTTCTCCATTCTATTTTCAAAGTTTTGGATGATCTTTTCTAACATTACTCTGCTTTTTGGTAGTTTGCCTATTTCCTCTTCGTTTATTTGGCCTTGTGAGTTTCTAATTTGTACCTTAATTTTCATAATATTTTTCTGTCCTTTCATTTTTTTTCTAACTTACAGTTCTTGAGGTCTCTTTTCCTAGGCTTTAGGGTCATATTCCTTCTTCATTTTGGTTTCTGTCCTTGGTGGGTTAGGTTGGTTCAGTGGTTTGTGTAGGATTTGTATTGGGAGGGACTTGTGCCTGCATTCTGGTAGGAAAAGGTGAAATTTTTTTTTTCCCCCTCAGATAAGCAGGGCTGTGTGATGAAGTATGTTTTGAACTGTCCGTGGGAACCCTGTGGGCTGATGATTAGGTTTGTGTTTTCGTCTTGCTTCTCTTTTATGTGAGGCATCTTACACTGTCTACTCCCAGCAGCTGCATGATGCTGGGTCTTGTAAACTTGTGGAGGCCTTCATGGGAGTTCTCACTGATTAATAAAGGTCCATCTAGTCAAGGCTATGGTTTTTCCAGTGGTCATATATGGATGTGAGAGTTGGACTGTGAAGAAAGTTGAGCACTGAAGAATTGATGCTTTTGAACTGTGGTGTTGGAGAAGACTCTTGAGAGTCCCTTGGACTGCAAGGAGATCCAATCAGTCCATTCTGATGGAGATCACCCTGGGATTTCTTTGGAGGGAATGATGCTAAAGCTGAAACTCCAGTACTTTGGCCATCTCATGTGAAGAGTTGACTCACTGGAAAGGACTCTGATGCTGGGAGGGATTGGGGGCAGGAGAAGAAGGGGACGACAGAGGATGAGATGGCTGGATGGCATCACTCACTTGATGGATGTGAGTCTGAGTGAACTCCAGGAGTTGGTGATGGACAGGGAGGCCTGGCATGCTGCGTTTCATGGGGTCACAAAAAGTCGGACACGACTGAGCAACTGAACTTTACTGAACTGAGGGTTAGGAGTTCTCTGTCAGTCTAGGGTCTTGGGTCCAGGACCCAATCCAAAGACTCAGGGCTGATCGCTGGCTGGGGAACTGTGATTCTACAAGTCATTTGTTATGTCATTAAAGGGAGTTAAAATAAACATACAAAAACAAGAAATAAAGATGAACCCCAGGCAAATGGTAAATACAAAATCAGAAAAATAACAAAAAATAATGGAATTCACATACACTCAGGTACATACACACAAACAAAACCAAAGTAGTACAAAGAAAAAGTACAAAAGCATGATCTGGCAAGCAAAGAATACTAAAAATGATATTGAAGAAAAAAAAATAACTAAAACACAAACTGGAAAACAAAATCAAGCAGAGTGCCAACTGGGGAATAAAGCAAAAAAAACAAAAACCAAACCAAAACAAAACAAAACAAAAAACAAGAAACCCCCCACCCCCCGCCAAAACTAACAAACATGGTGAAAAAAAAGAAAGAAAGAGAATGAAAGAAAGGAAAAGTAGAAAAGCAAAGTTAAATAGAATTATATTTAAAAGATTTATATATATTAAAAAATTACTACAGCAGGAAAAGAACAGTAATGAATAAAACCAAAATATATATATATTTTTTAAATTTAAGAAAAGAAAAAATATCCCCAGAGA
Organism: Capricornis sumatraensis; assembly: GCF_032405125.1. Lineage (NCBI taxonomy): Eukaryota > Metazoa > Chordata > Mammalia > Artiodactyla > Bovidae > Capricornis > Capricornis sumatraensis. The sequence goes on from NC_091084.1 coordinate 3,656,268, forward strand.
ACCACAAAAAGCCAGTGTAGTGGTAGAAGTGACATCTTATCGTGAATGATGTTGGATTTGTGATCTCTGAAGAAGATTCAGTTTGGGGACTGGGCACCAGGCTTAATCACTCAGAGCTTTTGTGCAATAAAACTCAGAAATTTTACTATAGTCAAAGAGGACAGAGAAAGCTTCTCCCACAGACATCAGAACGCAGATGGAGACTGTCCCGCATGCTAGTATGGTCAAGGCCTTATATCTTTTTAACATACCCACTCCAACAGTGGAAGTGGCAAATAGATTCAAGGGATTAGATCTGACAGACAGAGTGCCTGATGAACTATGGACGGAGGTTCATGACATTGTACAGGAGGCAGTGATCGAGATCATCCCCAAGAAAAAGAAATGCAAAAAGGCAAAATGGCTGTCTGAGGAGGCCTTTCAAACAGCTGAGAAAAGAAGAGAAGTGAAAGGCAAAGGAGAAAAGGAAAGATATACTCATCTGAATACAGAGTTTCAAAGAATAGCAAGAAGAGATAAGAAAGCCTTCCTTAGTGATCAATGCAAAGAAATAGAGTAAAACAATAGAATGGGAAAGATTAGAGATTTCTTCAGGAAAATTAGAGATACAAAGGGAAAATTTCATGCAAAGATGTTCGTAATAAAGAACCTAATAGAAGCAGAAGACGTTTAAAAAAGGTGGCAAGAATACACAGAAGAACAGTACAAAAAAGATCTTCATGACCAAGATAACCACGATGGTGTGATCACTCACCTGGAGCCAGACACCCTGGAATGCAAAGTCAAGTGGGCCTCAGGAAGCATCACTACGAATAAAGCTAGTGGATGTGATGAAATTCCAGTTGAGCTATTTGAAATCCTAAAAGATGATGCTGTGAAAGTGCTTCACTCAATATGCCAGCAAATTTGGAAAACTCGGCAGTGGCCACAGGACTGGAAAAGGTCAGTTTTCATTCCAATCCTTAAGAAAAGCAATGTCAAAGACTGTTCAAACTATGCACAATTGCATTCATCTCACACACTAGCAAAGTAAAGCTCAAAATTTTCCAAGTTAGGCTTCAACAGTACATAAATGCTGAACTTCCTGATATTCAAGCTGGCTTTAGAAAAGGCAGAGGAACCAGAAATCAAATTACCAACATCTACTGGATCATAGAAAAAGCTAGAGAGTTCCAGAAAAGCATCTACTTCTCCTTTATTGACTACACCAAAGCCTTTGACTGCATGGATCATAAAAAACCATGGAAAATTCTTCAAGAGATGGGAATACCAGACCACCTTACGTGCCTTCTACGCAGGTCAAGAAGCAACAATTAGAACTGGTCGTGCCCACTGCTGCCTATACCCAGAATTACAGCCAACCTGGGAGAACACTCTCCCACTACATACCGGTGGCCCCCATGGCCCTAATACACACAACCTACTGCACCGAGCTTCCCCCGCTCAGGGACTGAGGGCATTGCTCCACCCAGTGATGCCACCGGCCAGTGGAGACCAGGGGACAACACCCACATGATGCATGGAACAACAGACTGGTTCCAAATCAGGAAAGGAGTACGTCAAGGCTGTATATTGTCACCTTGCTTATTTAACTTATATGCAAAGTATATCATGCAAAATGCCAGGTTGGATGAAGTACAAGTGGGAATCAAGATTGCCGGAAGAAATATCAATGACTCCAGGACACAAATGACACCACCGTTATGGAAGAAAGTGAAGAGGAACTAAAGAGCCTCTTGATGAAAGCGAAAGAGGAGAGTGAAAAAGTTGGCTTAAAACTCAACATACAGAAAACTAAGATCATGGCATCTGGTCCCACCAGTTCATGGAAAATAGATGGGGAAACAATGGAAACAGTGAGAGACTTTATTTTTTTGCACTCCAAAATCACTGCAGATGGTGACTGCAGCCATGAAATTAAAAAACACTTGCTACTTGGAAGAAAAGCTGTGACGAACCCAGACAGTATATTGTAAAGCAGAGACATTACTTTGCCAACAAGTCTGTCTAGTCAAAGCTATGGTTTTTCCACCAGTTATGTCTGGATGTGAGAGTTGGATGATAAAGAAAGCTGAGTACCAAAGGATTGATGCTTTGGAACTGTATTGTTGGAGAAGACTCTTGAAAGTCCCTTGGACTGCAAGGGGATCCAACCAGTCCATTCTAAAGGAAATCAGTCCTGAATATTCACTGGAAGAACTGATGCTGAAGCTAAAACTTCAATACTTTGGCCACCTGATGTGAAGAACTGATTCACCGAAAAAGACCCTGAAGCTGGGAAAGATTGAAGGCAGGAGGAGAAGGGGACAACAGAGGATGAGATGGTTGGATGGCATCACTGACTCAGTGGACATGAGTTTGAACAAGTTCCAGGAGTTGGTGATGGACAGGGAAACCTGGCATGGTGTAGTTCATGGTGTTGCAGAGTCGGACACAACTGATTGACTGTACTGAACTGAACTGAACTCCCACAACATACATATTAAATTAACAAGATTAGAACTAGCAATAGAAATGTCTTACCAGACCCACTGGTACAACATACATCTTAAGATAACAAGATCATCTAAGATTAGTCAGAATGTTCTTTTAAGAAGGACAAACATATCCTCAAGATACATTGTTCTTATAAAATCATTAGCACAGAGCTTAAGGAAAAACATATCCTTGAGCAAGATGAGTTGTTTTGTTGTGTAATCATTAGCTCTGAGTTTAAGGAAAGTTAGTCTTAAAAACTGTTGTCATAACAACTCAGAGTTTAAGAATAAACATGTTATATGACTAACACAAAGTAATGCAGAAAAAATGGTTGTCCTTTTCTCCTCCTTGAGAGTCCTAGACCCCTTTCTCCTTGAGGGCCCTGGACTCCTTATCAACCTACCTAAGAATTAACTCTCTCACAAGCATATGAAAGAAATAGAAAGTGTGATTAAAAAGAAGTTCTCAAAAGACTAAGTGGAGTTAATAGGAATAATAAAATCAACAACCACAGCAACAGGGGGAAAAGAAAAAGAATCCAGAACCAATAATAGAACAAATCAAAATAAAAGAATGATAAATATTTTTCTCAGATCTCAGCTATCAGTGTCCTTTTCTTCACTGTCACAGACCACCCGCGTCTCCTTAGGGATCCCTCCAGTACTGGAGTGGTCTCTGGACCTACTGTGGGAACAGCTCAGACTCTAGTCTTGTCCTACTGTTGGGTGTTCTTGCCTCCAATGTCCACAGTTGCCAGAGTTAGTGCGTTTCCTTTTGTGGGAACTCTCATTGTTCTTTCATAGACACAGTCTGCGTAGTCGAGTGTGTGGATTTAATCTGCAGCTTGTACGATTGGTGGGAAGGTATTTGCTCCTCCTCCTTAGCCCCACTGCCCCTGCATTTCTATTGTGTTTTTATCTTGAAAGGTTGTTGCTGAGCTGTGAAAAATGCTGGGATTCTTGGCCTCCAGAGTAGAAGAATTCAATCCGGGGCTAGTGCTGAGGCTTGATTGCTCGGAGCTTTTGTGTAATAAAGTTTTATAAAGTATAAAAGAGATAGAGAAAGCTTCTGACATAGACATCAGAAGTGGACAGAAAGAGTGCTTCCCTGCTAGTCTTTAGCCAGATGCTGGGGCTCGTGCATTGCAGGCAGATGCTTTACCATCTGAGCTACTAGAGAAGCCTTATATAGCTACTAGCATGCTGCTAATTGGAGAAAGGAAATGTCTCAAAACTCAGAGAATGGCACAAGTACCCTCACACGCAACATGCATTTTGAAATAACATTGGCACAAGGTGAGTGGTGTCCCATGCCATAAAATGGCTGACATGAATCTTGAAGAAAGGCAGGTTTCCAAGCAAATACTGTCTTATTAACATAGGTCAAGAGAACGTTTGTATGAGTAAAACATACTGGTTTGTCAAGTTGGTTCTGAGTCTTAGGCAGAACCAACTTGAAGACAGGGTCTAGGATAAATACATAGCTCATTAACATAGCTTAAGACAAACATTTCCATAAGAAAAATACATTGGTTAGCTCAAGGTTTGAGAAAAGTTAAGTTCAAGTGGAACTGGGTGTTGTCATGGCAACACATAATTTGAAACCTCTTTTTAAATTTCTATAGAGAAGGGGAAATAATCTAACACTTGTAGTTTATTTCCTCTGAAGGAGGAAAGGAACAGGCTGAGCTGACTTCATTTTGAAAAGGAAGGTTTCCCTGTCCATCTTACATTCCCAGTGAACTTTGGACTATGCGCCTGGAGGCCATAGAGATCACATACCTATGACAGAACAGACCTCCCAGCCTGATAGACACCAGATCCCATGCCAAGATTTCCCTTTGCCAGAAAGAATGTAATAATCCCCTGTGTAGTCAATCACCTTCATAATCTTTATAGCACCTATTGGTGTAGGTTACAAAGTATAACCAGCTGACCTTTCTGATTATGAATCATGGCTGTAACCTGATTGTATCTCCCTTTAACATTTTCCAGGCTAAGCTTAAGGAATTTGGGGATGTGGGCCTGAGCAGTACACTTAAGGTATATAAGGTGTTCACAGAAGTTGGCTGGGGTCCCTGGCTAAAGAGGAAACTCTGCCTCAGACCCACCTGTGTAATAAACTGCACTCCAGTATCCACACTGTCCTTCTGAGTGGGTTTGTTTCCTGGAGCATTTGGCTATAACACCTCCTGCCACTTAAGAGAGAGATAAAAAATCTCTGACACTTGCTGCCTATATCCCCCATTTGGAGAACCCTAGATTCCTGCCTGTTACCCTCTCAATCTCTATTCTACATGTGGGTTATCCACAGGAGTTTGCTCCTGAGGCTGCCCTGGAGGACTTGCCCAGTGAGGACTGAGTGTGGAGGTGGTGCAGATGTTTGGATTTCAGGGACCCTGGTGGTACCAAGTGTGCTGGATGCCAGCTGCCTCAGCTGCCTCAGCTATAGTACTATTAAGAGTCTTTTTCTAGCCTCTGACAGCTGGCATACTATTCATACTGTTCATGGGGTTCTCAAGGCAAGAATACTGAAGTGGTTTGCCATTCCCTTCTCCAGTAGACCACATTCTGTCAGACCTCTCCACCATGACCCGCCTGTATTGGGTGGCCCCGCATGACATGGCTTAGTTTCATTGAGTTAGACAAGGCTGTGGTCCGTGTGATCAGATTGGCTAGGTGTCTGTGATTGTGGTTTCAGTCTGTCTGCCCTCTGAAGTCTTCTCTCAGCACCTACCATCTTACTTGGGTTTGTCTCACCTTAGACGTAGGGTATCTCTTCACAGCTGCTCCAGTAAAGTGCAGCCGCTGCTTCTTACCTTGGACGTGGGGCAGCTCCTCTCGGCTGCGCTTCTATGCTGTCGCAGCTGCCGTGCTTCAACAACACCCAGTTGTGGATGGGACTGGGGATAGAAGCAAGGTTCAATGCTGTAAAGAGCAATATTGCATAGGAACCCAGAATGTTAGGTCCATGAATCAAGGCAAATGGGAAGTGGTCAAATAGAAGATGACAAGAGTGAACATCGACATTCTAGGAATCAGAGAACTAAGATGGACTGGAATGGGTGAATTTAACTCATACAACCATTATATCTACTACTGTGGGCAGGAATCCCTTAGAAGAAATGGAGTAGCCATCATAGTCAAGAAAAGAGTCTGAAATACAGTATTTGGATGCAATCTCAAAAACAACAGAATGATCTCTGTTTCTTTCCAAGGCAAACCATTCAATATCGCAGTAATCCACATCTATGCCCCAACCAGAAACGCTGAAGAAGCTGAAGTTGAACAGTTCTATGAAGACCTACAAGACCTTCTAGAACTAACACCCAAAAAAGATGTCCTTTTCATTATAAGGGACTTGAATGCAAAAGTAGGAAGTCAAGAAACTCCTGGAGTAACAGGCCAGTTTGGCCTTGGAGTACAGAATGAAGCAGGTCAAAGGCGAATAGAGTTTTGCCAAGAAAACTGGTCATAGCAAACACCCTCTTCCATCAACACAAGAGAAGACTCTACAGATGGACATCACCAGATGGTCAACACCGAAATCAGACTGATTATATTCTTTGCAGCCAAAGATGGAGAAGCTCTATACAGTCAACAAAATCAAGACTGGGAGCTGACTTGCTCAGATCATGAACTCCTTATTGCCAAATTCACACTTAAATTGAAGAAAGTGGAGAAAACCACGAGACCATTCAGGTATGACCTCAGTCAAATCCCTAAGGACTATACAGTGGAAGTGAGAAATAGATTTAAGGGACTAGATCTGACAGACAGAGTGCGTGAGGAACTATGGATGGAGGTTCGTGACATTGTAGAGGAGACAGAGATCAAGACCATCCCCAAGAAAAAGAAATGCAAAAAAGCAAAATGGCTGTCTGACAAGGCCTTACAAACAGCTGTGAAAAGAAGTGAAAAGCAAAGGAGAAATGGAAAGATATATCCATTTGAATGCAGAGTTCCAAAGAATAGCAAGAAGAGATAAGAAAGCCTTCCTCAGCAATCAATGCAAAGAAATAGAGGAAAATAATAGAATGGGAACACTAGAGATCTCCTCAGGAAAATTAGAGATACAAAGGGAACATTTCATGCAAAAATGGGCTCAATAAAGGACAGATGGTAGGGACCTAACAGAAGCAGAAGATATTAAGAAGAGGTGGAAAAAATACACAGAAAACTGTACAAAAAAGATCTTCACGACCCAGATAACCACGATGGTGGGATCACTCATGTAGAGCCAGACATCCTGGAATATGAAGGCAAGTGGGCCTGAGAAAGCATCACTACGAACAAAGTTATTGGAGGTGATGGAATTCCAGCTGAGCTATTTCAAATCCTGAAAGATGATGCTGTGAAAGTGCTGCACTCCATATGCCAGCAAATTTGGAAAGCTCAGCAGTGACCACAGGACTGGAAAAGGTCAGTTTTCATTCCAATCCCAAAGAAAGGCAATGCCAAAGAATGCTCAGACTACCACACAATTGCACTCTTGCACAATTGTACAATTGCCCAATCTCACACGCTAGTAAAGTAATGCTTAAAATTCTCCAAGCCAGGCTTCAGCAATACATGAACCATGAACTCCCAGATGTTCAAGCTGGATTTAGAAAAGACAGATGAACTAGAGATCAAATTGCCAACATCCACTGGATCATGGAAAAAGCAAGAGAGTTCCAGAAAAACATCTATTTCTGCTTTATTGACTATGCCAAAGTCTTTGACTGTGTGGATCACAAGAAATTGTGGAAAATTCTTCAAGAAATGGGAATACCAGACCACCTGACCTGCCTCTTGAGAAACCTGTATACAGGTCAGGAAGCAACAGTTAGAACTGGACATGGAACAACAGACTGGTTCATAATAGGAAAAGAAGTATGTCAAGGCTGTATATTGTCACCTTGCTCATTTAACTTATATGCAAAGTACATCATGAGAAACACTGGGCTGGAGGAAGCACAAACTGGAATCAAGACTGCCAGGAGAAATACCAGTAACCTCAGATATGCAGATGATACCACCCTTATGGCAGAAAGTGAAAAAGAACTAAAGGGCCTCTTGATGAAAGTGAAAGAGGAGAGTGAAAAAGTTGGCTTAAAGCTCAACATTCAGAAAACATAGATCATGGCATCCGGTCACATCACTTCATGTCAAACAGATGGGGAAACAGTGGAAACAGTGTCAGACTTTATTTTTCTGGACACCAAAATCACTGCAGATGGTGACTGCAGCCATGAAATTAAAAGACGCTTGCTCCTTGGAAGTAAAGCTCTGACCAACCTAGACAGCATATTAAAAAGCAGAGAAATTACTTTGTCAACAAAGGTCTGTCTAGTTAAGGCTATGGTTTTTCCAGTGGTCAGGTGTGGATTTGAGTTGTATTATAAAGAAAACTGAGCACCGGAGAATTGATGCTTTTGAACTGTGGTGTTGGAGAAGACTCTTGAGAGTCCCTTGGACTGCAAGGAGATCCAACCAGTCCATCCTAAAGTAGATCAGTCCTGGCTGTTCATTGGCAGGACTGAAGTTGAAGCTGAAACTCGAATACTTTGGCCACCTGATGTGGAGAGCTGACTGACTGGAAAAGACCCTGATGCTGGGAAAGATTGAAGGCAGGAAGAGAAGGGGACGAAAGAGGATGAGATGGTTGGATGGCATCACCGACTCAATGGACATGGGTTTGGGTGGACTCTGGGAGTTGGTGATGGACAGGGAGGCCTGGTGTGCTGTGGTTCATGGGGTTGCAAAGAGTCAGACATGAGTGAGGGACTGAACTGAACTGACAGCTGGCATTCAAGGAACCTCCCTGGGTGGTTCTTCTCTGTTGCTCGAGGCATTCAGGCAGTTAGACGGCCCCCCTGGCTGTGGTCCTTTTTTATTGCTTCGCATGTGAGGCACTTAAGTGGCCCCGTGGCTGGGGTCCTTCTTTAGGCACTTAACCCTCCTTCCCCCTCGGCTTAGATTTTCCATTTCTTGGTGTGTCGGGGACCACCCTGTCTGAGGTCTTTCTGTGTTGGTCAGCTGCTGGTGCTGGCATGTGGGCAGAGAGGTGATGGTGATGGCCCCACCCTCTGTGTGTAACTCAGCAGTATTGCTCAAAGGCATTTCTCATGGCAATCTCCTCTCTAATATCCCCTTGGGCAGTCTCCCTACAGTCAACAGCAGACTTTGTCCTGGGGTTGCTCTCCAATTCTTAGGGCTTTAGCTCCCAGCCGCCGCACATTCCAGGGGAGTTGCATCCTTTTCCAGGGTACGTACAGATGTGGCAAGACTGTCTGTATTGTTCTCATTCCATTTAGCCAATCGCAGATCACTGCTGCACTCTTGAAGAGTCTCAAATTCTTCTCCTGTGTCCCAAACAATTGCAGTTTCATTTCCCCCATCTTCCGGGTGTAGGATCAGTCCTGCTCACTCTCTGGTTTTTCTCCTACTTCATTTGTTCTGCCAAATTTTGCAAGGGTCTATATATTCCTTTCCAGTGGTCAAGGATTCCTGCCTGCTGTCAGCTGGTGTCCTGCAAAAGCTTCTGTGTCTGAAGGTGTATTCCTGATGCATCAGTGGAGAGATGTACTCCATGTCACCTACTCCTCTGCCATTTTGTTTCTCCTGTTATCTGTAAACTTTTTAATGATGACCATTCTGACTGGTGTGAAGTGATACACTGTACTTTTGATTTGCATTTCTCTAATAATTAGCTATATTGAGCATCTTTTTATAGCCTATTGGCCATCTAGATGTCTTCTTTGGAGAAATGTCTGTTTAGGTTTTCTTCCCAATTTTTTATTGGCTTGTCTTTTAGTTGTTGAGTAGGATATTTTTAAATTATGCACTTTATTTTGACATTATTGGAAATTCATATGTAGCTGTAAAATACTAGAGATATCCTGTTTACTATGCATACAAAACTTCTCAGTCGTGTCTGACTCTTTGCGACCCATGGACTGTAGCCCACCAGGCTCCTCCGTCCATGGGATTCTCCAGGGAAGAATACTGGAGTGGGTTGCCACTTCCTTCTCCAGGAGATCTTCCTGACCCAGGGATCCAACCCAGGTCTCCCACATTGCAGGCAGATGCTTTAACCTCTGAGCCACCAGGGAAGCCCATAGAACAATATTACAATCAGAATTTTGATATTGATACAATCAAGCTACATAACATTAACATCTCAACAAGGATCCCTTGTGTCTTACTGCAGCCATACCTTCCTCCTTCCTGTCCCCAGCACCTCTTTATACCCTGGCAGTCACTAATCTGCTATTTCTAGAATTTCATCATTTAAAGCATGTTATATAAATCCTTTATATATATGTGTGTATATCAGTTCAGTTCAGTCACTCAGTCATGTCCGACTCTTTGCGACCTCATGAACCACAGCAAGCCAGGCCTCCCTGTCCATCACCAACTCCCGGAGTTCACTCAAACTCAAGTCCATTAAGTTAGTGATACCATCCAGACAGCTCATCCTCTGTCGTCCCCTTCTCCTCCTGCCCCAAATCCCTCCCAGCATCAGAGTATTTTCCAATGAGTCAACTCTTCGCATGAGGTGGCCAAAGTATTGGAGTTTCAGCTTTAGCATCAGTCCTTCCAAAGAACACCCAGGACTGATCTCCTTCAGAATGGACTGGTTGGATCTCCTTGCAGTCCAAGGGACTCTCAAGAGTCTTCTCCAACACCACAGTTTAAAAACATCAATTCTTCAGCGCTCAGCTTTCTTCACAGTCCAACTTTCACATCCATATATGACCACTGGAAAAACCATAGCTTTCACTAGACAGACCTTTGTTGACAAAGTAGTATCTCTGCTTTTGAATATGCTATCTAGGTTGGTCATAACTTTTCTTCCAAGGAGTAAGCATCTTTTAATTTCATGGCTGCAATCACCATCTGCAGTGATTTTGGAGCCCCCCCACCAAATAAAGTCTGACACTGTTTCCCCATCTATTTCCCATGAAGTGATGGGACCAGATGCCATGATCTTAGTTTTCTGAATGTTGAGCTTTAAGCCAACTTTTTCACTTTTCTCTTTCACTTTCATCAAGAGGCTTTTTAGTTCCTCTTCAGTTTCTGCCATAAGGGTGGTGTCATCTGCATATCTGAGGTTATTGATATTTCTCCCGGAAATCTTGATTCCTGCTTGTGTGTGTGTGTATATATATATATATATATGTATATATATATATATATAAATGTAAATATATACACTATGTATACTTTCATAACTGACTTTTTTTCACTCAGTGCAATTTTCTGGTCATTTACCCATATTGTAATGTGTATTAATAGTTCATTACTTTTTTTTTTTTTTTTAGTTCATTACTTTTCATTGCTGAGTTAGTATCCCATGGTATAGATGTATGATAATTAAACCATTCACTATATAATAGTAGATTGAATAACTGTCCCCAAAATAGCAATCCCTAATCCCTGGAACTTGTGAATTTAATCTATATGGCAAAAAACCCCCATAAATATGACTTCGTTTAAGAAATTTGAGTCCTAGATTATTTGAGTGGGCCATAAATTCAGTCACAACCATCCTTGTAAGATAGAGGCAGAGGTAGATTTGACACGTGTAAAGAAGAGGCAATGTGTCCTTGAAGACAATGACTTGAGTGATGTGAACACCAGCCGAGGGATGTTGGCAGCCCCCAGAAGCTAAGAGGCAAGGAACTGATCTCCCCTGGAGCCCTAGAGCCTCTGGAGAGAGTACAGCCCTGCTGACACCTTAATCTCAGCCCAGATTTTAGACTTCTGGCCTCCAGAAGTGTGAGAGAATACATTTGTCTTCTTGTAAGCAACCAAATTTTTGGTAATGAGCAAGCCCACATTCCCATTTCCCTAAGATTCTGGACCCTTCCAAACGTTCTGACATTTCCACTGAGCTGACTGTAGGCAGCTATTGTGTCTATACTGCTATCATTCCCAGCTTTCCAAGCCAATACATTAAATCACATTTCCCATGTGAGTACACCAGTATCAATAACCCTGGCCTATCCTATGTCACACTTTTGGTGTGAACCCTTAGAATCCACTTCCATACTTGTTTCACAGACTCCTACTGATGCAAAGTGGTAATATCTTGTACAGGTGCCTTTTCTTGGGCTCAACCTTGTACTCATTTGGGATATGCTGGCATTTTATTGTTTTCCAGAGTGTAAACGTGGATGGCAGATGTAGACCCTGATACCCTCTGAGAGAATTTTCTTAGGTGAAGTCACTGAAAGCTTTATTTTCTTGGGAGTAAGACTGTTTCCCTCAAAGAGGAAGAATTCCTTCTGTCAACTACAAAGGACAAGATATTCCTCTAAAGCTGCCACAGTTAAGTTTTCTGAAGTTTCACACTTGCTTTCAATTTATCCTTTACCCTGTGCCTATCTCCTGGACATTCAAAAAGACTAACCCAGGACTTCCCTGGTGCTCCAGTGGTTTAGACTCTGTGCTTCCACTGCAGAGGGTACAGGTTTGATCCCTGGTCAGGGAACTAATATCTCACGTGCCATGTGGCATAGCCAAAACATAAAATCCCAAACGACTAGCTCTCACAACCTCTGTAATCCCCACCGTGACCACAGTGACTGAACGCCACAGTGACTGAATCTTCTTAACCCATTGTTCTCCAACACCCTGCAACACCATTAGGGATGATATGAACAAAGGTGAAATCACCTTTTGCCACAAACATCATTTCCCCTACACTCAGGCTCTGCCTCCTAGAGCTAGTTGTGGTACAGATGACTATACTATACAGGACTGCACCAGGAAACGGGAATGGAGTGAACAAAGAGTGCAGGCAAGGATAAAGGACACTGCAAGAGTTGGTGAAGCAGCCTGGGTTAAGCAAAAGCATCATGTTTCTATTCGTAAGAAAATGTAAGGAAAAAGCAGTTGCTGAACCTATGAGATCTACTTTTGGGCTACATCAGGAGCTGTAATCTGGAGAAATATAGCCATTTCCAAATCACTGCATGAGAAGAGGCAAAAACATAAACTCTTGGCCTCTTTCCCTTCCCACCCAGTCTTCTAACGGCTTTGCCCATTTGCAATACTCTACCAAGGAAGAGGAATTCTGGTTACTATGGTGCATAGAAGTCAATTTCTTGGGTACTGAGCAGGGTGAAGGGTGGAGTAGAGTTAGATGGCCAGGTTATCAGGGTTCCTTATTAAGGCACTGGGAAAAGCACAGAAAGGGTGCCAAGTACAAACAGATATGCAGCGTACTGTTCAGTTCAGTTCAGTTGTTTAGTCATGTCTGACTCTGTGACCCCATGTATTGCAGCACGCCAGGCTTCCCTGTCCAACACCAACTCCCAGAGCTTACTCAAACTTCTATCCATCCAACCGTCTCATGCTCTGTCACCCTCTTCTCCTCCTGCCTTCAATCTTTCCCAGCATCAGGGTCTTTTCTTCCCATCAGGTGGTCAAAGTATTGGGAGTTTCAGCTTCAGCATCAGCCCTTTCAATGAACACACAGGACTGATCTCCTTTAGGATGGGCTGGTTAGATCTTGCAGTCCAAGGGACTCGCAAGATTCTTCTCCAACACCACAGTTCAAAAGCATTGATTCTTTGGTGCTCAGTTTTCTTTATGGTCCAACTCTCACATCCATACATGACTACTGGAGAAACCATAGCTTTGACTAGATGGACCTTTGTTGGCAAAGTAACGTCTCTGCTTTTCAATACGCTGCCTAGGTTGGTCAGAGGTTTTCTTCCAAGGAGCAAGCGGCTTTTAATTTCATGGCTAAAGTCACCATCTGCAGTGATTTTGGAGCCCAAGAAAATAAAGTCTGACACTTTTTCCATTGTTTACCCATCTATTTGCCATGAAGTGATGGGATCACCAAAACTCTGGGCTTCCACTAACCTACTACTTGAGCTCCAGGCTGGTAGAAGAGTGGCTTTATATCTAGCACACAGGTGCTTTCTTGAAGGTGACTTGCAAAGGTAGCCATTATGCCTAGCATTAGGCTCTACTTCTGATTAAGTATTCAACAAATTCCACTTTTTGTCCTAATGTTGGCTCCTATTTAATTTTTACATTGAACAATGATCCTAAAGGAACTGTGACTGCATATTCCTAGGCAAGAAAGCTCTTCTGCTGTCCTTTTTAAAAGTTGGGCAAGTTTATGTTCTACTTATTATCTGTATTGCTTCCACCATAAAGATTCTTTTCAAAAATTTAGATAAAAAATGAATGCCTCCAGGTGTCCTATTGTAACTCCTAATGGTGACCACCTACCTTTAAGGTTATGTACGGATGTACGTGCATCCTAAGTCACTTCAGTCGTGTCTAACTCTGTGACTCTATGAACTGTAGCCCCCAGGCTCTTCTGTCCATGGAATTCTCCAGGCAAGAATACTGGAGTGGGTTGCCATGCCCTCCTCCAGGGATCTTCCTGACCCAGGAATTGAATCCTCATTGCTTGTTTCCTGTATTGGCAGGTTCTTTACCACTAGCACCATCTGGGATGCCTCAAGGGTAGGTATAATTCAATTGAGTTATTGAATTCTAATAGGAAAAGATAGGCTGGAAGTATATAACATTATACGTAGACTATGGATGCATATACAAGTAGTTAAGTCCATAAAACTACAAGTGATACAAGTTATCTCTAGAGAGAGAAAAAGGAATAGGACTGGGGGTGATATCAAAACTCAGCCTCTGTGCATCAGTGCCAAATTGAATCTAGAAGACAAAGTTTTGGGTGAAGTAGAAAAGAAGAGCTTTATTGCCTTGCTGGGTAAAGCCTCAAAACTGTGCGCCCCAAGTCAGGGAGGATTTGGTGAAGAGTTTTATAGCAATGGTTCAAGGGTAGGATTGCTGAGAAGAGGATCAGTTATGTTTATGGCCTGCATTGTTTTAATCTGGCCTCAGGTGGTCTTCTGATGAGCTTCTGTGGTTCTCAAACTGCTACCTTCTCTGGAATAAAGAATGCACAAGTAGTAAACATCTCCCACTTGCTGGGGGTTTTAGTTCTGTGGAAGAGCTCGTCATGTCTATCACTTGAGGCAGAATCATGACCCTGCACATTACTGTTTAATTATTCCTCCTGTCTCTGCATTCCCTTCATTCCTTGATTACCAACTGTTTGAACCTGTCCTTTGGAACTCAGAGGTCACGGAGGCTGAAGTGTATACTGTACAAACAAGAAATGAGAAACATGGAAAGGCTTCGATGCCCAGGAGCCCCACATAGTCCTGCTTGGTTTCAGGGGTGGGAGCCCTTAGGCACTAACTTTGGGATAAAAAGTTTGAGGCAAATATGGCAAGACAGTGATAAACCTAGGTGTTGGTGAGCTGGCATTATTTAATGAAATCAGCAAAAGCTACAAATTAAGGCTCCCAGGCTCTATCATCCTTGCCCCCAGGATCACTTTCATTCTTTACAGCGTTATCACTGAATTTCAGTACAGTTCAATTCAGACCCTGGGACTAGGCTACCTGGTTCAAATGTGGAGTCCACTATATAATTCCATCTACTTTATTAGTAAACTGCTTAACATCTCCGTACCTTATTTTACCCATCAGTAAAAAGGGGATACTAGGACTTACCCTGCACAGTTATGAGGATTGCTTGACACATGTGAAGCAAAATGGAAGATAGGTATTCTAACATAGATGCTCTAAGACAGACAAATGATATTATTTTATGTGCAAAGACTTTTGCCAACCTCAAATTCACAAACTCTGGTGGCATATTTTTCCTATAATTTGATCAAGAACTGCTGCTACTGCTAAGTTGCTTCAGTCATGTCCAACCCTTTGTGACCGAATGGACTGTAACCTGCCAGGCTCCACTGCCCATGGGATTCTCCAGGCAAAAGCAGTAGGTTGCCATGCCCCTCTCCAGGGGATCTTCCCAACCCAGGGATTGAACCTGCATCTCCTGTCTCCTCCAATGGGCAGGCAGGTTCTTTACTGCTAGTGCTACCTGGGAAGTGCAAGTACTAGATGGAATTATCCTTAGGCATATTTTTGATCAAAGATGAATATATTTAGGTATACATATATTTATGTATATACACACGTAAAAACATGTACAGAAACATACACACATATAAATCTCTTGAGCTGTAAGTTCAGATGGCAATACTTCAGTCAGCAAGGGGCTATTTAGTTACCCAAATCTAGTTTCTGAGTTTCAGATACTTAGTAGTAATGATGACAAATATTTTAATTGAAAATATATCCAAATATATTCAATTCCTGAGTTTAAAGAGCACAGGATACGTGAATATGTTTATGTGCACACATACACACACAGATTCATTTTAAAAAGTCAATCCATCAGAGTTCCTAGGTAGGAAAATATTAACAGAAACCAATGAAGCTATAAATACTGGGCAGTATGGTACAATACAAAGAATGCTTCTGGACTCAGCAAAATATGGATATGAAACAGTGTTGTGGTCCAGCCCAGCTCCAGACTCAAAAACTGGCGACACCAAATACAGGGTGTTTTGGTGGGGGAACTGAATGGCATAATCTGTAAGAAGAAATCAGATCTCCTATACCACTCTGTGAAAAAATGTATCTCTATACTCCCTTTGTTCTCAAGAAGTTACTTGATAATGATCCACACAAATGAAGCAGTAAATCTTAGGACATGAGACACAGAAAATGGGCCATCAGGGAACCCAATATAGGGGTGTGTGCTAGTTTTGCCTGACTCTTGGACTATGGCCTCTATGCCCCTCTGTCCACAGGATTATCCTGGCAATAACACTGCAGTGGGTTGCCATTTCCTCCTCCAGGGCATCTTCCTGACTCAGAGACTGAACTGCATCTCCTGCACCGGCAGGTGGATTCTTTACCACTGAGCCACCTGGTGAACTGCCAACATAAGGGAGACAGAAGTAATTCCTAGGACGATGGTGAAAAGAGATCCCAGGATGACAGCTGTGCACTAGCCACAGAAGGCAAAAAGTTCAGAATGGACAAAACAGATTATTGCTTCAGGAGCAACTTCTTCAAGATGGATAAAAGTGATAAACAACTGGTATGTCTGAAAGTAGAGTTTTGGGTTTAATTAGCAATAAGTACACAGAAACCTACACAAACAAAGTTAATTATTAAGTCAAGGAAATAAAAAGGCAGTACAGGGTAAGAGTAACGTATCACTTAGCTGTACAGTGTTACATAATCTCAATCGTGCATACATTCTTAATCACAGTCAATAATGAAAGCACTGAAGTACATACACTGGGAAAAGGGGAACAGGACGGGAAAGTGTAATGGCTGGGAAGCAGCAGAACAAAGTCTTATATTAGAAATTAAAGAAACGCCTCAAACTGGAAACAGGTAAAGCAAGATAAGCATGCTATTTAGAGATACGGTAATAAATAACAACAAAAAAATCAGTGAAACAGCTCACTCTGGGGACAGGAAATAGGAAGTGGTCAAGGAAATGGTAATTTTTATTAGAAAAAAAGATTTTTATAGACCTACTTGAATCTAAACTATGTGTATTTATTTGATTCTGACTATGTGAAACCTTAAGACAACAGATCTCCACCCACTGCCCGCCCCACCCCACCCCCGCCCCACCCCCGGAAACGCAGCATGGTGCCTGATCCATAAAAGTTCAGAAATGTTATAATGACAAGACAGACGGCAGCGTTTTCATATCACCATTACACTCATGCTACGGATAACAATGCTTCCTCTGCTACAAATGCTACTTGATCCTTTTAAAACAAGTTATTTACTATGCTTGGAACATCTGTGCATGCTTAACGAGGTAAAAAATAAAATGTTCAAAATTTTTGTTGTACTTAAGCAAAATACCTAATTTTATACAATTTAAACACAACTTTTCACTTTAGTAATAGAAACAATGAAACTATTTCACTTCTGACATTTAACAATTATTAATGTAAGACTTCAAACTCCCCAAGACATGCACTACAACCATAGAATAGATTCTGTCATCAATATGATGGTCTTGCATCTTGCATATTATGTTTGTACTTTAAATCTTATTTACCAAAATAAAAACAGGTTAAGATAATGATCAGGCAGTTCATACAAAAAAAAAAATAAACAGCCAATAATAACACTGCCATAGTAACCTTGTTTGCAATGAAAGAAACACACTTTTAAGATATAAGGTACCATTTTTAACCTATATTGGCAAAGATTAAATTTTTTTTTTTTTTAAAGATACTATCTATGATGACCTACAGATGACCAAGTCTGTAGGCTGATGGAGGGTGGGGGTGGTGAGAAAATGATCAAACATCTAACACTAACTGGAAATAATTATGCAGCCTTTTTGGAGAAAAATTTGGCAATACTTATTGAGGCTCTAAATATATTTAATTCTTTTGGACATAATTAAACATGTACTTCAAAATGTAACTACAAAGGATATTCAATAAACCACTGCTTACAGTAAAAACTGCAGACATTCAAAATGCCTAGCAGAGAGGACAGAATCAGTCAGCTGTGGCACACCTTCCTCATGGCAGGCAGGGGGCCTCCCCTAGGTATCACTCCCCCAGACTCTGCCTTAGGCTTCTTCCTTACTAAGAGTTTTCTTTCCACAGAAGCCAAGAGTGTCAAGTTCAGCTTTCTCAGTGATCTGATCAGGGTCACCAGAAACTTTGTGGAAATTTTCTGGGGGCTCTTAAGAGGAAAAAAACCTTCCTCACTAACAAAACTGAGATGTGAGAGACAAAACAGCCTTTTCTGCCTTTCAGATGCTTGAGGCAGACCAGGCTGAAGCAAAACAAATAAGCTAAGATGGAGGCAAAAGAAAAAAAGGCCTTAATGGGCAACTTTAAATTGTTATGTGACACAATAAATGTCCTTGGTTACTAAGTCAATTACAGTTGAACTGTATTACCTCTGGTCAATTGCATCTTGATAGTAGCTGGAAAACAGAATACTTAAGCAGCACTAAAAGTTATGCTACACCAGTATATTTATGGACCTCAGATGTAGAGTCAAGACAAAAATTAAATACAGTATTTTCTATTAAAAAAAAAGTATATTAATAGGGTATCATTTGCCAAGAAAAAGATCTGGGAAGATACTCCATGTTTTAAGGATAGGTACCTCTAAAATAGTTCTCTCTGAAAAACACGAATTTGAACATTCTCTATTTTGTGTATTCTGTTCTATCACTGTAGGACTCTATTTTTTTTTTTAGCAAATCCAATATGATTTTGGGGAGGAAGAAGAGGTAAACATGTATTCTAGTCATCTATCTTGATCTGAGAGTCTGCCTTTTTAATAGGAAAAGTTGTTTCTTCTTTTTAAAAATGTTTTGTGAAATAAAATTTGATACTCTCAGGCATTTATTTTAGTGAATACAGAAGACTACAGTTTTCACTTCCCTTTGTTACTCAGAAAATCGTATCATGACTTTGTACCATTTCTTATTGAAATCTCTTCTGTAAAGCAAAAACAGTCCCAAAATGAAGGATCTTCAGGGGTCATAGGAACTGCAGATGATATTAAATCATTAAAGGTGAGAATAGTAAACTGCCTCTGGGTTGCTTTAGAATCATCTTGAGATGTAACCTAAAAGGGGGGGAAAAAAACCCTTAGATTACCTCAAAATTATAATGTGTATTAATCTTATGGTCAATTTTATAATTAGGAAAATAAACCAGCAATCACAATTCAGTAATATTAAATTACACTTCAATAACATTAAATAACACAGTGGGATTTTAGATAATTGTTTCTATTTCTTGTATTAGTGCTGTCAACATAAATAAGAATAATATGAAATAATCTGATTCTTAAGCTTTTTGTAGATAAAATTGCCTGTGGTATTTGTCTAAAATGTAGATTTATTGAGCCATACGTCCAACAATTCTGATTCAATAGAAAAGGATCCCCAGATAGATAACTTTAACAAACATGTGGGTTATTCTGACAGGGAGAGACCACCAGGTAATCTTCTGAGAAATACTCTAGAGGGTGCATCTAATAAAATTCCCATAACTACTTAGAGATGCAGCACTTCATTAGTAAGTGGTTCATTCAACACTAAATCGAAATTATACCTTCTACTCTGTGATATAGCCCTTGTTCAAAAACTTAGCCCAGTGTGGACTGTCTTTAACATTCTATACATTCTAGTAAAGACAGTACTTGGGTCTTCTGCAGTGCTTTTACAGGGTCAATGTGTTTCATATGATTTAAGTTTCATTATTATGTTGATACGGTTATGTTACCTCAATTCTATAGATGGGGAAACTGAGGCTCGGTAAGATCAGTCAATGTATACAAGCGTACAACATAGCTTAAATGGTAGACCTGGACCTGGAACCCTTGCCCTTTTCTCACTATGATACTGCTGCCCAAACAGACTCTCTTCAAGGAAATATGGTACTGCTATGTGCAAATGTTACAAAAAATATAAAGCTCTATGGAATCATAAGGTATTTGCAGAAAGGGCAATGCTGAGACTTCAGCATACAAGGACAGCTAACCTGTTTCAGAACATCTTCAGATAAAAGGAGTCAATTTTAACATGTTTTCCCTTTTAAAATAAAATAATTTATGAAGAATTTTACTTTAATCTATCAAAGGCATGATCTGTACTGAGCTTTCATCCTAGAAGTAATGAAAATATACTGATCACACTACATTCTCTTATGCAGATTCCCTAAAATAATCATATGCATTTAAGTTCAATTATTGTAACATTATCAGTATTCCTTAAATAAATACTTCTACAGAATCACAACTGTACGTAGACTAGAGTCAAGACCCTAAGGTTTCTCATAAAAAATTTCCCAACTTACCAATTAATAGGAAAAGAAAGTAAAAACAGATTTTAATTGGAAGAATTGATGTTATGCTAGAATATAACATAAGGTCTCTCACACGTTTGATATTTGGGGAATAATTTAGGAGAGAACTATAAAAAGAGGAAGGAGATCAATTTGACAGATAATCTCATTGTTCACTACCCCTCAACTTAGTACCATTATATTCATCAGTTCAGTTCAGTTGCTCAGTCGTGTCTGACTCTTTGCGACTCCACGGACTGCAGTATACCATGCCTCCCTGTCCATCACCAAATCTCAGAGTTTACTCAAACTCATGTCCATTGAGTTGGTGATGCCATCCAACCATCTTATACTCTCTCGTCCCCTTCTCCTCCCGCCTTCAATCTCCTCCAGCATCAGGGTCTTTTCCAATGAGTCAGTTCTTTGCATCAGATGGCCCAAGTATTGGAGTTTCAACTTCAGCCATCAGTCCTTCCAATGAATATTCAGGACTGATTTCCTTTAGGATGGACTGCTTGGATTTCCTTACAGTCCAGGGGACTCTCCAAAGTCTTCTCCAACACCACAGTTCAAAAACATCAATTATTTGGCACTCAGCTTTCTTTATGGTCCAACTATCACATCTATACATGACTACTGGAAAAACCATAGCTTTGACAAGACAGACCTTTGTTGGCAAAGTAACGTCTCTGCTTTTTAATATGCTTTCTAGGTTGGTCATAGCTTTTCTTATATTCAAGACAGCCCCAGTTCACCAGGAAATAAACCATTGTTAAGATGACCAAGATAGTAATTACTTGAATTTCTACTGAAAATACGAATATTGGAACAGTACTACAAAATTTTTTTCTCTGTAATACTTAAGTGTATTTGAATGTGAAGTAGCTGGTAACATATTTTAAAAACATTTCTGTGAAATCCCAAATGATCTTAAGGATTAGATAATGAACACTTCTAAAGTCTATCATTAAAAAAAACAAAAAGCTAAAACCTCTACCTGATATAAAACAAACGATTATTTCCATCAATAACAAATTCAACTTTAATACATGCTTTTTAGAAAAACAAAAAAAAAGCAAACAGAGAAGTCTTACATTCTGATGTCTAGATCCACTGGGTTTCCTAAGAGCTACTGCAACAAAATGGTGCTCGTCTATTTTGCTTTCCTGAAAAATAAAACGTAAGTAAACAGAGTATCGGAGAAGGCAATGGCACCCCACTCCAGTACTCTTGCCTGGAAAATCCCATGGACGGAGGAGCCTGGTAGGCTGCAGTCCATGGGGTCGCTAAGAGTGGGACAGGACTGAGAGACTCCACTTTCACTTTTCACTTTCATGCATTGGAGCAGGAAATGTCAACCCACTCCAGTGTTCTTGCCTGGAGAATCCCAGGGACAGGGGAGCCTGGTGGGCTTCCATCTATGGGGTCGTACAGAGTCGGACATGACTGAAGCAACTTAGCAGCAGCAGCAAACAGAGAATACTAAATACAGAAACTTAGATACAGTTCTATTTTCATCTAAAATAATCTCACAACCAACCATCATACACACACACACACCCCCACACACTCACTTCCCCTGAATAGTTTAAGGTAAAGTCACATACATTTTGGCCCTTTACACTGAAATATTGCAATGTATCTTCTAATAGGGACACTCTCACATACCCACGGTAGTTAATAACTTCAATAAATTTAACATTGAAATAATACTTAAATCTACTCTCTGTATTTCAGATTATGTGAATAATACAATAATGTCCTTTACACCATTTCCCCACCTTCAGTATAGGAACCAGTTTGTGGTCAAGTATTGCATTCAGTTGCCATGCCTTGCTAACTGTTTCGTCTTTTATGACACTAATATTTTAAGATGCAAGCTCCACCCCCCACTTTTTTATTAATAAACACTGCTTATTTTTTGTCTGATGGCTCTTAATGATTATTTAGATTATAGATTCTTAATAGGAATATGATATAGATAAAGCGTCATACCTAGAGGCGTGTCTAGAGAGTCATCTGCCCTCATTGGTGGTGTTAGTTTTGTACATGCTTAAAGTCATTAATATGCAGATGACACCACCCTTATGGCAGAAAGTGAAGAGAAGTTAAAAAGCCTCTTGATGAAAGTGAAAGAGGAGAGCGAAAAAGTTGGCTTAAAGCTCAACATTCAGAAAACGAAGATCATGGCATCCGGTCCCATCACTTCATGGGAAAGAGATGGGGAAACAGTAGAAACAGTGTCAGACTTTATTTTGGGGAGGCTCCAAAATCACTGCAGATGGTGACTGCAGCCATGAAATTAAAAGATGCTTACTCCTTGGAAGAAAAGTTATGACCAACCTAGATAGTATATTCAAAAGCAGACACACTGCTTTGCCGATTAAGGTCCGTCTAGTCAAGGCTATGGTTTTTCCTGTGGTCATGAATGGATGTGAGAGTTGGACTGTGAAGAAGGCTGAGCAC
This sequence comes from Capricornis sumatraensis, assembly GCF_032405125.1. Lineage (NCBI taxonomy): Eukaryota > Metazoa > Chordata > Mammalia > Artiodactyla > Bovidae > Capricornis > Capricornis sumatraensis. The sequence continues at coordinate 3,678,960 of NC_091084.1, forward strand.
TGAAGAATTGATGCTTTTGAACTGTGGTGTTGGAGAAGACTCTTGAGAGTCCCTTGGACTGCAAGGAGATCAACCCTGGGATTTCTTTGGAAGGAATGATGCTAAAGCTAAAACTCCAGTACTTTGGCCACCTCATGCGAAGAGTTGACTTATTGGAAAAGACTCTGATGCTGGGAGGGATTGGGGGCAGAAGGAGAAGGGGACGACTGAGGATGAGATGGCTGGATGGCATCACTGACTTGATGGACGTGAGTCTGAGTGAACTCCAGGAGATGGTGATGGACAGGGAGGCCTGGCATGCTGTGATTCATGGGGTCGCAAAGAGTCAGACACAACTGAGCGACTGAACTGAACTGAACTGAAAGTGATTAAAAAAAAAAAAGTCTGCAACATTGGTTTATAAGCATTAAGTTAACTACATATTACAGCTTAAGGAAAATCATGTGGAAACTCATAGGTACAACTTAAAATATGCAATTTCCTATTTTCCTCTATGTGTGAGACAAATGGAGAGGGAGCTTTAAAATAGACACTGAGGCAGTTACTAGAGAAAAGTATGAACAACTATTAAAAACTAAACAAAATTTCACTGAGAAGCCACTTTACTAAGGCAGCACTCCATAAGAAATCAGTTGAAATAGGAAACTACAATCAGAAATAATGTTAGAGACTTTTCATCCTTTATCCTCCTCTGTGTATCTTCGTACCTTAAGATATCCAAATTTGTAAAAAACAAAAGAAATTCAAAAGAGATAAATTTAGGAAAATATTTCAAGAGAAAAAAATAACTAAGTATGAGAAAGATTTAATAGGCTAAGGTTTGTTATTAACATTATAAACAGAACTATTCTTTTTGAACATGGTCCTCCTATTCTTTACACTGAATATACTGATAATACAAACACTGTAACACAGGTGTTTTGGCTATAGTTACTTTTGGAAAACTACTTAGATCAGCAGTTTTGTATCTGTATCTAAGGAGGAATATCAGTGTTCAACATGGGCAGCAGACCATTTTCATTCAGTCTGTCCTCTAAAATGCCAAGGTACCCTGCTCAATTTGTCTGTTTACTTCATAATGAGCCAAAATTTAATGAGATTGACTTCAAAATAAAGATTCACTGTATCTACTCACCCTTCATCAACATCACATAAATATGAAATTTAACACCACAAAACTAAAGAAGTTATTTGACAATGATTCCAGTTATCAAACATTAATATTTGATGTCATACCAGAATAAAAGTTCTATGCAATTAACTTTACCCTAAATCCCTTCTGCCTAGTATGTCTATAATATTAGTTGAAAAAGGAAATGAAACTAGCAAGGTAGCTAGCTAAAGTCAAGGCAATACATACAACACTACTGAACTTAAGACTTAATTTTAAGACTTTCTAAATTAAAAATTTTTTTCTAAGCTTAGGTTTTTATCCATAAAATTATGAATAGCAAAAATTTCCTTAAAAACGCCAACAAACCCAAAGAAACAATATTTTATTTATTCAAGAGATAGTTTAGCATTAGACTACAAAGGTTAATCTGCTTCAGTTAAATTGTGTGTCAGTCATTTTCTTAGTATAATTTTAGTTTGTTTATAAGATAAACTACAAAGTTTAACTTAGAACATTCAAGTTTTACAATGCTTTCCCAATGGTAAAGTGCTGAATAAAATCTGTCATAAATATTATTCTTTCTATGTTTATAATGCCTCCTTTCAAAAGTAAAGCAAAGAATTAATCTAATCTCATCATTTTAAACCATGATGGTAAATTTAACTTTCCAAATAGAAACTGGTTATGAAAACTGAGAGCCTATGAAAACACAAGATTCCTCTTGGCATAAGAATTCATACTTCTGAGTATTATTTTTCTAGGTGTGAGATACATGTGTGCCTACTAAGTTGCCTGGGTCGTGTCTGACTCTGGGCTACCCTACGGACTGCAGCCTGCCAGGCTCCTGTGTCCATAGGGTTCTCCAGGAAAGAATACTGCAGTGGGTTGCCATGCGCTCCTCCAGGGGATCCTTCTGACAGAGGGATCAAATTCATGTCTCTTCAGTCTACCTGCATTGGCAGGCAGGTTCCTGACCACTAGCGCACCCTGGGAAACTCCATGAGATACATCTCTCTTCCCGACTCTGGGTGTTCCCTCATTCACTATGCCTCACCAGGCAAAGTAATGATAACACTTGTTGTAATGCAGCTTTTAGAACCCTGGGTCATATCAAGTATCCAGTGTGGGTGAATTCAGTGAATGAAAAGAGGGCAGATGGGGAGGAAAGGCCAGTGAAGACCACTTACACCGCAGGTGTCCATTGTGATCACAGCCATCCCTCCGCTGCACGCCTAAAGGCTGGCTCTTTATCTTGTGTGGGTACTCAGAGATGCCCCAACAGGAATTCCCATCTGTGTTCCTTGACTCTAGGCATGCCTCCCCTGACTCCAGGCTCATCATTCTCCCCTCAAACCCTGGCTTCTGGCTGTCCATACCACCAGACTCATTCTGTTAAGGTCACTCTCTTCCCAGGCCTGTTTACAGTATAATAAATAGTCCACACTTAAATATATGTATCTAACATATTATTTGTGTATTTTCCTAACTGGTACACTGAACAGACAAAACGCTCAGGTACATTCAATTCAATACAGAATTTTTCTTCCATAGATGTTTCCAAATGTGCCCTGCTACATCTCCATTCCCAGTTCCTGGACAAGCTCTGAGGCAAACCTGATAGCTCCTCAGTCACTTTCAGCTTAAAAAAAAAATCTTATTTCAGTTCTTAAGATACATTCTTCCTGGCCTCACCTTCCTCTTCCTCTGGTTTCCTTCAGGCAGGTGGCAGAGAGAAAAGCGATGGAGAACAGGCAAAGTAATGACCAACACTGTTGCAATCCACTTTTTAGAACCCTGGGTCACATCAAGTATCCAAAAGCTAGGTTAGTGGGCATGTGAGGGATTTTCAGAGAAACACTATCTGCTCCTCTGCCCTATACCACTGCATGGGCCTAGCAGTGTATTTAAGAGCTGACTTCTTGTATTTCCTACCCTCAGCAATTAATACACAGTAGAATGTCCACTGCTTCTTTCTTTTGGAAATTCTCTTAGGTATCTTTTCAAGATACTGCAGGCCCTTTTTCTATAGCATTTCACAGGCCCACAGGAACTCAGACATCTTTGTCACCTAAAAAGTTGAAGCACAGCTGGCCCAATCACTGATTCTTTCCTCCTCACCCGGCTACTAGGTCTATTCCATCTGGCACCATTAAGAATAAAGGAATCTCCATGAATGAAATGGCTGACATCTGCCCCTTTCATAATGAGAAAAAAATTTTTAATTGTATTAAAAAATAGTATGCTAAATTAATTTACTCTTTAACTGATAGAATCCCTATCTTATTTGGTATGATAGCAATTTTGCTAACTTTCTGCCTTTGGATCACCTAAACCTACTTTCTGTCATTAAAAATATTTATATATATTTATTTGGCTGCACAGGATCTTCATTGCAGCATATGAGATCTTCCTTGTGTTGTGCGGGTTCTTCTGCTGAGGCAGCAACTCCAGAGCTCAAGCAGCACTCAGGCTTAGCTGCTCCACAGCTCGTGGGATCTTAGATCTCTGGCCAGAGATCGAACCTGTGTCCCCTGCACTGCAAGGTGAATTCTCAACCACCGGACCACCAGGGAAACCTCTACTTTCTTTAATTTACATTTTGGTTATTCCTCCTCGGTCTCCTCTTCACCCCACCTTTAAGCAGCATTCTCAGGACTGTACTAGGTCTTTCTAAATTCTAATTTAGGTACTCTCACTGCTGCAACTGTAAATCCCATGGTTTCAGCTACCACTCACATGTTAACGATTACCTTTCTTCCTTTAGCCCAGTCTTTCACTCTATTCGCCTGCACAATGCCTTCACTTAGATGTTTCTATGTATCTCACACTTAAATCCCACTTGTTTTCTAATATTCAGTATCTCAACAGACAGTCCTATAAGTCACAGAATTGATAACTTCTTTGATACCTCACAGATATGATTCTGATCTTACATCTATTCACAACTTGTTAAAATTCCCTTGAGAAAATGAATGAACATCTCCTATTTTACCTACTCATCATGAATTCTTTTTTTTTTTAATGCAATTAATTATTTTATTTTTGGCTGTATCAGGTCGTGGTATGTGGGACCTTGTGTTGTGGCAAGCAGGCTCTAGAGCGCATGGGTTCAGTAGCTGTGGCTTGAAGTCTCAGCTGCCCTGCGGTACGTGTGCTCTTAGTTCCCCAACCAGGGATTGAACGTGTATCCCCTGCATTGGAAAGCGGATTCTCAACCACTGGACCACCAGGGAAGTCCCTCATCATGAATTCTTTATTCTGGATACTGACGTTCTCCGCACAATTCAGGTGATGACTGCAAGAACCACCACATTATAGTACAGACCATTTGGATGGGCTATGGACACTTGATACCAGTTGTAACACACTTCCTTGGCTAAATAAAAAGAGTTCTGAGTTTTCCAGTCTCTAATTCTCTAATTCTAGCCAATTCTGCAATTTGGTTTTAGGAATCACTCTAATAACCTATCATAATGTCTTTTTGGCTAAAATGAGTTCGTTAAGATTTCTCTCATTAGCATCCAAAAACTGATAGTGACAGAAACCAGATAAGTAAGACACCAAATTATTAACCAACTCATAACGCCCTACATGATCTTATCAGCCTGCATCAGCATCTCTCTCCAGCCTCCTCACCTCAGCACAGTGACAGAATGGCAGCCTTTAGTGGTTCTATTACAGGGGCTCCTTGCCCCTTCTCTTTTACTTTACGTACTATGACTTACCTTTCATGCATCAGCTTAAACGTTACATGTGCTCCCAGTATCTCTGACTTCACCTTCATAGCACCCAGACTGGATTTCGAATGTGTCAAGTTTCAATGACTAGCCTCCCCAAGCTGAGCTTATAGCAATTCTGATAAATTTCTTACCTCAAATGCCCATTCTTTTTCTTCTTCTCCATCCAAAAATAAACGTGTTTCTTTATAAACTTGGCCTATATCCAGGTTTAATGGGGATATATCGAATTCAAGCCGCTGCAATTCAAATCCTAATCCAACACCTACTGCTTTTATGAAGCTTTCTTTCAGTGCCTAAGATACAGACAGACATTTTCTCTTAGAGCTTTAGTAGATAAAATTGTTCATAAAATCTTCAACCCTCAAAAAACATATGGATTTTTAATTCCCTACTACATTACAACTATAAGCTACTTATTTTCACCTTTATACTAGCACAGAAGCCAGCCAGCTGTGAAAGTTGAAGACAAACCATTGGGCTCCCCGTGCCTCCATTACCCCATGTGTAACATGCAATAATAATAGCACCTTCTTCATGGGGTTATGACAACTAACTTATGAAAGGCTTACAGTAATGTCTTTTGGTACATAATAAATATTATGTAAGTGTTTTTTAATTAAGTTCTATTATGTATGAGATTCTTTATGACAGAAACCATTAAACTTTACTAATAATGATAAATAAAATGACTTATTTTAGTTTTAAGAGTAAGGATCTTCTAATTGAATATTGAATATATGTTAAATTTTCTTAAATGTCATAATATAATAACGTATACAAAAAAATCATGAAGTTTCCAAGTAGTGACTTATGTACTTCAAACACTGTACAAAATATAGGGTTATCAATGGACTTTTGCTCCTGCTTTTAACAACACAGGGCTTACTCTCAAAACTAGAAAGAAATTATACCCAATTCCTATAAAACATATCCAGCTGAGTCCATTCATCCTTAAAGCTTCTGATTGTTTCCCATTCTTTGTTGGTGAACTTTCTTTTCATGATATGAAAAAATTCTGGAATTGAACCACGACCTGTCAATTGAGGAAACAGGGAATTACCAAACTGTTAAAGACAGCACACAAAAGGAAACAACAGTCCAACATTACTTTTGAATACAGTTACAATATTGCTAATCAAAGCAAGTTGAGAATTAAAAGGATAACATGCAAGACAAGCATGGGTTAGTCCAGAAATAGAAGGGTGACTTAAGAGAGTGGTGAGACTCTCTGAGCTACTAAATAGTTAAGGAGAAAAACACGGTTATATAAACAGATGCCCACCAAAAATCTGATAAATTTTTATAGATCTTAAAATAACTAGGGGAAGTTTCCTACATACGGTAGAATATCAGAAATCCAAAATAAGTACTCTTTAGAATTTTACTTTGCTATTTAACAGGAAAATCAGGAACAATTTCTTTACAATTTTGGGGGAATTGGTAGAAAGCTAAGAAGTGTTCCTTTAAGTGAATAACATGACTGGAAAGTTAATATACACTTATTTCCTTCACAATAACTGTTTTTAAACATGTATTCTAATATGATTTTTCCAAATAAAAGGAGATTTGACTTCTGTTCTATTGGCTTCTTTTAAAAAAAAATACTGTTCCACATAAAATATTACACAGCATCCAAAACATCAATAGAACTCCAAGAATCTGATTCCCACAATTAAGAGCTAAATTTGTAATTTATATATTACAAATTATAATATATAGAATGCTTTTCATATTACATTTTTCAAAATATTATGTGTTTATTGTTACTACTGAACAGGAACCTTCTATCATCATCCATTTACTTATTCTACAATTATGCAGAATGTGTACTAGTATTATACCGTTATGAACTGAACTAATGGTTAAAAACAAATCGGTTATGATTCTTACTCTCACACAATTACAGCCTAAGTGGTCTATTAGAAAAATCTGGCCACAAGGTGCATGCGTGCTAAGTCATTTTAGTCGTGTCCGACTCTTTGTGATCCCGTGGACTGTAGCTTGCTAGGCTCTTCTGTCCATGGGATTCTCCAGGCAAGAATACTGCCCTCCTCTAGGGCATTTTCCCACTCCAGGGATCAAAACCCAGGTCTCCTGTATTGCAGGCAGATTTGTTATCATCTGAGCCACCAGGGAAACCCAGCAACGATGTAGGTAAATCATAAATGTTTACTATATGAATAAATTTATGTTAACTATTACCTGCTAAATTAAATGCTCTATTGTCCTATATCTTTATTTCATGATTATATTACTTCCAGCAAACATCTTGAAACAGTCCTTCTGCAGCTTCTGTTAACATAGTTTGTCTACTCCTGAACTTCCATTTCTAAAATACTTAACTTCAAAATCTGACATTCCCAACTGGCTGGAACTATAGCATGTCTGGAAAGAAAAAAGATGTCAAATCCCCCTACTTCATGCTTTCCTGGCATTTAATCACTAACTCACTCCATGAGAATTCAACAATTAGAATGCACACTATATTATCCACTCTAAAAGTACCTTTTCCATGGTTATCTCAAGGGCAGAAAATATTAAAAACCAGCTCTTTCACAGAATTGCCCATAATTCCCCCACCATCCTGACTTCGAAATAATAAAAATAGCCTCCTCTCGTTTACATAGGTAATATTCCTAACGACCCTCTGATGATATGTGATCTTTTAGTTCAAGGCAAAGATCCTCAATTATTTTCAAGTTCATCACACTCATTTATCTATCTACTCAGTCCTCTACTGTTTTCAAGAATGAAAACTTTACAATCCATTTTTATGAATCAACTAATGTTTATTGTTTGTATTCATATTAATGTTATAAGGCTATCATTTCTGGGACTTTCCTGGTGGTCCAGTGGTCCAGTGGTTAGGACTTCACCTTCCAATGCAAGGGGTGCAGGTTCCATTCCTGGTCAGGGAGCTAAGATTCCACATGTCTCGAGGCCAGAAAGTCAAAACAGAAGCAGTATTGTAACAAATTCCATAAAGACCATAAAATTTTTAAAAAGGTAGATTACACACACACACACACACACAGACACACAGACACACAGAGCTGTTACTTCCTAAAATAGCTCTGCAAAGCTGTAAAGTCATTTCATGCAAAAGCACTGAAATATTAAACTGGGATCTTAGGAGTCCTGGGGGGATTCTAAGCCTTTTGGGGCTATGAACACTCTTTGATAGGCTGGTGTTTATTCCTTAAGCCTCTTAATAAGACTGTCTTGTTAAAATGCAAGCATCACTAGTATATCCTGGCTTGACAGGTAAATCACTAAAGAAAGTAAAGACGGTAAGCTAAGCTTGCTTTTTCAAAAGTGACAGAAGAAAATCTGGAGATTTTAAACACTAGGAGCACTAAACACATATAAATCATAAACTGTTTTCTTTTGAATAGATTCTGTTACAAATAGGATAAATAATAACGGAATGAACAGCTACCTTGAATTTGGAAGACACCATTTTATATTTTGAGTGGAAGGGAAAGTCATTCAGTGGTGTCAGACTCCTTGCGACCCCGTGGACTATACAGTTTGTGAAATTCTCTAGGCAATAATACTGGAGTGGGTAGCTATTCCCTTCTCTAGGGGATCTTCCCATCCCAGGGATTGAACCCATGTCTCCTGCACTGCAGGCGGATTCTTTACCAGCTGAGCCACAAGGGAAGCCCATTTTGAATGGAACTGCAGCTTTAACAAAACACTATCCAAAAAACCCTAAAATTTTAACAGATATGCCTGTTCTCATCTATAGTGTCATTATGTTCGTTGGTTTCCTTAAGCTATAATTTCATAACCTTCAATAAGTCCTCTGATTTTTACCTAAATATGATGGGGCAATCAAGGAAAAAAATTTAGTCATGCTAGTAAAAACACTCATTTAACATAAAAAAGCAATCTAGCAGAATCACTGAAAAAAGTAATAACTGATCATGCACACTAAAAAAAAAATCTGCTATGACTATTTTCATATACTTTTGAGAGCATCATACGCCAGAAAAAAAGAGACTGACAGCAACAGAAAACAGCTTTGTAAATATTCAGCCAAAGAACCACAGTGCCACACTGTGACTTAAGGTGAAAATACACACGCACTGGATGAGTACTCTGTTAAGGACTCAGTTTATCTTCAATATTAGAATTTAAAATATCAATAAGAAATATCAGAATAGAACACCCTCAAACTAGCTGAAAATGACACAATCATTAGTTACATAAATTGGCAAAGCTTCTAAGTAATACCAACACAATTCATGTCTATTACAACCTTCAATTTAACAGACAGGTGAGAACTTAAGTACATAAAAGTACATACATAAAGATAAAATAACTGAAAAACTTCTATAGAATGAATCACTAACCAGGTTGAGAAAAACAGGATTCCCCCACCTTACAGCTTAATCTTTCGGGAAAGCAGCACTAGATATTAACTAAGTGTTCTGCAATGATCAATTAATCAAGGTCACAACTAAAAAAATAATTTATATAGTTGAGCCTGGAATAAGGTGGGTTTGAACTGTGAGGGTCTAGTTGTCCTAAAACTCATGCCCACACAGAAACTAAAAATGTGACCTTATTGGAAACACAGTCTTTACAGATGTAATCAAGTTAAGATGATGTCATCTTGGATTAGATAGGTCTTATATCCAATGACTGATGTCCTTTAAGGAGAAACATTTAGACACACGAGAGAATACAGGGGAAAAGGAGCCCTAGGAAACTAATACATAAATGCAAACAATTTAATCTATATATACAGACACATTCATATACTCAGCTTTAGTGTTATGCCACTGGAGTCAAATGTTCAAATCTTGGCTCTATCACTTTTAACTTTTTATTTTATATTGGGGTATAGGTAATTAACAATGTTGTGATAGTTTCAGGTAAAGAGCGAAGGGACTCAGCCATACACATATACATATCCACTCTCCTCTAAACTCCTCCCATCCAGTCTACCACATATTGAGCAGCGTTTCATGTGCTATACAGTAGGTCCTTGCTAGTTATCAATTTTAAATAACAGCAGTGTACATGTCCATTCTAAACTTCCTAACTACCCCTTCCCCTCTTCCCTCTGGCAGACATGAATTATTCTCTAAGTCTATGAGTCTCTTTCTATTTTGTAAGTTAAGTTCCTTTGTATCATTTCTTTTTAGATTCCACATATGAGGGATGTCATACAATATTTCTCCTTCTTTACCTGACTGAATTCTCTCAGTATGACACTCTCTAAGTCCCACCAACAGTGTAGGAGGGTTCCCTTCCCCAGTATTTATTTATTAAATTTCTACTTATTTACTTGGCCATGTCACACAGCATGTGGGCTCTTAGTTCTTCAACTAGGGTTGGAATCCATGCTCCCTGCTGTGGAAGCCCAGAGTCTTAACCTCTGCGCCACCAGGGAAGTCCTCAGCATTTATTTTTGATGATAGCCATTCTGCTTGGTATCACTTCTTTACTATTATTTAACTTCTCTATGGCTGTTTCTTAAGCTGTAAGATAGGGAAAAGAGTTGGGTAGTTCAAGAAAGAAACATATAAATGACCTGGGCCTGTAGCTAATAAGTACTTAATAAATATTAGCTTTAAGCCTGCTGCAGTAATTGTTATATATATATCGCTCCTCTTTTGTGAAACGTTTTATCAAGCCCTTCGTCCATTTGCTAGGTAAGTTTTAAGGGGCTTTTCTAGCAATACTTACAAAGTACTTTTATTAACCATATTAACCTCTGTGTGTCTTATTTGCCCCTGTTTGTGTGAGAGAAGAGACTTAACATGAAATCAATGACATCTGCTAACTTTGTGGGTTCTTCTTATCTTTCTAAGTTTAAAAGGTATTTTTCTTTCAGAAGTCTGGCCAAATATACAATTCTATTGTGTTCTAGTAACCTTTGTTAAAACCCAATTCTAATTAACTTTGTTGTACATCGTGAAACAAGATCTAATGGCTTTCAGATAATCTTACTCATTAAAAAATGTTGACAGGTTACAATCTTCTTGTTGGTTCCATAAATTTACATCTAATACAGTGTTTCCCGAACACTAGTATGTCTAACAATCACCTGAGAAACTGTTTTGAGTATAGGATCACTGGCTGCATCTAAGAAATTCTAGTTTGAGAGGTCTGAGATGGTTTCAAGGAACCTGCACAGGCATCCTGGCTGATTGTAACATCCCGATCACTATTTCAGAAACCATTCTATACATGTAACAACTATCACAACCACCTTAGACTAACATTTACTTATAAAGTACTTAATAATTCCAGGAACTTTATATGCTTATTCCTAATCTATCCCATGCTGATGGTGCTAAAACTTTTGTGCCGTATGATGTAAAATATATACACAAAAATTCTAGGGGAATTAAAGATTTAAAGGTAAAAGAGAAGGTACTATTTTAAAACAAAAACTAAGAGACTCTATAACTTATTGTTGGAGTAAATCTTTTACCAATTTATTTATTTTTTTCAAATGAGACAGAGTTCAGTATTTATCAAGGAAATGTTAGATATATTAATTTAAAAAAGATAAATAAAATTCAGACATAAAAAAACAAAAACAAAGTCAAGATAAATAATATAGTGGGAAAAATATTTGTAGGGGCTTCACTGGTGACTCAGTGGTAAAGAATCTGTCTGCCAATGCAGGAGACACAGGTTCAATCCCTGGTCTAGAAAGATCCCACGTGCTGAGGAGCAACTAAGTCCATGCACCACAACTACTGAGCCCATGTGATGCAATTACTGAAGCCTGCACTCTGTAACAAGAGAAGCCACTGCAATGAGAAGCATGCATATCACGGCTAGAGCAGCCTCTGCTCTCTGCAACTAGAGAAAAGCCTGCACAGGAACAAACACCCAGCACAGCTGAAAATAAATATATAAATAAATACAACTAAAAAAATAAAGAAAATAATTGTAACAGATATTAAAGAAGTGTCACTATCCAAAGTACATAAAGAGCTTTTATATATGGGTTAGAAAATATTAACAAGCAGTTTACGGAAGAGCAAATTCAAGTAGCCAACCAGCTAGTGATTAATGTACCCTAGTGATTAATGTACCACTTAATAAATAATCTTTAACTACTGAATTGAAATATTACATATAAGAACTAATCAGTACTAGTTGTCTTTTCTTTCACTAACATCACGCTTTTTTGTTCAGGATGCCTCAGTTTAGCTCAGTTCAGTCACTCAGTCGTGTCTGACTCTTTGCGAGCCCATGGACTACAGCACGCCAGGCCTTCCTGTCCATCACCAACTCCCGGAGTTTACTCAAACTCACGTCCATTGAGTAGGTGATGCCATCCAACCATCTCATCCTGTCGTCCCCTTCTCCTCCCATCTTCAATCTTTCCCAGCATCAGGGTCTTTTCCAATCAGTCAGTTCTTTGCATCAGGTAGCCAAAGCATTGGAGTTTCAGCTTCAAGGAGATCAGTCCTTCCAATGAACCCTGAGGACTGATCTCCTTTAGGATGGTCTGGCTGGATCTCCTTGCAGTCCAAGGGACTCTCAAAAGTCTTCTTCAACACCACAGTTCAAAAACATTAATTCTTCAGCATTCAGCTTTCTTTATAGTCCAACTCTCACATCCATACATGACTACTGGAAAAACCATAGCCTTGACTAGACGGACCTCTGTTGACAAAGTAATGTCTCTGCTTTTTAATGTGCTGTCTAGGTTGGTCATAGCTTTTCTTCCAAGCAGCAAGCCTAGTATAAGTTTAAACAATAGTAAGGCCAGTTCCAGCTCACTTTTGTATACTCTTCTGAGACATCAGTTCCTTCCTCAAAACTTTAAATTCATTTAACCCAGTTCCATAGAATTTTTAAGTATTTTGTATCTGCAAATTCTTAGCATTTAACACACAGAAGTTGCTCAATAAATACTAGTTCTATGTTGTGATCCCACTGAATTCCTCTGCACAATGGGAAAGACCTATTCTGTAACCTGGGAAAAGGGAAAAACTACCTGCCAGTAAACACCTGCTTTTCCAGTAGTAGTTCAAAGCACAAAAAGAAGTGTGACTTATCTTGACAGCTGTAAACTCCCAGTTTAAAAAAAACCCAAAAAATCCCCCAAAACAATGCTTTAGCTAAGCATATCTTTCAAAATGCAGATCCAGAAGAATGTAGATCAGCTTAAAAATGTAGATCAGAAATGACAGTGGAATGCAGTTCTTTGATTTATGATGTAGTTATGTCCTGATAAACCCACTGTTTAGCTGAAAATATTTTAGGATTGAAAACGCATTTAATATCCCTAAGCTATGACACGTCACAGCTTAGCTTTGCCTATTTTAAACGTGTTCAGAACACTTACATTAGCCTACAAATGGGCAAAATCATCTAACAAAAAGCCTATAACAGAGCATAGAATACTTCATAAAATGCACTGAATACCTCACTGAAAGTGAAAAAAACAATGGTTGTACTGGGTGTTTACCCTTGTGACTGTGTAGCTGACTGGGACCTATGGCTCACTGCTGCTGCCTAGAATTAAGACATATGGCTAGCCTGAGAAAAGGTCAAAATTAAAAGTATGGCTTCTACTAAACTGCTTTTAAACCATCATAAAGTTAAAAAATTTTAAGTCAGAGACTGTAGATTGCAACAGTAACAAAGTTGGAAACTGAATCTGATGGGGATGCAAATGCAGGAGAGAAGCAGCTAGGGAGATTATGGAGGGTGAGGAAGAAGACATGAAGGAAGAACTGTTTGTAACCACAACTCACTGATGAGAGCAGTTTATACTCCAACTACAATCTGATATGAACATCACTGTTTACTGTAGCTGCAAACCAACTTTTCAACAAATTTATGGAATATTTTAAGTGAAATTGAGAATTTCTATTATTTGTTCATTCAATGAATATTTACTAAGCACCTTCAATGTGCTATACACACTGAGTACTAGGTCTGCATGGCTCCTGAACTTATTTAATGAAGGGGAACAGAAATGAAGGATAATAATCAAATAACTAAGTTGTAATTAGAAATGAGAAAGGCCATGAGAGAAAACAAGAGCAGGTGGTTGTCAGGAAAGCCCTTTCTGAGGAGGTACTAGAACCGGTTACTTCCCAGCCTTCAGATCTCCGGTACTCAAGAAGAGTGAGAAGAACAGGCAGAGGGATCAGCATTTTTTAAATGACCCTGAACTGGAAAAAAATTTGCTACATTCAAGGTAATAAAGGAAGAGTGTGGAGAACAGTGAGCAGAGAAGAGATAAAAATACAAAAGGAGAGATAAGGAGAAGCGACAACAAGATGACACAGTCATGTTAGAAGGAATGAATGTAAGTTTTAAGACAATTGCTTTAAAAAAATTTTTAAAGACCACTCTAACTTTGTACAGGCAATGTACTAAGTGAGAACAGAAGTCAAGAGGGAGAACCAATTAAGAAGCTACTAAAATAGTGCTACCAATTAGTATGGTGGAAGGAGACAACAAATAGACTCTACCAAAGCTATCATATAATACCATCACTTACTTTATACTTACTGTTCTTAATTTAGGTAGCAACTGTTCAAGAAAAACAGTTCTACGATGCACTCACTTCAAAGCTATTAAATTAGCATTAAATCTCATAATACCAAGTCATTTTTGTCCTGCCAATTAATATCCAGAAATTAAAGTTTATAACAAAAACATGAACTACAAGTATAAACTCGTGGGGAAAAGTATATTGGGTCTTTCTCCAAATTCTAATAATTTTTACACTGTATCTATCTTATCTTGGCCTTCTCTCATAGTTCAGTTGGTAAAGAATCTACCTGCAATGCAGGAGACCCCCGTTTGATTCCCAGGTTGGGATGATCCACTGGAGAAGGGATAGGCTACCCACTCCAGTATTCTTGGGCTTCCCTTGTAGCTCAGCGGCTAAAGAATCTGCATGCAATGCAGGAGACCTGGGTTTGATCCCTGGGTTGGGAAAATCCCCTAAAGAAAGGAAAGGCTACCCACTCCAGTATTCTGGCCTGAGAATTCCATGGACTACAGTCCATCGGGCTGCAAAGAGTCAGACACAACTGAGCAACTTTCATCTTTTTAAAAAATTAATTAATTTAACTGGAAGCTAATTACTTTACAATATTGTGGTGGTTTTTCACTTCCATCTCAACTTGGCATATCTTCTAAGTATGGGTACAAAACTGAACAATTTACAAAACTATCCATATACTTCTAACTGCAAAAGCCTTTAGTGGCAGACAAAAATTATTAGAAAAGGAAGGAAAAACCACCAATATTTCCCAACTGGGTGCAGCAGATTATAATGATGACCTATAAAACACCCACCCCCAGGGTTAGGATTATATTGCACTGGCAATTTATCTATACTGGAGCCCCAATATCTTATATTAATAACTCCTTCTCTGGATATTCATTAAACAAATAATTACTGAGTGCCAAATATACACCAGTTACTTTTGTATAAGGTTCCTCTTTCCATTACGCAGAGAAAATAGTGGTAGGTGCAACAGTGTCCTTAATTGTGGGCATCTGGCTAGAAGGAAGAAGCCCCAAAACTTCTTAATCCATGATATATTCTGTCCTACCCTGTCACAGCAACAAAGAGAACTAGGAGAAGGTGAAAAATGATCTGCACCTAGTAGGAATGTCTAATGCGACAAGGAAAGACTCCACAAGTTCCTACGTGATGTTTGCATGTTAAGTCACTTCAATTGTGTCCAAACTCTTTGCAACCCTATGGACTGTAACCCACCAGGCTCCTCTGTCTGTGGGATTCTTCAGGCAATACTGGAGTGGGTTACCATGCCATGCAGACAAAATGGGAGTAATGGAACTAAGTCTTTCAATATACTGATGATGCCCCCAAAGTCTATGAAGTTAGATAATCTTAATAACAACATTCAGAACAAAGTACAATACTTCCCTTGCTGCTATACAAAGTTTTACCCTCCATCATTTAGCAAATCTTAGGAAATGTCTCCTGCTCAGTTTCCTCACTCTGATAAGCAGAGTAATTCAATGAATTGTCAGTGAAGTAAACCAGCGTCTACTTCCTGAGAAACAATCCTGCATCCATTCATCTTCTCAATATTAGTGACAGAGTAACAATACTAATTAAAACTGGAAAATATCTCTTCCTCAGTGCATTACCGGATATGTCAACAGCTTTTTGGCAATGAAACAGCTAAAGAGTAAAAGGCCTGGATACTGTGATTAGCCAAATTAGAGCAAAGAAAAAAAGACGGTGGATAAAAAAGGCTAATAAAATATAATTAACAGATTATATTGTGTCTCACAGGCATGATTTTCAAGCAGATATCAACCTGATGAGCCAACCGTTACTATGTAATTATGCTGACTGCATTCTAAGGACCAATGGCCTCTCCAGTAATTTCTGATTTTAAGGGAAAATTCATATAAGAAACACAGAAAACTGTGACGTTTACAGGCTCATTTGCATGTTCACTCTGAATCTTCTAGAGCAGTGGTTGTTTCACAATACACCTTCTATGACACTGCAGGAAACTAGATAATCTCTTTGAGAAAAGCATACCTGTGCATACAAAATGTAGAGAACAATTTCAGAAGGTTAAAAAAATGCTTATTTGGGGTCAAGAACCCTTTATAATTAGTATGGCTCCCTTCTGAACAAAGAATAGAGCTTTAACAGATTTATGAATAGGTTAGAGAAAAACCAGCTGGTGGGAAAATTCAACATAAGGGAGAGATGATAGTCACAGCCATATTCTGAAGCCTTACTATTGTAGCACAGAATGCTTATTCATTCATTTAACAAATATTTATTATGTGTTACTTTGAACTAGGTAAGGAGTAGATGTGATAGTACAGTGGGAAGACAATCATCCTGATAAATAACTATAAAATGAAGTATATTATTGGAATGAAGGAAATATATTTTATGAGACCCTAGAGCAAAGCAACCTAGCTTACTCTGAAGGTCCACAAAGGCTTCCCTAAAATAAGACTAAAGTGGAAGCTAACCAATAAATAAGTTATCTGTGCAGAAATGCAGGTGGGCACGATGTTATCACAAATATTCCAGTCCAAGGGAAACACAAGCAAAGAACCTGTGGTGGATGCAGTGTGGAGATTAAGAAATTGCACAATGAAATTACGAGGATTGCCAGGAGCCAGCGTGAGGAATTCCACCAGTGACAAGGTCATGCGGCAAGCGCTCTGATGGCAAGGCTAATCAGACCTCAGGTTTTCCCCCTGGAATGTCCTGAGCATCCACCCCCCCAAAAATAAGAATCTGCCTGCTTTTCCACTCTTCTGATATCCTCTGGAAAAAAGTCAACTCCGGGCTTTAGTCTTCTGCATTTGAAAGGGATGTTTCAGTTAAACCCCCTCTGATAACTCTCTAGCTTGCCTAACAGGTTCCCCCGACCTCTTACAGCTTGTGAATTGCTTACAGCCCCACAACCGCGAGAGGCACAAAGCTTAAAGGCACCTTAAAGATACAGACCCTTTTCTAAAGAGTTAAAAATCATATTGGTGACGGGTTTTCACAGTTGACTTAATGACTGCTGCCAGGCCTCCATATTCTTTACCTTTTAGGCACCTGGGATGATGTTAATCAATGTAAACAGGATATGGAAAAAGATATATAGCAGTTTTGATGTTAGCAACACTAGACTTTTGAGTTAATTACTTTTCTCTTTGTTATATATCACTGCACTCCTCTTGTGTCCTTGCTATGTAAGAATGTAACTTTATTTAGTGCTTTCTGAGAATGGCACCAGACTTTGGGAAGATCAACACAAGTAAGTCTTCTGGTTGACAAACCCTTATCAGAAAAAAAGCTGTAAAATGTTAATTGGCCCTTTTGGCTGCAAGATGATGTAAATTACTTAAGACTTGTGTATACAATTAGGTATGCAGAGAGAAAAGCCTGGTTTTGATAAGAGTCTGGGCTGCTAACGCTGCATAACCTTGTGTTACCCATTGATCTCCATGTTTTATCAAAGTATAAAAGGTCTTCTGAACAATAGAGGACGGAGCCAGTCGCTGGACTGGTTTCCCCAGTGCCTCTCTCTCTCTCCTTTTCTCCCTTTCCCTCCTTACTTTAATTTCAGGCTGAATTCCCATCTGGGGCGCGGAGGCTTGCCCTGGCTGTTAAGACCCGCAAGAAAGGGAGCCTAAGGCGAGGCACCCTTAGATATTCAAACTAGCGCTGGTGGCCCAAAGTAGATGGTGAAAATTCCTTGTCTGGAATTTTATTGGTCTTCCACGTAATCCAAGTTATTCAGTCCTCTTTCTCCACTTAATTTTCCTACTACACTATTTCTTCCTAATCTAATCTTATATTAATAAATAAATAAGTTTTCCTCGCCAATGCCGTCCACCCTTCGAATTCCCTGGATCCACCAGGGCTGGACCCCGGCAGAGGATGTTGGTTCTCTTATTTTAACAGCTTTCTTCTTACCCTGTTACTTATCTTCTGAAAAGTCGCACTCAATATATAATATAATACACATAAAGCACTGAGTAAAATGTCTTGGCACACAGTAACTGCTCATTAATGTTACTGATGATAAAAATTACAGAGGAGTTGAGAGAGCCTATGTTCTATTAAAATTACTTAAGTATAGTCAACCACACAATAAATGTCAGCAGTTCTGACACTCATCAACTGCAAATTTCTAAGGCAAAATATAAATATTTTAGTAACTGTTTGCTTTTTCTTTTCGTTGTATATAAATGTGCTACAAAGAAGTATATTTAGATATAATACAAATACATGTTATCCCTGCTTAGGGATTATAATATACTTCACTATTGAGATTATTATTTTTTAAAGAAGTTAATTAGCGTTAGTCACTCAGTCATGTTTGACTCTTTGCGACCCCATGGACTATATAGCCCACCAGGCTCCTCTGTCCACAGAATTTTCCAGGCAAGAACACAGGTGGGTAACCATTTCTCCAGGGCATCTTCTTGACCCAGGGATATCGAACCTGAGTCTCCTGTATTGCAGGCGGATTCGGAGCCACCAGGGAAGGCCACCAGTTTGATCTTCCTGACAAAGGGATAGAACCTGGGTCTCCCCTGGTGGCTCAGAATGTAAAAAATCTGCCTGCAATGCAGAAGACTTGGGTTCAATCCTGAGTTGGGAAATCCCTTGGAGGAGGGCATGGGAACCCACTCCAGTCTTCTTCCCTGGAGAATTCCATGGACAGAGGAGCCTTGAGGGCTACAGTCCCTGGGGTCGCCAACAGTCAGACACAACTGAGCAACTAAGCACAACACAAGAACTAAGA
Source organism: Capricornis sumatraensis (assembly GCF_032405125.1). Taxonomy (NCBI): domain Eukaryota; kingdom Metazoa; phylum Chordata; class Mammalia; order Artiodactyla; family Bovidae; genus Capricornis; species Capricornis sumatraensis. The sequence continues at coordinate 3,698,069 of NC_091084.1, forward strand.
CAAGACATTTAATAACTCATGTATTACAAAAATGCAACATTACCTGGAAAACTAGTCTTCATTATATCAATTCCAACTTGTAGCTCAGATTCTGCAGCAAGTACAGCATAGTCTCCTTGATGAGAGATGTTAAAGTTGAAATTGGGGTAAGGATTCAATGAGTCTTTTGCAAGAACTGGTTTTCCTTTTGCAGTTCTTTGCAAACGAATATTATTCCAAGGTATATTCAATTTTTCTGCAACTAATTTCCTTATCATCAGACGACCAGCCTGTTAATAAAACATTTGGTAAGTACTGCTGTCTATACTAAAGATTCAAGTAAAACTGCCTATAACATACAAAGTCTGTTTTTGTGGTTTCTAAAATACTTCTTAAAGTATTAAAACTACGTAGGTATGAAATATTCTGCATTAAGATTTAAGAAGTGCTTAAGACAGAACAGTCAAGTCCCTCTTTAGCAATTCCCTTCATTCCATCAATAAGTAACCAATGTTGACAAGTATTCATCCTTCATCTTTTCTCTAAGTATCCAAATATATGCTCATCTGCATTTGCGATCCATCCATTTATTTGAAATCCCACTATATGTACTATTCTACCATGTATGAACTTTTTCATTTCTAAGCATTGGGGATTATTTTATGTCTGCACATAACCAATGGCCTGTGCATTTTTAAATGTAGCATAATATTTCATAGCATGAAGGTACCAAAACTTGACTATCCCCCTATTACTGGATATTTTAGGCTGGCTCTGGTTTTGCTATTATATTTAAAAAAAAACTCCCCAGTGGGCAATCCTGTTGTACTTACATCTTTGTGCACGTGTGCAAGTGTTTCTAGATCACATGTACTTATCACGTGCCTCCACGATAGCAAGACATAACCTATCTTTTTTCACATATACCCATTCCACTCTCTCTCCGATTAAGGTCTAAAATCACAAAAAATACCCAAGGACATAAGAAAACAAGGTAGATAACATTTTGCAAAATCTTTCTCAAGGTTTTTTTTCCTTCAGTTCTAACACTGACTGCAACACTTTGAATTTCACGTAAATAGTCACTAGTGTGCCTTCAAAAATCAATTAGTCTACATTTCGAAAGAAAAAGTCCTTTGACAGAGGGACATTTTCAGGATAACGAGTCTTTGACGAGATGGCACCCAGAAGCTGTGCCACACTGCGCTATATAGACATCATTTGAAACCTAAGTTTCCATTTGTTGCTAAAAATATATACGTAAAATAAACGATTATATTCAAAATAGTGTTTTCAGAGCTAAATAGTTAACAAGGTATGCCTAAGACCGCATCCTTTCTTGGCTTCGGTTTCATCGGTAAAAGGAGGCTAGACTCTTCCAGTTCTACGGTGTGCAAGGTTAAACTAAGTGATACTATCAGTATTTTTTTAGGGCCTACCACGTTCACGGTGCACAGGGAGACTGGTGGGATATTTAACAGGCTCAGACTGTGCTATGGGCCCAAGCAAGGAAATTAAAAATAAGGAAAATCCTATTGACAGACCTCCGCAACAGCTATTTTAGGGTTTAGCAGGACCTCTCTTTTCAAATGCAACGGGGGAGGGGCTGATTTTTTTCTGCGGACAAGGCGACGACAAAGGCGGCGGAGACTAGGCCGGGCACACCCCGGAGTCGCCCGGGGCGGCCGCCAAGGCTCGCGTGTGGGGTCTCTACTGCGCGGCCCACCACCCCGACGGCTGCTCCCCGACCCGAAGCGCGAAAGACCCGCGGTACCAGGGCGGCCTTAGCGTCCCGGGCGAAGACGAACTGGCCGATGCGCTCCTTCTCCTCGGGCTGGATCGATCGCACCGCTAGCAGCCATTCGGCGCGGCTGGGTAGCCACGTGCCACAGGGAAAAGCCCAGCGCACGCCCTCCATCGCCGGCAGCACGCAGAGTCGCTGGGCAAGGAGAACCATCCACCAAAGGCCCTCGCCGCCGCCCCGGGCTCGATGGCGCGGACGCGGGCGGAGAGCCTCCCAGCTGCCCCAGCGCCGCGTGCGTGGACTGGGCGCCGCGTGCGTCCGCAGGACCTGGGTCACGGGAGGCGGGGCGCCGCGTGCGTCCTCCCGCGCGGGGGCGGGGCGTCGCGTGCGTGGGAGGGGCGCCGCGCGCGTCCGCGGGACGTGCCTCACCGGTGACCCTCACTTCACATCACCCGTGCGGCCGCCGCCTCCTCTGTAGCGGGAGCCGGGACTCTGCTCTGCGCTCTGCGTCCTCTGCGTTCTGCGGCAGCGCGTGACCGCGCGCGGGGCGGGGCCTCGGGGGCGCGAGGGGCGGGACGGAGGCGCGGCTCGTACCGGCCGTCGCTCAGACTTGAAGAAGAGGTAGCGCGACAGCGGCGGGAGCCAATCGCAGCCAGGCCTCGGGAGCGGGGAGGCCGGGCTGGAGACTTCGGAGACCGCGGTGCAGGTGGGTGATCGCGGGGCGCCTTGTTCCCGGGGAAGGGCCGGCCCCGTCGTCCGCAGAGAGGAGGGCTCTTTAGCCTCGGCCGCCCATGCCGCTCGTCCTGCGCCGGGGCGAGGGGGCTTCCGTGACAGAGGGCGCCGCGGGGCGCCTCGGGAGTTGTTTCCCGGACCCCGGGTTGCCTCCCCCAAGACCCAACTCCGGAGGCCTGAGCGCCCCGAGGCCCTTCCGGCCCTGTGGCCGCCCCGGCCCCCGAGCCCCGCCTCACTCCTCCTGGAGCGGCGCGGCCCCCGCCTGAAGGCGAGACTTCGGGAGAGCCGCGGAGCCGTGCCGAGGCCGTCAAGGGAGCCAGGGGCTGTTTCTGCGGTTGTCAAGCCCGGGCCGGAGCCCTGGGGAGAAAAGTGAGGTTTCTGTTGTTGAGGCGTCGGTGGTTCCGTTGTTATTACGGGTCCTGGCTCTGAAAGCTGCGGAACCAAGTTAAATAGTTTCAGGAGCCCTTCATAGTTGCTCTGCGCCTTTGCTCAGTTGTTTGTGATCAAAGATCTTGCGGGTTTGGGGCCAGGGAACAGTTGAGATCTGTAGATGAATATAAATGCCCATCTTTGAGATTAAATGCCACGCTGTGTGATTCAGCCGATTCCCTTCTTCTTTGGCTGCCAGAGAGTATTAACTAAAGGCCAGCAGTAGCACTTAACAGTTACCTGCGGCTTACTTCCGTCTTTTTAAAAATGGATTCTATTCTATTTTCATTTATATTTATTTCTGTTAACTTTTCGTGATATCAGCCCCCTCCAGTCATTTACAACTAAATGAGATGTTGAACACAAGCAAACACAAATCCTCAAAGGGCTTTAGAATTAATTACTCGCTTCACAGATCAATTTAGCCAATACTAAAAACGTGTCAGGTGCTTTATCTGCTTACAGTCTGACAGAGAAGATGAAACATGTACAAAAAAGTACAGAAAGAGAAAATGTAAAGATATGTAAAGTATGAAGTGCTCATAGCCATACCAGCAATGATTGTTACTAATTTCTCTACTTTTAACGTTATGTAGCTAAGCATCGTATTAAAACTTTTCCATTCTTGTTTATTTGAACTTTTACAATTTTGGTATGTTTCTGTTTGTAAACCTCTTATATGTTGATTATCTCTCGTGTTCTATGCAGTAATTTTTACTGATGCAGAAACTGAGATGAGAAAGAGAATTTATGGGATTACTTAAACTCAGATTTAGAAATTTATGGTCTACTCTTTTACTATTCAACTAAGCTCTGTGTATTCCATCTATAGAACCCAATGTAGGCAGGTAATGTAGTGGTTATTTGTACTTGTTCTCTCAGAATATTCTCCGCAACTTCCATCATCGCCTTCCTTGTTTTTCTTTGTCATTCAGGTCTCAAATGTCATACCAAAGAGAATGTTTCCATGGAACATATATAAAAAGCTCACTCTTCCCATTCCCTAACCCCCAGCCCTGAGCCTTACCTTAGTCGACACTCTAATCCCCTTCCCCATCTACCTTTAAAATTCTTACTTGTCCTTGAAGGCTTAGCTCAAATCTAAAGGACTACCACAGTGTACTAAAAAATATATACATATACACATATAGTCTATACAATTCGTTTGACAATTATTCTAGTACTATTTTATGACATCTCTTCTGTTGGCCTGAATTATTTATATGTGTGTTATCTTGCAAATTAGAATATAAACTGCTCAAGGGGGATTTCCTGTGTATCTTGTCCTTTACAAATAGTTTACTTCAGCAAATGTTTTTGATGAACTTTTAATAGACTTTACTCTTAATAAGCCAATGCTGATATTTATATTCTACCTTTACTTTTTTCTTAAAGACATGTAAAGTGTGCAGTTAATAGCTTGCCTAATTATATGCAATAAACCGAAAAATGTATTGCAGTATTTTTTACTGCATTGATTAGGGGAAAAAAAGGACTGAAGCTTCTGAAAGCATTCATCTTGCCAGATCCTGATCTGTGGCTTCTTAGGATTATGAGAGACTTGTGTTCTATTTTAGTTCTATCACCAGTTATCTTTGTGACTTTGGGTAAATCACATAACCTCTCCCAAGTGTCAGTTTTAGTAGAAAAGTATCAAGTGAAATCCATCTCTAAAATTTGGTGATTTTTTTTTTTTTTAGTTCATTAGTTTTTTATTCTATTGCAAAATCTTGATTTCCCCTATTCCTTTAATTCCTGTATCCGATCTGTCCCAAAGTTCTATTGGTTCTATTTCTAAAATAGAGCTAAAATCTATTTCTAATCTCTAGTCTAAACCACCGTCATTTCTAACCTGAAATACTGATTAGTTTTCTATCTTGTTCAGGAAAGGGAAACATTCTCTTCCTGTGTCTGTCCTCCATGACAAGCACTCCTGAACCAGTCTTCAGAGCTAAGTTTATAAGGCCATGCTATTAAGCACAGTGCTATAGGCCTCTTTATTTAAGCTAAGGAGAGAGGAAACCTGAAAAGTGTTGTGGCACAGAAAAGAAGGAGGAACTAGTTAGCGGTGTGAACACTTCTGAGAGGTTATAAAATGAGGGGAGAGAAGTTAGCATTTGACTGCAAGTTGAAAGTGTGGTGACATTGACATAAACAGTGTATTTTCATTTTTATTTGTATTGAAGTAAGGTGGCTTACAGTGTTTTGAGTATACAGCCAAATGATTACATTATATATATATATGTATATATATAAATGAGACTTTGAATATAGTGCCCTGTGCTACACAGTAGGTCCTTGTTTATTTTATATATGTAGTGTGTATCCTTTAATTCCCAGGTCTCAGTTTATCTCTTCCCCTATTTCCCTTTTGGTAACCATCAGTTATTTTTCTATGTCTGTGAGCTTATTTCTGTTTTTAAAGTTAAGTTTATTTGTATCATTTTTTAGATTCCACATGATAAGTGACATCATATGATAGTTATCTTTCTGTGTCTGATTTATTTCACTTAGTGTGATAATCTCTAGGTCCATCCATGTTGCTGCAAATGGTATTATTTCATTCTTTTAAATGGCTGAGTAATATTGCATTTGTATATATATCACATCTTCTTTATCCATTCATATGTTGATGGACATTAAGGTTTGTTTGTTGTCTTGACTATTGTTAATAGTGCTGCTGTGAACATAGGGTGCATGTATCTTTTCTAATTAGACTTTGCTTCTTTCTTGAAGTGGCTGTACCAGTTTATATTGCTACCAACAGTGTAGGAGAGTTCCCTTTTCTCCACACACTCTGTAGCATTTATTTGTAGATTTTTTTGATGATGGCCATTCTGACTCATGTAAGGTGGTACCTCATTGTAGTTTTGATTTGGATTTTACTTATAATGAATGACGTTGAGCATCTTATTATGTGCCTGTTGGCCATCTGTGTGTCTTCTTTGGAGAAATGTCAGTTTAGGTCTTCTGTCTATTTTCTGATTAGGTTGTTATTTTTGATATTGTGTTGTATAAGCTGTTTGTATATTTTGGGAATTAAGACTTTGTTGACTGCACTGTTTGCAAATATTTTCTCCCATTCTGAAGGTTGTCTTTTTGATTTGTTTATGATTTCTTTTTCTGTGCAAGAGATTTTAAGTTTAATTAGGTCCTATTTGTTTATTTTTGCTTTTGTTTCCAATATTCTAGGGGAGAGATACAAAAAATGTTGCTGGGATTTATGTCAAAGAGTTTGTTTTCCTCTAGGAGTTTTATAATATTGGGTTTTGCATTTAGATATTTAATCCATTTTGAGTTTTTTTTTTCCTGTATATGTGTTAAAGATTATCCTAATTATATTCTTTTACCTGTAGCTGTCCACTATTCTCAGCAGCTCTTATTGAAGAGACTATCTTCTCTGCTGTGTTGTAATTGATTGACTATAAGTGTGTGGGCTTATTCCTGGGCTTACTGACCTTTTGCATTGATCTCTGTGTGTGTGTTTGTGCCAAATTTTTGGTTCAGTGACATGAACAATGTTAATAGAGTGAAAGAGAAGAACCTGATTGTCGTGGGTTGAGATAATAACTGGTTGCAAAGTTACTGCAGACAGTTTTTTAAAAAACTTTTTTCTGGGAATAAAAGAATAGAAAGATAGCTAGCAGAGAGTGCAATGTCAAATGGTAAGATTTTTGTTTGATGTTTGTTTAAACATGGGAGATAGTAAAACTTGTATACTGATAGAAAATGTTCAGTAGAGTGGGAGAAATTGTGGATGTATGAGTTAGTATGTGTGTTCACCACTCAAAAGTGTACTCCACAGTGGAGGACCTTGTCTCTAATATTTTTGACTCTGTGTCCAATCTCTGGAATAGTGCTTACTAAAATAATAGTTACTTCATAAATATTAAATATTTGTTGAATAAATGAATAATTTAGACTATTTATCTTCTTTCAATTCATTCTTTAAAAATTTTTTTTTATTATTATTTACACATCAGCCAGATGGATTATTAAAAAAAAAAAAATCGGATTATGTCCCTATCTAGTTCAGTCTTCCATAAATCCAGTAGGAAGTCAAGAAACACCTGAAGTAACAGGCAAATTTGGCCTTGGAGCAGGGCAAAGGCTAATAGAGTTTTGTCAAGAGAACGCGCTGGTCATAGCAAACAGCCTCTTCCAACAGCACAAGAAGAGACTGTACATATGGACATCACCAGATGGCCAACACCAAAATCAGATCAATTATATTCTTTGCAACCAAAGATGGAGAAGCTCTATACAGTCAGCAAAAACAAGACCGGGAGCTGACTGTGACTCAGATCAAGAACTCCTTATTGTCAAATTCAGACTTAAATTGAAGAAGGTAGGGGAAACTGCTAGACCATTCAGGTATGACCTAAATCAAATCCCTTATGATTATACAGTGGAAGTGATAAGTATATTTAAGGGACTAGATATGATAGAGTACCTGATGAACTATGGATGGAGGTTCGTGATATTGTACAGGAGACAGGGATCAAGATTTACTTTTCCCCAAGAAAAGTAAATGCAAAAAAGCAAAATGGCTGTCTGGGGAGGCCTTACAAATAGCTGTGTAAAGAGGGGAAGCAAAAAGCAGAGGAGAAAAGAAAAGATATACCCATTTGAATGCAGAGTTCCAAAGAATAGCAAGGTGAGATAAGAAAGCCTTCCTCAGTGATCAATGCAAAGAAATAGAGGAAAACAATAGAATAGGAAACACTAGAGATCTCTTCAAGAAAATGAGATACCAAGGGAACATTTCATGCAAAGATAGGCTCAATAAAGAAGAGTAATGGCATGGAACTAACAGAAGCAGAAGATATTAGAAGAGGTGGCAAGAATACACAGAAGAACTGTACAAAAATGATCTTCACAATCCAGATAATCACAATGGTGTGATCACTTACCCAGAGCCAGACATCCTAGAATGTGAAGTCAAGTGGGCCTTAGAAAACATCACTATGAACAAAGCTAGTGGAGATGATGGAATTCCAGGTGAGCTATTTCAAATCCTGAAAGATGATGCCGTGAAAGTGTTGCACTCAATATGCCAGCAAATTGGGAAAACTCAGCAGTGGCCACAGGACTGGAAAAGGTCAGTTTCCATTCCAATCCCAAAGAAAGGCAATTCCAAAGAATGCTCAAACTACCACACAGTTGCACTCATCTCACATGCTAGTAAAGTAGTGCTCAAAATTCTCCAAGCCAGGCTTCAGCAATACGTGAACTGTGAACTTCCAGGTGTTGAAGCTGGATTTAGAAAAGACAGATGAACTAGAGATCAAATTGCCAACATCCACTGGATCATGGAAAAAGCAAGAGAGTTCCAGAAAAGCATCTATTTCTGCTTTCTTGACTATGCCAAAGCCTTTGACTGTGGATCACAACAAATTGTGAAACATTCTTCAAGACATGGGGATACCAGACCACCTGACCTGCCTCTTGAGAAATCTGTATGCAGGTGAGGAAGCAACAGTTAGAACTGGACATGGAACAACAGACTGATTACAAATAGGGAAAGGAGTATGTCAAGGTTGTATATTGTCACCCTGCTTATTTAACTTCTCTGCAGAGTACATCATGAGAAACGCTGGACTGGAACAAACACAAGCTGGAATCAAGATTGCCAGGAGAAATCTCAATATCCTCAGGTTTACAAATGACACCACCCTTATGGCAGAAAGCAAAGAAGAGCTAAAGAGCCTCTTGATGAAAGTGAAAGAGGAGAGTGAAAAAGTTGGCTTAAAGCTCAACATTCAGAAAACCAAGAACATGGCATCAGGTCCCATCAGTTCATGGCAAATAGATGGGGAAACAGGGGCAGACTATTTTTGGGGGCTCCAAAAATCACTGCAGAAGGTGACTGCAGCCATGAAATTAAAAGACACTTGTTCCTTGGAAGAAAAGCTCTGAGCAACCTAGACAGCATAGTAAAAAGCAGAGACATTACTTTGCCAACAAAGGTCCGTTTAGTCAAGGCTATGGTTTTTCCAGTAGTGATGTATGGATGTGAGAGTTGGACTATAAAGAAAGCTGAGTGCCGAAGAATTAATGCTTTTGAACTGTGGTGTTGTAGAAGACTCTTGAGAATCCCTTGGGCTGCAAGGAGATCCAACCAGTCCATCCTAAAGGAGATCAGTCCTGAGTGTTCATTGAAAGGACTGATGTTGAACCTGAAACTCCCATACTTTGGCCTTCTGATGGGAAGAGCTGACTCATTTGAAAAGACTCTGATGCTGGGAGGGATTGAAGGCAGGAGTAGAAGGGGACAACAGGATGAGATGGTTGGATGGCATCACTGACTCAATGGACTTGGATCTGAGTAAGCTCCGGGAGTTGATGATGGACAGGGAGGCCTGGCGTGCTGCAGTCCATGGGGTTGCAATGAGTCAGACACAACTGAGCGACATAACTGAAATCCAGCTGCACTTAGAATAAAATTCCAGTTCCTTGCATCTTACAAGATCCTGCATGAGGTAGCACCAGCCTTCTGTAGACCTGTCTCTCCAACATTCTTGCTGTCATTAACTACACTCCAACAATGCTGGCCTTATGTCATATTCTAAAACTGAAGGACCCTTTCCCACTTTAGGGCTTAATACATAATTTCTCTCACCACCCCTTCTTATTTTTCAGATGTTAACTTATGACACCAGCTCAGGAAGGCTCTCCCTGAAATTATAGTGGATTGAAAGCATGTTCTCTGGAGCCAAACTTTCTGGGTTTATAGCCCATCTCCCTGCTTACTTGCTATCCATTATTATTTTCAAGATTTTGTTTCAAGACACTGTGAAACCATTTTTCATATTTTAATTCACATACATAGGTAATGACAACTATGTCATGACTTCTGCCCGACAGAAGTGATTATAAGGTATATATCAATTTTCAGGTATGTTAAGCCTCATATTCTCTGGGTCTATAAAATAGAGATAATAGTAGTATCTATTCTACAGTAGTTGTTTTGGAGATTAAAGAGTATGTAAAGATGTAGTTACAGAGTCTGGCACAGAGTAACGTTATGTAAGTTTTCGCTGTTACCATTGCATTATCTGCAGCTGAATACCATTCACTGTTCATTTTTATTTTCTTTTTCCAGTTGTTTCTTCACAGAGTTTATTATAATTTATAATTTGTCAATCTTTTCTATATACTAAACCTCAGGAAAGCAGCAATCATGTCTACCTTTATTCTCCTTGCTATCTCTAGTGTATAATTCAGTGCCTGGCATATAGTTAGCACTCTGTAATAAATATTGAAATAGAATAGCTAGAAATGTCAGTGACCAAACTTCTGTCAGTGGGAGACTTAAAGAAATCAGAGCCTGCATCAGTCATAGCACAGCTTTAGTTTAATATTCCCCTTCTGTCAATTTGCATATGTTCCTTTGTTGTTACTTAATATCAAAGGCTTGGTTATTAGGCTTGGTGCCTGTACTTTTAGTGACTAAATTTTTTAAAATCAAATTTTAATGGAAGACATTAAAAGAAAAAAAGTGAAATTTTGAAATTGATTCAGTGTTGGTCAGCAGGAAGGTGAAGAGAAAAATGCCATTTAACTATGACACAGCTTTTCATGACTTGGAAGTTTTCATTCTTATGGCAAGCTCTTTTAAAAATAATCATATATCAACCTTGTACACACATTTTAAAAAGTAAGCAAAATTATTTTGCTGAGATAATCACATTCAGAGTCTTAACTCTTCTGTTCACCTTCAACTTAAAGTTGCAGTGTCCAGGTTTTTCTATATAATATTGTTCTCTGTTATCAGGAACATTAGTGATGTCTCATTTTTTAAACAAAATCAGTGTCCATTTTTATCTTCATGGTTTTCTTCCAAGACTGATACACATCTGTCACATTTTGATGCACATAACACATGTAATAACAAATATGTTATGACTGCTGTTTAACTAAAGTGGTTATTAGATACATTTCTATCAATTTCAGATGTGTTAAGTATGAAAAGTTGTGTCTTAAAATTAGTGAAATATGATATTGAATTTATAGAATATTTTGGAGAAAAAGAAATGCCTACAAATCTTTTATCCAGATTTAAGAATTGTTTAACATTTAATAATGTTTATTGCTAAGTATACATTATTATTGATTTTGACCACTAATATTTATATACCACTTGACAACATTAATATTAATGTCATTTAAGCATCACTGCAGTACAGTGTAATTTAGTGTGTCCATTTTGCAGTTAAGGAAGCCAGAGCCTTAAAGAGCATCAGTAGGGGTCACTAGTCAGTGATGCATCATCTGGGAACCTATTCCTTCACCTCTCAATCCCAGGTGGTTTGCCATTTGCAAAATACACTAATATTAGGAGTGAAAGTAAAAGTCACTAAGTCGTGTCTGACTCTGTGATCCCATGGACTGTAGCCCACCATTCTCCTCTGTCCATGGGATTCTCCAGGCCAGAATACTCAACGGGTAACTGTTCCCTTCTCCAGGGGTCTTCCCAACCCAGGGACTGAACCCGGGTCTCCCACATACAGGTGGATTCAGGCTTCCCTGGTTAAAGAATCTGACTGCAATATGGGAGACCTGGGTTGGGAAGATCCCCTGGAGGAGGGCATGGCAACCCACTCCAGTATGTTGGCCTAGAGAATTCCATGGACTGTATAGTCCATGAGGTTGCAAAGAGTCAGACACAACTGAGCAACTTTCACTTTCTTTTACCCCCTGAGCTACCAGGGGAGCCTTGTATTATTAGAGACTTACTCAAACCAAATTTAAGAATAGAAAGTTTCAGCTTCTTGGATTTATCCTTGGATTTTACCTGTTTCATTCATGATAGTGTATATATGTCAATGCTACTTTCTCAATTTGTCCTACATTTTCCTTCCCCTGCTGTGTCCACAGACCATTCTCAATGTCGTGGTTGGCATTTATTCTCCGTAAATAGATTCATCAGTACTATTTTCTAGATTCCATACGTATGGGTTTTTTTTCATATGTTTGTTTTAATATACAATTTTTGTTTTCCTATGACTTATATTACTCTGTGTAACAGGCCTTCATCCACCTCACTACTTCTAACTCAAATTCCTTCCTTTTTATGGCTGAGTTTGGGCTTCCCTGGTGGCTCAGCTGGTAATGATTCCGCCTGCAATGTGGAAGACCTAGGTTCAATCCCTGGGTTGGGAAAACCCCTGGAGAAGGGAACGACTACCCACTCCAGTGTTCAGGCCTGGAGAATTCCATGGACTGTATAGTCCATGGGGTCACAAGGAGTTGGACTCGACTGAGCAACTTTCACTCACTCACTCATTCCATAGTATATATGTACTACAGCTTATCCATTCATTTGTTGATGGACATCTAGATTGATTTCCGTGTCTTGGCCATTGTAAACAAGTGCTGTAGTGAACATTAGGGTGCATGTGTCTTTTTGAATTGTGTTTTTTAAGGGTATATGCTCAGAATTGAGATTGCCGGCTCATATGGTATTTGTATTGTTAGTTTTTAAACAAATTTCCATATTGTTCTCCACAGTGGCTCTACCACTTTCAGTTCAGTTCAGTCGCTCAGTCTTGTCTGACTCTTTGCGACCCACTGAATTGCAGCACGCCAGGCCTCCCTGTCCATCACCATCTCCCGGAGTTCACTCAGACTTACGTCCATCGAGTCCGTGATGCCATCCAGCCATCTCATCCTCGGTCGCCCCCTTCTCCTCCTGCTCCCAATCCCTCCCAGCATCAGAGTCTTTTCCAATGAGTCACCTCTTCGCATGAGGTGGCCAAAGTACTGGAGTTTCAGCTTTAGCATCATTCCTTCCAAAGAAATCCCAGGGTTGATCTCCTTGCAGTCCAAGGAACTCTTAAGAGTCTTCTCCAACACCACACTTCAAAAGCATCAGTTCTTTGGCGCTCAGCCTTCTTCACAGTCCAACTCTCACATCCATACACGACTACTGGAAAAACCATAGCCTTGACTAGACGGACCTTAGTCGGCAAAGTAATGTCTCTGCTTTTGAATATACTATCCAGGTTGGTCATGACTTTTCTTCCAAGGAGTAAGCGTCTTTTAATTTCATGGCTGCAGTCACCATCTGCAGTGATTTTGGAGCTCCCCAAAATAAAGTCTGACACTGTTTCCACTGTTTCCCCATCTATTTCCCATGAAGTGATGGGACTGGATGCCATGATCTTCGTTTCCTGAATGTTGAGCTTTAAGCCAACTTTTTCATTCTCCTCTGTCACTTTCATCAAGAGACTTTTTAGTTCCTCTTCAGTTTCTGCCATAAGGGTGGTGTCATCTGCATATCTGAGGTTATTGATATTTTCCCGGCAATCTTGATTCCAGCTTGTGTTTCTTCTAGTTAAATAAGCAGGGTGACAATATACAGCCTTGACGCACTCCTTTTCCTATTTGGAACCAGTCTGTTGTTCCATGTCCAGTTCTAACTTGCTTCCTGACCTGCATACAGATTTCTCAAGAGGCAGGTTAGGTGGTCTGGTATTCCCATCTCTTTCAGAATTTTTCACAGTTGATTGTGATCCACACAGTCAAAGGCTTTGGCATAGTCAAGGAAGCAGAAATAGATGTTTTTCTGGAACTCTCTTGCTTTTTCCATGATCCAGTAGATGTTGGCAATTTGATCTCTGGTTCCTCTGCCTTTTATAAAACCAGCTTGAATATCAGGGAGTTCACGGTTCACATATTGCTGAAGCCTGGCTTGGAGAATTTTGAGCATTACTTTACTAGCATGTGAAATACGTGCAATTGTGCAGTAGTTTGAGCATTCTTTGGCATTGCCTTTCTTTGGGATTGGAATGAAAACTGACCTTTTCCAGTCCTGTGGCCACTGCTGAGTTTTCCCAATTTGCTGGCATATTGAGTGCAGCACTTTCACAGCATCATCTTTCAGGATTTGAAACAGCTCAACTGGAATTCCATCACCTCCACTAGCTTTGTTTGTAGTGATGCTTTCCAAGGCCCACCTGACTTCACTTTCCAAGATGTCTGGCTCTAGATTAGTGATCACATCATCGTGATTATCTGGGTCGTGAAGATCTTTTTTGTACAGTTCTTCTGTGTATTCTTGCCACCTCTTTTTCATATATTCTGCTTCTGTTAGGTTCATACCATTTCTGTCCTTTATCGAGCCTCTTTACATACCACTTTACATCCCACCAACAGTGCAGGAGGGTTTCCTTCCTCAGCTTCCACTCCAGCATTTATTGTTTGTAGGTTTTTTGATGATGGCCATTGTAACCTGTGTGAGGTGATACCTCATTGTAGTTTTGATTTTCATTTCTCTGATAATGAGCAGTGTTGGGCATCATTTCATGTGTTTATTGGTCATCCGTAAGTTTTCTTTGTAGAAATGTCTGTTTAGGTCTTCTGCTCGTTTTTTGATTGGGCTATTTGTTTTTCTGATATTGAGATGTGTGAGCTGCTTATACGTTCTGGAGAATAATGCTTTGTCAGTTGCTTCATTTGGAAATATTTTCTCCCATTCTGAGCGTTGTCTTTTAATCTTGTATATTGTTTCCATTACCTTGCAAAAGCTTTATAGTTTAGTTAGGTCCCATTTGGGGCTTCTCTGGTGACTCTGTGTTGGGATGACCCAAAGGGATAGGATGGGGAGGGAGGTGGGAGCGGGGTTCAGGATGGGGAACACATGTACACCCATGGCTGATTCATGTTGATATATGGCAAAACCACTACAATATTGTAAAGTAATTAGCCTCCAATTAAAAAGAATATATATATATTTATATAAAAGAATCTGCAGGAAATGGCAAGAGTCATGAGTTCGATCTCTGGGTCCGGAAGATCAATTTGAGGAAGAAATGGCAACCCACTCCGGCATTCTTGACTGGAGAATCCTATGGACAGAGGATTCTAGTGGGCTACATCCCATAGGGTCACAAAGAGTCAGCTACACTGACGCCACCAAACATTCATGCCAGTCCTGTTTGTTTATTTTTGTTTTTATTTCCCTTACTTTAAGAGGTGGGTCAAGGAGGATCTTATGTCAAAGACTATTCTACCTGTGTTTTCCTCTAAGAGCTTGGTAAGTTGCTAGCCTAACATTTGAGTCTTTAATCCATTTCAAGTTTATTTTTGTGTATGGTGGTAGAAAGTGTTCTTTTCATTGTTTTATATGTGGCTGTCCAGTTTTCCCAGCACTGCTTATTGAAGAGGCTGTCTTTTCTCCATTGTATAGTCTCCTTTGTCAAAAATAAGGTGCCCATAGGTATGTGGGTTTATCTCTGGGCTTGCTTTCTTGTTCCATTGGTTTGTATTTCTGTTTTTGTGCTGGTACTATACTCTTGATGACTATAGCTTTATAGTATAGTCTGAAGTCAGCAAGGTTGATTTCTTCAGCTCTGGTTTTCTTAAGATTACTTTGGCTATTTGGGGGTCTTTTATTTTTCCAAATCATGAATTTTTTTGTTCCAGTACTGTGAAAAATTACATTGGTAGTTTGATAGGGATAACATTGAGTCTGGAGATTGCTTTGAATAGTATAGTCATTTTCACAATGTTTTTCCAATTCAAGAACATGGTATATCACTCCATCTGTTTGTGTTCTCTTTCGTTTCTTTTACCTGTATCTTATAGTTTTCTGCATACAGGTATTTTGTCTCTTTAGGTTGGTTTATTCCTAGCTATTTTATCCTTTTTGTTGCAGTGGTGAATGGAATTGTTTCCTTAATTTCTCTTTTTGATTTTTCATTGTTAGTGTATAGGAATGTAAGGGATTTCTGTATATTAATTTTATATCCTCTGACTTTGCTGTATTCATTGATTAGCTCTAGTAATTTTCTAGAAGGAGAAGGCAATGGCAACCCACTCCAGTACTCTTGCCTGGAAAATCCCATGGATAGAGGAGCCTGGTAGGCTGCAGTCCATGGGGTTACTAAGAACCGGGCACAACTGAGTGACTTCACTTTCACTTTTCACTTTCATGCATTGGAGAAGGAAATGGCAACCCACTCCCGTATTCTTGCCTGGAGAATCCCAGAGACTGAGGAGCCTAGTGGGCTACCGTCTATGGGGTTGCACAGAGTCAGACATGACTGAACGACTTAGCAGCAATAGCAGCAGTAATTTTCTGGTGGCATCTTTAGTGTTCTATATATAGTATTATGTCATCTACAAACAGTGAGAATTTTACTTTTTCTTTTCCAACCTCTACTCCTTTTATTTCTTGTTCTCCTCTGCTATAGCTAGGACTTCCAAAACTCTATTGAATAATAGTGTTAAGAATGAAAACCCTTAATCATGTTCCTGATCTTAAAACGTTTTCAGTTTTTCACCATTGAGAATAATGTTTCTCTGTGGGTTACTTGTTCAGTTCAGTTCAGTTGCTCAGTCGTGTCCGACTCTTTGTGACCCCATGAATCGCAGCACACCAGGCCTCCCTGTCCATCACCAACTCCCAGAGTTCACTCAGACTCACGTCCATCGAGTCCATGATGCCATCCAGCCATCTCATCCTCTTTCATCCCCTTCTCCTCCTGCCCCCAATCCCTCCCAGCGTCAGAGTCTTTTCCAGTGAGTCAACTCTTCACATGAGGTGGCCAAAGTACTGGAGTTTCAGCTTTAGCATCATTCCTTCCAAAGAAATCCCAGGGTTGATCTCCTTCAGAATGGACTGGTTGGATCTCCTTGCAGTCCAAGGGACTCTCAATAGTCTTCTCCAACACCACACTTCAAAAGCATCAATTCTTCGGTGCTCAGCCTTCCTCACAGTCCGACTTTCGCATCCATACATGACCACAGGAAAAACCACAGCCTTGACGAGATGGACCTTTGTTGGCAAACTAATGTGTCTGCTTTTGAATATGCTATCTAGGTTGGTCCTAACTTTTCTTCCAAGGAGTAAGCATCTTTTAATTTCATGGCTGCAATCACTTGTACATGACCTTTATTGTGTTCAGGTATGTTCCTCTCCTATCTACATTCTGGAAAATTTTTTATAATTATATTTATTTTAAATTGATTGATTGCTTTACAATATTAATTTAATTTCTCTCATACATCAACATGAATTAACCATAGGTGTACATATGTCTCCTCCTCTTGAACCTTCCTCCTACCTCCCAACCTTTCCGACCCCTCTAGGTTACCACAGAGCCCCAGTGTGAATTCCCTGAGTCATACAGCAAATTCCCTCTGGCTGTCTGTTTTACATGTGTTAGTGTATGTGCCTCCATGCTGCTATCTCCATTCATCTTGCTGACTCCTTCTTCTCTCCTGCCCTTGTCCATAAATCTGTTCTCTGTGTTTTCTCCATTGCTGCCCTGCAAGTAGGTTCATTATTACCATCTTTCTAGATTTCATAAATACGCATTAATATACAATACTTGTTTTTCTGACTGACTTCAGACTGTGTAATAGGCTCTAGGTTCATCTACATCATTAGAACTGACTCAGATGTGTTCCTTTTTATGGCTGATTGGTATTCCATTGAATATAGGTACCACAGCTTCTTGATCCATTCATCTGTCAGTGGACATCTAGGTTGCTTCTGTGTCCTAGCTATAGTAAATGGCACTACAGTGAACATTGGGCTACATGTGTCTTTTTCAGTTTTTGATTCCTCAGGGTATATGCCTAAAAGTGGTATTGCTATGTTATATGGTAGTTTTATTCCTGATTTTCTAAGGAATCTCCATACTGTCTTCCATCATGGCTCTGTCAATTCATATTCCCAGTAGCAGTGCACGAGGGTTTCCTTTTCTCCATACCTTCTCCAGCACTTGTTTGTGGACTTTTTGATGATGGCAGTCTGACTCGTGTGAGGTGATAGCTCATTGTAGTTTTGATTTATATTTCTCTAATAATGAGTGATGTTGAGCATCTCTTCATGTGTTTATTAGCCATCCATGTATTTTTGGAGATATGTCTGTTTAGGTCTTTTGCCCACTTTTTGATTAGATTGTTTCTCTGGCATTGAGTTGTATGAACTGTTTGTATATTTTGGAGATTAATCCTTTGTCAGTTGTTTAATTTGCTATTATTTTCTTCCATTCTGAGGGTTGTCTTTTCACCTTTACAGTTTCCTTTGCTGTGCAAAAGCTTTTAAGTTTAATTTGGTCCCACTTATTTATTTTTTTTATTTCCATTGTTCTAGGAGTTGGTTCATAGAGGATCTTATTATGATTTATGTCATGCAGTGTTCTGCCTATGTTTTCTTCCAAGAGTTTTATAGTTTCTATAATTTCTATAAAACTAGTTTTATAGTTCACATTTAGGTTTAATCCTTTTCAAGTTTATCTTTGTGTATGGTGTTAGGAAGTGTTCTAATTTCATTCTTCTACACGTTGTTGTCCAGTTCTCCCAGCACCACTTATTGAAGAAGCTTTTTTCCCCACTGTATATTCTTAACTCTTTTGTTAAAGATAAGGTGCCCCTAGGTACATGGGTTTGTCTCTGGGCTTTCTATCTTGTTCAGTTGGTCTATACTTTTCTTTTTGTGCCACTACTGTACTGTCTTGATGACTGTAGGTTTGTAGTAAGTAAGTAAGGTAAGTTAATTCCTTCAAATCCATTCTTCTTTCTCAAGATTGCTTTGGCTATTTGGGGTCTTTTGTGTTTCCATACAAACTGTGAGATATTTTTCTTCTAGTTGTGTGACAAATGCCGTTGGTAATTTGATTGGGATTGCCTTGAATCTGTTGATGGCATTTGGTAGTTCAGTCATTTTCACAATATCGATTCTTCTAAGCCAGGATCATGGAATATTCCTCTATTTATATCATCCTTGATCTTTCATCAGTGTCTTACAGTTTTCTGAATACAGTTCTTTTGTCTCCTTAGGTAGATTTATTCCTAGGTATTTTATTCTTTTTGTTGCAATGGTAAATGTGATTGATTCTTTAATTTCTCTTTCTGATTTTTCATTGTTAGTATATAGGAATGCATGTGTTTTCTGTGTATCGATTTTGTATCCTGCAGCTGTACCATATTCACTGATTATCTCTAGTAATTTTATGATAGTATCTTTAGGGTTTCTTATGTACAGTATCATGTTATCTACAAATAGAGTTTTATTTCTTCCTTTCCAGTCTAGATTCCTTTTCTTTCTTTTTCTTCTCTGATTGCCGTAGCTAGGACATCCAAAACTATGTTGAATAACAGGGCACCCTATCTCACAAGTGGTCACCCTTGTCTTGTTTCTGATCTTAGAGTGAATGCTTTTAGTTTCTCACCATTGAAATCATGTTTGCTGTTGGTTTGCTGTAAATGGCCTTTATTTTTACGGTAGATTCCTTCTGTGCCCATTTTTGGGAAGAATTTATTTTAATGTGCATGGGTACTGAATTTTGCAAAAACTTTCTCTGCCTTTATTGAGATTGTCATATGGTTTTGTCTTTCAGTTTGTTAATATGGTGTATCACATTGATTTGTGTGTATTGAGGAATCCTTGCATTCCTGAGATAAATAAACCCCACTTGATAAGGCAATATCTGATGCTTTTAATATATTGTTGGATTCTGTTTGCTAGTATTTTCCTGAGAATTTTTGTATCAGTGTTTATTAGTTATTGACTTCCCAAGTGACACAGTGGTAAAATAATCTACTTGCCATTATAGGAGACTCAGAATCACAGATTCAATCTCCAGGACAGGCAGAACCCCTGGTGTAGGAAATGGGAAACCACTCTAGTATTCTAGCCTGGAAAATTCCATGGACTGAGGAGCCTGGTGGGTTACAGTTCATGGGATGGCAAAGAGTCGGACCTGAAAGCATGCATGCAGCACATGTCATCAGTGATACTGGCCTGAAATTTTCTTTTTTTGTATATGTTTGTCATGTTTTGGTATCAGGGTGATGGTGGCCTCATAAAAGGAGTTTGGGAGTCTTCCTTCCTCTGCAGTTTTCTGGAAGAGTTTGAGCAGCATATGGGTTAGGTCTTCTCTAAACTTCTGATAAAGCTTGCCTTTGAAGCTACCGGGCTTTTGTTGGAAGATTTTTTTCTTAGAGTTTTGATTTCAGTGTTTGTGATTGGTGTGTTCATTTTTTTCTATTTCTTCCTGGCTCACTCTTGAAAGGTTGTACTTTTCATAGAATTCATCCATTTCTTCCAGCTTGTCCACTTTATTGGCATATAGTTGCTAATAGTGGTGTTTTATAATCCTTTGTATTTCTTTATTGTCTGTTATAACTTTTCCTTTTTCTGTTTTATTGATTTGGGTTTTCTCCTTTTTTTTTTTTTTTTTTCCTTGGTGAGTCTGGCTAACAGACTTATCAAGAGTCTGTCAGTTTTGCTTATCTTCTCAAAAAACTAGCTTTTAGTTTCACTGATTTTTCCTATTGCCTTCTTCATTTCTTTTTCATTTATTTCTGATCTGATCTTTATAATTTCTTTCCTTCTAACAACTTTGGTTTTATTTATTTATTTTTTGTTGTTATTTTTCTAGTTGCTTAAATGTAAAATTAGATGGTTTATTTGATGTTTTTCTTGTTTCTTGAGCTAGGTTTATATTGCTATAAATTTCCCCCATAGCACTGGTTTTACTGATTCCAATAGATTTTGAGTTGTTGTGTTTTCCTTTTTTGCTTTTCCCTCTTTGAGATCTTCAGTGAACTCGTGGTTATTTAGAAGCATATTGTTTAGCCTCCCTGTGTTTGTGATTTTTTTTTTTACAGTTTTTTCCTTTAGTGCATATCTAATTTACAGCATTGTGGTTAAAAAAAAAATGCTTGATATATTTTTAGTTTTACTTTTTTCAAACTTCGTTAGTTAAGTCGCTCAGTCGTGTCCAACTGTTTGTGACCCCATGAACTGTAGCCCATCAGGCTCTGCCATCCATGGAATTCTCCAGGCAAGAATACTGGAGTGGCTAATTTGTGACCCCAAGATGTTATCTTTCCTGGATTTTCCAACCTAGATAGTATATTCAAAAGCAGAGACATTAGTTTGCCGACTAAGGTCCGTCTAGTCAAGGCTGTGGTTTTTCCTGTGGTCATGTATGGATGTGAGAGTTGGACTGCCAAGAAGGCTGAACGCCGAAGAATTGATGCTTTTGAAGTGTGGTGTTGGAGAAGACTCTTGAGAGTCCCTTGGACTGCAAGGAGATCCAACCAGTCCATTCTGAAGGAGATCAACCCTGGGATTTCTTTGGAAGGAATGATGCTAAAGCTAAAACTCCAGTACTTTGGCTACCTCATGTGAAGAGTTGACTCATTGGAAAAGACTCTGATGCTGGGAGGGATTGGGGGCAGGAGGAGAAGGGGATGACAGAGGATGAGATGGCTGGATGGCATGCATCACTGACTCGATGGACGTGAGTCTGAGTGAACTCCGGGAGTTGGTGATGGACAGGGAGGCCTGGCGTGCTGCGATTCATGGGGTCGCAAAGAGTCGGACACGACTGAGCAACTGAACTGAACTGGGAGAGAAAAGTGAAGTCTACTGTTTTTGGATGAAATGTCCTATAGAAATCAATCAAGTTCATCTGGCCAAATGTATCATTTAAAAGTTGTGTTTCCTTAGTAATTTTTGTTTATGGATGACCTGTCCATTGGTGTGAGTGAGGTTTTAAAGTCCCCTTCTGTTATTATGTTACTGTTGATTTCTCCTTTTATAGTTGTTAGCATTTCCTTAAATATTGAAGTTCTCCTATGTTTGGTGCTTATATATTTTTGATTGTTATATCTTCTTCCTGGATTAGTCCCTTGATCTTTATGTAGTGTCCTTCCTTGTCTCCAGTAATGGTCTTTATTTTAAAGTCTATTTTATCTGGTTAGGCTACTCTTAACTTCCTTTTGATTTTCACTTGCATGGAATATATTTTTTAAGTTAAGCTCCATACTTTAAATCTCTATGTGTCCCTATGTCTGAAGTGGGTTTCTTGCAGATGGCATACATAGGGGTCTTGTTTCTGTATCCGTTCCAGTCTGTGTCTTTTGCTTGGAGCATTTAATCCATTTACATTTAACTTAATTAGTGATGCAATCACTTAAATGTAATTTTATATAAATGGATTAAATGCTCCAAGCAAAAGACACAGACTGGATGAATGGATACAAAAACAAGGTAATTAGTGATATGCATGGAGAAGGAAATGGCAACCCACTCCAGTGTGCTTGCTGAGAGAATCCCAGGGCCGGGGGAGCCTGGTGGGCTGCCATCTATGGGGTCGCACAGGGTCGGACACTACTGAAGCGACTTATCAGCGGCAGTGATATGCATGGTCCTATTACCACGTATTTTATTGTTTGGGTTTGTTTTTGTAGGTCTTCTCTTACTCTTGTGTTTCCTCTTTAGAGACGTTCCTTTAGTATTTGTTGTAAAGCTAGTTTGGTGGTGCTGAATTCTCTTAACTTTTGCTTCTCTGTAAGGCTTTTGATTTCTCTGTCAAATCTGAATGAGATCCTTCCTCTAAAGAGTAGTCTTGGTTTTAGGTTTTTTCTTTTCATCGTTTTAAGTATATCCTGCTACTCCCTTCTTGGACTGCAGACTTTCTGCTGAAAGAGCAGTTATTAGCTTTATGGGAATCCCCTTGTACATTATTGTTGTTTTGCCCTTGCTCTTACCTTGCTCTTTTAATAGGTTTACTTTGTGTCTCATTTTTGTTAGTTTGATTACTATGTGTCTTGGTCTGTTTCTTTTTGGTTTTATCCTGTGTAGGACTCTATGGGCTCCCTGGGCTTGTATGGTATTTCCTTTCCCATATTAGGGAAGTTTTTGACTATAATCTCAAATATTTTCTCATACCCTTTCTATTTGTCTTCTTCTTCTGGGACCTCAATAATTCAAATGTTGATGTGCTTAATTTTGTTACAGTTGTCTCTGAGACTGTCTTCATTTCTTTTCATTCTTTTTTCTTTATTCTACTTTGTTTCAGTTATTTCCACCATTTTATCTTCCTGCTCACTTATCCATTCTTCTGCCTCAATTATTTCTGCTCTTGGTTTCCTCTAGTGTATTTTTCATCTCAGTTATTGTGCTTTTCATTGCTGATTATGTGTTCTTTGTTTCTACTAGGTACTTATTAAACATTTCCTGTATCTTTTAAGTCTATGCCTCCATTCTGTTTATCTGTGCTTCCATTTTCCACATTTTTGGATCATCTTTACTTTAATTACTCTGAATTTTTTTTCAGGTAGACTGCCTATTTCTTCTTCATTTGTTTGGTTTTGTGGGGTTTACTGTGTTCCTTCATCTACTGTATGTTTCCCTGTCTTTTCCTTTTGTTTAATTGACTGTGCTTGAGGTTTCCTTTCTGTAGCTGCAAGGTCATAGTTCATGTTGTGGACTTGGTCCCCAGCTGGTGGGTTTGGACCAGTGCCTTGTGAAGCATTACTTGTTGGTGGGGATTGGTGCCTATGTTCTCGTGGTTGGAGTTGGATCTTGTCTCTCTGAAAGGCAGTACTGCATCCAGTGGTTTGTGTTGGGGTGTCTGTAAACAAGATATGGCTTTGGGACACCTCTCTGCTACTGAGCAGTGTTGTGTTCATGTTTCGCTGATGGTTTGGCATCAGACATCTGGCATTGGAGCTTGCTGGCCTTTTGTGTGTTGCATGGTCTTAGTGTTGAGATGGCAGCCTTTGGGAGAGCACTTGCTGTTTAATGTTCCATGGGGTTGGGAGTTCTCTCATGGTGCAGCATCCTGTACTCAGGTTTCCTACCTTGGAGATTCAGGTCCGACTCCTTACTGTAGCCCCAGGACTCCACAAGCCACACAGCACAAAAGGGAAAGAAAAAGTCATAAAGGGCACAAAAAAAGGAGTGAGAAAAGAGGAAAACAACAGAAAAGAAAAGAGGGGAAAGAGTGAAAAAAAAAAAGAAATGAAAAGCAAAAGGAAAAAGAAGACGTCAAATATAGAAAGAAAAAAAAAATGGACAGACAAAACCCAAGACAAATGGTGAAAGCAACACAAACAACAATCAACACACAAGAATAAACAAAGGAGCTTTCATATTCACAAAGAAAATAGAAAAAAAAAAGAGCGAAGAAAAGAGAATAACAATAGGAACCAAAAAAGGAAGAGTACATTCAAGCCAAGAAATAAATGCTGCTGCTGCTTCTACTGCTAAGTTGCTACAGTCGTGTCCGACTCAGTGCTACCCCATAGACGGCAGCCCACCAGGCTCCCCCGTCCCTGGAATTCTCCAGGCAAGAACACTGGAGTGGGTTGCCATTTCCTTCTCCAATGCATGGAAGTGAAAAGTGAAAGTGAAGTCGCTCAGTCATGTCAGACTCTTCGTGACCCCATGGACAGCAGCCCACCAGGCTCCTCCACCCATGGGATTTTCCAGGCAAGAGTACTGGAGTGGGTTGCCATTGCCTTCTCCAAAACTAACGCTCAGTGAAAACAAATACTAAAAACTAGAGTAGCAAAAATATAAGATCAAAAACGTGGCAAAAAATGGAATATATCTAGAGTACTGTAAAAATAGGAAAAAAAATATATTCAAAAGTAAAAGGTTTTTAAAAAGGAAAAGTTAAAAAATTAAAATTAAAAGAATAATAAAGAACACCATTACAACAGTATGAAAAAGAAAAAATACATACATACATACATACATATATAGAGAGAAGAATGTCCTCCTGAATCCTCCGTTGTCCTTGTGTACAGTGCGCACTAGGCATTCTGTTTACTCAGGAAGTCCTCCAACTTTTCTGGGAAGGTCTCTGGACCTGTTGTGGGTGCTGTACGGTCAGCTCAGACTCAGATCTGGTCCTACTCCAACTTGTTCTTGCTCCCAAAGTCCACAATTGCCCCCAAAGTCCACAGCCTTAGGCTCTTTGTGGGATTTAATCTGCTGCACCTGTGGCTAGAGGAGCACATTCCCTTCCTCTTCTTCCATCCTACAACCCCTGGTGCTCAAGCTTTGGTTTTGGCCCTGCTTCTGCTTGTAGGCCACCCTCCAATGTCTGTTCCCTACCCGGACAAGAGTGAACGAGAGTAGCAGCTGATCAGGGCTCACTTGCTCAGTTTGACTTGGGAGAGGGAGTGATACAGCAGACACATGTAGGAGTGCTCACTGAGGTGGAGGCCTGCAGGAAGTTGCTATAGTCAGACCATATGTGTTCCCTCAGGGGCGTTGGCCTTGGTTCGTCCCTCAGCAGAGCCAAGCTGCAAAGGTTCCCGGAAAGGTGTGGGTGGTTACCTGTGCCTGCCCATTGCTTGGTGAAAGCTGCTGCCTCTGGGGTTGGGACCACAGTGGCATTTTGTCAACAATCTCTGGCCCTTGCCTTGGCTTTAGAGGTGGCCAGTCAGCCTGCATTCCCCGCTCTCGGATCGTAAACTGCAGTCGTGGCTAGTGCCACGCCTGGCACTTTTGCCAGCTTTGGCAGTGGTGGCCAGTGTACCTGCCTCTGGGGTGGCTGTCCACATCTGTGGCTTCTCCCGTCTGTGGCTCTCACAAAGGCAGAGTCCTGTAGTCTGCATGTGTGGAAGTTTCCCTTCAGCAGTGATCCCTTGACTCTCCGGAAGGCCCATGCTTTACTCTGGACTTGCTCAGCTGTGTTGTACTAGTTCCCTCAGATTAGCATCATTGCTGTCAACCCCAGTTTTCTCCCTGGGGTCCAGTGCCTGAAACCTGAGCCTCAGCACTCAGCCCCAAATCACTGTAGTGGGCATGCAAACAGCATCTCAGCTGGGAAGTGCTGGTCAGCAGTTATCTCTGTGGTGAATCTTTCATTTTGGCTTCCTAATGTTGCTGTGTTCCCCTTTGAGGTTCTGAAGATGCTTCTGTCCCCACCCATGAGGGGGTTTCTGAGTGTACAGACTTTCCCTCCTTCACGGCTCCCTGCCTGAAGTTCAGGTCCCCATCCCAAGTCCTTTGTCTTTCATTTTTCCTGTATCTTTTGCCCTACTTCATTCTGTGGAGATTAGCTTGCCTTTTTGGAAGGCTGGCGTCTTCTGCCAGCATCCAGAAGGTGTTCTGAATGAGTTGTTCCACATACAGATGGTTTTATGATGTATTTGTGGGGGACAGTGATCTCCCCACCTTCCTTTATGGTATAGTCTTCATGGTATAGTCTTACTTTATGGTATAGTCTTACTCCTCTGCCATTTTGAAAGTCCCCCAGAGAACTTCTTTATACTTATATCATTGAGTTTAAGTCTTTAATTCTTCATGAACAATGAGACTCAGTAATTGACTTAATCTAACAATCCAAATTACATTCATATTTTTGACATCAGTGAACTTAATATAAATAAATTTATGATTGAGTTTTTAAAATTGATGTTTTCAAAGTCTGTGCCACAATGAAGAAATAGAGATTTTATCCTTTTGAAAGTCTCAGATTTGGATATCTTCTTGTTGTTTTACATTCAACTTATTTTTAAAAACTGAGGAACCAGTTACACCAAAAATAAAAGGAAATTTTCTTGAAGTATTCTGAGGGTATTGAACAAGAACAAAACTGTAAGGTCAAAATAGTTTCTAATTTGAATTTATATGTCATTGTCTTTTTCTCTTCATTTTTAAAAGAGTAACTACAGATACACAGGATGTTACAAAACTAGTACAGAGAGATCACATGTATCCTTCACACAGTTTCCCCAGTTTTATATCTTACATAATTATTGTTCAAATTCAAAACCAGGAATTTGACATTGATACAGTGTGTGTATAATTTCATGTCATTTTTATCACCTGTGTTAGATTCCTGTGGCTACTGTCACAATCAAGTCTCCTTTGTGTATATCCACTTCCTCCAACCCCCCACAACAGAGTCTTCAATCCCTGGAAACCTCTAATCTCTTTCTCATGCCTATAATTTTATCATTTAAAGGATATTTTAGAAGTAGAATTATAAAATATGTGACCTTTAGAGACTGAATTTTCATTCATGATAATGCTCTTGTTGTTCCTTTTTAAAGGTGCATTATATTTCGTGGTATGGATGTACCAGTTTGTATTCTCATCCGTTTGTTTAGCAACATTTTGGTTGTTTCCAGTTTTTGATTATGTAAATAAAGCTGCTATGAAAAGTTATATACAGGTTTTTATGCCCACATAAACTTTCATTGCTCCTAGGTTAAATGCCCAGGTCTGTGATTATTGGGTTGTATTATGATATGTGTTTAGTTTCCTGCCCCTAGTTTTATTGAGATATAATATATCTCAGTAAAATATATATATTTTATATACATGTAATATCTATAATAATAATACATATATATAATAATAATACATGTATATATGTAATAATATATATAACATTGTATTTTTGGTGTACATCATGATTCCTGCAATGCATCAGATGCAGGAAACACGGGTTTGACCCCTGGGTTGGGAAGATCCCCTGGAAGAGGAAATGGCAACCCTCCCCAGTATTCTTGCCTGAGAAATCCCATGGACTGAGGAATCTGGCAGGCTAAGTCCAAAGGGTCACAGAGAATTAGACACAACTGAGCAGATGAACACATGCATACATGTATTGCTAAATAATTACCACAATAAGTTAGCATCTATCTCCTGAAGTTAGTTTTTTCTTCTGATGTGAACTACACAGATGTGAGAGCTCTACTCTCTTAGTAACTTTCAGATATTCCACCTAGTATTGTTAACTTGTCATCATGCTGAATGTTACATTTCCAGAACTTATTTATCTTATAACTGGAAATTTGTATATTCTTACTACCTTTATGCAGTTCTCCCCTGCACACACACACCCATCCACCTCTGGCTAACACTAATTTGTTCTTTTTCTATGACTTTAGGTTTTTAGATCCCACATGTAAGTGACATCATACAGTATTTTTCTCCATCTGACATAACATAATGCCCTTAAGGTCAATCCATGTTGTCACAACTAGCAATATTCTTTTTTATGGCTGAATAATTTTCCTCTGTGTGTGTGTGTATGTGTGTGTATCATTTTTTCTTTATCTTTTTATTTACCCATGGGCCTTTACAATGTCTCCATGTCTTGGCTATTGTGAACAATATTGTGAACAGTGAAGTGGGGGTACAGACAGCTATTCAGGATGTTGATTTGATGTAGTTTGGGTATATACCCAGAAGTTGAGTTGTTGAATCATGTGGTACTTCTCCCTGGAGGAGGAAATGGCAACCCACTCCAGTATCTTTGCCTGGTAAATCCCATGGACAGAGGAGCCTAGTGGACTGTAGTCCGTGAGTCGCAAAGAGTTGGACGCGACTGAAGCATGAAGTGGTACTTCTGTCTTTTTCAAGAAACATGCAGACTGTTTTCTATTTGACTATACCTGTTTACATTAACAATAGATGTATACAGAGGTTTCTTTCCTTTCATCCACATCCCCAACACAACTTGTTATTGCTTCTGTTTTTGGTAGTAGTCATGCCAATAAGTGTGAGGTTATCTATTAGGGTTTTGATTAGTGATGTTGAGTACCTTTTCATGTTCCTGTTGGCCATTTGAACATCTTTTTTGGAAGAAGAAATCTATTTGAGTTCTTTGCCCATTTTTAATGGTGCTGTTTGGATTTTTTTGCTATTGAGTTGTTTGAGTTTGTTATACAGTTTGGATGTTGATGTTTTATTAGATGTGTGGTTTCATAATATTTTGTCGCATTCTATATATTGCCTTTTCATTTTGTATATTGTTTCACTTACTGTACAGAAACCTCTTGGTTTGCTATAGTCTCACTTGTTTATTTTTTTGTCTGCGCTTTAGATGTCATACCCCACCCCCCCACCCCCAAAATCATTGCTATTACTGTGGTCAAGGAGTTTATTCCTCACTTTCCTTCTGGGAGTTTTATGGTATCGGATTTTACATTTAAGTCTTCAATTAATTTTGAGTTAATTTTCGTGGATATTGTGAAATAGGGATGTAGTTTCATTCTTTGGCATGTGAATATTCATTTTTTCCAGCTCAATTTTTGAAGAAATTTGTTTTTTTACCACTGAGTTTGTAGCCTTCTTGTCAAACATTAGTTGAACTTATATGTGTTTCCCATTAGTCTATGTATCTGGTTTTGTCCTAGTGCATACTGTTTTAATTACTGTAGCTTTGTAATTTAGTTTAAAATCAAGACATGATGTGTCTAGCTTAGTTCTTTCTCAGGATTGTTTTGGCTCTTTAGTGTCTGATAGTTCCATATAAATTGTAAGATTTTTTTTTTTCTGTTATTTGTGTGTATGTGTATGTGTGTGTGAGAGAAATGCCTAGGAAATCATGATAGGGATTGTATTGACTCTATAGATGGCTTTGTGTTGTACAGACATTTTAATAATGCTAATTCTTCAAATCCAAGAACAGTTAATATTGTTACATTTATTTGTGTCTTCTTCAGTTTCTTTCATTAATATCCTGTACTTTTCGGTGTGTTAAGTTTTTCACCTACATGGTTAATGTACTCCTAAGTATTATATTGTTGTTGATGCTTCCATAAGTGGGAATGTTTTATTTACTTCATAGTTAATTTCATTCTTAGCATATACAAGACCTGGAGCTGACTGCTGCTCAGATTATGAACTCCTTATTGCAAAATTCAGACTTAAATTGAAGAAAGCAGGGAAAACCATTAGGCCTTTCAGGAATGACCTAAATCAAACCCTTATGATTTTACAGTGGAAGTGACAAATAGATTCAAAGGATTAGATCTGATAAGAGTACCTGAAGAACTATGGATGGAGGTTCATAACATAGTACAGAAGACAATGGCCAAAACTGTACAAAAAAGATCTTAATGAGCTGGATAACCCCAATGGTGTGGTCATTCACCTAGAACCAGACATTCTCAAATGTGAAGTCAAGTGGGCTTTAGGAGGCATTACTATGAACAAATCTAGTGGAGGTGTTGGAATTTCAGCTGGGCTATTTCAAACCCTAAAAGTTGATGCTGTGAAAGTGCTGCACTTGATATGTCAGCAAATTTGGAACTCACCACTGCCCACAGGACTGGAAAAGGTCAATTTTCATTCCAGTCCTAAAGAACGGCCTTACCTAAGAGTCTTCAAACTACCGTACAGTTGCACTCATTTCACATGCTAGCAAAGTAACGCTCAATGTTCTTCAAGCTTGGTTTCAACAGTATGTGAACTGAGAACTTCCAGATGAACAAGAGGGATTTAGAAAAGGCAGAGGAACCAGAGATCAAATTGCTAATATCCATTGGATCACAAAAAGCAAGGGATTCTAGAAAAGCATCTATTTCTGCTTCATTGACTACGCTAAAGCCTCTGACTGTGTGGATCACAACAAACTGTGAGAAATTCCTAAGAGATGGGAAAACCAGACCACCTTGCTTATTTAATTTATATGCAGAGTGCATCATGAAATGCTGGGCTGGATGAATTACAAACTGGAATCAAGATTGCCAGGAGAAATATGAACAACCTCAGATATGCAGATGATACCAGTCTGTTGGCAGAAAATGAAGAGGAACTAAAGAGCCTCTTGACGAAAGTGAAAGAAAGTGAAAAAGCAAAAAACTAGTGCTGGCATCTGGTCCCATCACTTTATAGTAAGTAGATTGGTAAAAAGTAGAAACAGTGCAGATTTTATTTTCTTGGGCTCCAAAATCACTGCAGATGTTAACTGCAGCCATGAAATGAAAAGACAGTTGCTCCTTGAAAGAAAAGCTATCATAAACCTTGTCAGTGTATTAAAAAGCAGAGACATCACTTTGCCAACAAAGGTTCATATTGTAAAGGCTATGGTTTTTCCAGTAGTTGTGTATGGCTGTGAGACTTGGACCATAAAGAAGGCTAATTGCCGAAGAATTGATACTTTCAAACCATGATGTTGGAGAAGACTCTCAAGAATCCCTTGGACAGCAAGATCAAACCAGTTAATCCTAAAGGAAATCAACCCTGAATATCCACTGAAGGACTGATGCTGAAGCTGAAGCTCCAGTACTTTGGCCACCAGATGGGAAAAACCGACTCATTGGAAAAGACCTTGATGCTGACAGAGATTGAGGGCAGGATGAGAATGGGTTGACAGAGAAGGAGATGATTGAATGGCATCAATGAATCAGTGGTCTTTGAGTTTGAGCAAAGAGGTAGTGAAGGACAGGGAAGCCTGGCATGCATGAGGTGCAAAGAGTCCATGAAGTGCAGAGAGTCAGACACAACTTAAGAACTGAACAATTTTTGTATGTTGATATTGTATCCTGTAATTTTGCTTAATTCATTAATGCTTGTATTTCTTGGTGGAGTCTATGGAATTTTCTACATAGGTAAAGACTTCTATTGCCATTTTGTTAATAGTGTTGAGTTTCTTTTTTATCTCTTTTCTTTGTGACTTGACTCTTTGTAGTAATATTCTTTGACTGGCTTCCCTCATAGCTCAGTTGGTAACGATTCTGCCTGCAGTGCAGGAGACCTGGGTTCGATCCCTGGGTTGGGAAGATCCCCTGGAGAAAGGGAATGGCTATCCACTGCAGTATTCTGGCCTGGAGTATTCCATGGACTGTATAGTCCATGGGGTCACAAAGTTGGCCACAATTGAGCAACTTTCACTCCACAGTCTTTGACTCTTTTGTCATAATCATTAGTGTAACTACTATAGGTTTTTTGTTTTTGGTTACCATGAGACTTACGCAAAATTTATGTTTTTAACTTATTTGTTAAAATAAATTTTAATCTGTTTTAATCTGACATAGTTTCAATTGCATATATAAACTTTATATTTTTACTTCTCCTTTTCCATTTTAAATTATTGATGTTTTAGTTTATATGTATTTTATAGTGTGCATCTAATACATTATTTTAGTTATGGTTATCTATTAATATTTATTTTAAAATTTTGAATTATGTACCACCATTATAATATTAGAGAATCTGACTTTGTATATTTACCCAGTTAGCTTTACACTTACATTAATGTGTTTTTATTATCTTTTCATTCCTACTTGAAGAACTCCCTTTATTATTTCTTTTAAGGCAAATCTAGTGGAAATGAATTCACTTTTTGTGTTTTCAGAAAAGTCTTTATCTTTCATTAATTTCTAAAAGATGATTTTGTTGGGTAGAGTATTCCTGAAGACAGTGTTTTGTTTTCTTTCGGTATTTTGAATATATCACCTCATTCTGTCCAGGACTACAAAGTTTCTGTTGAGAAATCTGACCATAGTCTATTGGGAGCGGTCCCTTATATATGACGTATTGCTCCTCTGCTCCTTTTAAAATTCTTTCTTGTCTGACTTTTGGCAGTGTAATTACAGTGTGTCTCTATAACTGTTTTGGAGTAGTCTATTTGGCGTCCGTTGGGCCTCATGGCTCTTGATATCCATATCTCTCGCCAGGCTTGTACAGCCGTTATTGCTTTAAAAATATTTTCTGTTCTTTTTTCTTCTGGGATTCTCATAATGCAGTTGTTACTTATTTGATGGTATCCTCTGGTTCTCATAGACAATTTTACTCCTTTGCACTTTTTTGCTCCTCCAACTGAATGATTTTAAATGCCCTGTTTTCTATTCATTGATTTTTTTCTGCTTGACCAAGTCTGATGTTAAAGCTCTGCATTGAATTTTTCATATCAGTCATTGTGTTCTTCAACTCTAGAAATTTTTTTTAATAACTTCTTGCTTTGCTCATGCACTGTTTTCCTAATTTTGTTTAATGTCTGTAAAGAAGCTCACTAAACTTCTTTGAGGGGATTATTCTGAAATCTTTGTACACAGTTCAGAAATCTCTGATTCTTTAGGGTCAGCTTGGAACTTTTACTTTCCTTTGATGGTGCTATGTTGTAAGCAGGGTGGTACGTCGGTCTCAGCTTTCTGCCCCATTGCTGTTGTCAGCAGGGTGGTACGTGCGGCTGCACAGCTTCCTGAGTTTTCTGTTTAGTTTTTCTGATTGGGCAGGCATGGAAGCTGTATTCAGGCCAGGCTTTAAATTTGCTTTCCAACCTGGGGGCCACATAACAGCATTCACAGCTGGTACGACTTGCTGGCTAAAGATCTTCATCAGTTAGAACTGTTCACTAAGTTCCGTGGTCAGACAGAATCACTGGCTTGGTGCTCTTCAAGTGTTGCTGAGCTGCTCTGTTTCCTTGATGCTCTGGGCAGGTTTCCAGGTAAGTGGGGCTGGGGTTGCATTCACTAGTAAAGCTAGGAATTAGCTTCCCTACATGGTCCAGCTTCAGCAGCAAAGCAGGCGTCAAAGCCAGCAAGGCATTGTTGGGGATCTTGCATCATAGTCTTGAAAACACAAGCTAAACCAGTTTTTAAGAAACTAGCAAATAATTTCCATTAGCAATGTATGGATGGTCTAGTGTCTCTGAATTCTCTCAAGCTTTTGGTGCTACCACTGTTTTTAATAATATATTAGCAATTCTAATAGGTAATAATATTTCCACTGTGGTCTTAACTTTATATTTTTTCATAGTGGAATATCTTGGAGGTATAGACAGGTTGGTTCCAGACCTCTGCAATAAAGCAAGTTATATGTAGTTGTTGTTTTTCCCAATGCTTATAAAAGTTATGTTTACTCTACTAATAAGTATTAATATCAATAGAATTATGTTCAAAAACACTGTACATACAACCTAGATGTCCATCAGCATATGAATGGATAAGAAAGCTGTGGTACATATACACACTGGAATATTACTCAGCCATTACAAAGAATACATTTGAATCAGTTCTAATGAGGTGGATGAAACTGGAGCCGATTATACAGAGTGAAGTAAGCCAGAAAGAAAAACACCAATACAGTATACTAATGCATATATATGAAATTTAGAAAGATGGTAACAATAATCCTGTATGCGAGACAGCAGAAGAGACACAGATGTATAGAACAGTCTTTTGGAATCTATGGGGGAGGGAGAGGGTAGGATGATTTGGGAGAATGGCATTGAAACATGTATAATATCATATAAGAAACGCATTGCCAGTCTAGATTCAATGCAGGATACAGGATGCTTGGGGCTGGTGCACTGAGATGACCCAGAAGGATGGTATGGGGAGGGAGGTGGGAGGGGGATTCAGGATTGGGAACATGTGTACATCCATGGCGGATTCATGTTGATGTATGGCAAAACCAATACAATATTGTAAAGTAAAAAATAAATAATAAAATTTAAAAAAAGAAGAAAAAAAAAAGGTTGCCACAAATTATCAAAACTGCAATATCTGCGAAGTTTAAAAGAATGAATTATGTCTTTAATGGCTAGTGATATGAATGCCTCTTAATGTGCTTATTTTCCATCTGTATGTTTTCATTGGCCAAATATTTCTTCATGCCCTTTGGCTATTATTTAGTTGGATTATTTGGGTTTTTTTCAACCCATTGAATTTCTGGAGTTCTTTATGTGAATCTTTTATCAGATTTCATTTGCAAGTATTTTCTTACAGGCCATAGCTTGTCTTTTCCTCATCTTTATGTGGTCTTTCATAAAGGAAAAGATTTTAGTTTTGGTAAAATTAAACCTATCATTTTTTTCCCTCTATTTTATGGATTATACTTTTTCTTTCATATCTGAGAACTCATATTGACTAACCCCTAGTCACAAAGATTTTCTCCTATAATTTCTTTCTTCTACAAGTTTCATAGTTTTAAATTTTTTCCTTTAAATTTATGATGCATTTTGAGTTAATTTTTGAATAAAGGGTGATGGTTAGATCAAGGTTCGCTTTTTTTTCTGCTTGTGGATATCTATTTGTTTTAATATCATTTGCTTCAGTACTATTCTTTGAATTACTTTTGAACTTTGGTCAAAAATCAGTTGACTTTACTTGAGTGGGACTGTTTGTTGGTTATATATTCTGTTCCACTGATCTGTGTATTTCGTCTTCACCAGTATCATACAGGTTGGAGAAGGCAATGGCGCCTCACTCCAGTACTCTTGCCTGGAAAATCCCATGGACGGAGGAGCCTGGTGGGCTGCAGTCCATGGGATCGCTAAGAGTCGGACACGACTGAATGACTTTACTTTCACTTTTCACTTTCATGCATTGGAGAAGGAAATGGCAGCCCACTCCAGTGTTCTTGCTTGGAGAATCCCAGGGACTGGGGAGCCTGGTGAGCTGTTGTCTGTGGGGTTGCACAGAGTCAGACACGACTGAAGCAACTTAAGCAGCAGCAGCAGGAGTATCATACAGTCTTGATTACTGTAGCTATATAAGTCTTAAAATCAGGTAGACTGATACTTCTCACATTATTTTTCAAATTTGTGTTAGCTATTCGGCTTTCTTTATCATCGCATACATGTTTTGGAATAAAGTTATCCGAAGGTTAACTTTATATTAACCTTTATATTTTTATATTTTAGAAAAACCTTTCTGGGATTTTGATAGGAATTGTATTAAACCAGTCTAGTCAGTATGGGGAGAACTGACATACTTACTGTGGTGATTTTTCTAACTCATGAATGTGGCATATCTTACCATATATTTAGGTTTCGTTGATTTCTTTGATTAGCATGTTGTAGTTTTCAGTGTGTGAATCCTTGTACATGTTTTATTAGTTTTATACCTGTGAATTTCTCTTTCCCTTTCTCCTTTCTTTGATACTGTAAGTAGTATTATCTATTAAATTTTGGTTTCCATGTATTCATGGCTATTTTATAGAATAACTGTTTTCATATGTTATATCCTGTGGCATTGTTGTACTTATTTATTTGTGTGTGTGTGTGCGCACGTGCGCGCGCGTGCGCGCATGTGCTCAGTCATGTTTGCCTCTTTGCAGCCCCATGGACTGTAGCCCACCAGGCTTCTGTGTCCATAGGATTTCCCAGGCAAGAATACTGAGGTGGGTTGCAATTTCCTACTCCAGGGGATCTTCTTAATTCAGGGATTGAACCCTCATCTCTTATGCCTCCTGCATTGGCAGGCAGGTTCTTTACCACTAGTGCCACCTGAGAAGCCTATATAAATATATGTGTATGTATTTACATATACAAATATGTATTTATATATATATATGTACATAAATTTTATCAAATACTTTTTCACAGACAAGTTTAAGGTCTATAAATAGTTTATTTCTTCCTTTCAAATATGTATGCTTTGTATGGTATTTTCTTGCTTTGGTGTGCTGGCTAGAACTTCTAATATTATTATGAAAGGCATTGGTAAGAGTGGATATCCTTGTCGTTTTATCTCATCTTAGAACATTCAATTCCTTGTTGTTGTTCAGTCGCTAAGTCATGTCTGACTCTTTGTGACCTCATGGACTGTAGCATGCCAGGCTTCCCTGTCCTCTATCTCCCAGACTTTGCTCAAACTCAGTGGTGCCATCCAGCTGTTTCATCCTCTGTCACCCTCTTCTCTTCCTGCCCTCAATCTTTCCCAGCATCAGAGTCTTTTCCAGTGAGTCTGCTCTTCACCTCAAGTGGCCAAAGTATTGGGGCTTCAGCATCCGTCGTTCCAGGGTTGTTCAGGGTTGATTTCCTTTAGGATTGACTAACCAGTGACCTCCTGTCCAGCTCTCTTACCCTTTAGTATATAATGTTATCGATAAATTTTATTGTAGATGTTCTTCATCAATTTGAGAAAGTTCTCTATTTCTTATTGGCCGAAGAGCTTTTCTCATTAATAGGTATTGGATTTTTAATGCTTTTACTGTGTTGATTTTCTTTCATAGAATCCTTCAAAGGTGGATTACATCTATTGATACTTGAATATTGAAGTATTCTTATATCCCTGGATAAACCTACATGGTTGTAATATAAAGTTTCTTTTGTTTATTGCTGAACTTTAAAAAATAATTTTAAAAAGTTTTACATCATATTTGTAAAGGTATTAATTTATATTTCAGGCTTTTTTCTGTAATTTCTTTGGGATGCTACAGTAAAATTGACTTTATAAAATTAATTAAGAAGTATACCCTCTTCTTTTATATTGTGGAAGAAATTGTATAGATTTAGTGTCCATTCTTTAAACTTCTAGAAAAGTTAATTTGTTTAATGGTAACATAGCTGTTCAAATTTTATATTTCATTTTGAGTGAGTTCTAATGTGTGCTTTTTGAGGAATTAGTCCATTTCATCTGTACTATCAAATTGTTATGTGAACAGTTATTTATATTAATAATGCTCCCTTATCCTTTTGATATTTACAAGGCCTATAGTAATTCCTTTGCTTCATTCCTGATATTATTAATTTGTGCTTTTTTTCTTCTTTGTCAGTCTTGCTGTAGGTTGGTCTACTTTATTGAACTTCTCAAAGAATAAGCTCTTTGTTTCATTGATTTTTCTCTGCATTTAAAATTTTCTATTTCATAGATATTTGCTCTTCATCATTTCATCTCTCTTGCATAGAGTTCATTTTGCTCTTCTTTTTCTAGTTTTCTAGGGTGTGAGCTTCAGTTATTGGTTTGAGAACTTTATTTCATAACATAGGCATTTACTGAGATTAAATTTTCTCTCAGCATTGTTAGTAGCTACATCCCACACATTTAGATATGTTATATTTTTGTTCCAATTAAATGTAGTTTAAAAAAAATTTCCCTTGAGACTTTTTCTTTGCCTCATGTATTGTTAGGAAGTGTGTTATTTAATTTCTAGGTGTGGGGAGATTTTAGTGTTAACTGTTTTCTTAATTTCTAGTCTCATTTCATTGTGGCCACATAACATAGTGCCTGTGTGATTTCAATTCTTTTAAATCATTGGAAGTTTCTTTTTGTGAGTCAGAATATGGTCACCCTTAATATATGTTTTATAGGCACTTAAAGCTCATGTGTATTCTGTTGATTACCGAGTTCTTATGTATCATTGCTGATTTACTGTTTTCTTGTTAATTTTAGAGAGAAAGATATTCAGGTCTCCAGCATTAGAGCTATAATAAATACTTTTGTCTGTTCTTTTCAGACCTATCCTTTTTTGCTTCACATTATTGTAGCTCTTTTGTTTGATGTCCACACACATCTGATTTACCCTGTCTTCTTGGTGGATTGACCTTATGTGATATTTCTCTCTGTCCCTGATACTTTTTCTTGCTGAAGTCTACTGTATCTGATATTCATATAGCCCCACCTGTTTTCTCTTAATTCATGCTTGTATAGTATATCTTTCTTTATCCTTTGACTTCTAGGCTACTTGTATCACTCTATTTGAAGTGACTTACTTGTAAGAAGAATAAAATTGGGGTAACTTAAAAACAAAATCTCTGCTGTTCTCTGCCTTAAATTGATATAAATATGTGGGGTGTGTGTGTATGTACAGTTTACATTTAGTACAGTTGTTGATATTTTAGTACTTAAGTCTGCTTTTTGGTTGTTTTCTGTTTATTCTGTTTTTAATTTATTTTTTTCCTGTCTTCCTGTGGGTTACTTGAACCGTTTTTAGGATTCCATCTTGCATTTTCATAACTCTGGGTTTATCTCTTTGTATAGACTCTGTAGTGGTTGTTTTAAGTATTACATCACTTACATATTTTGTACATGCATTCAGTCCACCATATCAACAGGTTCTGCATCCACAGATTGAGAGGACTGACCATTCTTTGCCAGCCATTTTAAAAATTAATTTATTTTTTTATTGGAGGACGATTGCTTTAAAGAATTTTGTTTTCTGTCAAACTTCAACATGAATCAGCGATAGGTATACATATATCCCCTCCCCTCGGAACCACCCTCCCATCTGCCTCCCCATCCTACCCCTCTAGGTTGACGCAGAGCCCCTGTTTGAGTTTCCTGAGTCATACAGCAAATTCCTGTTGGCTGTCTTTTTTTACATATGGTAATGCAAGTTTCCATTTTACTCTTTCCATACATATCACCCTCTCCTCCCCTCTCCTCATGTCTGTAAGTGTGTTCTCTATGTTTGTCTCTCCATTGCTGCCCTGTAAATAAATTCTTCAGTACCATTTTTCTAGATTCTGTATTATATGCGTAAGAATATATTTATCTTTCTCTTTCTGACTTACTTCACTCTGTATAATAGGTTCTAGATTCATCATTAGGACTTCTCAGATGTATTCCTTTTTATGGCTGAGTTTTATTCCATTGTGTATATGTACCACAACTTCCTTATCCATTCATCTGTCAGTGGACATCTAGGTTGCTTCCATGTTCTATCTATTGTAAGTAGTGCTGCAGTGAACAATAGAATACATGTTTCTTTTTCAGTTTTGGTTTACTCGGGGTATATCCCTAGGAGTGGGATTGTTGGGTCATATGGTGGTTTTATTCCTAGTTTTAAAAGGAATCTCCATACCGTCTTCCATAGTGGTTGTATCAGTTTGCATTCCCACCAACAGTGCAAGTGTTCCCTTTTCTCCACACCCTCTCTAGCATTTATTGTTTGTAGACCTTGATGATGGCCATTCTTACCGGTGTGGGGTGATATCTTAATGTAGTTTTGATTTGTATTTCTCTAGTAATGAGCATGTGGAGCATCTTTGCATGTGTTTGTTAGCCATCTGTGTGTCTTCTTTGAAGAAAATCTTAGGTCTTTTCCCACTTTTTGATTGGGTTGTTTCTTTTTCTGGTTTTGAGTTGTATGAGCTTGCTTGTATATTTTGGAAATTTATCCTTTGACAGTTGTTTCATTTGCTGTTATTTTCTCCATTCTGAGGGTTGTCTTTTCACCTAGCTTATAGTTTCCTTTGCTCTACAAATCTTTTAGTTTAATCAGGTCACACTTGTTTACTGTGGTTTTTATTTCTATTACTCTAGGAGGTGGATCATAGAGGACCTTGCTTTGATTTATATCATAGAGTGTTCTGCCTATGTTTTCCTCTAAGGGTTTTATAGCTTCTGGTCTTCCATTTAGGTCTTTATTCCATTTTGAGTATAGCTTTGTGTATGGTGTTAGGAAGTGCTCTGATTTCATTCTTTTACATGTAACTGTCCAGTTTTCACAGCACCATTTATTGAAGAGGCTGTCTTTCCCCATTGTATATTCTTGGCTCCTTTGTCAAAAATAAGGTACCTATAGGTGTGTGGGTTTATTTCTGGGCTTTATATCTTGTTCCATTGGTCTATATTTCTTTTTTTGTGGCAGTGCCATGCTGTCTTGATGACTGTACCTTTGTAGTATAATCTGAAGTCAGGAAGGTTGACTCCTCCAGCTCCATTTTTCTTTCTCAAGACTGCTTTGGCTATTTGGTGTCTTCTGTGTTTCCATATGAATTGTAGTTTTTTGTCCTAGTTCTGTGATAAATGTCATTGGTAATTTGACAAGGATCACATTGAATCTGTAGATTGCCTTTGGTAGTATAGACGTTTTCACAATATTGATTCTTGCTAGCCAGAAACATGCAATATGGAATATGATGCATCTGTGGAGTTTGGTATTAGATGAGGTGGAGTGTCTTGGAAGCAACCCCCTTTGGTTACCAAGGGACCAGTGTATATAATATATATGTGTGTATGCTTTTATGGTGGCTCAGTAGTCAAGAATCTGCCTGAGATCAAAAACATTCTGGAGGCAACAAATAGTAGAATAACAGAGGCAGAAGATAGGATTAGTGAAGTAGAAGATAGAATGGTAGAAATAAATGAATCAGAGAGTAAAAAGAAAAAAATAAATTAAGAGAAATGAGGACAATCTTAGAGACCTCCAGGACAATATTAAATGCCCCAACATTCGAATCATAGGAGTCCCAGAAGAAGACAAAAAGAAGGACCATGAGAAAATACTTAAGGAGATAATAGTTAAAAACTTCCTTAAAATGGGGAAGGAAGTAATCACTCAAGTCCAAGAAACCCAGAGAGTCCCAAACAGGATAAACCCAAGGCAAAACACCCCAAGACACATATTAATCAAATTAACAAAGATCAAACACCAAGAACAAATATTAAAAGCAGCAAGGGAAAAACAACAAATCACACACAAGGGGATTCCCATAAGGATAACAGCTGATCTTTCAATAGAAACTCTTCAGGCCAGGAGGGAATGGCAAGACATATTTAAAGTGATGAAAGAAAATAACCTACAGCCCAGATTACTGCAATATGTAAGACAAATGCTAACAAGTATGAAAGGGGAAATTAACAATAACACAATAATAATGGGAGACTTTAATACCCCACTCACACCTATGGACAGATCATCTAAACAGAAAATTAACAAGGAAACACAAACTTTAAATGATACAATAGACCAGTTAGACCTAATTGATATCTATAGGACATTTCACCCCAAAACAATGAATTTCACCTTTTTCTCAAGCGCACACGGAACCTTCTCCAAGATAGATAACATCTTGGGCCATGAATCTAGCCTTGGTAAATTAAAAAAAATTGAAGTCATTCCAAGCATCTTTTCTGACCACAATGCAGTAAGATTAGATGTCAATTACAGGAGAAAAATTATTAAAAATTCCAGCATATGGAGGCTGAACAACATGCTTCTGAATAACCAACAAATCACAGAAGAAATCAAAAAAGAAATAAAAATATTCATAGAAATGAATGAAAATGAAAACACAACAACCCAAAACCTGTGGGACACTGTAAAAGCAGTGCTAAGAGGAAAGTTCATAGCAATACAGGCATACCTCAAGAAACAAGAAAAAAGGCAAATAAATAACCTCACTCTACACCTAAAGCAACTAGCAAAGGACGAAATGGAGAACTCCAGGGTTAGTAGAAGGAAAGAAATCTTAAAAATTAGGGCAGAAATAAATGCAAAAGAAACAAAAGAGACCGTAGCAAAAATCAACAAAGCCAAAAGCTGGTTCTTTGAAAGGATAAATAAAATTGACAAACCATTAGCAAGACTCATCAAGAAACAAAGGGAGAAAAAATCAAATCAATAAAATTAGAAATGAAAATGGAGAGATCACCACAGACAACACAGAAATACCAAGGATCCTAAGAGACTACTATCAGCAATTACATGCCAATAAAATGGGCAATGTGGAAGAAATGGACAAATTCTTAGGAAAGTACAACTTTCCAAAACTGAACCAGGAAGAAATAGAAAATCTTAACAGACCCATCACAAGCATGGAAATTGAAACTGTAATCAGAAATCTTCCAGCAAACAAAACCCAGGTTCAGACGGCTTTACAGCTGAATTCTACCAAAAATTTAGAGAAGAACTAACACCTTTCCTACTCAAACTCTTCCAGAAAAATTGCAGAGGAAGGTAAACTTCCAAACTCATTCTCTGAGGCCACCATGCCATCATCACCCTAATACCAAAACCTGACAAAGATGCCACAAAAGAAGAAAACTATAGGCCAATATCACTGATGAACATAGATGCAAAAATCCTTAACAAAATTGTAGCAATCAGAATCCAACAACACATTAAAAAGATCATACACCATGACCAAGTGGGCTTTATCCCAGGGATGCAAGGATTCTTCAATATCCGCAAATCAATCAATGTAATACACCACATTAACAAAGTGAAAGATAAAAGCCATATGATTTATCTCAATAGATGCAGAGAAAGCCTTTGACAAAATTCAGCACCCATTTATGATAAAAACTCTCCAGAAAGCAGGAATAGAAGGAACATACCTCAACAAAATAAAAGCTATATATGACAAACCCTCAGCAAACATTATCCTCAACGGTGAAAAATTGAAAGCATTTCCCCTAAAGTCAGGAACAAGACAAGGGTGCCCACTGTCACTGCTACTATTCAGTATAGTTCTGGAAGTTTTGGCCACAGCAATCAGAGCTGGAAAAGAAATAAAAGGAATCCAAATTGGAAAAGAACAAGTAAAACTCTCACTGTTTGCAGAAGACATGATCCTCTGCATAGAAAACCTAAAGACTCCATCAGAAAATTATTAGAGCTAATCAATGAATATAGTAAAGTTGCAGGATATAAAATCAACACACAGAAATCGCTTGCATTCCTATACACTAACAATGAGAAAATAGAGAAATTAAGGAAACAATTCCACTCACCATTGCAGCAAAAAGAATAAAATACTTATGAATATATCTACCTAAAAAAACTAAAGACCTATATATAGAAAACTACAAAACACTGGTGAAAGAAATCAGAGAGGACACTAATAGATGGAGAAATATACCATGTTCATGGATTGGAAGAATCAATATAGTGAAAATGAGTATACTACCCAAACAATCTATAGATTCAATGTAGTACCTATCAAGCTACCAGCGGTATTTTTCACAGAGCTGCTGCTGCTAAGTCGCTTCAGTCGTGTCTGACTCTGTGCAACCCCATAGACGGCAGCCTACCAGGCTCCCCCATCTCTGGGATTCTCCAGGCAAGAACACTGGAGTGGGTTGCCATTTCCTTCTAGAACAAATAATCTCACAATTTGTATTGAAATACAAAAAACCTCGAATAGCCAAAGCAATCTTGAGGAAGAAGAATGGAACTGGAGGAATCAACTTGCCTGACTTCAGGCTCTACTACAAAGCCACAGTCATCAAGATAGTATTGTAGTGGCACAAAGACAGAAATATAGATCAGTGCAACAAAATAGAAAGCCCAGAGAAAAATCCACACACCTATGGCCACCTTATCTTTGACAAAGGAGGCAAGAATATACAATGGAGAAAACACAGTCTCTTTAACAAATGGTGCTGGGAAAGCTGGTCAACCACTTGTAAAAGAATGAAACTAGATCACTTTCTAACACCATACACAAAAATAAACTCAAAATGGATTAAATATCTAAATGGAAGACCAGAAACTATAAAGCTCCTAAAGGAGAACATAGGCAAAGCACTCTCTGACATAAACCACAGCAGGATCCTCTATGGCCCACCTCCCAGAATACTGGAAATAAAAGCAAAAATAAACAAATGGGACCTAATTAAAATTACAAGCTTCTGCACAACAAAGGAACTATAAGCAAGGTGAAAAGACAGCCTTCAGAATGGGAGGAAATAATAGCAAATGAAACTGACAAACAACTAATCTCAAAAATATACGAGCAGCTCCTGCAGCTCAATTCCAGAAAAATAAACGACCCAATCAAAAATAGGCCAAATAACTAAGAAGACATTTCTCCAAAGAAGACATACAGATGGCTAACAAACACATGATATGATGCTCAACATGACTCATTATCAGAGAAATGCAAATCGAAACCACAATGAGGTACCATTTCACCCCACTCAGAGTGGCTGGGATCTAAAAGTCTACAAGCAATAAATGCTGGAGAGGGTGTGGAGAAAAGGGAACCCTCTGACACTGTTAGTGGGAATGTAAACTAGTACAGCCACTATGGAGAACAGTGTGAAGATTCCTTAAAAAACTACAAATAGAACTGCCTTATGACCCAGCAATCCCACTGCTGGGCATAAACACCGAGTAAACCAGAATTGAAAGAGACACAAGTGCGCCAGTGTTCATCGCAGTACAGTTTATAATAGCCAGGACTTGGAAGCAATCTAGATGTCCATCAGCAGATGAATGGATAAGAAAGCTGTGGTACATAACACACTGGAGTATTACTTAGCCATTAAAAAGAATACATTTGAATCAGTTCTAATGTGATGGATGAAACTAGAGCCTATTATACAGAGTGAAGTAAGCCAGAAAGAAAAATACCAAAACAATATACTAATGCATATATATGGAATTTAGAAAGATGGTAACTATAACCCTGTATGCGAGACAGCAAAAGAGACACAGATGTATAGAACAGCCTTTTGGAGTCTTTGGGAGAGGATGAGAGTGGGATGATTTGGGAGAAGGGCATTGAAACGTGTAATACCATATAAGAAATGAGTCGCCAGTCCAGGTTCAGTGCAGGATACAGGATGCCT
This sequence comes from Capricornis sumatraensis, assembly GCF_032405125.1. Taxonomy (NCBI): domain Eukaryota; kingdom Metazoa; phylum Chordata; class Mammalia; order Artiodactyla; family Bovidae; genus Capricornis; species Capricornis sumatraensis. The sequence continues at coordinate 3,742,488 of NC_091084.1, forward strand.
GGGGCCTGGTGCACTGGGATGACCCAGAAGGATGGTATGTGGAGGGAGGTGGGAGCGGGGTTCAGGATGGGGAAATATATGTACACCCATGGTGGATTAATGTTGATATATGGCAAAACCAATACAATATTGTGAAGTAATTAGCCTTCAATAAAAATAAATAAATTTATATTAAAAGAAAAAAAAGAAAGAATCTGCCTGCCATACAGGAGACACAGGTTCATTCCCTGGGTTCTAATGTTCCTCTGGAGAAGGAAATGGCAACCCACCCCAGTATTCTTGCCTGGGAAATCCCATGGACAGAGGAGCCTGGCAGGATACAGTCTATGGGGTCACAGAAGTGTCAGAAAGAACTTAAGATCTAAACAACAATGTAAAATATACTTTGTAATTGTTCATTGAAGCTTTTCCAAGATCAGTTCAGTCGCTCAGTCCTGTCCGACTCTTTGGGACACCATGGACTGCAGTACACAAGGGATCTTGTCCATCTCCAACTCCTAGAGCTTGCTTAAACTCATGTCCATTGAGTCAGTGATGACATCCAACCATCTCATCCTCTGTCATCCCCTTCTCCTCCTGCCTTTAGTCTTTCCCAGCATCAGGGTCTTTTCCAGCGAGTCAGTTCTCCACGTCAGGTGGCCAAAGTACTGGAGCTTCAGCATCAGTCCTTCCAATGAATACTCAGGATTGATATCCTTTAGGATTAACTGGTTTGATCTCCTCACAGTCCAAGGGACTCTCAAGAATTTTCTCCAACACCGTAGTTCAAAAGCATCAGTTCTTCAGTGCTCAGTCTTCTTTACGGTTCAGCTCTCACATCCATCCATGACTACTAGAAAAACCATAACTTTGACACATGGTACTAACTAAATGTTAGCTCTTATTATCATCATATATGTCTTTCTTATTCAAATTGACCTTAAATTGTCACGGTAACTTTTGGCCAGTACATTTATATTTGGATATTTTGAGCAATAAAATTCTTTGTGAGCTTTCATTTAATATTAAAATCCAGGGTCAAAATAGTATTGAAAATACCATGGACTTTGAGTGAAGCAAGCATAGTTCTGTTAGTTTTGTGTCTAAATCTTATTGTTTAACTTGGCTTCAATTTCCCATTTTGGAAAACTGTTATTCTTAAAGTATTATGAATATTGAATAAAATAGTTCTATAAATTGCTAATTATAAAATTTAATACTGTCAGGTCTGTTATATCACAAACTATGAAATTTGAGTCTCTAATCATTCATTTATTTATTAATATTTACATGTTAACAGAAAGTGGAGTTTTACCCAATAGTATTTTTCTCTAGTTTATTACTTTAACGGTCCAAAAAGATCTGTATTGATAGGGATGTAAGTTCCTAATTCCCCTTCATGGATCACTGCCTTATGGTGAAGAGGCTAGTGTAACTCAATGAAAGTATGAGCCAGGCCATGCAGGGTCACCTAAGATGGATGGGTCATAGTGAATAGTTCTGATAAAACGTAGTCCAGTGGAGGAAGGAATGGCACACCACTCCAGTATTCTTGATGTGAGAACCCCATGAACAGTATGAAAAGGCAAAAAAACGACACTGAAAGATGAGTCCCAGGTCATAAGGTGTCCAGTAGGCTACTGGGAAAGAGCACAGGGTAATTACTAATAGCTCCAGAAAGAATGAAGTCGTTGGGTCGACAGTCAGTTGTAGACGTCTCTGGTGGTGACAGTAAGTCCAATGAACAGTATATTGCTTAGGAACATGGAAAGTTAGGGCCATCAGTCAAGGTAAATTGGACTTGGTCAAGTCAACAAGAGAGTCTGAAATGCAGTACTTGGGTGCAATCTCAAAAACAATAGTATGTTCTCGGTTTGTTTCCAAGGCAGACCAATATTACAGCAATCCAAATCTGTGCCTCAGCCACTAATACTGAAAAGCTGAAGTTGACCAGTTCTGTGAAGACCTACAAGACTTTCTAGAACTCACACCAAAAAAAAAAAGATGTGATTCTCATCACTGGAGATTGGAATTCAAAACTAGGAATTCAAGAGATACCTGAAGTAACAGGCAAGTTGGCCTTGGAGTGCAAAATGAAGCAGGGCAAAGGCTGACAGTTTTGTTAAGACATGCTCATAGCAAACATCTTCTTCCAACAGCACAAAAGATGACTCTACACATGGACATCACCAAATAGTCAGTAACTAAAGCAGATTGATTATATTCTTTGCAGCCAAAGGTAGAGAAGCTCTATACATACAGCAAAAGCGAGACATGGAGCTAACTGTGGCTAGATCATGAGCTCCTTATTGCAAAATGCAGGCTTAAATAGAAGAAAGTAGGAGAAGCTACTAGCCCAGTGAGGTATGACCTAAATCATATGGTGGAGGTGACAAATAGATTCAAGAGATAAGGTCTGGTAGGTAGAATACCTGAAGAACTATGGACAGAAGTTCGTACCACTGTACAGGAGGCAGAGACTAAAACCATCCCAGAGAAAAAGAAATGCAAGAAGGCAAAGTGGTTGTCTGAGGAGGCTATACAAAAAGAGCAGCGAAAGGTAAAGGAGAAAGGGATAGATATACCTAACTGAATGCAGAGTTCTTGAAAATAGCAAGGAGGGTTAAGAAGGCCTTCCTAAATAAACAGTGCAAAGAAATAATCAAATGGAAAAGAGATCTCATCAAGAAAATTGAAGATATCAAGGGGGCATTTCATATAAGGATGGACACAATAAAGGACAGCAACGGTAAGGGCATAACAGAAACAAAAGATATTAAGAAGAGGTGGCAAGAATACGCAGAACTGTACAAAAAAGATCTTAGTGACCCAGATAACCACAATGGTGTGGTCACTCACCTGGAGTCAGACATCCTGGAGTGTGAAGTGAAGTGGGCCTTAGGAAGCATCACTATGAACAAATCTAGTGGAGGTGATGGAATTCCAGCTGAGCTATTTCAGATCTTAAAAGTTGATGGTGCTAAAGTGCTGCACTCAACATGTCAGCAAATTTGAAAAACTCGGCAGTGGCCCCAGGACTGGAAAAGGTCAGTTTTCATTGCAACCCCAAAGAAGGGCAGCCAAAGAAGGTTCAGACTACTGTATAGATGTGCTTATTTCACATGCTAATAAAATAAGGTTCTGCTCAAAATCCTTCAATGTAGGCTTCATCAGTACATGAACCCAGAACTTCCAGATGTACAAGCTGCATTTAGAAAAGGCAGAGAGATTTAAATTTGGGAAAGGAACAGGACAAGTCTGTATGTCTCTGGTTATTTAACTTCTATGCAGACTACATCATAGGAAATGGTGGGCTGGATGACTTACAAACTGGAATCAAGATTCCCTGGAGAAACGTCAACAACTTCAGATATGCAGATGATACCACCCTTAATGACAGAAAGTGAAGAGGAACTAAAGAGCCTCTTGATAAGGTGAAAGGGGAGAGTGAAAAAGCTGGCTTGAACTCAACATTCGAAAAACCTAAGAACATGGCTTCTGGTCCCATCACTTCATGGCAGATAGAGGGGGAAAAAGTAGAGGCACTGACAAGTTTTATTTTCTTGGGCTTCAAAATCTCTGTGGACTGAGATTGCAGCCATGAAATGAAAAGATGCTCCTTGTAAGAAAAGCTGTCACAAACCATGTCAGTATATTAAAAAAGCAGAGACATCACTTTGCCAGCAAAAGATGTCTAGTTAAAGCTATGATTTTTCCAGTAGTCATGTCCAGATGTGAGATTTGGACCGTAAAGAAGGCTGATCACTGAAAAATTGATGCTTTTAAATTGTGCTGGAGAAGACTCCTGAGAGTCCCTTGGACAGCAAGGAGATCAAACCAGTCAATCCTAAAGGAAATCAATCCTGAATATTCATTAGGACTGATATTGAAGCTGAAGCTTCAATACTTTGGTCACCTGATGGGAAAGCTGACTTACTGGACAAAACACTGATGCTGGGAAAGATTGACAGCAGGAGCAGAAGGGGGCAGCAGAGGATGAGTTGGTTAGGTATCATCACTCACTCACTGCATATGAATTTTTTTTTTTTTTGCATATGAATTTGAGCAAAGTGTGGGAGATAGTGAAGGACAGGGAAGTCTGGAGTTCTGTATTCCATGTGGTTGCAAAGTGTCAGATTCAACTTTTGACTGAAGAATAACAATAAAAAGTGCTGAATTTAGATTGTTGTAATCATTATCAAAAAATTTCCTCCACTTTTCCCCCCTTTCTTCTCAGTGTATTTGCATGGTTAAATTTCTCCCATCTAAGCAAAATAAAATTCCTTAGAATCTTCATGATTCTCTAGTTCCAACCTCATGAACCTAAAAAAAAAAAAAATTATATAAAATACGCTCATTATCCTCTCTTAAAACCACTGTAATCTGGCCTCTCCCTATCCCACCCTCAAATCATCAGTGACTTCTTTTCAGTCCTTAACCTTACTTTAACTTTTTCGGCCTTTGATGATGTGGGAGCTACTTCATTTTTGAAATTCTCCTCCCATGGCTTCCACCATCTCTCCAAATTAATTTTCCTCCATTTCTGTCCCTGTTCTTTTTATGTGTTTTTCTCAGCTCTAGAACTTTTTCGCCTGTGTCTTCTACAGATAATATTTCTCATATTTTCTTTCCATCTAGGCTGTCACCTGGTATGTGGCAGATGCTGCATAAATAATTCTTTAGCTTAGATTGTCTATCCCTTAAGGTTAATTATCCTTGGTGTTCTATCCTTAACACGCTTCTCTAGAAATTCTACGTGTCTTCTTTGATTGATTTTTATTAATTTCAGTGGATTTAGTTATCTTGTGGATTAGTTCCCTCTTTCCCTTTCATATATTTTCCAGGGCCCTTTGTTTATGATAGTGCTTGTAATTGTTGATTAAGTAAAGTCTACATACAGAAATTTATTCAAGCCAAATTGACCAAATAGGACATTTCAACTTCTCTGCTTAACCACTGTACATAGAGTAAACATGGAGAGTTTTAACTTTCAGGCACATTGCAAAAGTGAATACCCTTGTGTAATACTAATGTATTATTATGTCAATACTTGAAAATTTCCAATAAAGCCATTTTACTTATATTACTAGTCATAGAAATAAAAATCACTATGTGTATGTATCATTGTATTCACTTCTTATCTATGAACTATTAGCTTCAGTAATTTAGACTTACTCTAATACAAGTTCCAGATTATTTATATATTTATATAATAACAGTATAAGTAATTAGGTATAAATTAGATATATACACTTATATAGAGATATTTTTAAAAGTATTGCAACCCATGTTGCTTTTATTCATCAGTGTTCAGGAGGTCTTAGCTACTACTGTACAAAAAAAAGCCATCTCAATATTTACAAATGATATATTTTTTATGCATTAAACCAAAAAGTTAAGAATCAACAGATAAATATTTAGATTAATAAATATGTTTAATGAGTTGCTGAGATTAAAATTAATACTCCTCAGTTAAGATAATCCTATTTGGGTTTTACCTAGGAGCTCAGTAGTTAAGCTGCCTGCCAATGCAGGGGGTATAGGTTCAATCCCTAGTCCTGTAAAATTCTGCCTACCAAGGAGCAGCTAAGCCTGTGCTCAACAGCTGCTGAGCCTGTACTCTAGAGCCTGTGTACTGCAACTACTGAGCCCCCAGTCACTGCAACCAAAGATAGCCTGTGCACAGCAGTGAAGACCAGGTACAGCCAGAAATAAATAAAATTTTAAAAAAGACCCTATTTGTTATAATAGCTGCATTTCAGTGACTTAACAAAATTAGTTTTTCATTAAAGTGGATTTTAAAAAGTTGATACTCATTACCAGTGCCGCTGCATAGGCATATCTGTCTCATTAGATAGTAAACTCCGTGAGCATAAGAACCTCATCTTTGTTACTTACTGCTGTATTCTTAGCAGAATTTCTAAATGTAAATCCAGTGGTATGATGCCAGTCCTTCTTAAAAGTTTACTGTATGTTCCGTATTACCTATAGAGTGAAACCCACACCCCCTTTCATGAGGTAAACACCCTGTTTACCACTTAAGCTTTCTTTTATCCTGTCCCCTGTCCTCGACTTTTTCTCCATAGGGCCATAATAACTCTTTTATCCATGCCTTTGCACTTACAACTTAATTCTTTTCTCCTAGAAATGTTGGTCTCACCTTCTTTGATAACCATTTTTCTTAACAGCTCAAGTACCATACTCATCAGAATGGTTTCCTCAGTCCTCCCCTCTCTACTCTGTCCTCTCCACTCTTGAAGCAAGTCTGAATGTTGTTCTTCCTCTGTGCATCCGTAGTACTTGCTCATATCACTTTTATGACCCTTGTACAGTTTACCTGGGGCTTCACTGCTGGCTCAGATGGTAAAGAATCCGCCTGCAATGCAGGAGACCAGGGTTCAAGACCTGTTTCGGAAAGATCCCCTGGAGGGGAATGGCTATCCACTCCAATATTCTTGCCTGATCCCATGAACAGAGGAGCCTGGCAGGCTACCTATAGTTCATGGGGTTGCAAAATTTGGACAAAACTGGGTGACTAACTTTCACAGTTTACTTATTTCTCACCACACTAGCCTATAAACCTGTAAGAGCAGGAATCCTGTACCTCATTTATCTTATATTCCCAATGTATGTGCAGGTTTGAAAACCAGAAGATTCAAATAAAAGTTTATAGAATAAGGAGTATTAGTGTGGAGGCTGTTGGGGCAATTCAACCCCAGTACAACCCCAAGTGAGAGTAATGAGAGCCTCAGCTAAAAGAATGGCAGATAGGGAAAGAACTGGTTTTAAAATGAGTGTGTATTATTGGTGAAATATGACTTCCTGTTGTCTGACTTGGAGAGTATAGACGCTATTCATCTAGATGAGAATTAGAAAAAAATTTAATAGAGTTATGGGGGGAGAAACCCTATATTGTTATTATAGAGTATGGATGCTTCAGCCCATTGCTGAACTTGAGAAACAAGCCAAGAATAACACCTTTGTCTCATTGTGTTGTTGAGAAAATACTTTGATCCTTTGCACCACATTAACCCATGTCTGTCTGTCTGCCTAGTGCCAGTCTTGGTGGTGATTTGCTTTGTTATGCTCCCCTTTTGTGTGTAAGTACTCCCTGGCTCATCCCTATGAGTATTCCTTTCCGTCATCATGGAGTCAGAAAGAGAAGGCTGGTTCATGTCTCTACCAGCTCTCTCTCTACTCTTTCATTGTTACTCCATATAAAACTACTGTGCAGTGATAGCTCTTATGCTCAACTTTCTCTTAAGCTCTCAGTTCATGTCAGTTGCTCAGTCATGTCCGACTCTTTGTGACCTCATGAACTGCAGCATGCCAGGTCTCCCTGTCCATCACCAGCTCCTGGAGTGCATTCAAACTCATGTCCATCGAATCGGTGATGCCATCCAGCCATTTCATCCTGTCTTCCCCTTCTTCTCCTGCCCCCAATCCCTCCCAGCATCAGAGTCTTTTCCAGTGAGTCATGGAAAAGTCACCTTCGCATGAGGTGGCCAAAGTATTGGAGTTTCAGCTTTAGCATCACCCTTCCAAAGAACACCCAGGACTGATCTCCTTTAGAATGGACTGGTTGGATCTCCGTTGCAGTCCAAGGTACTCTCAAGAGTCTTCTCTAACACAACAGTTCAAAAGCATCAATTCTTCAGTGCTCAGCTTTCTTCACAGTCCAATTCTCCCATCCACACATGACCACTGGAAAAACCATAGCCTTGACTAGACCGACCTTTGTTGGCAAAATAATGTCTCTGTTTTTAGTATGCTATCTAGGTTGGTCATAACTTTCCTTCAAAGGAGTAAGTGTCTTTTAATTTCATGGCTGCAATCACCATCTGCAGATTTTGGAGCCCCCAAAAATAAAGTCTGACACTGTTTCCCCATCTATTTCCCATGAAGTGATGGGACCAGATAACATGCCCTTAATTTTCTGAATGTTTAGCTTTAAGCCAGCTTTTTCACTCTCCTCTTTCCCTTTCGTCAAGAGGCTTTTTAATTCCTCTTCACTTTCTGCCATAAGGATGGTGTCATCTGCATATCTGAGGTTATTGATATAACCTCTCCCGGCAATCTTGATTCCAGCCTGTGCATCCTCCAGCCCAGCGTTTCTCATGATGTACTCTGCATAGAACTTTAATAAGCAGGGTGACAATATACAGCCTTGCTGTACTCCTTTTCCTGTTTGGAACCAGTCTGTTGTTCCATGTCCAGTTCTAACTGTTGCTTCCTCATGTGCATACAGGTTTGTCAAGAGGCAGGTCATGTGGTCTGGTATGCCCATCTCTTTCAGAATTTTCCACAGTTTATTGTGATCCACACAGTGAAAGGCTTTGGCATAGTCAATAAAGCAGAAATAGATGTTTTTCTGGAACTCTCTTGCTTTTTCAATGATCCATCAGATGTTGGCAATTTGATCTCTGGTTCGTCTGCTTTTTCTAAAACCAGCCTGAACATTGAGACGTTCACAGTTCATGTATTGCTGAAGCCTGGCTTAGAGAATTTTGAGCATTACTTTACTAGCATGTGAGATGAGTGCAATTGTGCAGTAGTTTGAGCATTCTTTGGCATTGCCTTTCTTTGGGATTGGAATGAAAACTGACCTTTTCCAGTCCTGTGGTCACTGCTGAGTTTTCCAAATTTGTTGGCATATTGAGTGCAGCACTTTGACAGCGTCGTCATTCAGGATTTGAAATAGCTCACCTGGAATTCCATTACCTCCACTAGCTTTGTTCATAGTGATGCTTTCTAAGGCCCACTTGACTTCACATTCCAGAATGTCTGGCTCTAGGGGAATGATCACACCATCGTGATTATCTGGGTCGTGAAGATCCTTTTTGTACAGTTCTGTGTATTTCTTGCCACCTCTTCTTAATATCTTCTGCTTCTGTTAGGTCCATACCATTTCTGTCCTTTATCGAGCCCATCTTTGCATGAAATGTTCCCTTGGTATCTCTAATTTTCTTGAAGAGATCTCTAATCGTTCCCATTCTGTTCTTTTCCTCTGTTTCTTTGCATTGATCACTGGGGAAGGCTATCGTATCTCTCCGTGCTATTCTTTGGAACTCTGCATTCAGATGCGTATATCTTTCCTTTTCTCCTTTGCTTTTCACTTCTCATCTTTTCACGGCTATTTGTAAGGCCTCCTCAGACAGCCATTTTACTTTTTGCATTTCTTTTCCATGGGGATGGTCTTGATCCCTGTCTCCTGTACAGTGTCACGAACCTCTGTCCATAGTTCATCAGGCACTCTATCAGATCTATTCCCTTAAATCTATTTCTCACTTTCACTGTATAGTCGTAAGGGATTTAATTTAGGTCATACCTGAAATGTCTAGTGGTTTTCCCTACTGTTTTCAATTTAAGTCTGAATTTGGCAATACGGAGTTCATGATCTGAGCCACAGTCAGCTCCTGGTCTTGTTTTTGCTGACTGTATGGAGCTTCTCCATCTCTGGCTGCAAGGAATATAATCAGTCTCATTTTGGTGTTGACCATCTGGTGATGTCCCTCTGTAGAGTCTTCTGTTGTGTTGTTGGAAGAGGGTGTTTGCTCTGACCAGTGCGTTCTCTTGGGAAAACTCTATTAGCCTTTTCTCTGCTTCACTCCATATTCCAAGGCCAAATTTGCCTGTTACTCCAGGTGTTTCGTGACTTCCTACTTTTGCATTCCAGTCCCCAATAATGAAAATGATGTCTTTTTTTTCTTAAGTCCTAGGAATTATTAGAGAAGGCAGTGGCACCCCACTCCAGTACTCTTGCCTGGAAAATCCCATAGACGGAGGAGCTTGGTGGGCTACAGTCCATGGGATCACGAAGAGTTGGACATCACTGAGCAACTTCACTTTCACTTTTCACTCTGCTGCATTGGAGAAGAAAATGGCAACCCACTCCAGTGTTCTTGTCTGGAGAATCCCAGGGACAGAGGAGCCTGGTAGGCTGCCGTCTCTGGGGTCACACAGAGTTGTACACAACTGAAGTGACTTAGCAGCAGCAGCAGCACCAAGAATTATTAACTGTTTTTACTCTCCTCCCCCCATCACCTTATAAACATTTTGATTAATGTCATTTAAATGATTTTTTTACTTTTAAGTGGACTTCTAATGGAAAACTGGCTTCCCTGGTGGCTCAGATGATTAAGAATACACCTGCAATGCAAGAGACCCAGGTGTGATCACTGGGTCAAGAAGATCCCCTGGGGGAGGAAATGGCAACCTACTCCAGGATTTTTGCCTGGAAAAGCCCATGGACAGAGGAGCCTCATGACTTACAGTCCCTGGGTCACAAAGATTGGAACTCAACTGAGTGAGTAAGCACACATGCACACACTTAACTTTCATTTAGCACACAGTAAATGCTAAATTATGTATTATTTTTTAATCTCAGCAACACAACTAGATAAATAAAGTTTATCCTTATTTTACAAATGAAGAAAATGAGAATCAAAGATTAGTAGTTGCTTACCTCAAGTATATCACAAGTATATTACACAGCCAAGATTGGAACTCAGATCTATCCTATTCTGTGTGTGTTAGTTGCTCAGTTGTTTCCCAGCTGTTTGCAACTCCGTGGACTTTAGCCCACCAGTCTGCTCTGTTCACAGAATTTTCCAGGCAAGAATATTGGAGTGGGTTGCCATTTCCTTCTCCAGGAGATCTTTCTGACTCAGGAATCAAACCTGGGTCTCTTGCATTGCAGGCATATTCTTTACAGTCTGAGCCACCAGGGAAGCCCATCCTATTCCAGAGCCCCTTTTCTGTTTCATATTATGTCATAGCTCTGGGACAGTATGATCTCGTAGTTATTAGACAAGGAGGAAAAACATGCATGTTTTATAAACATAGTTTTACAAATGACTTAAGTATGCCTTGTGAGGTAAAAAATTACCATTGGGACAATAGCCATATATAATTATTGGTACACATATTTTGTACCCTACTCTGACTTGGAATATTTTTTTAATTCTTGATCAGATGTTACCAACATTCTTTTTTGTTGTTGTTTTGTTTGGCCATAACATACGGCTTGGGGAAATCTTAGTTCCTCACCAAGGATTGAACCCAGAACCCAGCAGTGAAAGCACAGAGTCTTAACCATTGGACTACTAGGGAATTAACCTCAACAGTCTTAAAGATTTGCACCACTGTAATGATTTTCTCTGTAGCTCACTTTAACTTGGAATATTCTTTTGCACCCTAGATCGGATTTATCAACATTCTTAGGATTTGCACAGTTGCACTGTTTGCAGTGTTGTGATGGCTTGGCACTGGCTGCCCAGACATTTGGTCCAATGGTTATTCTGGGTATGCCTGTAAGGGTGTTTCTGGATAAGATTAATAACACTTGAGTAGATAGACTGAGTAAATTACTGCCACTTCTAATCCATGTGGGCCTCATCCAATCAATTGAAAACCTGAATAGAACATTAGTCATTTCCTGCCTTTGGCCTTGAACTGAAAAGTAATCTCTTCCTAGGTTTCTAGCCTGCCAGCTTTCAGAGTAGAACTGACACCATCAGCTGTCCTGGTTCTTAGGCCTTTGGATTCAAAGTAAAACTACACCATTGGCTGTTCTGAGTCTCTGACTAGCCAACCATAATCTTGGGACCTCCACAATGTTATGAACCAATTATGTGTATGACAACAGACTAGTTCCAAATAGGAAAAGGAGTATGTCAAGGCTGTATATTGTCACTCTGCTTATTTAACTTATATGCAGAGTACATCATGAGAAACGCTGGGCTGGAAGAAACACAAGCTGGAATCAAGATTGCTGGGAGAAATATCAATAACCTCAGATATGCAGATGACACCACCCTTATGGCAGAAAGTGAGGAGGAACTAAAAAGCCTCTTGATGAAAGTGAAAGAGGAGAGTGAAAAAGTTGGCTTAAAGCTCAACATTCAGAAAACGAAGATCATGGAATCTGGTCCCATCACTTCATGGGAAATAGATGGGGAAACAGTGGAAACAGTGTCAGACTTTTGTTTTTTGGGGCTCCAAAATCACTGCAGACAGTGATTACAGCCATGAAATTAAAAGATGCTTACGCCTTTGAAGGAAAGTTATGACCAACTTAGATAGCATATTCAAAAGCAGACACATTACTTTGCCAACAAAGGTCTGTCTAGTCAAGGCTATGGATTTTCCAGTGGTCATGTATGGGTGTGAGAGTTGGACTGTGAAGAAAGCTGAGCGCCGAAGAATTGATGCTTTTGAACTGTGGTGTTGGAGAAGACTCTTGAGAGTCCCTTGGATTGCAAGGAGATCCAGCTAGTCCATCATAAAGGAGATTAGGCCTGGGTGTTCATTGGAAGGACTGATGCTGAAGCTGAAACTCCAATACTTTGGCCACTTCATACAAAGAGTTGACTAATTGGAAAGGACTCTGATGCTGGGAGGGATTGGAGGCAGGAGGAGAAGGGGACGACAGAGGATGACATGGCTAAATGGCATCACCAACTTGATGGACATGAGTTTGGGTAAACTCTGAGAGTTGGTGATGGACAGGGAGGCCTGGCGTGCTGCGATTCATGGGGTCGCAAAGAGTCGGACACGACTGAGCAACTGTACTGATACACATATATACTATATTTACATACACTCATATACATATACACATACAACCCACACAGATATCACACGTATAACAGTAGTTATATATATAACAAATAGGCTTATAGCCAAATATATAGCCTATTGGTTCTTTTTCTATGAAGAACTCTAATACAACTTTTCTGTCTTACGTTTCTTTGGAACCCAATCTTTTTATTATCTTTCTCCTTTTATGACACTTCATTCTTTGCGTTTATTTGTATGTGAGCTCAATTTTATTGGCAACAAATAGTCTCAGTTCTTTTCCTCAAAATGGCAGGCTCACTTCCTTCACTTTTGAGTTTATCTGCCAAATACGCAAGATAGAATAGCCAGAGTGTGTCTGTCCTTTGACATTCTGTATAAATGGTGGCTGCATCTGTGCTTTTCCTCAAGATGGCATAGTTCTTGGGCACGTAGCAGAAGTGCTCTATATGGGCTTCCCATTTTGTCACATGGAATTAAAAAGATGTATCCTTAAGGAGCAAGCTTTAATAAAATCCAGAATTTTTAGCACTTCACTAAGGACAGTTTTAAGTGAAGTTGACTTTTCCCCCTTCCGAGTGCTTGGGGTGAAGAATACAATAAATAGGTGTATTCCTAGATGGTAGCAATTTCATTCACATTTCTTTTGTACCATCAGTGGAAGTGTCAGAATAGTGAGAAAAGCAACTACTTAATGTTTGTATGAAAATAGTTTTAACTTCACAGATTCCTGAGAGGGTTTTAGGGACCTTTGGTGGTCCATGGGCTACGTTAGAGAAACAGTTTGAGATACTGTCTCACAGAATAGATGTGGTTGCTGATGATGAATATGAGTGATACTTGACCTTCTTTCTCTCCCTTCTTGTGATTTTTTTTTTCATGATATGTCAGCAACTGAAGTTCCATCAGATGCCTGTAGCATCTCTCTAAAGGAGAGTGGCAGAACAAATTCACCATTTGTTCCTTCATATTGTATGTCTTGCATCTGCTTTGTTTGATCTTATAAATTTGAAACCAGTAACATGGAACAACAGACTGATTCCAAATAGGAAAAGGAGTACGTCAAGGCTGTATATTGTCACCTTGCTTATTTAACTTATATGCAGAGTACATCATGAGAAATGCTGGACTGGAAGAAACACAAGCTGGAATCAAGATTGCCAGGAGAAATATCAATAACCTCAGATATGCAGGTGACACCACTCTTATGGCAGAAAGTGAAGAGGAACTTAAAAGCCTCTTGATGAAAGTGAAAGAGAGGAGTGAAAAGGTTGGCTTAAAGCTCAACATTCAGAAAACGAAGATCATGACATCGGTTCCATCACTTCATGGGAAATAGATGGGGAAATAGTGCAAACAGTGTCAGACTTTATTTTTGGGGGGTTCCAAAATCACTGCAGATGGTGACTGCAGCCATGAAATTAAAAGACGCTTACTCCTTTGAAGGAAAGGACCAACCTAGATAGTATATTCGAAAGCAGACATTACTTTGCCGACTAAGGTCCATCTAGTCAAGGCTATGGTTTTTCCTGTGGTCATGTGTGGATGTTAGAGTTGGACTGTGAGGAAGGCTGAGTGCTGAAGAATTGATGCTTTTGAAGTGTGGTGTTGGAGAAGACTCTTGAGAGTCCCTTGGACTGCAAGGAGATCCAACCAGTCTGTTGTGAAGGAGATCAACCCTGGGATTTCTTTGGAAGGAATGAGGCTAAAACTGAAACTCCAGTACTTTGGCCACCTCATGCAAAGAGTTGACTCATTGGAAAAGACTCTGATGGTGGGAGGGATTGGGGGCAGGAGGAGAAGGGGATGACAGAGGATGAGATGGCTGGATGGCATCACAGACTCGATGGACATGGGTTTGGGTGTACTCCGGGAGTTGGTGATGGACAGGGAGGCCTGGTGTGCTGCGATTCATGGGGTCGCAAAGAGTCAGACACGACTGAGCGTCTGAACTGAACTGAACCGACACCAGTAAGATTCTAAGATATGGAGATCAGAGAGAAAACAATAGCAACTGGGAAACAAAACTTTGACCTGGCTAGAGTAAAACTGTAACTATTGTACACTCACATTTAGAGCCATTCCTTCAATATGTTTTTTTTCCCGAGCTATTTCTCAACATTACTGTATATTTCAGCTTGTAAGTGGCCATTTTGGAATTTTCCTAAATTCAGATTTATAACATTTGGTAATAACATCGAATCTGTGAGGCACACAGAAAGTGAGGCATGCTGTCAGAATCAGAAACAATTCTACTTCCCAAGACCTGTAATCCAATTTGAAACTCTTTGCATACTGGCAATATATTAAAGCATATGTAGCAGGCAGAGAAGTGAAAATGGAAATTTACTACAGGAATCCTCAGTTTATGATATGTCATGATCCCGTACCTAAATCTGCAGAAAGGGGCATCCATTTTTTATACCCTTAAAGATACTGTTTTTGAAAGTTTCCCTTTTTTCATCTCTACCTATTTGATTTATGCTAGTCAGTAACTTTCTATGATGATGAAAATACTCCTTATTTGCTGTATAATACAGTACACTGCAGTAACCATTAGCCACATGTATTAGTGTTCTCCAGAAAAACAGAGCCAATTGGAGGGAAGATAGATTGATTTACTCTGTAGAGTTAGCTTGTATGCTTATGGAAGCTAGGTATTCTGAACATCAGAAAACTGGTCCTAGTAGTAAAACTAGCAGTAAAGTTGTAATCCAAGTTTTAGTCCAAAGGAAGGAAAAGTCTGATCCTCCAACTTAAAGACAGTCTGGCAGAGAGAAAAAATTCTGTTACTGGACCTTTTGTTCTTTGCAGGCCTTTAATGGATTCAGTGAGTTCCACTCACATTAAGTAAAGCAACCTGCTTTCCTCAGTCTGCTGATTCAGATGTTAGTCTCATCCAAAAACACCTTCACAGACATACCCAGATACAATGTTTAGCCAAATATCTGGGTACCCCCATGGCCCAATCAAGTTGACACATAAAAGTAACCGTCATATTACATATAACTACGGACTACTTAAAATATGGCTAGACCAAGGAGCTAAACTTTTTTTTAAAATTTTTCTTTTTTATTTAATTTTAAAATCTTTAATTCTTACATGTGTTCCCAAACATGAACCCCCCTCCCACCTCCCCATAACATCTCTGTGGGTCATCCCCATGCACCAGCCCCAGGCATGCTGTATCCTGCGTCAGACATAGACTGGCAATTCAATTCTTACATGATAGTATACATGATAGAATGCCATTCTCCCAAATCATCCCACCCTCTCCCTCTCCCTCTGAGTCCAAAAGTCCGTTATACACCGCTGTGTCTTTTTTCCTGTCTTGCATACAGGGTCGTCATTGCCATCTTTCTAAATTCCATATATATGTGTTAGTATACTGTATTGGTGTTTTTCTTTCTGGCTTACTTCACTCTGTATAATCGGCTCCAGTTTCATCCATCTCATCAGAACTGATTCAAATGAATTCTTTTTAACGGCTGAGTAATACTCCATTGTGTACATGTACCAAAGCTTTCTTATCCATTCATCTGCTGATGGACATCTAGGTTGTTTCCATGTCCTGGCTATTATAAACAGTGCTGCGATGAACATTGGGGTACATGTGTCTCTTTCAATTCTGGTTTCCTTGGTGTGTATGCCCAGCAGTGGGATTGCTGGGTCATAAGGTAGTTCTATTTGCAATTTTTTAAGGAATCTCCACACTGTTCTCCATAGTGGCTGTCCTAGTTTGCATTCCCACCAACAGTGTAGGAGGGTTCCCTTTTCTCCACACCCTCTCCAGCATTTATTGCTTGCAGATTTTTGGATCGCAGCCATTCTGACTGGTGTGAAGTGGTACCTCATTGTGGTTTTGATTTGCATTTCTCTGATAATGAGTGATGTTGAGCATCTTTTCATGTGTTTGTTAGCCATCTGTATGTCTTCTTTGGAGAAATGTCTATTTAGTTCTTTGGCCCATTTTTTGATTGGGTCGTTTATTTTTCTGGAATTGAGTTGCATGAGTTGCTTGTATATTTTTGAGATTAGTTGTTTGTCAGTTGCTTCATTTGCTATTATTTTCTCCCATTCAGAAGGCTGTCTTTTCACCTTGCTTATAGTTTCCTTGGTTGTGCAGAAGCTTTTAATTTTAATTAGATCCCATTTGTTTATTTTTGCTTTTATTTCCAGAATTCTGGGAGGTGGATCATAGAGGATCCTGCTGTGATTTATGTCTGAGAGTGTTTTTCCTATGTTCTCCTCTAGGAGTTTTATAGTTTCTGGTCTTACATTTAGATCTTTAATCCATTTTGAGTTTATTTTTGTGTGCGGTGTTAGAAAGTGATCTAGTTTCATTCTTTTACAAGTGGTTGACCAGTTTTCCCAGCACCACTTGTTAAAGAGATTGTCTTTACTCCATTGTATATTCTTGCCTCCTTTGTCAAAGATAAGGTGTCCATATGTGTGAGGATTTATCTCTGGGCTTTCTATTTTGTTCCATTGATCTATATGTCTGTCTTTGTGCCAGTACCATGCTGTTTTGATGACTGTGGCTTTGTAGTAGAGCCTGAAGTCAGGCAAGTTGATTCCTCCAGTTCCATTCTTCTTTCTCAAGATTGCTTTGGCAATTTGAGGTTTTTTGTATTTCCATACAAATCTTGAAATTATTTGTTCTAGTTCTGTGACAAATATGGCTGGCAGCTTGATAGGGATTGCATTGAATTTGTAAATTGCTTTGGGTAGTATACTCATTTTCACTATATTGATTCTTCTGACCCATGAACATGGTATATTTCTCCATCTATTAGTGTCCTCTTTGATTTCTTTCATCAGTGTTTTATAGTTTTCTATATATAGGTCTTTAGTTTCTTTAGGTAGATATATTCCTAAGTATTTTATTCTTTTCGTTGCAATGGTGAATGGAATTGTTTCCTTAATTTCTTTTTCTACTTTCTCATTATTAGTGTATAGGAATGCAAGGGATTTCTGTTTGTTGATTTTATATCCTGCAACTTTACTATATTCATTGATGAGCTCTAGTAATTTTCTGGTGGAGTCTTTAGGGTTTTCCATGTAGAGGATCATGTCATCTGCAAACAGTGAGAGTTTTACTTCTTCTTTTCCAATTTGGATTCCTTTTATTTCTTTTTCAGCTCTGATTGCTGTGGCCAAAACTTCCAGAACTAT
The DNA here is from genome assembly GCF_032405125.1 of Capricornis sumatraensis. Taxonomy (NCBI): domain Eukaryota; kingdom Metazoa; phylum Chordata; class Mammalia; order Artiodactyla; family Bovidae; genus Capricornis; species Capricornis sumatraensis. The sequence goes on from NC_091084.1 coordinate 3,760,221, forward strand.
GTTGAATAGTAGCGGTGAAAGTGGACACCCTTGTCTTGTTCCTGAATTTAGGGGAAATGCTTTCAATTTTTCACCATTGAGGATAATGTTTGCTGTGGGTTTGTCATATATAGCTTTTATTATGTTGAGGTATGTTCCTTCTATTCCTGCTTTCTGGAGAGTTTTTATCATAAATGGATGTTGAATTTTGTCAAAGGCCTTCTCTGCATCTATTGAGATAGTCATATGGTTTTCATTTTTCAATTTGTTAATGTGGTGAATTACATTGATTGATTTGCGGATATTGAAGAATCCTTGCATCCCTGGGATAAAGCCCACTTGGTCATGGTGTATGATCTTTTTAATGTGTTGTTGTATTCTGATTGCTAGAATTTTGTTGAGGATTTTTGCATCAATGTTCATCAGTGATATTGGCCTGTAGTTTTCTTTTTTTGTGACATCTTTGTCAGGTTTTGGTATTAGGGTGATGGTGGCCTCATAGAATGAGTTTGGAAGTTTACCTTTTCTGGAAGAGTTTGAGTAGGATAGGTGTTCGCTCTTCTCGAAATTTTTGGTAGAATTCAGCTGTGAAGCCGTCTGGACCTGGGCTTTTGTTTGCTGGAAGATTTCTGATTACAGTTTCAATTTCTGTGCTTGTGATGGGTCTGTTAAGATTTTCTATTTCTTCCTGGTTCAGTTTTGGAAAATTGTACTTTTCTAAGAATTTGTCCATTTCTTCCACGTTGTCCATTTTATTGGCATACAACTGCTGATAGTAGTCTCTTATGATCCTTTGTATTTCTGTGTTGTCTGTTGTGATCTCTCCATTTTCATTTCTAATTTTATTGATTTGATTTTTCTCTCTTTGCTTCTTGATGAGTCTGGCTAGTGGTCTGTCAATTTTATTTATCCTATCAAAGAACCAGCTTTTGGCCTTGTTGATTTTTGCTATGGTCTTTTTTGTTTCTTTTGCATTTATTTCTGCCCTAATTTTTAAGATTTCTTTCCTTCTACTAACTCTGGGGTTCTCCAATTCTTCCTTTTCTAGTTGCTTTAGTTGTAGAGTTAGGTTATTTATTTGACTTTTTTCTTGTTTCTTGAGGTATGCCTGAATTGCTATGAACTGTCCTCTTAGCACTGCTTTTATACTGTCCCACAGGTTTTGGGTTGTTGTGTTTTCATTTTCATTAGTTTCTATGCATATTTTGATTACGTTTTGATTTCTTCTGTGATTTGTTGGTTATTCAGAAGTGTGTTGTTCACCTCCATATGTTGGAATTTTTAGTAGTTTTTCTCCTGTAATTGAGATCTAATCTTAATGCATTATGGTCAGAAAAGATGCTTGGAATGATTTCGATTTTTTTGAATTTATCAAGTTTAGATTTATGGCCCAGGATGTGATCTATCCTGGAGAAGGTTCCATGAGCACTTGAAAAAAAGGTGAAATTCATTGTTTTGGGGTGAAATGTCCTATAGATATCAATTAGGTCTAATTGATCTAATGTATCATTTAAAGTTTGCGTTTTTTTGTTAATTTTCTGTTTAGTTGATCTGTCCATAGGAGTGAGTGGGGTATTAAAGTCTCCCACTATTATTGTGTTATTGTTGATTTCCCCTTTCATACTTGTTAGCATTTGTCTTACATATTGCGGTGCTCCTATATTGGGTGCATATATATTTATAATTGTTATATCTTCTTCTTGGATTGATCCTTTGATCATTATGTAATGGCCTTCTTTGTCTCTTTTCACAGCGTTTGTTTTAAAGTCTATTTTATCAGATATGAGTATTGCCACTCCTGCTTTCTTTTGGTCTCTATTTGCGTGGTATATCTTTTTCCAGCCCTTCACTTTCAGTCTGTATGTGTCCCTTGTTTTGAGGTGGGTCTCTTGTAAGCAGCATATAGAGGGGTCTTGTTTTTGTATCCATTCGGCCAGTCTTTGCCTTTTGGTTGGGGCGTTCAACCCATTTACGTTTAAGGTAATTATTGATAAGTATGATCCCGTTACCATTTACTTTATTGTTTTGGGTTCGGGTTTATACACCCTTTTCGTGTTTCTTGTCTAGAGAATATCCTTTAGAATCTGTTGGAGAGCTGGTTTGGTGGTGCTGAATTCTCTCAGCTTTTGCTTGTCTGTAAAGCTTTTGAATTCTCCTTCGTATTTGAATGAGATCCTTGCTGGGTACAGTAATCTGGGCTGTAGGTTATTGTCTTTCATCACTTTAAGTATGTCTTACCATTCCCTCCTGGCCTGAAGAGTTTCTATTGAAAGATCAGCTGTTATCCTTATGGGAATCCCCTTGTGTGTTATTTGTTGTTTTTCCCTTGCTGCTTTTAATATTTGTTCTTTGTGTTTGATCTTTGTTAATTTAATTAATATGTGTCTTGGGGTGTTTCGCCTTGGGTTTATCCTATTTGGAACTCTCTGTGTTTCTTGGACTTGGGTGATTATTTCCTTCCCCATTTTAGGGAAGTTTTCAACTATTATCTCCTCAAGGATTTTCTCATGATCTTTCTTTCTGTCTTCTTCTTCTGGGACTCCTTTAATTCGAATGTTGGAGCGTTTCATATTGTCCTGGAGGTCTCTGAGATTGTCCTCGTTTCTTTTAATTCGTTTTTCTTGTTTCCTCTCTGATTCATTTATTTCTACCATTCTATCTTCTATTTCACTATCTTCTGCCTCCGTTATTCTACTATTTGTTGCCTCCAGAGTGTTTCTGATCTCATTTATTGCGTTATTCATTATATTTTGACTCTTTTTTATTTCTTCTAGGTCCTTGTTAAACCTTTCTTGCATCTTCTCAATCCTTGTCTCTAGGCTATTTATCTGTGATTCCATTTTGATTTCAAGATTTTGGATCATTTTCACTATCAATATTCGGAATTCCTTCTCAGGTAGATTCCCTACTTCTTCCTCTTTTGTTTGGTTTGGTGGGCAACTCTCCTGTTCCTTTACCTGCTGAGTATTCCTCTGTCTCTTCATCTTGGTTATATTGCTGCGTTTGGGGTGGTCTTTTTATATTCTGGTAATTTGTGGAGTTCTCTTTATTATGGAGCTTCCTCACTGTGGGTGGGGTTCTATCAGTGGCTTGTCAAGGTTTCCTGGTTAGGGAGGCTTGTGTTGGAGTTCTGGTGGGTGGAGCTGGGTTTCTTCTCTCTGGAGTGCGGTGGAGTGACCAGTAATGGGTTATGAGACCTCAAAGGTTTTGGAATAATTTTGAGCTGCCTGTATATTGAAGCTCAGGGGAGTGTTCCTGTGTTGCTGGAGAATTTGAGTGATATGTCTTGTTTTGGAACTTATTGGCCCTTGGGTGGAGCTTGGTTTCAGTGTAGGTATGAAGGCCTTTGATGAGCTCCTATTGCTTAATGTTCCCTGAATTCAAGAGTTCTCTAATGTTTTCAGGCTTTGGATTTAAGCCTCCTGCTTCTGGTCTTCAGTTTTGTTTTTACAGTAGCCTCTAGACTTCTCCATCTATACAGCACCGATGATAAAACATCTAGGTTAAAGATGAAAAGTTTCTCCACATTGAGGGACACTCAGAGAGGTTCACTGAGTTACAAGGAGAAGAGAAGATGGAGGGGGTAGTTAGAGGTAACTGGAATGAGATGCGGTGAGATCAAAAGAGGAGAGAACAAGCTAGCCAGTAGTCACTTCCTTATGTGCGCTCTATAGTCTGGCCCGCTCAGAGGTATTTACGGAGTTATACGGGGAAGAGGAGAGGGAGGAAGTAGACAGAGGTGACCAGGAGGATAAGAGAGAGGAATGAGAAGGAGAGAGCAAATCCTGCCAGTAACCAGTTCCTTAGGTGTTCTCCACTGTCTGGAACACACAGAGATTCACAGAGTTGGATAGAGAAGAGATGGGGGAGAAAAGAGACAGAGGCCACCTGGTGGAGAAAAAGGAGAGTCCAAAGGAGAAGAGAGTGCTCAAGCCAGTAATCTCGCTCTCAGGTAAACTTGGGTAGTGAAGTTTGGGTTTTTAAATGAACAAAATTGACAACAAAAACCTAAGAGCAAAGGTTAGAAATCTAGAGTAGAGGTTGGATTTTCAAAAATACAATATTAAAAAAAGAAGCAGAAGAAAAAAGGAGGAAAGAAAGAAAGAGAAAAAAAAATAAGAATTATTAAAAAAACAAACAAACAAAACAAAACAAAACAAACAAACAAAAAAAACCCACCAACAACCATCCAAAGGCTATATATGGTGTTTGCCTTTAAAAAAAAAAAAAAAGTCTTTTTTTTTAATAGTAATATTAGGTTATAGTAATAAAAATTAGAGGAGAAATAGAACACTTAACAATTAAAAAAAAGTTAGAAAAAAAAAGAAAAAAAAAAAGGAATGATTTTAAAAATAGTAAAAATATATCTGGCCCTTCTCTGATGTTTTGGGCCGTGTGGGATCACTTCCAAGGTGGTTCCTTGTTTAACTTCTTCCGTTTGCTGGTTTTTCAGGCTCACTAGTTCAGTCGTGCTGTGGGGAGGGGGGATGCTGCAAACAAATAGTACTGTCGTGTGCTCACAGTGTCTCAGCCCCGCTTGACCTGTCCCTTCTCGTGGCGCACAAACCGCTCTGGCTCTACGATGCACAGCCGGGAACCGTCTGGGGCCGGCCCTAGGCTGCGTGCACTTCCCCGGTCCAAGCCGTTCACGTTTGGCGCTCAGGCAGCCCTCAGAGGCACAGATTCGGCTGGGACTGCGCTTTGTGCCCTTCCCAGGTCCGAGTAGCTCAGGAGTTTGGCGAGCGTGATCGCCGCGGCTTGTCACCTTTTCTGCCGCTGCTGCTCAGCTTTCTGGGTGGACCGCTGGCGTCCCCCGTGAGGCAGATTGTGACTGTCCAGCACCCCCAGAAGTCTTAGCAAAGAAGCCTGCTTTGCAGTTAGGTAAGTAAAGTCTCTCCGGGTCTGCAATTGCCCCTTTCCAGTCCTTACGGCTCTTGCTGCCTGTCCCCGGCGGGGGATGGTCTGCAGCCGGCTTTTTCCGTTCCGTCCTTTGTTCTGTGCTCAGTCCTGGCGGTGTCTTATGTTCGAGCTTTTCGTGCGGTAGCTATCTCACAGTCTGGTTTGCTAGCGCAAGTTAGATCGTTCTGGTTGCGCGTGGGGCGTTCCTGCCCGATTCTTACAAAGCACTGCAGCCCGCGCCTCCCGCGCGTCCCTGCCCTGCCCCCACTTCCCAATGGCGGATGCAGGCGTCTTGTGCTGCTTTTCCGCTGGGGGAGTTACTGTTGGGCTTGTAATCTCTTGGTTTTAATTATTTCTTTATTTTCCCTTCCTGTTATGTTGCCCTCTGTGTTTCCAAGACTCGCCACAGACTCGGCAGGGAGAGTGTTTCCTGGTGTTTGGAAACCTCTCTTCTTAAAATTCCCTTCCCGGGACGGGCTTCCCTTCCCGGGACGGAGCTCCCTTCCCACCTCCTTTGTCTCCTTTTTCGTCTTTTATATTTTTTCCTACCTGTTTTTGAAGACAATGGTCTGCTTTTCTGGTTGCCTGATGTCCTCTGCCAGCCTACAGAAGTTGTTTTGTGGAGTTTGCTCAGCGTTGAAATGTTCTTTTGAGGAATTTGTGAGGGAGAAAGTGGTCTTCCCGTCCTATTCCTCCTCCATCTTTATGCTCCTCCGGAACTAAACTTTTAAGTTTTATTTAATTTTAAATAGTTTAAATTGGTATACATGGCTCATGCTTACTATTTTGGATAACACAGAGATGATTGTCTCAGTCTTAGAATGAAGCTTTGATTGATGTTGTAGGACAATTCAGACTGCTTCTCCATCGTTTAGCTTTCACCTGGGCTTGAAACTCCTCCTCTAGAACACAGCTACCATGTAAGAAGTCTAGCTACCCTGAGACTGCCATGCTATGAAGAAGTATTGCTTTGGCCACCTCCTGCGAAGTGTTGACTCATTGGAAAAGACTGATGCTGGGAGGGATTGGGGGCAGGATGACAAGGGGACGACAGAGGATGAGATGGCTGGATGGCATCACCAACTCGATGGACATGGGTTTGAGTGAACTCCAGGAGTTGGTGATGGACAGGGAGGCCTGGCGTGCTGCGATTCATGGGATAGCAAAGTCAGACACTACTGAGCGACTGAACTGATCTGATGGATAGAGTGCATCAAGACAGGGAGAGAGCTCTGTCTGTTCTAGCAGTCCATCCCATCTGAAGGAGATGTGAATGAGGAAATCATACTGGACCTCTCACCCAGGTTAATCAGGCCTTCAGGTGAGCTGCCACGTGACTGACCATATGAAAGCCTGCAAATAAGAAGCTCCATCTAACCCTGCAGAACCGTGAGAGACTAAGTTGTCTTAAACCACTAAGTTTTGGGGTGATTTGCAAAGCAGTAAATAACCGGAACAGAAGTATGCTAAGGAATCAAGGTTTCCTATTTCTGTGACTCACCTAGATCGCAGTCTTACTGTCTTTCTGTTTCCTGCTTTCTTGATTTTTGTGGTATAAACTTTAATGCTCAAAACTAAATTTGCAGTTTGGGAAAGTCAGTTAATCTGGCCTTCAACTGTCTTGGATTTCTGACCTCACTTAAAAGGCTTTCCTACTTTGCAATAGGACAGCTTGAACCAATGTTGACTTTTCCTTCCTTGCTAAAGGCCGTAACCAGTTAATTTAACACCCTTTTCTTTTTCAACCAGTTGTTTTTTAAAAGTGTGATCCCAGAAGACACATACCAGTGCTTCAATATCAACAGTTTAACATCTGGTTTGCTACCAGAAGAAAAGGATGGGAGTAGAGAGGGGTGTGTTGGATAGATATTCAAATGATACCTGCTTATAAAAGTGATACCACTTACATGTAACAAGACTAGACATGTAGTCAGGTTCTATGTCAGTTTTTAATACAGTTCATAATTGTACTATTTAATGCAGTTATACAGCCTCAAACTTTATTCATAAATAACATTTTTATTTCCGTGAGCTCAATATTTATAAAAATTTAAAAGGAATTTACTGTTAAATGTCATGAAAACAAGTGTGTGGGACAAGATTTACCATTTTGATTGTTTTTAGTGAGCATTTTTTGTGATTTACACTAAGGGCGAATTTTAGATCTGAAAATTCATTAAGATTCTGCTACATCAGTGATTTTTTTTTTTTCCTTCTAGTTCTAAGAACAGATAGAAGTGGCTATGGATAATTCATATGATTTCAATCAAAAAGGCTCATGTAATGGAATTCCATCTGAGAAGAAAAACAACTTCCTTGTGTCAGAAGATCATGGACAGAGAATCTTAAGTATACTACAGAATTTTCGAGAACAAAATATCTTTTATGATTTCAAAATAATCATGAAAGATGAAATAATCCCATGTCATCGTTGTGTGTTAGCAGCATGCAGTGACTTTTTCAGGTACTTTTACCTTGTCTGTCTATTCCTCAGATTTTATGATACCAGTAATTAAGTTATTTTTATGACTGTAACTCAATTTTTCCCCTACAGAGCATGGAATAGTAATCTTTAATACTTAAAAAGAGATACTTAGAACCTAGATTAACTAATGATTTTTTAAATATGAAAATATAAGAATACCTTTTTTGAACCTCAAGTCTTCCCAGGCTAGGATTTCCCAAAGTTGAACATTAGTCCTTATTGTTCTGGAAAAAAAAAAAGTTGTTTTGATGTGGGGTCAGTTTTGTTTGGTAGGTCCCCTGCACTGTATAATTTGGCAAAAGAGAAAAGGATAGACTGAGCAGAAATGGAAGCCAAGCTCAAAGAAAATGAGGCATCTGAGAAAAAAATACATCTTGGATATGGGTTGTATTCCACGGATTGTCCAGGGAAGAGGTACTCTAATGCAGAGAGTTTCTCTTCTCTTTAGCCTGGATCATCCTAAAGTGGGGAAAAGTACTTCCACAGCCATTTCTGGGAGCCCTCAACTTGTTTTGATTCTAATTCTGAGTATAATTCAGTTCCCCAAGTAGATCATCCTCCAAGGAATGCACAAGTCATAACACTGTTAGAATCCACTATGACAGTGGGTTTCTGATTCTTCATGGTTAAGGGTCAGACACATTACCTTAGTATTGTGGTAACTGTGTGAAGATAATACCTGTGAGACCTATTCATCAGACAGGCAAACTTCTCTTGCTGACATCCTGATCTTCAGGCCTCCTAGTCATACTTTAATAAACTTAAATCCTAATTGCAGTATTTTGCATTAAGTTCAGTTTTAGAAGCAATTCTAAGTAAGCAGAGTTTAAATCTCTAACAAACTTAAAAAAAAGAGCAAGATATAAGATATAAAAACATCTAGATACAAGTTAACTTATACTGGTTTTAATCCTTAATTTAATTCTTGTTTTACTACCAACATATAATTAAACCATACCCTTATTGCTCAAGATTAAATCTTATAGGTTGCACTTCATTCAGCAAGTTTATTGATATCTAGTACTCACTAAACACCTTTTTTTTTTTTTTTTTTTGACTCTCCTATGTGGCATGTGGTATCTTCATTCCCTGATGAGGGATCAAACCGTGCCCCATGCACTGGAAGCGTAGAGTCTTATCCACTCGACCACCAGTGAAAGTCACTAAACACCAGTTTCTCTAGGGTTTCCTGCTTTGAATTTGAGAGCAGTGGCTCAGTGCTACGTCACAGTTTACTGAGGACAAGGGGAACTACACCTTTTACTAGCTTTTTGCCTAAGTAGACTATATGTCTTCATGTATTATTTTCATTTCTTCTCTCAGGTAACCTAAGTTGTTATTCTTCAGCCTCCACTGGGGCCCTAACTGGCCTTATGCTCTCCCAGTTTCAGATTCCACTAGTTTCTTCCACCTCCCTTTGAATTCAGTTTTTCTTCCAAGGAACTCTTTTTTGTTCCCTTATCCTTCATTTCACCTCTTCACTAGAGGAAGCAGTATAGTATAATAGGTAAGTATTTGGCCTCTTTATGCACATGCCCTAAATCTAAATTCTAGCTCCACCACTTATTAGACTAAACTTTATGCTTCAGTTTCTCTTTATGCTTCAGTTTCTTTATTTGTAAAAAATTAGGATAAGACAAATAGGACCTAGCTCATAAAGTCATTAATGAGAGTTGAATGAAATAACATTTATGTAATGATTAGGTCAGTCTTCCCTGGTGTCTTGGTGGTAAAGAATCCACCTGCCAGTGCAAGAGAGGCAGGTTCAATCTCACAGTCAGGAAGATCCCGTGGAAAAGGAAATGGCAACCCACTCTAGTATTCCTGCCTGGGAAATCCCATGGACAGAAGAGCCTGGTGGGCTATGGTCCATGGGGTTGCAATGAGTTAGACACTAGAGACTAAATAACAACAATTGATTAGTGTCCACTGCTTTCAGTTATTATTGTTGAATTAAATTGTTATTAAGCTGAATTTAGTATTATTTATTAATATTATCATTAGCTGAATTTTTTTTAGCTGAAATTATTTCCAAATCTAGCCAAAAAATGGAAATAATTTGGTATGAACATGCAGTCTTATTTCCTTATAAAGTTTTCATGTTAACAAAATAAGAAATTCATGTGAGCATTTGAATTGGCAGTCCTCTACTCTTTATGTTGGAATTATGCCTACTGCTTAGCTTTTTAGGGATCTGTTTTCAATTTTACAAAAGAACTGTTGAAATAGTGTTTTTAAAAATTTGTAACTGTTCTGAAGTAAAACAAATGACAATTTTATAATGACCTGAATCTTTTATGATATATAATATTTTACTAAATGAGTATATAGTTCACTTAAAAATGCATACAAATGTAGTTAGAAGGTCTATATAGTTTACACTCTTGTAGATAAGGCCACTAATTCATAATTTTGTGTTATGATCAAACTCACTGGAGTATTGGGTATAAACTTACAGGAATATTGGGGTATATAAAATTAAAAATAGCAGAAAAGTACACAGTGGATGGTAAATGCCTTTTATAATGTTTTTGGAAAATGAAAATTATGATTGAAATGTAAAGTCCCTGGAGACAAGATTCAAAAGGAAGCACAGTATTGTATAACCAGTTATGATAACACAGCAAATTTGAGATAGAAGTTAACTGAATACTTTAAAGATGAATAGGATGAAGTATAGAAATGTGATATTACACGTCTTCTCAGAGACAGTGTGGAAGCTGATGGTAAATTAGAAATGCATACAATTTTAGAAAACTTGTTTTCCTTAAAATGATAGTAACAGCTAATGAGCTCAGTTGCAATGCAACCCCATGGGCTGTAGCTCGCCAGGCTCCTCTGTCCATGGAGTTTTTCAGGCAAGAATACTAGACTGGGTTGCCATTTCCTACTCTGATAACAGCTAATATTTTGCATCAGTTAACTTAGTTGTTCCTCTCATAACTCGGTGGCATAGGTACTACTAGTATCCTCATTTTCAGAAGAATTTGAAGTATGATTAAGTTGTTAGCTCCCCAAGGTCACACAGTTAAGGCAGCCCTGTCCTAGAGGCCATGCTCTTACTATTACCTTAAAGTGACTATCAGTTCAGTTCAGTTCAGTTGTTCAGTCGTGTCCGACTCTTTGCGACCCCATGAATCGCAGCACGCCAGGCCTCCCTGTCCATCACCAACTCCCAGAGTTCACTCAGACTTGGTCCATTGAGTCAGTGATGCCATCCAGCCATCTCATCCTTTGTCGTCCCCTTCTCCTAAACTGAATATAGATATCTTAATAATCTAATATGATTATCACCACAGGTTAATGTTTCTAAGTTGATCACATTTTTGAAATATCCTGCACAATGTGGAACATGTATAAATTTTTGTAACCATGTTTATTTGTTATTATATTAAGAAGTATTGAATATCCCTATTAGAAAGGGGCTTTATCATCCTTTTCCTAAGGAGTGTTCTGTATTTGGAAGCCTCCTCATATTTTTCAGGTGGACTCTAGTGTTTCTTTAGTAGCTTTAGTTACTCTCTAGAATAGACTTTAATAATGAAATTTATTTTCCCCCAGTACTACTTGGGGGCTTCCCTCATAGCTCAGATGGTAAAGAATCCACCTACAATGCTGGATATGTGGGTTTGAAACCTGGGTTGGGAAGAAACACTGGAGGAAGAAATGGCAACCCACCCCAGTATTCTTACCTGGGAAATCCCATGGACAGAGGAGCCTGGTGGGCTACAGTCCGTGCAGTTGAAAAGAGTTTAACGTGCTAACCAACTAAGCATGCCTGCAGAGTACTTGGGCACTGCTCACAAAGGTATTCTGGACAATACTGGTGCAAAAACAAACCAGTGTTAAACCGGGCCCAAAGTCAGATGATCTTTAGTCATAATGAATGTTCAACTGGCAATCTTTGTTCTTTGTTGTAGCCCTTTCCTCTTTAATCTTAATTTTTATTTGCAGTTCTACTGAAAACCATCTTAATGGGTTTATTTAAAGTGTAAACGTTAGTAACTCTGGATATAAAGTTAATTAAGGATGGATGGCAATATTGTTCTTACCAAAGCCAGTCATGAAATATTCTTAGTTTCCTGCCTAAACATTTCCAAATAATTTATATTTTTGCTTAAAATGAGCCAAAAATGTTCCCAATTTCTTAGAGTGGTATAAACATTACCAGATGGGGATAATGTATATGTAAGTTTATCCTGTATTTTAAGTAATTTTAGTTATCACCTGCAGAGTTCATACTAAATTAATCCATAGGTAGATAAATTCAGCCATTAGATTTTACCCCAATTTTATGAATAATATATAAGAACATCAAATCAGACACAAAATTTGAATCTTTTTATAGCCTTTGGATTCATTGCTATGGCTTAGCTGTAATCTATATTTTTTTTCAGTGTGATATTGTATAATATATGTATTTTACAGATAAATAATATGGTGTCTATTATAGATATTAATTTATTAGAATGCTTTAAAAATGTATTTTGTAAATTTATTTTATATCAACCTAAGAGTGAAGGAAACCTCTTTAAGGTCATATTGAAAATTGTCTTGGAATAAAATATTCCTGTTTATTTGTTCTTCTGTGTTCTTCATTTTTGCAGGGCTATGTTTGAAGTAAACATGAAAGAAAGAGATGGTGGAAGTGTTACCATTACTAATTTGTCCTCCAAAGCAGTAAAAGCATTTCTTGATTATGCCTATACTGGAAAAACAAAGATAACAGATGATAATGTGGAAATGTTCTTCCAGTTGTCATCATTTCTTCAAGTTTCCTTCCTATCCAAAGCTTGCAGTGACTTTTTAATAAAAAGTATTAATCTTGTCAATTGTTTACAATTATTATCTATATCAGATAGCTATGGCTCTGCCCGTTTGTTTGACCATGCTTTATACTTTGTACAACATCACTTTTCTTTATTATTTAAATCCAGTGATTTCTTAGAGATGAATTTTGGAGTACTGCAAAAGTGTTTGGAATCAGATGAATTAAATGTTCCTGAAGAAGAAACTGTACTGAAAGTTGTCCTTAGTTGGACTAAACATAACTTAGAATCAAGGCAAAAACATCTGCCTTATTTGATTAAAAAAGTAAGATTATGTCAATTATCTGAGGAGACACTTCAAGATTGTCTACTCAATGAAGAGTGTTTACTCAAAAGCACAAACTGTTTTGATATAATCATGGATGCAATTAAGTGTGTGCAAGGTTCTGGTGGACTTTTCCCTGATGCTCGACCATCCACAACTGAAAAATACATATTTGTTCACAAAACTGAGGAAAATGGAGAAGCTCAATATACGTTTTGCTATAATATTAAAAGTGACTCATGGAAGATACTGCCACAGTCACACCTGATTGATTTGCCAGGATCTAGTCTGTCTAGTTATGGGGAGAAAATATTCTTGACAGGTGGTTGCAAAGGGCCATGTTGTAGAACAGTTCGGCTTCATATTGCAGAATCATATCATGATGCCACTGATCAAACCTGGTGCTACTGTCCAGTCAAAAATGATTTTTTCCTGGTATCAACTATGAAAACACCAAGAACCATGCATACATCAGTTATGGCTCTCAATAAATTATATGTCATAGGTGGAAAAACTAGAGGATCTCAGGACATTAAAAGTCTCTTAGCTGTTGAATCTTACAATCCTCTTTCCAAAGAATGGGTGTCTGTTAGCCCATTACCCAGGGGCATATACTATCCTGAAGCAAGTGCATGCCAAAATGTAATTTATGTTCTTGGATCAGAGGTAGAAATTACAGATGCTTTTAACCCATCACTTGATTGCTTTTTCAACTACAATGCTACAACTGATCAGTGGTCTGAACTAGTAGCAGAGTTTGGGCAGTTTTTTCATGCAACACTAATTAAAGCTGTCCCAGTAAACTGTACACTCTATATATGTGACCTTTCCACTTACAAGGTTTATAGTTTTTGTCCAGATACTTGTGTTTGGAAGGGTGAAGGATCTTTTGAATGTGCAGGCTTCAATGCAGGTGCAGTTGGAATTGAAGATAAAATTTATATATTAGGTGGTGATTATGCACCAGATGAAATCACAGATGAAGTTCAAGTCTACCACAGCAGCAGGTCTGAGTGGGAAGAAGTTTCACCAATGCCAAGAGCCTTAACTGAATTTTACTGCCAGGTGATTCAGTTTAATAAATACAGAGACCCATGGTTTTCTAATCATTTCTAAAAGTTGTGTGTGATTAGACATTCTAAAGCAATTGCAGTTCTAGAAGCCTGCAGTAAATTAATTAACTTTAATTATTATTAAAAAGGTCTTTATAGCTTAGTGAGATAAAATAGACCTTCTATAAGAGAATTACTATGAATGTATACCATATTAGAAAAATACTATGAATGTATACTATATATGAATTAGCAGTTCCCAGAAACTTAAAATACACATTTTACCAAAAACTGTATTTAATCTTGGAGAATAGGATATTAGTATTTTCATATGTAAGTAAAACTCAGGCTTTGATGTTTTGATTCTTAAAGTACTTTATCCATGACAGAAAAACAAATCATGGTTCATAGAACTGTACAATGTAAATGGGAGAAGTCTCTTTAGGTAGTAAAAATGACTTATTTATACTATATTATATGAAGTGTAAAATATATTAGAGGTGAGAATCCTATCTTGTTACTATAGGTATAAGAGTAGTTGAATTCCTATTTTTTCTGATCATTGGTTAGCTATTTTTAAGCCCTTTCTTTTCTTTCACTATTTTTCAGTCAGAAAATTTTCTGAAATGAAGTGTATTTCCCCAGCCTTCTAAAACTGTACACTAAACATGTTTTTTTAATTTTTTGATTCAACTCTTCATTAAGAGCATAGTGTACTGTAGTGCTGTTGGTAGTTACTGAAATGTCTTAAAATTTGCTTATTAGTTTTCAGTGTTATTTGGTCTCAGTTTTTAGAGGTATTTTATTTTCTGGCTCAAGCTCAGTAAATTAATTTTCTTGATTTATTTAATCAGTTCAAGTTATATCTTGATTTTATCTTGACATGTAATCCTTTTAGTGACATTCTTGGATTCTGGGATGGTAGTCCTAAAATACTTTTCCATATCATTGCCAGATTCCAGTGTAATCGAGGATATAGAAAATCTGACCTCTAGATAAGTGGACCACTATTGTTGGCATTTCTTGAACTTTTGCTTGTCCAAATTTGAGTTGCAGTAAGAAATTTCAACATCTCAGTTAGTACTGTGTCAGTTTTTTGTGATGTTGTATACCAGCTGTAAAGTGCTGTGTATGTTTTCTTCTTCAGCATATTATTCATTGTGAATTATTTACTAAATTTAAAAATGTGACTGGGCTTTTGGTATTGATAGTAGATATGTGAAACTTGCAACTTATTCGATGTTTAATCATCTCTAACCCAAACAATAAAAGAGAATCATCCTTGTTCTCAGTTAAGATGATTCTGCCTTGTAAGAGGATATGTTTCTTTAATCAGTTTTAACGATACAGATATTTTAGGTTTTAGGACCTGATTTATATCTCAGGTAATCTGTAGATTGTATTTCTCTGGAATCAAGCGAAGTTTCCCACACACTGTAGTAAATGTTAATCTGTTGTAAATATTCTTTAGAAGTAGAAATATACCTAAATGAAGGTCCTTTTATTTTACCATATAAATTTATGTAATCATAAGTTTCAAATATATTTTTCAAAATGGAACAGAATGCTAGACTAAATTATGCAATTTCAAAATCAGGGATTGTCCATAATCAGATGATAGTTGCATAAAAATTATTCTGTAGAATTGGTGGCTTCTTCCCTTCCTACCTTAATTGGCTCTGCCCTTCTCTTTCTCTCTCTCTGTGTGGGTGTGTGTATGTGTGTTGTGTGCGTAGGAAAGAAAATTCACTGGAGGCTTTCTCTGTGTGTTATGTGGCACTTTGAAAACAAGTTATTTAAGAAAGACCATAACACAGTAGGTGATTAAATTGTTAAACCTTTATAAACAAATATTTCCAGAAAGGAGAAACTAAAGCAAAATAGAATCCCTTCCTGATCTTGTTTCATTATTATATCTTGATTTCTACCATTCTTCTCACTGGCCATTGATTTTTTAAATTTTATTTTTACTTGGAGGATAATTATGATGTGGTGATGGTTTCTGCCACACATCAACATGAGTCAGCTATAGGCATATATATGTCCCCTTCCTCTGAAGCCTTCCTCCTACCTCCCTCCATACCCCACCCCTCTGGGTTGTCACAGAGCAATCATGGCCATTGGTTCCTGATGTTACTAGAAGTATCCTTGTTACCAAGCCATAAGTAACTCCCTCTACATTTGATTTTAAACACTTTTCAATGCACAAGGCTTTCTGCCTTAGTTTCCACAATTGCTGCAGGAAACTTGTTGATTGTTTTTCACTTACTGTCATCTCTTTACATCTGTACCTGAGTGTTCTTCATCAGTTATAACTAAAAATAGTTGTCTAGTCATAAAACCTCAAACTCTTCCTTTACTTACTGTTCTTTTTCCTTGGCATTATAGCAATCTGTGCTGGGCTTGACTCTCTTAGCAATTAATCTTGTACTCTCCAATTTTGCATCATCTGGTAAAGGGAACACTTTCATTTGATCTACTAAATGGTTATTGAAAAATGGTTCTGGGTGTTCAAAATCCTCAAGGAACCCAGGCACATGTACACATGGTCAGTGACTTAACTGGTATTATTCTGATCTTTGCAATCACTGGCTTCACCAAGAACCACATACATTATTTCTGGCCTGGCCCTCTATTCTTGATTTCTTGCAAGTCTCAGTGATCTTTCAAGTCTATTCTGCTACCCAGGAGGAGCTGTTTTTCCTGTCTGTAAGATTAGAAAACAATATCCATTTATGACTTTTTCCCTTAGTCTTTTTTTTTTTCTTTAAAGTTTCCTTCCCTTATCATCCTTCAGTCAGTGCTGCATTGTAAGAGAAAATAATTAAGCTCATTATCCAGATTGCTTTCATTCTTGTAGCAAATTTCTAAGTAACATTTCCAAATTGTTTGTCATTTGTCCTGGTAAATGGATTATGCATGCAAAAAAAAAAATGCAGTATGTAGTATCCTAGTGTCCGCTAAAATTGAAAGTAGTTATGTGTCACTATTAAACATAAAAAAGATTAAATTCAACATTTATATGATATCAAAGTTAATGAACATTTTTAGAACTATCTTCAAACTTGATTTATAATGTAGAGCACCTGTTCATGTATTGCCTGTGAAACAAAAGCAGTATGAAGAATATTTGCATAATCAAATTAACTGCACTCATATAATACTCAATTTTGGTTGGGGAGGGGGAAAAGTCTTTATCACAACAGTATCCATTTATATGTTACTCTTGAAAGCCAGAATATTATTTGAGAGCAACCACATCCTGCAACATGATTCCATTTTCCCCAGATACCAAGAAGAGCAATTGAGTATGTGTTCAGGGTACCTAAATGAAGGCATCTGTCTTGAAAATCAGAGTCAAATATAGAGGGAGACATCTGTTTACCTTTTGAGATTTGGAAGCAATAAATGTAATGGCTAAATATATTGTTTAATATATTTTGGATCACCATTCTCAGTTTAATTGGATCCAATGTTTGGAAACCCTGTATATTTAGAATTGAATGTGTAAGAACAAAAAATGCCTTCCAATGGGCAACTCTTGAGGGCAACCTAAAAACGAAGGCAAAAGTTTAAACGGAAGCCAATTTCTGTTCAGCATAACAGAATTCACTCAACTTTATAAAGTCATATTTGGAATAAGACTAAATATCAAAAATGGCATGTGGTAGAAAACTAGGCCAAATAAATTCCTACACAGGAGTACACAACCAAAGATTTATATATTTTATTTGCACATTTTGATCTTAATATTTTTCTGCCTTTTGACTAATTGCTTCCTCCAATTTGTTTAGCATTTAGGCATTCTGAGTAACTTGATTTTAATTTCTGTATACTCAAGATTTTGATAAGATGTGAGTCTTAAAATTACATCATTTTAGGAGCATTCTTGTTGAAGGAAATTTGTTCTTTTTTTAAAAATCACTTCAGAAAAACTCTGTAAATGGTGCTGACATTTATAGTGAGCTGCTAATAGGGATTTCTCCTTTTGTTTGCCATAAGTGCACATTTGTTTTACAGTGAATAGAAACTGAAAGACTATTACCTAAAATTTTGTCCTGAATTATTTCACCACAAATGTGGCTGTATATCTATATGTAGTGAATTTAGTTAAAGATAATGTGCTTTGAAAGATACCTTTAATTAAAAATCTGTTTATAAATTATATTTGATTACACTAAGATGCTTAATCAAGTTTAATTTAGGGGTTTTAATCAGTACAATATTACAATAGGGATTTTAATCACAGCATGGTATTACACAGTGATCAAGATAACTTTTCTAAATCATAGATTCATATTCAAACTTGAAGGTAAAATCTAATACAGCTTCCAGCCTTGTATAGAAAACCTATCTAAATTCTAAAATACCTTTGACAGATGATTTTCTTTTCAAATTCTAATTCAGTTCTTTCAGGGTAAAGAGCTCACTACCTCCATTTTTAAACAGTTCTATTAGAAAGTTCTTCCTAAGGTTGAAAGCAACTCTGCCTCCCTGTAATAACTTTCAGTCCTTGATCTTAGGTTGCTGTCTCCATAAGTATTGGAAATAGCATGTCTTCCATTCCTCTAAAATCAAGTCTTCACTTTCCTTCTTGTTCAAATGCTTAACACTTTAAAACTTGCCACAGTGGCCACGGTTACATACCTTCTACATGTACATTTGCCTCAGAAAAATCCATCCTAGCTCTGTTGCTTTTTTGGTGTGTTGAGCATGATGAGCATTGCATAATCTAATAAAGCAAGCACTTCATTCCCTTAATCAGCTCTTATAAATCCAGTGTGAGCTAGAGCCTTGCTATCTCTCCTATCAGCTATTGACATAATAACAAACATATTTTCTGGGAGAGGAATTTGGAAGCCAGATTTTAATGTCTTTTGATCATTTGACATTAGATATGGTTTTCAGAATTTTAATACTTCTAAAAGAGACTAAAGCATTTACAAAAAATAGAAACCAAAGCAGTCACTAACTAGATCAGCAAATTATGCTGTTGGTTCTAAGGGTAACAACGTTGCTGGAATTTCTTAAGAGTACAATTCTCTTGAGTATCATTGTAGTGTAAATACTTCTTTACATATCTGTCTTATTTAATTGGAAACTCTTAGGAGTAGGGGTATTATCATTTCTGGACCTAGCAATTAGCACAGTGCTTGCATATTAATAAGGCATCTAATAAGCTAACATTCTATCAAGCCAATATATGAAGCAAAATGTATTATAGTTTGTTTTGAATGGGTTAGACTTAACTGCATATTTTGCAATTTTTGTGTACAAAAAATTGATTTACATTAGGATTTTACATTTAAGAATGCTACACATTGTACTTTAGTTATCAATGTATGTGTTAATTCTTTTTGTAATATTTGATATCCTTATATTAAAAGTCTGGGCTAGCTAATTTACACAACTTTTTGTTAGTATATGTTGTATATCTTTGTTACTATATGGAAAAATTAATAATGAAGTACTTTTTATTTGAGAATGAAATTGCATTACATAATACATTGCCCACATTTGGAGAACATGTATAGTTGGTTGTATAGTTGTGTTGTATATGTATATTTGGTACTTGAAAGTGAAATTATACTTTCAAAGTAATTCATTGAATTTTTTTAGTGCTTAAGGATTATTTGTTCTCCTTGAATTTTAATTATAAGATTTAATTCTGTGCTTCTTTTCAAATACAGTAATAGATAAGACAACTACTGAAAGTATTGTTAGACATACAACCCCCATTTCCCCTACAAGAACATAATAGCTTTAGTGACCTTTTTCCCACAGGGGAGACTGTGCACAAAGCTACTTAACTTTGCATACATAAGTGATTTATTTCATTTTTTGTTAGTAGAATATGGGCATTTACTATATGCTATGAGAAATAAAATCATTTTTTTTTCAGGTCCATGTTAACCATATTAATATGTAGTAAACATTTCAATTATGTAAAATAATTATTAATGTATTAAAATGTATCTCAGAAAAGAATATATATTGTTTGTATTTATTGTTAATAGAAATAAAAAAGGTAGAAAAAGGTGAATGCTAAGGCTCTCATTTTCTTACCACCCCCTTCCCCAGATGCCCTGAGAGGCTCTGATGAATCTCAGAATTCCTGAGAGAGTGGTGGTGGAGGTGGGGTTACTGTTAGAACTGGCTCTGTAACTGTGGACAGAGCAGCATAGACTTCAAGGTGGACATGTTGGGCTGAGTGAATAAAATACAGCTAGATTTGAAATGAATCATAGATGGGGAGAGACCTTGAGGCTCTGCATGTAAGAAAGAACAGACCAAATGTCCATGAGCCACAAATGAAAGCAGTAGAAGCTAGCTGAATGTCCAAGGTCAGGCACTATCCAACCCTACTTCAATGGACATCAGCAACACAAGAATCAGCTAGATGCCAGGGTGTAAGCCTCCTTCCTACTTAATTGTACAGGTGAACTAGTGAAGAGGTCCAGAGTCTGAGAGATGATCATACCATAACATTATTTTAAGATGTTTACATTGGACAGATGCTGTCTTAATTCCAGTTCAGTTTTTCCTCTTTCTGGACAGGCCCATTTGCCATCACATTTCTGGTTTTCTTACGTGATCAGTTGTGATTTACTAAACAACCTTGACTTCCAAACCCTCTTCTAGAGTACTGCTCAGGTTGAAACAGTTGTTCTATGGAACCTAGCCCTTAAAAAATCAACTGTTCTATCCCACATGCTTGTATAATGCTAGTTGCTTTCTCTTCATTTCTTAGGCTCTGTTACCAAACCCTTGTCCAACTTTACTGCTCCAGACTTCTTCCCGTATTACCGCCAATTCTCCATGTGCTTCCAGCTTCTGTAGTTTACTTGGCCAGCAAATGATGACTCACCTCCTTCTGTTTAATCCCCATAGTTAATTTAAAATGTAAGGATATTGGGGGGAATTTGCCTGTTACCAGGTTATTGGGGATGCTACCCCGAAACCAGAGGTCTCTCGGTCAGCATTTTAATACTTGGAAGTTTTCCTCTTAAGTCATTAAATAGAATGGTTCATAATCTCAGACTGATGCATTGGCATTTGAAGTTCTTTCCCTAAATTCTGAACTGCCTGAATTTATCTTACTGCAAAACAAAAGTCCCTCAAAGACAAAATTTAATCTCTATACTCAGTAAATAAATTGCAAAACATATTTAAACTTAAGTAATTAAGAATTACTTAATATTGTGTTACAGGCTCTTATTCAGTTACAGTATAAGTTGCAAATAAGTTTTGTCAAAAACTAGCTATTTGGCCAATATACAGATTTTAATTGATGTACATTTTTCAGAGAAAAAAGTAATCCTAAAATGTAATTACTCTTCACTATTAATATGGAGTTTCAAAGTAATATTTATAAAGTGCTTTGAGATTTTTGAAACTATAAAATATTGAATTTTTAGACTGTGGCACTAAACCAATCTACCTAGTAAACATTAATTAAAACTGCAATTTATTTTAATTACTTTTATAAAACCTATGTTTCCATGGTAAAGTTTCCTTGGACTTATTAATTTTTACAATTTTGAAGACTTCTATGAAGCCTAATGAAACTAAACCTTAAAGGGCAAACAATATTCATGAAAAACTTAAGAAATATTTGGGACCATCTTAAAATATTTAACATATCATCATAGTATTTATAGAGTTAGATTTCACTGCACCTGATAAATATTTTTGCATTTCTTCCAAATTCAGGGCTTGTTTAACCTGAGTCTGTTCTAGTAGTAATTAGTGAGTCTTTCCATGGGAAATTAATTACCCTTACCTAACTTTGAGTAAAATACATGGTGCAAAGTTAGTTTAACATTTTCAATCAAGAAAAGCCTTTGTCTAGCCTTTTCATTTAAAAATCCAACTAGCCTAATTTTTTCCTTTTAGAGATTAACCACCTTTTATGTTATGAAACATTAATTGACATTTGAAAAAAACTTTTCAAATATTAAAAAAAAAACTTTCAAAAACAACTTGCAACAAATGAGTAATTTTTTTGTTTCCTTTACAAATAGTGTTCACCTTGTGATCTATTCCTGAAGGAGTGAAATATACCACAATATTCTTCCATTTAAATACAATTCACATTTCACTTATAAGCACAAATTAATGAACACTTGTTTCTAGCAATTTTCACAAAGAGAATTATTCTAGTATAAAGCATCTAAATTTCTTTCCTTGATGAATGAAATATTAAGCTCTAACCAATAATTTTTGTTATGGGATGTCTACCCAGGAGTATATGTGTCAGGCAGTGTTCCTTAAAGTTTCCTCTGGAAAAAAAAAAAAAAAAAGGTCATTTGGGAGTCCCATTAAAAATACTGAATCCAGGGGGACGTGCCGCCAGGCTAGCAGGAAACATCTAATCCCTTGTGCTATTAGATGAATGGAAAACTGATTTAAACAATGTACTAACAAGCAATTGTCCTTGATTTTTGTACTTTGTAGCATTCCTCAAATTCTTTTCACATCTTTCCTTACTGTAAAAACTGCATTTAAGTTTTGCAGAAAATGAAGCAATTGAAAAGGAAAAGCAATTTCAGTGTACAAGAAACTCAGACCCTTTTGAAAGAAATTACAGAAAGGAAGGAAGGAATTTTTTCTAAGCAGCTTAATACAACAATTAATGTGATGAAGCAAATGGCTTGGGAGGAGATTGCACAGTGTGTGAATGTTGTAGGAGAAGGAGAACAGAGAACAGGGACAGAAGTGAAAAGAAGGTACCTTGACTGGTGAGCCCTTATGAAGAGAAAGAAGATGAAGGCGAACATTAAGCTAGTTGGTTCAGGGTTTCCACTTCCTACATCTGATTTAGATGACTCTCTCATTGAAGAGATAGATGAAAAGATTGGATTCCGAAGTGATACAAATTTTGATTGGCAAAATGTGGCAGATTTCAGGGATGCAGGTGGATCCTGAGGTCAAGGAAGAAGAGGAAAGAGATCCCCAGAGTCCTGAATTTGAGATTGAAGAGGATGAAGAAATGTCATCAGTCATTCCAGATTACACGAGGGAAAATGAACTTCCTGATTTCCCCCACATTGATGAATTTTTTACTCCGAACTCAACACCATCTAGGTCTGCATATGATGAGCCCCGTTTGCTTGTAAACATAGAGAAACAGAAACTAGAACTGGAAAAACGAAGGCTTGATATTGAGGCTGAAAGAATGCAGGTAGAGAAGGAACGCCTACAGATTGAGAGAGAGAGGCTGCGACATTTAGACATGGAGCATGAGCGACTTCAGCTGGAGAAGGAGCGGTTGCAGATTGAAAGAGAGGAGCTGAGGTTACAGATAGTCAACTTGGAGAAGCCACCTTTGGGAAGTGAACTTGGTCAAGGGGAAAAGTCCATACATCAGCCACAGGATAGAGAGACCGAGAAGTTAAAACCTGAGAGAGAACGCTTACAACTGGAAAAAGATCGGCTGCATTTTTTGGAATCTGAATCGAAGAAGCTGCAGATTGAAAAGAAACGCTTTCAAGTAGCAAGAGACTACAAATTCAGAAGGAAAGACATTTGCAGTGATTTATCTAGGTCTCCATTTATCAAATGTTTGCAAGCCATAGGTTTCGGTTTAAAAATAATTGCAAGATTAGCTGTATTGTTGTTTTTCTCCTGTTTAATGCTAGTTTTTTCAATATGAAAAAGATAATTATTTGTGGGTAATATATGCTTAAGTCTTCTATGAAAACTATGTGCCCTAGCATAAACAGTATAGCTGAAATTGTTGTACTTTTAATTTAGTAAAATTACACACAGTCTTATATAATCTATGCACTCAGAGTTTACAATTATGTCTGTAAAATTCTAGCTCAGTAGTTGTCAACTGGGGATGTCTTTGGCCCCCAAAAGACATCTGGCAATGTCTGGCAACATATTTTGGTTGTCAGAATTGGAAAGTTGGGCACATTGCTCCTGGCAATGTAGTAGCTAGGGATGCCTACATCCTGCAATGCACAGGACAGTTCCCACTCCCCTCCCCCCCCCACCCCCGCCAAAAAGAATGATCAAACCCTAAATAGCAATGTTGCTGAGTTGAGGAACCCTGTCTTAGCCTGCTGAGCACCTCTTTAGCTTTGTTTCAGTTTCAGAATGTTAAAACCGCAGATATTTATGTAGGGATTACTTAAATGGCCCAAAACTATGAAACAGTACTGTATAGTATATTGACTATAGGAAGTGATGAAGATTATAGATGTTTTATTGCTTTGTTTCCATCTGTATATAATGTGAGAGTCAGAAAAGAATATAGGCAACATCAGAGGTTGTCTAAAGTGGGTTACTTTCCAAAGCAGTTCACTCATCTAGCTATTGGTGCTTTAGAAACAGCACATATTTTTGTAAGCTTTATGCTTTCTTCTGTGACTCCATTGACTAAGCCAGTAGTTTAGACAAAAAATGTCATTTCAATCATGTACTGAAATTTAATATACTTGGTTGAAGCTAGTAAGAATGTTACCAGTTTAAAAATGGTGCCAGTAGTCAATGAACTGGAACTCAGCAAGTGGTCATTTGATTTTTTTTTTTCCTTTTTTTTTATTAAATTTTAAAATCTTTAATTCTTACATGTGTTCCCAAACATGAAACCCCCTCCCACCTCCCTCCCCATAACATCTCTGAGGGTGATCCCCATGCACCAGCCCCAAGCATGCTGTATCCTGCGTCAGACATAGACTGGCGATTCAATTCTTACATGATAGTATACATTATAGAATGCCATTCTCCCAAATCATCCCACCCTCTCCCTCTCTCTCTGAGTCCAAAAGTCCATTATACACAGCTGTGTCTTTTTTCCTGTCTTGCATACAGGGTCGTCATTGCCATCTTTCTAAATTCCATATATATGTGTTAGTATACTGTATTGGTGTTTTTCTTTCTGGCTTACTTCACTCTGTATAATCGGCTCCAGTTTCATCCATCTCATCAGAACTGATTCAAATGAATTCTTTTTAACGGCTGAGTAATACTCCATTGTGTACATGTACCAAAGCTTTCTTATCCATTCATCTGCTGATGGACATCTAGGTTGTTTCCATGTCCTGGCTATTATAAACAGTGCTGCGATGAACATTGGGGTACATGTGTCTCTTTCAATTCTGGTTTCCTCGGTGTGTATACCCAGCAGTGGGATTGCTGGGTCATAAGGTAGTTCTATTTGCAATTTTTTAAGGAATCTCCACACTGTTCTCCATAGTGGCTGTACTAGTTTGCATTCCCACCAACAGTGTAGGAGGGTTCCCTTTTCTCCACACCCTCTCCAGCATTTATTGCTTGCAGATTTTTGGATCGCAGCCATTCTGACTGGTGTGAAGTGGTACCTCATTGTGGTTTTGATTTGCATTTCTCTGATAATGAGTGATGTTGAGCATCTTTTCATGTGTTTGTTAGCCATCAGTATGTCTTCTTTGGAGAAATGTCTATTTAGTTCTTTTTTTTTTTTTTTTATTAAATTTTAAAATCTTTAGTTCTTACATGTGTTCCCAAACATGAAACCCCCTCCCACCTCCCTCCCCATAACATCTCTGTGGGTGATCCCCATGCACCAGCCCCAATCATGCTGTATCCTGCGTCAGACATAGACTGGCGATTCAATTCTTACATGATAGTATACATGATAGAATGCCATTCTCCCCAATCATCCCGCCCTCTCCCTCTCTCTCTGAGTCCAAAAGTCCATTATACACAGCTGTGTCTTTTTTCCTGTCTTGCATACAGGGTCGTCATTGCCATCTTTCTAAATTCCATATATATGTGTTAGTATACTGTATTGGTGTTTTTCTTTCTGGCTTACTTCACTCTGTATAATCGGCTCCAGTTTCATCCATCTCATCAGAACTGATTCAAATGAATTCTTTTTAACGGCTGAGTAATACTCCATCGTGTATATGTACCAAAGCTTCCTTATCCATTCATCTGCTGATGGACATCTAGGTTGTTTCCATGTCCTGGCTATTATAAACAGTGCTGCGATGAACATTGGGGTACATGTGTCTCTTTCACTTCTGGTTTCCTCGGTGTGTATACCCAGCAGTGGGATTGCTGGGTCATAAGGTAGTTTTATTTGCAATTTTTTAAGGAATCTCCACACTGTTCTCCATAGTGGCTGTACTAGTTTGCATTCCCACCAACAGTGTAGGAGGGTTCCCTTTTCTCCACACCCTCTCCAGCATTTGTTGCTTGCAGATTTTTGGATCGCAGCCATTCTGACTGGTGTGAAGTGGTACCTCATTGTGGTTTTGATTTGCATTTCTCTGATAATGAGTGATGTTGAGCATCTTTTCATGTGTTTGTTAGCCATCCGTATGTCTTCTTTGGAGAAATGTCTATTTAGTTATTTGGCCCCACCACCACATTAACAAATTGAAAAATAAAAACCATATGATTATCTCAATAGATGCAGAGAAGGCCTTTGACAAAATTCAACATCCATTTATGATAAAAACTCTCCAGAAAGCAGGAATAGAAGGAACATACCTCAACATAATAAAAGCTATATATGACAAACCCACAGCAAACATTATCCTTAATGGTGAAAAATTGAAAGCATTTCCCCTAAAGTCAGGAACAAGACAAGGGTGTCCACTTTCACCGCTACTATTCAACATAGTTCTGGAAGTTTTGGCCACAGCAATCAGAGCAGAAAAAGAAATAAAAGGAATCCAAATTGGAAAAGAAGAAGTAAAACTCTCACTGTTTGCAGATGACATGATCCTCTACATGGAAAACCCTAAAGACTCCACCAGAAACTTACTAGAGCTCATCAATGAATATAGTAAAGTTGCAGGATATAAAATCAACACACAGAAATCCCTTGCATTCCTATACACTAATAATGAGAAAGTAGAAAAAGAAATTAAGGAAACAATTCCATTCACCATTGCAACAAAAAGAATAAAATACTTAGGAATATATCTACCCAAAGAAACTAAAGACCTATATATAGAAAACTATAAAACACTGATGAAAGAAATCAAAGAGGACACTAATAGATGGAGAAATATACCATGTTCATGGATTGGAAGAATCAATATAGTGAAAATGAGTATACTACCCAAAGCAATTTACAAATTCAACGCAATCCCTATCAAGCTACCAGCCATATTTTTCACAGAACTAGAACAAATAATTTCAAGATTTGTATGGAAATACAAAAAACCTCGAATAGCCAAAGCAATCTTGAGAAAGAAGAATGGAATTGGAGGAATCAACTTGCCTGACTTCAGGCTCTACTACAAAGCCACAGTCATCAAAACAGTATGGTACTGGCACAAAGACAGACATATAGATCAATGGAACAAAATAGAAAGCCCAGAGATAAATCCACACACATATGGACAGCTTATCTTTGACAAAGGAGGCAAGAATATACAATGGAGTAAAGACAATCTCTTTAACAAGTGGTGCTGGGAAAACTGGTCAACCACTTGTAAAAGAATGAAACTAGATCACTTTCTAACACCGCACACAAAAATAAACTCAAAATGGATTAAAGATCTAAATGTAAGACCAGAAACTATAAAACTCCTAGAGGAGAATATAGGCAAAACACTCTCAGACATAAATCACAGCAGGATCCTCTATGATCCACCTCCCAGAATTCTGGTCATTTGATTTTTAAAATAGATAATAGCTATTTGGAACTGGGAGTGGGGGTGGGGGAAAATGTCCTCTGTATCCAATAGTAATGATGATGGTGATGAAATAGTGATAGTAGTGGTGTATTATGAATTAGGGAAGCACTTAACTGCACACTATCTGACCTAATCTGTAGAAAAAGTCTTGAGAGTAATATCATTATTCCTGAATCTGAGACTTAGAGAAGTCATGCTTCTCTTAAATGACTGATTTTATATATCATGATGTATTTTGTCTTTGTTCTTCCCTGTGAAACAAAGTTTGTATCTTTAGCCAGTCATTTTGATATTTATTCTGAGAACAAGGGTTTACCTAATCTGGTGATTTGCCTTCAGTCCCCTGAAGGTACTTTTTCCACTGTCCAGATGATTGTAATGCACACTAAAGTTGAGAATCACTGCATGAGATCACCTTGTATTTTCCCATTTTCCTATATATAGCCTTAGTACATCTCTTCTATTGACAGATACTACCTTGATTCTAAATTGATTATTGTTAATTTAAGAATATCTTGAAACCAAATTTAGAGAAGAGCTAACACCTATTCAACTCAAACTCTCCCAGAAAATTGTAGAGGAAGGTAAACTCAAACTCATTCCAGGAGGCCACCATCACCCTAATACCAAAAGCAGACAGATGCCACAAAACAAGAAAACTACAGGGCAATATCACTGATGAATATATATGCAAAAATCCTCAACAAAATTCTAGCAAACAGAATCCAACAACATATTAAAAAGATCATATGTCATGACCAAGTGGGCTTTATCCCAGGGATGCAAGGATTCTTCAATATTAGCAAATGAATCAATATGATACACCACATTAACAAATTGAAAGATAAAAGCCATATGATTATCTCAATAGATGCAGAGAAGGCCTTTGACAAAATTCAACACCATTATGATTAAAAACTCTCCAGAAAACAGGCATAGAAGGAATGTACCTCAACATAATAAGAGCCATATATGATAAACCCATAGCCAACATTATCCTCAATGGTGAAAAATGGAAAGCATTTCCCTTAAAGTCGGGAACAAGACAAAGTTTCCCACTCTCCCCACTACTATTCAACACAGCTTTGAATGCTTTAGCCACAGCAATCAGAGCAGAAAAAGAAATAAAAGTACTCCAGATTGGAAAAGAAGTAAAACTCTGTTTGTAGATGACATGATCCTCTACATAGAAAACACTAAAGACACCACTTCAAAATTACTAGAGCTAATCAGTGAATATAGCGAAGTTACAGGATATTAAATTAATACACAGAAATCCATTGAATTCCTATACACTAACAATGAGAAAACAGAGAAATTAAGGAAACAATTCCATTCACCATTGCAACGAAAAGAATAAAATACTTAGGAATAAGTCTACCTAAAGAAACAAAAATTTATGTATAGGAAACTATAAAACACTGATGAAAGAAATCAAAGATGACACAAATAGATGGAAAAATATACCATGTTCATGGATCAGAAGAATCAATATAGTGAAAAATGAGTGTACTACCCAAAGAAATCTATAGATTCAACTCAATCCTTATCAAGCTACCAATGGTATTTTTCACAAAACTAGAACAAATAATTTCACAAATTGTATGGAAATACAAAAAAAAACCTCGAATAGCCAAAGCAATCTTGAGAAAGAAGAATGGAACTGGAGGAATCAACCTGCCTGACTTTAGACTATTCCACAAAGTTATAGTCATCAATACAGTATGGTACTGGCACAAAGACAGAAATATAGAGCAACAGATCAAAATAGAAAGCACAGAGATAAATCCGTGCACCTACGAACACCTTATCTTTGACAAAGGAGGCAAAAATATACAATGGAGAAAAGTCAATGTTTTTAAGAAGAGGTGCTGGGAAAACTGTAAAAGAATGAAACCACCTGTAAAAGAATGAAACTAGAACAGTTTCTAACACCATACACAGAAATAAACTCAGAATGGATTAAAGATCTAAATGTAAGACCAGAAACAGTAAAACTCCTAGAAGAAGACACAGGCAAAGCACTCTATAACATAAATCACAGCAAGATCCTCTATGATCCATCTCCCAGAGTAATGGAAATATAAGCAAAAATAAACAAATGGGACCTAATTAAACTTAAAGGCTTTTGCACAATTAAAGAAACTATAAGCAAGGTAAAAAGGCAGTCTTCAGAATGGGAGAAAATAATAGCAAATGAAACAAAAGACATTAATCCGTAAAATATGCAAGCAACTCCAGCTGCTCACCACCAGAAAAATAAATAACCCAATCAAAAAGTGGGCCAAAGAACTAACCAGACATTCCTCCAAAGAAGACATACAGATGACTAACAAACACACGAAAAGATGCTCAACATCACTCATTATCAGAGAAACGCAAATCAAAACCACAATGAGGTATCATCTCATGTCAGTCAGAATGGCTGCTATCAAAAAGTCTACAGACAATAAATGCTGGAGAGGGTGTGGAGAAAAGGGAACCCTCTTACACCACTGGTGGGAATGCAAACTAGTACAGCCACTATGGAGAACAGTGTGGAGATTCCTTAAAAAGCTGGAAATAGAACTGCCATATGACCCAGCAATCCCACTGCTGGGCATACACACCGAGGAAACCAGATTGAAAGAGACTCTTGTACCCCAGTGTTCATTGCAGCACTGTTTACAATAGCTAGGACAGGAAAGCAACCTAGATGTCTATCGGTAGCTGAATGGATAAGGAAGCTGTGGTACATATACCCTATGGAATATTACTCCGCTATTAAGAAGAATGCATTTGAATCAGTTCTAATGAGGTGGATGAAACTGGAGCCTATTATATAGAGTGAAGTAAGTCTAAGTCAGAAAGAAAAACACCAATACAGTATATTAACACATATATTTGGAATTTAGAAGGATGGTAATGACAACCCTATACAGGAGACAGCAAGAGAGACACAGATATAAAGAACCAAGTTTTGGACTCTGTGGGAAATGGGGAGCTTGGGATGATTTGAGAGAGTAGCACTGAAACATGTATATTACCATATTTGAAATAGATGAACAGTCCAAGTTCGACGCATGAAAAGGGCACTCAAAGCCAGTGCACTGGGACAAGCTAGAGGGATGGGATGGGGAGGGAGGTGGGAGGGGGCTTCAGGATAGGGGACACATGTACACCTGTGGCTGATTCATGTCAGTGTATGGCAAAAAACACCACAATATTGAAATTAGCCTCCAATTAAATAAAAATATAAAAATGAAAAAAAAATCTTAAAAACCACATGTGACATTTGAGTATGGGTATATAAGGCAAAAATATACATCTTAGTTATCTTGCATTTGAAATAGTGTTATTTTTCTATAATTGAAGTAAATGCTACCATAGGGGGGAAAATACCCAATCCAGGACCTTAGCCTTAGAGATTTTCATTTAGTAAGTTCTAGATTCGGATCCTAGGAACTCATAGCTTTTATAGGCACTGCAAATAATTCTAATCAGTAAGCAGGCCTGGAAATATACTAAGGTAGAGACTGAGAACCCAACTCTAAGTCAAGTAGGTTTGGGTTTGTATCTTTGTTCCACCATAGAATGGTTTAAAAGCTGTACAAGCTTGAGGAAATTACTTAAACATTCTGTGGCCCAAGTGTTTTATTGACAAAACAGATAATAGTTATACCTCCTACAACATGATTTTGTAAGAATTAAATAACACACATGACATACTTGACAATGGGAAATGTTCAGTAAATGTCCTTTGTCTCCTCTCTTTTGTCTTGTTTGCTTTCAGCAGAAGCCATCTTCTCCTAATTCTCTGACATGCTACTACAGCTTTACATTCTACAATTAGAGCTAAAATTTTAAATCTGAAAAGTACACAAATCTTCCTCGACAGAGGGAATTGATGGGACAAAGTAAACCTTTGCCTAATACACAGTTTAGCTTTGACTTGGCCCTAAACATTCCTTCTTAGGCTCAACTATGAGTATCGCATTTATTAATTTATTCATTTAACCAAGTTCCTAATGTATGTCATCAGTGTAGTAGGCTTGAAATAGCAAGAAAATCAGATGTGTTCCCTATTTTCCTTGAACTCATTTAGTGTTCTGTCACTTCTTCAAGTCTCTCCAGGCTTGATTTTTGCCTAATCTCTGTTGATAACAAACAATTTCTATTTGGCCCCATTTTTGTTTTCAAGTCCCTCTTTCAGGGCTTTGAACCTTAGAAAGTTCTTTGGCTTCTGCCTCTGCTCTGTCCAGATGAGAATTCCCTTTTTCTCTTTGACCCGCATCTCTCACCTTTTTCTCAAGTTTAACTTTGGCTGATGCCAGATAGAGAATGAAGTTCAAATCTCCTGTATACACCTGAGCAGAGGGTCAGACAACCAGGTTACAGATCCCTAAAATGGGTAAGAGCTCTTAGAAGTCTACAAGGAATTTAAAATCTATTGCATGTTTTATTTTCACAACCTGCAATGAAGAATGTAGAAACGATTCAAAATTTTGAACACAATTAAAAAACTTTTTTCTCATTAATTTCCTATCCTGCTATCTGTATTCAACCCTACATAATATGTGATGTTGAGGGGGTGGTCCCGAGATGACTGAGGAATAGACTCCAGAAGTACCCCAAGTCTTAGATCACTTTCTCCCCCACAAATTCATCTAAAAATCAGTTGAATGTTGAGCAACTTCCACAAAACAACTTCTGAATGCTGGCAGAGGACACTGGGCACTGAGAAAGCCTGCCCAATCTCTTCCAAAGGAGGTGGAACAAAATATAAAAGATGAAAACAGAAACAAAAGATTTAGAGATGGAGACCTGTCCTGGGGAGGGAGTCTTGAAGAAGTAGGATAACCCTCTCATAAGCTGTCTAGGTTTGTCAGCTTTTCTTCCAAAGACCAAGCATCTTTTAATTTCATGGCTGCAGCCACCATCTACAGTGATTTTGGAGCCCAAGAAAATAAAGTCTGCCACTGTTTCCACTGTTTCCCATGTGTTTGTCATGAAGTGATGGGTCAGATGCCATGATCTTAGTTTTCTGAATGTTGAGCTTTAAGCCCTCATTCACTTTCATCAAGAAACTTTTTAGTTTTTCTTTGCTTTCTGCCATGACTGTGGTATCATTTGCATAACTCCAGCTTGCCCTTCATCCAGTCCAGCATTTCTCGTGATATACTCTGTGTATAAGTTAAATAAGCAGGGTGACAATATACAAGTTTGATGTAATCCTTTCCTGATGTGGAAACAGTCTGTTGTTCCATGTGCAGGTCTAACTGTTACTTCCTGATCTGCATACAGATTTCTCAAGAGGCAGGTCTGGTGGTCTGGCATTCCCATCTCTAAGAATTTTCCAGTTTGTTGTGGTCCATACAGTCAGAGGCTCTGGCATAGTCAATAAAGCAGAAATAGATATTGTTCTGGAACTTTATTGCTTCCAGATGTTCAAGCTGGTTTTACAAAAGGCAGAAGAACTAGAGATCAAATTGCCAACATCCGCTGGATCATGGAAAAAGCAAGAGAGTTCCAGAAAAACATCTACTTCTGCTTTATTGACTATGCCAAAGCCTTTGACTGTGTGCATCACAATAAACTGTGGAAAATACTGAAAGAGATGGGAATACAAGACCACCTGACCTACCTCTTGAGAAACCTATATGCAGGTCAGGGAACAACAATTAGACCTGGACATGGAACAACAGCCTGGTTACAAATAGGAAAAGGAGTACGTCAAGGCTGTATATTGTCACCCTGCTTATTTAACTTATATGCATAGTACATCATGAGAAATCCTGGGCTGGAAGAAGCACAAGCTGGAAGCAAGATTGCCGGGAGAAATATCAATAACCTCAGATATGCAGATGACACCACCCTTATGGCAGAAACTGAAGAGGAACTAAAAAGCCTCTTGATGAAAGTGAAAGAGGAGAGTGAAAAGTTGGCTTAAAGCTCAACACTCAGAAAACGAAGATCATGGCATCTGGAATGGTGGTACGACCATGGAGTGGTGGTACGACTCATGGCATCTGGTCCCATCACTTCATGGAAAATAGATGGGGAAACAGTGGAAACAGTGTCAGACTTTATTTTGGGGGGCTCCAAAATCACTGCAGATGGTGACTGCAGCCATGAAATTAAAAGACGCTTATTACTTGGAAGGAAAGTTATGACCAACCTAGATAGCATATTGAAAAGCAGAGGCATTAGTTTGCCAACAAAAGTCCGTCTAGTCAAGGCTATGGTTTTTCCAATGGTCATGTATGGATGTGAGAGTTGGACTGTGAAGAAAGCTGAAAGCCGAAGTATTGATGCTTTTGAACTGTGGTGTTGGAGAAGACTCTTGAGAGTCCCTTGGACTGCAAGGAGATCCAACCAGCCCATCCTAAAGGAGATCAGTCCTGCATGTTCATTGGAAGGACTGATGCTGAAGGTGAAACTCCAATACTTTGGCCACCTCATGTGAAGAGTTGACTCATTGGAATGGATGTGAAAGACCCTTTCGAAGTTCCATTGGAAAAGACTCTGATGCTGGGAGGGATTGAGAGCAGGAGGAGAAGGGGACGACAGAGTCGACAGAGGATGAGATGTCTCAATGGCATCACTGATTCGATGGACATGAGTTTGAGTGAACTTTGAGAGTTGGTGATGGACAGGGAGGCCTGGCCTGGCTGGTGTTAGAAAGAGTCGGACACGACTGAGCGACTGAACTGAACTGATTGCTTTTTCGATGATCCAACGGATGTTGGCAATTTTATCTCTGGTCTACAAATAATCTACAGAGCAAGTCAAAACATAAGAATAATAAATGCTTTTCTTGAGTCACTGCTGTCAGAGTCCTTTCCCGCTCTGGGAGTCTCAGTCCATCTCACCTCTCGAGGATGCTCTCCAACACTGTGCTAATCTCTGGACCTGCTGTGGGGGCAGCACAAATTCTAACCTGTTTCTCCTCCTATGTGTTCTTGCCTCCAATGTCTACAGATATCAGTACTAGTGCATTTTCTTTTGTGTAAGCTCTCAATGACCTTTTATATGTTCTGTAGACACATAATCTGCCTAGTTTTTTTTTAAATTTTTATTTTGACTTTATTTTACTTTACAATACTGTATTGGTTTTGCCATACATTGACATGAATCCACCACAGGTGTACATGCTTTCCCAAACATGAACCCCCCTCCCTCCTCCCTCCCCATAACATCTCTCTGGGTCATCCCCATGCACCAGCCCCAAGCCTTCTGTATCCTGCATCGAACCTAGACTGGTGATTCATTTCTTACATGATAGTATACATGTTCCAATGCCATTCTCCCAAATCATCCCACCCTCTCCCTCTCCCACAGAGTCGAAAAGTCTGCTCTACACATCTGTGTCTCTTTTTCTGTCTCGCATACAGGGTCATCATTGTCATCTTTCTAAATTCCATATATATGTGTTAGTATACTCTATTGGTGTTTTTCTTTCTGGCTTACTTCACTCTATATAATCGGCTCCGGTTTCATCCATCTCATCAGAACTGATTCAAATGTATTCTTTTTAATGGCTGAGTAATACTCCATTGTGGATATGTACCACAGCTTTCTTATCCATTCATCTGCTGATGGACATCTAGGTTGTTTCCATGTCCTGGCTATTATAAACAGTGCTGCGATGAACATTGGGGTACATGTGTCTCTTTCAATTCTGGTTTCCTTGGTGTGTGTGCCCATCAGTGGGATTGCTGGGTCATAAAGAATCTGCCTAGTTGATTGTGTGGATTTAATCTGCAGCTTGTACAGGTGGTGGGAAGGGTTTGGGTCTTCTTCCTTAGCCACACTGCCCCTGGGTTTCATTTGTTGTTTTGAGTAGAAGAGGTGTTAGCTCTTCTCTAAATTTTTGGTAGAATTCACCTGTGAAGCCATCTGGTCCTGGGCTTTTGTTCGTTGGAAGATTTTTGATTACAGTTTTGATTTCCATTCTTGTGATGGGTCTGTTAAGATTCCCTATTTCTTCTTGGTTCAGTTTTGGAAGGTTATACTTTTCTAAGAATTTGTCCATTTCTCCAAGTTGTCTAGTTTATTGGCATATAGTTGCTCATAGTAGTCTCTTATGATTTTTTGTATTTGTGTGTTATCTACTGTGATTTCTCCATTTTCTTTTCTAATTTTTTTATTGATTTGATTATTTTCCCTTTTATTCTTCATGAGTCAGCTAATGGCTTTTCTATTTTATTTATATTCTCAAAAAACCATCGTTTAGTTTTGTTATTTTTCCTATTGTCTCCTTCGTTTCCTTTTCATTTATTTCTGCTCTGATTTTTATGATGAGTTTCCTTCTACTAACTTTGGTGTTTTTCTGTTCTTTTTCTAACTGCTTTAGGTTGTTTATTTGGTATTTCACTTGTTTCTTGAAGTAAGCTTGTATTTCTATGAATCTCCATCCTAGCCCTGCTTTTACTGAATCACATAGGTTTTAGGTTGTCATGTTTTCATTTTCATTTGTTTCTATGCATATTTTGGTTTCCTTTTTGATTTGTTCCATGATCTCTTAGTTATTCGGAAGTGTGTTGTTTAGCCTCTGTATGTTCATATTTTTAATAGTTATTTTCCTGTAGTTGACATCTAATCTTAAAGCATTGTGATCAGAAAAGATGCTTGAATTGATTTTAATTTTTAAAAATTTACCAAGGCTCGATTTATGGCCCTGGATGTGATCTTTCTTGAAGAATATTCCATGTGATCTTTAAGATAAAGGTGAAATTCATTCGTTTTTGGTGAAATGCCATGTAGATATGAATCAGGTCTAACTGGTCCTTTGTATCATTTAAAGCTAGTGTTTCCTTGCTAATTTTCTGTTGGGTTGATCTATCCATAGGTGTGAGTGGGGTATAATAGTCCCCCACTATTATTGTGTTACTGTTAATGTCCCCTTTTATACTTGTTAGAATTTGCCTTATGTACTGAGGTTCTCCTATGTTGGGTGCATACATATTTATAATTGTTATATCTACCACTTGGATTATCTTTAGATCATTAGGTAGTGTGCTTCTTTGTCTCTTATTTGGCCTTTATTTCAAAGTCTATTTTATCTGATATTAGTATTGCTACTCCTGCTTTCTTTTGGTCTCCATTTGCATGAAATGTCATTTTCAAGCCCCTCACTTTCAGTCTGTATGTGTCCCTAGGTTTGAGGTGGGTCTCTTGTAGACAGCATATACAGGTGTCTCGTTTTTGTATCCATTCAGCCAGTCTTTGTTTTTTGGTTGGAGCATTGAACCCATTTACATTTAAGGTAATTATTGATAAGTATGATCCCATTACCATTTACTTGGTTGTTTTGGGTTCGTTTTTATAAACCTTTTCTGTGTTTCCTGTCTAGAGAAGATCCTTCAGCATTTGTTGAGGAGCTGGTTTGGTGGTGCTGAATTCTCTTAGCTTTTGCTTATCTATAATGCTTTTGATTTCCCCTTTGAATCTGAATGAGATCCTTGCTTGGTAGAGTAATCTTGGTTTTCAGTTCTTCTCTTTCATTACTTTAAGTGTGTCCTGTCATTCACCACTGGCCTGAAAAGTTTCTATTGAAAGATCAGCTGTGATCCTTATGGGGATCCCCTTGTGTGTTATTTGCTGCTTTTCCCTTGCTGTTTTTAATATTCTCTCTTTGTGTTTGATATTTCTTACTTTAACTAATATGTGTCTTGGAGTGTTTTGCCTTGGGGTTATCCTGTCTCTGGGTCTTTTGGACTTGGGTGTCTATTTCCTTCCCAATTTTAGGGACATTTTGACTGTTATCTCCTCAAGTATTTTCTCATGCCCTTTATATTTGTCTTCTTCTAGGACATCTAAGATTCAAATGTTGGGGCAATTAACATTCCCCCAGAGGAATCTGAGGTTGTCCTCACTTCTTTTAATTCCTTTTCTCTTCTTTCCTCTCTGCTTCATTTATTTCCACCATTCTATCTTCCACCTCACTTATCTGCTCTTCTGCCTCTGTTATTCTATTGTTGGTTCCCTCCAGAGTGATTTCATTTCATTTGTTTATTTATTTTAAAAATTTATTTATTTTACTTTCTATTATTCTATTGGATTTGCCATACATTGACATGAATCTGCCATGAGTGTGCATGTGTTCCCCATCCTGAACCCCTCTCCCACCTCCTGCTCCATCCCATTCCTCTGGATCATCCCAGTGCACCAGCCCCAAGCACCCTGTATCACGCATCAAACCTGGACTGGCGATTCATTTCACATGTGATATTTTACATGTTTCAATACCATTCTCCCATAATATCCAACTCTCGCCCTCTCCCACAGAATCCAAAAGACTGTTCAATATATCTGTATCTCTGAAGCTGTCTTGCATACAGGGTTATCGTTACCTTCTTTCTAAATTCCATATATATGTGCTAGTTTACTGTATTGGTGTTTTTCTTGCTGGCTTACTTCACTCTGAATATTAGGTCCCAGCTTCATCAACCTCATTAGAACTGATTTCTATGTATTCTTTTTAATGGCTGGGTAATACTCCAGGGTGTCTATGTACCACAGCTTTCTTATCCATTCACCTGCTGATGGACATCTAGGTTGCTTCCATGTCCTGGCTATTGTAAAGAGTGCTGCGATGAACATTGGGGTACACGTGTCTCTTTCAATTCTGGTTTCCTCAGTGTGTATGCCCAGCAGTGGCATTGCTGGGTCATATGGCAGTTCTATTTCCAGTTTTTAAAGGAATCTCCACACTGTTCTCCACAGTGGCTGTTTTAGTTTGCATTCCCACCAACAGTGTCAGAGGCTTCCATTTTCTCCACACCCTCTCGAGCATTAATTGCTTGTAGACTTTTGGATTGCAGCCATTCTGACTGGCGTGAAATGGTACATCATTCTGGTTTTGATTTGCATTTCTCTGATAATGAGTGATGTTGGGAATCTTTTCATGTGTTTGTTAGCCATCTGTATGTCTTCTTTGGAGAAATGTCTATTTAGTTCTTTGGCCCATTTTTTTTGATTGGGTCGTTTATTTTTCTGGAATTGAGCTGCAGGAGTTGCTCATATATTTTTAAGATTAGTTGTTTGTCAGTTGCTTCACTTGCTATTATTTTTTCCCATTCCGAAGGCTGTCTTTTCACCTTGCTTATAGTTTCCTTTTTTGTGCTGAAGCTTTTAATTTTAATTAGATCCCATTTGTTTATTTTTGCCTTTCTTTCCAGTATTCTGGGAGGTGGATCATAGAGGATCCTGTTGTGGTTTAATTTGGAGAGTGTTTTTCCTATGTTTCCTTCTAGGAGTTTAACAGTTTCTGGTCTTACATTTAGATCTTTAATCCATTTTGAGTTTATTTTTGTGTATGGTGTTAAAAGTGTTCTAGTTTCATTCTTTTACAAGTGGTTGACCAGTTTTCCCAGCACCACTTGTTAAAGACATTGTCTTTTCTCCATTGTATGTTCTTGCCTCCCTTGTCAAAGATATGATGTCCATAGATGTGTGGATTTATCTCTGGGCTTTCTATTTTGTTCCATTGATCTGTATTTCTGACTTTGTGCCAGTACCATACTGTCTTGATGACTGTGGTTTTGTAGAAGAAACTGAAGTCAGGCAGTTGATTCCTCCAGTTCCTATCTTCTTTCTCAAGATTGCTTTGGCTATTTGAGGTTTTCTGCATTTCCATACAAATTGTGAAATTATTTGTTCTAGTTCTGTGAAAAATACCTTTGGTAGCTTGATAGGGATTTCATTGAATCTATAGATTACTTTGGGTAGTATACTCATTTTCACTATATTCATTCTTCTGATCCATGAATATGGTATATTTCTCCAACTATTTGTGTCCTCTTTGATTTCTTTCACCAGTGTTTTATAGTTTTCTATATATGGGTCTTCTTTTTCTTTAGGTAGACATATTCCTAAGTATTTTATTCTTTTTTTTTTTTAATTTTTATTTTTACTTTATTTTACTTTACAATACTGTATTGGTTTTTCCATACATTGACATGAATCCACCACGGGTGTACATGCTTTCCCAAACATGAACCCCCCTCCCACCTCCCTCCCCATAACATCTCTCTGGGTCATCACCGTGCACCAGACCCAAGCATGCTGTATCCTGCATCGAATATAGACTGGCGATTCAATTCTTACATGATAGTATCCATGTGTCAATGCTATTCTCCCAAATCATCCCTTTCCCTCTCCCTCTGAGTCCAAAAATCCATTATACACATCTGTGTCTCTTTTGCTGTCTCGCATACAGGGTCATCATTGTCATCTTTCTAAATTCCATATATATGTGTTAGTATACTCTATTGGTGTTTTTCTTTCTGGCTTACTTCACTCTGTATAATCGGCTCCAGTTTCATCCATCTCATCAGAACTGATTCAAATATATTCTTTTTAATGGCTGAGTAATACTCCATTGTGTATATGTACCACAGCTTTCTTATCCATTCATCTGCTGATGGACATCTAGGTTGTTTCCATGTCCTGGCTATTATAAACATGCTGCGATGAACACTGGGGTACATGTGTCTCTTTCAATTCTGGTTTCCTCGGTGTGTATGCCCAGCAGTGGGATTGTTCATAAGGCAGTCCTATTTGCAATTTTTTAAGGAATCTCCACACTGTTCTCCATAGTGGCTGTACTAGTTCGCATTCCCACCAACAGTGTAAGAGGGTTCACTTTTCTCCACATCCTCTCCAGCATTTATTGCTTGCAGATTTTTGGATTGCAGACATTCTGACTGGTGTGAAGTGGTACCTCATTGTGGTTTTGATTTGCATTTCTCTAATAATGAGTGATGTTGAGCATCTTTTCATGTGTTTGTTAGCCATCCGTATGTCTTCTTTGGAGAAATGTCTATTTAGTTCTTTGGCCCATTTTTTGATTGGGTCGTTTGTTTTTCTGGAATTGAGATGCATAAGTTGCTTGTATATTTTTGAGATTAGTAGTTTGTCAGTTGCTTCATTTGCTATTATTTTCTCCCATTCAGAAGGCTGTCTTTTCACCTTGCTTATAGTGTCCTTTGTTGTGCAGAAGCTTTT
This sequence comes from Capricornis sumatraensis, assembly GCF_032405125.1. Taxonomy (NCBI): domain Eukaryota; kingdom Metazoa; phylum Chordata; class Mammalia; order Artiodactyla; family Bovidae; genus Capricornis; species Capricornis sumatraensis. The sequence continues at coordinate 3,800,363 of NC_091084.1, forward strand.
AATTTTAATTAGATCCCATTTGTTTATTTTTGCTTTTATTTCCAGAATTCTGGGAGGTGGATCATAGAGGATCCTGCTGTGATTTATGTCAGAGAGTGTTTTGCCTATGTTCTCCTCTAGGAGTTTTATAGTTTCTGGTCTTACATTTAGATCTTTAATCCATTTTGAGTTTATTTTTGTGTGCGGTGTTAGAAAGTGAACTAATTTCATTCTTTTACAAGTGGTTAACCAGTTTTCCCAGCACCACTTGTTAAAGAGATTGTCTTTACTCCATTGTATATTCTTGCCTCCTTTTTCAAAGATAAGGTGTCCATATGTGTGTGGATTTATCTCTGGGCTTTCTATTTTGTTCCATTGATCTATATTTCTGTCTTTGTGCCAGTACCATACTGTCTTGATGACTGTGGCTTTGTAGTAGAGCCTGAAGTCAGGCAAGTTGATTCCTCCAGTTCCATTCTTCTTTCTCAAGATTGCTTTGGCTAGTCAAGGTTTTTTTGTATTTCCATACAAATCTTGAAATTTTTTGTTCTAGTTCTGTGAAAAATATGGCTGGCAGCTTGATAGGGATTGCATTGAATTTGTAGATTGCGTTGGGTAGTATAGTCATTTTCACTATATTGATTCTTCCTATCCATGAACATGGTATATTTCTCCATCTATTAGTGTCCTCTTTGATTTCTTTCATCAGTGTTTTATAGTTTTCTATATATAGGTCTTTAGTTTCTTTAGGTAGACATATTCCTAAGTATTTTATTCTTTTCATTGCAACGGTGAATGGAATTGTTTCCTTAATTTCTCTGTTTTCTCATTGTTATTGTATAGGAATGCAAAGGATCTCTCCGTGTTAATTTTATATCCTGCAACTTTACTATATTTATTGATTAGCTCTAATAAATTTCTGTTGGTGTCTTTAGGGTTTTCTATGTAGAGGATCATGTCATCTGTAAACAGTGAGAGTTTAACTTTTTTTTTCCAATCTGGATTCCTTTTATTTCTTTTCCTGCTCTGATTGCTGTGGCCAAAACTTCCAAAACATTGTTGAATAGTAGTGGTGAGAGTGGGGACCCTTGTCTTGTTCCTGACTTTAGGGGGAATGCTTCCAATTTTTCACCATTGAGGATAATGTTTGTTGAGGGTTTGTCATATATAGCTTTTATTTTGTTAAGGTATGTTCCTTCTATTCCTGCTTTCTGGAGGGTTTTTTATCATAAATAGATGTTGAAATTTGTCAAAGGCTTTCTCTGCATCTATTGAGATAATCATATGTTTTTTATTTTTCAATTTGTTAATGTGTTGTATTGCATTGATTGATTTGCAGATATTGAAGAATCCTTGCATCCTTGGGATTAAAGCCCACTTGGTCATGGTGTATGATCTTTATAATATGTTGTTGGATTCTGTTTGTTAGTATTTTGTTAAAGATTTTTGCATTTATGTTCGTCAGTGATATTGGCCTGTAGTTTTCTTTTATTGTGGCATCTTTGTCAGGTTTTGGTATTAGGGTGATGGTGGCCTCATAGAATGTGTTTGGAAGTTAACCTTCCTCTGCAATTTTCTGGAAGAGTTTGAGAAGCATAGGTGTTAGTTCTTTTCTAAATTTTTTGGTAGAATTCAGCTGTGAAGCCGTCTGGTCCTGGGCTTTTGTTTATTGGAAGATTTCTGATTACAGTTTCAATTTCCGTGTTTGTGATGGGTCTGTTAATATTTTCTATTTCTTCCTGGTTCAATTTAGGAAAGTTGTAATTTTCTAAGAATTTGCCCATCTCTTTGAAGTTGTCCATTTTATTTGCATATAGTTTCTGATAGTAGTATCTCAGGATCCTTTTTATTTCTGTGTTGTCTGTTGTGATCTCTCCCTTTTCATTTCTAATTTTGTTGATTTGATTTTTGTTCCTTTGTTTCTTGATGAGTCTGGCTAATGGTTTGTCAATTTTATTTATCTTATCAACGAACCAGCTTTTGGTTTTGTTGATTTCTGCTATGGTCTCTCTTGTTTCTTTTGCATTTATTTCTGCCCTGATTTTTAACATTTCTTTCCTTCTACTAAGCCTAGGGTTCGTTATTTCTTCCTTTTCAAGTTGCTGTAGGTGCAGAGTTAGGTTATTTATTTGCCTTTTTTCTTGTTTCTTGAGGTAAGCCTGTATTGCTATGAATCTTCCCCTTAGTACTGCTTTTACAGTGTCACATAGGTTTTGGGTTGTTGTGTTTTCATTTCCATTGGTTTCTATGCATATTTTGATTTCTTTTTTGATTTATTCTCTGATTTGTTGGGTTTTCAGAAGCTTGTTGTTCAGCCTCCATATGTTGGAATTTTTAATAGTTTTGTAATTGACATCTAATCTTACTGCATTGTGGCCTGAAAAGATGCTTGGAGTGATTGATTTTTTTTTTTTTTTTTAATTTACCAACGCTAGATTTATGGCCCAGGATGTGATCTATCTTGGTGAAGGTTCCGTGTGCGCTTGAGAAAAAGGTGAAATTCATTGTTTTGGGGTGAAATGTCCTATAGATATCAATTAGGTCTAACTGGTCTATTGTATCATTTAAAGTTTGTGTTTCCTTGTTAATTTTCTGTTTAGATGATCTGTCCATAAGTGTGACTGGGGTATTAAAGTCTCCCACTATTATTGTGTTATTGTTAATTTCCCCTTTCATACTTGTTAGCATTTGTCTTACATATTCTGGTGCTCTTATGTTGGGTGCATATATATGTATGAATGTTATATCTTCTTCTTGGATTGATCCTTTGATCATTATGTAGTGTACATCTTTGTCTCTTTTGACAGCCTTTGTTTTAAAGTCTATTTTATCTGATATGAGTTTTGCTACTCCTGCCTTCTTTTGGTCTCTATTTGTATAGAATATGTTTTTACACCCCTTCACTTTCAGTCTGTATGGTGTCCCTTGTTTTGAGGTGGGTCTCTTGTATACAACATATATAGGGATCTTGTTTTTGTATCCATTCAACCAGTCTTTGTCTTTTGGTTGGGGCATTCAACCCATTTACATTTAAGGTAATTATTGATAAGCATGATCCCGTTGCCATTTTCTTTATTGTTTTGAATTCGAGTTCATACACCTTTTCTGTGTTTCCTGTCTAGAGAAGATGCTTTAGCATTTGTTGGAGAGCTGGTTTGGTAGTGCTGAATTCCCTCAGCTTTTGCTTGTCTGTAAAGCTTTTGATTTCTTCTTCATATTTGAATGAGATCCTTGCTGGGTACAGTAATCTGGGCTGTAGGTTATTTTCTTTCATCACTTTAAGTATGTCCTGCCATTCCCTTCTGGCCTGGAGAGTTTCTGTTGAAAGATCAACTGTTATCCTTATGGGAATCCCCTTGTGTGTGATTTGTTGTTTTTCCCTTGCTGTTGCTTTTAATATTTGTTCTTTGTGTTTGATCTTTGTTAATTTGATTAATATGTGTCTTGGGGTGTTTTGCCTTGGGTTTATCCTGTTTGGGACTCTGTGTTTCTTGGACTTGGGTGATTACTTCCTTCCTCATTTTAGGGAAGTTTTCAACTGTTATCTCTTCAAGTATTTTCTCATGATGTTTCCTTTTTGTCTTCTTCTTCTGGGACTCCTATGATTCAAATGTTGGGGTGTTTAACATTGTTCCAGAGGTCTCTGAGGTTGTCCTCATTTCTTTTAATTCTTTTTTCCTCTCTGATTCATTTATTTCTACCATTCTATAGTCTACCTCACTTATCCTATCTTCTGCCTCAGTTATTCTACTATTGATTCCCTCCACCGTGTTTTTGATCTCATTTATTGCATTATTCATTATATGTTGACTCTTTTTTATTTCTTCTAAGTCCTTGTTACACCTTTCTTGCATCTTCTTGATCGTTTTCTCCAGGCTATTTATCTGTAATTCCAATTTGTTTTCAAGATTTTGGATCATTTTCACTATCATTATTCAGAATTCTTTATCAGGTAGAGTCCGTCTCTCTTCCTCTTTTGTTTGGTTTGGTGGGCATTTATCTTGTTCCTTTACCTGCTTGATATTTCTGTGCCTTTTTTTATATTTTGTGTTTGGTGTGGCCTTTTTGTATTCTGGCAGTTGGTTCCTCTTATTGTGGAGGTTCCTCAATATGGGTAAGGATTGGATGGTTGGCTTGTCAAGGTTTTCTGGTTAGGGAAGCTTGTGTTGGTGTTCTGGTGGGTGGAGCTGGATTTCTTCTTTCTGGAGTGCAGTGAAGTGTCCAGTAATAAGTTTTGAGATGTCAGTTGGTTTTGTGTGTCTTTGGTCAGCCTGTGTATAGAAGCTCAGGTTCATGTTCTTGTGTTGCTGGAGAATTTGCATGGTATGTCTTGCTCTGGAGCTTGTTGGCTCTTGGGTCGTGCTTGGTTTCAGTGTAGGTATGAAGGCATTTGATGAGCTCCTATTGATTAATATTCCCTGGATTCAGGAGTTCTCTGGTGTTCTCAGGATTTGGACTTAAGCCTCCTGCCTCTGGTTTTCATTCTTATTCTAACAGTAGCCTCAAGACTTCTCCATCTTTACAGCACTGATGATAAGACATATAGGTTAATGATAAAAAGTTTCTCCACAGTGAGGGACACCCGGAGAGGTACAGAGAGTTACATGGAGAAGAGAAGAGGGAGGAGGAAGATAGATGTGACCAGGAGGAGAAGAAGGGGCATCAAAAGGGCAGAGAGCAAGCTAGCCAGTAATCATTTCCCTATGTGCTCTCCATAGTCTGGATCCTTCAGAGTTGTTCACGGAGTTACACAGAGAAGAGATGAAGGAGGAAGGAGACAGAGGAGGCCAAAAGGATAAAATGGGGAATCAAAAGGAGAGAGACAGATCCAGCCAGTAATCTGTTTCTTAAGTGTTCTCCATAGCCTGAAACACATGAAGAACTTCACCTAGTTGGGTAGAGAAGAAAATGGAGAGGGGGCGATAGAGGTGACCTGGTGGAGAAAAAGGAGAGTCAAGGGAGGGAGAGAGAAATCAGGCCAGTGATCTCGCTCCCAAGTAAAAATGGATACTGAAGATTGGGTTCTTAAATGTACAAAGTTGATAACAAATACCAAAAAGCAAAGATTAAAAATCTTGAGTGGAGGTTAGATTCTCAAAAATACAATATTTAAAAACAACAACAACAACAACAACAAAATAAAATAAAAAGAAAACCCAAAGTCACAGAAATTATTATATATATGTGTATTATAAATTATATATGTGTGTATATATATATATATATATATATATATATATATATATGAAGTTTGCTTTAAAAATAGGGTCTTTCTTTTTTTGTAAGGTAATTGTAGGCTATAAAAATGAAAATTAAAGGAGTAATGGGGACTTAAAAATAACAAAAAATTAGGTAAAAATAATTTTTAATTTAAAAAATGATGAGTAAAAATATATCTAAGACTTTCTCTGGAGCTGTTGTGGACGTAGTGTGCAGTCACTTCATTTTCAGATAGTTCCTTGGTCCGGCTTGTACTTCTCATGGTCTATAGGTCCCTTCCTATGTAGTCAGTGCTAACTACAGGGTTTTAATCTATTGCAGTTGTCACTTCCCAAGCGGTTCCTTCTGCTTATTTTAGCTTCTTCTGTTTGCTGGACTCTTCAGTGTCTAATTTCCACCCTGACACAAGGGGCATGGTGGTGGTCACGTTTCATTTTAGCCTCGCTTGTTTCAGAATGATTTTAATCTTACTTATTGCATTGTTCATTATTGATTGACTATTCTTTATTTATTCTATGTCCTTGTTAAACATTTCTTGCACCTTCTCAATCCTTGTCTCTAGTCTATTTATTTGTAACTTTATTTTGTTTTCAGGATTGTGGATCATTTTTACTATCATTATTACGAATTCTTCTAAAGGTAGACTCCTTATCGCCTCCTCTTTTGTTTGGTTTGTTGGGTTTTTATTATGTTCCTTCATCTGCTGTATATTTCTCTTCCTTTTCATTTTGTTTAGATTGCTGTGTTTGGGGTACCCTTTCTACAGCCTAGAAGTTTGTGATTCCTCTTAATAGAGGAGTGTGCTCCCTGTGGGTGGGGTTGGAACAATGGCCTCTCAAGGTTTCCTGGTTGGGGGTGCTTGTGTCTGTGTTCTGGTGGGTGGAGATGGATTTCTTCTCTCTGCAGTGCAATGAAGTGTCCAGTACTGAGTCTGTGGGTTTGGTATGGCTTTTGGCAGCCGTCTTTCAATTTTCAGAATTGTGTTCCTGTTAGCTAGAGAATTAGCGTGGTGTGCCTTGCACTGGAGCTTGTTGGCTCTTGTGTGACTCTTGGTTTGAGTGTACGTATGAAGACTAAGCACTAAGCATGGGCGGCTGCAACTGGTGCACTAAGCATGGCCACGAGGAGCTACCCCACCTCCGAGGTGAGGGGCAGAAGCTGGGAGGACCCCATGCCTGAGGGGCGGTGGCCAAGAGTGCCAGGCTCTGATGGCGAAGCAACGGCCGAGAGGAGCTACCCCGTGTCCGAGGTCAGGGGCAGTGGCCGGGAGGAGCTACCCAGCGTCCAAGCCTGGGGCAGTGGCCGAGAGGAGCCACCCCATGTCTGAGGCCAGGGGCAGCCGGGAGGAGCCACCCTGCGCCCGAGGCCAGAGGTGGTGGCCCAGAGGAGCAACCCCACATCCAAGGAGTGGTGGCTGCACAGGCGCAGGAGGGCCTAGAGGAGCTATCCCATGTTGAAGTTCACGAAGGGTGGTGGAGAGGAGATACCCTTCGTCCAAGGCAAGGAGCAGTGGCTGCGCTTTGCTGGAGCAGCTGTGAAAAGATACCCGACGCCCAAGGTAAGAGAAACCCAAGTAAGATGGTAGGTATTGCAAGAGGGCATCAGGGGACAGACACACTGAAACCATACTCACAGAAAACTAGTCAATCTAATCACACTAGGACCATAGCCTTGTCTAACTCAATGAAACTAAGCCATGCCTGTGGGGCAACCCAAGACCGGCGGGTCATGGTGGAGAGGTCTGACAGAATGTGGTCCACTGGAGAAGGGAATGGCAAACCACTTCAGTATTCTTGCCTTGAGAACCCCATGAACATATGAAAAGGCAAAATGTTAGGATACTGAAAGAGGAACTCCCCAGGTCATTAGGTGCCCAATATGCTACTGGAGATCAGTGGAAAAATAACTCCAGAAAGAATGAAGGGTTAGAGCCAAAGCAAAAACAATACCCAGCTGTAAATGTGACTGGTGATAAAAGCAAGGTCTGATGCTGTAAAGAACAATATTGCATAGCAACCTGGAATGTCAGGTCCATGAATCAAGGCAAATTGGAAGTGGTCAAACAAGAGGTGGCAAGGGTGAACGTCGACATTCTAGGAATCAGCAAACTGAAATATACTAGAATGGGTAAATTTAACTCAGATGACCATTATATCTACTACTGTGGGCAGGAATCCCTCAGAAGAAATGGAGTAGCCATCATGGTCAACAAAAGAGTCCGAAATGCAGTACTTGGATGCAATCTCAAAAACGACAAAATGATCTCTGTTTGTTTCCAAGGCACACCATTCAATATCACCGTAATGCAAGTTGATGCCCCAACCAGTAATCCTGAAGAAGCTGAAGTTGAACGGTTGTATGAAGACCTATAAGACCTTTTAGAACTAACACCCAAAAAAGATATCCTTTTCATTATAGGGGACTGGAATGCAAAAGTAGGAAGTCAAGAAACACCAGGAGTAACAGGCAAATTTGGCCTTGGAATGCAGAACGAGACAGGGCAAAGACTAATAGAGTTTTGCCAAGAAAATGCACTGGTCATAGTGAACACCCTTTTCCAACAACACAAGAGGAGACTCTGCACATGGACATCACCAGATGGTCAACACCAAAATCAGATTGATTATATTCTTTGCAGCCAAAGATGGAGAAGCTCTATACAGTCAACAAAAACAAGACCAGGTGCTGACTGTTGTTCAGATCATGAACTCCTTCTTACCAAATTCAGACTCAAATTGAAGAAAGTAGGGAAAACCGCTAGACCATTCAGGTATGACCTAAATCAAATCCCTATGATTATACAACGGAAGTGAGAAATAGATTTAAGGGACTAGATCTGATAGATAGAGTGTCTGATGAACTATGGACTGAGGTTCATGACATTGTACAAGAGACAGGGATCAAGACCATCCCCATGGAAAAGAAATGCAAAAAAGGAAAATGGTTGTCTGGGGAGGCCTTAGAAATAGCTGTGAAAAGAAGAGAGGTGAAAGCAAAGGAGAAAAGGAAAGATATAAGCATCTGAATGCAGAGTTCCAAAGAATAGCAAGAAGAGATAAGAAAGCCTTCTTCAGCAATCAGTGCAAAGAAATAGAGGAAAAGAAAAGAATGGGAAAGACTAGAGATCTCTTCAAGAAAATTAGAGATACCAAGGGAACACTTCATGCAAAGATGGGCTCCATAAAGGACAGAAATGGTATGGACCTAACAGAAGCAGAAGATATTAAGAAGAGGTGGCAAGAATACACAGAAGAACTGTACAAAAAAGATCTTCACGACCCAGATAGTCACAATGGTGTGATCACTCATCTAGAGCCAGACATCCTGGAAAGTGAAGTCAAATGGGCCTTAGAAAGCATTACTATGAACAAAGCTAGTGGAGGTGATGGAATTCCTATTGACCTATTTCAAATCCTAAAATATGATGTTGTGAAAGTGCTGCACTCCTTATGCCAGCAAATTGGGAAAACTCAGCAGTGGCCACAGGACTGGAAAAGGTCAGTTTTCATTCCAATCTCAAAGAAAGGCAATGCCAAAGAATGCTCAAACTACCACACAATTGCACTCATCTCACATGCTAGTAAAGTAATGCTCAAAATTCTCCAAGCCAGGCTTCAGCAATATGTGAACCGTGAACTCCCTGATGTTCAAGCTGGTTTTAGAAAAGGCAGAGGTTCCAGAGATCAAATTGCCAACATCCGCTGGATCATGGAAAAATCAAGAGAGTTCCAGAAAAAGGTCTATTTCTGCTTTATTGACTATGCCAAAGCCTTTGACTGTGTGGATCACAATAAACTGTGGAAAATTCTGAAAGAGATGGGAATACCAGACCACCTGACCTGCCTCTTGAGAAATCTGTATACAGGTCAGGAAGCAACAGTTAGAACTGGAAATGGAACAACAGACTGATTCCAAATAGGAAAAGGCATATGTCTTGGCTGTATATTGTCACCCTGCTTATTTAACTTCTATGTGGGATACATCATGAGAAATGCTGGGCTGGAAGAAGCACAAGCTGGAATCAAGATTGCCAGGAGAAATCTCAGTAACCTCAGATATGCAGATGACACCACTCTTATGGCAGAAAGTGAAGAGGGACTAAAAAGCCTCTTGATGAAAGTGAAAGTGGAGAGTGAAAAAGTTGGCTTAAAGCTCAACATTCAGAAAACAAAGATCATGGCATCTGGTCCCATCACTTCATGGGAAATAGATGGGGAAACAGTGGAAACAGACTTTATTTTTGGGGGCTCCAAAATCACTGCAGACGGCGACTGCAGCCATGAAATTAAAAGATGCTTACTCCTTGGAAGAAAAGTTATGACCAATCTAGATAGTATATTCAAAAGCAGAGACATTACTTTGCCGACTAAGGTCTGTCTAGTCAAGGCTATGGTTTTTCCTGTGGTCAGGTATGGATGTGAGTGTTGGACTGTGAAGAAGACTGAGTGCCAAAGAATTGATGCTTTTGAAGTGTGGTGTTCGAGAAGGCTCTTGAGAGTCCCTTGGACTGCAAAGAGTTGCAACCAGTCCATTCTGAAGGAGATCAGCCCTGGGATTTCTTTGGAAGGAATGATGCTAAAGGTGAAACTCCAGTACTTTGGCCACCTCATGTGAAGAGCTGACTCATTGGAAAAGACTCTGATACTGGAAGGGATTGGTGGCAGGATGAGAAGGGGACGACAGAGGATGAGATGGCTGGATGGCATTGCTGACTCGATGGATGTGAGTCTGAGTGAACTCCGGGAGTTGGGGATGGTCAAGGATTCCTGGCATGCTGTGATTCATGGGGTTGCAAAGAGTCGGACACAACTGAGCAACTCAACTGAACTGATGAAGACTTTTGTGTGAGATGTTGTCTATTAATGCTTCCTGAGGTAGGTGGTCTGGGGTTCATAGTTGGTTTCTCATTTTTGGATATTTGTTTTACTCTCCCTTAATGCTATAACAAACGACTTGTGGAATCTTCATTCCTGACCAGAGATCAAAGCCTGAGCCTTTGGAGAGGGAGCACTGACTCCAAGACCCCAGACTACTAGAGAACTAACCCTAGTGAGTTTCAAATATGAGAAACCACGGGAAGGAAACCACTTGAATACAAGATCCAACAACAGCCAACCACCAGTAACGCTCTGTGCCGGACTTCTCATCTAAACAAGAAACAAACAAAAAAATACAAACCCAATAATCAGCAGACAGTATTATCACCTCACTCAGCCTTGCATATCACAGGAAAAACAAACAAACAAACAAAAACTCAGATGAATTCTCAATCTATATGAAGCTTACACAAACCACTGGACAAATCTTAGAAGGGCGGAAACCAAAAGGAAGAAAGAATTCAACACTGAAGCCTGGAAATGGAGACTTCAAACCCAATAAGTTAAAAAAATAATGAAAAGGCAGAGAAATGCTACACAAATGAAGGAATAATCTAGAAACACAAAAGTCCAATTACATGAAGAGTAAATAGGCAAACTACCTGAAAAACTATTCAGAATTCTGATAGGAAAGTTGATCAAAAACCTTGAAAACAAAATGGAGAAAAGGCAAGAGTCAATTAACAAAAACTTAGAAGAATTAAAGAATAAACATACAGAGACAAACAACACAATTATTGAAATTAAAAATACTCTAGAAGGAATCTATAGCAGAATATCTGAAGCAGAAGGATGATACAGTGAGCTGGAAGACAAAATGGTGGAAATAAATTCTGAAGAGCAGAATAAAGTAAAAACAATGAAAAGAACTGAGGACAGTCTCAGGGATTTCGGGACAATATAAAATGCACCAACCTTCAAATTATAGGGGTCTCAGAAGAAGAGAAAAGGAACGGGTATGATAAAATTTTTGAAGAGATGATAGTTGAAAATTTCCCCAACATGGTAAAGGAAATAGTCAATCACATCCAAGAGGCACAAAGAGTCCCATACAGGATAAACCCAAGGAGAAACATGCCAAGACACATACTAATCAAACTAACAAAGACTAAACACAAAGAAAAAATATTAAAAACAGCAAGGAAGAAGCAACAAGTAACATACAAGGGAAGCCCCATGTGCTTAACAACCTATCTTTCAGCAGAAACTCTGCAGGCCAGAAGGGAATGGCAGAATGTATTTAAAGTACTGAAAGGAAAGAATCTACAACCAAGATTACTGTAGCTGGCAAGGATCTCATTCAAAACTAATGGAGAAATAAAAAGAATTTCAGACAAGCAAAAATTAAGAGAACTCAGTGCCACTAAACCAGATTTACAACAAATGTTAAAGGAACCTGTATAGTCAAGCAATACAAGAGAAGAAAAAAGATCTATGAAATCAACCCCAAACAATTAAGAAAATGGCAATAGGAACATATATATATCTTTGCGACCCTGTGGACTGTAGCCCATCAGCCTTCTCCATCCATGGGATTCTCCATGCAAGAATACTGGAGTGGGTTGCCAGTTCCTTCTCCAAGGGATCTTCCAGACCCAGGGATCGAACCCAGGTCTCCTGGATTGCAGGCAGACACTTTAACCTCTGAGCCACCAGGGCAGACCCATATATATCAATAATTACTTTACATGTAAGTGGATTAAGTGCTCCAAACAAAAGACACAGGCTGGCTGAAAGGATTAAAAACAACAACAACCAAAAAACCCATATATACACTGTGTACAAGAAACCTACCTCAGACTTGAAGACACATATAGACTGAAAGTGAGAGGGTAGAAAAATTGGGAAGCAAACTGGGAAGCAAAGAAAGCAATTGGGAAGCAATTGGAAGGCAAAAGAAAGCCGGAGTAACAATCCTCATATCAGACAAAATAGACCTTAAAATAATGACCAAAGGATCAATCCAAGAGAAAGACATAACAATTGTAAACATCTATGCACCCAACATAGGAGCACCTCAATACATAAGACAAACACTAACAGACATAAAAGGAGAAATTGACAGTAACACAATAAGAGTAGGAGACTTTAACACCCCACTCACATCAATGAACAGTTCATCAAAACAGAAAATTAATAAGGAATCACAAGTCTTAAATGATACATTAGATGAGATGGATCTCACTGATATCTTCAGGACATTCCATCCAAATACAGAAGAATACACCTTCTCAAGTGCACATGAAACATTCTTCAGGATAGACCACATCTTGTGTCACAGATCAAGCCTTGGTATATTTAAGAAAATTAAAATCATATCAAGCATCTTCTCTGACCAGAACACTATGAGACTAGATATCAATTACAAGAAAGAAATTGTAAGAAACAGGAACACAAGGAGATTAAACACGTTTCTAAATAACCAACAGGTTACTGAAGAAAACAAAATGGAAATAAAAAATTTTCTATAAACAAATGACAATGAAAATATAACAACTCAAAACCTATGGGATGCACCAAAGCAGTTCTAAGAGAGAAGTTTATAGCAAGACAATCCTACTTCAAGAAACAAGAAAAACATCGAATAGATAACCTAACTTTACATCTAAAACAGCTGGAAAAAGAACAAGAAAATCTCAAAATTAATAGAAGGAAAGAAATCAAAAGACCTGAGCAGAAATAAATTAAAAAGAAAGGAAAGAAACAATAGTAAAGATTAAAAAAACTAAAAGCTGGTTCTTTGAGAAGATAAATGAAATTGACAAGCCTTCAGCCAGTTCAGTTCAGTTGCTCAGTAGTGTCCAACTCTTTGCGACCCCATGAACCACAGCATGCCAGACCTCCCTGTCTATCACCAACTCCCGGAGTACACCCAAACCCATGTCCATTGAGTTGGTGATGCCATCCGATCATCTCATCCTCTGTCGTCCCCTTCTCCTCCTGCCCTCAATCTTTCCCAGCACCAGGGTCTTTTCAAATGAGTCTGCTCTTAGCATCAGGTGGCCAAATGATTGGAGTTTCAACTTCAACATCAGTCCTGCCAATGAACACCCAGGACTGATCTCTTTTAGCATGGACTGGTTGGATCTCCTTGCAATCCAAGGGACTCTCAAGAGTCTGCTCCAACACCATAGTTCAAAAACATCCATTTTTCGGCACTCAGCTTTCTTTATAGTCCAACTCTCACAAGCATACATGACTACTGGAAAAAACACTCTTGACTAGATGGACCTTTGTTGACAAAGTAATGTCTCTGCTTTTTCAATATGTTGTCCAGTTTGGTCATAACTTTCCTTCCAAGGAGTAAGCATCTTTTAATTTCATGGCTGCAGTCACCATCTGCAGTGATTTTGGGGCCCACCCCTCACTTCCCAAATAAAGTGTGCCACTGTTTCCAATGTTTCCCCATCGATTTCCCATGAAGTGATGGGACCAGACGCCATGATCTTCATTTTCTGAATGTTGAGCTTTAAGCCAATTTTTTCGTTCTCTTCTTTCACTTTCACCAAGAGGATTTTTAGTTCCTCTTCACTTTCTGCCATACTGGTGGTGTCATCTGCATATATATCTGAGTTTATTGATATTTCTCCTGGCAATCTTGATTCCAGCTTGTGCTTCCTCCAACCCAGCATTTCTCATGATGTACTCTGCATAGAAGTTGAATAAGCAGGGTGACAATATACAGCCTTGACATACTCCTTTTCCTATTTAGAACCAGACTGTTGTTCCACGTCCAGGTCTAACTGTTGCTTCCTGACCTGTATACAGATTTCTCAAGAGACAGATCAGGTGGTCTAGTATTCCTATCTCTTGAAGAAATTTCCACAGCTTATTGTGATCCACACAGTCAAAGGCTTTGGCAAAGTCAATAAAAGAGAAATAGATGTTTTCCTGGAACTCTCTTGCTTTTTTGCTGATCCAGCAGATGTCGGCAATTTGATCTCTGGTTCCTCTGCCTTTTCTAAAACCAGCTTCAACATCTGGAAATTCACGGTTCATGTATGCTGAAGCCTGGCTTGGAGAATTTTGAGCATTACTAGCATGTGAGATGAGTGCAATTGTGCAGTAGTTTGAGCATTCTTTGCCAGACTCATCAAGAAAAAAAGAGAGATGAATTAAATCAACAAAATTAGAAACAAAAAAGGAGACGTTACAATGGGCAATACAGAAATACAAAGGATTATAAGAGGCTATTATGAAAACTATATGGCAATAAGATGGATAACCTGGAAGAAAGGGACAGATGCTTAGAAAAGTTCAATCTTCCAAGACTGAACCAGGAAGTAATAGAAATTATGAAGAACCCAATTACAAGCACTGAAATTGAAGCTGTGATTTAAAAAAATGCCCCAAAATCAAAAGCCCAGGATCAGATGGCTTCACAGGAGAATTCTATCAAGCATTTAGAAAAGGGCTAATGCCTATCCTTCTAAAACTGTTTCAAAAAATTTCAGAAGAAGGAACACTTCCAAACTCATTCTACAAGGCCACCATATCCCAGATACCAAAACCAGAGAAAAATAACACTAAAAAAGAAAACTACAGGCTGATATCACTGATGAACAAAGATGCAAAAATCCTCAACCATATTTTAGTGAACAGAATTCAGGAACACATCAAAAAGCTCATACATCATTATCAAATTGGGCTTATTCCAGGAATGCAAGGATTCTTCAATATATGCAAATCAATCAATGTGATACACCATATTAACCAATTGAAAGATAAAAATCATATGATCATCTCATAAGACGCAGAAAAATCCTTTGACAAAATTTTGCACCCATTTATGACTGAAATTCTTCAAAAAATGGGCATAGAAGAAACCTACCTCAACATAGTAAAGGCCATATATGATAAACCTACAGCAAACATTATTCTCAAAGGTGAAAAACTGAAAGCATTCCCCCTAAGATCAGGAAAAAGACAGGGTGTCCACTTTCACCACTATTATTCAACATAGTTTTGGAAGTCCTAGCCAAAGCAATCAGAGAAGGAAAAAAAAAAAAAAAAGAAAGAAAGGAATCCAGATTGGAAAAGAAAAAGTAAAGCTCTCACTGTTTGCAGGTGACATGATACTATACATAGAAAACCCTAAAGATAGTATCAGAAAATTACTAGAGCTAGTCAGTGAATTTAGCAAAGTTGTACGATACAAAATCAATACACAAAAATCACTTGCTTTTCTATATACTAACAATGAAAAATCAGAAAGAGAAATTAAGAAATCAATCCCATTCACCATTGCAGCAAAAAGAATTAAATATCTAGGAATAAACTTACCTAAGGAGACAAAAAAACTATACACAGAAAATTATAACACGCTCATGAGAGAAATCAAAGATGATGCAAACAGATGGAAAGATATTCCATTTTCCAGGGTAGGAAGAATCAATATTGTCAAAATGACTATACTACCAAATTCAATCTACAGATTCAATGTGATCCCTATCAAATTACCAATGGCATTTTTCACAGAACTAGAAGGAAAAATTTCTCAATTCATATGGAAACAAAAAAGACCCTGAATAGTCAAAGCAGACCTGAGAAAGAAGAATGGAGCTGGAGGAATCGACCTTCCTGACTTCTGATTATACTACAAAAGTACAGTCATCAAGACAGTATGCTACTGACACAAAAACAGAAATGTAAACCAATGGAACAAGATAGAAATCCCAGAAATAAATCCATGCACCTATGGGTGCCTTATTTTTGACAAAGGAGACAAGACTATACAATGGGGCAAAGACAGCCTCTTCAGTAAATGGTGCTGGGACCACTGGACAGCTACATGTAAAAGAATGAAATTAGAACACTTCCTAACACCATACACAAAGATCAACTCAAAATGGATTAAAGACCTAAATGTAAGACCAGAAGCTATAAAACTCTTTAGAGAAAAACATAGGCAGAACACTCGATGATATAAATCAAATCAATATTCTCTGCGAGCCATCTCCTAGAGTAATGGAGATAAAAACCAAAGTAAACAAATGTGACCTGATTTAACTTAAAAGCTTTTGCACAGCAAAGGAAACCATAAGCAAGGTGAAAAAACAACCCTTAGAATGGGAGAAAATAATAGCAAATGAAACATCTGACAAAGGATTAATTTCCAAAATATACAAGCAGCTCATACAACTCACTGCCAGAAAAACATACAGCCCAATCAAAAAGTGGAAAAATGATCTAAATATACATTCCCCCAAAGAAGACATAGATGGCTAACAAACACATGAAAAGATGCTTAACATTGCTCATTATTAGAGGAATGCAAATCAAAACTACAGTGAGATATTATCTCACACCGGTCAGAATGGCCATCATCTGAAAGTCTACAGAAAATAAATGCTGGAGACGGTGTGGAGAAAATGGAATGCTCTTGCAGTTTTGTTTCGAATGTAGATTGATACAGCCACTAAGGAAGACAGTATGGAGATTACTTAAAAAAACTAGGAATAAGACCACCATATGACCCAGCAATCCCACTCCTAGGCATATACCCTGAGGAAACCAAAACTGAAAAAAAAACACATGTATCCTGTTGTTCATTGCAGCACTATTTACAAGAACTAGACAAGGCTATGGTTTTTCCAGCAGTCATGTATGGATGTGAGAGTTGGACTATAAAGAAAGCTGAGCACCAAAGAATTGATGCTTTTGAACTGTGGTGTTGGAGAAGACTCTTGAGAGTCCCTTGGACTGCAAGGAGATCCAACCAGTCCATTCTAAAGGAGATCAGTCCTGGATTTTCTTTGGAAGGAATGATGCTAAAGCTGAAACTCCAATACTTTGGCCACCTCATGTGAAGAGTTGACTCATTGGAAAAGACTCTGATGCTGGGAGGGATTGGGGGCTGGAGGAGAAGGGGACGACAGAGGATGAGATGGCTGGATGGCATCACTGACTCAATGGACATCAGTTTGAGTGAACTCCGGGAGTTGATGATGGACAGGGAAGCCTGGCATGCTGCAATTCATGGGGTCGCAAAGGGTTGGACACGACTGAGCAACTGAACTGAACTGAGAACATGGAAGCAACCTAGATGTTCATAGACAGATGAATGGATAAAGAAGTCGTGGTACATATACGCAATGATATATTACTCATCCATTGAAAGGAACACATCTCAGTCAGTTCTGATGAGGTGGATGAACCTAGAATCTATTATACAGAGTGAAGTGAGTCCAAAAAGAAAGATAAATACCGTATTCTAATGCATACATATGGAATCTAGAAAAAATGGTACCGAAGAATTTATTTACAGGGCAGCAGTGGAGAAGCAGACATAGACAATAGACTTATGGACATAGGCAAAGGGGAGGAGAGGGTGAGATGTATGGAAAGAGTAACGTGGAAACTTACATTACTATATGTAAAATAGATAGCCAATGGGAATTTGCTGTATGGCTCAGGAAACTCAATCAGGGGCTCGGTATCAACCTAGAGGGGTGGCATGGGGAAGGAGATGGGAGGGAGACTCAAAAGGGAGGGGATATATGTATACCTATGGTTGACTCATGTTAAGGTTAGACAGAAAACAACAAAATTCTATAAAGCAATTGTACTTCAATAAATTAAAAAATCATTCATCATGACCAATTGGGCTTTATCCCAGGGATGCAAGGATTTCTCATTATTCGCAAATCAATGTGATACTCCACATTAACAAATTGAAAAATAAAGACCATATGATTATCTCAATAGATGCACAGAAAGCCTTTGTAAAAGTTCAATACCCACTTATGATAACAACATTCCAGGAAGCAGGCATGGAAGGAACATACCTCAACATTTAAAAGCCATATATGACAAAGCCACAGCAAACATCATTCTCAATGGCAAAAAACTGAAAGCAGTTCCCCTAAACTCAGGAATGAGACAAGAGCGCCCACTCTCATGACTACCATTCAACATAGTTTTGGAAGTCCTAGCCACAGCAATCAGAAAAGAAAAAAAAAATAAATAAAAGGAATCCATATTGGAAAAGAAGAACTCTCACTGTTTGCAGATAACATGATTTTCTACATAGAAAACTGTAAAGATACCACCAGAAAATTACTAGAGCTAATCAGCAAATGTAGTAAAGTTTCAGGATATAAAAGCAATACACAGAAATCTCTTGCATTCCTATACACTAACAATGAAAAAACAGAAAGAGAAATTAAGGAAACAGTCCCATTCACCACAAACAGTCCCATTCACAAAAAGAATAAAGCACTTAAGAATAAATCTACCTAAAGAAACAAAAGACCTATGTATAGGAAACTATAAAACACTGATGAAAGAAATCAAAGATGACACAAATAGACGGAAGAATATACCATGTTTATGGATCATAAGAATCAATATGTTGAAAATGAGATTACAACCCAAAGCAATCTATAGATTCTAGACAGTCCCTATCAAGCTACCAAATGTATTTTTCACAGAACTAGAACAGTTTTGCAATTTGTATGGAAACACAAAAACCTCAAATAGCCAAAGCACTCTTGAGAAAGAAGAATGGAACTGGAGAAATCAACCTTCCTGATCTCAGACTATACTACAAAGTTACAGTCATCAAGACAGTATGGTACTGGCACAAAGACAGAAATATAGATCACTGGAACAAAATAGAAAGCTCAGATAAGGGGACCACTTATCTTTGACAAAGGAGGCAAGAATATACAATGGAGAAAAGACAATCTCTTTAACAAGTGGTGCTGAGAAAACTGGACAACCACACGTAAAAGAATGAAAAAGAACACTAACACCATACACAAAAATAAGCTCAAAATGGATTAAAGATCTAACTGTAAGACCAGAAATTACAGGAAAACATAGGCAGAACATTCTCTGACATAAACCACAGCAAGATCCTCTATGACACACATGCCAGAGTAGTGGGAAAAAAACAGAAATAAACAAATGGGACCTACTTAAACTTAAAAGCTTTTGCAGAGTGAAGGAAACTGTAAGCAAGGTAAAAAAAAGTAGCTTTCAGAATGGGAGAAAATAATAACAAATTCAACAACTGACAAATAATTAATCTCTAAAATGTACAAGCAGATAGTGCAGCTCACTGCTAGAAAAATATATCACCCAATCAAAAAGTAGGCCAAAGAACTAAACAGACATTTCTCCAAAGACATACAGATGGCTTAACAAACACATGAAAAGATGCTCAACATCACTCATTATCAGAGAAATGCAAATCAAAAACCACAATGAAGTACATCTCACACTGGTCAGAATGGCTGTCATCAAAAAGTCTACAAACAGTAAATACTGGAGAGGGTGTGGAGTAAACGGAACCCTCTTACACTGTTAGAGGGAATGCAAACTAGTACAGTCACTATGGAGAACAGTGTGGAGATTCCTTAAAAAACTGGAAAAATAACTGCCATACGACCCAGCAACCCCTCTACTGGGCATACACACTGAGGAAACTAGAATTGAAAGAGACACATGTACCTCAATGTTCACTGCAGCACTGTTTACAATAGGTAGACCATGGAAGCAACTTAAATGTCCATCAGCAGATGAATGGATAAGAAAGTTATGCTACATATGCAGAGTGGAATATTACTCAGGTATATAAAAAAAAGAACACATTTGAATCAGTTCTAATGAGGTGGATGAAACTGGAACCTGTTATACAGAGTGAAGTTAAGTCAGAAAGAGAAACACCAATACCATATATTAATGCACATATATGGAATTTAGAAAGATGGTAACAATGACCCTATTTGCAAGACAGCAAAAGAGACACAGATGTAAAGTACAGACTTTGGGACTATGCAGGAGAAGGTGAGGGTGGGACGATATGAGAGGATAGCACTGAAACATGTATATTACCATGTGTAAAATAGATGACCAGTGCCAGTTTGATGCATGAAGCAGGGCACTCAAAGTTGGTGCAGTGGAAAACCCAGAGGGATAGAGTGGGGAAGGATAAGGGAAGGGGGTTCAAGATGGGGGAATACATGTTCACCCATGGCTGATCCATGTTGATGTATGGCAAAAATCACAATATTGTAAAGTAAATAGCCTCCAAATAAAATAAATTAATTACACTTTTAAAAAAGTTAAAAAAGGTCAGGTTGACAAACTCATATCATGTAGAGTGCTACTTTAATATTTTTTCACCTGGTAAGAATTTCTCACTTTTTCCTCAAGCATACTCCTCCCCAAAATAACAGACTTAAGAATATGTGCAGAGGTCAGCTTATTGGTATTTAGAAATACAAAATGAGGATGGTCAGTCTTGAAAATTTTCAATTACATGTAATGATCCTTCTCATTAATCATTTGAGAGTCCAGCTCCATCTTGCAAGTAATTCAGCATCAGCAGAGTAAATGAAAGCAGGGGCAAGTAGTATAAATTTCATGTGACCAAGAATACTAATGATACAGTGCAGTCAGGACCTCAGCAGTAATAGGAGGGCTGAAGGATAGAAACTAGAGATTGTGTAAGAAGAATTAGGTCAGCCACTGCTGTAAATTGTCATTCTTTGACTCTCTTCTGCTCAGTCAACATCTCTTGCCTTAACTAGACTACACTTACATATGGCCAGGAATTATGACAATGTGCATCTTTGCGTGGGGAGTAAAGGATACCTATGGGGAGTAGGAGGGATCTGGACTTACATATTTTGTTGAGCCCAGAGAATAGACACTCAAATCCAGTGGCTGGGGCCCAGATTTCCTTCTTGTAAACTTCCATTATATCACAGAGATCTCTCTGAGAAGAGGTGAGAAGCCTGCATATGAAGACCCTATGTGTCTTCCATATATATATATGCATATGAAGATCTCATTGCTCATAAATCTGTGGATCAGGAAATTGAGCAGAGCTCTACAAAGGGACAGCTTGTCTTTGTTCCACATGGGCTGGATAGGTTCATGTGGGAGAACTGGAGGCCTCACACCCCTGGTACCTTGGTGCTATCAGTCAGTGGGGCAGCTCAGCTCTCTTCATGTGGCCTCTCTCTTTATGTGGTATCTTTCCTCTTAGGGCTGTACTGTCCAGTATGGTAAGCACTATCCACATGCGGCTTTTTACATAAAAAATTGTTAGTCAAAAAGTTTTTTAAATTAATAATATAATTTCTCAATTGCAAGTAACATTTCAAGTACACAGTAGTTCGTGGATGTCACATTGGACAATGTAGAGTACTTCATCATAGCAGAAATTTCTGTTGGAAAGCATTATTCTAGGGCCTTTTTCTTCATGTGGCTCCAGCAGGAGCTGAACTTCTTTTCATGGTACCTGGCTTCCTTCTAACTGATAGCATAGCTTCAGAGCCTCAAGACCTGGACTGAGACATCTCAGACACCACTTCCATATTCTACTAATCAGAGCAATTCACAAAACAACACAGATTTAAGGGATAAGAAATAGACGCCATAGCATATAACAAACACGTATTTCAAAAGGTACAGAAAAAAGATATGGTTTATTGGGTATCATTTCTAACAATTTACCAATGTATTGAATCTAATTCTGAGTTCTCTCTAGGAAGTAAGTACTCATAGGTCAGAATATGGATTCTTTGAGCTTCTTCTCTTTACTTATATTCTCTGTACTATTTTTGGCACTCATATTTCCTCAAACTTCTGCCTCTATATCCTCTCTTTCTGTCTTACCTTTGCAAGATAAAATTACATCATAAGGTAAAAAAAGGCTTACATTCCATTGTCAAACTTTATAATCACTCCCATGCATACATGGCATGCTCAAATCCTTTGCCCCTCTGCCAGGGTCCAGCCCCGGTGGATCCAGGGAATTCGAAGGTGGGGACGGCTTCAACATCTTTGGAAATAACTTACTTAATTACAGATAGAGAGGGATTAGAAGATTAGCAGAGAAAAAGGTTGAATAACTCAGTTCACATGGGATACCAATCACCACCTACGCAGGCCGCAGGTGTCTTCCTGTTCTCCCGAAGGAGAGGAGGCACTGAGGCCCCCCTGGTCTGATCTTAGAAGCCCAGGCAAAATTAATAGGCTTGGTGGGTACCCATGCACCAGATGGGAATTCGGCCAGAAAATAGTAGGAGAGAAAAAGGGGCTGAATAACTTGGTTTACGTGGGATACCAATAAAGTTCCAAGACAAGGAATTTGCGCCATCTACGTAGGGCCACTGGTGCTACTTGAATATCGGAAGGTGCCCCTCCTTCAGCTCCTTCTCGCGTGGGCTTGAAAACTGGGGCAAATAAGTAGACTTGGAGGGCACCCACACTCCAGATGGGAATTCAGCCAGAAAAACGAGGAGCAAGAAAGAACGACATGGGGGTATCAGTCTTTCTGGAAACTGATCCGATTTCTTTATTTTTGAGTTTGCTTATATACACATAGGGATGAATACAGAGTCACGCAGGGGTCAGCAGTCCTGACCTTTATCAAAATCAGATGCTTCACATAAATGTATAAAAAAGGTCTTAGGAATATTACATCATCTTCTGGCCATGAGTGAGACCTGCTGACCTTTTATGATCCTTTCTTTCTGATAACCAAAAAACTCATTTCTTCCAAGGATGTTTTTCTTAAACCAGGCACCACCCTCCAAATAAAGTTACATTCCTACAGGGTGAGGGTGTAGTGAGTTACAATCAAGAAAAGAATCTATTTAACCCAAGGTTAACATGATTAATCTTAAAGGTTAATACTTATTTCTCCTATATGCTTAAAGGTTAATACTTATTTCTCCTATATGTTAGTTATATTCATTATAAGGGCAGGGAACATGGTGATTTAGCAGCAAACATCAGCCCAACAAATGAAAATCCTTTCACCAATGCTCCCCTTAAGATCTATTTAGTTTTAAGATAGTGATAAAGTTACATTTTTACATAACAAGGACATAGTGATTTATAACAAAGCACAGTGATCTATTACAAAAGAGAAAATCCATTAACTCAAAAAGTCTAGTATTGCTAACATCAAAAACTACTATATCTCCTTTACTATGTTTCAAATACATTGATTAATATATTCCCAGGTGCCTAAGGATATGGAGGCCTGGCGGCAATCATTGACTCAACAAGAAGAAAAACCCCTATGCTAATTAAGACTCTCAAAATACTCCAAAACTCTCTGTGCTCTTTATGGTTAAGAGGTCGTAAACAATCATGTGCAATCATGTGTAGTGGCAGGAGTATGGATAATCCTGTCACACAAGCTAGTCTGTCAGCAGAGAGGTTTGACCTGAGAAATCCTTGTCCCACCCAGAGGAGGAAATTAGCAGCAATTATTGACACAACAAATGAAAAACCCTTCACCAATATAATTCCTAACCAACCCACTATACTAATAATTTCCAACTCCCCAAAAGAATTTGCCTTTAGTAAGTCTAAAACATCTCATGCCTCTCAGGTTGGGAGGCTGTAAACAATCACATGTGGCCTGACGAACCTATACAGGCGGGCTAGATAACCTTCAGAGGAGTCCATAAGCTGAAACACTCTTGTCATGCCCAGGAATTTTTATTGCCTTGGAGCTGCACGTTTACTCCTTCTCCGAGAGAAATGGTGATGGGGGAGAGCCCCCCGTAAAGTCAGATGTGTAGGTGAGAGCATAAAACAGACTCTGGTTTTGGGGTTAGATGCTCGGGAACAGGGGGTTTCCTGAGGCTTGATCATGCCTTTGCGTATGCCAAGTCTCCTTCCTCATGACCTTTGCCATGGGCGGAGTTCCTCACGTTGGTTCCCGGCACCCCTCTCTTGCTTTGTCATACTTATTTCACAAAACCAAAACTGAAGTGCTCTGAGGAGACTTCTATTAACTGTTACCACTAACCACATTGGAAAATCCTGATGTACCAGCTGGGTTTACAAAAGGCAAAGGAACCAGAGATCAAATTTCAAACATTCATTGGATTATAGAGAAAGCAAGGGGATTCCAGAAAAACATCTACTTCTGCTTCATTGACTATGCTAAAGCCTTTGACTGTGTGAGTCACAATAAACTGTAGAATATTCTTAAAGAGATGGGAGTACCAAACCACTTTACCTGTCTCCTGAGAAACCTGTGTGTGGGTGAAGAAGCAATAGTTATAACTGGACATGGAACAATTGACTGATTCAAAATTGGGAAAGGAGTACGACAAGGCTGTATATTATCACTATGCTTATTTAACTTCTATGCAGAGTACATCATGGGAAATGCCAGGCAGGATGAAGCTCAAGCTAGAGTCAAGTTTGCCGGGAGAAATATCAACAACCTCAGATATGCAGATGACATCACTCTGATGACAGAGAGTAAAGTGTAACTAAGCCTTTTGATGAGGGTGAAACAGGAGAATGAAAAAGCTGGCTTGAAACTCAACATTCAAAAAATGAAGATCATGGCATCTGGTCCCATCATGTGTTCATGCTGAGCCTCTTGGGAAGCCAAATAGAAGTAGCATGTGCTCAGTCACTCAGCTGAGTCCGACTGTGGCTCCATAGACTGTAGCCTGCCAGGCTCCTTCTTCCATGGAATTTTCCCAGGCAGGAATACTGGAGCTGGTTGCCATTTCCTACCCCAGGGAATGAATCTGCATCTCTTATGTCTCCTGCACTGTCAGGCAGGTTCTTTACCACTAGTGCTATTTGGGAGGACCTTCCCTGGTGGCTCAGATTAGGTAAAGAATCTGCCTGCAATAAAAGAGACCCAGATTTGATCCCTGGACCAGACAGATCCCCTAGAGAAGGAAATAGAAACCCACTCTAGTATTCTTGACTGGAAAATCCCATGGACAGAGCATCCTGCAGGGCTACACTCATGAGGTCCCAAAGACTTGGACACGACTAAACGACTAACACATTTCACCTGGGAAGCCCACTAAACTACTATATTCTCTTAAAACTCTGTAATTATATATCTCTATGCTATTTTGAGGGGGACAAAACGCTTATTTTTTGTTGTTGCTGTATTATTTCTTTTTATTCTCTTTTACTTGAAGTATACTTTATAAACTTGTGTTTCAGGGCTACAAAAAAGTGAATGATATATATATATTTGCTTCTTTATTTTGCTTTCTTCTACAGAGAAATACACTTTACAGACACAGTGTGAACCATCTTCAAAAGTGAGATACCCTGAAATATGGTATAGTTAGTTTTTATAATCTAGGTAATTACATAGGCTAAGAGGATGAATGAAAAAGTTAGCTTAAAGCTCAACATTCAGAAAATGAAGATCATGGCATCTGGTCCCATCACTTCATGGGAAGTAGATGGGGAAACAGTGTCAGACTTTATTTTGGGGGGCTCCAAAATCACTGCAGATGGTGATTGCAGCCATGAAATTAAAAGACGCTTATTCCTTGGAAGGAAAGTTATAACCAACCTAGATAGCATATTCAAAAGCAGAGACATTACTTTGCCAACAAAGGTCTGTCTAGTCAAGGCTATGGTTTTTCCAGTAGTCATGTATGGATGTGAGAGTTAGACTGTGAAGAAAGCTGAGCGCCAAAGAATTGATGCTTTTGAACTGTGGTGTTGGAGAAGACTCTTGAGAGTCCCTTGGACTGCAAGGAGATCCAACTAGTCCATTCTAAGGGAGATCAGTCCTGGGTGTTCTTTGGAAGGAATGATGCTAAAGCTGAAACTCCAGTACTTTGGCCACCTCATGCGAAGAGTTGACTTATTGGAAAAGACTCTGATGCTGGGAGGGATTGGGGGCAGGAGAAGAAGAAGACGACAGAGGATGAGGTGGCTGGATGGCATCACCGACTCGATGATGTGAGTTTGAGTGAGTTCCGGGAGCTGGTGATGGACAGGGAGGCCTGGCGTGCTGCCATTCATGGGGTCGCAAAGAGTCGGACATGACTGAGCGACTGAACTGAACTGAACTGAACTGAACTGAAGAGGATGAGATGGTTGGATGGCATCACCAACTCAATGGGCATGAGTCTGAGTAAACTCCGGGAGTTGGTGATGGACAGGGAAGCCTGGTGTGCTGCAGTCCATGGGGTGGCAAAGAGTTGACACGACTGAACGACTGAACTGGACTAATGAGTGGGAGGATTATTCCAATTATTTGGTGGAAGGGGTGAAGATTTCCAGGAATTGGGCTATCACCCACATTTTGGTCTTTTATGGTTAGCTTCTGAACTGTCATGGTGTCTGTGGGTATGTCATTTAGCATGTTAGTGTATTACAATGAGCATATAATGAGGCCAAATGTCTACTGGAAGTCACATCTTCCACCATCTTGGACCTAGTTGTTTCTAACCAGTTTTTCTCATGTCCTGTGGCTGTGTCCCCTGTCATAGATCACAGACTTGTCATGGTGAAGGGGCTTGCATAACTGAAAGAAGCTAAGAACCATGCCACGCAGGGCAGCCCAAGATGGAAGGGTCATAGTGGAGAGTTCTGATAAAACGTGGTCCACTGGAGGAGAGAATGGCAAACCACTCCCGCTGGGAGCCAACACAGGAGATCCCACCCATGACAAGGTCATGCGGGAGAGCCCTGATGGGCAAGGCAGAATTAGGACTCGAGGGACTCCCTGACACCACCTATGGCAAAGGTCATGAGGAAGAGACCTGACGAGCAAAGGCAAATCAGGTCTCAAGGGATCCCCTGGATCTGCCTGAGCATCTACCCTGAAACCAAAATCTGTCTACTGTCTGCTATACTACACTCTTCTGATATTAACAGGGGCTATCCCCGACCACTTTTCTCTGGAAAATTAACTTAGACCTCTAGTTAATAAGTCTCCTGGGCGTAATTGTAGTGTTTCAATTTGAACCCCTCTGATCGCTTTCTAACTTGCCTGCAGGTTTGTTCAGACTCCTGCAGTTACACATGTGATTGTTTACAGCCTCCCAACTGTGAGAGGCACGGGAAGCTTAAAACATTCTAGGAATGTAGAGCCTTTCGAGGAGTTAAAAATCATTAGAATAGAACTGGTTAAGGGTTTCATTGTTGAGCCAATGCTTGCTGCCAAGTTTTCATATCTTTTGTTGTGTACCTAGAAGTGCATTAATTAATATAGCTGATTATAGAAATATAAGTAGTGGCCTTGATATTAACAACACTAAACCTTGAGTTAATAAATTCTTTTCCTGTTATAGCCCACTGCACCTTTGCCCTGTAGGAATGCAACTTTATCTAGTGCTTTTGGAGAATGGCACCTGAATTTAGAAAATAAAATAAGCTTCCTGGTTAACTAACCTTTATCAGAAGAAAAAGTCATAAAATGTTAATAGGCCTCCTGGCCAGAAGATGGTGTAAATCACCTGAGACCTTTGTATGTCGGAAGGAATGCAGAGAGAAAGCCTGGTCTCGATAAGGGTCAGGACTGCTGACCCTGCATGACTCTGCATTTTCCATTATTCTCTGTGTACAGCTCAAGGTATATAAGCTCCCCTGGAAAATAAAGTTTTGGTCCTCGCCTCATCATCGCTTGGCTCCCCTGTGTCTTTCTTTGTTTCTTTCTTTATTTTCTTTTCAGGCTGACTCCCTGGGGTGTAGAGGCCCTCTGAGTTCACTTTCCTGCCCATGCTTCTAAGACCCATGTGAGAAGGACCCCAAGGCAGGGCACCCTTCGCTATTCAAGTGGGCACCTGTGGCCTATGTGAACAGAGCAAGTCTCTTGTCTGAGGCTTCATTGGCCTTCTGCGTAAACCAAGGAATATCGCCTTTTTTCTCTTCTCTATTTTCTTAACTGTTTTCTTATCTCTATATATATATATTTCTAAATCTATAAATCTAAATTTTAGTCGCCAATGCCATCACACCTTGGATACCCTGGATCCAACTGGGCAGGTCCCCAGTACACGCCAGTATTCTTGCTGTGAGAACCCCATGAACAGTATGAAAAGGCAAAAAGATATGACACTGGAAGATGAGACACTAGGTTGGAAGGTGTCCAATAGGCTACTGGGAAGAGAGGAGGGCAATTACTAATAGCTCCAGAAAGAATGAAGCATCTGGGCCAAAGTGGAAATGATGCTCAGTAGTGGATATGTTTGGTGGTGAAAGTAATGTCTGATGCTGTAAAGAACAATATTGCATAGGAACTGGAATGTTAGGTTTATGAATCAAGGTAAATTGGATAAGATTAAGCAGGAGATGGTAAGAGTGAACATTGAAATTTCAGGTATCAGTGAACTAAATTGGATGGAAATGGGCAAATTTAATTCAGATGACCATTATATATACTACTGTGGGCAGGAATCTCTCAGAAGAAATGGAGTAGCCCCCATAGTCAACAGAAGAGTCCAAAATCCATTACTTGGGTACAATCTCAAAAATGACAGAATAATCTTTGTTCATTTCCAAGGCAAGCCATTCAACATCACAGTAATCTAAGTCTATGCCCCAGCCACTAATGCTGAAGAGCTGAAGCTGACCAGTTGTATCAAGACCTACAAGACTTTCTAGAACTAACATCAAAGAAAGATGTCCTTTTCATCATATAGGATTGGAATGAAAAAGAAAATCAAGAGATAGCTGGAGTAATAGGTAAGTTTGGCCATGGACTACAAAATGAAGCAGGACAAAGGCTAACAGAGTTTTGTCAAGAGAACACAGTGATCATAGCAAACACTCTTTTCTAACAACACAAAGGATGACTATACACATGGACATCACCAGATGGTCAATACCAAAATCAGATTGATTATATTCTTTGCAGCCAAAGATGGAGAAGCTCCATACAGTCAGCAGAAACAAGACCAGGAGCTGACTGTGGCTCAGTTCATATGTTCCTTACTGAAAAATTCAGACTTTAAGAAAGTAGGGAAAATCAGTAGGCCATTTAGTTGTGACCTAAATCAAATCCCTTATGATTATACATATAGTAGAGGTGACAAATAGATTCAGGGGTTAGATCTGATAGACTGCCTGAAGAACTATGGATGAAGGTTTGTAACATTTTACAGGAGGCAATGACCAAAACCTTTCCAAAGGAAAAGAAATGCAAGAAGGCAAAGTGATTGTTTGAGGAGGCTGTGCAAATAGCTGAGAAAAGAAGAGAAGTGAAAGGGAAAGAAGAAAGGGAAAGATATACCCACTAAATGCAGAGTTCCAGAGAATAGCAAGGAGAGATAACAAGGCTTTCTTAAATGAAAAATGCAGCAAAAAAGAGCAAAACAATAGAATGGGAAAAACTAGAAATGTTTTCAAGAAAATTGGAGATATGAAGGGAACATTTCACGCAAAGATGAGCACAATAAAGGACAGAAATTATAAGGACCTAACAGATGCAGAAGAGATTAAGATTAAGTTACAAAACATGCAGAAGAACTATACCAAAAAAGTCTTAATGACTTAGATAACCATGATGGTATGGTCACTCACCTAGAGCCAGACACCCTGGATTCTAAGTCAAGTGAGTCTTAGGAAGCAATACTATGAACTAAGCTAGTGGAAATGATGGAATTCCAGCTGAGCTATTTCAAATCCTAAAAGATGATGCCATTAAAGTGCCATATTCAATATGTCAGCAAATCTGGAAAACTCAGCAGTGGCATAGGACTGGAAGAGATCAGTTTTCATTCAATCCTCCCTGCAAAAGCAATGCCAAATAGTATTAAAACCACCATACATTTGTGCTCTTTTCATGCTAGCTTTCATGCTAGCAAGGTTATCCTCAAAATCCTTCAAGACAGGCTTTAGCAGTACAGGAACTGAGAATTTCCAGATGTATAAACTTGATTTAGGAAAGGCAGAGGAACCAGAAATCAAATTGCTAACATATGTTGGGTCATAGAGAAAGCAGGAAATTTCAGAAAAACATCTACGTCTGCTTCTTTGACTACACTAAATCTTTTGACTATGTGGATCACAGCAATCTGTGGAAAATTCTTAAAGAGACAGGAATACCAGACCACCTTGCCTGTCTCCTGAGAAACCTGTAATGCAGATAAAGAGGCAACAATTAGAACTGAACATGGAATGATGGAAATGAAACAACAAAAATATTTGGAAAGGAGTACAACAAGGTTGTAAATTGTCACCCTCCTTATTTAACTTCTATTCAGAATACAACATATGAAATTTTGTGCTTGATGAATTACAAGCTGGAATCAAGATTGCCAGGAAAATGTCAACAACCTCTAATAAGCAGATTACACTACTCTAATGGCAGAAACTGAAGAGGAACTAAAGAGCCTCTTGATGAGGGTGAAAGAAAAGAGTGAAAAAGCTGCTTAAAACTCACCCTTACAAACTAAGATCATGGCATCTTGTCCCATCACTTTATGGCAAATAGAAAGGGAAAAAGTGCAAACAGTGACAGATATTTTTGGGGGGGGAGCTCCAAAATCACTCTGGACAGTGACTGCAGTCAGGAAATTAAAAGACAGTTGTTCCTTGGAAGGAAAGTGATGAAAAACCTAGACCGCTTGTTAAAAAGCAGAGACATCACTTTGTTGACAAAAGTGTGTCTAGTCAAAGCTATGGGTTTTCCAGCAATCATGTATAGGAGTGAATGCTGAACCATAAAGAAGACAGCACTGAAGAATTTATGCTTTTGAATAGTGCTGCTGAAGAAGACCCTTGAGAGTACCTTGGATTGCAATGAGATAAAAACCAACCATTCTTAAAATAAATCAATCCTGAATATTCACTGGAAGGACTGATGCTGAAGCTCCAGTATTTTGGCTAATTGATGTGAAATGCCAACTCATTGGAAAAGACTCATACTGGGAAAGATTAAAGACAAAAGGAGAAGGGGGCAGCAGAGGATAAGATATTTAGATACAATCACTGACTTAACGGACATGAATCTGAGCAAACTCTGGGAGATAGTGAAGGACAGGGAAGCCTGGTATGCTGCAGTCCATGGGGTCGCAGAGTTGGACATGGTTTAGCAACTGAACAACAACAATTGTTATGTCACTCTTAAAGATTGTGCCCTGCCTCCTTCCCTCCTGTTTCATTCCTCCTCAGGGGTTTTGTCCCCAAATTCTTATAAAGCAGAGGGGCAAAGATCTGTCTTCTGCAACAGCTGAGTAGGGATGTTGACCCTGCCTATGAGGGAGTAAAAATCTCTGGATGCCTGACCTAGGGCCTCCAAGGCAGGACAGCTCTTTTATTTGTCAACTGAAATAGATGGACAGTGTGAGAGTTGTGAGTTAATTGGTGTAAAATGAGGACTGCAGCCCAGGAGACAGCACTTCAGATAGCTCTAGAGACTGCTTCAAAGAGACAGTGGGGGAAGGTCAATATATAAGATCTTGGTAAAGGCAAAGTTCAATGCAATCAAGCTTACTTTAGCAAAGGTTTCCTGGGAGTCAGGAGGAGCTGATGTCACCATGAAAGGATTTAGTGCTTTTCTAGATATGGGGAGATGAAAGGATTTGGATCATGAAATCAGTTCCTGAAAATATCTAGCTATCTAAAGACCTGTTCCACCAGTTTCTCTGGAACACAGAGTGCCTCACTCTCCATCCTGAGTTCCCTTCAGGGAATATCAAATGTCATTAGTTGCAGCAGCACAGGCAGATGGCAAATGCCCTTGTTGTTGCTGTGCAGTCTCTAGCCAATTCTCTTGGCAAGCACCAGTTCATAGTTCACAGGCAAGTGCCAATTTGTAGTTGACAGTTTTAAGTTGGTATGGACTGGAATCCTTCCATAGCCATAATCTTGATGTGCAACTGTTGTTACTGTTTCTTTAGCCTTCCTATGAATCTTCTTGATGATTAAGCACTTTTGTAACTGCATCAGAGTGAAAGATGACTATCTATAAATGACAAAAGACTTAAAAAGCATGGTTAAATATCTGATTACAGTGTAATGGATGTCAACTAAAAATGTTGTATAACTTGAGAGTTGCTAGTTACATTTTATTTGGGGCAAATGAGGACTGCAGCCTGGGGACAGCATCTCAGATAGCTCTGAGAGACTGCTCCAAAGCGGCAGTGGGGGAAGGTCAATATGTAAGGTTTTGGTGAAGGGGGAATTCATTACCATGAAGCACTCATTTAACAAAAGGTTTTTTGTGAGTCATGAGGGACTGATATCACCATGAAGGGATCTACTGCTTCTCTAGATATGAGGAGATGCAAGGATTGAGATCATAAAATCTATTCCTAAAAACATCTAACTCTCTAAAGACCTGTCCAACAAGATTCCCTGAAGCACAGAGTATCTCACTCCACCCTGATCTCCCTCAGGGGTTGTTGAAGGTCAACAGCTACAGAGGCAGATGGCAAATCCCTTTGTGGTTTAGTCGTTGGCAATGCTCTTGGTAAGTGCCAATCTGTAGTTGACATGGATAAACTCAGTTATAATAACGAGGATCACAAATGACTACATTTAACATACCAAATAATCCTAGTTAACTTAGTGTTTCTCTTCCTGCTGACAAACTCTGTAACAAGAATAACATAAACTTGATTTTCAGTAAACCTAGGTACTACAGAACTATTATACTTAACATTGATAACTTTAAAGATATGTCTATAATAATTAAACTAACAAGGTTAAGCCAGCCTTAATATCATATATTAATTTAATATTGAATAGTTCCTAGATCCTGTGAACCTGAAATTCGTTTTGGCTGATTTTCTTCACATTTATGAGTGTTTATATAAGAACTTAAGTTCCCTTAGGCCAATCTATTTAATTAGGCCAATTAAACAGCACTTTTATTAATTAATTTTTGCAACACCATACATCTACAATACATATAGATACACAAACACAGAGATCTCATAGTTTCCATTTCAAAATTTCAGGTACAACAATATAAAATCGATTAGTTACAAGGGGTTGAATCAAATTAGGTTTCTCACAGACAGAAGAAATCAAGGTTACCTGTCTAGGTGGCTAAATACATTTTACTAATGTCTATAGAGAAGACACTTCAGTTCAGTTCAGTCACTCAGTCGTGTCCGACTCTTTGCGACCCTATGAATTGCAGCACTCCAGGGCTCCCTGTCCCTCACCAACTCCCAGAGTTCACTCAGACTCAAGTCCATCGAGTAGGTGATGCCAGACAGCCATCGCATCCTCGGTCGTCCCCTTCTCCTTCTGCCCCCAGTCCCTCCCAGCATCAGAGGCTTTTCCAAAGAGTCAACACTTCACATGAGGTGGCCAAAGTACTGGAGTTTCAGCTTGAGCATCATTCCTTCCAAAGAAATCCCAGGGCTGATCTCCTTTAGAATGGACTGGTTGGATCTCTCTGCCGTCCAAGGGACTCTCAAGAGTCTTCTCCAACACCACAGTTCAAAAGCATCAATTCTTCAGCTCTCAGGCTTCTTCACAGTCCAACTCCCACATCCATACATGACTACTGGAAAAACCATAGCCTTGACTAGACGGACCTTTGTTGGCAAAGTAATGTCTCTGCTTTTGAATATGCTATCTAGGTTGGTCATAACTTTTCTTCCAAGGAGTAAGCATCTTTTAATTTAATGGCTCCAGTCACCATCTGCAGTGATTTCAGAGCCCCCAAAAATAAAATCTGACATTGTTTCCACTTTTTCCCCATCTATTTCCCATGAAGTGATGGGACCGGATGCCATGATCTTCATTTCCTGAATGTTGAGCTTTAAGCCAACTTTTTCACTCTCCACTTTCACTTTCATCAAGAGGCTTTTTAGTTCACCTTCACTTTCTGCCATAAGGGTGGTGTCATCTGCATATCTGAGGTTATTGATATTACTCCCAGCAATCTTGATTCCAGCTTGTGCTTCTTTCAGTCCGCATTTCTCATGATGTACTCTGCATAGAAGTTAAATAAGCAAGGTGACAATTTACAGCCTTGATGTACTCCTTTTCCTATTTGGAACTAGTCTGTTGTTCCATTTACAGTTCTAACTGTTGCTTCCTGACCTGCATACAGATTTCTCAAGAGGCAGGTCAGGTGGTCTGGTATTCCCATCACTCTCAGAATTTTCCACATTTTATTGTGATCCACACAGTCAAAGGCTTTGGCATAGTCAATAAAGCAGAAATAGACCTTTTTCTGGAACTCTCTTGATTTTTCCATGATCCAGCGGATGTTGGCAATTTGATCTCTGGTTCCTCTGCCTTTTCTAAAACCACCTTGAACATCAGAAAGCTCACAGTTCACGTATCGTTGAAGCCTGGCTTGGAGAATTTTGAGCATTAGTTTACTAGCGTGTGAGATGAGCGCAATTCAGCAGTAGTTTAGGCATTCTTTGGCATTGCCTTTCTTTGGGATTACAATGAAAACTGACCTTTTCCAGTCCTGTGGTCACTGCTGAGTTTTCCCAATTTGCTGGCATAAGGAGTGCAGCACTTTCACAGCATCATCTTTCAGGATTTGAAATAGGTCAATAGGAATTCCATCACCTCCACTAGCTTTGTTTGTAGTGATGCTTTCTGAGGCCCATTTGACTTCACATTCCAGGATGTCTGGCTTTAGATGAGTGATCACACCATCGTGATTATCTGGGTCATGAAGATCTTTTTTGTACAGTTCTTCTGTGTATTCTTGCCACCTCTTCTTAATATCTTCTGCTTCTCTTAGGTCCATACGATTTCTGTCCTTTATCAAGCCCATCTTTGCATGAAATATTCCCTTGGTGTCTCTAGTTTTCTTGAAGAGATCTCTAATCGTTCCCATTCTGTAGTTTTCATCCATTTCTTTGCATTGATCGCTGAAGAAGGCTTTCTTATCTCTTCTTGCTATTCTTTGGAACTCTGCATTCAGATGTTTATATCTTTCCTTTTCTCTTTTGCTTTTTGCTTCTCTTCTTTTCAGTTATTTGTAAGGCCTCCCCAGACAGCCATTTTGCTTTCTTGTATTTCTTTTCCATGGGGATGGTCTTGATCCCTGTCTCCTGTACAATGTAATGAACCTTATTCCATAGTTCATCAGGCACTCTATCTATCCGATCTAGGCCCTTAAATCTGTTTATCACTTCCACTGTATAATCATAAGGGATTTGATTTAGGTCATACGTGAATGGTCTAGCGGTTTTCCCTACTTTCTTCAATTTAAGCCTGAATTTCATAATAAGGAGTTCTTGATCTGAGCCACAGTCAGCTCCCAGTCTTGTTTTTGCTGACTGTATAGAGCTTCTCCATCTTTGGCTGCAAAGAATATAATCAATCTGATTTCGGTGTTGACCATCTGGTGATGTCCATGTGTTGAGTCTTCTCTTGTGTTGTTGGAAGAGGATGTTTGCTATAACCAGTACATTTTCTTGGCAAAACTCTATTAGTCTTTGCCCTGCTTCAGTCCACATTCCAAGGCCAAATTGCCTATTACTCCAGGTGTTTCTTGACTTCCTACTTTTGCATTGCAGTCCCCTATAATGAAAAGGACATCTTTTTTGGGTGTTAGTTCTACAAGGTTTTGTAGGTCTTTAAAGAACCGTTCAACTTCAGCTTCTTCAGCATTACTGGTTGGGGCATAGACTTGGATTATGGTGATATTGAATGGTTTTCCTTGGAAACGAACAGAGATCATTCTGTCTTTTTTGAGATTGCATCCAAGTACTGCATTTCAGACTCTTTTGTTGACCATGATGGCTACTCCATTTCTTCTGAGGGATTCCTGCCTGCAGTAGGAGATATAATGGTCATCTGAGTTAAATTCACTCATTCTAGTCCATTTTAGTTCACTGATTTCTAGAATGTCGACGTTCACTCTTGCCATCTCTTGTTTGACCACTTCCAATTTGCCTTGATTCATGGACCTGACATTCCAAGTTTATGCAATATTGCTTTTTACAGCATCGGACTTTGTTTCTATCACCAGTCACATCCATAGCTGGGTATTGTTTTTTCTTTGGCTCCATCCCTTCATTCTTTCTGGAGTTATTTCTCCACTGATCTCTAGTAGCATACTGGGCACCTACTAACCTGGGGAGTTCGTCATTCAGTATCCTATTATTTTGCCTTTTCATACTGTTTGCAAGTGGCTGTGATGGCCGGTGCATGGAGCACAAGCGGTTGTGACAGTAGGCGCACTCAGCATGGCAGAGCGGAGCTACCCCACGTCCGAGGTCAGGGGCAGTGGCCCAGAGTGACAGGCTGTGATGGCACAGGAAGGGCCAAGAGGAGCCACCCTGTGTCCAAGGCCAGGGGTGGTGGCTGGGAGGAGCTACCTTGCGTCCGAGGTCAGGGGCAATGATCTGGAGGAGCCACCCCACATACGAGGCCAGGGTCGGGGGCTAGGAGAAGCCATTCCGCATCTGAGGCCAGGGGTGGCGGCCGGGAGGAGAAACCCTGCACCCGAGGCCAGGCGTGGTGCCGGGAAGAGTAACCCACGTCCAAGGAGCGGTGGCTGCGCTGGCACAGGAGGGCCTAGAGGAGCTATCCCACGTTGAAAGTCAGGAAGGGCGACAGTGAGTAGTAGATACCCTTCGTCCAAGGTAAGGAGCAGTGGCTGCACTTTGCTGGAGCAGCTGTGAAGAGATACCCCACTCCCAAGGTAAGAGAAACTCAAGTAAGATGGCAGGTATTGCAAGAGGGCATCAGAGGGCAGACACACTGAAACCATACTCACAGAAAACTAGTCAATCTAATCACACTAGGACCACAGCCTTGTCTAACTCAATGAAACCAAGCCATGCCTGTGGGGCAACCCAAGATGGGCGGGTCATGGTGGAGAGGTCTGACAGAATGTGGTCCACTGGAGAAGGGAATGGCAAACCACTTCAGTATTCTTGCCTTGAGAACCCCATGAACAGTATGAAAAGACACTTAAGATTTATATTTACCCTTGACAAGTCAAGTTCTAAATTACCTTCCCCCTTTCTTCAACATTTGCATTAAAAAAAGATGGTGGCAATAAATGTTCATGGAAAAGACATTTCACATCTAAAGTGAGTGAAATTCGCTTAGTCATGTCTGACTCTTTGTGACCCCTGTACTGAAGTGGGTAGCCTTTCTCTTCTCCAGGGCATTTTCCTAACCCAGGGATCAAACCCAGGTCTCCCACACTGCTGGCAAATTCTTCAGCTGAGCCACAAGGGAAGTCCATGGCATGGGAAAACTTCTCTAAGGGTGACTTTTTTTCCTTAAGGCCAGAAAAAATATATTTTCTTCTTTTTTTCCCTCAAAGAACTGAATGGCCACCTCAATGATATCAAATGACTGACCCACCCATTCACCTATGTTGTAAGGTTTTACTTTCATTCAGCTTAGGAGAGAAGGCCTTCTCGAAAATTCCTATCAGGTTCCATATATCAGCTATGGTTAGTTTAGCTTGACCAGTGTTCTCCCATTTTTGTAGTCAATTTACAAACCCTTTTAAGGGTCATCCTGGTTTAAGAAATTTGTGCCTTATATTTAGACACTCTATAACCCTTTTAAACTTAATAACCACCAACTAGATAATCTTTGGCCAAGATCAGAACCTTGATATTCCACACTCCAGGATCTACTAAGGCTTCTATTTCAGCTTCAGATTCATTCTGCTCCTTTCCACTTTCTGTAAAAATCATTTGATGATGAAGGTGGTTCTATTGCCCCTCAAGAAATAGAGTGGCCCCTAGCTTAGTTAATAAGTCTTTTACCATTAAATGGATGGGACAATCAGGCACAAACAGAAGGGAATGTAAAAGCAACAGGCCATCAGTGTTGCACAAAATGGGTTCCAGGAAAGTGTGCCACTGCTTCTTTCCTGACACCTCCATTAGAAAAGCCAACCTCCCCTTTGGTGGTCTCTGAGCAGACAAAGCCACTGCAATCTTTTGGGCCTTTGCATATTTTTCTGGGTGCAGTCAGCCTTTTTGGCCATATCCTTATTATTGAAAACCAAAATAAGCCAATCATTTACCAGTATCTGAGGGCTAGCAGTTGCTTTCTGAATTTTGTGCTTGATGTCTGGGACAGACTCGGTTACAAAATGAATAGCTAAAAGAGCTTATTCCTTGAGGGAAGAGGGATCCATGTTCATATACTTCCTAAAAGCCTACACTAGTCTCCCTTGGAAGACTGCAATATTTTTGTCCTGTCCCCGTTATGCCTCTTTCACTTTTCAGAATTGACATGTTTTACTGTTTTTGTAATTTCTACTAAACAGGTAATCATATGGTCCTGTCTATTCCTAGCAATAAAATTTGCCTGGTAATTCCATTGTGTGTCCACCTTGAAGCAGTGTTTTTCCCCACACAGTGTACTGCATGGCCTCACAAGGGGAGTCTATTGAAATGTCTTTTCTGTCTTTCTTAGAGTCATCCCTCCAAGCTACACATGTGTTAATTATGAGGGGGTTTCATTGCCTAAATACAAGGTCATGAAAATTTGAACATATGGTACCTCACTCCATTTAAATTTCCTGACTCATAATGCGGGCAAATCTGATTATATAACTTAATAAGCTTTTCACTTTTTAACGTGTTTTGTCAATTTTTTCCCAATCCTGGAATATATGACCCAGGGGGAATTGGTC
Source organism: Capricornis sumatraensis (assembly GCF_032405125.1). Classification (NCBI taxonomy): domain Eukaryota; kingdom Metazoa; phylum Chordata; class Mammalia; order Artiodactyla; family Bovidae; genus Capricornis; species Capricornis sumatraensis. The sequence continues at coordinate 3,838,736 of NC_091084.1, forward strand.
AGAACTGATATGGCCTGATTCATTTCAGACACAAGCCTGAGGTGATAGCTCTAATTTCCATGCTATCCAAAACTCCACTTTTAAGTCAAAACTCACCGTGCAATTTGGTCAAGGTTGGTACTTAGGATTTACTACTTCTGAGGTAGTCTCCTAACCAGTTGATAGTGCCCCAGTGATGCAAATGAATGGAACAGAAAGTGTCCCCATCAGTGTTGACAGTGAGTGAGAATTGGTCTAACTATAAATTGGAAATAAAAGGTCGGGATTTATCAACAACAAGTATATCTTGGCAGTCACACAGGTCTCCTGCAGTTTAGAAAAGAAAGAAAGAAATGGAACAGGAGTGAATATAGCATGCAGAAGAAAGACTTCAGAGTCCAGGAGAAGAGTACCGATTATCAAATCTTGCTGTGACAGTTTTGCTGTTGGATGTGCATAAGCATAGCCATTCCAGATCATCTTTCTATAGCAAACCATTCCAGTTGCCACCATTCTTCTGGTATGGACTTAGGTTTTCAATCAGAGCCCCAAAACATTTGGGGCCAACAAGACTGACAAACATGGGCAGACATCAATGGAGCATTCTCCCTGGTAAACCTTGCTCATGGCATCCCATGAGCCATTCTAGGACCAAAACCTAACTTTCAGCACTTTTTTACCTTATATTGTCCCTTTGTGTCTCACCAGCTGAAATCATTCACCTCAGATTGAACTTGAACCCATGTACAGGGACTCAAACCCAGACAGAACCCACTACCTTTAAATTGAGATCAGACACCTAGTCTCAGGATTTAATGAAGCTCAGGTTCTTTACGTCTCATTGCAGAAATCATTCAGTTCAGTTCAGTCCCTCAGTTATGTCTAACTCTGCGACCCCAGACACTACAGAAAGAATTAAGAAAAAGACAAATGTAGGTAAGAAGTGAACTTATTTAGAGAGAAACACATTCCACAGAGTGTGAGCTATCTCAGAAGGTGAGGTATATGTATATGTGTATATACATATACATACATATATATGTATAATGTATAATATATGTATGTGTATAATATACATATGCTTTATATCAGATTATTTCAAAATATTGAGCATTATTCCCTCTGCCATACAACAGGTCCTTGTTTTTATCTATTTTATATATAATAGTGTGCTCACTCTAAATACCTTATTTATCCCTTGCCCCTTTCCTCTTTGCTCCCCACCACTGTTTTATGTTTGTGAGTCTATTTCTGTTTTGTAAATAAATCCGTTTGTATTATTATTTTTAGATTTCAAGCATGAGTGTTGTCATATGATATTTGTTTTTCTGTGTCTAATTTACATCCCATAGTATGATAATCTCTAGGTACATTCTTGTTGCTGTAAATAGCATTATTTCATTCTTTCCTTAATTAAGACTGGATAATATTCCAGAGACACACATATATATGCATACCACACCTTCTTAATCCATTCATCAGTCAGTGGACACAATTAGATTTCTCCATGCCTTGGCTTTTGTAAATAGCACTGCTGTGAATATTGGGATGTGTGTATCTTTTTGAAGAAGAGTTTTCTCTGGATATATGCCAGGAGTAGTATTGCTGGATAATATGGTAGTCATATTATTAGTTTTGAAGGTCCCTCCAAACTATTGTCCATACTGGCTATAACAATTTACACTGCCACCAACAAACAGTGTAGGGAGAAAAAGGAGGGTTCCTTTTTTGCCCACATCCTCTCCAGCGTTTATTATTTGTAGACTTTTTGATGATGGCCATTCTGACAAGTGTGATACCTCACTGTAGTATTGACTTGCATTTCTCTAACAATTAGCAATATTAAACATCTTTTGATGTGCCTGTTGACCATGTCTTTGTATTCTTTGGACAAATGTCTATTTAGGATTCTGCCCAGTTTTTGATTGGGTTATATATTCTTTTGTATTAAGCTGTGTGAGCTGTTTGTATATTTTGGAAATTAGTCCCTTGTTGGGCACATCATTTGCAAATATTTTCTCCCATGTTGTTTGTTGTTTTTCCTCTTGTTTATGGTTTCCTTTGCTGTGCAAAAGCTTTTACATTTGTTTAGATCCCATTTGTTTATTTTTGTTTTTAGTTCTGTTATTAGAAGAAGGCTCCAAAAAAGTATTGCTGTGATTTGGATCAAACAGTGTTCTGCTTATGTTTTTCCTCTAGGAGTTTTACAGTATATGGTTTTAAATTTAGACTTTTAATCCATTTTAAGGTTACTTTTATATATGGTATTAAAGAAAGTTCCAATTTCACTCTTTTACATGTAACTATCAAGTTTTCCCAGCACCACTTATTGAAGACATAGTCTTTTCTCCAGTGTGTATTCTCCTTTGTTGTAAATTAATTGACCATAGGAGTGTGAGTTTATTTCTGGGTTTTCTATGTGCATGTGTGCTAAGTTGCTTCAGTCGTGTCCAACTATTTGAAAGACTATGGATCTCTGTTCATGAGACTCCCTAGGCATGAATACTGGAATGGGGTGCCAGAGAATCTTTCTGACCCAGGAATCAAACCCACAACTCCTATATCTCCTACATTGGCAGGTGGGTTCTTTACCACTAGTGCCACCTGGGAAGCCCAGGCTTTCTATACTATTCCATTGGTCTATGTGTCTGTTTTATTGTCAGAATATACTTTCTTGGTTACCATAGGACTGTAGTATAGTCTGAAGTCAGGGAACATGATTCCTCCAGCTCCATTCTTCTTTCTAAAAAAAAAAAAAGTCTATTTGCATCCTTTGTGTTTTCACTGGCTTCTTCAGTGGCTCATCAGTAAAGAATCCGCTTGCAATGCAGGAGCCACAGGAGACGTGGGTTCAATTCCTGGATCAGGAAGAGCCCCTGGAGGAGGACTATGGCAACCCACTCCAGAAATCTTGCCTGGAGAATCCCATGGAAAGGGGAGCCTGGCAGGCTATAATCCATAGGGTTGCAAAGAGTTGGACATGACTGAACCAACTTAGCATACCTGCATGCACTTGTTTCCATGCAAATTTTAAATTATTTTGTTCTAGTTCTGTGAAAAACACCACTGATAATTTGATAGGGACTGCATTGAATCTGCACGTTGTCTTGGGTAACATAGTCATTTTAGCAATATTGATACTTCCAATCCAAGAATATGGTATATTTTTCTATATGTTTTTGTCATCTTCAATTTCTTTCATAAGCATCTTATATTTTCAGAGTACAAGAAGATTTAGTCCTAGGTGTTTTAGTCTTTTTGAAGAAATAAATGGTAAATGGGACTCTTTCCTAATTTTTTTTTCTGATAGTTTGTTGTTACATGTATAAATGCACAGATTTCTGTATATTAACTTTCTATCTTGCAACTTCACCAAATTCATTGATGAGCTCTTAGTTTTCTGGTGGTATCTTTAGGATTTTATAGTATTTTTTTAGGATGTGTATAGTATCATATCATCTGCAAACAGTGACAATTTTATTTTTTTCTCATCTTTAAAGGTTTTTTAAAAGAAGAATACATTTTAAATTTCTTCACATTTCTATTTACAGTATCACTTCATAACCATGTCCCCCACCCCCAAATCCTAAATTTCCTCACATTCACAATGACTTCAGAGTATACTGAAAGTGTTAGTTGCTCAGTTATATTTGTCTCTTTGCAACCCCATGAACTGCAGCCTGCCATGCTCTTCTGTTCATGGAATTCTCCAGGCAAGAATACTGGAGTGGTCATTCTTTTCTCCAGGGGATCTTCCTGACCCAGGAATAGAACCCAGATCTCCTGTATTGCAGGCCAATTCTTTATCATCTGAGACACCAGGGAAGACCACATAAAGCATGGACGGATATGTTAAATGAAATGAAAATAAGGATGGGGAAATGGGAAGGTAAGGATTACCCACCCACTTGCCTAGTAGCTTACCTGTCTCCCCTCTGTCCTTTTATTTAAAAAAAAATTTATGAGAGTATAAACCATTTACAATGTTGTATTAATTTCAAGTGTACAACAAAGTGAATCTGATATACATATATCCATTCAAAATTAGATTATTTCCCCATAGAGGCCATGAAAGAGTATTGAATAAAGTTTCCTATGCTATACTGTAGGGTCCTACTAGTTATGTTATATATGTTATACACAGTAGTCCATGTATGGGCTTCCCTGGTGGCCCAGATGGTAAAGAATCTGTCTGCAATGAAGGAAACATGGGTTTGATCCCTGGATTGGGAAGATCCTCTGGAGGAGGGCATGACAATCCACTCCAGTATTCTTGCCTGGAGAATCCCCATGGACAAAGGAGCCTAGTGGGCTACAGTGCAAGGGATCATAAGGAGTCAGATGTGACTGAACGACTTCACACAACAAAGCATGGCCCGTATATATCAGTCCAAATCTCTCAATTAATCCTTCCTCATCTTCCCCTCTACATACACTGCTAATGAAAAGTTTGTTCTCTATATCTGTCACCCTATTTTTCTTTTATAAATAAGTTCATTTGTACCATTTTCAGATTATACCTATGTGGGCATTCACTGTCTGATTTAACCTCACTCAGTATGAAAATCTCTGGGTCCATCTATGTTGCTACAAATGGCACTATTTGATTCTCTCTTATGGCTGAGTAATAGTCCATTGTATATATGTACCACATCTTCTTTATCCATTCCTCCATTGATGGACTTGTAGGTTTCTTCCATGTCCTGGCTATTGGGAATGGTGTTGTAGTGAACACTGGGGTGCATGTATCTTTTCAAATTATGTTTTTCTCTAGATATATGTCCAGGAATGGGATTGCGGCTTCTTATGTAAGCTCTATTTTTAGTTTATTGAGGAACCTCATTACTCTTCTTTTTAGTGGCTTACATTCCCACCAAAAGTGTAGGAGAGTTTCTTTTTCTGCACACCCTCTCCAGGTTTTACTGTTGGTAGACTTTTTGATAATGGCTTTTCTGTCCAGTGTGAGTGATATGCATTGTAGTTTTGACTTGCATTTCTCTAATAATTAGCAACATTGAGCATCTTTTCATGTGATTTTATCCGTCTGGATTTTTTTTTTTTTGAGAAATGTTTATTTAGATCTTTTAACCATTTTTGTTTTCATTGGGTCTTTTTTTCTTTTGATATTGAGATACATGAGTTGTCTGTAGATTTTGGAGGTTAATCCATTGTCATTTGCAAACATTTTTCCCACTCTGTACGTTGTTGTGTTTTGTTTGTGGTTTCCTTTGCTGTGCAAAAATTTTGAAGTTTAATTATGTCCCTTTTGTTTATTTCTGTTTTTATTTACATAACTCTAGGAGGTGGATCAAAAACGGTCTTGCTATGATTTATGCCCAAGGGTATTCTATGTTTTCTTCTGAGAGTTTTATAGTATCTGGCCTTAAATTTTTGTCTTTAATCCACTTTTAGTTTATATTTGTGTATGGTGTTATGTTGTTGTTCATTCAGTAAGTCATATCCGATGCTTTGCTACCCCATGAACTGTAGCACATCAGACTTCCCTGTTCTCTGCTATCTCCCTGAGTTTTCTCAAACTCATGTCCATTGAGTTGGTGATGCCACCCAACCATCTCATCCTCTGTTGTCCCCTTCTCCCACCTTCAATCTTTCCCAACATCAGGGTCTTTTCCAATGAGTCAGCCCTTTGCACCAGATGGCCAAAGAATTGAAGCTTCAACATCAGTCCTTGCAATGAATATTCAGGATTGATTTTCTTAAGGATTGACTGGTTTAATCTCCCTTCAGTCCAAGGGACTCTCAGCACACTTCAAAAGCATAAATTCTTCAGTGTTCAGCCTTCTTCATGGTCTAACTCTCATATCCATATATGACTACCAGAGAAACCATAGATTTGACTAGATGAACCTTTGTCAGCAAAGTGATGTCTCTGCCTTTTAGTACACAGTCTAGCTTTGTCATAGCTTTTCTTCCAAGGAGCAAGTGTCTCTTAATATCGTGGCTGCGGTTACTGTCCACAATGATTTTGGAGCCCAAGAAAATGAAATCTGTCACTGTTTACACTTTTCCCCACCTAGTTGCCATGAAGTGATGGACTGGAGGTTTTTTTGAATGTTGAGTTTAAAGCCAGTTTTTTCACTCTCCTCATTCACATTCATAAATAGTCTCTTTAGTTCCTCTTCACTTTTCGCCATTACAGTGATATCATCTGCATATCTGAGACTGTTGATATTTCACCTGTCAATATTGATTCCAGCTTGGGAGTATCCAGCCTGGCACTTTGCTGGATGCACTCTGCATAGAAGTTGAATAACCATCTATGAGGCCACCATCACTCCAACACCAAAATCAGAAAAAGATATCACAAAAAAAGAAAACTACAGGCCAATATCACTGATGAACATTGATGCAAAAATCCTTAACAAAATTCTAGCAAACAGAATCCATATACATGTTAAAAAGATCTTACATCATGACCAAGTGGGCTTTATCCCAGGGATCCAAATATTTTTAAGTATTCTCAAATCAATCAATGTGATACACCACATTAAAAAATTGAGAGATAAAACCATATGATTATCTCAAGAGATGCAGCAAAAGCCTTTGACAGAATTCAACATCCATTTATGATAAAAACCCTCCAGAAAGCAGGCAAAGAAGGAACATACCTCAACACAATAAAAGCCATATATGATAAACCCAAGCAAACATTATCCTCAAGGGTGAAAAATTGAAAGCATTTCCCCTAAAGTCAGGAACAAGACAAGTGTGTCCACTCTCACCACTACTATTCAACATAGTATTTGGAAGTTTTAGCCACAGAAATCAGACAAGAAAAAGAAATAAAAGGAATACAGATTGGAAAAGAAGTAAAACTCTCACTACTTGCAGACGACATGATCCTCTACATACAAAACCCTAAAGATTCCACCAGAAAATTACTAGATCTAATCAATGAATACAGTAAAGTTGCAAGATATAAAATTAACACACAGAAATCCCTTGCATTCGTATACACTAACAATGAGAAAACAGAAAGAGAAATTAAGGTGCTAAGGAGGTGGATGAAATTGGAACCTATTATACAGAGAGAAGTAAGTCAGAAAGAAAAACACCAATACAGTATACTAACACATTTAGAAATTAGAAATTTAGGAATTTAGAAAGATGGTAACTATGACCCTATATGCAAGACAGCAAAAGAAACACTGATATAAAGAACAGTCTTTTGGACTCTGTGGGAGAAGGCGAAGGTGGGATGATTTCAGAATAGCATTGAAACATGTATTTTATCATATGTGAAATAGATCGCCAGTCCAGGTTCGATGCATGAGACAGGGTGCTCAGGGCTGGTCACTGGGATGACCTTGAGGGATGGGATGTGGAGGGAGGTGAGAGGTGGGTTCAGAATGGGGAACACATGTACACCCATGGCTGATTCATGTCAATGTATGGCAAAACCCACTACAATACTGTAAAGTAATTAGTCTCCAATTAAAATTAATTAATAAATTTTAAAAAAGACATTGAATAACTAGAGTGGCAAAATATAACTTTGACATTCTCCTTTTCCAATTTTGAACCAGTCAGTTTTTCCATGTCTGGTTCTAACTATTGCTTCTTGCCCTGCATGCAAGTTTTCTAGGGGGCAGGTAAGGACCATCACTTTAATAATTTTCCAAATTTTGTTCTGACCCACAGACTCAAAGGCTTTAATGTAGTCAATGAAGCAGAAGTAGATTTTTGGGGGGATTCCCTTGCTTTTACTATGATCCAGCAGATATTGACAAGTTTGATCTGGTTCATCTGCCTTTTCTAAATCCAGCTTGTACATTTGGAAGTTCTTGATTTACATACTACTGAAGCTTAGCTTGAAGGATTTGGGGCATAATCTTGCTAACATGTGAAATGAGTGCAATTGTACAGTGATTTGAACATAGTTTGGCTTTGCCTTTCTTGGGGATTGGAATGAAAGTGACATTTTCCAGTCTTGTAGCCACTGCTGAGTTTTCCAAATTTGCTGACATATTGACCACACCACTTTAACAGCTTCATCTTTTAGGATTTGAAATAGCTCAGCTGAAATACCATCACCTTCACTACTTTTGTTGCTACAATGCTTCCTAATGTCCACTTGACTTCACACTCCAGCATGACTGGTGCTAGGTAGGTGACAACACCATTGTGGTTATCCACCTGATTAAGACTTTTTTGTACAGTTCTTTTGTGTATTTTTGCTACCTTGTCTTAGTTTTTTTTTTTTTTTTCCTTCTGTTAGGTTCTTGCTCTTTCTGTCATTTATTGTGCCCATCAGGGCATGATGTTCCCTTGGTATCTCCAATTTTCTTTCTTTTTTGGTAGTATGTATTTATTTATGGGAAATAGATGGGGAAACAGTGGAAACAGTGGAAACAGTGTCAGACCTTATTTTGGGGGGGCTCCAAAATCACTGCAGATGGTGATTGCAGTCATGAAATTAAAAGATGCTTACTCCTTGGAAGGAAAGTTATGACCAAACTAGATAGCATATAGAAAAGCAGAGACATCACCTTGCCAACAAAGGTCCATCTAGTCAAGGTTATCACAATAAACTGTGGAAAATTCTGAAAGAGATGGGAATACCAGACCACCTAACCTGCCTCTTGAGAAATCTGTATTCAGGTCAGGAAGCAACAGTTAGAACTGGACATGGAACAACAGACTGGTTCCAAATAGGAAAAGGAGTATGTCAAGGCTGTAAATTGTCACCCTGCTTATTTAACTTCTATGCAGAGTACATCATGAGAAACGCTGGACTGGAAGAAACACAAGCTGGAATAAAGATTGCCGAAAGAAATATCAATAACCTCAGATATGCAGATGACACCACCCTTATGGCAGAAAGTGAAGAGGAACTAAAAAGCCTCTTGATGAAAGTGAAAGAGGAGAGTGGAAAAGTTGGCTTAAAGCTCAACACTCAGAAAACGAAGATCATGGCATCTGGTCCCATCACCTCATGGGAGTAAGATGGGGAAAGAGTGGAAACAGTGTCAGACTTTATTTTTTGGGGCTCCAAAATCACTGCAGATGGTGACTGCAGTCATGAAATTAAAAGACGCTTACTCCTTGGAAGAAAAGTTATGACCAACCTAGATAGCATATTCAAAAGCAGAGACATTACTTTGCCGACTAAGGTCCGTCTAGTTAAGGCTATGGTTTTTCCAGTAGTCATGTATGGATGTGAGAGTTGGACTGTGAAGAAGGCTGAGAGCCGAAGAATTGATGCTTTTGAACTGTGGTGTTGGAGAAGACTCTTGAGAGCCCCTTGGACTGCAGAGAGATCCAACCAGTCCATTCTGAAGGAGATCAGCCCTGGGATTTCTTTGGAAGGAATGATGCTAAAGCTGAAACTCCAGGACTTTGGCCACCTCGTGCGAAGAGTTAACTCATTGGAAAAGACTGATGCTGGGAGGGATTGGTGGCAGGAGGAGAAGGGGACGACAGAGAATGAGATGGCTGGATGGCATCACTGACTCGATGGACGTGAGTCTGAGTGAACTCTGGGAGTTGGTGATGGACAGGGAGGCCTGGCGTGCTGTGATTCACGGGGTCACAAGGAGTCGGACACGACTGAGTGACTGAACTGAACTGAGTCAAGGCTATGGTTTTTCCAGTGGTCATGTGTGGATGTGAGAGTTGGACTGTGAAGAAAGCTGAGCACTGAAGAATTGATGCTTTTGAGCTGTGGTGTTGGAGAAGCCTGTTGAGAGTCCTTTGAACTGCAAGGAGATCCAACCACTCCAGTCTAAAGGAGATCAGTCCTGGGTGTTCATTGGAAGGATGATGCTAAAGTTGAAACTCCAGTACTTTGGCCACCTCATGTGAAGAGTTGACTCACTGGGAAAGACTCTGATGCTGGGAGGGATTGGCGGCAGGAGGAGAAGAAGACGACAGAGGATGAGATGGCTGGATGGCATAACTGACTCGATGGACATGAGTTTGAGTGAACTCTGGGAGCTGGTGATGGACAGAGAGGCCTGGCATGCTGCAGTTCATGGGGTCGCAAAGAGTTGGACACGACTGAGCAACTGAACTGAACTGAACTGAGGGAAACCATATCCTACATGGTGCAACTAGGAGTTCTAATGCTGTAACTAGAAATCCCACGTGCTGCAGCTAAGACACCATGCAGCCAAATAAATAAAAATAAATATTTAAAAGTGGAACATTATATTTTCCATAGGTGACCACAACAATTTCTCCCAGTCCCCACATTCTTTTACAATGTGACCTTGCCACTTCCCTATTAAGAGAAGGAGTCTATTTCTCCTTCTTGAATCAATGGGCAGGTCCTGTGACTACCTTGACCAAAAACAAGAAACAAAAGTCCCCAACCACAGAAATAAGAAAGCCACCAGAAGCAGTGTTATGCAAGTTCTAGACATAACTCAACTGGTATGGGAGCTTTCATTTCTGCCTCTTACAAGGCAGCCACTATATATGTGTGACTATTCTGAGAAGTCCACACATGGAGAGATCCTGGAGGATAAAATATGATTTGGAGGTGAAAAGGCAGTATGAAGCACTGAGGTAGCAGACATGCACATGAAGAAACCATTTTGGAAGCTGAATCCTCACCTACTGGCACAGCTGGTGCTTCACAGATTAGAAACAAACCACAGAGCCAAACATTCTGAAATTTCTCATCCACAAAATGGGAGGGGGTGGCAGATGCAATGTTGGTTCTAAACCAGTAAATTTTGGAGGTGTTTTATTACACAGCAATAGATAACCAAAATTAGATTCTTGTTTCATTTCTGTCATTTAGTAATCCAGTGGCTGAAGAGGTTTTTCATCTACCTCTATAAGATATGAACATTAACTGGTGTTTATCTTCCTTATATGCTTGCTGTGATGTTCAAAGAAGAAAAATAGGTTGAAGTTCAGAGGAGGCAAAATAATATTATTGTTCTGTGAAAAATGTCTATGTGTCTATATTACTGATTTGTGTTTGCCTGTGTATGTATGTTTTCATTACCTCATGATTATTCTGTCCAATTATAAGTCAAGATATCTGAGATTAGATAACTGTATTTCCTTAGTGGTAGCTTTCAATTTAGGTGAAATATCTTTTATTAAACATAGAAATTGGGGGTGGGGGTGGTCCCAAGGTGGTGCAGGAATAGGACAGGGAGACCACTTTCTCCCTCACAAATACATCAAAAGATCATTTGAATGCGGAGCAACTTCCACAAAACTATTTCTGAATGCTAACAGAGGACTCCAGACACCCAGAAAGGCAAGCTAATCTCTTTGAAAGGACATAGGGCAAAGATAAAAGATGAAAAGAGAGACAAACAATTTAGGGGTGGAGACCCATCCTGGCGAGGTAGTCGTGAAGGAGGAGAAGTTTCTATACAACAGGAAACCCTCTCACAGGCAGGTCAGTGGGGAACTTTGGAATCTCAGATGGTAACATAAGTGAAGGAAAAAGAAATCACCACAGAATTACCTCCAAACTGTAGTAACCAGCAGAGAAGAGGCTCAGATGCTCTGGACCACTGGCGGCAAGTGAGGGCTGGGCATAGAATTGTGGGCTTGAATGCCCTAAGGACAATCTGAGGGGGCTAATGTGACATAGCAACCCAAACCATGGGAACACCAGAGAGACAAAAAGAAACAAAAGATCTTTCATGTGAGAAGGCTCTAATGCCCCATGGTGATTTCTGGTGCACTCATAGAATAAAGGATAGCACCCTTGCAAATACCAAAGGAGAGCAAGCCTGCTGCAGTTTACAACCCTCCCTCCATGGAGGCAGAGAGGCAGGTATGTGACAGCCAGAAGTGGAAGTTAAGGGGCCGCTGCAATGTTGGACCCAGAGATGGCATCTACCACTTAGCTGTGAGCAGGCTGCCAATCACCAACCATGTCTTCCTGGGATCCTGGCTGATTCACATTGGCTAGGAGTGTCACAGTCTGGGATCAGCTTCCCTGAGGAGACACATGATACATTTGGGACAATGTCTTTGTGGTGCACCCAGGAAACAGAGCACCTTAGACAGGGAGGTGCACAAGATGCACAGCCCACCTGGAACAGTGTGCTTGCTGAGTACCTGGTCTCCTGAGTGGCTTGGACCTGAGAAGGGAATAAAATGCACAGCCCACCTGGGACAGTGGCCTCCTGGAGCACAGAAGAACCTGAGCAGTGTGGACCAAGGGAGTACATGCCACCGTGGGCTGTGGCAATCCCGGCGTGGTCCATCCACTGTGAGCAACCTCCTCCCCACCAACCCCCTGCCACATGGCAGCAGTATTTGTTTGAAGTGTCCCTTCCTGTCCACAGCACAACTAAGCATGGGAGCCTGAATAAGCGGACACCTTCATCCCTCATGCCAGGGCAGAGATTAGACACTGAAGATATTTACAAACAGAGGAAGCCAAAATAAGAAGGGGAAACTGCCCCAGAAGTAACAGGTGCAACAGATTAAAACCCTGCAGTTAAGCTGAGAAGGTGCATTTGAGGGGCAACTATAGATTTTGAGAACATGTACGAATTGTAACAGGGACTATCTTTCACTGAACTGACACCACATTGCCCACTATAGCTCCAGAGAAATCCCTAGATGTATTTTTCTTATCACTTCTTAGTTTTTAAAAACTTTAGTTCTCTATTACTCTTTTAGCTTTCATTTTTATAGCCTACTATTACCTGTCTAAAAAGAAACCCTATTTTTAAAAAACAAATTTTAGGTACATTTAAAATTTTTCTGATCAGTTCTGTTTTTTATTTTTTATATTGTACTTTTGAGAGTCTAAACTCTATTCTAGGTTTTTATTCTTTGCTTTTTGATATTTGTTATCAAATTTGTACCTTTAAAAATCTAATCTTAAGTTCTTTGAAAGGATAAATAAAATTGACAAACCATTAGCCAGACTCATCGAGAAACAAAGGGAGAAAAATCAAATCAATAAAATTAGGAATGAAAATGGAGAGATCACAACAGACAACACAGAAATACAAAGGATCCTAAGAGACTACTATTAGCAATTATATGCCAATAAAATGGACAATGTGGAAGAAATGGACAAATTCTTAGGAAAGTACAACTTTCCAAAACTGAACCAGGAAAAAATAGAAAATCTTAACAGACCCATCACAAACACGGAAATTGAAACTGTAATCAGAAATCTTCCAGCAAACAAAAGCCCAGGTCCAGACGGCTTCACAGCTGAATTCTACCAAAAATTTCTAGAAGAACTAACACCTATCCTACTCAAACTCTTCCAGAAAATTGAAGAGGAAGGTAAACTTCCAAACTCATTCTATGAGGCCACCATCACCCTAATACCAAAACCTGACAAAGATGCCATAAAAAAAGAAAATTACAGGCTAATATCACTGATGAACATAGATGTAAAAATCCTTAACAAAATTCTAGTAATCAGAATCCAACAACACATTAAAAAGATCATACACCATGACCAAGTGGGCTTTATCCCAGGGATGCAAGGATTCTTCAATATCCACAAATCAATCAATGTAATACACCATATTAACAAATTGAAAAATAAAAGCCATATGATTATCTCAATAGATGCAGAGAAAGCCTTTGACAAAATTCAACATCCGTTTTTGATAAAAACTCTCCAGAAAGCAGGAATATAAGGAACATACCTCAACATAATAAAAGCTACATATGACAAAACCACAGCAAACATTATCCTCAATGGTGAAAAATTGAAAGCATTTCCCCTAAAATCAGGAACAAGACAAGGGTGCCCACTTTCACTGCTACTATTCAACATAGTTCTGGAAGTTTTGGCTATAGCAATCAGAGCAGAAAAAGAAATAAAAGGAATCCAAATTGGAAAAGAAGAAGCAAAACTCTCACTGTTTGCAGATGACATGATCCTCTACATAGAAAACCCTAAAGACTCCACCAGAAAATTACTAGAGCTAATCAATGAATATAGTAAAGTTGTAGGATATAAAATCAACACACAGAAATCCCTTGCATTCCTATACATTAATAATGAGAAAGTAGAAAAAGAAATTAAGGGAACAATTCCATTCAGCATTGCAACAAAAAGAATAAAATACTTAGGAATATATCTACCTAAAGAAAATAAAGACCTATATATAGAAAACTATAAAACACTGGTGAAAGAAATCAAAGAGGACATCAATAGAAGGAGAAATATACCATGTTCATGGATTGGAAGAATCAATATAGTGAAAATGAGTATACTACTCAAAGCAATTTACAGATTCAATGCAATCCCTATCAAGCTACCAGCGGTATTTTTCACAGAGCTAGAACAAATAATTTCACAATTTGTATGGAAATACAAAAAACCTCGAATAGCCAAAGCAATCTTGAGAAAGAAGAATGGAACTGGAGGAATCAACCTGCCTGACTTCAGGCTCTACTACAAAGCCACAGTCATCAAGACAGCATGGTACTGGAATAAAGACAGAAATATAGATCAATGGAACAAAATAAAGCCCAGAGATAAATCCACACACCTATGGACACCTTATCTTTGACAAAGGAGGCAAGAACATACAATGGAGAAAAGACAATCTCTTTAACAATTGGTGCTGGGAAAACTGGTCAACCACTTGTAAAAGAATGAAACTAGAACACTTTCTAACACCATACACAAAAATAAACTCAAAATAGATTAAAGATCTAAACGTAAGACCAGAAACTATAAAACTCCTAGAGGAGAACATAGGCAAAACACTCTCCAACATACATCACAGCAGGATCCTCTATGACCCACCTCCCAGAATACTGGAAATAAAAGCAAAAATAAACAAATGGGATCTAATTAAAATTAAAAGCTTCTGCACAACAAAGCAAACTATAGGCAAGATGAAAAGATAGCCTTCGGAATGGGAAAAAATAATAGCAAATGAAGAAACTGAAAAACAACTAATCTCAAAAATATACGAGCAACACCTGCAGCTCAATTCCAGAAAAATAAACGACCCAATCAAAACATGGGCCAAAGAACTAAATAGACATGTCACCAAAGAAGACATACAGATGGCTAACAAACACTTGAAAAGATGCTCAACATCACTCACTATCAGAGAAATGCAGATCAAAACCTCAATGAGGTACCATTTCACGCCAGTCAGAATGACTGTGATCCAAAAGTCTACAAGGAATAAATGCTGGAGAGGGTATGGAGAAAAGGGAACCCTCTTACACCATTGGTGGGAATGCAAACTAGTATAGCCACTGTGGAGAGCAGTGTGGAGAGTCCTTAAAAAACTGGAAATAGAACTGCCTTATGACCCAGCAATCCCACTGCTGGGCATACACAGTGAAGAAACCAGAATTGAAAGAGACATGTGTACCCCAGTGTTCATGGCAGCACTGTTTATAACAGCCAGGACATGAAAGCAACCTAGATGTCCATCAGCAGATGAATGGATAAGAAAGCTGTGGTACATATACACAATGGAGTATTACTCAGCCTTTAAAAAGAATATATTTGAATCAGTTCTAATGAGGTGGATGAAACTGCAGCTGATTATACAGAGTGAAATAAGCCAGAAAGTAAAACACCAATACAGTATACTAACACATATATATGGAATTTAGAAAGATGGTAACGATAACACTGTATGTGAGACAGTAAAAGAGACCCAGATGTATAGAACAGTCTTTTGGACTCTGGAAGAGGAAGAGGGTGGGATGATTTGGGAGAATGGCATTGAAACATGTATAATATCATATAAGAAATGAATCTCCAGTCTAGGTTCAATGCAGGATACAGGATGCCTGGGAATGGTGCACTGGGATGACCCAGAGAGATGATATGGGGAGGGAGTTGGGACGGGGGTTCAGGATTGGGAACACATATACACCCGTAGCGGATTCATGTTGATGTATGGCAAAACCAATACAGTATTGTAAAGTAAAATAAAGTAAAATTAAAAAAATTCTAATTTTTAGTATCCATTTTCACTTAGGGATTTGATTACTGGTTGATTGCTCTCTCCCCTTTTGACTCTCCCTTTTCTTTACCTGGTCACCTCTATCTCCCTCCTCCCTTTTCTTTTCTTTATAGAACTCTGTAAATCCCTCTAGGTTTTTCTGTCTGTGGAGAGTTGTTTCACTATTAACCTAGGTGTTTTGTCTTCTGTGCTGTGTGGATAGAGAAGTCTTGAGGGTATTGGAAGTGAGGAGACAGAAACCCAGAAGCAGGAGGCTCAACTTCAGAGCTTTGTACCATCACAGAATTCCAGACCCCAGGGAACATTATTAGATAAGAGCCCACCCAAAGTCTTCATACTTACACTGAAACCAAACTCCACCCAAGAGCCAGAAAGTTCCAGTGCAAGACATGCCATGCTAATTCTCCACCACAACAAGAATATAACCCTGAACATTAAAAGATAGGCTGCAAAAAGCCATACCAAATCTATAGACACCCCCAAACACACTACTGGACACTTTATTGCACTCCAGAGAGAAGAGATCCAGCTCCATCTACCAGAACACAGACACAAGTTACTCCAACCAGTAAACCTTCACAAGCCACTGGTTCGACCCCACCCACATGGAGCAGACTCCACAATTAAGAGGAATCACAACCCTCCAGCCTGCAGAAAGGGGACCCAAAGCACAGCAATCTAAACAAAATGAAAAGACAGAAGAATATCCAGCAGGTGAAGCAACAAGATAAAACTACAAACCAAACAAAAGAGGAGAAGATAGGGAATCTACCTGCAAAAGAATTCAGAATAATGATAGTAAAGATGATCCAAAATCTTGAAAACAAAATGGAGTTACGGATAAATAGGCTAGAGACATAGATTGAGAAGATGCAAGAAATATTTAACAAGAACCTAGAAGATATAAAGAAGAGTCAATCAGTAATGAACAATGCAACAACTGGGATTAAAAACACCCTGGAGGGAGCCAGTAGTAGAGTATCTGAGGCAGAGGAAAGGATAAGGGAGGAGGAAGATAGAATAGGGGATATAAACGAAGCAGAAAGGAAGAAAGGAATTTAAAAAATGAGGACTACTTTAGAAAACTCTGGGGCAATGTTAAATGCCCCAACATTCGAATGATAGAGGTCCCAGAAAAATAAGAAAAAAGAAAGGGCGTGAGAAATACTTGAGGAGATAATTGCTGAAAACTCTTCTAAAATAGGAAGGAAATAGCCACCCAAGTCCAAGAAACCCAGAGAGTCCCAAACAAGGCAAACCCAAGGCAAAACGTGCCAGGACACATACTAATCAAACTAACAAAAATTAAACACAAAGAGCAAATATTAAAAATATCAAGGGAAAAGCAACAAATAACATACAAGGGGATTCCCATAAGGATAACAGCTGATCTTTCAATAGAAACTTTCAATAGGCCAGAAAGGAATGGCAGGATATACTTAAAGTGATGAAAGAGAAAAACATACAACCAAGATTATTCTACCCAGCAAGGATCTCATTCAGATTCAAAGGAGAAACCAAAAGCTTTACCGACAAGCAAAAGCTGAGAGAATTCAGCACCACCAAACAGCTCTTCAACAAATGCCAAAGGATCCTCTCTAGACAGGAAACACAGAAAAGATTTATAAAAACAAACTCAAAACAACAAAGTAAATTGTGACATGATCTTACTCATCAATAATTACTTTAAACATAAATGTTTTAAATGCACTGATCAAAAGACAAAGACTGGCCTAATGGATAAAAACAAAACAAAAAACTGCTGTATATGCTGTCTACAAGAGACCCACGTCAAACCTAGGGACACATACAGACTGAAGGTGAGGGGCCAGAAAAAGATATTTAATGGAAATGAAGATCAAAAGAAAACGTGAGTAAGCAATACTCATATCTGATAAAGTAGACTTTGAAATAAAGACTGTTATAAGAGACATAGAAGAACACTACATAATGATCAAGGGATCAATCCAAGAAGAAGATACAACAATTATAAATGTATATGCACCCAACATAGGAGCACCTCAATACATAAGGCAAATGCTAAGAAGTATGAAAGCAGAAATCAACAGAAACACAATAATAGTCAGAGATTTTAATACCCCACTCACACCAATGGATAGATCAATCAAACAGAAAATTAACAAGGAAATACAAGCTTTAAGTAATACAATGGACCAGTTAAATCTAATTGGTATCTACATGGCATTTCACCAAAAACCAATGGATTTCACCATTTTCTCAAGTGCACATGGAATCTTCTCCAGGATTGATCACATCCTGGGCCACAAATCTAGCCGTGATATATTAAAAAAATTGAAATCATTTCAAGAATCTTTTCTAATCACAATAAGATTAGATATCAACTACAGAGAAAAAAAATAAATGACACAAACAAATGGAGGCTAAACAACATGCTTCTTAATAACCAACAGATCACTGAAGAAATAAAAAAGGAAATAAAAATATGCACAGAAAAAAATGATAGTGAAAACACAACAACCCAAGACTTATGAGGTTCAGTAAAAGCAGTGCTAAGCGGGAGGTTCAGAGCAATACAAACCCTACCTCAAAAAACAAGAGAAACATCAATTAAGCAACCTAACTTTACAGCTAAAACAACTAGAAAAAGAAGAACAACAACCAAAAAAAAAAACCCAAAGTTAGTAGAAGAAAATAAATCATGATAATGAGAGCATAAAAGATCAACAAAACTAAAAGCTGGTTCTTTGAGAAGATAAACAAAATAGACAAAGCATTAGCCAGACTCATCAAGAAAAAAAGGGAGACAACTCAAATAAATATAATTAGAAATGAAAATGGAGAAGTCACAACACACAACCCAGAAATACAGATGATCATAATAGACTACTATGAGCAACTGGATGCCAATAAACTGGACAACTTGGAAGAAATGAACAAATTTTTAGAAAAGTATAACCTTCCAAAACTGAGCCAGGAAGAAATAGAAAATCTTAGACCAATCACAAGAACAGAAATTGAAACTGTAATAAAAATTTTTCCAACAAACAAAAGCCCAGGACCAGATGGCTCCACAGGTGAATTCTACCTAAAATTTAGAGAAGAGCTAACACTTGTCCTACTTAAACTCTTCCAGAAAATTGCAGAGGAAGGAAAACTCTAAAAACTTATTTTATGAGGCCACCATCACCCTGACACTAAAACCAGACAAGTGAAGTCACTCAGTCATGTCTGACTCTTTGCGACCCCATGGACTGTAGCCCACCAGGCTCCTCTGTCCATGGGATTCTCCAGGCAAGAATACTGGAGTGGGTTGCCATTTGCTTCTCCAGGGGATCTTCCTGACCCAGGGATCAAACCCAGGTAAAGATGTCACAAAAAAAGAAAACTACATGTTAATATCACTGATTAACACACATGCAAAAAATCCTCAAGAATTCTAGCAAACAGAATCCAACAACTTAGCAAAAAGTGAAAGAGCTAATGGTCAGGTAGGCCTCAGTTGGGAGGCCAGGGTCCCCCAAGTGGGAGGAGAAATAAACTGCAAGCTGCAGACATTTTTTTTTTTTCTTCTTTTCTTTTTCTACATTCTTTTCTCTACACAGGATTAAAGGTGGCTCCATTAATCCTGTGTTGCCATAATGACACTTGGTTCTCCCTGAAACTTTTTCTCAAATCTTGAACTGCTAATGGCTCAGCAAACCAATACATCTTGCTCATGGAAATGTTTTTCTTAAGCTATGTTAATGAAACTATGTATTTGCCTGGGAATCTGCCTTTCTAAAAAAAATTTTTTTTTTCTTTTAGTAGCTTAGTTGTGCCCGACTCTTTGCAACCCCATGGACTGCAGCCCCTCAGGCTCCTCTGTCCATGGGATTTTCCAGGCAAGGACACTGGAATAGTTTGCCATTTCTTGCTCCAGGAAATCTTCTGACCCAGGGATCAAACCGGGGTCTCCTGTGCTGCAGGCAGATTCCTTACCAACTGAGCTACCAGGGAAGCCTCTTTTCTTCAAGACACATGTCAATTGTTTTATGGCCAGAGATGACTCCCTTTGTGCTGATGCTATCTCAAAATGCATGTGTTGGGAAAGGAGCCTGGTGCAACTCTCTCAGTCTTGAGGTGTTTCTTTTATTTATGATCAGCATCTTGCTCAGTTCAGTTCAGTCACTCAGTGGTGTCCGACTCTTTTTGACCCCAGGCATTGCAGCACACCAGGCCTCCCTGTCCATCACCATCTCCCGGAGTACACTCAAACTCATGTCAATCGAGTCAGTGATGCCATCCAACCATCTTATCCTCTGTCGTCCCCTTCTTTTCCTGCCCCCAATCCGTCTCAGCATCAGAGTCTTTTCCAACGAGTCAACTCTGCTAACAGGTTTATAATGCCTTACTACAAACTAGCAAGAGGGTACTCTTTCTGCCCCCTTCTGATGTCTATGTCAGAAGCTTTATAAAAAGCTTTATACTTTAATAAAATTCTGCTACACAAAGGCAATTAAGTGATCAAGCCTCGTCTCTGGTCCTGGATCAAAATTTGCTCCTCCAGAGGTCACAAATATGGGCCTTTTTCACAGCTTGTGGCCATAACCTATCAAAAGATCATACACCATGACTATGTGGGCTTCATTCCAGGTAGGCAAGGATTCTTCAATATTCACAAATCAATCAATGTTATACATCATATTATGAATGAAAGATAAAAACCATATGATTATCTCAATAGATGCAGAGAAAGCCTTTGACAAAGTTCAATACCCATTCATGACTTAAAAAAAAAAAAAAAAAAAAAACAACTCCAGAAAGTAGGCACAGAAAGAACATACTTCATCATCATAAAAGCCATATATGACTAACCCACAGAGAGGATTATCCTCAAAGATGAAAAACTGAAAGCATTTCCTTTAAAATAAGGAACAAGACAAGGGTGCACACTCTCACCACTACGGTTCAACATAGTTTTGGTAGTCTTAACCACAGCAATCAGAAAAGAAAAAGAAATAAAAGGAATCCATATTTGAAAAGAGAAGTAAAACTCTCACTGTTTGTAGATGACATGATCCTCTGCATAGAAAACTCTGAAGATGACACCAGAAACTACTACAACTAATCAATGAATATAGTAAAGTTTCAGGATATAAAATTGATACACAGAATTCCCTTGCATTCCTATATACTAACAATGAAAAATTAAAAAGAGAAATTAAGGAAGCAATCACATTCACAACTGCCATGAAAAGAATAAAGTATTAGGAATAAATTTACTGAAGAAGCAAAAGATGTGTACATAGAAAACTATATAGCACTGGTGAAAGAAAGCAAAGATGACACAAATAGATGGAGAAATATACCATTTTCGTGGATTGGAAGAATCAATATTGATTCTTGAAAACTGAATATACCACCCAAAGCAATCTGCAGATTCAACACAATGTCTGTCAAAATACCAACGGTATTTTTCTGAGAACTAGAACAAATAATTTCACAATTTGTATGAAAGTGAAAGTTAGTTATTTAGTCGTGTCCAACTCTTTGTGATCCCATGGACTATAGCCCACCATGCTCATCCATGGAAGTATGGAAACACAAAAAAACTTTGAATATCCAAAGTAATCTTGAGAAAGAAGATTGGAATTGGAGGAATCAGCCGTTCTGACTTCAGACTATACTACAAAGCTACAGTCATTAAGACAGTACCTAGCGTGTGAAATATGTGAAATTGTGCAGTAGTTTGAATATTCCTTGGCATTATCTTTCTTAGGGATGGAATGAAAACTGACCCTTTCCAGTCCTGTGGCCACTGCTAAGTCTTCCAAATTTGCTGGCATACTGAGTGCAGCACTTCAACAGCATCATCTTTTAAGATTTGAAATAGCTCAGCTGGAATCCCATCACCTCTACTAGCTTTGTTTGTAGTCATGCTTCCTAAGGCTCACTTGACCTTTCACTCCAGGATATCTGGCTTGGGGGAGTGATCACACCATTATGGTTATCTAGGTCATTAAGTGGAGAAGGCAATGGCACCCCACTCCAGTACTCTTGCCTGGAAAATCCCATGGACGGAGGAGCCTGGAAGGCTGCAGTCCATGGGGTTGCTGAGGGTCGGACACGACTGAGCAACTTCACTTTCACTTTTCACTTTCACGCATTGGAGAAGGAAATGGCAACCCACTCCAGTGTTCTTGCCTGGAGAATCCCAGGGACGGGGGAGCCTGGTGGGCTGCCATCTATGGGGTTCCACAGAGTCTGACATGACTGAAGCGGCTTAGAAGCAGCAGCAGCAGCAGGTCATTAAGACCTTTTTTTTTTGCATAGTTCCTCTGTGTTTTCTTGCCACCTCTTCTTAATATCTTCTGTTTCTGTTATGTCCAGGGTTTCCCTGATAGCTTGGTTGGTAAATAATCTGCCTGAAATGCAGAAGACTCCAGTTCAACTCCTGGGTTGGAAAGATCCTCTGGAGAAGGGATATTCTTGGGCTTCCCTGGGGGCTCAGCTGTTAAAGAATCCACCTTCAATGTGAGAGACCTTTGTTCGATCCCTAGGTTGGGAAGATCCCCTGGAGAAGGGAAAGGCTACCCACTCCAGTATTCTGACCCAGAGAATTCCATGGACTACAGTCCATGGGGTCACAAAGAGTCTGACAAGACTAACGACTGTCACTTTCACTTCTGTTATGGCCATACCATTTCCATCCTTCTGTATGCCCATCTTTGCACGAAATGTTCCCTTGGTATTTCAAATCTTGAAGAGTTATCTAGTCTTTCCCATTCTGTTCTCTTCATCTATTTTTTTGCATTGATCACTTAGGAAGGCTTTCTTATCTCTCATTGCTATTCTTTGGTACTCTGAATTCAGATGGGTATATAGTTCCTTTTCTCTTTTGCCTTTCACTTCTCTTCTTTTCTCAGCACTTTGTAAGGTCTCCTCAGACAACCATTTTGCCTCTTTGCATTTCTTTATCTTGGGGATGGTCTTGATCATCACCTCCTGTACAATGTTACAAACCTCCATCCACAGTTCTTCAGGCACTCTGTCAGATCTAATCTTTTGAATCTATTTGTTACTTCCACTGTATAATGTAAAGGATTTGATTTAGGTCATACCTAAGTGGTTTTCCCTACTTTCCTCAATTTAAGTTTGAATTTTGCAATATGGAGTTCATGATCTGAGCCACAGTCAGCTCCTAGTCTTGTTTATGCTGGTTGTATAGTGCTTCTCCATCTTTGGCTGCAAATAATGTAATCAATCTGATTTCACTATTGACCACCTGGTGATGTCCATGTGTAGAGTCCTCTCTTGTGTTGTTGGAAGAGGAAGTTTGCTATGACCAGTGTGTTCTCTTGGAAAAACTGTTAGCCTCTGCTCTGCTTCATTTTGTACTCCAAGGCCAAACTTGTCTGTTACTCCAGGCATCTCTTGACTTTCTACGTTTGTATTCCAGTCCCCTATGATGAAAAGGACATCGTTTTTTCCTTTTCATCATAAAATTTGAAAACTGGTCAACTGTGTGTAAAAGAATGAAACTAGAGAACTTTCTAATATCATATACCAGAATAAACTCAAAATGGATTAAAGACCTAAATGTAAGAGCAGAAACTATAAAACTCTCAGAGGAAAACATAGGCAGAACTCTCTCTGACATAAACCACAGCAAGATCGTCTATGACCCACCTCCTAGAGTAATGGAGATAAAAACAAGAATAAACAGATGCGACCTAATTCAACTTGAAAGTTTTTGTGCAATGATAGAAACTATAAGCAAGGAGAAAAGACAGCTTCAGAATAGGAGAAAATAATAGCAAATGAAAAAACTGACAAAGAATTAACCTCTAAAATATACAAGTAGCTCATGAAACCCAATACCAGAAAAATGAACAACCCAATCAAAAAGTGGTCTAAAGAACTAAACAGGCATTTCTTCAAAGAAGACATTTAGATAGCTAATATACACCTGTAAAGATGCTCAATGTTACTCATCATTAGAGAAATGCAAATCAAAACCACAATGAGGTATCATCTCACAGTGGTCAGAATGGCCATTATAAAAAAAGTCTATGAACCATAAATGCTGGGGAGGGTGTACAGAAAAGGAAACCCTCTTACACTGTTGGTGGGAAAGCAAACTTGTACAGCCACTGTGGAGAACAGTGTGGAAATTCTTAAAAAAAAAAAAAAAAAAAACAACTGGAAATAGAACTTCCATATGAACCAGCAATCCCCCTGCTGGGCATACACCCCACAGAAACCAGAACTAAAAGAGATACATGTACCCCAATGTTCATTGCAGCACTATTCATGATAGCTAGGACATGGAAGCAACCTAGATGTCCATCAGCAGATGAATGGATAAGGAAGCTGTGGTACACATACCTAATGGAATATTACTCAGCTATTGAAAAAGAACACATCTGAGTTACTTCTAATAAGGTGGATGAAACTGGATCCTATTATACAGAGTGAAGTAAGTCAGAAAGAGAAAGACAAATACTGTATATTAATGCATATATATGGAATTTAGAAAGATGGCAACAATGATCCTACATGCAGAGCAACAAAAGAGACATATGTAAAGGACAGATTTTGGGCTCTATGAGAGAAGGTAAGTGTGGGATGATGTGAAAGAATAGCATTGAAACATGTATATTACCATGTGTGAAATAGATGACCAGTGCAAATTTGATGCATGAAGCAGGGCACCCCAAGCCAATGTTCTGGGACAACCCAGAAGTACAGAGTGGTAAGGGAGGTGGGAGGGGGGTTCCTGATGGGGGGACACATGTATACCCATGGCTGATTTATGTTGATGTATAGCAAAAACCATCACAATAATGTAAAGAAATTATCCTCCAATTAAATAAATTAAAAAATTTAAAAATGCAGATATTATCCTATTATGCTATTTTAATAACAATCTTTTAAGCAATATTACTGTTTCTCATTCAAATTTATACATTTTGTTTCAATATGGTTTGAAAATATCCTACATTTTTAAATTATAAAAATGATTTTCTAATTCTTTAAACAAGTTACAAAATCTTAAAAGAATTCTATGTTTCATTGTTTCTTGACTAAGGTAATTTGAAAGAGGAAATAAAAATCAATTCTGCTTCTCTGAATAATGGATAAGCAGAGGAGAAATCAAAGTAGCAGTAAAACTGTATAGGCTATTTTTCTTCTACAGAGCAAGCATATTTCTAATTTATAGTCAGCTGAGTGACTCAATCTGCATAATTGGTCAATAATGTAATTCAATAACTCTCAAACTTTGAGCCATTTTAGTTATTCACAGAAGGGCTCACATTTCAATAATTAGTTGGATAATAACCTTATTATGTTGAACAAAAGCCTTTTTTTTCCTGGTAATACAGTAAAAAACGTTGATGAAATAAAGTTTCACAACTGTGCTACTTCCAACTATGGCATCTTGGAATTGAGTGTTCTAGTCAATTTAGTGATCTGGTTAATAAAAACTCTTATACAGAGGCAGTGTGGTTTCAAGAAAATAGTTCCTGGTTCTATCCTGATCTGCTCACCTTACTAGTTGTGTGTCTTCAGACAGTTCTGTTCAGTTCAGTTGTTCAGTCGAGTCCGACTCTTTGTAACCCCATGGAATGCAGCACACCAGGCCTCCCTGTCCTTCAAAACTCTCAGAGGTTACTCAAACTCATGTCCATTAAGTCAGTGATGCCATCCAATCATCTCATTCTCTGTCGTCCCCTTCTTCTCCATCCTTCTATCTTTCCCAGAATCAGGGTCTTTTCAAATGAGTTAGCTCTTCGCATCAGGTGGCCGAAGTATTGGAGTTTCAGCTTCAACATCAGTCCTTCCAAGTATTCAGCACTAATTTCCTTTACAATGGACTGGCTGGATTTCCTTGCAGTCCAAGGGACTCTCAAAAGTCTTCTCAGACATTACAGTTCAAAAGCATCAATTCTTCGGTCCTCAGCTCTTTATAGTCTGACTCTCACATACAAACATGACTACTGGAAAAGCTGTAGCTTTTACTATATGGACCTTTGTTGGCAAAGTAATGTCTCTGCTTTTTAATAGGCTGTCTAGGGTGGTCATTACTTTCCTTCCAAGGAGTAAGCATCTTTTAATTTCATGGCTACAATCACCATCTGCAGTGATTTTGGAGCCCCCCCCCCAAAATAAAATCTGCCACTGTTTCCAATGTTTCCCCATCTATTTGCCATGAAGTGATGGGATCAGATGCCATGACCTTAGTTTTCTGAATGTTGAGCTTTAAGCCAAATTTTTTATTCTCCTTTTTCACTTTCATCAAGGTTCTTTAGTTGTTCTTCACTTTCTGCCATAAGAGTGGTGTCATCTGCATATCTGAGGTTATTGATATTTCTCTCAGCAGTCTTGATTCCAGTGTGTGCTTCCTCCAGCACAGCATTTCTTATGATGTACTCTGCATATAATTTAAATAAGCAGGGTGACAATATACAGCCTTGACATACTCGTTTTCCTCTTTGGAACAGTCTATTGCAGCCCAGGCAGCTGCAACTGGCACACTTAGCACGGCTGAGAGGAGCTAACCCCCATCCAAGGTCAGGGGCAGCGGCCGAGAGTGCCAGGCTGTGACGGCGCGGGAACGGCAGAGAGGAGCTATACCAGTCCGAGGTCAGAGGCGGCAGCCGGGAGGAGCTACCCCGTGTCCAAGGTCAGGGGCAGCGGCTGAGAGTGCCAGGCTGTGACAGTGCAAGAATGGCAGAGGAGCTATACCAGTCCAAGGTCAGGGGTGGCAGCCAGGAGGAGCTACCCCGTGTCCAAGGTCAGGGGCAGTAGCCAAGAGTGCCAGGCTGTGATGGCGCAAGAACAGCAGAGAGGAGCTATACCAGTCCGAGGTCAGGGGCAGCGGCAGGGAGGAGCAACACCACGTCCAAGGAGCAGTGGCTGTGCAGGTGCAGGAGGGCCTAGAGGAGCTATTCCATGTTCAAGGTTAGGAGAGGCAGCAGTGAGGATTTACCCCTCGTCCAAGGTAAGGAACAGTGGCTGCACTCTGCTGGAGCCCCGGTGGAGAGATACCCCACATCCAAGATAAGAGAAACCCAAGTAAGATGGTAGGTGTTGCAAGAGAGCAGACACTGAAACCATACTCACAGAAAAGAGTCAATCTAATCACACTAGGACCACAGCCTTACCTAACTCAATGAAACTAGGCCATGGCCGTGATGCCACCCAGATGGGCAGGTCATGGTGGAGAGGTCTGACAGAATGTGGTCCACTGGAGAAGGGAATGGCAAACTACTTCAGTATTCTTGCCTTGAAAACCCCATGAACAGTATGAAAAGGCAAAATGATAGGATACTGAAAGAGGAACTCCCCAGGTGTGTAGGTGCACAATATGCTACCAGAGATCAGTGGAGAAATAACTCCAGAAAGAATCAAGGGATGGAGCCAAAGCAAAAACAATACCCAGCTGTGGATGTGACTGGTGATAGAAGCAAGGTCTGATGCTGTAAAGAGCAATGTTGCATAGGAACCTGGAATGTCAGGTCCATGAATCTAGGCAAATTGGAAGTGGTCAAACAGGAGATGGCAAGAGTGAACGTTGACATTCTAGGAATCAGCGAACTAAAATGGACTGGAATGGGTGAATTTAACTTAGATGACCATTATATCTACTACTGTGGGCAGGAATCTCTCAGAAGAAATGGAGTAGCCATCATGGTCAACAAAAGAGTCCAAAATGCAGTACTTGGATGCAGTCTCAAAAACGACAGGATGATCTCTGTTTGTTTCCAAGGCAAACCATTCAGTATCACAGTAATCCAAGACTATCCCTCAACCAGTAACACTGAAGAAGCTGAAGTTGAACGGTTCTATGAAGACCTACAAGACCTTTTAGAACTAACACCCCAAAAAGATGTCCTTTTCACTATAGGGGACTGGAATGCAAAAGTAGGAAGTCAAGAAACACCTGGAGTAACAGGCAAATTTGGCCTTGGAATACGGAATGAAGCAGGGCAAAGATTAGAGTTTTGCCAAGAAAATGCACTGGTCATAGCAAACACCCTCTTCCAACAACACAAGAGAAGAATCTACACATGGACATCACCAGATGGTCAACACTGAAATCAGATTGATTATATTCTTGCAGCCAAAGATGGTGAAGCTCTGTACAGTCAACAAAAACAAGACCGGGAGCTGACTGTGGCTCAGATAATGAACTCCTTATTACCAAATTCAGATTTAAATTGAAGAAAGCAGGGAAAACCACGAGACCATTCAGGTATGACCTAAATCAAATCCCTTATGACTATACAGTGGAAGTGAGAAATAGATTTAAGGGACTAGATTTGATAGATAGAGTGCCTGATGAACTAGGAATGAGGTTTGTGACATTGTACAGGAGACAGAAATCAAGACCATCCCCAAGAAAAAGAAATGCAAAAAAGCAAAAAGGCTGTCTGGGAAGGCCTTACAAATATCTGTGAAAAGAAGAGAAGCGAAAAGCAAAGGAGAAAAGGAAAGATATAAGCATCTGAATGCAGAGTTCCAAAGAATAGCAAGAAGAGATAAGAATGCCTTCAGCGATCAATGCAAAGAAATAGAGGAAAACAACAGAATGGGAAAGACTAGAGATCTCTTCAAGAAAATTAGAGGTACCAAGGGAACATTTCATGCAAAGATGGGCTCCATAAAGGACAGAAATGATCTGGACTTAACAGAAGCAGAAGATATTAAGTGGAGGTGGCAAGAATATACAAAAGAACTGTACAAAAAAGACCTTAATGACCAAGATAATCACGATGGTGTGATCACTCATGTAGAGCCAGACATCCGGGAATGTGAAGTTAAGAGGGCCTTAGAAAGCATCACTACAAACAAAGCTAGTGGAGGTGATGGAATTCCTATTGACCTATTTCAAATCCTGAAAGATGATGCTCTGAAAGTGCTGCACTCAACATGCCAGCAAATTTGGAAAACTCAGCAGTGGCCCCAGGACTGGAAAAGGTCTGTTTTCATTCCAATCCCAAAGAAAGGCAATGCCAAAGAATGCTCAAACTACTGCTGAATTGCACTCATCTCACACGCTAGTAAAGTAATGCTCAAAATTCTCCAAGCCAGGCTTCAGCAATACGTGAACCGTGAACTTCCTGATGTTCAAGGTGGTTTTAGAAAAGGCAGAGGAACCAGAGATCAAATTGCCAACATCTGCTGGATTATGGAAAAAGCAAAAGAGTTCCAGAAAATCATCTATTTCTGCCTTATTGAGTAAGTCAAAGCCTTTGACTGTGTGGATCACAATAAACTGTGGAAAATTCTGAGAGAGATGAGAATACCAGACCACCTGACCTGCCTCTTGAGAAATCTGTATTCAGGTCAAGAAGCAACAGTTAGAACTGGACAAGGAACAACAGACTGGTTCCAAATAGGAAAAGGAGTAGGTCAAGGCTGTATATTGTCACCCTGCTTATTTAACTTCTATGTAGAGTACATCATGAGAAATCCTGGGCTGGAAGAAGCACAAGCTCGAATCAAGATTGTCAGGAGAAATATCAATTACTTCAGATATGCAGATGACTCCACCCTTATGGCAGAAAGTGAAGAGGATCTAAAAATCCTCTTGATGAAAGTGAAAGTGGAGAGTGAAAAAGTTGGCTTAAAGCTCAACATTCAGGAAATGAAGATCATGGAATCTGGTCATATCACATCATGGGAAATAGATGGGGAAAGAGTGGAAACAGTGTCAGACTTTATTTTGGGGGGCTTCAAAATCATTGCAGATGGTGACTTCAGCCATGAAATTAAAAGATGCTTACTCCTTGGAAGAAAAGTTATGACCAACCTAGATAGCATATTCAAAAGCAGAGATATTACTTTGCCAACAAAGGTCCGTCTAGTCAAGGCTATGGTTTTTCCAGTGGTCATGTATGGATGTAAGAGTTGGACTGTGAAGAAGGCTGAGCACTGAAGAATTGATGTTTGTTGTACTGTGGTCTTGGAGAAGAGTCTCGAAAGTCCCTTGGACTGTAAGGAGATGCAACCAGTCCATTCTGAAGGAGATCAGCCCTGGGATTTCTTTGGAAGGAATGATGCTAAAGCTGAAACTCCAGGACTTTGGCCACCTCATGCAAAGAGTTGACTCATTGGAAAAGACTCTGATGCTGGGAGGGATTGGGGGCAGGAGGAGAAGTGGACAGCAGAGGATGAGATGGCTGGATGGCATCACTGACTCGAAGGACACGAGTCTGAGTGAACTCCGGGAGTTGGTGATGGACAGGGAGGCCTGGCGTGCTGTGATTCATGGGGTCGCAAAGTTTGGACATGACTGAGCGACTGAACTGAACTGAACTGAGCTGTTGTTCCATGTCCAGGTCTAACTGTTGCTTCCTGACCTGCATACAGATTTCTCAAGAGGGAGGTCAGGTGATCTGATATTCCCATCTCTTTCAGAATTTCCCACATTTTATTGTGATCCACCCTGTCAAAGGCGTTGGCATAGTCAATAAAGCAGAAATAGATATTTTTCTGGAACTCTCTTGCTTTTTCCATGATCCAGTGGATGTTGGAATTTGATCTTTGGTTCCTCTGCCTTTTCTAAAACCAGCTTAAACATTTGGAAGCTCAGGGTTCACGTATTGGTGAAGCCTCGTTGGAGAATTTTGTGCATTACTTTACCAGCATGTGACATGAGTGCAATTGTGTGGTAGTCTGAGCATTCTTTGGCATTCCCTTTCTTTGGGATTGGAAGGAAAATTGAAAAGTTTCCAGTCCTGTGGCTACTGCTGAGTTTTCCAAGTTTGCTGGCATACTGAGTGAAGCATTTTCACAGTATCATCTTTTAGGATTTGAAATAACTCAACTGGAATTCCATCACCTCCACTAGCTTTGTTCATAGTGATGCTTCCTGAGGCCCATTTGATTTCACATTC
The DNA here is from genome assembly GCF_032405125.1 of Capricornis sumatraensis. NCBI lineage: Eukaryota > Metazoa > Chordata > Mammalia > Artiodactyla > Bovidae > Capricornis > Capricornis sumatraensis. The sequence continues at coordinate 3,869,496 of NC_091084.1, forward strand.
CAGGATGTCTGGCTCTAGGTGAGTGATCACACCATTGTGATTATCTGGGTCATGAAGATCTTTTATGTATAGTTGTTCTGTGTATTCTTGCCACCTCTACTTAATATCTTCTGCTTCTGTTAGGTGCATACCATTGCTGTCCTTTTTCAGCCCATTTTTCCATGAAATGTTCCCTTGGTATCTCTAATTTTCTTTAAGAGATCTCTAGAGTTTCTCATTCCATTGTTTTCCTACATTTGTTCACACTGATCACCAAGGAAGACTTTCTTATCTCTCCCTGGTATTCTTTGGAACTCTGCATTCAAATGAGTGTATCTTTCTTTTTCTCCTTTGCTTTACGCTTCTGTTCTTTTCATAGCTATTTGTAAGGCCTCCTCATTCAGCCATTTTGCTTTTTTGCATTTATTTTTCTTGGGGATGGTCTTGATTCCTGTCTGTTGTACAATGTCATGAAGCTGTGTTCATGGTTCATCAGGCACTCTGTCTATCAGATCTAGTCCCTTAAATTTCTCACTTCCACTGAATAGCCATAACGGGTTTGACTTAAGTAATACCTGAATGGTCTTGTGGTTTTCCCTACTTTCTTCAATTTACGTCTGAATTTGGCAATAAGGAATTAATGATCTGAGCCACAGTCAGCTCCTGGTCATGTTTCTGCTGACTGTAAAGAGCTTCTCCATCTTTGGCTTCAAAGAATATAATCAATCTGATTTCAGTGACGACCATCTAGTGTTGTCCATGTGTAGAGTCTTCTCTTGTGTTGTTGCAAGAGAGTGATTGCTCTGACCAGTGCATTTTCTTTGCAAATCTCTATTAGACTTTCCTCTGCTTTATCTTGTACTCCAAAGCCAAATTTGCCTGTTACATCAGGTGTTTCTTAATTTCCTACTTTTGCATTCCACTCCCCTATAATGAAAAGAACATGTTTTTTGGGTGTTAGTTCTAGAAGTCTTGTAGGTCTTCAGAGAACTGTTCAACTTCAGCTTCTTCAGCATTACTGGTTGGAGTATATACTACGATTACCATGATATTGAAAGGTTTGCCTGGGATAAAAACAGAAATCATCATGTCGTTTTTGAGATTACATCCAACTACTGCATTTAGGACTCTTTTGTTGTTTATGATGGCTACTGCATTTCTTCTAATGGATTCTTGCCTGCAGTAGTATATATAATGGTCATCTGAATTAAATTCATCCATTCCAGGTCATTTTAGTCTGCTGATTCCTAAAATGACGATGTTCACTCTTGCCATATCCTTTTTGGTCACTTCCAATTTGCCTAACATTCATGGACCTAACATTCCAGGTTCCTACACAATACTGCTCTTTACAGCATTGGGCCTTGTTTCCATCACCAGTCACATGTACAACTGAGTGTTGTTTTTGCTTTGGCTCCATCTCTTCATTTATTCCAGACTTATTTCTCCAGTGATCTTCAGTAGCATATTGGGCACCTACTGACCTGGAGAGTTCATCTTTCAGTGTCTTATCTTTTTGCCTTTTCATTAGTGTTCATGGGGTTCTCAGGCAAGAATACTAAGTTAATTGCCATTCCCTTTTCCAATGGACCACATTTAGTATACAAAAGCTTATGCCTCGGTTTACTCATCTTTTAATACATTAAATGGAAATTATGATATCTATAATTATGAATAAGAAATGGATATAATGTACCTATTATGATGCTTTATAAGTTTTAATTGGAATTTGTTGTTTGATATCTGTTTTGGAGTCAGGATTAGCTATTTTGCTGCCTATGTCACTAACATCAGCCTTATTACTTCTGTAATTACTGTTACCACTCTTTATTCCCACTACTTACCATTGCTTCTGATGGGTTAGATGCATAACCTCTCTTCACCAGAATATCCTGAAAAGGAAAAGGATAATCTTATATTTTAGCTTTTATTATAGTCTTTTCTTCTGTATAAGCTTCCCTTGAGCTTTGTTAGTGGACGCTTGAATCCTACCCATATTTAGTCACAGTGCCAGAAGAACTCCCAGAGTTTAGGGTATTCATTTCTGTTTCCCTCTACCTAAACAAGCACACCGAGAAGACAATGGCAACCCACTCCAGTACTCTTGCCTGGAAAACCCCATGGGCGGAGGAGCCTGGTAGGCTGCAGTCCATGGGGTCGCTAAGAGTCGGACACGGCTGAGTGACTTCCCTTTCACTTTTCACTTTCACGCATTGGAGATGGAAATGGAAACCCACTCCAGTGTTCTTGCCTGGAGAATCCTAGGGATGGCAGAGCCTGGTGGGCTACCGTCTGTGAGGTCACACAGAGTTGGACATGACTGAAGCGACTTAGTAGTAGCAGCAGCAGCAGCAGCAGCAGCAGCAGCAAACAAGCACACAATACATTTCTTTGTGACTCTTAATTTTAGTGCCTATTTGATATTCCCCCGTCTATAGGTGCAGTGAGCAAGGCTCCTAATGACTTATCCCTCCTTATCACGGACTTTCCAGTAGGTAAAATATCTCTTCTAGAGTCTTAGAGACATCACATCTAAGATTTGCAATTGCCTATAGGAGGCTTTCTATCTGGCGATTTGTCTTTTAGTACTTCCTACTCTGACTAGGAACCTGCAATGTTAGGTCCATGAGTCAAGATAAATTAGAAGTGGTCAAACAGGAGATGACGAGAGTGAACATCGATATTTTAGGAATCAATGAACTAAAGTGGACTGGAATAGACGAATTTAATTCAGATGTCCATTATATCTACTACTGTGGGCAAGAATCCCTTAGAAGAAATGGAGTAGCCCTCATAGTCAACAAGAGAGTCCAAAGTGCAGTACTTGGGTGCAGTCTCAAAAATGACAGAATGATGTCTGTTTTTTCCAAGCAAACAGTTCAATATTACAGTAATCCAAGTTTATGTCCCAACTACTAATGCGAAAGAAGCCAAAACTGGAGAGTTCTGTGATTATCTACAGACCCTCTAGAACTAACACCAGAAAAAAGATGTGCTTTTCATTTTAAGGCACTGGAATGGAAAAGTAGGAAGTCAAAAGATACCTAGAGTAACAGGCAAGTTTGGCCTTGGAATACAAAATGAAGCAGGGCAAAGATTAAGACATTTTCTAAGAGAACACACTGGTGATAGCCAACATCCTCTTTCAACAACACAACAGATGACTCTACACATGGACATCACCAGATGGTCAATACCAAAATCAGATTAATTACATTCTTTGCAGCCAAAGGTGGAAAATCTCTATCAGTTCAGTTCAGTTCAGTTGCTCAATTGTGTCTGACTCTTTGTGACGCCATGGACTGCAGCATGCCAGGCCTCCCTGTCCATCACTAATTCCTGGAGTTTACTAAAACTCATGTCCATTGAGTTGGTGATGCCATCCAACCATCTCACTCTCTGTCATCCCCTTCTCCTCCCGTCTTCAATCTTTCCCAGCATCAGAGTCTTTTCAAATGAGTTAATTCTTCGCATCAGGTGGCCAAAGTATTGGACTTTCAGTTTCAATATCAGTCCTTCAATGAACATCCAGGACTGATCTCCTTTAGGATGGACTGGTTGGATCTCCTTGAAGTCCAAGGGACTCTCAAGAGTCTTCTCCAACACCACAGGTCAAAAGCATCAATTTTTCTGTGCTCAACTTTCTTTATAGTCCAACTCTCACATCCATACATGACTACTGGAAAAACCATAGTCTTGCCTAGACGGACCTTGTTGGCAAAGTAATGTCTCTGCTTTTTAATATGCTGTCTATATTGGTCATAACTTTCCTTCCAAAGAGTAAGCGTCTTTTAATTTCATGGCTGCAGCTACCATCTACAGTGATTTTGGAGCCCAGGAGAATAAAATATGTCATGGTTTCCATTTTTTTCCCCTTCTATTTTCCGTGAATTGTTGGGACCAAATGCCATGAGCTTAGTTTTTTGAATGTTGAGTTTCAGGCTAGCTTTTTCATTTTCCTCTTTCATCCTCATCAAAGTAGTCTTTAGATCTTCTTCACTTTCTGCCATTAGAATGGCATCATCTGCATATCTGAGGTTGTTAATGTTTCTCCCAGCAATATTGATTTCAGATTGCAATTCTTCCAGCCCGTCATTTCACATGATGTACTTTGCATATAAGTTCACCAAGCAGGTGACAATATTTAGACTTGTCATACTCCTTTCTCAATTTTGAACCATTCTGTTGTTCCATGTCTGCTTTTAACTGTTGCATTTTGACCTGCATATAGGTTTCTCAGGAGACACGTAAGGTGGTGAGATATTCTCTTCTTTTTAAGAATTGTCCACAATTTGTTGTGATCAACACAGTCAAAGACTTTAGGATAGTCAATGAAGCCAAAATAGGTATTTTTCTGAATTCTTGTGTTTTCTCTGTGATTCAAGGAATTTGGCAATTTGATCTCTGATTCCTCTGAATTTTCTAAACCTAGCTTGCACATCTGGAAATTCTCAGTTCACATACTGCTGAAGCATAGTTTGAACGGTTTTGAGCATAACTAGTCTTCGTTTTTTTTTTTTTTTTTTTTGAGACTGAGCCAGAGTTGCCTGTGAGTGTTGCCTGCTGGGAAATATCCAATAAATGTGTGGGTTAACAATGACCTGATGCAGAGTCAGGGGCACTGGGAGCATTTGCTCTATGCTCATTCATCAGAGGGTAAATAGAAGAATCAAGAACTTCAACCCCATGGCCTCCAGAATGAAAATCACAATCACAGAAAAGTAATCAAATGATCATATGGATCACAGCCTTGTGCAACTCAACAAAACTATGAGCCATGCTGTGCAGGGCCACCTAAGATGGATGGGTTATGGTGGAGAGTTTCTGACAAAATGTGATGCACTGGAGAAGTGAATGGCTAACTCCTTCTGTATTCTTGCCTTGAGAACCTCATGAAGAGTATAAAATGGCAAAAAGATATGCCGCTGAAAGATGAGCCCCCCAGATCAGTAGGTGTCCAAAATGGGATACAGATTATAAAAATAAGAAATGGAGGAAAGATTAGTAGAAGGAAAACACTAGCTAATCTCTCTCAAAAATTTTATCTGGAACTGGCCTTAGGTGAGATATGATTTACATTCAGAAAACAGTTATCACCTAGAATAGTTAACGTTAATTGTTATACTGCTGGGCCCGGACCCAGGCATGCCCTCCGGCGACCTCCAAGCCACCGTCTGGGCCGGTCTCCACCTCCGGAGTGGGGCCGAGGGTGAAGCAAACGCTCCTGAGGACAGCCCAGGAGGAGTCCTGACTGCCGAGCCTGAGTCCAGGCGCTCCGGGCAGGGAAGACCCTCTCCCTGCCCACCACAGCGGCCCGGCCCAGGTAGGGTCCGGGCGGTCCATCTCCGTGGCCGCAGGGGCACGGGGAGATGCTGGTCGACCCGGTCAGGCCGCCCCTCAAGCCGGCTCCGGTGCGCCGCGATGGTCACCCTCCTCAGAAACCTAGAGAACCAATCTCTGGCGACAGCAGGACTGTCCCTAGGCCTCGGCGCCACCGGGACTGTCACTGCCAGTGTCGCCGGTGTCTGAGAGCTCTGCCTCAGGCCCAGAGGCTGAGTCACAATCCTCCTGAAGGCCTTGCTGAAGCTCTTTTAATGTATTTAAATTCATTTTGGCCTGATTCTGATACTGAAACAGGTAAAATATGCAGTTTCTAAAATCTCATTTAGTTACTCAACAAATATCTCTTAGGCACCGACTGTGTACCAGCTATTAGGTACCTGAGATGTATCAGTGAAGCAATAGACTGAAGACTAAGAACACTGACCTTAACAGAACTTAAAATCTATTTGAGGGAGATATAAAATATAACTATATAGTGTGTTAAAAGATTAGCCATGCCATGGGGAAAGGAAGAGCACAGGGTGAGTGACTGGAGTCTTTAGGGAAACTGGGATGATTGTAGGTTTAAACAGTGTACTAGAGTTTGTGTCATTGAGAAGGTGACATTTGAGTTAGCTTTGAAGGTAGAGAGGGATTTAGCTATGCAGAAAACTGGGAGAAGAATATTTCAATCAAAGGAAACAGCCACTATAAAAGACATTAAGAAGAACTACCTGTGCTGAGTGAGTGGAAAACAGTAAGTGAGGAGATGAGAAAGATAAGAAGGAAAAGGTCTACTGTATGGCCTTTGGTTTTCTTATAGAAATTTGGAGTAATTGGAAGGTTTTGAGCAGAAAAATGAGATCTGATCTACATTTATCTTAATGATGCCACTCTGGCTGTTGTGTTGAGAACAGATTTCAGGGGTGGAAGAGTGGAAGCAGAGAGAATAAGAGGTTATTACAACTAATTTATATGGGATATGACTGTGGACCAGGTAAAGCAGAAGAAATGATGCTGCTGGTTATTTTTTGAAGGGAGCGTCTACAAGAATCCCTGATGGATGGGACATAGGGTATGAAATAGAAAAGTTGAAGATGTCACCAACACATTTGGCCTGAGCAATGAGCAGCAAACATGGTAGAGTAGAAACACCCTGAGCTCAGCTTCTCCCATGAGCACAAAAACATCACAAAAAACTGCAGAACAACCATCAGTGAAAGATATTGGAACATACCAGAGAAGATCTTCTACAAATAAAGTCATAAAGAAGAATAATGAAAGACAGGTAGGCACTGTGGACTTATGATATATCAACTCCCATAAATCCAGGTGGGAGACCCAGAAACTAGAGAACAATTATATTGCAGAGGTTCTCCCATAAAAGTAAGAGCTCTGAGCCCCACATCAGCTTCTGCAGCTTGACTGTCCACAAGAAGAGGAACTCGCAAAGAATATGGCTTTGAAAGCCAGTGAGGCTTAGTTTCAGGAACTCCAAAAGGCTGGGTGGTGGAGGGGGCAGGGGTTAGAGAGACTTTACCCTTAAGAGATGCCAATGAAATGTCACATGCAAAAGGAAAAGGGAAAAAAAAAATTCAGTGGGAATATGGACAAGAACCACCTGTTGGACGGTCTTGTGTGGAAGCTGTGGCTCTGATGAGAGACATAATAGGAAGTTGTATGTGTCTGCACCCTCCCAGTGGCTGACATCTTGGGTCATTAGCACCAAAATGTAGTCCCAGCCAACAGCCTGCATCTCCAGTACACGGATGCATCAGGAAAAATAACTAGCTGGACAGGGACACAGCCCCACCCATAAGCAGATAGGCTGCCTAAAGTTATCCTGGGCCAACAGCCACTTCATGATGTGCCCCTAGACACAGCCTTGCCCACCAGAGGGACAAGGCCCAACTACACACACCAGTGGGCCCTACAACCAGTAAGCCTGCACAAGTTTCTAGACCACCCCACTCATCAAGGGGCAGACATCAGAAGTAAAAAAAAAATAATTATAAAAATAAACAAAAATAAAATAAAACAGATTGTTGGGAAAAAAAATGCAGGCTAGACCTTACCTTAGAAACTTGGCTCTTGTATGAAAAGGGGCATGTATTCTGGGGCCACATAGGATATCTCCAGTAGAGGGCTACTTCTCCAAGGTTGAGAAATGAAACTAACTCACCACATACCTAAAAATACAAACAGCAACTTAGATATAATGAGGTGGCAGAGGATTATATTTCAGATGAAAGAGTAATACAAAACCCCAGAAGAACTAAGCGAAGTGTAAATATACTAGAAAGAATCAATAGAAGATTAAATGATGCAGAAGAATGGATCATAAAGCTGGTAGACAGAGAAAAGGAAATTACTACCGCAGAACAGAAAAAAGAAAAATGAATGAAAAGAAATGAGGACAGTTTAAGAGACCTTTGGGACATTAAGCACACTGATATTTGCATTATAAGGTACAAGAAAGAGGAGAGAGAGAGAAAAGACCCTAGAAAATATTTGAAGAGATAATGAGCTGAAAACAATTTCTTAACTTGGGAAAGGAAACAGTCACCCAAGTCCAGGAAATGCAGAGAATATCATACAGGGTTAACCCCAAAGAGAGACATACTGAGGCAGCTTATAATTAAAATGACAAAAAATAAAGAGAGAGACTACTAAAGGCAACAAGAGAAACATAACAAATAACATACAGGGAGCTTCCATAAGACTTATCAGCTGATTTTTCAAAAGAAAATCTGCATGCTAGAATAGAATGGCACAATATATTTAAAGTAATGAAGAGAGAACTCTGCAACCAAGAATATTGTACCCAGCAAGGCGCTTCAGATTTGATGGAGAAATCAAGAGCTATACAGATAAGCAAAAGCTAAAAGCACCACTAAACCAGCTTTACAAAAAAATATTAAAGGAAATTCTCTAGGTGGAAAAAAAAAGGTCACAACTAGAAACAAGAAAATTAGAGAATGAAAAAGCTCACCAGTAAAGGCAAGCATATACTAAAGACAGGGAATAATCCACAAAAAAACTCATAGGGAGTTTAAAAGACAAAAGTAATAAAATCACATGTATCCAAAATAAGTGGCTAATGGATACACAAAATAATTAGAAGGAAATATGGTATCAAAAACAGCAATCATTAGTGGCTGCTGCTACTGCTGCTGCTAAGTCGCTTCAGTCATATCCGACTCTTTGTGACCCCATGAATTGCAGTATGCCAGGCCTCCCTCTCCATCACCAACTCCCGGAGTTCACTCAAATTCATGTCCATCAAGTCTGTGATGCCATCCAGCCATCTCATCCTCTGTCGTCCCCTTTTTTGCCTGCCCCCAATCCCTCCCAGCATCAGAGTTGTCTCCAATGAGTCAACTCTTCGCATGAGGTGGCCAAAGTACTGGAGTTTCAGCTTTAGCATCATTCCTTCCAAAGAACACCCAGAACTGATCTCCTTTAGAATGGACTGATTGGATCTCCTTGCAGTCCATGGGACTCTCAAGAGTCTTCTCCAACACCACAGTTCAAAAGCATCAATTCTTTAGTGCTCAGCTTTCTTCACAGTCCAACTCTCACATCCATACATGACTACTGGAAAAAGCATAGCCTTGACTAGACGGACCTTTGTTGGCAAAGTAATGTCTCTGCTTTTTAATATGCTATCTAGGTTGGTCATAACTTTCCTTCCAAGGAGTAAGCATCTTTTAATTAAGAGATTAGCAACATGTGTGTGTACACACACACACACACACACACACACACATATAGTCTCTCTCTATTTATAGAGAGAGAATGTAAGGGGAGACAGAGAGGGCAAGAGACAGAGAAAGGAGAGAGGGAGACTCTTATAGTAAAACATGGTAATGTCAGGCCAAATATCTATGGTAGATATACATACAAAAAAGAAAAGGAATCCAGATATAACACTAAAGATAGGCATCAGATTACAAGAGAAAAAAATCACAAGTAGAAAGATGAAAAGAAGACCTACAAAAACAAATTCAAAACAAATAACAAAATGGCAACAGCAACATGCATATCTATAATTATCTTAAAAATAGTGGACTAAATGCTTCAACCAAGAGACAGACAAGTTGAATAGACAAAAAACAAAAAACAACAACAAACAAAAACAAAAAAAAAACCCACACAAAAACAATAACAACAACAAAAAGATAACCAAGACCTGTATGTATGTTGCCTATAAGAGACTCACTTCAGATCTAGAGATACACACAGACTGAAAATGAGGGGTTGGAAAGAGGTTATTCATACAAATGGAAATCATAAAAAGGCTGCAGTAGCAATACATATATTAGAAAAAAAAATAGAGACTGTTGTAAGCATAAAGTAGGACACTATATAATAAGTAAAGGATCAATCTAAAAAGAAGCTCTAACAATTGTAAATACATACGCATGCAACAGAAGAAAACTCCCATATATAAAGGAAATGTTAACAGATGTAACATTGGAGCAATCAATAGCAACACAATAATATGGGGGGATTTCAGCATTCTTACATCAAGCGACAGATCATCTAGACAGAAAAATCAATAAAGAAACACAGGACTTAAATGACACTTTAAACCAGATGGAATTCATGGATATTTATAGAGCATTCCATCTGAAAGCAGCAGAATACACATTCTTTTCAAGTGTACATGGAACATTCTCCTGGATAGATCACATGCTGGGCCACAAAGCAAGCCTTGGTAAATTTAAGAAAACTGAAGTCATATCAAACATTTTTACCACAATGCTTTGAGGCTAGAAACCAACAACAAACAGAAAACTGCAAAAAACACTAACACGTAGAGGCTAAACAATATGCTACTAAGCAACCAATGTCACTGAAGAAATCAAAGGAAAAAATTAAAAAATCAGTTCAGTTTAGTTCAGTCGCTTAGTCGTGTCTGACTCCTTGCGACTCCATGGATTGCAGCATACCAGGCATCCCTGTCCATCACCAACTCCTGGAGCTTACTCAAACTCATGTCCATTGAGGCGGTGATGGCATCCAACCATCTCATCCTCTGTTGTCCCCTTCTCCTCCTGCCTTCAATCTTTCCCAGTGTCAGGGTCTTTTCAAAAGTGAGTCAGTTCTTTGCATCAGGTAGTCAAAGTATTGGAGTTTCAGCTTTAGCATCAGCCCTTCCAATGAATATTCAGGACTGATTTCCTTTAGGATGGACTGGTTGGATCTCCTTGCAGTCCAAGGGACTCTCAAGAGGTTTTTCCAACACTATAGTTCAAAAGCAGCAATTCTTCAGCACTAAGCTTTCTTTATAGTCTAACTCTCACATCCTTACATAACTACTGGGAAAACCATAGCTTTGACTAGATGGACCTTTATTGGTAAAGTAATGTCTCTGCTTTTTAATACTGTTTCGGTTGGTCATGGCTTTTCTTTCAAAAAGCAAGTGTCTTTTAATTTAATGCCTGTTTAGAGACAAATGAAAATGAAAACCAAAACTTATGGAATGAAGGAAAAGCAGTACTAAAAGGGAGATTTCTAGAGATAGAAGCTTTCCTCAGGTAACAAGAAAAATCTTAACAACCTAACTTTACACCTAAATTGACTAGAGAAAGAAGAACAAACAAAGTCCAAATTTAATAAAAGGAAAGAAATTATAAAGATTAGAAAAGACATAAGTAAGAGACTAAGAAAGCAATAGAAAAGATGAATGAAACTAAAAGTTCATTCTTCACAAAAATAAATGAAAAAAACAAAGCAAGTAGAATTTGAATATTTAACAGTTTCAATTTCCAATTTATCAGAAGTAAATTCTATGTAAGAAGTATTACTGACCAATCAAAAAATGTGTTCAAATAAAACAATCATTTGGAGTTAGAAGAAACATTAAATATCCTTTTAAAAATAACAAAAAAATTGTAAACTGTTATTCAGTCTCTTCTTTTTGTAAATTACTTTTCTTTTATTTTAATTGCAAGCTAATTACTTTACAATATTGTGGTGGTTTTGCCATAAATTCACATGAATCAGCCATGTGTGTACATGTGTTCCCCATCCTGACCCTCCCTCCCACCTCATCTCATCTCTCATGGTTATCCCAGTGGACCAGTCCTGAGCACCTTGCTTCATGAATTAAACCTGGACTAGGGATCTATTTCACATAAGTTAATATACACGTTTTAATGCTATTGTCTCAAATCATCCCACCCTCACCTTCTCCCACAGAGTCCAAAAGTCTGTTCTTTACATCTATGTCTCTTTTGCTGTCTTGCATACAGGGTCATCATTACTATCTTTCTCAATTCCATATATATGTGTTAATATACTGTATTGGTGTTTTTCTTTCTGACTTACTTTGCTCTGTATAATAGACTCCAGTTTCATCCACCTCATTAGAACTGATTCAAATGCATTCTTATTAATAGCTGAGTAATATGTACCACAGCTTTCTTATCCATTCATCTGCTGATAGACATCTAGGTTGCTTCCTTGTCCTGGCTATTGTAAACAGTGCTGTGATGAACATTGGGGTACATGTGTCTCTTTCAATTCTGGTTTCCTCGGTGTGTATGCCCAGCAGTGGGATTGCTGGGTCATATGGCAGTTCTATTTTCAGCTTTTTAAGGAATCTCTGCACTGTTCTCCATAGTAGCTGTACTAGTTTGCATTCCCACCAACAGTGTCAGAGGGTTCCCTTTTCTCCACACCCTCTCCAGCATTTATTGTCTGTAGTCTTTTTGATAGCAGCCATTCTGAATGGTGTGAGATGGTACCTCATTGTGGTTTTGATTTGCATTTCTCTGATAATGAGTGATGTTGAGCATCTTTTCATGTGTTTGTTAGTCACTGGTATGTCTTCTTTGGAGAAATGTCTGTTTACTTCTTTGGCCCATTTTTTGATTGGGTCACTTATTTTTCTGGAATTGAGCTGCAAGTGCTGCTTGTATATTTTTGAGATTAATTCTTTGTCAGTTGCTCCATTTGCTATTATTTTCTCCTATTCTGAAGATTGTCTTTTCACCTTGTTTATAGTTTCCTTCGTTGTGCAAAGCTTTTAAGTTTAATTAGATCCCATTTGTTTATTTTTGCTTTTATTTCCATTATTCTGGGAGGTGGGTCATAGAGGATCCAGCTGTAATTTATTTCAGAGGGTGTTTTACCTATGTTTTCCTCTAGGAGTTTTATGGTTTCTGGTCTTCCATTTAGATCTTTAATCCATTTTGAGTTTATTTTGGTGTATGGTGTTAGAAAGTGTTCTAGTTTCATTCTTTTACAAGTGGTTGACCAGTTTTCCCAGCACCACTTGTTAAAGAGATTTTCTTTTCTCCATTGTATATTCTCGCCTCCTTTGTCAAAGATAAGATGTCCATAGCTGTGTGGATTTCTCTCTAGGCTTTCTATTTTGTTCCATTGATCTATATTTCTGTCTTTGTGCCAGTACCAGACTCTCTTGATGACTGTTGCTATGTAGTATAGCCTGAAGTCAGGCAGGTTGATTCCTCCAGTTCCATTCATCTTTCTCAAGATTGCTTTGGCCATTCGAGGTTTTTTGTAATTCCATACAAACTGTGAAATCATTTGTTCTAATTCTCTGAAAAATACCGTTGGTAGCTTGATAGGGATGTCAATGAATCTATAGATTGCTTTGGGTAGTATACTCATTTTCAGTATATTGATTCTTCTGATCCATGAACATGGTATATTTCTCCATCTATTTGTGTCCTCTTTGATTTCCTTCATCAGTGTTTTATAGTTTTTTACATGTTTTTTTGTTTGTTTAGATAGATATATTCCTAAGTATTTTATTCTTTTCGTTGCAATGGTGAATGGAATTGTTTCCTTAGTGTCTCTTTCTGTTTTTTTATTGTTAGTGTATAGGAATGCAAGGGATTTCTGTGTGTTAATTTTATATCCTGCAACTTTACTGTATTCATTAATTAGCTCTAGTAATTTTCTGGTGGAGTCTTTAGGGTTTTCTATGTAGAGGATCATGTCATCTGCAAACAGTGAGAGTTTTACTTTTTTTTCCCTATTTGCTCTCCACAGTCTGGAACACTCAGAGAGGTTCATGGAATTCCATAGAGAAGAGAAAAGGGAGGAAGGAGATAGAGGTGACTAGGAGAAGAGGAGGGGGAGTCAAAAGGAGACAGACCAATCTAGCCTGTGATCAGTTCCCTAAGTTTTCTCCACAGCCTGGAACATACAAAGACTCCCTCCCTGGGACGGGTCTCCACCCTAAATCTTTTGTCTCTCTTTTTATCTTTTATATTTTGTCCTACCTCCTTTTGAAGACAATGGGCTGCCTTTCTGGGTATCTGGTGCCATCCACCAACGTTCAGAAGTTGTTTTGTGGTATTTACTCAGCATTCAAATGATCTTTTGATGAATTTGTGGGGGAGAAAGTGGTCTCCCCGTCCTATTCCTCTGCCATCTTAGGACCCCTCCCAGTGTCTTCAAGAATAAAAAGAGAGAGTGCCAAAATCAAGTAACTCAGAAATGAAAAAGAAGAAGTGACAATTAACACCACAGAAGATATTAATACAAGGGATCATAAGAGACTACTATGAGCAACTACACACTAATAAAATGGACAAATTTGTCCAGCTCCTAGAAGAGCTGGACAAATTCTTAGAAAGGTACAATCTCCTAAGCTTGAAACAGGAAGAAATAGAAAATTAGAATGGGATAATTACTAGTACCGAAATTGAATTAATACTTTAGTAAAATAAATGGGGAAACAGTGGAAACAGTGTCAGATTTTATTTTTTTGGGCTCCAAAATCACTGCAGATGGTGACTGCAGCCATGAAATTAAAAGACGCTTACTCCTTGGAAGAAAAGTTATGACCAACCTAGACAGCATATTCAAAAGCAGAGACATTACTTTGCTGACTAAGGTCCGTCTAGTCAAGGCTATGGTTTTCCCAGTAGTCATGTATGGATGTGAGAGTTGGACTGTGAAGAAGGCTGAGCACCGAAGAATTGATGCTTTGAACTGTGGTGTTGGAGAAGACTCTTGAGAGTCTCTTGGACTGCAAAGAGATCCAACCAGTCCATTCTAAAGGAGATCAGCCATGGGATTTCTTTGGAAGGAATGATGCAAAAGCTGAAACTCCAGGACTTTGGCCACCTCATGTGAAGAGTTGACTCATTGGAAAAGACTTTGATGCTGGGAGGGATTGGGGGCAGAAGGAGAAGGGGACGACAGAGGATGAGATGGCTGGATGGCATCACTGACTCGATGGACTTGAATCTGAGTGAACTCCGGGAGATGGTGATGGACAGGGAGGCCTGGCGTGCTGTGATTCATGGGGTCACAAAGAGTCGGACATGACTGAGTGACTAAACTGAACTGAACTGAACCCCCCAAATCCAGGACCAGATGACTTCACAGATGAATTTTACCATACATTTAGAGAATAAAATTCTCTGCCCTTCTGAAAATAGTCCAAAAAATTCCAGTGGAAGGAACATTTCTGAATTCATTCTAGGAGGTTATCATCACTCTGATACTAAAACCAGAAAAATAACACACAGAACACAAAAGTACAAGCCAGTATAACAGATGCAAAAATCCTCAAGAAAATCCTAGCAAATTGAATCCAGCAGTGCATTAAAAGCATTATATGCCATGATCAAGTGGGATTTATCCTAGGTAAACAAATATTTTTCAGTTTCTGAAAATTAACATACCACATTAACAAACTGAATGGTAAAACCATTTGATCAACTAAATACATGCATAAAAAGCCTGTGATAAAATTTCATACCAATTCATAACAAAAACTCCAGAAAATGGACATTCAACATAGTTTTGGAAGTCATAGCCATGGCAATCAGAAAAAAAGAACAAATAAAAGGAAACCATATTGGGAAAGAAGAACAAAAATAGTCACTATTAGAACAAAAAACTTTACAATTTTCATGGAAACACATAAGATCACAAATAGCCAAAGCTATCCTGCCAAAGAAAAATAGAGTTGGAGGAGTCAGCTGACTTCAGAATATACTGCAAAGCTACATCCATCAAAACAGTATGGTACTGGCACAAAAACTGAAATACAGATTATTGGAATAGGATAGAAAGTCCAGAGATATACCCAAACAACTATGGTCACCTAGTATATGACAAAGGAGGCAAGAATATAAAATGGAGAAAAGCCAGTCTCTTCAATAAGTGGTGCTAGGAAAACTAGACTGCTATTGAAATTAGAACACTCCATAACAGCATACATAAATATAAAGTCAAAATGGATTAAAGACCACAAGTAAGCCTGGATAGTTAAAAATCTTACAGAAAAATGTACGCAGAACACTTTTTGACATAAACCACAGCAAGATCTTTTTTGATCCACCTCCTAGAGTAATGAAAATAAAAACAGAAATAAACAAATGCGACATAATTAAGCTTCAAAGCTTTTGCACAGTGAAGGAAACCACACATAAAAGAAAACAATAACCCAGAGAATGTGAGAAATATTTGCAAATGACAAGCTATTAATCTCTAAAATATAAAAACTGCTTATGGAGCTCAAAATCAAAAGAGCAAACAAACTAATAAAAAAAAAAGGACAGAAAACCACAAAATTCTGTAAAGCATTATCCTTCAATTAAAAAAATAAAGTGTCAAAATAAACAGGCAGAAGATATTTCTCCAAAATAGACATACAGATGGCATAATGCACATGAAAAGATGCTTGACGTTGCTAATTATTAGAGAAATGCAAATCAAAACTATAATGCAGTATAACTTCACACAGGTCAGAATGCCCATTATCAAAAATTCTACAAACAATAAAAGCTGCAGAGGATGTGGAGAAAATGAAAACCCCTTACACTTTGGTGGTAACATAACTTGGTACAGTCATTGTGGTGAACAGTAATGAGGTTCCTCAATAAAGTAAAAATAGAGCTAGCATATGAACCAGCCATTCCAATCCTGGGCATATATCTGCAGGAATCCAAAGTTTGAAAAGATACATGCACCCCAATATTCATCATGGCACTATCCAGGACATGGAAGCAACCTATACATCCATCTACAATGGACTATTACTCAATCATAAAAGAGAAATAATGCCCTCTTTTGGCAACATGGATGGACCTAGACACTGTCATACTGAATGAAGTAAGTCAGGCAGTGAAGGGGAAATATCATATCTTATGTGTAATCTTAAAAAAATATGGTACAAATGAACTTATTTACCAAACAGAGATAGAGTCACAGACATAGAGAACAAACTTATAGTTACCAGGACAGGGGGAGATAAGAGGAAGGATAAATTGGGAGACTGGGATTGATATATACACACTGCATATGTGCTCAGTCACTCAGTTGTGTCTGACTCTTTGTGACCCCTTGGACTCTAGCCCTCCAGGCTCCCCTGCCCATGGGATTTCCCAGGCAAGAATACTGGAGTGGGTTGCCATTTCCTACTCCAAGGGATTTTCTGTACCCAGGGATTGAACTCATGTCTCTTGTGTCTTCTGCATTGCAGGCAGATTCTTTACCATTGCGCCACCTGGGAAGCCCCATATGCACACTACTATATATAAATTGATAATTAATAAGGACCTACTGTATAGCACAGGGAACTTTAATCAATACTCTGCAATGGCCTTTATGGGAAAAGAATCTAAAATCAAGTAGATATTCGTATATGTATAACAGATTCACTTTGCTGTACTCCTGAAATCCTAACACTATTGTATATCATTTATAATCCAATAAAGAAATGAAGAAAATTGAAATGTATTTATTTCTTTAAAAAGATCTCTAAAAATAGATTAAAAAAAAAAAAAACTATTGGAGTTTGCAGATGACATGATCCTATGCACAGAAAAATCCTAAAGACACCACCAGAAAACTACTAGAGCTCATCAATGAATTCAGTGATATAGCAAATTGAAAATTAATATGCAGATATCTGTGCATTTCAATATGTTAACAACAAACTATCAGGAAGAGAAATTAAGGAAAGAATCCCATTTACCACTGCATCAAAAAGAATAAAATACCTATGGCTAAAACTACCCAAGGAGGCTGAGATTCCTGTAGTCCAAAAAGTGTAAGAAGCTTATAAAAGAAATTGAAGATAACACAAACAGATAGAAAGATATATCATGTTCTTGGGTTGGAAGCATCAATACTGTTAACATGACTATATTACCCAAGACAATGTACAGATTCAATGCTATCCCAATCAAATTACCAATGGTGCTTTACATATAACTAGAAAAAACAAGTTTTCAATTTGTATTGAAACACAAAACAGCACAAATAGTCAAAAAAAATTTGAGAAAAACGAATAAAGCTGGAGGGATCGTTCTCTGACTTCAGACTATACTATAGTGCTATAATAGTCAATGGTACTGGCAGAAAAATAGACACATAGATCAATGGAACAGTATAGAAATCCCATAAATAAACCGTTGAGCCTATGGTCAATTTATCTATGATGATGGGAGCAAGAATTCAGCTACATGTAAAAGAATGATATTGGCACATTCTCTAATACTACACATAAAAATAAACTCAAAATGAATTATGAATTTAAATGTAACACCAGATACTATAAAACTTCTAGAGGGAAACATATTTAGATCACTCTGATACCAATTGCAGCAATACTTTTTTGAATTTATTTTTTTAGATGTACAGAAATAAAAACAACAACAACAACAAAATGGTACCTAAATAAACCTAAAAGCTTTTGTGCCACAAAGGAAACCATAATCAAAACAAATCAGATGAAGCATAGAATGGGAGAAACTATTTGTAAACGATGAACCGATGAGGGATTAGTTTCCAAGATATCTAAAATGGCTTACATAGCTAAATATAAACTAAGCCCCCTGACTTATTTTCCCAAACTATAAACCCCTTTAAAGAGATAATGTAGGCATTGTACTTAGAAATGAGTGAAAGTTGCTCAGTCGTGTCCAACTCTTTGCAACTCCATGGACTGTAGCCCACCAGGCTCCTCTGTCTATGAAATTCTCCAGGCAAGAATACTGGAGTCAGTTGCCATTTACTTCTTCAGGGGATCTTCCTGACCCAGGGATTGAACTGGGGTCTCCTGCTTCGCAGGTGGACTCTTTTCCACCTGAACCATGAGGGAAGTCCATAGTATTTAGTAAGAATCTAGCAATTTTAGCAGTTGTTACATTTTCTAGCTGGGAACTATAGAAATGGAAGGAATTCAGAAAGGACATAACATGGGTCTATTTTATGTTTGTCTGTCTTTTGTTTCTCAATTGCAAAGTTTTTGAAAAATCAAATAATTTCATATAGAAGAACATGCTACTTGAAAAGGCAGAGTATGACTCTGAAGTTATATAATAGAAAATATAGCAGGAGCTGCCAAACTTCTGAGGTCATCTCAGATTACCCACTAATTAGTTATTAGATAAGTCATAAATCACTCTGGACATGTTTTCTTTTTTAGAAAATGGAGATTAAAAGATACCATCTTGAGTATGGCATGTGAGCTCTGCCATAGAGCCACTGAGCAGACAACCTACAAACTGGAGAACAATTATACCAAAGAAGTTCTACGCTGTTGTGAAAGTTATAGGTCCCACAACAAATTTTCCAACCTGGGGATCTGGCAAAGGAACCGAGAACCCCCAGGAAATTTGACTTTTAAGGCTAGTGGTATTTGATTACAGAATTTCCACAGGATGGGGAAAACAGACTCTTGGAGGGCACAAGCAAAACCTTGTGTGCAACAGGACCCAGGAGAAAGGAGAAATGACCCCACAAGAGACTGAGTCAGTGAGTTTCCGGGAGTCTTGTCTGTGACTGTCCAGAAGTCACCAGAGGAGGCATGGGTCAACAGTGGCCTTCTGTGGGGTCAGGGGCACTGAATAAAATAGTTTTGGAATAAGTATTTTGAAGGAGTTAGCCATTACTGCCATTACCCCTAGCCCCAGCTAGCAACAGAAAACTGGATTAAAGATTTAATGAGCATGGCCCTGCCTATCAGAGCAAGACCCAGGTTCCCCCACAGCCAGTCCCTCCCATCAGGAAGCTTCCACAAGCCTCTTATCCTTATCCATCAGAGGGTAGACAACATGGAAACCACAATTAGAGAAAACTAACCAAACTGATCACTTGGATCAGAGCCTTGTATAACTCAATGAAACTATGAATCATGCTGTGTAGGGCCACCAAAGACAGAGGTCATGGTGGAGAGTTCTGACAAAATGTGGTCCGCTGGAGAAGGGAACTGCAAACTACTTCAGTATTCGTGACTTGAGAACCCCGTGAACAGTATGAAAAGGCAAAAAGATATGAGACTGAAAGAAGAACTCCCCAGGTCGGTAGATGCCCAATATGCTACTGGAGAACAGTGGAGAAATAGCTCCAGAAAGAATGAAGAAACTGAGGAAGAGCAAAAACAACACAGAGTTGTGGATGTGACTGGTGTTGGAAATAAAGTTCAATGCTGTAAAGAACAATATTGCATAGGAACCTGGAATTTTAGGTCCATGAATCAAGGCAACTGGAAGTGGTCAAACAGGAGATGGCAAGAACGAACATCAACATTTTAGGAATCACTGAACTAAGATGGATCAGAATGGGTAAATTTAATTCAGATGATCATTATATCTACTACTGCAGGCAAGAATCCCTTAGAATGAGCAGCCCTCATACTCAAAGAGAGTCCAAAATGCAGTACTTGGTTACAATCTCAAATATGACAAAATGATCTCTGTTCATTTCCAAGGCAAACCATTCAATATCATAGTAACCCAAGTCTATGCTCACATTACTAATACTAAAGAATCTGAAGTTGAATGGTCTTATGAAAACCTACAAGGCATTCTTGGAGAAGGCAATGGCACCCCACTCCAGTGCTCTTGCCTACAGAATCCCAGGGATGGGGGAGCCTGGTGGGCTGCCGTCTATGGGGTCGCACAGAGCCGGACATGTCTGAAGCGACTTAGCAGAAGCAGCACAAGGCATTCTAGAACTAACACCAAAAAAAGATGCCCTTTTCATCACAGGAGACTGGAATGCAAAAGTAGGAAGTCAAGAGATACCTGGAATAACAGGCAAGTTTGGCCCTGGAGTACAAAATGAAGCAGGGCAAAGATTAACAGAGTTTTGCCATGAGAATGCACTAGTCATGGCAAACACACTCTTCCAACAACACAAGAGAAGACTCTACACATGGACATCACCAGATGGTCAATGCTGAAGTCAGATTAATTAAATTCTTTGCAGGCAAAGTTGGTGAAGATCTATACAGTCAGCAAAAACAAGACTAGGAGCTGGCTATGGCTCAGATCAAGAACTCTGTATTGCAAAATTCAGACTTAAATTGAAGAAAGTAGGGAAAACCACTAGACCATTCAGGTATGACCTAAATAAATCCCTTGTGAGTATACAGTGAAAGAGATAAATAGATTCAAGGGACTAGATCTGATAGATAGAGAGACAGAAGAACTAAGGACAGAGGTTTGTAACACTGTACAGGAGGCAGTGATCAAAACCATCCCCAAGAAGATGAAATGCAAAAAGGCAAAATGATTGTCTAAGGAGGCCTTACAAATAGCTGTGGAAAGAAGTGAAGCTAAAGGCAAAAGACAGAAGGAAAGATAAACCTATCTGAATACAGAGTTCCAAAGAATGGCAAGGAGAGATAAGAAAGCCTTCCTAAGTGATCAATGCAAATAAATAGAGGAAAACAATAAAATGAGAAAGACTAGAGAGCTCTTCAAGAAAATTAGAGATACCAGGGAATTTCATGCAAAGATGGGCACAATAAAGGACAGAAACTGTATGGACTTAACATAAGCAGAAGATATTAAGAAGAGGTGGCAAGAATACACAGAAGAACTATACAAAAAAGATCTTAATGATCCAGATAACCATGATGGTGTGATCACTCACCTACAGCCAGATATCCTGTAGTCCAAAGTTAAGTGGGCCTTAGGAAACATCACCACTAACAAAGCTAGTAGAGGTGATGGAATTCCAGCTGAGCTATTTCAAATCCTTCAAGATAGTACTGGGAAATGGCTGCACTCAATATGCCAGCAAATTTGGAAAATGCAGCACTGGCCGTAGGACTGGAAAAGGTCAGTTTTCATTCCAATCCCAAAGAAAGGTAGTGCCAAAGGATGCTCAAAGTACCACACAATTGCACTCATCTCACACACCAGCAAAATAATGCTCAAAATTCTACAAGCTAGGCCTCAACTGCACATGAACCATGAACTGCCAGATGTTCAAGAAGAATTTCGAAAAGGCAGAGGAATCAGAGATCAAATTGCCAACATCTGTTGGATCATAGAAAAAGCAAGAGAATTGGAGAAAAAAACATCTACTTTTGCTTCATTGACTATGCTAAAGCCTTTGACTGTGCAGATCACAACAATCTGTGGGAAATTCTTAAAGAGATGGGAATACAAGACCACCTTACCTGCCTCCTCAGAAACTTGTATGCAGGTCAAGAAGCAATAGTTAGAGCTGGACATGTAACATGGTCTGGTTCCAAATTGGAAAAGGAGTATGTCAAGGCTGTATATTGTCACCCTGCTTATTATCTTATGTGCAGAAATACATCATGAGAAATGTTGGGCTGGATGAATCACAAGCTGGATGAAGGAGAGGGTGGAATCAAACTGCAAGGAGAAATATCAGTAACTTCACATATGCAGATGACACTGCCCTTATGGCAGAAAGCAAAGAGGAACTAGAGAGCCTCTTGATCAAGGTGAAAGAGGAGAGTGCCAAAGGTGGCTTAAACCTCAATGTTCAAAAAACTAAGTTTATGGCATCTGGTCCCATCACTTCACGGCAAATAGATGGGGAAACATTGGAAACTGACAGACTTAATTTTCTTGGGCTCCAAAATGACTGCAGCCATGAAAGTAAAAGATGCTTGTTTATTGGAAGAAAAGTTATGACAAACCTCAATAACATGTTAGAAAGCAGAGACATTACTTTGGCGACAAAGTCCGTATAGTCAAAGCTATGATTTTTCCAGTAGTCATGTATAGATGTGAGAGTTGGACTATAAAGAAAGCAGAGAGCTGAAGAATTGATGCTTTTGAGCTGTGGTGTTGGAGAAGACTCTTGAGATTCCCTTGGACGGCAAGGAAATCAAACCAGTCAATCCTAAAGGAAATCATTCCTGAATATTCATGAGAAGGACTGGATGCTGAAGCTGAAGCTCCAATACTTTGGCCACCTGATATGAAGAGCCTTATTGGAAAAGACCCTGGTGCTGAGGAAGATTGAAGGCAGGAGGAGAAGGGGACAACAGAGGATGAGATGGTTGGATGGCATCACCGACCCAATGGACATAAATCTGAGCATACTCCAGGAGATGGTGATGGACAGGGAAGTCTGACATGCTGTAGTCTATGGGGTCCAAAGAGTCAGACAGAACTTAGGAACTGAACAATAATAATAGCAACAGTGTAAGTGTAAAACTCATAGAAAAAAGGAAATGTTGATCCCTAACACTGTCAGGGAAGAGTTTGTTTTAAAGAGTAATAAGAGTATGTCATATGGACAAGACAAGGAGGAAGCAGTACATGTGCTAAGGAAAAGGAAATAGCATGTGCAAAGGCAAAAAGGGAGACTGATAACAGCACTGATACAGTTAGGTACAGTTAACAACATACATAATATGTTCACTGGGTTTTTATCTTAAATTATGTTTGGGAAAAGGCAATGGCAACCCACTCCAGTACTCTTGCCTGGAAAATCCCACAGATGGAGGAGTCTTGTAGGTTACAGCCCATGGGGTTGCGAAGAGTTGGACACAACTGAGCAACTTCACTTTTACTTTTCACTTTCATGCACTGGAGAAGGAAATTGCAACCCGCTCCAGTATTCTTGCCTGGAGAATCCCAGGGATGGTGGAGCCTGGTGGGCTGACGTCTATGGGGTCGCACAGAGTCAGACACGACTGGCGCGACTTAGGAGCAGCAGCAGCGGCGTGTGGAAGAGACAGGAAAAGTGATTTTTTTTGGTTAAATAATACACAATGAAATAGGTAGATTTTAGTTAACAATTATATTTCCACTCCGAAATTTTTGATAAGCTATGGCCAGGCACAGTCTAGTACAGCATTTTCTGAGAAATATAATACTATCCAAATATAAACATTTAAATTTCTTATTGGACTCATTTTAAAAATAAAAAAAATTTACAGGTATAACTAATTTTAATAATATACTTCCTTAACATAATTATGCAATATATTATAATTTCAACTTTTCAGTATAATCAATATAAAATGATCAGTGTGACATTTTACATTTTATGTTAAATCTTCAAAATCATGTATATATTTTAAACTTAGAGCACATCTCAATTCAGATATTCTTTATCAGCAATATTCAATCTGTACTTATATATCAAAAAGTTTATAATTGAAAAAGTAGATTCACATCACTCAAGTTTCCCAAACATACTTAGACATTATCCATTAACTGAATTGAGTATTAGTTTTTAAATCAAAATTAAATACAATTAAAATTCAGTTACTCAGTTGTAGTAGCCAAATCTCAAGGGCTCATCTACCAAGTGGCTCCTGCAGTGAAACAAACTCAGTTCTAGAATAAGTATTAGGTCAATTTTCTTGCCTGAAATTACTATCTCAAAAATCAAATTCACAAGAAGACTATCAGGTTAGTAATGGGGTACTAATATTAATGTTAGGCATTTTGGATTATCTTTCATCTCTCCCTTGTTGCTCTGTGCTTACTCAGACAAGATACAGATGAGACAAAAAAAAGAGGGTATCTGGAAAAGATCTCTCAGTCAGCAAAGAGACTGAGGTAATTGGAGGAAGCTTAAAGAGTTCATGACATAAAGGTAGAAAGTTCTTAATACTTACTGACTTACAAGGCCTTAACCCTTTTACGTAGGTAAATAAATAGATTTAAATAGTAGACAGACTCTGAAAAGGTCAGAAAGAGTCTGTTCATAATACGGATGGATAGTCCTTTTGCCTTTTCAATACACTCACACAGAAAATGTCTACTACAAACGAAACCCCAAACTATAAAATAAAAGGTGTCATATTTTTCCAAAAACAAAACTGTTTACATTTCAAAGAGCATTATTTCATAAGTGCTTCTATTTTATGGAAGAGAATTCCTTCAGGAATATTGAGCAAGTATTCACAATTCACCCAGAATATTCCTTTATTTATTTAAGAAAACTCTTTTGAGTGCCTATTATATTTCAGGCACTGAAAAGAAATTTCAGCAGTGGACAAGGAAGACCTACCCACCTGGAATATGTGTTAAGTGCTGTCAGAGGAAAGGAGCTAACTATCGTGGGAACATTCTGAAGTAGGGTTGGCAGATTTACCAAATAAAAATACAGGATGTCAAATATTACATAGGATACGGTTATTCTAAAAATTATGTTACATATCTGAACAACAAATTTAGCTGAGTATCCTGTCTTTTATCTGGCAAACCTACATTAGAGGGACAACTTATAAGTGGAGATAGGGTGAATGAAGAGAAAGGAAGGCTTACTTGGAAAATAACTTCTAAAACAAATTCTGGGTATAGCAGGGAATAGGCAGGGAGAAATCATTCTGAGTGGAAAAAATGCAATGCAAACTAAAAGTCCCAAGGCCACTGTTAAGTCCAGGAATTGAAAGAAGCCAAAGTAATTGGGGTAAGGAAGAAGGTAAATGAAAGAGGGGTAATGTTGATGAAAGATGAAGCTTGAGAGAAAAATAGAAGAAACTCTTATAAAGAGTTTGTACTTTATTATGAGTATGGTTCCACTAGTGACCTGTAAGCAGCCTGTCTTAGCTTCAGTACGAAGAATAGACTACAGTCCTCTTGGCGGTATGATTGACAGCCCAGTAAGGATGCTACTGATGTAATTGAGGATTTCAATGGAGGCCTGAACAAAGGCAATGGAAAAAGACTCATTAGTAACACCAGAACTAGAATTTGGGATAGCAACTAAAGCCTCGGCAATTGCAAAGGGGATAGAGAAGAGAACTGAGAGGGAAGAAAACCAGGGGAAGCATTATAGAAATCAAATGAAGAAAGGTCAACAAGTCAAATAGTTATGAGGAGGTAAGAGCTGAGAAGGCGATGGCACCCCACTCCAGTACTCTTGCCTGGCAAATCCCATGGATGGAGGAGCCTGGTGGGCTGCAGTCCATGGGGTCGCGAAGAGTCGGACACGACTGAGCGACTTCACTTTCACTTTTCACTTTCCTGCATTGGAAAAGGAAATGGCAACCCACTCCAGTGTTCTTGCCTGGAGAATCCCAGGGACAAAGGAGCCTGGTGGGCTGCCGTCTATGGGGTCACACAGAGTCGGACACAACTGAAGCGACTTAGCAGCAGCAGCATCAAGAGCTGAGAAGTGATGACTAGATTTAGCCGAAAGGAAATCACCAGTGACCTTTGGAGGGGTAGTTTTAGAGGGAATGACTGAAGCAAAATTAGGTCACCGTTGGCTGAGCAGAAGTGATGCTGGGTTCGGAACCAGCTGAGGAAATGCGAGGGTTCCACTTCCTCTTTGCCCTTTTAACAGGTTTGGGTCAAGGACAGGAATGGTTTGGAGATGAAGCTGACTGTGCTCCAATCGGGCAGAACGGCGCAGCGGGCGACCGCCAGGGGCCAATCCTTCCCCACAGTGCTCTAGATTGACGGGGCCCGGCGCCAAGGAGCTCCGGCGGGAGGCCGAGTCACGGGGGGCGGAGTCAGGGCACTAACCCGGAACGGCTTGGGACGCGCTTTCCATTGTGAGGCCGGACCCGGGTGGGCCCTCAGCCAGAACGGCAGCGTCCTCCGGGCCAACGGGCGAACCTCGTTAGACGAGCGGCGGCCGCGGCAGCCAGTGGCGTAGAGGCAGGGGCGGGCCGAGTCCGTGGGCGGGGAATTGATAAAGCATCTCTGTTTGCCACCCCACCCCACACACACCCCAGAGGCGACGGCGGGGAGGCCCTCCCCGGCCTGCAGGTGAGCGGCGGTGCCGCGAAAGAGGCTGTGAGAGGGGCGGCCTCTCCGCGGACGGTAGGTGCCAGCGGGGTGGTGTCAGGCCGCAGTCACCCCGCCGCTGGCTTTGGACCCAGGCTTCGCCGCGTCGCGGACCACAACGCTCAGGAGAGATAGAACTCGCCGCTTCAGCCTGACCTGGGAGGGTGGGGAGGGCCCAGGCCTCTGCAGCAAGGCTGGAAAAGTTTCCAGGCCCCTCTCAGGGATCTGATTTGCGGAGCGAGCACTCTCTTCCAGATTGCCCTGTATCCTGTCAGGTGCAGCTGTGGCTGTGGCCGAGTCTGCGGCGCGCTCCCTCCTCCTGGATGGCCTCCTGGGAAATCAGCTTTCCTGTATTCTCCCAAGGGGCTGTTCCAAAGGGAGAGCATGGGAGTGAAAGATACTTTATTAATGTGATAACAGGGGACTCTTAAGTAAACTTTAGTCATTTACCTACCACAAGTTACAGGCAGGGAGTTGAATGTCCTCTAAGAGTATAGTGGAGACAGTAGGGCCCGGTGTTGGTGGGAGGTGGGAAGCCCACTTCAAAGAGGATTGGGGGACGTTTGTAGATTTTGTGATGTTTTTCTTCATGCACAATCTAATGAGTTTACCTAAAAAAAAATTTTTGACCCAGAATTTATTTTCGATTTTACTTAGACCTCTTAATTCTGTCTTATCATGCGGTATTTAGGAACTTCATTCTCAAGTGTTAAGTCCTTAGAAAAAAATTACCCAGGTGTAATATGCCTTTGGTGGTACACCATATTCACAAGGATTATGCAAGTGAACTACTTACACCTATTTTCACCCAATAAAGAATGATTGTGAAATGAGATTTCAGGAAAATGGCTGTTCTCTGTGATTGGATGTGGAAAAACTATGAATTTTTAGAGGTTGCAACTACTAAATTCCCTTTTGTAAAGATATGGAAGACAACCAATATAAAAGGGATAGTATTTGACATCTAATATGGCTTTTAAAAATATTTTGTGAGGTATTTAGCCCCAGCACCAAGAATACGTGCCTGGCACATAGTAGAAGCTTGATATATTTGAATAAAATTATTGGGTAATGGATGATGAAAACCCAAACCGTTACATGAGTACAAAAATGTAAAGGAGAAGAGAGAAAAAAATTCCTGAAAACAGCTTAGTTTCTATTCATGCAAGCATAGCAACCAAATATCAACTCAAGGTTGCTTTGATTTGGGTACTATCTTACATTAATCAGAAGGTGTCAAAGATTTTCACACAATGAAGCCGTAACTGACCGGAAGTCTAAGATACCTTTTGATATCAATTTCAGTGAGGTAGAAAATGTGTGTTAAAGTGCAAATGCCTTTTATCAAGAGTTCCTTAGTGGTCTAGTGGTTAGGGTCTGTGCTTTCATTGCTGTGGCCCAGAATTCCCTGGTTGGAAAATTCCCACAAGCCATGCCTGTCAGCCAGAAATTTTTTTTAAAAAGTGCATTTTATCAGTGAACTAGTTCCATCAGTTTGGTATAGAACAAAGGGTTAGGAACATAGGTCAAAGACAAAGGGATACCACTTTTGTAGGGTAGAGATACGGAATTGCAAATTGTTGGAGGCGGGGGTGCACAGAATATGCAAATAGTAGAAACTGCTGCCCCAATTTTAAGAATATGTTGACTAAGGCATAGTTTTAAGAGGATTGTTATTTCTATCATTACACAATTGATCTTACATTCTAAGAGCAGCAAAATCTGATTACAGATTTTTGTCTAAGATTCTGTTGGCAACTGTAATCATTGTTTATTATGCACTTGTATTTTGTATGTTATAGTTTGTGTAACAATGCTTCCATATAAAAGGCATATTGCTTGAATTTCAAAAAAAAAATACAAATTTTCAGATATATTTGCCTCTTGGAGTAAGTTTCTTAGCAAAGAGTAGGGCCTTTCAAGCCAACCTGACATTTGTCCCCAACCTAGTTATTTAACTTTGATTCCTGATACTTCTGCCATGTATTACTGTCCCTCCAAATAAAATGCCAATTCCTTCTGACAACTTCCCTTGATCCAACCAAAAATTAAGCCTTCTGAACACCCAGGATATTTTGTTAGTATTTCTCTTCATGCACTTTTCCTACATTCACATTATTCATCGAGTAAAGAAGTATTCATTTACTGTGTCCAGACTATACTAGGAAGTGGATAATAGCTGATATTTGTTAAGGGCTTATTATATCTTAGATATTATAAGCTTTTTGTTTGGGTTGTCTCATTTACTCCTCAAAATATTGTAGTATTCTATTATTTTTCCCATTTAAAAATTAGTAAATAAGTTTAAAAGGTTAAGTAATGTATTCAGATCATAGAGCTTCTAAGTAGTGGAATTAATATACAAGCCTTGGTAGTCTCTATTTAAAACTTTCTGTTTATAGTCTCCATTATGAAGTTTTTAATGTAAATTTTATGCATATATGTTTTAATAGATTATAGATTATTTGTTAGAAATAGTATATTCATCTTTGATCCATTATTGCTTCTAATGTAAAGTAAGTGATTATAATAGCCTATTAGTGGAAGCATGTGGCTAGGCCAACAAACAGCTATATGACTGAGATAAATGACCATATATGTGATCTCTAGAGCTGGTGAATGATGGTGGACAGAGTGAGTGAACTTGTAGAGCACAGCATGTTCTGTCTAGAAATATTCTTAGATTGAAAACTGAGCTTCTGTGAATATGTATACAGCATAGACATAAATATGTATTCCTTTTCTGATTTTGTTGGCTTGCATTAACATACTAATAATGTTGTGCTAAGCCATATTCATAATCTAATTGGGTATTCCATTATGTGGCTGCACTGCAGTTTATTCATATAATCCCTTATTGAATATTTATATTTTTACCATACTTCTACCTTTTAAATGGTTCAAGAAGCCATTTAAATATCTGAAACATTCTGTATCTTTTGGAAACAAAAAGTCATCCTTAATTTGATATGGAATTTTGTGTAACTTTAGCAATCTTTTCTATTTTTAAGGACATCTGGCCTGCTGATTCCATTTCTTAAATATATTTTTAATAATCTGCTCCTCATTAGTTCATACTGCCTAAGTAGTTCTTCATAGCCTATTTATTTAAAATATTCTTTTCAGAATTTTGTATAACTTGTTAACTGCTATGTTATTTAGTATAGTTATAGGGTAGGTAATTTAAGGTCTTCACTTAATCTCATAAACTGATTCTTGGCTATATTGACTTGGGCTGCCTTTTTCTTTAAATATATACTTTGCCTGTAGCAGTTTGTTTTGCTAGCTTACCTTACTTGAGTTATTGTCTGTTTGATTTTCTGCTCTTTCCCCTCCCTCAATCACTTTTTTTATTTTATGTTGCATTTTTACCTCCTATTAGGCACAATGTTATGTATTGAAGATACTGTCTTTGGAGCAGGTGGGGTACCATATTCTAGATCCTCATAAGGGTGGAGCAAATGGTAGAGGAAGGAGGAAACGAAATTTGACTGCACTAATTCTTTGAAATGTGATGCAATGGCCCTATAGGTACTAAAGAGAAGTATATTGGGGCTGGTTTAATGATGTGCAGATAATGTGTAAATCAGTTTTCTTCAGTTCCTTTTTTATGTTGCTTATAAATATAGTGAAGAAAGAAAGCATTAGTCTTTCAGTTGTGTCCAACTCTGCAACCCATGAACTGTAACCAGGCTCCTCTGTCCTTGGAATTCTCCAGGCAAGAATACTGGAATGGGTTGCCAGTCCCTTCTTCAGGGGATCTTCCTGACCCAGGGATCAAACCCAGGTCTCTTGCATTGTGGGTAGATTCTTTATTGTCTGAGCCATCAGGGATGTCCCATAAATATAATATTTAATGATTATTATTCAGTTGCCTCTAGAGAAAAGCAGTATACTTGCCCGGCTCAACTGAGAACTTGAATTACATAAGGAATGTTAGGTCAGTGCTAATTAAATGAGATCCTCTAAAATTACAAGGCTTCTAGAATGTTCACTAAACTGTTGTAGGATCAGATGTTAAGACATGCCATTTTCTTATTTTTTATTAGGTAATATTTGAAATATTGAAAAATCATGTAGCTTTAAGTATACTAGTAAACCAGCTCCTTGACCACTGAAAAGAAAAACATACTAGTTTGCAACATTTGTCCATTTCTGTGTTGTAAATACTGCCATCTTGGCCAGTTTCTAGTTCCCAACATGACATTACTGAATATGGAGTTGGGAAGTGTACAATGACCTTCACCAGCTCATATCAGCAGGCTCCAATATACTCCTACTGTTACAAAGCATAGTAATAAAGACCAACAGATTTACCACTTAACCTATGAACTAGAACAATACCAATATTATTGTGGCCTTTTTCATCCTTTAGAGATTTGCCTTTCATGCAATAATAGTGAACTTAACTTACTGTGTGCCAGGAACTATTCTCCATATTTTACTAAATCCTTTAATCCTTATAGTATTTCTATGAAGTAATAATATTATTTTACAAATGGAATTGCACATAGGGAAGTTAAATAACTAAGGCACAAAGCTAGGAAGTTGTGGAACTGGGATTCCAACCAGGCATCTGACTGCACAACCTGTGCTTATAAGCATTACACTGTGTGTTGGAATGTGTGCATGCTCAGTCGTGTCCAACTCCTTGTAACCCAATGGACTGTAACTTGCCAGGCTCCTTTGTGCATGGGATTCTTCAGGCATGAATACTGGAGTGGGTTGCCATTTCCTTCTCCAGTGGGTCATTGGTGGGAAGATTCTTTACCACTGAGCCTCTTTACCACTGAGCCACAGCCTGTTTTGATGCTTTTTTAATGTATGAATATGTTTGCCTATACTCTAGTGACAAGAGGCTTATATTTGACTATAATGGCAGTATTTGCCTAAGACAGGATCAAAAGTGCTGCCACTGTTTGATTATGCATTCTAATTTAGTGGATTTCAATTTTATTATTAAATGTCTCAAGTAATTGGAAGTCTGCTTTAGAATAGTTTGCTGCAATCTTTTTTTTTTTTTCCTGTATTTTTGCCTGCTCTGCCCTTTTTGTGGGTGTATGAAATTGACAGTGACTTTTTAAGGGTTTATTTTCTGCTCTTTTAAGGTTTTAGTTCTCTCTGGTCTTCACTTTATCATCAAGGAGTAGTTCAGGAGATGGTTACTGTACATCAATGGTTAGAAACAAAAAGATGCATTGGTGGGCATTTTTTTGATGATGTTACTAGACACACACAAGATCAGTTGAATAAGTATTACTGGAAACCTGGAAAAAATGCATACAAGCAGTGAAATCTTAATAAAAAAATATATTTTTTTTAGAGTTTAGAAATAAGGTATTTGCATCCATTTTTAAGCCCTGGAGAGAAGAGGTTTAATAGTGATAGAAAAGATTTGTGCATTTACTGATTAAATTTAGTTACCTTGCTTACTATACTTTTGCTTCAGTAGAAAATACTATTTATACTGTCAGTTACTAGAGAAATATTTTTCACTCTACTAATAAAATTTTAAACTGGCAAATATTAAAGTTTTTCAGTGAAGAAACTGTGGTAGAATGAAACATAACTGATTGAAACTTTGGAGTTTTCTGGCTACATATAGAACTTTATCCAGACTTAATGATGGAACATGGAATTTAATGATACTGGTATTTTTTTTCTATTGGCAGGAAATGTTTATGATCCTACAATGATAGAGCAGGAGGGCACCTTAACAGCCTACCCTCTCATTTTGTAAAGGAGGGAAAAAAGAAGCTCTGTAGCAGTGATCATTTAGTGAATTTGAAGTCACAAAATGTGGTTTGTGTGAATGTGTGTGTGCAAAGTCACTTCAGTCGTGTCCAACTTTGTGACACTATGGACTGTACCCCCCCCCCCCAGGCTTCTTTGTCCATGGGATTCTCCAGACAAAAATATTGGAGTTGGTTGCCATTTCCTTCTCCAAGAGATCTTCCAACCCAGGATTCAAACCCACATCTGTCTGCTGCATTGGCAGGCAGATTCTTCACTGCTGAGCCACCAGGAAAGCCCTTGTTCCTCATTACATACTTTTAAAATCTCTTTACCAAGGAAAAGACCCATTCAACATCTTTTCCAGTTTGTTTGTGTGCCTTCCCATAATGCAAAGGTTAGATAGCAGAAAAACTACATTTACCAGCTATTGTATTGAGGATCTGAATGTACTTTAGATTCCACCAAAGAGATACATTTGTATAAGACTTGAAATCAAAGTGTGTGAGAGAATCAGATGTTTAAAGCATTTGTTTACTGGTGTGGGTCAGCACCATGGTTTTCAAACTTTAGCAAGTATTAGGATCATCTGGAAGACTTACTGAAACATAGATTGCCAGATCTTGCCCCCAGAGTGCTGTATTCAAATGGTCTGGGGTGGGGCCTGAAAAGTTTACTTTTTTAACAAGTTTCAGGTATACCCTCTTTCAGTCTTATTTTTTTTTGCTTTTTAACATCTAGTGGTCACTTTGGCAGGTTGACTGATTTATTCATTCAAAAGTGTTTATAGTATGTATGCCTGCCATGTGCCAGGATCTCTGCTAGACTCTCGAGACAGGATGGTGAGCAGAAATATTGCTGTCTTCTGAAACTAACAGTGAAATGGAAAAGAGACACTCTTAGTTGTATATTAGCACAGGTGTAACATTTAGGTGAGGAAAATGAGTAATTTACTTGTCAGGAGAGGATTCACTGAGGCGCAGATGTCTAATCTGCAAGCTGAAAGATGAGGAGGGATTAAGTAGGCCAAACAGGGAACAATCTATTTTCTAGTCAGAGGGAATAGTGTGTACAAAAACCCTGAACAGGGAAAGAGATTGACAACAGTGGGTGACTTAAAGAAGGCCTTTGCAGTTAGAGGATGATTTGGGGAGAGCAGAAGTAGGGAGCAGATCAAGAGTAAATACTGGCAGTTAGTTAGGAACCTTTACAGCAGCCTAGGTGAGAGAAGATGGTAGCTTGGACTGTGGTAGTGCTGGCAGAGACAGAAAATGTAGTCAGTTTTAAGCCATATTAAGAGGGCTTTTGTTTGTTTGTTTTTAAATTATATAACTTACTGTGTTGAATATATTGCAAAAGTTGCAAGCTGAGTGATTTTTACTTTTTTCTCTTTAGGAATCATCCAGCCAGCCTGTGCTACTAGATGAATGGAAAACTCTGATTTAAACAAAGTACTAACAAGGAATTGTCCTTGATTTTTGTACTTTGTAGAAAAATTCTTCCTCAAATTCTTTTCACCTCTTTCCTTACTGTAAAAACTGCATTTAAGTTAGAAAATGAAGCAATTGAAGAGGAAAAGGAAAAGCAATTTCAGTGTACAAGAAACTCAGACCCTTTTGAAAGAAATTACGAAAAGGAAAGAAGTAATTTTTTCCAAGCAGCTCAATACAACAATTAATGTAATGAAGCGAATGGCTTGGGAGGAGATTGCACAGTGTGTGAATGCTGTAGGAGAAGGAGAAC
Organism: Capricornis sumatraensis; assembly: GCF_032405125.1. Taxonomy (NCBI): domain Eukaryota; kingdom Metazoa; phylum Chordata; class Mammalia; order Artiodactyla; family Bovidae; genus Capricornis; species Capricornis sumatraensis. The sequence continues at coordinate 3,903,239 of NC_091084.1, forward strand.
AGAGAACAGGGACAGAAGTGAAAAGAAGGTACCTTGACTGGCGAGCCCTTATGAAGAGAAAGAAGATGAAGGCAAACATTAAGCTAGTTGGTTCAGGGTTTCCCCTTCCCACATCTGATTTAGATGACTCTCTCACTGAAGAGATAGATGAAAAGATTGGATTCCGAAGTGATACAAATTTTGATTGGCAAAATGTGGCAGATTTCAGGGATGCAGGTGGATCCTTAACTGAGGTCAAGGTGGAAGAAGAAGAAAGAGATCCCCAGAGTCCTGAAGTAAGTATTAGCCTATGTGAACCCTCTTTTTATTTCTTCATTTCTGATATGAGAGTTTGTTATAGACCGAGAACAGTTAAGAAATTCCCAGATTTTCAAGCTAACTTTAAAAATAGTACATAACAGAGTCATTCCATTTTTTACTATCTTACTGTCATTAATCTCTTCTCACCTCATTGTACTCTTGTATCTGTACATTATTAGTAATGTCACACAGTTGTAAATATTTTTCAAAATTCAAATGGTTTTGTGTGCTCAAATACGGAAAGCTTTAAAGAAATGCCTAAACAAATTTAAAACCATGAATATAAATAAATACTGAGAACTACTTTTCTCTTTTAGTTTGAGATTGAAGAGGAAGAAGAAATGTTGTCATCAGTCATACCAGATTCCAGGAGGGAAAATGAACTTCCTGATTTCCCCCACATTGATGAATTTTTTACTCTGAACTCAACACCATCTAGGTCTGCATATGATGAGCCCCATTTGCTTGTAAACATAGAGAAACAGAAACTAGAACTGGAAAAACGAAGGCTTGATATTGAGGCTGAAAGACTGCAGGTAGAGAAGGAACGCCTACAGATTGAGAAAGAGAGGCTGCGACATTTAGACATGGAGCATGAGCGACTTCAGCTGGAGAAGGAGCGGTTGCAGATTGAAAGAGAGAAGCTGAGGTTACAGATAGTCAACTCAGAGAAGCCATCTTTGGAAAGTGAACTTGGTCAAGGGGAAAAGTCCATACATCAGCCACAGGATATAGAAACTGAGAAGTTAAAACTTGAGAGAGAACGCTTACAACTGGAAAAAGATAGGCTGCAGTTTTTGAAATTTGAATCAGAGAAGCTGCAGATTGAAAAGGAACGCTTACAAGTAGAGAAAGAGAGACTACGAATTCAGAAGGAAGGACACTTGCAGTGATTTATCTAGGTCTCCATTTATCAGATGTTTGTAAACCATAGGTTTCAGTTTAAAAATCATTGCAGGGTTAGCTGTATTGTTGGTTTCTTTTCCCCTGTTTAATAATAGTGTTTTCAGTAGGAAAAAGATGATTATTTGTGGATAATTATATGCTTAAGTCTTCTATGAAAACTATGTGCCCTAGCATAAACAATGTAGCAGAAATTGTTGTACTATACTCTTTAGTAAAATTACAGTCTTGTATAATCTATGGACTCAGTTTACAATTATGTCTGTATAAAATTCTAGCTCAGTAGTTGTTAACTGGGGGTGACTTTGGCCCCCCCAAAGACATTTAGCAATCTCTGGTGACATTTTTTGGTTGTCAGAATTGGAGAGTTGGGCACATTGCTACTGGCATGTAGTATATAGAGGCTAGGGATGCCTACATCCTGCAATGCACAGGACAGTTTCCACCCTCCCCCCTAAAAAGAATGATCAAATCCAAAATGGCAATATTGCTGAAGTTGAAGAACCCTGTCTTAGCCTGGCTGAGCACCTCTTTTAGCTATGTTTCAGTTTCAAAATGTTAAAACCGCAGATATTTATGTAGGAATTACTTAAATGGCCCCACACTTTAACTATGAAACAGTATACTATATTGACTATAGGTATGATGAAGATTATAGATGTTTTATTCCTTTGTTTCCATCTGTAGATAATGTGAGAGTCAGAAAAGAATATAGGCAACATCAGAGGTTGTCTCAAGTGGGTTACTTTGCAAAGCAGTTCATTCGTTTAGCCTTTAGTGCTTTAGAAACAGCACACATTTTTGTAAGCTTTACGCTTTCTTCTGACTCCATTGACTAAGCCAGTAGTTTAGACAAAAATTGTCATTTCAACCATGTACTGAAATCCTAATATACTCGTTTGAAGCTAGTAAGAATGTTACCAGTTTAAAAATGGTGCCAGTAGTCAATGAACTGAAACTCAGTAGTTGGTCATTTAATTTTTAAAATAGATAATAACTATTTGGAACTGGGAATGGGGGTGGGGGAGAATGTCCTCTGTATCCAATAGTAATGATGGTGATGAAATAATGATAGTAGTGGTGTATTATGAATTAGGGAAGCACTATTGCACACTATCTGACATAATCTGTAGAAAAAGTCTTGAGAGTAGTATTCCTGAACCTGAGGCTTAGAGAACTCACACTTCACTTAAATGACTAATTTCATATATCTTGATGCATTTTGTCTTTGTTCCTCCCTGTGAAACGGAGTTTGTATCTTTAGTCAGTCGTTTTGGTATTTATTCTGAGACCGAGGGTTTACTTAATCTGGTGATTTGCCTTCAGTCTCCTAAAGGTAATTTTTCCACTGTCCAGATGATTCTGACACACACTAAAGAGAATCACTGCATGAGATCAATTTGTATTTTCCCATTTCCAGTATAAGTAGCCTTAGTACGTCTGTTCTATTGACAGATACTACCTTGATTCTAAATTGATTCTTGTTAATTTAAGAATGTCTTGAAACCATCTGTAACATATGAGTATGGTATATGAGGCAAAAATATACATTTTAGTTACCTTGCATTTGGAATAGTGTTATTTTTGTATAATTGAAATAAATGCTTCTACCATAGAAATGAATTTGCCGATACTAATTGTGTGAATATTTATCATTTCAAGTGATGCTCAGTGCCGTGAGGGTTGAGGTTGTCAAGGCTGGAAGAGAGCTTTATCCTGGTGAGTGGGGGCAAGGGGCCTAACATTTGTGTTAGGGATTATGCTATGTGCTTTTCATGCATTATTTTGTTTCTTAAGCCTTGAGTCATTTTGGCCAGATTTTTATAAGAAAGGAAACAGTAATTCATCAGTTTAATTGAAGAATAAATAATGGGCCAAAGAACTAAATAGACATTTCTCCAAAGAAGATATACAGATGGCCAACAAACACATGAAAAGATGCTCAATATCACTCATTATCAGAGAAATGCAAATCAAAACCACAATGAGGTACCATTTCATGCCAGTCAGAATGGCTGTGATCCAAAAGTCTACAAGCAATAAATACGGGGGAGGATGTGGAGAAAAGGGAACCCTCTTACACTGTTGGTGGGAATGCAAACTAGTACAGCCACTATGGAGAACAGTGTGGAGATTCCTTAAAGAACTGGAAATAGAAATGTCTTATGACCTAGCAATCCCACTGCTGGGCATACACACTGAGGAAACCAGAATTGGAAGAGACATGTGTACCCCAGTGTTCATTGCAGCACTGTTTCTAATAGCCAGGACATGGAAGCAACCTAGATATCCATCAGCAGATGAATGGATAAGAAAGCTGTGGTACATACACACAATGGAGTATTACTCAGCCATTAAAAAGAATACATTTGAATCATTTCTAATGAGGTGGATGAAACTGGAGCCTATCATACAGAGTGAAGTAAGCCAGAAATAAAAACACCAATACAGTATCAGTTCAGTTCAGTCGCTCAATCGTGTCTGACTCTTTGCGACCCCATGAATCGCAGCATGCCAGGCCTCCCTGTCCATCACCAACTCCCGGAGTTCACTCAGACTCACTTCTTCGAGTCAGTGATGCCATCCAGCCATCTCATCCTCTGTCGTCCCCTTCTCCTGCCCCCAATCCCTTCCAGCATCAGAGTCTTTTCCAATGAGTCAACTCTTCGCATGAGGTGGCCAAAGTCCTGGACTTTCAGCTTTAGCATCATTCCCTCCAAAGAAATCCCAGGGCTGATCTCCTTCAGAATGGACTGGTTGGATCTCCTTGCAGTCCAAGGGACTCTTGAGAGTCTTCTCCAGTATACTAATGCATATATATGGAATTTAGAAAGATGGTAATGATTACCCTGTATGCGAGACAGCAAAAGAGACACAGATGTATAGAACAATCTTTTGGACTCTGCGGGAGAGGGAGAGGGTTGGATGATTTGGGAGAATGGCATTGAAACATGTATAATATCATATATGAAATGAATCGCCAGTCCAGGTTCGATGCATGATACTGGATGCTTGGGGCTAGTGCACTGGGATGACCCAGAGGGATGGTACGGGGAGGGAGAAGGGAGGGGGTTTCAGGATGGGGAACACGTGTATACCTGTGGCAGATTCATGTTGATGTATGCCAAAACCAATACAATATTGTAAAGTAACTTCCAATTTAAATAAATTTATATTAAAAAATAAAAATTAAAAAAAATACATAAAAAAGTGATATGCCAATACTGACCCAAGATTTTAGCATAAAGCTCTAAGGAGAAGGAGTACTGAAGGTTTATAGATGTAGTTATAATTATTGTAGCTTAGTTCCTTGCTACTTGTGAAAGTCATTTAACTTAAACTATGATTTGATTTCCTCATCTGTAAAATGAGTGTAATGATATCTGCTCTATGTATGCTTCATAGTTCTTTTTTGTTAATAATATATAAAATAAAATGCTATTTTAAAGGCAAGTTGATACTAGTGTTAACATTTAAGATCAATAGATTTTTAACTTCCTAGAAGTAAGCATTGAAGATAGAAAGTATTATTTATGGTTGGAGCACTCTTGGTTCCAAGAAGTAAGAGACCTAAAAAAAAGAAGCATCAGCTTACTATCTTCCAGGGCTTTGGTTGAAGAGCTTTGAACTTCTTAACACTGTCCCAGGTATAGATGGATTCAGTTGGTTCACTGTAGTAGGAAACTTCATTGCTGCATTTCTGAAGTATGCACACTTGGAGTGAGTCATTTTAGTTAGCTGTTTCTGTGTAATTTGTTGTTGCTGTTGTGCAGTCACTAAGTCATGTCTGACTTTTTGTGACCTGCATGAACTGCAGCACACCAGGCTTCCAAGTCCTTCACTGTCTCCAGGAGAGTGCTCAAACTCATGTCCATTGAGCCAGTGATGTCATCCAACCATCTCATCCTCTGTCTCTCCCTTCTCCTCCTGCCTTCAATCTTTCCAAGTGTCAGGGTCTTTTCCAGTGAGTTGGCTCTTTGCATCAGGTGGCCAAAGTATTGAAGCTTCAGCTTCAGCATCAGTCCTTTCAATGAATATTCAGGGTTGATTTCCTTTAGGATTGATTTGTTTGATCTTGTTGTTCAGGGGACACTCAAGAGTCTTCTCAAGCACCACAGTTCAAAAGCAAATTCTTTGGTGCTTAGTCTTTATTGTCCAACTCATATCTGTACATGACTACTGGAAAAATCATAGCTTTGACTATATGTACCTTTGTTGGCTAAGTGATGTCTCTGCTTTTTAATTTGCTGTCTAGATTTGTCATAGCTTATCTTCCAAGGAGCGAGTGTTTTTTAAATTTTGTGGCTGCAGTCACCATTTGCAGTGATTTGGAGCTCAAAATCATTTTAGTTAGCTGTTTCTGTGTAATAAACCAGTCCAAAACTTAGTGACTCATGTTGCTTATTATTTTAGAGGCAGTTAGGCTGAACTCAGTTGGGTAGTTCTGATTTGGGTGTTTTCTCATGGTCAGCTTCAGGTTGGCTAGGCTGTTCAGCTTCTGGGGGTGTTAATTGGATATTGGTTTGGGGTGAGGGGTTTGTCTCAGCTCTCCTGATGGTGTTTAATTATCTAACAGGACTTATTTTAGTTAGGATAGCAGGAGTTCAGGAATGAAAGAAGTGATGATCAAGGTGTTTTGAGGCCAAGGCTCAGGACTGGCACTTCACTTCTGCTGCATGATATTGGCCAAAACAAATCATTGGGTCATACCAGAGTTGAAAGGTGGGGGAGAGTGTCACCTTTTGATATGCAGAGCTGAGGAACCAGAGATCAAATTGCCAACATCTGCTGGATCATGGAAAAAGCAAGAGAGTTCCAGAAAAACATCTATTTCTGTTTTATTGACTATGCCAAAGCCTTTGACTGTGAGGATCACAATAAACTGTGGAAAATTCTGAAAAAGATGGGAGTGCCAGACCACCTGACCTGCCTCTTGACAAACCTGTATGCAGGTCAGGAAGCAACAGTTAGAACTGAACATGGAACAACAGACAGGTTTCAAATAGGAAAAGGAGTACATCAAGGCTGTATATTGTCACCTTGCTTATTTAACTTCTATGCAGAGTACATCATGAGAAATGCCGGATGGAGGAAGCACAGGCTGGAATCAAGATTGCCAGGAGAAATACCAATTACCTCAGATATTCAGATGACACCACCCTTATGGCAGAATATGAAGAACTAAAGAGCCTCTTGATGAAAGTAAAAGAGGAGAGTGAAAAGTTGGCTTAAAGCTCAACATTCAGAAAACTAAGATCATGGCATCAGGTCCCATCACTTCATGGGAAATAGAAGGGGAAACAGTGTCAGACTTTATTTTTTGGGATCGCTGCAGATGGTGACTGCAACCATGAAATTAAAAGACGCTTACTCCTTGGAAGGAAAGTTAAGACCAACCTAGACAGGATATTAAAAAGCAGAGACATTACTTTGTCAACAAAGTTCCGTCTAGTCAAGGCTATGGTTTTTCCAGTAGTCATGTATGGATGTGATAGTTGGACTATAAAGAAAGCTAAGCACCGAAGAATTGATGCTTTTAAACTGTGGTGTTGTAGAAGACTCTTGAGAGTCCCTTGGACTGCAAGGAGATCCAACCAGTCCATGCTAAAGGAGATCAGTCCTGGGTGTTCATTGGAAGGACTGATGTTGAAGCTGAAACTCCAATACTTTGGCCACCTGATGCGAAGTGCTGACTCATTTGAAAAGACCCTGATGCTGCGAAAGATTGAGGGCAGGAGGAAAAGGGGACTACAGAGGATGAGATCGTTAGATGGCATCCCCAACTCAATGGATATGAGTTTGGATAAACTCTGGGAGTTGGTGATGGATAGGGAGGCCTGGCATGCTGCAGTTCATGGGGTCACAAAAAGTCGGACACGACTTAGGAACTGAAGTGAACTGAAAGTCTTTCTGAAAAGAAATGGATACAGAGAGGGGTAAGGAATTGTGTTCATTCTCATAATCTACTACATGGCCATTCTGGTTTATCTGGATGCTCCCGATTATGTCAGTGGTATTGGTAGTTTATCTGGTTTAGCGTTAGTTCTAGACAGAAATACCCTAATATGGGCATTAAATTATATTGTCATTCTGATCATGAAGAATATCTTTTGTAAGGATGCTGATTTTAAAGAAGATAGGAGCCATACATTTGCAGAAAAACAAAGTGTGTGCTCAGGCTTTTTCTTATAAATTAAACACATTAGTCTGTAACTGAAGAGAATTCTTTACTTCTTTTGTTTTCTACCTGAATTGCCCTTTTTTTTCCTATTATTACTTTGCCTCTCTATTTTCATTTTTCTACCTCTTCATGCTTTGTCATTAAATCCTGAAAATAAAAGCAGACCATAGCCTTTCTAGAATATTTTATTTTAAATTGATAGCTACCTTTCATATCTCTCCTTAATTTTTTGAAATGAAAATTATTTTCATTGGTTTGCTCTATATTTGCTTTAACATTATACTTCCCCCTGATAAATTAATTTCTTAAATACAGATGACCCCTTAAATGATATTGGAGTTTAGGGGCACTCACCCCTCTGCCCATGCAGCAGAAAATTTGCATATACTTTTTGACTCCCTGAAAACTTTACTAATAACCTACTCTTGACTGGAAGCTTTACTGATAAACAGTTGGTTAACATATTTTATACATGTATTATGTTCTGTATTCTTACAATAGAGTAAGCTAGAGAAAAGAAAATGTTATTAAGAAAATCATGAGAAAAAGAAAATACATTTAACAGTACCCTACTGTATTTATCTATACTTTAAGTTTACAACATCTACATACAAGATGAATTATCTGTCTTGGCAATATCTCCATCAATATTGTCTTATATGATAGAAATCACTGTAGATGTTGTTTGTATTAGTACTAGATATCAAAAATGTAAAGATTATGTGAAAATTTATTTACAGGTATAATGATTCATATATTGATAATAAAGAAGCAGCAATGTGATTGCCTATGCTAGCTTAGTGTAATCAATATAATTACTTCATGGTAGCCTAGCCTACACACTAAAATAATGAATCATCAGAAAGAACAAAATGATGGAGGAGTAGGTGGATATGGAGTACATGTCTCTCCACTGATACATCAGGAATGTACCTTCAGACACAGAAGTGCATGCAGAACACCAGCTGAGAGTGGAGTACCTGACCAGCAGAAAAGAATATATAGAACCATGCAAAACTCTGTAAGATGAGGGAACTAGGGGGAAAAACAGGAGTGTTAGTAGGACTGGACCTGCCCTCAGTGGGTGGGGGAACTGAAGCAGGGGTCTGATCCCCACAGTGGGGCAATTGTCTGGGTCAGAGGAGAAACATTTAAGCCTGAGAGTGAAACAGCTGATCTGTGGCAGCCTAAATGGAATGAGAACAGACAGTCCTTGCCGCAGCCATACACACCCTGGACAAGGATGCAGGTCCCCAGGAAGGTGCAGAGGCTGGGAGCTGGAGTTTAGGGATTGTGGAGCAATCTCAGGGTGACAGCTGCTGTTGACTATGGAGAGATGAATCCAGGGGGTGTGAGGGAGGAGAACATGATGGGAAATGCCTGTGGAGGAAAGCCAGGGAGTCATGGAAGCAAGGTGATACTGCTGAGTCACACGTAGGGGGTGGAGCCATCACCATAGTCTCTCTCTCTCCACAGTCTGGCATCCACAGCTGAACAATAGAGAGGCTGGCCCACCAAACATCTGATGCCCTGAACTACACAGTAGGACCCCAACCAGGGTGTCTGTTTAAGTGCCTGATGCCCTGATCTACAGAGTAGGACCCCAGCCAGGGGGGCCCCCTCTATGTGCCTGATGCGCCCAACAACAGAGAAGAACCCCAGGCAAGGGAGCCCTCTAAGCGCCTGAACAGGCAGAGCTACAGAGAAAGACGGGCCAAAGAGGCCTTCTGATGGCCAGCTACAAGAAGTTCGAAAAAAGACTCTGATAGGGCCATAACTTCTAGGGTGGAGGCAGTCCATATCTCTGCAAACTTTGTGCCACCAGGGTCCCCGCAAGTCAAGCAGCTGTGCCACCTTCAAGCTCAACTCTAACTAGGGCAGAACCGCCACAAGCAAAAAAAGAAAAATTTTCATCTATGTGTTCAGGGTTGCTTCAGTCATGTCTAAATCTTTGCCACCCTGCAAACTGGCCTGCTAGGCTTCTCTGTCAGGTAGGGGATTTCTCCAGGCAAGAATACTAGAGCATATTGGCCAATACTGGTTGTCACACCCTTCTCAGTTCAGTTCAGTTCAGTTCAGTCGCTCAGTCATGTCCGACTCTTTGTGACACCATGAAGCAGCATGCCAGGCCTCCCTGCCCATCGGCAACTCCGGAGTTCACTCAGACTCACGTCCATCGAGTCCGTGATGCCATCCAGCCATCCCATCTTCGGTTGTCCCCTTCTCCTCCTGCCCCCGTTCCCTCCCAGCATCAGAGTCTTTTCCAATGAGTCAACTCTTCACACGAGGTGGCCAAAGTACTGGAGCTTCAGCTTCAGCATCATTCCTTCCAAAGAAATCCCAGGGCTGATCTCCTTCAGAATGGACTGGTTGGATGTCCCTGCAGTCCGACTCTCAAGGTCTTCTCCAACACCACAGTCCAAAAGCATCAATTCTTCGGCACTCAGTCTTCTTCACAGTCCAACTCTCTCATCCATACACGACCACAGGGAAAACCATAGCCTTGACTAGACGGACCTTAGTCGGCAAAGTAATGTCTCTGCTTTTGAATATACTATCTAGGTTGGTCGTAACTTTTCTTCCAAGGATCAAGTGTCTTTTAATTTCATGGCTGCAGTCACCATCTGCAGCGATTTTGGAGCCCCCCAAAAATAAAGTCTGACACTGTTTCTACTGTTTCCCCATCTATTTCCCATGAGGTGATGGGACCTGATGCCATGATCTTCGTTTTCTGAATGTTGAGCTTTAAGCCAACTTTTTCACTCTCCTCTTTCACTTTCATCAAGAGACTTTTTAGCTCCTCTTCACTTTCTGCCTTAAGGGTGGTGTCATCTGCATATCTGAGGTTATTGATATTTCTCCCAGCAATCTTAATTCCAGCTTGTGTTCCTTCCAGTCCAGCGTTTCCCATGATGTACTCTGCATATAAGTTAAATAAGCAGGGTGACAATATACAGCCTTGAAGTACTCCTTTTCTATTTGGAACCAGTCTGTTGTTCCATGTCCAGTTCTAACTGTTGCTTCCTGACCTGCATACAGATTTCTCAAGAGGGAGGTCAGGTGGTCTGGTATTCCCATCTCTTTCAGAATTTTCCACAGTTTATTGTGATCCTCACAGTCAAAGGCTTTGGCATAGTCAAGAAAGCAGAAATAGATGTTTTTCTGGAACTCTCTTGCTTTTTCCATGATCCAGCGGATGTTGGCAATTTGATCTCTGGAACCTCTGCCTTTTCTAAAACCAGCTTGAACATCAGGGAGTTCACGGTTCACGTATTGCTGAAGCCTGGCTTGGAGAATTTTGAGCATTGCTATACTAGCATGTGAGATGAGTGCAATTGTGCGGTAGTTTGAGCATTCTTTGACATTCCCTTTATTTGGGATTGGAATGAAAACTGACCTTTTCCAGTCCTGTGGCCACTGCTGAGTTTTCCCAATTTGCTGGCATAAGGAGTGCAGCATTTTCACAGCATCATCTTTCAGGATTTGAAATAGCTCCACTGGAATTCCATCACCTCCACTAGCTTTGTTTGTAGTGATGCTTTCTAAGGACCACTTGACTTCACATTCAAAGATGTCTGGCTCTATATTAGTGATCACATCATCATGATTATCTTGGTCATGAAGATCTTTTTTGTACAGTTCTTCTGTGTATTCTTGCCACCTCTTCTTAATATCTTCTGCTTCTGTTAGGTCCATACCATTTCTGTCCTTTATCGAGCCCATCTTTGCATGAAATGTTCCCTCGGTATCTCTAGTTTTCTTGAAGAGATCTCTAGTCATTCCCATTCGGTTCTTTTCATCTATTTCTTTGCATTGATCACTGAAGAAGGCTTTCTTATCTCTTCTTGCTATTCTTTGGAACTCTGCATTCAGATGCTTATATCTTTCCTTTTCTCCTTTGCTTTTCACTTCTCTTCTTTTCACAGATATTTGTAAGGCCTCCCCAGACAGCCTTTTTGCTTTTTTGCATTTCTTTTCCATGGGGATAGTCTTGATCCCTGTCTCCTGTTCAATGTCACGAACCTCATTCCATAGTTCATCAGGCACTCTATCTATCAGATCTAAGCCCTTAAATCCATTTCTCACTTCCACTGTATAATCATAAGGGATTTGATTTAGGTCATACCTGAATGGTCTCATGGCTTTCCCTGCTTTCTTCAATTTAAGTCTGAATTTGATAATAAGGAATTCATGATCTGAGCCACAGTCAGCTCCTGGTCTTGTTTTTGTTGACTGTATAGAGCTTCTCCATCTTTGGCTGCAAAGAATATAATCAATCTGATTTTGGTGTTGACCATCTGGTGATGTCCATGTATAGATTCTTCTCTTGTGTTGTTGGAAGAGGATGTTTGCTATGACCAGTGCATTTTCTTGGCAAAACTCTATTAGTCTTTGCCCTGCTTCATTCCGCATTCCAAGTCCAAATTTGCCTGTTACTCCAGGTGTTTCTTGACTTCCTACTTTTGCATTCCAGTCCCCTATAATGAGAAGGACATCTTTTTGGGGTGTTAGTTCTAAAAGGTCTTGTAGGTCTTCATAAAACTGTTCAACTTCAGTTTCTTCAGCGTTACTGGTTGGGGCGTAGTCTTGAATTACTGTGATATTGAATGGTTTGCCTTGGAGACGAACAGAGATCATTCTGTCGTTTTTGAGATTGCATCCAAGTACTCCATTTCGGACTCTTTTGTTGACCATGATGGCTACTCCATTTCTTCTGAGGGATTCCTGCCCGCAGTAGTAGATATAATGGTCATCTGAGTTAGATTCACCCATTCCAGTCCATTTTAGTTCTCTGATTCCTAGAATGTTGATGTTCACCCTTGCCATCTCTTGTTTGACCACTTCCAATTTGCCTTGATTCATGGACCTGACATTTCAGGTTCCTATACAATAATGCTCTTTACAACATCGGATCTTGCTTCTATCACCAGTCACATCCACAGCTGGGTATTGTTTTTGCTTTGGCTCCATCCCTTCATTCTTTCTGGAGTTATTTCTCCACTGATCCCAGGGGTATTGAGATACCCCTGGTCCAAGGTAAGGAGCACCGTCTGTGCTTTGCTGGAGCGGCCGTGAAGAGATACTACACGACCAAGATAAGAGAAACCCAAATAAAATGGTAGGTGTTGCAAGAGGGCATCAGAGAGCAGACACACTGAAACCATACTCACAGAAAACTAGTCAATCTACTCACACTAGAACCACAGCCTTTTCTAACTCAATGAGACCAAGCCATGCCTGTGGGGCAACCCAAGACGGGCAGGTCATGGTGGAGAGGTCTGACAGAATGTGGTCCACTGGAGAAGGGAATGGCAAGCCACTTCAATATTCTTGCCTTGAGAACCCCAGGAACAGTATGAAAAGGCAAAATAATAGGATACGAAAAGAAGAACTCCCCAGGTCATTAGGTGCCCAATATGCCACACCCTTCTACAGCACTATATTTCCCACTTCCCTATCCACCAACACCCCTGAGTGCCTAGTGCTGCCAGAATCCCTGCAACCCAAGGACCTGCACCACCTCCACACCTGGTCATCACAGGGACAAACCCAAGGCCTCAAGAGCAAACCTCAGTGGATGACCCACATGCAGAGGTGAAGATAAAACCACAATTGAAACCCAGGGGCAATGTGACTAAGGAAAAGGACCCAAAACCTTTCCACTAGGTGTACAAGCTGCAGACTTAACCCACATGATCAACTAGGCAGACTCTGTCTGTGGAATATATAAAAGGATATTGAAAGCTCCCACAAAAGAAAATGCACTAGTTCTGATATCTGTGGACATTGGAGGCAAGAACACACAGGAGTAGGACCAGATTAGAGTCTGAGCTGCCCCCACAGCAGGTCCAGAGACCAGCACAGTGTTGGGGGTTATCCCAGGGAGGTGGACTGTGACTCCGAGCGAGAGAAAAGACTCTGACAGCAGTGACTCCAGAAAACCATTTATTATTCTTATGTTTTGACTTGTTCTGTAGATTCTTTTGCTTTCTCCTCCACCTATGTTATAGTTGTTTATTTTACTAATACTTTGAAATCTTATGAAATCTAATTAAGCTTTTGAGCTCTTTTTTTTTTTTTCCTCAGTCACATTTTTTGTTGTTGTTATAAACCTCTGCCTCTACGTTGGGCTTTTGCAGTTCTGTGGAGTTTTCCTTTTTTTTTAATGTTTAATTTTAATTTTCTGAACCTATTATTTTTTCTACTTTTATGCCTTTGTTTGCTTTTCCTACTGTTCTTTTCTCCTTGCTGTTAAACTTTAATGTATATAAATCTTCTTCATCTACCTCTATTTAAATTTGCATATCAATTATTTCTTTTGTTTCTTTCCTTTCATCTCAACATATTTGTTAGTTTTATTTTTATTGCTCTATTCCCCACTTGACACCTTGCTTTAGTTTTGTTTTCCAGTTTGTGCTTTAGTTAGTTTTATTCTTAACTAGTATATGTAATTTTTGTTTTCCTTTATTTGTTGGATCAATTTGTTATACTTTATTTTTGTGGGACTGTTTTTATTTTGCTTATGGGTATATATGTATATGTGTATATTCAGTCACACTTTTTATTGTTGTTATAAACCTCTGTCTCTACATTGGGCTTTTGGAGTTCTGTGGAGTTTACCTTTTTTGTTGTTGTTGTTGTTCTTTTCTCTTAAATTTTTTTTTAAACCTATCATATTATTTTTTACATTTATTCATTTGCCTTTCCTATTTTTCTTTCCCCCTTCCCATTAAACTTTAATGTATAGAAATCTTCTTTATTTACCTCTATTTAACTTTTCATATCAGTTCATTCTTTCTTTCTTTTCCTCTCAACATATTTGTTAGTTTTATTTTCATTGCTTTATTCCCCAATCGGCACCTTGCCTTAGTTTTGTTTTCCAGTTTGTGCTTCAGTTAGTTTCATTCTTAACTGGTAGATATAATTTTTTGTTTCCTTTGTTCACTGAGTCAATCTATTGTACTTTACTTTTGTTGGACTGTTTGATTTCGCTTATGGGTGTATATGTATATATGTATATTCAGTCACACTTTTTATAGTTGTTATAAACCTCTGCCTCCACATTGGGCTTTACAGTTCTATGGATGTTTCCTTTTCTTCTTTGTTCTTCCTTTTTTTTTTATTTTCTCTTTTTTATAATTTTAACTTTTAATTTTTCTAAACTATTTACTTTTTCTACATTTACTCCTTTGTTTGCCTTTCCTACTGTTCTTTTCCCCTTGCAGTTAATCTTTCATGTATATAAATCTTCTTCATCTACCTCTATTTAACCTTGCATATCTATTCTTGCTTTCTTTCCCTTCCTCTCAACACATATGTTAGTTTTGTTTTCATTCCTTTATTCTCCACTTGGCATCTTGCTTTCGTTTGTTTTAGTTAGTTTCATTCCTAACTGGTAAATATAACTTTGGATTTCCTGTGTTTGCTGGGTCAATCTACTGTACTTTATTTTGTTGGGATGTTTTGACTTTGCTTATTGGGTGTATATGTATATGTGTATGCTCCATTATTCTAATAATTATTTGTCTGATTTTGTAACTGTCATTTTTCTGGGGTTCATCTTTGGTTTCTCATTTTTGGGTATTTGTTTTAATCTCAATGTCATAACAAACCACTTGTGGAATCTTCATTCCTGACCATAGATCAAGTTCTGAGCCTTTGGAGTGGGAGCACTGACTCCAAGACCCCAGACTACCAGAGAACTAACCCTAGGGAGTATCAAATAGTGAGAACTCACACACAGGAAACCACTTCAATACAAGACCCAACATCACCCAACCACCAGTAGCACCCTGGGCAGGACACCTCATATAAACAAACAAAACAAAAATACAAACCCAATCATCAGCAGATAGGATTACCACCTCACTCAGCCTTGCCAATCAGAGGAAAAGCAAACAAACAACACCAACAAAAAACTCAGCACAAATCTCACTCTATATGAAGCTTACACAAACCACTGGACCAACCTTAGGAGGGCAGAAACCAAAAGGAAGAAAGAATACAATCTTGAAGACTGGGAAAAGGAGACCTCAAACACAATAAGTTAAAAAAAGATAATGAAAAGGCAGAGAAATACCACACAAATGAAGGAACAAATTAGAAGCACAGAAGTCTATATAAACAAAGAGGAAATAGGCAAATTACTTGAAAAGGAATTCAGAATAATCATAGTAAAGATTATGGAAAACCTTTAAAGCAAAATGGGAAAAATACAAGAATCAATTAACAAAGAACTAGAAGAATTAAAGAATAAACATACAGTGACAAACCGCACAATTACTGAAATTAAAAATACTCTGGAAGGAATCAATAGCAGAATATCTGGAACAGAAGACTGAATCAGTGAGCTGGAAGATAAAATGGTGGAAATAAGTTCTGAAGAGCAGAATAAAGTAAAAAGAATGAAAAGAACTGAGGACAGCCTCAGAGACCTCCAGGACAATATCAAATGCACCAATATTCAAATTATAGGGATTCCAGAAGAAGAGAAAAAGAAAGGTATGAAAAAATTTTTGAAGAGATTATAGTTAAAAATTTCCCCAATATGGAAAAGGAAATAATCAAGACCAAGAGGTGCAGAGTCCCATACAGAATAAATCCAAGGAGAAACACACCAAGACACATACTAATCAAACTAATAAGACTAAGCACAAAGAAAGAATATTAAAAGCAGCAAGGGAAAAGCAAGAAGTAACATACAACGGAAACCCCATATGTTTAACACCTGATCTTTTAGAGAAACTCTGCGTGCCAGAAGGAATGGCAAGATATATTTGAAGTACTGAAAGGGAAAAATCTACAACCAAGATTACTGTGACTGGTAAGGGTCTCATTCAAAATTGATGGAGAAATCAAAAGCTTTTCAGACAAGCAAAAGTTAATAAAATTTAGTACCATCAAACCAGGTATATGACAAGTGTTAAAGGGACTTATATAGTCAGGAAACAGAAGAGAAGGAAAAAGATCTACAAAATCAACCCCAAACAATTAAGAAAATGTCAATAGGAACATATATATCAATAATTACTTTAAATGTAAATGGATTAAGTGTTCTAACCAAAAGACTTTGTGAATGGATACAAAAACAGGCCCCACATATATGCTGTCTATAAGAAACCTACTTCAGACCTCAGGACACATATAGACTGAAAGCAAGAGGATGGAAAAGTATAGTCCATGCAAATGGGAAAAAGAAAGCTGGAGTAGCAATCCTTATATCAGACAAAATAGACCTTAAAATAAAGATTACAAGAGATAAGGAAGGACAAAATATAATGATCAAGGGATCAATCCAAGAGGAAGCCATAACAATTGTAAATATCTATGCACCCAACATAGGAGCACCTCAATATATAAGACAAACACTAACAGACATAAAAGGAGAAATCGACAGTAACACAATATGAGTAGGAGACTTTAATAACCCACTCACACCAATGGACCAATCATCAAAACAGAAAATTAATAAGGAAACACGTCTTAAATGATACAGTAGATGAGATGGATCTCATCGATATCTTCAGGGCATTCCATCCAATTGCAGAAAAATATACCTTCTGTGGATATTCTCCAGGATATGGAACATTCTTCATGATAGACATCTTTGGTCACAAATCAAACCTCAGTAAATTTAAGAAAATTGAAATAGTATCAAGCATCTTCTGGAGAAGGCAATGGCAACCCACTCCTCTACTCTTGCCTGGAGAATCCCATGGATGGAGGAGCCTGATAGGCTGCAGTCCACTGGGTCTCGAAGAGTCAGATATGACTGAGCGACTTCATTTTCACTTTTCACTCTCATGCATTGGAGAAGGAAATGGCAACCCATTCCAGTATTCTTGCCGTGAAACTCTCAGGGGTGGTGGAGCCTGGTGGGCTGCCATCTATGGGGTCGCACAGAGTCGGACACGACTGAAGCGACTTAGCAGCAGCAGCAAGCATCTTCTCAGACCACAATGGTCTGAGACTAGATATAAACTACAAGAAAAAAAAGAACTGTAAGAAATACAACACAGGGACTTTAAACAATACGTTTCTAAATAACCAACAGGTTACTGAAGAAATCAAAAGGGAGATAAAAAATTTCTAGAAACAAATTGCAGTGAAAACACAACTCAAAACCTATGGGATGCAGCAAAAACAGTTTTAAGAGGGAAGTTTATAGCAATACAATCCTACCTCAGAAACAAGAAAAACATCGAATAGAAAACCTAACTTTACACCTAAAGGAACTGGAAAAAGAACAACCTTCCCCTTCCCCAAAATTAGAAGGAAAGAAATCATTAAGATCAGAGAAGAAATTCACAATGGATATTACCCAGCCATAAAAAGGAACACCATTGAGTCAGTTCTAATGAGGTGGTTGAACCTAGAAGCTATTATACAGAGTGAAGTGAGTCAGAGAGAGAAAGGTAAATATCGTATTCTAACACACATATACGGAATCTAGAAAAATGGTACTGAAGAATTTACTTACAGGGCAGCAATGGAGAAACAATGCAGAATAGACTTGTGGACATGGGGAGAGGGGATTAGAGGGTGAGATGTATGGAAAGAGTAATATGGAAACTTACATTGCAATACGTAAAATAGATAGCCAATGGGAATTTGCTGTATGGCTCAGGAAACTCAAACAGGGGTTCTGTATCAATCTAGAGGGGTGGGATGAGGAGGGAGTTTCAAAAGGGAGAGGATATATATATATACCTATGGCTGATTCATGTTGAGTTTTGATAGAAAAACAATAAAATTCTGTAAACCAATTATCCTTCAATAAAAATAAAAGTGAATGATTATAAGAATTTTATGACATATAGTATACAGTAATAGTCATGGTACAAATTGGAAACATTACATTAAAAAATCACGATGATAGGCTGATACTGCTTCCCCAGTTATGAGAGAGAGGCATACCCTACAGTAATATAATACTTTGAAAACAAGGTATAAAGTAGCAAGGAGATTAACACATTATGAATCTTAAGAAATATCTCTTTATGCCTATAGAATGATAGGCTTTCCACTTAAATACAAATCTTGAATATGGTATTCCATATAATGAATACTTAGGAGATGATCATGACATGAAAATATCTCTTACAGTTCTTGCCATACAGTTATTAGATTTTCACATGAAGACATATAAACACAACAGATAAGTTTATTAACAGCAGGGTGATTATTTACTATTCATTAAGTGAAATGGATCATATTAAAGGTCTTCATTCTCATAGTATTTACCTTGAGTAGTCTGAGGAGGGGGACACAAATAAAGCTAATCTTGCTGTCAGGGTAGCAAGAGGCAGAAGAGGTAGAGGAGTTCTAAGGGGAGTCAGGCGAGGCAGGCACATTCTGTGTAACTTTATGGAAATACGTTGGAATTTCTGTCTTTTTTACTTTTTATTTTTGCTAAAAATGTTTTAACATGGTACCAATCCTTACAGTATTTGCTTTAGTTTCATTGCTCATATTACAGAGGGTCCGTGTTGTAAAAGAAGTCAAATGCAGTTTTGCATAATTGGAGCCCTTCTGCCAGATTGTCTAATGTCAATTTGTTTTCTAGCACTGCTGCTTCTACAACTTCTTTCCCATCTAGTTCAAAAGCACACATCTTCATCAAGTTGTCTTCTGTTAATTCCTCTGAATGTGATATCTATCAGCTCCTGAATTTCTCCAAGATCTTTATCTTGAAACCCTTCCTCCACCCCCCCCCACCCTTTTTAGGTTATATTCAAGATCTCTTTCATGATTTCCTTGATTGGATCTATCATAAATCCTGTGGAGTCATGTAACACATCTGAACCCAGCTTTTGGCAACAAGAATTTACTGTTTCAGGCTTAATGGCTTTTTACAAAATAACCATGGTGTCTTCAGTGATGCAGTCTTACCAGGCTTTCATCATATTCTCTCTATCAGGGTTCTTTTCCATTGTATTGATAGTTCTTTCCATAAAGTACCATGTGGAATGAGCCTTAAAGGTCCCTAGGGCCCCCTGATCTAGAGGCTGAATTAGAGATGTCGTGTTTGAGGGGAAGTAGATCCCTCTGATGCCTTCAATACTGAACTCAATAATTGTACTCACGGGGTTCTGGGTGGCCAGTGGCATTGTCCAATAGCTAAATAACTTATAAGGCAGCTCCTTACTGGCAAGATACTTTCTAACTTCAAGGACAAAGCTTCAATGGAACCAATCTAGAAAAACTGTTCTCACTTTCAGTCCTTCTTGTTGTACAACTAAAAGACTAGTAGCTGGTGTTTATCTGTTCCCTTCAAGGCACAAGTGTTAGCAATTTTATAAATAAGAGCAGTGCTGATTGTAAACTCCATTGTATTTGCACAGGTCAGTAGTTAGCCTATCCCTCCCTGCCTTAAATCCTAGTGCTCATATCTCTTCTTTAGTAATAAATGTCCTGCATGGAATTTATTTCCAGAATAGGACACTTTTGTCTGTATTAAAAAAAAAAAAAGAACTATTCAGGAAGATATCCATTCTCCTCAATGACATTCTAATGGCATTTGGGGACTTGTCTGCTGCCTCTTGGTTACCATAAGGTTCTCCTCCTATGGTCCTGAGATTAAACAAAACAAAATAAACCTTTTTAAAATTATTAAACTATCCTTCGCTAGCATTAAATTCTCCAGTTTTTGATCCATCACCTGCTTGCTTTAAATTGTCATGTGACTATTTTGCTTTTTCTTGACTCATATTAGAGTCTATAGATATGCCTTTCTTTTAGAAACCCTGCCTCCATATGAAAGTTGCACTTTCAATATAAGATAAGTATTTTGCATTTTCTTTTCTTGGATCCTTTTTATTTCTTTTTCTTCTCTGATTGCCATGGCTAGGACTTCCAAAACTATGTTGAATAATAGTGGTGAGTGTGGGCACCCTAGGTGTGTTCCTGATCTTAGAGGAAATGCTTTCAACACTGAGAATAATGTTTGCTATGTGCTTGTATATGGACTTTATTAAATAAAGTTATGCCAAGTTTCTGAAGAGTTTTATCATAAATGGGTGTTGAATTTTGTCTAAAACTTTTTCTGCATCTATTGAGATTATCGTATCATATCATATGCTTTTATCCTTCAGTTTGTTAATGTGGTGTATCACATTGATTGATTTGCATATATTGAAGAATCCTTGCATTCCTAACATAAATCCCAGTTGACCATAGAGTATCACCCTTTTAATGTATTGCTGGATTCTGTTGCTAGTATTTTGTTGAGGATTTTTGTATCCATGTTCATCAATTCTATTGGCCTGTTATTTTCCTTTTTTGTGTGGTTTCTTTGTCTGGTTTTGGTGTCAGGGTGCTGGTAGCCTCATAGAATGAGTGTTTCTCCCTCTTCAATTTTTTGGAAGATTTTGAGAAGGGAATGTGTTAGGTCTTCTCTAAATGTTTCATAGAATTCATCTGTGAAGTCATCTGACCCTGGCCTCTTGTTTGTTGGAAGATTTTAATCACAGTTTCAGTACTTGTGAACAGTCTGGTCATATTTTTTATTTCTTCCTGGTTCATTCTTGGAAGGTCATCCAAGAATTTGTCCATTTCTTCCAGGTTGTCCATTTTATTGGCATAGTTGCTTGTGGCAGTCTCTTAGGAATCCTTGCATTTCTGCAGTGTCAGTTGTAATATCTGTCACTTTTTGCAGATGACATGATACTATAGAAAATCCTAAAGATGCCACCAGAAAACTGCTAGAGTTAATCAATGGATTTAGTAAAGTCATATGATATAAAATTAATACGCAGAAATTTCTTGCACTCCTATATACTAACAGTAAAAAATAAGAAAGAGAAATTAAGGAAACAATCCCATTCACCACTGCAGAAAAAAGAATAACTACCTAGGAATAAACTTACCTAAGGAGACAAAATACCTGTGAAGAAAACGATAAGACAGTGATGAAAGAAATCAAAGACGACACAAACAGATGGAGAGATATACCATGTTCTTGGATTTGAAGAATGAATATTGTGAACATGACTACATTACTCCCAAATTCAATACAATCTCTATCAAATTACCAATGCCTTTTATTCAGAACTTGAACAAAACATTTTATGATTTCTTTTTTATTGTTTTGCAAATTTTATTCTTATTTTTTTAAAAAATATATTTCAGGAGTACAGCATTATGATTTGACATCTATGTATACTACAGAGTTATCACTACCACAAATATAGTTGCCATATATCATCTCCTTCACTCTATTTACCCGCTGTCCTTCATGTCCCCTCTGATAACTACTAATCTAAAGCAATGACAAACCTAGACATAGTGTTGAAAAGCAGAGACATTACTTTGCCAACAAAGGTCTGTCTAGTCAAAGCTATGGTTCTTCCAGTCGTCATGTATGGATGTGAGAGTTAGACTATAAAGAAAGCTAAGTGCCGAAGAATTGACACTTTTGAACTGTGACGTTGGAGAACACTCTTGAGAGTCCCTTGGACTTCAAGGACATCAAGCTAGTCAATCCTAAACAAAATCAGTCCTGAATGTTTGTTGGAAGGACTGAAGCCAAAGCTGAAGCTCCAATATTTTGCCCACCTGTTGTGAAGAACTGACTCATTGGAAAATAACCTGATGCTGGGCAAAACAGAAGGCATGGGGAGAAGGGGACAACAGAGAATGAAATTGTTGGATGGGATCCCTAACTCAATGGACATGAGTTTGAGCAAGCTCTGGGCGTTGGTGATGGACAGGGAGGCCTGGCATGCTGCAGACCGTGGGGCTGCAAAGAGTTGGACATGACTGGGCGACTTTAACAACCTCAATCACTAATGTTTTCTGTTTGGTTTTTGTTTATTTTTGTTTGTTCATTTGTTTTGCTTTTAGATTCTGCATATGGGTGGAATCAAATGGCATTTTTCTTTCTCTCTCTGATTTATCTTAGTATAATACTTTCAAGGTCTATCCATGCTTGTTGTAAAAAGCAGGGTTTTATTCTTTTTTATGGTTGATGATATTCCATTAGAACTATGGCTTTTCTTGCCTTCCCCTAAGTCTTCCATAATCTCTTTTTATATCCTCTCCTGCTGCTGCCCACCTTTACCACAGTGCTCTAGGCACAAAGTTTTTGTTACTTTAACACAAGTAAGCGTGTTTGGGTCTTTGTCTTTTCGTTTTGCTTGCAATCTCATTACCAACATTGCTGAATTCCGCTTCCTCTCCTACTTCAAGAATCTACTGAAATATAAGGATTTTTGCTGGTATTTTCTTGACTATATGATTTTTTTTTGAAAATTTATTTTTTAATTGAAGGATAATTGCTTTACAGGATTTTATTATTTTCTGTCATTAGCCATAGGTGTATGGATGTCACCTCCCTCTTAAAACTCCCTCCCATCTCCCTCCCAATCCCACCTTTCTATATTGTTACAGAGCCCTTGTTTGAGTCATACAGAAAATTCCCATTGACTCTGTTTTGCATATGGTAGTGTAAGTTTTCATGTTATTCTCTCCATACATCTCACCCTCTCCTCCCCTCTCCCTGAAGTCTGTTCTCTGTTTCTCCATTGCTGCCTTGCAAATAAATGATAATCAGTATCATCTTTCTAAATTCCATATATATGTGTCATATCTTTCTCTTTCTGACTTACTTCACTCTATTTAATAGACTCAGGGTTCATCCACCTCATTAGAACTGACTTAAATGCTTTCTCTTTTATGGCTAAGTAATATTCCACTGTGTATATGTACCTCAGCTTTTTTATCCATTCATCTGTCAGTGTACATCTAGGTTACTTCCATGTTCTAGCTATTGTAAATGGTCCTGCAATGAACAATGGGACACGTGTCTTTTTAAACTTTGGTTTCCTCCAAGCATATGCCTAGGAGTGGGATTTCTGGGTCATATGGTGGTTTTATTTCTAGTTTTTAAAAGAAGACTTCATACCATCTTTCAGGATTTGAAATAGCTCCACTGGAATTCCATCACCTCCGCTAGGTTTGTTCGTAGTGATGCTTTCTAAGGCCCACTTGACTTCACATTCCAGGATGTCTGGCTCTAGATGAGTAATCACACCATCGTGATTATCTGGGTCATGAAGATCTTTCTTGTACAGTTTTTCTGTGTATTCTTGCCACCTCTTCTTAATATCTTCTGCTTCTGTTAGGTCCATACCATTTCTGTCCTTTATCAAGCCCATCTTTGCATGAAATGTTCCCTTGGTATCTCTAATTTTCTTGAAGAGATCTTTAGTCTTTCCCATTCTGTTCTTTTCCTCTATTTCCTTGTATTGATTGGTGAAGAAGGCTTTCTTATCTCTTCTTGCTATTCTTTGAAACTCTGCATTCAGATGCTTATATATTTCCTTTTCTCCTTTGCTTTTCGCCTCTCTTCTTTTCACACCTATAAATCCTGAAAGATGATGCTGTGAAAGTGCTGCACTCAATATGCCAGCAAATTGGGAAAACTCAGCAGTGGCCACAGGACTGGAAAAGGTAAGTTTTCATTCCAATCCCAAAGAAAGGCAATGCCAAAGAATGCTCAAACTACCACACAATTGCACTCATCTCACATGCTAGTAAAGTAATGCTCAAAATTCTCCAAGCCAGGCTTCAGCAATACGTGAACCATGAACTCCCTGATGTTCAAGCTGGTTTTAGAAAAGGCAGAGGAACCAGAAATCAAATTGCCAACATCTGCTGGATCATGGGAAAAGCAAGAGAGTTCCAGAAAAAACATCTATTTCTTCTTTATTGACTATGCCAAAGCCTTTGACTGTGAGGATCACAATAAACTGTGGAAAATTCTGAAAGAGATGGGAATACCAGACCACCTAACCTGCCTCTTGAGAAATCTGTATGCAGGTCAGGAAGCAACAGTTAGAACTGGACATGGAATGACAGACTGGTTCCAAAAAGGAAAAGGAGTACGTCAAGGCTGTATATTGTCACCCTGCTTATTTAACGTATATGCAGAGTACATCATGAGAAATGCTGGACTGGAAGAAACACAAGCTGGATTCAAGACTGCTGGGAAAAATCTCAATAACCTCAGATATGCAGATGACACCACCCTTATGGCAGAAAGTGAAGAGGAACTAAAAAGCCTCTTGATGAAAGTGAAAGAGGAGAGTGAAAAAGTTGGCTCAAAGCTCAACATTCAGAAAACGAAGATCATGGCATCTGATCCCATCACTTCATGGGAAATAGATGGGGAAACAGTGGAAGCAGTATCAGACTTTATTTATTTGGGCTCCAAAATCACTGCAGATGGTGACTGCAGCCATGAAATTAAAAGACGCTTACTCCTTGGACAAAAAGTTATGACCAAACTGGATAGCATATTCAAAAGCAGAGACATTACTTTGCCAACTAAGGTCCGTCTAGTCAAGGCTATGGTTTTTCCAGTGGTCATGTATGGATGTGAGAGTTGGACTCTTCGCAGTCGGACTGTGAAGAGTTTGACTCCTCTTTCACTTTCATCAAGCTGAGCGCTGAAGAATTGATGCTTTTGAACTGTGGTGTTGGAGAAGACTCTTGAGAGTCCCTTGGACTGCAAGGAGATCCAACCTGTCCATTCTGAAGGAGATCAGCCCTGGGATTTCTTTGGAAGGAATGATGCTAAAGCTGAAACTCCACAACTTTGGCCACCTCATGTGAAGGGTTGACTCATTGGAAAAGACTCTGATGCTGGGAGGCATTGGGGGCAGGAGGAGGAGGGGATGACCAAGGATGAGATGGCTGGATGGCATCATGGACTCGATGGACGTGAGTCTGAGTGGACTCCAGGAGTTGGTGATAGACAGGGATGCCTGATGGGCTGCGATTCTTGGGGTCGCAAAGAGTTGGACACCACTGAGCAACTGAAAAGAAATGAACTCATACCGTCTTCCTTAGTGGCTGTATCAATTTACTTAGCACCAGCAATGCAAGAGGGGTCCGTTTTCTCCACATCTTTTTCTACATTTATTGTTTGTATACTTTTTGATGATGGCCATTCTGACTGATGTGAGGTGGTATCTCATTGTAGTTTTGATTTGCATTTCTCTAATAGTGAGCATGTATGGATGTGAGAGTTGGACTGTGAAGAAGGCTGAGCACTGAAGAATTGATGCTTTTGAACTGTGGTATTGGAGAAGACTCTTGAGAGTCCCTTGGACTGCAAGGAGATCCAACCAGTCCATTCTGAAGGAGATCAGCCCTGGGATTTCTTTGGAAGGAATGATGCTAAAGCTGAAACTCCTGTGCTTTGGCCACCTCATGAGAAGAGTTGACTCATTGGAAAAGACTCTGATCTGCAAAGGATTGGGGGCAGGAGGAGAAGGGGGCGACCGAGGATGAGATGGCTGGATGGCATCACTGACTCAATGGGCGTGAGTCTGAGTGAACTCCGGGAGATGGTGATGGACAGGGAGGCCTGGCATGCTGCGATTCCTGGGGTCGCAAAGAGTTGGACACGACTGAACGACTGAACTGACTGAATAGTGAGCAATGTTGAGCATCTTTTCACGTGTTTATTAGCCATCTGTATGTCTTCTTTGAAAAATGTCTGTTTAGGTCTTTTCCCCTGTTTTTCATTGGGTTGTTTGCTTTTCTGGTATTGAGTTTTATGAGCTGCTTGTATATTTTGGAAATTTATCCTTTGTCAGTTGTTCCCTTTGCTCTTATTTTCTCCCATCTGAGGGTTGCCTTTTCACCTTGTTTATAATTTCCTTTGTTGTGCAAAAGCTTTTAAATTTAATTAGATCCCCTTGTTTATTTTTGTTTTTATTTCCATTACTCTAGGAGGTGAGTCATAGAGAATCTTGCTTTGATTTATGTCATTGAGTGTTCTGCCTATGTTTTCCTCTTAAGGGTTTTATAGTTTCTGGTCTTCCATTTAGGTATTTAATCCATTTTTAGTGTATCTTTGTGTATGATGTTAGGAAATGTTCTAATTTCATTCTTTTGCTGTCCAGCTTTCCAAACACCACTTATTGAAAAGGCTATCTTTGTCCCATTTTATATTCCTGCCTCTTTGGTAAAAAATGAGGTATGCATGGGTGCATGGGTTTATCTGTGGGCTTTCTATCTTGTTCCATTGGTCTTTATTTCTGCTATCGTGCCAGTACTGTACTGTCTTGATGAATGTAGCTTTGTAATATAGCCTGAAGTCAGGAAGGTTGATTCCTCCAGCTCCATTCTTCTTTCTCAAGACTGCTTTGTCTGTTTGAGGTCCTTTGTGTTTCCATACAAATTGTGAATTTTTTTGTTCTAGTTCTGTGAACAATGGCATTTGTAATTTGATAGGGATTGCATTGAATCTGTAGACTGAGTTTGGTAGTATAGTCATTTTCATAATATTGATTTTTCCTACCCAGGAACATGGAATATCTCTCCATCTGTTTATGTCATCCTTCTTTCACCAATGTCTTATAATTTTTCATATACAGTTTTTTCTCTTTAGGGAGATTTATTCCTAGATATTTTATTCTTTTTGTTGCAGTGGTTAATGGGATTGATTCCTTAATGTATCTTTCTGATTTGTCATTGTTAGTATATAAGAATGCAAGTGAGTTCTGTGTGTTGATTTTGTATCCCGTGACTTTGCTAAATCCACTGATTAGCTCTAGTAATTTTCTGGTAGTATCTTTAGGATTTTCTATGTACAGTATGTCATCTGCAAATAGTGAGACCTTTACTTCTTTTCTGGTCTGGATTTCTTTTATTTCTTTTTCTTCTCTGATTGCTGTAGCTAGGACATCCAAAACCATTTTGAATAATATTGGTGAGAGTGGACACCCTTGTCTTGTTCCTGATAATGCTTGCTGTGGGCTTCTCATATATGGCCTTTACTATGTTGAGGTAGATTCCTTCTATGCCCATTTTTTGAAGAGTTTTAATAATAAGTCATGGTTTAGTCACTAAGTCATGTCTGACTCTTGCAAACCTATGGACTGTAGCCTGCTAGGCTCCTTTGTCCATGGGATTCTCCAGGCAAGAATAATGGAGTGGGTTGCCATTTCCTTCTCCAAGAGTGAATAAAGCTGCTGTCTATCAGGGAAAAAAAGATAGGGGTTAGGAGTTCTCTGGTATTCTAGGGTCTTGGAGTCAGTGCTCCCACTTCAAAGACTCAGGTCTTGATCTCTGGCCAAAAACAGAGATTCTACAGGTGGTTTGTTCCAGCATTAAATGGGATTAAAACAAATGCCCCAAAATGAGATATCAAAGATAAACCCCAGACAAATGGCAGTTACAAAATCAGACAAATAATGTTTAAAATAATGGAATATACACACAGACATACACACCCATAAGCAAAATCAAAACAGTTCAATAAAAATAAAGTACAATAGATTGACTGAACAAAGGAAACCAAAAATGATATCCACCAGTTAAAAACAAAACTAACTAAAGCACAAACTGAAAAACAGTACCAAAGCAAGGTACCAACTGGGGAATAAAGCAATGAAAACAAAACTAACAAATATGGTGAGAATGAAAAGAAAGAGAGAAAAGAAATAAAGAATAGAAATTCAAAGTTAAATAGAGGTAGATGAAGAAGATTAACTGCAAGGGGAAAAGAACAGTAGGAAAAGCAAACAAAGGAATATATGTAGAAAAAATAATAGTGAGTTTAAAGATTTAAAAATTAAAATTAAGAAAAAGAGAAAAAAAGGAAAACTCTACAGAACTGCAAAAGCCAACGTAGAGGCAGAAGTTTATAACAGAAGTGAAAAGTATGATTGAGAAAAAAAAAATCTCAAAAGCTTAAATAGATTTTATAGTGCTATTAAATAGACAACTACAACCGGGGCGGGGAGAGATAGTAAAATGAAATGTAAAAAATATCCGAAAGAAACTACAGAACAAGTCAAAATATAAGAATAATAAATTTTTTTCTTGAGTCAATGCTGTCAGTGTCCTTTCCCTCTCTGGGACTCACAGTCTACCTCACCTCCCTTGGATGCCCTGCAACAATGTGCTGGTCTCTGGACCTGCTGTAGGGGCAGCTCAGACTCTAATCTGGTCCTACTCCTGTGTGTTCTTGCTTCCAATGTCCACAGATATCAGAACTAGTGCGTTTTCTTTTGTGGGAGCTCGCAATGTCCTTTTATATATTCCACAGACACAGAGTCTGCCTAGTTGAACATGTGGATTTCACCTGCAGCTGTACAGCTCATGGGAACGTTTTGGGTCCTCTTCCTCAGCCACACTGCCCCTTGGTTTCAATTGTGGTTTTATCTCCACCTCTGCATGTGGGTCATCCACCGGGGTTTGCTCCTGAGGCTGCCCTGGAGGACTTAGGTCTGCTCCCGTGAGTGCCAAGTGTGGAGATGGTGCAGCTGCTTGGGTCACAGAGGCCCTGGAAGCACCAGATACTAAGGAAATTGGTGGATAGGGCGGCAGGGAATATAGTGCTCTAGAAGAGTATGGCAACCTACTCCAGCATTCTTGCCTGGAGAACCCCCACTGACAGAGAAGCCTGGCAGGCCACAGTCCACAGTGTTGAGAAGAGTTGGACACGACCAAAGTGACCCCATGTTTATAGATGCAGGACTTTTTTTTTTTTTTTTTGCCTGTGACAGTTCTGCTCCAATGAGGGTTGATCATGAAGGTCGTGCAGCTGCTTGGGTCATGGGGACCCTGGTGGTGCCAAGTGTACAGGGACATGAACTGGCCCCACTGCAGGAGTTAAGGCCCTATCAGAGTCTTTTTCGAGCCCCTGGCAGCTGGTGATCAGAAGGCTTCTTTGGCTAGTCTTTCTCTATTGCTCTGCCCATTCAGGCTGTTAGAGGGCTCCCTTGGCTGGGGTCCTTCTCTGCTGTTTAGTGAGTCAGGCACATTAAGTGGCCATCCTGGTTGGGGTCCTAGTCTGTTGTTTGGTGCAACAGGTGCTTAAATGGGTACATTGGGTGGAGTCCTACTCTGTAGTTCTGTCTATCTGGTGCTTGGTGGGCCAACTTCTCTTTTGTTCAGGGGCTGGTGATGACGTGTGGGGAGAGAGAGGCTATGGTGAGGGCTCCACCCGCTATGCATGACTCAACAGTATCACCTTTCTTCCATGGCTGCCTGGCTTTCCACCACAATCTCCTCCCTGACATCCCCTCGGACCTTCTCCCAGCAGTCAACAGCAGCCCTTGCCCTGGGATTGCTCCACAATCCCTATGCTCCAACTCCCAGCTGCTGTGCCTTTTAGGGGACCTGCATCCCCGTCCATGGTTCGTATGGCTGTGGCAAAATTATTGTCTGATTCTCATTCCATTTAGGCTGTCACAGCCTAAATATCAGCTGCTTCTTTCTCAGCCTCAAATGTTTCTCCTCTGACCCAGACAATTGCCCCAATGTGGGGATAGGTCCCCTGCTTCAGTTCCCCCACCTACCAGGGGCAGGTCCAGTCCTGCTAACACTCCTGTTTTCCCCTCTAGTCCCTTTGTCCTACTGAGTTTTGCATGGTTCTATATATTCTTTCCAGGGGTCAGGTACTCCTACCCACTCTCAGCTGGTGCTCTGCAAGCACTTCTATGTCTGAAGGTATATTCCATGGAGCAATGTATCCATGGAGAGAGATGTACTCCACGTCCACCTACTCCTCCATCATCTTTCCATTTTATGATTTCTATAGAAGCAAAAAAGACCCAGAATAGTCTAAGCAAATCTTGAGAAAGAAAAACATGGCTGGAAGAATCAGGCTCCCCAACTTCAGACTATACTACTAATACAAAGCTATAGTAAACAAGGCAGTATGACACTGGCACAAAAACAGAAATATTCATCAGTGGAGCAGGACAGAAGCCTAGAGATAAGTCCACACACCTGTGACCACTTTTATCATTGACAAAGGAAGCAAGAATATACAATGGAGAAAGGACAGTCTCTTCAATAAGTGGTACTGGGAAAATTGGACAGCTACAGGTAAAAGAATGAAATTAGAATATTCCTAACACCATATGCAAAAATAAACTAAAAATGGATTAAAGACTTAAACCTAAGGCCAGACACTATAAAACTCTTAGAGGAAAACATAGCAGAGCACTCTGAGACAAATTGCAGCAAGATCTTTTTTGACTCATCTCTTAGAGTAATGAAAATAAAAAACAAAAACAAATGGGACTAATTAATCTTGAAAGCTTTTGCACAGCAAAAGGAAACCATCAACATGACAAAGAGACAACCCTCAGAATTGGAGAAAATATTGTAAATTAGCAACTGACATAGGATTAATCTTTGAAGTATACAAGCAGCTCATTCAGCTCAATATAAAAAAATAAGCAACGCAATAAAAAAATGGATGGAAGGCCTAAACAGACATTTCTCAAAAAGACATACAGATGGCGAATAAAAACATGAAAAGATGCTCACCATCACTTATTATTAGAGAAATGCAAATCAAAACTGCAATATACAATGAGATATCAACCCACACCAGTCAGAATGGCCATCATCAAAAAAATCTGCAAACAATAAATGCTGGAGAGGATGTGGAGAAAAGGGAACCCTCTTGCACTGTTGGTAGGAATGTAAATTGATAACAACCACTATGGAGAACAATATGCAGTTTCCTTAAAAAGCTAGAAATAAAACTAACATATTACCCAGCAATCCCACTGTTGGCCAACACCCTGAGAAAACCATAATTCAACATGTATCCCAGTATTCACTGGAGCACTAGGCCAGAACACAGAAGTAACATAAACGTCCATCAACTGAGGAATGGATAAAGATGTTTTAAAAGGAATGAAATTGGGTCATTTGTAGTGATGTGGATGAACCTAGGGTCTATCAGATAGAGTTAAGTAATTCAGAAAGAGAAAAACAAATTTCATGTATTAAAACATATATATATATATATATATATATATATATATATATATATATATATGGAATCTTTTCAGGGCAGGAATAGAGATATGGACATAGGGAATGGACCAATGGACACGGGGAAAAGGGAGGGGAGGGTGGAATGAATTGGGAGAATAGCACTAACATACACACACTGCCATGTGTAAAACAGGTAGTGGGCAACTGCTGTATAGCACATGGAATTCATCTCAGTATTCTGTGATGACCTAGAAGGATAGGATGGATGGTGGGGTAGGAGAGAGGCTCAAGGGGAGAGGATATATGTATACATATAACTGATTCACTTTGTTATACAGCAGAAACTAACACAACATTGTGAAGTAAATATAATCCAGTAAAAAAAGATTAAAAAAATACTTTGCAAAATGTACGAGATTTTCACACCTGCTGGTGTAGCCACAGTGACAGCTTTACAGGTTTTCTTTTCCTTTTTTACAGTGATCTTTAGGCTAAATCCATGTGTTTTGAAATGGCAGGTAACCACATTTGTTAAACTTAATCTACTCTGCATATTGGGCAATTAAACTTTTCCCTATAAAATTATGACTTTGCTTCTTGGGAACACTTTCAGCACCACTTGTGGCATTTTGTATGGGTCCCATGGTGTTATTCAAGCTTTATGGTACTGTGCCAAACACAATGAAAAATACACAGGAACTGTGAGAGGTCACTTTTTTTGTGCTATGCTATTTACTTAAGAGATTAAACTACTCGCATAGAAATATTTAGCATCACATGGCATTTAAGCTGATACAACACAAGCTCACCACAATAGCAACGAGGTAGCTATGAAATTATTACAGTAATATAATAATTGCTACAGTTAATTTCTGCACTTATGACTTTATACTGGGTCTTTACATTTGTTTACATTTCTCTGGACTGTGAATGGAGCCATGTGTGGTCTGTCAGTGTTTGAGTATGTACGTTTTGATAAATTGTACTTTTTATAGCAGATGGTTGTATATTTTATGATAGTAAATGATGAAATAGACTAGTTCCTACATATTTATTCATTCATGACATACCTAACTTTTTCTTATGTTTTATATTTGTAGGCTATGAAGTTCCATTCAGGAAGTTTTTCAAATTGTCACAAAAAGTTCCAGTATATTTATTGAAAAATATCTGCATATAAGTGGACAGCTCGACCTATGCAATTCAAAGGTTTGACTTTTAACTGTCAAGGCTTTCTAATCACTATCACACTTAAAGTTATAACTTCTAAAGCTCCCAGAATATTAAACACTTGTTTCATTTTTTAACCTCTAACTTCTTTTTGACATGTGCTAGTCTTTTACATCATGCATATCAGGTGGCATTTTCTGCAGTGCCTTAATTAAAACCCAGGTGAGAAAAGTCAAATTATGACTTTGAAATTTCCCTGCATATCAAAAAGTATTTAACCCATACATAGCAGGAAGACAACCAAAGAAGATATATTCTTGGAAAGATTAAATCTCAGGAGATAAATGCACCATTGTAGACAGAGGCACTGAAACCACAGTGAATTAAACTGAGACCAGAAGAAATGAGAAATGAAGACTATAAAGTTTGAATTTTGATAAATATATTCTGAGAAAAATTTTCTTGACAAAATTTTATTAGAGAATACCCTTTATTATTTACCACTTATTTTTTTCTGATGAGATTCATTCATCTTTAAAAAATTTAACAAATTGAAATATAAAATTCTTCTAATTTGGTGTCAATTCTTCTCAAGCCTAAATTTCCAGTTCCAACATTTGAATTGAACTATAAACCTATATTTTCAATTGTTCTAAGGAATTTTAAAAACATCTATTTCTGCCTTATTGACTATGTCAAAGCCTTTGACTGTGTGGATCACAATAAACTGTGGAAAATTCTGAAAGAGATGGGAATACCAGACTACCTGACCTGCCTCTTGACAAACCTGTATGCAGGTCAGGAAGCAAGAGTTAGAACTGGACATGGAATGACAGACTGGTTCCAAATAGGAAAAGGAGTATGTCCAGGCTGTATACTGTCATTCTGCTTATTTAACTTATATGCAGAGTACATCATGAGAAACGCTGGGCTGGAAGAAGCACAGGCTGGAATCAAGATTGCCAGGAGAAATATCAATAACCTGAGATATGTGGATGACACCACCCTTATGGCAGAAAGTGAAGAGGAACTAAAAAGCCTCTTGATGAAAGTGAAAGAGGAGAGTGAAAAGATTCGCTTGAAGCTCAACATTCAGAAAACGAAGATCATGGCATCTGGTCCCATCACTTCATGGCAAATAGAAGGGGAAACAGTGGAAACAGTGTCAGACTATCTTTTGGGGCTCCAAAATCACTGCAGATGGTGACTGCAGCCATGAAATTAAAAGACGCTTACTCCTTGGAGGGAAAGTTATGACCAAACTGGATAGCATATTCAAAAGCAGAGACATTACTTTGCCAACAAAAGTCCATCTAATCAAGGCTATGGTTTTTCCAGTGGTCATGTATGGATGTAAGAGTTGGGCTGTGAAGAAAGCTGAACACCAAAGAATTGATGATTTTGAAGTGTGGTGTTGGAGAAGACTCTTGAGAGTCCCTTGGACTGCAAGGAGATCCAACCAGTCCATTCTGAAGGAGATCGGCCCTGGGATTTCTTTGGAAGGAATGATGCTAAAGCTGAAACTCCAGTACTTTGGCCACCTCATGAGAAGAGTTGACTCATTGGAAAAGACTCTGATGCTGGGAGGGATTCGGGGCAGGAGAGGAAGGGGACGACACAGGGTGAGATGGCTGAATGGCATCACCGACTTGATGGATGTGAGTTTGAGTGAACTCGGGAGTTGGTGATGGGCAGGGAGGCCTGGCGTGCTGGAATTCATGGGGTCGCAAAGAGTCAAACATGTCTGAGTGACTGAACTGAACTGAAGGAATTTTACAAAAAAATTTTAGAATATTTTTGTGTTTCCTGAAATACCTGGTACACACCAGAATAAAATTTATTAACTTCATTTTCTCATATCTGTAAATTATCTCCCTTATACAGTTGGCAGCATTTGTTGTTAGGTAACATCTGATTATTTGGTTGGAAATTTAGTGTTGTTTTCTAATTCCTTGCCATCTTTAATCTATTCATGTTTTTGATCAAGTTCTGACATTCTTTAGCTGCTTCATACCAACCTCCTTCAATTTCACATGTAGTCTTTAGCACCGTGACATTTGCAACCTTTATTTCAGCAGTCTCTTGATTCTCAGTTCAGTTCAGTTCAGTTCAGTCGCCCGGTTGTGTCCTACTCTTTGCGACCCCATGAACCGCAGCACGCCAGGCCTCCCTGTCCATCAAAAGCTCCCAGAGTTCACTCAAACCCATATCTATTGAGTCCGTGATGCCATCCAATCATCTCATCCTCTGTCGTCTGCTTCTCTTCCTGCCCTCAATCTTTCACAGCATCAGGGCCTTTTCAAATGAGTCTGCTCTTTGCATCAGGTGGCCAAAGTATTGGAGTTTCAGCTTCAATATCAGTCCTTCCAAAGAATATTCAGGACTGATCTCCTTTAACATGGACTGGTTGGATCTCCTTGCAGTCCAAGGGACTCTCAAGAGTCTTCTCCAACACCACAGTTCAAAAGCATCAATTCTTTGGTGCTCAGCTTTCTTTATACTCCAAGTCTCACATCCATACATGACTACTGGAAAAACCATAGCCTTGACTAGATGGACCTTTGTTGCCAAAGTAATATCTCTGCTTTTTAATTTCCTGTCTAAGTTGGTCATAACTTTCCTTCCAAGAGTAAACGTCTTTTAATTTCATGGCTGCAATCACCATCTGCAGTGATTTTGGAGCCCAAAAAAATAAAGTCTGACACTGCTTCCACTGTTTCCCCTTCTATTTGCCATGAAGTGATGGGACCAAATGCCATGATCTTTCTTTTCTGAATGTTGAGCTTTAAGCCAATTTTTTCACTCTCCTCTTTCACTTTCATCAAGAGGCTTTTTAGTTCCTCTTCACTTTCTACCACAAGGGTGATGTCATCTGCATATCTGAGGTTATTGATATAACCTCTCCCAGCAATCTTGATTCCAGCCTGTGCTTCCTCCAGCCCAGCATTTCTCATGATGTACTCTGCATATAAGTTAAATAAGCAGGATGACAGTATACAGCCTTGGCGTACTCCTTTTCTTATTTGGAACCAGTCTGTTGTTCCATGTCTGGTTTTATCTGTTGCTTCCTGATCTGCATATAAGTTTGTCAAGAGGCAGGTCAGGTGGTCTGGTATTCCCATCTCTTTCAGAATTTTCTACAGTTTATTGTGATCCACACAGTCAAAGGCTTTGGCATAGTCAATAAAGCAGAAATAAATGTTTTTCTGGAACTCTCTTGGTTTTACAATGATGCAGAGGATGTTGGCAATTTGATCTCTGGTTCCTCTGCCTTTTCTATAACCAGCTTGAACATCTGGAAGTTCATGGTTCACATATTGCTGAAGCCTGGTTTGGAAAATTTTAAGCATTGCTCTACTAACGTGTGAGATGAGTACAACTGTGTGGTAGTTTGAGGATTCTTGATTCTCAGTTCCTTTCTATTTAATTCTTCCTGTTTGACACTTCCAGAATAGGTTTCAGAAAGTACTGCATTCATTATGCCCTAGAATTAATACGACATAAAATAGTGGAAGAGGAGCAGAGCTCTGGAAAAACCATAGGTACACTCTCAGCTTCACTTTATCAGCTGGGTTATTTGGGGCAGTTGGTGTCTCTCAGCTTTGTGGTTCTTTGTCTCTATTACATTGAATATTATGTCTTGCCTAACTCTCACTGTATTTATAATAATAAAATTAATCTATGAGAATGCAGTTAGAATTTAGAAATCAACTTAAAGTTATTATAATTTTTTTTAAATCTCTGATAAGGATTCCCTGTGAAACAAGTGTGATGTCCTCACATGGTCTTTGCCTATCCTGTCTAAAATTATCTCATATACCAGCATAAATAGGTTTCTCAAGCTTCTTTCCAAATGCCCCATGCATTTTCCTTTGATCATGTTGCTTTCACACTTGAACTTTTCAATTTCTATCCTAGAGTGACAATCAGTGAGAAATGCTTTTTCAGATCTGGGGACATTGCCATTTCTACTATTCTCTACCACAATTTAAACTATAAAAATGAATTTCACTGAATAAAATGGAAATATTTTATCATATAAATTGATAACATTTAAAAATTGCTGCATAGTTGACAAAATATTACACTAGTTCTGGATATACAACATAGTAATTTGATGTGTTTATAGACTATATTCCATACAGAGTTATAAAATATTGACTATATTCCTTGTGCTATGTATCATTGTAAATTATTTATTTTAATCTGAGTAGTTTACACCTCTAAGTGCCCCTCACCTATTTTGGTCCTCAACTCATCCCTCTTCCTTCTGGTAACCACCACTTTGTTCTATGTATCTGTGAGTCTGTTTCTGTTTTATTATATTTATTTATGTTTTAGATTGCACCTGTAAGTGAAAATATACAATATTTCTTTTTCTCTGACTTACTTCCCTAACTACAACACCTTCTAACTGCATCAATGTTTTCACAAGAGGCAAAATTTCATTCTTTCTTTTTCATGGCTAATATTTCATTGCATATGTATATACTACCATCTTCATCAATTTAACTGTTTGTGAATACTTAGACTGCTTCCATATCTTGGCTATAATAAATAATTCTACTGTGAGCATTAGGGTGTGTATACCTTTTTAGTTTAATGTTTTTGTTCTTTTTGAATAAATATCCTGGAGTGAAGTGGTTGAATTGTATGATAGGTTTAGTTTTCATTTTTTGAACAACATCCCTACTGTTTTCAAGTTACATACCTGCCCAAGAGTACATGAGGGCTCCCTTTTCTCCACATCCTTACCAACACTTGTTATTTCTTATCTTTTTGACAATAGCCATTCTGATATGTGTGAGGTGATATTTCATCATGCTTTTTAAAATCTTTCTTTATATTGTTTCATCAAATTATCAAAACAGAAAGGCGCTTTTTTTTTTCTGCTTATATTCTTGTCTACAGAGCTATGAAATTTACTGATCATCGAAACTCTTAATGGCCAACAATTGGTGGTCTTCAGCTTGTTGTCGTTGTTCAGTTGCTCAGTCATGTCTGACTCTTTGCAGACCCATGGACTGCAGCATGCCAGGCTTTGCTGTCCTTCACCATCTCCCAGAGCTTGCTCAAACTCATGTCCATTGAGTCAGTGATGCCATCCAACCATCTCGTCCTCTGTCATCCTCTTCTCCTCCTGTCTTCAATCTTTCCTAGCATCAGGGTCTTTTCCAGTAAATCAGTTTTGTCACACCAGGTGGTCAAAGTATTGGAGCTTCAGTTTCAACATCAGTCCTCCAATAAATATTCAGGACTAATTTCCTTTAGGTTTGACAGGTTTGATCTCCTTGCAGTCCAGGGGACTTGCAAGAGTCTTCTTCAACACCACAGTTTGAAAACATCAGTTCTTCTGCACTCAGAGTTCTTTATGGTCCAACTCTCATATCTATACATGACTACTGGAAGAAGCATAGCTTTGACTAGATAGACCTTTGTTAGCAAGTAAATTCTCTGCTTTTTAATACACTGTGTAGATTTGTCATAGCTTTTCTTCCAAGGAATAAGCATCTTAGTTTCATAGCTGCGGTCACTGTCCACAGTGATTTTGAAGCCCTCCAAAATAAAGTTTGTCACTGTTTCCCTATTTATTTGCCATGAAGTGATGGGACTGGATACCATGATCTTCATTTTTTGAATGCTGAGTTTTAAGCCAACTTTTTTAAGACTTCTGTTTCACCATTATCAAGAGTCTCTTTAGTTCTTCACTTTCTGCCATAAGAGTGATGTCATCTACATATCTGAGGTTATCGATATTTCTTCTGGCAATCTTAATTCCAGCTTGTGCTTCATCCAGCCTGGCATTTTGAATGATGTACTCAGCATATACCTTAAATAAGCAGGGTGACAATATACAGCCTTGATGTACTCCTTTCCCAGTTTGGTACCAGTCTGTTGTTCCCTGTCTGGTTCTAACTGCTGCTTCTTGACCTGCATACAGGTTTTGCAGGAGACAAGTAAGGTGGTCTGTTATTCCTAAATCTTTCCACAGTTTGTTGTGATTCACACAGTCAAAGGCTTTGGTGTAGTCAATACAGCAGAAGTAGATATTTTTCTGGAGTTCTCTTGCTATTTCTATGATCCTACAGATGTTGGCAATTTGATCTCTGGTTCCTTTGCCTTTTCTGAATCCAGCTGGAAGTTCTCTGTTCACATACTGTTGAAGCTTAGCTTGGAGAATTTTGAGCATTCAAAAATCAGCTTAGAACTATATATTCTGAGTAATAAGTCTACCTACATAACTGTTTTGTTTATGTGTCCACTTCCATGATACTTGGCAGTGTCACCTAAGATAGGTTACTTTGATGTCCTGCTTTATCAAGTGAGGAGATGGGTCACAACCCTCAACCAGGGTTATCTTGAAGATTAGACCAGCCAAAGTCTAAAATGCATCCACAAGTGTCTGATATATAATGAGTACTGTGTACGCTATTGCTACTTTCATGCTTAATGTTGCAGTTGTACAGTGTCCAATCTGTAGTCCTTGGCTATCACCAAAACCACACATAAACCTCTTTTCTTCCTCATTCCTTGCTATTTGAGCAGTACTTCTTACACTCAACTGCTCTGGCCAACCTTGGATATTACCTTGAGTTTCCTTAAAAAAAAATATTTATTTTTAAATTGAAGGATAAATGCTTTACAGAATTTTGTTGTTTTCTGTTAAACATCAATAAGAATCAGCCATTGATACACCCATGTCTCCTCTCTCTTGAAACTCCCTCCCATCTCCCTCCCCATCCCACCCTTCTAGATTGCTACAGAGCCCCTGTTTGAGTCATACAGCAGGTTCCCATTGGCTATTTGTTTTACATATGGTAGTGTAAGTTTCTATGTTACTCTCTCCACATATCTTACCCTCTCCCTTCTCCCCTCTCCCTGTGTCTATAAGTCTATTCTCTAAGTCTGTTTCTCCATTGCTGCCCTGCAACTATATTCATCAGTACCTTCTTTCTAGAATCCATATATATACATTAGTACAAGATATTTATCTTTCTCTTTCTGACTTACTTCACCCTGTGTGAAGGACTTGAGGTTTGTCCGCCTCATTAGAACAGACTCAAATGTGTTCCCTTTTATGGCTGAGTAATATTCCATTGTATATTACCAGTTGTACCACAACATCTTTATCAATTTATCTGTTGATGGACATCTAGGTTGCTTCCATGTACTAACTATTGTAAATAGTGCTGCAATGAATATGGGGGCACATGTGTCTTCTTCAATTTTTGTTTCCTCCAAGTATATCCCTGGGAGTGGGATTGCTCGGTCATTTTATTTCTAGGTTTTTAAAGGAATCTCCATACTGTTTTCCATAGTGGACGAATCACTTTACATCCACTAGCAATGCAAGAGGTTTTCCTTTTCTCCACACCCTCTCCAGTATTTATAGTCTGTAGACTGCTTGATGATGGCCATTCTGACTGGTGTAAAGTGATATGTCATCGGAGTTTTGATTTGCATTTCTCTAATAGTGAGCAATGTTGAGCATCTTTTCACGTGTTTATTAGCCATCTGTATGTCTTCTTTGAAAAAATGTCTATTTAAGTCTTTCCCCCCCTTTTTCATTGGGTTGTTTGTTTTTCTGGTATTGAGTTATATGAGCTGCTTGTATATTTTGGAAATTTATCCTTTGTCAGTTCTTCCTTTTGCTATTATTATTCTGAGGGTTGTCTTTTCACCTTGTTTATAACTCCCTTTGTTGTGCAAAAGCTTTTAAATTTAATTAGGTCCCCTTGTTTATTTTTGTTTTTATTTCCATTACTCTAGG
The DNA here is from genome assembly GCF_032405125.1 of Capricornis sumatraensis. Classification (NCBI taxonomy): domain Eukaryota; kingdom Metazoa; phylum Chordata; class Mammalia; order Artiodactyla; family Bovidae; genus Capricornis; species Capricornis sumatraensis. Next base: position 3,943,321 of record NC_091084.1, read on the forward strand.
AGGTGAGTCATAGAGAATCTTGCTTTGATTTATGTCATTGAGTGTTCTGCCTATGTTTTCCTCTAAGGGTTTCATAGTTTCTGGTCTTCCACTTAGGTATTTAATCCATTTTTAGTGTATCTTTGTGTATGATGTTAGGAAATGTTCTAATTTCATTCTTTTGCTGTCCAGCTTTCCAAACACCACTTATTGAAAAGCCTTTCTTTGCCTCATTTTATATTCTTGCCTCTAGTAAAAAATGAGGTATGCATAGGTGCATGGGTTTATCTGTGGGCTTTCTATTTTGTTCCATTGGTCTATATTTCTGGTTTTGTGCCAGTACTGTACTGTCTTGATGAATGTAGCTTTGTAATATAGCCTGAAGTCAGGAAGGTTGATTCCTCCAGCTCCATTCTTCTTTCTCAAGATTGCTTTGGCTGTTTGAGGTCCTTTGTGTTTCCATACGAATTGTGAAATTTTTTGTTAGGGTTCTGTGAACAATGGCATTTGTAATTTGATAGGGATTGCATTGAATCTGTAAACTGAGTCTGGTAGTTTAGTCATTTTCATAATATTTATTTTTCCTACCCAGGAACATGGAATATCTCTCCATCTGTTTATAACGTCTTTGATTTCTTTCATCAGTGTCTTATAATTTTCCATTTACAGTTCTGTTTTCTCCTTAAGTAGGTTTATTCCTAGATATGCTATTCTTTAAAAAAAATTTTTTTTATTATTTTTAAAAATTTTATTTTTACTTTATTTTACTTTACAACACTGTATTAGTTTTGCCATACATTGACATGATCCACCATGGGTGTACATGAGTTCCCAATCATGAACCCCCCGGCCACCTCCCACCCCATATAATCTCTCTGGATCATCCCTGTGCACCAGCCCCAAGCATCCTGCATCCTGCATCGAACCTAGCCTGGTGATTCATTTCTTACATGATAGTATACATGTTTCAATGCCATTCTCCCAAATCATCCCACCCTCTCCCTCTCCCAGAGTCCAAAATCTGTTCTGCACATCTGTGTCTCTTTTGCTGTCTCACATACAGGGTCATCATTACCATCTTTCTAAATTCCATATATATGTGTCAGTATACTGTATTGGTGTTTTTCTTTCTGGCTTACTTCACTGTGTATAATCAGCTCCAGTTTCATCCATCTCATTAGAACGGATTCAAATGTATTCTTTTTAATGGCCGAGTAATACTCCATTGTGTATATGTACCACAGCTTTGTTATCCATTCATCTGCTGATGGACATCTAGGTTGTTTCCATGTCCTGGCTATTAGAAACAGTGCTGTGATGAACATAGGGGTACATGTGTCTCTTTCAGTTCTGGTTTCTTCGGTGTGTATGCCCAGCAGTGGGATTGCTGGGTCATAAGGCAGTTCTATTTGCAATTTTTAAAGGAATCTCCACACTGTTTTCCATAGTGGCTGTACTAGTTTGCATTCCCACCAACAGTGTAAGAGGGTTCCCCTTTCTCCACATCCTCTCCAGCATTTATTGCTTGTAGACTTCTGGATCGCAGCCATTCTGACTGGTGTGAAATGGCACATCATTGTGGTCTTGATTTGCCTTTCTCTGATGATGAGTGATGTTGAGCATCTTTTCATGTGTTTGTTAGCCATCCGTATGTCTTCTTTGAAGAAATGTCTATTTAGTTCTTTGGTCCATTTTTTGATTGGGTCATTTATTTTTCTGGAATTGAGCTGCATAAGTTGTTCATATATTTTTGAGATTAGTTGTTTGTCAGTTGTTTCATTTGCTATTATTTTCTCCTATTCAGAAGGCTGTCTTTTCACCTTGCTTATAGTTCCTTTGTTGTGCAGAAGCTTTTAATTTTAATTAGATCCCATTTGTTTATTTTTTCTTTTATTTCCAGTATTCTGTGAGGTGGATCATAGAGGATCCTGCTGTGGTTTATGTCAGAGTGTTTTGCCTATGTTCTCCTCTAGGAGTTTTATAGTTTCTGGTCTTACATTTAGATCTTTAATCCATTTTGAGTTTATTTTTGTGTGGTGTTAGAAAGTGATCTAGTTTCATTCTTTTACAAGTGATTGACCAGTTTTCCCAGCACCACTTTGTTAAAGAGATTGTCTTTACTCCATTGTATATTCTTGCCTCCTTTGTCCAAGATAAGTTGTCCATAGATGTGTGGATTTATCTCTGGGCTTTCTATTTCGTTCCATTGATCTATATTTCTGTCTTTGTGTCAGTACCATACTGTCTTGATGACTGTGGCTTTGTAGTAGAGCCTGAAGTCAGGCAGATTGATTCCTCCAATTCCATTCTTCTTTCTCAAGATTGCTTTGGCTATTCGAGGTTGTTTGTATTTCCATACAAATCATGAAATTATTTGTTCTAGTTCTGTGAAAAATACCACTAGTAGCTTGATAGGGAGTGCATTGAATCTGTAAATTGCCTTGAGTAGTGTACTCATTTTCACTATATTGATTCTTCCGATCCATGAACATGTTATATTTCTCCATCTATTTGTGTCCTCTTTGATTTCTTTCATCAGTGTTTTACAGTTTTCTATATATAGGTCTTTATGTTCTTTAGGTAGATATATTCCTAAGTATTTTATTCTTTTCGTTGCAATGGTGAATGGAATTGTTTCCTTAATTTCTTTTTCTACTTTCTCATTATTAGTGTATAGGAATGCAAGGGATTTCTGTGTGTTGATTTTATATCCTGCAACTTTATTATATTCATTGAATAGCTCTAGTAATTTCCTGGTGGAGTCTTTAGGGTTTTCTATGTAGAGGGTCATGTCATCTGCAAACAGTGAGAGTTTTACTTCTTCTTTCCCAATTTGGATTCCTTTTATTTCTTTTTCTGCTCTGACTGCTGTGGCCAAAACTTCCAGAACTATGGTGAATAGTAGCAATGAAAGTGGGCACCCTTGTCCTGTTCCTGACTTTAGGGGAAATGCTTTCAATTTTTCACCATTGAGGATAATGTTTGCTGTGGGTTTGTCATAGATAGCTTTTATTATGTTGAGGTATGTTCCTTCTATTCCTGCTTTCTGGAGAGGTTTTTTTTTTTTATCATAAATGGATGTTGAATGTTGTCAAAGGCCTTCTCTGCATCTATTGAGATAATCATATGGTTTTTATTTTTCAATTTGTTAATGTGGTGAATTACATTGAATGATTTGCGGATATTGAATACTTGCATCCCTGGGATAAAGCCCAGTTGATCATGGTGCATGATCTTTTTAATGTGTTGTTGGATTCTGATTGCTAGAATTTTATTAAGGATTTTTGCATCTATGTTGATCACTGATATTGGCCTGTAGTTTTCTTTTTTGTGGCATCTTTGCCAGTTTTTGGTATTAGGGTGATGGTGGCCTCATAGAATGAGTTTGGAAGTTTACCTTCCTCTGCAATTTTCTGGAAGAGTTTGAGTAGGATAGGTTTTAGCTCTTCTCTAAATTTTTGGTAGAATTCAGCTGTGAAGCCGTCTGGACCTGGGCTTTTGTTTGCTGGAAGATTTCTGATTACAGTTTTAATTTCTGTGCTTGTGATGGGTCTGTTAAGATTTTCTATTTCTTCCTGGTTCAGTTTTGGAAAGTTGTACTTTCCTAAGAATTTGTCCATTTCTTCCACATTGTCCATTTTATTGGCATATAATTGCTGATAGTAGTCTCTTATGATCCTTTGTATTCTAGATATTTTATTCTTTTTGTTGCAGTGGAGAATGGGATTTATTCCTTAGTTTCTCTTCCTGATCTCTCATTGTTAGTATATAAGAATGCAAGTGATTTCTGTATATTGTCCTTTTATCCTGTGACTTTACTGAATTCACTGATTGGCTCTAGTATTTTCTGATAGTTTCTTGTGGGTTTTCTGTGTATAGTATCATGTCATCATCAAACAGTGAGAGTTTTACTTCTTCTTTTCCAATCTGTATTCATTTTATTTCTTTTTCTTCTCTGATTGCTTTAGCTAAGACACCCAAAACTATGTTGAATGATAGTGGTGAGAGTGAACACCCTTGACTTCCTGACCTTAGAGGGAGTGCTTGCAGTTTTTCACTATTGAGAACAGTGAACTTATCATATATGGCCTTTTCCATGTTGAGGTAGTATCATTCTATGCCCATTTTTTGAATTGTTTTTTATTGTAAATGTGTGCTGAATTTTGTCAAAGGCTTTTTCTGCGTCTATTGAGGTGATCATATGCTTTTCATTTTTTAATTTGTTAATATAGTGTATCACATTGATTGATTTGTGTATATTGAAGAATCCTTGCATCCCTGGAATAAACCCAACTTGATCATGTATGAGCTTTTTAATGTGTTGTTGAATTCTGTTTGCTAGAACTTTGTTGAGGATTTTTACATCTATGTTAATCAGTGACATTGGCCTGCAGTTTTGTATTTTGTGTTGTCTTTGCCTGGTTTTGGTATCAGGGTGATTGTAGCCTCATACAGTGAGTTTGGAAGTGTTCCTTCCTCTATAATTTTTTGGAAAAGTTTCAGAAAAGTAGGCATTACGTTTTCTTTAATGGTTGCTAGAATTTCCCTGTGAGGCCATCTGGCCCTGGGCTTTTGTTTTCTGGGGACTTTTTGATCACAACATCAATTTCAGTGTTTGTAATTGGTTTGTTCATAATTTATATTTCTTCCTGGTTCAGTCTTGCGAGGTTGAATTTTTTAAGAATCTATCCATTTCCTCTAGGTTGTCTATTTTATTAGCATATTGTTGCTCATAATATTCTCTTATGATCCTTTGTATTTCTGTGTCTGTTGTAACCTCTCCTTTTTCATTTCTCATTTTTAAATTTTTTATCCCCCCCCCCCCGCTTTTTTTTTTTTTGATGAGTCTGGCTAAAGGTTTGTCAGTTTTGCTTATCATCTCAAAGAACAAGCTTTTAATTTTATTAATTTTTGCTATTATTTCCTTTATTTCTTTTTCTTTTATTTCTTCTCTGATCTTTATGATTTCTTTCCTTCTGCTGACTTTAGTGTTTTTTGTTCTTCTTTTAACTCCTTCTTTAGATGGAGAGTTAGGTTGTCTATTTGATGTTTTTCCTGTTTCTTGAGATAGAATTGTATTGCTATAAACTTCCCTCTTAGAACTACTTTTGCTGAATTCCATAGATTTTAGGTTTGTCATATTTTCTTTGTCATTTGTTTCTGGGAATCTTTTGATTTCCCTTCTTATTTCTTCAGTAACCTCTTCTTTATTTAGTAATGTATTGTTTAATCCCCATGAGTTTGTATTTTTTTGCGTTTTTTTTCCCTGTAGTTGATACTTTGTCTCAGAGTTGTGGTCTGAGAAGATTCTTGATACAATTTCAATTTTCTTAAACTTACTGAGGCTTAATTTGTGGCTCAGGCTGTAGTGTATCCTCAAGAATGTTCCTTGTGGACTTGAGAAGAAAGTGTATTCTTCTGCATTTGGATGTAATGTCCTGAAGATACAAATTAGGTCCATTTGTCTAATGAATCATATAAGGTTTGTGTTTCCTTGATGATTCTCTATTTTAATGATCTCTCCATTGTTGTAATTTGGGTGTTAAAGTCGCCTACTATTATTGTGATACTGTCAATTTCCCCTATTATGCCTGTTATTGTTTGCCTTATGTATTGAGGTGCTCTATGTTGGGGGCATAAATATTTATAATTGTTATGTCTTCCTCTTGGATTTATCCTTTGAACATTATGTAGTGTCCTTCTTTGTCTCTTAAAATATTCTTTATTTTAAAATCTATTTTTTCTGAAATAAGGATTGCCACTCCAGCTTTCTTTTGGTTTCCATTCACATGGAATATCTTTTTCCATCCTTTTACTTTCAGCCTGTTTGTGTCTCTAGGTCTGAGGTGGGTCTCTTGTAGGCAGCATGTATATGTGTCTTATTTTTGTTTCCATTCAGTTAGTCTGTATCTTTTGGTTGGTGCATATAATCTGTTTACATTTAAAGTAATTATTGATTCATATGTCCTTATTGGCATTTTCTTAATTGTTTTGTATTTGTTTTTGTAGGTCTTTCCTTTCTCTCATGTTTATTAGCTATGCAAGTCCCTTTAGTATTTATTGTAAGGCTGGTTCAGGGGCGCTAAATTCTCTTAACTTTTGCTTGTCTGTAAAGCTTTTGATTTCTCCATCAATGTTGAATGAGATCTTTGCATGGTATAGTAATCTTGGTTGTAGATTGTTTTCTTTAAGTACTTTAAATATATCCTGACATGCCCTTTAGCCTGCAGTTTCTGCTGAAAGATATGCTGTTAATCATATGGGTTTTCCCTTGTATGTTGCTTGTTGTTTTTCCCTTTTCCCTTGCTGCTTTTAATATTCTTTGTGTTTAGTCTCTGTTAGCTTGATTAATATGTGTCTTGATGTGTTTGTCCTTGGGCTTACCCTGTAAGTGACTCTCTTGTGTACTTGATTGACTATTTTCTTTCCCATGTTGGGAAAGTTTTCAACTATCATTTCTTCAAAAAATTTCTCATTGCTTTTATTTTCTTCTTCTTCCTCTGTGACCCCTATAACTCAGATTTTGGTGCATTTAACATTGTCCCAATAGTCTCTGAGGCTATCCTCAATTCTTTTCATTCTTTTTCTTTTTTCTTCTTTTAGCAGTTATTTCCACCATTCTATCTGTGGCTTACATATCCATTCTTCTGTCTCAGTTATTCTGCTATTGGTTGCTTCTAGAATATTTTTAATTTCAGTAATTTTGTTATTCATCTCCGTTTGCTTACTCTTTCTTTCATCAATGCCATTGGTGATTTTATTAATTGTGTGAATTGTTTATTTCATTTTCTCCATTCTATTTTTGAAGTCTTTGGAACATCTTTACTATCATTATTCTGATTTCCCTTTCAGGTAGATTGCTTACTTTCTCTTCATTTATTTGGTCTTATGAGTTTATACCTTGTTCTTTCATTGCATTGTATTTCTCTATCTTTTAATTTTTTCCCCTATCTTGCTCTGCTTTAGGTCTCCCTTTTCCAGGCTTTAGGATTGTATTTCTTCTTCCTTTTGGTTTTTGCCCTTAAAAGGAAAGGTTGGTTGAATAGTTTTTGTCGACTTCTTGTTAGGGATGATTTGTGTCTGCATTCTAATGGAAGGAGATCAAGCATGTAATTACAGAAATAATGGGACATATCACGCATTTCCACACACAGTTATAACCAAAGTATCCCAAAGAAAAAAGTATGAGAGACTTAGTTGGTGAACAAGGGAAACCAAAATTGAGCTAGCTACTACTCAATCAGGAAAACTGAGCCTGAGCAGAGTGCCAATGGGAAATATAACAAAGGGAGCTCAACAATTTAACTTACCTGATGAAAAAGAAAGAGTGAAGGAAAAAATGGAAAAGAAAAAGAAGGAAAAAAAGAAAAGGGAGAGAAAAGGGAGGGGTGGAAAAGAGTGTAAAAAAGTAGAACAGAAAAAAATCAGAAAAGCAAAGATAAATAGATGTATGTGAAAAAGATTTATATAGATTCAAGAATGACTATAGCCAGTAAAGAACTATAAGAAAAGCAGTCAAAAAATATAAAAACAAAAACAAAATCAGAATAATCACAGAAAAGGGTGAAACAGAAAGATTTTTTTTTTAAAGAAGAAAAACAAAGAGGAAACTCCACAGCACCACAAAACGCTAATGTGAAGGTAGAAATCTGTAGGAGGAATAAACAGAATTATTTATAAGGAAAAAAAATTCTCTTCTCGAGGTCATAATTCTTGGTTGTGGAGTCTGCCCCCATGGACGAGGTTGGATTAGCATCCTGTGATGTTTTTCTGGTTTGGGGAGCTTGTGACTGTGTTCTGGTTGATGGAGCTGGATCTCATCTCTCTGAAGGGCATTGCAGTGTTCAGTAGTAGGTTTTGGGGTGTCCATGGGTTCAGCATATCTTTGGGGAGTCCTTCTGGCTTTGGCAGTGTTCAGTTCAGTTCAGTTCAGTCACTCAGTCGTGTCTGACTCTTTGGCAGTGTTAGACACCTCTATTTCTGCAGCCTCATCAAAGCCGCCCGCTCAGCATATCTTCACTGCCACCAGCCCCCTATTTGTCCTTGGAATCTTTGCTGGTACTTCTGTTCTCTGGTCCCACCTTGCACAGCAGGCCAAAGTCTGCTAGGTAGGGGCTTGTGTGGATCTTTTCTCGTCTCCCCAATATGGCCCTCTACATTGTGGAGGCTTTTGTGGGCTTCCCTCAGCCCCATGAGCCCACCCTCTGTGTTCTAAGGCTTTTGTGTTCACTTGTCCCGGCTCCCCAGGCCCTCCCTTTATGTCTCGGGGCTTATGTGCACTTGTTTAGGCTCATGCCCCCCCCCCCCCCCGCCCGCCCCCGTGCCGTGAGGTTTGTATGCGCTGGAGAGATTTTTGTGTGCTGTAGAGGTTTCTATGCCAGGCCTCTCTCGGCACCCTGGTCCTGCCCTCTGCACCACGGGGCTTCTGTGGTCCTTTCTTGGTTCCCCAAACCCGCTGTCTGGGGTGGAGGGCACAGTCTGTGAGCTGTTTATGGGCAGAGAAGTGCAACTTTCTCTGTTCTCTGCCCTCCAAGTCCCTGCTTTGCCCAGTTTTCCAAGATTCTGCAGCTCCCCCTTTGGCCCGCCTGTGAGGGAGTTTCCTAGTACACCAGGAACTCTTTCTGCTTCATGATTCCTCCCTCCCTTCAGGGCACCATCTAGTTGGGAACCATCTAGAAGTTCTCCGTCTTTTCCCTTTTTATGTCTCCATCCTCTCTCCTACTTCATTCCAGGGTGCTTAGCCTGCCCCTCTGGAGGCCTGCGGTCTTCTACTATCACCTAGAGGTTGCTTTGTAGGAGTTGTTCTATATCTTGATGAGTTTTTGATGTATTGTGGGGAGGCTGGCAATATCCCTGTCTTACTCCTCTGCCGTCTTCTACTCTCCTCTCATCATGCTTTTTATGTCTATTTCTGAGTGATTAGTGATGTTGAACATACCCATATTGACCATATATGTGTATGTATGTGTGTGTGTGTGTTTCAGAAGGATTTTTATGCTATATTAAAAAAAAACACAAAATAAAAAAAGGATCAGTCAACATATGTCTTAGAAGTCCTTCCCTGTGCCCACAGCCATGAAGGCTGCCTGTTGCCTTGTTCTCCTCTGCTTAGTATGCAGTTCACTGAAGGATCGCTGGAGATGACTCAGGCTCTAGTTTTTAAAATCAAACTTGTTCTGCTAAATCCAAGGCCCTGAATCTATCTAAATTGTAGAAACATATTTGGAGCACCTGTCCACCAAAATATCTCCCATTCAGATCATCAACAGACTCAACCCTCTGGAATTCTAAAAATATTCATACTGCTTCATCATCAAGTGTCAAGACCGGCTCGACAAGCAGGGTTTCTGAAAGCACAATACAGCAAGAGAATGAGAAATGAGACACAAGAATTCAGAGAAAGAGATATCAGGGGACAAACACTGCACCAAGGTGAAGGTGCTGAAACTGAATCCAAGCCAGCTTTATTATACTTTATTATAATTTCAGCTGTGAATGAAACTATAACTCATGTGGCCTTCAGTGCCAAAGAACAAAATGATCATTAACCATTGAATAATTAGGAAACAGTAATCAATAACAAATTAGTAACTAAGACTAATATTCTTATCTATAGATTTTCCACCAGATACATAAAACATGTGACTCTGAGATGCCAGTTGAGAAACAGTCTGAGGTCGGTTTTCCAACCCCAGGATCATATCTTGTTTTCGAGATTATGAACTGTTTTCTCTTGACTTGTTCCAAGTTTCATGCCTTATAGCATCCACTTTGTTAATAATTATAAATTTCTTTTGTGGCCCTTGCTGGGGCCTGCTTTCTTTTATTCTTCCTGTCTACTACAATCAGGGATATCAGGAATTTCAAATATAACATATTTTTCAACTCTGCCATATTTTTCATACTGTTCCTGGACTTCTACTTCCAAGTCTTCATCCACCTCTCCTGCACCAATCATGTTATTGAGTGGGACCACTTTGGTAGGACACAAATATTTCAGTTAATGGATTTAAATCCAACTTTTTTTTGATTTTTACCTAAACATTTTATTTTATTTATTATTTTTTAATTTTCTTACTTTATTTTACTTTACAACACTGTATTGGTTTTGCCATACATTGACATGAATCCACCACAGGTGTATACGAGCTCCCAATCCTGAATCCCCCTCCCATCTCCCACCCCATATCATCTCTCTGGATCATCCCCGTGCACCAGCCACAAGAATCCTGTATCTTGTATTGAACATAGACTGGCGCTTCGTTTCTTACATGATAGTATACATGTTTCAATGCCATTCTCCCAAATCATCCCACCCTCTCCCTCTCTCTCACAGTCCAGAAGTCCGTTCTATACATCTGTGTCTCTTTTGCTGTCTCACATACAGGGTTATAATTACCATCTTTCTAAATTCCATATATATGTGTCAGTATACTGTATTGGTGTTTTTCTTTCTGGCTTGCTTCACTCTGTATAATCGGCTCCAGTTTCATCCATCTCATCAGAACTGATTCAAATGTATTCATTTTAATGGCTGAGTAATACTCCATTGTGTATATGTACCACAGCTTTGTTATCCATTTATCTGCTGATGGACATCTAGGTTGTTTCCATGTCCTGGCTATTAGAAACAGTGCTGTGATGAACATAGGGGTACATGTGTCTCTTTCAGTTCTGGTTTCCTCGGTGTGTATGCCCAGCAGTGGGATTGCTGGGTCATAAGGCAGTTCTATTTGCAATTTTTTAAGGAATCTCCACACTGTTTTCCATAGTGGCTGTACTAGTTTGCATTCCCACCAACAGTGTAAGAGGGTTCCCCTTTCTCCACATCCTCTCCAGCATTTATTGCTTGTAGACTTTTGGATCACAGCCATTCTGACTGGTGTGAAATGGCACCTCATTGTGGTCTTGATTTGCCTTTCTCTGATGATGAGTGATGTTGAGCATCTTTTCATGTGTTTGTTAGCCATCCGTATGTCTTCTTTGGAGAAATGCCTATTTAGTTCTTTGGCCCATTTTTTTGATTGGATCATTTAATTTTCTGGAATTGAGCTGCAGAAGTTGCTTGTATATTTTTGAGATTAGTTGTTTGTCAGTTGTTTCATTTGCTATTGTTTTCTCCCATTCAGAAGGTGGTCTTTTCACCTTACTTATAGTTTCCTTTGTTGTGCAGAAGCTTTTAATTTTAATTAGATCCTATTTGTTTATTTTTTCTTTTATTTCCAGAATTCTGGGAGGTGGATCATAGAGGATCCTGCTGTGGTTTATGTCTGAGAGTGTTTTGCCTATGTTCTCCTCTAGGAGTTTTATAGTTTCTGGTCTTATGTTTAGATCTTTAATCCATTTTGAGTTTATTTTTGTGTATGGTATTAGAAAGTGATCTAGTTTCATTCTTTTACAAGTGGTTGACCAGTTTTCCCAGCACCGCTTGTTAAAGGGATTATCTTTAGTCCATTGTATATTCTTGCCTCCTTTGTCCAAGATGAGGTGTCCATAGGTGTGTGGATTTATCTCTGGGCTTTCTATTTTGTTCCATTGATCTATATTTCTGTCTTTGTGCCAATACCATACTGTCTTAATGACTGTGGCTTTGTAGAAGAGCCTGAAGTCAGGCATGTTGATTCCTCCAGTTCCATTCTTTCTCAAGATTGCTTTGGCTATTCAAGGTTGTTTGTATTTCCATATAAATCGTGAAATTATTTGTTCTAGTTCTGTGAAAAATACCTCTGTAGCTTGATAGGGGTTGCATTGAATCTGTAGATTTCTCTGGGTAGTATAATCATTTTCACTATATTGATTCTTCTGATCCATGAACATGTTATATTTCTCCATCTATTTGTGTCCTCTTTGATTTCTTTCATCAGTGTTTTACAGTTTTCTATATATATAGGTCTTTAGTTTCTTTAGGTAGATATATTCCTAAGTATTTTATTCTTTTTGTTGCAATGGTGAATGGAATTGTTTCCTTAATTTCTTTTTCTACTTTCTCATTATTAGTGTATAGGAATGCAAGGGATTTCTGTGTGTTGATTTTATATCCTACAACTTTACTATATTCATTGATTAGCTCTAGTAATTTCCTGGTGGAGTCTTTAGGGTTTTCTATGTAGAGGATCATGTCATCTGCAAACATGAAAGTTTTGCTTCTTCTTTTCCAATTTGGATTCCTTTTATTTCTTTTTCTGCTCTGATTGCTGTGGCCTAAACTTCCAGAACTATGTTGAATAGTAGCAGTGAAAGTGGGCACCCTTGTCTTGTTCCTGACTTTAGGGGAAATGCTTTCAATTTTTCACCATTGAGGACAATGTTTGCTGTGGGTTTGTCATAGATAGCTTTTATTATGTTGAGGTATGTTCCTTCTATTCCTGCTTTCTGGAGAGGTTTTTTTCTTTTTTATCATAAATGGATGTTGAATGTTGTCAAAGGCTTTCTCTGCATCTATTGAGATAATCATATGGCTTTTTTTTTTTCAATTTGTTAATGTGGTGAATTACATTGATTGATTTGCGGATATTGAAGAATCCTTGCATCCCTGGGATAAAGCCCACTTGGTCATGGTGTATAATCTTTTTAATGTGTTGTTGGATTCTGATTGCTAGAATTTTGTTGAGGATTTTTGCATCTATGTTGATCACTGATATTGGCCTGTAGTTTTCTTTTATTGTGGCATCTTTGTCAGGTTTTGGTATTAGGGTGATGGTGGCCTCATAGAATGAGTTTGGAAGTTTACCTTCCTCTGGAATTTCCTGGAAGAGTTAGAGTAGGATAGGTTTTAGCTCTTCTCGAAATTTTTGGTAGAATTCAGCTGTGAAGCCGTCTGGACCTGGGCTTTTGTTTGCTGGAAGATTTCTGATTACAGTTTCAATTTCCGTGCTTGTGATGGGTCTGTTAAGATTTTCTATTTCTTCCTGGTACAGTTTTGGAAAGCTGTACTTTTCTAAGAATTTGTCCATTTCTTCCACATTGTCCATTTTATTGGCATATAATTGTTGATAGTATTCTCTTATGATCCTTTGTATTTCTGTGTTTTCTTTTGTGATCTCTCCATTTTCATTTCTAATTTTATTGATTTGATTTTTCTCCCTTTGTTTCTTGATGAGTCTGGCTAATGATTTGTCAATTTTATTTATCCTTTCAAAGAACCGGCTTTTGGCTTTGTTGATTTTTGCTATGGTCTCTTGTTTCTTTTGCATTTATTTCTGCCCTAATTTTAAAGATTTCTTTCCTTCTACTAACTCTGGGGTTCTCCAATTCTTCCTTTTCTAGTTGGTTTACATGTAGAGTTGGGTTATTTATTTGACTTTTTTCTTGTTTCTTGAGGTATGCCTGTAGTGCTGTGAACTTTCCTCTTAGCACTGCTTTTATAGTGTCCACAGGTTTTCAGTTGTTGTGTTTTAATTTTCATTAGTTTCTATGGATATTTTGATTCCTTTTTTGATTTCTTCTGTGATTTGTTGGTTATTCAGAAGTGTGTTGTTCAACCTCCATATTTTGAAGTTTTTAATATTTTTCTCCTGTAATTGAGATCTAATCTTAATGCACTATGGTCAGAAAAGATGCTTTGAATGATTTTGATTTTTTTAAATTTATCAAGGTTAGATTTATGGCCCAGGATGTGATCTGTCCTGGAGAAGGTTCCATGCGCACTTGAGAAAAAGGTGAAATTCATTGTTTTGGGGTGAAATGTCCTATAGCTATCAATTATGTCTAACTGGTCTAATGTATCATTTAAAGTTTGCATTTCTTTGTTAATTTTCTGTTTAGTTGATCTATCCATAGGTATGAGTGGAGTATTAAAGTCTCCCACTATTATTGTGTTATTGTTAATTTCCCCTTTCATACTTGTTACCATTTGTCTTACATATTGTGGTGCTCCTATTGTGGGTGCATATACATTTATAATTGTTATATCTTCTTCTTGGATTGATCCTTTGATCATTATGTAGTAGCCTTCTTTGTCTCTTTTCACAGCCTTTGTTTTAAAGTCTATTTTATCAGATATGCATATTGCTACTCCTGCTTTCTTTTGGTCTCTATTTACATGGAATATCTTTTTCCAGCCCTTCATTTTCAGTCTGTATGTGTCCCTTGTTTTGAGGTGGGTCTCTTGAAAGCAGCATATAGAGTGGTCTTGTTTTTGTTTCCATTCAGCCAGTCTTTGCCTTTTGGTTGGGTCATTCATCCCATTTACGTTTAAGGTAATTATTGATAAGTATGATCCCATTGCCATTTACTTTATTGCTTTGGGTTTGGGTTTATACGCCCTTTTTGTGTTTCCTGTCTAAAGAATATCCTTTAGCATTTGTTGGAGAGCTGGTTTGGTGGTGCTGAATTCTCTCAGCTTTTGCTTGTCTGTAAAGCTTTTGATTTCTCCTTCATATTTAAATGAGATCCTTGCTGGGTACAGTAATCTTGGCTGTAGGTTATTTTCTTTCATCACTTTAAGTATGTCTTGCCATTCCCTCCTCGCCTGAAGAGTTTCTTTTGAAAGATCTGCAGTTATCCTTATGGGAATCCCCTTGTGTGTTGTTTGTTGTTTTTCTCTTGCTGCTTTTAATATTTGTTCTTTGTGTTTGGTCTTTGTTAATTTGATTAATATTTGTCTTGGGGTTTTTCTCCTTTGGTTTATCCTGTTTGGAACTCTCTGGGTTTCTTGGACTTGGTTTATTATTTCCTTCCCAATTTTAGGGAAGTTTTCAACTATTATCTCCTCAAGGATTTTCTCATGGTCTTTCTTTTTGTCTTCTTCTTCTGGGACTCCTATAATTCGACTGTTGGAGCATTTCATATTGTCCTAGAAGTCTCTGAGATTGTCCTCATTTCTTTTAATTCGTTTTTCTTTTTTCCTCTCTGATTCATTTATTTCTACCATTCTATCTTCTACTTCACTAATCCTATCTTCTGCCTCCATTATTCTACTATTTGTTGCCTCCAGAGTATTTCTGATCTCATTTATTGCATTATTCATTATATATTGACTTTTTTATTTCTTCTAGGTCCTTGTTAAACTTTTCTTGCATCTTCTCAGTCCTTGTCTGCAGGCTATTTATCTATGATTCCATTTTGATTTCAAGATTTTGGATCATTTCTACTATCAATATTCGGAATTCTTTCTCAGGTAGATTCCCTATCTCTTCCTCTTTTGTTTGGTTTGGTGGGCATTTATCCTGTTCCTTTACCTGCTGGGTATTCCTCTGTCTCTTCATCTTGGTTATATTGCTGCGTTTGGGTGGCCTTTGTATATTCTGGGAATTTGTGGAGTTCTCTTTATTATGGAGTTTCCCCACTGTGGGTGGGGTTGTATCAGTGGCTTTTCAAGGTTTCTTGGTTAGGGAGGCTTGTGTTGGAGTTCTGGTGGGCGGAGCTGGATTTCTTCTCTCTGGAGTGCTATGAAGTGTCCAGTAATGGGTTATGAGACGTCAGTGGTTTTGGAGTATTTTTGAGCTGCCTGTATATTGAAGCTCAGGGCTGTGTTCCTGTGTTGCTGGAGAATTTGTGTGGTATGTCTTGCTCTGGAACTTGTTGGCCCTTGGGTGGTGCTTGGTTTCAGTGTAGGTATGGAGGCATTTGATGAGCTCCTATTGAATAATGTTCCCTGGATTCAGGATTTCTCTGATGTTCTCAGGATTTGGACTTAAGCCTCCTGTTTCTGGTTTTCAGTTTTATTTTTACAATAGCCTCAAGACTTCTCCATCTATACAGCACCAATGATAAAACATCTAGGTTAAAGATGAAAGGTGTCTCCACACTGAGGGTCACCCATAGAGGTCCACTGAATTACATGGAGAAGAGAAGAGGGAGGGGATAGTTAGAGGTGACTGGAATGAGATGAGGTGGGATCAAAAGAGGAGAGAGCAAGCTAGCCAGTAATCACTTCCTATGTGCACTCCACAGTTTGAACCACTCAGAGGTTTTCATGGAGTTATACAGGGAAGAGGAGAGGGAGGAAGTAGACAGAGGTGGCCAGGAGGATAAACGAGGGAAATGAAAAGGAGAGAGACAGATCCAGCCAGTAACCAGTTCCCTGAGTGTTCTCCACTGTCTGGAACACACAGAGATTCACACGGTTGAGTAGAGAAGAGAAGGGGGAGGGAGGAGACAGAGGCGACCTGGTGGAGAAAAAGGAGAGTCCAAAGGAGGAGAGAGTGGCAAGCCAGTTATCTCACTCTCAGGTAAAATTGGGTACTGAAGATTGGATTTTTAAATGCACAAAATTGACAACAAATACCAAAAAGCAAAGATTAAAAATCTGGAGTAGAGGTTGGATTTTCAAAAATATACTATTAAAGAAAAGAACAAGAAGAAGGAGAAGAAAAAACAAAACAAAACAAAAAAACAAAGCCACAAGAATTATTAAAAAACAAAAACATCAACCACAAAAAGACTATATACAGTGTTTGCTTTAAAAATAGGGTCCTTTTTTTTTGAAAAGTAATAATAGGTTATAAAAATAATAATTAGAGAAATAGAGACTTAAAAATTTTAGAAAGTTAAAAAAAAGAAGAAAAAGAAAAGAAAAAACAATCACGCAACCACGTCAACTGAAAAAAAAAATGATCGTAAAAGTAGTAAAGGTATATCTGGCCCTTTCGCTGGTGTTGTGGGCTGTGTGGGGTCACTTCCAAGGTGGTTCCTTCTGTTTATCTTCCTCTGTTTGCTGGTCTCTTCAGTGTGTGATTTCTGTCTTGACACATGGAGGGTGGTGGTGGCGTGCTGTCGGGGGGGGGGTGCGGAGGGATGCTGCAAACTAATATTACTGGCGTGTGCTTGCAGTATCTCATCCACGCTGGGCTTCCCTCTGCTCGTGGCACACACCGCTCAGGCTCTATGTTGCTCTGCTGGAGAACTGTCTGAGGCCGGCCCTAGGCTTCATACACCTCCCTGGTCTAAGCTGCTCAGGCTGGGCGCTCAGGAAGCCCTCAGAGGCACAGATTTGGTTGGGCCTGAGTTTTGTGCCCTTCCCAGGTCCAAGTAGCTCAGGAGTTTGGCGAGTGCAATCGCTGCGACTTATGGCCTTTCCCTGCTGCTCAGTTTTCTGGGAGTACCACTGGCATTCCTTCTCAGGCAGATTATGACTGTCCAGAACCCCCAGAAGTCTTAGTTAGCAAAGAAGCCTGCTTGCATTTTGGTCAGTAATGTCTCTCTTGGGCTGCAATTGCCCTCTTCCAGCCCTTAAGGCTCTGGCTGCCTGCCACCGGAGGGGGATGGTCTGCAGCTGGCTATTTCTGTTCCGTCCTTTGTTCTGTGCACGGTCCTGGCAGTGTCTTATGTTCTAGCATTTCGTGTGGAGGCTATCCCATAGTCTGGTTTGCTAGCCCAAGTTAGTTCGCTCTGGCCACGTGTGGGGTGTTCTGGCCCAATTCTCAAAAAAACACTGTAGCCTGAGCCTCCCATGGCATGATTCTCAAAAAGCATTGCCGCCTGTGCCTCCCGCTCCTGCCTGCCCAGCCCCCACTTGCTAGTGGCGGATGCAAGCATCTGCGCTGCTTTTCCACTGGGGGAGTTACAGCTGGGCTCGTAATCTGTTGGTTTTAATTATTTATTTATTTTTCCTTCCTGTCATGTTGCCCTCTGTGCTTCCAAGGCTCACCACAGACCCGGCTGCGAGAATTTTTCCTGGTGTTTGAAACCTCTCTTTTTAAGAGTCTCTTCCCAGGATGGGACTCTCTCCTTCCCTACCTCCTTTGTCCCTTTTTTCATCTTTTATATTTTTTCCTACCTGTTTTTGAAGCCAATGATCTGCTTTGCTGGGTGCCTGATGTCCTCTGCCAGCATTCAGAAGTTTTTTTGTAGAATTTACTCAGTGCTGAAATGTTCTTTTGATGAATTTGTGAGGGAAAAAGTGGTCTCCCTGTCCTATTTCTCTGCCATTTTAGGACCGCCCCCCTAAATCCAACTTTTTGGCTGAATCTTTCTTGATGGTGTCAGGCATATGCTCTTGCCATGCCTACCCCCACCCCCCACAACTTGCTGGTGGCGTTCAGGCCCTGCTGGTGCTTCCTAAGACTGGGCCTTCCCAGAAGCTAAACTTCTGCATGATTTTATATGCTACCCTACCCCCATGTTGGTGAAGAAGGAGTTGCTGAGGCTGACTGGGGATCTGGGTTTGTCTTATTCCTTGTACACTGGGGGAGGAATAGCACCTTTGGAAGACTGTGAGTGAGGTCTTGAATCCTCTTCCTGGTTAAGTCTTGGGGTAACTCTTTGTCCTTTTCTATAAGGGAAGTGGATGGTGTGATGGCAGCTCCATCCATCTTGCTCCTCTCTTGGTCATAATCTTCATCAGAATCTGGTTCTGGTCACCTGGAAAACCCACTAGCTTCATGTCTGTCTTTACATTTATTTCCCCTCTCTTCTATTTCCTTCTGTCTTTCCAGCTCCCACTGTATCTGTTGCTCCTCTCTTTGGTGCTTCACTACTTTCTCATAATCGTTAGGAAACCTGGGCTCATATTCATCAGATAAGAGGATCAAATCTTCTGCAGAAAACAACCTGGGAACAAGGTTCTTGAGTCCCATGGCTAAGTGCAGAGGGGGATATGCCACTTATCTGAAGAATCACCTTGCTTCAGGTTGATTACTGAACCTAAGACTGTACTTTGTATTGTCCTCTGGGTCTTGGTCTGAGTGAGAGCTGCCTTCTTCATCTGGAGCTGAGACTGAAGAAATTTGAAAGTTTTGGACCAGCCTTATGTTTTTGAGTCACTGGTCTTCACTCCCAGGTCATTGTACAGAGATACCTTCCCAGTTTAATGACTGTCCGCCTAGCCAATGCTCCTGAGCCATGGCTGCTCACCTGGGCCAGAGGCTGGGTGCCAGACTGTTTTTTAAATTAAATTGTTCTTTTTAAAATATTTGTTTGTATAATTTAAAAATATATTTTGAATATTAACTTCTTATCAGACATGTCATTTGCAAATATCTTCTTCCATCCAATAGGTTGCCTCTTAGTTTTGTTAAAGGTTTCCTTGGCTGTTAAAATGTTTTTACATCTGACTAGGTCCCACTTATTTTTGTTTTTGTTCTCTTGCTTGAGGAGACAGAGTACCTCAAAATTATGACTAAAACTGATGTCAAAGAGCATACTGCCCATATTTTATTTTAGGAGTTTTATGGTTACAGGTCTTACCCTTAGTACTTTAATCCATTTTAAGTTTATTTTTGTACCCAGTGTGAGAAAATGGTCTAGTTTCATTCTTTTACATGTAGCTGTCTAGTTTTCCTAGTACAGTTATTGAAGAGACTGTGTTTTCTCCATTGTATACTTTTGCCTTTTTTACCTTGTATGCATGAGTTTATTTCTGGGCTGTTTACTCTGTTCTTCTGATTTATGTGTCTATTTTTTGTGCCAGTACTATACTGTTTTGCTTACTGTAGCTTTGTAGTATAGTCTGAAGCCAGGGAGCCTGATACCTCTAGCTTTTTTCTTTTTTCCTCAAGGTTGCTTTTGCTATTCAGGGTATTTTGTTGTGCCATATAATCTTAAGATTATTTGATCTAATTCTGTAAAAAATATTATGGGTATTTGGGTAGAAATTGCACTGAAGTTGTAGATTGCCTAGTTAATATGGTCACTTAAACAATATTAATTCTCCAAATTAATGAACATAGGATACATTTCCACTTATTTGCATTGTCTTGAATTTCCTTCATCAGTGTTTTCTAGTTTTCAAAGTATAAGTCTTTTACCTCCTTAGTTAGCCTCCTTAATTATCCAAGGTATTTTATTCCTCTTGATTTAGTTGTAAATGACATTATTTTCTTGATTTCTCTTTCTGGTAGTAACTTATTAATGCATAGAAAAATAATAAATTTCTGTATATTAATCTCATATCCTGAAAAATTTATTCTTACCTGGAGAATTCCATGGACAGAGGAGCCTGGTGGGCTACAGTCCATGAGGTTGCAAAGAGTCAGACATGACTGAGCAACTAATACTAAACATAGCCAATTAACAAAAAATATCATGACAGTTTCAGGTTTTATATATAGTGTAATATCATCTGTGAACAGTGAGCTTTTTTCCATTTTGCTTAAAAATGTTTTTAAAAATTGTCTGATTGTTGTGGCTAGGACTTTCAGTTACATATTGAATAGAAACAGTCAAATTGGGCTTGTTTGTCTTGTTCCTGATCTTACAGGAAATACTTTGTTTTTCATTATTAAATATGATGTTAGATGTGGATTTGTCATAAATGGCCTTTATTATGTTGAGATTGTTGTTGTTGTTCAGTCACTCAGCCATGTCTAATTCTTTGTGATCACATGGACTGCCACACTTTAGGATTCCTGTCCTTCACTGTCTCCCAGAGTTTGCTCAAATGCATGCCTATTGAGTCAGTGATGCCATTTAAGGTTCACTAGTTTAATATCCTTGCTGTCCAAGGGACTCTCAAGAGTCTTCTCTAGCACCACAGTTTGAAATCATCAGTTCTTCGACTATCAGCCTTCTTTATGGTCCAGCTCGCACATCTGTACATGACTACTGGAAAAACCATAACTTTGAATATATGGACCTTTGCTGGCTAAGTGATGTTGCTGGTTTTTAATACACTGCCTAGGTTCATCTTAGTTTTTCTTCCAAGAAGCAAATGTCTTTGAATTTTGTGGCTGCAGTCACCATCTACAGTGATTTTGGAGCCCAAGAAAATGAAGTCTGTCACTGTTATCATTTTACCCCCCATATATTTGCCATGATGTGATGGGACTGGATGCCATAATTTTAGTGTTTTGAATGTTGAATTTTCAGCCATCCTTTTCACTCTCCTCTTTCACCTTCATCAAGAGGTTCTTCAGTTCTTCACTTTCTGCTATTTGGGTGGTGTCGTCTGTATATATGAAGTTGTTGATATTTCTCGGCACAATCTTCATTCCAGTTTGTGATTCATCTAGCATAGCATTTTGCACAATGTACTCTGCATATAAGTTAAATAAGCAGAGTGACAATATACAGCCTTAACATACTCCTTTTTCAATTTGGAACCAGTCTGTTGTTCCATGTCCAGTTGTAACTGTTGCTTCTTGACCTGTATACAAGTTTCTCAGAAGCCAGGTAAAGTGGTCTCATATTACCATCTCTTGAAGAATTTTCCAGTTTGTTGTGATCCACACAGTCAAATGTTTTAGCATAGTCAATTAAGCAGAAGTAGATGCTTTCCTGTTCTTTTGCTTTTTCTATGATCCAACAAATGTTGGCAATTTGATCTCTGATTCCTCTGCCTTTTTAAAATCCAGCTTATACATCTGGAAGTTCTTTTTTCACATACTGTTGAGGCCTAGCTTGAAAGGTTTTGTACATTACCTTGCTAGCATGTGAAATGAACACAATTTGTGGTAGTTTGAACATTCTTTGCCATTCCTCTTCTTTGGGGTTGGAATTGAAGTTGACTTTTTCCAGTCCTGTGGCCATTGCTGAGTTTTCCAAATTTGCTGATGTATTCAGTGAAACATTTTAACAAGATCATCTTTTAGGATTTGAAATAGCTCAGCTGGAATTCCACCACCTCCACTAACTTCATAGTAATGCTTCCGAAGGCCCACTTGACTTCAGAATCCAGGATACCTGGCTCTAGGTGAGTGACCATACCATTGTGGTTATCTGCATCATTAAGACTTAAAAACCCCCCACAAAAAAACAGTTCTTCTATGTATTCTTGCCACCTCTTCTTAATCTTTCTGCATCTTTTAGGTCCTTGCTGTTTCTGTCCTTTATTGTGCCCATCTTTGCATGAAATATTTCCTTTGTATTTCTAGTTTTTTTGAAGAGATCTCTAGTCTTTCCCATTCTATTGTTTTCCTGCTTCTTCAGCATTAGTGGTTGGGGCATAGACTTGGATTACTGTGATGTTGAATAGTTTGCCTTGGTAACAAACTGAGATCATTCTGTCATTTTTGAGACTGCACCCAACTACTGCATTTTGGACTCTTTTGTTGACTATGAGGGCTACTCCATTTCTTCCATTGGATTCTTGCCCAAAGTAGTTGATATGATGGTCATCTGAATTAAGTTCGCCCTTTCCCATCCATTTTAGTTCACGGATTCCTAAAATATTGACGTTCACTCTTGCCATCTCCTGTTTGACCACACCCAATTTACCTTGATTCATGGACCTAACATTCCAGATTACTATGCGATATTGTTTTTTTTTTTTTTTTTTTTTTTTTACAGCATTGGACTTTATTTTCACAACTAGAAAGTAGGTGAGTGACCATACCATTGTGGTTATCTGCATCATCAAGGCTTTAAAAAACAAACAAACAAAAAAACAGTTCTTCCACGTATTCTTGCCACCTCTTCTTAATCTCTTCTGCATCTTTTAGATCCTTGCTGTTTCTGTCCTTTATTGTGCCCATCTTTGCATGAAATATTTCTGCAAATAGGAATACATCTGCAAATAGGAATCATTTTTGCTTTGGTTCAACCTCTTCATTCTTTCTGGAGCTATTTCCCTGCTCTTCCCTCAACATATATTTAGCTATGTTCCCTTAATACAAGCTTTGTTGAATTTTTATCATAAATGCATGTTGCATTCTGTCAAATACTTTTTTGCATCTGTTGAGGTAATCAGGTGAATATTACTCTGTCATGTTGATTGATATGGATATTTAATAATCCTTATATCCCTGGAATAAATTCCACTTTATCATGATGTAAGTATGGTTGAATTTTGTTTGTTACTATTTTGTTGAAGAATTTTGTGAGTGTTAATCAGGGTTGTTGGCTTTTAATTTTCTTTTATTGTAGTTTCTTTGTCTGTTTTTGGTATCAGGGTAATACTCACCATAGTAGAATACCTTTGGAAGTATTCCAGTCCCTTCAGGCTTTTGCAGAACTTTGAGAAATATGGGTATAAACTCTTTTGTAAATATTTGATAGAATTCTTCTGTGAAGTCTTACTGTCCTGGACTTTTTCTTTCTTGGGGAGTTTTTTGATTACTGCTTCAGTTTAATACTAGTATTCAGTACATTCAGTTTTTCTATTTCTTTCTGATACAGTCTTGGACAAGTGTATGCTTCTGGCAATTTATCCATTGCTTCTAAATTAAACCAATTTGGGGGCAGTCCTAAGATGGTGGATGAATAGGATGGGGAGACCACTTTCTCCCCCACAAATTCATCAAAAGAACATTTCAACGCTGAATAAATTCCACAATACAACTTCTGAATGCTGGCAGAGGACATTAGGCACCCAGAAAAGCAGCTCATTGTCTTCGAAAACAGGTAGGAAAAAATATAAAAGACAAAAAAAGAGACAAAAGAGGTAGGGAGGGAGCTCCATCCTGAGAAGGGAGTGTTAAAAAGAGACAAGTTTCCAAACACTGGGAAATACTCTCACTGCCGAGTCTGTGGCGAGCCTTGGAAGCACAGAGGGCAACATAACAGGGAGGAAAAATAAATAAATAATTAAAACCCACAGATTACCAGCCCAAGAGTAACTCCCCCAGCGGAGAAGCAGCGCAGACGCCTGCATCCGCCACTAGCAAGCGGAGGCTGGGTAGGGAGGTGCGGGCTGCATTGCATTTTAAGTATAGAGCCCGAATGCCCCAAGTATAACCAGAATGAGCTAATGCGCTAGCAAACCAGACTGTGGGATAGTTACCATGCGAAAGGCTCTAACATAAGACACCACCAGAACCGCACACGGAACAAAGGATGGAACAGAATTAGCCAGCTGCAGACCATCCCCTTCCAGTGACAGGCAGCCAGAGCTGGAAGGGCCAGAAAGTGGCAACCGCAGCCCCAGAGAGACAT
Organism: Capricornis sumatraensis; assembly: GCF_032405125.1. Lineage (NCBI taxonomy): Eukaryota > Metazoa > Chordata > Mammalia > Artiodactyla > Bovidae > Capricornis > Capricornis sumatraensis. Next base: position 3,967,051 of record NC_091084.1, read on the forward strand.
TAACTACCAAACTGCAAACAGGCTTCTTTGCTAATTAAGACTTCTTGGGGTTCTGGACAGTCATCATCCGCATGAGAAGGTGCACCAGTTGTACACCCAGAAAACTGAGCAGCAGGGATGGGAGAGGCGATAAGTCGCAGCAACCTTGCTCACCAAACACCAGAGCTACTCGGACCTGGGAAGGGCAAAAAGTGTAGGCCCAAATGAGGCTGCACTTCTGAGGACTACCTGAGTACCTGAGCCTGAGCAGCTTAGACCTGGGAGGTGCATGTAGCCTAGGGCTGGCCGCAGATGGTTCCCGGCGGAGCAACCTAGAGCCTGAGCTGTGTGCGCAGTGAGCGGGGACAGGCCCAGTGTGGCTGAGACACTGCGCGCACACAACCAATGTTATTTGTTTCCAGCGTCCCTCCCTCCCCACAGCGTGACTGAAAAAGTGACCCTAAAAAAAGTGTCCACCACTGCCCCCCTTGTGTCAGGGCAGAAATCAGACACTGAAGAGACCAGCAAATAGAAGAAGCTAAAACAAAGGGAACCACCTTGGAAGTGACAGGTGCAATAGATTAAAGCCCTGTTGTTAGTACCGACAACGTAGGAAGGGGTCTATAGATCTTGAGAAATATAAGCCGAACCAAGGAACTACCCGAAAATGAACTGACCCCACACTGCCCACAACAATACCAGAGAAAGTCCTAGATCTATCTTTACTATTTTAATGATTTTTTTGGTTGTTTTCTTCTTTTTTTAAAACATTTTTAAATTTTAAGTCCTCTATTTCTCCTTTAATTTTCATTTTTATAACCTACTATTACTTTTAAAAAAAAGACCCTATTTTTAAAGCAAACTTCATGTATATATATTTTTCTTTTTAATAATTCTTGTGATTTTGTTATTTTTTTTCTTCTTCTTCTTTTCCTTAATATTGTATTTTTGAAAATCCAACCTCTACTCAAGATTTTTAATCTTTGCTTTTTGGTATTTGTTATCAATTTCATACCTTCAAAAACCCAATCTTCAGTACCCATTTTTACATGAGAGCAAGATTCCTAGCTTGATTGCTCTCTCCTCCTTTGGACTCTCCTTTTTCTCCACCAGGTCGCCTCTGTCTCCTCCCTCCCCCTTCTCTTCTCTTCTCTACCCAACTCTGTGAATCTCTGTGGGTTCCAGACAGAGATTGTAGAACACTTAGGGAACTGATTACTGGCTGGATCTGTCTCTCTCCTTTTCATTCCCCTCTTTTATCCTCCTGGCCACCTCTGTCTCCTTCCTCCCTCTCTTCTTCTCTGTATAACTCCGTGAACATCTCTGAGTTGTCCAGACTGTGGAGTGCACACAAGGAAGTGATTACTGGCAAGCTTGCTCTTTCTTCTTTTGATTCCACCTCATCTCATTCGGGTCACCTCTAACTACCTCCTCCCTCTTATCTTCTCCACGTAACTCTGTGAACCTCTATGGGTGTCCCTCAAGTGGAGAAACTTTTCATCTTTAATCTAGATGTTTTATCAATGGTGTGGTATAGAAGGAGAAGTCTTGAGACTACTGTAAAAATAAAACTGAAAACCATAAGCAGGAGGCTTAAGTACAAAACCTCAGAACATCAGAGAACTCCTCACTCCAGGGAACATTAATCAATAGGAGTCCATCTAATGCCTCCATACCTACACTGAAACCAAGCACCACCCAAGGGCCAACAAGTTCCAGAGCAAGACATACCACACAAATTCTCCAGCAACACAGGAACACACCCCTGAGCTTCAATATACAGGCTGCCCAAAGTTGCTCCCAAACCATTGACCTCTCATAACTCATTACTGGACACTTCATTGCACTCCAGAGAGAAGAAATCCAGCTCCACTCACCAGAACACTGACACAAGCTTCCCTAACCAAGAAACCTTGACAAGCTACTGATACAATCCCACCCACAGTGGGGAAACTCCATAATAAAGAGAACTCCACAAACTTCCAGAATACAGAAAGGCCACCCCAAATGCAGCAATATAACCAAGATGAAGAGATAGAGGAATACCGAGCAGGTAAAGGAACAGGATAAATGCCCATCAAACCAAACAAAAGGGGAAGAGATAGGGAATCTATTTGATAAAGAATTCCAAATAATGAGTGAAAATGATCCAAAATCTTGAAATCAAAATGGAATCACAGATAAATAGCCTGCAGACAAGGACTGAGAAGATGCAAGAAAGGTTTAACAAGGACCTAGAAGAAATAAAAAAGAGTCAATATATAATGAATAATGCAATAAATGAGATCAGAAATACTCTGGAGGCAACAAATAGTAGAATAATGGAGGCAGAAGATAGGATCAGTGAAATAGAAGATGAATGGTAGAAATAAATGAATCAGAGAGGAAAAAAGAAAAACGAATTAAAAGACATGAGGACAATCTCAGAGACCTCCAGGACAATATGAAATGCTCCAACAGTCGAATTATAGGAGTCCCAGAAGAAGAAGACAAAAAGAAAGACCATGACAAAATACTTGAGGAGATAATAGTTGAAAACTTCCCTAAACTGGGGAAAGAAATAATCACCCAAGTCCAAGAAACACAGAGAGTCCCAAACGGATAAACCCAAGGCAAAACACCCCAAGACACATATTAATCAAATTAACAAAGATCAAACACAAAGAACAAATATTAAAAGCAGCAAGGGAAAAACAACAAATAACACACAAGGGGATTCCATAAGGATAAAAGCTGATCTTTCAATAAAAACTCTTCAGCCCAGGAGGGAATGGCAAGACATATTTAAAGTGATGAAAGAAAATAACCTACAGCCCAGATTACTGTACCCACCAAGGAACTCTTTCAAATATGAAAGAGAGATTGAAAGCTTTACAGACAAGCAAAAGCTGAGAGAATTCAGCACCACCAAACCAGCTCTCCAACAAATACTAAAGGATATTCTCTAGACAGGGAACACAAAAAGGGTGTATAAACCCGAACACAAAACAATAAAGTAAATGGCAACGGGATCATTCAGTTCAGTTCAGTCGCTCAGTTGCGTCCGTCTCTTTGTGACCCCATGAATCTCAGCATGCCAGGCCTACCTGTCCATCACCAACCCCTGGAGTTCACTCAGACTCATGTCCATTGAGTCGGTGATGCCATCCAAACATCTCATCCTCTGTCGTCCTCTTCTCCTCCTGCCCCCAATGCCTCCCAGCATCAGAGTCTTTTCCAATGAGTCAACTCTTCACATGAGGTGGCCAAAGTACTGGAGTTTCAGCTTTAGCATCATTCCTTCCAAAGAAACCCCAGGGTTGATCTCCTTCAGAATCGACTGGTTGGATCTCCTTGCAGTCCAAGGGACTCTCAAGAGTCTTCTCCAACACCACACATCAAAAGCATCAATTCTTTGGCGCTCAGCCTTCTTCACAGTCCAACTCTCACATCCATACATGACCACAGGAAAAATCATAGCCTTGACTAGGTGGACCTTAGTCGGCAAAGTAATGTCTCTACTTTTGAATATGCTATCTAGGTTGGTCATAACTTTTCTTCCAAGGAGTAAACGTCTTTTAATTTCATGGCTGAAGTCACAATCTGCAGTGATTTTTGAGCTCCCCAAAATAAAGTCTGACACTGTTTCTACTGTTTCCCCATCTATTTCCCATGAAGTGATGGGACTGGATGCCATGATCTTTGTTTTCTGAATGTTGAGCTTTAAGCCAACTTTTTCACTCTCCACTTTCACTTTCATCAAGAGGCTTTTTATTTCCTCTTTACTTTCAGCCATAAAGGTGATGTCATCTGCATATCTGAGGTTATTAATATTACTTCCAGCAATCTTGATTGCAGCTTGTGTTTCTTCCAGTCCAGGATTTCTCATGATGTACTCTGCATATAAGTTAAATAAGCAGGGTGACAATATACAGCCTTGACATACTTCTTTTCCTATTTGCAACCAGTCTGTTGTTCCATGTCCAGTTCTAACTGTTGCTTCCTGACTTGCATACAGATTTCTCAAGAGGCAGGTCAGGTGGTCTGGTATTCCAATCTCTTTCAGAATTTTCCACAGTTTATTGTCATCCACACAGTCAAAGGCTTTGGCATAGTCCTTAAAGAAGAAATAGATGATTTTCTGGAATTCCCTTGTTTTTTCCATGATCCAGCAGATGTTGTCAATTTGATCTCTGGTTCCTCTGCCTTTTCTATAGCCAGCTTGAACATCAGGAAGTTCATGGTTCATGTATTGCTGAGGCCTGGCTTGGAGAATTTTGAGCATTAATTTACTAGCGTGTGAGTTGAGTGCAATTGTGCGGTAGTTAGAGCATTCTTTGGCATTGTCTTTCTTTGGGATTGGAGTGAAAACTGACCTTTTCCAGTCCTGTGGCCACTGCTGAGTTTTCCAAATTTGCTGGCATATTGAGTGCAGCAATTTCACAGCATCATCTTTCAGGATTTGAAACAGCTCAACTGGAATTCCATCACCTCCACTAGCTTTGTTTGTAGTGATGCTTTCTAAGGCCCACTTGACTTTACATCCAGCATATTTGGCTCTAGGTGAGTGATCACAGCATTGTGATTATCTGGGTCTTGAAGATCGTTTTTTGTATAGTTCTTCTCTATATTCTTGCCACCTCTTCTTAATTTCTTCTGCTTCTGTTAGGTCCATACCATTTCTGTCCTTTATTGAGCCCATCTTTGCATGAAATGTTCCCTTGGTACCTCTAATTTTCTTGAAGAGATCTCTAGTCTTTCCCATTCTGTTGTTTTCCTCTATTTCTTTGCATTGATTGCTGAAGAAGGCTTTCTTATCTCTTCTTGCTATTCTTTGGAACTCTACATTCAGATACTTATATCTTTCCTTTTCTCCTTTGCTCTACACTTCTCTTCTTTTCACAGCTATTTGTAAGGCCTCCCCAGACGGTCATTTTGCTTTTTTGCATTTCTTTTCTATGGGGATGGTCTTGATCCCTGTTTCCTATACAATGTCACGAACCTCATTCTGTAGTTCATCAGGCACTCTATCTATCAGATCTAGTCTCTTAAATCTATTTCTCACTTGCAGTGTATAATCATAAGGATTTGATTTAGGTCATACCTGAATACTTTTCAACAATTACCTTAAACATAAATGGGATGAATGCCCCAACCTAAAGACAAAAACTGGCTGAATGGATAAAAAACAAGACTCCTGTATATATTGTCTACACAAGACCAACCTCAAAACAAGGGACACATACAGACTGAAAGTGAAGGGCTGGAAAAAGATATTCCACGCAAATAGAGACCAAAAGAAAGCAGGAGTAGCAATACTCATATCAGATAAAATAGACTTTAAAACAAAGGCTGTGAAAAGAGACAAATAAAGACACTACATAATGATCAAAGGATCAATCCAAGAAGAAGATATAACAATTATAAATATATATGCACCCAACATATTGCAGAGCACCACAATATGTAAGACAATGCTAACAAGCATGAAAGGGGAAATTAATAATAACACAATAATAGTGGGAGACTTTAATACCCCACTCACACTTATGGATAGATCAACTAAACACAAAATTAACAAAGAAACACAAACTTTAAATGATACAATAGGCCAGTTAGACCTAATTCATATCTATAAATGGACATTTATAGATGGTGGACATTTCACCCCAAAACTATGAATTTCACCTTTTCTCAAGTGCTCACGGAAACTTCTCAAGGATAGATCACATCCTGTGCCATAAATCTCGCCTTGATAAATTAAAAAAAAAAAAAAAATTGAAATCACTCCAAGCATCTTTTCTGACCATAGTGCAGTAAGATTAGATCCAATTACAGGAGAAAAATATTAAAAATTCCAACATATGGAGGCTGAACAACACGTTCCTGAATAAAAAACAAATCACAGAAGAAATCAAAAAAGAAATCAAAATATGCATAGAAACGAAAGAAAATGAAAAGGCAACAACCCAAAATTTGTGGGACACTAAAAGCAGTGCTAAGGGGAAAGTTCATAACAATACAGGCATATATCAAGAAACAAGAAAAAAGTCAAAAAAATAACCTAATTCTACACCTAAAGCAACTAGAAAAAGAAGAAATGGATAACCCCAGGATTAGTAGAAGGAAAGAAATCTTAAAAATTAGGGCAGAAATAAATGCTAAAGAAACAAAAGTGACCATAGCAAAAATCAACAAAGCCAAAAGCTGGTTCTTTGAAAGGATAAATAAAATTGACAAACCATTAGCCAGACTCATCAAGGAACAAAGGAAGAAAAATCAAATCAATAAAATTAGAAATGAAAATGGAGAGATCACCACAGACAACACAGAAATACAAAGGATCCTAAGAGACTACTATCAGCAATTATATGCCAATAAAATGGACAATGTGGAAGAAACAGACAAATTCTTAGAAAAGTACAACTTTCCAAAACTGAAACAGGAAGAAATAGAAAATCTTAACAGACCCATCACAAGCATGGAAATTGAAACTATAATCAGAAATCTTCCAGCAAACAAAAGCCCAGGTCCAGACGGCTTCACAGCTGAATTCTACCAAAAATTTAGAGAAGAGCTAATACTGACCCTACTGAAACTCTTCCAGAAAATTGCAGAGGAAGGTAAACTTCCAAACTCATTCTATGAGGCCACCATCACCCTTAATACCAAAACCTGACAAAGATGCCACAATAAAAGAAAACTACAGGCCAATATCAGTGATCAACATAGATGCAAAAATCCTTAACAAAATTCTAGCAATCAGAATCCAACAACACATTAAAAAGATCATACACCATGACCAAGTGGGCTTTATCCCAGGGATGCAAGGATTCTTCAATATCCACAAATCAATCAATGTAATTCACCACATTAACAAATTGAAAAAAAAAAAGCCATATGATTATCTCAATAGATGCAGAGAGAAAGCCTTTGACAAAATTCAACATCCTTTTATGATAAAAACTCTCCAGAAAGCAGGAATAGAAGGAACGTACCTCAACATAATAAAAGCTATCTATGACAAATGCACAGCAAACATTATCCTCAATGGTGAAAAAAATCGAAATAATTTCCCCTAAAGTCAGGAACAAGACAATGGTGCCCACTTTCACCACTACTATTCAACATAGTTCTGGAAGTTTTGGCCACAGCAATCAGAGCAGAAAAAGAAAAGGAATCCACATTGGAACAGAAGAAGTAAAACTCTCACTGTTTGCAGATGACATGATCCTCAACATAGAAAACTCTAAAGACTCCACCAGAAAATTACTAGAGCTATTCAATGAATACAGTAATATAGTAATAATGCAGGATATAAAATCAAAACACAGAAATCCCTTGCATTCCTATACACTAGTAATGAGAAAGCAGAAAAAGAAATTAAGGAAACATTCCATTCACCACTGCAACAAAAAGAATAAAATACTGAGGAATATATCTATCTAAAGAAAATAAAGACGTACATAGAAAAAACTATAAAACACCGGTGAAAGAAATGAAAGAGGACACTAATGGAGAAATATACCATGTTCATGGATCAGAAGAATCAATATAGTGAAAATGATTATACTACCCAAGCAATCTACAGATTCAATGCAACCCCTATCAAGCTACCAGCGGTATTTTTCACAGAGCTAGAACAAATAATTTCACAGTTTGTATGGAAATACAAAAATCCTGGACTAGCCAAAGCAATCTTGAGAAAGAAGAATGGAACTGGAGGAATCAACATGCCTGACTTCAGGCTCTGCTACAAAGACACAGTCATCAAGACAGTATGACACTGGCACAAAGACAGAAATATAGATCAATGGAACAAAATAGAAAGCCCAGAGATAAATCCACACACCTACGGACACCTCATCTTGGACAAAGGAGGCAAGATTATACAATGGATTAAAGATAATCTCTTTAACAAGCGGTGCTGGGAAAACTGGTCAACCACTTGTAAAAGAATGAAACTAGAACACTTTCTAACACCATACACAAAAATAAACTCAAAATGGATTAAAGATCTAAACGTAAGACCAGAAACTATAAAACTCCTAGAGGAGAACATAGGCAAAACACTCTCTGACATAAATTACAGCAAGATCCTCTATGATCCACCTCCAGGAATACTGGAAATAGAAGCAAAAATAAACAAATGGGATCTAATTAAAATTAAAAGCTTCTGCACAACAAAGGAAACTATAAGCAAGGTGAAAAGACAGCCTTCGGAATGGGAGAAAATAATAGCAAATGAAACAACTGACAAACTACTAATCTCAAAAATATACGAGCAACACCTGCAGCTCAATTCCAGAAAAATAAATGACCCAATCAAAAAATGGGCAAAAGAACTAAATAAACATTTCTCCAAAGAAGACATACAGATGGCTAACAAACACATGAAAAGATTCTCAACATCACTTATTATTAGAGAAATGTAAATCAAGACCACAATGAGGTACCACTTCACACCAGTCAGAATGGCTGCAATCCAAAAGTCTACAAGCAATAAATGCTGGAGAGGGTGTGGAGAAAAGGGAACCCTCTTACACAGTTGGTGGGAATGCAAGCTAGTACAGCCACTATGGAGAACAGTGTGGAGATTCCTTAAAAAACTGGAAATAGAACTGCCTTATGACCCAGCAATCCCACTGCTGGGTATACACACCGAGGAAACCAGAATAGAAAGAGACACCTGTACACCAATGTTCATTGCAGCACTGTTTATAATAGCCAGGACATGGAATCAACCTAGATGTCCATCAGCAGATGAATGGATAAGAAAGCTGTGGTACATATACACAGTGGAGTATTACTCAGCCATTAAAAAGAATACATCTGAATCTGTTCTAATGAGGTGGATGAAACTGGAGCTGATTATACAGAGTGAAGTAAGCCAGAAAGAAAAACATCAATACAGTGTACTAACACATGGGAAATAGATGGGGAGACAGTGGAAACAGTGTCAGACTTAATTTTGGGGGGCTCCAAAATCACTGCAGATGGTGACTGAAGCCATGAAATTAAAAGACGCTTACTCCTTGGAAGGAAAGCTATGATAAACCTAGATAGCATATTGAAAAGCAGAGACATTACTTTGCTGACTAAGGTCCGTCTAGTCAAGGCTATGTTTTTTCCAGCAGTCATGTATGGATGTGAGAGTTGGACTGTGAAGAAGGCTGAGCACTGAAGAATTGATGCTTTGAACTGTGGTATTGGAGAAGACTCTTGAGAGTCTCTTGGACTGCAAGGAGATCCAACCAATCCATTCTGAAGGAGGTCAGCCCTGGGATTTCTTTGGAAGAAGGATGCGAAAGCTGAAACTCCAGTACTTTGGCCACCTCATGCGAAGAGTTGACTCAGTGGAAAAGACTCTGATGATGGGAAGGATTGGGGGCAGGAGGAGAAGAGGACGACAGAGGATGAGATGGCTGGAAAGCATCACTGACTCGTTGAATGTGAATCTGAGTGAACTCCGGGAGTTGGTGATGGGCAGGGAGGCCTGGCGTGCTGTGATTCATGGGGTCGCAAAGAGTCGGACACGACTGAGCGACTGAACTGAACTGAATACTCCATTGTGTATATGTACCACAGCTTTCTTATTCATTCATCAGCTGATGGATATCTAGGTTGCTTCCATGTCCTGGCTATTAGAAACAGCGCTGCGATGAACATTGGGGTACAGTGTGTCTTTCTATTCTGGTTTCCTCAGTGTGTATGCCCAGCAGTGGGTTTGCAGGATTGTATGGCAGTTCTAGTTCCAGTTTTTTAAGGAATCTCCACACTGTTCTCCATAGTGGCTGTACTAGTTCGCATTCTCATCAACAGTGTAAGAGGGTTCCCTTTTCTCCACACCTTCTCCAGTATTTATTGCTTGTAGACTTTTGGATAGCAGCCATTCTGACTGGCATGAAATGGTACCTCAGTGTGGTTTTGATTTGCATTTCTCTGATAATGAGTGATGGTGAGCATCTTTTCATTGTTTGTTAGCCATCTGTATGTCTTCTTTGGAGAAATGTCTATTTAGTTCTTTTGCCCATTTTTTGATTGGGTCACTTATTTTTCTGGAATTGAGCTGCAGGAGTTGTTTGTATATTTTTGAGATTAATTCTTTGTCAGCTGCTTTGTTTGCTATTATTTTACCCCATCCAAAGGCTGTCTTTTCAGCTTGCTTATAGTTTCCTTTGTTGTGCAGAAGCTTTTAATTTTAATTAGATCCCATTTGTTTATTTTTGCTTTTATTTCCAGTATTCTTGGAGGTGGATCATAGAGGATCATGCTGTAATTTATCTCGGAGAATGTTCTGCCTATGTACTCCTCTAGGAGTTTTATAGTTTCTGGTCTTACATTTAGATCTTTAATCCATTTTGAGTTTATTTTTGTGCATGGTGTTAGAGAATGTTCTAGTTTCATTCTTTTACAAATGGTTGATCAATTTTCCCAGCAGCACTTTTTAAAGAGATTGTCTTTTCTCCACTGTATATTCTTGCCTCCTTTGTCAAAGATAAGGTGTCCATAGGTGTGTGGGTTAATCTCTGGGCTTTCTATTTTGTTCCATTGATCTATATTTCTGTCTTTGTGCCAGTGTCATACTGTCTTGATGACTGTGTCTTTGTAGCAGAGCCTGAAGTCAGGCAGGTTGATTCCTTCATTTCCATTCTTCTTTCTCAAGGTTGCTTTGGCTATTTGAGTTTTTTTTTTTGTATTTGCATACAAACTGTGAAGTCACTTGTTCTAGTTCTCTGAAAAATACCGCTGGTAGCTTGATACGGATTGCATTGAATCTATAGATTGCTTTGGGTGGTATATTCATTTTCACTATATTGATTCTTCCGATCCATGAACACAGTATATTTCCCCATCTATTAGTGTCCTCTTTGATTTCTATTTTATAAAATTTAAATTTATTTATTTTAATTGGAGGCTAATTACTTTACAATATTGTAATGGTTCTGCCGCACATCAACATGAATCCACCATGGGCGTACACGTGTTTCCCATCCTGAACCCCCCCTCCCACTCCCTCCCCGTATCATCCCTCTGGGTCATCCCAGTGCACCAGCCTCAAGTATCCTGTATCAAACCTGGACTGACGATTCATTTCTTATATGATATTACACATGTTTAAGGGCCATTCCCCCAAATCGTCCCACCCTCTCCCTCTCCCACAGAGTCCAAAAGACTGTTGTATATATCTGTGTCTCTTTTGCTGTCTCACATATAGGATTATCGTTATGATCTTTCTAAATTCCATATATATGCGTTAGTATACTGCATTGGTGTTTTTCTTTCTGACTTACTTCACTCTATATAATAGGCTCCAGTTTCATCCACCTCATTAGAACTGATTCAAATGTTCTTTTAATTCTCTCTCTCTTTTTTCTGGGTCCCCTATAATACAAATATTTGTAACTTGACTCTATCCTGGAGGTTTCTTGAGCTATCCTAAGTAAAATTTTATTCTATATGACATTCTGAATTGGATCGTTTCTGATGATTTATTGTATTTTTCTTTATGATCAGTTCTTTTTGATGTTTTCTAGTTCTTTGATGAAGTTCTCACTGTGTTCTTCTATTCTTTTCCCAAATTCAGTGAGAATTTTTGTCACTAATGCTTTGAAGTCTTTATCAGGTAAATTACCTATCTCCATTTCATTATTTTTTCCCCTGGTGGGTTTATCTTGTTCTTTCATTTGGAACATATTCCTCTGCTCTCATTTTGTTTGACTTTCTGTGGTTTTATTCTTGAAAGCAGGCAAAACAGTTACCTATCCTGGTCCTGAAGGTGGGTGTCCTTGTGTAGAACCATCCCCATGTAGTCTGTAGTTGCCCAGTGGTTTTCATGGGAGACCAGGATTTGAAGCATGGATTTTATCTTTCCTAGGGTATACCCGCAGCCACTGCTTTGGTGGAGAGTAATATTTTGGCCACCTGATGCAAAGATCCAGCTCATTGTAAAAGACCCTGATGTTGGTAACAATTGAGCACAAGAAGAGAAGGGTGCAACAGAGGATGAGAGCGAAGTCTGGGAGATAGTGAATTGCAGGGAAGTCTGGCATGCTGCAGTTCATGGGGATTCAAAGATTTGGACATGACTTAGCAAATGAAACACAACAACAAAACCTAACTTGCAGCTTTCACATTGTGCTTTTTTTTTTAAGTCAACACAATAAATGCTGGAGAGGATATATAGAAAAAGGAAACCTCCTCCACTATTGTTGGGAATGTAAATTGGTACAGCTACTATAGAGAACAGCAATGAGATTCCTTAAAAACTAAAAATGACCCAGCTACCATATGACCCTATAATCTCATTCCTGGCCATATATCTGGAGAAAACAATAATATGATACAATGTTAGTGCTTTGTTGTAGACCAATATGTGAAAGACTGCACTAGTAAAAGTAATGCTTCAGTTGAATCAAAATGGTATTAATAATATGTTTCTCCACTTGTTAAAACACATATTAGTAAATTGTGTGTTTTTCTAAATGTTTCCTAATTATTTCAGTTACTGTCTGGTAAAGCCATTCACTTTTGTCCTGAAAGGAAGGGGGGATCGCCCATCTTTTTCTAGTGTACCAACGGAGGAATCTGGCACTTTTTCAAACTGGTACAAGAAATATGAAAAATTCTGACTAACAGACATATTTTGGTATACCCAGAATTCCTATCCCTTCCTGACTTTATAGATTTTTTTTCTAGAATTCACTAAATTTCCCATTTTCATAGTCCAAGTAAAGTTGACTTGATCCAAAGCTCTAGGAAAGGAGTAAGATGAGTTCAATTATCCATATATTTCATTCTCTTTCTACAATGGTTGGTTCAGAGACAGGCACATAACTCTTTCAGAGCAAATGAAACTGAAGAAGGTATTTGTTGAAACTTCTAAGAAAGAAACTTCCTTCTTTCTCTTTGACATCTGTTTCCCATGGAGATGAGATGTCTGCAGAGGTGTGAAGCCATTTTATTATATTGAATGGTATAGCTGGGAAGTCTCTGTAAACAGCCTATCAGAGAAGATAGAAATGAGAGGGTAAAGTTGAGCTCTTAATGAGATCACTTGAACTCCCAAATAAAACCTCACTTGATATTGACACTAATTCTGAATTTTCGATTTTATGAACCAGGGAATTTCTCCCTGTTCTGCACTTTCCTGAATTCTACATTTGTCTATTTGGGGTACATTCATCACAGGGTCTCTTTGTTACCTCTTTGACTGGATAGAGACTGCTTCTCTCAGTACTAGTGAATTTTTAGAGATAGCCTGGTATATGCATTTCACATGTAAGCCAACTAACCTTGAGTCAATATGTCTCAGGGATCTCATTTATCAAGCTATAATACAACAAGCTACTAATTCCTCTGCCTTAAACCCAGGACCAGGTAAGCAACATTATTCAAAATGGCCAGTCCAAAGTTGTTTTAACTGCTCTGCCATGGCTTTTCCATGGAGACTCCAATAAAAACTTTGGCCAGCCTTTTCAATTACTCTTCTGCCTCTAGCCAAAGGCCTGACACTTCTGTGATACTGCATGGTGTGGCATTCTCCCTTCTTTTAGGAAATGTAAGAAATAAAAATCTTCTTTGAAGTCTTTCCCCTCTTCATGTTGTCACTCAGCCATACCTCTGTAAATTAAATTCCTGATATAAATTTAGAGCACTCCCATTCCCCCATTCCTTTATTTTAGCTGGGGTGGGGGGTGGGGGGGTGGGGGGGTGGGGGGGGAGTTAGATTAAGTTGTTTGATTTGGAGTTTCTGTTACATAAAACATGTTTTAAAACTTATTTATCCAGGTAACTTTAATAAAAAAGTAAATTACCTTAGTGATATTCTTATCAGATAACTGTCCACTTCTTTCTTTTTTATTAGACAATTCTATTCTCTTACATTCTTCTCTCCCTCATTTCCTCCTCACTTTTAGTTTCCATCTCTTCCTTAATTCAATATTTATGAAGTATTGCTGAGGGCCTGTGCTAGTAAAAATGTTTCAAAATCATATGAGACTGTTCCTACCCTTAAAGTGGCTTGCAATGAACACATTTGAAGTAAGCAGGTGATAAGTATGATGGAAGCATGTGCAAGGTTTAGTGTGGCCTGAGGAAGAGAGTGATTGGTTTTTCTTGAGAGTAGTGTTCAGGAAGTTTCCTAGGAGTGGGTCTTAGAATTTTTAATGAAAGACAAAAACAGAGCATAGAAAAGCTTTCAGTCAGAGGCTGCTGCATGGAGAAAGACTCAGAAGCTTAATTCTTGGCATGCTTTGGTGTAGAAAAATGATTTTCTATGGCTGTAGCACAGAATGTGGCCAGTGATCTAATGCAAAATTTAATGGGGGACCAAAAACCTAAGTAATTGATAAATTTATTTTAATGCATTTTTTTTATAAAAATTCATGCAAAATTCTTAATAAACAAAATATGAAAATTTGAAATTTAAAAAGTGACATAGTAAAACAAATGGTACATTGCCACTTTGCAAAAGAAGTTTCAGTAAGATGAAATTGATTAAAAATTACTGAAGGTGTTTACTTATTTTTAAAAAGTAAGAAAAATGTCAGTTTTCCCAATTGATAAGAAGATAAGTTGATTTTTAAAATATTATGTGTGTGCCTTCATTTAAATGATGAAAGTAAAAAGAGAATGCACTTTGCTTTGAAATGAATAAAATATTTAAACCTAAAATAATATTGTTGGTTTAGTATACACTTGTCTGGAAGAAGCACAAGCTGGAATCAAGATTGCTGTGAGAAATATCAATAACCTCAGATAAGCAGATGACACCACCCTTATCACAGAAAGTGAAGAGAAACTAAAAAGCCTCTTGATGAAAGTGAAAGAGGAGAGTGAAAAAGTTGGCTTAAAGCTCAACATTCAGAAAATGAAGATCATGGCATCTGGTCCCATCAGTTCAGTTCAGTTCAGTCACTCAGTAATGTCCGACTCTTCGCGACCCCATGAATCCCAGCACACCAGGCCTCCCTGTCCATCACCAACTCCCAGAATTCACTCAGACTCATGTCCATCGAGTCAGTGATGCCATCCAACCATCTCATCCTCTGTCGTTCCCTTTTCCTCCTGGCCACAATCCCTCCCAGCATCAGAGCCTTTTCCAATGAGTCAACTCTTCGCATGAGGTGGCCAAAGTACTGGAGTTTCAGCTTCAGCATCATTCCTTCCAAAGAAACCCCAGGGCTGATCTCCTTCAGAATGGACTGGTTGGATCTGCTTGCAGTCCAAGGGACACTCGAGACTCTTCTCCAAGACCACAGTACAACAAACATCAATTCTTCAGTGCTCAGCCTTCTTCACAGTCCAATTCTCACATCCATACATGACCACTGGAAAAACCATAGCCTTGCTATGGACCTTTGTTGGCAAAGTAATGTCTCTGCTTTTGAATATGCTATCTAGGTTGGTCATAACTTTCCTTCCAAGGAGTAAGCGTCTTTTAATTTCATGGTTGCAGTCACCATCTGCAGCGATTTTGGAGCCCCCCAAAATAAAGTCTGACACTGTTTCCACTGTTTCCCCATCTATTTGCCATGAAGTGATGGGACCAGACGCCATGATCTTCGTTTTCTGAATGTTGAGCTTTAAAGCCAACTTTTTCACTCTCCTCTTTCACTTTCATCAAGAGGCATTTTAGTTCCTCTTCACTTTCTGCCATAAGGGTGGTGTCATCTGCATATCTGAGATTATCAGTATTTCCCCTGGCAATCTTGATTCCAGCCTGTGCTTCCTCCAGCCCAGCGTTTCTCATGATGTACTCTGCCTAAAAGTTAAATAAGCAAGATGATAATATACAGCCTTGATGTACTCCTTTTCCTATTTGGAACCAGTCTTTTGTTCCATGTCCAGTTCTAACTGTTGCTTCCTCACCTGCATACAGGCCTCTCAAGACGCAAGTCAGGTGGTCTGGTATTCCCATCTCTTTCAAAATTTTCCACAGTTTATTGTGATCCACACAGTCAACGGCTTTAGCATAGTCAATAAAGCAGAAATAGATGATTTTCTGGAACTCTCTTGCTTTTTTTATGATCCAGCGGATGTTGGCAATTTGAACTCCGGTTCCTCTGCCTTTTCTAAAACCAGCTTGAACATCAGGAAGTTCATGGCTCACGTATTGCTGAGGCCTGGCTTGGAGAATTTTGAGCATTAATTTGCTAGTATGTGAGATGGGTGAAATTGTGTGGTAGTTTGAGCATTCTTTGGCATTGCCTTTCTTTGGGATTGGAATGAAAACTGACCTTTTCCAGTCCTGTGGCCACTGCTGAGTTTTCCAAATTTGCTGGCATATTGAGTGCAGCACTTTCACAGCATCATCTTTCAGAATTTGAAATAGCTTAACTGGAATTCCATCACCTCCACTAGCTTTGTTCATAGTGACGTTTTCTAAGGCCCACTTGACTTCACATTCCAGAATGTCTGGATCTAGGTGAGTGATCACACCATCATGATTATCTTGGTCGTGAAGATCTGTTTTGTATAGTTCTTCTGTATATTCTTGCCACCTCTTCTGGTGGCTGCGATGACATGCAGAGCATGGCCGAGGGGAATTACCCCACGTCTGAGGTCAGGGGCAGAAGTCGGGAGGACCCCACCCCTGAGGGGTAGTGGCTGAAAGGAGCTACCCCATGTCCAAGGTCAGGGGCGGCAGCTGAGAGTGCCAGGCTGTGACAGTGCAGGAGCAGCCGAGAGGAGCTACCCTTGCCTGAGGCCAGGGGCAGCGGCCAGGAGGAGCGACCCCATGTCCAAGGAGTAGGGGGTGCACCAGTGCCAGAGGGCGTAGAGGAGCTATTCTATGTTCAAGGTCAGGAGGGGCGGCAGTGAGGAGATACCCCTCATCCAAGGTAAGAGAAACCCAAGTAAGGTGGTAGGTGTTGCAAGAGGGCAGAAACACTGAAACCATAATCACAGGAAACTAGTCAGTCTAATCACACTAGGACCACAGCCTTGTCTAACTCAATGAAACTAAGCCATTCCCTGTGGGGCCACCCAAGATGGGCAGGCATGGTGGAGAGGTCTGACAGAATGTGGTCCACTGGAGAAGGGAATGGCAAGCCACTTCAGTATTCTTGCCTTAAGAACCCCATGAACAGTATGAAAAGGCAAAATGATAGGATACTGAAAGAGGAAATCCCTAGGTCAGTAGGTGCCCAATATGCTACTGGAGATCAGTGGAGAAATAACTCCAGAAAGAATCAAAGGATGGAGCCAAAGCAAAAACAGTACCCAGCTGTGGATGTGACTGGTGATAGAAGCAAGGTCTGATGCTGTAAAGAGCAATACGGCATAGGAAGCTGGAATGTCAGGTCCATGAATCAAAGCAAATTGGAAGTGGTCAAACAAGAGATGGCAAAGGTGAATGTCAACATTCTAGGAATCAGCGAACTAAAATGGACTGGAATGGGTGAATTTAACTCAGATGGCCATTATATCTACTACTGTGGGAAGGAATCCCTTAGAAGAAATGGAGTAGCCATCATGGTCAACAAAAGAGTCCGAAATGCAGTACTTGGATGCAGTCTCAAAAATGACAGAATGATCTCTGTTCATTTCCAAGGCAAACCATTCAATATCATGGTAATCCAAGTCTATGCCCCAACCAGCAACACTGAAGAAGCTGAAGTTCAACGGTTTTATGAAGACCTGCAAAACTTTTTAGAACAGCCCCAAAAGATGTCCTTTTCATTATAGGGGACTGGAATGCAAAAGTAGGAAGTCAAGAAACACCAGGAGTAACAGGCAAATTTGGCCTTGGAATGTGGAATGAAGCAGGGCAAAGATTAATAGAGTTTTGCCAAGAGAATGCACTGGTCATAGCAAATACCCTCTTCCAACAACACAAGAGAAGACTCTACACATGGACATCACCAGATGGTCAACACCAAAATCAGATTGATTATATTCTTTGCAGCCAAAGATGGAGAAGCTCTATACAGTCAACAAAAACAAGACCGGGAGCTGACTGTGGCTCAGATAATAAACTCCTTATTACCAAATTCAGACTTAAATTGAAGAAAGTAGGGAAAACTACTAGACCATTCAGGTATGACCTAAATCAAACCCGTTATACAGTGGAAGTGAGAAATAGATTTAAGGGACTAGATTTGATAGATAGAGTGCCTGATGAATTGTGGATGGAGGTTCATGACATTGCACAGGAGACAGGGATCAAGACCATCCCCATGGAAAAGAAATGCAAAAAAACAAAATGACTGTCTGAGGAGGCCTTACAAATAGCTGTGAAAAGAAGAGAAGTGAAAAGCGAAGGAGAAAAGGAAAGATATAAGTATCTGAATGCAGAGTTCCAAAGAATAGCAAGAAGAGATAAGAAAGCCTTCTTCAGTGATCAATGCAAAGAAACAGAGGAAAACAACAGAATGAGAAAAATTAGAGATCTGGTCCCATCACTTCATGGCAAAAAGATGGGGAAACAGTGGAAACAGTGTCAGACTTCATTTCTTTGGGCTCCTAAATCACTGCAGATGGTGATTGCAGCCATGAAATTAAAAGATGCTTACTCCTTGGAAGGAAAGTTATGACCAAACTAGATAGCATATTCAAAAGCAGAGACATTACTTTGCCAACAAAGGTCCGTCTAGTCAGGCTATGGTTTTTCCAGTAGTCATGTATGGAGAAGGAAATGGCAACCCACTCCAGTGTTCTTGCCTGAAAAATCCCAGGGACGACGGAGCCTGGTGGGCTGCTGTTTATGAGGTCACACTGAGTCGGACATGACTGAAGTGACTTAGCAGCAGCAGAGTGTATGGATGTGAGAGTTGGACTGTGAAGAAAGCTGAACGGCTGAAGAATTGATGCTTTTGAACTGTGGTATTGGAGAAGACTCTTGAGAGTCCCTTGGACTGCAAGGAGATCCAACCAGTCCATTCTAAAGAAGATCAGTCCTTGGTGTTTTCTGGAAGGACTGATGCTAAAGCTGAAACTCCAGCACTTTGGCCACCTCATGTGAAGAGTTGACTCATTGGAAAAGACTCTGATGCTGGGAGGGACTGAGGAGCAGGAGGAGAAGGGGACGACAGAGGATGAGATGGCTGGATGGGATCACCGAATCGATGGACATGAGTTTGAGTGAACTCCAGGTGTTCGTGATGGACAGGGAGGCCTGGCGTGCTTCAGTTCATGGGGTCACAAAGAGTCGGACATGACTGAGCAACAGAACTGAACTGAATATATCTATTTTCTAAATTTTTGATATTTTTCCAATACCTTAATATTTTATAATAAAGGTAGGTCATTCATATTAAAATATGTGTATAGGGACATTTTTTCATTATCTCAAGGTCCCTAATAGTTTGGCATGGATCTTTCTGAATATTGTCTCTACTTAAAATTTTAATATTTTTATCAAAATATTTTGCAGTAATTTTTAAACAATATTGCAATAAAATATTGTTTAACTTGAATACTGAGTTATTTGGTTTCCTCTTTATTTTTCCTCTGAAAGCAGATTCCTCACTGATTTCACTCTAATATTGGCCTTGGAAAAGGAGGTAGATTCATTTAAAGAAGCACACATTCTTAATGTTCATACTCACTACAAATTGCTTTTTGATGAATGAATTTAATTGGTAATACTTTACTGAAACTGACAACCAATATGTTAGAAAAACTTAATGATCTTCCTTCTATGTGTCTCTCTTACTCCTCACACAGAACACTTTACATCTCACAGTCTGGTCACCAAATATTCAGGTTTTTTTTCCTCCTCACCAAGCAACTCTCCACAACACCATCTGGCATCCTATAATTTCTATCAACTTTGACAGAGAGTGTCAGATCCCATAGTTTAAGAGCTCAGCCCCATAAGACTACTCTCACCCTACTTCAGATGCCAATGGCAAATAGTAGGTTCCCAAGTTACCCATAACTTCTGTTAGACTTGGCTACAAATGAAGTCTTCCCATTGCCTGCTTCTAGTTGGATTTCATAATTTGTTGAGCATTTCATAATCTCAAGGAAATGCTTATCTTTACCAGTTCATGAAAGGATATGATAAGAAATACGAATAAAAAGCCAGATGAAGGGATACAAGGGACAAGGGCTGGGAGACTCCTGAGTACAAGAGCTTCTGCCTTGTGGAAGGTGCATCATACTCTCAGCATATGGATACTGAAAGAACTAGAAACTCAGTAGACACTTTTAGGATTTTCATGGAGGTTTTATCACACAGACATGATGGATTATTAACTCCATTTTCAGCCTGTCTCAAGAGAATAAGTGTGGGACTGAAAATTCTAAGCTTCTAATAATGGTTTGGTCTTTCTGGTCAATGGCCATTCATCCAGGAGCTGTCCAGGAGCCCACACAGAGTCTTCTCGTTAAAACAAAAGACACCTCTATTATTCAAAAATTGCAAGTGTTTCAAGAGCCCTGTGCCAGAAATGGAGATGAATTTATACATAAATATATATTTATAAATTACAATATCACATCATTATGTAAAAAACAAGTATGTAGTCCCACTCTCCAGGAAGCCTTTTTAACTTCTAGACAAGCTGAACCTACCAAGGGACAGACACTAGTCTCAAGAATGCAACAGCTCCACAGCCTGTGGACCCATTCCACTCCAACAACAGGCCAGATCCTGCAGTGGAATGGCTTGGGTCTTGACCCTACCCACTATCAGCCCACCATAAGCTTAAGGACACCCCCAAAACTGCAATCAACTGTGTCAGAAAACCCCCCACCCACCAGCAATCTACACCACTTCAAAGACCCCTGGGTGCTGCAGTCAGACTCCAGGACCCAGCTCTGCCAGCCATTACATCAGCAAAAGCCCCAGGAAATAGCTTCACCCACTAGTGGGCAAGTAACCACCCTAGAATCTCTAGCTTCTAGACAAGTCTCACCTATCTGGGACAGACTCCAGTCACAAGGAAACACTACCTCCATAGCCTGTTGACATGCTCCCTACCCTCCTGCAAACTAAATGAAAAACCCATGCAGCTCTTATAGGAGGAATCCCTTAGAACATACAGCTCAAGAGATGAAAGTGGAGGGAAGCATAAAACATCTACAAAGGCCACTTTTAGACCTTTTAGCCTGGAAATGTAAGTAACCTACCAGATACATGAAAAGAAATGCAGCACTTAGGCAAAATGAGGTAACAGAGGAACATGTTTCAAATGAAGGACAAGATAAAACCCCAGAAGAAAGATTAAGTGAAATGGAGATAAGCAATCTACCGAAGAAAGAATTCGAGGTATGATCATACAGACAATCAAATAACGAGGGAGGAGAATGGATGCACAGTATGAGAAGTTAGATGTTTTAAATAAAAAGAGTAAGAAAATATAAATAGGAACCAAACAGAGATGAAGAACACAATAACTGAAATGAAAAATGCACTGAAAGGAATCAACAGTAGACTAAATGATATAGAAGAGCACATTGGTGAATTGGAAGACAGAGTAGTGGAAATCACTGAAACTGGACATAAATAATAAAAAAAGAATGAAAAGAAATGGAGACAGGTTAAGACAGAGAAAGGGCAACATCATATATCAATATTTGAATGGTAGGGGTCCCAGAAAGAAAAGTGAGAGCAATGGCCTGATAACATATTCAAGACATAATAGCTGAAAACATTCCTAACCTGGGAAAGGAAACAGTCATAAAAGCCCATGAAACACAGAGAATCCTATATAGGATTAACCCAAAGAGGACTATACCAAGACATATTGCAAACAAAATGAAAAAAAAAATTAAAGATAAACAGAGAATGTTACAAGTAGCAAAGGAAAAGAAAGAAACAACATACAAGGGAAATCCCATAGGCTATCAGCTGATTTGTCACCAGAAACTTCAGGCCCAAGGAGAACAGCACGATACATTTAAAGTGATGAAAGTGAAAACCTATAGTCAAGAATACTCTACCCAGAAAGGCTTTCCTTCAGGTTTCATGGAGAAATCAAAAATTTTACAGACATGCAAAAGCTAAGAGTCCAGCACCACAACCAGTTATACAAGAAATGCTAAAGGAATTTCTCTAAACAAAAAAAGAAAAGGCCACAACCAGAAACATGAAAATTATGAAAGGAAAATCATCAGTAAAAGCAAAGATGCAGTGAGAGTAGGAAAGCATCCACACAGAAATCTAGTAGGAATGTCAAAAGTAGTAAAATCATGAATATTCACAATGGACAGTTAAGAGATGCACAAAACAATTAGATATAAAACACAGTATCAGAAACACTAAATTTGAGGGAAGATGAGTGCAAATTTAGGGTAGCTAAAATACTTTTGAAATTAAGAGCTAAGCAACTTAAAACAAACCCATATAAATCTAGATTGTTACTCAAAAATCTCATGGTAGCCACAAACTAAAAGTCTATAATAGATAATACACAAAAAAGAAATCCAGGAATCCAGCCATAAAGCTAGAGATTGTTGTGAAATCACAAGAGAACAAAAGAAGAAAAAAGGAACAAAAAAGACCTACAAAACCCCAAAACAGTGAACAAAATGGCAATAACATAGAAGGCAGTAATTAAATGTAAATGGACTAGATGATCCAATCAAAAGACAGAGTGGTTAAATGGATATAAAAATAGGAATCATACACATGCTGCCTACAAGAAACTCACTACAGATCTAAAGACACACTAGACTGAAAGTGAGGGGATGGAAAAAGGTATTTCGTAGAGAAATGCAAATCAAAACTACCATGAGGTATCACTTCACACCCGTCAGAATGTCCATCATCAAAAATTTTATAAATAATAACTGATAGAAAGGGTATGGAGAGAATGGAACCCTTCTTCACTGTTGGTGTTAATGCAAATTGGTACAGCCACAATGGAGAAAAGTATCAGTTCAGATTCAGTCACTCATTTGTGTCCAATTCTTTGTGACCCCATGGACTGCACCAGGCTTCCCTGTCCGTCACCAACTCCCAGAACTTACTCAAGCTCATGTCCATCGAGTTGGTGATGCCATCCAACTATCTCATTCTCTGTCATTTGCTTCTCCTCCCACCTTCAATCTTTCCCAGCATCAGGGTTTCTTCAAATGAGTCAGTTTTTCCCATCAGGTAGCCAAAGTACTGGAGTTTCAGCTTCTGTATCAGTCCTTCCAATGAATATTCAGAACTGAATTTCTTTAGGATTAACTGGAAAAACCATAGCTTTGACAAGATAGACCTTTGTGAGCAAAGTAATGTCACTGCTTTTTAATATGCTGTCTAGGTTGGTCATGGACTTCCCTGGTGGCTCAGACGATAAAGTGTCTGTGTCTACAATGTGAGAGACCTGGGTTCGATCCCTGGGTTGGGAAGATTCCCTGGAGAAGGAAATGGCAACCCACTCCAGTACTCTTGCCTTGAAAATCCCATGGACAGAGGAGCTTGGTGCAGGCTACTATTCATGGGGTCACAAAGAGTCGGGCATGACTGAGTGACTTCACTTTCACTTTCAGGTTGGTTATAACTTTTCTTCCAAGGAGCAAGCATCTTTAATTTCATGGCTGCAGTCACCATCTGCAGTGATTTTAGCAAAATGTGGTACACTGGAAAAGGGAATGGCAAACCACTTCAGTATTCTTGCTTTGAGAACACCATGAACAGTATGAAAAGACAAAAAGATAGGATACTGAAAGATGAACTCCCCAGGTCGGTAGGTGCCCAATACGCTACTGGAGAAAGGTGGAGAAATTACTACAGAAAGAATGAAGAGACAGATTCAAAGCAAAAACAACACCCAGTTGTGGATGTGACGGATGTGGTAATGGAAGCAAGATCCAATGCTGTAAAGAGCAATATTGCATAGAAACCTAGAATGCTAGGTCCATGAATCAAAGCAAATTGGAAGTGGTCAAACAAGAGATGGCAAGAGTAAACGTCGACATTTTAGGAATCAGGAAACTAAAATGGACTTGAATGGGTGAATTTAACTCAGATGACCATTATATCTACTACTGTGGAAAAGAATCCCTTAGAAGAAAAGTAGTCCTCATAGTTAACAAGAGTTAACTATGCAGTATCCAAAATGTAGTACTTGGGTGCAATCTCAAAAATGACCGAATGATCTCTGTTCATTTCCAAGGCAAACCGTTCAGTATCACAGTAATTCAAGTCCATGCCCCAACCAGTAAATATGAAGAAGCTGAAGATGAACGGTGCTATGAAAGACCTACAAGACCTTGATCAAGCGGCAGGAGGAAACAAACTAGCAATATTTTTTCCTTCTCTATACATATTTAAAGGGAAGTTTCTCTTAAAATTCTGTGTTGCCATAATGACACCTGGTTTCACCTGAAGTTAACCAATGCCTTTTTCTTATGGAAATGTTTATCTTAAGCTATGCTAATATACTATGCATTTACCCCAAACTCTGTCTTCGAGTCAATTCCACCTTTTGGCTCAGAACCTACTTGACAAACCAATATGTTTTACTCAGATATTGTTCCTCTAATCTATGTAAATGAAACTATTTGTGTGGTGATCTGCCCTTCTTCAAGATTCAGGTTAATCATTTTATGGCCCAGGATGAACCATTTGGTGCCAAGATTATCCCAAAATACATCTTATGGGTGAGGGGCCTGGTGCCATTCTGAGTTTTAAGACATTCCTTTCTTTCATTAACAGACTGCTAGTGACTATATAACATCCAGCTGAAGACTAGCAGGGGGGTACTCTTTCTGCTCCCTTCTGATGCCTATGTCAGAAGCTTTCTCTATCTCCTTTAATAAAACTTTATTACACAAACGCTCTGAGTGATCAGGCCTCATCTCTGGCCCCAGATTGAATTATTCTCCTTCGGGGCCAAGAATCCTGGCATCGTGATTCAACAACAACTTTTCAATCTTTCTCATCATTAGGGTCTATTCCAATTTGTTTAAAGACCCTGTATTATAGTTCCAACATCTTTGTACATTTCTGTTTATTGATTTATTTCTTGATTATGGGTTATTTCCTTCTTTCTCTCTATGTGTGTGCACCTTTTTTTAAAGTAATATTAAATATTGAATATTACAGGCAGAAGAACAGTAGAAACTGAAGTGAAAGGTATTTACATGTGTAAATGGAACTTCTATTTTTTGGTCAGGACTTTATTTTTAGAGTGTTGAGTAAATCTAGTTAATAGTTGTGCTGCTTTGCTGTTATTAGTGAAACTTTCAGTATTCTACAGATTTCAGTCATCTAGAGGTGGGCTGCTGTTGAAGAAACTGAAAGTGAAAAATGTTAGTTGCTCAGTCATGTCCGACTCTTTGAAACCCCATGGACTGTAGCTCACCAGGTTCCTCTGTCCTTGAAATTCTCCAGACAAGATACTGGAGTGGGTAGCCATTTCCTTCTCCTGGGGATCATTCTGACCCAGGGATCAAACTCAGGTCACCTGAATTATAGGTGGATTCTTTACTGTCTGAGCCACCAGGGTCATTGTTACCCTCTGCATAATGTGTAGATTGAGAAGCAAGAGGGTTTTTCTCTATATTTCTGTTCCTCACATAAGCTTTCAGTGATTCCTTCTCAACTTTGCCAAAGCAGAAGTCTCTTTCCACACTCTTTTTCTTCCCCTCAGTAGCAGACAGATGTAGCTCGTTAATCAGTACTAGTCTTGTTGTGGGAGCAAACTAGGATTTTCTTTTATGCTTGTCTAACATCAGTCATAGGTTCAGTTCAGTCGCTCAGTCATGTCTGACTCTTTGTGACCCCATGAACCACAGCATGCCAGGCCTCCCTGTCCCTAATCAACTCCTGGAGTCCATCCAAACCCATGTCCATCGTGTCAGTGATGCCATCCAGCCATCTCATCCTCTGTCGTCCTCTTCTCTTCCTGCCCTCAATCTTTTCTAGCATCAGGGTCTTTTCAAGTGAGTCAGCTCTTTGCATCAGGTGGCCAAAGGATTGGAGTTTCAGCTTCAACATCAGTCCTTCTAATGAACACCCAGGACTGATCTCCTTTAGGATGGACTGGTTGGATCTCCTTGTAGTCCAAGGGACTCTCAAGAGTCTTCTCCAGCACCACAGTTCGAAAGCATCAACTCTTCTGCACTCAGCTTTCTTTATAGTTCAATTCTAACATCCATATATGACCATACATCACCATACATGATCAGTCATAGGTAGGCAGTTTTTATTTTGGCATTTAAAGTGAGACTTTCTCAGCATTCCTGCTCTTCCATGTTTTAGAATTAAGATTGCAGCCTATTTTGGGTGAGGAATTCTTGCCTTTTGCCAGTAGAAGTAGATGTCTGTGGAGTGTTGGTATAGAATCTTGGGCCCATACAGATACCAATACCTCTTGCAGAGGGGCTTCATTATTTCAACTGTTCAGTTAGTTCAATTATTTCTCCAGAAACCATAATTCTTTGGGTGTTGGAAACAAAAGGATTTGTTGCTTCTCCTCCAGTAGCTTGAGACTTTTGATTTGTAAAACAAAAGGGTCTGGGAAATCAGGCAGGACATCTTGAATGTCTCCCAGTAGATGGTATTCACCTCATGTACACCAGCTCCATCAAATGAGTCTCTCACCCTGCCCACAATCTTTCTATCTTTCTTCTGAATACTTAGTGAAGGGTCAGGAGAAAGAGCTTGCAAGTATGTTTGATCCAGAGTCTTGATCCAGGGTCTTAGCTGTTTCAAACTGACCAGTCAACACTTGGCCATCAAGAATTTTTTTGAAATTTTAGCTAAATTCTTCTTATCGACCTGTGCTAACAAGAACAGTATCACCTCCTCTTCACTGTACCAAGTGTGAAACTTTTTGTATCCCGTTTCTTTCTGAAGGGATTTGTTCTTCTTCCAAATTCTGATTACTTGGATGCCATGAGAAGACCTGTGCAATAAAAGTTATGATTTTTTTTAAAAAAATTTTTGACTTTTTCTTATTACTAGGGTGAAAGTGATATTTTTGTAGCTTTATATTTCCTAGGTAAAAGCAGAAAGCCAAGGCTATAGAGATGAAATGAAATGAATATAGTTGTTTTTTTTTTTTTGTGATTGACTGTCAGTCTGACTGATTTTAATAAAATTCTTGATTCACATACAGCTTGCCTTTTTGTTTTTTTTTTTTCCATAGAACTTTTTTTTTTTTAATTTTAAAATCTTTAATTCTTACATGAGTTCCCAAACATGAACCCCCCTCCCACCTCCCTCCCCATAACATCTCAGTGGGTCATCCCCATGCACCAACCCCAAGCATGCTGTATCCTGCATCAGACATAGACTGACAATTCAATTCTTACATGATAGTATACATGATAGAATGCCATTCTCCAAAATCATCCCACCCTCTCCCTCTCCCTCTGAGTCCAAAAGTCCGTTATACACAGCTGTGTCTTTTTTCCTGTCTTGCATACAGGGTCGTCATTGCCATCTTTCTAAATTCCATATATATGTGTTAGTATACTGTATTGGTGTTTTTCTTTCTGGCTTACTTCACTCTGTATAATCGGCTCCAGTTTCATCCATCTCATCAGAACTGATTCAAATGAATTCTTTTTAACGGCTGAGTAATACTCCATTGTGTATATGTACCAAAGCTTTCTTATCCATTCATCTGCTGATGGACATCTAGGTTGTTTCCATGTCCTGGCTATTATAAACAGTGCTGCGATGAACACTGGGGTACATGTGTCTCTTTCAATTCTGGTTTCCTCGGTGTGTATGCCCAGCAGTGGGATTGCTGAGTCATAAGGTAGTTCTATTTGCAGTTTTTTAAGGAATCTCCACACTGTTCTCCATAGTGGCTGTACTAGTTTGCATTCCCACCAACAGTGTAGGAGGGTTCCCTTTTCTCCACACCCTCTCCAGCATTTATTGCTTGCAGATTTTTGGATCGCAGCCATTCTGACTGGTGTGAAGTGGTACCACATTGTGGTCTTGATTTGCATTTCTCTGTTATTGAGTGATGTTGAGCATCTTTTCATGTGTTTGTTAGCCATCCGTATGTCTTCTTTGGAGAAATGTCTATTTAGTTCTTTGGCCCATTTTTTGATTGGGTCGTTTATTTTTCTGGAATTGAGCTGCAGGAGTTGCTTGTATATTTTTGAGATTAGTTGTTTGTCAGTTGCTTCATTTGCTATTATTTTCTCCCATTCAGAAGGCTGTCTTTTCACCTTGCTTATAGTTTCCTTGGTTGTGCAGAAGCTTTTAATTTTAATTAGATCCCATTTGTTTATTTTTGCTTTTATTTCCAGAATTCTGGGAGGTGGATCATAGAGGATCCTGCTGTGATTTATGTCTGAGAGTGTTTTTCCTATGTTTTCCTCTAGGAGTTTTATAGTTTCTGGTCTTCCATTTAGATCTTTAATCCATTTTGAGTTTATTTTTGTGTGCAGTGTTAGAAAGTGATCTAGTTTCATTCTTTTACAAGTGGTTGACCAGTTTTCCCAGCACCACTTGTTAAAGAGATTGTCTTTACTCCATTGTATATTCTTGCCTCCTTTGTCAAAGATAAGGTGTCCATATGTGTGAGGATTTATCTCTGGGCTTTCTATTTTGTTCCATTGATCTATATGTCTGTCTTTGTGCCAGTACCATACTGTTTTGATGACTGTGGCTTTGTAGTAGACCCTGAAGTCAGGCAAGCTGATTCCTCCAGTTCCATTCTTCTTTCTCAAGATTGCTTTGGCAATTCGAGGTTTTTTGTATTTCCATACAAATCTTGAAATTATTTGTTCTAGTTCTGTGAAAAATATGGCTGGTAGCTTGATAGGGATTGCAGTGAATTTGTAAATTGCTTTGGGTAGTATACTCATTTTCACTATATTGATTCTTCCAATCCATGAACATGGTATATTTCTCCATCTCTTAGTGTTCTCTTTGATTTCTTTCATCAGTGTTTTATAGTTTTCTATATATAGGTCTTTAGTTTCTTTGGGTAGATATATTCCTAAGTATTTTATTCTTTTTGTTGCAATGGTGAATGGAATTGTTTCAATTTCTTTTTCTACTTTCTCATTATTAGTGTATAGGAATGCAAGGGATTTCTGTGTGTTGATTTTATATCCTGCAACTTTACTATATTCATTGAATAGCTCTAGTAATTTTCTGGTGGAGTCTTTAGGGTTTTCCATGTAGAGGATCATGTCGTCTGCAAACAGTGAGAGTTTTACTTCTTCTTTTCCAATTTGGATTCCTTTTATTTCTTTTTCTGCTCTGATTGCTGTGGCCAAAACTTCCAGAACTATGTTGAATAGTAGCAGTGAAAGTGGGCACCCTTTTCTTGTTCCTGACTTTAGGGGAAATGCTTTCAATTTTTCACCATTGAGGATAATGTTTGCTGTGGGTTTGTCATATATAGCTTTTATTATGTTGAGGTATGTTCCTTCTATTCCTGCTTTCTGGAGCATTTTTATCATAAATGGATGTTGAATTTTGTCAAAGGCCTTCTCTGCATCTATTGAGATAATCATATGGTTTTTATTTTTCAATTTGTTAATGTGGTGAATTACATTGATTGATTTGCGGATATTGAAGAATCCTTGCATCCCTGGGATAAAGCCCACTTGGTCATGGTGTATGATCTTTTTAATGTGTTGTTGGATTCTGATTGCTAGAATTCTGTTGAGGATTTTTGCATCTATGTTCATCAGTGATATTGGCCTGTAGTTTTCATTTTTTGTGACATCTTTGTCAGGTTTTGGTATTAGGGTGATGGTGGCCTCATAGAATGAGTTTGGAAGTTTACCTTCCTCTTCAATTTTCTGGAAGAGTTTGAGTAGGATAGGTTTTAGCTCTTCTCGAAATTTTTGGTAGAATTCAGCTGTGAAGCCGTCTGGACCTGGGCTTTTGTTTGCTGGAAGATTTCTGATTACAGTTTCAATTTCCGTGCTTGTGATGGGTCTGTTAAGATTTTCTATTTCTTCCTGGTTCAGTTTTGGAAAGTTGTACTTTTCTAAGAATTTGTCCATTTCTTCCACGTTGTCCATTTTATTGGCATATAACTGCTGATAGTAGTCTCTTATGATCCTTTGTATTTCTGTGTTGTCTGTTGTGATCTCTCCATTTTCATTTCTAATTTTATTGATTTGATTTTTCTCTCTTTGCTTCTTGATGAGTCTGGCTAGTGGTTTGTCAATTTTATTTATCCTTTCAAAGAAACAGCTTTTGGCTTTGTTGATTTTTGCTATGGTTTCTTTTGTTTCTTTAGCATTTATTTCTGCCCTAATTTTTAAGATTTCTTTCCTTCTACTAACTCTGGGGTTCTCCAATTCTTCCTTTTCTAGTTGCTTTAGTTGTAGAGTTAGGTTATTTATTTGACTTTTTTCTTGTTTCTTGAGGTATGCCTGTATTGCTATGAACTTTCCTCTTAGCACTGCTTTTATAGTGTCCCACAGGTTTTGGGTTGTTGTGTTTTCATTTTCATTAGTTCCTATGCATATTTTGATTTCTTTTTTGATTTCTTCTGTGATTTGTTGGTTATTCAGAAGTGTGTTGTTCAACCTCCATATGTTGGAATTTTTAGTAGTTTTTCTCCTGTAATTGAGATCTAATCTTAATGCATTATGGTCAGAAAAGATGCTTGGAATGATTTCGATTTTTTTGAATTTATCAAGTTTAGATTTATGGCCCAGGATGTGATCTATCCTGGAGAAGGTTCCATGAGCACTTGAAAAAAAGGTGAAATTCGTTGTTTTGGGGTGAAATGTCCTATAGATATCAATTAGGTCTAACTGATCTAATGTATCATTTAAAGTTTGCGTTTCTTTGTTAATTTTCTGTTTAGTTGATCTGTCCATAGGTGTGAGTGGGGTATTAAAGTCTCCCACTATTATTGTGTTATTGTTGATTTCCCCTTTCACACTTGTTAGCATTTGTCTTACATATTGCGGTGCTCCTATATTGGGTGCATATATATTTATAATTGTTATATCTTCTTCTTGGATTGATCCTTTGATCATTATGTAGTGGCCTTCTTTGTCTCTTTTCACAGCCTTTGTTTTAAAGTCTATTTTATCGGATATGAGTATTGCCACTCCTGCTTTCTTTTGGTCTCTATTTGCGTGGTATATCTTTTTCCAGCCCTTCACTTTCAGTCTGTATGTGTCCCTTGTTTTGAGGTGGGTCTCTTGTAAGCAGCATATAGAGGGGTCTTGTTTTTGTATCCATTCGGCCAGTCTTTGCCTTTTGGTTGGGGCGTTCAACCCATTTACATTTACATTTACAGGTAATTATTGATAAGTATGATCCAGTTACCATTTACTTTATTGTTTTGGATTTGGGTTTATACACCCTTTTTGTGTTTCCTGTCTAGAGAATATCCTTTAGAATCTG
Source organism: Capricornis sumatraensis (assembly GCF_032405125.1). NCBI lineage: Eukaryota > Metazoa > Chordata > Mammalia > Artiodactyla > Bovidae > Capricornis > Capricornis sumatraensis. The sequence goes on from NC_091084.1 coordinate 3,998,246, forward strand.
TTGGAGAGCTGGTTTGGTGGTGCTGAATTCTCTCAGCTTTTGCTTGTCTGTAAAGCTTTTGATTTCTCCTTCGTATTTGAATGAGATCCTTGGTGGGTACAGTAATCTGGGCTGTAGGTTATTGTCTTTCATCACTTTAAGTATGTCTTGCCATTCCCTCCTGGCCTGAAGAGTTTCTATTGAAAGATCAGCTGTTATCCTTATGGGAATCCCCTTGTGTGTTATTTGTTGTTTTTCCCTTGCTGCTTTTAATATTTGTTCTTTGTGTTTGATCTTTGTTAATTTGATTAATATGTGTCTTGGGGTGTTTCGCCTTGGGTTTATCCTATTTGGAACTCTCTGTGTTTCTTGGACTTGGGAGATTATTTCCTTCCCCATTTTAGGGAAGTTTTCAACTATTATCTCCTCAAGGATTTTCTCATGATCTTTCTTTTTGTCTTCTTCTTCTGGGACTCCTATAATTCGAATGTTGGAGCGTTTCATATTGTCTTGGAGGTCTCTGAGATTGTCTTCATTTCTTTTAATTCGTTTTTCTTGTTTCCTCTCTGAATCATTTATTTCTACCATTCTATCTTCTATTTCACTAATCCTATCTTCTGCCTCCGTTATTCTACTATTTGTTGCCTCCAGAGTGTTTCTGATCTCATTTATTGCATTATTCATTATATTTTGACTCTTTTTTATTTCTTCTAGGTCCTTGTTAAACCTTTCTTGCATCTTCTCAATCCTTGTCTCTAGGCTATTTATCTGTGATTCCATTTTGATTTCAAGATTTTGGATCATTTTCACTATCAATATTTGGAATTCCTTCTCAGGTAGATTCCCTACTTCTTGCTCTTTTGTTTGGTTTGGTGGGCAACTCTCCTGTTCCTTTACCTGCTGAGTATTCCTCTGTCTCTTCATCTTGGTTATATTGCTGCATTTGGGGTGGCCTTTTTATATTCTGTTATTTGTGGAGTTCCCTTTATTATGGAGCTTCCTCACTGTGGGTGGGGTTCTATCAGTGGCTTGTCAAGGTTTCCTGGTTAGGGAGGCTTGTGTTGGAGTTCTGGTGGGTGGAGCTGGGTTTCTTCTCTCTGGAGTGCAGTGGAGTGACCAGTAATGGGTTATGAGACATCAAAGGTTTTGGAATAATTTTGAGCTGCCTGTATATTGAAGCTCAGGGGAGTGTTCCTGTGTTGCTGGAGAATTTGAGCGGTATGTCTTGTTTTGGAACTTGTTGGCCCTTGGGTGGAGCTTGGTTTCAGTGTAGGTATGAAGGCCTTTGATGAGCTCCTATTGCTTAATGTTCCCTGAATTGAAGAGTTCTCTAATGTTTTCAGGCTTTGGATTTAAGCCTCCTGCTTCTGGTTTTCAGTTTTATTTTTACAGTAGCCTCTAGACTTCTCCATCTATACAGCACCGATGATAAAACATCTAGGTTAAAGATGAAAAGTTTCTCCGCATTGAGGGACACTCAGAGAGGTTCACTGAGTTACAAGGAGAAGAGAAGATGGAGGGGGTAGTTAGAGATAACTGGAATGAGATGCGGTGAGATTGAAAGAGGAGAGAGCAAGGTAGCCAGTAGTCAGTTCCTAATGTGCACTCTATAGTCTGGACCGCTCAGAGGTATTTACGGAGTTATACGGGGAAGAGGAGAGGGAGGAAGTAGACAGAGGTGACCAGGAGGATAAGAGAGAGGAATGAGAAGGAGAGAGACAAATCCTGCCAGTAACCAGTTCCTTAGGTGTTCTCCACCGTCTGGAACACACAGAGATTCACAGAGTTGGATAGAGAAGAGATGGGGGAGAAAAGAGACAGAGGCCACCTGGTGGAGAAAAAGGAGAGTCCAAAGGAGAAGAGAGTGGTCAAGCCAGTAATCTCGCTCTCAGGTAAACTTGGGTAGTGAAGTTTGGGTTTTTAAATGTACAAAATTGACAACAAAAACCCTAAGAGCAAAGATTAAAAATCTAGAGTAGAGGTTGGATTTTCAAAAATACAATATTAAAGAAAAGAAGGAGAAGGAAAAAGGAGGAAAGAAAGATAGAAAAAAAAAACAAGAATTATTAAAAAACAAACAAACAAACACACACACAAAAAACAAACAAAAAAAAACCCCAAAAAACAAAAAACCACTGAGAACCATCCAAAGGCTATATATTGTTTGCCTTAAAAAAAAAAAAAAATTCTTTTTTTTTTAAATAGTAATAGTAGGTTATAGTAATAAAAATTAGAGAAGAAATGACTTAACAATTAAAAAAAAAGGTTAGAAAAAAAAAGAAAAAAGAAGAAAAAAAGGAATGATTTTAAAAATAGTAAAAATATATCTGGCCCTTCTCTGATGTTTTGGGCCGTGTGGGATCACTTCCAAGGTGGTTCCCTCTGTTTAACTTCTTCCGTTTGCTGGTTTTTTAGACTCACTAGTTCAGTCGCGCTGTGGGGAGGGGGGAGAGGGGATGCTGCAAACAAATAGCACTGTCGTGTGCACACAGTGTCTCCGCCCCGCTTGACCTGTCCCTTCTCGCAGCGCACAAACCGCTCCGGCTCTACGATGCTCAGCCGGGAACCGTCTGGGGCCGGCCCTAGGCTGCGTGCACTTCCCCGGTCCAAGCCGCTCAGGTTCGGCGCTCAGGCAGCCCTCAGAGGCACAGATTCGGCTGGGACTGTGCTTTGTACCCTTCCCAGGTCCGAGTAGCTCAGGACTTTGGCGAGCGTGATCGCCGCGGCTTGTCACCTTTTCTGCCGCTGCTGCTCAGCTTTCTGGGTGGACCACTGGCGTCCCCCGTGGGGCAGATTGTGACTGTCCAGCACCCCCCCAGAAGTCTTAGCAAAGAAGCCTGCTTGCAGTTAGGTAAGTAAAGTCTCTCCGGGTCTGCAATTGCCCCTTTCCAGCCCTTATGGCTCTGGCTGCCTGTCCCTGGCGGGGGATGGTCTGCCGCCGGCTTTTTCCGTTCCGTCCTTTGTTCTGTGCTCTGTCCTGGCGGTGTCTTATGTTTGAGCTTTTCGAGCGGTAGCTATCACACAGTCTGGTTTGCTAGCGCAAGTTAGATCGTTCTGGTTGCGCGTGGGGCGTTCCTGCCCGATTCTTACAAAGCACTGCAGCCCGCGCCTCCCGCGCGTCCCTGCCCTGCCCCCACTTCCCAATGGCGGATGCAGGCGTCTGTGCTGCTTTTCCACTGGGGGAGTTACTGTTGGGCTTGTAATCTCTTGGTCTTAATTATTTCTTTATTTTTCCTTCCTGTTATGTTGCCCTCTGTGTTTCCAAGGCTCTCCACAGACTCGGCAGGGAGAGTGTTTCCTGGTGTTTGGAAACCTCTCTTCTTAAAATTCCCTTCCCGGGACGGGCTTCCCTTCCCAGGACGGAGCTCCCTCCCCACCTCCTTTGTCTCCTTTTTCATCTTTTATATTTTTTCCTACCTGTTTTTGAAGACAATGGTCTGCTTTTCTGGTTGCCTGATGTCCTCTGCCAGCCTACAGAAGTTGTTTTGTGGAGTTTGCTCGGCGTTGAAATGTTCTTTTGAGGAATTTGTGAGGGAGAAAGTGGTCTTCCCGTCCTATTCCTCCGCCATCTTTTGCAGCTCTCCGAATATAGTTTTTTTAATTGATCTTTTTTTTTAAAAAAAACAAAACAAATTTCTTTATTTTAATTGGAGGTTAATTACTTTACAATATTGTATTGATTTTGCCACACATCAACATGAATCTGCCACAAGTATACACATGTTCCCCATCCTGAACCTCCCTCCCACCTCCCTCCCTGTACCATCCCTCTGGGTCATCCCAGTGCACCAGTCCCAAGCATCCAGTATCATGCATCGAACCTGCACTGGCTATTCATTTCATATATGATATTATACATGTTTCAATGTCATTCTCCCAAATCATCCCACCCTCTTCCTCTCCCACAGAGTCCAAAAGACTGTTCTATACATCTGTGTCTCTTTTTTTGTCTGGCATACAGTGTTATAATTACCATCTTTCTAAATTCCATATATATGCATTAATATACTGTATTGGTGTTTTTCTTTCTGGCTTGCTTCACTCTGTATAGTAGGCTCCAGTTTCATCCACCTCATTAGAACTGATTCAAATGTATTTCTTTTAATGGCTCAGTAATACTCCATTGTGTATATGTACCACAACTTTCTTATCCATTCATCTGCTGATGGACATTTAGGTTGCTTCCATGTCCTGGCTATTAGAAACAGTATTGCGATGAACATTAGGGTACAAGTGTCTCTTTCAATTCTGGTTTCCTCGGTGTGTATGCCCAGCAGTGGGATTGGTGTGTCATAAGGCAGTTCTATTTCCAGTCTTTTAAGGAATCTCCACACTGTTCTCCATAGTGGCTGTACTAGTTTGCATTCCCACCAACAGTGTAAGAGGGTACCCTTTTCTCCACATCCTCTCCAGCATTTATTGCTTATAGACTTTTGGATCACAGCCATTCTTACTAGCTTGAAATGGTACCTCATTGTGGTTTTGATTTGCATTTCTCTGTTATTGAGTGATGTTGAGCATCTTTTCATGTGTTTGTTAGCCATCTGTATGTCTTCTTTGGAGAAATGTCTATTTAGTTCTTTGGCCCATTTTTTGATTGGGTCATTTATTTTTCTGGAATTGAGCTGCAGGGGTTGTTTGTACATTTTTGAGACTAGTTATTTGTCAGTTGCTTCATTTTCTATTATATTCTCCCATTCTGAAGGCTGTCTTTTCACCTTGCTTATAGTTTCTTTTGTTGTGCAGAAGATTTTAAATTTAATTAGGTCCCATTTGTTTATTTTTGCTTTTATTTCCAGTATTCTGGGAGGTGGATTATAGAGGATCCTGCTGTGATGTATGTCGGAGAGTGTTTTGCCTATGTTCTCCTCTAGGAGTTTTATAGTTTCTGGTCTTCCATTTAGATCTTTAATCCATTTTGAGTTTATTTTTGTGTATAGTGTTAGAAAGTGTTCTAGTTTCATTCTTTTATGACCACTTTTCCCAGCACCACTTGTTAAGGAGATTGTCTTCAATCCATTGTATATTCTTGCCTCCTTTGTCAAAGATAAGGTGTCCATATGTGTGTGGATTTATCTCTGGGCTTTCTATTTTGTTCCATTGATCTATATTCTGTCTTTGTGTCAGTACCATACTGTCTTGATGACTGTGGCTTTGTAATAGAGCCTGAAGTCAGGCAGGTTGATTCCTTCATTTCCATTCATCTTTTTCAAGATTGCTTTGGATATTTGAGGCTTTTTGTATTTCCATACAAATTGTGAAATTATTTGTTCTAGCTCTGTGAAAAATACCATTGGTGTAATCATATGGTTTTTATTTTTCAATTTGTTAATGTGGTGTATTACATTGATTGATTTGCAGATATTGAAGGATCCTTGCATCCCTGGGATAAAGCCCACTTGGTCATGGTGTATGATGTTTCTAATGTGTAGTTGGATTTTGATTGCTAGAATTTTGTTAAGGATTTTTGTATCTATGTTCATCAGTGATATTGGCCTGTAGTTTTCTTTTTTTGTGGCATCTTTGTCAGGTTTTGGTATTAGGGTGATGGTGGCCTCATAGAATGAGTTTGGAAGTTTACCTTCCTCTGCAATTTTCTGGAAGAGTTTGGGTAGGATAGGTGTTAGCTCTTTTCAAAATTTTTGGTAGAATTCAGCTGTGAAGCCGTCTGGACCTGGGCTTTTGTTTGCTGGAAGATTTCTGATTACAGTTTCAATTTCCATGCTTGTGATGGGTCTGTTAAGATTTTCTATTTCTTCCTGGTTCAGTTTTGGAAAGTTGTACTTTTCTAAGAATTTGTCTATTTCTTCCACATTGTCTGTTTTACTGACATATAACTGCTGATAGTAGTCTCTTATGATCCTTTTTATTTCTGTGTTGTCTGTTGTGATCTCTCTATTTCCATTTCTAATTTTATTGATTTTATTTTTCTCCCTTTGTTTCTTGATGAGTCTGGCTAATGGTTTGTCAATTTTATTTATCCTTTCAAAGAACCAGCTTTTGGCTTTGTTGATTCTTGCTATGGTCTCTTTTGTTCTCTTGAATTTATTTCTGCCCTAATTTTTAAGATTTCTTCCCTTCTACTAACTCTGGGGTTATCCATTTCTTCCTTTTATAGTTGCTTTAGGTATAGAGTGAAGTTATTTATTTTACTTTTTTCTTGTTTCTTGATGTATGCCTGTATTGCTATGAACTTTCCCCTTAGCATTGCTTTTACAGTGTCCAACAGGTTTTGGGTTGTTGTGTTTTCATTTTCATTTGTTTCTATGCATATTTTGATTTCTTTTTTGATTTCTTCTGTGATTTGTTGGTTATTCAGCAGCGTGTTGTTCAGCCTCCATATTTTGGATTTTTAAAATAGTTTTTCTCCTATAATTGAGATCTGATCTTACTGCATTATGGTCAGAAAAGATGCTTGGAATGATTTCAATTTTTTTTAATTTACCAAGGCTAGATTTATGGCCCAGGATGTGATCTATCCTATTGAGCTCTTGTTACTGGATATGCAATAAGCAATTTGTAAACATTTATTCTTATTGACTAAAAAAAGCAAAATATGAGAGCTATGAGTTGTTTTATTTGGGGAAATATGAGGATAGGACCTAGGATAGTTCTGAGAAACTGTTTTAAAGAGGCAGGGAAAAAGTCAGTATATATGTTATTTTGGTAAAGGGAGAAATATATGCAATCAAGTACATGTTTTTCCAAAAGATTTATACTAATCTCATGAAGCTTCTGCTAGGCATGAGAAACAGTTGTCACCATGAAGGATTTTAGTGCTTTTCCAGATATGAGGAGATATAAGAATTGGGCTCATGAAATCAGCTCCTGAGAATATCTAGGTATCTGAAGCCCTGTGCTACGAGCTATCCCCTGAACACAGAGCACCTTATTTCTGCTCTCTACCTTGAACTCCTCCAGGGGGTGTGGAAAGTCAGCAACTGCAGCAGCACATAATCTTATTCTTGTCGAGGAAGATGGCAAGCACCCATGGCATGTGCCAATTTGTAATTGACATTCTCAACTTCACAGCAGCATCAAATGTTAGGTATTGTTGTTTCCATTTTATATATGAAACAATTGGCTTCCCTCCCGCCCCACCCCCCCCCCCCCCCCCCCCCCCCCGGCCGCCCCACCGAAGTTAGAGAAGCAAATGCCTAAACAAGGATGTACACTTAGTTCTGTCTGAGTCTAAGGCTGATTTAATACTTGTTGCCTCTGGAACCAAAGAGTGTAGAAAGACAAAGTGAAGGCATTTACAAAAACAACCATGTAACAGTGGCTATTTTATACTTTGGTGAACTGATGTGAACAGCTGGCTCATTGGAAAAGACCCTGATGCTGGGAAAGACTGAGGGCAGGAGGTAAAGGGAGTGACAGATGATGAGATAGCTGGATGGCATCACTGACTTGATGGACACGAGTTTGGGTATATAGCATTGCCAATTCAATGGACATGAACTTGGGAAAACTCTGGGAGATGGTGAGGTATAGGGAAGTCTGGCATACTTCAGCCCATGGAATTGTGAAGAGTCAGACACAACTTGGTGACTGAACAACAACAGTGGCATAAATCCTATTATGGAGGTACACATAGTTCAGTTCAGTTCAGTCGTTCAGTCGTGTCCGACTCTTTGCAACCCCATGAATCGCAGCACACCAGGCCTCACAGGACATAGTAAATAAAAAAGAGGGATCTCTAAACTGAGATAATCAGGAATGTATACCCAAAGATATGATTTCTACAATCCAACTATCATCCTTATTGGATGAGTAGGAATTAGGCACAAATGGACAGATGATATATGCCATACTTTGTGCCCACTCAGCTTCTTTTGAATATCTTCCTACATTTATTTTCCATAATATGTTTCCCTAAAGTGGAAGCCAGTGTTTGGTTTCCCTGTCTCCCTAGGGTGCAAAAGGAAGAAGAGAACCAAGTTGTCACCTAAAACCACCAGTTAGATATTCATGCCTGAAATTTTAATTGGAAGGAGGTCATACTTAATGCTTATTTCCTGAGAAGGTAACAGAATATGCTGGGAGGCACCTCATCTTCAGAGGCAGTTGAAACAGAAGTCCTAACAACAGTGTCCCTTGTCCAGTGTCCTTGTTCTGATATATGTGTCCACTGGTGGTTAGGGGCAGGTCAGAGATATAATTTATGCGTTATTCCTGGCTGCTTTTCCTTCAGGTCTGACTCTCTGTGTTTCCCAGAAGTTCTGTGAATTCTCTAGTATTTATTAATAAATTCACTTTTTGCTTAACTGGATGAAAGTGGTTCTTTTGGTTAGGAATCCTTTCTGAAACAGACACATTTCAGATAGAAGTAATAATTGGCAAAACTTAAAAGGGAAAGAACATGAAGTATTCTGAAAACAAGCTGTTAGAGTAATTTGGTGTTAATGGAATGAAGTGTAGATAAGAGAACATACCAGAGATATTTATAGGCCTCAGAGAATGGACACTGAGTTATTTTAATCAGGAAGGTGATAGGATCATATTTATGTTTTGGAAAATTCTCTCTGGCAGCCACATATAAAATGTACTAAGGAAGATATAAGTGAGAAATGAAGCAAGGAAACCTAATAGGATACAACTGTAGTAGTAACAGTGAGAGACTGAGTCTTTGATTAAGTCAGCCATTGTATGGATGAAGAGCATGGAACAGAGTAAGGAGATATTTAGAGTATGCAAGAAAGTTAAGATGTCGATTAATTATATGTGAGAATGATGAAGAAAAGCATTCTGGAATCAATCCCATTTTTTTAATTTGGGAAATGAGATAAATGCTAGTGCCACTCACTGAGACAGGGGATATAAAAGGAGGTACGAATGTAGAGCGAAAGTTTGATAAGTTGCAATTAAGTCAAAAAGAGCTAACCACTAGAAAATTGGATAAGTGAGGCTGGAATGAAAGATAAGGATTTCTGAGCTAATAAACAGATGTTTATGGACATCTTAATGATGGTGAAATCAGCTGGGTGATTTATGTCATGAGAAGAAAAGGGAAGAGGCTACAACACAACCCTGGGTAATATAAACAGGTTTGATTGGAGGTAATAAGGAACATAAAATAGAATGAGAAAGAATAAACAGGGGATTAAGGGAAAACTATATAGAGAGATTAATAAGGGGAAAAAGGTCACTCTTTTCAGTGACCAGGGTATGAAAGAAAGGAGAGAATTGAGTCATTATCTGGAGGAAGATGGGAAGGTAAATGATCTTAAGGTCTGCTACATGTCTATTAGTATAGGTGACTTAACATAGAGTAAAAGAACTGCAGAGCCAAGGCTTCCATACATTGACCTTGAAGTTGTTCAAGATGATAATAGAACTTGGAAAAAAGAATAAGCCAAATGCCATAGTCCTTGATGAGGCAATGACAGAGAAATCAGCAGACAAAATGGCTAAGTAGGCAGCCCATTGTGACAGCATGTTTACATGATATACACTTCAAAGAGGAAGGGTTTTTTATGCATGGGAGAAGATGTGTAATTGTAAGGGTTGCCATTCTTTTTCCTTCTAGGGTCCATTGCTCTATGTAGACTGATATTATTAAGATATTGGGCAGTGCTCTGGGGAGAGACTGTAGCTGTCAGGAGTTTCCTGACTTTCTAATGAGGATGCTAAGAAGAAGGATGGCAAAGTCAGGGAGAGGGGGAAAACAGTGATAAGATGAATGGAAATATGAGAAGCGCAAGATAATGTAGGAAGGAAAATGTGGAATGAGAGAGAGAGAGTCTATTGGGATAACTTCTTGTGACAGAGAATGGCATGGATGTAGGCCTAGTGGGTTGAACATTTCAACAGAAGCTCAAGTCAAAGTATCAGAAGTTCCTGTACACATCTAACACCCAAAGATCTGGAAGCTTTGACTTTGTCTGATGGTGGTCTTAAAAGATCAATGATGCTAATAGACTTTTATTGTATTTAGAGTTAGAAACAGAATATTGTTGGGAAGGATGACATTAAGAAAGTCTCAGACAGAATTAATCAACCCTCACATTTAAAAAGTTTAAAACAGCACCAGTTTTCAGTGACTAATGTCAATCTCAAGATGGAGACAGATATGGTCTAAATTATTTCTAATACCTTCTTTGTTAGAAAACATTGAAAGCATTCACATTTATGCAGAAAATTAGCTAAGGAGCTGGCAGAAGTTTCTGTATAGGCAATGATCATGAATATCTTTAATTGGTCTTCACTCATTAATTCCTTTTTTCATTTAGTCAGTCAGTTCGATCAATCATATATTGAAACAGTGATTGCCAGTGACACAGATTTCAGCCATTACTTGAAGCAAGTATAAACAGTGTGCCATTTTCAATTAGTGTCTATTGAACTGAGTGCAATAAAGTGGTTCTCCTGAGGACTTTATATCTTTCAAATGTGGTCATCATGTACTTGCTGATGTAGTTTCAAAATTGGCTTTTCCTAATATGTTCAGGAAGCTCTGCCCTAGATGGTGATCATGCTTGCTTGCTTGGTAACTGAGTTCTTAGCTTTATAGAACTAAGAGTTTCAACTTAAGTGTTTTTAAACAACATTTGCTAGTTTTATAGCACTTCCTCAGATTGGAGTCCAGACAGATATCACTTTTTAATAAAGCCAAATTAAAAATTTTGTTTTTGGCAAAATTATTCTATAAAAAATACAGAAATTCAACTATATAATAGGATTATTAATATAGAAATATTACTTTTAAATGTACACAACTAATTCACTCAGTGACTTAAATGAAAGCTACTTTTAGAAGTATGGCTAAAACCTTAATTATCTATGACAATTTCTCTAACTAAACAAATTATTCCACAAATAGATAAAATTACATGGAATACCTTCCCATCTGGTCATAAAATTTATCAGATCATCTCTTTTTTTAGCGTGGTAGACAGTGAAGTAGACAATGTCATGAAATCAGCCAAATTTTACTCTTCTTTTTAACTCACGGTATACTTAATACACATTGTTAATGAGAAAAAGACTGTTAATGAGGAAAGATGTCTTTTCTGTTTCTACTAAATTAATTTGAATCAATTCAATTCAGTTCATTCATTCAACAAATATTTATTAAGCACCTACAATATGCCAGGCACTGTGCTGGGTGCTGGGGATACAACTGTGAACAAGATAGACACAGTCCCTGCCCTCAAAGGGCTTACAGTCTAGTAGTTAAACAGACAAGTACACAGGCAATTACAATGCAGTATGGTAAGTGCTGTGATAGTGACGAAACATCAAAAGGGCACCTAGCTCAGTCTCATAGGCAGGGACTGGGAGACAGTCATGGAAATCTTCCCATGACAGGTAAAATATGATTTGAGTACTGAAGGATGAGCACTAGTTAGTCAGGCAAAGAGAAGATAGGAAAGTGTTATAGATTGAGGAAATAGTAAATGCAGTAAATAGCAGTGTCCCTGCTTCTGAGGTTTTTCATGGGTAGCAGAGGTTGGGTAGGGGGTGAGAGGGTTCATGGAAGAAATAAGTAAGGGTCAGGTTATAAAGTGACTCATTTGCTTTGCTCAAGAGCTTGCAATTTTTCCTGAGGGAACTCTGTGTGTATGTGTGTATGTGTGTGCACACGCATGTGTGTGCCTGCGCTATCAGATTTGCACTTTTTAGGATTGCTTTTACTGCAGCACAAAAATTGAATGGGGGATGGGAATCTTGAGAATTGAAGCAAGGTGATCAGTCTTTCACCTTTTCCAATTTTATCTTCCATGATATCACACCCATTTCTCTCCAGCCCTTCCTGTTGCATACACTCTTTAAACAGTCCATTGACAAGCTATGTATTGGGTCATCGCTCACCTATAAGGCTTTCAACACCTATGAAACTCAACTTATCCTTCAAGGCCAAACTTTCAAAATCATCTTATCTTGTGCTTTCTGCCAAGATCTCTAAGTGTTGCGATGTTTGTCTATGTTGTACTTATTATTTCAAATGATCTAAGCTTTCTTTTGAACTGTTAATTTAATCCCTACATAACTAAAAAGGTGATTTTTGTAAATAATCATGTATAATTTTTTTTCACAATTTTCAATTGAAAATAAAGACTAATTCTTCATATGTTTTCTACCACAAACTGATTAGTGCCTTCAAATGATTTAAACAAAAAATGGGAATGTGGAGAGAAGCTCAAGAGACATTATCTTATGCAGCAAAATAGAGCCAAGTAAAATTTCAGTATGTAATTATCGGGTATGTTGTTATTATGACAATGATTAAATTCCCCAATTCAAACGTTCCATCTTTGACAATTTAACTGCTAATGAGGCAAAGATCTGTGTAAAAAATTAGCTTACTATGCAAAAATAATAAGGGCTAGCTACATTTTCCCATATGGCCTACAGTTTACTTTTACTATCCCACCTATAGGCTCATAATTTCTCAAATAATTTTTATAATGATAAGAAAAAACTTTAAGCTTTGTAAATATTGTAAGAATGTAAATATTGTTTATTCTTTTTGGTGGGTACAAAAACCACAATTTTGTACACAGAACAAGATTATAAATAATATTGATAACATGAATGACCCATAGTATCTTCTGATTCTACATTGTAGACTGATGATTTTATGTTAATGTTGTCTTCATTTTGTTCCTGGTAGTGAGACAAATGCAATCTGTGGACACTGACTCATGTGACAGAGTGAAGGTTACAGCAAACAAAATGACCAACAACTTTTATATTAAAAAAGTCTCTGAAGTTTATTACAGTGATGGCATTTATTTCAATTATTGCAATGTATTGTCCCTAAGATGGTTAGAAAAAAGAATTGTGTTGTCCTCTACTGAATTTATGTCAGTTAAAAAGCAAGCATGTTTCAGTATTTGTTTTCTCCAAAGTAAGTGTAATTACTTCCTTTAAGTTTTTTTTCCACAGGATTTACATGTTTGTTTATTATTTCTTGTCAGAGTATAGTGATTTGTTTTCTCAGCTGGATAGTCTTCCATTGAATATATGGGTGTTCTGGAGATACCGGTTAGCATATTCATTGACTTCTATAACTATTTTATGCCTTGAAGTGAAGACTGAGGCCTTTCTGAGCAAGAACTTCACACTTTGATGTGCTAACTTGCATGTCTGATTAGTTTTTAAGTCCACTCAAGTGAAATTTGTTGCTGTTGATACACCCATCCCAGCTCCCCCCACCCCCGACCCCCACTACCCGAAAAAAATCTAAATTGTGAGTTTTCCTGATATAAAATCTGAGTTTGGGTTTTCGAGCTGAGCTCATGCACACGTTGCTGATGTTTAGCGCCTTAGGACGAACTTCCCGCTCTCAGCCAAAGGATTGTTTGAGCGAAGACCTGCGCTTAGCCTGTCCCTCAGGGCTGCGTTTCCATCAGTCACAAACAGTTTAATTAAGGCACTCAATTATTTTTTTGGTTTTTATGGAAGGTCCGATGCAATGACAGCCAATCCTGAACTTTGTCTAATTGTAGTTCCAGTGTGTACAGCCTTAGGGCAGTCAGGTGTCAAGACGCGACCGTTTTCACCCACACTCCCAGTGATGGATAATCTGGCTTTGTTTCTTATGGCTTCAGAAAAGGTCAGCTGGGTTGCATGGAAAGGAAACAGAAAGAATGCAGAGTGTTACAATATTTCTGTCTTTTCAGCAAAATATGACACAACAAACACCAAAATATCAATAATTAGACATCTGCATTTTTCCCCATATTCTTTTGGTCATATTAAAACTACTTTTCACAGGAAAAAGAAACTCAACGACCTGGAAGAATAAATCACTCTAGAGTTACTTGTCCTATTTAAGAACTAATTTTCTAAAATCCTGCAAGATTTTGTTTGGCAAATCTGGGCAGGACACATCTTTTAACTTGCTGCACTTTACACCCTAGTATTTCCAGTTGAACTTAGAAGGTCCCTTAGGTTTGACAACAATCTTTCTTTGTATCTTTTCTTTTTTCTGTTAGAAAATATCTTAACAGTTAAATGATTGTACTCTTAAAATCATGATGAATTGTCTAAGGGAACTCTATGTAGACTATTTATAACAGATCTTCCTGTTTATAGAACACAGATCTAGCCACAGATGCTTTCACTCATTCACTACAGCTGCTATAGACAGCTATAGAAAGGCAAATCAGTCACATAAAGTTCATTCTATGCCTATAATGGAAGTTAAGGCTCATATTTCAAGAAGCTTTAACTGCTTAAAGGAAAGTGCACTGTTTCAATGCTTCATGAATGGTCATCACTGGGAAACTTCGCAGGTTGATGTTATGGGGTCAGGTCTTTGAAATCCTCATTATATTCTTGCTCTGTCATATTAGGTAGCAGGTAATAATACTACACTGAGAAGAAACAGGCATCATTATTATTGAAATCTACTGACTGTTCATTCATGCCTTTAAATTCTTTCTAGTTGCTGAGTTTCAATGTTATTTGTTGTAGTTTAGATCATAATTTTCTCATAATTCATATTGTATCTTAATTCCTTGCTGTGAATTTAAGTTTACCCAGTTCTTTTGGAAATTCTATCCTTGTATTTATTCCACCTTGTACCTTAAATATTAGAATAATGATATATTAAATATGAAATAAAAGTTGGATTAAAAATGTTATAATGTAAAGGTTTAATGATCATTTGCCCTAATTTCAGAAACTTGAAGTCAAAATGCTACTGACATATCTATGATAAACACCAAGGTCATTATTATAGTTTGCCTTCAGTGAACAATCTCAAAAATTAAAATCTATCTTTATAATCAGGAGTCAGGAGACAATCTCTACAGAAACTACTCATCACTAAATTAAAACAAACCAAGCAAGATGGCAGTCTGAATTTGTTTCTTCAGATTCCTTTTCAACATTTAATATTAAGTAAAACAATCATGTAAAAAATCTATTAGTTTTGGTTTTTTTTTGAAGAGAGAATTTAGTATTTAGTAATACTAATTAATACATAATAAAAGCATTGTGACTTTTAAGGAGATTTGTCATAAAATCTGTTTCTTCCTTTTATTTTCTTGATTGTCTTTATAAGGAAATGAAAATATCAAAAATGGGAAGGATTCCATATCCTCTCAAGTAATCTGTCCTTCTCTGTAGATTAATGCAATTGAGTGCTGATAATTCTGCCAACTGCTTATTCTCTCTTTAAATCTTTGTGTTCTTAGTTCTCAGCATTGTTATATTCTACATTTAAATCTCCTGCTTCTTACATAAAATGTCATTTCTGTTCATCTTTATGTAGCCTTACTGAGACTACTCAAACTACAAAACTTTCTTATAAATTTATAATATAGTCTGAGTCTGGTTGGATTGTTGTGGCAATGGCTGTAAATTTATTTATGTGTTTCCTTGAGGGATAATTACTTTTAGAATAAACATTCAGATTTTGTTTTTGAAATTCTGACACTAAATATTATCTAAATTATCAGTCATTTTCATAATTATGCTCAGTAGAATTTTTGAAAGGAAAAAGCCATATAATATAGGAGTGCAATTAAAAACACTTACTCTCAAATCTCTACAAGTGCATATCATTTAATTTGCTCTGAATACTATTAAGTCTTTCCTATGAGAATGCACATCTCTTTTGAGCAATTCCCCAGGACTTTGTATTAAACTGTAATATGTGAGCATTTCTAGAATTTTTCTAGATTGCATTTGGTATGCTAAAGGAAAATTTTAAAAATATATTTTATGAAATTCATCACAGAATGAAGTCCAAATAATTGGCTCTAAAAACTTGTCACATATTATTTTTCTGTTTGGAAAAAAATCTCTCCTCAGTTATGTAAATATTAAGATGAAATCATTACTGTAATGACTAAGAAACCTTGATCTTATCAGTTTGCTTTTCTGCTATTAGAAAAGACATGCTTTAAACATTCTAATCTGAGTGAATTGACAATTTCATGATCAATTCTTCCACAAAATTTGGAAAGAAAAATACTTTGGGCTTGTCTATGTGCAATTGTACTCAGTCACTATTCTATTTGTAGATTATGGATAAAAGCAATTAGATCTTGATGTAAAGAAATAGCTTTTGTTCTTTGCTTTAAGATACTAACAAGTATTTCAGTAGCCTTTTTTGGGCTGTGCCACCTGGCCTGCGGTATCCTGTGAAAACTTGGACTGCTAATCACTAGGCAGTAGGCTACCAGGGAACATGCTCAATAGCTTTTTAAAATAAATAAATATAAAAATTGAGCACATTTATCTGGCATAACTTCAGGTGTACTTCTTATTCTTAGAAAAATTCTATTGGGTTTGACTCTAGGATACCTCAGGCACTAAATGTCTCTTGTGGGTTCAAATTTTCATTTATCATTATAACCAGAATGGCTCTTATATACAGTTTCAGAAAATGGGTTTTAGAGGCCTGATTTTAAGAAAAGCAACAACAAATGCTTCCAAGTCTTATTTTAAATTCATTTTCTATCATCAAGGGGAAAAAGTACTGGACATTTAGAATCTTAAAAAATGAACTTCATCCTGTGTTTCACTGAATGCTTATAATTTTTTTATTGTCACATGGTGAGAAGATGTAAGTGAGACTGATCTGGCTCACTCAAAAGCAGTTGAAATGAAAACAAAAGTCAATAAAACTCACTGTAAGTTTTATTTTTATTGTGTCTCTCCTAAAGAAAATATATTGCTGACATTTTTGATGGAAAAATTGCCTAAAATGTTTATTCACCTCAGTGATGTTGTGAAAATGAAAATTGAATTTCATCTAATAAATGTGAATTGTAGTCAATAGTCTAATGGTCACTCCTGCCTAAAGGTCTGGTTCAAGGACTGCTGCCAGATGAACAAACATCGGGGTTTCCCTCTAAAAATATAGAAAGATGGCTAATGTAAAAGAAACCAGAAGAAGAGCTTAAACTCACCAAGTGTTTACTATGTGCCCTGGAGATTTTACATGTATTTTCTCAGAAAACAACACACCCTTATCAAAATAGGCAACTGTCTAGGCTTTGATAATTTGAAAAAATTTTATGCTTATTTTGTTAGCATTAGATTATTCCAGAGAAAAGTCTGTTCTGTGTACAAGAAAATTCAGATCTAATTTCAAATTTCTCCCAATTTTCAGATAGAATATACTATTTAAATAATTTTACAGAGCAATTCTGGAGGTTTACTTTTGTCTTTCAAACCCTTTCAATGCAGATATCTATTGGTAACATAAAGTTTTGAACAGTACATCTGCAGCCAAAGAAAACTGAACCACTTTGCACTGAAGTTTTCAAAAATATAAAGCTCTAAATTAGAAGCAAGCAGTACCATCACTGGACAGACAGGTCACAACACTCCATTTACAGAAGGCATCACCCACTCACTGTAGTGGCCCTACGTCCTACCCCTAAATTTTAATACTTTCGGTTCCATATACGTTGTAACCTTCTCTATAGGTTGCTAAATTCTGGGTATTCTGCGAGGAAGTTGGGTTAAAAGTCTGTGCACTCTTTGCCACCTTCATTCTCTTCGCTTCTGCCCTGGACTTGTAACAGAACTCTATCAAAGCCACCAGCATTGCCAAGCCCAAGCCGCCAACCAGAATGTAGAAGACGCCTGCTACGTTGCTCAGGCTCAAGGCACTCGTCTTGTCCTGGGGGGATAAAGACATCTCAGTTAACTGTGGAAAGTCACATCCAGAAGGTGAAAGAACACATGAAATCCAAACAGCTAATTAAAGTCAATTTAATTTAGCCTGAAATTATTTAACTTGTATAAGTCACTAGTGTAACACTATGAATTTAAACATAAAGCTTATAGTTCTTGAGAGAAATGAAATTATGATGATAACCAATAAATTGTATATAATTACATTCAATAAAATCTGTAACATTTTATCATTGTTAACTGTATAAAGAAGAGCACTATACTTAACCATATATAAGCATAGGGTAGCAGAAGTGGGCTTATTATTGTTAAGTTTGAAAATGACATGCTTAAAACCCAATTGCATGAGAAGGGAAACTGTTTTCCCTTTCCTTCCATTAGAACATTTTTAATGTTTGATGTTTCTCTTCAACAAAGCTAACTTCATGTTTCCTACTTAAAGAAGTAAGGGACTTTAAGCTAGCAGTTTCACATCTTGTTTATCATGAATTCATCAAATATATGCAAATAATGTAGGTACATGTTATTTATTCGTTTAGTCACATATTTTGGGGAAATCTGTTGGAAAGTGGCACTTTAACATATTATATACTATTTAGGAATAACTATGTATGCAGCACATTGGTAACTTTAAGAAAATATACAAATTTTTCCATGATCAATTGAAAAAGAAGCCATTTGTGGACAGAGTGAAAACTATTTTTATTGATTTTAAAATATGATTCTATTTCACTTTAAAATGCTTATTCAGTTAATATTTTAAACATGTATTCTCCAGAGCTTTCATATACATATTATTTTATAATAAATTCAGAAATAGTCAAGCATATTATTGGAAGATATTAAAATTATAACAATAATTCATATTTTTAATAAATTGTAAATCTATATTATATAAAATTATTTGAGTAGGTATTTTAGGTTGACTACCTAAAGAATGCCCTGTGGCCATCATCTTCTCAGTTGTGTGTCTTGTGTAAACTTAATTAGTTTTATTAGGAGAATGTTTAACTTAAGTATTATGTACACTATATCCACTTAGCCATGATATCAACTGATTAGAGCAAAAATTTAGGATAACTTCATTTTAAAAATTAAGTACTTGTGCTTTTCTGACTTTACATAAGGGTTTGAAATAGCTTTTTCATTATGTGGACAAGCTTGTCTCATTCCACTCTGGTTCAAAGGCAGACAGAAATGATTAAAACACAGGGAGATGCTTGAAAAGAGATCAGTTAATATTACTTTATCTCTTTCTTAAATTAACTGACGTTTTCCTATATAGGTAACTCACTTATTTAATGTCATAGGGTAGCTAATAGATTTTTTCTTTCTACAAGAAGATACAGAAAATATATTTCAAAAATCCTCAACCATGGCTTTCAAGCATTACATCCTATTAATTTATGCATGTATTTAGATTCACTGATAAACTGTTACAGTTTGTTTTTTAAATGAAAACATAACTGTAACACTATTTTCATTTGTACTCAGAATCAGACTTATAACTTCATGTATTGTTCTAAAAATAATTGATATAAGATCTCTGCATGAATGAAATCTTAGAAGTTGAGGGTGTTATTCATTAACATTGATTTATTAAAATAATTTTGATAGAACAGAGTTGGAAAATTTAACTCTGTTTATCTGTCAGAACGAAAATATAACAGACCATCTTCAAACTAAAGTGGAATGATTGGCAAAACAATGACAAAAGACTGAACTTCTGAAAAAGAAACATTTAATATTTAAAATTTTCTTTCTGTAGAAAACTAGTGACCAATTTCCCATTTCCTGTTTTGAGAATACATCAGTTCTTGAAATAACAGATTTGATGTTCTTTGCCTCCAAAACAAACGAAAATCAAACCTGAAAGCACTACTGTTATTAGTGGTACGTATATTTGAGAATAATACAGGAATTTTATTTTTTCTATATTTTTACAGTTAATTTAAGTTTATTTAAAAGCCTTAATATTGGGGAGCAGTTTGCAATTTTCTGAAAAGATTATCCCTGTGGCTTAAATTATTGCATTAGTTTCTAGTCTAGATAGGTATAGAGAAACATTTAGTTTTTACTGTTTCCATATACTCTTGACAATTGCTCCCATTTACTGCTTTGTGAACACAAGAGGAGGCCCCGAACTGCAGTGACTGACCTTGCTTCCAGAGTCCTTGGGTCCACATTCACCTTTATCGTACCACCATTTGTTTTTCAGCTTGTCTAAGACGCCTGCCTCACTGAGTTTCAAAACGGCAAGGTTTACAGGAGTTCTTCACGTGGAAAATAACATAAATAACATTATATATGTTATTTTATGTTATTCAAGTAAAACTACATTAGAATCGCATGGCAAAGTGACAGAGCAGAGGCCACAGTAGATGTTATGTCTTGTACTGTAGGCCCAGGTTTCGAATCAGACATAAAACTGGGGCCTGCTCCATCGCTTTAGGTAACAGGCACATACTGCTAGGGAGGATTTTTAAACAAAATGTATGCAATTACTGTGAATCCAAAACTATTAGCCTGGATTGGGTTTCTTCATCATTTTCAATTTTCCCACCATAAATGTAGAGTCATTCAAAATCTAGAATCTCTTCAAAAGTGGCTATAGGTTGACAGACTTAAAAAAATAGAAGCTAGATAGGACTGGTTTCTTGCAGGCAACATTATTCTGCTAATGAAATTTTGCTTTATGCTTTAAAAGTACAGATACTGTAAGTATCCATCATTAAATTGACTCCTCTGCCACTCTCATCCAAGACCTAATTTAAAGAGGAGGGTGATTCTGATTCAAGTGTTACTGACACAGAGCTACCTCATGCAGAGGAAAGTCCTTATAAGACAAATATGTAAATCATTATTTTAAAGTGTAAGCCAGTGCTGATATTTTCCTTCTGAATTACAGTATTTAACTTAAATATCATCAGAAATAATTTTCATCTATCTTAAATCTATCATATGAATATATTCTGAAGAGCAGTGACTATTTTATACTCTATAAATTTTTACCAACAAATATAGATTAGGGATAACCAAGATTTTTATAAATAGACAGACTCTTCATGCTATGAAATTCCTTTTCTTTTTTCTATCGTCCTTGAGTCCTTCAATACTAAATATTATACAAGGAGTCTGAGAGAGGAAATGTTCACTGGTCGGTCAGTATGAGTGTTCTGAGGAATCTAAGAATTCTTCTTTCATTCCCATGTTAACCTCTGTGTGTAGAATAAAGGCTAAGGAGATGGATGGCAAGCAGTAAAACATAGGACCTTCTGTTTTTATTATAACAATAGATATTATTATTCTGTTTTTGTGGTTGTTTGGTTTTCATTTCTTTTTGCTTTTTACAAACATTCAAAGAGAGACTGCTTGCATTCCTCTTGACATTTTTAAGGCTGCCACAGTCATTTTGTCTGGCTGTATCACCTAATGCCTCACTTCTAGGAAATGTTGGATCCATTTGGAGAAACACAGTATATATCTATTTGGTTACAAGGAAATTAATTCCACAAACCTATCTACACAACTAGGTAAGGCAGTAATAATGATGCTGATGATGATTCCTAACACTTACTGAACACTTACTGTGTATCAAAGGACTATTAAAAGCATTTTACATGTTTAGTTGCTATTATCACCTGAGGAAATCAAAACACAGAAAGGTTAACTCATCTAGGCACATCTAGGAAGGAGCTGAATCAGGGTTTGTAATGGTCTAGTTTCATAGCTGTGTAATTAAAAATATTAACAACAGAAGACTCAAGAAATAGGGATTTCTGGTTTGTTGAGTTTTCTGATTAACAGTTAAACTAAAATTCACTTTTTTAAGGTATTGTTGGTTCTGAAAAAAGTTTCTAAAGTATATTTTTCTTTTCAGTTATATGGTTTTTTAATTCAACTTAATTTTTGTACCAATGTTATAAGATCTTACAAGGTTTATTGTTCGATTTAAAAATATGCAATTGCCACATTCCTAGACTATTATATTACTTTTTTGTATTAAAATCTAACAGCATGATTTAAAACTTTGTACTAAAAACTGAGTTTGGGGGTGGGGTGAGGTGAGGATTATGAATAACTGGAGTCCTTGGTTAGCCCCAGTTAATCTAGATTTTACTATCTATAACCTCCCCACATCCACATACATCTACTGCTTCCATTTATTAAGTGATTGTTATAAAACCACACCTGAGTGTTGGTTGGTGAACTGTGAACTTCGAGAATAGAAGATATATATCATTCATCTTTGTAAAATATTTACAAGGGTATATGACTTCGGTTAGGTGCTCTATAAAATTATTACATCTGAATTATTTTGAATCCAGGACAAGCACTGTTTAAAACTGATACTAAGGGGTTTTTGGTCATCAAGCTAGCCTACTAAAGCCTTTTTAACACGTGTACAGAGTACATTATTGGAGTAGGAAATGGCATCCCATTCCAGTGTTCTTGCCTGGAAAATCCTATGGACAAAGGAGCCTGGCAGGCTACAGTCCTTGGGGGCACAAGGAGTCGGACATGACTTAAGGGACTGAGCACGCAAGCATAGAGTACATTATATTAACCCACATTGCACTTCTTGAATGGGTTGTGGTGGGAAGAGGAAGATTTAATGCTGAAAAGAGAAGGAAACTGAAAGCAGTTTCCTTAAAGTTTCTTACAGAAGGGAAGCTGAACGCAAAACTATATATTAAATGAAGACTGCCTTTGACTTACCCCTCTCCCTTCCTAAGGTATCATTTCTCCTACCTGCTTCATTTTTCCCTTCCCTCTTTGCCCTTTCTGCTATTCACTCCAGTAACTTGGTTTTAGAGGATAAAATTAGATTAGAATTTTGAGTATAAGCTATTTATCAATAACCAAACTTAATGGTCAAGTGGTGGAATGTCAGACACTGAGCAAGGAATTCATTACTAGGAGAGTCCTTCTCTAAGGGCTAGCTTTCCTGATTGATCTTTGTTTAATACATTTTTTCCTGCTTATGAATGCATGTTTTCCATAATAATTCCTTTATTATTGCATTGGTTTCCATGGCCGTGGATAAGGCCATTTGCACGTATAACATATTTTAGTCAGGCTGTATTCTTTAAAGTGTCAAAATAAAAACTGGATATTATGTGATTTACTATACTCTAAAGAACTCATTTGGTAATCACATTTACAAAATGGCTTTAATATAAATATCTATATCTATGAGTATGCCTATATATATATTATATGTATATGAGGAGAATAAACTATAAAACAAGCAAAAAATCAACAATTTTGTAGATAGTATTAGCATTATGGGTCATTAATGTTTATAAGCATTGCCAAAATTTCCTATTAGAACCTGGTTTAAACAATTCACAAAGAAATAGGAATAAAATTCTGTGTATGGTTTGTGCTCAGACTAAATCATATCAGATTAATCAAAGGGGATATGTTTTAGACACTGCAGTGAAACTTATAATTTGGTTCATTGTCAATTAGGGAATTTTTGTTATTCACAAAAATGAGTATGGTTTTCTTATGATCATAAAAATGGCCACAGGACAATAACATTCAAATGAGTAATTTTTCAAGCAAACAAATTCATCCTCTCCCAAATCATGCTTTTCCACTTTATTTCATTTTACATATCAGACTTTTTACCTTTTTTCTTTTGTGGAGCCACTGGTTCTGGGAATGGCTATCAGTTGAGCTGATTATTTTGTAGCCATGGAGTGCAAATGGAAGCTGTCACTGTGACTCTAAATAATTTAGTTGTTGATTATATTAAATCATAAGCTCCTTGATGGAATGAATAGTACATTTTTTTTTTTTTTTAACCCACAGATACTGGTGCCTGGCCCAGGTAAAACACAACTTTACTATTATGCCATTGTGTGAAAGTCTGGAGATATCTTTCCTTGTTACAGTCCTGTAAATAACAGGTGGATCAATTGGCTCCTCACTGGAACCTATTCATGTGTGGTACAGCTTTCCATGCTTTTCCCCCTTCACCAGATGAGTCACTGTTAGGAAAATTAAGTTTTTCCTGCTAAGACTGTATATCTCAAAATCAGATCACATCAGATAATTGTATACTTGTGATGAGATCTCTGAATGTGTACTGTACACAATGTGCATTGTAGATAAACTGGCAGCATTTAATTTTCTCTTCTGGTTTGGCTTTATACTTATCAAAGCCCACAAGCCAGCATCATCTTCCAATTCAGTATTTCTCCTCCTTTTACCTTTTTCAATAAAGATCAGGCCAAATGGAAGGGGTGAGCTAAGTTCAAAAAAAAAATCAGTCAGCCAAAGAAGGTACAGAACAAAAATTAAAAAGCAGCAACTGCCTCCTGATAGTGTACTTTAATTCTAAGTTAGGTCAGGTCATTTAAAATATCATCTTTTAAAATAGATGCAGACTTATTGTTGTTCAGTTACCCAGTTGTGTTCGAGTCTTTGTGACCCCATGGACTGCAGCATGCCAGGGCTCCCTGTCCCTCACCATCTCCTAAGGGTGGTATTATAATTACCCATTCTATTGGTGACAAATATTACATCAGTACACAACCTACTAAAATGCTTTTGTAGTGTGAAATCAAAATTCTTGAGGGAAAATAGAACACAATAATTAACATGCATTTTATGTTAATTTTTATAGCATTTCAGAAAATGACTTATTAGGATATGAAATAATATTTTCATATCTTAAATTTATATCTAAAAAAATTGAAAATATTATCTTAGAATTTATGTTTGATGAAAGTAACAGGGGCAAGCAGTTTGATTTTTGAAAACTTACAAGGTTAGCTTCATATTTATTTCTTTAGATGACAAATATTTATTTGGTGTCCATTATGTACCAAACAATGTGTTGGATGCAAATAGATTAAATTCAATTGAGCTGTCCAATCCCTTATTTAAATAAATTAAAAGGACTTTTGTTACATAGATTTTTTCCATTATGTGTACATTTCTGCTTCTCTTTGCTTATTTTTCTGTGGAAAGAGCCTTTAATGTACACTAAAACAGGAATTCATTATTTATTTTTATGGAAAACTTTATATGTTAAGCAATGTTATACGTTGTTTATATTTGTGACAAAAACTATAAATTTGCAAACAATTTCTTTTCCTAACTGAATAGAATATCTTCAGTTTTGTTTTCTCTGGTTCTATTAGAGTACATTTTCTTACATTTCTAATTTGCATAAAGGAGAGGTTATTATTGTAAATGAGTAATTTTCTGTTTATACGAGTATATATGTATGTATTTATATTTTATGAAAATGGCTGAAATGTTCTAGGCAAGTTGGGGCACCAAAATACAAAAGAGTTAACACTCCTAAAGAAAACAAACAGTTGGTGTCTTGAATGGAGGTGCCTTAAAGGGGAATCATCTCAGATGAACCCTGATGGCTCTCTAGGGGGCTCATATTCTCCCTCAGGATAGTAGATGAATGATGAGAATTGTGTCTACACCATTTTGTTTTTTCGTCTTCTTTCATGCCTCCTTCTATTGCCAAAATAATCATTTGGCAAAGTTTATCCTTTCTCTTCCTGCAACAGGGCTGGCAGGATGCACAAGGGAGCTGAATTTGAAAGGCTTTTCAGATCAGGATCGAGGGGGAAGTTATCAGCATTGAAAGAGGGTGAGGTTAGCAGTTTCCTTGACAGATACTCCTTTTCTAAAAAAATAATTATTTTAATTGGAGGATAATTACTTTAAAATTTTGCAATAGTTTTACACTACTATATGTAAAATAGACAGATGCTCCTTTTAAATAGAGCTTTGGGCTTGGTGGCCAGCCAAGTGAGAGAATTTGTAACCCAGGGAAGAACCTGAAGAAGAGCAAGGCTTCTTGTTTCGGGCAGTACTCTAGAATTTAAAAGAAAGACAAGAATGTATACTTTAAAATTTTTAATGTTCTTACATACCAGTGGAAGATATGTAAGGAAAGAAATTCAGTCAGAATATTCCCATCTCTAGATTGCTTTAAGTCTTCTACAGTGAAGAAGAGCTCTGAAACACTGGTTAATAATTTCTGCTAACTGTATACCTTTTTTTAAAAGACACTGCTTAGAAATAAAAACAAAACGTTATTTTATGAAGCTGGAAGTATGACATGGATGTGGTAAAGATAAAGCTGAGTTGGTCTTGTTTTTACAATCCTATCTTTCTTTAGTTTGATTCATTTATGGAAGGCAGAACCGTATAGTTCATAATTTCTTTTGATTTGTTATGTAATTTGCTATTTAATGGAAGCCTGACAGTTTTACATGGAGAAATGTCTTTCTGGAAGGTACGTGGTCTAGGTGAGGCTAGACTATTGCTATTATTCAAAACTATTTTGTGGCAGCTCTGGTGAAGAAAACAAGACAGATTGACCCTTTCTGTTCTCTCTCCTCATCACTTTCAAAAGCCTGCTTTCTAACACCAAGGTTCCTAGGACTATGTCTGATCTGTAACTTCTTCCAAACTGGAGATTTAAGTGACAGTTTTAGTTAGATTTGTTAGTGTGTCCCCAAATTGATATTGTTTGCAAATATTTTTGCTTTGACAGTAATTGCATACTTAAGTTTGTGAAAGGATTTGACTGGCAATTCCCATGGTATTCGCCCGTCTGAATTGCGTCTCCTAGCAGATGCACCTATTACTTCACACACTGTTACCCGCTCTTGGTGACATTGAGGCTAACCTTGGAGTCACCTCCCCCGCTGCCACATTCTCCTTTGTCGTACCACCATTTGTTTTTCAATTTGTCCAAGAGGCCTTGTTCATTCAGTTTTAAAACTGCGAGGTTAACAGCATTTCTTGAAACGATAAAACATATCTTGTAAGAAACTGCACAGCTGTTAAGATGTTAGAAGGAATGAGGGTTTAAGCTCTTTTATAAGCTTCTCCCAGATGCTAAATAAACCTCTCATTTTGTCATCCTGCAGCCCCTTCTACCAGGCAATTGTAATTTCCTTAAAAGTATATTAAACCTATGGTATTTGGTGCTGTTCACTTTCACAGTTCATTTATTATCAAGTAACTGACATCAACATCAACCAATTACATGATTTTTTATTTTTGCAAAACAGTAATAAACTTAAATTTACTAGTAATTGAGAACGATTGTGTCTTGAATTCCCTTGCTTCTAGAATGTCAATGACAAATAGGAAAAAAAAAATGAAAATACATTCCAAGAAGGAAAAATATAATTGCACAAACAAATCAACAAATCTGCAACTAATTTTTGTGTACTGACTTCCTAACAAAGAGTATGGCTTAATTATTATTCCTTTTATTATTTGTATTGGTTCAGTTTTCTGGTCTGGAAGTCATAAGATGATGGTCAAAAGAACGGTAGTAGCAGCTCTCAGGGAAATTATATTTGAATTCTGTGTTGATTTTTAAAGTCACTAGATGCTATTTAGAAAACAGGATCATACATCCAACTTGATTGTTTAAATTATATAATTGAACCCCAGGAAAATATGCTGCATGTGATATGGGCAAACAAACACTAGATTAGATTTCCTCCATTTGTATCTCTACAGGGGGTAAGGGTGGCATATTTTAATTATTCCCTAAGAGGTTTAAAAAAATGTGTCATGGGTTTTGCTTCCCCTGTACTTGGTTTCTTTCTTGCTTTCAAGGTACAGGTTTTAATTGAACCATTAACTTTAAAAAAAAGTTTTCCCAGCATTTAATGAAATGTCTGTTAAATCTAGAGTGTGGCTTATATACTGAGAGACTTTGGGTTCAGTTTGTGCCATTCTGTTTGATAATTGCCCAGTTTGGTGACTGATTAATGACAAATTAATAATTATATTTAATACTTAATTTATTATTATACTTAATTAATTAATAATAAAATAAAAACAACCTCATGTTAATGGATAGCATTTGAACATTGATTTGCAAGTGAAATATCATTTAGTTGATTAATAAAATGCATTGTTTGTTTCACCACAAATCAGCCTATTAAAATATTTATTCTCTTAAAATGTGTTTGTAATATTTCAGGTAAATTATGTCCATTTTCTAGTGTTGTAATGGTCTGATCCACTTGGAGAGTAAATATTTCCCATGAGTAAACCACATACTTTGAGAGGATGAACACTTTCTAAGAGTTAGATTGCCATTTACTAAATGCTAATTAAATAGTTAGCTGTTCCCACACTCTGAAGTAAGTCCCATGCTAGTGGTGTAAAATAAGTAATATACTTCTTGAAGTGAAAATTATCAGTTTAATCAGCAAAAGGACCAGACTGAAATGTAGGAATAAATGAAAACTCAGTGCGGCTAGAGATATCTATTTTTTTAAAAATGCTGTTAGGAGAAAAGAATTGTTTAATTTATTTTCCACAGAAACTAAATGTCTTTCATTGAATTGAAACTAACAAAAGTTTTCTATTTTGGATAAAATTGTTTTTATAATCCATTTTATTTTAGTGTTAAACATTTCTATCAGATTCTTTTTCAGTAAAGTGCTATCCCAATTATTTTATATGTTGGTTTAGACCACTCCTTTGATAAAACTGTAATCATTTCATGAGAGGGTTATTTAACAGGGTTATTAGCCATATCCAAAAACAGTTTCACAGCACAATAGAAAACAAAAAAGCAAAATTAAAAAATGGATAAGGAAAAAAAGCTTTATGTTGAGAAAATTGTTTGGAATAAAGCTTCCTACAAAGTTATTCTAAGACATTGTCTTTCTAATAACATCTAATAGGCCATGTAAAAACAGCTCAGTTTCACACTGCTATCCATATATGTGCACGTATGTATATCTATATTAGTTAATATAACACTCTTGACCAGTAGGTTAAGTCACTGCCCAGTTCACAATTAATCCACATTTTCCCTTGTTTCCTCAATGGAGTTCACTTAATATTATCACATGCAAAATGTACTTTCCATAAATGAAGGCACTTTGTAATGAATATTTAGGGACAATCTTTAGGATTTTGAGGACTTCCCTGATGGCTCAGATGGTAAAGCATCTGCCTACAATGCAGGAGACCTGGGTTTGATCCCTGGTTCAGGAAGATCCCCTGGAGAAGGAAATGGCAACCCACTCTAGTACTCTTGCCTGGAGAATCCCAGGGACAGAGGAGCCTGGTAAGCTACAGTCCATGGGGTTCCAGAGAGTTGGACACGACTTCACTTTCACTTTCACTTTAGGATTTCAAGATTTCTTTGCCTTTTAAAAAGGCTTGCTATTTTCTGTAATTGTCTGACTCAAGATGTAATTTCTTTGTGTAATCAGTTTAGGTCTAAAGGTTTCCTTAGACTGCTATTTATAATACAGCACAAAGCACATCTGTAAGGACCATTTGAACATCTGTTCTACTTTATGGAATGCATCACTTTTACGTATTATTAATAAGAATCATCAACTGACTTTTAAACTGACTTTTAAAATATACATAAAGTTACTTATGATGGTCTATAGTCCCTGGGGTCACAAAGAGTTGGACACAACTGAGCATGCACACACCTAAAGTTACTTTACTCAGTTTTCTAGATTAGATTAAAAACCATTTTCTATCCAGGTAAAAATGGAAAGGAACACTAAAGACATAATTACAAGCAAGCCTAAGGAACTCAGAAGGAGTCAGGAAAATAAAGGACACAGAAAGCAGCACATTTTACTATTGCTTTGAAATTCCCTTCACACATTTCAGACATAGATTTTGAAATCTATGTCAACAAACTAAAATTGATGATGAGAATATTCTTGTCTTGATTAAGCATTAGAGAAATTGCAATAGTGATCTGCCAAGCAGATAAGAAAAAAATTGAGGGTTATTTTTTACACTAATTATTCCCTTCATTCTATTAAATGCAGCTTCTATAGAATAAACAAATGAAATAAATTGTTTTTTAAAAATGGAAAGAGAGGAAGAAACAACAACTGATCACATTTTTTTGCTAGAGATGTAAACCACATTTGAGAGCCCAGGTATGTTGACCATGACCGTTTATAGGCTACAACAGGAGCTATGTAAGATGCTTATTTGCCTTGTCCTTTTATAACTTAGCAGAATCCTAGGTAAGAAAAACCCTCTCCAAATAGGTTTTTCATGGTGGTGAGATGATGGGGAACACAATTCAGGGTTGAAACAAAAATGTTCACCCAGTCAAATTCCAGGAACTCTGGAAAAATTTCAAGGGTTTTTATTCCTGAATTGTTGTTCAATTGAGTTTAAGATTATGAAATCTATCTCTCATTGCCCAAGCCTCTGGGGCCCATTTTTGTTAACTGAACAAAAGCTATAGAATGGGAACTAATAGATTTAAACTTCTTCCATTTATTAATTTTGTATAAATTAATTTAATGCAAATTAAGATTTTCTTGTTGAAAGCAGGCTTAATTCAGGCTAAGATATTTATATTTTCCTCTCTATCCTCTCATAAGTAATTTATTATTAATCTATAGATTTAGATATTCTTTTATGCTTACTTTATGCCTTACTCATTGTATTTACTTCTAGACCATAATTCTTATAGCTTTTTTTCTGTTAGTGAGATATTAACATTCATATAGAGAAAACTTGAAAGATTTGTTTAATAAAGTACTCTTGTTTTCCTGGATTTGAGAATATTATCATAAAGGACTGATATAGAAGCTTTAGATATAGTTATTGTTTGTACATAAGAAATTTAGGGTATATATAATTTCTAAAATAAATAGTCAGCAATATTATATTTAGTCTAGTTAAATAAAAATTAATTACATTTTACTTAGTAGGATGAATACTTCATTATTGTCTCTGATATCGATAATATATGGGCTTAATGGATTTTTTTTTGTCTAAACTACTGTGTAATTTTGCTAATGCTTTATTATCCTTATAAAGAAGGATTCATTGATTATATGCACATGAAAAACTTTCCTTAGTTTTAGGCCTGTACTCTTTTAACTTGAGTGTTCTCTTCATACTTAATTCTCTATAAAATTTAAATATCAGTTGTAACAATATTCAGAATGTTTACCTGAATGATGCTACAAAGTGTTTTCATACTCCTAGTAAATTTTAATATTATGTGACTCAACAAGAAATTGTGTAAAATACCTTAGAAAATCCTTTAAAATCTGCAAAAGACATTGGTAGATAGTTTATGCAGGAAGAAGTACAAATGATATAAAAATGACTTACTCTTATTTGGAATTAAACTAATGTGAATCAAAGAAATGCGAATTTTTTGCTCTTAATATTAGAAAATATAAAAGTAAGGATAATATTTAATATAGCCAAGGATTTAATATTGTCCTGAAATTAGAATACACTGAAATAGAATAGAAAGAAAATAATATGGTTTTATAAAACAAAAAAATCCAGTTATTACCCTTGCAAATTATTAATAACAATTCCCCTTTGAGGAATCAATCCTAAGAAATAAATTAATGATGTGGACAAAGTAATATGATAAATGTTATAGCATGTTTATATAACAAAACATTGAAAGCAACTTACTTGCCCAACCAAAAGGGATAATTAAGTAGATTTAGTGTACAACAGTGGTTTTCAATCTTGATTTAAATGTTAGAACCATTTATTACAAATACAGATGCTCAGGACTAACTTGCTGTATCAGAATCTTTTGACATAGGGGCAGCGTGTATACATTTTTAGAAAGCTCCCTAGAGGATAGCAATGATAAGCACCAATAATCCATATGACTGAATGTTTAACAATCATTATAGGATTTTAATGACAAAGGAAATGCTTAATGTTGAGTGAATAAAGGAAACAAATTGTATATTCATTGTGATCTTAATTTTAGAAAAGATATATAATGTTTGTATGTATGTGTATATATATATGTGCCATATATATATTAAATATTTATTTAAATTCTGTTTATTTGTATGTATAGATGTTAATGAAAGTCGCTATCTGTAGGTAGTAGGATTATGATTGATTTGGCTTGCATATTGTTCTTTGTGCTTTCCGACTCATTCAAAATTTTCTTCAATGAAAAGTGACACTTTAGTAAAGAACAAACAAAACTACTCTCTTAATTATTTTATAATATGCATATTAGAATTGTTTCATGCAAATTAAAATATATATTCTATTTTGGATCAAGAAAGATTAAGGAAGTTAGAACTTAGAAATTTTTCTTAAGGATCTCAGGAAAGCAGTCATTGTTTTGATAGTATGGTTTGCTTTGGCTCACTTGGTTTTGTGTCTCTAGTCAAGGCTGGATGGAGAACATGTGACACATTTGGCTTCTACAAAGGTTCTACCTTATTTGAGGGGAGCAGGTCTGTCAGAGAGGTGTGAGTCTACTCAACAGAAAGTATCCTCCGGAGGTTAATGGAACTCTCAGTGGCCTAGAGAGAAGCCTTGCTGTTTCACAAAAATTACATAGACAAGGTGAATTTTTTCCCTCAGGACAGATTAAATGAAGGTGATTGTGAATAAACTTGAGTCCTGCTAAATTGGCCATAATATATATACATACATATATAGCTTTGCTTTTAGAAAAAGATTATATGGTTGGAAGCTATGTTCTTTTTCAAATGAGTATTAAATGCTAAGAAAAAACTTTTTTCAGAGGTTTTAAAAAAGGGAACTGAAAAAAAAAACCTTTCATCATACAACATACTTTTTCTATCCTTCTTTTTGAAATCATGCTAAAATTGCAGATTAGAAAACTCATCTGATTTAAATTTTGTTGTGTAGCAGGTAAATATATGCAGAAGTTTTTCCAGGGCCACTCTAATAGGAAAATAGTAATTTCATAAAATATAAATAATGGCCAACTCTGTATAGACTAGTCATTCTGATATTTAAATGGCTGCATTCTCAGTATTTTAACAAGTGTTATGTACATGAAAGTTCATCCCATATGGAAGATGAAATAGGTAGACAGGAGCAAATGTCACAGAGGATTTTACTTTTGTAGTTTAACCATGTCCTCCCGTTCACTCCCCAGCCTTACATAAAGGCAGCTAGAGGAAATTAGCAGGGAAACTGAGAATTTACAACAAATTCCAGAACTTTGTATGCAGTCAGTTAATA
Source organism: Capricornis sumatraensis (assembly GCF_032405125.1). NCBI lineage: Eukaryota > Metazoa > Chordata > Mammalia > Artiodactyla > Bovidae > Capricornis > Capricornis sumatraensis. Next base: position 4,030,835 of record NC_091084.1, read on the forward strand.
ACTAACTGATAAAAAGAACTATTTTAATACTTAAAGAAATATAGAAAGTGAATAAAAATCAATAGGCTATCAAATAACTAAATAAATCTGATATATGGAAAGATATTTGTTTCACAGTTCTACCTTTTATCTGCTATGTAGGCCTGGAAGACTAGCTAATTCTTAGCATTTATCAGTGTTCCACTGTTTTCAGTTTAACTTGTAGCTATGCTGTTGCTATTTTTCCCTCAAATTTTTCCTTCCAGTAAATAAGCACAAGGCTTTTTTTGCTTCTTTGGGTTTGTGTGCTCATTTCCAAAGGAAGAATTTGGGTCAAGTTGTTCTATATGTATATGCAGACATTTTTAGAAAAAATATTAAGGTTTCACTCCAGCTCGCTTATGTGATGACAGTTAACGTTTGCATAAAGTGGCACTATTGGAAGTCCAATGTGCTATCCATTGCCTAGATGTCCATCAGCAGATGACTGGATAAGAAAGTTGTGGTACATATACACAATGGAGTATTACACAGCCATTAAAAATAATACATTTGAATCAGTTCTAATGAGGTGGAAGAAACTGGAGCTGATTATAAAGAGTGAAGTAAGCCAGAAAGAAAAACACCAATACAGTATACTAACACATATATATGGAATTTAGAAAGATGGTAACGATAACCCTGTATGCGAGACAGCAAAAGAGACACAGATGTATAGAACAGAATTTTGGACTCTGTGGGAGAAGGAGAGGGTGGTATGATTTGGGAGAATGGCATTGAAACGTATAATATCATGTAAAAAACAAATCACCAGTCTAGGTTTGATGCAGGATGCTTGGGGCTGGTGCACTGGGATGACCCAGAGAATTGGTATGGGGAGGGAGGTGGGAGGGGTGTTCAGGATTGGGAACTCATGTACACCCGTGGCAGATTCATGTTGATGTATGGCAAAACCAATACAGTATTGCAAAGTAAAATAACGTAAAATTAAAAAAAAAAAAGAAAGAAAGGAAAAGAAAAAGAGAAAAAAAGTGGCACTATTGATCAATAATTTAATATCAAAATTCAGAGGGAAAATTATTTAATGTGAAAAGGCAATTCAGACCCAGCAAGATTTATAATGAGCAATTGAAAACCACTTTTATAATGAGGGATTTCTTGTCTTTATTTTGGAGTTTGGATGACATATATGTAATTAAGTTATATATATAGAAATGTACATCATGAGAAACGCTGGACTGGAAGAAGCGCAAGCTGGAATCAAGATTGCAGGAGAAATATCAATAACTTCAGATACGCAGATGACACCACCCTTATGGCAGAAAGTGAAGAGGAACTAAAAAGGCTCTTGAAAGTGAAAGAGGAGAGAGAAAAAGTTGGCTTAAAACTCAACATTCAGAAAACTAGATCATGGCATCTGGTTCCATCACTTCATGGCAAATAGATGGGAAATAGTGTCAGACTTTATTTTTCTGGGCTCCAAAATCACTGCAGATGGTGATTGCAGCCATGAAATTAAAAGACACTTACTCCTTGGAAGAAAAGTTATGACCAACCTAGATAGCATATTAAAAAGCAGAGACATTACTTTGCCAACAAAGGTCAGTCTACTCAAGGCTGTGGTTTTTCTAGTGGTCACGTATGGATGTGAGAGTTGGACTGTGAAGAAAGCTGAGTGCTGAAGAATTGATGCTTTTGATGTGTGGTGTTGGAGAAGACTCTTGAGAATCCCTTGGACTACAAGGAGATCCAACCAGTCCATCCTAAAGGAGATCAGTCCTGGGTGTTCACTGGAAAGACTAATGTTGAAGCTGAAATTCCAATACTTTGGCCACCTCATGTGAAGAGTTGACTCACTGGAAAAGACCCTGATGCTGGGAGGGATTGGGGGGCAGGAGGAAAAGCGGATGACAGAGGATGAGATGGCTGGATAGCATCACCGACTCGATGGACATGGGTTTTTGTAAACTCCGGGAGCTGATGATGGACAGGGAGGCCTGGAGTGCTGTGATTCATGGGGTTGCAAAGAGTCGGACACAACTGAGTGATTGAACTGAACTGATAGAAATGTTTGTATTTCATATTTCAATTGAATGAAAAAGAACTGAACAAATAGAGTTAACATTGAGCTAGATTCCAAGAATTGTCTCTAAATTGTGTTCTTTGGGATTTGAGTGATTAATTCCTATTTGAGAACTAGGCCCCAAGAATGTGGTTCTTATAAAGAACACTATTATTTTTTGTGAGGATATCTGCCACTAGTTTAGGTAGCACACTTGCTAGAGATTGTGATAAACAGCAAAAACATTGTATTTTAATATTGAGGTTTTTAAATGTAATCTTTACAAATATTTTATTCAGCCTGATTTCTTGATTTTTGTCAGGTTTAGGTCGCAGACTAGAATTTTTTGCCCTCTTTTGGTCATAGACTTGTTTTAGAAGTCAATGAAAGCATGTATACTTCCTCAGGAAAAATGCACAAACGTGCAAAACTCAGACAGTTTTAGGGAACTGCATGGAAACAAAATCTGCCATGCCAAAATATATCTGGCATGTGAATTATTTCAAGATGAAAATAATCATGGTCCAAAAGACTCAAGAAGAAACTTTGATCTTCTTGCTAACTCCCTTAAGAATTGAGATAGTATTCCTCTGTTACAGGAATAGAGTTACCAACAGGGATATCTGCAAAGAATATTGGCTAGGTAGGTATCATGGGGGAAACTCTTAGAGATCAGGGTCTATTTTGTATCCCATTGTCTCTGCCTGGCCCTGCAAACATTTGGTTCCTAAAAATTTGCTTTTCTATCTCTATGTGAATTGCCTTCCTCCCCTTTGAAGTTCCAAACCTTTACCCACAACATCACTTTTTCGTCTTTTGCTGAAGATGGTATTTAATGTGAAGATTTGGGCCACTTTAGCTAGTTACTAAGTTTTCTTGAGTCTCTGCCATGTATACATGTTATTAAACTTTTGTTTGATTTTCTCCTGTTAATCTGTCTCATGTCAATTTAATTTTTAGACTAGCCAGAAGAACCTATAAGGGTAAAGGAAAATTTATTCCTCCCCAACAGATAGGATTCAACTTTATTGGCTGAACACTACTCCCCATAAAGCTGCTGCAGTTAAGAGACCCTGGGGCACCTGACAAAAGCCAGCACAAGGTATTATTTGTTACCATGTGGGCTAGTCTCATAAATCTCTGGCTGCAGGGTCTGTTGGAAAAGAGATTGGCACGAGTTTTTCTCTTTTCTAAAATTAGATTAACAGGAGAAAATACTTGTGAGGCTAGCTTCTTGGACTTTGTGACTCTTGGTTTAAAGATTCATAAAGTACTACCCTTGGTTTGTTGATCATTTTTCCCCAGAGATGGTCACTGATCTTCCTTGTCTTTGTCTTTTGTGTCATTTTTTTTTTTTTAAGGAGAAAGCCATTGGTGTGATTAAGTTTTCCTTTTGTCTTGTTCTATGTCTTGAGGGTTTGGTTTATATATTAATGAGAAAAATCTCTCTGGTTTCTGCCATCCAAAAGGTACACATACCAGTGTTCATTTAGCAGCCAGTTAAATAGGCTGAAATTCTGAACAGTCTGTTTGCAAGCTCTCACAGGGAGCTTTGTCATAAGGGGTCCAGTCTATAAGGGGCCTTTCTTCTCAATCTTTTTTGGCTATTTTGAGAGTCATGGAACATGGGAACTAAATTATCCATGGCTTTATTTCAGGACACTTGTGTCCATGATACCATGTCTAGAAAGTTACTTCAGGGTCTTTCTATAAATTGACTTATTGGTTTAAATCACTATTAAATTCCTACTCATCAGCAGTCCTCCTTCATGGATCACAGTCTTTTCATGGTGAAAGGGCTTGCATAACTCAATATATCCATGAGCCATATCATGCAGGGCTACCCTAGATGGTCATAGTGAAGAGTTTTGACAAAATGTGGTCCTCTAGAGAAGAGAATGGCAAACTACTACAGAATTCTTGCCGTGCAAACCTTATGAACAGTATGAAAAGGCAAAAAGATATGACACCAAAGATGAGCCCCTCGATTGGAAAGTGTCCGACAGGCTACTAGGGAAGAAAAGAGAGCATTATTAATAGCTCCAGAAAGAATGAAGTGGATGGGCCAAAGTGGAAATGACACTCTGTTGTGGATGTGTCTGGTGGTAAAAGTGAAGTCCGATGCTGTAAAGAACAATATTGCATAGGAACCTGGAATGTTAGGTCCATGAATCAAGGTAAATTGGACATGGTCAAGTAAGAGATGGCAAGAGTGAACATTGACACCTTACAAATTAGCGAACTAAAATAGATGGGGATGGATGAATTTAATTAAGATGACCATTATATCTACTACTTGGTCAAGAATTCCTTAGAAGAAATGGAGTACCCTCATAGTCAATGAAAGAGTTAGAAATGCAGTACTTGGGCACAGTCTTAAAAAGGACAGAATGATCTCTGTTTGTTTCCAAGGCAAACGATTCAACATCACAGTAATCCAAGTTTAAGTGCCAACCAGTGATGCTGAAGAAGCTGAAGTTGACCAGTTTTTGTAGTGATCTACAACACCCTCTAGAAATAATGCAAAAAAAAAAAAAAGATGTCCTTTTCAACATATGGGATTGGAATGCAAAAGTAGGAAGTCAAGAAATATACCCAGAATAACAGGCAAGTTTAGCCTTGGATTACATAATGAAGCAGGACAAAGACTAACAGAATTCCATCAAGAGAACATGCTGGTCATAGCAAACACTCTTTTCCAACAATCCAAGAGATGACTCCACACATGAACATCACCAGATGGTCAATACAGAAATCAGATTGATTATGTTCAAGATGGAGAAGCTCTATACAGTCAGCAAAAACAAGACCTGGAGTTGACCTTGTGTCAGATTATGAGCTCCTTATTGCAAAATTAGGCTTAAACTGAAGAAAGTAGGGAAAGCCACTAGGTCATTCAGGCATGACTTAAATAAAATCTCTTATGATTATACAGTGGAGATGACAAATAGATTCAAGAGATTGGATCTGGTAGACACAGTGCTTGAAGAATGATGGATGGAGTTTCATAACACTGTATAGGAGGAAATGACCAAAACCATCCCTAGGAAAAAGAAATGCAAGAAGAAAAAGTGGTTGTTTAGAAGGCTAAGCAAATAGCTGAGAAAAGAATAGAAACAAAAGGCAAGGGAAAAAGGGAACGATGTACCCAACTGAATGCAGAATTCCAGAGAATGGCAAGGAGAGACAAGAAGGCCTTTTTAAAAATGCAAAGAAACAGAGTTAAACAATAGAATGAGAAAGACTAGAGATCTCTTCAAGAAAATCAGAGATATCAGGGGAACACTTCATGTAAGGATGGGCACAATAAAGGACCGAAATAGTAAGGACCTAGCAGAAGCAAAAGAGATTAAGAAGATGTGGCAAGAATACACAGAATAACTATACAAAAAAGGTCTAAATGAGCTGGATAACCACGATGGTGTAGTCTCACCTAGAATTGGGCATCCTGGAGTATGAAGTCAAGTGGGCCTCAGGGAGCAATACTATGAACAAAGCTAGTAGAGGTGAAGGGCTTTCCAGGTGGTACTAATGGTGAAGAAAACCCCTGCCATTGCAGGAGATATAAGAGATGCGAATTTGATCCCTGAGTCAGGAAGATCCCCTGGAGAAGGGCATGGCAACTTATTCCAATATTCTTGCCTGGAGAATCCCATGGACAGAGGACCCTGGTGGGCTATAGTATATGAGGTTGGAAAGAGTCGGACATGACTGAATTGACTTACAAGGCATGAAGAATAGAGATGAAAGAATTCCAGCTGAGCTATTTAAAATCCTAAAACCTGGTGACTTAAAGAGCTACACTCAATATGTCAATAATTTGGAAAACTCAGCAGTGGTCCCAGGACTGGAAGAGGTCAGGTTTCATTCCAACCCCCCAGTATAGCAATGCAAAAGAATGTTCAAACTACCATAGAGTTGTTCTCATTTCATATGCTAGCAAGGTTATGTTCAAAATTCTTCAAACTAGGCTTCAACAACATGTGAACTAAGAAATTCCAGGTGTTCAAGCTGGATTTAGAAAATGCAGAGGGACCAGAGATCAAATTACCAACATTTGTTGGATCATGAAGAAAGCAAGGGAGTTCCAGAAAAACATCTACTTCTGCTACATTGACTGTGCTAAAGCCTTTATGTTGATCACAGCAAACTGTGGAAAACTCTTAAACAGATGGGAGTACCAGACCACCTTACCTGTCTCCTGAAAAATCTGAATGCAGTTCAGAAGCAATAGTTAGAGCCTCATATGGAACAATTGACTGATTTAAAATTGGGAAAGATGCATGACAAGGTTGTATATTGTCACTCTGCATATTTAACTTATATATGGAGTACATCATGTGAAATTCTGGGCTGGATGAATCACAAGCTGGGATCATGATTGTGAGAAGAATAACAACATTCTCAGACATGCAGATAGTATCATTCTAATGGCAGAAAATTAAGAGGCACTAAAGAGCCTCTTGATGAGGGTGAAAGAGGAAAGTGAAAATGCTGGCTTGAGACTCAACATTCAAAAAACTAAGATCATGGCATTCAGTCCCATCACTTCATGGCAAATAGAAGGGGAAAAAGTAGATGCAGTGGCAGATATTATTTTCTTGGGCTCAAAAATCACTGAGGAAAGTTACTGCAGCCATGAAATTAAAAGATGCTTGCTCCTTGGAAGGAAAGATATGATAAACATAGACAGCATATTAAAAAGTAGAGACATCACTTTGCTGACAAAGGTCCATATAGTCAAAACTATGGTTTTTCCAGTAGTCATGTACAAATGTGAGAGTTGGACCATAAAGAAGGCTGAGCACCAAGAATTGATGTTTTCAAATTGTGGTGCTTGGAGAAAACTCTTGAAATCCCCTTGGATTGCAAAGATATCAAACCAGATAATCATAAAGGTAATCTATCCTGAATATTCATTGGAAGGACTGTTGCTGAAGCTAAAGCTCCAATACTTTGGCCACTTCATGAGAAGAGCTGACTCACTGAGAAAGGTTGAAGCAAAAGGAGAAGGTAGCAGCAGAGGATGAGGTGGTTAGATAGAAGCATCAACTCAATGCACATGAATTTGAGCAAACTCTGGGAGACAGTGGAGATAAAGGAGTCTGGCATGCTATAGTCCATGGGATTGCAAAAGGGTGGACACGACTTAGCAACTGAACAACAAATGACAATAACATCAATGGCCAGATGATGGATCTTTTGAATTGGAAAAGCTTCTAAATTGGTCAATATTTGCAAAGCTCTCATCATAGATAGTTGTATTACTAGTAAGTATGGAAAGACCAAATTAAAAGCTGGATGCAAAGAAATATAACAGCTAACCTTAAAAAGTCTCTTAGTTTTAAAAATAAAAGAAAATCTTTTCAGGAAGCCTTATTAAATTCATATTCTTACAGGTGCTAATAAAAACATTGTTTATTAATAAGCAAATTGAAGGAAAAGAGACTATTCCCCCCAAAAAAAAAGAATTCTAAAGAGTTGTTCAATAATAACTTAAATAAAACAAATAATGAAAGTGGGAATAAAGAGGAATCAGAAAGGGAAGAGTCATGGGATTAATCAAAGCTGGATGAAAATCTTTAGATGGTTATTAAGAATTGGGATAAATAAAATGAGCATTTGTAGGATCAAAACAAAGGTTTTATAATACAGCACTAACTAAGATTGTGTGAGCCCAAAGGACCCTATATTGGTTCTCTCCAACAGTAAAGATCCCAAACAAGTCTACTCTAATTACTTCAGTTTATATACATTTTAAAAGCTGGAAGGAAAAGATTATACACTGAGAAAACTGCAACTGTTTGGGGGCAACAGTTAGGCCAATTAATCAAGTTAAATATTGACAAAAGAGCCTTGGTCCCTTGGGTCTACCCCTTACTGAGGTCATCAGAACCTTTGTATAGGAATGAAGCAAATGGCTGGGGGATAAAAAGTTTCTGGGACTTCTTGTAAAACTGGGACTTGTTGATGGCATTTTAGTAGAAACTAAAGTTACAGAACTGATAGAACTGAGATGGAAGTTAATTAAAAAATTGTGTATTTGAGTGGACTTTATGTAAGATGATTGCATTTTTTTTTTTTTTTTTGCCTTGATTATATTGTAGGGATGAGGATTTTGTCTTCCCTTGCCTGGTTTTGTAAGATGGGGCAGGTAAACCCACCGTTTAGGGAGTGTTAATTGAATAAAGGAAGCTGATAGTGCTGAGCCCACATAGTATGAGATGGAAACCCAGAAACTGAGGGCTGATATTTAGGGGCTAAAAGAAGCAATAGTGGAAGATTTTACCCCAGGAGTGAACCGGTATGTGGAAGTGCTCCCTCACAGGAAATCTAATTCACATCCTCCTTAAAGATTTATCAAGGACAAGTATATAAGTTTTTTCCACAAATAGTAAAAAGCCTTAAAAATCTGAGCATATACAATTTTTTTTCCAATTTTTATTTATAAACTAGTGAGTTTGTGATATACCTGCTTCATGACTTAGGTTTTACAGTGAAAGCTATGAGAGTTCTGGTTGTGTTTATGTTTATGTATGTGCATTATTGATACGGCATTTTCCTATCTCTAAATGATATTATCAAAATTAATTTGCAGAAGAGCTCTTTTTAATTGCCTTAAAAATAAGTGCTTATGAATTAAATTCCTAAATGTAGTAGAAACTCACCCAAATGTTTTCCAGTGTACCTGATGTAGGATTAATCTTTAGTAAGTAAAAGCAAGTTTAAGCTTGTTGGTTTAATTAAATAGGCCTATCTCAAGAGATACCAGCTTTAATTGTAAAGCTTATATTCTACTAGGTTTCAGTTCAGTTCATTCACTCAGTCGTGTCCGACTATTTGAGACCCCATGAATCGCAGCACGCCAGGCCTCCCTGTCCATCACCATCTCCTAGAGTTCACTCAGACTCACGTCCATCCAGTCGGTGATGCCATCCAGCCATCTCATCCTCTGTTATCCACTTCTCCTCCTGCCCCCAATCTCTCCCAGCATCAGTGTCTTTCCCAAAGAGTCAACTCTTCACATGAGGTGGTCAAAGTATTGGAGTTTCAACTTTAGCCTCAGTCCTTCCAATGAACACCCAGGAGTGATCTCCTTCAGAATGGACTGGTTGGATCTCCTTACAATCCAAGGGACTCTCAAGAGTCTTCTCCAACACCACAGTTCAAAAGAATCAATTCTTTGGTGCTCAGCTTTCTTTATAGTCCAAATCTGACATCCATACATGACTACTGGAAAAACCATAGCCTTGACTAGACGGACTTTTATTGGTAAAGTAATATCTCTGCTTTTCAACATACTATCTAGGTTGGTCAAAACTTTTCTTCCAAGGAGTAAGCATCTTTTAATTTCATGGTTGCAGTCACCATCTGCAGTGATTTTGAAGCCCCCCAAAAATAAAGTCTGACTACTAGGTTTACCACAAGTTAAACACATTCAGCTATCTCTGTTACAAAATTTGTCAGCAAAAAATGATAAATTTGTATGATAAAATTTTCACAAGTAATTAAATAAGTTTAAATGAAACAAAAGTTTTTAGGTGAAATCTTTAATAATAATTATGTTTTATGGCATAGCTACTTAAAAATAGTTTCCTCAAATTTGTTTTGGTAACTTGAAGCTTTAGAGTTTTGCTAACTTAAATGATGGGAATTCCTGAATGTTTAGATCATTTCCAGAGAAGATAAAATACCAAAACATTAATTGTTAAATAAATCAAAGTCTATTTTTTGTTTTGTTATTACAGAGAACTAAACACATTTGGGTTTATTAAAATGTGTCATGGATCACATTGAAAAAAATTAGGCTGTAAGGGAGTCTTATTAAGAGTTAAAGTTTTCTTTGAATATTTGTATATTTATGTATTTGCCTTTGAAGTCTTTTATTGTCACTTTGGTTAAGCGAATAAGTATTGCTTTACAGTGACCTGTAGTTGTATCTGACCAAGTGATTTAAAACATTTTGATAACTTTGACGGTCTCCCAAATCAAAATTCTAAATAAAGTCCCTTTGAGCCTCTACTTAACTTTGAGATGTTTCATAAGGCCCCTGAAACATCTCAAAGAGATATATTAAATTAAAAAACATGGTACATTAAATTATATGGAAATCATTGTTAAATGAGCAATGATAAATCTTCTTAGGTGTATTGTGCGGGTAAATGCTATTAATACAGGTGTTCTAAAGGTTATATGAAATTCCTAAAATTCAGATGTGTCCTGGTATATTATCAGTCATATTTCTAGTTATTATCTTAAAATGTTGCATGTCACAGAAATAGACAAATTTCCATGTAAACTGCATTGCAATTAGATCTTTAACCATGTGATTTTAAGTTTTTGTCATTCATAGATAGTTTTTGTTTTACTAAAATTCTCAATAGAAATGATATTTAGACAAATATAAGTTTGTGATAACTTTTAGATCATGACACTAAACTGGTAAGAAATTATAGAATTCTAATGAAAAACTTAATGGCTTCATAAAACTGTTAATAAATGATCAAGATCAATAAGAATTAATTATATGGAACTGAATGAACTGATGAATATGATTTATAATTTTTATGACTTTTCATCTGAAATATTACTGGCCTTTTCATCATTGCTTTCCAGATACAAAGAAATATTTCCTCTTCTATTAACTATGACTTATAGAAATTTGGCAAATTGTACCTATGTAAATAGAATTGAAACATCTTTTTCTTCCTACCTGATCCCCTCAGAATTTAGAAACTCTTATGAGTTTTTTTATTTTCATGGCAATATATTTATTTACATACTTTCACTATGAATTTGTGCTTCTTGTATTAGAAGACAATTGGAAACAATTGGTTATATTATCAAGGCTTTGACTGGAATGTCATATTTAAAAATGTCCATAGAATCAGATACGACCAGACAGCTTGAAGGAATTAAGATCGACTGTATGGAGCCATAAAACCCTTTGGAAAAAATACTCTGGTACTTTTCTTATATGGTTCCTAGAAGCCTTACCAGTTAAGTAAGGAAGGTTATTTCCTGGAAGGCACAAGAAATTCAGGATATTTTGGAGACCTTGTGGCTTAACTGGTAAAGAATTTGCTTACAATGTGGGAGACCTGGGTTCGATCACTGGATTGGGAAGATCCCCTGGAGAAGGGAAAGGCTACCCACTCCAGCATTCTGGCCTGGAGAATTCCATGGACTGTGTAGTCCGTGGGGTCTCAAAGAGTTGGACACAACTGAGCGACTTTCACTTTCTCTTTCAAGATGAGATGAATTCACCCAAATTTATATATATTACAGGTAAATCTGGTAGCAAGTCATTGGCATGGTTTCATGGTATGAGAGGCATTTAAAAATTTAATCTGGAGATTCTTTTGAAAAATTCCAGCAAAGTAGATCAATTATCATTTTTGCTGGACTTAAGTAAATAACCAGGGCAAATTTAATGACACTAAATTAATTTTGAAAACAAATTAGTCTTTTTTTTTTTAACTTTACAATATTGTATTGGTTTTGCCATACATCAACATGTATCCAGCACACATATATACATATTCCCCATCCTGAACCCCCTTCCCTCCTCCCCGTACCATCCCTCTGGGTCGTCCCAGTGCACCAGCCCTAAGCATCCAGTATCATGCATTGAACCTGGGCTGGTGACTCGTTTAATATATGATATTATACATGTTTCAATGCCAAATTGGTCTTAATTTTATTTTCTTTGATAGAAGTAAGGGTACTTTTTAGAGAAAAAAAAAAAAAACAGTGTTTTCAGTTTTTCTTCTGCTTCTTTTAACTTGGAATCATTGAGAATAAACGCTGCCCTTTTCCTGATGCCCTGCAAACTGAAGCTGAACAACTTGATATAAACTTGAGCAATCACAATAATTGCCTATATTTAGACAAAATTCTTGACTATTGCTGTGTAAGATTCTCAGAAAATTTACCTGAATACCTAATGACATCATTGAAAACATTTCATACTGCAAAACATGCTTTAGTCCTGATATCTAGAAATCTTGACTGGCAGCTCTCAGGATTCAGATACTGGGTTTATAATTTACTCCAATCATTAACCTTTTTTTTTTTTTTTCCTCCACACAAATACCTCCTACCTGATTGTTTGCACCATATAGCCTTAACTTTGAGAGCCCACCTGCATCATGGCCTCCTGAAATAAACTGATTTGTTGTCAGACTATGCAGCTGATTTGATGCACTATAAAGCAACGTATCAAGTCAAATTCTGGACTATGAAACCTCTAGAAGAAACTTCAAAGACAAGACTATAGGTGAACAAAATCTGTTGCCGCCAAATATTTCTGGCATGCAAATAATTTCAAATTGAAAACAATCAAGCCTTGAAAGGCTCAGGAAGAAATTTTGACTTTGCTAACTGCCTTGATAATTTAGGTAGAAGGCCTTTTATAGGACTAGAACTAACACCAGAGAATATGGGCTAGGTGTGTTGGAAAAACTAGAGATCACTATATACTCAGCATCCCACTCTATCCCCATAGCTCAAGCATTTGTTTCCCAAATATTTGCTTTTCCATCTCTATGTGAATTGTATTTCCCCCATTTGAGGTACCAAATCACTACCCTCAACAGTCTCTTTTGTCTTTAGCTGAAGATGGCATTTAAGGCGAGGGTTTGGGCCATTTGGTAAGTTACTCAGTTTTCTTGGGTCTCTCCCTGTATACATGTTATTAAACTTTTGTTTTATTTTCTCCTATAATCTGTCTCATATCAATTTAATTCTTAGCCTGGCTAGGGTAGAGGAAGGGTGTCTAACTCTCTCTGACAATTCTAATAAACCTATTTTAAAATTAATTAATGACTTTTCAAGTATGCTTATTAAAGATAAGTAAAAAATTTCTGTGACCTATATTGGCTCCAGAATTTTAATAGAGAAGAGGTTTTCAGACTATGATTTGGCAGAAGTGAATTTCCAAGATATTAACTCCATTTGTAATCATTCTGAAAACATATCATATATGGGATTTTTTTTAAAGGAATGCATGTTAAATCAATAAAAATTTAAAATAAATGTTGTCAAAACATACTTTTATTTATCCTTACATAATATTTAGAAAATGTAATCATATTAAATAATGTAAATTTTATTTTATTTTTGGTGGCCTTTTGAGTGTGCAGTTTGAGATTATATGAGATAAAGTCCCCACCCTAAGCCACCCCATTGTTATCATTGAAGTGAAGTGAACTCGCTCAGTAGTGTCCAACTCTTTGTGGCCCCGTGGACTGTAGCCTACCAGGCTCCTCCTTCCAAGGGATTTTCCCTCCATAGGATTTTCCAGGCAAGAGTACTGGAGTGGGTTGCCATGTCCTTCTCCAGGGGATCTTCCTGACCCAGGGATTGAACCCGGATCTCCTGCATTCCAGGCAAACGCTTAACCTCTGGGCCACCAGGGAAACCCATTGTTATCACTATCCATGATCAAATTGTACAAAAGAGGATTTCATTTCAAGACGAGATTATAACTATCTAGATTAAGTGCTTCAAGTTACCTCTGGTTATCATTCACTTTTTGAAGTTGTGATTATCATCATTCTAAAGTAAAACTTCAAAAATACTAGGTCTTTCACCAAGATGCTTTGTCTGGACTTTCATTTTCTATGTGGACCCTGTCCCATCCCCAACTTTAAATACTTTCATCTCCTAGACCATTCTCTTTACTCTCTTTGCACATCTTCCAGAATTCTAAACTATTCCATTCCATGTACCCTGACCATGTTTCCTTCTTCCATCCTTTGCCAGTTCTTAAAAGCTTTTATTGATTGTTTAAAGAACTAGAATCCTATAATATTTGAGTCAAAATGTGGTTTAGAGGTGGTCTCCAACTTTCTCATTTTATAGATGTGGTCACTGGGGTCTAATGAAAGTTAGGTGACTTGCTCAACAAAGCCCAGCTGGAACACAGGTCTTCTGCCTTCTAGTCCAGTGCTCTTTCCCACAGTACTATGGTATATTTGCTTCCTGTCATCCTGTGAAGTTAAACTATTTACTCATCCTTCCTATGGCTCTCTAAGGAAACTTTCCTTTTTCCTGAGAAGTTTTTCATGCTTGGTAGGGGTTACCTTTTGGTTAAGCTTTGACTCATATGCCTTGCCCTATTAAGCTGGCAACATCTGTTCTCTCTAAACACTCCTTGAGCTGAGATTAATCTTAAAAGGCAAATAATCTTGTCAACTGACCTGATCCTTCCTAGAAGAAAGTACAGTAGAAGACTTTCTTTAAAAAACAATACTAACAACCTAAATGATGATTTGATTTCATTTGATGGTAACATTTATTTTCTCCTAGATTAAAATTGGATATGTTTATTTTGATACAATGTTCTTAATGATTTAAGTTGCTGATCTTTTATAATATGTAATCTTGAGTTTCATAATGAAACAGCATCGTAATGAAGCATCGGTATAATGAATTAGATGGTCACAAAAACTCAGTCTCATCTTTGAATTCTGGTTTCCTCTCCTTTCCCATAGTCAATCATCCATTAAGAACTGTTTTTCTGAAAATGTCTCCTATTTTCATTTCTGTTACATTTATACCACCTTATGAAAACCATTATCACCTGAGACAAGATCCACTGATTCAGTCCCTTCTCAGATGCTCACAGTCAAAAGAACTTTGCTTCTCTGCTCATATGTAGTGCTTTGTCAAAAACCTTCAATGATTCCTGATTGTCTCTAAAATACTATTCTAATTTTTCTGGTATTAATGGCTTTCTAACAATTCAATTTACATATACCTTTACAATATAATTTTATTAAGCCAGACTCTGTGTTAAGTTATGTGTATTCTATCTGAATCCTCATTGAATCCACATAGCTAGTAAATGGCAAATGAAAATGGGACCCTGGGTATCTCTAACACAGAAGCCCAGCCTCTTAAGCACTAGTTCACCAAACAGAACTTCTCTTCCTCTAGCCAGTCTTATTTTCTTATAGTCTCAAATATATTTTATTCAGAATCAATTCCAGTCTCATGATAGAAAGTTCACCAGAAATTCCTCTTTTTCTCTCTTAGCTTTTCTAAATTTCTTATAATTTTCCAATAATCACTCATTGACTTATTCAGTTAGCTGGTACATCTGAACCTATTTTATCAGGTCTTTCCCAGATATTCTAATTACCTTCTGCTTCTTTAAATTATCTATATATTATGTAGAATCAAATTTTCTCTGAGTTTAACTTTTCATTACAATGTTAGCTGTATATATTTTTTCTCCTTGGAAAGCAGCAGCTGTGTCTTGTAATACTTTATAACATTTTCAGTCCCAGTGCAGGGCAAGAAATATAGTAGGCATGCAATAATTAAATGTGGGATGATATCTCAATGAATTGACTTAAGGTGCTAGTTTTCAAGCAACCATTCAAATGAAAGCATAGTGTGTTATACAATGAAAGAGAATCTTTCAACTATGGAACCTGATAAATTTTGAGAACACTTGATATGAATGTTTTAAAACAAAATAAAATAAAGCAAAAGTCTTTAAAACTGTCTGTTAAATATTGGCAAGAGGAACATATGAAATTACTGACTCTAGAACTTTTGTCCACTGTATAAACAAAATAATCTAAAAAGGTATTCCATATTATAGATACTTAAAATAAAGGGATCACCAGTTCAGTTTGTGTTGCCAAAAAAAAAAAAATACTAAAAGATAAAATCAAATATAAGTTTGTTTGTGAATATCAAGGGAAATCTGATACTTTCAATGAAACTCAAAGATAAAAATCACAAATACTAGTATTTCTATAGTACAGTTCTAATCTATTTTAGTGTAGCAAATAAAACATACTACCTTTAAAAATATTTTTTCTACTTAGAACAATATAATTCAGCATATTTCAGAAATTAAAAATTTCATTTATCATAAACAGATTTTAAATGTCAACTGTATTTGGTTTAGCTTGATTAAGATTTATTTTGTTGTACATATAAATATGTATTTAATTCACTAAATACATCTACTTAATCTTTATATACAAATGCTTTAAATTTCCTATCAAGTTCTTGAAAGAAAATATTAAAGTTTTAATTTTTCTCTTTCATTTAAGGTTTCTGTTTTTTAGTAATAGACTAGCTTCCTAGGTGATTCTAGTGGTAAAGAATGGCCAGCCAATACAGGAGACATGAATTGTTGGTTTGATTCCTGGGTCAGAAAGATCCCCTGGAGGAAGGCATGACAACCTGCTCCAGTATTCTTGTCTGGAGAATCCCATGTACAGAGGAGCCAGGCAACTGACAGTCCATAGGGTCGCAGAGTTTGACATGACTGAAGTGACAGAGCATGCATGCACAGCCTTTAAATATAACTTAAAATATATAGCTTAAAGTGTCTTTTAAGTGATCTTGTTTCATCTATCTTTAAGTTTTGACTCAGATTTTGGTTAGGTGGGAGAATAGCACAAACAGAAAAAGGAAATTGTTTGGTAAAAATAGGGTCTTGAAAAGAAGCTATCTGAACTTGCCATTCAAGGAGGGCTCATAACTAGAAGAAAGTGTGGCTTTTCCATTATTCTCTGAAAAGAACTGAAGACTTGGATTTCTAAATACATTTGCCTGTGAATATTATAAGCTTATGCCATCCTAAGTGAAATATAAAGCTCTTATTTTTGAGACCGACAGGGCATACAATCATATTTCAAAACAGAAACATATTTTTTAAAAATATTTATTTTTATTAAAATTTAAATAGGAAGAAAGTTAAAATTATTAATCTCACCTACCATTGCTCCTATTGATGTTAATACTAGAACAATATCACACAGTCTTTTAGCTATTAGCTTCTCATCAGGGGTCGGATATTTTTTAAATTACCAGTTTGGGCACTTTCACCATCTAGTCTTAATATATTTAATAAATTGAATGCAGGTAACATGAGATTAATACTTTCACTTTACTGAGAAACTAAAAAAAGAAAAAAAATGATGTTTTATCTCAATTTCAGGTTATCCAAAAGAACTAGAAATCACTGCAGAACCACCAATTCTTTCTTAGAATGAGATTATCATGATATATTTTATAAGAATTCAAAGTATATAACAGATCTGCCTGACATAACTAATGTCTGTATGGTGTCAAATTCTAACACATCAATACTTCACTAAAAATATTGTGACTTTTTTTTTTTTTTTTTTTGCTTAAGCAATCCATGTATCTGGCATGATAAAATTCAGGAATAAATACATTAGAAATAAATAATGTACCTTAAATATATCCTATACTTTTCACTAAGAGTCAGTGAGTGAGAAAGCCAAAGTTAAGTTCTATCTGACGAAATGCTTTATCTGGTAAAAGTTCAGTAATTAGGTTTCTGGATTTGGTGACCATTGCAGTATCATTGGGCTTCCCCATTGGCTCAGTGGTAAAGAATCTGCCTATAATGTGTGTGCCACAGGAGACTTGGGTTCGATCACCTGGGTCAGGAAGGCTCCCTGGAGGAGGGCGTCACAACCCACTCCAGTACTCTTGCCTGGATTATTCCATGGACAGAGGAGGCTGGTGGGCTACAGTCCATAGTATTGAGAGTCATACATGACTGAAGCGACTTAGCACGACAAGGCAATATCATTAATCTACATAAATGTTGGTATAAAATCAAATTTACACGACTAGTATGGTTCCTGTTCAGAAGGCAACAAACTCTAACAATAATATATCCTTCTGAAATGACTTTGTTTCACTAAAACCTCCAAAATCCAGTTTTAAGCTGATGTCAAACATATCTGTAACAAAGAAAAAACTGCTTCTGAAAGATGATTATTTACTAGCAACTCACTGCTTGAATTCTCATTCTTTCTGCATATTTCTTTTCTTTTCTTTTTTTCTAAAATTTCCTTCTTGATCCACAAGTGTCTTAGTTATATGATCCTAGAGCTTTCTTAAAATCTGTTTGAGTCACAGAAAAATATTACTGGATGGAATCTGGGAGCTGATCCCTCCATAATCCATAAGACTTCTTCAAATAGCTCAAATTATGGGTATTTTATAAATTCTCACTTTGAATTTCACTTGTTTCTCACTTTGCATTTCTCCCCTATGGAGAGACCAATTTGAAATACGATATTAAATTCAGAAAATACTGATGTCATGTTTATGGATAATAACATAAAACATGAGAAGTAACACTGGAAATCATTAATAGTAATGCAAGAGGCCTGGTAAGTGCTTCTATAAGCATGGAGAAATACTGGTTGAAGCAATATTGCCTCCCTTTCCTCTTAGATTTTTCTAACCACAGCTTTCAAAAGGTACCTTAAAATTTCACTAATATATATTACTTCACACCAAGTCTAACCTGACCATACTTATAATTATGTATCATTTAAATTACATCAGCTGCTTATTTAAAGTAAAAAATTTCTTAATAATATATTTTCTATAGAAACACTTTGGATTTTACCAAAATTTTTGCAACCTTATTATCCATTTTGGTTTGATTGCCAGTTACCATTCATATTTTACATGTAATAAAATTCCAAGCTGATGACAATTTCCTAAGACCTATATAAGAATCTAATCCTTAATAGAAGACTGGCACTGATGTTTAATGATGATAAAAAACCTTAGCATATAACTGATAAGACGTGTGAAGGTTTTTCTATTCTGCTATTACATTTGTATGTGGGTATTCAAATAACTATTATGCACAGGTGGCAAGCTGGTTTCTTAATCCTGCTAAGTTAAAAAATATAAATGTATAAAGAAAAGAGGATTAAAAATAGGTGGGGGAGGGGTTTCCTTCAAATAAATGGAACCCATTCTTTTGAAAGAAATCTCCCCTCTTACCTTGGTCCTGGAGCTGGTTAGTTCTCCTCTGTCCTCCTCCTAGGGGAGAAATACCCAAAGTTAAACAATAATAGAACATGGTCTTGTATTAAAGTCAAGTTCAGTTCTGGCTGATCCTTTTCTCATGTCTCACAAGACATTACCAACTGTCTGATATACTGGAGCATTCACTGAATTCAATTTAAGATCCATTTAAGGATTAAGCCAACATTAGCTGTGTAAGGGGGACAAAATTGTGTGCTCTTTAGTCAGCCTATTTTATTAGAGCTCCAATAAATTGAATGCTGATTTAGAGCAAACTAATTTACGGAAGAGCATTGACTTGTTAATTTTCATCAGGTGGAGTGAATTATGTAGGGTGTACCATGAGAGGCTTAGAGTTCCTCAGGAAGGGAGAGGCACGCTGTGATGTTTCAACCCATTTCCCTGATGTTCATGTCTTTTGAGAGCAAAATGATAGTGCTAGAGGCAACATCATATTTGGAGCAGTATTAAATCTGATATGAACTAGAATTATTATAAAAGTGAAAAAAAAAACCCTTAATAGGTCATTAGATTGGAAGACTAACAAAAAGTCTGAGAGATGAGTATGATTGCAAATTATGTGATTTAATTTTTCAAAACATGGAATCATAGGTAAGATAAATATAGAATTTTTTTTTTTTTCTTAACGTGTCTATCTAACTAGGACTCTTGGCTTCTTTGGAGAGAAACAAGATAGCATAGTGAAATGAATATGGATTTGGTAAATATACAATAATGGGCTTCTATTCCAGTTCTGTCATTTCTCAGTTATTTGACTTGAATTTCAACAACATCGTCTGTGCAGATGAAGATACCAACATCAAAGGGCTGTGGGGGAAAATATGTTCATATATGTATGCTTGATATGTAGTAGATATTAATTTTTTTCTTTTCATTTATATGGTCTCTGATATGTTCTTTTTTAAAATTGGAGTTTCTGCTGTACAAAAAAGTAAGTCAGTTATACATGATATATTTTTTTCTTACTTGAATGACTTCAAATCTTCAGAGACCGCTGTCTAATTAATTGACTTTCGAGCCAATTCCTGGATACCCCTTGACATAATTTCAGAGATAGTGACTGGCTCCCATAAAAAATCAAATACCAGACAGTTAATTAAATTCTGTGAGACATGGAGGAAAGTGGAGACCAAGAATGAGCCTGAACCCATACAAGATCATGTGCTATTGTTATTTAACTTTGGGTAACTTATTAAAATTCTTTATCAAGTAAAATGACATCAAGTGAGAAAAAATGGATGTACTTTTGGAAGCTCAGGTTGTCACAATATATTCCAGAAATATAAAAATGAAGGATGTTTTAGCTGTCACTCAAATGGCTATTATGAATATATGCAGGGAAATAACACTGTATGGAAGATTCTGTATTATACATCTATTACTATTACCACTTATTTAGCATTAGATTCACCCTATGATCTTTAATCACTTTAAAGTTCCATAATATTTCTATGGCACCATAAAACTCCTCCAACTATAAATATGCACATTTTTCACATCCTTAGAAACTTTAACATCATCTCTTTAATGAATATTCTAAGAATGGCTCTTTTGACAAACCTGTCTTTATCCGTTATGTTCTATAAATTCTAAAGAAAATATACAGAAATACTTTTTTTTGAAAAAGATACATTCAGAAATCATAAATCTATGCTATAAATATAAAAAAGAGCATATTTTATGAAACACCTACTTCATCCATGGAGCCCACTTATATGACAGAGTTTTGACAGAAATACCTTTATATTCCAAATAATCTGAGAATCTATGAAAAAGAAAAACTGTAGGTACACTGCCAGGCTTGGTTACAATCACAATGGCTGTGCAGTCTTCCTGCTTCAGGGCATTAACTGATTGCTATTTATGATGAAGGAAAAAAATGGAAAAGAAATTAAATAATAATAAACCTGTTGGTGATATTATGGTGCCCTTAAAAATTGACACTCTCAAGTATTACATACTGAAACAATACAGGATACAATATTATATAGATCAATTTTAAAAATCATATCTAGATATGGAAAAATGTTTCATTCTTAAAAAACAAAGAAAGTCCTTCTACATCCATGTGCTTCACTTTAGCTGTTTTACTACCACTCATATAATTCAAAGGGTTTTGTCAGATTTGCATATTGCCCCAAATTTGATGTCATTATCTAATTTTAAAACTCTATATAATTATACAAGAACTGTGTCTCTCTGGTTCTCTCAGAGAAGTGTTTTCCTTAAATACTTTCCCATTTCACATTGTAGACAGACTATGATATAAGCAGCTATTTACTTAATTAGTGAATTACTTAATCCCAAAGCCTAATGAGCTTCTATTGAAATTCTGGGAATGAAATTCCCCCTAGTGTTATTAAGTGTCCACAGCTTCAAAGAGGTATAACAGAATTCTTTGGTTGTTTTACTAAAGACAGTTCAGGACATGACCCAGAATTTCAGACTCTCGAAATGAGATGGAAATTTAGATGTCACTGTGTGTACTCTCTGAGATGTGAGAATCTCTTCTATTTGAACAATTTGGGAAACATAGCCAATTTTCCCCCCATTATTTGAACCTATTTTAATTGTTGTAAAATCTTTCTTTGTATTGACCTGAAACCTACCTCTGTCTAATTTAGTTAATTTAGCAGAGTTTCTTTAGTTTATAATATGAATTAAACATAATTTCTTGAGCTCTTATATGGGTATTTTCAATATACCTTGAAATTATCAATATTGATGAAACTACAACATAGAATAATCATAGAATCTATTCAAGAACCTTTCAAAGTAAACTATAGTTACAGTAAAGAAGTTTTCTTGTTGTTGTTGTTGCTGTTCTTTTCCCATAAGAGCACTGGAGAGAGTCAGAAGATCTCATTTCCAATCTCAGCTGTGTGGGACTGTGGGCAAGTCACTTAACATCTCTAATTTATGTCTTCCTTTATAATAAAATGACATCATAAGAAGGTTAAAAGGAGCAGGTGAATATATATATATATATATATATATATATATATATATATATATATATAATGAGAAAGTGATTTGAAAGCCATAATGCTGTATTTTTACTAATATTATTTCATTTTTGAAATAGCCTGCCCAGCAATTTTTAGAGTTATACATTAAGCTAAATGCAAACATTATGTCTTACAAGTGAACAAATTAAAAATATTAATAAAATGATAGACTAACTGATTCTTTGCCTTATATTATCATTACTTTATCATTTCATGGAAAGTAATTTTTTTTTTTAGTCTATGCCCTTCATATTTACTCTGAAAGACAATCAGGTCCATTTTTTTTTTTGGATCCTGTTTACTTCTGGCTAGCCTAGCCTCAAACATAAGCCAAAGGTTAGGGTATTGATTTAGGGTTCTGGATATTGGTTTAATTTTAAGTTTTCTATTTCTCATGCTTTTAAAAAAGCATTTGCTTTTCATGCTAAAGTCAGTAGCAATGACTTGTTGATAATACTTTTTCTGTGGTCTTAGTTACAAGCACCTAAAAAGAGAGGAGACTTAGGGACTGGGGATCTGGTGATATCTTCTCTTATTTACTAATAGTATTCTGGCCTGTTACTCTATCAAAAAGGATGTTTAGAAGTTGCATATCTCTCAGCTCCAAATATGAAATGACTAGGCTTCTCTAATAGCAGAGGCCTTGCAGATAGTTCTTGACAGCTTTTATATAAACTTGCATAGTAAAGCAACAATGGAGAGGAGTCCATATACTCATATTGCCTTTGAAAGTGAGTTGCTTGTGTTATACTTGTTTGATTGACTCCTGTTTGATTTTTATTTTGGCAAACTCCCAAAGAATTAACACTTAGAGAAAACAGATTGAATTTTTAACATTTCTGTAAAAAAATACTTATGCATTTTCTTCATTGAGAATCTTAGAGAAAAAGCAATATAAATAAAACCGTGGTTATTTCAATATGATGTCATGATTTTGGTTAGTAGAGTTTAAACAATAGATTTCTTGCAAATTTTGGCATAGTATACTTTGAAAGGCACAATTTAATGCTAAGAATATTTTTATGCCTTTAACGTTTTTTCATTGTTGAGTTGTATGACGGTAGAGAAACATGTTGAAATGGCTTTACAGTGTTTTTGAAAGTGTATTTCATTCTTTCAATGAGTCCTAACAATGTTTTAGGTTTTTAGAAAGTATGGTACCTATTCATTAAAAATAAACTACTTTTAATCATGAAAGGGGAAGGCAATGGCAACCCACTCCAGTACTCTTGCCTGGAAAATCCCATGGACGGAGGAGGAGCCTGGTAGGCTGCAGTCCATGGGGTTGTGAAGAGTCGGACAGGACTGAGTGACTTCACTTTCACTTCTCACTTTCATGCATTGGAGAAGGAAATGGCAACCCACTCCAGTGTTCTTGCCTGGAGAATCCCAGGGACAGGGGAGCCTGGTGGGCTGCTGTCTATGGGGTCGCACAGAGTCGGACATGACTGAAGCGACTTAGCAGCAGCAGCAGCAGCAATCATGAAAAACCCATAGGTGGTATTAATGGAGGATAGACAATGTATTCATAGTATTTCTAAGTTCTGTTTGTATAATTATTACTTATAAAATGTTCTTAGAGTCAATATAATGCCATTTATAAGAAGGTTTGAGGCCAGGTGAGGTATTTTGGAGAGTTGAATGGTGACTTTCTATTCAGGTGTTGCCAGGTGCATATGATATTATGGTTGTAGCAAAGCTATCTCAAATGTATGTTGTCTCATTTTGAAAACAAAAGTTATAGGACTGATTTTTGGGGAGAAATAAACATTTATAAAATAAACGAGTTACAGTTTCTTATTTCTACTTAGAATGTAATTATAAATCATAGTCTTTACTATTTTCCAGTTCATTTCAAATGACTGTCAAAATATTTTATCTTCTTTCTCTTAAATATGAATAACAAACCAGTCCACACAAACTTGGCTGATATTTTCTTAGCTGAACAGACCCATTGTTCACTTGCTTTCTTGTTTCTCTGTGTCCCCTTTATAACCTGAACACTAATACTGCAATTCTAGAAACCAATTCTTATAGTGAGATGATCTGTAAAGATGAGTGACATAATATGGAACTTGTCCAGCTATTAGACATATACCAAGATGAAACACATCTACAGCATATTTATACATATCAGATTATGAACTTTGGTCTTAGAGACAACTTTATGTTTTCTAAATATATGTGGCAGGTGTGACTCAAGGTTATAGATTCTGCACTCACATTAGTTGTGAATTAACCTGAATTTATAAGATATAGATATTTGGGGGAATTCTTTATACTTAAGAGTATTTGTTTACAAGATAATAGTGTGGGATGAAAGAACAGCAGTGTGGAATTCTAGCTTTTCACTGCACTGTCAAAATGGAGATCTAGTCTTAGATTTCTTGTTAAATCAGTTTGTGAAAGTTTACCTGTTGAACTTCTTTTTTAGCAATTTTATCTTGTTAAATTTAATCCTCTTTGAAGTAGTATAAACTACAACAGCCACATATTATTCACTTTTTCAGGCAAGTTACTAAAATATTGCTTCTAAATGTAATAGAGAGCTGAATATTTGATTTAGAAACACAGCTGAATATTGAATTTAGAAACAGTCAAATGGTGTTACCTAGCTAGCCACAAAACATCCCTAGAGAGAACAACTTGAAATCTATTTGGTAAATTCTCAGTTGAAACTCAACAACCATTTGTTGAATAAACTGGCAAATGAGTAAAGGCAAATCATATTAGCATGTTTTTTAATGAGCGGGAAGAATGGAAAATGTTAATGCTTCATGAATCTTAAAGAAGTGTAGAAAAATGCAAGATTTTTTTCCTTTGCATGGGAAGTTGTAATTTTAGTCATCTTTTAATTGTAGGAAAAAAGTTAAATGAAACACCTAAAATTTTAAATGGCAGTGGAAAGTTTTATGTTTCCTACTGTACTCAATATCAAGCAAGAGGAGGATGGAATGTATGAATGCTAAAGAGGAATATATCCCCCTGGGACACATTTAACACTGATACCTTTACCATGTGAATGTGAAATACTTGGTATTTTCACATCTCTAACAGCAAACAGGGTAAGTGCTTAAGCATATCACAGCCAGGGGGAATTGCTTGTGTTTGTATGCTGAGAGGTGCTATTGATGTCTATATGAGTGCATTTTTCTAATCCCTAGGCTAGGCTATCAGACTAAGTTCCAAAACATAAAGAGATCACAAGAACTAAGTTTTTGTGTAGCATTTTTAAATATATCAGTTATCTGTAGCATTTTTTAATATGTAAGTTATCTGTAGCATTTTTTAATATGACACGAAATAAAATGAAGGATATTTATAAATGAGAATTTCTCTCTTTTCCCATAATAGCTAAAAAAAAAAAAAATTGTATACTAATCTTCTGTAATTCATTTCCAGAAAACAAATTAAAAGTACTTGAGGCTGAGTACTAATAAGTACACAGCTTTAAATTTCTGCACTTTTAAGTTTTACTAGTGTCTATATTAAGTGTTAACAATTGACTTGTTACTAACACCAAAAATAGACTACAACTTTATTCTCACAAACAATATCAAGAAACTCCTCCTTTCTAAACTTTCTAAGAACTCCTGAACTGATGACTAAATATGTCCCACAAATTTTACATAGGAAAGTGGTTGTTTACAGATAATATATTTTTCACACATGAATTTAAATGTTAAATTGAATACATCTGCTCTAAAGAATACTCCGAAGTGGAAGAAACATAATTTGGCATACAGAGAATTCTACCTACCCTGATACAGATTTAGAATTGAGCCAAGTGTCTGATGAGGACAATAATTGTGTTAAACACTCAAATTAGAGGTCCAGTGAAGATGTGCCCTGCTATTCCCATTTTTAGTACTTTGTCCCCTCCTGACACGCTATTGCTGTGGGGGTTCTAATTGGCTTCTTTCAAACTAAGCATGATGTGCTTGGTTTCAAAGGATCAGCTCGCAAGTCCAACTGGACCTCTTTTCCCTCCAGATTTCAAACACTGATGAAGTTCTTTTGGGGCTGTTTTCTCTTGGAAGACACTTTTTTTTTTTTTGACAGATCATTAGTTTATACTAGCAACAGTTCCACAAATACTTCATATCTTTAGAGAAGGCAACATGTGAATGGGGATTATAACTAT
Organism: Capricornis sumatraensis; assembly: GCF_032405125.1. Lineage (NCBI taxonomy): Eukaryota > Metazoa > Chordata > Mammalia > Artiodactyla > Bovidae > Capricornis > Capricornis sumatraensis. Next base: position 4,056,882 of record NC_091084.1, read on the forward strand.
TGAAAAATAAAAGTAGAGGAAATTAGTTTTTTTCCTTTTTAAATTTTATTTTTAGTTGCACTGTGTGGCTTATAGGATCTTAGTTCCCTGGCCAAGGTCTGAACACGGGTCCAGGGCAGTGAAACCAAGTCCTAACCACGAGACTTCCAGGGAATTCCCAGAAGGCTAGTTCTTTAACTTGATTTCAAACGTTAAGGTCAAGTATACACATTCTTACAAATGCCAGGAAAACTCTGAAGGTATGATCTACTTCTAGGTTCCCTAGAGGTACTTGAAGATTCTAGATACCATGAATATCTTTAAAAAGGGTATTTCTCATTTAGAAACCATGTAATAGCCAATAAATCTGTATTAAGTAAATTATGATTCACTCTAAGGAATCTTTAGCAGTTTACTTATTGCATGGCAAAGTTAAAAGTATAGAAACTAGTGTAATATAGATAATATATAAAAGAAAGTACTATTTTGATAGTAAACTGTACAACTTTACTATGTATACCTATATAGGAGGAAGATTTTTTTCCTTTTCTTAAAATCTCATGTTGCCCTTGAATCAAAACAGCAGCATTTGAAAGAAAGCCATAATTAATGACAACAAAATAGACCAGTCTCATTATATCCAGAACTATTAACCCAAAAATCTGGTTAAAAAAGATCTTACAGGAAAATGGACTTAGTCTCAGCTGAACAAATAAGGAAGAAAGCTTTCGAAGATACTCTGATGCAGTTATACCCTCTGGATTTTGCTCTAAGGACTGCAATTCTTTTGCATTTTATCTTTTATACAGAAGCTGCCTATTAGTCAATCTCTACATTCTTCTCTACGTTAGTTTCCCTGTTTTGAAGCAGAGGGTTACTGGTTGAATAAGAACAAGAATTTAAGCTTAATGAGCCTGCTACTCAGTAGGGCTAAGTGTGAAGGAGTGAAGAGGTGTGGATAAGGTGAATGCTGGCTAGCCCTCAGTGCCCTTCCAGCATTCTCAAAGGCAGGACAAAATGACTGTTTTTGTCATGAAGGGGCCAGCTTGCTCAGGAAATTGTGGCATGTATAAAGCAAAGCACATAATCAAACTCTTCACCCAGGAAGCTGAGTTTAACAACTGCCTCATTAACAAGATCCAGGGAAAGACAGGAAAAGCAGGGGGAGGCCAGAGCTGATTATTATACAGTTCTAGACAGATGAAGTCCTTCAGCTTCCCCCCAAACAATCCCTGTAGTGTGGATTTGACAAAGTGGCACATTTAAGACAGGAACACTGTTGCTATCAATGGGAGTCAGGCGCACCAGTATCTGCAGGCCAAATTCAGTCCCTGGAACTTGCCTTTATCAGTAGACACAAGACAGAGGACAAGGCAGCCACATCCAGACAGAATTAACTAAGAGCAAATGCTACATCCAATGAATGTAATCAATAGTCTAAAGAGTGATCTACATATCAACCATCATAGCTGTCTCTCTTTGGGTTTTTTAAAAATAATTTATACTTTGTACTCTTGTAGTTACTATTTTGATGGAGATGTATTTGCCACATGGCCTCATTGAGATTACATCTTTCTCATATTTCATCAAACAAAATAAACCCTTTCAAGACCAAATATCCTGATGCCTGATTCTGAATGGCTAACATATTTTAGGGTAGAATTTTATCATGGATAATTGATTTATTTATTTTGATATTTCACAATTATTTGATCTATAAATATTGATCTATACTTTGCCCAACATTATTTAAGAACTACAGATTCCTCTGTTATAGTTAAAGGATTCCCATGGATAATTTATGTTGGACATTCCCCTTGCACAATTCTCCAGTTTCACATGAGAAGTATGTTCACATAAACCTGACTTCAGAATTGCCAAACTTTACACTCAAATTTGTCTTTACTGGCTAACTTTTTTCTATCTCTTTAAAAATCATCCCTTTTGAACATAACATGAAACCACTCTCTAATTGTTACAGTGTTGTTTACAAGCACAAAATATTGGTTTTAAACAACTTTTCAGCACTAGTATTTGTTTCTTATATTTGTCTCAACTCCTCCACCACCCAATACAGATCCAAAGCCCTTTGCAGTTCCCCCTTTGAAACCAATCATATATTATTATATTGTTTTCACTCTTAACTAGGCAATAGTACAGGTCTTATTACCTTAATTTTCCAAGGCTTACCAGCAACATCATTTCTCAAGATCAGGTTCTTGATTAATTCCTTTAGCAAAGATTCTGATTTCCTCTTGAATCTGTGTTTTGTATGAATCTCTCCTAAACAGCACTGAGACCAGAGTAATTTGTCAGTTGTCACTTTTGACCCTGGCTTTATTCTAGTCCCAGCAACTCAAAAGCAGCCTTTATTACTTAAGGAAAATAGGAAACACTGCCTCCTGGACATAAACATGTGGATTTTCTATGTCCAGGACCAAAAGGGTAAAAAGGGCAGGTTTTACCAACATTTCCTTAAGAATTAAAGTGCCACTTTTAACACTTGTGGGCTATTAACCACATGTGTGATGCTTTAGTCATAAGTCATATTATAGGGGTCTATGTGTTAACAATTTTGCATTGTTATTGGGTCTAATTTTACAGATCTTACTTATGCCATACTCCCTTTGCAACAGATGAGAGTGTGACTTGAGTAAGAACCATAAAATCAGAGCCCAGTTTTCCCTCCTGCATTTTTAAATAAATGTGATTTGCAAAGTTAGCATCAGTACAACATGAGGATTTTCTAAAAATATAATGATGTCATAATAAATGAAACATTGAAATGGAAAAATAAGTGTTTTTCTAGAAGATGTTGATTTCTTCATAGAAACTAGTGGGCAGGCATAATTTTAAAAAATAATGAAAAATGTAGAATTATTACTGACATAATGAGAATGTAGATTTCAGTGACCAAAAAAAGTTGATGAGATATAGAAGCATATGCTACCCATGTTTTAGGCCCACTGGAAGCAGCAGGTGTTCAACCAGTTTGGTTTTTATATGGCCTTAAAAGATATATGTCAATTATGATTAATTATTCTAAAATTAAAAAAAAAATTACCTGATTGTTGACCAAAAAATATGAAATGGAGAGAAAGAAAAACAAACAAACATACCATGTTCACACACAAAACAAAATAATTCTCTCAGGGACATCAGGGAAGGTGGAATACTATAACAACACATGTTACATTGTTATACTATTCCACCCACCTTAATGAAGAGCCCTTGGGCGTTGCTACTCCATAGCCTTTTGAATCCAGATTTCCTCCAACTTTCATTGTGTCACATGGCTTTCGCTGCTCAATGTATTCATTCATAGTGGACTCCAGGAGAAAGGCAAATTTGCCCTTGGATTTTCGGACACGAGCTACTCCCTCAGCTGTAGTCCTAGTGAACACTGATGGCTCTGCTGATCGCATGTAGGTCCACATCTTTTCATACACTGCTATTTTTGATCTCTGGAGGAAATTAAAATAAAATTAAATACAGGAAAGAAGGGAACAAGATGTTAATATTGACTGAACTGGAATCAGGATAAAGCCTTTTACATTACACCCTAATTCCAATTTGTCATAATTACACTATTTTTTCAATTAGAAAACTGCCTTTTAACAATGTTTAAGAAAATCAATGAAATGAAAGATATTTAAAAGTGATATTTGATGAAAAAGTTACCTCATGTCATAATTACCCTAGTTAACTGCTTAAAAAACAACTTTTTTATGAAATATATACATCCATAGAGAGAGTTGTACTGAATTATAGCAAACAACAAGAATTGTTATATTGTTTTATTTTTATATTTTTCCATGTCTCCAAGTTTTAATGAGAACCATTCTAAAAAGATACATACAAAATATGCAGTCCTTATCAAGTCAGTAGTTGAGCACCAAAGGAAGAGGAGAAATCTGCCCTAGTTTGTAAACCAAATATCTATAAAACAGGAATAAATTTTAGGTCCACCAAAGCATTTTTAGACCTTTTCTAACAAAACCTCCAAATAGAAGATACATTAAACTTAAAGAGAAGTGATTCCTGTTTTTCCACTCTCTATTTTGGAAAGTTAGTTTTTCTAATCCTTTGACTTCAGTAAAGAAATTTTATTTTTTCATTTATTGGCTTGATCTACACTGTTTTTTGTACTTAATTTATTCAATTCCTTTTGTGGGTATCTGCATTCATATTAGATTTTTTTATCCATACATTCTTTTTTTTTTTATGTGAAAATACATCCAAGTGAATGCAAATGTCCCTAAGGATGTGTTTAATAAAATAGAAAAGTCTGAATCCTGTTTGGTGTTAATAGCATGATACACACAGACTTTTATCTGGTGCAGTTATTTTTGTTCAATAGCAAAGTGGGGAAATTTTGCACCTGGATCAAAACTAAAAGTAATGGAGATTTCCACCAAACTTGACTCTATGCATGAGGCCAAATTCTGAGTATCATGTATACTTATGTAAGCCAACTTTGATTACCAGAAGATAGAATCCAACAAGAAGCAGATATTCAATAATTTGACAAGGAACCTGAATAGCAAACTTAACAATATATGTTCTAGGCAAAAGCAAATTACTCAGATGATTGATTAAAAGTGGTATTCAAACTTTTGGCTTCATAAGATGGGAATTTAGCAATCAATAAACCTATACAATAAGCCACACAAGATATTTGCATACCTAAAAAATCAAACCCCAGATATTTTATGTTAATATACGTTCAGATAGTGATAAATATCAGATGGGAAACAGATATCCTGAAAATTTTCAGGAAATGGAAATTATTTATTTCAGGAAATAGGTATCTGAAATGTTTTTACATTATTAACACTTAAAAATATCTCATGATACAGAGATCTTGATGTATTTATGTATGTGTGTTCAGGTAATGACAGGTTTCTTTTCGCTATAGAAAACTTCATATTAGGAATATTCTATGTCAACTATATTTCCATTGCAAAGATTGTGTGTGGTTCCAGGGCAGAAGATTATCTGAATTAATAAGATCCACTAGGGAGGCCATATTGCCTGGCCTCATTCATTTCATCTCTAATAATGAAGTTCTCTTCCAAAGAATGAACTATTCCATTTTACAGTGAGTTCCAATCTCTGAAAATCATAAATTTTCTGGATCACTTAATCTTGTCTTTAAACATCTATTCTGGTTATTTCAATTTAGAGACTTGATGGTAAACATCTATTAGCCATATAGTAATACATATGTATATATTTGCTTCACTGTGTATACTAAATTGAAACTAGAAGAAATAAAATGTGAGTATTAGTTTGATTAAAATTTCTTTAAAAAAATTTAGGAATACAAGAATCATGCTTGTTACTTGCCAACTTTCTTATTATTCAGTATTTCATTACAGTAACAAGAAACAAGTAAAGAATACTAACACAGCAAAATGGAAAAAAGAAAGATTTTAGGGCTTGGTAATTATACAAGTAATTTTACAATATAAATGCAACAGAAAATTAAAGCAAGTTATTTTTGTAAAGGAGTAAAATACCTTTGTTATTGATATTTTATTGTAGTCCATTCCCATAATGTTAATGTGAGGAAAATTACTGCTGAATTTGTTTGTCATATTGATTACATATACCGTAAATGCAAAAGAAACTAACTCCTTTAAAATCCTGAAGAAAGAAGAATCTTTAGTGTAATTATGCTTAACAGTTCTTATGTATTAGTATAATATAAATTAGGAATGATGAAAGAAACCATAAAAAAATTTACATGGTGTGTCACTATGTTAGTGTTTAAAAATTCTGATTCTGATTTAAAAGGGCCATGGTTTGGAAAACATCAAATCCCCGTGGTGAAGAACGTGAGGTGGGAGAATTCAAGAAGTAAAGCACTGGAAATAATACTGCTGTGCCTTACCTGTCACTGTAAGAGGGTGCTGTTAAGGAAAGAGGGCAAGGTAATCATTATAAATTTGATAAGACAGGCTAAACTGAGGAAATTTCTGCAGACTCAGCAAGTTCATAAATGTAATGATAATAGCACTTTTAATATCTTCATCTTCAACTGTAAAGATCAGATTTGGGGAGTGAATATGCTCAAGGTAGTAAGCAAATTTAATATATCACTACTGTTTAAAATCATGAAATTAATGTCAGTTTCATCTTTATTATGAAACGGAATATATGGGAAGCTATTTAATTTAGAACACTATTTTGTAATTTAAAATAATTCTTGGAGATTTAAAAATGTGCTTTCTTTTTAATTTCTCAAAATTAAGTACTTTGTCATTTCTGCTTTTAATATAAATATAAAAATGTCATACACTGTAGTTGATATTTACATTGTTATCATGTGAATTATTTCCTGCTTTTAGTAGCTTATGCAGCAAGACTGAAGTTCCAGTAAGAGCTCATCAACGCACTATGATCATATTATAACAACTGAGATACTAATCCGCCTCATTTATGCATTCATAATTTCACTGATGATAAACAGGCACAGGATAAAATTGCACTGAAATGAAAATCAGAGTGCTCAAATCAGGTATAATGTAAAAGTGTCTTTACAGAAGCCAGTCATTAAGTGACAAACACAAAATTTCTTTAAATGCCTCTGCTGCTGCTGTTGCTAAGTCGCTTCAGTCGTGTCCGACTCTGTGCGACCCCATAGACGGCAGCCCACCAGGCTCCGCCCTGGGATTCTCCAGGCAAGAACACTGGAGTGGGTTGCCATTTCCTTCTCTAATGCATGAAAGTGAAATGAGAAAGTGAAGTCTCTCATCGTGTCCGACTCTTCGCAACCCCATGGACTGCAGCCTACCAGGCTCCTCCGTCCATGGGATTTTCCAGGCAAGAGTACTGGATTGGGTTGCCATTGCCTTCTCCTTAAATGCCTCCATGTGTATGCTTAACAAGCTGCACAGAACAAGAGAGTTATCAAGTTTGTTAACGGGGCAAAAACCAAGGCAATAGTTGAATTCGGATATTATTTTCCCCATGGCTTAAATCTTTTTCCAGAACAAAGGCAACATTTTTTAAAAGTCCTGAGTATAGATAACTGCCTGAGGAAATTTAGTGAAGCTGATAGATGTACCATTACTGTGTTCCTGTAAGAAAACATTTTGTTAGGGACAAAAATGCCTTTCACAGTCTGTTTCGTCAGTCTATCAGACAAATAGTTTATTTAAACCAGGTCATCATGTATGAGAGAGGAGGAAGAATACAGGGTAGGAAATGAATGAGGTTTTTATCAGAGAACTGAAATTTATGCATTCCTGGAAGTGTGCTTCCAGGGAAAATTATTTTCTTGTCCCATTTGGGATCAACTTTTCTGCAGCATAAATACCTATACTTATGAAACTCTTTCAATTTTAAAATTGGAATTGGGTAGGACAGAAAGGAGATAGGGCATGGTGACTGAACAACTTATATGAAAGACTGTGTCTAGGAAGCAGCTTTTTTAATTCTTATATATTTTAATCAATATATTCCCTTATCTACCTCATTAGTTTATTAAATTTGAGTTTTTAAAATTCTATAAAGATTAGAAATAATATTTTCAATGTACTTGATGACAAAGAGATTTACAGAGAGTCAGCTTTGAAATATTTTCAGGAAATCACTATGATGTTTCTTTTCTCCTTTTTCACTCAAAGCAGAATGATGAACCTATAAATATTTGCTTCATTTACATGAAAACCAGCCATCATTTTTTCAGTAAAATGCGATGAATAGCACAAATTTGTATACTATTTATACTGATTTTTAGGCAAATCACTACATTTTACCTACTTTCTTTTGGGTGAAACTTTAATGACAACCCACTCCAGGATTCTTGCCTGGGAAATCCCATGGACAGAGGAGCCTGGAAGGCTATAGTCCTTGGGCTTGTAGAGTTGGACACAGCTGAGTGACTAACACTTTCACCTTTTAGATTTCTCGCAAGGTTTTGAAGTTATGCTCAAATATATTAGAGCAGTATGCTATTATATTAAGCTTCAGAGACTGGGATGCACTTAGTAAGTTAAAAAAGTTTGGCTAATTAAGTTAATAAAATATATTGTCATGACTATTATTTATAATTTTAGAAAAATCTACAAATACTTTATAATTAACTTAAAATTTTATATCTATTTGTAATGTTCCAAATTGTTGATAAATATGTTCACTGTCTGTTTTTTTTTATTTTTTAAAAACACAATGTGCAATGATGGGTTTGATAGTTTTAGAATGATTTGCTGTGTTACATCAGTGATTTAGTGTTACATCAGTGATTTAGTGTTACATCAGCATTTATAGTGTATAAGATACTATAATTGAATTTTTTTAAAAAAGAGAAATATCTTATTGAAATTCAAGTGCATGAAAATTAAGCCTGGCTTAAGGAGTAACTTGAAACCTGAATGAGAAAACAATAAATGTATACATTTTAAAAGAAAGTATAATTTCCCAAGTACTATATATGAGTGAATTTGCTTTAAAGGGCTATCATTAATTTTATGTAATAGTTTAGGAAATAGTGAAATATATCTTGTCCTCTAAATTGTTAAATATCTAGTCTTTAAGCAATTGATGTTTAATACTAATATAAGATGCAATTATTACCTAGCTAAATATTTGTGAAAATGTTACCCTTACTACTTTTTAGTTTTTTGATTCTGAAGTCACAAAATGAAACTTTATCTTTGATCAGATATTATGAAATTTATATTTCTGGATTTAAGTAAAACCAGGGTAAAAGAGATTCTCTGATCAAAAAATTCATCCTTAGAGTGGCACTAGGAGCTGAAAACCAAAAACCTCCAAAATACTTGCCATCCTGATGGCAAGCCAAAGGAATCATACCCATATGTGAAATGCAATTATATCAGTTTGAGCAATTTTATCTGCAAAAACAGAGAAGTCAGCTCATATGAAATACCACACAATGTTTTACAAGGGTGCTAGAACTTAGTAGTTATTATTCTTTTTATCTAGTGAGAAAGCAAATATATTGCTTTGAAATCCATTGTTACAGAATACATTATGGAACAATAAACCTCATATAAGTACTATAACATGCTATTAAGGCTTTGATACTCAAATGCAGTAAGGTAATTGTATTTTTTTTTTATGCTCTGTTTTCATTTTTTTGCTCTAAGTCCCAAAGTTTAGATAAATCCAAATCTTACCAGATAAAGTATCATGGCATTATCTGGAATCTTTGTGATGAATTATTAAATAAAGTTGCTTTATTTACCTTTTTTGCTGTTACTTTTCCTTAGTGAGGGTCCCTCTTGCAATGTGAGTAAATCAATAGGCTTTTGCAACTTAAAATCACTAAAATACAAGTAGAAATATACAGCATAGCTATGTTTAAATATAGCAGTTACCATTGTGTTTGCAAAGCCTCTGATAGCTAGAGCCCATAGTATAATTGTTTGCAAAACTGCTTAAATTTCAAAGTTATGAACATTTCCTTTTTAGTTTTCCCCTCAACTTACTCTGAAGAATTCTTTTGTTGACCCTGAGTCCAGTGTTCCATAGGCAATTTCTGTTTGTTTGGCCAAATCTTCTGCACTTTCTATAGGGGAGACCATTCTCTCAACCGTCAGGAAAGCAGCGAGGTTAGCAGTATAAGATGATATAATGATGAGTGTAAAGAACCACCAAACACCTCCAACAATTCGTCCTGAGAGCGATCTAAACATGGATAAGATAATGTACATTTTCCTTTCTATAATCAACATAAAGAAAAGAAATAACATTGTGTATGTTTAAAAATAATTGCAAGGGTCATTTTATGTTCTGAATAGTCTACTCAAGAATGATTCTAGTATTTTTGTATCGTTTGATATCTTTCATGCTATATTGAATGTATAAATGCCATTTTAAAAATACTTTTCCTTTTAATTGTTTACTTGGCAGAAATGTGGAACCAAATCCCTTTCCTTCAGATCCAAAGGAGGAACACTTGCTTAAATTCATTGACTCTCCTCTTACACTTCAGTGTCTCTGAAATTAGGATGCAGCCTATGTTTGACAAGATAAAACACAGTATCACAGTTTGATTGGCAGCACTATTATAAAATAGCAATACATCTTAACAATGGGTAAGCTCTTAGATTTTGATACAAGGTGGTAGATGCTTTTGTGAGAGAACTTGTTTTTACCTTCAGTCAGAGGTATGCAAGGATAGACGGGACATATGCCAAGGTGGGGCTTGACCGGAAAAATACCTAGGATTGGTCTCCAAGGAACCATAGTTGAGAACACTTTGTTTGTTTGTTGGATAAGTATATTATATTTCTTTTCTGAGTGGAGGATGAGCTATGTCTTAAAGTGCTTTCCACACTGGTATAAAAATGTTCTCTTTGCCACTGCCCACATGAGGCCAAAGCATGTGGCTTGTCAGTGTGCAGTATAACAGCACTGAAAACTGATGCTAGAGCTCAAAAAATGTTTTCTCTCACCCTTTCTCTGGCTATCAAAGATGTGTGAGTGAGTAGAGAAAAAGTGACAATGAAATGAATAAAAAATTCAGAGCATAGTCATAATTGATTTCACCCAATAGGACCATCAGACTACCTAAAATTCCTGTGAGAATTATTTTAAAATATTTTCTTAATATTTTCCATGGCATTTCTAGCTCAAAATGCTCCCTTCTTAATGTTACTATATAAGTGGCACCTATTGGTTTTAACTTAGCATTTACTTAATCCTAATTTTTAAAGCCATAAAATTATTACTTGATTCATTTTGATGTCTTTTCATTAATTGAAGATTATTTATTCAAATACCTATGCTGGAATTTATGCACATTTATAGTGTTCCAGTAGTCATGTATGGATGTGAGAGTTGGACTGTGAAGAAAGCTGAGTGCCGAAGAATTGATGCTTTTGAACTGTGCTGTTGGAGAAGACTCTTGAGTATCCCTTGGACTGCAAAGAGATCCAACCAGTCCATTCTAAAGGAGATCAGTCCTGGGTGTTCTTTGGAAGGACTGATGCTAAACCTGAAACTGCAGTACTTTGGCCACCTCATGCGAAGAGCTGACTCATTGGAAAAGACTCTGATGTTGGGAAGGATTGGGGACAGGAGGAGAAAGGGACAACAGAGGATGAGATGGCTAGATGGCATCGCCGACTTGATGGACGTGAGTTTGAGTGAACGCGGGAGTTGGTGATGGACAGGGAGGCCTGGTGTGCTGCAATTCATGAGGTCACAAAGAGTTGGACACGACTGAGTGACTGAACTGAACTGAACTGGGTCATAAGGAATACAAAGTGAATTGTTGCTAGAATGTCTCTTTTTAAGAAAGATTTCTTAAAATGATACACATATATGTGATGCTAATATGTCACTGTTTAAGTTTAATTCTTAGCTTCTCTTGCCTTCACCTACTTTTCTCAGAGAAATTTGATATTTTTCTTGTAGCAGTAGGTTGGCTGTATTTTTGGCAAACTTAACTAAACTATGTCTTAACTGACAAGAGCTATGACTCCACAGATAAAATATATATAGTATTTACATTTCTGACTCTGTATACTGCTTAGCTTACGATTGTTCAGAAAAAAGTATATCTGGAACCTACTATATTGACTTAGGTTTTAGGTAATTTCATGGCAGAAATTTCCATTAAGCTACACAGGACTTAAGTTGAATTCAAAATTAATTCTGAAATATGAACAACAATGACAAAAACATTTGATTTTGTAAAGGAAATAACATGAAAATAAATTTATTTTCTTAAGAATTTAGGTTTGGTTTCCACCTGTCAAGTCACCATAGGAAATATTAATACTAAATGATTTTTGAGAATTCGGATGGGTTCCATATGTTCCTTTTCCAGTGGGAAATTAACCTTTATGAAGCATCCATACTTTGTGCTAATCTGGAAAAATTGGTTATGAGTGTATTTAGATTAATTTGGGGAGTAAAAAGTCTTTCTCTGTTTTAGGTAATGCTCTGCCCCTAGAATAAGAACATATAGAGAGAAGTTATGCACAATATTTAGAATTACTAGGGAGTTGGTGAAGAACTTAAGGGCTTTGGAACTAACCTGGGTGAAATGTCACATCCTTGCTGCATAAAAGCACCCAGGGAAAACCAGAGGCTGTTAAAGATGCCAAACTCGTTGGGAGGCTGGTCGCTGGGTCCTTCCTTCCCATCTTCTGGCTCTTCTGTGTGCCACTCGTATGGACTAAACCTGCTAACCAGGAACAAGACCACGCTGACACCGATGTAGGCAAAGACTATGCACATCCAAATCTCATAGGCCAGAGGATCCAAGAAGGAAAACACTCCTGGTTTAGATTTCTGAGGCTTTTTGATCATAATAGATATGCCCAAACTCATGAAGGGCTTAGAGAAGTCAATGACCTCCTCTCGGACCAAAGTGATTGTCAGAGGGGCAATAGCAATCTCTGCTTTCTATAAAAGAAAAGACACATGAAAAAAATGTGGGTTAATAGATTCCATGAACCATTTAGTACTGGATTGATTCACTCAGATTTTAACCTGTTAGTATTTATTCTAAATTTTTTGGGAATACCTACAATAAATAAGGCCAGTGACAAAGATGAACAGTAGATTTTTTTTTTTATAAGATATTATGTCACTTTAATTGCAAATATATTTTTATTTGTGCTAGTAATTAGATAAGAGGGAGAGAAAAAGAGAAAGAGTAGGCATAGCAAAAATAGCTTAAACTCAAATAACTGCATTAGTCTTTAAGGGTCTGACATAGTGCAGAGGAGGACATGTGAAAGTTTTCCCATATGGCTGAATTTATGAATTTCTTAGCTAGAATTGCTGATATTTTGCAATCTTTTCTATTTGGAATGTTGTCACTAATTCATTACTTGGCCATTCCTTAAAATTTGAATTGCAAATTTCAAATAGCCTTTTCTTATTTCTTTCCAGTTATGAGAAAACCTAGCATGAAGCTTGTGTTTGTAAAATAGAAGAAACCTGTCATTTGACATTTTTCAACCCAGAATATAAACAAAAATCTGGAAATTGGCATTTATTTCTTCCTATTCACATACTTTGATTTTTACTTTCAGTTTCTAAAAAAAAATTTGGAAATGGTACATTCAATTCTTATAAATTTTATTAATAAGATACCAGCTTCCATTTTTATGTTGTGATTTTGAGAAACTTTTCTGAATCAGTTTCCATATCTCCAAAATTAAGACATTTTTTTCTTGTTTGCCTCATTACATTATTGTGATTATTAAACAAATCTTAATAAAACAATAAAACATTTACTGAACAATTACTGAGAGATTTTATGTCTATGCGGATTTAACTGTTTTGAATGGCTTCTCACTTAACCATTGTAAACAGATAAAAAATGTTATGCTTATCATTGTTTTACAGATGGTTGAGACTGAGACTCAAATTAGTTTTACACATCATAGAAGCTCTGCAATTTGAGATTGTGTTTCTGTTAAATCATGTCATCACTAAAATGAAATGAAATGAACTATGGTGAAAAAACTGTAAATTGTTACAGGATCTACAAATGAGAAAAGTTTTTTTGATTATTTATTTTAGAAGGAAAATATTTGGTATTAAAATGGAATCTGAAACACAAACATATATGTTCTTACATAGTAGCTACCACTTTTATATTAACTCTATATATCTTTAGGCCCCTGGATTGATATGATGGCCAGCAGCTTGGTACAAAGGCAACTGGAGGGTTAGAATGGGAAATGTACTTTTGTTGTCATGCTTTCCACTGAGTGTCTGAAAAGTAACTGCATATGCTTTCAAGTGGGAATAAATTTAGTTCATATCAAAAATGGCTATATATCATACACAAGTCAGAATCATTTTTGAGAGGTTATTACTTCCCCAAAGTTATTATTATTTGTTTAATTTTCATTACACAGTGATATATGAAGTAGATATAGAATATAAAAACAGAAACAGAAAATTAAGAAAAGCTATCTTCATTTTCTTCATTACTCTTATTTTTTAAATATGCCCTATCAGAAATTATTTTATGAATATTATTTCTTATTTTAAAATTGGATAATATAGAACATGATATTTTATAATTCCTTTTCTCAAGAGAATATGATGAGGTATTTCAACATTATTTCAACATATATAGTAAAAATAAGTCTAAATGATTGCAAATATTTTATCATGTTAAAGTATCAAAATTTACTCATTCAGTTTATTTTGGGGGGATTTCTGTATTGTTCCCAGGTTTATACAGTTTATAACAATGGTGATATAAACAACTCTGAAGACAAATCCTCACATATATCTTTGTTATTTAATGCTCATTACATATTTTTCCCAATTTTTCTCCCTAAAGATCATGCAAATTTATATTGTTATAAGCACTGTGTGAAAGCACCTTCAGCTTTGAACCCTGGATATTCCCTGTGTATTTCTAGGGGATTTTTTTCATTTATTCCCATTTATCTTCACCAATTTGCTAATCTCATTGTACTTTCTTGAATTTTTAAAATTTTTGTAAAACAAACAATTTTACTCCTTTTATATATTACTTGTCATAATCTTCCCCACTTCCATAGGGGCTATTCTTTTTTTGCTCACTAATTTATTTGTTTAAAATATTTTAAAATATTATTTTCAATATATATATTTTAAATATTCTTCTAGTCATCATTTTAATTACATTACTTGGTTTGTGATACTTTATTTTAGTATACATGTTTTAAAATTTTTTTGTAGCCATATAAAATTATATTTTTGTATTTTCAGCCTTTGGTTTCATGCTTAGAAAAATCCTTCTCATAGTGTTTGATCAACCTCAATATATACTTTATTCTAGTACCTATAATCCCTCTATAATTTATCTAGCATATTACATGATAATATATTTCAAAATTGTCCTGCTTTACCAGTAGGGATAAATGGATAATGCTCCCTTTCTCTGATGTGAAATATCACCTTTCAAATACTACACTGTTCTGTGTAGTATCTTCTGAAATTTTTTACTTATACAAGTGACCATTGATGAGAGTAAACACTCTAAAGGTAGAGAAGCATGAATAGAAATAAAGGAGTCTCCAGCACGTAGAACTAGGTGCAATGGAAAGCAAACATTAGATAACAGTGGTGACGGCAATGCTCAATAAGGACACACTTGAAATTCTGAAAGAGGCCGGGGAACAGAAGATACATCTGAGTTTTCTCTGCTAACTTTGGAGATGCTGCATTTGTCTTGTTCCATTAGCTCTCAGTGATTCCCAAAATTGTGAAAAATGTCTCTTGTAAAACCTTGATAATATTTGGATTCTCAGTGACTTCTGGAGTGAGGCTGATGAACAAGCATTTTAACACATACCACAAGTAATTCTAGTGTTGACAGGACATGGAATTTGCTCTGAGAAAAATGTCTTTGGTTAAAATATACATACAGAAGTACAGAAAGGCACAGAAAAGGCCCTGGAGCAGTATACCACAGAAGATCCTATGAGGAATTTGTTGCAATGTGAAGTAGTGACAGGAAGAAAGAACCTGAAAGTGTAAGGGAGGTTTCGAGCCTTGGGGTAACTACTTGGTGGTGTGCTGAGATAACATCTAAGTGTCTGGCAGATAATCTATTCCTAACAATTACAGTAACAAGGTTTGCAAAGGATAAAGTTAAAAAAAAATAAATAAACGTACTCAAAGTTAATCATCTTGCTGGCTTTGTTGAGCAGAAGAATATATACAGAGTTTTACTTAGGGCTTGTAAACTGAGAATTCATGTGTGCATTAGCAGTAAGAAAGGAAAAAAAAAAAAGTAGTTGAGAGGCAAGTAAAGGCTTTGCAGACACCAGAATGGAAAATATCATATCTGTGGAAAGTATATGAGACATGAACAAAGATTCTTTTTGGAAAAAATTGGACAACTCAAGTGGCAAAGATCAGATTATTTAAATCCTTGCAAACTGGCTGAGGAATCAATAAAGAGTAATAACCATTATGTTATCTTCTCTCTCTGAGAACAGCCTGGCTTTGTGACTTTCTGTGCCATGTGACACATGTACTAGCGATACAGTTTTGTTGTTTTTAATTATACTACTCCCTTCATATCACTTGTTTTCACTATTTAAACAATATTCTCCCAATAAAACATAATCAAGAACACTTGCCAAGGAGTAAGTCTGGGTTACCAACTTGCTAAGGACTCCAGAGGAGAGAGATGTAACAATTGTAGAAAATAACTGATTAGTTATCTGGTCCGAAATTAACTGACAATACAAGAATGCGTTTTTTGGGATGAAATACTCAATAGTGTTTTCTGAAGGTAAATGAATTATTGTAGTTCTAGGCACTAGGTTAGTGTTCACCTTTAAAATCTTAAAGTTTAATACATTACCAACAAACACATGCTTTAAGAACTCTTTCTCTTTGATAATTAAATCTCAATATCAAACGGTTGATGAGCCCAGTAGTAAAATACTTTTTGATTTTTTAAGACTGAAAATTTTGTTTTCCTCATTTAGGTCATCTAATTAGTCAGCAGTTCTTTCAAATGAATATAAAGCTAATGAATTGCTTTTTAATGACAAATAATTTCCTCTTACTGTTATACCTGTTCTGTGCGGAGAATGTTCATTTTTTCATGGTCTGAAAGCAGGGTGTAGAAATGCAAAAGTATTGAACTGCAGTTCTGGCTCAAAAGTGAGCCCCTCTAGATACTTCAGTTATGTTCTAACTGGAGTGGGTTGCCTTGCCCTTCTCCAGGGGATCTTCCTGGCCCATGGATCAAACCCAAGCTCCCCGCATTGTGGGCAGATTCTTTATCACTTGAGCTACCTGGGAAGCCCAATGTTCTAACTTGTTCTACCTTTATTCTTTCCTGGGGAAGGATTACTGTTGTGTAATTCTTAATTTTTAAAGGGAATCTTGGAGAATTAATCAGACAGAATGTGTTTTGAACATGAAATTTGTGAAATGTAAATTGGCTTATAGGAAATTTCAGAATACATTTCAAGTGTATATGACTTTTATTGGTTACTTGATGAATAGAACTCACTGTGGGTTCTAGGTTTGATTTTGGGACTTTGGAAACATACCGTCACTGGCAGTTGATAAATACTGGCTTGATTTTAACACTGCAATGTTAGCTGAAGAGACCCAATCTTGTTCTACTTCAGGCAGGAATGGCTACACTGAATTTGCCCTTGATTTTGAATAAGTATGACTTCCCTGGTGGCTCAGATGGTAAAATGTCTGCCTACAATGTGAGAGACCCAGGTTCAATCCCTGGGTTGGGAAGATCCTCTGGAGAAGGAAATGGCAACCCACTCCAGTACTTTTGCCTGGAAAATCCCATGGATGGATAAATGTGGTAGGCTACAGTTCATGGGGTCACAAAGATTTAGACACGACTAAGTGACTTCACTTTCACTTTGAATATGTACACTAAAAATCTGGTGAACTCAAAGGGAAGGGCATGACATGGTTTCATGTGAGGCCCACTATGGAATAAATTATCACTTTTGTGTTTACTATGTTGGAAAAAATGATGTCATTGCATGTAAGTTTAAATTTATTGTGTTCAGCAGAGTTGTAAGAATTTCACATTATTGATGAGTCTTTAATATATGCTAGCTAGTTTGCTGATTGCTTCACTAATAATTTAAAAGATATTTATTTGTAAATACAACCAATAGAAATATAAATAATTAGCTAAGAAAAGGCTCAACTTTATGCTGTTAAAGGAAATCTGCTCCTACAATTATCAAGTAACAGATAAGTAATGGATTGTTTTGTAGCTCTCAAAACATGTCTCTGGTATAGCAGCATCAAGCTTAAGAGAACAATCGTCATAGATATTGAAGTTAGTGTTTTTTTTTTTTTTTTAATAGAATATTATATTCTGGGTTTTTATCTTTTTGAAGTTATCAAGTATTAGTTTCCCTAATTGTTAGGAAATTACACTACTAATGAAATAGAGAAATATTTGACATCATATATGCTTCTTTGAATGTAATTGCAAATTAAAAACAACAACAACAACAATAAACATTTAACAATTGATATGTCCCCAAGTGAAAAAAGCTTTCAGGTTTATGTAAGTAAATTTTCTAATAGATTGATTTGCTTACCCCATAAACAAGTTCTCCTACCATCCCATTCCAGATTTTTGTGTCTGCATCCCTTGCTCCATATTTTCCATCAGGGACAATGGCAATTTTATACTTGATACCAATATGTTTTGCAATTTCAGATGCCAAATCTACACAGTATCCTTCATACTTGTCATTTCCTTCAAACATTTCATGATTTTTCTTGTACATAACATATGGGGATTCCTATAATGAGAGAAGTAGAACTGTAAAGGAGAAATTATGAAACATTAAAAATTCTATGCAACTTTCACTTTCACAACTTAACTAATGGTTTTGTGTGGCAAGGAATTGATAATAAAACGGATGAATATATAACTATGCTTAGAAGTATATTAAGTTGCTTTATAGATTTTGTTTTTATACTAAAAATAAAATCTTTAAAGTAAATTTCTTTTGAGTGATTATTACATACTTAGCACTGTGACTGTGATAGGAAAAATATATGTTAATAATTGACTAGAGAATCATAAATTATCATCTATGTCAATGGGATTACCACTTTCAAAGTATCTCATGACCTGAAGACTACTTAGGAATCAACTTTGTGCAATAAAAGACTTATTCAAAGTCATAGGTCTCTGTATTCTGCATCTTGTTTACATTCAACTGTGACTTCCTTCAGGAAAAGAGCCATATTATTTTTCTTTGCTCTCTGGGATTTAGCAAGATGCCTTGGTCAGAGCAGGTATTTAGCAAGTGCAAAGAAGAAACAAATTAGCAGTCCTTAACATTTTACATACTAATTTGTATTAAATTGATTTTCCTAAAATTGTCCTGTATTTTGGCTTTAATTAAGGTTGTGATCCAAGAATTTTTATTCTATTATAAAAATATGTTCCCAATGGAAGCTAATAATTTTTCCTAATTGTGAAAATCATAACTATTCAATTAATATTTCTAGTAATATTCTCATTTAGTTTTTGAAGCAATAAGATGAAATAGGGTGAAGAATTATTGTGAAATGAAAAGATTATTGCTAATTCATAATAACTGAACAGTTTTTGGTACATATACACACACACACGCACACATCCCTAAACCAAACCATTTAAAGTCTGTGAAACTAAATAGACATTAGCAGAAAAGCACTTGATTTTATAAATAAAACCTAATGCCACCAACTGAAAGATAGGCTCAGTGAACATGCAGTACATACAGAACTCCAGGTCACATTTCAGATTTCTTAATCATTTGCAGACAAGGAATGACCACTTTTGACTACAACGTTATTGAAGTCATGATATATATTTTATAAAATAGCACTGTGATATTCATTTAGTAATTTTAATATGTATCTTTTCTTTTCTCCCAGCAAATCTGTAGTTTGGAAAATTGAACTTGTTCTTAAAACTCATTAGAAGATGATTTACTTTGCATTACATGACAGTCTACACTAATTCTGATTTTGTTTTAAAATACTTTGTAACTATAGAAACTATTTCAAAAAGCAATAGAAGTGTAAATTATATAATATGTGATTTTCTCATAGAAATGCCCTAAATAACTCCATTGTGGGCAATTGTTTAGGATTTGATCTTGTATTATTTTCTTAAATCCTGCTTAGGTAGACATGGTCAAAAGAACCAGAAGTCTCTCACTTCTTCCTTGAATTTGATGGATATTCTAACACTGGACTTGGTTAAGAAATTTCTCCACCTACAAAATAAAGGCAGCTAATTATCTCTTTAGATAGAAGAAAATTATTTGTTAGCTTAAAGAAAACATTCTCCAGATATAAATCATTTTGCAAAATATGAATGTGGTTATAAAAATTGTAAGTTGTTGCAAGATTGTTAATTTCTAAGATATGTTATGGAATATTACTTAAAATGAACCAATACTTTCATTTTGTCTCTTTTCTTCCTGCGATAGTTAGTTAAAATATGGAAGAATATGTATAAACAAACACAAATTGCATATTTTCACAATCCTTAACATTCTAATTGAAATGATTGTTAATGTTACAAATGAGAGGTTTTCAAAACAAGTACTGCTAAAGTTCACACTTGCTACTAAGGTTGATAAATTCTAAGGAGTCTGAAATACTTGAACACATGAATTTTAGCCCTCAAATGTGTATTAGCTTGTGTACAGAAGTCTCTTTAGCTAGTATTATCATCTAGCTTGCAAAATCCCCTCTACATTATATAGTGAATAATTTGTTTCATTAAAAGCTACATTTTCAATGTTTAGTCAAATATTTGATAAATACCTGCTGTGTGCCAGGCAGCTTGCTGGGAACTAGGGGTATAAAAATAAATTATATATGCTCCTCATTCTCTTACGATTATGATTAAATTCTTTGTAATAAAGGTACAGCAGTGAGAATGGTGGGAGACCACCATACATAATAAAATATATAGTAAAAAATAATACAAGTCCTCAGTTATTTAGTGCTTGCTCTGCGTCAAGTACAAAGTTATTTAACTGTTATTTAATGGTATCTTTTTATTTATTTTTCACACTGCCATTTTGAGACAGGCATTTCCCATTTTGCAGATGGAAAATTTAAGCTTAAAGAATTTCAACAAACTGTTCAATTTCACAGAACTAGCAGGAGTGGAAATTGAACCCATAATGTGAAATGACTGGACATTGTTGAAGCTACTGTAGCATCTGTCAAAATATATGCAACTATTTGAGATTTCATGTGATTTAACAAGAGAGAAGACAAGATTAAACATATGAATTTCTGTATTTTTAGTGAATGAAAGTTTTGAAAAAACAATGAATTAATACCTTTCCGCATGTCCTCATAGTGTCTGGTACTCAATAAATATTAAGATTTCCTGGTCTATCAATGCTTCCTAAATAAGAATATCATGGCAAGGTATTTACATTAGAACTTCTGGTTCAGAGGTTCAAAAGGAAAGTAAATATCAGTGAGGTCCAGATCATCTCTTTTGAAACAGGCTTGTTTCAAAATACACTAAATACAAATTTATTTAGTGTTTTTGATATTTTTCACTTTCTTTTTTGGATAGCAGCACCCATCAGATTTTTGTTTTCCTAACAAACAAAACTGAAAATATTTATTAGAAGTTTGTTGCTGTTCAGTCACTGTCATGTCTGACTCTTAGGGGCATGAATAATTGTTGAGATTCAAATATTGGTGCATGCAAATTAAGAGAAATAAGATAATCACACTCAGGAAGATGGAAAAACGAAAGGAGAGAACAGCTAGGCATTTCTTGAACAAGATCTCTCATAACTGCTCAGCTCTTTCCAGTTTCTTTGAATCTGTCTCATTTCTCTTTTCTTTCATGTTAAATCCAAATTAGCAGAAAATCCTCAACATGCTCTCAATCTTTTCTTTTGTCCCATCTCAAACCTGATAATTTATGTATAAGTAGCCCTTCAAACACTGCATACTTGAGGAGACTCAATACAAAGTTATGCTGAAGAAAATACCAAGTCTTTTCAGAATAGTAAAAAATGAGTTATAGTCAATCATTAAAGGGTGTTTGTGGACCATCTTTGATAAGCAACCTTCTGGAGCCCCAGGTTCTCAATTGTGGATTAAAATGGAAGACTATAACCGACCATCTTTGTTATCAATTGCTGTGTTCTGTGGGACAACAATTCCTTAAAAAAGTTATTTGAAATGCATTACTTCTTAGTGACTATGAGTTTATTAGTACAATTTCCATATGCATAGGGTTCTACATCTGCTCTGCTATTTCAGGAAAGAAATTAATCTCTGTTTAAAGCTATGGCATTAGGGTTTGCTTATGAAAATGCCTATATAAATGAATTAAGATGATTTTCAATAAATAAAGTATCATTTTCCTACTGAGAAAACTTTTGTTTGGAATATTTGTCTTGCTATTTAGCAAAAATAAAACTGTCAAAGTATAAGATTTTATAAACATCACAAATATAATCATTGAAACCACTAGTTGAAACAGGTAAAATAATAAAATCAGTAATATCAAAAGTTATTTGCTATGTGGATATTTGCTTTTATCCAAAGAATCTTAATGTAGATAATTTATCCTATGGGTAAAATTCTTAAAAGTGAATATTAAAATGCTATTATTCAATTGATAAGAAATCAGTAAATTTAATAGTGGTGTAATTTTAAGTTTATTGGAAATAACATTTAAAAGCATTGAGTTATAAACTCATTGGAAGCAGATGCATGTATTGGGAAGATTAATATATGGTATAAGAAAGAAAATAAAAAAATCGGTATACTGTATTGATGTTTTTCTTTTTGGCTTACTTCACTCTCCAGTTTCATCCATCTCATTAGAACTGATTCAGATGTATTCTTTTTAATGACTCAGTAATACTCCATTGTGTATATATACCACAGCCCACCAAAAGCTCAGCAAGTCATTTTGTGGTTATCAATAAACTCATTCTAAACTTTTTAAAACAATCTGTACAGATATTTATATCTATGTATTAATATGCACTTGTATATTGTATATACATATGTATCTATGTGCAGTGCATTTACAAAATTCCACATAATTATCAAACAACTCATACAAAGAATAAAAAATATTCCTGGAAGGACTGTTATAAGTAAAATTGTTTTAAGGCTTATAAAGTAATTATGATATTGCAGTGAATAAATTTGGATTTTGTGGAAAATTTTCCAAAAGGATTGTTGAGTTCATGAGATGATAAGAAATGCTTTCTTAGTTTAGTAATAAGTTACAAGTTTCATTTACTTTCAGTGAAAGATTTGGGGAAAAATGAGATTGACTGAAATTTAATTGCATCTCTCCTTTTCCAGAGAGCTCAGCAAAAGAAAGTAGTGAAATTACAGTGGAAACCACCACCCCAATGTCTACTGCAAACCACTTTTCCCTCAATTGCTACATTTACCTAAACCACGTGGCACAGATTTGGCTTCCTTAGGTTGTTTATTTTAAATGCAAAATGTTAAATTAACATGGTCACAGTCTCATAAATTTTACAAATGTTATAAAAGTTTTAGTCACTAAGACTTAAAGAGAAAAAATGTTGAGCATCTGAATCCAAAACTTTAGATCTTTCAATTTTGTAGTCATGATTCTCATGCGATGATAGTGTAAACTTGCTTTTATTTAGATTTTTTTAAGTTATATTCAGTACGACTATATTCAGGAAGAATAAATTAGTCATTAAAATGAAGACATAAAACAAATAGATTTCAGCAATGCAAAAGCTAAAGACACATTTTATTGAAAAATGGTATCTACTATACTTATGTTTCTTGTCTACTTTCTCTCATTAGAATTAAAATTCAACTGAAAGTGCAGGATTTTGGTTTGTTTTCTTGTCTAACATATCTCAGGCTTATAACTGTGCCTAGCAAATAGCAGACGCTTAATAAATATTTTTGAATGAATAAATAAATTTCTCAATCAACTTTATTCAACAATACCATATACTATTACATTGTACCAACATGTAAATAACAACAAACACAAAGGAAAGACAAATGGTAGAACAGCAAAGTCACAACAATTTTGATCAAAATGAATGAGTTCCAGTGTCACAACAGCCTTCTTTTTATGTCTAGATATCTGTCTTGCACATAGTTTAACATCTAACCAATTCCATTCCTGTTGAAAGTTTTCACCTTAATCTGAGGGATTATAATACACCAGTGTCAATATCTCATTCATCTACAAAAAAGCACATTTCTTTCAAGATGAAAGAGATGATGGAGATGTCATAGGTCCTGGGATAATATCAACAAAAGCAAATACAAGGAACACTTTTGGCGAAAGGATGCTAGCATATTTGTTTTTGATTTATTGAAGTTGCAAAGATCATAGGTATTATTTATATAAAGATTACATTTTTATACAAAAAGATACTAGTACTGCACTATTTTCATTGCAAAAATATTGGTGACATCACTGTCAAAAAGAAAAGATAATTGTACAGAATAGTCTTTATATATATAGGAAACAATTGGATTTTTCAATCATTTTTACTCATTTTTTGACAGCATGCTTTCTGAAAAATAACCATGCTTGCAAAACTTATTCAATATTGTGGCCTGACGAATTGTATCTCCACCCCCTTTAATAACAGAATCTACATTATACCTATAATGAACACTAAAACACCTTATTTCATGTAGAACAGGCAAAATTTAAAAAAAAAAAAAATTAAAGAAAGCAACGATGTGTATCCAGAAAAGAAGGATGCAAATTCATAGATATTTACATTTAGAAAATCTACTCTTGGAATTAGAAGTGATAGAATTCCATCATTTATGTACAATGACCTCATTTCAAGATATGGGAATTGATATGTCAGAATTAAGTATTATTTTTCAACATTTAGTTTCTTGAAAAAGATGAGGATTAATTCTTCTTTGTTCTAGTATCTCAGGAAAGTCACAGAACTTAAAAATAAATGTTTTTTTTTCTGGTAGTCCAGAGTTGATCATCCAAGAAGAATGAACAATTAGCTTAAATTTACTACACAGAAGAACAAGACTTGAGCTTTAGTTAGGAATAGTCGAACAACGTGGAGCTCATTTCTTTCTTGATCAATTTCTTAAAATAGGATTCTTCATCAGAGGCTGAAAAGAGGAGGACTGTACTGAAGTATGACTTTCCATTACTGTGTCTTTTTTAGGAACATATATATGTATATGTACATATACATATATATATATTTAAGTCCCATGCATTATACAATTAAGTTAGAAGATATATATTTTTCATTCATACACAAAAACTCCTGTTGGTTGGTTTGAATTCTAAAATTATAAACTTCCAATTAAGGCTTGACAAATTAACATTAAGTTGCTAGCTGGTAGCGCAACACTGATAAAATTAATTGCAACATGTGAAAGCTTTTCTCTGGCATTTTCATGCTTTGACCTCAACGTCAAAATGTTGGAAATAACTTGACATTACTAAAAACATAAAGTTAAAATTACATAAGCTAAAAATTAAATTACAGAAAATAGTTTATCTTCATTTAGAGTAAGGGCTTTATAAAAGTTAAAAATGTGTCCTGCTAAATGAGACAGTGAGCTGAGGATATGTAACTTAAAATTAGATAGAAACAGTTACCGATTGTTGATCTCCTTTGACTAGCATTGACTCTAAAGAGTATGTTTGAATTTAGAAGAGAAAAATATGAGATACACTATTTAAAAGATAATTTCATGAAAATCTCTTTCAAAAAGCAGACTTAAGATTTAGAGTATTTTTCATTTTATAGTGTGACTGAATGAAAATCATATTTTTATTAATTTAGGAGAATTTCAAAAATTTTAATACATTTTCCCCCCCACAGGTCAATGAGAAAAATAATCGGTACAAAAACTCTTTTTTGAAGTAAATACAAAACAAAATTTATTTTTAAAGCATACAGTTGTGTAAAACATGCTCATTAAAATCTTAACATTCATATCTCTATTGTAAAGACAATGCAAATCATTATTAAATTAATAAAGTACCTGAAAATTATAATGTTCAACACTATTAGCTATTATTACATTGATGTTTTAAAAACAGTAACAATATACGATGTTTACTACTGGGTATTTCATGTGATTAGTTGTTGATCTTGTTCATGTTCATTCTTTTGTCCTTTGAAATCTTAGCATTTGATTCATTTCCAATGAAAGAGTTTCAGTTTTTAACATCTGAGCATTTTTCCAAGAACAATAATGTAACAAAAGATAATACAAATAAAAGTACTGAAATGAGTTCAGGACAAACTTATTCAAAGCCTCAATAGACTTTTGTTGATCAGAACACCAATGCCACCATCACTAAGATGCAGCCTTCACATAGCTGGGAATTAAAATTGCCTGTGGGCAAAACGAAACATCATAAAACACAGACCAAAACTTACCATAATAGTGGTTACAACAACTGTTCTGTTTTCAATAGCTGCTGTGTCATTGCCAAGAGTAGGTACATCTTGAATTAAGACTAATTTATCCATATCATTCCAGTACCCAACCTGTCAAGAGAGAAAAATCTTGAAAACACATTTTAGAAGAGTTTTCTCTAGTTCTTATCGGAACAATGAGAATTATTAACAAAAAAACAAAACAAATTTATGAAGCACACACAAAAAAATGTGTTTGGAAGTTTTCTTAATTGATGATGAGCCAGTTTTTCTAATGTTAATGATACTACCTACTTACACATTTGCCAACTTTATAATTTATTAATACACTCATGGACTAGCTAAGACATTGAGAATGAATGGGTTCAAAAAAGAATATAGATACAGATGGAATACCATTTTGTTCTGATGCTCTTGTAGTGAGATTGATTGGAAAATTCTATACTTAATTTACATGATTTTTATCAATAATGTTGCAGATTTTACAGTAAAGAGAATAGATTTACACGGGGCACATGTACAGGATGTTTTTTAAAAAATTGATTTGTGTATTTTAAAGCAATATAGAAATAGTTTTTGGTTTCATATAACCTAGCCTCTAGATAAGAATTATACCATTTCTAAAATGCTAAATATATAAAATGTTAATGACTACTTAATAGTTTCACTTTTGAAAATTTAAGTTAGTATTTTTAAAATTTCAAATCCTTATATTACTCATTTAGACTTGAAGCCAACTCTTTTCCATAAAATATGTTAAGTAATTAATTAAGCACTATACAAAGTAACAAACTAAAATGGGATTCTACTGGAAATTTAAGATTCTTTTCAGAATGCAGACTACTTTACTGCTTGCTCTCTGACAGACACTGTAATCAATGCTTAAAAAAATGCATCTTAAAGTTTATACACACAGCAAATACAAAGGTAGGTGCAATTACAAGTCCATATACTTTACTCTTATGGTACTTCTACTTTACTGTTATGCTACATACACCCAAATGAGTGTTCATTTAATGCTTGCCAAACTTCTTTCAAGGTAAGTGAAACCCAAGTAAGACGGTAGGCACTGAGAGAGGGCATCAGAGGCCAGACAGACTGAAACCACAATCACAGACAACTAGCCAATCTGATCACATGGACCTCAGCCTTGTCTAACTCAGAAAACTAAGCCATGCCATATGGGGCCACTCAAACTGGACAGGTCATGGTGGAGAGGTCTGACAGAATGTGGTTCACTGGAGAAGGGTATGGCAAACCACTTCAGTATTCTTGCCTTGAGAACCCCATGAACAGTATGAAAAGGCAAAAAGATAGAACACTGAAATATGAACTCCCCAGGTAGGTAGGTGCCCAATATGCTACTGGAGATAAGTGGAGAAATAACTCCAGAAAGAATGAAGGGATGGAGCCAAAGCAAAAACAACACCCAGTCATGAATGGGACTGGTGATAGAAGCAAGGTTTGATGCTGTAAGAGCAATATTGCATAGGAACCTGGAATGTTAGGTCCATGAATCAAGGCAAATTGGTAGTGGTCAAACAGGAGATGACAAGAGTGAACATCAACATTCTAGGAATCAGAGAACTAAGATGGACTGGAATGGGTGAATTTAACTCAGATGACCATTATATCTATTACTGTGGGCAGGAATCCCTTAGAAGAAATGGAGTAGCCATCATTGTCAACAAAAGAGTTCAAAATGCAGTATGTGGATGCAATCTCAAAAATGACAGAATGATCTCTGTTCGTTTCCAATGCAAACCATTCAATATCATGGTAATCCAAGTCCAGTAACACTGAAGAAGCTGAAGTTGAACAGTTCTATGAAGACCTACAAGACCTTCTAGAACTAACACCCAAAAAAGATGTCCTTCTCATTATAGGGGACTGGAATGCAAAAGTAGGAAGTTAAGAAACACCTGGAATAACAGGCAAATTTGGCCTTGAAGTATGAAATGAAGAGGGCAAAGACTAATATAATTCTATCAAGAGAACTCACTAGTAATAGCAAATACCATCTTCCAACAACACAAGAGAAGAGTCTACACGTGGACATCACCAGATGGTCAACACCAAAATCAGATTGATTATATTGTTTGTAGATAAAGATGGAGAAGCTTTATACAGTTAGCAAAAGCAAGGCTGGGAGGTGACTGTGGCTCAGATCATGAACTCCTTATTGCCAAATTCAGACTGAAATTGAAGAAAGTGGAGAAAACCACTAGACCATTCAAGTATGACCTAAATCAAATCCCTTATGACTATAGAGTAGAAGTGAGAAATAGATTTAAGGGACTAGATCTGATAGACAGAGTGCCTGAGGAACTATGGATGGAGGTTCATGACATTGTACAGGAGACAGGAATCAAGACCTTCTGCAAGGAAAATAAATGCAAAAAAGCAAAATGGCTGTATGAGGAGGCCTTACAAATAGCTGTGAAAACAAGAGAAGAAAAATGGAAAGGAGAAAAGGAAAGATATACTCATTTGAATGCAGAGTTCCAAAAAATAGCAAGGAGAGATAAGAAAGCCTTCCTCAGTGATCAATGCAAAGAAATAGGGGAAAACAATAGAATGGGAAAGACTAGAGATCTCTTCAACAAAATTAGAGATACCAAGGGAACATTTCATGCAAAGATGGGCTCGATAAAGGACAGAAATGGTAAGGACCTAACAGAAGCAGAAGACATTAAGAAGAGGTGGCAAGAATACACAGAAGAACTGTACAAAAAAGATCTTCTCGACCCAGATAAGGACGATGGTGTGATAATTCACCTAGAGCCAAATATCCTTGAATGTGAACTCAAGTGGGCCTTAGGAAGCATCACTACGAACAAAGCTAGTGGAAGTGATGGAATTCCAGTTGAGCTGTTTCAAATCCTGAAAGATGATGCTCTGAAAGTGCTGCACTCAGTATGCCAGCAAATTTGGAAAACTCAGCAGTGGCCACAGGACTGGAAAAGGTTAGTTTTCATTCCAATCTCAAAGAAAGGCGATGCCAAAGAATGCTCAAACTACTGCACAATTGCACTCA
Organism: Capricornis sumatraensis; assembly: GCF_032405125.1. NCBI lineage: Eukaryota > Metazoa > Chordata > Mammalia > Artiodactyla > Bovidae > Capricornis > Capricornis sumatraensis. The sequence continues at coordinate 4,085,793 of NC_091084.1, forward strand.
TTTCACACGCTAGTAAAGTAATGCTTAAAATTCTCCAAGCTAGGCTTCAGCAATATGTGAACAGTGAACTTCCAGATGTTCAAGCTGGTTTTAGAAAAGGCAGAGGAACCAGAGATCAAATTGCCAACATCCGCTGGACCATGGAAAAAGCAAGAGAGTTCCAGAAAAACATCTATTTCTGCTTTATTGACTACACCAAAGCCTTTGACTGTGTGGATCACAATAAACTGTTGAAAATTCTGAAAGAGATGGGAATACCAGACCACCTGACCTGCCTCTTGAAAAATCTGTATGCAGGTCAGGAAGCAACAGTTAGAACTGGACGTGGAACAACAGACTGGTTCCAAATAGGAAAAGGAGTACATCAAAGCTGTATATTGTCACCCTGCTTATTTAACTTTTATGCAGAGTACATCATGAGAAATGCTAGGCTGGATGAAGCAGAAGCTGGAATCAGGATTGCCAGGAGAAATATCAATAACCTCAGATATGCAGATGACACCACTCTTATGGCAGAAAGTGAAGAATTAAAGAGCCTCTTGATGAAAGTGAAAGAGGAGAGTGAAAAAGTTGGCTTAAAGCTCAACGTTCAGAAAACAAAGATCATGGCATCCGGTCCCATCACTTCATGGGAAATAGATGGGGAAACAGTGGAAACAGTGGCTGACTTTATTTTTCTGAGCTACAAAATCACTGCAGATGGTGTTTGCAGCCATGAAATGCTAAGACGCTTACTCTTGGAAGGGAAGTTATGACCAACCTTGACACCAACCTCTGCTAAAAAGCAGATACATTACTTTGCCAACAAAGGTCCGTCTAGTCAAGACTATGTATGGGTTTTCCAGTGGTCATGTATGGATGTGAGAGTTGGACTATAAAGAAAGCTGAGTGCTGAAGAATTGATGTGTTTGAACTGTGGTGTTGGAGAAGACTCTCGAGAGTCCCTTTGACTGCAGGGAGATCCACCCAGTCCATCCTAAAGGAGATCAGTCCTGAGTGTTCATTGGAAGGACTAATGTTGAAAATGAAACTCCAGTACTTTGGCCACCTGATGTGAAGAACGACTCATTGGAAAAGACCCTTATGCTGGGAAAGATTGAGGGCAGGAGGAGAAGGGGACGACAGAGTATGCGATGGTTGGGTGGCATCACTGACTCGATGGACATAGATTTGGGTGAACTCTGGGAGTTGCTGATGGACAGGAAGCCTGGCGTGCTGTAGTTCACGGGGTTGCAAAGAATCAGACAAGACTGAGCCACTGAACTGAACTGAACTGAAACTTCTTTCTTGAATTTCCAGATGCAGTTGATAAAACTCATGTTTTCAATGAAATGTATGCAATTGATCACAGGGAAGCCTGGTTTTCTCCAGTCCATGGAGTCGCAAAGAGTCAGATACAATTGAGAGACTAACAGCAACAACAAATTGCTTACTGGTCTGTATTCACTGTTTGTTCTAATATGTTTTGAAAGTCTTGTTTCCTTCAAGTTTTTACTGTCATGTTAGTATTTGTGAACATATTAAAATAAAATAAGCATTAGCACATAAAAAAGAAACACTATGTTATTTATAAACATTGCAGGTATGCTGCTGCTGCTGCTGCTAAAGTCGCTTCAGTCGTGTCCGACTCTGTGCGACCTCATAGACAGCAGCCCACCAGGCTCCCCCGTCCCTGGGATAATTAACAGAATATAGAAAAAATAATTTTTTAATATGTTTTGCCACATTGCTTAGTTTGATCCAAAATTATGAGTATAATTCAGCAGTTATTTTTAATTGCCCGTATGAATTTGAAATTGAAAGTGAAAGTCGCTCAGTTGTGTCTGACCCTTTGAACCCCAGGCCAGAATTCTCTAGGCCAGATTAATGGAGTGGGTAGCCTTTCCCTTTTCCAGGGGTCTTCACAACTCAGGCATCAAACCCAGGTCTCCCATATGGTGGGCAGATTCTTTACCATCTGAGCCACAAGGGAAGCCCAAGAATACTGGAGTGGGTGTCCCATCCCTTCTTCAGTGAATCTTCCCAACCCAGGAATTGAACTGGGGTCTCCTGCATTGCAGTTGGATTCTTTATCAACTGAGCTCTCAGGGAATTTGTGCTAACACATTTAATATCAGTGAAAATTTTAATTAAAACAAAATACATGTACTTTGAGAACTACCCTCTCCTCAACTTCTACATGTACTTAAAAATAATTTAAAAAGCATGTCAGTTGCTTCCTGTTAATTTTCCTTTGCACATGACGGTTTACAACATAAAAATAGGTTTCACAGTTTAGTACTCCATTAAAATGCAGCCACCTTCCAGATCTCAGCAGTCCATTCTCTGGAAAAGCAAATTTTCTTTGTTAATGAGTTAATGAGTTTCCACAACAGAAAAACTATAGTTCTGAGACACATTCTGGAGAGTCTTCAGATGTTGACAAGACCTTGATATTTTGTATTTAAGGACAGCCTGTGGGTTCATGAGTATCTCTCTGCATCCCAAGAAAAATGATTTAGAAGTAATGGCAAATTAAAACAATAACCAAAAATTTACCCAACTGTATCTATTTATCTTAAATCTACTTGGAATTTTTGAAAAATTAATCCAAGTTTTGTGGTACAGAACCATGGTTTGTACATAGATGTCATGTGGGCCATGGAATTACTGTGAAGAAAGACAGTTCAGGGCGAACAATAGCTCAAAAGTCATTTCCTAAAGTAAAAGATATTAAAGTTTGTACCTAGAACCTCATGTGAAATATTTTTTCTCTCCAAGAACTCTTCCCATGCCTGATCTCATTTAAGTAGAAAAGTAGGCATGTTTTTTCTTCTAGAGACAGAAATTGGGTGAAAAGAGTTTTGTAATGCTCTTGTAATGTAAAAATATGGCAAGTATTTAAATTGCTAAACTGTAGGAAATGTCAGAGAAATATTTGTCTTCTTTGGATTCCTAAAGATGAATTGTGCACAAACATAACCATAATATAATGTATGAGTAAATATCTCTGTTTTTATGGTAGAGGCTTCCCTCATAGTTCAGTTGTTAAACAATCTGCCTGCAATGCAGGAGACCCTGTCCTGGGTTAGGAAGATCTCGTGGAGAAAGGATAGGCTATTCATTCCAGTATTATTGGGCTTCCCTGGTGACTCAGATGGTAAAGAATTGCCTGCAATGTGGGGGACCTGGGTTCAATCCCTGGGTTGGGAAGATCCCCTGGAGGAGGGCATGGCAACCCACTCCAGTATTCTTGCCTGGAGAATCCCCATGGACAGAGGAGCCTGGTGAGTTGCAGTTCATGGGGTTGCTAAAGAGTTGGACACAACCGAGTGACTAAGCACCACACACAGCAAATATCTCTGTATTTACAGCAGACTTTGCCTGCGATGTAGGGATTGAAGGGCCATGAGAAGCCTCTGTTTTACTCAAAGTTTGTTCCTGGGAGAGATGATTTGACTAGATCTGTCCTGAAAAACATGGCTTAATACTTATACCAACCTTGAGGAGAAAAGTTATGGGCCCTGGGACTGATAACATTTTGTGGCAGCTAAGAGAGCAGCTTTGAAGCTAGACAATCAGCCTTGGTCTCCACCCCAGCGCCATCTCTTTCTAGTTGAACATCCTTGTGCAGATTACTTAGTTTCTCTGAACCTTAATTTTCTCTTATATAAAATGAGAAAAATATGTCTAGTTTTCAGATTGCTGTAAGATTAAATATTAAAATGTACAAAAATTTTCCTTCATATGTCTGGCATATAATCTACTCTCAATAAATATAATATGTATGATTAACAAAGGTCTGTCTAGTCAAAGCTATGGTTTCTCCAGTAGTCATGTATGGATGTGAGAGTTGGGCTATAGAGAAAGCTGAGCACAAAAGAATTGATATTTTGAACCTTGGTGTTAGGGAAGACTCTTGACAGTGTCTTGGACTGTAAGGAGATCCACCCAGTCCATCCTGAAGGAAATCAGTTCTGAATATTCATTGGAAGGACTGATGCTGAAGCTAAAACTCCAATACTTTGGCCACCTGAAGTGAAGAACTGACTCATTTGAAAAGATCCTGATGCTGGGAAAGATTGAAGGCAGGAGGAAAAGGGAATGACAGAAGATGAGACTGTTTGATGGCATCACCGACTCAGTGGACATGAGTCTGAGTAAACTCTGGGAGTTGGTGATGGACAGGGAGGCCTGGTGTACTGCAGTCCATGGGGTCACAAAGAGTCAGACATGACTGAGCAACTGAACTGAACTGACCTTAAGAATTATTGAAATCATGGAAGCCTGGTTTTAGAGCATGTTTGTAACATCACTGAAATTCCGAGAAGATTCCATAGTACTTAGGAACTGATACTTCAGAAAGAGCTTTATGGCTTCTGTTTAATGAGACTCTGGTTAATTTTCTGTTATAGAATACAGCGAACTGGTATGCAAACTCTCTGATCTATATTGTAAAGTAATTAACCTCCAATTTAAATAAATAAATTTATATTTAAAAAGAGAAATGAACTGTGTGTATATATATATATATATATATACACACACAAAACAAACAAACAAAGATAGCTCCCTTATGGGCAAGTGTTCAGTTTATAAGAATGACTGCTCGCTTTTCAGACATACTGCCAAAACTCACCAGCTTAGTGTTTCTCACAGTAGTTCATTTTTAAGTTTGATATTCCTGACAGAATGCCCCAGAAAAACAAGGATAGATAAGTCTACACCAATTCACACTTCATATTTCTTTTAACAGTTTTAGACAAATATCAGCTGAGTGTAAAGATGTATTGTTCATTACTTTCCCAACTTATTTTTAAAATTTCTCCTCTAAAAACCTTAATTTTTGTTACCATCATGGTTCAATAGGCCATGAAAAGATTCACTGCTTTAAATATCTCACTTGATGTTACCGCTAGTTACCACCAGCTTCCTTTTTCCATTATTCTTTCTTTAATGAAAAGATCATTTTACTTTTTGTACTTAGTGTTTTGGGAAATATGGACTGTCCTTTGCATTTTAGGAAGGTTCTACTTAAATGGCTAATTTTGCAGAATTTGATTTGTGATAGTCTGATTATACCAGTTAGTCAATATTCTTAGGGACTGGTAGAATATTCTGTCTGCTCCATAGGTAGCAGAGGGACTTAGCTTAAAATGGGCTTCTTCCTTTCTTGTTGCAGACTTTGTGCTACAGAGTGAGTAGAATCAGTGTTTACATTAAATTTTTTCTTGGCCACGTATCTCTGTCCTTTTCTTCAGGAAGTACGCTTAAAAGGGTACATCATACAGCCTGCCTTTCAAACTGCCATTTTGTGTTCTACCGTACCTGATCTGGATCATATAGGCTCCTGCCTGCTCTGTATCGGCTGGCAGTGTGCCCTCACAGCAATGCCACTAAAAGGGTGAAAGTCTGGAGATGGTTTTCATGGCAGTTTCAAATCGAGGAACACACACTATGACAGACTGGAGCAAAACACAACTTTGAAAGCCTTTACCATCTTCCAGTGTGTGACATTAATTATCCTGCCTCCAGCTTGTCTTTGGATCTTGCCTGTACCATTTCTACCTATTCAAACTCTAACTTCACACCCTCACTTTGAACCTCAGCTCCTCCATGCAGCCTTCTTTGATTTGTTTTCCTCCACCAGGAAGTGATCTCTTCTGCTTTAGGCTTTCCAAATGCTTTCTCTTTAACTGCTGTATTGAATTTACTATATTCTATCCTGCTAGAAAATAAACTCTTTTAGGGCAGAGTCTGCTCAAGTGGGTTAATGAGTAGAAAGCTTCTGAAGTCAGATATATCTGAATTAAAATCTTTGTTTTGTCATTTATAGACCTTAGACAAATAGCTATAATATATTGCACTGTAGCAGAAAGTGAAAAGGAACTAAAGAGTCTCTTGATGAAGGTGAAAGAGGAGAGTGAAAAAGCTGGCTTAAAACTCAGCATTCAAAAAACTAAAATCATGGCATCTCATCCCATCATTTTATGGCAAATAGGTGGGGAAACAGTGGAAACAGTGACAAACTTTATTTTCTTGGGCTCCAAAATCACTGCAGATGGTGACTGCAGCCATGAAATTGAAAGGCACTTGCTCCTTGGAAGAAAATCTATGATAAACCTAGACAGTGTCTTAAAAAGCAGAGACATTACTTTGCTGACAAAGGTCCATCTAGTCAAAGCTATGTTTTTTTCCAGTAGTCATGCATGAATGTGAGAGCTGGACCATAAAGAAGGCTGAGCACTGAAGAATTAATGCTTTTGAACTGTGGTGTTGGAGAAGACTCTTGAGAGTTCCTTGGACTGCAAAGAGATCCAGTCAGTCCATCCTAAAGGAAATCAACCCTGCATATTCATTGGAAGGACTGATGCTGAAGCTGAAACTCAAATACTTTGGCCACCTGATATGAAGAACCAACTTATTGGAAAAGACCCTGATGCTGGGAAAGATTGAAGGCAGGAGAAGGCGATGATGAAAAATGAGTTGGTGGATAGCATCACTGACTTGATGGATATGAGTTTGAGCAAGCTCCAGGAAATGGTGAAGGACAGGGAAGCTGGATGCTGCAGTCCATGGGGTTGCAAAATTCAGACATGACTGAGTGACTGAACAGCAACAACAACAATTGCACTATAATTTTCTCACTGGGAAAAGGGAGAAAATAGTGCTCCATTACAGGCTCATTATGAGGATTAAATTGCACCAAGTCCAGTGCTTGGAACATAGCAGGCATTTCATAAATTGTAACTATCAATACTATATTAACACAGGAAAGTATATTTGGGAAAGTTTTTTTTAACATCCAAGTGTTGAAACAGATAATTTTTAGATAAGGTAAGTTGAACATATCTTTCTTAAGCATCTTAGCTAAAGCTAGAGAAAAGGAATGTTAAAAAGTTATATGTTAGGTGTAGCAAAAGTTTATAGTCAATTTCTGTGGTGGAATTGTATTGCTCTAATATATAAAGAACTTTTTGGATGTTGAGAACATTGCTGATGCTTATGACGCTTAGTCACATTACAAGATGACCAATTATCTTCTGAAATCCAAAAGTATATCACCAGCAGCTTTCTGAACAACCTCCTCAGTTGAAGTATCTCTCTCTCTCTCTTCAACCTAACAGTAATCGTAATAATATTATCTTCCATCAACTCTTTTCTTTGAATGTTTATTTCAGGAACATTTAGCCTTCTATAACATGCCTATTCATTAGAAGTAGTTTTCTTGTTCTCTTTCTAATAGTTTCAGAAATGAATAAGTCTCTTACTTAGATTGTGCACTTTCCTGAAGAGTATATTATGGGTTTTCTGGGATTCTTTTTGTTAAGCCTTTTAAAAAATTGCTTTTATTTTGCATAAGGAATATAAACAGTGAGTAAATAGTTCATTTCAGCTTTTGTATACCATTAACATCAACCATATGACAATAATTTATTTCAGCATGACACTTGACCCTTATCAACACAGGTTTGAACTGCTCAGGTCCACTTTTACACGGATTCTTTTCACAGTAAATACTACAATACTACACAATCTGTGTTGGTTGAAGCCTCATATGTGTAACTGCAGCAATGGATGAACCACATATATGGAGGGCCCATTATAATTTTGACATAGATTTTTGACTGTGTGGAGAGTTAGATTTCTTAAATCCCACTTTGTTCAAGGTTAGCCATTTCACAATTTTTTAAAAATGTAGACTATCCAGCTATATTTCACCTATAAGATTTTAAAAATGTCAAATGCAAACTAAGAAGACAGTTCAAGTGTGGCTCACCTTTCTAGGTCCTGTGCTCTTTAGTTCGAACACATCCATTGTGTAATTGACCCTACGTCCATAGTGGTCAAATTGAACATTTCCTGTTAGTCCTTGAATTTGAACCTATGAATGAAAAAGAAAATCTACACATGTAATCATTTGCCATTTTACTTACAGAAATCTTTACTTTATCTGCTAGGCTTATGACTACACATAGGTGTGGAACTATAATCTATAAGCAACTCACTAAAAAAGCCATGGGGTATTTGAGCTACTGGGATAGAATTCAATAGATGAATATCAAAGAACTATATAAGTGATTCTGTTATGTACTTGAAAGATAAATATTTTTTTATTATGAACTTTCCATTGTACTTCTTCAATTTTGAAATATTATTTATAAGAATAAAAACATGGTTTCCTTTTTAGTTACTTTTCAATTTTATCTACACATCCATATAATAGGTTAAATAACCCTGATAACCAGAGCAGATCATATTTCTCCTTGCTAATGTTAAAATTAAGACATTCAGAAAAATAAACACATTTTTGAAAATATTCAAGTGTATTTTATTCCAAATCCTTTTAATTCATTTAAACTTATGTTCTGAACCTGTGGCATTTCAGAACATTTAAAATGTATTACTAAAAATACACACATATTATAGTAATCGTTTGTTAGTATAACTATAAAAGACTAAAATAAATACTTAATCCAAGGTTACAAGGCAATCTGAAGGTTTATTGAGACAGTCAGTAGATTAGTAGTCTAAGACTGTATGCCAAATATTTCAGGTTCTTCCTCATTCTGGGTCCAAGGTGGGCTTGTTCTTTATGGACCCTTTCTGGTTAGCTAGGTCTCTGTGACTCTTTCTGACAAAAGCGTTGTAAACACATGTAATGAGTGCTAAAGTATTTAATTGCCAATTAGAAACCTCCCTACAACTCTTTTCTTTTGCAGCATTCAAGATGGTAGCTGCTATGTCAGCTTGGGCCCCTGAGTGATTATAAAAAGCAGAGTGCCCCTACTAATCTGATGTGTGTCTGTGAGTGTGAAATCCTCCTTTACTGTTTTAAGCCACTGAAGCTTGGGGTTGTTTATTACTGTTACATAACCTAGCTTAATGGCTAAGCATCTACAGCATCTACATAACATATAAACACCAGTATTCTATCTAGTGGGCTTCCGAGGTGGCACAGCGGTAAAGAAGCTGTCTGCCAAACAGGAGATGTGGGTTCGATTCCTTTGTTGGGAAGATCCCCTGGGGGGAGAAATGGCAAACCACTCCAGTATTCTTGCCTGGGAAATTCCATGGACAGAGGATCCTGGCAGACTACAGTCCATGGGTTCACAAAGAGTTGGGCATGACTTAGTGAATAAACCACTACCTCCACCATTCTATCCAGTATCCTATGTAGAAATGTCTCAGAAATGACAATGGCTCAATATATTAAAATGGAAATTGTAATATATAGGTATTTGCCAATAGATTATTTTGTTTTCCTGAATACTCCATTTAAAAAGGACAGTGAAATAAGTTGAAGGTTTCCCAGGTTGTTCTAGTGGTAAAGAACCTGCCTGCCAATGCAGGAGACATAAGAGATGCAGGGTTGGGAAGATACCCTGGAGGAGGGCATGGAAATCCACTCCAGTATTCTTGCCTGGAAAATCCCATGCACCCTGGCAGGCTGCAGTCCATAGGGTTGCAAAGAGTTGGACACAGCAGAAGTGACTTAGCACACATGCACTTGTGAAACAAACTGAACATAAATAAAATTGTGAGTTACCTGTTTGAGTGTCCTCTCCATGTCAATTCCCTGGCCCCATGGAGCAGCTGGATTTGCCAGACAATCTCCAGCATTTCCTCTCCTGGAAATATCAATTTTCTGTCTTCTGAGACTTCGGAATGTTTCAGCCATCACAAGGACTCCATCATAAGTCAGAGCAGATGTATACTAACAAAATTAAAGTAAATATAATGGTAAAATGTTAAATTCTTATCAATCTTTAGGATTTGTCTGGGGACTCTGTGGGTTTTTGACATAAAGTACCATGGTGTCTGAAGGTCAGATAAATTACTGCCCTTAATTTAACTTAACCTTAAATTAAATTCCTTTAATTTAACTTTAATTAATTTCCTATAGCTGCAGAAATTTCTACTTTTGCCTTATCACAAACACTGTATATCAGTTCTTACCACTATGATTTTAAAAAGGAAAAAACATACTCTGTAAAATAGAAATTCTATTGCACAGCTTTCCATCAGTTGGGAGAAGCAAACCCTCTAGGTGAGGTCTTTCTGTTGTGTCCAAGTAGAAACAGCTAATGTATTTCTTAAAAAGATTAAATGCAGTATTTCCACAATCTACCTTGTAATCTCTTGCTGTGGGTGAGCCTCAGGAGGGCTGGGGTATTTCACTCTTTTCTTCTCTCAATGTCCATCAGGTTTTCCTTATATTTCATATATATTTTTTGACTTAAAGTGTTTATCTCTGTCTAGTTTTTCAGAAGAATGAATGGGAATACTTACTGTTACTTTAAATATAGGGTACCGGAAGTAACATCTACTTATTTACCAAATGTATATACACATTGCTAAATAAACATGAGTACTGTTATGCCCATGCCTGCAGAGTGTGCTCAGGAAGGTTAGATCACTTCTCTAAGTTTCTATTGTAACTTAGGATCAAAGTGGAGAAATGAAATATAGATCATCTGTTTTCTGATGATCTCCCATGCTTCTCTTTGAGAAAAGAGAAATAATCTCAGGAAAAGATTATTAAGGTTAAGAGAGAAAATGAAGAAAAACTGAGAAGAAACTGTGGTTTGTTTAATCTGAAAATCAAGAGAACAAGGAATACTTATAAAATCTGTTTACAGAATTCCTAATCATATGAAAAATATGGTACGATTTTCTTGAAGTGTGGCAGAGCATCAACCACTGATCATGATGAAAAACTACATTTTCTCTTTCAAGAATTTTATATATGCACAATTCTATATGATTAACACATTTTAAGCTTATACTAAGGGTAGTTTTGTGTCATGGAACATGGAAGATGATCTTGATTTGCTGCTTATAAATTAAGAAAAATCATTAGAAATTTAAATTGTAGAAAGTAAACTTAGGCAATATGACTATTGAGTATAGCAATCAGTTTTCCCAGGAAGGACTGAAATACAGATAAGATAAAGAATACAAACTCTAACAAAGAACTTTTCAATGGTAAAGAATCTAATTAAAGCTTCATCAGAAAGATTTATATGTGACATATAAATTATAAGTCTTGCTATATATTCTTCAAGGACATGAAAAAATGGACTTAAAGATAAGCATCAGTTCAGTTCAGTTCAGTCTTTCAGTCGTGTCCTACTCTCTGCGACCCCATGAATCGCAGCATAATTGGAGTGGTATAGTTGATGAAAATTAAGATACTTAACCAAAAATGGATATATCTCCTCCCCTGCCTGGACCAACATACTTTTGGGTAGAGAAAGCCATCAAATCATCTTTCTGGATGGCAAGAAAAGAAAAACAAGCATTGACACAGAAAGAAAAAAAAAAAAGCAATGCTAGCATTTTAGGATTAAGAGAGAAAAAAAGAAAACTATTGTTGTTTTTCTAAATGGGAGAAAAAAGCTGAGAAGATATGACATCAGAAAAGCAAAAGCACTTGCTGTGTTTAAAAAGTCCATTCATTTTAATGAAACAAGTGAACTACAAAAGAGAACAGATATCGTACAGACTGGAGCAGAGTAAAGCGGATATTCAGCCAGTGGCAAAGCCTTTTGACAGGTCATAGAGCTGATAAATGGAAAGAAGCAGTAGTTAAAATTGGTTTTACTTTTTAAAAGGATTTCATTATTTTCTATGAGTGCTATTGTGCAAGTCAAAGAAATCATATTTATGGGCACATATGCCCGTAAATTTCTAGATGGAATCTAAAAATTCTTATTAAACATGCTCTTCATTTTGGAGGTAAGGCACACTTCCCTGGTAGCTCAGATGGTAAAGAATCCGCCTAAAATAAGGGAGATCTGGGTTTGATCCCTGGTTTGGGAAGATACCCTGGAGAAGGAAATGGCAATCCACTCCAGTATTCTTGCCTGGAGAATTCCATGGACTGAGGAGTCTGGTGAGCTACAGTCCATGGGATCGCAAAGAGTCGGACACAACTGAGCAACTAACACTAACTGAAACTATGTGTTGACCTAGAGCTATTTATTGCTTTAAGCAGTGATTAGAATGATGGGATGAATTCTGTTTATCACAGATTGTATATAAAAGGTATAGTTTGGTGGAATCATAGTGCAGTAACAGGGGTCTGGATTTTTAGAAGAAATAACTACATGAATTCTAATTCCATTCATAGATTTATGGAAATGTGTAGTATGTTTTCTGTTTACAAAGTACAAAACAGAACAGAATAAAATAAAATAATGACTATTTTCTGTGTAGTTGTGAGGATAAAATTTCATATTATATCAGAGAGTTCTTTGAAAAGTGTGCTAGACACTGGCTAGGAACTGTGACAACTACATGTGTGTGAAGTCACTTCAGTCCTGTACTACTCTTTGCAACCCCATAGACTGTAGCCCACTAAGCTCCTCGACTGTGGGATTCTCTATGCAAGAATGCTGGAGTGGGTTGCCATTTTCTCCTACAGGGAATCTTTCTGGCCCAGGGATCAAACTCATGTGTCTAATGTCTCCTGCATTGGCAGGAAGATTCTTTACCACTAGTGCCACCTGGGAAGCCTACACAGATGGCCCAAAGGTGTAGTGTTAAAGTCCTGTCTAGTGTTCCTGAGTGCAAGAAAGCTGTGATGTGCTTTATAGAGAAAATATATGTTCAATAAGCTTTGTTCAGGCTTGAGTTATACTGCTACTGACTGTGAATTCAGTTAATATTAACTGATTGACAATATCTTAAATAAGATATGTTTAAACAGAAACACACATATAACAAAGCGTATGTGTTGATTGGTTGACAAAACTGTTGTGCCTAACTTTGTAATTTTCCTTAGAAGTAAGGGTTCAATATTCACTCATTCAGTGTTCATGGCAGCTTTATAGAATGTAACTACCATAAATAATGAGAACTGACTGTATGTATTTATTAAATGGTCACTGGATACCTAGCATACTAAGATAGCTGTGAAAAATAAAACAAAGTACCCAAAGCTATGACATAGATAAGTCTGGTTGGAGATTATCAAATAGTACACCTTATGATAGGCTAAAGGCAAAAGAGGGAAGGAATAACCATACCAGTGTATCTGGACAGAAGGATCACAGTGGACAAATATTATTACACATTGTCACTGAGATTAAAACAAAACAAAACAGTTACAAGGAACCACAAGACACTGCCAAGAAGTTTGAAGCCCATTCTAGATACTGAAACTCTCAGGATAACAAGGACTTGAATAGATGGTTTATAGAATTAATGCTGAGATTAAAAAAATAGCTGAAAAATATGTGAGAAAGAAAGAGAAGAAAGAGAAGGGCAAGACTGTCTCTACATACACTGATGAATAATGGGAGGAACATGCTGTAAAGGAAATTATTCAGATGGGTTTGGAAGGAAGCCTGATGCTTGTTTTTCCTTTTGTGTTAATATTTGAAATAATTGAGCCTTCAGGATAATTTTCCTCTGAGCCAGCTTGAAGGAAAAGCAGACTGAAAGACTTCTTAAGTTTCTTTTTATCCTGAAGGTGGTGTGCATCTTGAAGATATTTTTGCTTTTTAATATGCTTTCATATGTATTATCTAAGCTTGCAAAGTGGTGCAATATAGTGGACAATGCTCTTGTCTAAGGCTCAAGGAGTTCATAACTTGGTCCTGGGCAAACATTTCACAAATCTGGTCCTTGACTCAAGGACAATCAATTAACATACCATTTAATATCTTGCATTTAGAAATTTGCAAAATCAGGGGGTGGACTATAGTGCTTGACACCTAGCAGATACTCAGTAAATGCTTTCTTTTGAAAGTAGTGAAAATGGTATGACTAGCCAAACTCCTATACTACACAGAGGAAATTGACAAAACTGGAAGAACTGAGATTTTCTACTGTAGATTATAGTTTTCTAGGCTTCAAATTCCAAATTATGTTTGAAACTTTTTACTTGGATACACTGTCAATGAGAGATTAGTAAAAGTTGTTTAAATGATGATGTCTTATTATCAGTTCAGTTCAGTTCAGTCGCTCAGTCATGTCTGATTCTTCATGATCCCATGGACTGCAGCATGCCAGGCCTCCCTGTCCATCACCAGCTCCTGGAGTTTACTCAAATTCATGCCCATTGAGTCGGATGGCATTACCAACTCAATATCTTATTATGGAAAAGCTCAAAACCACTAAGTTAGAGTTTAAGAAACATTATGTCATTATCTACATGATATCGAAGGAATTTATCTTTTCAGGAGAGAAAAAAATGTGCTTATGATCAGAAATTTACCAACTCCCTTTGCAAATATCAATAACATACTTCTGCAATGTCTGTCAGATAAAATTAAACAATCTGACATTTTACTGTTAAATTGAAAGAGAAAATTTTGCCGAAGCTATATATTTTACCACTTTCCTTACTTATTGTAAATCATTTTGCAAATATAGTTGTTTTCTGAGTGGAATAGTTACTAGTGGTTATTCACATTTGAAATAATTTTAAAAATATATAATTTATTCAGGGACATTCACATGCAAATTAATAATAATAATAAACTACTTAAGAAATGGCTAACATCTCCATAAAATATAAAAATTTAGAAAATATTGATTTGTGTGACAAATAGTGACAAAATATTTCTGTCCCAGGCCACACTATGCCTGACAAAATATTACTAGAAGAACTGTATAATGAACTTTCTACCTTAAATTTTAAAAAGTACTAAAAATACATAAGATAAAAACAAACAAATACCTTTGGAGGTGTCTCAGATCCTGGATATTCTCTCTGATCTAGTTTCTTCCAGCGATCCATTAATTTGGTCACCATAGGTGTATTAAAATCTACCAACTGGAATCCTGTAACATTGGCTCCACCGTGTATAAATCTCTCAAGAGAAATATCCTTGAATCCCTATAAAAATCAGTATGACAGTTTGTTAAGCTTAGTTAATTATTGGAGTTAATAGCTAACATTTTGGCTCCTCAATGTTAACATGAATTGATAACCAATATGATTTAAAAGTGATGGCTATAAACAACTGGAAGATTATGTAAATGTTGACATAATAACAATTATGTCAATTTAGCCGTTAAACTCTGTCATTCAAAATCTAATGCATGACACCACATCAACAACAACAACAACAAAGACAAAAATCACATGATCACCTCACCAGATATAGAAAAAAGATTTGACAAAATTCGCCATCCATTCATGATAAATATTCCCATCAAAGTGAATATAATGGACACATATATCAACATAAAAGCTATTTGTGACAAACCCACTGTCAACATAATATTCAATGGTGAAAAGCTGAAAGCCTTCTTGCTAAAATTTGGAATAAAACAAGGATGCCCACTGTCACCTCTTCTATTCAACATACAATTGAAAGTCCTAGCCACAACAATTAGACAAGAAAAAGAAACAAAATGTTATTCAAATTGGTAGGGAAAAGGTAAAGTTGTCATTATCTGCAGATGACATGATATTATATATAGAAAACTCTAAAGATTCCACAGAAAAACTACTAGAACTGATAAAAAATAAATTTAGCATGGTAATAGGATACAAGATTAACATACAGAAATCTGCTGCATTTTTAACACTAATAACACATATCAGAAAGTGAATGTAAAAAAAAATTATTAGATACATCAAAAAAAACTTAAAATACCTGGGCATAAACTTCACCACAGAGGTGAAAGACTTAAATGCTAAGATCTATAAAACAATGATAAAGGAAACTGAAGACGATTCAAAGAAATAGAAAAATAACCCATGCTCTTAGATTGGAAGAGTTAATACTATTAAAATGGCCAACTACCTAAAGTAATATACAGATTTAATGAGATCCTTATCAAATAACAGTGACATTTTTCACAGAACTAGAATGAATAATCCTAAAATTTATATGGAGCCACAAATGACCCAGAATTAAAAAGCAATCTTGAAGAAAAAGAACAATGGTGGAGGCCTAACTGTCTCACACTTCAGACAGTCATATAAAGCTACAGTAATCAAAACAGCATGGTCTTGGCACAAAAACAGACATATGGGTCAATAGAACAGAATAGAGAGCCCAGGAAAAAACCAACACAACCTACAGTCAGTTAATCTTCAATGAGACAGCCAAGACTACATAATGGAGAAAAGGAAGTCAATTTCTTCAGCAAGTGGCTTGGGAAAGCTGGACAGCTGCATATAAATCAATGATGTAAGAACATGCCCTCACACCATACATAAATATAAACTCAGAATGGCTTAAAGATTTAAATACAAGACCTGATCCCATGAAACTCCTAGAAGAAAACATAGGCAAAACCATCTCTGACATAAATTGAGCACTATTGCCTTGGTTAGTCTCTGAAAGCCAAAAAATAAAAAAAATTAAAAAAAAATAAAAGCAAAAATAAACAAATGGGAACTAATCAAATTTAAAAACTTTTGAGCAGCAAAGGAAATCATAAACAAAATGAAAGGGCTACCTACAGGGTGGAAGAAAATATTTGCAAATGATGTGACTGACAAGGACTTAATACAAGTGCTCATACAGCTTAATATCACAAAGACAAGCAACCCAATCAAAAAAAAAATGGGCAGAAGACTTATACTGACATTTTTCCAAAGAAGACATTCAGATGGTCAAAAAACACATGAAAAATGCTCAACATTGCTTATCATTAGAGAAATGCAAATCAAAATCACAATGAGGGATCACCTCACACAAGTCAAAATAGACATCTTCAAAAAGTCTACAGATAATAAATGCTGGTAAGGGTGTGGAGGAAAGGGAGCTCTCTGACACTGTTTGATGGGAATGTAAATTGGTATAACCACTACTGAGAACAGTATGGCAGTTCCTTAAAAAACTAAAAATAGAGTTGCCATATGATTCAGCAGTTCTACTCTTGGGCATATATCTGGAGAAAATTCTAATTTGAAAAGACATCTGCACACCAGTGTTCATAGTGGCATGATTTACAATTACCAAGACATGGAAACAACCTAAATGTTCATCACAAATGAATGAATAAAGAAGATATGGCATATACACATTATGAAATATTGCTCAACCATAATAGAAAGAATGCATGCAGCAACATGCATGGGCCTAGATATTATCATACTCTGCCTGAACTGTCAGATAGAGAAGGACAAATATCATATGATATCACTTGTATGTGGAATTAGAATAAAATAATACAAATTAATTCATTTATAAAACAGACAACAGACATAGGAAGCAAATATATGTTTACTAAAGGTGGAGAGGTGGGAAGGATAAATTAAGAATTTGGGATTAATAAATATATACTACTACATACAAAATAGATAAACAGTATGCTAACATATATAATAGGGAACTACATTCAATATTTTAAAATAATCTATAATGGAAAATAATCTGAAAAAAAAAATATATATAAATACATATATACACACACGCATGAGTATGTGTATAACTGAATCACTTTTCTTTACATCTGAAACTAACACATTACAAATCAAGTATATTTCAATTAAAAAATATAACACATGAGAAAAGGATAACCCTGTATGCAAGACAGCAAAAGAGACACAGATGTATAGAATGGTCTTTTGGACTCTGTGGGAGAGGGAGAGGGTGGGATAATTTGGGAGAATGGCATTGAAACATGTATAATATCATATAAGAAATGAATCGCCAGTCCAGGTTCAATGCAGGATACAGGATGCTTGGGGCTGGTGCACTGGGATGACCCAGAGGGATGGTACGGGGAGGGAGGAGGGAGGGGGGTTCAGGATGGGGAACGGGTACACCCGTGGTGGATTCATGTTGATGTATGGCAAAACCAATACAATATTGTAAAGTAATTAGCTTCCAATTAAAATAAATAAATTAAAAAGAAAGAAAGAAAAGGATATAAATGTTTCTAGTTCAGTTCAACTCAATTTAACAAGTATCAGTATTTCTGAAAAGCCTCTGAGTGCCTTTTATGAAGCATGGAGGAGGATTCAGGAGATGAATGAAAAGCATCAAATATAAGACACCTAAGCAGACACGTGTCTTATGTGAAAATGTGTCTTATAATAATATTAAGATTTTATGGTACTCTGAGTCTGTGATGTGTAACACTTTTCACGGAGGTTCAGCTTAGATACAAAGTGGTTTAAAAGAAGATAGAGATAGTGTTTTGAGACAGAGAGAGTGAAAGCTTTGATTATATCAGTCACTACACTCCTCATAGTTCTGGGAAGTGGCAGTGCATGAGAAGAGAGCAAATAGGCCATTTACGTGTGGTAGGGAAATATACAAGTCCCAGCAGGTGGAGTGAGGAAGGTGGACAGGAAGGTGTAACCTCATTTGGTTCAGAGGTAGTTCACTAAGTTAAACAAATTCTGGAAAAAAGTTATTTATTTTCTAGCTGTATCTTTCTATCATCTATCTGTTTCTCTCATTTCTCTCTCTCTCTACCTTTTACATATGTATTCCATACCTGGCTCTACTTTTTCATTAGAAATTTGAGGTAACTTACAAAAACACACACCCAATTTTATAAACAAACAATTATAGGAAAAAGACAAAAAGTATATTACAAAAGTGAATTATTATAACCAAAGACAGTAACTCAGACAAAAGTAAACCACACACAGAGTTTGAAGCATCTGCACTTGCTTTCCTGTCTGTCCCCTTTAGGTATTTAGGAAATCTTTTTAAAAATGTGAATTTGATTCAGTAGTCTTGAGAAAAAGTTTATCTTTTTCCCTTTTTTTGTCAACATAAATTATGCAGCAGTGACCCTACAGTTATAGTAGGAATCAAGGAGAAGAGGCAAACCTAGTGTTACCTATCCTGTTGCATGTGTCTCAGCCATGATTTTGGAAACTTCCCTGTTTTTAATTTTAATAACAAAGAGGAATTTCTTTCTAGCCAATATATGCATGTTACTATCCGGCTATTGGCAACTAAGGGACGAAGAAAGACCCAGAGTGTGTTTCCATAGTTAATATTAATGCTGGGCTGATTATGGATCAGGCATTGTGGTAAGCACATTCCACTGATTATCAATCTAATTTAATTCTCACAACAAACTTATGAGATATATCCTATCTTAAAAATGACGAAGCCAAGTGTCAGTGGGCTAAAGCAAAACTAGTTAAGATCTCCCAGCAAATACATATTAGAACCAAAAGATTCTCAACTTTGCTTTCTAAAAATTATGCTCTTGTGTATTTTTACACAAATATGTGTTTTCCCTTGAAGAAATAGGGCTTCCGTTGTGGATCAGCTGGTAAAGAATCCGCTGCAATGTGGGAGACCTGGGTTCGATCCCTGGGTTGGGAAGATCCCCTGGAGAAGGGAATGGCTATCCACTACAGTATTCTGGCCTGGCGAATTCCATGGACTATACAGTCCATGGGGTTGCAAAGAGTTGGACACGACTGAATGACTTTCACTTTTCATGTGTTTTTAATTTTGATACTTATCATAATATTTTTAGGAGAGGCAGGGAGATACTGTAGAAAGCAATCCAGGCTCTGAATCTCATTTTTGCAACTTTCTAACCTTAGGTTTCCCACATGCAAAATAAGAAAGATAATGCTAATACAGCTGGTTTGAATTTAATAAATAATGGCTACTGTTAATTAATTAAGTCAATAAATATTTATTTCATGTCAATTACATGCTAGCTGATTTGACAGTTCATCAGTAATATTCTCATTTTACTGGGAAGAAAATTAGACACCAGAAATCAGACATATGATTTTTGAAACTGGAGAAACACTATCAATCTCTAGCTAGTTAAATGTCAGTTGAGCATTTGTTGATAAAAATGAGAAGATAGGGCAGACCCAGAGATAGGCAAATAATTTCAATTTTCCAAAAGCTACAGTGATTCAACTACTGCATTAGTTGCTAACTGATAACAGTATTATTTTATTTTAGGAGTTGGTGAAATAGAATACATGCCAAGTTTTTTGTTGTTGTTGTTTGTTTTTATAGAGTTTTCCCACAGTTACAATACCTACAGGCAAAGCTGCAGCCTTCAGAAAAATCATCTGATGTAAAGCCTAACTGATAAATAATAGTTTACATTTCTCTGATTCCATTCTGTTGCTATGCTGAAGGTAAAGGAAAAAAGATTACCAATCTGATTATAAGCTTCTTTTAGTTATAATCTAAAGAATGGTAAGTGACTCAGTTAATTTTAGCAATGTCTATTTGAGTATAGGCAATATTTTTTCTATCATATTTTAAACTAATTTCATATAGAAAATCGATAGGCTGTAGACTGGAAAGCAGTTTTAATAGAAGGTTACTTTGATGACTAAGTAGGTTTTAGTTTTTAAGCACAGGATACTGTGGAACTGTGGAACAAACAGTTTCCAGAACAAATTGTGGAAAATTCTTCAATAGATTGGAATACCAGACCACCTTTCCTGTTTCTTGATAAATCTGTATGCAGGTCAAGAAGCAACAGTTAGAACTGGACATGGAACAACAGACGGGTTCAAAATTGGGAAAGAAGTACTTCAAGGCTGTATATTGTCACCCTGCTTATTTAACTTCTATGCAGAGTACATCATGTGAAATGCCGGGTTGAATGAAGCACAAGCAGAAATCAAGATTGCTGGGAGAAATATCAATAACCTCAGATATGCAAATGACACCATCCTTATGGCAGAAAGCAAAGAAGAACCAAAGAGCCTCTTGATGAATGTGAAAGAGGAGAATGAAAATCTGGCTTTAAGCTCAACATTCAAAAAACAAAGATCATGGCATCCGATATATCACTTTATGGCAAATAGATGGGGAAACAATGGAAACAGAGAATTTATTTTTTTTTTGGGGGGGGCTCCTAAATCACTGCAGATGGTGACTGCAGCCAGTGGTGAAATGAAAAGATGCTTGCTCCTTGGAAGAAAAGCTATGACCAACCTAGACAGCATGTTAAAAAGTAGAGACATTACTTTGCCAATATGTAGTCAAAACTACAGTTTTCCAGTAGCTGTGTATGGGTGTGAGAGTTGGACTATAAAGAAAGCTGAACTCTGAAGAACTGATGCTTTTGAACTATGGTATTGGAGAAGACTCTTGAGAATTCCTTCGACTGCAAGGAAATCCAACCAGTTCATCCTAAAGGAAATCAATCCTGAATATTCTTTGGAAGGACTGATGTTGAAGCTGAAGTTCCAATACTTTGGCCACCTGATGTGAAGAACTGACTTATTTGAAAAGACCCTGATGCTGGGAAAGATTGAAGGGAGGAGGAGAAGGGGACGACAGAGTATGAGATGGTTTGATGACATAACCAACTCGATGGACATGAGTTTGAGCAAGTTTGAGCTCCGGGTATTGGTTATGGACAGGGAAGCCTGGCATGCTGCAGTCCATGGGTTCAGAAAGAGTTGGACATGACTGAGCTACTGAACCAAACTGAACTGACTGTGGAACTGAAAGTGTGGAAAACATTGTAATAAAATCATCTCTACAGTCCTAGAGCAGTGAAGGGAGAGGTGGTCAGTGGTTAAATAACTTAGTAAATAATGCCCCAGAGGGCAGAGGGGAGACCAGTGAGAGAGTTTCTGCTTATTGAAATGGGCTACTCAACAACATCTGCATTTCACAATAGTTAATGGCATCCTAAGAAAATATTAATTTCCAACTTGGCTTTCCTTTTAATTTTCATTTAGAGTTGGTACATCCTCTAAGAAGGAGAGGGAAAGTGAAAATAATAAATTAGAGAACTTCAGATATCCTGATGATTACTGATGTAAATATACAGGTTCATCATATCATATGTGTTTAATTAATACTTATTTTATATTTTTCTAATTAAGAAAGAATTTCTGTGTTTTGCATTTCAGGTTCACAGGTTGACTAAATCATACTGAGACAGCTCAGGTGCACTTAAAAGAAAGAGTGTCAAATAGAATGGGAGATATTCCCTTTTAACACCTTTTAAATGTTAGGTTAAAAATTGACTTGGGAAGGTGGTCCCAAGATGGTTGAGGAATAGGACAGAGAGACCACTTTCCCCCACAAATTCATCAAAAGTTCATTTGAATGCTGAGCAACTTCCACAAAACAACATCTGCACAGAAAGGCAGCCCCTTCTCTTCAAAAGGAGGTATGACAAAATATAAAAGACAAAAAGAGTGACAAAAGAGTTAGGGATGGAGACCTATCCTGGGGAGGGAGTCATGAAGGAGGAGTTTCCAAACAGCAGGAAACCCTCTCACCTGCAGGTCTGTGGGGAGTTTTGGAATCTCAGGGAGCAACATAACTGGGCAGAAAAAGAAAAAAAAAACCACAAAATAGGTGCCTAACCAAAACTCCCAGCAGAGAAGTAGCCCAGATGCTCGCATCAGCCACTGGAGGCTGGACAGGGAGGCACAGGCTGCATGCTTAGGGTAAGGACCAGAACTGAATACCCTGAGGAGAATCTGAGGGAGCTACCATGAGACAGCAGCCCAAACCGTGGGATAGCCAGAGAGAGAGAGAGAGAGAGAAAGAACTTTCCTGCAAAATGCTCTAACTTAATGCACAGCCTGGCCCACTCACAGAGCAAAGGATTGAGTGATCACCAAAGGAGTGCTAGCCAGTTGCATACCATCCCCTCCCTGTCAGAGGCAGAGAGACAGGTGGGCTACAGCCAGAGCCAGAAGGCAACGGGCTGCTCCAATCTCTGCCTCAGAGACCGGCACCCTCCACCAAACTGTGAGCAGGCCTCCAGTTGCTAACCACGTCTTCCTGGGATCCTGGATGGTTGACATCTGCCAGGAGGGTCATAGCCTGAGATCAGCTTCCCAGAGGAGACACATGGCACACCCAAGACCAAAGAGGTGATTAAGATACATGGCCCAATAGGACAGGGTGCTCCTCAAGCACCTGGTCGCCGGAGCTGCTCAGACCTGGGAAGGGCACAAAACGCGTGTCCAACAGAGTCTGTGCCCTTGTGGAGTACCTGAGAACTTGAACCCGAGTGGATTAGACCTGAGAAGTGCACAAAACCCAGGGCCCGCTTTAGACAGTGTCCTGCAGAGCACCCCGCAGCCTGAGCAGTGTAGAACCAGAAAGCACAAGCTGTGAGCTTGGGCAAACCCAGTGTGGTCCATACACTGCAAGCACTCCCCACACACACGAGTGATAATTGTTCGAAGGGTTCCTCCCTCCCCAAAACACAACTGAACAAGTGAGTGTAAATAAGTGACCACATTTGCCCCCTTGTGTCAGGGTGGAAATTAGACATGGAAGAGACTTTCAAACAGGGGAAGCCAAAAGAAAACAAAGAAGGGCAAAAAACTCTGGAAGTGACAGGTGCAACGATTAAAACTCTGCAGTTAACATTGACTAAGCATGGGAAGGGGCTTATAGACCTTGAGAAGAACTACAAGCTGGAACAAGGAACTATCAGAAACTGAAATGACCCCACATTGTCCTTAATAGCTCCAGAGAAATTCCTAGATATATTTTACTATTATCACTTTTTAATTTTTTAAATTTTAAGTTCTTTATTACTCCTTTAATTTTGTTTTATAGCCTACTATTCAGTTCAGTTCAGTTCAGTCGCTCAGTCATGTCCGACTCTTTGCGACCCCATGAATCGCAGCATGCCAGGCCTCTCTGTCCATCACCATCTCCCGGAGTTCACTCAGACTCACGTCCATCGAGTTCGTGATGCCATCCAGCCATCTCATTCTCTGTCTTCCCCTTCTCCTCCTGCCCCCAATCCCTCCCAGCATCAGAGTCTTTTCCAATGAGTCAACTCTTCGCATGAGGTGGCCAAAGTACTGGAGCTTCAGCTTTAGCATTCCTTCCAAAGAAATCCCAGGGTTGATCTTCAGAATGGACTGGTTGGATCTCCTTGCAGTTCAAGGGACTCTCAAGAGTCTTCTCCAACACCACAGTTCAAAAGCATCAATTCTTTGGTGCTCAGCCTTCTTCACAGTCCAACTCTCACATCCATACATGACCACTGGGAAAACCATAGCCTTGACTAGATGGACCTTAGTCGGCAAAGTAATGTCTCTGCTTTTGAATATACTATCTAGGTTGGTCATAACTTTTCTTCCAAGGAGTAAGAGTCTTTTAATTTCGGGGCTGCAATCACCATCTGCAGTGATTTTGGAGCCCCCCAAAATAAAGTCTGACACTGTTTCCACTGTTTCCACATCTATTACCCATGAAGTGATGGGACTGGATGCCATGATCTTTGTTTTCTGAATGTTGAGCTTTAAGCCAACTTTTTCACTCTCCTCTTTCACTTTCATCAAGAGGGTTTTTAGCTCCTCTTCAACTGTCTGTCATAAGGGTGGTGTCATCTGCATATCTGAGGTTATTTATATTTCTCCTGGCAATCCTCATTCCAGCTTGTGTTTCTTCCAGTCCAGCGTTTCTCATGATGTATTCTGCATATAAGTTAAATGAGCAGGGTGACAATATACAGCCTTGACATACTCCTTTTCCTATTTGGAACCAGTCTGTTGTTCCATGTCCAGTTCTAAGTGTGCTTCCTGACCTGCATACAGATTTCTCAAGAGGCAGGTCAGGTGGTCTGTTATTCCCATCTCTTTCAGAATTTTCCACAGTTTATTGTGATCCACACAGTCAAAGACTTTGGCATAGTCAATAAAGCAGAAGTAGATGTTTTTCTGGAACTCTCTTGCTTTTTCCATGGTCCAGCGGATGTTGGCAATTTGATCTCTGGTTCCTCTGCCTGTTCTAAAACCAGCTTGAACATCAGGAAGCTCATGGTTTACATATTGCTGAAGCCTGGCTTGGAGAATTTTGAGCATTGCTTTACTAGCATGTGAGATGAGTGCAATTGTGCGGTAGTTTGAACATTCTTTGGCATCGCCTTTCTTTGGAATTGGAATGAAAACTGACCTTTTCCAATCCTGTGGCCACTGCTGAGTATTTCAAATTTGCTGGCATTTTGAGCGCAGCACTTTGACAACATCATCTTTCAAGATTTGAAACAGCTCCACTGGAATTCCATCACCTCCACTAGCTTTGTTCGTAGTGATGCTTTCTAAGGCCCACTTGACTTCACATTCCAAGATGTCTGGCTCTAGATTAGTGATCACATCATCATTATTACCTGGGTCATGAAGATCTTTTTTGTGCAGTTCATCCGTGTATTCTTGCCACCTCTTCTTAATATCTTCTGCTTCTGTTAGGTCCATACCATTCCTGTCCTTGATCGAGCCCATCTTTGCATGAAATGTTCCCTTGGTATCTCTAATTTTCTTGAAGAGATCTCTAGTCTTTCCCATTCTGTTGTTTTCCTCTATTTCTTTGCATTGATTGCTGAAGAAGGCTTTCTTATCTCTTCTTGCTATTGTTTGGAACTCTGCATTCAGATGCTTATATCTTTCCTTTTCTCCTTTGCTTTTCACCTCTCTTTTTTTCACACCTATTTGTGAGGCCTCCCCAGACTAAGTGCAGGCAGTGGCGGTGGCGGGCCGGCACACCAAGAACAGCCGAGAGCTACCCCACGTCCGATGTCAGGGACAGTGGCCCAGAGTGCCAGGCTGCAACGGCGCAAGAAAGGCCGGGAGGAGCCATCCCGCCTCTAAGGTCAGGGGCGGCGGCCGAGAGGAGCTATCCTGAGTCCGAGGTCAGTGGTGGCCAGGAGGAGACACCCCACATCCGAGGTCAGGGTGGTGGCCAGGAGGAGCTACCCAGCATCCGAAGCCAGTGGTGGCCAGGAGGAGATACCCCATGACCGAGGTCAGGGGCAGCCGGGAGAAGCCACCTCGTGCCTAAGGCCAGGGGCGGTGATCGTGAGGAGCCACCCTGAGCCCAAGGCCAGAGGCTGCGCCGGGGAGGAGCAACCTGAGGAATGGTGGCTGTGCAGGCACAGGAGGGCCTAGAGGAGCTATCCCATGTTGAAGGTCAGGAACAGTGGCGGTAAGGAGATACCCCTTGTTCAAGGTAAGGAGCAGCGGCTGTGCTATGCTGGAGCAGCCGTGAAGAGATACCCCATTCCCAAGGTAAGAGAAACCCAAGTAAGATGGTAGGTGTTGCAAGAGGGCATCAGAGGGCAGACACACTGAAACCATACTCACAGAAAACTAATCAATCTAATCACATTAGGACCACAGCCTTGTCTAACTCAATGAAACCAAGCCTACTATTACCTTGCCAAAAAAGACCCTATTTTTAAAGCAAATTTCATACGTATTTTATTTAATAATTTTTCTAATTGATTTTGTTTCATATTTTTAAAACTGTATTTTTGAGAGTCTAACTTCTACTCTAGATTTTTAATCTTTGTTTTTTGGTATTTGTTCCTAATTTTGTACCTTTAAGAATCTAATCTTCAATATCCATGTTTACTTCAGTCAGTTCAGCTCAGTTGCTCAGTCATGTCTGACTCTTTGCGACCCCATGAACTGCAGCACTCCAGGCCTCCCTGTCCATCACCAATTCCTGGAGTTTACCAAAACTCATGTCCATTGAGTCGGTGATGCCATCCAGCCATCTCATCCTCTGTTGTCCCCTTCTCTTCCTGCCTTTAATCTTTCCCAGCATCAGTGTCTTTTCAAATGAGTCAGTTCTTCACATTAGGTGGCCAAAGAACTGGAGTTTCAGCTTCAGCATCCATCCTTCCAATGAATATTCAGGACCAAATTCCTTTACAATTGATCTTGCAGTCCAAGGAACTCTCAAGAGTCTTCTCCAACACCACAGTACAAACCATAAATTCTTCTGTGCTCAGCCTTCTCTATGCTCTAACTCTCACATCCATATGTGAATACTGGAAAACCATAGCTTTAACTAGATGGATCTCTGTTGGCAAAGTAATGTCTCTGCTTTTTAATATGCTATTGTTGTGCTGTTAATATGTGTTTAATATTCTGTTAATATGCTGTCATAGCTTTTCTTCCAAGAGCAAGCATCTTTTAATTTCATGGCTGCAGTCAACCATCCACAGTGATTTTGGAGTGCAAGAAAATAAAGTCTGTCACTGTTTCCATTGTTTCCCCATCTATTAGCCATGCAATGATGGGACTGGATGCCATGATCTTAATATTTTGAATGTTGATCTTTTGACAACGTTTTCACTCTCCCCTTTCACTTTCATCAAGAAGCTCTTTAGTTCTTCACTTTCTGCCATAAAGGTGGTGTCATCTATGTATCTGAGGTTATTGCTATTTCTCCCAGCAATCTTGATTCCATCTCCTGCTTCAACCAGCCCAGTATTTCACGTGATGTATTCTGCATAGAATTTAAATAAGCACGGTGGCAATATACAGCCTTGACATACTCCCTTCCCCATTTGGAACCAGTCTGTCTTTTCAAGTCCAGTTCTAACTGTTGCTTCTTGACCTGCACAGAGATTCTTCTCCAGCACAATTCGAAAGTATCAGTTCTTTGGTGCTCAGACTAATTTATGGTCAAACTCTCACACCCACACGTGACTACTGGAAAATCCATAGACTATACAGACATTTGTTGGCTGTTACTTAATGTGCTATCTTGGTGTGTCATAGCTTTCCTTCTAAACAACAAGCATCTTTAAATTTCAAGGCTGCAGTCACCTTCCACAGTGATTTTGGAACCCAAGAAAAGAAAATCTGTCACTGCTTCCACATTTCTCCCTTCTTTTGGCTGTAAAGTGATAGGACTGGATGCCATCATCTTAATATTTTGAATGCTGAGTTTCGAGTCAGCTTTTTCGCTCTTTTCTTTCACCCTCATTAAGAGACTCTTCAGTTCCTCCTCATTTCCTGCCATTAGAGTGGTACCATCTGCATACCTGTGGTTGTTGATATTCTCCCAGCAATCATGATTCCAGCTTGTGATTCCGTCAGCCTGACATTCCTCACAATGTACTCTGCATAGAAGTTAAATAAGTAGGGTGACAATATATAGCCTTGATGTACTCCTTTCCCTATTTGCAACCAGTACATTGTTCCATGTCTAGTTCTAACTGTTGCTTCTAGATTCACATCCTGTTGCTTCTCGATTTGCATACATGTTTCTCAGGAGACAAGTAAGGTGGTCTGCTAGTTCTAGTTCTTTAAGAATTTTCCAGTTTGTTGTGATCCACACAGTCAAATTCTTTAGTGTAGTCAGTGAAGCACAAATAGATGTTTTTCTTAAATTCCTTTGCTTTCTCTATGATCCAGTGAATCTTGGCAATTTGATCTCTGGTTCCTCTGTCTTTTCTAAACCCAGCTTGTACACCTAGAAGTTCTCAGTTCACATACTGCTGAAGCATAGCTTGATGGATTTTGAGCATTCCCTTGCTAGCGTGTGAAATGAGCACAGTTCTGTGGTAGTTTGGGCATTCTTTAGCATTATCTTTCCTTGGGATTGGAAAGGAAACTGGTTTTTTCCAGTCCTGTGGGAGTTTTCCAAATTTGCTGACATATTGAGTGCAACACTTTAAAGCATCATGTTTTAGGATTTTAAATAGCTCAGGTGAATTCTATCACCTCCATTAGCTTTTTTCCTAGTAATGCTTCCTAAAGTCATTTGACTACACACTCCAGGATGTCTGATTCTAGGTGAGTGAACAAACCATCACGGATATTCGGGTCTTTAATATCTTTTTTTTTTTTTTGGTAAATTCTTCTGTGTATTCTTGCCACTGTATCTTCTGCTTCTGTTAGGTCATTAGCATTTCTGTCCTTTATTGTGCCCATCCTTGGATGACATTTCCCTAGATACCTCCAATTTTCTTGAAGAGAATTGTTGTCTTACTCATTATATTTTTTTTCTTCTATTTATTTTGATTAATCATTTAAGAAAGCTTCTTATCTCTCCTTGCTATTCTCTGGAACTCTGCATTTAGTTGGGTATATCTTTCCCTTTCCTCTTTGCCTTCCACTTCTCTTCTTTCCTCAGTTATTTGTAAGGTCTCCTCAGATAACCACCTTTCCTTCTTGCACTGCTTTTCCTTAGGTATAATTTTGATCACTGCTTCCTGTACAATGCTATGAACCTTCATCCATAGTTCTTCAGGCACTTTGTCTACCAGATCTAATTCCTTGAATCTATTTTTTACCTCTACTGTATAATCCTAAGGGGGTTGATTTAGGTCATAGCTGATTGGCCTATTGGTTTTCCCTACTTTCTTCAATTTAAACATGAATTTTGCAGTAAGGAGCTCATGATCTGAGCCACAGCCAGCTCTAGGTCTTGTTTTTGCTGGCCATATAGAGCTTGTCCACCTTTGTCTGTAAAGAATATAATCATTCTGATTTTGGTGTTGACCATCTGGTGATGTCCATGTACAGAGTTGTCTCGTGTTTATGTAAGAGAGTGCTTTCTATAATCAGTGTACTGTCTTGGAAAAACTCTGTTAGCCTTTTCCCTTCTTCATTTTGTATTCTAGGGCCAAACTTGCCTGTTACTCCAGGTATCTCCTGACTTCCTACTTTTGCATTCTAATACCCTATGATGAAAAGGACATCTTTTTTTGTTGTTAGTTCTAGAAGGTCTTGCAATTCTTCATAGAACTATCCTAAAATGTCGACATTCACTGTTGCCATGTCCTGCTTGACCACATCCAATTTACCTTTATTCATGGACCTAACATGCTAGTTTCCTATGCAATATTGTTCTTTATAGCATTAGATTTGATATATACCACTAGACACATCCACAACTGGTCATCTTTTCTGCTCTGGTCCAGCCTTTTCATTCTTTCTGGAGCTATTTCTGCACTCTTCCCCAGTAGCTTATTGACCACCTAATTACCTGAGGGGCTCATCATCCTTGTATCTTTCTGCCTTTTCATACTGTTCATGGGGTTCTTGAAGCAACATTACTGAAGTGGTTTGCCATTCCTTTCTCCCATGTCTGGGTATATATCCAGAAAAACAAACAAACAAACACTAATTTAAAAATATATGGGTATTCCAATGTTTATAGTAACATTATTTAAAGTAGCCAATATAGGGAAGCAACCAAAGTGCCCATCAATGTATGTGGATTAAAAAAGATGTGCTATAAACAATAGATTTTGCTTATCCATAAAATAATGAAAATTTGCCATTTGCAGCACCATACATGGATATGGAGGGTGTTATGCTTCGTGAAATAAGTCAGACGACAGAGAAATATAAATGTTGCATGATGTATGTTTTATCTGTAATTGAAAAAATATATGAATTATTGTAACAAAAGAGAAACAGATTCACAGATATAGAGAAGCTGGGAGTGACAAGGGGTGAAAGAAAATGGGGAAGGGCAAGTTAGGGGTAAGAGGTAGTATGTACAAATTACTATATGTAAAATAAATAAGCTACAAACACAATGAACATAGCTAATATTTTATAACCTTGAGTGAGTGAGTGAAAGTCACTCAGTTGTGCCCGACTCTTTGCGACCCCATGGAGCATACAGTCCTTGGACTATACTGGACCCTGTGGACTACACTGGTCTTGGAATTCTCCAGGCTAGAATACTGGAGTGGGTAGCCTTTCCCTTCTCCAAGGGATCTTCCCAACCCAGGGATCAAACCCAAGTCTTCTACATTGCAAGCAAATTCTTTAATAGCTGAGCCACAAAGGAAGCCCTGGGGAGGTAAGAGGAATTTTAAGAACTGAGAGTTACCAATGATTTCTCTGGTGGTGAGTTCCATGAAATACAAAGGAAGACTTTGAGGAAGAAGTGGATGGTTAATCTGACATCCCAATGGTGACAGGTCACATGGAAGACTGAGAGTGGCAGTGGATGTGATTTCTCTGCTCTCCAGTGAGCAGGAAGATAGGAGCTGCATGCTCTGTCCAGGGCAGGTGAACCCATCAGGGCTCTCATTTGTAAACATCAGACACTGACTAGGCCAGTGCAAACAGAAAATAATTTAGTGAAAGGACATGGGGATAATTGTAGAATTTCTGAGAACGTTAACCTTAAATGGAATACAACCTCAAAATATTAAAGCAGTGTGTTGTATATTTAAAACAATATTGAAGTAAATTACACTTCAATTTTCTAAAAAGAGATGCCCATCCATTTAGATATCAGGCACAACTCATACTGTTTAGATGGTATAAACTCATTGTTGGTCTCTTTGGATATTTAGAAGGGTAAGGTTTGAGTAATAAAAGGGAAGAAATTCCCATTTATTTTGGCCTGATTGGAGGTGAGATCTTAGTAAAGTGTAGTAGCTGTGTAAGAGAATCAGTGAGACAGGGAAAATATAAATTTATTCCCACTTCATCAGGATAGAAGGATGAATGAGATGCAATTGTCACTAGGCAAAGAAGATAAATTCATCTTATATGTAATAAAAAGTCAACTTAAAATAATGTTGAGAAGCCTTTAAAAACTACTTGCATTCTTACCCATAATGAAAGTGAATATTACTTTAAGTACACAAGATCTACCTTCTATATTCTAGCAAAATAACTTGATAGCAATTAAAAAGCCAATATATCTGTGTCATTACTTATTCTGTCTCTTATTTTAGAGAAATATCATTCATAAAGAATCCAAAGAATATCCATATTTAAAATTTCAGCTGCTTCAGAGAGTCAATTTAGTTTAAATATGGGAGGCTTTTGACTTATACAAAAAATGTGCTTATAAGAGAGTAAGATCAAACTGGGAGAGTAGGAGACCTGGAGTTAACCTTCCACCACAAACACATTAAAAATGTATCTATATGTGAAGCATTTGTCACAGAAAACTAACTAGAAGCTGACAGAACTACTGTACAACCAAAATTGCAAGAAATGTCTATAAAAGTAGATAGCTTTTTTTTTTTTTTTAAATAAGCTTCAGATCAGGAAATGAGGTTCTGGGAAAGATCTGTCAAAAAGAGAAGGTCTATACAGGCAATGCTAACTCTGGGGAGTGAGCAGATCAAGCCACAGTCTGGGCATTCCAGTAGTGCAGTCTTGTGAGGAGGAGACAAGAAATTTGCCTGCTGGGAAAACTGCTGGGATAGTAAAGAGACTAGAGAAGCCTAAATTATATTAATACTTGTAAGGCATGACTGCCAGCTAGCTTGTAATCAATCAGGACAGACAGAGCCTAGCACTGGTAGCTGTACCTCACAACAATCTCCAACATAAATGAGGATCCATGTTCCAAAAGCTGGTAATAAAACTATAACTAATTTAAGAAATATTCCCTATAAAAATGCAGTAAAAAAGAAACTAAAACTATAAAGATGAAATAATAAAAGATAGATGATTCAATTGTTGAGATAAAAAGAAATCTAAAAGCAATGAATAGGTGATTAAATTCAACATAAGAAGGAATAAGTGATCTGGAAGATGGAAGAATGTAAATCAACCAATCAGAACAGTAGACAAAAAGATAAGTGGAAGAAAAGTAACAAAAGAAAGTAACACATGAGATCTATGGGATAATATAGGGGCTCCCAAAAGAGAAGGGGGGGATCAAAAAAGTATTTGAAGAAATTATAACCGACTGGAGCACTAAGCACAGGTGGCTGCAACCAACCGGTGCACTAAGTGTGGCTGAGAGGAGCTTCTGCCCCACGTCCGAGGCAGGGGCAGAAGCCAGGAGGACCCCATGTCGGAAGGGCAGTGGCCAAGAGGTGTTACCCCACATCCGAGGACAGGGGCAACTGCCGAGAGTGCCAGGCTGCGACGGCACAGGAATGGCCCAGAGGAGCTACCCTGCATCCGAGGTCAGGGGTGACGGCCGGGAGGAGCTACCCCACATACGAGGTCGGGGCGGATGGCCCAGAGGAGCTACCCCGCTTCCAAGGCCAGGGGCGGCGGCCAGGAGGAGCCACAAAACATCCAAGGAGTGGTGGCTGCGTGGGCACAGGAGGGCCTAGAGGAGCTATCCAACGTTGAAGGTCAGGAAAGGTGGCGGTGAAGAGATACCCCTCATCCAAAGTAAGGAGCAGCAGCTGTGCTTTGCTGGAGCAGCTGTGAATAGATACCCCACGCCCAAGGTAAGAGAAACCCAAGTAAGATGGTAGGTGTTGCAAGAGGGCATCAGAGGGCAGACACACTGAAACCATACTCACAGAAAACTAATCAATCTAATCACACTAGGACCACAGTCTTGTCTAACTCAGTGAAACTAAGCCATGCCCATGGGGCAACCCAAGATGGGCAGGTCATGGTGGAGAGGTCTGACAGAATGTGGTCCACTGGAGAAGGGAATGACAAACTACTTCAGTATTCTTGCCTTGAGAACCCCATGAACAGTATGAAAAGGCAAAATGATAGGATACTGAAAGAAAACTCCCAGGACATTAGGTGCCCAATATGCTACTGGAGATCAGTGGAGAAATAACTCCAAAAAGAATGAAAGGATGGAGCCAAAGCAAAAACAATACTCAGCCGTGGATGTGACTGGTGATAGAAGCAAGGTCCAATGCTGTAAAGAGCAATATTGCATAGGAACCTGGAATGTCAGGTCCTTGAAGCAAGGCAAATTGGAAGTGGTCAGACAAGTGATGGCAAGGGTGAACATCGACATTCTAGGAATCAGGGAACTAAAATGGCCTGGAATGGGTGAGTTTAACTCAGATGACCATTATATCTACTACTGCGGGCAGGAATCCCTCAGAAGAAATGGAGTAGCCATCATGGTGAACAAGAGTCCAAAATGCAGTACGTGGATGCAATCTCAAAAACGACAGAATGATCTCTGTTCATCTCCAAGGCAAACCATTCAATATCACAGTTATCCAAGTCTATGCCCCAACCAGTAACGCTGAAGAAGCTGGAGTTGAACGGTTCTATGAAGACCTACAAGATCTTTTAGAACTAACACCCAAAAAAGATGTCCTTTTCATTATAGGGGACTGGAATGCAAAAGTAGGAAGTCAAGAAACACCTGGAGTAACAGGCAAATTTGGCCTTGGAATGCAGAATGAAGCAGGGCAAAGACTAATAGAGTTTTGCCAAGAAAATGCACTGGTCATAGCAAACACCCTCTTCCAACAACACAAGAGAAGACTCTACACATGGACATCACCAGATGGTCAACACCGAAATCAGATTGATTATATTCTATGCAGCCAAAGATGGAGGAGCTCTATACAGTCAACAAAAACAAGACCAGGAGCTGACTGTGGCTCAGATCATGAATTCCTTATTACCAAATTCAGATTTAAATTGAAGAAAGTAGGGAAAACCACTAGACCATTCAGGTATGACCTAAATCAAATCCCTTATGATTATACAGTGGAACTGAGAAATAGGTTTAAGGGCCTAGGTCTGATAAATAGAGTGCCTGATGAACTATGGAATGAGGTTCGTGACATTGTACAGGAGACAGGGGTCAAGACCATCCCCATAGAAAAGAAATGCAAAAAAGCAAAATGGCTGTCTTGGGAGGCCTTACAGATAACTGTGAAAAGAAGAGAAGAAAAATGGAAAGGAGAAAAGGAAAGATATACTCATTTGAATGCAGAGTTCCAAAAAATAGCAAGGAGAGATAAGAAAGCCTTCTTCAGCGATCAATGCAAAGAAATAGAGGAAAACAACAGAATGGGAAAGACTAGAGACCTCTTCAAGAACATTTGAGAAACCAAGGGAACATTTCATGCAAAGATGGGCTTGATTAAGGACAGGAATGGTATGGACCTAACAGAAGCAGAAGATATTAAGAAGAGGTGGCAAGAATACACAAAAGAACTGTAGAAAAAATCTTCACGACGTGGATAATTACAATGGTGTGATCACTCATCTAGAGCCAGACATCCTGTAATGTGAAGTCAAGTGGGCCTTAGAAAGCATCACTACGAACAAAGCTAGTGGAGGTGATGGAATTCCAGTGGAGCTGTTTCAAATCCTGAAAGATGATGCTGTGAAAGTGCTGCACTCCATATGCCAGCAAACTTGGAAAACTCAGCAGTGGCCACAGGACAGGAAAAGGTCAGTTTTCATTCCAATTCCAAAGAAAGGCGATGCCAAAGAATGCTCAAACTACCGCACAATTGCACTCATCTAACACGCTAGTAGAGTAATGCTCAAAATTCTCCAAGCCAGGCTTCAGCAATACATGAACCGTGAACTTCCTGATGTTCAAGCTGGTTTTAGAACAGGCAGAGGAACCAGAGATCAAATTGCCAACATCTGCTGGATCATGGAGAAAGCAAGAGAGTTCCAGAAAAACATCTATTTCTGCTTTATTGATTATGTCCAAGCCTTTGACTGTGTGGATCACAATAAACTGTGGAAAATTCTGAAAGAGATGAGAATACCAGACCACCTGACTTGCCTCTTGAGAAATCTGTATGCAGGTCAGGAGGCAACAGTCAGAACTGGAAATAGAACAATGGACTGGTTCCAAATAGGAAAAGGAGTCCGTCAAGGCTGTATATTGTCACCCTGCTTATTTAACTTCTGTGCAGAGTACATCATAAGAAACGCTGGACTGGAAGAAGCACAAGCTGGAATAAGATTGCCAGGAGAAATATCAATAACCTCAGATATGCAGGTGACACCACCCTTATGGCAGAAAGTGAAGAGAAGCTAAAAAGCCTCATGATGAAAGTGAAAGAGGAGAGTGAAAAAGTTGGCTTAAAGCTCAACATTCAGAAAACGAAGATCATGGCATTGGTCCCATCACTTCATGGGTAATAGATGAGGAAACAGTGGAAACAGTGTCAGACTTTATTTTTGGGGGCTCCAAAATCACTGCAGGTGGTGACTACAGCCATGAAATTAAAAGACGCTTACTCCTTGGGAGAAAAGTTATGACCAAGCTAGATAGTATATTCAAAAGCAGAGACATTACTTTGCCGACTAAGGTCCATCTAGTCAAGGCTATGGTTTTCCCAGTGGTCATGTATGGATGTGAGAGTTGGACTGTGAAGAAGGTTGAGCACTGAAGAATTGATGCTTTTGAACTGTGGTGTTGGAGAAGACTTTTGAGAGTCCCTTGGACTGCAAGGAGAGCCAACCAATCCATTCTGGAGGAGATCAACCCTGGGATTTCTTTGGAAGGAATGATGCTAAAGCTGAAACTCCAGTACTTTGGCCACCTCATGTGAAGAGTTGACTCATTGGAAAAGACTCTGATGCTGGCAGGGATTGGGGGCAGGAGGAAAAAGGGATGACCGGAGATGAGATGTCTGGATGGCATCACTGACTCGATGGACGTGAGTCTGAGTGAACTCTGGGAGTTGGTGATGGACAGGGAGGCCTGGTGTGCTGTGATTTATGGGGTCGCAAAGCGTTGGACACGACTGAATGACTGAACTGAACTGAACTGATGGCTGAAAACTTAAATCTAATGTAGAAAACAGATATACAGGCATAGGAAGCACAGAGCGTCCAGAACAAGATGAACTCAAGCTGAGCGCACCAAAAGACAGGTCACAATTAAAATGGGAAATGTTAGACAGGATTCTAAAGGAAGCAAAAGCAAAACAGAGTCATTTACAAGGGATCCCTATAAGACTATCAGCTGGTTTCTCTGCAGAAACCTTCCAGGCCAGAATAGGGTGGCATGATTAGATCAAAATTGTGAACAGGAAAGGTCTGCAGTGTAGAATCCTCTAATAAGCAAGATTATAATTTAGAATAGAAAAAAAAAATAGTTTCTTAGAGAAATGAAAACTAAAATAATTCAGAAATATTATTTCTACTTTAAAAGTAATATTGATAGCTCTTCGCTAAATGGAAAAGCAAGATTCTTTCAGAAAATGGGAAGGCAAATATAAGAAAGGATTGAAGATCACTTAACTGGTGTGTTTGTGTGTTAGTCACTCAGTCGTGTCTGACTCTTTGTGACTCCATGGACTGTAGCCCACCAGGCTCTTATTTCTATGGGATTCTCCAGGCAAGAATATTGGAGTGGGTTGGCATTTCCTTCTTTACATTTAACTAGTACATAGATTGAAAAACAATAAAAATGTTGTAAAAATAATTGCCACTACAATACAGTGTAAAATGATAAGCATTAAGATGTAAAATAGGACACTGAAATCACAAAATGTGGGTGAGAGTAGTATATAAATACAGAGCTTTGAGAATACATTTGAACTTGAATTACTATCAGTTTGAGTCAAATAAATATCTTGGGTCAACATATTTGAACTCTATGGTAGCTATAAATGAAAAGCATGGTTTTACAAAAAAAACAAAAAATCATCAAATGTGAAAAGGAAAAACTAAAAGAACAAATGAACAAAAAAGAGCTACCCTCAAAACTGTAAAACAAGTATTAAAATGGCAATTAGTACATACATATCAATAGTTACTTTAAATTTTAGTAAACAACAAGCTCTGATAAAAACTATAGCATGGCAGATTGATTATTTAAAAAAAAAATAAAGGCTAAGAACTTGCAATATGTTGCCTAGAAGAGACTCATTTCAGCATGTAAAACAAACACAGACTAAATGGATAGAGAAAATATTTCATGCATATGGGAATAACAAGAAGTGAGTGCACCATTTTCACATCAGACAAAATAGACTTTAAAACAAAGACCATAAAGAAAGACAAAAGGGCATTACATAACAAAGGAGAGATCATTACAGGGAGAGGAAGTTACACCTCTTTACACATACGTACCCAATATAGGGACAGTTAAGTATACAAATCGAATACTAGCAGACATAAATAGAGAAATGTAGAAGACTTATTTATTAGTAGGAGACTTTAACACTC
Source organism: Capricornis sumatraensis (assembly GCF_032405125.1). NCBI lineage: Eukaryota > Metazoa > Chordata > Mammalia > Artiodactyla > Bovidae > Capricornis > Capricornis sumatraensis. The sequence goes on from NC_091084.1 coordinate 4,123,276, forward strand.
CACTTACATCAACAAGACAGAAAGTAAAAAATGGAATAGAAGTTATAGATTGCAAAATTAATTCATTGTACAGGACACTACATAAAAAAAAAAAAGAAAAAAACAAGAATAAAAATTATTTTCTAGTGTACATGGAAACTTTTCTAGGATGGACCACATACTGGGTCACAAAACAAACCTCATTAAATTTAAGAGTATAGAAATTATTTCAAGCGTCTTTTCTGATCACCATGGTACAACAGTAGAAATCAACTACAGAAGGAAAAATAAGAAAAGGATTAAAAAGTGGAGACTAAATAATATGCTAGTTAAAAACCAATAGGTCAATGATGACATCAAAGAAGGAAAATATGTCAATCCAAATGAAAATGAATACACGACTTTATCAAATCTCTGTGGTGACACAGACATTCATTCAGAAACAAGAAGAATCTCAAATGACCAAACTAACCTATCCTCTAAAGAATTGGAAAAAAAGAACAAGCAAAACCCAAAGTTAGCAGAAGGAAGGAGATAATAAAGTGCAGAGTCAATAAATTGAAAAAAAAGCATCAGAGAAGATAAGGAAAATCATTTTTTTTGAAAGCATAAACAAAATTGAAAACTTTTAGCCAGGATAACCAAGAAGAAAAAGAGAGGACCCAAATCAGCAAAGCAAAAAACTAAAGAGGAGAAATAAGAATACCACAGAAAGTACAAAAAAATAAAAACAAAAAACCATAAGCGAATATTATGAACAGTTATCTGTCAAGAAATTGGGCAACCAGGAAGAAGTGGATATTTCTAGAAACATATAGCCTGCCAAGAATAAATCAAGAATAAATAGATAATTTGAACAGGCTGATTAGTAGAAGTGAAATTGAATCTGTAATTAAAAAACAAACAAACAAACAAACAAAAACCTCCCTCTAAGCAAAAGTCCAGGAACAAAGGCCTTCAGAGGGAATTCTACCAAACATGTAAAGAAGAGATAATTCCTATGTTTCTCAAACTATTCCAAAAACAATATGAGGGAACACTCTTCTTAAAGTCACTCTATGAAGCCACTATCAGCCTGATACCCAAATCAGACAAAGGCACTACCAAAAAAGAAAATTGAAGGTCAATATCTTAGATGAGTTATTGAAGCAAAAAATCCTCAACAAAATGTTAGGAAACTGAGCCCAATAACACATAAAAAAGATCATATACCAAAAACAATTTGGATTCATTCTAGGGCAACAAGGATGGTTCACCAGATGCAAATCAATCAATGTGATGTATCACATCAATAAAATGAAAAAACACATAATCATCCAAAAAGAGGCAGGAAAAGCATTTGACAAAATTAAACATCTACTCATGATAAAACCTGTCATCACAATAGGTATACAGGGAATGTATCTCAATATAAAAGGCTGTTTATGTAATAAGCCCACAGCCAATATAATTCTCAACACTGAAATGCTAAAAGCCTTCCCCAAAAATCAATATTGTAAAGTAAAACAATAATAATAAGAAGAAAAGGATGCCCACTCTCACCAATTCTGCTAAGGTGCTTCAGTCGCGTCCGACTCTGTGCATCCCCATAGATGGCAGCCCACCAGGCTCCTCTGTCCCTGGGATTCTCAAGGCAAGAACACTGTAGTGGGTTGCCATTTCCTTCTCCAATGCATGAAAGTGAAAAGTGAAAGTGAAGTCGCTCAGTCGTGTCCAACTCTTAGTGACCCCATGGACTGTAGCCCACCAGGCTCTTCCATCCATGGGATTTTCCAGGCAAGAGTACTGGAGTGGGGTGCCATTGCCTTCTCCGCTCACCACTTCTATTCAACATTATATTGGAAATCTTAGTCACACTAATCATACAAGAGAGGAAAATAATTGGATACTCAAATTGGAAGGGAAGAGGTTAAAATTGTCACTCTTTGCAGATAAAATAATACTTTATAGAGAACTATGATGTGGGCACCAGGACCCAGGAGAAAGGAGCAGTGACCCCACAAGAGACTGACCCAGACTTGCTCGTGAATGTTCAGAAGTCTCTGGTGGAGGCCTATTGCAGGGTTGGGAGCACTGAGTGTAGCAGTGTGTGCATGGAACCTTTTGAAGAAGGTCACCATTATCTTCATTACCTCCACCATAGTTTGGCATAGTTTAACAGGAAGGGAACACAGTCCCACCCATCAACAGAAAATTGGATTAAAGATTTACTGAGCATAGCCCCACCCATCAGAACAAGACCCAGTTCCCCCTCAGTCAGTCTCTCCCATCAGGAAGCTTCCATAAGCTTCTTAAGGATAATAATCCTTCTACATCAGATGGCAGATAGACTGAAAACTACAATTACAGAACACTAACCAAACTAATCACGTGGACCACAGCCTTGCCTAACTCAATGAAACTAAGAGCCATGCTGTGTAGGGCCACCAAAGACAGGTCATGATGGAGAGTTCTGACCAAACATGGTCCACTGGAGAAGCGAATGGCAAACCACTTCAGTATTCTTGCCTTGAGAACCCCATGAAGAGTATGGAATGGAAAAAAAGAGAGGACACTGAAAGATGAACTCTCCAGGTCGGTAGGTACCCAATATGTTACTGGAGATCAGTGGAGAAATAACTCAGGAAGAGTGAAGAGACAGAATCAAAGCAACAACAACACCAAGTTGTGGATGTGACTGGTGATGGAAGGAAAGTCAGATGCTGTAAAGAACAATATTGCATAGGAACCTAGAATGTTAGGTTCATAAATCAAGGCAAATTGGAGGTGGTCAAACAGGAGATGGCATTGACATTTTATAAATCAGTGAACTAAAATGGACTGGAATGGGTGAATTTAACTCAGATGACCATTATATCTATTACTGTGGTCAAGAATCCCTTAGAAGAATGGATCAGTCATCATAGTCAACAAGAGTCTGAAATGCAGTACTTGGATGCAATCTCAAAAATGACAAAATGACCTCTGTTCGTTTCCAAGGTAAACCATTCAATACCACAGTAATCCAAGTCCATACCCCAACCCGTAATGCTGAAGAAGCCAAGGTTGAATGGTTCTATGAACACCTACAGGACCTTCTAAATTAACACCCCCCAAAGATGTCCTTTTCATTGTAGGGGACTAAATGCAAAAGTAGGAAGTCAAGAAATACCTGGAGTAACAGGCATATTTGGCCTTGGAGTACAGAATGAAGTAGAGCAAAAACTAACAGTTTTACCAAGACAATGCACTGGTAATAGCAAACACCCTCTTCCAACAATACAAGAGAAGATCTACACATGGATGTCACCAGATGATCAATACCTAAATCAAATTGATTATATTGTTTGCAGACAAAGATGGAGAAGCTTTATAGTCAGCAAAAACAAGAATGGGAGCTGACTGTGGCTCAGATCATGAACTCCTTATTTCCAAATTCAGGCTTAAGTTGAAGAAAGTAGGGAAAACCACTAGACCATTCAGGTATGACCTAAATAAAATCCCTTATGATTGTACAGTGGAAGTGAGAAATAGATTCAAGGGATTAGATCTGATAAAGTGCCTGAAGAACTATGGATAGAGGTTCATGACATTGTACAGGAGACAGGGATGAAGACCATACTCAAGAAAAAGAAATGCAAAAAGGCAAAATAGTTGTCTGAGTAGGCCTTACAAATAGCTGTGGAAAGAAGAGAAGTGAAAGGCAATGGAGAAAAGGAAAGATATACCCATTTGAATGCACAGTATCAAAGAAGAGCAAGGAAAGATAAGAAAGCCTTCCTGTGATCAATGCAAAGAAATAAAGGAAAACAATAGAATGGGAAAGGCTAGGAATCTCTCCAAGAAAATTAGATATACCAAGGGAATGATTAAAGCACAAATGGGTACAATAAAGGACAGAAATAGTATGGACTTAACAGAAACAGAAAATATTAAAAGAGGTGGCAAAAATACACATAAGAACTATATAAAAAAGATCTTCATGACCCAGATACTCACACGATGGTGTGATCACTCACCTAGAACCAGACATCCTGGAATGTGAAGTCAAGTGGTCCTTAGGAAGCATCATTACAAACAAAACTAATGGAGGTGATGTAATTCGATGATTCTGTGAAAGTGTTGCACTCAATATGCCAGCAAATTTGGAAAACTCAGTAGTGCCCACAGGATTGGAAAAGGGCAGTTTTTATTCCAATCCCAAAGAAAGGCAATGCCAAAGAATATTCAAACTATTGCACAATTGCACTCATCTCACACGCTGGCAAAGTATTGCTCAAAATTCCCCAACAGAGACTTCAACAGTATGTGAATCGATACCTTCGAGATGTTTAAGCTGGATTTAGAAAAGGCAGAGGAACCAGAAATCAAGTTGCCAACATCCGTTGGATCATCTAATAAGCAAGAGAGTTCCAGAAAAACATCTACCTCTGCTTTATTGATTACACCAAATCCTTTGACTATGTAGATCACAAAAAACTGTGGAAAATTCTTCAAGACATGGGGATACCAGACCACCTGACCTACGTCTTGAGAAATCTGTATGCAGGTCAAGAAGCAACACTTAGAACTGGACATCAAACAACAGATTGGTTCCAAATTGGAAAAGAACTACTTCAAGGCTGTATATTGTCACTCTACTTATTTAACTTATATGCAGAATATATCATGAGAAAGGCGGGACTGGATGAAGCACAAGCTGAAATCAAGATTGCCAGGAGAAATATCAATAACCTCAGATATGCAGATGACACCACCCTTATGCAGAAAGTGAAGAACTGAAGAGCATCTTGATGAAAGTGAAAGAGGAGAGTGAAAAAGTTGGCTTAAAGCTCAACATTCAGAAAACTAAGATCATGGCATCTGGTCCCATCACTTCATGGGAAATAGATGGGGAAGCAATGGAAACAGTGGCAGTCTTTATTTTTTGAGGCTCCAAAATCACTGCAGATGGTGACTGCAGCCATGAAATTAAAAGACTCTTGATCCTTGGAATAAAAGTTATGACCAACCTAGATAGCATATTAAAAAGTATAGACATTTCTTTGCCAACAAGGTCCATCTAGTCAAAGCACTGACTTTTCCAGTAGTCATGTATAGATGTGAGAGTTGAACCATAGAGAAGGCTGAGCACAGAAGAATTGATGTTTTTGAACTGTTGTGTTGTAGAAGTCTCTTGAGAGTTCCTTGGACTGCAAGGAGATCCATCCAGTCCATCCTAAAGGAAATCTGTCCTGAATATTCATTGGAAGGACTGATGCTGAAGCTGAAACTCCAATATTTTGGCCACCTGATGGAAAGAACTGACTCATTGCAAAAGACCTTGATGCTTGGAAAGATAGAAGGTAGGAGGAAAAGTGGATGACATAGGATGAGATGGTTGGATGGCATCACCAACTTAATGGACATGAGTTTGAGTAAACTCTAGGAGTTGGTGATGAACAGGGAGGCCTGGCATGCTGCAGTCCATGGAGTCTCAAAGAGTCGGACATGACTGAGTGACAGTATTCCAGAAGGTAGCAGGAAACAAATTTACTATACAGATATCTATTTCATTTCTTTAGGGTAACAATAGTATAGCAGAGAGAAATTTAGAAAAAAAATTCAATTCCATTTAAAATCACCTTAAAAAAACTAGGAAGAAATTTCATCAAGAATGTGAAATATCTCTATAATGAAAACTATAAAACATTGATAAATGAAGTTGAAACTGATTCCAAGAAATGGAATGATATCCTGTACTCTTAGATCAAAAGTATCAATATTGCTAAAATGGCCATACTGACGAAAGCAATCTATAGATTCAATATAATTCCTATGAAAATGCCTATGACATTTTTCACATAACTAGAGTGAAGAATCCTATAATTTATATAGAACTACAAAAGACACAGAATTGCCAAAATGCTCCGGAGGAAAAAGCTTAAAGCTGGAGGTATAATATTTCTTTCTAGACTTGAGATTATACTCAAAACTTTAGTAATCAAAATAATGTGATATTGACATAAAATAAAAAGAAATATAAATCAATGGAACAGCAAATTTTGGTGTTCAGTCCCTCAGTCGTGTCTGACTCCTTGCGACCCCATGGACTGCAGCACGCCAGACTTCCCTGCCCATCACCAACTCCTGGAGCTTGCTCAAACTCATTCCAATTGAGTCTGTGATACCATCCAACCATCTTGCCCTCTTTTGTCCCCTTCTTTTCCTGCCTTTAATCTTTCCCCATCAGGGTCTTTTCTAATGAGTTTGCTCTTCTTATAAGGTGGCTAAAATATTGGAACTTCAGTATCTGTCCTTCCAATGAATATTCTGGGTTGATTTCCTTTAGGATCGACTGGTTTAATCTCCTTTCAGTCCAAGGGACTCTCAAGAGTCTTCTCCAACACCACAGTTCAAAGCATCAATTCTTCCGCACTCAGCTTTCTTTATGGTCCAAGTTTCTCATCCATACATGACTACTGGGAAAACCATAGCTTTAACTAGATGGACCTTTGTCAGTAAAATAGACTTGTATTTATAGGACATTCCACCCAAAAGTGGCAGAATACACTTTCTTCTCAAGTGCTCATGGAACATTCTCTAGGATAGATTACATAAAGGGTCACAAATCAAACCTTGATAAATTTACAAAAATTGAAACAATAATAAGCATAATTTTTTTTGACCACAATGAGATTAGAAATGAATTACAGGGAAAAAAATGAAAACAAAAATGCAACTACATGGAGGCTAAATAATACCAAGAGATTGAAGAAGAAATGAAAGAGGAAATAAAAAAAATACCTAGAAACAAATGACAACAAGGACATAATCATTAAAAAAACCTGTGGAATGCAGCAAAAACACTTCTAAGAGTGAAGTTTATAGCAATACAATCCTACTTCAAGAATCAAGAAAAATCTCAAGTAAACAACTTAACCTTACAGCAACTAAAGAAAGAAGAAGAAGAAGAACAACAACAACAACAAAAACCCTTAAAATTGGTAGAAGGAAAGAACTCATAATGATCAGGGGTAAAATAAATTAAATAGAAATGAAGAAACTATAGCAAAGATAAAAAAAATTGGTTCTTTGAGAGGTTAAACAAAATTTATAGGCCTTTAACCAGAACAATCAAGGAAAAAAAGACTCAAATCAATAAAATTAGAAATGACAGTGAAGTTAGAACAGACGCTACAGAGATACAAAGGTCACAAGAGACTACAATGAGAAACTATACACCAATAAATGGACAACCTGGAAGAAGTGGATAAATTCTTAGAAAAGCACAAGCTTCCAAGACTGACCAAGAAGAAATACAAAGAAATAGCAGACCAATTACAAACAATGAAATTAAAACTGTGATTACAAATTTTTCAACAAACAAAAGTCCAATATCAAATGGCCTCACAGGAAAATTCTATCAAACATTTAGAGAAGAGCTAACACCTATCCTTCTCAAACATTTTCAAAAAATTCCAGAGGGTGGAACACTCCTAACCTCATTGTATTAGGTCACCATCAGGCTGATACCCAAATCACTCAAAAAAAAAAAAAAAAAAAGAAAGAAAGAAAGAAAGAAAATTACAAGCAATATCACTGATAAATATAGACCCAAAAATCTCAACAAAATAGTAGCAAATGAAACCTAATAACTCAGAAAAATAGTCATATGCCATGGTTAAGTGGGATTTATCCCAGGGATGCAAGGATTCTTCAATATACACAAATCAATCAATGTTATATGCCATGCTAACAAATTGAAGAATAAAATCCATATGATCATCTCAATAAACGCAGATAAACTTTTGACAAAATTCAACACCCATGATGATTAAAAACTCTCCAGAAAGTGGGCATAGAGGGAATCTGCCTTAATAAAATAAAAGTCATATATGACAAACCCATAGCAAACATATTCTTGATGGTGAAAAACTGAGAACATTTCCTCTAACTTCAGGAACAAGACAAGGATGAACAATTTCACCAATGTTATTCAATATAGTCGTGGAAGTCCTCCTCATGGCAATTAAAGAAGAAAAAGAAATAAAAAGAATCAAATTTGGCAAATACAAAGTAAAACTTTCACTGTTTACAGATGGTATGATGCTATACACAGAAAATCCAGAAGATGCCACCAGAAAACTACTCAAGCTAATCAATGAGTTTAGTAAATTAATACACAGAAATGTCTTACATACCTATACACTAACAATAAAATATTAGAAATTGAATTTAAGGAAAATATTCCATTTATCACTGCAACAAAAAGAGTAAAACACATAGAAATAAACCTATCTAATAGGGCAGAAGACCTCTACCCACAAAGCTATAGGACCCTGATGGAAGAAATCAAAGGTGACACTAACAGATTGAGAGATATATCATGCTCTTGAATTGGAAAAATCAACAATGTGAAATAGACAATACTACCCAATGTAATCTACAGATTCAATGAAATGCCTATCAAACAACCCATGGTATTTCTTCCAGAGCTAGAAAAAAATTTTCAGTCTGTGTGGAAGTACAAAAGACCCCAACTAGCCAAATCAATCTTGAGAGAGAAAAAAAAAAATGAAGCTGTAGGAATCAAACTTCCTGGCTTCCAACTATACTACCAAGATGTAGTCATCATGATAGTATGGTACCAGCACAAAAACAGACATACAGATCAATGGAACAGGATAGAAAGCCTAGAAATAAACCCACACATCTATGGTTACCTCATCTTTGACAAAGGAGATGAGGATATACAATATAACAAATACAGCCTCTTCAATAAGTGGTGCTTGGAAAACTGTATAGCCACATATGAAAGAATGAAATCAGAACACTATTTAAGACCATACACAAAAATAAACTCAAAATGCATTAAAGACCTAAATGTAAAGCCAGACTCTATAAAACTCTTAGAGGAAAACAGACAGAATACTTTTTGATATAAACCACAGAAATATCTTTTTTAATCCATCTCCTAGAGAAATAAAAATTTAAATAAACCAGGCCCCAGACTGGGAGAAAATGTTTGCAAATGAAGCAACTGACAATTAATCTCCAAAATATACAATTTATTTAATTCATACAAAAAAAGCACAATAAAAAAATGGGGAGAAGTTTTAAACAGACTTTTCTCCAAAGAAGACAAACAGATTGCCCGCAAAACATGAAAAGATGTTTAGTATTACTAACTATTAGAAAAACACAATCAAAAGTAAAATCAGATATCTCCTCACAACAGTCAGAATGGCTGTCAACAAAAAAATCTACAGACAATAAATGCTTCAAAGGGTGTGGAGAAAAGGGGATCCACATGCACTCTCAGTGGGAGTGAACATTGATACAACCACTATGGAAAACAGTATGGAGGTTTCTTAAAAACCTAAAAATAGCACTACCATATGACCCAGTGAGTCAACTCCTGAGCATATACCAAAGAAAGCCATAATTTTATTTATATATATATATATTCACTTCCCCATTGGTTCATCGGGTAAAGAATCTGCCTGAAATGCAGGAAATGAGGGTTTGATCATATTCTTGCATGGAGAATCCCATGGACAGAGGAGCCTGGCTGGATATAGTCCATGGGGTAACAAAAAGCTGAATACGACTGAGTGACTAAGCAGCATTCACCTCAATGTTCATAGCAGCACTATTTATAATAGCCAGAACATGAAAGCAACCTAAATGTCCATCAACTATGGATGGATAAAGATGTAGTATATACATACAATAGAATGTTAGTCATAAAAAGGAATGAACTCAAGTCATTTACAGACATGTAAATTTACCTAGAGAGTGTCATAAAGACTGAAGTATGTTAAAAAGGGAAAAAAACAAACATTTATTATTACATATACATGGAATCTAGAAAAATGGTATAGATGATAGTTTGTCCAGCAGAAATAGAGACACAGACTAGAGAATAAATACATGAATACCAAGAGGGAAATGTGGGGTGGGATCAATTGAGATATTGGGATTAAAACACAGATACTATTGATGCTATGTATAGACAACTAATGAGAACATACTGTATAATGCAGGGAACTCTTCTTAGTGCACTGTGGTTACCTGAAAGGGAAGGAAGTCCAAAAGCAAGGGGATATATGTATATGTATGCCTGATTCATGTTGCTGTATAGTAGAAACTAACACAACATTGTAAAGCAACTACACTCCAATAAAAAGTAATTTTAAAAAGTGATGGGGAAACTAAATAGCTACATGTAATTTAATCCCTTATACTATATACAAAAATAAATTCAAAATGGCTTAAAGACAGGACACTACAAACTCCTAGAAGAGAACATAGACAAAATATTCTTTGACATAAATCATAGAAATATTTTCTTTGGTCAGTTTCCCAAAGCAGAAAGATTTAAAAGTAAATATAAACAAATTGCACCTAATCAACTTAATGGCTTTTGTGTAGCAAAGAAGCTATAAACAATATGAAAAGACAACCTATGGTATGGGAGAAAGTATTTGCAAATGATGCAACTGACAAGGGGTTAATATGCAAAATGTACAGACAGTTCATGAGCTTAACATCTAAAAAAATAAAGAACCCAATAAAAAATGGGCAGGAGAACTAAATAGACATTTTTTCCAAAGAAGACATACAGATGGCCAATAGGTACATGAAAACATGCTCAACATCACTAATTAGAGAAATGCAAATCAAAATCACAATGAAGGATCACCTTACATCTGTCAGAATGGCTACCATTGACAAGTCTACAAATAATGATCACTAGAGAGGGTTTGGACACTGTTGGTGAGAATGTAAATTGGTGCAGCCAGTATGGAAAACAAACATTCCTTGAAAAATTGAAAATAGAGCTATCATATGATACAGAAATCACTCTATTGGGCATATATCCAGAAAAGATAACTCTATTCAAAAAGCTACATGCATCCCAATGTTTATATGGAAGACTCTTTCCAATAGTCAAGAGATGAAAGCAATCCATGTGTCCATCAACTGACAGCTGGTTTAAAATATTTGATATGTATCTATATCTATCTCTCCCTGTGCAGCAACACAGATGTACCTAGAAAATATTTAGTAAGTAGTAAGTGAGGGGTGTCCAACTCTTTGTGAAACCACAGACTGTTGCCCACTAGACTCATCTGTCCATGGGGTTTTCCCAGCAAGTATACTGGAATGGGTTGCTATTTCCTCCTCTAGGGGATCTTTCAGACCCAGGGATCAAACACATCTCCTGTGACTCCTGCATTGGAAGGTGAATTCTTTACTACTGAGCCACTTGGGAACCTCCCTAGAGAATATTATACTTAGTGAAATAAGTTCAATTACGTTCAGTTGCTCAGTCGTGTCCTACTCTTTGCAACCCCATGAATCGCAGCATGCCAGGCCTCCCTGTCAATCACCAACTCCCAGAGTTCACTCAAATTCACATCCATCGAGTCAGTGATGCCATCCAGCCATCTCATCCTGGGTCGTCCTCTTCTCCTCCTGTCCCAAATCTCTCCCAGCATCAGAGTCTTTTCCAATGAGTCAGCTCTTCGCATGAGATGTCCAAAGTACTGGAGCTTCAGCTTTAGCATCATTCCTTCTAAAGAAATCCCAGGGCTGATGTCCTTCAGAATGGATTCATTGGATCTCCTTGCAGTCCAAGGGACTCTCAAGAGTCTTCTCCAACACCACAGTTCAAAAGCATCAATTCTTCGGCGCTCAGCCTTCTTCATAGTCCAACTCTCACATCCATACATGACCACTGGGAAACCATAGCCTTGACTAGATGGACCTTAGTCGGCAAAGTAATGTCTCTGCTTTTGAATATGCTATCTAGGTTGGTCATAACTTTCCTCCCAAGGAGTAAGCGTCTTTTAATTTCATAGCTGCAATCGCTATCTGCAGTGATTTTGGAGCCCCCCAAAATAAAATCTGACACTGTTTCCATTGTTTCCCCATCTATTTCCCGTGAAGTGATAGACAGACAAAGACAAATACTATCTGTTATCACTTATATGAGGGATCTAAAAAATAATACAAATAGAAATGATTCACATACATAGGAAAAACCTTAGGTTTGACAAAGGGAAGAGGGAGGGGGAAGAACTAAATTAGGTATAATGGGATTAATGGGGCTTCCCTGGTGGCTCAGTGGTAAAGAATCCACCTCTCATACAGCACAAACAGTTCAATCCCTGGGTAGGGAATATTCCCTAGAGGAGGAAGTGGCAACCCACTCCAGTATTCTTGCTTGGAAAATCCCATGGATGGATGAGTTTTGAGGGCTACAGGCCATGGAGTCATAAAAGAATTGGTCAAGACCTAGTGATGAAACAACAACAATGGGGTAAATAGATACAAATTTATATATATATATATAATATGTAAGCAGCAAGTATTTACTTTATAGCACAAGTAATTACATTCAATAACTTGTAATAACTTATAGTGGAATATAATCTGCAAAAAACCCCACACCTAAATCAATATGCTGAACTCACATCTTTAACTCACAAAATTAACACAACATTGTAAATCAACTACAGTTACAAATAAATATGTTTGTAAATTCCTGGCATAATTTTAAACACTGTGTACTGATCTTTGCCTTGCTTCACTCTTCTCTTTTTGTTAAGTATGAATTGTACTTCATATTTTCTGCTTTGATTTTCAACTTTATGACTACAGAAAATTTGAAACTTGCTGGAATATTTGTAGTCTCCAGTAACCAGTAAGACTTTTTATTTTTGGAATCAGTTCTTACTATTATTATATCAGTTTTTTCATCTGTTATTGAGGGATAAATTCAAATAAAGTTGTAATGTATTTAAATTGTACAGTGATGATTTGATATATGTATATACTGTGAAAGATTCCCACCATGGATTTAGTTGATATACCCACCACTTCACATTTTCTCCTTTTTTGTGATGAACAGAAGTTCTACTATCTTAGCAAATTTCAGTATTATACTATTATGAATAGTATTGAACATGTTATACACTAAATCCTAAGATCTTTTCACCTAATAACTGGAAATTTATAATAATTTACTTACTTCTTATTTTGCCCACCCTCTAGCTCCTAGCCACCATCGTTCTGTTTCTATGAGGTGATTTGGAAAAAAAAAAAAATCTGATATAAGTGATACCATGCCTGCATGTGTGCTAAGTTGCTTCAGTTGTGTCTGACTCTGCAACCCTAAGGACTGTAGCCCATTAGGTTCCTCTGTCCATGGGATTCTCCAGGCAAGAATACTGCAGTGGGTTGCCATCTTTCTTCTCTCTTGAGTCTCCTGCATTGACAGGCGGGTTCTTTACCACTAGTGCCACCTGGGAAGCCCATAGGTAATACCATGTCATATTATTTTACACTGTCTGTCTTATTTTGCCTATCATAATGCCCTCTAGTTTTGTCATTGTTGTCACAAAAGGCAGGATTTCTTTCTTTTTTTAAGGCTGCATAATATGCCCGTGTGTGTGTCTGTGTAATATGTACATATCTACATCTATGCATGTGCATGCCTGATAAATCACTTCAGTCATGTCCAACTCTGTGTGACTCTATGGACTGTAGACCTACAGGCTCCTCTGTCCATGGGATTCTCCAGGCAAGAATACTGGAGTGGGTCGTCATGCCTTCCTCTAGGGGATCTTCCCAATCCAGGGATCAAATCTGTATCTCTTATGTTTCCTACATTGGCAGGCAGTGTCTTTATCACTAGTGCCACCTAGCAAGCCCCATCTCCGCCTCTATCTCTGCATCTGCATCTGCACCTGCACCTACATCTTCACCTAAACCTATATTTCCATTTACTTATTTAGGTAATCGCCACCCTAACAAGTCTTAGATGATATCTCACTGTGGTTTTGATTTGCATTTCCATGGTGATTAATGATGTTTAGCATCTTTTCGCATATTATTAACTTGTTTGCCTTTAGAAAAATGTCTTGTCAAGTCCTTTGCCCATTAAAAAAAATCATTTAGTTTTTAATTGAAGGATAATTCCTTTAAAGAATTGTGTTAGTTTCTGCCAAACATCATTTTTAAATTGAGTTGTTTTATTGCTATTGAGTTGTAAAAATTCCTAGTATATTTTATATATTAATCCCTTATTTGATAGATGGTTATCAAATATTTTCTCCCATTCAATAGATTGTCTTTTTGACTTGTTGATGGTTTCCTTTGCTGTGTAATAAGCTTTTTTCATTTGACATAGTCCCACTTGTTTATTTCTCCTTTTGTTGCTTGTGTTTTAGGTCTCAAATCAAAAAACTTATTGCTAGTACCAATGTCAAGGGGATTACCCCTTAGTTTTTCTTCAAGGAGTTTTACAGTTTCAGATCTTGTTTTCAATAGTCCATTTTTGAATTATCTTTTGTATATGGTATAAAGGTCCATTTTCATTCTTTTGCATGACAATATTCAGTTTTCCTGACATTATTTATTGAAGAGATTATCCTTTCCTCATTGTATACTCTTGGCTCCTTTGTTGAAAGCTAACTGTCCATATATGCTGGGATTTATTCCTGGGCTCTATATTCTGCACCATTTATCTACATGATTGTTTTTATTCCAATATTATATTGATTACTGGAGCTTTATAATTAAGTTTGAAACCAGGAAATGTAATGCCTCCAGCTGTTCTTAATGTTCTATTAATATATAAAACCCAGTTGTATTTCTAAACAGTATAAACAATCAGAAAGAAAAATTGAGAACAGCTGGAGGCAGTATATTTCCAGGTTTCAAACTCTATTATAAAGCTACAGTAAACCAATCAATATTGGAATAAAAACAGACATTTAGCATGTGAATATACAGTTTTCCTAACATCATTTGACCACTTCCAATTTGCCTTGATTCATGGACCTGACATTCCAGATTCCTATGCAATATTGCTCTTTAGAGCATCAGACCTTTCTTCTATCACCAGTCACATCCATAACTGGGTATTGTTTTTGCTTTGATGCTGTGATGCTGTGAAAGTGCTGCTGATGTGAAAGATGTGAAAGATGATGCTGTGAAAGTGCTGCACTCAATACGCCAGCAAATTTGGAAAATCCAGCAGTGGCCACAGGACTGCAAAGGATCAGTTTTCTTTCCAATCCCAAAGAAAGGCAATGCCAAAGAATGCTCAAACTATCACACAATTGTACTCATCGCAAAAGCTAGCAAAGTAATGCTCAAAATTCTCCAAGCCAGGCTTCAGCAGTACGTGAACTATGAACTTCCAGATGTTCAAGCTAGTTTTAGAAAAGGCAGAGGAACCAGAGATCAAATTGCCAACATCTGGTGGATCATGGAAAAAGCAAGAGTTTCAGAAAAACATCTATTTCGGCTTTACTGACTATCCCAAAGCCTTTGACTGAGTGGATCACAAGAAACTGTGAAAAATTCTGAAAGAGATGGGAATACCAGACCACCTGACCTGACTCTTGAGAAACCTATATGCAGGTCAGGAAGCAACAATTAGAACTGAACGTGGAACAACAGACTGGTTCCAAATAGGAAAAGGAGTACATCAAGGCTGCATATTGCCACCCTGCTTATTTAACCTATATGCAGAGTATATCATGAGAAACACTGGGCTGGAAGAAGCACAAGCTGGAATCAAGATTGCCGGGAGAAATATCAATAACCTCAGATATGCAGATGACACCACCCTTATGGCAGAAGTGAAGAATAACTAAAGAGCTTTTTGATGAAAGTGAAAGAGGAGAGTGAAAAAGTTGGCTTAAAGCTCAACCTTCAGAAAACTAAGATCATGGCATCTGGCTCCATCACTTCGTGGCAAATAGATGGGGAAACAGTGGAAACAGTGTCAGACTTTATTTTGGGGGCTCTAAAATCACTGCACATAGTGATTGCAGCCATGAAATTAAAAGACGCTTACTCCTTGGAAGAAAATTTATGACCAACCTGGACAACATATTAAAGGGCAGAGACATTACTATCCCAACAAAGGTCCATCTAGTCAAGGCTATGGTTTTTTCAGTGGTCATGTCTGGATGTGAGTGTTGGACTATAAAGAAAGCTGAGACCGAAGAACTGATGCTTTTGAACTGTGGTGTTGGAGACGACTCTTGAGTGTCCCTTGGACTGTAAGGAGATCCAACCAGTCCATCCTAAAGGAGATCAGTTCTGGGTGTTCATTAGAAGGACTAATGTTGAGGCTGAAACTCCAATTGTCTGGCCATCTGATGTGAAGAGCTGACTCACTGGAATGACCTGGATGCTAGGAAAGATTGAGAGCAGGAGGAGAAGGGGACAACAATGGATGAGATGATTGGATGGCATCATTGACTCAATGGACATGGGTTTGAGTAGACTCCAGTTGTTGATGATGGACAGGGAGGCCTGGTGTGCAGCGGTTCATGGGGTTGCGAAGAGTCGGACATGACTGAGCAAATGAACTGAACTGAACTGAAGGGGAAATTTCATAGCAATACAGGTTTACCTCAAGAAACAAGAAAAAAGTCAAATAAATAACCTATGTAACTCTGCACTTAAAGAAATTAGAAAAGAAAGAAAAAAGAACGCTGGTTAGTTGAAGGAAATAAACCTTAAAAATTAGGGCAGAAGTAAATGTAAAAGAAACAAAAGTTACCATAGCAAAAATCAACAAACCTAAAAGTTATTTCTTTGAGAAGATAAATAAATTGACAAACCATTAGCCACACTCATCAAGAAACAATGCGAGAAGAATCAAATCAACAAAATTAGATATGAAAATAGAGAAATCACAACAGATAACACAGAAATACAAAGGGTCATAAAAGACTACTATCAGCCACTATATGCCAATAAATTGGACAATTTGGAAGAAATGCACAAATTCTTAGAAAAGTACAACTTTCCAAAACCAAACCAGGAAGAAATAGAAAATCTTAACAACCTATCACAAGCACAAAAATCGAAAACTGTAATCAGAAATCTTCCAGCAAACAAAACCCTGGGACCAAACAGCTTCCCAGCTGAAGTCTACCAAAAATTTAGAGAAAAACTAACACCTAACCTACACAAACTCTTCCAAGAAATTGCAGAGGAATGTAAACTTACAAATTAATTATATGAGGCCACCATCACCCTAATACCAAATCCAGACAAAGACGCCACAAAGAAAGAAAACTAGAGGCCAGTATCTCTGATGGACATAGATGCAAAAATCCTTAACAAAATTCTAGCAAACAGAATCTAACAACATAATAAAAAGATCATACACAATGACCAAATGGGCTTTATCCCAGGGATGCAAGTATTCTTCAATATCTGCAAATCAAACAACATAATACACCACATTAACAAACTGAAAGATAAAAACAATATGATTATCTTAATAGATCCACAGAAAGCCTTTGACAAAATTCAACATCCATTTATGATAAAAAAACCCTCCAGAAAGCAGGCATGGAAGGAACATACCTCAACAAAATAAAAGCTATATATGAAAAACCCACAGAAAACATTATCCTCAATGGTGAAAAATTAAAAACATTTTCCCTAAAGTCAGGAACACGACAAGAGTGCCCACTCTCACCACTATTATTCAACATAGTTTTGGAAGTTTTGGCGACTGCAATCAGAGCAGAAAAAGAAGTTAAAGGACTCTAGATTGGAAAAGAAGAAGTAAAACTCTCACTGTTTGTAGATAACATGATCCTCTACCTAGAAAACCCTAAAGACTCCACCAGAAAATTGCTAGATCTAATCAGCAAATATAGTAAAGTTGCAGGATATAAAGTTAACACACAGAAATCCCTTGCATTCCTATACACTAACAATGAGAAAACAGAAAGAGAAATTAAGGAAACAACTCCATTCATCATTGCAACGAAAAGAATAAAATACTCAGGAATATATCTACCTAAAGAAACAAAAGAACTATATATAGAAAACTATAAAACACTGATGAAAAAAATCAAAGAGGACACAAATAGATGGAGAAATATACCATGTTCATGGATCAGAAGAATCAATATAGTGAAAATGAGTATTGAGGTTTGTGACATAGTACAGGGGACGGATCAAGACCATCCCCATGGAAAAGAAATGCAAAAAAGCAAAATGGCTATCTGAGGAGGCCTTACAAATCACTGTGAAAAGAAGAGAGGCAAAAAGCAAAGAAGAAAAGGAAAGATATAAGCATCTGAATGCAGAGTTCCAAAGAATAGCAAGAAGAGATAAGAAAGCCTTCTTCAGCAATCAATGCAAAGAAATAGAGGAAAACAACAGAATGGGAAAGACTAGAGATCTCTTCAAGAAAATTAAGGACACCAAGGGAACATTTCATGCAAAGATGGGCTTGAAAAAGGGCAGAAATGGTATGGACTTAACAGAAGCAGAAGATATTAAGAAGAGGTGGCAACAATACACAGATGAACTGTACAAAAAAGATCTTCACGACCCAGATAATCATGATGATGTGATCACTAATCTAGAGCCAGACATCTTGGAATGTGAAGTCAAGTGGGCCTTAGAAAGCATCACTATGAACAAAGCTAGTGGAGGTGATGGAATTCCAGTGGAGCTATTTCAAATCCTGAAAGATGATGCTGTGAAAGCGCTGCACTCCATATGCCAGCAAATTTGGAAAACTCAGCAGTGGCCACAGGACTGGAAAAGGTTGAGTTTTCATTCCAATTCCAAAGAAACGCAATACCAAAGAATACTCAAACTACCGCACAATTGCACTCATCTCACATGCTAGTAAAGTAATGCTCAAAATTCTCCAAGCCAGGCTTCAGCAATATGTGAACCGTGAACTCCCTAATGTTCAAGCTGGTTTTAGAAAAGGCAGAGGAACCAGAGATCAAATTGCCAACATTCGCTGGATCATGGAAAAAGCAAGAGAGTTCCAGAAAAACATCTACTTCTGCTTTATTGACTATGCCAAAGCCTTTGACTGTGTGGATCACAATAAACTGTGGAAAATTCTGAAAGAGATGGGAATACCAGACCACCTGACCTGCCTCTTGAGAAATCTGTATGCAGGACAGGAAGCAACAGTTAGAACTGGACATGGAACAACAGACTGGTTCCACATATGAAAAGGAGTACATCAAGGCTGTATATTGTCACACTGCTTCTTTAACTTATATACAGAGTACATCATGAGAAACGCTGGAGTGGAAGAAACACAAGCTGGAATCAAGATTGCCAGGAGAAATATCAATAACCTCAGATATGCAGATGACACCACCCTTATGGCAGAAAGTGAAGAGAAGCTAAAAAGACATCTTGATGAAAGTGAAAGAGGTCAGCGAAAAAGTTGGCTTAAAGCTCAACTTTCAGAAAACGAAGATTATGGCATCCAGTCCCATCACTTCACGGGAAATAGATGGGAAAACAGTGGAAACAGTGTCAGACTTTATTTTTTTGGGCTCCATAATCACTGCAGGTGGTGATTGCAGCTGTGAGATTAAAAGACTCTTACTCATTGGAAGAAAAGTTATGACCAACCTAGACAGTATATTCAAAAGCAGAGACATTACTTTGCCGACTCAGGTCCATCTAGTCAAGGCTGTGGTTTTTCCTGTGGTCATGTATGGATGTGAGAGTTGGACTGTGAAGAAGGCTGAACACCGAAGAACTGATGCTTTTGAAATGTGGTGTTGGAGAAAACTCTTGACAGTCCTTCGGACTGCAGGGAGATCTAACCAGTCCATTCTGAAGGAGATCAGCCTTGGGATTTCTTTAGAAGGAATGATGCTAAAGCTGAAGCTCCGGTACTTTGGCCACCTCATGTGAAGAGTTGACTCACTGGAAAAGACTCTGATGCTAGGAGGGATTGGGGGCAGGAGGAGAAGGGGACGACAGAAGATGAGATGCCTGGATGGCATCATGGACCCGATGGACGTGAGTCTGAGTGAACTCCGGGAGATGGTGATGGACAGGGAGGCCTGGCATGCTGCGATTCATGGGGTCGCAAAGAGTAGGACACGACTGAGCAACTGAACTGACTGATTGACTGACTGACAAATCTACTGTCATCAAGACAGTATGGTAGTGGCACAAAGAAATACAGATCAGTGGAACAAAATAAAAAGCTCAGAGATAACTCCACGCACCTATGGACACCTTATCTTTGACAAAGGAGGCAAGAATATACAATGGATAAAAGATAATCTCTTTAACGAGTGAATCTGGGAAAACTGGTTAACCACTTGTAAAAGAATGAAACTAGAAGACTTTCTAACACTATACACAAAAATAAACACAAAATGGATTAAAGATCTAAACATGAGACCAGATACTATTAAACTCCTAAAGGAAAACATAGGCAAAACACTCTCCGACAAAAATTGCAGCAGGATCATCTATGATCCACTTCCCACAGTAGTGGAAATAAAAGCAAAAATAAACAAATGGGACCTAATTAAACTTAGAAGCTTTTGCACAACAAAGAAAACTATAAGCAAGTTGAAAAAATAGCCTTCAGAATGAGAGAATAATAGCAAACAAAGCAACTAACAAAGAATTAACCTCAAAAATATACAAGCAACTCCTGCAGCTCAATTCCAGAAAAAAAAATGACCCAATCAAAAAATGGGCCAAAGAACTAAATAAACATTTCTCCAAAGATGACATACCGATGGCTAACAAACACATGAAATGATGCTCAACATCACTCATCAGAGAAATGCAAATCAAAACCATAGTGAGGTACTATTTCACACCAGTCAGCATGGGTGCTATCCAAAAGTCTACAAGCAATAAATGCTGGAGAGGGTGTGGAGAAGAGGGAACTCTCTTGCACTGTTGGTGGGAATGCAAACTAGTACAGCCACTATGGAGAACAGCGTGGAGATTCCTTAGAAAGCTGGAAATAGGACAACCATATGATCCAGCAGTCCCCCTGCTGGGCATACTCACTGAAGAAACCAGAATTGAAAGAGACACGTGTACCCCAATGTTCATTGCAGCACTGCTTATAAAAGCCAGGACATGGAAGCAAGCTAGATGTCCATCAGTAGACGAATGGATAATAAAGCTCTGGTACATATACACAATGGAATATTACTCAGCCATTAAAAAGAATACATAGAAATCATTTCTAATGGGGTGGATGAAACTGGAGTCTGTTATACAGAGTGAAGGAAATCAGAAAGAAAAACACCAATACAGTACACTAACGCATATATATGGAACTTAGACAGGTGGTAATGATAACCCCACATGTGAGACAGCCAAAGAGACACAGATGCATAGAACAGTCTTTTGGACTCTGTGGGAGAGGGCGAGGGTGGGATGATTTGGGAGAATGGTATTGAAACATGTATATTATCATATGTGAAAAGGATCGCCAATCCAGATTTGATGCATGATACACGGTGCTTGGGGCTGGTGCACTGGGATGATCCAGAGGGATGGGATGGTGAGGGAGGTGGGAGGGGGGTTCAGGATGGGAAACACATGTACACCCTTGGCAGATCCATGTCAATGTGTGGCAAAACCACTACAATATTGTAAAGTAATTAGCCTCCAATTAAAATAAATACACTTATATTAAAAGAAAAACAAAAACAAACAAACAACACAACCAAAAAAACTGCCAATGTGTATGACTCCTTGCCACCCCATGGACTGTAGCCCACCAGGCAACTCTGTCCATTGGATTTCCCAGGCGGGAATATTGGAGTGGGTTTCCATTTCCTTCTCCAAGTGATCTTCCCAGATCAGTGATTGAACCTCCATCTCCTGCACTGGCAGGCAGATTCTTAACCACTGAGCCACTAGAGAAGCTCATGTCAATGTTAGTTGGATGCATATAACTCAAAACTTATACTTTTACCCCTTGATTGTGCAGAAAATCTTGTTGCTTTGACCTCTAATGGGAAGAACATTCCTCAAAGATTTCCAAAATACTATCCCCTAGGTTATTATCATAACCTTCAGATAGTCTTAAATAAAACTCTCTATTTCTTAACACTTTTTTTTGTGAATGCATAAAAGTATCATCCTATGTGTTGTTAAAAAGCTTAATAGGTAATGTAATTTAACAATTTATTACAGTATTGTTTTAAGGTGTGGTTAACATGATCTTGACTGTCTGAACAATTCTTATGAAAAGTAGAAAATAAGGAGTTCTTACCAAGTTTGCAATGATATAATGGTAGCCTTTAACGTGCTTTCCAACACTCACAATCTGTGAAGACATAAGAAAATACGAGGCAATAAATTTAACTCTACTGAATGATTATATTTTTAGAAAAGAATTTTAACCATTGCAGCATAATTTCACATGGAAACATGATAAGAGAATAATATATTAATATTTTTTCTTGTAAAAGTAATTTATTCTAATAAAAAGAAATTCATAAGCCACTTTAGAAATTAAGTGGTTTAAGTAAAATAAAAAATTCAATCATACTATATAAATGCCAAAATGTCATTATATATTATTCAGAAAACTACTATGCTGTAATTCCCTCAATGAGAATGACAATGCTATGAAACAAACCAATAGTTTTCATATATTTCTAAAAAAGAATAGTTCAACATAAGAAAGTTTTTTGGTTTAAATAATTTAGATATACTTAATATACTGATAATTTACAGGAATTCATGATAGACTGTTAGATATTTTCACCTGTGAGAATGATTTTCTATGATTTTGCAATGTTGAAATTCCTTTTTAGAGAAAAGTCTAATGGCAGTTACTAATGAGCTGCTTTGTAGACTCATTGGTATCTTCAAAGATATCAATAAAATATATTTTCATATACTTTTATCATTAAAAAACCTGAATTTGTTGATAGTTTAATATCTTCTAAAATAATTTTTTATAAATTAGTGATGTGTATGAAACACAGGAAAGCTATTTTATTTTATTTATTATAATTTTCATGATAGCAGAAGTAGCTTTATTCTGAAGCTTGCACAGCATTACAGAATAAAGCATTGGTTATATCCAGTATTTCAAAAATTTCCATACGAGTTTTACAAGTTTAATTATTAAAAATATTTAATTTAATGAAATGTTTAGATAATCTCTGAAATGTTTGAGCAAAACTTCAATCAGACATTCCTTGTGAAGATTACTGTTAGTAAGTACCAGCTTATTCCATATATTATTTGTGAACTAGAGACCTATGATATGGTTCTCATTTTCATTCGTATTCATTCCACATAACCACACTTTCATGCAGGTATAAAGCTTATTTCTGAGAGATTGGGGTTAATTTGTGCAGGACTGACACATTGCAAACTGGCCAGCACCAGAAACAACTTATCGTATTTAAGGGTTGAGAAAGAGCATCTGGAAGCCAAAGATACACTAAATGAGACTTTACATTCTACTTCAATCCTTGGTTTGTTTTTAACCAGAGCCAAGTTGACCTCATGTAAGTCCCCTCTGTTTTAAACTCCCACCTGCTCTTTCTTCTCCTACCAATCTATTTTGCAAATCTACTTTCTATTTTGCAAAGTCTAATCCATTAAAAAAAATTATGGAGTATAGTTGATTTAAAATGTTGTGCTAGCTTTTGCTGTGCAGCAAACAGAATTAGTTATACATATATATTTATCCACTTTTTAGATTCTTTCCCCACATTGGTCAATAGAGAGCATTGAGAAGAGTTCCCTGCGCTATGCAGTAGGTATTTACTATTTGTATATGGTAGTGTGTATATGTCAATCCCAATCTCCCAATTTATCCCTCCCCTACCTGGGTGGAAGCCCAAGTAACCATAAATTTATTTTCTACACTTTATTTCTGTTTTGTAAAAATGTTCATTTGTACTTTTTTGTTTGTTTTGTTTCAGATTCCACATATTGGTAATATCATATGATATTTACCCTCCTCTGTCTGACTTACTTTACTCAGTATGACAATCTCTAGGTTCATCCATGTTACTGCAAATAGCATTATTTTGTTCTTTTTCTTGGTGGAGTAATATTCCATTGTATTTGTGCCACATCTTATTTATTCATTGCTCTGTTGATGGACATTTAGATTGTTTCCATGTCCTGGTTATTGTAAATAATCCTGCAATTAAAACTGGAGTACATGTATCTTTTTGAATTGTAGTGTATCTCTGAGTATATGCCCAGGAGTGGGATTGTTGGATACTATGGTAGCTCTCGTTTTAAGTTTTTTAGAAGCTTCTTTTCTGTTTTCCACAGTGGATGTAACACTTTTCATTTAACAGTGTAGGAGCATAGCCTTTTCTCCATATCCTCTGCAGCATTTATTGTCTGTGGATTTTTTGGTGATGGCCATTCAGGCCATTGTGAAATGATACCTCATTGTAGTTTTGATTTATATTTCTCTAATAATTAGTGATGTTGATCAATTTTTTATATGATTTTGGGCACTTGTATGTCTTCTTTGAAGAGATTTCTATTTAGATCTTCCACCTATATTTTGACTGGGCTGTTTCTCTTTTGATATTCAACTGTGTGAGCTCATTGTATGTTTTGAGGATTAATCCTTTGTCATTTACTTCATTTTAAATATTTTCTCCAACTTTGAGGGCTGTCTTTTCATTTGGCTTATGGCTTCCTTTGCTGTGAAAAAGCTTTCAAGTTTAATTAGATTTTAAGTTCATTTATTTATTTTTATTTCCATTACTCTAAGTTCAGTTAAGTTGCTCAGTCGTGTCCAACTCTTTATGACCCCATGAACCACAGCACCGCAGGCCTCCCTGCCCATCACCAACTCTTGGAGTTTACCCAAACTCGTATCCATCAAGTCAGTGATGCCATCTAGCCATATCATCCTCTGTCATCCCCTTTTCTTCCTGCCCTCAATCCCTCCCAACATGAGCCATTTCCTCCTGCCCTCAATCCCTCCCAGCATGAGGGTCCTTTCAAATGAGTCAGCTCTTCGCATCAGGTGGCCAAAGTATTGGAGTTTCAGCTTCAATATCAGTCCTTCAATGAACACCCAGGACTGATCTCCTTTAGGATGGACTGGTTGGATCTCCTTGCAGTCCAAGGGACTTTCAAGAGTCTTTTCCAACACCACAGTTCAAAAGCATCAATTCTTTGGTGCTCAGCTTTCTTTATAGTCCAACTCTCACATCCATACATGACTACTGCAAAAACCATATCCTTGACTAGATGGACCTTTGTTGGCAAAGTAATGTCTCTGCTTTTTAATATGCTGTCCAGGTTGGTCATAACTTTCCTTCCAAGGAGTAAGTGTCTTTTAATTTCATGGTTGCATTCACCATTTGCAGTGATTTTGGAACCCTCCAAAATAAAGCCAGCCACTGTTTTCACTGTTTCCCCATCTATTTGCCATGAAGTGATGGGACCAGATGCCATGATCTTAGTTTTCTTAGTTTTTTCACTCCTCTTTCACTTTAATCAAAAGGTTCTTTAGTTCCTCTTCACTTTCTGCCATAAGGGTGGTGTCATCTGTATATCTGATGTGATTGATATTTCTCCCTGCAATCTTGATTCCAGCTTGTGCTTCTTTTAACCCAGCGTTTCTCATGATGCACTCTGCATAGAAGTTAAACAAGCAGAGTGACAATATACAGCCTTGATGTACTGCTTTTCCTATTTGGAACAAGCCTGTTGTTCCATGTACAGTTCTAACTGTTGCTTCCTGATCTGCATACAGGTTTCTCAAGAGGCAGTCCAAGTGGTCTAGTATTCTCATCTCTTTCAGAATTTTCCACAGTTTAATGTGATCCACAGAGTCAAAGGCTTTAGCATAGTCAATAAATCAGAAATAGATACTTTTTGGAACTCTCTTGCTTTTTTGACGATGCAGCGGATGCTGGCAATTTGATCTCTGGTTCCTCTGCCTTTTCTAAAACCAGCTTGAGTATCTGGAAGTTCACAGTTCATGTATTGCTGAAGCTTGGCCTGGAGAGTTTTGAGCATTATTTTATTAGCTTGTGAGATGAGTGCAATTGTGTGGTAGTTTGAGCATTCTTTGGCATTGCCTTTCTTTGGGATTGTAATGAAAACTGACCTTTTCCAATCCTGCGGCCAGTGCTGAGTTTTCCAAAATTGCTGAGATATTGAGTGCAGCACTTTCACAGCATCATCTTTTAGGATTTCAAATAACTCAACTGAAATTCCATCACCTCCCCTTAGAGGTTTATAGTGTCTGGCATTTCATTTAGATCTTTAATCCATTTTGAATTTATTTTTATATGTGGTGTTAGGGAGTCTTTACATTTCATTCTTTTATATGTGTCTGTCCAGTTTTTCCAGCACTACGTATAGAAGAGGCTGTCTTTTCTCCATTATATATTTTTGCCTCCTTTTTCATAGATTAGGTGACCATAGGTGCATGGGTTTATCTCTGAACTTTCTGTCCTATTGATCTATATTTCT
Source organism: Capricornis sumatraensis (assembly GCF_032405125.1). NCBI lineage: Eukaryota > Metazoa > Chordata > Mammalia > Artiodactyla > Bovidae > Capricornis > Capricornis sumatraensis. The sequence goes on from NC_091084.1 coordinate 4,149,496, forward strand.
ATCTTTCTGTAAATGCTGTTTTGAGGGAGTATAGTCTGAAGTCAGGGAGACTAATTTCTCCAGCTGTCATTCTTTCTCAAGATTATTTTGGCTGTTTAGGGTCTTTGATGTTTCAGTAAAAATTGTAGAATATTGTGCTCCAAGTCTATGAAAATTGCCATTGGTAATTTAATAGGGATTGCATTGAATCTGTTTACTGCCTTGGGTACTATAGTCATTTTAGCAATATTGATTCTTCAAATCCAGGAACATGGTATATCTCTACATTTATTAGTGTCATTTTTTATTTATTTCATTAATATTTTACAGTTTTTGAGTATAGTCCTTTTGCCTCATTTGGTAAGTTTGTTCCTAGGTATTTTATTTTTTAATACAAGAACAAATGGGATTGTAATTTCTCCTTTGATCTTTTATTGTTAGTGTATAGAAATGCAATACATTTCTGTGTATTAATTTTGCATCCTACAACCTCCCCAAATTCCTTGATGAGCTTTAGTAATTTTTGGTAGTATCTTTAGGATTTTTCCACATGTAGTATCATATCATTTGCAAAAACTGACATTTTTACTTCTTTTCCAATTTAGACTTATTTATTTCTTATTCCTCTCTGATTGCCATGTCTAGGACTTCCAAAACTATGTTGAATAAAAGCATTGAAAGTATATACCCTTGTCTTGTTCCTAATCCTAGAGGGAATTCTTTCAGGTTTTCACTATTGAAAATGATGTTTGCTGTGGTTTTTATCATATACAATCTTTATTATGTTAGGTATGTTTTCTTGATGCCCACTTTCTGGAGAAATTTTTTAAAATCATAAATGGGTGTTGAATTTTGTTCAAAGCTTTTTCTTCATCTATTGAAATAATTATATGACTTTCATTTTTTAATTTGTTAATATGGCATATTACATAGATTGATTTGTGTGTAGTGAAGAATCCTCACATTCTTGGAATAAATCCCACCTGAACATGATGTATGATTCTTTTGATGTGTTTTTGGATTTGGTTAGCTAATATTTTGTTGATGATTTTTGTGTCTATGTTCATAAGTGATAATGGCACATACTTTTCTTTTTTTGTGTTATATCTTAGTCTGCTTTAGGTATCTGGGTGATGGTGGCCTCCTTGAATACGCTTCGGAGTGTTTCTTTGTCTGCAATTTTTTGGAAAAGTTTGAGAAGGATAATCATTAACTCCTCTCTTAGTACTTGATAGAATTAGCCTGTGATGCCATCTGGTCCTGGACTTTTGTTTGTTGGAAGGTTTTAGTCATAGTTTCAATGCCAGTGCTTGTGATTTGTCTGTTCATATTTTCTATTTCTTTCTGATTCAGTCTTGGAAGGTTGTACTTTTCTAAGAGTTCTTCCATTTCTTCCAGGTGGTCCATTTCATTGGCGTATGGTTTCTTGTAGTATTCTCTTATCATCTTTTTTTTTTTTTTTTCTGCAGTGTCAGTTCTAACTTCTTCTTTTTCATTTATGTTTTGCTAATTTGATTTCTCGCCTTTTTTTCTTGTGTGTGACAATATCAACAACACATTTGGCTCGAGAACTGCTAACGAACTTAACAGTGCAGTGGTTGAAGAAGTTTTGCAAAGAAGACAATAGCCTTTAAGATGAGGAGCATAGTAGCCAGCCATTGGAAGTTGGCAATGATCAGCTGCGAGTCTTCATCATCAAAGCTGATCATCTTCCTACTACATGAGAAGTTTCTGGAGAACTCAGTGCTGACTATTTTATGGCCATTCAGCATTTGAAGCAAATTGGAAAGGTGAAGAAGTACAATAAGTGGGTGCCTTATGAGCTGACCAGAAACAAACAAAAATTGCTTTAAGGTGTTGTCTTCTCTTATTCTACACAATAACAATGAATCATTTCTCAATCAAATTGTGATGTAGGACAAAAAAAAAAAAAAAGGATTTTATGGCAATTGATAATAACCAACTCAGTGGTTGGACCAAAAAGAAACTCCAAAGAACTTCCCAAAGCTAACCATTCCCCCCAGAATGGTCATGGTCACTGGTGGTCTGCTACTAGTCCAATCCGCTACAACTTTCTGAATCCCAGGGAAACCACTACATCGGAGAAGCATTCTCAGCAAATAGACGAGATACACTGAAACCTGCAATGCCTACAACTGGCACTGATCAACAGAATGGGTCCAATTCTTCTCCATTACAATGCTCGACTGCACATCACACAACCAGTGCACATCACACAACTTCAAAAGTTGAACAAATCGGGCTACAAGTTTTTGTCTCATCCGACATATTGACCTAACTTCTTGCCAACCTTCTACCACTTCTTCAAGCATCTGGACATTCTTTTTTTTTTTTTTTTTTTTTCAGCGAAAAAGCTTCTATAACCAGCCAGATGCAGAAAATTCTTTCCAAGAGTTTGTTGATTCCTAACGCATGGACTTCTGTTCTACAGGAAGAAACAAACTTATTTCTCATTAGCAAAAATGTGTTGATTGTAATGGTTCCTATTTTGATTAAGAAAGATGTATTTGAGCCTAGTTTTGATGATTTAAAATTTGAGGTCAAAAATCACAATTACTTTTCCATCAACCTTAATAGTAACTTCAGTTTTTGTTGTTTTTGATCTTTTTTTTTTTTTTTTTATCTAGTTGCTCTAGGTATAAGGTAGGTTGTTTATTTGAGATTTTTCTTGTTTCCTGAGGTAATATTCTATAGCTCTAAACTTCCATCTTAGAACTACTGTTGCTGTGTCCCATAGGTTTTGTAATTTATTTGCAGGTATTTTAAAAAATTTCCTCATTGATTTCTTCAGTGATCCACTGGTTGTTTAGTAACATATCATTTAGCCTCTATTTTTTAAAAATATATATATTTTACCTTTTTCCTGTAATTGTTTTCTATTTTTATAGTGTTGTGGTCAGAAAAATGTTTGATATGATTTCAATTTTCTTAAACTTGATTTGTGACCCAAGATGTGATCTATCCTGGAAAATGTCTCATGTGCACTTGAGAAGAAAATGTGTTGTGCTGCTTTTTGATGGAATGTCCTATAAATACCAAAGTCTATCTGGTCTAATGTATCATTTAAGGCTTGTGTTTCCTTATTAAATTTTCTCTGTGGATGATCTATCCATTGGTGTAAATGGGATGCTAAAGTTCCCACTGTTACTGTATTACTGTCAATTTATCTTTTTATGGATGTTAGGTTTTGCCCTCTTTATTGAAGTGCTCCTTGGTTAGATGTATATATATTTACAATTGTTATATCTTCTTCCTAGATTGGTCCGTTGATCATTATATAGTGTCCTTTCTTGTGTCTTGCAACAGTTTCTAAGTCCATTCTCTCTGATATGATTATTGCTACTCCAGCTTTTTTTTCAAGTTCCATTTGCATGGAATACTTTCCCACCGTCCCACTTACAGTCTGTATGTGTCTCCAGGTCTGATGTGGGTCTTTTGTAGGCAGCATATATATGAGGCTAGTTTTTGGGTCCATTCAGCCTTTTGGTTGAAACCTTTAATCCATTCACATTTAAGGTAATTGTAAATAAGAATGTTCCTACTATCACTTTCCTTAACTGCTTTTGGTTTCTTTATGTAGGTGCTTTTCCTTCCATTTCCATTTTGTTCTCTTCTCTTGTGGCTTGATGACCATTTAAAGTGCTGTGTTTGGGTTGTTTTTTCTTAATGTGTACCTATTGTAGATTTTTTGGTTTGCGTTTACCATGTGGTTTTGATTTCGCAGTCTATATACAAATAAGGTTGTTTTAAGTTGCTGATATCTTAATTTCAAGTGCAATTGCAATTTCCCACATTTATACTCTGCTTTACTTATGATTGCTTGTTTTGATAGTATATTTATGTATCTGTGATTTCCTACTTTTGTTATATAATTTTTCCTTTAGCAGTGAGCTTTCCAATTTGTAATTTTCTTGTTTCTCATTGTGGCCTCTTTTTTCCCTTTCTACTGAAGCTCCTTTAGGATTTGTTGTAATGCTATTCTATTGATGCTTTTGCTTATGTTGAAAACTGTTGATTTCTCTGTGGTATCTGAATGAAAGCCTTGCTGGGTAGAGTATTTTTGGTTGTAGGTTTTTCCCTTTCATCATTTGAAACATATTGTACCACTTGTTTCTGACCTCCAGAGTTTTTGCTTAAAATTTAAAACTCAACTAATAGCCTTATAGGTGTTCCTCTTTACTTATTTGTTGCTTTTCTCTTGTTACTTCTAATATTTTTCTTTGTGTTTAATTTTTGATAGTTTGATTAATATTAATCTTGGCATGTTCATCCTTGAGTTTATCTTTTATAGGACTCTCTGCACCTCCTGCACTTGGGTGACTATTTCCTTTTGCATGTTCGGGAAGTTTTTGACTATAATCTCTTCAGATTTTTTTGTGGCCCTTTATCCTCTTTTTCTGGGCACCCTATAATATGAAGGTTCCATTTAATGTTGTCCCAGAGGCCTTTGAGATTATTCTCATTTCTTTTCATTCTTTTTTCTTTATTCTATTCCATGGCAGTTACTTTCACCACTCTGTCCTCTAACTCATTTATTTATTCTTCTGCCTCAATTATTCTACTATTGATTCCTTATAATGCATTTAAAATTTTTTATTATTGTGTCATTCATCTCTTTTTGTCTCTCCTTTAAATCTTTTATTTCTTTGTTAATCATTTCCTTTATCGCTTTAGTTTGTACTTCCATTCTTTTTTGAGATCTTGGATCGTCTTTACTGTAATTACTCTGAATTTGTTCCTTGGTATATTGTCTATATCCTTTAAATTTCATTTTTCTTGTAGGTTTTTATCTTGCTGTTCATCAGCAATGCATTTCTCTGTCATTTCATTTTGTTATCATCTTAACTGTTTGTGGTCTCCTTTCCACAGGCTGAATGATTGTAGTTCCTGTTGCTTCTGGTGACTGACCCCTGGTTGGTGATGTTGGTCCAGGGGCTTGTGTTGGCTTCCTGATGGAAGGGGTAGCTGGTGCTTTCCCTTTTGTAGGTGGGGTTGAGTCTTGTCCCATGGGTGGGCAGGGAAATGTCAAGAGGTGCATTTTGGTGTGCTTGTGAGCTTAGTAAGACTTTAGGTGGCCTATCTAATGATGGGCACAACGTTTTCTTGTCTTGTTAGTTATTTGGTGTAAGGCATTCCAGCACCGGAGCCTGTAGGCTGTTGGGCAGGGTCCGGTGTTGGCATCAAAATGGGGGCCTCCTAGAGATCTCATCCTAAGTAATTCTCTGGAGCCTCTGCTACCAATGTCGTCATCTCCTTGGTGAACTACAACCAACTTCTGCCTTTCCAGGAGACTTTCCAATTCACATAAATTAATCTAACACTAGTTCATCTGGAGGTTTTTGTGTGTGTGTGTGCTGAGTACCAGTGTCTGTGATAAGTTCTGTCTGCCCTCCAAGAATTGAGTATCTGTTTCCCCCAGCACTATGGGTCTCTTGACCTCAAATCCTGCTGGTCTTCAAAGCTAAATGCTTCAGGGGTTCCTTCTTGTAACTCCAGACCTTCAGAAAGTCTTGAAGGGTTATTTTTATGTGAGAACGTTCCTGTGAAGTCTGCTTGGGTTTAACTTTGTGTTTGTGTGTGTGTGAGAGAGCTGTTTATAATATGGATGTCCACTACCTCTCCTCAGCATACGCTGTCCATTATTAACTTGATAAGGTATTTGACTGATGTGGTGACTGGAGCCTTCCCTGGATGTTGAGCATAACTTTCCCTTTGCTCTGTTTGTCAGCACTCATCAAAGGTAGTGTCTGCTCCCTAGTCGGCTGAATAGAGGCCCTCAGATCTGTCTTTTAGCTGGGTTTCCTATCTGCAGTGTGAGGTAGGTGGGATTGGAGCACTGCCCCTGGGAGAGAAGCCACTGAGAATTCCTCCTCTGGAGTTGTTCACCTGAAAATGTGTTTTGTTGTGTCACCTTTCACCCATTGTATGAGTTCACAAGTTAGTCTATTGTTGGTAATGCTCTTGGCTCCACCTTAATCATGGGTATGCTGGCAATTGACCCTGGTGCCTCTCAGGCATTGTTTTCACCAGGACACCAGCATAGATACACTGAAGTCAGGTCCTGGGATTGCAGTAATCATAGATCTGGACCCACTGTGAGCTCTATGGGGACAGCTCAGATTCTGACCTGGCCCGTTCCTTGTATATATGTACTTACAAAATCCAACTGCTAAAGCTAGACCCATCTCACCTGCAAGAGCACTCATTGACTGTTCAGATGTTCTGCAGGCACTAAGTTTACAAAGCCAGTCACAGGGGTGTAATTCCACAATTTATGAGGAGAGATTTCAGCTTTTCTTCCTTAGTTTCAATGTCCCTGGGGCTCAGCTGGGGTTTCAGCTCAATATCTGCAAGTGGGCCACCCACAAGTATCTACTCTCAAGAATGTTCCAGAGCTCAAGAGCCTTCCCTAGTTGGGATGGGATATGTGGGATTTCAGTGGCTGCAAGCAAGAGAGAGCTGGCCTTGGTAAGATCCCTTCCTGTTGCCAAGGAGAGGCAGGTGCCAGTGTGTGGGGAGAGAAGCTGCAGTGGCAGCCCTTCTATCTGTGCATCACTCAACACTTGCCCCTTGGAAAGAAAGTCATGATCAACGTAGACAGCATACTAAAAAGCAGAGACATTACTTTGCTGACAAAGGTCCATTTAGTCAAAGCTATGGTTTTTCCAGTAGTCGTGTATGAATTTAAAAATTGTATCATAAAGAAGGCTGAGCACTGAAGAATTGATGCTTTTGAACTGTGGTGTTGGAGAAGACACGTGAGAGTCCCTTGGACTGCAAGGAGATTAAACCAGTCAATCCTAAAGGAAATTAATCTTGAATATTTATTGGAAGGATTGATGCTGAAGCTGAAACTCCAATATTTTAGCCACCTGATGAAAAAGGCTGACTCATGAGAAAATACCCTGATGCTGGGAAAGATTGAAGGTTGGAGGAGAAGGGGATGACATAGGATGAGAAGGTTGGATGGCATCACTGACTCAATGGATGTGAGTTTGAGCAAGTTCCAGGAGATGGTGAAGGATGGGGAAACCTGGTATGCTGCAGTCCATGCAAGGATTGCAAAGAGTTGGACATGACTGAACAACTGAACAACAACAATTGTGCTTCATTTTTCTGGTGGTTTGTGTTTCCTCCAGGAGCATTTTCAGTTGCAGAGTTCCTCTTTCCCATTCCCTAAGTCTGTCTCTTCTCAGCTAGCAGTAGTCCCCACCTTAGGTCTGCTCTCTAAACCCCATTTTTCAGCATCCAGGTCCTGACCACATTGGGTACAAATGTCTCTATCTGGGATATGCAAGGCTTTGTTTGCACCCTCTGTGTAGGTCTTATTCTACTCTGCCTACAAAAGACTGGTTGCTGTGCTCGCCTCCAAGCTCTTGAATCTTCCCTTCTGTCCTAGCTCATCTTTTTCTGCTGAGGGGGCTTTTCCATATGGGGGACACACTCCTCTACTTCTATCCCCTCAAGAGTGTGGGTGCTATCTCACTTCCTCTCCTCTTCTTTGTCCTTTCTTCTTTCTCCCATATTACATGTTTACATGGGGAGCTTTCTTGTCTTTTGGGTGTCTGAGCTCCTCTACTAGTGTTTATCAGGTGCTCTGCAAGAATTGTTCCATGTGTAGGTGTATTCTTGATGCATTTGTGGGGAAAGAAAAACAACATCCTCCTACCTCTCCATTGTCTTGACTCCTCAACTTTTTTTATTTTAAATCCAGAATGTATAAATTGTGTTGGAAAACAGAGTTTTGCATACATGGTTATTGGTGAAATGGTGTCTCTGCTCATCCTTTTTCTTTTTGATTACATCTAAGACCTTTTTCTTTTTTTGTTATTTATTTGTTTTTAAAATTTTAAATTTATTTATTTTAATTGGAGGCTAATTACTTTACAATATTATATTGGTTTTGTCATACATCAACATGAATCTGCCACAGGTGTACACGTGTTCCCAATCCTGAACCCCCCTCCCACCTCCCTCCTCATACCATCCCTCTGGGTCATCCCAGTGCACCAGCCCCAAGCATCTTGTATCCTGCATCAGACCTAGACTGGCGGTTCATTTCTTATATGATATTATACATGTTTCAATGTCATTCTCCCAAATCATCCCACCCTCTCCCTCTCCCACAGAGTCCAAAAGACTATTCTATACATCTGTGTCTCTTTCGATGAAATTGGAGCCGATTATACAGAGTAAAGTAAGCCAGAAATTAAAAAAAATAAAAAACACCAATACAGTATACTAATGCATATATAAAAACACCAATGCATAAATAAAAACACCAATACAGTATACTAATGCATATATATGGAATTTAGAAAGATGGTAACAATAACTTTGTATGCGAGACAGACCTTTTTCTTTGTATTAAGGATTCTACAGTTTCATTACAATGAGCTTGAATTTTTACTTTTTAATTTTTGTTTTATTTGTTCAACATTTTTGTGTTTCCTAATTTTGAGGATTGTATCCCATGCACTATCCATTCAAATTTATTTTTGTTTCTAACTGATATTGCAATGTTGGTATCAGTAGCCTAGGGCCAGTTTTATGATAATTTCTCAGTTTCCAGATTCTCAGATCACAGTATGTCCTATAAATTCAAACTGTACTCTGCCTAAAGAAAGCTGTGAAGACAAATTCTCACAAAGATATCTCCCTTTCTACATTAAGCCCAGGCCAAGACAGAAAATACTTCATGCACATTGAGTCAGTGATGCCATCCAACCATCTCATCCTATGTCATCCCCTTCTCCTATTATTTCCTATTCTTTCTCTTTTTTAGGGTGTTGCCCTTCAATAGCCTGGCTCTGTAAGGGACTTAAGATTTAACTTATTACCTTGACTGAGCACAAAGTTCCTCTTCTTGGGTGAGCATTAAATCCTCAGTCAAGCTACCCAATCTGACAACTTCCTTCAGCACAGTCATCTTTCATTCCTGGTTCCTAAAGATTTTCTTTACTTTCTTGGAAATTCTGCTATGCATTTTTAATATTTTAGTTAGCATTTATATATGTTTTATATTGCCAAATTTATGAGTCCATATTTATCTAAAACTGAACTTCTTTTGACAGTATCACCATAAAGATGATGTCAAGCAACAGATATACTGGAGCATAAAAAAGTTCAGTAAATAAGCAGTTTAATTACTCATGTTATTTTGTAATGTGAACCTGAGTGATTTAGCATAGGTTGAGCAAACTGGAGAGGTCTTATTCTCTGGGAATTTCAGGTACAGCCTGTACAAAGATAATTATCAAAGATGGTTGGTACTCACTTGGGAAACTGTATAATCTATTACTGACTCTTTCTAGAGATTCTTGCTATTTAATCTCAGCATGGTTTGTGTTGATGATGGACAGGGAGGCCTGGCGTGCTGCGATTCATGGGGTCGCAAAGAGTAGGATACGACTGAGCAATTGAACTGAACTGAACTGAGCAATCTGTTATTTTTTTCTTGCTGATTCACTGTAACTTTTCTCTGGTGTGGCTATTTAAGCATTTTACAAGATCCTTTTAAGCCCACGTATCATCCTGCCTCTTGTTTCTCAGCTTGCAATCTCTGTGTGGCTTTAGTCAATAACCTCTAATTTCTATTAAATTTATTTTAAAGTAAAACACTTATGAATGTTAGAAAGATATGAGACCAGTGGAAATTCTGCACTAGGTGTCTTCATGAAAAATATCACTGTCAGTTCTAGATTGCCTAGCAAAGATCTATAATAAATAAAAGCTTTTGTAATATATTTTCAAGAGGTGAGAACTTAACAAAACCACAAAGAACTGAAAGTGACATAAATCCTGGCAGAAAAGACCTTGTAGAGCTTGATTCATCCCAATAATCTGGAAGCTGAGAGCTCAAGGAGCAGAAATCTTAAGATTTATTTACTTGGCTGATGATGTTAGAGAGAATATCATTTTTGCCGAATCAGATCCTGGCTGAGAAAACAAAACAAAACAAAACAAAACAAATGTTCTAGATAAACTGTTCCAAAGGCCTCATTGCCTTTGAACACTCACCACCCTAAGCTTGTGTACCCATAGCATAAGGTCAGATTTTGGTCTCTCTGCCAAGAATCTAGAACTAGAAGGAAATATCTTTGTGGAAAATAACCAAAGTTATATTCCATAGTAAAGTGTCCTACACCTAGAGGGTCATTTGTCTAAAGCTTTTTTTTTTTTTTTTAATGATTCTGTAAAACTGATAATATTATGGGTATGGTTTTTCATGAATTTAATCATCACAACCAAAGTGAAGACTATCTTTTAAAACAAAAACAAATCTGAGTGATTTGATGTTGGATGCAAACTAAATATCATTACTCTGCATTTCTGATGTTATTCTTTTATAATGAGTGAAAATAAACAGCTTGAGGTGAACGATATCAATATAAACTGGCACTACCTTTATACAAGTGTGCTAGGCCAAGTTGTTAAGACAAAACAATGCCCAGGGTGAGGACTTGGTTGGAATGATTTACTATGGGCTTTCATAGGGACAGAAAAATGTGAGTAGAGGATCTTCATTTCCATTCTTTTCATCTTCTTAAAAGACATAGAGGAAGCAAATAAAGAATAATGAACTCTTTGAGTCTGTTTGTGTTCTGAAACATATACAAGTCATATTAATCATATTCTTTCAAAGAAGTCCATCTTTACAAGAATAAAATGCTTATGTACTGTGCTGTGCTTGGTAGCTTAGTCATGTATGACTCTTTGCCACCTCATGGACCCACCAGGCTACTCTGTCCATGGGGATTCTCCAGGCAAGAATCCTGGAGTGAGTTGCCATGCTCTCCTCCAGGGTATCTTCCCAACACAGGAGTTGAACCCAGTTCAATTTGGCTGAGGCCAAACTATGGTAGTGGTAGTTATGATAATGGTGACCTCCTTCCAAAGGACTTATGCCAGCACGCCCCACGGCTCCCAGGACTGTTTCATTCAATGCCCCTGACCCTGTGGCAGGCCACTGTAGACCCAAGTCAAGCCAGAGACTCCTGGACACTCATAGGCATGTCTGGTTTAGTTTCTTGGGGGGATCACTGTTCCTTTCTCTTGGGTCCTGGTCACACAAGGTTTTGATTCTGCCCCCCCAAGGGTCTGTTTCTCCTGTCCTGTGGAAGTTCTGTAATCAAATCCCACTGGCCTTCAAAGAACTGTGGGGGGTTTCAGTCACTTTGTTGGATCCCCAGTTTGGAGAATCTGTTGTAGGCTCTAGAACTTTTGCAACAGTGTGAGAACTTCTTTGATATAATTGTTCTCCATTTTGTGTGTCATCCGCTGGGTGGCTCTATGGTGGGGCTAAAGACAACCTCCTCCAAGAGGACTTATGCCACATGTCAAGCCTCCTAGGTCTGCTGCAGCCAGAGCCCCTGTCCTCGCAGCAGGCCACTGCTGGTTTGTGCCTCTACAGGAGATACTCAAACACTCAAAGGCAGGTCTGGCTCAATTAAGAGATGGCATAGTAAAAAGACATACACTCATCTTCTCCTGGGAGACCTCCCAAATTGCAACTCACTGCTGAATAACCATCAACAGCAAAATGCTGGATCCCAATTAAAAACATATACCCCAGGTCCAAGGGCAAAGGAGAAACTGCAACAAGATGGTAGGAGGGATGAAATCATGTATAGAATCAAACCCCATACCTTTCAGAGATGTTTGGAAGGCTCAGACAAAACCTTGTGTGCACCAGAACAAAGAGATCTCCTGAGACTGAGCCAGACCTGACTCTGAATGTTAGTTAATGCAAATCTAACTCATGCTAAGTGTCTTCAGTCCTGTCCAATTCTTTGTGACCCTATGGACTGTAGCCTGAAAGGCATTTCTGTCTATGGGATTTCTCAGGCAAGAATACTGGTGTGGGTTTCCATGACCTCCTCCAGGGGATCTTCCCAACCCTAGAATCAAACCTGTGTTGCTTATGTAGGCCATGTTTGAACAGCTTGGTTTCATCTTGAACATATTTGGTATGAAATTCATCAAATGTTCTTTCATGTTGTTTCGTGCCTAATTCTAACTGTTGCTTCTTGATCTGCATATAGGTTCCTTCATATTCCTCCATATATCCCTGTAATACATATGTGAAAATATGTGAGTTTGAATATAAATTTTATTTCCATCCCCACTGCCCGCTCAAGTTATATATTTATTCATTGGTGATATGTCTAGTTAGGGAGATCTCATGAAATGAGATATTCTGCTTAGTAGTAAGCAACACGAGAACATAGTTTTCATAGAGTGCATGGCCTTTAAATCCAGCCAACCTGAAGGTCTGATTCTGTGACTCTGTAGTGTTGAGATTTTGTGAACTAATGATCAAGAAATACTTGTGTAACTTATCCATGTGCGAACCACCAACCACTTACTTTTATATTTATTTTATCATATTCATTTGAAATATTATCATTTGAACATTTTTCCTCTTTTATTTTTCTTAATTCAAAACTTGCCTTATGCTTTAGGACATATTTTATTTTCCCTTATTTTCTTGTGAAGTGAAATGTAAAGAAGTGCTTGAAAAAAATTCAGTGGCCACTTTTGCTGAAAAGACTATGTTAAATAGGATTTAAGAGGTATCTTTGTTGTAGGAATTTTTAGAGGCTTTATGCTAACCTCCACTGAATTGGTTTCCCACGTGACCCATTGATAAAGAATCTGCCTGCCAAAGAGAGAGACACAGGAGACGTGGGTTCCATCTCTGGGTCGGAAAGATAACCCAGAAGAGGAAATGGCAACTCACTCCTGTATTCTTGCCTGAAAGTCTCCATGGACAGAGGAAACTGGAGGGATACAGGCCATGGGATTGCAAAGAGTCAGACATGACTGAATGACTCAGCACACATGCATGTGCACCAAAATCCCAAGAGGAAAATATAGTATGAAGTTCTGTAGAGTTTTATAAGTTGTTTAAGGATATCCTTCCTATAGCATTGCTCTTCACTCATCTCTTTAACTTCTACATACATTAGAGACTTCAGCTGGTTCAGCAGCACTCTCTTATTTCTCTTCAGTGTTAATCATTTTATCCACAGTAATAACTAAACTACTGATACAAGAACTCCCCAGGTCAGTACCTGTCCAATAGGCTACTGGAGACCAGTGAAGAAATAACTCCAGAAAGAATGAAGAGACAGAGCCAAAGCAAAAACAACACCCAGTTGTGGACATGACTGGTGATAGAAGTAAAGTCCGATGCTGTAAAGAGCAATATTGCATAGGAACCTGGAATGCTAGGTCCATTAATCAAGGCAAATTGGAAATGGTAAAACAGGAGATGGCAAGAATGAACATCAACATTTTAGGAATCAGTGAACTAAAATGTGCTGAATGGGTGAACTTAATACAGATGACTGTGGGCAAGAATCCCTTAGAAGAAATTGAGTAGCTATCATAGTCAACAAAAGAGTCCAAAGTGCAGTACTTGGATGCAATCTCAAAAATGACAGAATGATCGTGGTTCATTTCCAAGGCAAACCATTCAGTATCACAGTAATCCAAATCTATGCCCTGATCAGTAATGCTGAAGAAGCTGAAGCTGAACGGTTCTATGAAGATCTATAAGGTCACCTAGAGCTAGCACCCAAAAAAGGCATCCTTTTAATTATAGGTGACTGGGATGCAAAATAGAAGTCAAGGGGTACCTAGAGTAACCGGCAAAATTGGCCTTGGAGTACAAAATGAAGCAGGTCAAAGGCTAATAGAGTTTTGCCAAGAAAAAAGGTCATAGCAAACACCCTCTTCCAACAATACAAGATAAGATGCTACACATGGACATCACCAGATGGTCAATATCAAAATAAAATTGATTATATTCCTTGCAGACGAAGATGGAGAAGCTCTATACAGACAACAAAAACAAGACTGGGAGCTGACTGTGGCTCAGATCATGAACTTCTTATTACCAAATTCAGACTTACATTGAAGAAAGTAGGGAAAACCACTAGACCATTCAGGTATGACCTAAATCAAATCCCTTATGATTGTACAGTGGCAGTGAGAAATAGATTCAAGGGATTAGATCTGATAGACAGAGTGCCTGAAGAACTATGGACAGAGGTTTGAAACATTGTACATGAGACAGGGATCAAGATGATCCTCAAGAAAAAGAAATGCAAAAAGGCAAAATGGTTGTATGAGGAGGCCTTACTAATAGCTGAGAAGAGACGTGAAAGGCAAAGAAGAAAAAGAAATATACACCCATTTGAATGCAGAGTTCTGAAGAATATCCAGGAGAGAAAATAAAGCCTTCCTCAGTGATCAGTGCAAAGAAATAGAGGGAAACAATAGAATGGGAAAAACTAGAGATCTCTTCAAGAAAATTAGAGATACCAAGGGACTATTTTCATGCAATGATGTGCTCAATAAAGGACAGAAATTGTATGGACCTAACAGAAGAAGAAGATATTAAGAAGAGGTGGCAAGAACACACAGAAGAACTATACAGAAAAGATCTTCAAGACCCAGATAATCACCATGGTGTGATCGTTTACCTAGAGCCAGACATCCTGGAATGCAAATTCAAGTGGTCCTTAGGAAATGTCACTATGAAGAAAGCTAGTGGAGGTGATGGAATTACAGTTGAGTTGTTTCAAATCCTAAAAGATGATGCTGTTAAAATGCTGCACTCAATATGCCAGCAAATTTGGAAAGCTCAGCAGTGGCCACAGGACTGGAAAAGGTCAGATTTAATTCCAATCCCAAAGAAAGGCAGTGCAAAAGAATGCTCAAACTACCAGACAATTGCAGTCGTCTCACATGCTAGCAAAGTGATGCTCAAAATTCTCCTGGCCAGCCATCAACAGTATGTTAACCATGAACTTTCAGATGTTCAAACTGGATTTAGAAAGACAGAGGAACCAGAGATCAAATTACTAACACCTGTTGGATTATCAAAAAGGCAAGAGAGTTCTCCAAATACATCTACTTCTGCTTTATTGACTACACCAAAGCCTTTGACTGTGAGGATCACAACAAACTGTGGGAAAGTCCTAAAGAGATGGGAATACCAGACCCCCTTACCTGCCTCCTGAGAAATCTGTATGCAGGTCCATAAGCAACTGTTAGAACTAAACATGAACAACAGACTGGTTCCAAATTGGGAAAGGCGTATGTCAAGGATGTATATTGTCACTCTGCTTATTTAACTTATATGCAGTGTACATCATGAGAAATGCTGGGCTGGATGAAGCACAAGGTGGAATCAAGATTGCCAGGAGAAATATCAATAACCTCGGATATGCAGACGACACCACCCTTATGACAGAAAGAAAAGAAGAACTAAAGAGCCTCTTGATGAAAGTGAATGAGGAGAGTGAAAAAGTTGGCTTAAAACTCAACACTCAGAAAACTAAGATCATCACATCTGGTCCCAACACTTCATGCCAGTTAGATGGGGAAACAATGGAAACAGTGAGAAACTATTTTTGGATTCCAAAATCGCTGCAGGTGGTGATTGCACTCATGAAATTTAAAAAAAAAAAAAAAAAAAAGCTTGCTCCTTGGAAGAAAAGTCATGACAAACCTAGACAACATATTAAAAGCAGAGACATTACTTTGCCAACAAAGGTCCTTCTAGTCAAATGTATGCTTTTTCCAGTAGTCATGTATGAATATGCTGCTGCTGCTGCTGCTAAGTCGCTTCAATCTTGTCTGACTCTGTGCGATCCCAGAGACAGAAGCCCACCAGGCTCCACCTTCCCTAGGATTCGCCAGGCTAGAACACTGGATTGCCATTGCCTTCTCCGGTAAGGATGTAAGAGTTGTAGTATAGAGAAAGCTCAGTGCCAAAGAACTGATGCCTTTGAACTATGGTGTTGAAGAATACTCTTGAGATTCCCAAGGACAGCACAGAGATCCAACCAGTCCATTCTAAAGGAAATCAGTCCTGAATATTCTTTAGAAGGACTGATGCTGAGGCAGAAACGCCAACACTTTGGCCACCTCATGCAAAGTACCAACTCATTTGAAAAGACCCTGATGCTGGGAAAAGTTGAAAGTGGGAGGAGAAGGGGACGACAGAGGATGAGATGGTTGGATGGCATCACTGATCCAATGGACATGAGTTTGAGTAAACTCCAGGAGTTTGTGATGGACAGGGAAGCCTGGCATGCTGCAGTCCATGGGATCGCAAATAGTCAGACATGACTGAGCAACTGAATTGAACTTAACTGAAACTACTTGAGGCATATTTAAGAGAATTATGGCCATCTTTTTTTTGTGACAGCATCTCAGTATCTAATAACTTCCGCTAGCAATATTTTTGATCATGCATTTTAAAACACCATGCACAAAAATAAACTCAAAATGGATTGAAGATCTAAACATAAGACCATAAACTATAAAACTCCTAGAGGAGAACATAGGCAAAACACTCTCTGACATACATCACAGCAGGATCCTCTATGACCTACCTCCCAGCATATTGGAAATAAAAGCAAAAATAAATGGGACCTAATTAAACTTAAAAGCTTCTGCACAACAAAGGAAACTATAAGCAAGGTGAAAAGACAGCTTTCAGAATGGGAGAAAATAATAGCAAATGAAGCAACTGACAAACAACTAATCTCAAAAACATACAAGCAACTCCTGCAGTGCCATTCCAGAAAAATAAATGACCCAATCAAAAAATGGACCAAAGAACTAAACAGACATTTCTCAAAAGAAGACATACAGATAGCTAACAAACACATGAAAAGATGCTCAACATCACTCATTATCAGAGACATGCAAATCAAAACCACAATGAGGTACCATTTCACGCCAGTCACAATGGCTGCGATCCAAAAGTTTACAAGCAATAAATGCTGGAAAGGGTGTGGAGAAAAGAGAACCCTCTTACACTGTTGGTGGGAAAACAAACTAGTACAGCCACTATGGAGAACAGGGTGGAGATTCCTTAAAAAACAAGAAATAGAACTACCTTATGACCCAGCAATCCCAGTGCTGAGCATACACACCAAGGAAACCAGAATTGAAAGAGACACGTGTACACCAATGTTGATTTCAGCACTGTTTCTAATAGCCAGGACATGGAAGCAACCTAGATGTCCATCAGCAGATGAATGGATAAGAAAGCTGTGGTACATATACACATTGGAGTACTACACAGCCATTAAAAGGAATACATTTGAATCAGTTCTAATGAGGTAGATGAAACTGGAGCCTATTATACAGAGTGAAGCAAGCCAGAAAGAAAAACACCAATATAGTATACTAATGCATATATATGGAATTTAGAAAGATGGTAATGATAACCCTGTATGCCAGACAACAAAAGAGACATAGATATATAGAACAGTCTTTTGGACTCTGTGGGAGAGGGAGAGGGTGGGATGATTTGGAAGAATGGCATTGAAGCATGTATATTATCATATATGAAACAAATAGCCAGTCCAGGTTCAATACATGATACTGGATGCTTGGGGCTGGTGCACTGGGATGACCCAGAGGGATGGTACGGGGAGGGAGGAGGGAGGGGGTTCAGGATGGGGAACATGTGTATACCTGTGGCGGGTTCATGTTGATGTGTGGCAAAAACCAATACAATATTATAAAGTAATTAACCTCCAATTAAAAGAAATAAATTTATATAAAAAATAAAGAAAATAAAATTTGCATGTTAGTAATTATATTCTATAGATTGAAATTGTGATGAACTAAATATGTAAACTTATTTACATAAATAAAAACAACAGACTGGTTCCAAATAGGGAAAGGAGTATGTCAAGGCTGTATATTGTCATCCTGTTTATTTAACTTACATGCAGAGTACATCATGTGAAATGCTGGGCTGGATGAAACACAAGCTGGAATCAAGATTGCCAGGAGAAATATCAATAACCTCAGATATGCAGGTGACACCACCTTTAAGGCAGAAAGTGAAGAAGAACTAAAAAGTCTCTTGATTAAAGTGAATGAAGAGGGTGAAAAATTTGGCTTAAAACTCAATACTCAGAAAACTATAATTATGGCATCTGGTCCCATCACTTCATGACAAATGATGGGGAAAGAGTGGAAACCATGGCAGAATTTATTTTGGGGGTCTCCAAAATCGCTGCAGATAGTGACTTCAGCCGTGAAATTAAAAGTCTTGTTTCTTGGTAGAAAAGTTGTGACCAACCTAGACAGCATAAGGAAAAGCAGAGACATTATTTTGTGAAAGAGGGCAACAGAGGATGAGATGGTTGAATGGCATCATGGACTCGATGGACTCAATAGAATCTGAGTAAACTCCAGGAATTGGTGATAGACAGGGAGGCCTGGCATCCTGCAGTCCATGGTTTTGCAAAGAGTCAGACACGACTGAGTGACTGAATTGAACTGAACTGAAGTGATTTACATAAAGATTTATTTCTTTCCCTTTCTTTCAATAGAGTATTTCCCTTGAATTTGACCTTATTTGTTTTTTCATACTTCAAATAGTTTGGTATTGGAGTACCAGATTTCTACCAAGTAGATTCAGAGAGATAACATACATCTAAGTAGACACTATATTCATAAATAAGGATTGTTTTTCTGAGTAAACCCTTTACATTTGTTTAAATGATTAACTTTAAAATTATTTTTAAGAACATGCCTTTTCAGAATATGCCTTTTCTGATGCAGTTAGATTCCCCTCTTTGGTGTTGACATGAAATAGCAAGCTCACTGGATTGGTATTTGTCCATATTTTACATAGGACAGTCAAAATTTAAAGACTGTTATTCTAATAGCTGACAATACTGTGAAAATTTCCAAAAGGAAAGAAAAATTAAACTGCAGTCAATCAGTTAAACTTCTCAAACTCTTAAAGAAAAAAAGAAGACTATGAATTCCTAACTTAAGTTCATATCATGTTTCTTGTCAAAGTATAAGTACATTTGATAAACAACTTCTCAGTATCACATTGCTTATTTACTTGCTTCTTGTGTTGTTTTCCCACTAAAGTATAAGCTTCATGGTACAGGGACTTTCACTGAGCTTAGAACATACAGGACAATAAAAAAAAAAAAACAAAACAGTATTTGTTATGTAGATGTCAGACAAATGAAATCATATGCTGGTATACAAGAAACATAAAAGATAAAGATTAGGAACAATAACTCATTTGTTACTCTATTTAGTCACCAGTCCATCCAGCTTTCAAGTCCATTCTTTAAGTTGTCATAAGAGTGATAATTTTAAAATACAATGTTTATTAGATTAAAAAGATTCAGTGGTATCTAAAAGCTATGATAAATTCAAAACTAGTTGGCTCTCATGGTTGTGAGAGCTGGACCATAAAGAAGGCAGAGTACCAAAGAATTGATGCTTTCAAACTGTAGTGCTGGGGAAGACTCTTGAGATTCCCTTGGACTACAAGGAGATTAAAGCAGTCAATCTTACAGAAAATCAACCCATTGTAATTGGAATACTCATTGGAAACACTGATGCCAAAGCTGAAGCTCCAATACTGTGGCCACCTGATGACAAGAGTTGACTCATTTGAAAAGACCCAATTCTGGGAAAGATTGAAAGCAGAAAGAGAAGAGGGCAAAAGAAGATGAGATTGTTGGATGGCATCACCAAGTCAATGGACATGAATTTGGGCAAACTCCAGGAGATGGTGAGGGACAGAGAAACCTGGAGTACTGTAGTCCATGGGGTTGTGATGTGAGACATGACTTAGCGACTGAACACATATACAGATTCTCATGGCTGAATAATATAGCAATTATTTAAGTAACATATTTTTCATTTTTTTACCCATAAATTGATAGTTATTTCCATATATTGACTCGTGAATAATGCTGCAATGAACATGAGCGTGAAGATATCTCTCTGAGACCCTAATATGAATTTCTTTCCAAACAGTGGGATTACTGGATCATATAGCAGTTCTATTTTTAATTTTTTGAGAAATTTTCATAATGTATTCCATGATGAATATATTAATCTTGCTTTCTATGAGAGTATGTATCAATATGGAGGATATTATACATAGTGAAATAAGTCAGACAGAGAAAGACAAATAATCCATGGTATCATTTATATGTAGAAACTTAAAAAAATGCAAACTCTTAGAAGCAGAGGACGGAATGGTGGTCACCAGGAGATGGGACAGAGAAGATGGTGAGATGTGAGTCAAAGGACACAAAATTGAAGCTATGTAGGGATTTCACATCTAGGCAGAATGACTACACTTAACAACATTGTACTAAACAGAAGGGATATACTGAAAGTAACTATCACTCCCCCAAAACTGTATCCATGTAAAATGATAATATGTTAGTTAGCTTGACTTCAGTAATCTTTGCACTGTGTATGTATTATCAAATAATCATGCAACTTTTGTATATGCAGGATTGGGTAGACATTTCCTTCTCCAGGGGATCTTCCTGACATGGGGACTGAACCTGGGTCTTCTGCATTGCAGGCAGATTCTTTACCATCCGAGCCACCAGGGAAGCCATAATATTTTATCAAAAATATATAAATAAATGAAAAAAGTTTAAAAAAAATCTACCTAGTAAACCCTATGAGATCCTTTGTAACTTATATCCAATTTGCCTTGACCATCTTCTCATTTCCCCTATGCTCCAAACACAATCATTTGTTTCCCTATACATGCAATTCCTTCTCGGTGCTCTGCTCTGGCATATTTCATGTGCTTTGAATGTCATTTCCCAGTTTTACTTCCCAGTGGATTATGACTCATTTTTCAGCAATTTGCTTTCATCTTTACTATATTTTTCCATATTATGCTGTAGTATTTGCTTGGGTTCTTTAGTTTCCCTCCCCCCCCCCCACGGGAATTTCTTCAAGGGGTAGAATAAAAATGTTTTCTTTGAAATTGAAGTCTAATGTATGTACAGTATTACATTGATTTCAGGTGTACAAGAAAGCTGAGTGCTGAAGAACTGATGCTTTCGAACTGTGGTGTTGAAGACTCTTGAGAGTCCCTTGGACTGCAAGGAGATCCACCCAATCATCCTAAAGGAAATTAGTTCTGAATATTCTTTGGAAGGACTGATGCTGAAGCTAAAACTCCAATACTTTGGTCACCTGATGCGAAGAACCAACTCCTTGGAAAAGACCCTGATGCTGGGAAAGATTGAAGGTGGGAGAAGAAAGGGACGACAGAGGATGAGATGATTGGATGGAATCACCAACTCAATGGACATGAGTTTGAGTAGGCTCCAGGAATTGTGATGGACAGGGAGGCCTGGCATGCTGCAGTCCATGGGGTTGCAAATAATCAGACATGATTGAGAGACCGAACTGACTGACAGGTGTACAACTTAGTGAATTGACATTAAAATACATTAAAAATGAACCAGACATGGAACAATGAACTGCTTCAAAATTGGGAAAGGAATATGTCAAGGCTGTATATTGTCACCCTGCTTACTTAACTTACATGCCCATTACATCATGTGAAATGTCAGGCTGGATGAATCTCAAGCTGGAATCAAGATTGTTGGGAGAAATATCAATAACCTCAGATATGCAGATGACACCACCCTAATGACAGAAAGTGAAGAAGAACTAAAGAGCCTCTTGATGAAGGTGAAAGAGGAGAGTGAAAAGCTGG
Organism: Capricornis sumatraensis; assembly: GCF_032405125.1. Classification (NCBI taxonomy): domain Eukaryota; kingdom Metazoa; phylum Chordata; class Mammalia; order Artiodactyla; family Bovidae; genus Capricornis; species Capricornis sumatraensis. The sequence continues at coordinate 4,171,049 of NC_091084.1, forward strand.
CTTAAAACAGCATTCAAAAAATGAAGATCATGGTATCTGGTCCCATATCTTCATGGCTAATAGTTGGGGAAAAAAGAGGAAAGAGTGACAGACTATTTTCTTAGGCTCCAAAATCACTGCAGACACTGACTGCAGCTATGAAATTAAAAGATGCTTGTTCCTTGAAAGAAAAGCTATGATAAATGTAGACAGAGTATTAGAAAGCAGAAACATGACTTTGCCAACAAAGGTCCATCTAGTCAAAGCTATGCTTCTTTCAGTAGTCATATATGAGTGTGAGAGATGGACCATAAAGAAGTCTGAGCACTGGAGAATTGATGCTTTCAAACTGCAGTGCTGAAGAGGACTCTTAAGAGTCCCTTGGACTTCAAGGAGATCAAATCAGTCAATCCTAAAGGACCTCAACCCTCAATATTCATTGGAAGGACTCATGCTGAAGCTCCAATAATTTGACCACATGATGTGAAGAGCCAACTCATTGGAAAAGACCTTGATGCTGGGAAAGATTGAGTGCAGGAGGAGTAGAGGGCAACAGAGGGTAAGATGGTTGGATGGAGTCACTGACTCAGTGGAGATGAACAAACTCTAGGAGATAGTAAAGGACAGGGAAACCTGGCATGCTTCAGTCCATGGGGTTGCAAGGAGTTGGACATGACTGAGCAACTGAACACTGACAAGAATAATCATGGTTAAATCTCATAGCCATCCTTCATCTGTCAACCCCATCCCTCTAGAAACTACCTATTTGCTCTTTGTATCTATAGTCTCCTTCTGTTCTTTTGTTTGCTTGCTATTATTTGATTCTACATGTGTGATCATATATTATTTATCTTTCTTTTTTGGACTTAATTTCACAGCATAAAATGTAAAGGACCATTTGAGTTTCAAAAAACCATTTGAGTTTTCATTCTTTTTTATGGCTGGAGTAACATTCAACATATACACATACCACATTTTCTTCTTCAATTTTTCTATCGGTTGGCATTTATTAACAAGTCACTACTATATCTTGTTTATTGTAAACAAAACTCCAATGAACATAGGAGTGCTTATGTCTATCTGAATTAGTGTTTTTGTTTTCTTTGGAAAAATACTGAGAAATAGCATTACTTTCAACACGTTTTACAGACCAACAATAGTGCATGAGAGTTCCCTTTTTTCCAAATTCTCATAAACACTTTTGATAATAAGCATTTCGACAGATCCCAGATGATATCTTATTGGGGTTTAATTTGCATTTCTCTCATACTTAATGATGCTAAATATCTTTTTGTGTATATGCTGACCATTTGTATATCTTCTTTGTAGGAGTGTTTATACATATTCTCTGCCCATTTTAAAAGTCACATTGTTTTTTGATATTGAGTTGTATTGAGGTGAGCCTGATCGGGGTGCAGGATGGGAGCGAGTCCTGGGACATCTCCTAGCTGTGTGCAGAATTGTGGGGACGCGGGTCTGAATCTGGGCTATGCTCCAGAAAGCTGAGCCCCTTCGGAGAGGGAGGTTATACTGGCCCTGTGCCCTGAGGGCAGTCCTTGGAGAGAATCTGCTGGAGATTGTTTTAAGATGTAGAACCCTTGAATGTGAAGTTACCCAAATGATGTTGGAGCAGTCACACAGAAATTGGTTCATATTGTGGACTTGGTAATTACATCTAAGGCTCCATGGTGGAGTAGAATGATGTGTGCTTATCTTCTCCTGTGAGAACTCTAAAATTACACCTCACAGCTGAACAATCATCAACAGGAGAATGTTGGATCCCACCAAAAATGATACCTCAAGGACAAAGGAGAAGACCCAGAAAGATGGTAGGAGGGGCAAAATCACATTTAGAATCAAGCTCCATGCCCACCAGAGATGCTCAGAAGGCTCAAACAAACCTTGTGCACACCAGGACCCAGCGACCACACAGAGATTGAGGCAGAACTGTGTTTGAGTATCTTCTGCAGAAGTATGGGTCAGCAGTGGACTGCTGCAGGGGCAGGGGCTCTGGGTGCAGTTGACCTGGGTATGGCATAAGCCCTCTTGGAGGAGGTCCCCATTAACCCCACCATAGATCTGTCAGAACTCACACAGGACTGAGAAAACAGACTCCTGGAGGACACAAACAAAAGCTTGTGTGCACCAGGACTCAGGAGAAAGGAGCAGTGACCCCACAAGAGACTGATCCAGACTTACTCTGGAGTGTCCAGGACTCTGTAGCAGAGGCGTGGGTTGGCAGTGGCCTGCTGCTGGGGACATCTAAGTGCAGGTGGGGCACTGAGTGCAGCAGTACCTGCATGGGACCTTTTGAAGAGGTCGCCATTATCTTTATTACCTCCACTATAACTTGGCCTCAGGTCAAACAACAGGGAGGGAACACAGCCCAGCCCATCAACAGAAAATTGGACTAAAGATTTACTAGACATGGCCCTGCCCATCAGAATAAGATCCAGTTTTCCCCTCAGTCAGTCTCTCCCATCAGGAATTTTCCATAAACCTCTTATCCTTCTCCATCAGAGGACAGAGAGAATGAAACACACAATCACAGAAAACGAATCAATCTGATCACATGGACCACAGCATTGTCTAATTCAATGAAACTAGGAGCCATGCCATGTAGGGCCACCCAAGATGGACAGGTCGTGGTGGAGAGTGCTGACAAAACGTGGTCCACTGGAGAAGGGAATTGTAAACCATTTCAGTAATCTTGCTTGAGAACCCCATGAACAGTATGAAAAGGAAAAACAAGATAAGACACTGAAAGATGAACTCCCCAGGTTGGTAAGTGTCCAATATGCTACTGGAGATCAGTGGAGAAATAACTTCAGCAAGAATGAAGAGACAGAGCCAAAGCAAAGACAACACCCAGTTGTGGATGAGACCAATGATGGAATTAAAATCCGGTGCTGTAAAGAGCAATATTTCATAGGAATCTGGAATATTAGGTCCATGAATCAAGGCAAATTGGAAGTGGTCAAACAGGAGATGGCAAGAGTGAACATCAACCTCTTAGGAATCAACAAACTAAAATGACTGGAATGGGTTAATTTAACTCAGATGACCATTATGTCTACCATTGTGGCAAGAATCACTTAGAAGAAATAGAGTAGCCATCATAGTAACAAAAGAGTCTGAAATGCAGTACTTGGACCCAATCTCAAAAATGACAGAATGATCTCTGTTCGTTTGCAAACCATTCAATATCAGAGTAATCCAAGTCTATGCCCTGGCCAGTAATGCTGAAGAAGCTGAAATTGAATCGTTCTATGAAGACCTACAAGACCTTCTAGAACTAACACCCAAAAAAGATGTCCTTTTCACTATAGGGGACTGGAATGCAAAAGTAGGAAGTCAAGAGACACCTGAGTAGCAGGCAAATTTAGCCTTGCAGTACAAAGCGAAGCAGGTCAAAGGCTAACAGAGTTTTGCCAAAAAAACACACTGGTTATAGCAAACACCTTCTTCCAACAACACAAGAGGAGATTCTACACATGTACATCACCAGGTGGTCAATACCAAAATCAGATTGACTATATTCTTCACAGACAAAGATGGAGAAGCTTTATATAGTCAGCAAAAACAAGACTGAGAGCTGACTGTGGCTCAGATCATGAACTCCTTATTGCCAAATTCAGACTTAAGTTGTAGAAAGTAGGGAAAACCACTAGATGAACTTTCAAATGTTCATACTGGATTTAGAAAAGGCAGAGGAACCAGAGATCAAACTACCAGCATCAATTGGATCATTGAATAAGCAAGAGAGTTCCAGGAAAAAAAAAAAAAACCTACTTCTGCTTTATTGACTACGCCAAATCCTTTGACTGTGTGGATCAGAAAAAACTATGGAAAAATTTTCAACAGATGGGGATTCCAGACCACCTGAACTGTCTCTTGAAAAATCTGTATGCAAGTCAAGGAGCAACAGTAGAACTGGACATTGAACAAGAGATTGGTTCCAAATTGGGAAAGGAGTATGTCAAATCTGTATATTGTCACTCTGCTTATTTAACTTACATGCAGAGTACATCATGAGAAATGCTGGACTGGATGAATCACAGGCTGAAATAAAGATTGCTGGGAGAAGTATATAACCTCAGATATGCAGATGACACCACCCTTATGGCAGAAAATGAAGAAGTTCTAAAGAGCCTCTTGATGAAAGTGAAAGTGGAGAGTGAAAAAGTTGGCTTAAAGCTCAACATTCAGAAAACTAAGATCATAGTATCTGGTCCCATAACTTCATGGTAAATAGATGGAGAAACAGTGGAAACAGTGACAGACTTTATTTTGGGGAGCTCCAAAATCACTGCAGATGGTGATTTCAGCCATGAAATGAAAAGATGCTTGCTTCTTGGGAGAAAAACTATGACTAACATAAACAGTATATTATAAAGCAGAGACATTACTTTGCCAACAATGTCTGTCTAGTCAAAGCTATGGTTTTCCCATTGGTCATGTATGGATATGAAAATTGGACTATGAAGATAATTGAGCACTGAAGAATTGATGCTTTTGAACTGTGGTGTTGGAGAAGACTCTTGAGAGTCCCTTGGACAGCAAGGAGATCTGACCAATCCATCCTAAAGGAAATCAGTCCTGAGTGTTCATTGGAAGGACTGATGTTGAAGCTGAAACTGCAATACTTTGGCCACCTGATGAGAAATGACTCATTTGAAAAGACCCTGATGCTGGGAAAGATTGAAGGTGGGAGCAGAAGGGGACAACAGAGGATGAGATAATTGGATGGTATCACCGAAACATTGGACATCTGTTTGAGTAGGCTCTGGTAGTTGATGATGGACAGATAAGACAGGTGTGTTGCAGTCCATAGGGCCTCAAAGAATCGGACACAACTAAGGGACTGAACTGAATGAATTGAGTTGTATGATTTCTTCATATTCTTTGCATATTAACCTTTAATAGATTTGTGCTTTGCAAATATGTTCTTCCTTTGAGTAACTGCCTTTTCATTTTATTGATAGCTTCCATCACTCTACAAGATTTTTAGTTTTATGCAGTCCTGTTTGTTCATTTTTTTTTTTCCCTCGCCTAAGGAGACAAATTCAAAAAAATATTGCTAAGATCATTTTCAAAGGGCATAGTGTCTCTGATTTCTTTTAGAAGTTTTATAGTTTGGGAACTTATATTTAAATGTTTAATCCTTTTTGAGTTGCTTTTTCTTTTGGTGTGAGAAAATGGTGTAATTTTCCTCTTTTGCATGTAGCTATCTAGTTTTCCCAACACAATTTAATGAAGCAACTCTTTTTCCCATGTGTATTACAGTTTCTTTGTCATATATTAGCTGATTGCATTGTGTAGGTTTATTTCTAGGTTCTATTTTCTGTTCCATGTATCTCTTTATCTGTTTGTGTCACTATCATATAATTTGATTAACCATACCTTTCTGTAATAGTTGGAAGTGTGGGATCATGATCCTTCCAGTTTTGTTATTTTTTCTTAAAATTGCTTTGGCTATTCAGGATCTTTTGTAGTTACATACAACTTTTAGTATTGTTTGTTCTAGTTCTGTGAGTGAGTACTAGGAATTTTTATAGGGATTATTTTAAATCTGTAGATTGTTTTGAGTAGTATGAACATTTTAACAGCATTAAATCTTCCAATCCGTGAACACCATATGTCTTTCAGTTTATTTGTGCTGTCTTCAATTTGTTTCATCAGTGTTTTAAAGTTGTCAGATTATGGGTCTTTATCACCTTATTAGATTTGTTTCTAGATATTTTATTCATTGTCCTATAAGTTGGATTGTTTTCTTAATTTCTCTTTCTGATAGTTCATTGTTAGTACATAGAAATGTAACAGATTTCCATATATTAACTTCATACCCTGCAACTTTACTCAATTCTTTGAAGAGTTCTAGGAGTTTTTGGTGGTGTATTTTAGATTTTCTATTTGTAATCATGCCATTGGCAAACAATGACAGTTTTACTCTTCCTTTCTTATTTGGATTTGTTTTTATTTTTCTTGTCTGACTATTGTGGTAGAACTTCTTACACTATGTTAAATAAAAATGGTGAGAGTGTGCATCCTTGACTTGTTCCTGATTTTAGAGGAAGAGCTTTGAGCTTTTCACCTTTGAGTATGAAATTGGCTAATGGCTTGACAGCTAAGGTCTTATTAAGTAGAGGTGTATTCTCTCTATACTAACTTTATTGAGAGTTTTTATCATAAATGTCACAAGCTTTGTCTGCATCTATTGAGCTTAACATATGATTTTTATCCTTTGTTTTGTTAATAGTTGTATCAAATTGATTGAATTGTGGATGTTGAGCCATCTTTAAATCCTTGGAAGAAGACCTACACCGTCATAGTGTATAATACTTTTAATGTATCATTGCATCATTTGTCTTTGAGAAGTTTTACATCTATATTCATCAGGAATATTGTAATTCCCTTTTTCATGTGATATCTTTGCCTGATTAGTATCAGGGTGATGCTGACTTTGTTGAGTGAGTTCAGAAGCATTTCTTCCTCTGCAATTTTTTAGGAAAGTTTGAGAAGGAGAAGTATTACCTCTTCTCTAAGTGTTTGGAGGAGTCATGTGTTCCTGGACTTTTGGATGTTGGCAAATTTTTTTTTCCCAAAGATGCAGGATTTATTTTTTTAAAGACAATATTGCAGTTTTAAATTCAATTCAATCTGCATAAATAAATACTGAGAACCTATCTTACGAGACATGGTAATGGGGACTATAAAACTTAGGTAGGGGAATAAGACAATCACTATTCAAAGCATTTGGTATCACATGCTGGAAAGCTAAACTGGAACAGTATAAGGTTCACTGAAACATTCAAAGATGAAGTGCATAGTACATTTGTACATATGCTACAGAGAGCATGTCTCTACATGTTGTCTGATGATACTAAATTATTTAATATTTTTAGGTGTAGTAATAGTATTTCAGTCAAGATTTTTTAAAATCCTTATCACTTAAAGACATACAAAAATATTTATGGGTGAAGTAATATATCCAGGATTTTTGTCAAAGCAATCTGAGAGGAGAAGTAAATGGAAATAACACTGGCCATGGTGGCAAGAATACGCAAAATAATTGTACAAAAAAGATCTTCACGACCTGGATAATCACGATGGTGTGATCACTTATCTAGAGCCAGACATCCTGGAATGTGAAGTCAAGTGGGCCTTAGAAAACATCACTATGAACAAAGCTAGTGGAGATGATGGAATTCCAGTGGAGCTATTTCAAATCCTGAAAGATGATGCTGTGAAAGTGCTGCACTCCATATGCCAGCAAATTTGGAAAACTCAGCAGTGGCCACAGGACTGGAAAAGGTCAGTTTTCATTCCAATTCCAAAGAAAGGCAATGCCAAAGAATGCTCAAACTACTACACAACTGCCCTCATCTCACATGCTAGTGAAGTAATGCTCAAAATTCTCCAAGCCAAGCTTAAGCAATACGTGAACCGTGAACTTCCTGATGTTCAAGCTGGTTTTTGAAAAGGCAGAGGAACCAGAGATCAAATTGCCAACATCTGCTGGATCACGGAAAAAGCAAGAGAGTTCAAGAAAAACATCTATTTCTGCTTTATTGACTATGCCAGAGCCTTTGACTGTGTGGATCACAATAAACTGGAAAATTCTGAAAGAGATGGGAATAACAGACCACCTGACCTGCCTCTTGAGAAGCTTGTATGCAGGTCAGGAAGCAACAGTTAGAACTGGATGTGGAACAACAGACTGGTTCCAAATAGGAAAAGGAGTCCGTCAAGGCTGTATATTGTCACCCTGCTTATTTAACTTCTGTGCAGAGTACATCATGAGAAACGCTGGGCTGGAAGAAACAAGCTGGAATCAAGATTGCTGGGAGAAATATCAATAACCTCAAATATGCAGATGACACCACCCTTATGGCAGAAAGTGAAGAGGAACTAAAAAGCCTCTTGATGAAAGTGAAAGAGGATAGTGACAAAGTTGGCTTAAAGCTCAACATTCAGAAAATGAAGATCATGGCAGCGGGTACCAACAGTTCATGGGAAATAGATTGGGAAACAGTGGAAACAGTGTCAGACTTTATTTTTTTGGGCTCCAAAATCACTGCAGATGGTGACTGCAGCCATGAAATTAAAAGACGTTTACTCCTTGGAAGAAAAGTTATGACCAACCTAGATAGCATATTCAAAAGCAGTTACATTACTTTGCCGACTAAGGTCCATCTAGTCAAGGCTATGGTTTTTCCTGTGGTCGTGTATGGATTTGAGAGTTGGACTGTGAAGAAGGCTGAGCACCAAAGAATTGATGCTTTTGAACTGTGGTGTTGGAGATGACTCTTGAGAGTCCCTTGGACTGCAAGGAGATCCAACCAGTCCATTCTGAAGGAGATCAGCCCTGGGATTTCTTTGGAAGGAATGATGCTAAAGCTGAAGCTCCGGTACTTTGGCCACTTCATGTGAAGAGCTGACTCATTGGAAAAGACTTTGATGCTGGGAGGGACTGGGGGCAGGAAGAGAAGGGGAAGACAGAGGACGAGATGGCTGGATGACATCACTGACTTGATGGATGTGAGTCTGCATGAACTCTGGGAGATGGTGATGGACAGGGAGGCCTGGCGTGCTGCGATTCATGGGGTCGCAAAGAGTCAGACACAACTGAGCGACTGAACTGAAGTGAACTGAACTGATGAACTGTTACAATAGTTAAATATGTGTGATAGGAATTTGGGAGTTTATTCTTTTACTTCTGTATGCAATTGAAATTTCAGGTAATGGTTGAACCTTTTTTAAACAATACACATTATATGTAGATACCTGTCTTTTTACCACACACACACACACAAATCAAAAACTATTATTCTTCCGCAGACCAAAAATCATGCTCACTTCTCAAATGTGAGATATTACTGCTATATAATTTATCATTTTAAAACTGGTACCACTTCACACCAGTCAGAATAGCTGTGATCCAAAAATCTGCAAGCAATAAATGCTGGAGAGGGTGTGGAGAAAAGGGAACCCTCCTACACTGTTGGTGGGAATGCAAACTAGTACAGCCACTTTGGAGAACAGTGTGGAGATTCCTTAAAAAATTGCAAATAGAACTACCTTATGACCCAGCAATCCCACTGCTGGGCATACACACCGAGGACACCAGAATTGAAAGAGACACATGTACCCCAATGTTCATCGCAGCACTGTTTATAATAGCCAGGACATGGAGACAACCTAGATGTCCATCAGCAGATGAATGGATAAGAAAGCTGTGGTACATATACACAATGGAGTATTACTCAGCCGTTAAAAAGAATTCATTTGAATCAGTTCTGATGAGATGGATGAAACTGGAGCCGATTATACAGAGTGAAGTAAGCCAGAAAGAAAAACACCAATACAGTATACTAACACATATATATGGAATTTAGAAAGATGGCAATGACGACCCTGTATGCAACACAGCAAAAAAGACACAGATGTGTAGAGCGGACTTTTGGACTCAGAGGGAGAGGGAGAGGGCGGGATGATTTGGGAAAATGGCATTGTAACATGTATACTATCATGCAAGAATCGAATAGCCAGTCTATGTCCGACACAGGATACAGCATGCTTGGGGCTGGTGCACGGGGATGACCCAGAGAGATGTTATGGGGAGGGAGGTGGGAGGGGTGGGTTCATGTTTGGGAACGCATGTACACCCGTGGTGGATTCATGTCAATGTATGGCAAAACCAATACAGTATTGCAAAGTAAAATCAAGTAAAAAAAAAAAAAAAACAAAACAAAACTGGAGCAACATTCACTTAAATTCTTCCAGGTGTCCTGCCTCTGGTTCTGAGTGCCTTCTGCTCTATCAGTTTACATCTATCCTTTCTCTAGTATAAGAATGATCTGAATCAGATCTAAAGAAAGCAGTAGAGGAGACAGTCAGCTCCAAAGATCCTGAGGTGGTAGCTAGAACTGCCAACCACCCGGTATCAAACCAGACAGCCTGGAAGTTATGGCCTTCATTAAATGTCTGGTACAACTCATGAATGCAGGGATTCAACAGCACCAGCCCCATTCACTGAATGGCTCAATTTTCTATACTGTCTGGGTCAACGATCAGTGGTGTACACAACTCTGACAGCCACCTCTCGCTCAGCCTTCCAAGTACTGGTTCCACCAGTGCTTTCCGACTTCTTTTCACTGCTGTTCTTCGAGTTTGTTCAAACATTGCTTCCAAATCATATATGCGAGCTTTTTTTCCAAACCCCGTGAAGCCCATGGTGACCGCCAGCTGTGGGTCTGGTCCTGATATGTCTGAGCCATCGCTGGGCCCCGGGCACTCCATGCTCAGCCACCGTCCAAGAAACCAGCAAGAGCCGCAGCACAAACAGCTGCGGAAGACTCCTGGCAAACCGGGCAGGAAGTCGGCAATTTTTGAAAAATTACTGATTTAATTTAATTACTGGTAATTGGTGTTCTCAGGTTTTCTATTTTTCCCTGGTTTAGTCTTGGGAGATTGTACATTTCTAGGAATTTGTGCATTTCTTCTAGGTTGTACATTTTATTGATGTATATTTGCTTGTGGTAATCGCTTATGATCCTTTGTATTTCTGTGGTGTTAAATGTAAGTTCCTCTTTTCCATGTGTGATTTTATTGATTTTTGACCCACTATCTTTTTTCTTGATGTATCTCACTAAAGTTTTATCAGCTTGTTTATCTCTTCAAAGAACCACCTTCTATTTTCATTGATCTTTGCTATTGTACTTTTTGTTTGTTTGTTTGTTTCTCTTTTATTTCTAGTCTGATATTTATGTGTAACTTCTTCTTTTTTACTATTTTTGTATTTAGTGGTTCCTTTTTTTCTAGTTCCCTTAGATGTAAGATTAGGTAGTTTTTTTGAGATTTTCTATGTGATAGGCCTTTATTAATATAAGTTTCCCTCTTAGCATTACTTTTGCTTTGTCCCTTAGGTTTCGGATCATTGTGTTTTCACTCTTTTTTATTTTTTTGGTCTCTGGATGTGTTTTATTTCTTCTTTCATTGACTCAGTGATGCATTTGTTGTTTAGTAGCATATTTTTAGCTTCCACCAGTTTGTTTGTGTGTGTGTGTGTGTGTATTTTGCAGTTTTTTTCTTGCAATAAAAACTTGAATTCTAGTCTCATAGCATTGTATTAGAATATATGCTTTAGTATACTTTAAAACTTCTTTAATTTATGAAGCTTATTTTGTGCCCTAGCATGTGATCCAAAACTGTGATGTAAAACCATTAACCAATACAATATTGTAAAGTAATTAACCTTCAATTAAAATAAATAAATTTATATTAAAAAAATCATTGATATCTACTTCAAACCTGAATGAAAGTCTTACCGAGTAGAGTATTTTTTGTCTCATGTTTTACTCTTTCATCATTTTAAGTATATTACACCACTCTCTTTTGGCCTGCAGAGTTTCTGTTTAAAAGTCAGCTGATAGCTTTATGGAAACTCCTTGTTCATAATTTGTAACTTTTCACTTGCTGCTTGTAATATTCTTTATAATTAATTTTTGCTGCCTTAATTTCAGTGTGTTTTAATGTAGTCTTCTTTGTGCTGATTGTATTTGGGGCCTTCTGTACTTTCTGTACGTGGATGTTTGTTTCCTTTCTTAGGTTAGGGAAGTTTCCAGATATTGTGTCTTCAAATGTTTTCCCTGTCCCTTTCTCTCTTCTTCTGGGACTCCTATAATTTGAATATTAGTAAGCCCAATGTTGCCCTAGAGTCTCTTTAACTGTGCTTATTAAAAAAAAAAAATTCTGTTCAGTTTCAGTGACAACCGCTACTCTTTCTTTCTGACTCATTCTTCTCATGATCTAATTAACTGTTGATTATTTTTGATATATTTTGGTTTCAGTTATTATATTCTTCACTCTGACTGATTTCATTTTATATTTTATAATTCTTTTTAAAAACTTTCACTGTGGTCAACCATTCTTACCCTGAATTATTTGAGCATTCTTACAATTATTACCTAAAATCTTTATTGGGTATATTGCTTATCTCCATTACACTAGGTTCTCCTCAGGTTTTATCTTGTTCATTCTTTAGAAATGCATCCCTTTGTCACCTCATTTTGCTTAATTATGTTTCTATTTCTATGTATTTGGTAGGTTGGTTGCATTTCTTAGTCTTTGAGAAGTGATCTTTTGTGAGAGATGTCCTATGCATCCCAGCAGTACACTCCCTTCTGTGGGCTGCATGAGCTCTTCTGTTGTGGGGTAACTAACGTGGATGATCTGGTAAGCATGGCTGGCATCTATTCCAGTTGGTTGTCAGGACCTGAACTTGTTTAGAAGCTGCCAGCTACTGGTGAGTGGGGCCTGGTCATGAATTGGCTGGCTGGTTGGGAGAGACTCTCAGGGCTAGTGGGCACACTGGTGGGTGGATTCAAGGCCTAGGGTGAGTGGTTGTGGGACCAAGTGTCCCTCATCTAGTTTTGGCCTCTTTATGGGAAAGGTTGGCTCCTGAAATGAGTGACTGTTGGATCTAGGAGGTCTCAAAGTTGGCACTGGCTCAAGGGTGAGTGGGACTGTGTCCTGTGGGGGGGTGGTTGAGGAGCCCAAGTTGTCTTAAAACTGCTCTTGACCTAGTGACTGCCAGGCCTGGAGCCACATGGTTTTAGCGACAGTGCTGGCCTGCTGATAGATGGAGTTTTGTCCCAGAGTCTCTGGCTACAGTGCCCTGGGGATCTTGGACAGGTATCTGCCCCCTGGTGGGCATGGATGATTGCTGACACAACTGGCTGTGGTGTGCGTGGTGTCCCTAAACTGGTGTTAATCTGCTGATAGCTGAGTCCTTAGGTCTCTAATTCAGGCTCCAGTGGTGCCAGACATGTGTTGCTTAGGTAGTTCTGGGGCTAGAGGTGATTGCTGGCAGGCAGAGCAGTCTTATGGAGTCCTAGAGTCTCTGGCTATAGGGCTTTGGATGTCTTGGAGTTGATTTCAGCCTGCTGATGGTCAGAGCCAGGACCCAGAGGCCTTGAGGCTGATGCCTGCCCAGCAGTTGGTTAGGCAGGTACTAGAGTTAATGTTCCATAGAAGGCAATGGCACCCCACTCCAGTACTCTTGCCTGGAAAATCCCATGGATGGAGGAGCCTGGTTGGCTGCAGTCCATGGGGTCACTAAGAATCGGACACGACTGAGCGACTTCACTTTCTCTTTTCACCTTCATTCATTGGAGAAGGAAATGGAAACCCACTCCAGTGTTCTTGCCTGGAGAATCCCAGGGACAGGGGAGCCTGGTGGGCTGCTGTCTATGGGATCACACAGAGTCAGACATGACTGAAGCGACTTGTTCACCCACTAGTGGGTTGAGTTAAGTCCTGGGGTCGTGGGCTCCAGAGCTCCAGGAATGCTGGGGCTAGTGACAGCATACCAGTGAATAGGTCTGGGTCCTGGGATTTCTGGTGGGTAGTTTCAGGTCCCAGGGTAGCTGGAGGCTCAGAGGACCCAGCCAGCCTGCTAATAGGTTGGTCTATGTCCCTGCCTGGATAGCTGCTTTGGCTGAGTTATCCCAGTATTGCTGTCAATGGACTGGTGGGCAAGGCCAGGTCCTGGAACAAATAAGCTAGAAGGAGAATTCCAAAATGGCATTTGCCAGAATCAGTGTTCATGTGGGAGATGAAGCTTCCCAAAATTGCTGCCAAAAGTGTAACTATCCTCTTGTTTGTGGATCACCACCTGAGGATATGGGACTTGACTATATTGTGTCTCCACCCCTTTTACCAGTCTCGTTGTGATTTCTTCTTTATATCTTTAATTGTAAATGATCTTTTCTGATAGTCTTTGGCTCTTTCTCATCAATAATTGCTTTGTACATAGTTCTCTTTGTAAAAACAGTCTACACTGTGTTTCTTCATTCTTCCTCTGAGTCCAGTGAGCATCTTTATAATTACTTTGAATTCTTAACTGGAAATTGCTTATCTACATTTTTCTTAGTTCTTTTTTTGAAGTTCTGTCTTTTTTCCTTCATTTGGGGAACATATTCTTTTGTTTCTTCATTTTATCTAACTCTGTCTGTTTCTATGCATTTGGCTACATCTCCCTGTTTTGAAAGAGTAGTCTTACGTAGAAGATAGCCTTTGGAGTTCAGTAGAATGGTCTCCCTTGTTGCTAGATCCAGGTCCTCCAGGAGGATCCTGTGTGTTGGCTCAGTTTTCCCTTCTGCTGTGGCTTACTTTGTGAGAGTTAGTTTGTGGAGCTGCCTTTGGTGAGTCTGGCTCTAAGGCCCAGCTGTAACTGTTATGAAAGCGCTCATGTGCAAGTTTGGCCCCTTCTGTGGAGCCACTTTGAGGGCATTGGTGGCATCCATGGGTGCCTGAAAGGACTGGTGGAGTGGGGAGCCACTTTGGAGGGGCTCCAGTGCCTGCTGAGGGAGCCTACTGGATCTGCTTTGGAGGATTGCTGGTTGGATCTGGTTTGTAGGTGAGTTCAAGGTGAAGTGAATGGTATTTAATTAGATGGGGAGAATCGGAAATGGCATCTGACAGTGCTGGGCCAGCAAGGTAAAGGGTGAGGAAAATCTCCCCTCAACCTCCGTGCCCCAAACTGGTATCTACCAGTTCCTCTGTATCCAGAGAAAGTTCCAAAAGATCCCTGCCATGCAGACATATGCCCTAAAGTTAGTCAACTAATTTCCTTCATGACTGACATGTTTTTCAAACTATTATATCTGTGTTGGGACTTGGGAGAGAGTAAGTTTTTATGTGTGCACCCTGTAAGTGCAGATTCTCAGTTTCCTATAGCCTTCTGAATCTGCTGGGAATAAGCCCTGCTGGTTTTCAAAATAAGAGATTATGGGGGCTCATGTTCCCAAAGCAGGTTCCCAGACTGGAGAGTCTAGTGTGGTGTTTGCATACCTCATTCCTCAAGGAGGATTGCCAAGCATATGATATTCCTCCCAGCTATGAGTTGTGATGGAGTGTGGATTCTGACCAGACCATGTCTCTGTCCCTACTATCCATCTCAATGTGGCTTTTTCTTTTTCTTTTTAGTTGTGAAAATCTTTCTGTTAGGCTTCAGATTGGTCTCAGAGATAGTTTCTCTATATGTAGTTATAATTTTGATGTGTTTGTGGGAGGAGGTGAGTCAAGGCTCTTCTTATTCTGCCACCTTGTCCTCATCCCTGAATCAAAATCAATTTAAATTTCTTAACAGTGCTTGGAAATTAGTAGGTATTGGATAAATGCTTGTTGAATAAATGAACAAATGGATGAGTGTTGTATACGTGTATAAGAAAGAAAAAGGGGATAAAAATAACATCCAAAAGGATTCAGGTACTCCAATGTTCATTGCAGTACTGTTTGCAGTAGTCAAGACATGGAAGAAATCTAAATGTTAATAGATGGAGGAATAGATAAAGAAGATGTGGTGTATTTATACAGTGGAATATTACTCAACCATTAAAAATGGAATAACTCCATTTGCAGCAACATGGATGGACCGTGTTGTCATGGTCCATAGAGATTGTCATACTAAGTGAAATAATTCAGACAGAGAAGGAGAAATGTCATGTGACATCCCTTATATGTGGAATCTAAAATAAAATGATACAAATGAACTTACAGAACAGAAAGAGATTCTGTTTTGTAACAGACAGAGAACTTATGATTGGCACAAGAAGGGATAGTTAGGAAGTTTGGGATGGATATGTACACAGCTATACAGAGTAATTGAAGTGCATGTACAATTTCCTGACAAAGTGTAGTTTAGCTTTTGTTTTTAGATGAATCAGAAATGAAATCAAGAAACATTAAAAGTGATTTTGCTTAGAGCTACAGGAATTAAAATATAAACAATGAAAAAAATGTTCAGGATGGGAACAGCTTTTCTTGAGGAGAAATTTTATAGGACAATTAAGAACATATAATGTATTCTTATACTAGAATGGACTTTGTTACAAATTATGAAATTTATATTTGAGTGGTATTTTAGAGACAAAGATTTGTTAATAGTCTCATTATTACTGTGCACTCATGGTAAAAAAAAAAAAAAAACTCTTAGAATTCTGGAATAATTAACATAGAGTAGATAATGGTAAACACTCAACTTTTCTAAGTTTTGGGACCTGATGTACAGCTTGGTAGCTATAGTTAACAACACTGTATCATATACTCAGAAGTTGCTAAGAAAATAGATCTTAAATGTTGCCATTCCTAAGAAGAAGAAGAAAAAAAATATGTGTAGTTTGTGTAGTCGTAAAAGGTATGCAGGAAGAAAAAAATCATTATGTGAAGTGCTGGAGGAGGAAATGGCAATCCACTCCAGTATTTTTGCCTGGAAAATCCCATGGACAGAGGAGCCTGGTGGGCTGCAGTCCACGGAGTCACAGAGTCAGACACGACTGAGTGACAGATTACAGCACATGATGGAAGTGTTAACTAACCTTACTGTGGTAATCATTTCACAAAATATTTGTGTATCAAAGTATAATGTATTTCTCTTGTATGTTAATCATATCTCAATAAAGCTGGAAAAAATTAATTTCTTTGAAACTGTGACAAAAATAAGATGCTTGGTTTCCTTAGCAAGAGTTTATTTGACTTTATTTATTCAACAGTTATCCATAGCCCCTGGGTGTGCTGATTTTCTTCTTAGAAACCTGTTAAACCTCTGAAATGGGTCAGTGTGGTCTAGGCACTCAGTTGTCTTCTCCAGAGGTGGTCTTTCATAGCACAAGTGTTTTAGCAACTAGAGGATCTGAGCCTTACTCACCAACTGACAGGAACTTGGTAATCCCTGAAGTTCTTACAATTGACTCTCCTGTAGGATTTGTGAAAAGTTATTTACAAAGTTTCAGTTATTCATGTCAAACAACTCAAACTCTCAGCATAGGAGTGGAGTGGGAGAAGGAAGAAATGGGAGTTTGAGCTGAAGTGACTAGGTCTTGCTCAAGAGAGAAAGTAATATTCTTTCTTGGATTCCATAAATGCATACTAAAAGTTTCATATACTTTATGCAATTACAACCTTAATGATTTCTTGGACTCCCTGAGGAATAAACCTGAGTGATATACAGGTTAAAATTAAAATTTTCTAATAGAATAATAACGATTCATCAATCAACTGTTTCCCCCCTGCTTCTTCTATAAAGGACTTCCCTGGTAGCTCAGACATAAAGCGTCTGCCTACAATGCAGGAGACCCGGGTTCAATCCCTGAGTCTGGAAGATCCCTTGGAGAAAGAAAAGGCAACCCACTCCAGTACTGTTGCCTAGAAAATTCCATAGATGGAAGAGCGTGGTAGGCTACAGTCGGTGGGGTCGTGAAGAGTCGGACACGACTGAGCGACATCACTTTCACTTTCTTCTATAAAAGGGCAACAGGTGGAGAATACTGTCATTTTTTTCTTACAGTATAATCTGGCTTCAAAGAACTTTAAAATAAATTTTACATGCTTTTCTGCTTTTGACTTTTACAAATGCTAATTATTGTTGAATAAATAAACTTATGGCATCTAGTTTAGTGTTCTTGGATATTAAGGAGAAATCTCTGAAACATGTCTTCGTTTTGATTTGTAGAGTTGAGTACTTCAGTTGTTCTTATAAATAAACTTTCAAACTGGTAAGTTATTACTATGAATCGAATCATAGTAATCAAATCAAATCATTTTATGCAAATGAACTGTATGTAACAAACTAACAAATGAAACATGCTACAATATTGTTCAGCAAGCCTAAGATATTGTAGGTAAATATGAGCAAACATTTATAAAACCACTAGATGGCATTCATTCACTGCAATTTTGGCCAAATACAGCCTTTAAAGTTTTATCATGATATGCAGGATTAGAAACAAGTATTATCCCTTATTTGATGATATTTTTCTATCATTTAACGCAATGACAGAGTTCAATTTTACCTTTTCCTGTATGCTTTAAATCAAGTCAACAAGCACTGAAAATCTTTATTAAAGGATTCTTCCTAGAGAGAAGATTCAAAAACCATCTTCACTGTAGTGGTAATGTATTTACTTAAAACATTTAGAAGAAAATATGCACAGTATGTCACTTAATTTTGTTTTATTTCATTGCTTTATTACTTCATTTGGATATTTCTCACATAGCTAGTTCTCTAAAGGTTATAAAAAATACAGAGTCACATTTTGTAATGTTCTAGAAGGCATTAATCTTTAGAATTAGTGTTTATGAAAATTGTAGGTCAAGAGCTCTTGAGTCACAAAAAGTCCTTTCTATTGTACAGCTTAAAAATGTATGAGAAATAGTGCTTCTAAGTACATTGAGAACAAAAACGGTCTTTGGTGTTAAAAAATTATGATTTAGTCTTGTCTGTGTGTGTGCTCAATCGCTAAGTTGTGTCCAACTCTTTATGACCCCATGGACTGTAGCCAGCCAGGCTCCTCTGTCCATGGAATTCTTTTGGCAAGAATACTGGAGTGGGTTGCCATTTCATCCTCCAGGATATCTTCTCGCCCCACCCCCGGCCCCACCCCCCCCCAGGGATTGATTCCTCATCTCTGTGTCTCTTGCATCGACAGGTGGGTTCTTTACCACTGAGCTACCTGGGAAGCCCCATGACTTAATATTAGAAATAAATAGATCATGGAGCAAAAACTCCCAAACTCCACACTTGGACTAAATGGGTGAGAGAACATATTTATCAATCAATAAAAATCAACCATATTTGTAAAAGATCTAGGTTAATAATAACAACATAAAATCCAGCACTTACCTGTTCTAATATGTTTTGAAGCCTCTCTATTTCACAGTCTATTACAAATTTCTTTTCTTGTCTTCTATCAAGTTCTTCTAAAAGTTGCCTGTAGTTGACGTCATTAAAATTTTCCACACATATAGCGCTGACGTGCCAACCATTTTGTCCTGCTTTTTCCATAATAGCTTGAAGAATCGAGTATCCTAGTGGGGAAAACATTCAGAGTGGTTACTAAAAGCATGCCCTTAAATAACTTATGCAGGCACTGATTCTACATCAATATTTTTATATTAAAAAATGAATTCTTAGAAATTAAAAAATGAGTGGTTATTTCCGAATCATTCAATTTTCCTTACTTTGCATGTGTGTGTGCAAAGTTGCTTCAGTCACGTTCAACTCTTTGCAACCCTATGTATTGTAGCCCACAAGGCTCCTATATACATGGGATTCTCCAGGCAAGAATACTGGAGTGGGTTGCCATGCCTTCCTCCAGGGGATCTTCCTGACCCATGGATAGAACCCTCATCTCCTGCATTGCAGGCAGAGTCTTTTACCTCTGAGCTGCCAAGGAAGCCTCTTTAATTTCTTTACTCAAGACAAAGACATGCCTTAAAAATATTACCTGAAATGAAGTAACAACATCATACCTTGAGTAAGCACTCTCAAAATCCCTCTACTGAATAAACATTCCTTAAAAATATTGCTTGAATGAAGTATCAAATCATATCTTGAAAAGGTTCTCAAAATTCTTCTACCAAAGACATTGCTTTGAAGACATTTTTGATGAGATAAAACTAAAACAAAATCTAGTACCCTCTGTAGTCAAGAACAATTTCCAAAATCTTTGCTAATTTTACTCACTCAACAGAATTAATTTTGAACATCTGTATTGACTCTCCTCTTAGACAAATAATAACATTTTGGGGTTCAACTGTGGAAGATAAGTTATGAAATAAACATTACAAAAGTATTTATTGAAGACCGATTATTACAAGTGGAGGAAGCATTATTTAACGCTTCCTGTTTTGGCAGGGGAATTAGGTGGATTGAGGGGGAATTGAATGAAAACCAGGTGAAGGAATGACCTCTCAAGCTCATAATCTAGTAGAGGAAAAAAACATTCAATTAAAAAAAATGCAACTTAGTTTAAAACTGTAATGATTGCTGCGTGCAAGGAAAGGTTTGGGCCCAAGGGAAAATTTGGTTAAATCTGACAAGGGAAAATGCCCTGAGAAGAAACGATTTGAATTGGGTCTTGAAGGTTGAGAAGGTACCTCTAAGATTGCTGAGGAAAGTGTTTATTAGCTGGAGACAGCCTTCCAGGGAGTGGAACGGTCTTTACTCTGTTCTTGATCCAGATCTCTCTCCATACAGAGGAGAAGTATGGGTCTTAATATCTTGGTAAAGGAAGAAGGGGCAGACTCATGAAACCAGCCTTTAGAATATTTCTTCATGTTAACATTGCCTTGGAATCTTGCCTTTTCCAGCTCTCAGTTTTGAAGTAGAATGTGTAAAGAAAAAAAAAAAAAAAAAGAAAAAAAAACTTTGAATCTATGTATAGCATTTGGCATAAGCCTTTTTGTTCTTCAGTCACTCAGTGTTTTCTGACTTTTTGAGACCACATGGACTGCAGCACATGAGGCTTCCCTTTCCATAAGAAACTCCAGGACCTTGCTCAAATTCGTGTTCATCAAGTCAATAATGGCATCTAACCATCTCATCCTTTGTTGTCCCATTCTCTTCCAGCCTTTAATCTTTCCCAGCATCAGTGTCTTTTCCAATGAGTCAGGTCTTCACATCAGGTTGCCAGGGTATTGGAGCTTCAGCTTCAGCATCAGTCCTTCCAGTGATGTTTAGGACTGATTTCCTTTAGAATGGACTGGTTGGATCTCCTTGCAAATCTCCTTGAGAATACTCTCAAGAGTATTCTCCAACACCACAGTTCAAAAACATCAAATATTCAATGTTCAGCTTTCTTTATGGTGCAACTCTCAAATCAGTTCAGGACTACTGGAGAAATCATAGATTTGATGATACAGAACTTTGTTGGCAATGTAATGTCTCTGCTTTTTAATCTGCTCTCTAGGTGTGTCATACTTTTTCTTCTAAGGAGCAAGCATCTTTTAAGTTCATGGCTGCAGTCACCATCTGCAATGATTTTGGAGCCCCACAAAATAAAGTCTGCCACTGTTTCCATTGTTTCCCCATCAATTTGCCATGGAGTGATGGGACCAGATGGCATGCTCTTCTCTTTTTGAATGTTGAGTTTTAAGCAATCTTTTCCACTCTCCTCTTCCACTTTTATCAAGAAGATCTTTAGTTCCTCTTCACTTTCTACCATAAAGGTGGTGTCATCTGCATATCTGAAGTTATTGGTATTTCTCCCAACAAACATGATTCCACCTTGTGCTTCTACCATACCACCATTTCACATGATGTCCTCTGCACATAAGTTAAATAAGCAAGGCAACAATATACAGCCTCGACATACTCCTTTCTCAATTTGGAACCAGTCTTTTGTTCCATGTCTGGTTCTAACTGTTGCTTCTTGACCTGCATACTGGTTTCTCACGAGGCAAGTGACGTGGTACTTATGCTTCTTAAAGGTAAGCGTAAGCCTTTAAAAAGGTATAATTCTTATTTGAGCTTATTCTATGTCAGCTATAGTTTCTTGTAATTTATTCCTCCCTTACTCCCTAAAAAGCATCACTATGAAAAATCTAGTGAAGGTGATGGAATTCCAGCTGAGCTATTTCAAATCCTAAAAGATGATGCTGTGAAAGTGCTGCACTCAATATGCTAGCAAACTTGGAAAACTCATCATTGGCCACAGAATTGGAAAAGGTCAGTTTTCATTTAAATCCCAAACAAAGGCAATGCCAAAGAATGTTCACACTACCAAACAATTGCACTCATCTCACACACTAGCAAATTAATGCTCAAAGTTCTCAAAGAGAGGCTTCAACAGTATGTGAATCGAGAACTTCCAGATGTTCAAGATGGATTTAAAAAAGGCAGAGGAACAAGAGATCAAATTACCAAAATTTATTTGATCATAGAAAAAGCAGATAATTCCAAAAAACTTCTACATCTGCTTCATTGAATATGCTAAAGTCTTTGAATGTGTGGATCACAAAAGAATGGAAAATTCTGAAAGAGATGGGAATACCAGACCACCTTACTTGCCTCCTGAGAAACCTGTACGTAGGTCAAGAAGCAACAGTTCGAACTGTATGTGGGATAATAGACTGGTTCCAAATTGGGAATGGAGTACATCAAGGGTGTATATTGTCACCTTGCTTATTTAATTTATATGCAAGTACATTATGTGAAATGCTGTGCTTGATGAGGTACAAGCTGGAATGAAGATTGCAGGAAGAAAAGTCAATAATCTCTGATATGCAGATGACACCACCCTGATGGCAGAAAATGAAGAGGAACTAACGAGCCTCTTGATCAAAGTGAAAGGAGAGTGATAAAGATGGCTTAAAACTCAACATTCAAAAAAGTGGCATCTGGTCCCATCATTTCATGGCAAATCGATGAGGAACCAATGGAAACAGTGACAGACTTTATTTTGGCCCCAAATCATTGCAGACGGTTGCTGTAGCAATGAAGTTACACGATTCTTGTTCCTTAGAAGAAAAGCTATGACAAACCTAGATAGCATATGAAAAAAAAGAGATAAAGTCTGTATAGTAAAAGCTATGAGTTTTCTAGTAGTGATATGTATGTGAGAGTTGGATCATAGATAAAATTGATGCTTTTATTTTTAATTTTTTAATATAAATTTATTTATTTAATTGGAGGTTAATTACTTTACAATATTTTATTGGTTTTGCCATACATCAACATGAATCCGCCACAGGTATACACGTGTTCGCCATCCTGAACTCCCCTCCCTTCTCCCTCCCGTACCATCCCTCTGGGTCGTCCCAGTGCTTTTAAACTGTGCTGTTGGAGAGTCTTCTGCAAGGAAATCAAGCCAGTCAATCTTAAAGGAAATCAGTCCTGAATATTCATTGGAAGGACTGATGCTGAAGCTAAAGGCCCAATACTTTGGCCTATAGATGCTCCCCAGAAGAACTCACTCATTGGAAAAGATCCTGTGGTTGGGAAAGACTGAAGGCAGGAGTAAGGGCAACAGTGGATGAGATGGTTGGATGGCATCACCGACTCAATGGACATGAGCTTCAAGGGGGCTCTGTGTGTTGGTGATGGACAGGGAAGCCTCGTGTGCTGCAGTCCATGAATTCAAAAAGAGTTGGACACTACTGAGTGACTGAACTGATCTTGCTTCCTCTAGTTAGATTGAAGAGCTGGGGAGTTTAAAAGTGAAGACTTAAAATGAGTACAAAGCATTTTTTGGATAAAATCACCTTTTCTCAGTTTTCTAATTTTTATATGAGTCTCTCAGATTTAAGGATTTTGATGTTTGGGTATATTTTCTACAAGCCAGAGCTTCAAACATTAGAGATGTTCAATTAATGTCAACACATGGAATTGATGATGAGATCATATTTGAAATATGAATTACCTGATATCCTGCCAAATGAAATATTGTAGCAGTGAGGATTTATTTTTATCTAAATGAAAAAAAAATTCCCAAAGAGGAAGTTAGAGGGCATGTTGATTACTATATAATTATTTTAGTATATCTATTGCTCCAGGTAGTCTTTCGTTTTGTAATGTATGCCTCTAATTATCTTTTCAAATCTTACCTAGATTCCCTCCTTCCCTGCCCCTAATCAAGTACTCTTTCCCTTGTTCCCTACCTTATGCATATGCAACATGAAGATTTGTGTCCTGCCTTAATGAAATCAAACAGGACTTGAGGGATCTTCCTTGGTTCAAAAGTCCCTCAGAGTCCCTCATTTCTGATTTTTAGAGAAAGGCTTTAAGTCTTCTAGGCCTTCCCTGAGTTCCAAAGAGTGGACTCATTTACAATTACTATAATTAGGAAAGTGAGGGAACACAAGTGAAGCAAACCCAAATGGTCTTGCAGGAAACAGAAATCTCAAAAGGACTTAAAAGAAAAAAAAAAAAATCAGGAGCCATTGCGAATTGACATTCTTGACCAATACATAATCCTCTAAGTAAATAATAAAATGTCTCAACTATTTTTTTTGCTCTCTGTAGAATAAGAGTTGAAAGCTTACTAATTTGCTCTGCAGGAACAATCATCAAAATCACACTGAGTCATAAGACAGTGGCAGTAAGTCTGCAATTGAGATCTGTGGGAAGCTAAAATTACAAAGCCCCCTTTCCTCCTCTTTACTCTTCTTGCTTTTAAGAACTTTGCACCCTGGCCAGCCAGCATGATGGAACTGTGAACAGCCATTTCCTATCTTCTCTGGAGGGCGGTGCCCAAGATCAATAAACTTTTCTCTGCTGAAAGCTCTGATTTTTCTTTTTGTTTGGCCTCACTATGCATCTAGCACACAAACTTGGTTTAGACATTAGTGTACATGTTCATTCCTTATTTATTCTGTTACTGGGATTTCTTCTCTGATATGGCTTTCCATCTTTGGCCACAAAGAATACAATCAATCTGATTTTGGGATTGACCATCTGGTGATGTACATGTGTAGAAACTTGTGTTGTTGGAAGAGGGTGTTTACTATGACCAATGTGTTTTCTTGGCAAAACTGTATTAGCCTTTGCCCTGCTTCATTCTGTACTCCAAGGCCAAAATTGCCTGTTACTCCCAGTGTTTCTTGACTTCCTACTTTTGCATTCCAGTCCCCTATAGTAAAAAGGACATCTTTTTTGGGTGTTAGTTCTAGAAGGTCTTGTAGGTCTTCATAGAACCGCTCAACTTCAGCTTCTTCAGCATTACTCATCAGGGCATAGACTTGGATCACTGTGATATTGAATGGTTTGCCTTGGAAATGAACAGAGATCATTCTGCTATTTTTGAGCTTGCATCCAAGTACTGTATTTCAGATTCTTTTGTTTATGATGATGGCTACTTCATTTATTCTAAGAGATTCTTGCCCACAGTAGTAGATATAATGGTCATCTGAGTTAAATTCACCCATTCATTCCATTATAGTTAGCTGATTTCTAAAATGTTGACATTCCATCTTGACATCTCCTATTTGACCACTTCCAATTTGCCTTGATTCATGGACCTAATATTTCAGGTTTCTATGCAGCATTGTTCTTTACAGCATAGTACTTTACTTCCATCACCATTCACATCCACAACTGGGTGTTGTTTTTGCTTTGGCTTTGTCTCTTCATTCCTTTTGGAGTTATTTCTCCACTGATCTCCAATAGCATATTGGGCACCTATGGATCTGGGGAGTTCATCTTTCAGTGTTCTATCTTTTTTTCATTTCAATGCTGTTCATGGGGTTCTTAAGGCAAGAATACTGAAGTGACTTGCCATTCCCTTCTCCACTGGACCACTTTTTGTCAGAACTCTCCGCCGTGACCCATCTGTCTTGGGTGGCCCTACATGGCATGGCTCATAGTTTCATTGAGTTAGACAAGGCTGTGGTCCATGTGATTAGATTGGTTAGTTTTCTGTTATTGTGGTTTTCAGTCTGTCTGCTCTCTGATGGAGAAGGATAAGAGGCTTATGGGAACTTCCTGATGGGAGAGACTGACTGAGGGGGAAACTGGGTCTTGTTCTTATGGGCGTCACCATGCTCAGTAAAACTTTAATCCAATTTTCTGTTGAAGGTGGGACTGTGTTCCCTCCCTGTTATTTTCCTGAGGCCAAACTATGGTGGAGGTAATGAAGATAATGGCGACCTTCTTCAAAGGGTCCCATACATGCACTGCTACACTCAGTGTCCCCAACCCTGCAGCAGGCCACTGATCCACGCCTCTGCTGGAGACTCCTGGACAATCACAGGCAAGCCAGGGTCGGTCTCTTGTGGGGCCACTGCTCCTTTTTCCTGAGTCCTTGTGTGCACATGTTCTGTTTGTGACCTCCAAGCATCTATTTCTTCAGTCCTGTGTAAGTTCTGGCAGCTCTATTGTGGGGTTAATGAGACCTGCTCCAAGAGGGCTTATGCCATACACAAGTCTGTTGAACCCAGAGCCTCTATCCCTGTGGCAGGCTACTGCTGACCCATACCTCCACAGGAGACACTCAAACACAGTTTTGTTTCAGTCTCTGTAGGGTCTTTGGGTCCTGGTGTGCACAAGGTTTGTTTGAGCTCTCTGGGCATCTCTGGCACCTATGGCGCTTGATTCTAAATGTGATTTCGCCCCTTCTGTGGTCTTGCTGGGGCTTCTACTTTGCCTTTGGACATGGGATAGCCATCACTCCAGTGCCTACCAATCTGAACTTACTGTGGATCAGATCATGAACTCCTTATTGTCAAATTCAGACTTAAATTGAAGAAAGTAGGGAAAACCACTAGATCATTCAGGTAGGACCTAAATCAAATCCCTTAAGATTATACAGTGGAAGTGACAAATGATTTCAAGAGATTAGATCTGATAGAGTTCCTGAAGAACTATGGACAGAGGTCTGTGACACTGTACAGAAGGCAGAGATCAAGACCATTCCCAAGAAAAAGAAAATGCAAAAGGACAAAATGGTTGTCTGAGGAGGCCTTACTAATAGCTAAGAAAAGAAGAGAAGTGAAAGGCAAAGGAGAAAGGGAAAGATGTACCCATTTGAATGTAGCATTCCAAAGAATAGTAAGGAGAGAGAAGAAAGCCTTCCTCAGTGATCAATGCAAAGAAATAGAGGAAAACAACAGAATGGAAAAAAAAATACAGATTTCTTCAAGCAAATTAGACATACCACAAGAATATTTCATGCAAAGATGCGTACAACAAAGTAAAGAAATAGTATGGAGCTAACAGAAGCAGAAGATATTAAGAAGAGGTGGCACGAATACACAGAAGAACTGTACAAAAAAGATCTTCATGACCCAGGTAATCATGATGGTATGACCACTCACCAAGAGCCATACATTCTGGAATGCAAAGTGGACCTTAGGAAGCATTGCTATGAACAAAGTTAATGAAAGTGATGGAGTTCCAGTTGAGCTATTTCAAATCCTGAAAGATGATGCTGTGAAAGTGCTGCACTCAACATGTCAGAAAATTTGGAAAACTCAGCAGTGGCCACAGGACTGGAAAAGGTCAGGTTTCATTTCAATCTCAAAGAAAGGCAATGAGAAAGAAGGTTAAATCTACTACACAGTTACATGCATCTCACATGCCAGCAAAGTAATGCTCAAAATTCTCCAAGCCAGGCATACATTGTACATGAACTGTGAACTTTCAGATGTTCAAGCTGGATTTAGAAAGGCAGAGGAACCAGGGATCAAATTGCCAACATCTGTTGGATTATCAAAAAAGCAAGAGAGTTTCAGAAATATATTTACTTCTTTTTTATTGACTATGCCAAAACCTTTGACGTGTGGATGACAATAAACTGTGGAAAATTCTTAAAGAGATGGGAATACCAGATCAGCTGGCCTGCCTCTTGAAAAATCTGTATGCAGGTCAGGAAGCAACAGTTAGAACTGGACATGGAACAACAGACTGGTTCCAAATTGGGAAAGGAGAGCATCAAGGTTGTTTATTGTCACCCTGCTTATTTAACTTATATGCAGAATACATCATGAAAAATGCCAGGCTGGATGAAGCACAAGCTGGAATCAAGATTGCTGGGAGAAATAGCAATAACCTCAGATATGCAGATGACACCACCTTTACGGCAGAAAGGGAAGAAGAACTAACGAGCCTCTTGATGAAAGTGAAAGAGGAGAGTGAAAATGTTGGCTTAAAATCAACATTCAGTAATCTAAGGTCATGGCATCTGGTCCCATTACTTCATGGCAAATAGATAGAAAAACAGTGGAAACAGTGACAGACTTTACTTTTTTGGGCTCCAAAATCACTGCAGATGGTGACTGCACCCATGAAATTAAAAGACACTTGCTCCTTGGAAGAAAAGTTGTGACAAACCTAGAAAGCACATCAAAAAGTGGAGACATTACTTTGCCAACGAAGATCTGTCTAGTCAAATCTAAAGTTTATCCAGTAATCATGTATGGATGTGAGAGTTGGACTATAAAGAAAGCTGAGCACCATAGATTTGATAATTTTGAACTGTGGTGTTGGAGAAGACTCTTGAGAATCCCTCAGACTGCAAGAAGATCAAACCAGTCCATCCTAAAGGAAATCAGTCCTGTATATTCATTGGAAGGACTGTTGCTGAAGCTGAAACTCCAATATTTTGACCATGTGATGTGAAGAACTAAATCATTTGAAAAGACCCTGATGATGAAAAGATTTAAGGTGGGAGCGAAGGGTATGACAGAGGATGAGATGATTGGATGGCATCACTGACTTAATGGACATGAGTTTGAGGAAACTCCAGGAGCTGGTGGTAGACAGTGAGGCCTGGCATGCTGCAGTCCATGGGTGGCAAAAAGTCGGACACAGTTGAGCTACTGAACTGAACTGAAGGGCTTTCCAGGTAGCACTACTGGTAAAGAGCACTCCTGCCAATGTAAGAGATGTAAGAGATGCAGGTTTGATCCCTGGGTCAGGAAGATCCCCTCAAGGAGGGCATGGCAACTCAGTCCATTATTCTTGCCTGGAGAATCCTCATGGACAGAGCCTAGCTGCTTACTGTCCATAGGGTGTCAAAGACTTGGACATGACTGAAACGACTCAGCAGCAGCAGCAGTGATTCAGTGTTCTTTCATTCTTTTTTGACACCTATTAACATGTTCTTTTTAAAAATGTCACAACATATTTTCACTTTTCTCATTTTATTTATTGTTATATCAAAGTAATAAAAAAAACCCTTTTGTTTGATTTTCTTGTTTGTTGTAAAAATAATAACTAATTTCCGGCCACATCCTCTTATGACCATAGCTTGGCACAGTTTTTTAAACATTGCTTTTGTTTGCTATCATTGCTTCATGTCAGTGATAGGCTGTTATTTTTCTGCCTACAGGAATTTTACAGAATATTGACCTATATACTTTCTGATGACATTTATATATGCTTGCAGTTGCATGACAGATATTGAAAGATTCACATTAATAAAACACAGTTCAAATTCAACATTTTTAAATCTGATTTTTCAGATTTAGAAGTGACTATAGAATTGAAATAAAACAAAGCCCTAGGACACAATATTTGTTAAATGGAAAAGAAAGTTGTCTGCCTAAAAATAATCGCTAATCAAAGTCAGAAATAAGTGGCATCTTTTCTATACAGTGCAGAGGGCACACAATTATAGTTTCAGAACCCAGTTGAAAATTTGAGTTCTTTTCTAAGTTGTATTTGATTTTAATATCCTCTTACTCACTGCAACTCAGATGTGCTTGTCTTATTTATTTGCCAAGATTGCTGGGAATATATTGTAACTCAGAGAAAATACTGCCGCTGAATCTATGATTGTGTAACTTATCTGTTATAAAAACTAGAAAATCACAAGTCGAGTCATTTAATTCTATGTCTGGCTATGATTAGTATCACCTAGTTATTAGAAAATCTTGTGAAATCTAGTGAAATATTGTTGGTCAGAACATGAATGCTACTCTTAAATATCACAAGACTAATGGGGAGTTCACTACTGCAAATTTTTAAAAAAATCTTTCTTTTATTTAAAGCTAACATTTTAATTTAATTTATTAAAAATAAAGATGTCCCAAACTCTTTAACGTATGCCAGTATAAGCAGAGTTACGATTCTTAAAAAGGATTTAACTAGCAAAACTGATATTTATTTAGGTAAACTATTATGCAAATTGCATTGTATTGTATAAATAAATTCAAAGGCACCAAAATAATTTTATTAGAATGGTAATGAAAATGTATGATGGACAAGATCATATTGTTGGATTATAATGAGTAATTAAAGGCTTTTTCATGGTTATTAGAGAACACAATCAATTATACATATAAATATTAAGAAATGTTAAATTATATAATGATATTGCTAATTATCCTAAATAAATTCATGGCAATTTAAGCAGTTTTGAGCTACGGTATCTTTCTGCATCAACACTTTTTTATATAACCTATGAATAATGACCTATTTCGGATGACTAGTTCATTCCAGATATACAGCTGCTAGCAACAGAAACTGGGCTTATTTGTTTGATGTTCTCTTTTGCAAGATTTATTTGATTCAACTATCTGCACACAGAAGGGAAGGAGGAGAGTCAGGATAAGTGCATGTCAGAGTGGATATAATTTCAAAAAAAGAGATAATTATTTGTATGCTATTAAAAAACCTCCACTGAGATAAGAACAGAAAACTGCTTTTTAATTAGAGGGTCACTGGTACACATAACAGGAGTAGCATCAATGGAATGCTGAATATAGGAGTCATATTGCAGAGAAGTAAGAAATTGAAGAGAAAATGAGAAGTGAAAATGTAGAAATTATGAAGGAATATCATCAGAATAATTAATTAAATGCAATAAGGGATATGCCATTATGATAAATATGAGATCAACAGTGAGGCCCTGGGAACTGGTTTGCTAAGGAGAGGACTGGTCTGTACCATGGGACACTGTTAAGCTTTAAAAGAAGTGAGAAAAGGATATAGCAGCAGCTTGTATTCAATACTTACTCAAATTAGAGCCTCTTTCATTAATCCTATAAATTGCTATGCAAATATCACCTACTACCAGATTTCTCTGATCTGTCACAATTACTGGCATCCAAAGCTAGCATATTCCAAGAGAAAGATGTGTATGTCTGAAGGACTACTTTATGTGCTTAAACCTTAGTCATAGAAAGGAATAAGATTCTATAATCTTCACAGCATTTAATGCCATCATGTTAGAACTAAAGAGCCGATTTAGTCACCATTTAGTTTGGACCCTTTCCAAAACAGCTTAGGCACTGTGGGAGAGGGAGAGGGTGGGATGATTTGGGAGAATGGCACTGAAACATGTATAATATCATATAAGAAACTAATCGCCAGTCTAGGTTCAATGCAGGATACAGGATGCTTGGGGCTGGTGCACTGGGATGACTCGGAGAGATGGTATGGGGAGGGAGGTGGCAAGGAGGTTCAGGATTGGGAACACGTGTATACCCATAGCGGATTCATGTTGATGTATGGCAAAACCAATACAGTATAGTAAAGTAAAATAAAGTAAAATAAAATTTAAAAATATAACATGTTCAAAAATTACAGTCTGGACTCTAAAATCTCTGAACACAGAAAGAGTTGGACATTGTAGCTTGGTTAAAATTATCTGCTGCTGTGTCTATAGCATTTATTTACATCCTAGTTCAAAAAAGCAGAGAAGGCAATGGAACCCCACTCCAGTATTCTTGCCTGGAAAATCCCATGGATGGAGGAGCCTGGTAGGCTGCAGTCCATGGGGTCGCGAAGAGTAGGACACGACTGAGCGACTTCACTTTCACTTTTCACTTTCATGCATTGGAGAAGTAAATGGCAACCCACTCCAGTATTCTTGCCTGGAGAATCCCAGGGACGGCAGAGCCTGATGAGCTGCCGTCTATGGGGTTGCACAGAGTCGGACACGACTGAAGTGACTTTGCAAGCAAACAAATTCAAGAAAGGCATAGTGAGAATAAGGAAAGATCTTTCAACTTACACTGTTTGAAGCCACATGTGTAAACCTGGAAGTAAGATGGAATGTTTTAAGTTTTTCTTTTTTTTTTTTTTACAAAGAATCAAGAGTAAAAATAAAAAATTATTCAAATATGGTTATTTTGGGTGTTTGGGGTCTTAGATTTTCCCTAAGTCCTCTTGTGTTTTCTGACGGTAGTGTTCATTATTTTTTGATCCTTACATATTTACTTTAGTGATATAGGAGAATTCGATACTTTAAATCTTAAAAATTTTCTGTCAGTTGCAACATAAACCTTATTTATATAGGCATATAGCAAATACTTTCAACTATTTGTCACAGGTCCAGGCACTGAACTCCTCTCAGCCATGCATGTTTTCTTATTTCTCTTGGGCTTTTCTAGAACTAGATCACGGAAGTATTTTATTTCACTTGTTTGCATGGCAACTAGACTTATTCTTGTCTACTTCGTTTTTAACTGGAAAATCTATGGTACTTCTTTGAATGAATCTTTCAATGTTTCCTATTCTTTTATGAAGCAAACCAAAATCTGGTCATATGTGACTCCTCCCTCTCTTTGTAGTTTCATTTTGTATCACTACTTTCCTTGCATTCTACCCTCTAGCAACATTGCCTCCCTCAGATGTTATAAAAAGTACTATGTATTTCAGTGCCTTTGCACATACTAGTTAGTGCTCCCTTTATTTATTTTATGTTGTGGCTTTAAAAAATTTTTTTTCTTCCAGGATTTTCTCATATAAATTTATTTATTTTAATTAGAAGTTAATTACTTTACAATATTGTATTGGTTTTGCCATACATCAACATGAATCCTTCCACTTTTGTCTTCTCTTCATCTTTCAGATCTCATCTCAGATATCACTTATGTTCTAACTAAGTCACTCCCCCCTCATATAACCTCTTATAGCTTTCTGTACATTTCTTTCGGAGATTTTTTTAACAAGTTTAAACATATATTTGAATGTTAAACTGATTAGTGTGTTCCCTCTCCCCCCCCCCCCCCACACCCATCTTATAGGCTCCCTGAAAGTAATATTTCTTTGCTCTGTCCATATTCTATTGGTTTTCAGTAGATGTTCAGCAAAGAGTTGTCTGAATGCAGAAATAAATTAATGGGAAATTCCAAGGCCAAATTTGCCTGTTACTCCATGTGTTTCTTGATTTCCTACTTTTGCATTCCAGTCCCCTATAATGAAAAGGACATCTTTTTTGGGTGTTAGTTCTAAAAGGTCTTGTAGGTCTTCATAGAACCGTTCAACTCCAGCTTCTTCAGCTTTGCTGGTTGGGACATAGACTTGGATAATTGTGATATTGAATGGTTTGCCTTGGAAACGAACAGAGATCATTCTGTCGTTTTTGAGATTGTATTCAAGTACTGCATTTCAGACTTTTTTGTTGACCATGATGGCTACTCCATTTCTTCTGAGGGATTCCTACCCGCAGTAGTAGATATAACACTCATCTGAGTTAAATTCACCCATTCAAGTCCATTTTAGTTCGCTGATTCCTAGAATGTCAACTTTCACTCTTGCCATCTCCTGTTTGACCACTTCCAATTTGCCTTGATTCATGGACCTGACATTCCAGGTTCCTATGCAATATTGCTCTTTACAGCATCGGACCTTGCCTCTACAACCAGTCTCATCCACAGCTGGGTATTGTTTTTGCTTTGGCTCCATCCCTTCATTCTTTCTGGAGTTATTTCTCCACTGATCTCCAGTAGCGTGTTGGGCACCTACTGACCTCTCAAACCTTGAGCTAACGAATTCATTTTTCATATGGAAATGTTTTTCTTAAGCTATGTTAATGAACTATTTATTTTTCCTAAACTCTGTCTTTCTTCAAGTCGATTTCACCTAAGACTCAGAACCAATATTGGCTCAACAAACCAGTACATTTTACTCATACAATTGTTCTCCTAATCCATGTCAATGAGACTATGTATTTGCTTGGAAACCTGCCTTTTTGGAAGATTTATGTCAATCGTTTTATGGCCCCTGGATGACTCATCTTGTGCCAACATTATCTGAAAACATATGTTGTGGGTGAAAGGCCTGGTGCCACTGTCTGAGTTCTGAGACCTTTTCTTTCTCTAATTAGCAGCCTGCTGGCAGGTATGAAACTTCCTGCTCAAGACTAGCAGGAGGGCACTCTCTCTGCCCCCTTCTGATATCTATGTCAGAAGCCTTCTCTATCTCTTTTATATTTTAATAAAATTTTATTACACAAAAGCTCTGAGTGATCAAGCCTTGTCACTGGCCCAGGATTGAATTCCTTTCCTCCTGGGGCCAAGAATCCTGGCATAGTTCATGGCTCAGCAACAACATTTCAGTATGGGCATGGAGGATCTCACATGCCGCAAAGCAGCTGGTCCCTGTGCCACAACTACTGAAGCCTGCACATTCTAGGGCCCATGTGACACAACTGCTGATCCCATGTGTTGCAACCTATGACGTTCAAGTGTCTAGAGTCCAAGCTCTGCAACAACAGAAGCCACCACAAAGAAAAGCCCACACACCTTCAGGTTGCTATATGGCAAAACTGAACACAACATTGTAGAGTGATTATCCTCCATTAAAAAAAAAAAAAAAAGAAAGGTCTGAACAGGCAGAGCTATGGAGAGCGACTGGCCTAAGAGGCCTTCTGATCACCAGTTACAAGAGGCTTGAAAAAAGACTCTGATAGGGCCATAACTCCTACCAAGGAGGCAGTCTGTTTCTGTGTCCCAGCACCCTTAGTGCCACCAGGGTCCCTGAAAGCCAAGCAGCTGCACCACCTTCACACTCAACTCTTACTGGAGCAGAGGTGCTACAAGCAAAAAAAGAAAAAAAATAAAAGTCTTGTGTTTATGCACACAGGGTCACTTCAGTAGTATCTGACTCTTTGCAACCTTGTATACTGTAGGCTTCCAGGCTTCTCTGTCAGAGAGGGGGTTCTTCAGGCAAGAATACTGGAGTGTATCGACCAATACTGGTTGCCATGTCCTTCTAGAGCACTATATTTCCTACTACCCTAGCTGCCAATCTCCCTGAGTACCTGTGCTGCCAAAACCCCTGAGACCCAAGCAGCTGCACCACCTCCACACCTGGCCCTCAGAGGAGCAAACACAAACCCTTCATGGCAGCCTGAAGAACTAAATCTCAGTGGATGACCCACATGCAGAGGTGGAAATAAAACCACAATTGAAACCCAGAGGCAGTGTGGCTAAGGAAGAAGACCCCAAACCTTCTGACCAGCAGTACAAGCTGCAGATTAAATGGACACAATCTGCTAAACAGACTCTGTCTATGGAATATAAAAAGGTAATCAAGAGCTCCCACAAAAGAAAACTCACTAGCTCTGGTAACTGTGGACATTGGAGGAAAGAACACACAGGAGTAGGAAAAGATTAGGGTCTGAGCTGTCCCCACAGCACAGCATTGGAGGGCATCCTAGGGACTGAGGTGAACTGTGATTCCTAGTGCTGGAAAGTGACTAGGAGTCACTTTCTTGAGTCACGGCAGTGACTCAAGAAAAACATTCATTATTCTTATTTTTTGAATTCTTCTATAGCTTCTTTGGATTTTTTTTTTTTTTCTTGTCTTCCTTGTTTCCCCCCTCTGTTGTAGTTGTAGATTTTATTGACACTAAGAAATACAATTAAGCTTTTGAGCCTTCTTTTTTTCTTGTTTTCCTCAGTCATATTTTTTATTGTTTTTATAAACCTCTAGCTCTATTTTGGGCTTTTACAATTGCAGTTTTGTGGAGATTTCCTCTATTTTTTCTTTTTTAAATTTTAAATTTTAATTTATTAAACTTATTGTTATTATTTCTACATTTATACTTTTGTTTGTTTTTCCCCTTTAATTTTTATCAGTTCAGTTCAGTCGCTCAGTCTTGTGCGACTCTTTGCGACTCCATGCACCACACCAAGCCAGGCCTCCCATCCATCACCAATTCCCAGAGTTTACCCAAATTCATCTCCATTGAGTCGGTGATGTCATCCATCCATCTCATCCTCTGTCATCCCTTTCTCCTCCTGCCCTCAATCTTTCCCAGCATCAGGGTCTCTTCAAATGAGTCAGATATTTGCATCAGGTGGCCAAAGTATTGGAGTTTCAGCTTCAATATCAGTCCTTCCAATGAACACTCATGACTGATCTCCTTTAGGATGGACTGGTTGGATCTCCTTGCAGTCCAAGGGACTCTCAAGAGTCTTCTCCAATACCACAGATCAAAAGCATCAAAGCTTCAGTCCTCAGCTTTGTTTATAGTCCAACTCTCACATCCATACATGACTACTGGAAAAACCATAGCCTCGACTAGATGGATCTTTGTTGGCAAAGTAATGTCTCTGCTTTTTAATATGCTGTCTAGGTTGGTCATAACTTTTCTTCTAAGGAGTAAGCGTCTTTTAATTTCATGGCTGCAGTCACCATCTGCACTGATTTTAAATCTTATCTACCTCTATTTAACTTTGCATTTATATTTTCTTTCTTTTCTTTCTCTACTTTCCTTTCAAAATATTTGTTAGTGTTATTTTCATTGCTTTTTACCACAACTGACACCTTGATTTAGTTTTGTTTTCCAGTTTGTGCTTTAATTAATTTTGTTCTGGTCAATATAATTTTTAGTTTTGTTCACTGGGTCAATCTATTCTACTTAATTTTTGTTGGACTGTGTTGATTTTGCTTATGGGTGTATATGTATATGTGTATATTCAGTCACACTTTCTATTGTTGTTATAAGCCTCTGCCTCTACATTGGGCTTTTGCAGTTCTGTAGAGTTTTCCTCCCCTCCCTCACTTTTTTTCTTTCTTCTTCCATTTTTTCCTCTTTCTTAAAATTGTAATTTTTTAAACCTATTATATTCTTCTACATTTATTCCTTTGATTGCCTTTCTTACTGTTCTTTCCTTCTTGCAATTAATCTTTAATGTATATAAATCTTTATCTAGCTCCATTTAACTTTGCATATCTATTTCTTTCTTTCTTTCCTTTCCTCTCAACATATTTGCTAGTTTTGTTTTCATTGCTTTATTTCCCACTTGGCACCTTTCTTTAGTTTTGTTTTCCAGTTTGTGCTCAAGTTAGTTTTGTCCTTAACTGGTAAATATAACTTTGATTTCCTTTGTTCAGCAGATCAATCTACTGTACTTTATTTTTGTTTTACTGTTCTCACTTTGCTCATGGGTGTAAATGTATACGTGTATATTTCATTATTTTAATTATTATTTTCATGACTTTGTAACTGCCATTGGTCTGGGGTTCAACTTTGGTTTCTCATTTTTGGGTATTTGTTTTATTCTCCCTTAATTCCATAACAAACCACTTGTAGAATCTTCATTCCTGACCAGAGAAAAAACCCTGAGCCTTTGGAGTGGGACCACTGACTCCAAGACCCTAGACTACCAGATAACTAACCCTAGGGAGAATCAAATAGTGAGAACTCACCAAAAATAAACCATTTGAATACAAGACCTGGCACCACCCCACCACCAGTAGCACCCCATGCAATACACCTCATTTAAATAATAAACAAAGCAAAAATACAAACCTAGTCATCAGCAGACAGGAGTATCACCTCACTCAGTCTTGCTCATCAGGGGAAAAACAAACAAACAACAAGCAAAACCTCAGTACAAATCTCACCCTATATGAAGTTCACACAAACCACTGGACCAACCTTAGGAGGGCAGAAATCAAAAGAAATAAAGAATTCAACCTACTTCACGGAAAGCACTCAACTTTTCTTGAAGCCTGAGAAAAGGAGACCTTAAACAGAATAACCTTAAATAAAAGAAAACAAAAGGCAGGGAAATACTGCACCAATGAAGGAACAAACTAGAAACACAGAAGTCCAAATAAATGAAGAGTAAATAGGAATATTACCTGAGACAGAATTCAGAATAATGATAGCAAAGATGATAAAAAACCATGAAAACTAAATGGATAAAATCCAAGAATCAACAAAGGCCTAGAGAATTAAAGAATAAGCATACAGAGACAAATAACACAATTACTGAATTTAAAAATACTCTAGAAGGAGTCAACAGTGGAATATCTGAAGCAGAAGAACGATTCAGTGAACTGGAAGATAAAATGGTGGAAGTAACTACTGAAGAGCAGAATAAATTAAAAAGAATGAAAAGAGCTGAGGACAGTCTCAGAGATCTCCAGGACCATATCAAATGCACCAACCTTCGAATTATAGGGGTCGCAGATGAAAAAGAGAGAAAGAAAGGGTGTGAGAAAATTTTTGAAGAGATTATAGTTGAATATTTCTCCAACATAGAAAAGGAAATAGCCAATCAAGTCCAAGAGGCATAAAGAGTCCCATACAGGATAAACTCAAGGAGAAATACTTCAAGACACATACTAATCAAAGTAACAAAGACTAAATACCAAGAAATAATATGAAAAGCAACAAGGGAGAAGCAAAAAGTAACATGCAAGGGAAATCCCATATCATTAACAGCTGATCTTTCAGCAGAAACTCCGCAGGCCAGATGGGAATGGCAGGATATATTTAAAGAACTGAAAGGACAAAAGTCTCCAACCAAGATTACTGTACCAGGCAAGGATTTCATTCAAAATTGATGGAGAACGAAAAAGCTTTTCAGACAAGCAAGAGGAATTCAGCACCATTAAACCAGCTTTACAACAAATGTTAAATGGACTTCTATAGTCGAGAAATACAACAGAAGATAAAAGATCTACAAAATCAACCCCAAACAATTAGAAAATGGCAATAGGAACATATATATCAATAATTACTTTAAATGTAAATGAATTAAATGCTCCAACCAAAAGACACAGACTGGCTGATTAGATACAAAAAACAAGACCCATATATATGCTGTCTACAAGAAACCCACTTCAGACTTCAAGACACATATAGACTGAAAGTGAGAGGATGGAAAAATATATTTCATGCAAATGGGAAGCAAAAGAAAGCTGGAGTAGCAATCCTCATATCATATGAAATAAACCTTAAAATAAAGAAGATTACAAGAGATAAGGAAGGACACTACATAATGATCAAGGGGTCAATCCAAGAGGAAGCCATAACAATTGTAAATATCTATGCATCAAACATAGGAACACCTTAATACATAAGAAAAACACTAAGAGACATAAAAGGAGAAACTGACAATAGCACAATAATAGTAGAAGATTTTAACACCCCACTCACACCAATGCACAGATCAACAAAACAGAAAATTAATAAGGAAACACAAGTCTTAAATGATGCATTGGATGAGTTGGATCTCATTAATATCTTCAGGACATTCCATTCAAATGCAGAATAATACATTTTTTCAAGTGCACATGGAACATTCTCTCCAGGATAGACCACATCTTGAGTCACAAATCAGTAAATTTAAGAAAGTTGAAATATCAAACATCTTCTCTGACCACAACACTATGAGACTATATATCAATTACAAGAATAAAACTGTAAGAAAGACAAACACACGTTTCTAAATAACCAACAGTTTACTGAAGAAATTAAAAATTCTCTAGAAAAAAATGACATTGAGAACATGACAATTGAAAACTTATAGGGTGCAGCAAAAGCAGTTCTAAGAAGGAAGTTTCTAGCAATACAATCCTACCTAAAGAAACAAGAAAAACGTTGACTAGAAAACCTAACTTTACACCTAAAGCAACTGGAAAAAGAAGAAGAAAAAAAAAATTAGTAGAAGGAAAGGAATAATAAAGATCTGAGCAGAAACAAATGAAAAATGAAAGAAACAATAGTAAAGATTATTAAAACTAAATACTGGTTCTTTGATAAGATAAACAAAATTGATAAACCTTTAGCCAGACTCATCAAGAATAAAAGAGGGAAGAATCAAATCAACAAAATTAGAATTGAAAAAGGAGAGGTTACAACAGACAATGCAGAAATACAAAGGATTATAAGAGACTATTATGAACAACTATATGGCAATAAAATAGATAACCTGGAAGATATGGACAGATTCTTAGAAAATTTCGATCTTTCAAGACTGAACCAGGATGAAATAGAAACTATAAAAAACCCAATTATGAGCACTGAAATTGAAGCTGTGATAAAAATCTCCCCAAAAAAACAAAAGCCCAGGACCAGATGGCTTCACAGGAGAATTCTATCGAACATTTAGAAAAGAGCTAATGCCTATCCTTCTAAAATTCTTTCAAAAAACTCAAGAGGAAGGAACATTTTTCAAATTCATTCTATGAGGCCACCATCATCCTGATACAAAAACCAGACAAAGACAACACAAAAAGAAAACTACATGCTAATACCACTGTTGAACATAGATGCAAAAATCCTCAACAAAATTTTAGCAAACAATTCAGCAACACATCAAAAAGCTCATACAACATGACCAAATTGGATTTATTCTAGGGATGGAAGGATTCTTCAGTATATGGAAATCAAACTGCGTGATATACCAGATTAACAAATTGAAAGATAAAAACCATATGAACATTTCAATAGATGCAGAAAAACCCTTTGACAAATTAAGAACCTATCTATGATTAAAACTCTTCCAAAAATGGGCATAGAAGGAACGTACCTCAACATAATAAAGGCCATATATGATAGACCCTGAATAGCCAATGCAGTCTTGAGAAAGAGGAATGGAGCTGGAGGAATCAAGCTTTCTAACTTCAGGTTATACTACAAAGTTACATTCATCAAGACAGTATGGTACTGGCACAAAAACAGACCAATGGAACAAGGTAGAAAGCCCAGAGATCAACCCATGCTCTTATGGGTACCTTATTTTTGACAAAGGAGGCAAGAATATACAAAGGGGTGAAAACAGCCTTTTCAATAAACGGTGCTGGGAAACTGGACTGCTGCTGCTGCTGCTGCTGCTAAGTTGCTTCAGTCGTGTCCGAATCTGTGCAACCCTATGGATGGCAGCCCACCAGGCTAAACCATCCCTGGAATTCTCCAGGCAAGAACAATGGAGTGGGCTGCCATTTCCTTCTCCAATGCATGAAAGTGAAAAGTGAAAGTGTAGTTGCTTAGTCGTGTCTGACTCCTAGCGACCCCATGGACTGCAGTGTACCAGGTACCAGGCTCCTCCGTCCAGGGGATTTTCCAGGCACGAGTACTCTAATGGTTTGCCATTGCCTTCTCCGGGGAAAACTGGACAGCTACATGGAAAAGAATGAAATCAGAACACTTCCTAACACCATACACAAAGATAAACTCAAAATGGATTAAAGACCCAATTAGAAGGCCAGAAACTATAAAAATCTTAGAGGAAAACATAGGCAGAACACTCGATGACATAAATCAAAGCAAGATCCTCTATGATCCAACTCCTAGAGTAATGGAAATAAAAACAAAAGTAAGCAAGTGGGACCTGATTAAACTTAAAAGCTTTTGCACAGCAAAGGAAACTATAAGCAAGGTGAAAAGAAAACTCACATAATGGGAGAAAATAATAGCAACTGAAACAACTGACAAAGGATTAATTTCCAAAATATACAAGCAGCTCATACAACTCACTACCAGAAAAAAAAAAAAAAGCCAATCAAAATATGAGAAAAATACCTAAACAGACAATTCGCCAAAGCAGACATACAGATTATTAACAAACACATAAAAAGATGCTCAACATCACTCATTCTTCAGTTCAGTTCAGTTGCTCGGTCGTGTACGACTCTTTATGATGCCATGAACTGCAGCACGTCAGGCCTCCCTGTTCATCACTAACTACCAGAGTCCACCCAAACCCAAGTCCATTGAGTTGGTGATGCCATCCAACCATCTCATCCTCTGTTGTCCCCTTCTCTTCCTGTCCTCAATCTTTCTTTTCAAATGAGTCAGCTCTTCGCATCAAGTGGCCAAAGTATTGGAGTTTCATCTTCAACATCAGTCCTTCCAATGAACACTCAGGACTGATCTCTTTTAGGATGGACTAGTTGGATCTCCTTGCAGCCCAAGGGACTTTCAAGAGCCTTCTCCAACACCACAGTTCAAAAGCATCAATTCTTTGGCTCGTTTTCTTTATAGGCCAACTCTGACGTCCATACATGATACTGGAAAAACAATAGCCTTGACTAGATGGACCTTTGATGGCAAAGTAATGTCTTTGCTTTTTAATATACTGTCTAGGTTCGTCATAACTTTCCTTCAAAGGAGTAAGCATCTTTTAATTTCATGGCTGCAATCATCATCTGCAAGGATTTTGGAGTCCCCCAAAATAAAGTCAGCCACTGATTCCCCATCTATTTGCCGATGGGCCCAGATACCATGATCTTAGTTTTCTGAATGTTGAGCTTTAAGCCAAAATTTTAACTCTCTTCTTTTACTTTCATCAAGAGGCTCTTTGGTTATTTTTCACTTTCTGCCATAAGGGTGGTGTCATCTGCATATCTGAGGTTATTGATATTTCTCCTGGCAATCTTGATTCCAGCTTGTGCTTCTTCCAGTCCAGCGTTTCTCATGATGTACTCTGCATAGAAGT
This sequence comes from Capricornis sumatraensis, assembly GCF_032405125.1. Lineage (NCBI taxonomy): Eukaryota > Metazoa > Chordata > Mammalia > Artiodactyla > Bovidae > Capricornis > Capricornis sumatraensis. The sequence goes on from NC_091084.1 coordinate 4,212,719, forward strand.
AAAATAAGCAAGGTGACAATATACAATCTTGATATACTCCTTTTCCTATTTGGACCCAGTGTGTTGTTCCATGTCCAGTTCTAACTGTTGCTTCCTGACCTGCATACAGGCTTCTCAAGAGGCAGGTCAGGTGGTTTGGTATTCCCATCTCTCTCAGAATTTTCCACAGTTTCTTGTGATCCACACAGTCATAGGCTTTGGCATAGTCAATAAAGCAGAAATAGATGTTTTTCTGGAACTCTCTTGCTTTATCCATGATCCAGCAGATGTTGGCAATTTGATCTCTGGTTCCTCTGCCTTTTCTAAAACCAGCTTGAATATCTGGAAGTTCATGGTTCACATATTGCTGAAGCCTGGCTTGGAGAATTTTGAGCATTACTTTGCTAGCTTGTGAGATGAGCGCAATTGTGTTGTCGTTTAAGAATTTTTTGGCATTGCCTTTCTTAGGGATTGGAATGAAAACTGACATTTTCCAGTGCTGAGTGGCCACTGCTGAGTTTTCCAAATTTGCTGGCATATTGAATGCAGCACTTTCACAGCATCATCTTTCAGGATTTGAAATAGCTCCACTGGAATTCTATCACCTCCACTAGCTTGTTTGTGGTGATGCTTCCTAAGGCCCAATTGACTTCACATTCCTGGATGTCTAACTCTAGGTGATTGTGTGTAATCATACCATCGTGATTATCTGGGTCATGAAGATCTTTTTTGTACAGTTCTTCTGTGTATTCTTGCCACTGCTTCTTAATATCTTCTGCTTCTGTTAAGTCCATACCATTTCTGTTCTTTATTGAGCCCATCTTTCCATGAAATATTCCCTTGGTTTCTCTAATTTTCTTGAAGAGATCTCTAGTCTTTCTCATTCTATTGTTTTCCTCTATATCTTTTCATTGATCACTGAGGAAGGCTTTCTTATCTTTCCTTGCTATTCTTTGGAACTCTGAATTCAAATAGGTATATCTTTCCTTTTCTTCTTTGCTTTTCACTTCTCTTCTTTTCAGAGCTCTTTGTACGGCCTCCTCAGACATTTTTCTCTTTTGCACTTCTTTTTTGGGGATGGTTTTGATTCCTGTCCCCTGCTCATTATTATAGAAGTGCAAATCAAAACTACAATGAGATATCATCTCACTGGTGATAACTGGTCAGAATGGCCCTCATCAAAATGTCTATGAACAATAAATGCTGGAAAGAGTGTGGAGAAAATGGAACAGTCTTTCACTGTTGTTGGGAATGTAAATTGATAAAGCAACTATGAAAGACAGTATGGAGACTCCTTAAAAACTAATTATAAAACCACCATATGACCCAGCATTCTCACTCCTAGGCATATACACTGAGGAAACTAAAATTGAAAGACACATGTATCCCATTGTTCATTGCAGCACTATTTACAATAGCTAGAACATAGAAGCAACCTAGATGTTCGTTGATAGATGAAGGGATAATGGAGTTGTGGTATGTATACAAAATAGAATATTACTCAGCCATAAAAAGGAATACATTTGAGTCAGTTCTAATGAGGTGGATGAAGCTAGAACCTTTTATACAGAGTGAAGTGAGTCAGAAAGAGAAAAATAAATACTGTATTCTAACACATATATACAGAATCTAGAAAAATTGTACTGAAGAGTTTATATACAGTGCAACAATGGAGAAACAGACATAGAGAATAGACTTATGGACATAGGGAGAAGAGAGGAGAGGGTGAGATGTTTGGAAAGAGTAACGTGGAAATTTACATTACCATAGGTAAAATAAATAACCAATGGGAATTTGCTGTATGGCTCAGGAAACTCAAGCAGGGGCTCTGTATCAACTTAGAGGGGTGGAATGGGGAGGGAGATGGGAGGGAGGTTGAAAAGGAAGGGGTTTTATGTATACCTATGGCTGATTCATGTGGAGGCTTGACAGAAAACAGAAAAATTCTGTAAAGCAATTATCTTTCAATAAAAAATAAATTAATTAAAATAGAAAATAATAAAAGAACATGGGAGGACCTTTAACTAGCAGAAACACAACATTGTAAAGAAATTATACTCCAATAATAAAATTTTGAAAATTAAAAAAAAAGAAGAAACCAACACACTGCAACTAGCATGTAGCCTGCACACAGCAACAAAGACCCAGTGCAGTGAAATAAATAAATACATAAGTAAATAAGTGCCTAAAAGAAGAGAGATGAAAAAACATGAATGTGTTTTAGAGGGATCATTTAGCTAAGGTATGAAGAATACAATGGAAGTAACACAAAAATGGGAAAACCGTCTGGGGTCCAAAATGAAGTAACTCAGCTAAGAGGTAATAAGACGAGTAGGTTCTAGATTAAAGTGGCACAATAAATCAACTTGGTTATTGTGAAACATGATGGCCGGCGCACTCAGCGCAAGAGGCTGCGATGGCCGGCACACTCAGCGTGGCCAAGAGGAGCTACCCCACGTCCGAGGTCAGGGGCAGCGGCCGAGAGTGCCAGGCTGCAACAGTGCAGGAATAGCTGAGAGGAGCCACCCCACGTCCAAGATCAGGGGCGGCTGCCGGGAGGAGCCACCCCGTGCCTGAGGCCAGGGGCTGCGGCTGGGAAGATCAACCCACGTCCAAGGAGTGGTGGCTGCCCTGGTGCAGGAGGGCCTAGAGGAGCTATCCCACGTTGAAGGTCAGGAAGGGAGGTTGGGGGGAAATACCCTTGGTCCAAGGTAAGGAGCAGCAGCTGTGCTTTGCTGGAGCAGCCGTGAAGAGATACCCCACGCCCAAGGTAAGAGAAACCCAAGTAAGATGGTAGGTGTTGCAAGAGGGCATCAGAGGGCAGACACACTGAAACCATACTCATAGAAAACTGGTCGGTCTAATTACACTAGGACAACAGCCTTGTCTAACTCAGTGAAACCAAGCCATGCCCACGGGGCAACCCAAGATGGGCGGGTCATGGTGGAGAGGTCTGACAGAATGTGGTCCACTGGAGAAGGGAATGGCAAACCACTTCAGTATTCTTGCCTTGAGAATCCCATGAACAGTATGAAAAGGCAAAATAATAGGATACTGAATGAGGAACTCCTCAGGTCATTAGGTGTCCAATATGCTACTGGAGATCACTGGAGAAATAACTCCAGAAAGAATGAAGGGATGGAGCCAAAGCAAAAACAATACCCAGCTGTGGATGTGACTGGTGATAGAAACAAAGTCTGATGCTGTAAAGAGCAATATTGCATAGGAAACTGGAATGTCAGGTCCACGAATCAAGGCAAATTGGAAGTGGTAAACAAGAGATGGCAAGGGTGAACGTTGACATTCTAGGAATCACAAAACTAAAATGGACTGGAATGGGTGAATTTAACTCAGATGACCATTATGTCTACTACTGTGGGCAGGAATCCCTCAGAAGAAAGGGAGTAGCCATCATGGTCAACAAAAGAGTCTGAAATGCAGTACTTGGATGCAATCTCAAAAATGACAGAATGATCTTTGTTCATTTCCAAGGCAAACCATTCAATATCACCACGATCCAAGTCTATGGCCCAACCAGTAATGCTGAGGAAGCTGAAGTTGAATGGTTATATGAAGACCTACAAGACCTTTTAGAACTAACATCCAAAAAAAAAATGTCATTTTCATCATAGGGGACTGGAATGCAAAAGTAGGAAGTCAAGAAACACCTGGAGTAACAGGCAAATTTGGCCTTGGAATGAAGAATGAAGCAGGGCAAAGACTAATAGAGTTTTGCCAAGAAAATGCACTGGTCATAGCAAACACCGTCTTCCAACAACACAAGAGAAGACTCTACACATGGACATCACCAGATGGTCAACACTGAAATAAGACTGATTATATTCTTTGCAGCCAAAGATGGAGAAGCTCTATACAGTAAATAAAAACAAGACCAGGAGCTGACTGTGGCTCAGATCATGAACTCCTTATTACCAAATTCAGACTTAAATGGAAGAAAGTAGGGAAAACCACTAGACATTTCAGGTATGACCTACATCAAATCCCTTATGATTATACAGTGGAAGTGAGAAATAGATTTAAGGGCCTAGATCTGATAGACAGAGTGCCTGATGAACTATGGAATGAGGTTCGTGACATTGTAAAGTAGACAGGGATCAAGAACATCCCCAGGGAAAAGAAATGCATAAAAGCAAAATGGCTGTCTGGGGAGGCCTTACAAATAGCTGTGAAAAGAAGACAAGCGAAAAGCAAAGGAGAAAAGGAAAGTTATAAGCATCTGAATGCAGAGTTCCAAAGAATAGCAAAAAGAGATAAGAAAGCCTTCTTCAGCGATCAATGCAAAGAAATAGAGGAAAACAACAGAATGGGAAAGACTAGCGATCTCTTCAAGAAAATTAAAGATACCAAGGGAACATTTCATGCAAAGATGGGCTTGAAAAAGGACAGAAATGGTATGGACTTAACAAAAGCAGAAGATATTAAGAAGAGGTGGCAAGAATACATAGAAGAACTGTACAAAAAAGATCTTCACCTCCCAGATAATCATGATGTGGTGATCACTCATCTAGAGACAGACATCTTGGAATGTGAAGTCAAGTGGGCCTTAGAAAGCATCACTATGAACAAAGCTAGTGGAGGTGATGGAATTCCAGTGGAGCTATTTCAAATCCTGAAAGATGATGCTGTGAAAGTGCTGCACTCCATATGCCAGCAAATTTGGAAAACTCAGCAGTGGCCACAGGACTGGAAAAGGTTAGTTTTCATTCCAATCCCAAAGAAAGGCAATGGCAAAGAATGCTCAAACTACCGCACAATTGCAATCATCTCACATGCTTGCAAAGTAATGCTCAAAATTCTCCAAGCTGGGCTTCAGCAATACGTGAACCGTGAACTTCCTGATGTTCAAGCTGGTTTTAAAAAGGCAGAGGAACCAGAGATCAAATTGCCAACATCCGCTGGATCATGGATAAAGCAAGAGAGTTCTAGAAAAACATCTATTTCTGCTTTATTGACTATGCCAATGCGTTTGGCTGTGTGGATCACAATAAACTGTGGAAAATTCTGAGAGAGATGGGAATACAAGAGCACCTGACTTGCCTCTTAAGAAATCTGTATGCAGGTCAGGAAGCAACAGTTAGAACTGGACATAGAACAACAGACTGGTTCCAAATAGGAATAGGAGTACGTCAAGGCTGTATATTGTCACCCTGCTTATTTAACTTATATGCAGAGTACGTCATGAGAAATGCTGGACTGGAAGAAACACAAGCTGGAATCAAGATTGCTAGGAGAAATATCAATAACCTCAGATATGCAGATGACACCAGGAGAAATATCAATAACCTCAGATATGCAGATGACACCACCTTTATGGCAGAAAGTGAAGAGGAACTAAAAAGTCTCTTGATGAAAGTGAAAGAGGAGAGTGAAAAAGTTGTCGTAAAGCTCAACATTCAGAAAACGAAGATCATGGCATCTGGTCCCATCACTTCATGGGAAATAGATGGGGAAACAGTGGAAACAGTGTTAGACTTTATTTTTTTGGGCTCCAAAATCACTGAAGATGGTGATTGAAGCCGTGAAATTAAAAGACCATTACTCCTTGGAAGAAAAGCTATGACCAACCTAGATAGCATTTTCAAAAGCAGAGACATTACTTTGCCAACTAAGGTCTGTCTAGTCAAGGTAATGGTTTTTCCAGTAGTCATGTATGGATGTGAGAGTTGGACTGTGAAGAAGGCAGAGCACTGAAGAATTGATGCTTTTGAATTGTGGTGTTGGAGAAGGCTCTTGAGAGTGCGTTGGACTGCAAGGAGATCCCACCAGTCCATTCTGAAGATCAGCCCTGGGATTTCCTTGGAAGGAATGATGCTAAAGCTGAAACTTCAGTACTTTGGCCACCTCATGTGAAGAGTTGACTCATTGGGAAAGACTCTGATGCTGGGAGGGATTAGGGGCAGAACGAGAAGGGGATGACAGAGGATGAGATGGCTGGATGGCATCACTGATTTGATGGGCATGAGTCTGAGTGAACTCCAGGAGTTGGTGATGGACAGGGAGGCCTGGCGTGCTGCAATTCATGGGATCACAAAGAGTCGGACACCACTGAGTGACTGAACTGAACTGAAGAAATAATAAGAAGGAATATTTGATCATAATGACAATCTGTTCTACTGGTAGTAATTTTATTTGTTTATGGAAGAGCTCCTAGGTCTTTTTAATCTTCTAAAGATGCAAGTATTTTTCTAATTGATTTCAGATGTCAAATAACTTCTAATGATATGGTGTTTACAGTCACATCCTTAATCAGCCAAAGATTTAAGAAACCCATTTTTCTCTCTTACTGTTAACGTCAATTTTTCTAGACATAGTCTCTGTAGATTTTGAATATTCCCTAAGAATAATTGGGTAGTTTTTAAAGTTTGTCTCTAGCATTTTTACTTCCTCAGCACTAGGGATACTTATCAGTATCTTTTTATAATATAATGAAATCTCTCTTTATGCTAGAAAAACATTGTTGCAAATTGCATAATTTAAAAATCTAACTACAGATTCATTTTCTAAAAAATAAATATCTAGCTAAATATTTGCTAAGTTGAGATTTTATCTATTTTTTAGTGTATACTATAAAAATTCACAATTCTGATTTTACCTATTTTTAATATCAAAATGTATAAGGTTTGCAATTCAGATTTGCATAAAATGCAATGATTGTCTTCATAAGGAGATTATAATATAAATTTATGAGTTAACAGTTACCTGAATAATGTTTTTCTCATATTAAGCTTTTAAAGTACTTAAGACCTAATCTTGCATGTTAAAGTTATACAGTAACACTTTGGGAAAGCAGAATGTTGAATTGAAAGGAGTAATAAAGCCCCTCAGAGTGGACTTCACTGCAAAGATCATGACCTGTACTATCATTTAATTCTTGGAGGTTAGGAATTAATGGGTGGAGACGGTAAAGAGAAATGAACTACTACAGCATAAGGCAAAGTCAGAGAGGCAAGAAAATGAATGAATACTTCATAAATTATCAATATTCAATAGGCTAGTTTTCTGTTTTATTATCATTTTACAATACAATTGGATCCCATAAAAGCCCTGTGAAGTAGGTATTATTGTTGTTGTTCAGTCTCCAAGTTATGTCTAACTCCTCACAAGTCCATGGACTGCAGACACCAGGCTTCCCTGTCCCTCCCCATCTCCCAGAGCTTTATCAAGTTCATGTCCATTGAATCAGTGATGCCATCCAATCATCTCATCCTCTGTCACCTTCTTCTTCTGCCTTCAATCTTTCCCAGAATAAGTTGTCCAAAGTATTGGAGTTTCAGCTTCAGCACCTGTCTTTCTAAAGAATATTCAGGGTTGATTTCCTTTAGGATTGACTTGTTTGATCTCCTTGCTTTCCAAGGGACTCTCAGGAGTCTTCTTCAGCACCACAGTTTGAAAGCATCAATTCTTTGGCTCTCTGCCATCTTTATTGTACAGCTCTCATATCCATCCATAAATGACTACTGAAAAGACCAAAGCCTTGACTAAACAGACTTTGTTAGCAAAGTGATGTTTTTGCTTTTTAACACACTGTCTAGGTTTGTCATAGCTTTCCTGCCAAGAAGCAATTATCTAATTTCATGGCTACAGTCACCATCCACAGTGATTTTAGAGCCCAAGAAGAGGAAATCTGTCACTATTTTCATCTTTCCCCCTTCTATTTAGCATGAAGTGGTGGAACTGGATGCCATGATCTTAGTTTTTTTTTTTTTTTTTAATATTAAGTTTTAAGCCAGCTTTTTCACGTTTCTCCTTCACCCTCATCAAGAGGCTCTTTAGTTCCTCTTCACATTCTGGCATTAGAGTGGTATCCTCCACATATCTGAGGTTGTTGATATTTCTCCTGGCCATCTTGATTCCAGCTTTTAACTCATCCAACCTGGCATTTCACATGATGTGCTTTGTGTATAAGTTAAATAAACAGGGTGATAATAAACAGTCTTTTCTTACTCCTTTCTCCATCCTCAACCAGTCAGTTGTTCCATACAGGATTCTAAATTTTGCTCCTTGACACGCATACAGATTTCTCAGGAGACAGGTAAGATGGTCTGGTAATCCCATCTCTTTAAGAGTTTTACACAGTTGCTATGGTACATACAGCATAGTCAATGAAAGAGAAAGAGAAAGTGAAAGTGAAGTCATTCAGCCCTGTTGGACTCTTTGCGATCCCATTGTCTGTAGCCTACCAGGGTTCTTCGTTCATGGGACTTTTCCAGGTAAGAGTACCGGAGTGGGTTGCCATTTCCTTCTCTAGGGGATCTTCCCAACCCAGCGGTTGAACACGGGTCTCCTGCATTGCAGGCAGATGCTTTACCCTCTGAGCCACCAGGGAAGACCCAGTGAAAGAGAGGTAGATGTGTTTGTGGAATTCCCTTATTTTCTCTATGATCTAGTGAATATTGGAAATTTAACCTCTGGTTCCTCTTCCTTTTCTCAGCTTGAACATCTGGTAGTTCTTGGTTCATGTAATGCTGAACCCTAGCTTGGAGGATTTTGAGCAGAACCTTACTAGCATGAAAGATGAGTGCAATTGTCCAGTGGTTTGCAAATTTTTTAGTATTGCCCTTCTTGGAAATTGGGATGAGGATTGATTTTTTCCAATTCTGTGGCCACTGCAGCGTTTTACAAACTTGCTGACATAATGAAATGCAGCACTTTAATAGCATATCTTTTAGGATTTTAAATAGCTCTGTGGGAATTCCATCACCTCCACTAGCTTTATTGGCAGCAGTGCTTCCTAAGCCTCACTTGAGTTCATATTGCAGAATGTCTGGCTTTGAGTAGAGACTACACCACCGTGGTTTTCCAGATCATTGAGATTAAGGTCTTTTTTGTACAGTTCTTCTGTGTATTCTTTAAATCTCTTCTTGATTTCTTATGCTTCTATTAGGTCTTTACTGTTTCTGTCCTTTACTGTGCCCATCTTTGGATGAAATGTTCCTTCAATATTTCCAATTTTCTTGAAGAGATCTCTAGTCTTACTCTTTCTGTTGTTATCCTCTATTTCTTTGCACTGTTCATTGAAGAAGGCCTTCTTGTCTCCTGAATTTTGTTGGGTGTACTTGCTTTCACTTCTTTTCTTTCCTCAGCTTTTTGAAAATCTTCCTTAAACAACCACTTTGCCTTCTTGCCTTTCTTTTTCTTTGGGATGGTTTTGGTCACTGCCTCCTATACAATATTATGTACCTCTGTCCATAGTTCTTCAGGCACTCTGTTTACTAGATCTAATTCCTTGAATCTATTTGTCACCTCCACTGTATTCACAGGGGATTTGGTTTAAGTCATGCCTGATGGGCCTAGTGGCTTTCCCTGCTTTCTTAGTTTAAGCCTGAATTTTGCTATGAGGTGCTGATGATGGTCTGAGCCCAAATCAGCCCCAGGTCTTGTTTTTGCTGACCGTATACAACTTCCCCATCTTTGGCTACAAAGAATGTAATCAATCTGATTTTGGTTAGTATTAGTTAGTATTATTAGTATTAGTTAGTATTCAGTTAGTATTATTATCCCTGCCTTGTAAGTGAAGAAACAGCAAAAAAGATAATTATGTGATTTATATAAAATCATTATACTAATAAGTGGCAGAGATACAGTTTGAACTTAAGCCTTCCATTTTCACATCTAGGCAATTTTTGACTGCACTTTTAGTGAATAGGGAGAGCAGGAGATAAAATCAGAAAGGAAGGTTGAAGCTGTGTTGTGAAGGCCTTTAAACAAGTCATCATCAACACTTGCCTTTCACAAACACCTCATGATGTAACATTCTGTCAGTGCTATCTTTAAAATATGTCAAGAATCTGACCATTTCTTCCTGCATCCACTGTCCAAACAGTATCTCCTCTCATTTAGATTATTACAATTATGTCCTTACAAGATTTCATGCTCTGCCTTTGTCTTTTTCAAACTCTTCATAGCAAGCAAGTCAGATCATATCACTCACAGTTCCAAAGCTTCCAACTGATTCTTTATATGGTACCTCACCACATCTCTGACCTCATCTACTCTCATTCTCAGATATCACTAGTAAACTTGCCCCTTTGCAGTTGCAGTAACATGATGGGTGGTACTCTATCTCAGTCTTTTGCCTTGGTATGTTCTCTCCAATCCAAGGGATTGAACCAATGTCTCTTATATCTCCTGCATTGGCAGGCAGGTTGTTTACCACTAGTGCCACCTGGTAAGCCCCTAAGTCCAATACGTGTTCTGTCATTTTGTACTTAACTATGTAACAGCCAGGATATTTTTCATTATATCAGGTGGAGTCATATGAAGTTCACATTACTGTTAGTCTAAAGTAACCAAATTTCAGCAAATGTCTTATGGTTCAATCTAAAGATAGTTTCTGAATCTATAATGAATAGTTTTCAGTAGAATTATAGTGACATGAAAATGATCTAATTTATATAGTGAGACCCTAAAAATGTGACAATGCAAAAACTCCCAGTCTGGGGCAGAGGAAGTTCATGAGCTGTATGAACTAAGAGCTCTGCACACCTCAGCAAGTCCTTAGGTTATCCATGGAAATTGCTGGAGTTTTCATGATCAGTCTTTATGACAGCTTTCTTGAATCATTAATAAAAGCTAAAATAAGTCTCAAAAAACTTAGAGTTAAAGGAAGTATGAAATTCATTTTAGAAAGAACTATACTTGAAATGGTAGAAACAGGCATACTTTTGGTTTATAAAAAAGAAAATCTTCAGCTAACTCTGAAAGATCATTTTTTTGGTTGAGGATGTTCCGGGAGCCAGCGTGCGGAATTCCACCTGTGACAAGGTCATGCGCAGAGCTCTGATGGCAAGGCTAATCAGACCTCAGGTTTTCCCCCTGGAATTTCCTGAGCATCCACCTGCCAAAAAATAAGAATGTGCCTGCTTTTCCACTCTTCTGATATCCTCTGGAAAAAGTCAAATCAGGGCTTTAGTCTTCTGCATTTGAAAGGGATGTTTCAGCTCAAACCCCCTCTGATAACTCTCTAGCTTGCCTAACAGGTTCCCCCGACCTCTTACAGCTTGTGAATTGCTTACAGCGCCCCAACCACGAGAGCCACAAACCTAAAAGCATCTTAAAGATACAGAGCCTTTTCTAAAGAGTTAAAAATCATATTGATAGAGGGTTTTCACTGTTGACTCAATGACTGCTGCCAGGCCTCCATATTCTTTATCTTTTAGGCACCTGGGAGGATGTTAATCAATGTAAACGGGATATGGAAAAAGATATATAATAGTTTTGATGTTAGCAACTCTAGACTTTTAAGTTAATTACTTTTCTCTTTGTTATATATCACTGCACTCCTCTTGTGTCCTTGCTATGTAAGAATGCAACTTTATTTAATGCTTTCTGAGAGTGGCACTGGACTTTGGGAAGACCAACACAAATAAGTCTTCTGGTTGACAAACCCTTATCAGAAAAAAGGCTGTAAAATGTTAATTGGCCCTTTTGGCCAGAAAATGATGTAAATTACCTAAGACTTGTGTATACAACTAGGTATGCAGAGAGAAAAGCCTGGTTTTGATAAGAGCCTGGGCTGCTAACTCTGCATAACTTTGTGTTACCCATTGATCTTTATGTATAATCAAAAAGTATAAAAGGCCTTCTGAACAATAGAGGATGGGGCCAGTCACTAGACTGGTTTCCCCCGTGTCTCCTCTCTAATTTCTGGCTGAATTCCCATCTGGGGCATGGAGGCTCACCATGTATACTTACTTGCCCCAGCTTTTAAGATCCATGCGAGGGGGAGTCCAAGGCGGGGCACCCCCTGATATACAAGAGGATCCCGGTGGCCTAACATAGATGGTGCAAGCTCCTTGTCTGGAACTTTATTGGCTTCCCATGTAAACTAAATTACTCAGCCTTCTTTCTCCACTTAATTTTCCTACTACACTATTTCTTCCTAATCTAATCTTATATTAATAAATAAATAACTAAGTTTTCCTTGCCAAAGCCATCCCTGCTTCGAACTCCCTGTATCCACCGGGGCTGGACCCTGGCAAGGATGCAACATAGCCAATCCTCTACATAGAATTCTGGTTCTTAAAAATCAATTAGTTTATTCTATCCTAAGTTGAAGTTTGAGGTCAATATATCTCATTAACTAGTCATGAAAACATCGTTAGCAATGAAACACACAGAAGTGTTTCATAACATATTAAATATCAGTTAATTGTATTCAGATTTCAAATTGTGTACTGTAAATAATATTGATTTGGATCTATATCTTATGCATTAAACCAAAACAATTCACTATTATTGATTTGAAAGTGTTTTAAAATGTTACTTTTGTCATTTCTTTAGAAAAGGAATAGCAATACATAATTTTCTGGGGTGTTTCTGGGGAAAGGATTTGAATACAGTTAGTGAGACAATTTCTGTCTTTAGCAGAGACACACAAGAAGAAGTAAGTATTCACCATATGATTATTCTAATTTTTATATCTCACTGAGGCAAGCTCAAGTCCAAGAAGTAATTGTAAACTCATGTCAGTGACAATGAGAATGAATACATTTGATTACTTACTATTAAATTTCTTTAGTAGGGAAATGATGCTGAGTTTATAATTTAAATAAAGAGTGGTTTCTGGCACAGCATGCCAGGTTCAGGGATAGACTCAGTTAATTTCAACTGCAAAAATTGTGTTTCCCATTTCAAATATACAGTTCTGTGGCAGGTTATTTGAATTCCTTAATTGTCCACTTTGACTTCTATGCAATGAAGCTCAAAATGTAAGATTTTATTAGTTATAGTAGTTTGCTCTATGCTTCTGCTACTGCTGCTAAGTCGCTTCAGTCATGTCCGACTCTTTGAAACCCCATAGATGGCAGCCCACCAGGCTCCCCCATCCTGGAATTCTCCAGGCAAGAATACTGGAATGGGTTGCCATTTCCTTTTCCAATGCATGAAAGTGAAAGGTGAAAGTGAAGTCCCTCAGTCATTTCTGACTCTTAGCGACCCCGTGGACTGCATCGTATCAGGCTCCTCCATCCAGGGGATTTTCCAGGCAAGAGTACTGGAGTGGGGTGCCATTGCCAGATTCATTACTTATGGTAGAGTGAATTTAGAATGCTGTTGTACTTTTGAGGGAAATACTTTGTGAATTCTTGATAGGTAAGGGGATTCTTCTCTACAACTCTGGGAGAATCATAATATATGACTCAACATCATAGTCCATCTCAAAAATGAAAGAAAACAAAACCTTAACTCTTATTTTTAAACTAATATTTAGTTATTAGCCATTTACTTAATCACTTTAGTCAGAAACTTAGGTAATAGTCTCAGACTTGTCAACTGTTCTTTACAATTATATCAAGTCAATCCTGATTTTTCTTTCTAAATAATATATTTAAGGTCTTTCATAAGCAAGTCCCTTTTATGCTTTCATTTTCCATTCAAAGAATATTTATTGAGTGTCTACTATATGTCAGGCAATTGCTCTAGGGACTGCAGATATACAAATAATAAAAATAGTAACATGTGCCTACCTTCATGAAGTTTACCCCCCAGTGGCTGAGCCAGACAATAAACAAATACACAAATACATTTATAGTATAATGACAAGAAGTGGTAAGTGATATGAGGAAAAATGAAGGAAAAGCAGGACAGAAAGGACTGAAGATGATGGTGGGAAGGGTGCTTATCTTTCCAAACCACTCTTTTTTAGGTATGCACCATTCATTTCATACTACAGACTGATTGTGTGCTGAATAAACCAGGTTCCCTCTTGTCTTAATGCATTGCAATGGCAGTTCCTCATGCTAAGAAATCTGTAATTTTTATCGTCAGTTGCAATTTATAATCCTACTTTAAGCTTTAGCTTTAGACCATTTGAGAAGACATTGCTAACCTTATTATATTGAATTGTGCTTTTGCTTTATATTTCCAAACTTTTCTGTATAATTATACCTCACGTCTCACTGAAGTAATTTTTTTTTTAAATCAAGAAACCATTATATGCTACTTTTGAAAGTACTAAGTATGCAGTGAGTCACAGTTATTGATTTCAAAGATGTTGAATTACAGTATTTGCAATATCTGGCTTACCTGTCTAGTTCTCTTTAAGCATGAGTTCCTATTCATTTTTGTTTCTCTAGTTTTTTTTTTTTTTTTTTTTTTTCCCACACTCAGGAAAGAATAAGATAAGTATGAGTTAGATTGAACTGAATGGCAGGGTAAAAATTCTGCCTTTTTATATAACCCCTCCCTTACTTGATCAAGGCCAATAATAGATAATAAAATGACTGACAGTCATTGTTGGTCTGCCAAATTATAGTAGACTGTATTAATTGCTTTGTGTGCATAGTGTTCGTTTTATTGTTTTCACTTTGTATAAAGAAAACTGGTGATGGAGAAGTTAAGTTCTTGGCCAAAACGACTTATCTATTAATTGGTAGAGCCTCCTTCTGTCCTATATTAAAGGATGCCTTCTATTCTCCTTTATGATATTGTGTATAGTACAATGAACATTCAATTCTATTCTGCTTGGATTAGTTTTATCCCCTTATCAAGAATTAATTTTTGCCACAAAAGTATCCCTGACTGTGAAGCATTCCTAGATACCATCAACATATCCACAGAGCACTGTGCCTTCTATTCAACTTAGGGAATGCTTGCTGCTTTAATTCCATCTTCACAGAGAAGTGAAATACCATCCCTTCACTGAAAAGATTACAATAACGAACAAAGTTTCTTCTTTGACTGATAGTGTGTGAATGCTGCCCTGTGATCAAGTTTGATTAATGATGTCATCCTGGCTTATTTCACTCTGTATAATAGGCTCCAGTTTCATCCACCTCATTAGAACTGATTCAAGTGTAGTCTTAATGGCTGCATAATACTCCATTGTGTATATGTACCACAGCTTTCTTATCCATTCATCTGCTGATGGATATCTAGGTTGCTTCCATGACGGCAAAAGAGACACAGATGTGTAGAACAGTCTTTTGGACTCTGTGGGAGAGGGAGAGGGTGGGATAGTTTGGGAGAATGGCATTGAAACATGTATAATATCACATATGAAACAAATCGCCAGTCCAGGTTTGATGCATGATACTGGATGCTTGGGGGTGGTGCACTGAGACGACCCAGAGGGATGGTGGGGGGAGGGAGGATGGAGGGGGGTTCAGGATGGGGAACACGTGTATACCTGTGGCAGATTCATGTTGATGTATGGCAAAACCAATACAATATTGTAAGGTAATTAACCTCCAATTAAAATAAATAAATTTATATTAAAAAATGATGTAATCCTTGGCATTGCTCAGGACATATTATCAACTACTTTCTTTCTGTAAGGACATCAAACATTAAATTATAGAATTAGGTCACTCTGCTGAAAAAGTTTTTGAATTACTATTTATATCTATCTATCAGTTCAGTTCAGTTCAGTCACTCAGTCGTGTCCGACTCTTTGTGACCCCATGAACTGCAGCATGCCAGGCCTCCCTCTCCATCACCAACTCCTGGAGTTCACTCAGACTCACGTCCATCGAGTCCGTGATGCCATCCAGCCATCTCATCCTCTGTCGGCCCCTTCTCCTCCTGCCCCCAATCTCTCCCAGCATCAGAGTCTTTTCCAATGAGTCAACTCTTCTCATGAGGTGGCCAAAGTACTGGAGTTTCAGCTTTAGCCTCATTCCTTCCAAAGGAATCCCAGGGTTGATCTCCTTCAGAATGGACTGGTTGGATCTCCTTGCAGTCCAAGGGACTCTCAAGAGTCTTCTCCAACACCACAGTTCAAAACCATCAATTCTTCGGCACTCGGCCTTCTTCACAGTCCAACTCTCACATCCATACATGACCACTGGATAAACCATAGCCTTGACTAAACAGATCTTTTTTGGCAAATTAATGTCTCTGCTGTTCAATATGCTATGTAGGGTGGTGGGAGGGGGGTTCAGGATTGGGAACTCATGTACCCCCATAGTGGATTCATGTCAATGTATGGCAAAACTGATACAGTATTTTAAAGTAAAACAACAACAACAACAACAACAACAACAACAACAACAAACCAATATGCTATCTAGGTTGGTCATAACTTTTCTTCCAAGGAGTAAGCGTCTTTTAATTTCATGGCTTCAGTCACCATCTGCAGTGATTTTGGAGCCCCCCCAAAAAAGTCTGACACTGTTTCCATTGTTTCCCATCTATTTCCCATGAAGTGATGGGACCAGGTGGCATGATCTTTGTTTTCTGAATGTTGAGCTTTAAGCCAACTTTTTCACTCTCCACTTTCACTTTCGTCAAGAGGCTTTTTAGTTCCTCTTCGCTTTCTGCCATAAGGGTGGTGTCATCTGCATACCTGAGGTTATTGATATTTCTCCCGGCAATCTTGATTCCAGCTTGTGTTTCTTCCACTCCAGCGTTTCTCATGATGTACTCTGCATAGAAGTTAAATAAGCAGGGTGACAATATACAGCCTTGACGTACTCCTTTTCCTATTTGGAACCAGTCTGTTGTTCTATGTCCAGTTCTAACTGTTGCTTCCTGACCTGCATGCAGATTTCTCAAGAGGCAGGTCAGGTGGTCTGGTATTCCCCTCTCTTTCAGAATTTTCCACAGTTTATTGTGATCCATACAGTCAAAGGCACTGGCATAGTCAATAAAGCAGAAATAGATGTTTTTCTGGAACTCTCTTGCTTTTTCCATGATCCAGCAGATGCTGGCAATTTGATCTCTGGTTCCTCTGTTTTTTTTTTTTTTTTTTTTTTTTTAACCACCTTGAACATCAGGGAGTTCATGGTTCACATATTGCTGAAGCCTGGCTTGGAGAATTTTGAGCATTACCTTACTAGCGTGCGAAGTGAGTGCAATTGTGCGGTAATTTGAGCATTCTTTGGCATTACCTTTCTTTGGGATTGGAATGAAAACTGACCTTTTCCGGTCCTGTGGCCACTGCGGATTTTTCCAAATTTGCTGGCATATGGAGTGCAGCACTTTCACAGCATCATCTTTCAGGATTTGAAAGAGTTTCACTGGAATTCCATCACCTCCACCAGCTTTGTTCATAGCGATGCTTTCTAAGGCCCACTTGACTTCACATTCCAGGATGTCTGGCTCTAGCTGAGTGATCACACCATTGCAATTATCTTGGTCATGAAGATATTTTCTGTATAGTTCTTCTTTAGGCCCACTGTTAATAAAATCTAATCCCTCAACTAGATTACCAGTTGAGGTAATATATTCATTACCTCAACTACATATTCATAGGGGATTTGATTTAAGTCATATCTGGCTTGCCTAGTGGTTTTCCCCACTTTCTTTAAGTCTAAATTTGATCTGAACCACAGTCAGCTCCAGGTCTTGTTTTTGCTGATTGTATGCAGCTTTTCCATCTTCATCTACAAAGAATGTAATCAATTTGATTTTGGTATTGATCATTTGTTGATGTCCTTGTGTAGTCATCTCTTATGTTGTTGAAAAAGAGTATTTCCCATGACCAGAGCATTCTCTTGGAAGAATTCAGTTAGTCTTTGCCCTCCTTCATTTTGTTCTCCAAGGCCAAACTTGCCTGTTAGTCTAGGTGTCACTTGACTTCCTACTTTTGCCTTCCAATCCCTGGTGATGAATAGAGCATCTCTTTTCGGTGTTAGTTTTAGGAGGTCGTCTAGATTTAGTCCTATATTTTCCTAGTTTTTTCCTTCTTTTTCATGTATTTGTCTCTTATTTCTTTTAAAGTAATATACACATATAATGTGTGTGATAGTCAGGTATACATATAATGTTTAAATACATAGGCATATAATTACATGTATATACAATTCCATATATATGCATTCTATACTATATTATATATTTACATTTTCATTATATTGTAAAACCATCTCAATTCCAATTTGTTAAAAATGAAGTTATAAATACCTATGAAAATACTTTCTGAAATTTCATATGAATATATGTAAAAATAATGTCCTCCTTTCTTCTTCAAAACTAACTATGCTGCTAAGTCACTTCAGTCGTGTCCGACTCTGT
The DNA here is from genome assembly GCF_032405125.1 of Capricornis sumatraensis. Classification (NCBI taxonomy): domain Eukaryota; kingdom Metazoa; phylum Chordata; class Mammalia; order Artiodactyla; family Bovidae; genus Capricornis; species Capricornis sumatraensis. Next base: position 4,230,674 of record NC_091084.1, read on the forward strand.
GACTTCATGGATGGCAACCCACCAGGCTAAACCATCCCTGGGATTCTCCAGGCAAGAACGCTGTAGTGGGTTGCCATTTCCTTCTCTAGTGCATGAAAGGGAAAAAAAAAGGGGAAGTCGCTCAGTCATGTCCAACTCTTCACGACCCCATGGACTGCAGCCTACCAGGCTCCTCCACCCATGGGATTTCCCAGGCAAGAGTACTGGAGTGGGGTACCATTGCCTTCTCCGAAAACTAACTATAGGCACTATTAAAACAATTTACATGCAATGACCTTAGAAAAGTCAGTAATTTTAAAGTGGACTTTGTTTTCCAAATTCAAAATACCCAAGTTCGCTAATTTTTAGAATTATTAACAAATAAATATTGTATATGCAGATTCCATTAAGTGTTTACATGTTGTCATCAGGAATTTATTCCTATCACTCATTTTACAGATAAACACATCATGACTAGTTAATACTGTTCATGGGTTTCTTAAGGCAAAAAATAGTGATGTGGTTTGTCATTACCTTATCCAGGTAAACCGGTTTTTGAAACCACTAACGAGGCTCATTTTTCCAGTGTTGATCCTGGTAGTAGGGTGTCAAGTGTGGAGCCTGAATCCTTTACTTCTTGGGGAGGACCTCTGAGTTTGTGATACTCCCTACCTCTTTAGAGTTTCCTGCTATGGAATATTGATCATTACTATATCACTCTCTTCTCCTAGCCATCCTGGTGAAGTTTTGTTCCTGATGTCCTTAATTGTAGAAGAGCTTTTCTGCTAGTCTTTGTGTAGCTTTCAGAGATAGTTGTTTAATATGTAGCTGTAGTCTTCATTTGTCCTTAGGAAGTGATTAATCTCATAATCTTCTTAGTTTGCCTTCTTGATCACCAGCAATAAACTATTCATTCACTGAATAATCTGAATTTTTTTCAAGCAAGGCTGAAGGTGATCTGCATCTCAGATTTATTCAGACTGGATTGATCATTTCTTAGCCCCCAAAAATTTAACTTTGCTCATTATATTAATAAGTAGAATGACTGTTAAATTTATCATGCAAACTGAGATATTTAAAAAGTAAAAGTGGGCACTGTATATATTACACTGGAGTGTGAGGTATAAACCAGAACCTTGCAGGCAAACCTAAATGAAGAGTTAGCTATCAATCTAGGTTCTGGGGACACAGAGATAAAGAAGGCATTGCCCCTAGGCAGCTCATAATTTTCAAATTTCTCCCATGTTGTAACTGAGAACTGATAAAAAGCATTGGCAGGGAAAAAAAAAAAAAAAGACCAATGGGCGAGGTCATGTGAAAGTCCAGAGGTAGAGGAGGCAGTCACAAGATGGTGGAGGAATAGGACGGGGAGACCACTTTCTCCTCCACAGATTCATCAAAAAATCCTTTGAATGTTGAACAACTTCCACAGAACAATTTCTGAGAACTGGTGGAGGACACCTGGCACCCAGAAAGGAAACCCAATCTCTTCAAAAAGAGGTAGGACAAAATATAAAAGATAACAAAAAAAGATAAAATATTTTGGGATGGAGACCTACCCTGAGGAGGGAATAGTGAAGCAGGAGAAGTTTCCACACAGTAGGGAACACTCTCACAGGTGTGTCTGTGGGGAGTTTTGAAATGTTAGGGGGCAACATAACTTGGAGAAAAAAAAATCAATACAGAATACATGCTTAACCGCAATTTCACGTGGAGATGGAGAAGTGACACAGATGTTCTCATTCATTACCAGCGAGTGGGGGGCTAGGCAGGGAAGTGTGGGCTGCATCATTGGTCCTTAGGGTAAGGACCGGGCCTGAATGCCCTGAGGACAACCCAAGGGAGCGAATGTGAGATAGCAACACAAACTGTGGGATCACCAGAGAGACACACATAAAGACCTTTCCCACAAAATGTTCCTAGATCGCACAGTAATCCCTGGCATGCTCACAAAAGAAAGGGCTGAATGAATACCAAAGGAGAGCAAGCCAGCTGCCATATAGGGCCCTCCCTCCCTGGAGGCAGAGAGGCAGGCCTGCGACAGCCAGAGCTGGAAGGAAAAGGGTTGCTGCAATCTTGGTCACAGAGACTGCATCTTCCTCCAAACTGTGAGCAGGCTCCCAGTTGCTAACCATGTCTTCCTGGGATCCTGGACAGTTGACATCTGCCAGGAGTGTCACAACCTGAAATGAGTTCCCCAGAGGAGACACACAATACTCCTGGGACTGTGCACTCGCAGCACACCCAGGAAACCAAGTGGCCAGGACTGAAAAGGTAAATAAGACACATGGCCCACCTGGGACAGTGCACTCTCCTAGAACCCAGTTTCATGGGTTTTGGACCCAGTTGCCAAGCTGCTTGGACCTGGGAAGGGCAAAGAACAAACAGAACATCTGGGTCTGTGTCCCTGAGGAGCACCTGAGTGGCTTAGACTTGGGAGCTGCACTAAACACAGGGCCTACCTGGGACAGTGCCCTTGCAGAGCACCCTGGAGCCTGAGCAGTATGGACGTGGGAAATACATGCTGCCTTGGGCTGTGGCAAACCCAGTTTGGTCCATCCACTGTGAGCACTCCCCACACATGCCAGTAGTATATATATATATATATATTTTGCAGTGTCCCTCCCTCCCTACAGCACAACTGAACAAGTAAGCCTACATAAGTGGCCACCTTCGCCTTGTGTCAGGGTGGAAATTAGACACTGAAGAGACTTGCAAGCAGAGGAAGCCAAGATAAACAAAGAAGGGGAAACCATTCTGGAAGTGACAGGTGCTATCAGATTAAAACTCTGCAGTTAATTCTGAAACTGTGCATTTGACGGGCATCTGTAGACCTTGAGAAAAAACACCAGCTGGAACAACAGACTATCCAACAATGAACTCACACCACACTGCCCACAACAGCTCCAGAGAAATTTCTAGACATATTTTTAATATGATCACTTTTAATTTTTTTTAACAATTAGTTCCTTGTTACTCCTTTAACTTACCTTTTTATAGCCTATGATTACCTTAAAAAAAAAAAAGCTACCCTATTTAAAAAACCAATTCCATATATATTTTTTAAACTTCTGTGCTTGATTTTGTTTTGTATTTTTTTATATTGTATTTTTGAGAGTTTAACCTCTATTCTAGCTTTTTAGTCTTTGAATTTTGATATTTGTTATCAATTTTGTACCTTTAAGAATCTAGTCTTCAGTATCGATTTTCACCTAGGGATTTGATCACTGGCTTGATTGCTCTCTCCCCTTTTGACTCTCACTTTTCTCCTCCAGGTCACCTCTATCTCGGTCCTCCCTCTTCTCTACCCAAATCTGTGAATCTCTCTGGGTGTTCTGGGCTGTGGAGAGCACTTAGGGATTTGATTAATGGCTAAATTGCTCTCTCCCCTTTTGACTCCCCCTTTTCTCCTCCTGGTCACCACTATCTCCCTTCTCCCTCTTCTCTTATCTATATAACTCTATGAATCTCTCTGGGTGTTCCTGGCTGTGGAGAACTCTTTCACCACTAACTTAGAGGTTTCACCTTCTGTGCTGTATGGATGGAGAAGTCCTGAGGCTACTGTAAGAGAAGGACCAAAAGCCAGAGGTAGGAGAATTAACTTCAAAACTTTAGAACATCAGAGAACTCTTGAGTCCAGGGAATATTAATAGACAAGAGCTCATCCAAAAGTCTCCATACCTACCCTGAAACCAAGATCTACCCAAGAGCCAGAAAGTTCCAGTGAAAGACACAGCACACTAGTTATTTGGCAAAACAGAAGTACAACCTTGAACATTAAAATATGGGCTGCCTAAAGACATGCCAAACAAATAGACGTCCCAAAACTCACTACTGGACACTTCATTGCACTCCAGAGAGGAGATCCAGCTCCATCCACCAGAACACAGACACAAGCTCCCTCAACTAGGAAACCTTGAGAAGTCACTGGTGTAACCCCACCCATGTGGAGGAGACTCCACAATTAAGAGGAACAATGAAATTCAAACCTTCAGAAAGGGCACCCCAAACACAGCAATCTAAACAAATGAAACAGCAGAGAAATATCCAGCAGGTGAAAGAACATGATGAAACCTCACCAAATTGAACAGAAAAGGAGGAGATAGGGAGTCTACCTGGAAAGTAATTCAGATTAATGATAGTAAAAATGATCCAAAATCTTGAAAACCAAATGGAATTACAGATAAATAGACTAGAGACAAGGATTGAGAAGATGCAAGAATTGTTTAACAAGGACCAAAAGAAATATAGGAGTCAATAAATAATGAACAAAGCAATAACTGACATTAAAAGCACTCTGGAGGGGATCAACAGTAGAATAACTGAGGCAAAAGAGAGGATAAGTGAAGTGGTAGATAGAATGGTGGAAATAAATGAAGCAGAGAAGAGAAAAGAAAAAAAAAAAGAATTAAGAGAAATGAGGACAACTGCAGAGACCTCTGAAACAATGTCAAATGCCCCAACATTCAAATCATAGTCCCAGAAGAATACAAAAAGAAAGGGCATGAAAAAATAGTTGAGTACATAATAGTCAAAAACTTTCCTAAAATGGGGAAGGAAATAGCCACCCAAGTCCAAGAAACCCAGAGAGTTCCAAACAGGATAAACCCAAGGCCAAAACACCACAAGACACGTATTAATGAAATTAATGAAGATCAAGCATAAAGAGCAAATATTAAAGGCAGCAAGGGAAAAGCAACAAATAACACACAAGGGGATCCCCATAAGGATAAGAGCTGATCTTTAAATAAAAACTCTTCAGGCCAGAAGGGAATGGCAGGACATGTTTAAAGTGATGAAAGAGAAAAACCTACAACCAAGATTACTCTACTCAGCAACTATCTCATTCAGACATGAAGCAGAAGTCAAAAGCTTTACAGACAAGCAAAAGCTGAGAGACTCCAGCACCACCAAACCAGCACTTCAACAAATGCTAAAGGATCTTCTCTAGACAAGAAAAACAGAAAAGGTTTATAAAAACAAACCCAAAGCAACAAAGTAAATGGTAACAGGGTCATATTTATCAATAATTACCTTAAATGTAAATGGATTAAATGCTTCAACAAAAGACAAAGACTGGCCAAATGGATACAAACAAGACCCCTATATAAGTTGTTTACAAGAGACCCACCTCAAACCTAGGGACACGTACAGACTCAAAGTTAAGGGCTGGAAAAAGATATTACATTCAAATGGAGACCAAAAGAAAGCAAGAGTAGCAATACTCATATTAGAGAAAATAGACTTTGAAATAAAGACCGCAGTAAGAGACAAAGAAGGACACTACATAAGGATCAACCCAAACAGAAGATATAACAATTATATATACACCCAGCATAGGAGTCCCTCAATACATAAGGCAAATGCTAGCAAATATGAAAGGGGAAATTAACAGTAATAAAATAATAGTGGGGGACTTTACTACCTGACCCTCACCTATGGATAGATCAAGCAAAGATAAAATTAGGGAGGAAACACAAACTTTAAATGATGCAATGGACCAGTTAAAGCTAACTGATATCTATAGGGCATTTCACTTCAAAACAATGGATTTCATCTTTTTCTCAAGTGCACGTGGAACATTCTCCAGGACAGATCACATCCTGGGCCATAAATTTGACCTTGGTAAATTAAAAAAATAATAATTGAAATCATTTGAAGCATCTTTTCTAATCACAATGCAGTAAGATTAGATGTCAACTACAGAAAAAAAAAACCTATTAAAAATAGAAACATACAGAGGCTAAACAACATGCTTCTGAATAACTAACAAGTCACAGAAGAAATAAAAAAGAAAATCAAAATATGCAGAGAAACAAAGGAAAATGAAAACAGTACAACCTAAAACCTATGGGACTCAGTAAAATCAGGGATAGGAGGGAGATTCATAGCAATAAAAGCTTACCTCAAGAAACAATAGAAACATCAAATAAACACCCTAGCTTTACACCTAAAGCAACTAGATAAAGAAAAGAAGAATTTCAAAATTAGTAGAATAAAGAATTCATAAAAATCAGAGCAGAAACAAATGAAAAAGATATGAAGGAGACTGGTAAAAATCAAGAAAACTAAACGCTGGTTCTTTGAGAAGATAAATAAAATAGACAAACAGTTAGCCAGCCTCATCAAGAAAAAAAAGGTGGGGGAGAAGAATAAAATTAATAAAATTAGAAATGAAAATGGAGAAATCACAAGAGATAGCACAGAAATACAAAAGATCATAAGAGACTATTATGAGCAATTATATGCCAATAAAATGGACAAGTTGGAAGAAATGCACAAATTCTTAGAAAAGCATGACCTTTCAAAACTGAACCAGAAAGAAATAGAAAATTTTAACAGACCCACCACAAGCATGGAAATTGAAACTGTAATAAAAAATCTTCCAACAAACAAAAGCCCAGGACCAGATGGCCTCACAGGTGAATTCTACCAAAAATTTTGAAAAAAGCTAACACCTATCCTACTCAAACTCTTTCAGAAAATTGCAGAGGAAGGTAAACTCAGAAAATCATTCTATGACACCATCATCACCCTAATGCAAAAACCAGACAAAGATGCCACAAAAAAGAAAACTACAAGCCAACATCACTCATGAACATAGATGCATGTATCCTCAACAAAATTCTAGCAAACAGGGTCCAACAACATATTCAAAAGATCATACATCATGACCAATTCTAGCAAACAGGATCCAACAAAATATTAAAAACATCATATATCATGACCAAGTGGGCTTTATCCCAGGGATGCAGGGATTCGTCAATATTCACAAATCAAGCGATGTGATACACCATATTAACAAGTCAAAACATAAAAAAACCCAACAAGACAAGGGTGCCCATTCTCACCACTACTATTCAACATAGTTTTGGAAGTTTTGGCCACAGCAATCAGGGCAGAAAAAGAAATAAAATGAATCCAACTGGAAAATAAGAAGTAAAACTCTCACTGTTAGCAGATGACATGATCCTCTACATAGAAAACCCTAAAGACTCCACCAGAAAGTTACTACAGCTAATCAATGAATATAGTAAATTTGCAGGATATAAAACCAACACACAGAAATCCCTTGCATTCCTATACAATAATAATTAGGAAATATAAAGAGAAATTAAGGAAGCAATTCCATTCACCATTACAATGAAAAGAATAAAATACTTAGGAATATATCTACCTAAAGAAACAAAAGACCTATATATAGAAAACTATAAAACACTGGTAAAAGAAATTGAAGAGGACCCTAATAGATGGAGAAAGAATCAATATAGTGAAAATGAGTATACTACCCAAATCTATCTATAGATTCAATGCAATTCCTATCAAGCTACCAGCAGTATTTTTCACAGAGCTAGAACAAATAATTTCTCAATTTGTATGGAAATACAAAAAAAAAACTCGAATAGCCAAAGCAATCTTGAGAAAGAAGAATGGAACTGGAGGAATCAACCTGCCTGACTTCAGTCTCTACTACAAAGCCACAATCATCAAGACAGTATGGTACTGGCACAAAGACAGGAATATATGTCAATGGAACGAACAAAATATAAAGCCCAGAGATAAATCCATGCACCTATGGACACCTTATCTTTGACAAAGGAGGCAAGAATATACAATGTAGAAAACACAATCTCTTTAATAAATGGTGCTGGGAAAACTGGTCAACCACTTGTAAAAGAATGAAACTAGAACACTTTCTAATGTGATACACAAAAATAAACTCAAAATGGATTAAAGATCTAAACATAAGACCAGAAACCATAAAACTCCTAGAGGAGAACATAGGCAAAACACTCTCCGACATAAATCACAGCAGGATCCTCCATGACCCACCTGTCAGAGTAGTGGAAATAAAAGCAAAAATAAACAAATGGGACCCACTCAAACTTAGAAGCTTTTGTACAACAAAGGAAACTATAAGCAAGGTGGAAAGACAGCTTTCAGAATGAAAGAAAATAATAGCAAATGAAGCAAGGGACAAAGAATTAATCTCAAAAGTGTAGAAGTAGCTCCTGTAGCTCAATACCAGAAAAATAAATGACCCAATCAAAAACTGGGTCAAAGAACTAAACAGACATTTCTCCAAAGAAGACATATAGATGGCTAACAAACACAAATGAAGGAAAAGATGCTCAACATCACTCATTATCAGAGAAATGCAAATCAAAACCACAATGAGATACCATCTCATGCCAGTCAGAATGGTTGCTAGAAAAAAGTCTACACACAATAAATGCTGCAGAGGGTGTGGAAAAAAAGGAATCCTCTTACACTGTTGGTGGGAATGCAAACTAGTACACCCACTATGGATAACAGTGTGAAGATTCTTTAAAAAACTGGAAATAGAACTGCCATACAACCCAGCAATCCCACTGCTGGGCATACACACCGTGGAAACCAGAATTGAAAGAGGCAATGTACCTCAATGTTCATCACAACACTGTTTATAATAGCCAGCACATGAAAGCAGCCTAGATGTCCATCATCAGATGAATGGATAAGAAAGCTGTGATACATATACACAATGGAATATTACTCAGCCATTAGGAAGAATACAGTTGAATCAATTCTATTCAGGTGGATGATATTGGAGCCTATTATACAGAGTGAAGTAAGCCAGAAAGAAAAGCACCAATACCGTATAATAACACATATATATGGAATTTAGAAAGATGGTAATGATAACCCTGTATGCAAGACAGCAAAAGAGACACAGATGTATAGAACAGTCTTTTGGAGTCTGTGGGAGAGGGCAAGAGTGGGATGATTTGGGAGAATGGCATTGAAACATGTAAATTATCATATTTGAAAAGAATCGCCAGTCCAGGTTTGATGCATGATACAGGATGCTCGGGGCTGGTGCACTGGGATGACCCAGAGGGATGATATGGAGAGGGAGGAGGGAGGGGGGTTCAGAATGGGTAACACATGTACACCCGTGGCAGATTCATGTTCATGTATGGCAAAACCAATACAATATTGTAAAGTAATTAGCCTCCAGTTAAGATAAATAAATTTATATCAAAAAATAAAATAAAATAAAATAAAATAAATAAATTGTGTATTGCAACCCCCCAAAAAAACAACCATAAAAACCATATGAATATCTCAATAGATGAAGAAAAAGCCTTTGACAAAATTCAACACCCAACACCCATTTATGATAAAAAACTCTCCAGAAAACAGGCATAGAAGGAGCATATGTCAACATTATTATATTCAACATAGTTTTGAAAGTCCTAGCCACAGCGATCAGAAAAGAAAAAATAAAATAAAAGGATTCCACATTAGAAAAGAAAAAGCAAAATTCTCACTGTTTGTAGATGATATGACCTTCTGCAGAGAAAACCCTAAGGATACCACCAGAATATTACTAGAACTAATCAATGAATAAAGTTGCAGGGTATAAAATTAATACAGAGAAATCCCTTAAATAAAACAGAAAGAGAAATTAAAGAAACAATCCTATTTACCATTGCAACGAAAAGAATAAAATGCTTGGGATTGAATTTACCTAAAGAAATAAAAAACGTATATAGAGAGTACTATAAAACACTGAGGAAAGAAATCAAATATGACACAAATGGATGGAGAGATATACCATGTTCTTAGATTGGAAGAATAAATATACTGGAAATAAGTATGCTATCAAAGCAATCTATAGATTCAATGTAATCCGTATCAAGCTACTAATGGTATTTTACGGAGAACAAGAACAAATAATTTCACAATTTGCATGGAAATACAAAAAACCTTGAATAGCCAAAGCAAACTTGAGAAAGAGGAATGGAACTGGAAGAATCAACCTTCCTGACTTCAGACTATTCTACAAAGCTACAGTTATCAAGAGAGTATGATACTGGAACAAATACAGAAATACAGATAAATGGAACAATATAGAAAGCCCAGAGAGAAATCTATGAACCTATGGACACCTTGGACTGCAAGGAGATCCAACCAGTCCATTCTGAAGGAGATCAACCCTGGGATTTCTTTGGAAGGAATGAGGCTAAAGCTGAAACTCCAGTACTTTGGCCACCTCATGCGAAGAGTTGACTCATTGGAAAAGACTCTGATGCTGGGAGGGATTGGAGGAAGGAGGAGAAGGGGACGACAGAGGATGAGATGGCTGGATGGCATCACTGACTCGATGGACGTGAGTCTGAGTGAACTCCGGGAGATGGTGATGGACAGGGAGGCCTGGCGTGCTGCGATTCATGGGGTCACAAAGGGTCGGACACGACTGAGCGACTGAACTGAACTGAACTGAATGGACACCTTATCTTTGACAGAGGAGACAAAAATACACAATGGAGGAAAGGCAAATTCTTTAACATGTGGTGCTGGGATAACCGGTCAACCATCTGTAAGAGAATGAAACTAGAACAATTTCTAACACCGTACACAAACTCAAAATGGATTAAATATCTAAATGCAGGACCAGAAACTATAAAATTTTTGGAGGAAAACATAGGCAGAAAACTCTCTAACATAAATCAAATCAAGATCCTCTATGACCCACCTCCTAGAGTAATGGAAATGAAAACAAAATGAACAAACGGACCCAATTAAACTTAAAAGCCTTTGCACATGGAAAGAAACTATAAGCAAGGTGAAAAGACAGCCTTCAGAATGGGAGAAAACAATAGCAAACAAAACAACTGACAAAGAATTACTCTCCAAAATATACAAGCAGCTCATGCAGCTCAATACCAGAAAAATAAATGACCCAATCTAAAACTGGGCCAAATAAATAAACAGACATTTCTCCAAAGACATGCAGATGGCTAATAAACACATGAAAATTTGTTCAACATTATAAGAGAAATGTAATCAAAACCACAATGAGGTACCATTTCACGCCTGTCAGAATGAGTGCCATCAAACATCTAAAATAATAAATGCTGGAGAGGGTGTGGAGAAAAAGGAATCTTCTTACACTGTTAGTGGGAATGCAAACTAGTACAGCCACTATGGAGAACAGTGTGGAGATTCCTTAAAAAACTGGAAAGAGAATTGTCATACAACACAGCAATCACACTGCTGGGCACACACACTGAGGAAACCAGAATTGAAAGAGATACATGCACCCCAATGTTCATTGCAGCACTGTTTACAAGAGCTAGGACATGGAAGCAACCTGGATGTCCATCAGCAGATGAATGGATAAGGACAGTTTGGTCCATATACACAATGGAATATCAGTCAGCTATAATAAAGAATGCATTTGATTCAGTTCTAATGAGATGGATGTAACTGGAACCTATTATACAGAGTGAAGTAAGTCAGAAAGAGAAATACCAATACAGTATATTAACACATATATATGGAATTTAGAAAGACGATAATGATGATCTTCTATGCAAGACAGCAAAAGAGACACAGATGTAAAGAACAGACTTTTGGACTATATGGGAGAAGGTGGGTGTGGGATGATTTGAGAGAACAGAATTGAAACATATATATTACCATATATATAATATAATATACCATATATGCAAGTTTGATTCATGAAGCAGGACACTCAAAGTCTGGGACAACCCTGAGGAATGGGGAGGAGAGGGATGTGGGAGGGGGATTCAGGATGTGGAGACACATGTATACCAGTGGCTGATTCATGTCAATGTATGGCAAAATCCACCACAATATGTATAAATAATTAGCATTCAATTAAAATTAAATAAATTAAAAAAAAGAAAGTCTAGAGGTATTATCTGTGAAGAAGTCTTAGTTGTCTAGATAATCTCTGAATCTCCTTTAAGTTCTCTTGTTTTTATTTGGCCAAAGTGTAACTAATCCATGTCTCTGAGGACTTACATGTGAACCTATCAACACTCTTTTTTTTTTTTTTTTTTAAAGGGACGATATATATTCACATATGTGTGCTCAGTTGCTTGAAAGTGAAAAGTGAAGTCGCTTAGTCGTGTCCGACTGTTTCCGACCCTGTGGGCTGTAGCCTACCAGGCTCTTCTGTCCATGGGATTCTCCAGGCAAGAATACTGGAGTAGCTTAGCCATGCCCTACTCTTTGTAACCCCATGAACTGTAACCTGCCAGGCTTTTCTGTCCATGGAATTTCCCAGACAAGAATTCCAAAGTAAAGCAATTCAAGCTTTCTCAGTTTGGAAAAATTAAAAGGGTGATACATTTGGGTTAACAGAATGGATTCTATTCCTGAAAAGCAAAATTAACTTTTAGACATATGAGAGAATTCAAACATAAGCCTATTACTTTGTTTACTTAAGTTTTTGCTTATTATATATAATATTTTTATCAATACTTTTCAAACCAATTTAGAAGTGTTAACAAATAAACATAATGGTATTTATTTTAAACAAAACAACATAGGCTAGTAAATTTGAAGATCAAGAGAACTTATCAGGCAAGAAGATTTCACTTTCAGTTTTAATCTGTTTAATCAAAGCATTTTATAGCTAGGAGGAATTACAGTGCAGTTTAATCAAACTTTTGATGTGAACACAAAAGCTAAGCCAGAGTGCTTACATGACTTGCCCAAGGCAAAGGGCTATTTATGGGGAGCTGGTTGGTGGTAGAGAATGATCTAAAAAAACAAGCTCTTGTGTCTCTGAGAATATTGTCCTTGTCCTTGGGGAAATCTGGATGGGGCAAAGCTAAGAATGTCAGCAGTTCTCAAAAGGATTTGGACTTCCATTAGCTTTGGGCAGAATAAAACAAAAGAGGAAAAAGAAGTATGTGACTTTTGAGTTCTTATTGAAATAAAGACGTAAGAATATTCTTAAGATTTGTCCCTAGTTTGATTTTCTTTCTCCTAAGCTTCATAATTTTCTAGGAACAGATTTGCATCAACAATTCAAGAATCATTCAATGATTGGTTAGTTCCAATCTCTGTGGACCTGAAATTCCACTTTTCTTTGTATCTCAGTGCTTTCACCCCTTCATTTCTTGTTTAAAAGGAGTGGCTGCCTCAGAAGAGATCAAGAGAGTATGGGTTGAAACTTATCATGTGATTGTTTCATAGTCTACTTAAGCAAAATTACAGTTAACATATTTGTTGGTAGAATGCTCTAGAAATTCACTTACCCATACATTTCAAGGAAGTATGATCTACTATTGTTAGATCTTATATTCTTTAAATTTTTTTGGTTCTGCCTTCAAAATAAATGTGGACATTTCTCAACATCTTTACTACTATTGTTCTAGTTTAAATCACCATAATCTCTTACCTAAGTTATCCTGTTTTGGCTCCAGAGTTCTTTCAGTCTGTTCTCCTCACAGTAGTCAGATTGATCCTGTTCTGATCCTATATGAGTGCATCCAAACTAAGTCGACAAGCATGTCCAACTCTTTGCTACCCCATGGACTGTAGAGCCCTAGGCTCCTCTGTTCATGAGGCTTCTCCAGGCAAGAATACTGGAGTGTGTCTTATCACCTTCATTAGCAGGTGGTTTTTTTTTTTTTTTTTTTCTTTTGCACTAGTGCTACATGGGAAAACTGCTCTCATCCTACATCTTTGCTCAAAACCGTCTGATAGCTTTCCATATCATTTAGCGCAATACTGGTGGCTCAGACGGTAGAATCTGCCTGCAAAGCAGGAGACCTGGTTTCAAACCCTGGGTCAGAAAGATCCCCTGGAGAAGAGAATGGTAATCCATCTCGGTATTCTTTCCTGGAGAATTCCATGGACAGAGGAGCCTGGTTGGCTATAGTCCATGGGGTCCCAAAGAGTTGAACACGACTGAGTGACTAACACTAGGGCAATACAGACATACACACATTAATACTTATTTAAATTAAGTACTTTTTTAAAAATTAAGCGACATACACACATTAATACTTATTTAAATTAAGTACTTTTTTAAAAATTAAGCTTTACATTGGCACTTTTAGCCCACTCTTGTACTTGTTGAATTTATTTTCCTTTCCTCAGCTGTTTGCTTACCTTGCTTTAGTAAACTGACCTCATTGATATTCCTTAATTATAAAAAGTATACTCTCTCTCTTCAAGGCGTTGTACATGCTGTTCCCTCCAGCTTCCATGCTTTTCCTCAGAAAGACACACAGCTTTCTCATTTCTTTCAAGTTTCATTCAAATAGGCCATGAGGCCTTCCCAGAGCACTTTTAAAAATTAAAGTTAAAAAAATTTACAAAGTCAAACCTGTATCTCCAGTGGCTAGTATGTGGAAGGAATTCAGTAAATATTAATTAAATGAGTGAAGGACTATGACTTGTGCCCCACTAGCTGTGACATAGATCTCTTCTTATTTCGTCTTTGTCTTGGGTAGCATAAAATAGCATGTGTAGATCTGAGGAGTGCAAATCCAGAACTGGAGTGAAATCTCCATATGGCCTTGGACTCAAGACGCTACAGTCTCTGGAATGACAGCAGCAACAAAAATGGAAGTATTCACTTTGTTTTTATTTTAAAATCAGGATGATAAAAAAATGTAAAAAATCTGGCTATTACCATCTATATCTGCATAATTTTATAGACAAATGCATTTTAATTCTAAAAGAGTAGGAAAGATATAGCTTTAGAATAAGGAACATTTATCCAAATTAAAAAAAAAAAAAAGGCTTCACAGAAACCCTCTACACTGACTTGGTTTTCTCTCTTTGTTTTCTCTGGAAGGCGGGTCCATAAGAGACACGAGCTTTGGACTCTAGACTTGCAATTCTGCTGTGACTGTGTCACAGTCATCTGCAGAGAGAGCAAATTCCCTCCCACAAGGCTGCAGACAGAATCGTGCTTATTTCTTCACTTTTTGGGGGTTAAGATGTTGTATACAGAAACAAGAGTGAAAATTTTAAGACTTAAAATGCGCATCCTATATTCCTTTTTCAGTTCAAGCATCTGAATGTTGACTTTTTTGATTTTATCAAGGAGAAATTGTATCATTAAGAAATAAGAATTAAAGAGAAACTACTAAAATCTCAAGGAGGAATGTTAGTCATTTGAATTTTGCCATGGAACAGACTGGAAGCTTGAGAAGCCCAAAACAAAATTCAAAATTTTTAGGGCTTCTTTTTTTTTTTAAATCTAAATTTATTTATTTTAATTGGAGGCTAATTACAATATTGTATTGGTTTTGCCATACATCAACATGAATCTGCCACGGGTGTACATGTGTTCCCAATCCTGAACCCCCCTCCCACCTCCATCCCCATACCATCCCTCTGAGTCATCCCAGTGCACCAGCCCCAAGCATCCTGTATCCTGCATCGAACCTAGACTGGAAGACCCTATTTTTTAAAGGGCTTATTAATAGAGTCATTTCTACAGAGGCTGACCCCTTGCTTGCTTTTAGAGCTTTGTCGGGGTGAGGGTGGGGTAACAGTATATTTTTTGAGGTTTTAAGATGGTTGATTATGAAAAGGTCTAAAAGGTAAAAAAAGGTGAAACCTCTTGGTTAATAGTATATGATAACGAGCAATTTATGAAACCACAGGCATAATAAAATGAGGACAATTCAGATTCCAATTTCTTTATGAGATTATATCTTTCTAACTGATGCACACTTTCAGCACATTTTGAATCTGTGAGATGTTTCTCCTTTTTGATGTCAAAAGTTAAACTTACACACAATAGACTGAAATTGAGAGCTTTCACGAAGCAATTCTGGGGTATGTTATAATATAAGAAACTACATATTTCAAACCTTCTGCATATATGTGAACACAGCACATCACCACCAGTACTCTATAACACATCAACATCCATTATGCTGTATTAATAAGGCATTCTAAATGCTGTGGGTACATGTGGCAGGTATGTATGGAAATGTCTATCAAAACAAATCTTTCACATTCACCTATCACATTATGTTTATTAAGCTCCCCTATGAGTTATGTTGTGAATTTTGAGGGACAGTATTGGAATTTGAAACAGAATAATGTACTTATGTACTACCTATTAGTAGTTTTTACATTGTGAAAAGCTTGTGTTCAGCAGTTTAAAATGGGAGAAAACTTTAATTTATGAAAAGAATTTATTGACTTAAAAATGAATAGAGTTTTCATCTCTTACGGATATATCCCCAAGAGTGGGGTTTGTTGGATCATATGATAGCTCTGTTTTAGTTTTTAAAGAAAACCATCTCCAATATTTATTATTTGTAGACTTTTTGATGATAACCATCTGACTTGTGTAATTCAACAAAATAAATGTACCCCAATTCTCATAGCAACATTATTTACAATAGTAAAGATATGAAAACAACCCAAGTGCCCATCAACAGATGATTAGTTTAAAAGGATGTGATATATAATGAAATATCTCTCAGTGTAACAAAGAATGAAATATTGCTATTTGCAGCAGCATGGATGGACCTAGAGAATATCATACTAAATAGCATATGTAAGAAAGACAAAGATTATATGTTATCCCTTATATGTTGGATTCTAAAAAGTAATATAAATATATCTATATACAAAATAGAAACAGAAAATAAACTTACAGTTACCAAAATGGAAAGTGAAGAAAAGAGGAATAAATGAAGAGTATGGGAATAACAAATAAAAATTAGGATACATAAAATAGGATTTACTATAGAGTATAGAGACTTATTTATATTCAACATCTTATAATAATCAATAATGGAAAATAATCTGAAAATTATATAACTGAATCATTTTGTTAAATACCCCAAACTAAGACAATATTGTAAATCAACTATACTTCAATCAGACAAGGAAAAAAAAAAAAAAAAAAGAATAAAAGCCTTCAGGGATTTCAATCTACTATTCAAAGTAAATAAGAATTGTTTGAAATGTTGTAATATTATCTATCTATAATAACTTATGAAATGAGTCAAATTATATTAAAATGTAAAAATTTGTTTTGGCAATAATAACAAAGCAATCCGAAAATACTACTATAGCTTTAAGTAATTCATCTAAACTTGTAAAAGTTTAGATAAGGTAGGCCTAAGTTTACACTTTCTTTAGTTATCAATGAAATTTTGTAAAAAAAAATAACAAATTAAAGTTGATTATGATTAAAATTATGCAAATTTCTTTGTAAGATCATTATGGAAATTATGTTAGTTATATATAGTACTATTCTTGTCTTATGTAGAAATGTTTACCACTATATATTTCTATATATATTGAATTGTGTACAATATAAAAGAGAAAAGTGAACGTGTTAGTCACTCAGTTGTATCTGACTCTTTGTGACTTCATAGATGCAGGAGCCTGTCAGGCTCCTCTCTCCATGGGAATACTCGAGGCAAAAATATTGGAGTGGGCAACCATTCCCTCCTCCCGGGTGTCTTCTTGAACCAGGGATTAAACCCAAGTCTCCTTCATTGCAGGCAGATTTTTTACCTCCTGAGCCACCAGAGAATGGAGGGAGTTAGGATTATCTCCATTTCACAAATAGAGAAGCTGATTATAGGAATTAAGTATCAATCATTATTAACAAACTAGAAATAAGACTAAATGTGTAATTTGTGATCCTTATTTTGAATCTTTAGTCCATTAATTCTTAGATATTATTGATTGCACTTATATAAGATTTTAACACAGCATGCCATACAAACATAATACATTTTCAAGGAAGAATATCTTTACCATTTTATAGCCAAATAAAATGAGATAGAGACTAAATGACCCCCCTCCCCAAAAAAAAAGGTTAATGAAAGTAAACCATTATCAGAATAGAAGGAAAAATGGAGATAATCTTGTTTCCTTGGTATTAATTCAATAAATATTTATTGAGCACTTTTCTATATTTAGATATAGTAATTTAGACTTGAGAAATAAAGAGAAATGAAGCTAGCCCGTGCCCATGAACAACTCACACTGTGTCAGGAGAGGCAGGAATATTCCTCTACAGTAGGAAAGTAGACTTGAACATAAGTAACTTTTCTACAAGGTTGAAATTAGTAGATATAACTTAAGAGCTCAAGATGTACTACTGTGAAAGTTCAATAGCAATAACTTCTTTTACTAGAGTGAGTAAAATCTGCCATAGGTATGTTTCCATAGCATCAGAAAGGAAGGAGACAAAGCCACAGCAGTAGATGGCAGGCTAGAGGAAGCCTGTATATGGATGGGATATGACAAGAGCCTTGTCTCTCAAAATTTGCATGAGGACATGGGAGACACTGAAGATGAAAATGAAATTCTACTGAGTATCGAGAACTAGAAAAGTTCTCAAAGAAGAAAGCTGTGCTAGTAGGAGCCTGAAAGTCAATTTCAGGGAGTGGTCACATTTCAGGCCTCTGTCTGTCATTAGTCATTACCCTGTCACCAAGACAGAGACAGTGTTTTCTTTAATGCAGTAGTCCTCTGAATTAGGCTTCCATGATGGCTCAGAGGATAAAGTGTCTGCCTGCAATGTTGGAGACCTGGGTTAGATCCCTGGGTTGGGAAGATCCCTTGGAGGAGGAAATGGCAAACCAGAGGAGTACTCTTGCCTGGAAAATGCCATGGATGAAGGAGCCTGGTAGGCTATAGTCAATGGGATTGCAAAAAGTTGTACACTACTGAGCAACTTCATGTCACTTTCTGAATTGACTTGGGAAGCAATGTTTTTGCTTCAGGCAGACTTGAGACTATTCCAAGCATCAAATGAAGGTCAACTTTTCTGCATCATTTTAGCCAATACCACTTAGATCACCCTGCATGGCCAGAACTCCATGGGCAAACATTTACCTGAGTATAAAATATGTATCTATAGAGTAGTAGGCTGGGCCTGTTAGACCCACAGCAGAATAAACCACATTACTTTATACAGAACGAAAATGTCTGTGCCTATTCACACATGCCATATCATCATATTAGAAAGGTTCATATTATGGCTTAATTATAGAAATGGAAATTCCAGAATTTAATTTAAAACTTTAAAGCATTTTAACTCACAAAAAGAGAATTGTGATTATTTGATTGATGATTTTTATCTTTATTAGAAAATAATGTTGCTGTTAAATACTCATTTTTTGATGTTTACCTTTTATTGAGCATTGTACTCAACTAATAATCAAAGTTTAATTAATTTTAATGATCAAAATCTTAGTGTGATTTTGAAAATTGCCAGAAATAGGTCAATCATTTTGAAACTAATTTAAATAAAATGTTTTCAGATGAGCGGAATAGAGTAGGCTTTAGCTTTCTAGTTCCTTTGCAAGTAGAACGGAGTTGATTACTCTGTCTTGTCTTCTCACTTAGCCCTGTGATTCATAATGATATGTAATTCTTATTTGGAAACAATAGTATGCAAATACTTAAATATGTCATTTTTAAAATTTAATTAAAAGATAATATAGGCCTTCCGAGGTGATAAAGAATCTGTCTGCCAATGCAAGAGACATGCAAGAGATGCATGCAGTTTCAATCCCTGGGTGGGGAAAATCCCCTGGAGTAGGAAATGGCAAGATACTCTAATATTCTTGCACGGAAAATCCCATGGGCAAAGGGGCCTAAAGGAGCTACAGTCTATGGGGTCACAAAGAGTCAGATGTGACTGAGCACACACATACCACACACACATACACACAAGATAATAAATATTATATTAAACCTTAAAACTCAGGCAAAATTCAGGAATTCCTGATTGAAAATATTTCTTCATACTATGAGAACCTATTCCATGGTAGTATGGAATAAACATTAATTTTGGATTGGGTTCCACAGGATGCTTCTCTTTTCTCTTTAGATTTGTATATTTAGTCTCCCTCTGTCCTATATTTATACAATCTGAAGAGAAACCAGAGTCCCACCTTCTGCGGTTGGTCTTGCTCCTCTACCTGACAGAAGATGAAAGACATCTGGAAGGATGTCCTTCAAACATTCCCTAACACTTTAGTCGAGATTGTGCTTCTTGCCCTTTCCTCAGTAATGGAAGGACAATTGGAAGGTGTTCCTCTTTCTCTCTCATGCCAGTGACTACAGCTGGTCTTGGATGTAGCAGACGGAGACCCAATGTGTTCCTAATATGTCTGGGAAAATCCTTATCAGGGGTAATCACTAATTTTAACTATGTCATTTGAATCCTGTTGCTAGTTCAATACACTACACAAATAATTATTTGAATATGGATAATCACACACATAAAATATAAAATCAAAGTTAGTATTAGAAGTAATGCACACACATAGTAAATTCATTCTTGTATACTACTTAAGATTATTTCTCAAAATGTTATTTTCAGATCATCTACATCAAAACTACACATTGTGCTTGTTAAAAAGAATATACTTGGGCTGTATACCAGACCCACTAAATAAGAACTTCTGAGTATGGGACTCACAAACTCACGTGACTATCATATGGTTATTATGGAAAATGAAGTTTGAGAGTCATTGACTTATTATGATGGCAAAGACAGTATAAACTATGAAGGCTCTGGAGTTGAAACCTAAGGTGAAGAGTTCATAATATGAAGGAAGGAAGATGTGCCAAGGAAAGAAATACAGAATAAAGAGAGGACAAGGGTTTTCCAGATGGAGCTAGTAGTAAAGATAGCAAACGCCAATGAAGGAGACGTAAGAGACACAGGTTCAACACCTGGATTGGGAAGATCCCTTGGAGTAGGAAACGACAACCCACTCTAGTATTTTTGCTTGGAGAATCCCATGAACAGAGGAGGTTTGTTCATACAGTCCATAGGGTTGCAAAGCCTTGGACACAAGTGAAGTGATTTAGCATGCACACATGCAAATGGGGAGGATAGTAACTCCACCAATCAGCTAGTCTGTACTCTTCATAACACTATATCAAGTCATGATTACTCTCGGCTCAATGGCTAAAAGTTTTCAGTCACCACTCCATCTCTTTGGACAGTCTTCTCACTGAAATTGTGAGGTGGTTCCAATACTAGCTTCTACCCTCATTGTTCATCAAATAATTGAGTCAAATAGATCAAGTTAGCATTTAGTACTTTTTCCTTTCTTTTTTTGTGCTCCAGATCTGGTGGAAAGGAGGAGGGGAAAGGGATATATCAAAGTTGCTACTTCAAGAGACCCATGTTACTATGACTATTTACTTTCCCTTTCTATCAGCCTAGGAGAGTCACTCTTCATTACTGAGGAAAGCAAAGGGACATTCTATTAATTAACAATATACTTTTGTTACCATCTTTATCCCCTTCTTCTTTCTCATATTCAAAATCTCCGCAGATCAGCTCTTACCTTCTATCTTCAAACACACCTAGACCCTTCCATCTTGATAAACTGTTTATCCTTACCCTCTCTCACCCTAGGGCTTCCCTGATAGCTCAGCTGGTGAAAAATCTGCCTGCAATGCAGGAGACCTGGGTTCAATCTCTGGGTTGGGAAGATCCTCCAGAGAAGGGAATGGCTACCCACTCCAGTATTCTGGCCTGGAGCATTCCATGGACTATACAGTCCACGTGGTCACAGAGAGTTGGACACTTTATAACTTTTTGAAAGTGAGCGACTTTCACTTTCTCCCACCCTAATTAATTATTGTATTGCTTTTCTTCTTTCTTTCATTATCAAACTTCTCAAATGACTAGTGTTTATCTGCTGAACTCATTTTCTTGCAACCTTTTATTTCTAGCTCCACACTAAAGACACCACTCTCAAATATCACCAATAGTTTCTGATTTTCTAAATCAAATGACTCACTCTTTTCCATGTTGATTAAAAGCTATAAAAGGATTATGGAGTTTAATATGTATCATCTGGGAATCCATTGGCCAAATAGTTAATTCATCACCAGTATTAATACAATATTTAATAACAGCCCATGGATCTGTTGATTGTTATTTGGGCATAATTGGTTACATTTCATTAGCATTTGACTCTGCCCACTGTTGAATTCATAGATTTTTTTCTTATTTATTAAAATGAAGGATGAGAATGAAAAATCATAGTTTAGGATAATATAAATAAAAAAATCATACACATCTGTATTTGATAGATTCAGACATTTGTACAGTGTATAATGGGATGAACAGTGGCTGACTTTATTTTTTGGGGCTCCAAAATCACTGCAGATGGTGATTGCAGCCATGAAATTAAAAGACATTTACTCCTAGGAAGGAAAGTTATGACCAACCTAGACAGTATATTAAAAAGCAGAGACATTACTTTGCCAAAAAAGTCCATCTAGTCAAGGCTATGCTTTTTCCAGTGGTCATGTAAGGATGTGAGAGTTGGACTATAAAGAAAACTGAGCACCGAAGAATTGATGCTTTTGAACTATGGTGTTGGAGAAGACTCTTGAGTCCCTTGGACTGCAAGGAGATCCTACCAGTCCATCCTAAAGGAGATCAGTCCTGTGTGTTCATTGGAAGAACTGATGCTGAAGCTGAAACTCCAATACTTTGGCCACCTGATGCGGAGAACTGACTCATTTGAAAAGACCCTGATGCTGTGAAAGATTGAGTGCAGGAGGAGAAGGAGATGACAGAGGATGAGATGTTTGGATGGTGTCACTGACTCAATGGACATGAGTTTGAGTAAGCTCCGGGAGTCAGTGATGGCCAGGGATGCCTGGCACACTGTAGTTCATGGGGTCACACAGAGTTGGACACGACTGAGTGACTGAACTGACTAAACTGAATGGGCTTCCCTGAAGGCTCAGAGTGTAAAAAAACTACCTGCAATGTGGGAGACCTGGGTTTGATCCCTGGGTTGGGAAGATCACCTGGTGGAGGGCATGGCAAGTCACTCCAGTATTCTTACAAGGAGAATCCCATGGACAGAAGAACCTGGCAGGCTACAGTCCATGGGTTCACAAAGAGTTGGACAGGACTGAACGACTAGCATTTTCTTCACAGTGTATAAGAGGGCTTCCCTGATGGCTCAGATGGTAAAATATCTGCTTGCAATGCAAGAGATGTCGGTTTGATCCCTGGGTCGAGAAGATCCCCTGGAGAAGGGAATGACAACCCATTCTAGTCTTCTTGCCGGGAGAACCCCATGGATAGAGTAGCTTGGTGGGCTACAGTCCATGGGGTTGCAAAGAGTAGAACATGATTAGGTGACTTACACTACTATACAGTGCATAATACATTTTTGTGTTATTTATATACCATATACTGGAGAAGGAAATGGCAACCCACTCCAGTGTTCTTGCCTGCAGAATCCCAGGGACAGGGGAGCCTGGTGGGCTGCCGTCTGTGGGGTCGCACAGAGTCAGACATGACTGAAGCAACTTAGCAGCAGCAGCAGCCAGAACTCTTGCCTGGAAAATCCCATGGATGGAGGAGCGTGCTAGACTACAGTCCATGGATTGCAAAGAGTCGGACACAACTGAGCAACTTAACTTTCACTTTCATATACTATATACAAATTTGTAAAAAGTTGCAAGCTAAATATTTATTAGTGTATATTAGTAAAAACCATGTCATGTAATGGATGCATCCCTCGTGTGTAAATCAAGTTTTTTTATATCTGATCATAGAATACTTTAACTGATGAAGAAAATTCTCTATTTAAAATTTGTCAATATAAACAACCTTTTTTTGATTTGTTTTACTCAAATCTTACAAAATTATGTACAATGTTTAATAATGAAATTTAAAATATTAAAAAATTAAAATGCATTATAGAATACATGGAATAGAGAATAACATGTGGCAGTTTTTAGATTTTCAATTTAATGTTAACATTTCTAGAAATAGAAAGGATTACTTTGTATTTTATGACAAAAAATGAATAATTTTCTTAACTACCCCTTAATCTCATACATATATTGATCAGAAACTGTTGAATCAAATGCACTATACTAATGAGTTGTATTTATTAGGATATTAAAATTTATTGAAGGCTATTTACAGGAAACTGACATTTAAACAATCAGCCTGGTTACATTTTCTCTTTGTTAGTACATCATCTTGCTGCTGGCATGCTCAAGGCTGGGGTATCTGCTTAAATACACCGGAAGCTGAACTTATCCCTTAAGGCCAATCAGTGTGGAATCTAAAATAAGTCTTTGTGTAGCAGGACAATAATACTTACACATGTAAATTTCTTTCAATAATTTTATGTTTTGCTGCATATTTCTAGGTAAAAAGCATACTTTCCATAGCTCTTTGATTCGCTTAAGATATTTTATATCTTCTTGTCTTTAAAATGCTACTGCGTTTCCCCTAAAGAATACTAGCATTGCTCTTCCCAAACACATTTCACTAGTGTGGCCAAAGTGTAGTAGCATGCTACCATGTCATTCTCTGTTTAGTGACGTTATATTTAAGTCTGCTGATTTTAACACAGAATGATCAGAGCTTTGTAATGGATAGTGCCAAGTGTATAAGCAGCATATGTGGGATAATTTGGGCTCTGAGACATCATTTGTCCTTAAATATTTTCACACTGATCTTCTATTATATTTTGTTTTTACATGTAAAATTGATTTTTATTTCACGTTTTCCTTTGAGAAACAAAGAAAAATATAGTGATATTTTCCAAGTTTGAGTCGAATTTTCAGATGGTGACAGAGCAACGTGTTGCTTAGGGTTGGATAGTAACAGCAGAGGAGGGGCACTGGGCTGTGACGAACCTGACACTCATTATTTTTCCAAATTGCATTCTTGTTGCTTTTCCCTGAAACTTTAAAATATGTTCACTTAGTTTAGTAAATGTCTTAGCTAAGATTTTAAGCCCTATTTGTGTTTCAAGGGATTAAACAAATCTGCCTGTCTTGCATAGATTAAATTACCATGTTAATAGTTACTAGATATTATGAAAATATTGAAGAATTGAGATATGGAAGATGGAATATGCATGTGTGTGTGTATGTGTATGTATATAGGTATAAAGACAGCAACCTTTAGAACTGTGTCAGCTCTTCTTTCCCTCTGCTAATGTTTTCTAACTATGATATACTCAGATGTTCCCATTTTTCCAAAGTCAGGACAATTACAATAGTTTATTATAACATTCTTTTACACTGACTGTTTTGAAACAACTAATCAACATATGAATAAAAATAAATTGTTTTAAAATAGAAAGGCATGGTAAAGTGATTGTTGATGAATGTTGCTTTCCTTAAAATAAATAATTGAGACAATATCCAGGGATTATGTTTTAAAAAAACACACTAAATAAATTTAATAAATATTGATCATGTAAAAGTAGAAACATAACAAACAAATACAACTGAAAGATGGTTGAACATAGGTAGGAAACAATATAAGGGCACTATATTCCATATCTTATAAAGCACAAAGCTAATCAGCATTTTAAAAATAAAACATACAAGGGGATCAAGATGGTAGAGTAGGAGGAAATGGAACTCATCTTCCCCCAGAACACATAAAAAATAAATCTACATGTAGAACTAACTGAAAACTGGCAATCAAAGCTTCAAGAAATATCTCCACATAACTGAGTAGAATGGGAAAAAAGACATCAGATCAGGACCTGGGAGGGATATGTAACAAAGAAACCTTCTGTATGGGCAGACCCTAGCCCTTAGGAGTGAGCAGGTCAAGCCACAATCTGGGCATCACAGTCCTGAGACCCTGTAAGTATGTTGTCTGCCGGGAGAACCACTGCGATGGAGACAAGAGGTAGAGAGAACTAGACTCTATTTGCAAGGAGTACCTGCAAGCTGCTTTGCCAATCATCAAGGCAGAGAGCGCCTTGCACTGGTGGCTGCCAGCTCACCCCAGTCCCCAGTCTGAATGGGATGGGCACAATGGTCCATGAACTCCATGCTACAGTCACGCACTAGAATGGGGATACACACAACAAAAAAAGAGACAAGACTTTGAGCTGGTTCTGGGTACAACAAAGACCTTTCGATAGGCAGTCCTCTGTGATTGCATGAGCCTGACTTGTTTCATTAGACCCCTTCCCTGACAGTGCAGCAATAGCTATGGAGCAGGAAGGAAGTCTCACCTCACATCCTGTACAAGTTTTAAACTCCCCAACACCAACCACACACCCTTTAAGGGGATGACAACCAGCACATATTGAGGATAGGTGTGTCTGGCACCCATATTAAAACCAGAACTGCTAACAAAGACAGTCTAAGCAGGGATGCTCCCACAGAAAAAGACACCTTCAAGATCACAGTATATAACTCTTTCTTCAAAATGCACAGAGACAGCAAAAGTTAAGTAAAATGAAAAGACAAAGAAACTACTCTCAATTGGAAGAGCAAGAGAAATATCCTGAAAGAACAGATAATGGAACAGAACTCACCAATCCACCAGATCCCAAGTTAAAACCAGATAAAACTACAAAAGCTACTTTAAATTATCTGTTATACTATCCAATTTGTATATAATATGAGGATACATTTATTTGAATTGTCATTTTATTAGCTAAGGTGACAGGGGTTATGAGTTGCAGTACATCAATAGCAAGTATCACCAAGTTGAACCCATAAATTCAGACAATATAAACTTTATTTGTCCCCAATTCTTTTCCAGTTGAATGTGAATGTTTTATTGTGTAGTGTGCACTTCTTAGTAAACTGCAAGCCAAACTACTTTCTATTACTACTACTATGCCATTTCAGGTATTTATGGTAATAGTTCAGCCTTGTAGATACTTGAATTTTCTTGGGCTCAAAAATCAATGTGGATGATGACTGCAGCCATGAAATTTATAAAAGACACTTGCTCCTTGGAAGAAAAGCTATGACAAACCTCGACAGCATAGTAAAAAGCAAAGACATCACTTTGCCAACAGTCTTTGCTGTCAAGGCTCCATATAGTCAATTTTTTCAGTAGTCATGTCCAGATATGAGAGTTGGACTATAAAAAAAGGATGAGTGCCAAAGAATTCACGCTTCCAAATTGAGGTGCTGAAGAAGACTCTTGAAAGTCCCTTAGACTGCAAGGAGATCAAACCAGTCAATCCTAAAGGAAATCAACCCTGAATATTCATTGGAAGGACTGATGCTGAAGCTGAAGCTCCAGTACTTTGGCCACCTGATGAGAAGAGCTGACTCACTGAAAAAGGCCTTGGTGCTGGGAAAGATTTGAGGGTAAAAGAAGAAGAGAGTGGCAAAGGATAAGATGGTTGGATAGCATCACTGACTCAATGGACATGAATTTGAACCAAGTCTGGGATATAGTGGAGGACAGAGGAGCTTGCCATGCTACAGTCCATGGGGCTGTAGAGGACACGACTTAGTGACTGAACAAGTCACCTCAAAACCAGAATGACCAAAATGGGATTTGTTGTCTTCCTTACTACAGGTAGCCCACCAAGATCCTCTGTCCATGGGATGCTCTAGGCAAGAATACTGCACTGGGTCGCCATGGCCTCCTCCACAGGATCATCCCAACCCAGAGATTGAATCTGCATCTCTTATGTCTCCTGCATTTCAGGCAGATTCTATACCACTAGTGCCACCTGACAAGCCCTTTATATCTCATATCTATGCCTAACTAAGTTGATAAAACTTCAAGTAAGTGAATCAAAATGAAGCAAGTGAAGACTGAGAAGTTCTCAACATTTCTTCTACCTTTAAATTCCATAAACGGCATCTCTACAATCTTCTGACTTGTCTATAAGATTTGAAAACCTGCTGAGATGTAGCTTGTCATATACATGACTGGAACCATCATCAACTCCATGGGAACTAGGAACCAGCAGGGAGAAGTTTGCTTTTCTCTTCCCACTTCTTATCTCATGTGTCTTTTGGATTTTTTGTAAATGGCCTTGAGACAAAAAAAAAAAATGTATTGAGGAAACTTAGATAAATCTTAGCATTTTGAAATTCAAGTCCAATGCAATTCCCATTCCACTTTCACTATTTTATAGCCTTTTCATCTTTAACACTAAACCACTACATTAGTTTCCTAAATCGTTACCTTGTCTATAGTTTCTGTGTGTGTGTCTGTGTGTGTGTGTGTGTGTGTGTGTGTGTGTGTGTTCAGCCATGTCCAACTCTTTGATACATGGATGGTAGCCTGCTAGGTTCCTTTGTCCATGGAATTTTTCCAAGAAATTTTACTGGAGTGGATGGCTGTTTCCTACTCCATGGGATCTCTCTGATACAAGGGTTGAAACCGTGTCTCCTGCATTGGCAGGTGAATTGTTTACCACTAGCACCACCAAGTTTCTGTTTCCTTCCACTAACACAGCATTTGCTGTTAGTGATCTCTTAAAACACAAATCAGTCACTTTACTGCCCAATTAGAAAATGTGCCATTGAATTTCTCAACACACAGAATGGAGTAATTGTTAAGAGCAACAGAGAGGGGATAAGGAGTTTGGGTTTTATTTAATATGGAATAAGTATAATGATTTTTCAGAAGGGAGTAAAATAATTAAAGCAGTGTTTTGAAAATGTCTTCCAGTGTCAGATCAATTACTTTCTCTTGATTTTAATAAAGCTCCTAGCTTTAGGTCATAGCAACTATTTTTTGTGGGTCTATTTTATGTCCTTTTCCACTTTAATCTGCACATGTTTCATGCTCCAATTTACTTTCACAGTCCCATGTTTCCCTGACTTAGTCCCCCACCGCCACTTTACCTATCTCTGAGTCTACAACTTTAAATTTATATTTATATATAGATAAAAAGGCTTTCTGCCTCTTTACTCGCATTTTATGTCATCTAAAGAAAATAGACCAACAAGACCTTTTAGAACTAACACTCCAAAAAGATGTCCTTTTTATTATAGGGGACTGGAATGCAAAAGTAAAAAATCAAGAAACACCTGGGGTAACAGGCAAATTTGGCCTTGGAATACGGAATGAGGCAGGGCAAAGGCTAATAGACTTTTGCCAAGAGAACGTACTGGTCATAGCAATCACCCTCTTGCAACAACACAAGAGAAGACTCTACACATGGACATCACCAGATGGCCAACACTGAAATCATATTGATTATACTCTTTGAAGCCAAAGATGGAGAAGCTCTATATAGTCAGGAAAAATAAGACTGGGAACTGACTGTGGCTCAGATCATGAACTCCTTATTGCCAAATTCAGACTTAAGTGAAGAAAGTAGGGAAAACCACTAGACCATTCAGGTATGACTTAAATCAAATTCCTTACAGTTATGCAGTGAAAGTGGCAAATCGATTTAAGGGACTAGATCTGACAGACAGAATGCCTTATGAACTATGGACAGAGGTTCATGACACTGTACAGGAGACAGGGATCAAGAACATCCCCAAGAAAAAAGAAATGGAAAAAAGGAAAATGGCTTTCTGAGGAGGTTTCACAAATAGCTGTGAAAAGAAGAGAAGCAAAAAGAAAAGGAGGAAAGGAAATATATATCCATTTGAATGCAGAGTTCCAAAGAATGGCAAGAGATAAGAAAGCATTCCTCAGGATCAATGCAAAGAAATAAAGGAAAATAATAGAATGGGAGAGACTGGAGATATCTTCAAGAAAATTTGAGATACCAAGGGAACATTTCATGCAAAGATGGGCTCAGTAAAGGACAGAAATGGTATGGACCTAACAGAAACAGAAGATATTAAGAAGAGGTGGCAAGAATACATAGAACTCTACAAAAAAGATTTTCATGACCTAGATAATCACAATGGTGTGATCACTCACTTAGAGCCAAACATCCTGGAATGTGAAGTCAGGTGGGCCTTAGGAAGCATCACTATGAACAAAGCTAGTGGAGGTGATGGCATTCCAGTTGAGCTATTTCAAATCCTAAAAAAATGATGCTGTGAAAGTGGTGCACTCAATATGCCAGCAAATTCGGAAAACTCAGCAGGGGCCACAGGACTGAAAAAGATCAGTTTTCATTCTAATTCCAAAGAAAGGCAATGCCAAAGGATGCTTAAACTACCACACAATTGCACTCATCTCACATGCTAGTAAAGTAATGCTCAAAATTCTCCAATCCAGGCTTCAGCAATATGTGAACTGTGAACTCCAGATGTTCAAGCTGGTCTTAGAAAAGGCAGAGGAACCAGAGATCAAATGGCCAACATCCACTGGATGATCGACAAAAGAGTTCCAGAAAAACATCTACTTCTGCTTTATTGACTTTGCCAACGCCTTTGACTGTGTGGATCACAATAGACTGGAAAATTCTGAAAGAGATGGGAATACCAGACCACCTGACCTGCCTCTTGGGAAGCCTGTATGCAGGTCAGGAAGCAACAGTTAGAACTGGACATGGAACAACAGACTGGTTTCAAATAGGAAAAGGAGTACATCAAGGCTGTATATTGTCACCCTGCTTATTTAACTTCTATGCAGAGTACATCATGAGAAACGCTGGGCTTGATGAAGCACAAGCTGGAATCAAGATTGCAGGGAGAAATATCAATAAGCTCAGATACGTGGATGACACCATCATTATGGAGAGTGTGAAGAAGAGCCTCTTGATGAAAGTGAAAGAGGATAGTTGGCTTAAAGCTCAACATTCAGAAAACTAAGATCCTCGCATCCGGTCCCATCACTTCATGGCAAATAGATCGGGAAACAGTGTCAGACTTTATTTTTTTGGGCTCCATAATCATTGCAGATGGTGATTACAGCCATGAAATTAAAAGATGCTTACTCCTTCGAAGAAAAGTTATGACCGACGTAGGCAGCATATTAAAAAGCAGAGACATTACTTTGTCAACAAAGGTCTGTCTAGTCAAAGGTATGGTTTTTCTGGTAGTCATGTAAGGATATGAGAGTTGGACTATAAAGAAAGCTGAGCATGAAGAATTGATGCTTTTGAACTATAGTGTTGGAGAAGACTCTTGAGAGTCTCTTGGACTGCAAGGAGATTCAACCAGTCCATCCTAAAGGAGATCAGCCCTGGGTGTTCATTGGAAAGACTGATGTTGAAGCTGAAATTCCAATATTTTGGCCATCTGATGTGAAGAGCTGACTCATCTCAAAAGACCCTAATGTTGGGCAAGATTGAGGGCAGGAGGAGAAGGGGACAACAGGGGATGAGATGGTTGGATGGCATCACCGACACAATGGACATGAGTTTGGGTGGACTCTGGGAGTTGGTAATGGACAGAGAGGCCTGGCATGCTGCAGTTCATGGAGTTGCAAAGAGTTGGACATGACTGAGTGACTGAGCAGAACTGAAGTGAAAGAAAGTGGAAACAATCACTGTAGATCAGAAAATATTTCCCTTTCCTTTGAAAATTTCCCAAAATAAATATCAGGATCTCTGTTAATACATGTTGACATGAAATAGGGAATATATCTTATAACTGGATCATTTTGAGAGTCTCTGTAGCAAGGTTTTCCCATGTTGTGCTAGTGGTGAAGAACACACCAGACAATGCAGGAGACAAAATAGATGCAGTTTCGATTCCTCAGTTGGCAAAGTTCCCTGGACAAAGAAATGGCACCGACTCCTGTATTCTTGCTAAGAAAAATCCCATGGACAGAGGTGTCTTGAGGGCTATGTTCCATAGAGTTGCAAAGAGTTGGACACAACTGAGTTTCTGAGTATGTGCATGTGCTGTTATGAGGACTAAATGTGGGTAGTTGATATGTTTCAGTTTAAGCTACCTGGCATAGTCCCTTTGTTTTCCACAAAGACAACTGCAGGTTTTATTTCCAGAAGCCAGCAGTCATTGCTACTTTTGTCACTGGCAGATGAGGTTTCTAAATTAAGATCATTCTACATACGTCCTCTGAAGTCTTCTCAATTTTTAACAGATTCACTGAGTAAGAAGATTACATATTAGGAGACATTTCTTGACTCCATGTCACTCCTGCTAAAGAATGTTATTATTCTTGCATTGTAAGAAATCAGGACATCAACTTCAAATGGACTTGATTTTTCAATTCCTAATTTTAGACATGTCCTCAGTTAAAATCCCTCTCTTACTTGCAAATTGGACAGTTTTCCATAAGTTACTAAACCTAAATGAGTTTTACTCTTCTCATCTGTAAAAGAGTTATAATTGTATTGTCTTTATACCATTATACTTTATACCATAGAGAATTAGACATTATCAGTCTGTATAAGTGTGTATATGTGAACATCACTGACATCAGTTCAGTTCAGTTCAGTTGCTCAGTCGTGTCCGACCATTGGCCACCCCATGAATCGCAGCACGCCAGGCCTCCCTGTCCATCACCATCTACCGGAGTTCACTCAAACTCATGTCCATCGAGTCCATGATGCCATCCAACCATCTCATCCTCTGTCATCCCCTTTTCCTCCTGCCCCCAATCCCTCCCAGCATCAGAGTCTTTTCCAATGAGTCAACTCTTTGCATGAGGTGGCCAAAGTACTGGATTTTCAGCTTTAGCATCATTCCTTCCAAAGAACACCCAGGGCTGATCTCTTTCAGAATGGATTCATTCAATCTCCTTGCAGTCCAAGGGACTCTCAAGAGTCTTCTCCAACACCACAGTTCAAAAGCATCAGTTCTTTGGTGCTCAGCTTTCTTCACAGTCCAACTCTCACATTCATACATGACACTATAGCCTTGACTAGATGGAGCTTTGTTGGCAAAGTAACGTCTCTGCTTTTGAATGTGCTATCTAGGTTGGTCATAAATTTTCTTCCAAGGAGTAACCGTCTTTTAATTTCATGGCTGCAGTCACCATCTGCAGTGATTTTGGGGCCCCAAAAAATAAAGTCTGACACTGTTTCCACTGTAATCACTGACATAAGTAGCCAATAAATAGAGCTTATTTTTAGGTGGTTCTCTGACTCTTTTCCTTATTTTAAGTCTGTCTGGGAATACTGGGAACTCTATGTCCTCCTTCTCAAGGAGAAATTTTCAGTTTGTAATATTAAAGCTATTCTCTGAGATAAATCTGAAAATTGTCTCTATACATTTAAGAGGCTGAATATAAACAATCTCATGTCAAAAATCACATCTTGTGACTCTGCATAGAACAGGAGGTAATCCCTTAAGGCATGAGGCTATAATGTTTTCAGATAAACCATTTCTCAAGAATTGTACTACAGATCTTTAAAAGTTTTGTTACACCATGTATGAAAAATCAGATCATGGGGCACAGAAAAATTGAAAATCTGAAAGCCTATCACTTATATTGAAAACACAGATTTGTCTCACCAGTCTCTCATCTTCTAGAAAGTCTGTTGACTGGCAAAATGTCATGTTTAAATCTCTCCTTATTTTGAATTGTGATCAGGAGGTACAAGCTTCCTTAAATATGATTTTAATCTATTTTAGTAGCCTCTCTACCTTGTACTGGCAGCCTCAGGGCTGTTAAGCACTAGTAACAGTGCTTAGCCGCATTCCAACATATGGAATCATCTGGATACATACCACATACAGAGTTGGAGGTGGCTATTGTGCCAACCACAGTTTCCCATGCATAAAAGGTGTATGCTTGGCTACGTCATTTGTCCACATTTAAAAGTCCGTCTGGACTCAGCATGAATACTGTGTCTCTTAAATAGACCAAAACAGCTTGGGAGATTTTATTTTTCCCTCAACAACACTCAGAAACACTTAATCAGTTGAAAAAGTAAATTTTGTGGAGGAGTAACAATAATATATTTGAAATATCCATAGCTGTTACCCTTCACCTGTATTTTAAAATGACTAATCCTATTTAATTCATATTTGTTATGTCAATTGTCAGGTAGAAATAAAATCTTGTGGACCTGTTTTAATGTCTAAAACTAGCGTTACAATAAAATTCTAACTGAAAAAGCAGACCTCTTTCACTGACGATATCTTAAAAAGGCACAACATATTAGAAGTGTTTGCTGCATGTGGTTTTTTTTTTTAAATTATTATTATGTGCACTAAAATTCTTTATACTAGAAATATATTAAGTAGTTTGACAGAATCTGGGACTCATTATTGAATTGTATATATAAGGAAGCAAATTCAGTTAATAAACATTGATTTAAACATAAACTATTGATTTAAAAATATTTATTCAGTATACTAGAATGTAAGGAGACTTAATAAGTGAATATTTCTGCTTTTGAATATCACCGTTAGTTTCCCCCCTGTTCTTTTGATGATGAAGATTATAAAATAATCAGCAGCAATATCATATAGCTCTGTTTACTCTCAAACTTTGTAGCACTGATAAGAGAAGAGAACTTAAAAAAGAAAAATTCTTTTTTTTAGCTCTCATTTCTTTTACTTTTTGAAAGATGGTTATACCAGAATAGCTATGACATTCTTTTCTCATCCTCTGATTATTAAATAAAATTACAATATTTTAGTAAATATATGAAAAGGATTGATTTTAAGATAAGCTGCTTTAACATGAGAAATTTTTCCAAAATAGAAATTTAACTTTAGGTTATTTCTCTAGTTTGCTGTTTTTTCTTCTATATGTTTTATAATTTGCTTCATTGTAATCAGTTGGCAATGTAATTTAGCAAATACTATGTCACTGACATTGTTATCTT
Source organism: Capricornis sumatraensis (assembly GCF_032405125.1). Lineage (NCBI taxonomy): Eukaryota > Metazoa > Chordata > Mammalia > Artiodactyla > Bovidae > Capricornis > Capricornis sumatraensis. The sequence goes on from NC_091084.1 coordinate 4,264,852, forward strand.
ATATTGAATTAAATTACTAGGCCTAGGATGGAGCCACTCCTGCTGAGGGGTGGGGGTGGGGGCATGTCAGCAGACTGAAATTTAGATAACTTTTGTGGATGAAAAAGTATCACTTGTTCAAATGTATTCTTTTTAATGGCTGAGTAATACTCCATTGTGTATATGTACCACTGCTTTCTTATATATTTGTCAATGTATGGCAAAACCAATACAGTATTGTTAAGTAAAATTAAAAATAATAATTAAAAAAGAAAAAAAAAGAAAAAGTATCACTTGTTATATTAGTAAACAAAGGATGTTTTGACCATCAGGTCATCAGCCACTGTAGCCACCCCTGCTGTGTACCCCGAAGGTATTCAGGATGGAGAAAAACAGGATAGTAGCCCTAGATAGTCAAGTGAAAGTGAAAGTGAAGTTGCTCAGTCGTGTCTGACTCTTTGCGACCCCATTGACTGTAGCCTACCAGGCTCCTCCCTCCCTGGGATTCTCTAGGCAAGAGTACTAGAGTGGGTTACCATTTCTCTCTCCAGGGGATCTTCCCAACCCAGGGATGGAACCCGGGTATCCCACAATCCAGGCAGACGCTTTAACCTCTGAGCCACCAGGGAAGCCCTTAGACAGTCAAGATGTCTATCAAATGATTTCAGTAAGCCCAGACTCTTGCATTGTTTCACATATAGAAAAGCCCTAAATTCGTTAACTTGAGATGCCTTATTTTCTTTAATAACAATAATCTTTTGATGTTCTGACTACTTGGCTTTTGTTGCAAAAATATCTGTATATCCTGGCTCATCCCTTACCTCTCTGGGATAGTCTCTCAAAGCTCTTTGAGAGGCTGCATCCAGGGCTTAAGTCCTTAACAAGTTCATAAACATAATCCTCAGTGTTTAGATTGTGCTTTTTTTCCCCCCAATCAACACTCTTTTGTCCCTGTAAATGCTCTATTTAACCAGAAACCTAGTCATTTTTCAAACATCTAGTCTGAAAAACATTCTTGAAACATCTAGTCATTCTTCAAACATCAAGCCAACTCTGGGATTTATACTTATTTCTGTATTCTTTATGCATTTTCTATTTTTTCTCTTTCCTATCTCTTATCCTTTATCCTATAAAAGGTTTCTGCCTTCTGCCTCATTTTGCAGTTCTCTGAAAATTGGAAACAAAGACTGCTCACTTCAGGAAGTGTTAGATAAACTTTGTTTGTAAATTTTCTTCCTTAATCATCTTAAACACTTGTGTATAACAAAGTATTATTTTGTTATTGCAATATTTTATGAATTCTTTGTTTAATGTATATTTTTGGAATCTGTTCAGATTTCAAGTAGATATTTTAGAATTTCTCAAGCTTGAAAACCATTTTATTCAATATTATCAAGTGCAGCCTAGATATTATGTTAGGTCATTTGAAAGCAATTGCTGAACTTAAACACTTCTATTTTCGAATATTTGGAGCTTTGCAAACAGTGTTGCTCAATTAACATACAAAGAAACCTCAATTTCATCTATAGAAAGTGAGAGTTTTTTCCTATTTTGGATCTCAATAGGCCATCTCTTCCTTAAAAATCTATCATTGTTCTGGTTAAACATGACAGACTGAATAAAGATGATTATTTTTGCTTCCTCCTGAAATTCAACTAAAATGACATTCAGTTCAGTTCAGTTCAGTCGCTCAGTCGTGACCCCATGAATCGCAGCACGCCAGGCCTCCTTGTCCATCACCATCTCCCGGAGTTCACTCAGACTCACGTCCATCGAGTCAATGATTCCATCCAGCCATCTCATCCTCTGTTGTCCCCTTCTCCTCCTGCCCCCAATCCCTCCCAGCATCAGAGTCTTTTCCAATGAGTCAACTCTTCGCATGAGGTGGCCAAGGTACTGGAGTTTCAACTTTAGCATCACTCCTTCCAAGGAAATCCCAGGGCTGATCTCCTTCAGAATGGACTGGTTGGATCTCCTTGCAGTCCAAGGGACTCTCAAGAGTCTTCTCTAACACCACAGTTCAAAAGCATCAATTCTTCGGGGCTCAGCCTTCTTCACAGTCCAACTCTCACATCCATACATCACCACAGGAAAAAACGATAGCCTTAACTAGATGGACATTTGTTGGCAAAGTAATATCTCTGCTTTTGAATATGCTGTTTAGGTCGGTCATAACTTTTCTTCCAAGGAGTAAGCATCTTTTAATTTCATGGCTGCAGTCACCATCTGCAGTGAAGGCAAAAACTCACAGAAGTCCAGAAAATTGGATATAATATGAGAGCACACTTGAGATATCAATAACATATTGGAAACTGAAAATATAGTGACTTATTTAGACAAGCAGAGGCAGATGAAAGCTGTGGTTTGAAATAGAGGAAACAAGAATCAAGACAAATAATGCTGCAAAACATCAATGTCTCATGATTTGGAGGTGTCAGTTACTTCTGAAGGATGGACAATCACTAGGATGAAATAACAGAAATAGAGTGGGTTAGTTTCCTAGATTTTCTCTTTAATCCTGCCAGGAAACAGTTAGTTTACTGCCTGTGGAGGATAACAGCAGAGCTGAGAGTAAGGGCACTGTATTAAACAGAAGGATGTTAAAAGGTGAAGAATCTCAGTCCCCTTTTCAAACTCATTTCCCAGAATTGTGGCCATTACGGTTACATACAATAGATGAGAGACCGATGATTCTTCCTGGGGATATTGAGTAGTCCAAGAACTTAAGGATTTAGCCCGTAGTCCAAGACCTAAGGAGTTGAAACAGTAGATTCTTCTCTACTCATTCTGTAATGACGCAAATCACTTGACAAGCTTCAGCCATTGTTACAGAGCTTCTAGGCAGTTTTCGTTATTTTTTTCGTTTTTGGTTGTTGTTATTATCTCAATTTTAAATAAGGACAAATAGACAAGGAATATTACACATTTAAAAAAGTCTTTAAGATTAAAGATGGAGATCAAAACAAAAAAGAACTTAAAGGGAACACAGAAATTCTTGGAACAGAAGAAGACTCAGAGGTAAGAAAAAGTACTATACTTATGAAACAAAAAAGAGTAAGCTTTTGAAAAGAAACATTCAGAAATTTATTAATTTATTTAAATATAAATTTATTTAATTCAATTCGAGGTTAATTAGTTTACAATATTGTATTGGTTTTGCCATACATCAACATGAATCTGCCACATGTATACATGTGTTCCCCATCCTGAACCCCCCTTCCTCCTCCCTCCCCATACCATCCCTCTGGGTGAAACCTAGAATTTAAATTTGGAAAAAAAAAAAAAATGACAGCAGAAATAAAAAATTTAATAACCAAGTTAGAAGAAAAAGTTAAGAAAAATCTCTTAAAGTACACAAATAGAAATAAGAGGAAACATATGAAAAATTAGAAGATAAGTCTAAAAAAATTTGATTATTTTAATTGGAGGTTAATTACTTTACAATATTGTATTGGTTTTGCCATACATCAATATGACACCTTTGCTATTATATATGAAATTGACTTAATAAAAGTATTATTGACACACACACAAAATCTTTTGATTAAATAGTGAGACTTTTTATAAAGGAAAGCACAGAACACAGAGAAGAAGAAATTACCAAAGAAACAATAAGAAAGTTTCTCAGAAATGAAAGGCAAGAATTTTGAAACAATTTACTCTAAACACGTACTTTAAGAACAAATGTTTATCTCACACCTATCGTCAGGAGACAATTCTTCATGACTTTTCATATTTGTGCATGTTTTGGAGAACTACTTTTTTTCCAGGCTATTTTTTCATAGATTGTTGTATAGCAAACCACCTTGAAAAATAGAATTCACTTCTCGGGCAAAGAGTAGGTTTGTTTAAAGCTCTGGAAGTAAAAGAATGTCTCCTCTGGTGCACAGGGTTACACATGCCTACTGCCCATGAAAAAGATTCAGAATCCCTCAGCCTAGGGTTCCTTTCCTTAGATGCAACATGCTGCGTATACAGGTGTCGCCTAACTCTTTTTGTTTCATCTTCTGTAAATTGAAGCTTGGGAAATGGACATAAAAATGATGATACTCTAGCAGCTGTGATTGCTATGAGTAATAAACTGTCTTTCATCTTTGATTCAGGAGAATTTTGTCTTCCTCCAGCATTCATAAAACAATATCAGGATAACTAGTTAGCTTACAGACAGGGTGCAATCTCAGATCCATTACAATCTTGACAGTTTTGACAGTGAGGATGAAATGTGGAGAGGTAATGGCATTCTGAGAGCAGAAGGGTCTTTCAACCAAAGGCTGGTTTACAAGCTTTAAAGGAAATCCAATCAGTAGCAAAATTGTTGACTAAACTATATCATCATGCAAGGCAGTAAATTACCCCATTCCTATTAGTGAGGAGGAATTGAAGACATGGTTGCTGACTGAGTAACAAGATGTGGGTTCAAAGACAGTTGCCCAAACAGTGCCCTGTGTGCATGTTAGTCACTCACTTGTACAGGAGTAGGTAGCTATTTCCTTCTCCAGGAGATCTTCCTGATCCAGAGATTGAACTCACAGGGATTGAACCCATGTCTCCTGCATAGCAGGCAGATTCTTTATCATCTGAACCCACCAGAGAAGCCCTAGACTTTCCCTAGTCATTGTTAACTCTATTCCAGACAGCGGACTTCCTTGCCAGTGTGATATGCAGTCTCAGGTCTACCCTATTGTATTGCATTACTACTGTTCATTCTGGGCTTCCCACGTGGCTCAGTGGTAAAGAACCCACCTGCCAATGCAGAGACACAGAAGACGTGAGTTATACTCCTTGGTCAGGAAGATCCCCTTGGAGAAAGCAATGGCACCGCACTCCAGTACTCTTGCCTGGAAAATCCTATGGATGGAGGAGGCTGGTAGGCTGCAGTCCATGGGGTACTAGGAGTTGGACACGACTGAGAGACCACTTCACTCACTTTCACTTCAGTATTCTTTCCTAGAAAATCCCATGGACAGGGGAGACTGTCCGTAGGGTTACAGACCATAGGGTTGCAAAGAGTTGGACATGACTGAAGTGACTTAGTATGTAGGCATGTACTGCTCATTTTGTGGGGTAAGAAGGTGTTCCTACATTTCAGATAATAGTTTCAGGATTGTGCACTCTCACTAAGAATATGTTTGCAAAGTGGAGGCAGGTTATATAATGTTTTTAAGGAAGTATGTCAACAGCAAGGCCATTGTCAGGCTTCATCTCTCTTACAGTCTATCCTGACAAACTCTAATCCATTCACAGAAGATAACAGAAGATCTCAGAGTTTTGTTTTTGTTTTGTAGTGGATGTTGGTGGCTAAATGGGAGCTTTTGCCTTTTTGGGTACATTTCCTTGAATTAGATAAACTTTAATCCGAAACTACAGATGAAGCTTTGACTAGTTTGGGGGCTCTCAGTGCCCTGTTAATGCAGTTGACACACTGAAGAATGAGAAACTGACCACAAATTGAGACAGAAAATGAAAGCAGCACCTAGCTACTACAGAGCTGCTTTCTTCCTCTAAGTCCTCTCCTTTCTCCATATCTCCTTCCCAGTGACTCCAGTGTCAACTGCTTTAAGGATAAAGATGTTAAATGGTGGGGTTGGGTCTCCTTAAGGGGAAAGGAAGGTTATATACACGTATCTGAGTATGCCAGTGAGGGAAGGGAATTAAGTTTTACAGCTCTGTTGTATTATATCAGTTCAGTTCAGTTCAGTCGCTTAGTCATGTCCGACTCTTTCTGACTCCATGAATCACAGCACGCCAGGCCTCCCAGTCCATCACCAACTCCCGGAGTTCAGACTCACGTCCATTGAGTCAGTGATGCCATCCAGCCATCTCATCCTCTGTCGGCCCCTTCTCCTCCTGCCCCCAATCCCTCCCAGCATCAGAGTCTTTTCCAGTGAGTCAACTCTTCGCATGAGGTGGCTAAAGTACTGGAGTTTCAGCTTCAGCATCATTCCTTCCAAAGAAAACCCAGGGCTGATCTCCTTCAGAATGGACTGGTTGGATCTCCTTGCAGTCCAAGGGATTCTCAAGAGTCTTCTCCAACACCACAGTTCAAAAGCATCAATTCTTTGGCGCTCAGTTTCTTCACAGTCCAACTCTCACATTCATACATGACCACAGGAAAAACTATAGCCTTGACTAGATGGACCTTTGTTAGCAAAGTAATGTCTCTGCTTTTGAATATGCTATCTAGTTTGGTCATAACTTTTCTTCCAAAGAGTAAGCATCTTTTACTTTCATGGCTGCAATCACCATCTGCAGTGATTTTGGAGCCCCCCAAAATAAAGTCTGACACTGTTTCCACTGTTCCCATGAAGTGATGGGACCAGATACCATGATCTTTGTTTTCTGAATGTTGAGCTTTAAGGCAACTTTTTCACTCTCCTCTTTCACTTTCATCAAGAGGTTTTTAGTTCCTCTTCACTTTCTGCCATAAGGGTGGTGTCATCTGCATATCTGAGTTTATTGATATTTCTCCCGGCAATCTTGATTCCAGCTTGTGCTTCTTCCAGCCCAGCGTTTCTCATGATGTACTCTGCATAGAAGTTAAATAAGCAGGGTGACAATATACAGCTTTGATGTACTCCTTTTCCTATTTGGAACCAGTCTGTTGTTTCATGTGCAGTTCTAACTATTGCTTCCTGACCTGCATATAGGTTTCTCAAGAGGCAGGTCAGGTGGTCTGGTATTCCCATCTCTCTCAGAATTTTCCACAGTTTATTGTGATCCACACAGTCAAAGGCTTTGGCATAGTCAATAAAGCAGAAATAGATGTTTTTCTGGAACTCTCTTGCTTTTACCATGATCCAGCAGATGTTGGCAATTTGATCTCTGGTTCCTCTGCCTTTTCTAAAACCAGCTTGAACATCTGGAAGTTCACGGTTCATGTGTTGCTGAAGCCTGGCTTGGAGAATTTTGAGCATTACTTTACTAGCGTGTGAGATAAGTGCAATTATGTGGTAGTTTAAGCATTCTTTGGCATTGCTTTTCTTTGGGATTGGAATGAAAACTGACCTTTTCCTGTCCTGTGGCTACTGCTGAGTTTTCCAAATTTGCTGGCATATGGAATGCAGCACTTTCAAGATTTGAAATATGGGTTGTATATAGGTGCCCAGTGTCCTACTTTTTCCTGCTCAGAAGAAGGAATATCCTCATTTAATTGATAATATTTAAACAGAGTTCCCAGTGAGGAGAGAAGCTGAAATGACCTTGTGAGTCAGGCCTTTTGTGCTAATTCACTGTGTTATTGTGGTTTCTACTGTAGAACACATCATTGGTATTGTATGCCTATACTATGAATGTTCACAAATACCACAGAGGGATGTTCCCCAATGGGAAGTGCTATAGTTGGAGAAGTGATAGTATCTTGGGGGCTCCTCAGTCCTTTGAGATAATTGTCTCTGTGACTGATGATTTTGCCAATTGAAACTTCTGACAAAAGAAGGCAATTTCTACTGAGAGATACCGTTGTGGTTTGGGATTTTTTTTTTTTTTTGATTGATTTATTGGAGGATACTTACTTTACAATATTGTACTGGGATTTTGTCATACATCGACATGAATCTTTTGTGTCCCTGACACAGCTACCAGGTGCATGCTTTTGTAAAGGAGTTTTTGTTTCTTGGTTCTTGTCGAAATCAATTTCTTAAGCACAGTAGCTTTTAGACTCTGACCTGTCATTCCCATCTTTGGGTAAGTCAACTTGGACTCAATGTATAACAAGGTCAAAGGGCCAGCAAGCCTCAACTATTAGACAGCAAAGAATGTCACTGGCATAGACATAGCAGCATATCAATTTTAGGTAAAGAAATTGTACTATCTGAACAAAATCTCTGGCACAGTGATACCTCTAGTTTACATCAATTCTTCTGAATGCCTGGACCCAGTTTACTGATGGTCACTGATGTTTCAGCTAGGCTGAAGTCTAGTGATGCCCACTGAAATACTGCAGGTTTTACCAACCACACAATTGAAAATGGATGTGGTCATTTTGTTTAATGAGCAGAACTCAAGCTTGTTTCCATACTTCGGGCTAATACTGCTCTCCTTCATGAACCTCATTATATTTTTACTGACTCATAGGTGATTGCCAATGGCCTTAACTTTTTGGCCTGAAAATTGGAGACCTATAAATTAGCAGATTAGTGATACTCTCTTTGAGACCACAAATTGTGAGAAAAAATTGCGGTTGCTGATTAAACTGAGTCATTTACATTTTTCAGTGACTAACAACAGGAATGGGCCCATTCTCTGGAATAAGACTGGAATCAAGGGCTGATTGAGACTACAATACTCAGATTGCCACCATTGCTCCCTGGATGAATCATCATACTAGTCATGACAAAATAGCCATCATCATCAACTGGGCTTAAAATAAAGAGCTCCAGTTTTAAAGGAAATGCCTGTCTTCAGATGACATGGCAACCTGTTCAAAACGAGGAGACAGGAGGAACAAGTTGGTGGAGGAGTAGGGGGACATGGAGTACATCTCTGTCCATAGATACATCAGGAATGGATGTATACCTTCATGATATGGTATACCATATTGTGTATACCTTCATAGTATACCATGATGTATGCCTTAATGGATACCTTCAGACACAGAAGTGCTTGTAGAGCATCAGCTGAGAGCAGAAAGGAGTGCCTGACCACTGGAAAAGAATACATAGACCCATGCAAAACTCAGTAGGATGAAGGAACTAGGGGGGGGGGAAACAGGAGTGTTAGTAGGACTGGACCTGCCCTCAGCATGTGGGGCACATAAAACAGGGGTCTGATCCCACATTAGGGCAATTGTCTGGGTTAGAGGAGAAACATTTAGGGCTGAGAGTGAAACAGCTGATCTGTGGCAGCCTAAATAGAATGAGAACAGACAGTCCTTGCCACAGCCGTACATACCCTGGAGAGGGACTCAGGTTCCCTAGAAGGTGCAGCATGTGGGAGCTGGAGTATAGGGATTGTGGAGAAATCCCAGAGTGAGGGCAGCTGTTGACTGCAGAGAGATGGACTGAAAGGACGTGAGGGAGGAGATTGTGGTGGGAAGTGCTTACCATCACTCTAGTCTCTATCTCCCCACATGCCAGCATCAGCAGCTGGCCCATCAAGCTCAGGGAACAATAGAGTAGGACCCAACCCAGGGTGCCCCTTTGAAGTGCCTGATGTGCTGAACAACAAAGTAGGACCCCAGTCCAAGGGGCCCCTCTATGTGCCTGACATGCTGAACAGCAGAGAAAAATCCCAGGCAAGGGAGCCCTCTAAGTGCCTGAACAGGCAGAGCTACAGAAAAAAAAAAAAAAAAAAAAACAGAACAAAACAAACAAACAAAAAAAACTAGCCAAAGAGGTCTTCTGATTGCCAGTTAACAGAGGCTCAAAAAAAAAAAAAAAAAAAAAGATTCTGATAGGGCCATAACTTCTGTGGCTAAAGCAGTCTGTGTCCCTGCACACTTGGCACTGTCAGTGTCCCTGTGACCCAAGCAGCTGTGCCAACTTCCTGCTCAACTCTCATTGGGGGTAAAGCTGCCACATGGCGGGTTGTTTCAATAATGTCCAACTCTTTGCAACCCAGTGGATTGTGGCCTGCCAGGCTTCTCTGTCAATGGGGTTCTCCAGGCAAGAATACTGGAATGGGTTGCCATACCCTTCTAGAGCACTATATTTCCAGCTGCCCTATCCACCAACTCCCTTGAGTAACTGGTGCTGCCAGATGCCATGCAACTCAAGCAGCTGCACCACCTCCACACTTGGCCCTCACTGGGGCAGACCCAAGTCCTCCAGGGAAGTCTCAGACACAAACCCCAGTGGATAACCCACATGCAGAGGTTGAAATAAAACCACAATTGAAATCCAGGGGCAGTGTGACCAATGAAGAAGACCCAAAACCTTCCCATTAGTTGTACAAACTGCAGATTAAATCCACAAGATCAACTAGGCAGACTCTGTGTCTACAGAACATGTTAAAAGAGACTGAGAGCTCCCACAAAAGAAAACACACCAGTTCTGATAGCTGTGGACATTGGAGGAAGAACACACAAGAGCAGGATCAGATTAGAATCTGAGGTGCCCCCGCAGCAGGTCCAGTGACCAGTGCAGTGTTGGAGAGCATCCTAGGGAGGTGAGGTGGACTGTGACTCCCTGCAAGGGAAAGGACACTGACAGCAGTGACTCCAGAAAACAATTTATTATTCTTATACTTTGACTTGTTCTGTAGTTTTTTTTCAATTACTTTTTATTTTTTTCTCCCCCTTTCTTTACCTCTGTTTTAGTTGTCAATTTTATTAGCACTATGAAATATAATTAAGCTTTTGATTTTTTTAAATCAGACTTTTTACTGCTGTTATAAACGTCTGCCTCTATGTTAGCCTTTTTCAGTTCTGTGGAGTTTTCCTTTTTCTTTTCTTGTTTTTTCTTTTAAACCCATTATTATTATTCTACATTTATTGCTTTGTTTGCTTTTCCCACTGTTCTTTTCTCCTTGCAGTTAATCTTTAATATATATGTCTTCTTTATATACCTCTATTTAACATTGCATTTGTATTCATTCTTTTTTCTTTTTTGTTTCTTTTCTTCACCATATTCATTAGTTTTGTTTTCATTGCTTTACTTCCCAGTTGGCACCTCACTTTAGTTTTGTATTCCAGTTTGTGCTTCAGTTAGTTATGTTCTTAACTGGTGGATATAATTTTTAGTTTCCTTTGTTTGCCTGGCCAATCTATTGCACTTTATTTTGGTTGGACTGTTTTGATTTGCTTATGGATTATACGTCTGTGTGCATATTCCATTATTTAAATTATGATTTGCTTGATTTCGTAACTGTCATTTGTCTGAGGTTCATCTTTGGTTTCTTCTTTTTGGGCATTTGTGTTAATCCCATTAAATGCCATAACAAACTACCTGTGGAATCTCTGTTCTTGGCCAGAGATCAAGCTATGAGCCTTTAGAGTGGGAGTATTGACTCCAAGACACTAGACAACCAGAGAACTCTTAACCTTGGGAATATCAAATAGTGGAAATTCCCCCAAAGGCAACCGCTTGTATGCAAGACCTGGTATCACTCTTGCTGCCTCAGGATGCCTCATCCAAACAACAAACAAGGTAAAAATACAAGCCCAATCTTCAGCAAACAAGATTACCACCTCATTCAGCCTCGCCCATCAGAGGGGAAAAACAAAAACAAAAACAAAAACAAAAACTTAGCACAAATGTCACCCTATACAAAGCTTACACAAACCAATGGACCAACATTAGGAGGGCGGAAACCAAAACGAGGAAAGAATTCAACCCTGAATCCTGGAAAAAGGGGACTTCAAATATAACAAGTTTAAACAAAATAATGAAAGGCAAAGAAATACTACACAAGTGAAGGAGCAAACTAGAAACACAGAAGTCTAAATAAATGAAGAGGAAATAGGCAAACTACCTGAGAAAGGATTCAGAATAATGATAGAAAAGGTGATAAAAAACCTTGGAAAAAATGGAGAAAATAGAAGAATCAATTAACAAAGACCTAGAAAAATTAAAGAATAAGCATATAGAGACAAACAACACAATTACTGAAATTAAAAATACTCTGGAAGGAATCAATAGCAGAATATATGAAGCAGAGGAATGGATCAATGAGCTGGAAGATAAAATGTTGGAAATAACTGCTGAAAAAGAAGAGGTTACAACAGACAATGCAGAAATACAAAGGATTATGAGGCTATTTTGAACAACTATTTGGCAATGAAATGGAAAACCTGGAAGAAATGGACAGATTGTTAGAAATGTTCAATCTTCCAAGATTGAACCAGGAAGAAATAGAAATTATGAACAACCCAATTACAAGCAGTGAAATCAAAACTGTGATCAAAATTTTTGAAAAACAAAAAACACAGAACCATATGGCTTCAGGGGTAAATTCTATCAAATATTTAGAGAAGAGCTTATGTCTCTCCTTCTAAAACACTTTCAAAAAGTTGCAGAGGAAGAAATGCTTCCAGACTCATTCTATGAGGCCACCATCACCCTGATACCAAAACCAGACAGAAACAACAGAAAAAGGAAAACTACAGGCCAATATCACTGATGAACATAGATACAAAAATCCTCAACAAAATTCTAGCTTACAGAATTCAGCAACACATTACAAAACTCATACACTATTACCAAGTTGGGTTTATTCCAGTGATGCAAGGAGTCTTCAATATATGCAAATCAATCAATGTAATACACCATTTTAAGAAATTGAAAAATAAAAACCGTTCAACAATCTCAATAGATGAAGAAAAAGCCTTTGACAAAATTCAGCACACATTTTTGATTAAAACTATTCCAAAAATGGGCATAAAAGGAACCTACCTCAACATAGTAAAGGCCATACATTATAACTCCACAGCAAACATTATTCTCAATGGTGAAAACCTGCAAGCATTCCCCCTTAGGTCAGGAACAAGACAAGGGTATCCACTCTCACCACTGTTATTCAATATTGTTTTGGAAATCCTAGCTACAGCCATCAGAGAAGAAAAAGAAATAAAAGTAATCCAGATCAGAAAAGAAGAAGCAAAGCTCTCACTGTTTGCAGATGACATGGTACTATACATAGAAAATCCTAAAGACAGTATCAGAAAATTACTAGAGTTAATTAGTGTATTTAGCAGAGTCACAGGATACAAAATCAATATACAGAAATCACTTGCATTCCTACATATCAACAATGAAAAATCAGAAAGAAAAAAAAAATCAAGGAATCAATCCCATTCACTGTTGCAATAACAACAACAACAAATAAAATATCTAGGAAGAAACCTACCTAAGGAGAAAAAATAACCATATACAGAGAATTATCAGACACTGTTGAAAGAAATCAAAGATGACATAAACATATGGAGAGATATTCCATGATCCTGGGTAAGTATTGTGAAAAAGACCATGCTGGCAAATGCAATCTGCAGATTCAATGTGATCCCTATCAACTTACCGATGGAATTTTCACAGAACTAGAAACACAAAAGACCCTGAATAGCCAAAGCAGTCTTGAGTAAGAAGAATGGAGATGGAGGAGTCAGCCTTCTTGACTTCAGATTGTACTACAAAGCTACAGTAATCACGACAGTATGATAATGGCACAAAAACAGAAATATAGACCAATGGAACAAGATAGAAAGCACAGAAATAAACTCATGAACCTATGGGTACCTTATTTTTGACAAAGGAATCAAAAATATACAATGGGGCAAAGATAGCATCTTCAATAAGTGGCACTGGGAAAACTGGACAGCTACACATGAAATAATGAAATTAGAACATTTCCTAACATCATACACAAAGATACACTAAAAACCTAAATGTAAGACCAGAAGCTATAAATTTTTTAGAGGAAAACATAGGCAGAACACTCGGTGACATAAATCAAAGCAAGATCCTCTATGGCCCACCTCCTAGAGTAATGGAAATAAAAACAGAAGTAAATGAATGGGACCTGATTAAACTTAAAAGTTTTGCACAGTGAAGGAAACCATAAACAAGACAACCCTCAGAATGGGAGAAAATAATAGCAAATGAAACAACTTACAAAGGATAAATTTCCAGAATATACAAGCAGCTCGTTCAACTCAATACCAGAAAAAAAACAAACAATCCAATGAAAAAGTGAGAAAAATACCTAAACTAACATTTCTCCAAAGAAGACATACGGATGGCTAACAAACACATGAAAATAGGCTCAACATCTCTCATTATTAGAGAAATGCAAAAAAAAAAAAAAACTACAATAAGATATCACCTCATACCAGTCAGAATGGCCATCATCAAAATGTTTGCAAACAATAAATGCTGGAAAGGGTGTGGAGAAAAGGTAACACTTCTGCACTGTTGGTGAGAATGTAAATTGATACAGCCACTATCGAAGACGGTATGGAGATTCCTTCAAAAACTAGGAGTAAAATCACCATATAAGCCAGCTATCTCACTCCTATCATATACCCTGCAGTGACCCAAATTGAAAAAGATGCATGTACCCCAATGTTCAATGCTGCACTATTTACAATAGCTAGAACATGGAAGCAACCTAGATGTCCACTGACAGATGAATGGATAAAGACGTTGTGCTACATATACACAATAGAATATTACTCAGTCGTAAAAAGGAACCCATTTGAGTCAGTTCTAATGAGGTGGGTGAACTTAGAGCCTACTATACAGAGTGAAGAAAGTCAGAAAGACAAAGATGAGTGTCATATACTAATGCGTATTTATGGAGTCTAGAACAATTGAAGAACAGACATAGAGAACAGACTTATGGACGTGGGGAGAGGGGAGGAGAGGGTGCGATGCATAGAAAGAGTTACATGGAAACTTACATTGCCATATAAAATAGATAGTCAATGGGAATTCGCTGTTTGTCTCAGGGAACTCAAACAGGGGCTCTGTACCAACCCTTGGGGGTGGGATGGGAGAGGAGATAGGAGGGAGGTTCATGAAGGAGGGGACATATGTATACATATGGCTGATTCATGTTGAGGTGTGACAGAAAACAGCAAAATTCTATAAAGCAATTATTTTTCAATAAAAAACTAATTAAAAAAAATGAAGAGACCCCTGGTTTATTGGGAGATCTTTCTGAAAAGATAATTGACTTGTTATTTGTGTACAATCTCTAAGGAAATTATTAACTCCAGGGAAAATGAATATTGTCCAATTATACTCATGGTGCTCTATGTGGCTTAATTGTGATTAATATTTCAGTAATCATAGAAATGAAAGCACCAAATAGAATGATGAATTTATATTGTAAAGGTGAGAGATGTGAAAGGTGTATAAGATGTGGTTTTTTGTTAGTGGAATAAGGTCCTTAAGAGCTAAATCTCCATCTTTCTTAGTGTGAATCATTAAACATTGTTTCTCAGACCGTAAAAGCACCTGTTTGCAATGCAGGAGACCCAGGTTCGATCCCTGGGTCAGAAAGATCCCCTGGAGAAGGAAATGGCAACCCACTCCAGTACTGTTGCCTGGAAAATTTCATGTATGGAGAATACTTGTAGGCTACAGTCCATGGGGTCGCAAAGAGTCAGACATGACTGAGCGACTTCACTTTCACTTAACAAAAAAACTTAAAGAAATAACACAAAATGATATTTAAATAGGTAAATATATAACACCTAGACAAACCTGCTGCTGCTGCTGCTAAGCCGCTTCAGTCATGTCTAATTCTGTGCGACTGCATAGACGGCAGCCCATGAGGCTCCACCATCCCTGGCATTCTCCAGGCAAGAACACTGGAGTGGGTTGCCATTTCCTTCTCCAATGCATGAAAGTGAAAAGTGAAAGTGAAGTCGCTCAGTCGTGTCCGACTCTTAGCGGCCCCATGGACTGTGGCCCGCCAGGCTCTTCCGTCCATGGGATTTTCCAGGCAAGAGTGCTGGAGTGGGGTGTCATTGCCTTTTCCAAGACAAACCTAGACAGCCTATTAAAAAGCAAAGATGTTACTTTGCCAACAAAAGTCTGAATAATCAAAGCTATGGTTTTTCCAATAGTCAGGTATGGATGTGAAAGCTGGACAGTAAAAATAAATAAATAAATAAAAAGAGCACTAAAGAATTGATGGCTTTGAATTATGGTGTTGGAGAAGACTCTTGAAAGTCCCTTGGACAGCAAGAAGATCAAGCCAGTCAATCCTAAAGGAAATCAGTCCTGAATATTCAGTGGAAGGACTGGGGCTAAAGCTGAAACACTAATACTTTGGCCACCTGATGGAAAGAGTCCTCTCATTGGAAAAGACCCTGATGCTTACAAAGATTGAAGGCAGGAGGGGAAGGGGATGACAGGACGTGATGGTTGTATGGCATCACCAACTCAGTGGACATGAGTTTGAGCAGACTCTGGACTGTTTGACTTGTAAAACCATATGCATGTTGTATTAGTTTGTTAGGGATACCATAACAAAATACTGTCCAACAGGCTTAAAGAACAGAAGTTCATTTTTTGCATTTCTACAGGCTGGAAGTTCAAGATCAAGATGCTGATGAGTTTGGTTTTTTTAGGTGAGAAATTGAATTGTTGTTTTACTTTAGTCAAAGAATCATGTCTGATTCTTTTCCAGCCCATTGACTTCAGTGCATGAGATTTCTCTATCCTCCACTACCTCCCAGAGTTTGCTCTACTTCATGTCCATTGAGTTAGTGATGTTGTCTAGCCACCTCATTATCTACTTTCCCAGCATCAGGTTGCTTTCCAATGAGTTGGATCTTCATATCAGGTAGCCAAAGTATTAGAGCTTCAGCTTCAGCATCGGTCCTTCCAATGAATATCCAGGGTTGATTTCTTTTAGGATTGACTGACTTGATTTCCTTGCAGTTCAAGCGATCTCAAGAGTCTTCTCCAGCACCACAACTCAAAAGCATCAATTCTTAAGGGTTCAGCATTCTTTATAGTCAGACTTTAACATCTGTTCATGACTACTGGAAAAACCATAGCTTTGACTATATGAAACTTTGTCGTATAGAGAAATGGAATATTGCCTGCCATATCAGTAAACAAATGATGTCACATGCAGCCACCACTGGGTAGTGAGCTGGTGAGCCCTGAGAGAACTCTAGAAGGAAATAATATTTGCCATCTAGCAGCCATCAGACTATAGCCACTCCCTAATGGTGAGTCTTGAGGAAACTCAGGAGGTAAAAGCACAGGATACTGGCTCCAGATAGCTGAGATGCTTGCTATTGACAAGAGAGCAAAGTTTCCTTATCTTAATAAGGAATGATTTCAGTGAGCCCAGCGTCTTGCATCTTCCCACACATAGAAAAGTGCTAAATTCTTTAACCTAACATATCTGGTTTTCTTTAATTAAGAATATATAACAACGTGTCCTTTGATGTAAAATTCTTGTATATCTCAACTGCCCCTCTTTGCCTCCTTGGAGCAATTCTCTCAGGTTTACCAGAGATGATATCTCCAGGGCTTGAAGTCCTAAAAATTACCACAGAATAAAATATAGCTCAACTTTTAGGTTGTGAATATTTTTTAGTCAATAGAGGCCTCCTTTGGCTAACAGACTGCTGCCTTCCCTCTGTGTCTTCATATACTCTTTTCCTTGTGCATCCCTCGTGTCTCTCTGTCCAAATTCGCTCTTCGTATAAGGACATTAGTCAAATTGGATTAGGGCCCATCATAAAGGTCTCCTTTAAAATTAATCACTTCTTTAAAAGTCCTATCTCCAAATATAGTTACACTGAGGTTCTGGGAGGTAAGGCCTCAACATGTGAATTTGGTGGCAATGCAATTCAGCCCATAATTTACACATTAATTAATTTAAAAAATCATATCTTAAAAACATCCTTCAAATTTAAACCTTATAGGACTTTATAGTTAGTTCTACTTTCAAACTTCATTGTTAGCTGAAATATTATTATATTAATGCTTTGTATAATATGACAGAACTTGAAAAGTAACATTTAATTTTAGATCCATGTACATGTTTCAAGCAGGATGTCAAGCAGACATCCTGGAATGTGAAGTCAAGTGGGCCTTAGGAAGCATCACTATGAACAAAGCCAGTGGAGGTGATGGAATTCCAGTTCAGCTATTTCAAATCTTAAAAGGATGCTGTGAAAGTGCTGCTCTCAGTATGTCAGCAAGTTTGGAAAACTCAGCAGTGGGCACAGGCCTGGAAAAGGTCAATTTTCATTCCAATTTCAAAGAAAAGCAATGCCAAAGAATGTTCAAAGTAACACACAATTGCACTCATCTCACAAGCTAGTAAAGTAATGCTCAAAATTCTCTGAAGCCAGGCTTCAGCAATATGTGAACCATGAACTTTCAGATATTCAAGCTGGTTTTAGAAAAGGCAGAGGAACCAGAGATCAAATTTCCAATATCCACTGAATCATTGAAAAAACAAGAGAGTTCCAGAAAAACATCTATTTCTGCTTTATTGACTATTCCAAAGTCTTTGACTGTGTGGATCACAGTAAACTGTGGAACATTCTGAATGAGATGGGAATACCAGACCACCTGACCTGCCTCTTGAGAAACCTGTATGCAGGTCAGGAAGCAACAGTTAGAACTGGACATGGAACAACAGACTGGTTCCAAATAGGAAAAGAAGTACGTCAAGGCTGTATATTGTCACCTGCTTATTTAAGTTATATGCAGAACACATCATGAGAAACACTGTGCCGGATGAAGCACAAACTGGAATCAAGATTTCCAGGAGAAATATCAATAACCTCAGATATGCAGATGATACCACCATTATGGCAGAAAGTGAAGAAGAGCCTCTTGATGAAAATGAAAGAGAAGAGTGAAAATGTTGGCTTAAAACTCAACATTCAAAAAACGAAGATTGTGGCATTTGGTCCCATCACTTCATGGCAAATGGATGGGGAAACAGTGGAAACAGTGGCTGACTTTGTTTTTCTGGGCTCCAAAATCACTGCAGATGGTGACTGCAGCCATGAAATTAAAAGACATTCACTACCTAGGCAGCATATTAAAAAGCAGAGGCATTTACTTTGTCAACAAAGGTCCATCTTGTCAAGGCTATGCTTTTTCCAGTAGTCATGTATGAATGGATGTGAGAGTTGGACTATCAAGAAAGCTGAGCACTGAAGAATGGGTGCTTTTGAACTATGGTGTTGGAGAAGACTCTTGAGAGTCCCTTGGACTGCAAGGAGATCCAACCAGTCCATCCTAAAGGAGACCAGTCCTGGGTGTTCATTGGAAGGACTGATGCTGAAGCTGAAACTCCAATATTTTGGCCACCTGATGAGAAGAGCTGACTCATTTGAAAAGACCTTGATGTTGGAAAAGATTGAGGGCAGGAGGAGAAGGGGATGACAAAGGATGAGATGGTTGGATGGTATCACTGACTCGATGGACATGGTTTGGGTGGACCAAACCATGATGATGAACAGGGAGGCCTAGCGTGCTGTGGTTCATGGGGTTCCAAAGAGTCAGACATGACTGAGCAACTGAACTGAAGTGAACTGAAGCAAAATAGAAGTAACCACAATATCTTGTAGGAACGCGACACTACTGTTTTGTCAGTTGGTCCCATTTAATCTTGCAAAACACCCTTTCTACCACCTGGTATGTTGAATTCACCCAGGATTTTTTTCATTTGTGTTTCTTTTTGTTTTTATTCTCTTTCTTTCATTTTTGACCTCTTCTCTCTCTCTCTCTTTTTTTTTTTTTTTAACTTGGTACCCTTTGACCCCACCACCACAAGAACTTAACCACAAAGTTCTTCCTGTTCTTTAGAGAAACTGAATGATTATGGCAAGAGAAGAAAAAAAAAAAAAGTTGGCTTTATGGTCTGTAATTCTGTAATTCAAAGTCTATAATATTGTAAGTCCAAACCAACCCTGGAAAATTCTTTGGGAGATATCTGCAAACAAACATTGTGATTCCAAATGAATTTTTGTAAGAAATGATAAGAATCCTGTTTTATCACAATGCATTTGAGAAGATCCTGACAGAAATACTGAACAAAATTAATGGAGATGTGTGAAATGAGATTGGACTGAGAGAGAGTTAACATATTGCTTACCACCACTTTCATTTTAAAAGAACTGAAAACATTGGGAATAGCCTAAAAATACTGAAAAAACCTGAGTTGTTAGAACATTATGACATTTGGTACGTTCAGAAGCATCAACTGTATTAAAGATAGCAGAAAGGAATTGGCCAATAAATACATTACATATTGTATTCAGACCTGGAAAACTAATGCCCAAATATTATATAATCCCATTAAAAAATCCATTTTGGTTATATAATTTTGTGCCATATTGACTCCACCTTCTTCTTTCAGATAGTTTTGCTCTTTTCCCTGCCATTATACTACATTAGTATGTTAAGCTATTTAATTAAGGCTGTAAACTAAGAACACTGCCAGCCATATAGGTAAACAAAGAATGTTGCAGTCCTCTAGGTACTACATGATTCATACATAAAAAAAGACCTAAATTTCTTAAGTTGAGATGGATGGCTTTCTTTAATAACCTTTTGATGTTCTGACTACCTGCCCATTGTTGCAAAAACTCCTATGAATCCTGGTTCCCTACTTGCCTTCTGGGAGTAGTCTCTCAGATTCATTTGAGATGCTGTCTTCTAGAAATCCTAAGAAGCCTGCTGAATAAAACATAACTCTCAACTTTTAGTTGTGCTTTTTTTTCTTTCTTTTTTAGTAGACTGGGCTAATTAAGTCCCAGTTCATCACATTTTAATTAATTACTTCCAAAACACAAAAAAAATTAAGTAAACTTACAAGGAAATAGAATAAGAATGTGAACAAATATAGTAAAAGGAAAATCAGTAGAAAAAAAATCAATGCATTTCTTGAATACCCTACTGTTTGCCAACATTATGCTAAATATTACATACATGCAAAAGTGATTAAAACATGTTTATTTCCCGAGGTTAAAATCTATGTTGCTGACATCAGTCCGCATAAACATAAGCACTTATAGTAAGTATCTAACATTCCCAAACTTAACAAATAATTCTCTAAAATCAACTAAAATCAAATGGAAAGGTCAGTAAACCTCAGATTTTTTTCTCAAAGACATTTTTGCTTTCCTTTGGGGTAGGCTTCAGGCAGCACTCCAAGCAGTCTTCTGCTGTCATTTAAACTTTATCTTGGTTATTATCACATACCAGTTAAAAAACCGTATTTATATCATTTGTCAAGTGCCTTATTACCTTGAAGAATGAAAGGTGCTACAGGAGTTGAAATAGCATTATATATACAAAGGAATGGCTTGGCTTAAAGCTAAGTATTTTCAGTTCTACTTAAGTTTTTGATATTACCATCTCTTTGTAATGCAAATTCTTCTACAGTACAAGGATTTTCCCATTTCTGGGAACCTTTATGGCTAGCAAAGCTTAGGCTAGCGTATCTGCAGTGTGTAATAGCTCTGCTGCATTTTGTGGGTACTTCAGAGTAGCAGTGAAATCAGTCTGACTCTGCTTAATATGATAAGTCATAGTTTGTGTTGAATTTTGGTCTAATGTACTGTCCCTATGTGTGTGGATATGTGTATGTTTATAATTTTTTTAACTTAATTTTTGGTGGGAAATTATGGACAGGAAATAAAAATTACAGAATTCAAACTAGCAAGATCTTTTGAAAATTTCTTCAGAAAGAGTGATATTGCCAAAATTAAATTGCTTAAATACAATTTTAAGTAAATAATTCAGATTCTGACTTTTTCTTTTTTTAACATTATTTTATGAAAACAATTTCTAAAATGCAACTTTTGACTAAGTTTTTAGTCTCACTATTTTCTTGAATATTGAGATGAAGTGAGCTCTTAGTTTAGGGGGTTCTAAAGATTCAATGAAATTTAAACTGTAACAGAAGACATGCAATTGAAGAGGTATAGTGCTAGTGAAGTCGCTCAGTCGTGTCTGACTCTGTGACCCCATGGACTGTAGCCTGCCAGTCTCCTCCATCCATGGGACTTTCCAGGCAAAACCAATACAGTATTGTAAAGTAAAATAAAGTTTAAAAAAAAAAAAAAAAAACAAAGAATGCTGGAGTGGGTTGCCATTTCCTTCTCCAAGGAAGAGGTATGAATAGTGGTATAAATGGAGAGCCAATCAATACACAACAGCAACAGTGACAAACTACTGGAAGCCCAAGATTCATACACTGTCATGGAAGTCTTCCCTCTGTCCCTAACAGCCTGTTGACCAATTTCTGGGTTGGAGATTAGGACAAAGTTTACATAAAAACAGATGTAGCAAGTGATGCATTTAAAAGGTATGAATGCCTTAGTTTATTGATCCTGACTGTAAGGAATTTAAAATTCATGAGGTTACTAATGCCTTCACTTAAGTTACTAATCACCTGCAAACACTACTGAATGAAATAAGACCTAAGTGAAAAAAATGGATAATAAATAAGGATAGAACGTGGATATAAACAGGAAAAAAAAGGAGTAATTCTGACAAGGTAGATGAAAAACAAGGATTTGGGGGTGTCTGACTTAGAATTTGAAGGGTGAGGATTTTTGTGAAGGAAAAATGAAGGAAAATATTTTACTCTGAGAGAACATTATATATGAAAACTGTCATTGTCATGTCTTGTGTGGAGGAACCAGTCATTAAGACATTTTTCTTTCTATGGCCAAATGCACAGTATACATGCCTGGCAGTGGGGAAGGACTAGTTGGAAATCATGGCTGCCTGGAATGGAAGGTGTATGAAGTAATGCTGGAAAGAGACAGGGAGTTGGATCTTAAATCCAAAACATATTGCTTCCTTTACTTACTAATTATGTGATCTTGGATGAATCTTTTACTGTCTGGGCCTGAATTTCCTTATTTATGAAATGGAAGTTGTATTAGTTTCCTAGGGCTGTTGTAACAAAAACCATAAACTTGGTGACTTAAAACAACTAAAGTACATTATCTTCACACTTCTGCAGTTTACAAATCTAAAATCAAGGCAGAAGTATACTTCCTCTGAAATCTGTAGGGAAATCTTTCCTTGCATTTTCCTAGCTTCTCATGGTTTGCTTACAATCTTTGCTGTGTGTGGCTTGGAGCTGCATACCTTCATTGTCTGCTTTAGTTGTCACATGGCATTCTCCCTTTGTATCTCTGGCTTCACATATTGTCTTATCAGGATTCCTTAGTCATATTTGATTCACAGCACCCTACTCCAGTATGATTTTGAAAAGAAAGTGAAAGTGTTATGCCATATCCAGCTCTGTGCAATCCCATGGACTGTAGCCTGCCAGGCTCCTCTGTCCATAGAATTCTCCAGGCAAGAATACTGGAGTAGTTTGCTGTGCCTTCTGCAGTGGATCTTCCTGACCCAGGGATTGAATCCAGGTCTCCTGCATTGCCGCAGATTCTATACTGTCTGAGCCACCTGGGAAGCCCCAGTATGACTTTATCTTTTAAGTATGACTTTATCTTAACTAAATACATCTTCAGTGATCCTATATGTGAGTAAGGTCATGTTCTGAGTTACTGGATGTTGGGATTTCAGTGTTTTTTCTCTTTTTTTAAGGGGACACAATTCAATCAGTTAGAGGCACTGTAATGTCTGCATATTTCATTGCATTGTTGAGAGGCTTGCATATGATAAAGTATAACAATGTAAGCTTGTTATAAAATATAAAATTAATTGAGTGCATATTATGTACTGATCACTATTGTGAAATTATATGAAATAGCTGTCACCCAAATAGATTCATGACCATCCTCATTTTAACAGATGGAAAAAGCAAGGTACAAGATGTTAACAGCATTACAGAAGGTCACATAAATAGTAAGAGGGGAAGCCAGGATCCAAAATCAGATATAATAGTTAGACCACAGGTTCTTGAATTCTGCTGGTATGTTTCTCAATAATGGCATGCAGATAAATAAAGATACATTTCCATTTTTCTATTCTTGGATGCCCTAGTTCTTCCTTAAAGCATAAAATGTTTTATAGTGACTCAAGGGAAAACTTATATACAAAGAAAAACTGATAGTGCTCAAACTTGAAAGTCTGCTTTTTAGGTCCTTAATCTATGTGCCTCAGAAAACTGAAGGGAACTTTTTCTTCCATTGTCCTAATTTCCTTATCTAAAGTGGATGGTCTGAAAGCTAGCAATTTATATATCTTGATTTTCTTTTCAATCGTAAAAAGTTAATTAAAAACAGAGGAAATGTTTAGGTTTAAAACATATGACTTCTAAAATCCCATATCAAACTTGTGACTATTTTCAGGGTTATGTTGGCATCATGTGGTAAAGGTCACTTAAGTTTGGCTATTAACAGAAGCCCTTTGTGGCTACATTCTCTATCCTGCTGCTTGCCCTTCAGTCATTTGGGTCCAGTTATGCAGGTCAGGAAGCAACAGTTAGAACTGGACATGGAACAACAGACTGATTTCAAACAGGAAAAGGAGTACGTCAAGGCTGTATATTGTCACCTTGCTTATTTAACTTACATGCAGAATGCAACATGAGAAATGCTGGACTGGAAGAAACACAAGCTGGAATCAAGATTGCCAGGAGAAATATCAATAACCTCAGATATGCAGATGACACCACCCTTATGGCAGAAAGTGAAGAGGAATTAAAAAGCCTCTTGATGAAAGTGAAAGAGGAGAGTGAAAAAGTTGGCTTAAAGCTCAACATTCAGAAAATGAAGATCATGGCTTCGGTCCCATCATTTCATGGGAAATAGATGGGAAAACAGTGGAACCAGTATCAGACTTTACTTTGGGGGGTTCCAAAATCACTGCAGATGGTGACTGCAGCCATGAAATTAAAAGATGCTTACTCCTTGGAAGAAAAGTTATGACCAAACTAGATAGCATATTCAAAAGCAGAGACATTACTTTGCTGACTAAGGTCCGTCTAGTCAAGGCTATGGTTTTTCCTGTGGTCATGTATGGATGTGAGAGTTGGACTGTGAAGAAGGCTGAGTGCCAGAGAATTGATGCTTTTGAACTGTGGTGTTGGAGAAGACTCTTGAGAGTCCCTTGGTCTGCAAGGAGATCCAACCAGTTCATTCTGAAGGAGATCAGCCCTGGGATTTCCTTGGAAGGAATGATGCTAAAGCTGAAACTCCAGTACTCTGGCCACCTCATGCGAAGAGTTGACTCATTGGAAAAGACTCTGATGCTGGGAGGGATTGGGGGCAGGAGGAGAAGGGGCCGACAGAGGATGAGATGGCTGGATGGTGTCACTGACTCGATGGACATGAGTCTGAGTGAACTCTGGGAGTTAGTGATGCACAGGGAGGCCTGGCATGTTGCGATTCATGGGGTCGCAAAGAGTCAGACACAACTGAGGGCCTGAACTGAACAGAACTGAGCTGAATTGATGCTCTCCTCTATGCACTTGAAGGGAAGAGGTCAGTCTGTAAAAGTTGCATCTGTCACAGAATTATTCTTAGCATGCATTTTGTGCTCTAAGGTGACGAAAGTGTCGCTCAGATGAAGTTTGTGTCATTCTAAGAATGTCATTCATCTGAATAATCTCTGTCACTGTTATTATGTGTAATAAACTATTAAATGAATATTTGGAGCATATAACATAACAAGCAAAGGAGGATGAGGAATAGCTCTTTGTAAGTATCACTGGTTATAATGGTTGGAACTATCACCAGTCATATATCCAAGTTTTTGGAGTGTAGTAGGTTACCCAGGCTCTTAATGTGAAAACAATGTTCTGAAGTTGCATCCACCTCTCTCCTGAAAAACAGACCCGTTCTTCCAACTTTCTATGGGACATCTCCATGTGAGTGTGGCATGGCACTTTAAGTCATTAGGTGCTAAACTAAGCATCATCTTTTCCTACTAACTCTAGGGACTATAATTCTGCATTGAGCAGATTTCTTGGACCTGTCTTCCATCACTGCAATTTGCTATATAATCTCTTCAAAGTCTTTACTGCTGCTGCTGCTGTTTAGTCACTTCAGTCATGTCCAACTCTGTGTGATCCTATGGACTGCAGCCCACCAGGTTCCTCTGTCCATGGGACTCTCTAGGCAAGAGTACTAGAGTGGGTTGCCATGCTCTCCTCTAGGGGGCCTCCCCAACCCAGGGATCAAATCTGGGTCTCCTCCCTTGCAGGCAGATTACCGCTGAGCCAGCAAGGACACCTCTAAAAGTCTTTAGCTTTATTTGGCTGATTTTTGATGAATCATACTGTACTTTTAGTAGTGTTAATTCTCTCCTGTCCTTCTAATTTTATCATTATTTCTTTTTTATCCCTTTATTTTCTTGAGCATTTGTATCTCTGCTTGTATTCTTTCATCATTTAAGTGCTTGCATCATTAAATTAAAATGCTTGCCAAACAAACTAACTCACTCATAGAAAAAGACCAAATTTGTGGTTACCAGAGGCAGTGGGTGTGGAAAAGGGACACTGGATGAAGGCAGTCAAAAGGTACTGGAAATTTCAACTTATAAGATAAATAAGTACTAGAGATATAATGCAAAACATGATAAATATAATTAACACTGCTTTATGTTATATATGAAAGTTAAGATAAAAATTTCCCAGGGTTCTCATTATGCACATTTTTTCTTTTATTTTGTATCTCTATGGGATGATGGATGTTCTAAACTAAACCTGTTGAGCTAAACTATTGCTATACTTATTTCATGATGTATGTAAGTCAAATCATGATGTTGTATACCTAAAACAACAGTGGACTTTATGTCAGTTATAGCACAGTGAAACTAAGAAAATAAAATTAAAAGTAAATGTTCCCCAAAAGAGGTTTACCACAAGTTTCATTGGATTTAGTTTGTTAGTATATGTTTTTTTGTTGCTTGTTTTCTCCATTCATTTACATTCTTCCTACCTCTTCTGACCCATGCTTTTTTATTATTAACTTTTGAAGAAGGTCGAGTTATTCCTGAAATATCTATTAGTATGCAATATATATTGAAGAGGGATGGGTGTAGCTCTTTTCTATGGAAACAAATTTTTATTCAGAACTTGGGTTTTGCTGATAAGTGTGTTTCACTTTTATTGCTCCCCATTCAGTGGGGAAAGAGAGATGCGAGATTGTTGGCAATGTAAACACTCTCTTCCCTACCAGATATTGGGATTTATCTTCTTGCAAGCACAGATTGTTTTCGTTAGTCCTTCCTTAGCTATGCTTCTGTAGTTCTTGGAACAAAATAGTCCAGGGAAACTCCTACCACTATGCTCTATTACTGTCACTGACATGAAATTTAAGTTTTATACCTCAAATTGAGCCTCTTACTTTAAGATGCAAGTTTCCAGTTCTGAAATCTGTCTCAATGTCATTTTTATATTGCCTTCGACCACAACCCCACTTGACACTGCTTTGGTATCAAGCAAATTTTTCATAAATAAATAATTTTTTTTTCTAAAGATTTCTGTTGTTTTCTAGTTTCACCAATAATGGCCTTTAGGATTGTTTCTAATTTTCTTGTTTATTGTGGAAAATTCCAAGAGGTGAAGTAGCTAGCTTTATTTTACCATATTTATAATTTTCGATTATGATTTGAATGAGATAAATGTTTTTAAAGTAAACTCTATAGATATTCCACAAGATTTTGGTTATCCAAACTTTGGAGTTGTGTTGTTCTTAGATATGCTATCTTAAGAAATACAGTATTGTAAAGTAAAATAAAGTAAAAATAAAAATTAAAAAAAAAAAGAAATGTAATTCACATACCATAAAATTTACTCTTTTAAACAGTGTACAACATTTTTTAGTATATACACAATGTTGTACAACTATCACCACTATCTAATTCCAGAAGATTTTAATCGCTTCAAAAGGAAAACTTGGACACTTCAGTGGTCATCTCCTGGCAACTTCTTCACAACTCTTGGCAACTAATCTACTTTTTGTCCCTACAGATTTACCTATTATGAACATTTACTGTAAAGGGAGTCATATAGTTTGCAGCCTTTTGTCTCTGGCTTCTTTTACTTACCACAATGTTTTGTAGGTTTATTGATGATGTATTAGTACTTTTTTATTGCTGAATAATACTCCATTATATAAACAGACCATATTTTGTTTATCCATTCATTAGTTGATGGGCATTTGGTTTGTTTGCAAAATAACTGGAACTGGGCAAAAAATAAAATAGTCACATAATACTTAAAGTGTCTATCACAATATGCAATACTTTATTAGGAATCATACATGTACTATTTCTAAACATGAAATAACCTATTTTGTTGTTGTTTGGCTGCTCAGTTGTGTCTGACGCTTTTGCAATCCCATGCACTGTAGAAATTTTCCCCACAGTATTACTAGAGTGGGTTGCCATTTTCTCCTGCAGGAGATCTTCCTGACACAGGGATCAAACCTACCTCTCTGCATCTCCTGAATAGCAGGCTTTTTTTTTTTTTTTTACCACTGAGCCACCAGGGAAGCTACCTTACATTGTAGGTATTATTTTATTGAATGGGACACTAATGCTCAGAGAACTGGTTTTTCCCAATGTTACAGACATAGGATGAGTGAGCAGAGACCCCAGGAATAGGAAATCTAAAGTCTGTGCTTTCTTCATTATGCTATGCTATCTTATGTTATATCACATACACCCAGAATGGTAGGAATGGTATCACGTGGGCTACTGGGCAATAAGGAGGTGTATCTTAATTATTTCCTGGAAACATGTAGAAAAATGAATGAATCTTGGCTAATTAATAAATTAAAATAAATAAATTTATATTAAAAAAAGAGGGAGGGGATATATGTATACCTATGGCTGATTCATGTTGAAGTTTGACAGAAAGCAACAAAATTCTGTGAAGCAATTATCCTTCAATTGAAAAAATAATTGAAAAAAAAATTCAATCAACCTTAAAGTGACTGAGAAATTTCATAAGAAATTATGACCTTTTCTATTAAAATCATATGCTCCCTGAAGCTATCTTACTTCCTAAAATTTTTATTAAAGTTCTGTAAAGCAATTATCCTTTAATTAAAAATTAATTTAAAAAATTTAGAAATTACTTCCAAAATCTAACAACTTTGCTAATGCTTTGGAATAAGAAAGAAGAAATCCAAATTTTGTTTCATACAAGTTTTGTTTTGTTTTGTCATTTTTCATTTATGTGCTTAGTCTCTCAGTCATGTCCAACTCTTTTGCAACCCCATAGACTATAGTCCACCAGCTCCTCTGTCTATGAAGATTTTCCAGGCAAGAATACTGGAGTGGGTTGCCATGCCCTCCTCCAGGGAATCTCCCCAACCCAGGGATCAAGCCCATGTCTCCCATATTTAAATGGATTCTTTACTATCTAAGCCACCAGGGAAGTTCTTTTTCATTTATATAAACTCTTTAAATACATACCTGTCAGTGTATCTAAAAGCTTCTTATTCAGCCTTCAGCAATGTCAGCTGGAGCAAAATCATTAGGTTAGGCAACAAAAAGGACACAGCAAGATTTCAGACTTGAGGATGACCTGGTAGCTGAGGGAAGTCTGAAGTCAGGCAAGAGAACAGATAAAGAGTGGGAAGAACAACAAGACTCTGGGAAAGGAAGGACATTTCCACTTACTTTCTGAGAGGTGAAAGAATCTTAGCCACATTTCTTGTCATAGCTGGTTATATTTCTAAATCCCTTTTTCAAGACAGAGTGAAATATTTGCTTTGGAGAACACTAAACTTGTGCCCCAAATAGTCGAATATATTAGCTGATCTATTAGATAAGAATCTGATTCATAGCACTGGTTTAAGCAAAAAATGGGGGTTTATTGACTCATGTAACTGGAGATGTCCGGTGAAAGCCTGGCTTTATGTGTTAGTTGATTTAGAGACATATACACTGTCATTAGGAGTCTATTTCTCAATGAGCAAAATTGAGCCTTTTTGCTTATAGTACCAGATAGAGCTTATCTATGTATTCACTCCAACAAAAGGTTATTTATTTATTTATTTTTGCTATTGCTGTGACTGGCAAAGCTTGGATCATATGTCCATTTTGAATCTATCACTCTGGATTGGGGGGTGATGTTATAGTTTGGTCAATCGTGAGTTATGTTTGTATGTGTTAGTTGGTGGGGGGCTTCCCCCCATAGCTCAGAGGTAAAGGATCTGCCTGTAATGCAGGAGCCACAGGAGATGCAGATTCCATCCCTAGGTTGGGAAGATCCCCTGGAGAAGGGCATGGTAACCCACTCCAGTATTCTTGCCTGGAGAATCCCCACGGACAGAGGAACTTGGTGGCTACAGTCCATATTGTTGCAGAGTCAGACATGAATAAAGTGTCAGTGTGTATGCAAATTCAGGAGGTTAATGATGAATAGGATCTACCCCATCATTGGGAGGGACTCCTCATGAATTGGTTGGGATTCCCTGTAGCAGAAGAAATAAGAGGAAGGTCTGCCAGGAATATTATGACAATAGATGTTTATATGAATTTCTCTGCATTTATTTCTGTATATATTGCATATGTTCTTATGGATATGAAGCTGAAGATATATCTAATTTTGTTTTTCCCTTTGTGTATACACTTAAAATGATAATAATGAGTACCATTTGTTATTTTCCTATTATTTGCCTCTCTTC
Organism: Capricornis sumatraensis; assembly: GCF_032405125.1. NCBI lineage: Eukaryota > Metazoa > Chordata > Mammalia > Artiodactyla > Bovidae > Capricornis > Capricornis sumatraensis. Next base: position 4,294,823 of record NC_091084.1, read on the forward strand.
TAGGCATTTTATGTTTTCTCATATGAATCCCAACACCTTACCATTGTTACCATTTTACACACCAAAACACTGAATTTTCAGTGAGATAATTAGCTCAAGGCTACACAGAAACCAAAATATGTATAAAATAGCTTATCCAACCTAATGATAGAGACCATATCATTTTAACATCTTTAGTGGTTCTCAAGCACATTGCAAGGTCACTAATAATCTGCTTATACACTTAGAGTAATACCAAAAATAATAACTAGCAGATTTTATTTAAAAAGTAACCCTGATTATTTAATTTATATGCAGAGTACATTATGCAAAATGCCAGGTGGATGAGTCACAAGCTGGAATCAAGATTGTCAGGAAAAATATCAACAACCTCAGATATGCAGATGATGATACCAAAATGGAAAAAATAAATGAAGAGGAACTAAAGAGTCTCTTGATAAAAACCTGGCTTAAAATTCAACAATCAAAGAACTAAGATCATGGCACCCAGTTCCATCACTTCATGTGAAAGATTGGGGGATGGAAAATAGAAACAGTGGCAGATTTTATTTTCTTGGACTTCAAAATCACTGCAGATGGCGACTACAGCCATGAAATTAAAAGATGCACATGTTCCTTGGAAGAAAAGCTATGACAAACATAGACAACATATAAAAAAGCAGAGAAATCACTTTGTCAACAAAGATCCTTCTAGTCAAGGCTATGGTTTTCCCAGTAGTCATGTATGAATGTGAGAGTTGGACTATAAAGAAAGCTGAGCGCCAAAGAATTGCTGCTTTTGAAATGTGGTGCTGGAGAAGACGCTTGAAAGTCCTTTGGACTGCAAGGAGATCAAACCAGTCAATCCTAAAGAAAATCAACCCTGAATATTCATTAGAAGGACTAATGTTGAAGCTAAAGCTCCCATACTTTGGCCTCCTAATGCAAAGAACTCGCTCATTGAAAAAAATGTTGGTAAAGATTGAAGAGAAGAGGAGAAGGGGATGACAGAGAATGAGATGGTTGGATGGCATTACTGACTCACTGGACATGAGTTTGAGCACATTCTGGGAGATAGTGAAGGACAGGGAAGCCTGGCCTGCTGCAGTCCATGGCGTTTTAAAGGGTCAGACATGACTTAGCAACCAAACACCAACACAACAACAATAAACTATTAATTGCTAACATTCATTGAACAGTAAGTATGTATAAAATATTAAAATTCACTCTATGGCCTCTATAGTCCATGCTGTCACAGAGTCGGACATTACTGACACACTTTCACTCGTTCTTAAATACTTAACAAATAAATGTGAAAGATTCCCTTTATGCTATTGAATTGGCCAAAAATTTCATTCAGATAAAACCAAATCAACTTTTTGGCCAACCCAATACATGAGAAAGGACAGAGAACAGTACAAACCCAAAAGCATTGTGGTTGAATGAATCAATTCTAAGATAACAGAGATAACCCTCAGCAAAACTGATATATTCATGGTTACTTCAGGTATTTTCCTTTCTCAACACTCTCCCACCTGTCCAGATGTTCATTCTGTGTATACTAATGGAACCATCTTACTCTAAAATCAGAGTTCATAGGCTCCCTTTCTGAAAAGCAGGGGAGGGAAGGGTAAACAAAGGATGATAGGAATAGAAGGGAACAGATGAGTGCCACAAGGATACTAATCTGTGAATTTTAACCCAGCAGAAACACTTACTATGGAGAGTGTGGTGGTATTTTTTAGTCACTAAGTCTTGTCCAACTCTTTGTGACCCCATGGGCTGCAGCACACCAAGCTCTCCTGTCATTCACTGCCTCCTGGAGTTTGTTCAAATTCATGTCCACTGAGCCACTTCATCCTCTGCCACTCCTTTCTTTTGTCTTCAGTCTTTCTCAACATCAGGGTCTTTTCCAGTCAATCTGCTCTTTGCATCAGACAGCCAAAGTATTGGAGCTTTAGCTTCGGCATCAATTCCTCCAATGAATATTCAGCATTGATTTCCTTTAGGATTAGAGACTCAAGAGTCTTCTCCAACACCACAACTCAAAAGCGTCAATTCTTTGGCGTTCAGCTTTCTTTATGGCCCAACTCTCACATCTGGCCATGACTACCGGAAAATCAGTTTTAACTGTACTAACCTTTGTTGGCAAAGTTATGTCTGTGCTTTTTAATATGCAGTCTAGGTTTGTCATAGCTTTCCTTCCAAGAAGCAACTGTCTTTTAATTTCATGGCTCCAGTCACAGTCTGCAGTAATTCTAGAGCCTACAAAAATAAAATCTGTCACTGCTTCCAACTTTTCCCTTTCTGTTTGCCATCAAGTGATGTTTTATCATGGCCTAGATTGGTGATGTGGAGAAGGAAATGGCAACCCACTCCAGTGTTCTTGCCTGGAAAATCCTAGGGACTGGGGAGCCTGGTGGGCTGCCGTCTATGGGGTCGCACAGAGTTGGACATGACTGAAGTGAGGTGATCTAAGATTGTCAGACATGGTAAGTAAAAATATAAGATGCTCAGTTAAATTTCAATTTCTGATGAGCATCAAATTTTAGTGCATGTCATGCAATGTTTGAAATATACCTTTCAAAAACATTATTCATTGTTTACCTGAAATTCAAATTTAGCTTGGTGTCCTGTGTTTTGTCAGTCCAGTCTGAGTTTCATTTTTTTAAAAACAATAAACATACCAATATTATCACTGTTTCATTAGTAAGTGATCATTAAAAATATAATTCCTCCTGAGACTGAGCAATTCTAGCCAACCCTTTGTGTACTGGCAGGTTGGGGTTTGGAAGTTGCTGACATCAGATGCTGCCTTTGGGGCCTTGACATTTGGGACTTGACATACCAAAGGAATGTGGGAGATAGAGTTAGAGAAAAATGAACTGAAGAGATAGATTAAAGGTCTCCCTGCCTCTGGTTCCCAGATAGATTGAAGTAAGAATTTTCATTTCTCTTTTACAGTCTAAGACTCTTGAAGTAAGTCTGAAAGTCACATGTTTAACACAATTCCCTCACCATGCACTCTCTGCAGTCCTTGCAGCTCTATCTCAACCATGGCTCACAGTTGTGACTTCCTTTCTTCTCTTACCACTTAAGACTCACTGCATGGGTAATTTTATAATTGGGAGGAAGGGTGATTTCATTCTAATAAAAATTCAACTCATCGCTTCTAAATAACTCATCTCTCCCCTACCTCTTCTCAAGTATACAGAATCTCATCTGGCATATAATTTGCTAAAAGTTGTAGCATTGCAATCAGTATTGCAGTGCAGGCTAGACAGCTTCAGAAATAGCAGGTTATTCTTATTTATTTATATCTTTTTCTCTTTCTTTTTTAAATATAAATTTATTTATTTTAATTGGAGGTTAATTACTTTACAATATTGTATTGGTTTTGCCATACATCAAACATGAATCTGCCACAGGTATAATAAAAGGAAACAGTAATCAACATTTTAAAATATGCTTGAACACAGTTGCAGATATTGCAATTTTTTATAAAAATATTTCTGAAAAAAAGAAGTCAACAAGCATTTGCCTTTTCCCTTATTGTAGCTTATGCAAAAAAATCTGCTTATTCCTGTTTTCAGGTATCAGGTGAAATTCTCAAAGATGCTAGGGAGATAGTAAGGGAAGTTTACCTGAATATCCAAGCAAGCTTTAATATTTACCTATAACCTCTTCTTTAGAGAATCAGTTACATCTTAGGGAGAAGGTTGAAGACAGGTATATTCTGGAAAAATTCCTCAGGGAATTATTTTCTTCCTCACCTTGGCCACTGATAGTCAAGAAATGCTGTTTAGATATATTAAGATTTACAGCGGTGATCTCCCTTTATAACCCCCTTGAAGATTAATCCCTCTAGGACCTAATGGAATAAACTATTTAAAAATGGGCTTTCACTGTGACAGTTTCACTTAGCTGAATTGCTTGGCAAATGCCGTTGCCTGGAGTCCTTTAAATCACCTGTAGGAGGTAGCCAGATGGCTAGTGAGTACTGCAGACTCTGGCTCTCAGTCAAGTGGAGGTCTAGATCCCCTACTATTGCCCTTCATTTAAGAGGAAAGAAAGAGGTTAACACTGGCAAGCTCTCTTCCAGTGTTAAAACTACGTTCAGTTCAGTTCAGTCGCTCAGTTGTGTCCGACTCTTTGCAACTCCATGGACTGCAGCATGCCAGGCTTCCCTGTCCATCACCAACACCCAGAGCTTGCTCAAACTCATGTACATAGAGTTGGTGATGCCATCCAACCATCTCGTGCCCTGTCGTCTCCTTCTCCTCCTGCCTTTAATGTTTCCCTGCATAGGGGTTTTTTCCAAGAAGTCAGTTCTTCACATAAGGTTGCCAAAGATTTGGAGTTTCAACTTCAGCACCAGTCCTTCCAATGAATATTCAGGACTGAGTTTCCTTAGGATTGACTGGATTGATCTCCCTGCAGTCCAAGGGACTCTCAAGAGTCTTCTCCAACTCCACAGTTCAAAAGCATCAATTCTTCGGCACTCAGTTTTCTTTATGGTCCAACTGTCTCATCCATATATGACTATTGGAAAAACCATAGCTTTTACTAGATGTGCTTTTGTTGGCAAAGTAATGTTTCTGCTGTTTAATATGCTGTCTAGATTGGTAATAGTTTTTCTCCAAGGAGCAAGCATCTTTTAATTTCATGGCTACAGTCACCATCTGTAGTGATTTTGGAGCCCAAGAAAATAAAGTCTCTCACTGTTTCCCCATCTATTTGCCATGAAGTGATGGAACTGTATGCTGTGATCTTTGTTTTCTGAATATTGAGTTTTAAGCCAATGTTTTCACTCTCCGCTTTCACTTTCATCAAGTGGCTCTTTAGTTCTTCACTTTCTGCCATAAGGGTGGTGTCGTCTGCATATCTGACATTACTGATATTTCTGCCAGCAATCTTGATTCCAGGTTGTGCTTTATCCAGTCCAGCATTTCAGATGATGTACACTGTATGTAAGTTAAATAAGCATTGTGACAACATATAGACTTTCCCAATTTGGAACCAGTTGTTGTTCCATGTCCAGTTTTAACTGTTGTTTATTGATCATCATACAGATTTCTCAGGAGGCAGGTAAGGTGGTCTGATATTCTGAACTCTTTATGACTTTTCCACAGTTTGCTATGATCCACACAGTCAAAGGCTTTAGTGCAGTCAATAAAGCAGAAGTAGATGCTTTTTCTGGAACACTTGCTTTGTTAGTGATCCAACAGATGTGCCCATCTTTGCATGAAATGTTCCTTTGGTATCTCAAATTTTCTTGAAGAGATCTCTAGTGTTTCCAATTCTATTGTTTTCCTCTATTTCTTTTTATTGATCACTGAGGAATACTTTCTTATCTCTCTTTGCTATTCTTTGGAACTCTGCATTCAAATGTGAATATCTTTCCTATTCTCCTTTGCCTTGTAAATAGGTGGGAAAAGAAGAGAAGCTAAAGGCAAAGGAGAAAACTATGTTACTTGACTGAAACTGTCATGGAACAAGGCTGCTGTGATATGACTTAGTTAATTTATTAGCCAACAGTGTAGGAACAAATAGACTTTTTTCCTTTGTATAAAACAAACGTGTATCTCTTGAATAGTGATAATCATATAGGGCTTCATATTATTATGCAGCTTTTTAAAAGGAATATTACCCAATCCTACAATATACAAGGTTATCATTTCAGGTGGAAAATAAAACATACAGATATTAATTGTTTGAATGCAAAAAAGATGAAATGTACTAAAAAAAATGGAAGTTGCAAGCTAAACTCCAGACTGAATGGATGAAAGCTGTGAAGCAAAGCTAAATAAAAACTATCCTTATCCTAGAGGTCAAAGTAATGCATTTCAGATTCTTTTGTTTACAATAATGGCTACCCCATTTCTTCTAAGGGATTCTTGCTCACAATAGCAGATATAATGGCCATTTTTATTAAATTATCTCCCCATCCATTTTAGTTCACTGATTCCTAAAATGTTGATGTTCAATCTTGCCATCTCCTGTTTCACCATGTCGAATTTACCCCATACTGTTTTTACAGCATTGGGCTTTAATTTCACCACCTGACACATCCACAACTAAGTATCATTTCTGCTTGGCCCAAACCCTTCATTCTTTCTGGATCTATTAGTAATTGCCCTCCACTCTTCCCCAATAGCCTATTGGACACTTTTCAACCTGAGAGGCTCAGGTTGAAAATCTTCTGGTTTTATGTCTTTTTTGTCTTTTCATTACTGTCTGTGGGTTCTTCAGGCAATGATATTGGAGTGAATTTCCATATCCTTCTCCTGTGGACTTCATTTTGTCAGAATTCTCCACTATGACCCCCTTGGGTAGCTCTGCATGGCATGGCTCATAGTTTCATTGATTTATACAAGCCCCTTCATGAGGATAAGGCTGTGATCCATGAAGGGGAGGGGAAACTAAGTGAAAAGTGAAAGTTTTAGTTGCTCAGTCATGTCCAACTCTTTGTAACCCCATGAACTAATGCCTGCCAGGATCCTCTGCCTATGGAGTCCCCTAGGCAGAATACTGGAGTGTGTAGCTGTTCCCTTTTCCAGGGGACATTTCCAACCCAGGGATCAAACCTGGGTTTCCTACATTGCAGGCAGATTCTTTACCATCTGGGCTATCACGGAAGTCCAGTTCAGTTCAGTTGAGTCACTCAGTCCTGTCCAACTCTTTGTGAGCTCATAGACTGCAGCACACCAGGCTTCCCTGTCCATCACCAACTGCTGGAGCCTACTCAAACTCATGTCCATCGAGTTGATGATGCCATCCAGCCATCTCATCCTCTATCATCCCCTTGTCCTCCCACCTTCAATCTTTCCCAGCATCAGGGTCTTTTCAAATGAGTCAGTTCTTGGCATCAGGTGGTCAAAATATTAGAGTTTCAACTTCAGCATCAGTCCTTCCAATGAATATTCGAACTGATTTCCTTTAAGATGGTCTGGTTAGATCTCTTTGCAGACCAAGGGAGTCTCAAGAGTCTTCTCCAACACCACAGTCGAAAGCATCAATTCTTTGGCGCTCAGCTTTCTTCATAGTCCAACTCTCACATCCATACATGACTACTGGAAAAACCATAGCTTTAACTAGATGGACCTTTATTGGCAAAGTACTGTATCTGCTTTTTAATACGCTATCTAGATTGGTCATAACTTTTCTTCCAAGGAGCAAGTGTCTTTTAATTTCATGGCTGCAATCACCATCTGCAGTGATTTGGACCTCCCCAAAATAAAGTCTCTCACTGTTTCCACTGTTTCCCCATGTGTTTGCCATGAAGTGATGGGACCAGATGCCATAATCTTAGTTTTCTGAATGGTGAGTTTTAAGCCAACTTTTTCATTCTCCTCTTTCACTTTCATCAAGAGGCTCTTTATTTCTTCTTCACTTTCTGCCATAAGGGTGGTGTCATCTGCATATCTGAAGTTATTGACATTTCTCCCGGCCATCTTGATTCTAGCTTATGCTTCATCCAACCCAGCATTTCTCATGATGTACTCTACATATCAGTTAAATAAGCAGGGTGACAATATACAGCCCTGACATATTCCTTTCTGGATTTGGAACCAAATTCAGGGAAGCCCAGGAGAAACTAAAGTTTGTATTCAATCATAATATGACTAATCATGACTAATATGACATAATATGACTAATATTCAGGTTTATGTATTTATTTTCTTCAAAATCTTTACAATATTGTGTTAATTTCTGCTGTACAATAAAGTGAATCAATTATACATATATACATGTCCACTCTTTTAAAGATTCTTTTCCCATTTAGGTCATTTCAGAGTATTCAGTAGAGTTCCCCATGCTATATATTAGGTCCTTATTAGTTATCTCTTTAATGTATAGTAGTGTGTATATGTCAATCACAATCTTCTGATCTATCCCTTGCTCAGATTTACATTTTTCAAAGTCTGAGTGAAATTATTTTTAGAGATTATTTTGTCACCCATACCTGCCCCTGAAACCTAAATGATCCAGCCTTGATTTAGCTCTGTGTTTATTCCAAAAGCCCCTGGCGCTTGACAGAGATGTTTTCTATCTGCACTTTAAGAGATACATGTTGGCCACGGCCCTTAAGTGGTTCTGATTTGACCACAGGAACATGCCTGTGCAGATAAGACATGAGGGGTCCAAGTTAATTTTGCTTCATTACCATTTCTGCACAAAGGTTATTTGTACTCTACTAGGTGTAAAATAATGTGGAAGTTTGTGCCCAGCTGCCTTTCTTCCCCTGGAAATCTCTAGAGCCCTGAAGACATTTCTTCCTTTTACCCCTTAAAATTCCCTACTGCCCTTTCTTTGAGGAGAATGCGTTTTTAGAGTATGAGTTCTCTCTTTTTCATTTCTTGATCAATGAATAAAGGTCTTGATTTGCTTATATTGAACCTAGCTTCATTTGATTAGCATTTGTGCCTGCACTGGACAAAAGACCCCTTGTGTGGTCACTTACTTATTGAGGCTTGGTAACAGTATTATTCATACGTATTAATTAAGATGCTTAGTTAACATTTCATAAGTATGTCATATAAGAGTGATTCACTAGATTACTAATCTATACTTTAAATAAAAGTAACATCAAAAACAAATAATTAACAATATATTCTATAACAAAGTTTCTAAAGATAGCAAATAAACATGTTTTATAATTTTCTTTCAAATACCTCATTCTTCTTATCTCAAATTTACCTTTGGCTTTTTCAAATCTAGGAAATAAGAAACACACAAGAGAGAGCTCTTCTTAATTGCAAATTTCAAGTTACCAGTATCTTGATATTTAATTTTTTGGTTATAGCACCAATTAGCATCACTTATCTTTTCAATTTACCAACTACATTACAAGCATACTTTGAGACTAGCACCACATCTATAATTTTGAAGCCTAAAACAAAGTTCATTAAGAGCTCATAAAGTGTTCTTTAACTGAAAGATTTACAGTGTATATTGCTTAACTAATTAAAATTATGAGAGAAACAGCAGTTCAATTTATTTGGCTGTAAATGAATATTTAAAAAATATTTTTCAGAAAAGTCTATGGGTTTAATTACCTCAATTATGCCTCAAAGCAGTTAAAACAAATAATTAACTTGTCAGTGTAAATTTGCTTTGACATTAACATGAATAAATAACTTTTGTTATGCTTTATGAAACATAATATCATACATAAAGCTGTCATATTATAATCTAAATTCATGTATACATCTATGAATGTATACTAAAGATATGTTTATTTATTTATTTTTTTTACACATTGACCTAAATGTATTATTAGCTAGGAAAGAATCTACACTTCAAAGTGTCAATAACTCCAAATAATAAACCCTCAGTCTTCTTTATATTATGGAACTAATGTTAAACCAAATTCAATCATTAAAAGGATTATAAAACCATGATCAAGTGGGAATCATCCCATGGATGCAAGGGTAATTCAAAGTCTGTGAATGTATCAGTGTGATATGCCACAGAAACAGTGAAAAATAAAAATCATATCATCATGTCAATAGATATAGAAAACTCTTTTGAGGAAATTCAACATTCATTTATGATAAAAATTCTCAATGAAGTAGGCATAAAAGGAACATACCTCAACATATTAATGGCCAAAAAAAAGAGAGAAAGAAACATTAACAGAGTATTGGAAGTTCTAGTCACAATAATCAAACCAGAAAAAGAAACAAAAAGGAGGATGGGCTGGGGAGGGAGGTGGGAGGGAGGTTCAGGATGGGGAACATATGCACAGCTGTGGTGGGTTCATGTCAATGTATGGCAAAACCACTACAATATTGTAATTAGCTTCCAATTAAAATAAATAAATTTATTAAAAATATAAATTGGAAAGGAAGAAGTAAAACTGACACTACTTGCAGAAGATATGCTGTTACATATAGAAAATCCTAAAGATGCCACCAAAAAAACGTTTAAAAGCAATAAATGAAGTACTTTTATTCAATTCATATATTCAATATATAAAGTTGAAAGATAAAAATTAGCATGCAGAAATCTGTTGCATTTCTATACACTAACAACAAGTTATCAGAAATAGAAATTAAAAATAACCTCATCTAAAAGTGTAACATACTTAGGAAAAAATCTAACCAAGGAGGGGAAAGACTTGTACTCCTTTAACTATATTAATGAAAGAAATTGAAGATAACAAAGCAAATGAAAATATATTCTATGCTCATTGATTGGAAAAATTGTTATTAAAATGACCATACTCCCAAGGCAAATCTACAGATTTAATGCAATGCCCATCCAAATACCAATGGCATTTTTCACAGAACTAAAACCAATAATATAATACTTGAAACCTTAAAATTCCTAGGGGAAAATATACTCAGTACACTCTTTGACATCAATCTTAGCAATATTCTTTTGGATATGTCTCCTCAGACAAGAGAAACAAAAGCAAAAATAAACAAATGAGATTACATCAGATGAAAGTTTTAACAATGAGGGAAACTATCAACAAAACATAAAAGCTGCCTACTGATTGGAGAATGTGTTTACAAATGATAAAAGCCATAAGGGGTTAATATCCAAAACATATGAAGAACTCATAGGATTCAACATAAAAAAATAAATAAATACACGACCTGATGAAAAGATGGGCAGCAAATCTAAATAGACATTTTCCCTAATGAAGACCTATGGATGATCAATAGGCAAATGGAAAGATGCTCAACATTGCTAGTCATCAGGGAAATGTAAGTTAAAACAACAATAAAATATCACTTGACACCAGTAAGAATAGTTATTTTCAATGAGACAACACATAATAATGTTGGTAAGGATGTGGAGAAAAGGGAACCATTGTGCACTGTTGATGGGAATAGAAAATAATATAGACATCCTAAAAATATTAAAAATAAAGCTACCATACAATGCAGTAAACTTACGTCTGGGTATTTACCTGAAGAAACAAAAATACTAATTAAAAAAAAAATACATGCACTCCAATGTGTGTTGTGACATTTATTCACAAGAGCTAAGATATAAAAGCAACCCAATGAATGAATTGGTCAATCAATGGACATCCATCAATGGACAAATGAATATAGAAATTATGACAAACACACATGCAAACACAAACTGGAATATTTTTTCAGACATAAAAAAGAATGAAATCTTGCCATTTGTGACAACATGGATGGATGTAGAGGGTTTTATGCTAAGTGAGATGTCACAGAGAAGGACATATGGTATGATCTTTCTCAAATATGGAGTCTAAACAAAACAAAACAAGTTTATTTATACAGAGAACAGATTGGTGGTTTTTGCTGGAAGCAGCGTGTGGGAGAAATGGATGGAGGGGATCAAATGGTAGAAAGAACAGCAATAACTAGAGCTAGAGGAGGACAGTTGGTTTGAACATGTTTGCATATACTTAGATAAGAAACAGAACAATTCAGGAAAAAAAAAAAAAGCTTCTAGACCAGAAAGGTGATATATATTCAAATCTTGAGCTCTCAAGAAGGATTTACAGGGGGGGGGGGGTGGGGAAATGCCTAAAATTTATTGACACATGTTTGGTACATGATGCATTAACTACCAAACCTGACAACAACCCAATGAAGAAGGAGTGATTAATCTATTCAATAGAGTTCAGTTTTACTGAAGGTAAAAAACTTTTCAAAAGTTGTACAGCTGATAAATAGTGCCAGAATTCATCTCTATTTTTCTATCTGAGATGCAAAGCCCAGCTCTTTTGTTATGTTTTCTCAAAAAAATTAAAGTATCACTATATAGTGAAAAGTATTATTATGAGGTTCTAGTATGTCTGCTTGCACCTCTGTTTGTATATGTATATGCAGTGTGTCTATGCAGGTATATAGTGTGCATACTATTTATATTCTTAATATGTCATAACTTAATATAAATTAATAGAATATAGCTATAAATAATCTTTTTGAAAGAAGTAAAAATAAATGTTGATATTTCAAGGACATATACTTTGAAATTAACTTATGTGATGAATTTTAGTAAGAAAAATTATATTTAATACGCTTGTAAAGAAAAACAATTCTTGGTAAACGTTAAAGAAATTATCAGTATTTATTCACAAGAATTTTGAATTGATTTAATAAGCAATATCTAAAGAAACCTTATAAAGCTTTACTGATTGTTGAGAAGAAAGAGAATATCCCACCTACTAAAACAGACTCAGAAATATTAATAATTGCCTTTGTTGATAGGTTTGTTTGTATATCAAACCATTTTCCTCATTTTGTGGCTACAGTTCAATTAGTGCTAACACTTCCTACATTTTGACAGCCTGAGTCACTGATGAGGTTAACTAAGTCTTCAGATTTTGTTTGCTGTTAATGCATGTCTACTCGTCTTCATACTGCAAGTATCTATTTATCTCAGATTGTTCTAAATCTAAAAGTGATTGACTCAGCTCTTAAACAGGAATGCATAGAAGCTCTATTTCAACATCTTGTCTAGCACTGCCATTCTGGCTTTACTTTTGATGTTCCACTAGCAGAAGGATTTTTTCTCTTAAACTCCAGGTTCCATTTGGCTTTTCTGTTCTTATGCTCTATTTTCCCACTGCCAGTCCCTGGAACTCAGCTGTCCTGGGTCTGTAAGCTTGTTTTGGGTCATTGATCAAACTGATGAAACATCTGTCTATCTGGACCTAAGCAGGGTGTCTTGGTTAAGTTATTCTTTTTCTTCATTCCACTAAGTTTGCTGCCTCTTTCTTCTAGAATTGGCATACCAGATGCCAATTATCTTCAATGTTGTCTATAATAATGACCTGCTTCATATCTTTTCTTTGTGACTCATACCTAGGTGTTACACCGTTAGCATTATAGACTACTAGATATAAAATATTTTCTTGCACACCTCTGTGATCAGAAGGAACTCAATTCCATTTTCATTATACATTTTGTTAGAAAGTTCTTTCTTATTTTGAGTCAAATTCAACCTCTCTGTAGTTTTATTCTTTGTTGGCCTCAAAAAGGGCATTAAGCTTATGCACTGAAGACAATAAATATAGTGTTTATTATTATTTATAGTACAAAATTTTCAATTAAAATATTTTTCTCCCCATGGAAAATAAGAGTGGAAGCAAAAATCCACAGTTCAGAAATTATTAAGTAACTTCCCAAAAGTTATAGTTAGTAGATTGTGGTCCTAGGCTTCTTCCTCTTTTTTTTTTTTTTCCTTCAATTTTGTTGTTTCTTATTTTTAAACTATCTTAATTTCACCCACAACACTGTAGCCACTCATACCCATAGATACGGCTGTGATATTGACAAAAACTGCAATCCCTACATAATCAGTTACCCTCTAAACTTCACTTCCTGTTCCTCCAACTAATTCCCCTGAGACCCATATTCCAACAATTCTTTGACCCCATTAAAATTCTTGTTCAATTGGTCCCACTCTTTTTGCTCTAGCCCTCATTGTCTTTGTGTGTTTTCTCATCTCTTCAGTTCAGTTCAGTTCATTTCAGTCACTCAGTCATGTCCGACTCTTTGCGACCCCATGAATTGCAGCACGCCAGGCCTCCCTGTCCATCACCAACTCCCAGAGTTCACTCAAACTCATGTGCATCGAGTCGGTGATGCCATCCAGCCATCTCATCCTCTGTCAGTCCCTTTTCCTCCTGCCCCCAATCCCTCCCAGCATCAGAGTCTTTTCCAATGAGTCAACTCTTCGCATGAGGTGGACAAAGAACTGGAGCTTCAGCTTAAGCATCATTCCTTCCAAAGAACACCCAGGACTGATCTCCTTTAGAATAGAGGAGATAGAATAGAATGGAATGGACTGGTTGGATCTCCTTGCAGTCCAACGGACTCTCATGAGTCTTCTCCAACACCACAGTTCAAAAGCATCAATTCTTTGCTGCTCAGCTTTCTTCACAGTCCAACTCTCACATCCATACATGACCACTGGAAAAACCATAACCTTGACTAGACAGACTTTTGTTGGCAAAGTAATGTCTCTGCTTTTTAATATGCTATCCAGGTTGGTCATAATCCTCCTTCCAAGGAGTAAGTGTCTTTTAATTTCATGGCTGCAATCACAATCTACAGTGATTTTAGAGCCCCCCCAAAATAAAGTCTGACACTGGTTCCACTGTTTCCCCATCTATTTCCCATGAAGTGATGGGACCAGATTCCATGATCCTCATTTTCTGAATGTTGAGCTTTAAGCCAACATTTTTAGTCTCCTCTTTCACTTTCATCAAGAGGCTTTTTAGTTTCTCTTCACTTTCTGCCAGAAGGGTGGTGTTATCTTCATATCTGAGATTATTGATATTTCTCCCAGCAATCTTGATTCCAGCTTGTGCTTCCTCCAGTCCAGCGTTTTTCATGATGTACTCTGCATATAACTTAAATAAACAGGGTGACAATATACAGCCCTGACGTACTCCTTTTCCTATTTGGAACCAGTATGTTGTTCCATGTCCAGTTCTAACTGCTGCTTCCTGACCTGCATATAGGTTTCTCAGGAGGCAGGTCAGGTGAACTGGTATTCCCATCTCTTTCAGAATTTTCCACAGTTTATTATGATCTACACAGTCAAAGGCTTTGGCATAGTCAATAAACCAGAAATAAATGTTTTTCTGGAACTCTCTTGTCTCTTAAACTAGCCTAAAATTCATGGATTTTACACTTGCATACACTCTCAATTCATTTAACTCTTTCCAGTTTATTGTATTTATATGAAAAAAAAATCTAACCCAGATTAAATTCAATTCTTTATCATGTGGAGCCTACATGCATATACTTGAATGTGGTTGGGTAAAATCTCAGTCATACAAATTAGTGTCCCTTTTATTGTTCCGGGAAACCATACACTGTTTCCCTAATTTATTCTTTCCTACTATCTCAGGTGATTTCTAAATCTTTTCTTTTCTCAATTTTTTTCCCATGCTCAGTTTCAGAAGATGACCTTAACCCCTATTTTATTTAAAAACTTGAACGTGAAAATCGCTCAGTCGTGTCCAATTCTTTGCAACCCCATGGACTAAATAGTCCATGAAATTCTCTAGGCCAGAATACTGGAGTGGGTAGCCTTTCCCTTCTCCAGGGGATCTTCCCAACCCAAGGATTGAACCCAGGTCTCCTGCATTTCAGGTAGAGTCTTTATCAGCTAAGCCACAAAGGAATCCCAAGAATACTGGAATGGATAGCCTACCCTTTCTCCAGGGAATCTTCCTGACCTGGGAATTGAACAGGGGTATCCTACATTGCAGGCAGATTCTTAACCAAATGAGCAATCAGGGAAGCCTACTATTTATAAACTTAGGCTTTCAAAAAAGAGCTTTCATAAGCTACTGTCACTATATCCACAAATGCAGCTGACTCTGTGTGCAAATATTCCACTTTTTCTCCTGTTCCTGAGAGTTCATTACCTGTGTTCCTAGTTAAGACCAAGTCCTCTATGTGTGCCTTACATTACATCTTCCTTTACCTATCCAAGGACATCTTTCTCTCCAGAATCACCACTTTTTCTACTCTGGATCATTTATCAGCTTTATAGGCATGCTTTTATTTCTTCTACATCTTGGTCTTATTTTCCCTTCAGCTACTGCCTCATTTTTGTCCTTTTCTTTATAGCAAAACTCCTTGAAACTGTAGTTTATTCTTGTTGTCTTCAATTTCTCTTCTATTCTTTCTTGAGCACAAATTAAGTTTTAATTTCTTTTGGTGAGACTTTTCTTGTGAGGAGCAGTTGTTGAATCCAATGGGAATTTTTCAGGCCTAATCATACTCAATTTATATTAATAAAAAACATTTTACTCAAATGACCACTCTTCCTTGAAACCATTTGATACTTGGCATCTAGAACTACCAAACTTACCTCATTTTCCTTCTTTCTGGGATTTTTCCAGGCAAGAATACTGAAGTGGGTTCCATTTCCTTCTCCAGAGGGTCTCCCTGACTCAGGGATTAAACCTGGGTCTCCTGAATTGCAGGCAGACTCTTCACTATCTGAGCCACTGGGGAAGGCCCTTCCTTCTTTCTAGCCATTCATTACTCAGACTCTGTTGATTCTTTTTTTAAATTAATTAATTAATTTTTAAATATAAATTTATTCATTTTAATTGGAGGCTAATTACTTTACAATATTTTATTGGTTTTATCTCATCCACCTCAACAAATCACAGTACACCTAGGGCATAGTTCACTACTTGGACTTCTTTTATTTTTCTATTCTTACTGTCCAGGTGTTAATATCCTCTAGTGATGGTGATGACTTTCAATATCATCTTAATACTGATAACTCCAAAATCTATATCTTAATATTGATCCTCTCTTAATTCTAGACCAACATATTTACTTAGCACTTCCGTTTGGAGATTTAACAATAAACACCTCATAATTAACATATTAAAAACTGAATTCTCCTTCACTCCCCCCAGTGTTTTCCTGCCTGTCCTTATCTCAGTAATGACAATCCCATTTTCTGGCTGCTAGAGACTGAAAGATGCATTCCAGTCCCCTATAATGAAAAGGACATCTTTTTTGGGTGTTAGTTCTAAAAGATCTTGTAGGTCTTCATAAAACCGTTCAATTTCAGTTTTTTCAGCGTTACTGGTTGGGGCATAGACTTGGATAACTGTGATATTGAATGTTTTGCCTTGGCGATGAACAGAGATCATTCTTTCATTTTTGAGACTGCATCCAAGTACCGCAGTTCGGACTCTTTTGTTGACCATGATGGCTACTCCATTTCTTCTGAGGGATTCCTGCCCGCAGTAGTAGATGTAATGGTCATCTCAGTTAAATTCATGGGAAATAGATGGGGAAACAGTAGAAACAGTGTCAGACTTTATTTTTGGGGACTCCAAAATTACTGCAGATGGTGACTGCAGCCATGAAATTAAAAGACGCTTACTCCTTGGAAGAAAAGTTATGACCAACATAGATAGTATATTCAAAAGCAGAGACATTACTTTGCCGACTAAGGTCCGTCTAGTCAAGGCTATGGTTTTTCCTGTGGTCATGTATGGATGTGAGAGTTGGAATGTGAAGAAGGCTGAGTGCCGAAGAATTGATGCATTTGAAATGTGGTGTTGGAGAAGACTCTTGAGAGTCCTTTGCACTGCAAGGAGATCCAACCAGTCCATCCTGAAGGAGATCAACCCTGGGATTCTTTGAAAGGAATGATGCTAAAGTTAAAGCTCCAGTACTTTGGCCACCTCATTCGAAGAGTTGACTCATTGGAAAAGACTCTGATGCTGGGAGGGATTGGGGGCAGGAGGAGAAGGGGATGACCCAGGATGAGATTCCTGGATGGCATCATGGACTCTATGGATGTGAGTCTGAGTCAACTCCGGGAGTTGGTGATGGACAGGGAGGCCTGGCGTGCTGCGATTCATGGGGTTGCAATGAGTCAGACATGACTGAGTGACTGAACTGAACTGAGAGACTGAAAACTTGATGTCATTGCTGTTCCTTCCATGTTCCTCTTACTCCATCATAGCACAAGTCCTATTGACTCTACCTTCAAAACATATCCTGTATTTAGCCATTTGTGACCATACCCTAGTGCGAATCCATGCATTTCTTGGATTATTGTAATACTGTCCTAAATGGCCCCATGTTTCTGCCCACTGCAATTGTCAATCAGTAAACATAGAGATCTTGCTAAAACTTAAGTCATATTATGTCATTTCTCTTTTCATTCAAAACTAGATCCTGCAGGGTCCCATGTAATATAACATCCATGACCTCTCTAAGCCAACTTCCTTATTCTCCTCCTCATCCTATTTTCCCAGCCTCTTCACTTCATCACTATTCCTCAAGCACTAAAAGGAAGTTGTTTTCTTGCTCAGGTTTTCACAACTGTTTATTTTGCCCGAAAACTCTCCCATAGATATTCTCAAGGCTAACCCTTCACTTCCTTCAGATCTTACTCAAAGTTACCTGACAGGTAAATCCACCCTCTTACTAACACTTCATATTCCTCTTCATAGCTCTATTTTGTTTGTGTGTGTGTGTATTGTGATTTCATTTGTCTTGCTTATATTGCTAAATCTAGGATAGTTCTTGGCACACAGTAGTTTCTATAAATATTTGCTAAATAAATGAATACATAGAGGAGGAAGAATTCAAACTAGGCTTATCTTATTCTAAAAATTAATAGGGGAACTTTCAATATGATGCAGGAGTAAGATGGGGAGATCACCTTTTCTTCACAAATACATCAAAAATACATCTGCATGTGGAACAACTCCTACAGAACACATTCTGAACACTGGCAGAAGACCTCAGACTTCCAAAACAGCAAGCTAATCTCCACTGAATGAGGTAGGGCAAAAGATATGGGAAAATAAAGAGACAAAGGATTTGAGATGGAAACTAATGGCTCAGAAAGGGAGCCGTGAAGGAGGAAAAGTTTCCATACACATGGAAAACCCCTCATGGGCGAGGACAGGAGAAAGCTTCAGAATCTCAGAGAGGAATGGAGAAACAAGTGCTTGGAAGGCAAAAATGGAGAGAATTCACTGCAGAGATCGTTGCTGACAAACACTTCCCAGCTGAGAAACTGCTTGCATGCCCTCATTGGTGAGTGGGGGCTGGGAGCTGAGGCTCAGGCTTAAGGCTCAGCCCACAGGGAGAAGACTGGGGTTGACTGCCATGAAGATATTCTGAGGCTAGTATGCACATGGCTGAGGGAGTCCAGGGAAAAGCCTGGGGTTTCAAAAGAGTCAAGAGAACATTGCTGCTGGGAACTAACACTGCGTGCATGCAGGACCC
Organism: Capricornis sumatraensis; assembly: GCF_032405125.1. Taxonomy (NCBI): domain Eukaryota; kingdom Metazoa; phylum Chordata; class Mammalia; order Artiodactyla; family Bovidae; genus Capricornis; species Capricornis sumatraensis. The sequence continues at coordinate 4,313,536 of NC_091084.1, forward strand.
CGTCTTCATTAGTGTCATAGGTGGGCTGAGCCACTGCCATGGACTGTGACCCCAGAAGTAGATACACCAAAGCCAGTGACAATGCCAGAGGTAGGGCTACCTGCAACTGCAGTTTGCAGTCCCAGAGAGGGAAATGATAGCCACTTGGTTACTGCCAAGGCAGTGTGGGTTCAAGAGGTATAGAACAGGAGGCTGCCATGGTCCCGATTCCAGGAGCTGCAGCTACCACCAAGTTGTGAGCAGGTGCTGGTCTCTGCCCACAACCTCCTGAAAGCCTGTGCAGGTTGGTTCTGCTGAGGGATCCACAACCCCAGCCTGAATAGCTTGGGGGAGTGCATGAACTGCCCCAGACTGTAGCAACTTCCCAAAGGCTTTGGCCACAGCAGGCACTCAACACAAACCCTGACTGTGGCTGCCCTACCACTTCCTCTCCTCAGTCTGACTGAGCAAGTGAGCCCTAATAAGCTTCTACTTTTGTCCTTTCTTGTCTGAATGGGTAATAGACAACAGAGGGCAGCTTACAGACAGAAGTAGTGCGAAAACCAAAGCTGAGCCCCAGGGGCTGTGTGCCTTAGGAAGAAGGGACTTTGCTCCTGAAATGACAGGTAAGTTAGTTAGTTAGTTATTTCAGTCTCTCAGTCGTGGCTGACTCTTTGTGACCCCATGAATCACAGCACGCCAGGCACAGTGGATTAAATCCCTGCAATTATCCTGACATTGTGGACGTTGGGGGAAATTATGGACTTTGGAAGAAAGTAGAAGCTAGAGTAAGGACAGATCTGAGTCTGAACTGACTCCACAGTGCCCACAGCAGGTCCAGAGACCTTTCTAAAGATATTGGATGACTTCATGAGTAGGAAGATTAGCTCACTGTGTGATGAGGATTATGGAGGACTCAGGAGGACATTCTTACTGCCACTCTCTCCCTATCTCTCTCAATATATATGTGTGCTCAAACTACCACACAATTGCACTCATTTCACATGCTAGTAAAGTAATGCTCAAAATTCTCTAAGCCAGGATTCAGCAATACGTGAACTTCCTGATGTTTAAGCTGGTTTTAGGAAAGGCAGAGGAATCAGAGATCAAATTTCCAACATCCGCTGGATCATGGAAGAAGCAAGAGAGTTGCAGAAAAACATCTATTTCTGCCTTGTTGACTATGCCAAAGCCTTTGACAGTGTGGATCACAATAAACTGTGGAAAATTCTGAAAGAGATGGGAATACCTGACCACCTGACCTGCCTCTTGAGAAATCTGTATGCAGATCAGGAAGAAACAGTTAGAACTGGACATAGAACAACAGACTGGTTTCAAATAGGAAAAGGAGTACATCAAGGCTGTATATTGTCACCCTGCTTATTTAACTTCTATGCAGAGTACATCATGAGAAACGCTGGAGTGGAAGAAACACAAGCTGGAATCAAGATTTCCGGGAGAAATATCAATCACCTCAGATATGCAGATGACACCAAACTTATGGCAGAAAGTGAAGAGGAACTAAAAAGCCTCTTGATGAAAGTGAAAGAGGAGAGCGAAAAAGTTGGCTTAAAGCTCAACATTCAGAAAATGAAGATCACGGCATCCGGTCCCATCACTTCATGGGAAATAGATGGGGAAACAGTGGAAACAGTGTCAGACTTTATTTGGGGGGGCTCCAAAATCACTTCAGATGGTGATTGCAGCCATGAAATTAAAAGACGCTTACTCTTTGGAAGAAAAGTTATGACCAACCTAGATAGCATATTCAAAACCAGAGACATTACTTTGCCGACTAAGGTCTAGTCAAGGCTATGGTTTTTCCAGTGGTCATGTATGGATGTGAGAGTTGGACTGTGAAGAAGGCTGAGCGCTGAAGAATTGATGCTTTTGAAGTGTGGTGTTGGAGAAGACTCTTGAGAGTCCCTTGGACTGCAAGGAGATCCAACCAGTCCATTCTGAAGGAGATAAGCCCTAGGATTTCTTTGGAAGGAATGATGCTAAAGCTGAAACTCCAGTACTTTGTCCACCTCATGTGAAGGGTTGACTCATTGGAAAAGACTCTGTTGCTGGGAGGGATTGGGGGCAGGAGGAGAAAGGGACGACTGAGTATGAGATGGCTGGATGGCATCATTAATTTGATGGATGTGAATCTGAGTGAACTCCAGGAATTGGTGATGAACAGGGAGGCCTGGCGTGCTGCGATTCATGGGGTCGCAAAGAGTAGGACAAGACTGAGAGACTGAACTGAATTAATACATATATATGTATATAGTTGCCATTCAGTTGCTCATTAGCCTTCTTTATGATCCAACTCTCACATCCATGCATGACTACTGGAAAAACCATAGCTTTGACTATATGGACTTTGTTGGCAAAGTAATGTTTCTGCTTTTTAATATGTTGTCTAGGTTTGTCATAGCTTTTCTTCCAAGGAACAAGCATCTTTTAATTTCATGGCTGCAGTCACTATATATATATATATATAGTTTTTTTTTCTTTATTGTATTGTTCTTCTGTTGTCCTTCTTTATTATGCCTCTAATTTTTAACTTACTTTTTCCTTTTTAAAACTCTATTTTAAATAAATTAATTTTATTCTATTTTTCCTATTTTTACATTTTTCTTTAGTTATGTTGCATTTCCCCTCATGTTTTCTATTTTGCATTTTTCTAGTATAGTTTTTATTATTTGTTTTTATATATGGGTTTGTTTATTGGCTAGATTGATCTCTTCTTTTCTGACCTCTGGTTTTGTTCTTCTTTATCTCTCTTCTTTCTGTTCAGGAGTGTGTGAGTTTCTTTGGGTGTTCTTGTCTGTTGATTGTTGCTTTAACCATTTGTCTTGGGGTCTTGTGATATCCATTACTTTTTTTATTTGTATAGTTCCTTGACTTTCTCCCCCCAGCCCCTACCACCTTATCTCTTTCTCTTTCTGTTCTGTGCTGTATAGCTTGTGGAGTCCTGGTAAAATTCTGAGGTGGGGGCCCCAAGTTTAGAATGTTGGACTGCCAGAGAACTCTGGAACCCATGGAACATTAATTGGGGAGAGCTCTCCCAAAAGCCTCCATCTCAACACTAAGACCAGGCTTCACCCAAAAGCTAGCAAGCTCCAGTGGCAGGCACCTCATGCCAAACCATCAGTAAAATAAGAACACAACCATACCCATTAGCAGATAGGCTACCCAAACCATTCCCAGCTCCAAGACAACCCCAACACATCACTGAACATGTCACTGTAGCAGAATAACTGAGGTAGAGGAATGGATAAGTGAGCTGGAAGATAGAATAATGGAAATAACTGAAGCAGAGCCAAATAGAGAAAAATGGAATATAAAAAAATGAGGACAGCCTCAGAGACGTCTGAGTCTTTAAGCACACCAACATTTGAATTAAAGGGATCACAGAAGAAGAAGAAGAGAAAAGAAAAAAAATAAATAAAAATTTTGATGAGACTATAGCTGAAAACTTTCCTATCATTGGAAAGGAAATAGACATCCAATTACAGGAATCCCAGAGAGTCCCATACAGGATAAACACAAGGAAAAACACACCAGTTCAGTTCAGTCGCTCAGTTGTGTTCGACTCTTTGCGACCCCCACAGCACACCAGGCCTCCCTGTCCATCACCAACTCCCGGAGTTCACTCAGACTCATGTCCATCGAGTCAGTGTTGCCATCCAGCCATCTCATCCACTGTCGTCCCCTTCTCCTCCTGCCCCCAGTCCCTCCCAGTGTCAAAGTCTTTTCCTAAGAGTCAACTCTTCACATGAGGTGGACAAAGTACCATTTCCTCCAAAGAAATCCCAGGGCTGATCTCCTTCAGAATGGATTGGTTGGATCTCCTTGCAGTCCAAGGGACTCTCAAGAGTCTTCTCCAACACCACACTTCAAAAGCATCAATTCTTTGGTGCTCAGCCTTCTTCACAGTTCAACTCTCACATCCATACATGACCACTGGAAAAACCATAGCTTTGACTAGACGGACCTTAGTCGGCAAAGTAATGTCTCTGGTTTTGAATATGCTATCTATGTTGGTCATAACTTTTCTTCCAAGGAGTAAGCGTCTTTTAATTTCATGGCTGCAATCACCATCTGAAGTGATTTTGGAGCCCCCCCAAATAAAGTCTGACACTGTTTCCACTGTTTCCCCATCTATTTCCCATGAAGTGATGGGAGTGGATGCCATGATCTTCATTTTCTGCATGTTGAGCTTTAAGCCAACTTTTTCACTCTCCGCTTTCACTTTCATCAAGAGCATATTAATCAAAGTAATAAGATTAAACACAAAGAAAATATTAGAAGCAACAAGAGAAACACAACATATAACATATAAGGCATCCCATAAGGCAAATGGCTGATTTTTCAAAAGAAACTCTTCAAGCCAGAAAGGAGTGGCAGGGTATACTTAAAGTGATGCAATGAAAAAACCTACAACCAAGATTAGCCAGCAAGGATATCATTCAGATTCGACAGAGAAATGAAAATCTTTACAGATAAGCAGAAGTTAAGAGAATTCAGCACCAGAAAACCAGCTTTACACAAATGCAAAGGAACTTCTCTAGACAGAAAACACAAGAGACAGAAAAGATCTACAATAACAAAGCCAAATAATAAAGTAAATGGTAAAAGGATCATGCAAATCAATAATTACCTTAAATGTAAATGGGCTAAATGTTCCAGCTGAAAGACACAGACTGGCTGAATGGATAAAAAACAAGATCCCTATATATTCTGTCTACAGAATAGACAGAAAGTGAGGGGATGGAAAAAGGTATTCCATGCAAATATAAATCAAAAGAAAGCATGAGTAGCCATACTCATATCAGATAAAATAGTTTTTAAAGTAAAGACCATTACAAGAGAAAAGGAAGGACACCACATAATGATCAAATGATTGATCTAAGAAGATTATATATATATATATATATATATATATGTATATATATATATATACACACACACACCCAACATAGAAGCTACTCAATACATAGTGTTAGTCACTCAGTCATGTCTGACTGTTTGTGGCCCCATGGACCGTAGCCTGCCAAGCTCTTCTGTCCATGGAATTTTCCAGACAAGAATACCGGAGTGCATTGCCATTCTCTTCTCCAGTGGATCTTCCTGACCCAGGGATCGAACTTGGGTTTCCTACATTGCAGGCAGAATCATTACCCTCTGAGCCATCATGGAAGCCTCAATACATAAGGCAAATGTTAACAACTATATAAGGGGAAATTGACAATAACACAAGGGGAGAATTTAACACAGGACTCACACCAATGGACACATCATCCAGACAGAAAATTAGTAAGGAAGCACAAGCTTTAAATGATACATTGGACTACATGGATCTAATTGATATTTATAGGACATTTCACTTAATTTCTATTATTTAAATTGTGAGAGTGAAAGCTTTAGCCATTCACTTGTGTCTGACTCTTTGCGACTTCATGGATTGTAACCCAGCAGACTCCTAAGTCCATGGAGTTCTCCAGGCAAGAATACTGGAGTGAGCTTCCATTTCCTTCTCCAGGGGAACTTCCTAATCCAAGGATTGAACCTGGGTCTCCTGCATTATACACAGATTTTTGCCATCTGAGCCACCAGGGAAGCCCATTTAAATTGTAGTCAGCCACTAAACAGATACATTTAGCTGTTTGCTGTGTACTAGAAGACATGCAGATAGAGAGTTTATATTCTTGCTGGAAAGCAGTTGAAGTCAACAATAAGTAGCAGAAATTGGCCTATAATTATTTGCAAGTGGTGTGGTACTGATTACAAATCCCAAGAAAGGGAGATGGATACAATATACAGGAATCCACTATGGTTTCCAAAAGTGGTATAATTAAGCTGATTTAAGCAATGGGTAATATTTACCTAGAAAACAAGGATAAACCATGAGTTAGATTGGAAGGATGTTGGAGAACTGACTAATTAGGATGCTTTAAGGGAATGAATTTTAATTTGGTGATGGTATTCCAAGCAAAATACAGAAGCATGCAGTGTTAAATTGTGAGTTAGAGTGCAATCATAGACCCCCGAGCTCACTATATAATCAAGCTTCCTAATTATTCATATTTCTAGAACCAAAACAGTTCAAATTTTCCTTGTTATGTGTATATACCATGATTGGCTTTACAGATGGTGCTGATGGGAAAGAAGCCACCTGCCAATGCAGGAGACATGAGACATGGTTATGATCCCTGGGTTGGGAAGATCCCCTGGAGGAGGGCTTGGCAACCCACTCCAGTATTCTTGCCTGGAGAATGCTATGGACAGAGGAGCCCGGAGGGCTACAGTCCATAAGGTTGCAAAGAATTGGACTGAAGCAACTTTGTGCACATGTATACCATAATTATTTCCTAGAAGGTGCATACAACCCATTAAACTTTCATTCGATAACCGTGTTTGACAATGAGTTTTATATATGTCTCTTTTGTCATCTAAACACAAAATCTTTAGTATTTGCAATATGTCATTGCTTCTAATGTAGTGCCTTATGGATAGTCTCTGATTTATTTGGGCTTCTTTCTTCTCATTAACAAAATAGGATATTAAAGTTTACACTGCATGGAAAAGAAAGACAAATGAGAAAATCTTCTATGAGCTCTTTATAAGAAAAATCATCAGTATTTATCAATGGATTAATCTATTGCTTAGTGGTAAGTTTGGTACAGCTATCTAAAAAATGTTTAAAGGAAAATAAATTCTATTTTATTTATTTACAGAGTCTCTTTATCTTATAAAGAAGATACATTTTCTTTCTTATTTTTCCATGTGTTTACATTCTAAATAACTGCCTATTTGCCTTCTCTTGTACCTCACAGGATGATGGAAGAACAAGAACATTGATGTAAATCAGCTTGCACAGGAGGTTGGTTGAAAGTAAATACAGTAATGACACAATATTTATCAAATATTTGAAATTTTTGACTACAATGAACACTGATATTCATGAGACTAATTAGAATAGAGACTAAATGCTTTAATAACCAAGTTTGTCGTTTCCAGAGTTCACTAATTGTCTCCAAAATATGTAACTTAAAAAATCATATATAAATTTTATATAAAATCATATGTAAAATGATTGTATATAAACAAAATAAAAGTTGTATCATGCTTCAATGGATTTAGAAAGAAAACAACAGGTTTAGCATTTAATCAGCAGAAAATATCCAAATATATGAATGCATGCTAAAAAAAAGCAAAATTTTGAATAATCTTGCTGAACAACATGGGGCATTTGATTTTAGATTTATAAATTAGTTGGATGGAATCAATGAAAATATTGAATTCTATCCTGGGGAACAAGCAGCACAGGAAAGAGATAATTTGGCTAAAGATAAAATTAAAGTTGAACTAACTGATATGTGTCCTTTAAAATGATAGAGCTCATCAAGAAATAACTATATCCAAATGAAGGCTTAGGATGATGATTAAAATGGGCTTTCCTGAAGGCAGTTGGCTGGTAGTCTTTCTTGCATGGACTTACCGCTGCATTGGCATTTGTAATTTGCTGAACATTACTTCCTTTAACCATCAAATGAAATGAAAATAGTTGCATTAGGCAAGAGCAATAAAGCTTATGCTCAGTTTAGATCAGTTCAGTCTCTCAGTCGTGTCTGACTCTTTGCAACCTCACGGACTGCAGCACACAAGGCTTCCCTGTCCATCACCAAATGCCAGAGCTTGCTCAAACTCGTCCATTGAATCAGTGATGCCATCCAACCATCTCATCCTCTGTCATCCCCTTCTCCTCCTGTCTTGAATCTTTCCCAGAATCAGGGTCTTTTCAAATGAGTCAGTTCTTTGCATAAGGTGACCAAAGTATTGGAGTTTCAGCTTCAGCATCAGTCCTCCCAATGTATATTCAGGACTGATTTCCTTAAGGAATGACTGGTTTGATTTTGCAGTCCAAGGGACTCTCAAGAGTCTTCTCTAACACCACAATTCAAAAGCATCAATTTTTCAGTGCTCAGCTGTCTTACTGTCCAACTCTCACATCCACATATAACTACTGGAAAAACCATAACTTTGACTATATGGATATTTGTCGGGAAAGTAATGTCTCTGCTTTTAAATATCCTGTCTAGGTTTGTCATAGCTTTTCTTCAAAGGAGAACGTGTCATTTAATTTCATGGCTTCAGTCACCATCTGCTGTGATTTTGCAGCACAAGAAAATGCAGTCTCCCACTGTTTCCACTGTTTTTCCATCTATTTGTCATGAAGTGATGGGATTGGAGGCAATAGTCTTCATTTTTTGAATGTTGAGTTGTAAGCAAGTTTTTTTTTTTTTTTTTTTTTTTACTCTCGTCTTTCAATTTCATCAAGAGGCTATTTAGTTCCTCTTCACTTTCTGATATAAGGGTGGTATCATCTGCATATATGAGGTTATTGATGTTTCTTCTGCAATCTTCATTTCAGCTTGTCCAGCATCCAGTCCAGAATTTCACATGATGTACTCTGCGTATAAGGTAAATAAGCAGGGTGATGATATACAAGCTTGACATACTCCTTTCTCAATTTGGAACCAGTCCTTTGTTCCATGTCCTGTTCTAACTCTTGACCTGCATACATATTTCTCAGGAGGCAGGTAAGGTGGTCTGGTACTTCAATGTTTTTAAGAATTTTCCACAGTTTGTTGTGATCCACACAGTCAAAGGTTTTAGCATAGTCAATGAAACAGAAGTAGATGTTTTTCTGGAATTCTCTTGCTTTTTCTAGGATACAGTGGATATTGGCAATTTGATCTCTGGTTCTTTTGCCTTTTCTAAATACAGCTTGAACATCTGGAAGTTCTTAGTTCACATACTGCTGAAGTGTAGCCTGGAGAATTTTGAGCATTACTTTGCTAGTGTGTGAGATGAGTACAATTGTGTGGTAGTTTGAAAATTTATGTTACTAATAACAAAATCATCTTGAAAGTGAAAGTGAAAGGGAATGTTCAGTCATGTCTTACTCTTTGAGACTCTATGGGCTAGAGTCCATGGAATTCTTCAGGCTGGAATACTGGAGTGGGTAGCATTTCCTTTCTCCAAGGAATCTTTCCAAACCAATGATTGAAGTCAGGTGTCCCACATTAGTGAAGTTGAATACAAAAACATAATAAACATTGATGTTCTAGCACCATGTTGATTTTCTTTATCTGTATTTTTCTAATGACAATGTAGCATTCAGACAATGATCCTGAATTATTGTAACTATTTTAATTGGTCTCCCTGCTTAATGCTTGCCCCTCCCCATATATATTCACTCCAGAGTGATCTTTTACTCTATTTTTAAAACTCATGAATAGCTTTGTATTATCCTTGGAATAACGTACAAACTTTTTTTAGTCTTGTCTCACTTAGTGTAAGTGTATTTCTTATCCTCTAAACACTCACCCCCTCTACCCACACAGTCACATCTGGTTCCTTTCACAATAAACTTCCTTCAGTGTCTGTACATGTATACTTTCCTACTAATTTTTCAGATGAAGCAGGGCATGAAAATCTTTGCAAGACACCCATCTATCCTATATATGTAACAGCATTCTATTCTTCCCCTATCAGTACAGTTGCCATATCATTGAACAATAATTAATTTTTAGTTAAATTATTTTATATTTCTAGACTTGGAGTGCTTAACAAATTTTGGTATCATAAACCTATTTAGTATTCTGATAAGGTGTATTAGTTCCCTCCTCAGAACAATGCTTTTAAAGACACAAGATAGGTTACTTAGAATAACAAAGAGAAACCTGTTATATTGAAATATATATTTGAGACATTAATAACTAAACTAATGTCATGCTAATATTCCTGATTTTAAATTATTGCATTAAGTAATAAAACCTAGTGGTAAGTCAATAGCAAACAACTTAAAAATCATGAAGAGTGTTTTTCTGGCATTGAGTTGTATGAGCTGCTTGTATATTTTGTAAATAAATCCTTTGTCAGTTGTTTTCTTTGCTATTATTTTCTCCCATTCTGAGGATTATCTTTTTATCCCATTGTTCATTGAAACCTATTTATAATAGCTAGAAAATGAAAGTAAACTAGATGTCCATCGACAAAAGAATGGATAAAGATGTGGTACATTTACACAATGGAGTATTACTCAGCCATAAAAAGGAAAACATTTGAGTCAGTTCTAATGAGGAGGAAGAACCTAGAACTTATTATACAGAGTGAAGTGAGTCAGAAAGAGAAAGAGAAATACCGTATACTAATGCATATACTGAATCTAGAAAAATGGTACTGAAGAATTTATTTACAGGGCAACAATGGAGAAACAGACATAGATAATAGACTTATGGAAATAGGGAGATGGGAGGAGAGGGTGAGATGTATGGAAAGAGTAACATGGAAACTTACATTACCATATGTAAAATAGATAGCTAATTGGAATTTGCTGTATGTCTCAGGAAACTCAAACAGGGGCTCCGGATCAACCTAGAGGGGTGGGATGGGGAGGGAAACGGGAGGGAGGTTCAGAAGGGAGGGGATATATGATACCTATGGCTGATTCAAGTTGAGGTTTAACAGAAAACATCAAAATTCTGTAAAGCAATTATCCTTCAATAAAAATAAATTAATTAAAAATATCGTGAGGAGTAAAAATGATATTTTCAGATATCTGCAACACTGAAAGGTATGATCTATGGTTTTTAATGCTGACAGAGTCACATTTACTACTAATACTTCTGTGATTTCTGGCCTATATTAATAATTAAATTTAATGCTAATTTTCAGTTATGGTAAAGAAAACTAAAGATGCCATTTTTTTAATACAAGTTTACAATGCCCTCTAGCTATCCTAGGCTAAAGCCTGTCTACTAACATGTCAACTCAGTAAGGAGAGGCACTAGATCTTTCCTGCCTGTCATTGAATCCCCACTTTTTGACTATATAATTATACAACTATAACATAACTACATATATAACAACATATGTTTTATGTGTTGGAGATAGAGCTGTGAATAATAAGACAAAAGCAGTATGTTTCATGGAATTTTCATTCTCATGGGAGAGGGAAGTACATCAAAGACACTCATATTGTTCATGGAATACAATATTTCTCTGTTACTTTGACCTTTTCTAAGATCAATAAGTGTCTAGAAACACCTACTATAGCAGTTTTTTAAAATTATTTAGTTTTTAATTGAAGGATAATTGCTTTACAGGATTTTTTTGTTTTCTCTCAAACCTCAACATGAATTAGCCATAGCAGGTTTTAGTCAGGTAATTGAAGTTCTGAATTAATTGGCTGATAATAAAGAGATCATTTAAAGTGGAAAGAAATTGTTAACTGTTTAAAACATACATGTTCATAACAGTCTGCTTATTTAGGGCTTCTTGATATAGAACCATATTTTATACACCTTCATATCCTTGTTTATCCAATTATCCCTTCCTTGAGATCCCATTCTTTTTGGTAACTACTAACTTTTCAAGACTGAGATATCACTTCTCTGGGAAGATTTTTCTACATTCCTCTCCACATAGCTTCACCAGTCTGGTTTGGAATCCTTCCTTGGTGTTCAAGTAGCACTTTGGGTATGTCTATATTTGTGAATAGCTGACAGACAGGAATTAAATTATCTGCCTGTTATTGCATATATTTGTTTTCCTTCCTCTAAATTATGGGACCTCAGTAAAGCTGACGCATCACTCTCTCAACTGAAACACTGCTTCTGAACTCCCTGTGGGAAAGAAAACCCTTCAAATCTGAGAACATTCATTCCTGCTTTACTGAGATTATTTAAAGTTCAATTTTAAGAGAGGTAGAAGAATGCATGCATTTTGGGGTTCCCAAAACTCCAAAGGGATTGTGTCAAGATATTGTGATCCTAATATCTGACTGGCATTATCCCTCATCCTCTATTTATTCTTGAGGAGGACATAGAAGAGGGACATCCTTATGTACTCATATATGTGTAGTGTCCTTATTACTGTCTACATCTTTAAAAGTATAGGAAATGACATTGGCTTCAGGTATGTTTTCAAGAGACTTACTGGTCCTCACTTAAATCTACTTTCTCTAGCCTAAAATCCCATGGAGTACTAACCCAGTCTTACTTTTATTTGTATCTACAGGAGTTGGCACAGTGTCCAGTGTATGGTAGCTAGCTATAAATGATTCCTGAACAGAACCAAAGTGACTTTAATGAAATTATGATGCTTTTAGACTGCTGCCACAAGAAATTGTTTCCCTGTTGGTAATGCATACTTTTCCTTAAAAAAGAGAATAAAGGGAATCTGTGAAAACCTAACATGATTTTGAATGCATTATTTAAAAATCTCAATAATTTAATTTCTGAGTAGACAAATATGTAGCCTATTTGTGTATTATGGATCAACCAGTTGGTAAACTGGCATAGACTTGACCATATCCCTGATTGAGACTTTAAATATTAATTTAGGAAGTTAGTGGTGTAGGGAGACCCTGAGCTTAACAAAATTACATGAGCACAACAAAATTACAACTGGACTGCAAGGAGATCAAACCAGTCCATCCTAAAGTAAATCAGTCCTCAGTGTTCATTGAAAAGACTGATGCTGAAGCTGAAACTCTAACACTTTGGCCATCTGATGCACAGAACTGACTCATTGGAAAAGACCCTGATGTTAGGAAAGATTGAAGACAGGAGGAGAAGGGGACAACAGAGGATAAGGTGGTTGGATGGCATCACAGACTCGATGGACATGTGTTTGAGTAAGCTCTGGGAGTTGGTGATGGACAGGGAAGCCTGATGTGTTGCAGTGCATGGAGTTGCAAAGAATATGACATGAATGAGTGATTGAACTAAACTGAACAAAACAAGCATTGATGACAGAGATCTGAAGACCAACAAAAAAAAGAAAAAAAAAAAGGTTTTCTACAACTGAAGGTGGTAAAGAATAGACCATAATGATATGGTTAGAAAGGGTATAAATAAGGTATATTCAAGATCCATACCCATGGGTCAATGACCCACAAACAGGACAATGACAAAGTTTCTCCCCAAGGATCAATGGATCCAAGCCCCACAGCAAGCACCCTAGACTGGGGATCATGGACCAAGGAATTGATGATGTTTGATTTTGGACGTCAAATGAGGCTTACTTTCAGAGGAGCCAGACATGTAGGAAATAGATTGCACTCTTAAATGGCACACACAAAATCTCACATGCTCAAGGACCCAGGGAATAAGCAGTGGTTTGAAAGGAGCCTGTGTTAGATGTACTTGCTGAGACTCAGAGAGGCAGAAGGCAAATGGAGTTCAACCTGGGAACACAGACACTGGAAGCAGCCATTTTTAGAGGCTCTTTCTGTCGTGAGAACACTGGTGCTAGTAAGCACCAATTCAGAATCCTCCCTCAAGCTGATTAGCATGAAAACCCAACCCAAACCCAACCATGGAACTAGTACCGAGATGTCTCAGGCCAACCAGCTATCTGGGTGAGACTACAGCTCCATGTGCCACCAAGGAAGCTGCCTCAGGACACCCCTGAGTCCCCAGCTGCTCTGAGACCCAGCCCTGCTCATAAGAGGGGCCAGGACCCAGCCTTTCTCACCAGCAGTCTAGCACTAGTTCAGGGACTCCTGAGATTCCTATTGCAAGGGCAATAAGAGACTGCGGGTCCCAGCTCCATGCCCAAGTGGGCTGGAACTAGTCTCTGGACTCCCTAGGCTACTGCCCCACCCACCAGTGGACTGATATCAGCTCTGAGATATTTGCTCCCTATAGCAACAGATTCAGGAATCCAATACAATTTACCAGTGAGTTGGCAATAGCCCCAGGAAATGGCTTCACCCATCAGTGAGACAGTACTAGTCCTGTGATACCCTGGGCCCTGGTCCCACTCACCAGTACTGACACCAGCCCTAGCACCACATTGTGCTCCAATGCTTCTCATTGGCATGTTGCACCCAGTACAAGACTCACTGGACTCCTAAACCACTCACCTTAGGATCTGATACCGTTCACCAGCAAGGCAGCACTACCTTTGGGACACTCTGGAACCTGTAGCCAGCTGTGTTAGGAACTGACCCCACCATCAACAAGCCAACAGTAAATCTGGGATCCCCTGGCCAGCACTAGTCACTCTGGGACTCAGCTCCTCTCACTTCTGGGCCAGCAATAGCCTGAAGCTACACAGCCTGCCATATTAAGACCTGGCCACACTGGCCAACATTTGCTGCACAAGTCAGGGTCTGGAAAGCAGTGGAACTATAGGAAAGCCACACTTATAAGACTACCCACAGTAGTCAGCCTTTCACAATAGAAAGGCCCATGCAGTTCATGAAAGGAGCTCCCCTAGAGCATATACCCCTGGTGACTAGAGGAGTGGATTCATCCCATGCATGAGACATCCATAGAAAAAGCCAATTCTCCAAGATCAGCAAATTTAACTAACATAACAAATACAAAAATTAAAACAGCAAACTGGACAAAATGAGAAGAACAAAGATATGTTCCAAATGAAGAAACAAAATGAATCCCTAGAAGAAGAACTAAGTGGAAATAAGCAATCTCTCCAATGAAGAGTCTTAGATAATGATCATAAAGATGCTCAAAGTACTTGAGATAAGAATGGACAAACACGTTGAGAACTTTAACAAGGAATTGGAAAATATAAAAAAGATTCAAACAGAGCTTAAGAATACTATAACTGAAATAAAATATATACTAGAAGGAATTAACAGTAGATTAGATGATATGAAGGAACAGATTTGTGAACTGCAACAAAAGTGGAAGCTGAAAAGAAGAAAGAAAAAAACAGTAAAATTATGAGGACAGTTAGGAGAACTATGGAACAATGTCAAGCATATTAACATTAATATTTTAGGGGTCCCAGAAAGAGATGATAGAGAAGGGGCAGAAATTATATTTGAAGACAAAATAGCTGGAGATTTCCTTAGCCTGAGAAAGAAACAAATATCCAGGTCCAGGAATCACAGAGAGTCTCAAACAGGATCAAACTGGAAGTACACACTAAGGCATGTCATATTCAAAATGGTAAAAATTAAATTAAGAAATATTATTAAAATCAGCAAGGGAAAAGCAACAAGTTAAGAATAAAGGAATTCCCAAAAGTCTATCAGCACACTTTTCAGCAGGAATTCTGTTGGTCATAAGGGAATGTGTTAGTTCTTCATTTGTGTCCAACTCTTTGCAACCCCATGGACTGTAGCCTGCCAGGCTCCTCTGTCCATGAAATTCTCCAGTCAAGAATACTGGAGTGGATTGTAATTTCCTTCTCCAGGGATCTTCCTGACCCAGGGATTAAACCTGGGTCTCCCACATTATGGGCAGATTTTTTACTGTTTAAGCCACCAGAGAAGAACCCATAAGGGAATAACATGATATATTTACAAATGACAAAAAGGAAACATGCACAACCAAGAAGCCTTTCATTTAAGAAGGCTATCTGGCAGGGATTTCATTCTGATTTGAAGGAGTTCAGCAAGCTAGCAAAGGGTTTTACAAGAAATGTTCTTTGGCCTTCTCTAAGTAGAAAAGAAAAAGCCACAACTAGAAATATCAAATGGATGGAAGGAAAGATTTGTTGGTAAAGGTAAATATACAGTTAAGTTAATAAATTGACCACATATACAGCTACTAGGAAGCTTAAAAGATCAAAGTAGGAATATCATCTATATGCATAGTGCATAATTAAGATATATGCAAGCAAGAAAGTGTAAAACATGATGTCATAACAGTAAATGGGAGTAGGCTGTTAAAATGCATTTGAACTTAGAACTGCAACTTAAAATAATCATGTATACATAGGATGGTGTATATAAACCTCATGGTAACCACTCCAATACTTTGGTCACTTGATGTGAAGAGCTGACTCATTGGAAATGATCCTGATGCTGGAAAAGATTGAGGACAGGAGGAGAAGCAGGTGACAGAGGATGAGATGGTTAGATGGCATTGCTGGCTCAATTGACATGAGTTTGAGCAAACTCTGGGAGATGGTGAAGGGCAGGGAAACCTGATGTGCTGAAGTTCATTGGATTACAAAGAGCTGGACATGACTTAGCGACTGAACAATAACAACAGTCGTAATCACAAACCAAAAATCCGTCATAAATATACCTATGGAATAGAGAAAGACATTTGACTATATCTCTAAAGATAGTCATCAAATCACAGGGGAATATATCTACAGGAAAGAAAGGACCAAAAAACTACTCAACAATAATCCAAAATCAATTAACAAAATGGCAATGAGTACAAAACTATTAATAATTACCTTAAATGTAAATAGACTAAATGGTCCAAAGAAAAGACACAGAGTAACTGAATGTATACATAAATAAGACCCATACAGAAGCTGCCTCCAAGAGACTTACTTCAGATATAAACACACACAGACTGCATGTGAGATGAGAAAAAATATTCCATGAAAGTGAAGAAAGCTGGAGTATCAATATTTATAAAAGACAAAACAGACATTAAAACAAAGACTGTAACAAGATGATCAAGGGATCAATCTAAGAAAAATATAAAGCACTGTAAATATATATTGTCCCTACATAGAAACACCTAAATACATAAAACAAACACAATAATAATAAATAGTGGACTTTATCCCCTCATTTACATCAATGGCCAAATCATCCAAATCAATAAGGAAACACTGATCTTAAATGACACATAGAGCCAATGGACTTAAATGATAACAGACCATTCCGTCCAAAGCGGCAGTATACATATTCTCTTCAAGTGTACATGGAACATTCTCTAGGAAAGATCAGGTGCTAGGCCATAAAATATTAATCAATAAACACAAAAATACTGAATTCATGGGAAGGATCTTTTCTGATCACTTTGCTATGTGACTATAAATCAACTATTTTATTAACAGTTTGCACTAAAAATGCAAAAATCACAAATATTTGGAGGTTAAACAACATGCTAAAAACAACTAATGGACCATTGAAGAAATCAAAGAGGAAACCAAAAAAATATCTGGAGAAAAATAAAAACACAATGACCCAAAATCTATGGGTTGCAACAAATTAGTTGTGAGAAGTTTATGGTGATAGAACTCTGCCTCTGGAAACATAAAAAAAAATCAAGTAAATGAACTAATTGCATACTTCATTAAAATAAAAAAAAGTAGAACAAGCAAAACCCAGGCAAAACCCAGTAGTTCAGTTCAGTTCAGTCTCTCAGTCATGTCTGAAGTTTTGCAACACCACGGAGTGCAGCACTTCAGGCTTCCCTGTTCATCATCAACTTCCTGAGCTTGCTCAAACCCATGGCCATCGAGTCTGTGATGCCGTCCAACCATCTAATTTTCTGTTGTCCCCTTCTCCTCCTGCCTTCAATCTTTCCCAGAATCCTTCTACCTGTGAATCAGGTAGCCACAGTACTGGAGTTTTAGCTTCAACATCAGTCCTTCCAATGAATATTCAGGACTTACTTTCTTTAGGATTGACTGGTTGAATCTCCTTGCAGTCCAAAGGACACTCAACAATCTTCTCCAACACCACAGTTTAAAAGCATCAAATCTTTGGTGCTCAGTCTTCTTTATAGTCCAACTCTCACAACTATACATGACTGTAAAAACCATAGCTTTGACTAGACAGAACTTTGCTGGCAAACTAAAGTCTCTGCTTTTTAATATGCTATCTAGGTTAGTCATTTCTTCCAGAGACCAAAGAAAGAAAAGAAAGTGAAATCGCTCAGTCGTGTCCAACTGTTTGCAACGCCATGGGCTGTAGCCTACTAGGCTCCTCATCCATGGCATTTTCCAGGCAAGAGTGCTGGGGTGGGTTGCCATTTCCTTCTCCAGGGGATCTTCCTGACCCAGGGATTGAACCCTAGTCTCCTGCATTGCAGGAAGACGCTTTACTGTCTGAGCCACCAGGAAAGCCCTCAAAGAAAAGCCTACAGTACCTGGTATTCTCAGGCAGCCTCCCATCCATGTACTGGTTAGGCCCAACCCTGATTAGCTTCTGAGATCAGATGAGATCGGGCACATTCAGGATGGTATGGCTGTAGCATCTTTTAATTTCATGGCTGCAGTCACCATCTGCAATGATTTTGGAGCCCAAGAGACCAAAGTCTGTCACTGTTTCCATTGTTTCCTCATCTATTTTCCATGACGTGATAGGACCGGATGCCATAACCTTAATGTTTTGAATGTCGAGTTTTAAGTCAACTTTTTCATCTCCTTTTTCACTTTCATCAGGAGACTCTTTAGTTCTTTGCTTTCAAGGAGTCATCTGTATATCTGAGATTATTGGTATTTCTCCTGCAATCTTGACTCCAACTTGTGGTTCACCCAGTATAGCGTTTTGCATGATGTACTCTGCATGTAAGTTAAATATGCAGGGTGACATTATACAGCCATGATGCACTCCTTTCCCAATTTATAACTAGTCCATTGTTCCATGTCCAGTTCTAACTGTTGCTTCTTGTTCTGCACACAGACTTCTCAGGAGGCATGTAGGGTTGTCTGGTGTTTCAGTCTCTAAGAATTTTCCACAGTTTGCTGTGATCCACACAGTCAAAGACTTTGGCGTAGCAAATATCACAGAAGTAGATATTTTTCGGTACTCTCTCACTTTTTGTATGATCCAACATGTGTTGGCAATTTGATCTCTGGTTCCCCTGTCTTTTCTAAATCTAGCTTGAATATTTGGAAGTTCTCAGTTCATGTACTGTTGAAGGCTGGCTTGGAGAATTTTGAGCATTAATTTGCAAGCATGTGAAATGAGTGCAAGCATGCAGCAGTTCAAACATCCTTTGGCATTACCTGTCTTTGGGATTGGAATGAAAACTGACCTTTTCTAGTCTTGTGGTCACTGCTGAGATTTCCAAATTTGCTGGCATATTTAATGCAGCACTTTCACAGCAACATCTTTTAGTATTTGAAATGGCTTAACTGAAATCCCATCACCTCCACTAGCTTTGTTCATAGTGATGCTTCCTAACACCCACTTGACTTCACATTTCAGGATGTCTGGCTCTAGGTGAGTGATCATACCATCTGGGTTAACCAGTGGTTATGTGGGTCATTAAGATCTTTTTTGTATAGGTATTCTGTGTATTCTTGCCACCTATTCTTAATATCTTCTTCTTCTGTTAGGTCCATACAATTTCAGTCCTTTATTTTACCCATATTTGTATGAAGTTTTCCCTTGGTATCTCTAATTTTCATGAAGAGATCTCTAATCTTTCCCATTATATTGCTTTCCTCTATTTCTTTGCATTGATCACTGAGGAAGGCTTCTTTCTCTCCTTGTTATTCTTTGGAACTCTTCATTCGATGGGTATTTCTTTCCTTTTCACCTTTGCCTTTAGCTTCTCTTCTTTTCTCAGCTATTTGTAAGGCCTCCTAAGACAACCTTTTTGCCTTTATACATTTATTTTTTGGGGGGATGTTCTGAATCACTGCTTCCTGTACAATGTCATGAACCTCCATCCATAGTTCTGCCTATTAGATTTAAAGCCTCGAATGTATTTGTTACTTTCACTGAGTAATTGTTAAGTATTTGATTTAGATCATACCTGAATGGTCTAGAGGTTTTCCCTACTTTCTACAATTTAAGTTTGAGTTTTGTAATAAGGAGATCATGATCTCAGCCACAGTTAGCTCCTGGTCGTGTTTTTGCTGACTGTATAGAGCTTATCTATCTTTGTCTGCAAAAAAATATTATCAATCTGATTACTGTACTGACCATCTGGCCATGTCCATGTGTATAGTCATCTCTTGTGTTGTTGGAAGAGGGTGTTTGCTATGACTAGTGCATTCTCTTGGCAAACTTTGTTAGCCTTTCCCTGCTTCATTTTTTACTCCAAGGCCAAACTTGCCTGTTACTCTAGGTACCTCTTGACTTCCTCCTTTTGCATTCCAGCCCCTTGTGATGAAAAAGGACATCTGGTTTTGGTGTTAGTTCTAGAAGATCTTGTAGGTCTTCACAGAACAATTCAGCTTCAGCTTCTTCAGCATTAGTGGTTGAGGCATAGACTTAGATTACTGTGGTATTGTATGGTCTGCCTTGGAAATGTACAGAGATTATTCCGTCATTTTTAAGATTGCACCAAAGTACTGCTTTTGGAGTCTTTTGTTGACTATGAGGGCTACTGCATTTCTTCTAAGTGATTCTTGCCCACAGTAGTACATATAAATGGTCACCTGAATTAAATTCACCTATTTCAGTCCATTTTATTTCACTGATTCTTAAAATGTTGATGCTCACTTTTGACACCTCCTGTTTATCCACTTCCAGTTTAGCTTGATTTATGGACCAAGCAGTCCAGATTCCTATACAACACTATTCTTTACAGCATCGGACTGAAGAGACGGAGCAGGTGTGAGAGCAATGCACTGTTTTGGATGCGACTGATGATGGAAGTAGAGCCCAATGCTGTAAAGAACAAACTCAGTAGAAGGAAAAACATTCATAAGTATCATAGTAGGAATAAATGACATAAGAACTAAAAATAAAATAAATAAATAAAGAAAGAAAACATGAATGAAACCAAGAGCTAGTTATTTGAAAAAAGAAGCAAGATTGAAAAACCTGTAGACAGACTCATCAAGGAAAAGAAAAGAAAAAGAAAAGGAGAGGTTCAAAATTAATAAAGCTAGAAGTTAAAAAGGAGACATTACAACTGATATCACAGAAATACAAAGGATCATAAAAGATTATTATAAACAATCCTATGCTAATAAGATTGACAACCTAGAAGAAATGGACAAATTCCTATAAATGTTCCTTATCCCAAGATTAAATCAGTAAGTAAATATGAAGAGACCAATTACCAATAAAATTGGGTCATTAATTTTAAAAAAATCTCAACAAAGATCACAGGTGTTTATTGACATAACAGGTAAATGCTACCAAATATTTAGAGGAGCATTACCACCCATCCTTCTTAAATTAGCCAACAAAACAGCAAAAGAAGGAATACTTACAAACTCATTGTAAGATATGAACACCATCCTGATGTCAAACCAAAGATATCACAATAAAGAAAATTCTAGGCTAATATCTCTGATAAAGGTAGATGTAAAACTTCTCTATAAAATATTAGCTAACCCAATTCAATGATCATTAAAAAATCATACAAAATAATCAAATTGGATTCATTTCAGGAATACAAGGATAGTTCAACATCCCTAAGTCAATCAATGTGCTTACCATGTTACCAAATTGAAGAACAAAATAATGCAATCATTTCAATAGATGTGGGAAAATCTTTCAACAAAATCTAACAAATATTTATGATAAAAAACAGATAATAAAGTGTGTATAGAGGAAACATAACAGTATAATGAAGTCTAAATGAAAAATTTAAGCACGGGCGGCTGCAACTGGTGCACTAAGCTTGGCTGAAAGAAGCTACCCCATGTCCGAGGTCAGGGGCAGAAGCCAGGAGGACCCCATGCCCAAAGGGCGGCAGCCAAGAGGAGTTACCCCACGTCCGAGGTCAGGGGCAGCAGCCGAGAGTGCCAGGCTGCGACAGTGCAGGAATGGCTGAGAGGGGCTATCCCACATCCGAGGTCAGGGGCGGTGGTCAGGAGGAGCTACCCCGTGTCCGAGGCCAGGGGCAGCAGCCAAGGGAGCTACCCCGCATCGGAGGCCAGGGGCAGCGGCCGAGAGGAGCTACCCTGCATCTAAGGTTGGGGCGGCAGGGAGGAGCCACCCTGTGCCCGAGGCCAGGGGTGGCCACCGGGAGGAGGAACCCCATATCCAAGTAGTGGTGGCTGCACAGGCGCAGAAGGGCCTAGAGAGGCTATCCCACGTTGAAGGTCAGGAAAGGCAGTGGTGAGGAGATACCCTTCGTCCAAGGTAAGGAGCAGTGGCTGCACTTTGCAGGAGCAGCCGTGAAGAGATATTCCATGCCCAAGGTAAGAGAAACCCAAGTAAGATGGTAGGTGTTGCAAGAGGGCATCAGAAGGCAGACACACTGAAACCATACTCACAGAAATCTAGTCAATCTAATCACACTAGGACCACAGCCTTGTCTAACTCAATGAAACTCAGCTATGCCCACAGGGTAACCAAGATGGGCAGATCACAGTGGAAAGGTCTAACAGAATGTGGTCCACTGGAGAGGTAATGGCAAACCACTTCAATATTCTTGCCTTGAGAACCCCATGAACAGTATGAAAAGGCAAAATGATAGGATACTGAATGAGGAACTCCCCAGGTCAGTAGGTGCCCAACACACCACTGGAGATCAGTGGAGAAATAACTCTAGAAAGAATGAAGGGATGGAGCCAAAGCAAAACAATACCCAGCTGTGGATGTGACTGGTGATAGAAGCAAGGTCCGATGATGTAAAGAGCAATACTGCATAGGAACCTGGAATGTCAGGTCCATGAATCAAGGCAAAATGGAAGTGGCCAAACAAGAGATGGCAAGAGTGAACACTGACATTCTAGGAATCAGCAAACTAAACTGGACTGGAATGGGTGAATTTAACTCAGATGATCATTATATCTACTACTGCAGGCAGGAATCCCTCAGAAGAAATGGAGTTGCCATCATGGTCAGCAAAAGAGTCTGAAATTCTTGGATGCAATCTCAAAAACGACAGAATGATCTGTTCGTTTCCAAGGCAAACCATTCAATATCACCACAATCCAAGTCTATGCCCCAACCAGTAATGCTGAAGAAGCTGAAGTTGAACGGTTCTATGAAGATCTAAAAGACCTTGTAGAACTAACACCCCAAAAAGATGTCCTTTTCATTATAGGGGACTGGAATGCAAAAGTAGGAAGTCAAGAAACACCTGGAGTAACAGGCAAATTTTGCCTTGGAATGCAGAATGAGGCAGGGCAAGGACTGATATAGTTTTGCCAAGAAAATGCACTGGTCATAGCAAACACCCTCTTCCAACAACACAAGAGAAGACTCTGCACATGGACATCACCAGAGGGTCAACACTGAAATCCGATTGATCATATTCTTTGCAGACAAAGATGGAGAAGCTCTATACAGTCAACAAAAACAAGACCAGGAGCTGATTGTGGCTCAGATCATGAACTCCTTATTACCAAATTCAGACTTAAATTGAAGAAAGTAGGGAAAACCGCTAGACCATTCAGATATGACCTAAATCAAATCTCTTATGATTGTACACTGGCAGTGAGCAATAGATCTAAGGGACTAGATCTGATAGATAGAGTGCCTATCTATGGATTGAAGTTCATGACATTGTACAGGAAAGGGATCAAGACCATCCCCATGGAAAAGAAATGCAAAAAACAAAATGGCTGTCTGGGGAGGCCTTGCAAATAGCTGTGGAAAGAAGAGAGGTGAAAAACAAAGGAGAAAAGGAAAGATATAAGCATCTGAATGCAGAGTTCCAAAGAATAGCAAGAAGAGATAAGAAAGCCTTCCTCAGTGATCAATGCAAAGTAATAGAGGAAAAGAACAGAATGGGAAAGACTAGAGATCTCTTCAAGAAAATGAGAGATCCAAGGGAATATTTAATGCAAAGATGGGCTTGATGAAAGACAGAAATGGTATGGACCTAACAGAAGCAGAAGATATTAAGAAAAGGTGGCAAGAATACACAGAAGAACTGTACAAAAAAGATCTTCATGACCCAGATAGTCATGATGGTGTGATCACTAATCTAGAGTCAGACATCCTGGAATGTGAAGTCAAGTGGGATGTAGAAAGCATCACTATGAATAAAGCTAGTGGAGGTGATGCAATTTCAGTGGAGCTCTTTCGAATCCTGAAAGATGATGCCGTGAGAGTGCTGCACTCAATATGCCAGCAAATTTGGAAAGCTCAGCAGTGGCCACAGGACTGGAAAGTGTCAGTTTTCATTCCAATCCCAAAGAAAGGCAATGACAAAGAATGATCAAACTACCGCACAATTGTACTCACCTCACACGCTGGTAAAGTAATGCTTGAAATTCTCCAAGCCAGGCTTCAGAAATACGTAAACTGTGAACTTCCTGATGTTCAAGCTGGTATTAGAAAAGGCAGAGGAACCAGAGATCAAATTGCCAACATCTGCTGGATCATGGAAAAAGCAAGAGAGTTCCAGAAAAACATCTATTTCTGCTTTATTGACTATGCCAAAGCCTTTGACTGTGTGGATCACAATAAACTGTGGAAAATTCTGAGAGAGATGGGAATACCAGACTACCTGACCTGCCTCTTAAGAAATCTGTATGCAGGTGAGGAAGCAGCAGTTAGAACTGGACATGGAACAACAGACTGGTTCCAAATAGGAAAAGGAGTACATCATGGCTGCATATTGTCACCCTGCTCATTTATCTTATATGCAGAGTACATCATGAGAAACGCTGGAGTGGAAGAAACACAAGCTGGAATCAAGAATGCCGGGAGAAATATCAATAACTTCAGAATTGCAAATGACACCACCCTTATGGCAGAAAGTGAAGAGGAACTAAAAAGCCTCTTGATGAAAGTGAAAGAGGAGAGTGAAAAAGTTGGCTTAAAGCTCAACATTTAGAGAAGTAAGATCATGGCGTTGGCCCCATCACTTCATGGGAAATAGATGGGGAAACAGTGGAAACAGTGTCAGACTTTATTTTGGGGGGCTTCAAAATCACTGCAGATGGTGACTGCAGCCACGAAATTAAAAGACACTTACTCCTTGGAAGAAAAGTTATGACCAACCTAGATAGCATATTCAAAAGCAGAGACATTACTTTGCTGCCTAAGTTCCATCTAGTCAAGGCTATGGTTTTTCCAGTGGTCATGTATGGAAGTGAGAGTTGGACTGTGAATAGGGCTGAGCACTGAAGAATTCATGCGTTTGAACTGTAGTGTTGGAGAAGACTCTTGAGAGTGCCTTGGACTGCAAGGAGATCCAACCAGTCCATTCTGAAGGAGATCAGCCCTGGGATTTCTTTGGAAGGAATGATGCTAAATCTGAAACTCCAGTACTTTGGCCACCTCATATGAAGAGGTGACTCATTGGAAAAGACTCTGATGCTGGGAGGGATTAGGGGCAGGAGGAGAAGGGTCCGACAGAGGATGAGATGACTGGATGGCATCACTGACTCGAAGGATGTGAGTCTGGATGAACTCTGGGAGTTGGTGATGGACAGGGAGGCCTGGCGTGCTGTGATTCATGGGGTTGCAAAGAGTCAGACACAACTGAGCGACTGAACTGAGCTGTGTCATATTCAATGGTAAAAAGCTGAAAGAATTTCCTCTAATATCAGGAATAAGACAAGGATGGCTTCTCTCAACAATTTTACTCAGCATAATATCAGAATTTGTAGCCACAGCAATCAGACTAAAAAGAGAAATAAAAGACCTCCAAATTGGAAAGCAAGAAATAAATATATCACTGTAGGTGACATGACACTATAAATATAAAATTCTAAATATATGACCAAGATATTTAGAAGTAATAATTTGGTAAATTCCAGGGCACAAAATTAATATGTAGAAATCTGTTGTATTGTATATACACTAACATCAAAGTATCAGAAATAAAAATTAAAAGAACAATTGGAATTGCAGCAAAAATAATAAAATATAGAGGAATAAATCCAACAAAGGAGGTAAAAGATCTGTATTTGGAGACATATAAGACACAAGAAAGAAATTGAAGACCACACCAAAGATGACAACAGACCACATGCTCATGGATTGGAATAAGTTATATTGTTATAATGATCATACTACCTAAAGCAATCTGTGATTTGATGCAATCCCTATTTAAAAAATGACATTTTTCACACAAGTGAACAAATAATTCTGAAATTTGTTGGAAACATAAAAGATTTCAAATAGCCAAAACAATTTTTGAGAAAGAACAAAATCTGGAGACATTATGCTATCTGATTTCAAGCTATACAACAAACCTATAGTAATCAAAACAGTATGGTACTGGGACAAAAACAGACACGTGGATAAATATGGACCAGAATACAGAGTCCAGAAATGAGTTCACAGTTATATGCTCAATTAATCTAGGACAAAGGAGCCGAGTATACAATGAGGTAAAGCAGACTCTTAAATAAATGTTGTTTGGTACAGCTACATGCAAAGTAATTAAACTGGGCTGCTTTCTCACACCATATACAAAAATAAACTCAAAATACATTAAAGACTTAAATGTAAGACATTAAACTAAAATTTCTGGAATAAAATAGGCAGTATTCTCTTTGACATTGGTCTTAGCAATGATTTTATGGCTGCTGCTAAGTCATTTCAGTCATGTCCGACTCTGTGTGACTGCATAGATGGCAGCCCACCAGGCTCCTCCATCCCTGGGATTCTCCAGGCAAGAACACTGAAGTGGATTGCCATTTCCTTCTCCAATACATGAAAGTGAAAACTGAAAGCGAAGTCGCTCAGTTGTGTTGGACTCTTAGCGACCCCATGAACTGCAGCCTACCAGGCTCCTCCATCCATGGGATTTTGCAGGCAAGAGTACTGAAATGGGGTGCCACTGCCTTCTCTGCGTATTCTCAAAGATAAGCAAATTAGATTACATCAAACTAAAAAGCTTTTGCACAGTGAGGGAAACTGTCAAAAAAAAAAAAAAAAAAGAAAGAAAGAAAGAAAAGAAAAAAGAAATGGTCACCTATTAATGGGAGAATATATTAACAAATGACACATACCATTAGAGGTTACTATCCAAAACATATAGAGAACTCATACAATTCAAAATAAAAATAGTAAATAATCTGTTGAAGAAAGGGACAGAGGATCTACATAGACATTTTTCCAAAGAAGAAAGAGAGAGGGCCAAAAGGGACTTGAAAACATACTCAACATAACTAATAAACAGGGAAATGTAAAGTTAAAACCATGATGAAATGTTACCTCACACTTTTCAGAATGGCAAAAGGACAACAAATAATGGGTTGGCAATAATGTGGCAATAAGAGAACTACTGTGAATGGTTGATGGGAATGTAAAATGGTGTGGCCACTATGGAAAACATTATGGAGAATCCTCAAAACGTTGAAAACAGAATTATTATAACTCCACTTGAGTATTTATCTGAAGAAAATGAAAACACTCATTCAAAAAGATATATGCACCCCTATGTTCATTACAATAATAAAGATATGGAAGGGCCTTAAGTGCCAATAAATGGATGAATGAATAAAGATGTTGTGTATATTTATATATATACACAATGATTTCTTACTCAGATATAAAAATGAATGAAATCATGTTCTCAGTGACAAAATGGAAAGACATAGAGGGTATTATGTTAAATGAAATAAGTTCAGACAGAGATATATAAAGAGTATATTATTTGACTTGTGTGGAATCTAAAAAATAAAGCAAATAAATAAGCATAGAAAAACAGAAATGGGTCACAGATTTAAAGAACAAACAGGTGGTTGCCAGAAGGATGGGTTTAGGGAGAAAATAGAAATAGGTGAGGGAAATTAAGAGTTATAAACTTATAGTTGCAAATAAATGAGTCATGAGTATAAAATTTACAGTGTTGGGAATATAGTCAATAATTATATATTTTTGCAGTGACAATCAGTACCTGGAGTTACTGTGGTGATCATTATAAAATGCATAGAAATATTGAATCACTATGTTGTGTCACCCTGCTTATTTAACTTATATGCAGAGTACATCATGAAAAACGCCAGGCTGGAAGAAGCACAAGCTGGAATCAAGATTCCCAGAAGAAATATCAATAACCTCAGATATGCAGATGACACCACCCTTATGGCAGAAAGTGAAGAGGAACTAAAAAGCCTCTTGATGAAAGTGAAAGAGGAGAGTGAAAAAGTTGGCTTAAAGCTCAACATTCAGAAAACGAAGATCACGGCATCTGGTCCCATCACTTCATGGGAAATAGATGGGGAAACAGTGGAAACAGTGTCAGACCTTATTTTTTTGAGCTCCCGAATCACTGCAGATGGTAATTGCTGCCACAAAATTAAAAGACGCTTACTCCTTGGAAGGAAAGTTATGGCCAACCTAAACAGAATGTTAAAAAGCAGAGACATTACTTTGCCAACAAAGGTCCGTCTAGTCAAAGCTATGGTTTTTCCAGTGGTCATGTATGGATGTGAGAGTTGGACTGTGAAGTAAGCTGAGAGCCAAAGAATTGATGCTTTTGAAGTGTGGTGTTGGAGAAGACTCTTGAGAGTCCCTCGGACTGAAAAGAGATCCAACCAGTCCATCCTAAAGGAGATCAGTTGAGTGTTCATTGGAGGGATTGATGCTAAAGCTGAAACTCCTATACTTTGGCCACTTAATGTAAAGAGTTGACTCATTAGAAAAGACTCATGCTGGGAGGGATTGGGGGCAGAAGGAGAAGGGGACAACAGAGGGTGAGATGGCTGGATGGAATCGCCGACTAGATGGACATGAGTTTGAGTGAACTCCGGGAGTTGGTGATGGACAGGGAGGCCTGGTGTGCTGTGTTACATGGAGTCGCAAACAGTCGGACATGACTGAGTGACTGAACTGAACTGACTGAACTGATGTTGTGTACCTAAAATAGTATTTTAGGTCAGTTATACTACAAACTTAAGTAACACAACACATATAATCCTAGAAAAAGAGATCAGATTTATATGTGTATCAAAGGTTATGGCAGGGGAAGAGGTGACTGAACAAACCAGTCAAAAGGTACAAACTTCCAATTTGAAGGTAAATGAGTGCTAGGAATGTAATGAACAGCATGATAAATACAATTAACATTGTTGCATGTTATAAATAAAAGTTAAGAAATCCTGAGTTTTTATCACAAGAAAATATACTTTTTCTATTTCTTTAATCTTGTATCTGTATTAGGTGATAGATGTTCACTAAACTTATGTGGTAAACATTTCATGATGCATACAATTCAAATGATTATGCCATGCATCTTAAATTCATAAAGTGCTGAATATCAATTGCATCTCAATAACACTAGAAGAAAAAAATTTATAATGTCACTATTGTGTCTATGTCCTGTTCTAGACTATAAACCACTTGAAGGAAATGCCTTTACTCTTTAAAGTATATTTGTTTAAATGAACAATATAGATAAAACCCTCCTCAAAAGATATGCATAAACATTACATGTTTTCTCTTTACATTGCTGTTTTGTTCATTTGCTAAGTCATGTCCAACTCTTTGTGATCCCATGGAATACAGCACGCCAGGCTTCCCTGTTCTCCAATATCTCCAGGAGTTTGCTGAAACTCATGTCCACTGAGCCGGTGATGTCATCCAACCATCTCTTCCTCTGTCATCCTCTTCTCTTTCTGCCTTCAGTCTTTCCCAGCATCAGGGTCTTTTCCAATGAGTCAGGTCTTCGAATCAGGTGCCCAAATGTTTCAGCATCAGTTCTACCAATGAGTATTCAGGGTTGATTTTCTTTAGGATTGACTTATTTGATTGCTTTGCTGTCCAAGGGACTCTCAAGAGTCTTCTCCAACACCACAGTTCAAAAGATCAATTCTTTGGTGCTTAGCATTCTTTATGAAAAACCATAGCTTTGTCTATACAGACCTTTGTCAGCAAAGTGATGTCTCTCCTTTGTAATATGCTGTTTAGGCTTGTCATAACTTTTCTTCCAAGGAGCAAGCATCTTTTAATTTCATGGCTTCAGTTGCCATCCACAGTGATTTTGGAACACAAGATAATAAAATTGCTCACTGTTTCCATTGTTTCCCCATCTAATTGCAGTGAAGTGATGGGACTGGATGCCATGATCTTAGTTTCTAAATGTAAAGTTTTAAGTCACTTTTTCACTCTCCTCTTTCATCTTCATCAAGAGGCTCTTTAGTTCCTCTTCACTTTCTGCCATAAGGGTGGTGTCAGCTGCATTTGAGGTTGTTGATATTTTTTCCAGCAATTTGATTCCAACTGTGCTTCATCCAGCCTGGCATTTTGCATGATTTAGTCTGCATATCAGTTAAATAAGCAGGGTGGCAGTATACAGCTTTGATGTACTACTTTCCAATTTTTAATCAATCCATTGTTCCATGTCTGGTTCTAACTGTTGCTTCTTGATCTGCATACAAGTTTCTAAGAATACAGGTAAGATGGTCTGATATTCCCATTTGTTAAAGAATTTTCCAGTTTGTTGTGATCCACACAGTCAAAACAGAATTAAAATAAAAGAAAGATACAAATTAATTGATACACAAAATAGAGTTAAACCCACAGGCATAGAAAACAAGCTTATAATTACCAAAGGAGAAATGATGGGGAGGGATAAATTAGGAGTTTGAGGTTAACATATACATACTGCTGTATATAACATAGATAAAAGCCAAGATCTCTAATGTATAGCATAGAGATCTATATTTATATTTGTAATATCCTATAAGGGAAAATTATTTGAAAAACAATATATACACACACACAAGTTTGCCAGGTGATGCTAGTGGTAAAGAACCCACCTGCCAATGCAGGAGATAAAAGAGACACAAATTTGATCTCTGCATCAGGAAGATCCCCTGGAGGAGAGCATGGCAACCCACTCCAGTATTCTTGCCTGGAGAATTCCATGGAGAGAAGAGCTTGGTGGGCTACAGCCTTTGGGGTCTAACAGAGTTAGACTGAAGCAACTTAGTGTGTGCTCACACACACACAAACACACACATATATATTTATATACCTGACTCACTTTGCTATATGTCTGAAACTGACACGGTATTATAAACCAACTACATTTCAATAAAAGAAACACACTGAATAAAATTCAGTCAGTTCAGTTCAGTCACTCAGTCCTGTCCGACTCTTTGTGATCCCGTGCACTACAGCACACCAGGCTTCCCTGTCCGTCATCAACTCCTGGAGCTTACTCAAACTAATGTCCATCAAGTTGGTGATGTCATCCAACCATCTCATCCTCTGTTATCCCCTTCTCCTCTTGCCTTCAATCTTTCCCAGAACCTTTCCAGTAGGTCAGTTCTTTGCATGAGGTAGCCAAAGTATAGGAGTTTCAGTTTTAGCATCAGTCCTTCCAAATAATATTCTAGACTGATTTCCTTTAGGATTGGCTGGTTGAATTTCCTTGCTGTCCAAGAGACTTGCAGTCCAGTAATATTTTTTAAATAAAATTATTGAATGGTAAAAGTAAATAAATAAAAGCATTGCATTTAAAATACCAATAGTAGCACAGTAAGTTTCTGTATCCTGCAAACATCTACTAAGACCTCCACAGACTTACATTTTTTAAATTTATAACATTTCACTTAATCCTTTTTGTTCCCTGGCTTGAGACAGAAAGAGGAAATGTATTGGAAGAATGGTGTACAAGGGCATTGAGATTATATAAGGGATGCTTCACTTTTTTTTCCTTAATTTTCTGTACTTGATAGTATTTTAAAAACTGGCAATTTATAGAGGTGTCATGTCATTTCTTCAGCATGTAAATAGATAAGTAAGCTCCAGATACCTGCTGCCAGTGTCTGAAGTTGAGGATGGAAAACACACGTGCCCTTAGTGACACAGCTAAACATACTTTCCGGGTGAAACTTAGAAAGATATGATGCAGCATGCAGGCACTGAAAAAACCAAAGGTGACATAGACCAATGTACATTGGCTTACATAAAGGTAACAGCTGTCTCTTCTACAGGTTAGCTAGAGAAACTATTTGTATACAAAAAGGATGTAGAAAAGGAGAAAAAAATTTGGAGAAGTTCCCACACAAGCCTGTGGTTCTTACCCATGCAGGTGGTAGGAAAAAAAAAAAAAGATTATCTTCTCTCAGGTTTTGGTAGTCAATTTTGCATTTTGAATAGCTAGCAGCATTTCATGGCTGTGAGAGTGATTAAAAAAAAAAAATCTGTGTTTTCTCCTAATTTGGAGAAGCATAAAGTCCACTTGTATGATTCAGACCGCCTTGATCATCCATCAGTGTTGCAGTACACTATGTTCTAAAGGGGAATGCTTCAGAAGAAGTAACCTATTTTTCAAATTGACATTTAAGACTGTTAAGACTATCACAACGATTTCACTCAGCATTTGTGTGTGTGTGTGCGTGCTGCTTTTGGTCAGTAAAGTCATCCTGAGCCACAATGAAATTAAAGATAATCATTAGAAAATCTGCTTATGTAAGCTTAAATTTCACTTCAGCATGTCAGAATATTGCCTTCTGTGCTTTTCTTTGAAGCAGTGTCAACACAAATAAGATAACAGAATTTGAATTGGTAATGTAAACAGTTTAGGGTATGATTGACTTTAATGATTATCCAACTGGAAAAAAAAAAAAAAAAGAAAACAAGAAGGATTACAAAAGATAAAACTGCTCAAGGTCACAGAGCAAGTAAAGCAAAAGCCTCTTCAAGTCCAGCACTGAGTCAGATTATGTTGCGAAGAAGACTGCAATAGGACACATGCATCATGTCTCTGAATGCTGCAGACATTGTCACAAATATGTACTACAATTGGTGTTAGTCTCTTCGTAATCTAGATAAGTTCAGAGAAAATAAAATTAGTAGGGCCTTGAGTAGCTTGAGCAGAAGTGCAGCGACTGAAATGGACCCCCGCAGAAGCGCAGCTGAGAGGAGCTACCCCACATCCGAGGAGCAGCGGCTACAAGGGTGCAGGAGGGTTGAGAGGAGCTACTCCATGTTCAAGATCAGGAAGGGCGACCTCGTCCAAGGTAAGGAGCAGTAGCAGTGCTTTGCTGGAGCAGCCATGAAGAGATACCCCACGTCCAAGGTAAGAGAAACCCAAGTAAGATGGTAGATATTGTGAGAGGGCATCTGAGGGCAGACATACTGAAACCATGATCACAGAAAGTTAGCTAATCTAATTACACAAACCACAGCCTTGTCTAACTCAATGAAATTAAGCCATTGATTTAAGCCATGCTGTGTGGGGCCACCCAATATGGATGGGTCATGGGAGAGAGGTCTTACAGAATGTGGTCCACTGGAGAAGGGAATGACAAACCACTTCAGTATTCTTGCCTTTAGAACGCTATGAACAGTATGAAAAGGAAAAATGATAGGATACTGAAAGAGGAACTCCCCAGGTCGGTAAGTCCCCAATATGCTACTGGAGATTAGTGGAGAAAAAGCTTGAGGACAAATGAAGGGATAGAGCCAAAGCAAAAACAGTACCCAGTTGTGGATGTGATTGGTGATAGAAGCAAGGTCTGAAGCTGTAAAGAGAAATATTGCATAGGAAACTGGAATCAAGGCAAATTGGAAGTGGTCAAACAGGAGATGGCAAGAGTGAATGTCGACATTCTAGGAATCAGCGAACTAAAATCGACTGGAATGGATGAATTTAACTCAGATGACCATTATATCTACTACTGTGGGCAGGAATCCCTTAGAAGAAATGGAGTAGCTATCATGGTCAACAAAAGAGTCTGAAATGCAGTACTTGTATGCAATCTCAAAAATGACAGAATGATCTCTGTTTGTTTCCAAGGCAAAGCATTCCATATCATGGTAATCCAAGCCTATGCCCCAACCAGTAATGCTGAAGAAACTAAAGTTGAATGGGTCTATGAAGATCTACAAGACCTTTTAGAACTAACACCCCCCGCCCAAAAGATGTCCTTTTCATTATAAGGGACTGGAATGCAACAGTAGGAAGTAAAGAAAAACCTGGAGTAACAGGCAAATTTGACCTTGGAGTACTGAATGAGGCAGGGCAAAGGCTACTAGAATTTTGCCAAGAGAACACACTAGTCATAGCAAACACCCTCTTCCAACAACATAAGAGAAGACTCTACACATGGACTTCACTAGAAGGTCAACATGGAAATCAGAGTGATTGTATTCTTTGCAGCCAAAGATGGAGCTCTATTAAGTCAGTAAAAAAAAAGACCAGGAGCCGACTGTGGCTCAGATCATGAACTCCTTATTGCCAAATTCAGACTTAAATTGAAGATAGTAGGGAAAACCACTAGACCATTCAGGTATGACCTAAATAGATTTAAGGGACTAGATCTGATAGATAGAGTGCCTGATAAACTATGGATTGAGGTTCGTGACATTGTACAGGAGACGGGGATCAAGACCATCCCCATGGAAAAGAAATGCAAAAAAGCAAAATGGCTGTCTGGGGAGGTCTTACAAATAGCTGTGGAAAGAAGAGAGGTGAAAAACAAAGGAGAAAAAGAAAGATATAAGCATCTGAATGCAGAGTTCCAAAGAATAGCAAGAAGAGATAAGAAAGCCTTCTTCAGTGATCAATGCAAAGAAATAGAGGGAAAGAACAGAATGGGAAAGACTAGAGATCTCTTCAAGAAAATCAGAGATACCAAGGGAACATTTCATGCAAAGCTGGGCTCAATAAAGGACAAAAATTGTCTGGACCTAACAGAAGAAGACGATATTAAGAAGAGGTGGCAAGAATACACAGAACTGTACAAAAAAGATCTTCACAACCCAGATAATCAACGTGGTGTGATCACTCATCTAGAGCCAGACATCCTGGAATGTGAAGTCAAGTGGGCTTTAGAAAGCATCACTACAAACAAAGCTAGTGGAGGTGATGGCATTCCAATTGAGCTCTTTAAAATCCTGAAAGATGATGCTGTGAAAGTGCTGCACTCAATATGCCAGCAAATTTGGCAAACTCAGCAGTGGCCACAGAACTAGAAAAGGTCAGTTTTCATTCCAACACCAAGGAAAGACAGTGCCCAAAATGCTCAGACTACTGCACAATTGCACTCATCTCACACACTAGTAAAGTAATGCTCAAAATTCTCCAAGCCAGGCTTCAGCAACACATGAACCGTGAACTTCCAGATGTTCAAGCTGGATTTAGAAAAAGCAGAGGAATCAGAGATCAAATTGCCAACATCTGCTGGATCATGGAAAAAGCAAGAGAGTTCCAGAAAAAAACATCTATTTCTGCTTTATTGACTATGCCAAAGCCTTTGACTGTGTGGATCACAATAAACTGTGGAAAATTCTGAAAGAGATGGGAATACCAGACCACTTGACCTGCCTCTTGAGAAACCTATATGCAGGTCAGGAAGCAACAGTTAGAACTGGACATGGAACAACAGACTGGTTCCAAATAGGAAAAGGAGTATGTCAAGGCTGTATATTGTCACTGTGCTTTTTAACTTATATGCAGAGTACATAATGAGGAACGCTGGGCTGGATGAAGCACAAGCTGGAATCAATATTGCTGGGAGAAATATCAATAATCTCAGATATTCAGATGACACCACCCTTATGGCAGAAAGTGAAGAGGAACTAAAAAGCCTCTTGATGAAAGTGAAAGAGGAGAGTGAAAAAGTTGGCTTAAAGCTCCACATTCAGAAAACGAAGATCATGGCATCTGGTCCCATCACTTCATGGCAAATAGATGGGGAAACAGTGGAAACAGTGTCAGAATATTTTTTGGGGTTCCCAAATCACTGCAGATAGTGATTGGAGCCATGGATTCAAAAGACGCTTACTCCTTGGAAGTAACGTTATAACCA
Organism: Capricornis sumatraensis; assembly: GCF_032405125.1. NCBI lineage: Eukaryota > Metazoa > Chordata > Mammalia > Artiodactyla > Bovidae > Capricornis > Capricornis sumatraensis. Next base: position 4,348,834 of record NC_091084.1, read on the forward strand.
ACCTATATACCATATTCGAAAGCAGAGGCATTACTTTGTCAACAATTTCCGTCTAGTCAAAGCTATGGTTTTTCCAGTCGTCATTTACGGATGTGAGAGCTGGACTGTGAAGAAAGCTGAGTGCTGAAGAATAGATGCTTTTGAACTGTGGTGTTGGAGAAGACTCTTGAGAGTCCCTTGGACTGCGAGGAGATCCAACCAGTCCATCCTAAAGGTGATCATTTGGGTGTTCATTGGAAGTCTGATGCTGAGGCTGAAACTCCAATACTTTGGCCACATCATGCGAAGAGCTGACACATTGGAAAAACCCTTATGCTGGGAGGGATTGGGGGCAGAAGGAGAAGGGGACGACAGAGGATGAGATGGCTGGATGGCATCATCAACTTTATGGACCAACTTGATGAACCAAACTCGATGGCCAACTCGATGGTAAACTCTGGGAGTTGGTGATGGACACGGAGGCCTGGAGTGCTGCGATTCATTTGGTCACAAACAGTCGGACACGACTGAGCGACGAACTGAATTGAACTGGGTAGTTTGAGATCAGCACTTTGAGATTTAATATAAGCCTTGAACCTTTGGTAAAATTCTAATATCAAGTGCCTTTTATAGTTGCAATTCACAGAACTAGCAGCCTATTACTATTTTTATAGATCTGTATTTCATCACATCATGAAGTTAACATCTTAATTTGTCTTCTACACTTTTATGTTTCCTGGTTTTTATCAATTGTATTTGTAATTAAACCAAATCTTGTGTTCTTTTTTTTTCCAAAAAGTGCTTATTTACCTTTTGGTTCGATTTTCCTTCAGAACGAGGGTAGAATCCACTAAATGCTTCCATCTCCCTGTGTGTGGCTAAAATGTCTAACTCCCACATTTAACTGCAGATATTTTAGTCATGAGCCCTGATTTCCTTTGACTTGAGAATTCCAGATTCCATAATTCAACATTTTTAAGTATTCTTCATGTCACTGTCTATTTTTATATGAATATAGTTTATCAAAAAAATTTTTTATCATCATTTTCAAAGGCTTTAACAGATTGTCCTTATTTCATACCTGACTTCTAGTTTTCATTCCAGCTATTCATGAATGTATGGACTAGTGGTTACAAAGCCTTTTATTCTCTACTATTTATTTGCATAGATATTTCCAGTTGCTTTTTGAAATTAACAGTGATATTGTAGACTATCTTAATTCTATTAATTTTAGAAACATCACATAGAGTTTTATAGGCTGCTTAGAATATTTTAATGCCATTTTAATATAGCATATTTTGATTTCTAGAATGATATTTCTTGTCATATAGTCATTCAATATCAATTTTATATTGAACATTATCTTATTTTCAACAATAGTTTTTAGTATTAGTGTTACTAATCAAGCATGGACTAGTTCCATTCACTTTTATTTCTTTGATTTTTTGGGGGAATCTCTTATTTACAATGAACAGTCAATATACTCCTATTTAATAAATATAAGTAAACTATTGTAAAGACAGTATATTTTCATTGTTAATGCTAATAAAATAAATACAGAACTAGAGATAAAACCCCAAACTAGGAATACTGTCAATTCATCTTTTTGTTTTACTACAAACAGTAAACAACGTTTTAAAACATCAAAATTATATGATACATGATACTTGTATAATTCTCCCACTTTGTTTTTCTGTTTCTGAACTTGAAGAACAGCTCAATGAACAGAATTCTTCACTTCTTACAGCCTGTGTTATGTTGTTTACAGAATGTTTCCTTGTTCTTAAATTTCTCTAAACTCCATGACTGTAGGAACAACATTACAGTTTTTGTATTTCTCAAGGGGTAGGGGGTCTAATAAAGCTCTACATAAACCATGGGGTTTCATGTACAATTGGGGAAAGATAATCACTATTACTCATTCACTGTGTCTGCTCAAATTTATATTATAAAGTATTATATAATCATTTATGAATTACTTTGACTATAGTCTACTAGAACCAAATGCTTTTTGATTGTTTACGCAGAGAAGAAAGATGGATTTTGAACAGTTCTAAAACTGTCTTTGGTCTGAACTACCAGATTAGAGTCTCTCTGTTTTTTTCACCAGAATGGAATGAATAAAAATCACTGTAATGTTTAAAACATACACTAAGGAAAAGAGTGCTTTTCACCTCTGTTTTCTGAGGAGAATCTGGGGAGTCAGAAAGCAATGCCTCCATTTCCATAGGGGTGAGTCCTGGCTCTGGTAACAATCCTTTATCTAGTCTCTGAAGGAGATTTCTCTTTGATTGAGGGAGTCCATTTCTCTTTTCTGAAAGTTCAGGATGTACCTTAACAGCATGTTTACAGCCTAATTCATGGTGGAATTGCTAGTGATTCAATTAAAACCACTGTTGTGTAGGTCAAATATTTATTTATTTATTTTAACCATTTATCATTTATTTATTATTATTATTACTTTACAATATTGTATTGGTTTTGCCGTACATCAACATGAATCCACCACGGGTGTACACGTGTTCCCCATTCTGAACTCCCCACCCACCTCCCTCCCTGTACCATCCCTCTGGGTCATCCCAGTGAACCAGCCCCAAGCATCCTGCATCTTGCATTGAACCTGGACTGATGATTCGTTTCTTATATGATATCATACATGTTTCAATGCCATTCTCCCAAATCATCCCACCTTCTCCCTATCCCAGAGTCCAAGACTGTTCTATATGTCTATGTCTCTTTTGCTGTCTTGCATACAAGGTTATCATTACCATCTTTCTAAATTCCATATATATGCGTTAGTATACTGTATTGGTGTTTTTCTTTCTGGCTTACTTCACTCTGTATAATCGGCTTGAGTTTCATCCACCTCATTAGAACTGATTCAAATGTATTCTTTTTAATGGCTGAGTAATACTCCATTGTGTATATGTACCACAGCTTTTTTATCTATTCATCTGCTGATGGACATCTAGGTTGCTTCTATGCCCTGGCTATTATAAGCAGTGCTGTGATGAACATCGGGGTACACGTGTCTCTTTCAATTCTGGTTTCTTCAGTGTGTATGCCCAGCAGTGGGATGGCTGGGTCATATGGCAGTTCTATTTCCAGTTTTTTAAGAAATCTCCACACCGTTCTCCATAGTGGCTGTACTAGTTTGCGTTCCCACCAACAATGTAAGAGGGTTCTCTTTTCTCCACACCCTCTCCAGCATTTATTGCTTGCAGACTTTTGGATTGCAGCCATTCTGACTGGTGTGAAATGGTACCTCATTGTGGTCTAGATTTGCATTTCTCTGATAATGAGTGATGTTGAGCATCTTTTCATATGTTTGTTAGCCATCTGTATGTCTTCCTTGGAGAAATGTCTATTTAGGTTAAATATTTAGACAGAACTGCTCCTGCAGAGTAATGTTCACATTACATTTAGGCTTATCTTACAAAAAATCGAAAGAACCTCACAATAAAAGACCTTGGTTATGGACCAAGAATTTTCCCCCACACTGAATTACAAGAGAAAAATTAATATATACTATATCTTATTTGTAATTTGATTGCCAGAGTCTATCACAGTACATGATACAACACCAGCACCTGAAAATTCTTGGTTAAATGAATGAATTAGTAAATTAATTAGTATAATTAATCCAGTCTTGGATTCTGTTTAGTACACTTTCACCTAAAAAATTCTCATAAGGAGATAGTAAAGCATTATAAAGATAAATGTTTCATAAATCAATAATATATTGAGAAGTAAAATCTACACTGCTTAATGATTAGATTTTGAAATTTGTTATAATGAATGAACCTAAAGAAGAACAAATTATGCTTCACTTTCATCATGACTTGCAATAAACCACTATTATAGTAGATGCACCTCAATGACACGATCTTAAGTGCTGTAACAAGATCATTAATATTTTTAAAAAGCATTTTAATAAACTGCTGATTTATTCTAGGCGTGAACACCTTTACCCTAGGCAATTGTTACCATTGGCAAGATTTCTCCAATATTTTCATGTTTCAATTGTTTGATTTTAGTAGTAGATTAAAAGACAGAATCCAGAAGTTGAGAGATTAGCTAGATGTTATTTAAATATGGAACAAGTGACTTTTTGACATAACTGTAAAGATGTGAGCATAATTTGATTATATATATTATAAGTTTCCTGTGAAAGGACTATCATTTGAAAAATATTAAAGGTCTAAGCTATATCAGCACATGCTTAGTTCAAGCTTTATTAGAAATGTCTAAAGGTGATGGTTAGTTGCAACTTCCCAAGAAACATTTTATGTCTCTGTGACACCTTACAGAAATAAATTGCTCCAGTGCACCAACCCCAAGCATCCAGTATCATGCATTGAACCTAGACGACCCAGAGGGATGGTACGGGGAAGGAGGGAGGGGTGTTCAGGATGGGGAACACGTGTATACCTGTGGCAGATTCATGGTGATGTATGGCAAAACCAATACAATATTGCAAAGTAATTAACCTCCAATTAAAAGAAATAAATTTATATTAAAAATAAAAAAATAAATTAAAATAAATTGCTGCTGCTGCTAAGTCACTTCAGTCATGTCCAACTCTATGCGACCCCATAGACAGCAGCCCACCAGGCTCCCCCAGCCCTGGTATTCTCCAGGCAAGATCACTGGAGTGAGTTGCCATTTCCTTCTCCAATGCGTGAAAGTGCAAAGTGAAAGTGAAGTCGCTCAGTAGTGCTCAGTAGTGTTCGACTCTTAGCGACCACATGGAATGCAGTCCACCAGGCTTCTCCGTCCGTGGGATTTTCCAGGCAAGAGTATTGGAGTGGGGTGCCACTGCCTTCTCTAGAAATAAAATCCTCCTTAATCAGTGTTTTATTTATTTATAATACTTTTTTATTCTACCATCCCTGTAATATCTTACTTATTCCCCATTTGATATTGGAAACAGCATTTATTGCCTTTCAGACTGATATAATTGATCAATATAATAGCAATAATTAACATATGCACATTTTGCACATATAGGCAAACGACTTTCAATAAGCATTGGTGAATTTCTACAGATTCTGAAATAGATCCCATATCCATTGAATCAGAATCTCTATTGAGAACCACAACTATAGTCTATCCAATTAAGTGATGCTTAAATTTTTTAAATTATTTTTTCCTTGCAATAGTAGTTACGTTTTAAGAGTTCTTTTCTTCTTAACAGGCTTCACTGATACCTCAGTTGGTAAAGAATCCGACTGCAATGAAGGAGACCTGGGTTTGATCCCTGGAGGTGGGAAGATTCCCTGGAGAAGGGAAACGCTACCCACTTCAGTATTCTGGCCAGGAGAATTCCACGGACTGTTTAGTCCATGAAATTGCAAAGAGTTGGACACCACTGAGTGACTTTCACTTTCACTTTTTTTTTTAACAACACAAATCTGATTTATGCCAGCAAAAGGAGTATGGCTAAATCTTTGATTGGAAGAAATACTTGCAAAGTTTAAAGTTTGCATGACTTAAAAATGGAAAATTGGTACTTTATTGTGATACAATAGAAAAGATAATTTGTACAAAAAATCACAAAATTTCAAGACATCTAAGCCAATATCCACTATTTACTAAATAGAACTCATATACTAAATAGATCTCATTTACTAAATATATCTCAGCACACACTGATTGAGTGTAAATACATGTCCAGTACTGTGCTAATTACCAGGGTTATGAAGATGAACAAGTGGGGGCAGACCCCTGTACTCATGTCATTTAAACTATGAAATGGTCATATTCAAGAATTAATATTGAAACAATTGTTTTAATAACATAATTAAAGTTTTAATAGCTATCTGTCTAGTCTGTGTGCAAATTATAAAAATGTGATGTCTAACAGACTATAGAAAATGCTTCTTTTGTCTTCCAAAGTAAATATCTTCCAAATTAGATCTGATTAGTCATTCAGTCATATCTGACTCATAATTACCTGATGGACTGTAGCATGCCAGGTTCCTCCATCCATGAAGTTCTCTAGGCAAGAATACTGGAGTTGGTTGTCATTCCCTTCTCCACGGAATCTGCCCAACCCAGGGACTGAACCTGGATCTCTTTCTTGCAAGCAAATTCTTTGCCATTTTAGCCACCAGGGAAGCCCAATAATAGGGTAACCAAATTATACTCCAATTAATTTGCTTAAAAAATAGGGATAAATTTATGGGATACTGTTAAATAGTACTAATTATGAAAACTATACCTTATATAATATTTATGATGATTCAAACATTGTTCTATGCTTTTTCATAGATGCACTCAATCTTTCAAAACAAGTATATAGGGAAGGTAGTATTATTGTCTCCATTTGACATGTTGAAGTGAGGAACACAGAGATAAGCAGCCCACAGTCACATAATTTAAGAGGTAAAATCAGGATGTAAACCCAGGTAGGTTAGCACTGAAGATGATTATGCTCTAATAATTTTGCTACATCTAAATCAACATGTAAATGATTAATGTATTACAATGCAACTTCGCAAAACTGAGTAAGATGAAGCTAAATACTGGTGCATAAGATTTTTCTCTCTTTTATACACACACACACAAACCAAGAAGCTATTTTAATGTTTTATTTCAAAGCTTTTTATGTTTTGAATGGTGCAATTGAGAAATATTTTAATACTATACCCGAATAAAAGGTAACTAATATAATTTTGGAATTGCAACTGTCAGGAAGAAACATATGGTTGATAAAGGAAGCTTTGCAACATTTCTGATGAACAGCTGTTCTAGTTGATTGAATTCTTCCTTAGATGACTGTTGTTGAGTCTTTATATTTCTGCACTGGTATTATGCATCCTCTGAAAGGAATTCAGAATTATGCAAATGAGTGGAAAGAGATCTATCTCTGTGCAGTTGGATGGTTCCCAGTATAACAGCTGTGCGAGGCTAAGCCTGAAAGTGACTCTAGAAATGAGAAGATTGTGGGGCTTTGTGTTCTCTTAATTTTGGTTTTAAACTTTCCCAAATGTTTGAGAACTACACACAGTAAATTGTTTCAGATTAGATTAGTTCAAAATGCCTTTTAATCCATGGTAATGATACAATTAATACATATATTTTCTATTCTTCACTGGAAACAATAAAGAACCACAGTAAAAAACATTTATCCTTGAATTATTTTACTTTTTTTTTTTTCCCCCAAGGGCAACTTGGCATTATAAGAGCTTCCCTGGTCACTCAGACAGTAAGGAATTTGCTTACAATGCAGGAAACTTGGGTTTGATCCCTGAGTTGGGAAGATCCCTTGGAGAAGGAAATGGCAACCCACCCCAGTGATTTTGCCTAGAGAGTTCCATGGACAGAGTCAGTTCAGTTCAGTTCAGTTCAGTCGCTCAGTCATGTCTGACTCTTTGCGACCCCATGAATCGCAGCACGCCAGGCCTCCCTGTCCATCACCAATTCCCGGAGTTCACCCAGACTCATGTCCATTGAGTCAGTGATGCCATCCAGCTGTCTCATCCTCTGTCGTCCCCTTCTCCTCCTGCCCCCAATCCCTCCCAGCATCAGAATCTTTTCCAATGAGTCAACTCTTCGCATGAGGTGGCCAAAATACTGGAGTTTCAGCTTTAGCATCATTCCTTCCAAAGAAATCCCAGGGCCAATCTACTTCAGAATGGACTGGTTGGATCTCCTTGGACAGAGTATAGAGTCACAAAGAGCTGGACAAGACTGAGCGACGTAATAGTTTTACTTTGGCATTAAAAAGGTAAAACCACTGAATTTGGTGTCAGAATATTTCATTTTCATGCTAAATTCTGAGTTAAGTGGGAGCAACCTTTATTAAACAGTTATTATGGGCCTGGTATTGACTTGAGTACCAATACAAGTTTGCATTTATTATTTCACTCTATCTTCAGCCCTACCAGAGAACTGAAAAGTCTGATAATCAGCCAGAAATTGATGAAGCCATAATCTAAATCTGAGCCAGTTCTGTTTGAACCCAAAGCCCTTGACCTTTCCATAGCACACAAATATTTCTCTTCCTTTATAAAGTCATGTTGGGCTTTTGTTGATGAGAAGTGGGCAGTTCCCTGGTGTGATCTGAGATGGACAAAAAGATCTACTCACAACAGTGCATAATCTTCATCCTGTCACTTATCCATTTGATTCAGTCTTGAATTTAAGGTAGTGTTTCTCAAACTTGGGAAATCACAGACCTGAAAGATTATCTTCAGACCTCTCAGAGTCTGTGAATGCTAATGTGAAAAACATCACCTTAAAAACTAAGCCCTGTATCTTTGCTTTATTGTTTGATTCCATGTAATGGGGGCTTTCCTGGTACCTCAACTGGTAAAGAATCAGCCTGCAATGCAGAAGACCTGGTTGGATTCCTGGGTGGGCAAGATCCCTTTGAGAAGGGATAGGCTACTCACTCCAGTATTCTTGGCCTTCCCTGGTGACTCAGATGGTAAAGAATCCACCTGCAATGTAGGAGACCTGGGTTCTATCTCTGGAAAGATGGAGAGTAAAAATTCACACATTTATAGAAAAACTGAAATCAAACACCCCTTAGTTATAAAGGATATTCAATAACCCTTCGCTAATTTTCTGTGGTCATTATCATTGAAACATAAGCATGTGCTTAAAAAGTCTAAAAACTTGAAAATATCTTAGTATGAAAACTCTGGGTTGTGAGATTTTGTTTCTAAGAAACTATGTTAACATCAAACACATATCGTGGTAGAATGCATTTTTACTCAGAATTATGCTTTAAAAAGTTAATGCTGATGAATTTGTGAGATTAATTAGTAAATATATAGAAATTTCCTGAGGGAATGAGGCAAAAGTCATATAAGTTTCCTGGTGGGAAAATGTCTAAACTGCATAGGTCAAGGGTTATTGATACTATAATTGATAGAGAACTTAGTCCCAGGCCAGATACACTATGTGTGACTTGATTATATGTGGTCCTAAATTCAGTGAGGGGAATAGTTTTCAAGGTTATCTTTATGCTTTAGAAAACATATTCAGTTTTTCTTGGGCATAATCTCCTGTTTCTGCTTCAGGTTTGTTTATTTTACAATTAACAAAAGTCTACCCTCTCCTCTGAATCTTTAAACAAACATTACTCAAAAAGCTTAATACCTTCTTGCTGATTGGAAAATAAATCTGCAGTATAGAAATAAATGCTTCTCTTTGCAGACCAACTATTTTTTCTAGGTTATTGTGTATAATTTACTCTTGGGTTCACTGAAACTTCAAAAGTAAGCATCTTTAGGATTTTCTGTGTATAATATCAGGCTTCTCTGGTGGCTCAGATGGTTAAAAAAAAAAAAAAATGCCTGCAATGCAGGAGACCCAGGTTTGATCCCACGGTTAAGAAGATACCTTGGAAAAGGGGATGACTACCCACTCCAGCATTCTTTCCTGGAGAACTACATGGAGAGAAGAGCCTGTTTGCCTACAGACCATAGGGTTGAAGAGTTGTACACGACTGAGCAACTAATACTTTCACATGTATAATAATATCATGCCATTTGCAAATAGTGACAATTTTACTTCCATTTCCCCAGTTTTGATTCCTTTTATTTATTTTACATTTCTTATTGCTGTCGCTAGGACTTCCAAAACTATGTTGAATAAAGGGGAGAGAGTGGACATCCTTGTCTTGTTCCTGATCTCAGAGGAAATGCTTTCACCTTTTCACCACTGAGTATGATGTCAGCTGTGGGTATGTCATATGTTCCATCTGTTCCCACTTTCTGGAGAGTTATTTCAGGGAGTTATTTCTGGAGAGTCACAAATTATATCTGAATTTTATTGAAAGCTTTTTCTGCATGTATCAAAATTGTTTTTTATTCTTCAATTTAGTATACCACACTGATTGATTTGTAGATAATGAAAAATACTTGCATCCCTGGGATTAAATCTCACTTGATCATGGTATATGATCTTTTAATGTCTTGTTGGATACAGATTGCTTGTATTTTATTGATGATTTTTGAATCTATGTTTATCTGTGATATTGGCTGTAATTTTCTTCCTTTATAGTATCTGGGTCTGGTTTTGTTATCTGGGTGATGGTGACCTCATTGAATGAGTTCAAAATTGTTCCATCCTCTGCAATTTTTTTTTAAAAATAGGTTCAAAAGAATATGTGCTAACTCTTCTCTAAATGTTAGACTTTGCCTGCGGAACCACCGGGTCCTAAACTTTTATTTGCTGGGAGTTTTAAAATTACAAATTCATTTAGTATTTATAATCAGTCTGTTAATATTTTCTATTTTTCTGGGCTTAGGTCAGTTCAGCCATTCAGTTGTGTCTGACTCTTTACAATCCCATGGACTGCAGCACACCAGTCTTCCCTGTCCATCACCAACTCCTGGAGCTTGCTCAAACTCATGTCCATTGAGTCAGTGATGCCATCCAACCATCTCATCATCTGTCGCCCCCTTCTCCCCCTGTCCTCAGTCTTTTCCAGAATAAGGGTCTTTTCCAGTGAGTCGGCTCTTTGCATCAAGTGGCCAAAGTATTGGAGTTTCAGCTTCAACATCAGTACTTCCAATGAATATTCAGGACTGATTTCCTTTAGGATTGGCTGGTTTGTTATCCTTGACATCCAATGAACTCTCAAGAGTCTTCTCCAACATCAGTTCAAAAGCATCAATTATTTTGCTCTCAGCTTTCTTTATAGTCCTACTCTCATATCCATACATGACTACTGGGAGAACCATAACTTTAACTAGATGGACCTTTGTCTGTAATGTCTCTGCTTTTTAATATGCTGTCTAGGTTGTCAGCTTTCCTTCCAAGGAGCAAGCATATTTTCATTTCATGGATGCAGTCACCATCTGCAGTGATTTTTGAGCCCCCCAAAATAAAGTCAGTCACTGTTTTCATTGTTTCCCCATCTATTTGCCATGAAGTGATGCGACCAGATGCCATGATCTTCATATTTTGATTGTTGAGCTTTAAGCCAGATTTTTCACTCTCCTCTTTCACTTTCATCAAGAGGCTCTTTAGTTCCTCTTCACTTTCTTGCATAAAGGTGGTGACATCTGCATGCTGCTGCTGCTGCTAAGTCACGTCAGTCGTGTCTGACTCTGTGCGACCCCATAAATGGCAGCCCACTGGGCTCCTCCATCCCTGGGATTCTCCAGGCAAGGGTACTGGAGTGGGCCACCAGTGCCCTCGCTGGACATCTGCATATCTGAAGTTATTGATATTTCTCCTGGCAATCTTGATTCTAGCTTGAGTTACATCCAGTCTGGAATGTACTCTGCATCCAGTACATGATGTACTCTGCGTATAAGTAAAATAAGCAAGGTGACAATATACAGCCTTGACATACTCCTTTCCCAATTTAGAACCAGTCTTTTGTTCCATGTCTGATTCTAACTGTTGATTCTTGACCTGCATACATATTTCTCAAGAGACAGGGGAAGTGATCTGATACTACTACCTCTTGAAGAATTTCCCACAGTTTGTTGTAATCTGCATAGAAAAAGATTTTAGCATAATCAGTTAGACAGATAGATGTTTTTCTGGAATTCTCTTGCCTTGTATATGATCCAACAGATATTGACAATCTGATCTTTGATTCCACTGTTTTTTTGAAATCCATCTTGAAAATCAGTCAGTTCTTAGTTCACATACTGTCAAAGTCTGACTTGGAGAATTTTGAGCATCACTTTGCTAGTGTGTGAGATATGTTCAATTGTGCTGTAGTTTGAACAATCTTTGGCATTGCCTTTCTTTGGGATTGGAATGAAAAGTGACATTTTCCAGTCCTGTGGCCATTGCTGAGTTTTCTAAATTTGCTGGCATATTGAGTAAACACTTTCACAGCATCATCTTTCAGGATTTGAAAGAGCTCAACTGGAATTCCATCACCTCCACTAGCTTTGTTCATAGTGATGCTTCCTAAGGCCCACTTGACTTTGCATTTCAGGATGTCTGACTCTCGGTGAGTGATCACACCATAATCATACAAATGAGCAATATACACGTTAAAATGCATGTGTATTAAAAATAAAGGTTAAAGAGAGTTCCCCAGAACTTAAAAAATGTGAATGAAAGTTGCATTCCATTATTGCCTAGGTGATGGGAGATTATAAGTGGTTTCTAAAAGAACTCTGAGTTGAATTAATCCTATCTATAAATAGAAAGAGTGAACACTCAAGATGGCAGAGTAGATGGACTTGTGCTAATCTTCTGCGATTGCACCAAAATTGCAACTAGCTGTTGAACAACCATCAGTGGGAGAGTGTTGGATACCACCAGAAATGATTCTCCCCGTCTAAGGGTAAAGGAAGAGACACAACAAGATGGTAGTAGGGGTGCAATCACATTTAAAATCAAATCTCATGCTGCCAGAGATGCTTGGAGTGAACAAACAAAACCTTGTGTTCACTAGAACCAAGGAAAGGGACAGTGATCCTCACAAAGACTGAGCCAGACCTGCCTGTGAGTGTTTGAGGGTCTCCTGCAGAGGCACAGGTCAGCAGTGTCCTGCCACAGGGACAAGGATCTGGTAGCAACAGTCCTGAGAGGCTCAGTGTGTGGCATAAGTCCTCTTGGAGGAGGTCACCATTAGCCCCACTATAGAGCCACCAAGTAGACGACCCACAAACAGGAAAACAACTACACCAAAGAAGTTCTACACTGTTGTGAAAGTTCTAGTGCCCACAACAAATTCTCCAACCTGGGGATCCAGAAAAGGGACTGAGAACCCCCAAGGAATTTGACTTTGAGGGTAAGTGGGTTTTGATTACAGAACTTCCACAGGACTGGGGAAATACACTCTTGGAGGGCACAAACAAAACCTTGTGTGTACCAGGACCCAGGAGAAACGAGCAGTGGCCCCACCAGAGACTGAGTTAGACTTGCCTGTGAGTGTTCTGGAGTCTCTGGTGGAGGCGTGGGTCAACAGTGGCTTGTTGCTGGGCCAGGGACACTGACTGTAGCAGTTATGGTGTTAGTGGAACCATGCTGACTGAAACCACTCACCCTGGCTAGGCGCCACTGTAACCTTTTGCATTGTTTTATGATAAGAGATCTTGGTAAGGAACATAAAACTAATAAGCAACCACCAACTGGAAGAGTTCAGAAAAGGTCAAAAGGAGACATCAATTGTCCAACCACTTCCAAGAATTCTCACTAGCATCCATTGTGGATGAGTAATGTTTGTGCCACCAGGAAAGACTCTGAGTCAGAATGATTGGCCAAAGACAACACAGAAACTAATCCCAATCACCATAAAAGTGAGCCATGTGGAGAGCACTTATCCTGGCTTCCTTTACCCTACTGTTCTCTGGCCACCTTTCCAATAATCTCTTGCTTTGTCAGCACATGTGTCTCCTTGGACAATCCATTTCTGATGGTTAGAGAAGAGCCTACTTTCAGGCCCTGGAAGAGGTTCCCCTTCCTGTAACACTGGGAGTTATGGTACACTGGCATAAATCCTTTTGGAGGAGGTCGTCATTAACCCTACAATAGTGTGAGCTCAAGGCACACTACAGGGCGAGAATACAGACCCACAGATCAGCAGAAAATTGGATTAAAGATTTACCGAGTATGGCCAGAGCAAGACACACTTTTCTCCACAGCCAGTCCTTTGTATCAGGAAGATTTCACAAGCCCCTTATCTTCATGCATCAGAGGGCAGACAGAATGAAAACCACAACACAGATAACTAATCAAATTAACCACATGGGTAGCTCAGTGAAACTATGAGCCATGCTGTGCAGGGCCAACCAAGATGGACTGGTCATGATGGAGCGTTCTGAGAAAACATGGTTCACAGGAGAAGGGATTCAGCATTCCTTTCTTGAGGACCACATGAACAGTATGAAAAAACAAAAAGATATGATATTGAAAGATAAACTGACAGTTCAGTAGGTGCCAATATGTTACTGGAGAAGAGCAGAAAAATAGCTTCAGAAGAAATGAAGAGTCTGAGTCAAAGCTGAAACAATACCCAGTAATCGATGTGTCTGGTGGTGAAAATAGAGTCTGATGCTGTAAGGAAAAATATTGCATAGGAATCTAGAATGTTAGGTCCATGAATCAAGGTAAATTGGAAGTGGTCAAACAGGAGATGGCAAGAGTGAACATCGACATTTTAGGAATCAGTAAACTGAAATGGACGGGAATGAGCAAATATAATTCAGATGACCATTATATCTACTACTTTGGTCAAGAATCCTTTAGAAGAAATTAAGTGGCCCACAAAGTCAACAAAAGAGTCCAAAATACAGTCCTTGGGTGCAGTTTGAAAAATGACAGAATGATCTCAGTTTGTTTCCAAGGCATACCATTCAACATCAAAGTAATCCAAGTCTATGTCCCAACCACTAATGCTGAAGAAGCTGAAGTTGAATGGTTCTGTGAAGACGTACAAGTCCTTCTAGAACTAACACACACATACACACGAAAAAAGATGTACTTTTCATCATAGGGGACTGGAATGCAGAAGTAGGAAGGCAAGAGACATCTGAAGTAATAGGCAAGTTAGCCTAAGAGTAAAAAATGAAGCAGAGCAAAGACTAACAGAGTTTTGCCAAAAGAATTCACTGGTCATAGCAAATACCCTCTTCCAACCACACAAGAAATGACTCTACACGTGGACATCACCAGATGGTCAATACTGAAATCAGACTGATTATTTTCTTTGCAGCCAAAGATGGAGAAGTTCTACACAATCAGCAAAAACAACACTGTGAGCTGACTGTGGCTCAGAATATGATCTCTGTATTACAAAATTCAGACTTAAAATGAAAAAAAAAGTAGGGAAAACCACTAGGCCATTCAGGTATGACCTAAATCTAATCCCTCATGATTATACAGTGGAAGTAATAAATATATTAAAGGGATTAGATCTGATAGAATACCTGAAGAATCATAGATGGAGGTTTGTGCAGGAGGCAGTGATCAAAACCATCCACAAGAAAAAAAAAAAATGAAAAAAATGAAAAAAATGGCTGTCTGAGGAGGCCTTACAAATAGCTAAGACTAGAAGAGAAGCAAAAGGCAAAGGAGAAAAGAAAATATATACCCATTTGAATGTACAGTTCCAAAGACTAACAAGGAAACATAAGGAAGCCCTCCTAAGTGAACAATGCAAAGAAATAAAGGAAAATAATAGAAAGGGAAAGACTAGAGATCTCTTCAAGTAAATCAAACATACCAAGGGAACATTTCATGAAAAGATCGACACAGTAAAGGACAGAAATGACATGGACTGAACAGAAGGAAAGATAATAAGAAGAGGTGGCAAAAATACACAGAAGAGCTGAGACAACCCAGAGAGATGCTATGGGGAGGGAGGAAGGAGAGGGGTTCAGGATGGGGAACACTTGTTTACCTGTGGAGGATTCATGTTGATGTATGGCAAAACCAATACAATATTGTAAAGTAATTAACCACCAATTAAAATAAATAAATTTATATTAAAAAAAAAAAAGAAAAGATCTTAAAGACCAGGATAACACAATGTTGTGATCACTCACCTAGAGCCAGACATCCTGGAGTGTGAAATCAAGTGGACCTTTGGAAGCAACACTATAGACAAAGCTAGTGGAGATAATGGAA
The DNA here is from genome assembly GCF_032405125.1 of Capricornis sumatraensis. NCBI lineage: Eukaryota > Metazoa > Chordata > Mammalia > Artiodactyla > Bovidae > Capricornis > Capricornis sumatraensis. The sequence continues at coordinate 4,364,371 of NC_091084.1, forward strand.
TTCCAGTTGAGATATTTCAAACTTTAAAAGATGATTCTGTTAAAGTGCTGCACTCAATATGACAACACATTTAGAAAACTCAGCAGTGGCCACAGGATTGGAAAAAGTCAGTTTTCATTCAAATCCCAAAGAAAGGCGATGATAAAGAATGTTCAGACAATTTCACTCCTTTCACGTGCTAGCAAGGTAATGTTCAAAATTCTCCAAGCTAGGACTCAACAGTACATGAACCAAGACTTCTAGATGTACAAGCTGGATTTAGAGACAGCAAAGGAACCAGAGATCAAATTGCCAACATCAACTGGATCATAAAAAAACAAGATAATTAGAGAAAAACATTTACTTCTGCTTCATTGACTATGGGAAAGCCTTTGACTATGTGCACCACAACAAACTGGAAAGTTTTTAAAAAGATGGGAATACGGGAATACTAGTACAGCCACTATGGAGAACAGTGTGGAGATTCCTTAAAAAAACTACAAATAAAACTGCCTTATGACCCAGCAATCCCACTGCTGGGCATACACACCGAGGAAACCAGAATTGAAAGAGATACGTGTACCCCAATGTTCATCACAAGACTGTTTATAATAGCCAGGACAAGGAAGCAACCTAGATGTCCATCAGCAGACGAATGGATAAGAAAGCTGTGGTACATATACACTATGGGGTATTACTCAGCCATTAAAAAGAATACATTTGAATCAGTTTTAATGATGTGGATGAAACTGGAGCCGATTATACAGAGTGAAGTAAGCCAGAAAGAAAAACACCAATACAGTATACTAACACATATATACGGAATTTAGAAAGATGGCAATGATAACCCTAAGAGACAGCAAAAGAGACACAGATGTAGAGAACAGACTTTTGGACTCTGTGGGATAGGGAGAGGGTGGGATGATTTGGGAGAATGGCATTGAAACATGTATACTATCATGTAAGAAATGAATTGCTAGTCTAGGTTCGATACAGGATACAGGATGCTTGGGGCTGGTGCACTGGGATGACCCAGAGAGATAATATGGGAAGGGTGGTGGGAGGGGGGCTCAGGGTTGGGAACTCATGTACACCTGTGGTTGATTCATATCAATGTATGGCAAAACCAATACAGTACTGTAAAGTAAAAAAAAATAAATAAAATTAAAAAAAAAAAAAAAGATGGGAATACAAGGCCACCTTTTCTGCCTTCTGAGAAACCTGTATGCAGGTTAAGAAGCAACAGTTAGAATTGGACTTGGAACAATGGACTGATTCCAAATTGGGAAAGCAGTATATCAAGGTGGTATATTGTCACCCTTCTTATTTCACTTATATGCATAATACATCATGTCATACAAAATGTCAAGGTAGATGATGCTCAAACTGAAATCAAGATTTCCAGGAGAAATATCAACAACTTCAGATATGCAGATGAGAGTCAATTCCTAGGCAGGTTAATAAGAAGTCCAGTGTCCCCAAGGAGAGAGGGGTCTGGAATTCTCAAGGATGAAAGGACAAACTTTTTTTTTTTTTTGTCTACATTTCTTAGTCTTAGTCAATTACATAACTCAGTTTAAACTCTTTACTAGGGATTCTACAACAACAGCGTATCCTGCTTGAGGACAGTTTCTTCTTCCTGAAAACCTTGTGAGTAATCCTGGTATCTTAGAATGTAAATTGTGGGAGTGGGTCTGGTAAAACTTTTACAACTTCCAGACATTTTTTTTTTTGATTCATTGTAATAACTAATTAAAAGATATATAACTCCATTGCTAACACTAGCAAGGGGGTACTCTTTCTGCCCCCCTTCTGATATCTATGTCAGAAGCATTCTCTATCCCTTTTTTACTTTAATAAAACTCTATTACACAAAAGCTCTGAGAGATCAAGCCTCGTCTCTGGCCCTGGATTGAATTCTTCTCCCCTGGAGGCCAAGAATCCCAGCGTCTTTCATGGTTCAGCAACAAACTTTCGCAGATGAGACAACCTAGATTGTAGAAAGTGAAGAGGAATTGAAGAACCTCTTGATAAAGGTAAAAGAGGCGAGATAACAGGCTGGCTTAAAACTCATCTTTCAAAAACGTAAGATCATGGCATCCAGTCCAATAACTTTTGCCAAATAAATGAGGAAGCAGTGGAAATAGAGACTTCTTGGGCTGAAAATCACTGTGGATGATGACTGCAGCCATGAAATTAAAAGACAATTGCTCCTTGGAAAGGAAAGCTATGACAAACCTAGACAGCACTTTAGAAAGCAGTTGTTGTAGTTCCGTTGGTCAGGCATGTCCAACTATTTGAGACCCATGGGCTGCAGCACACCAGGCTTCCCTGTCCTTCACCATCTCCCAGAGCTTGCTCAATCTCAAATCCATTGAGTCAGTAATGCCATTCAACCATCTCATCCTCTGTTTTCCCTTTCTCCTCCTGCCTTCAATCTTTCTAAGCATCAAGGTCTTTTCCAAAGAATCAGCTCTTTGAAACAGGTGGCCAGAGTATTGGAGCTTCAGCTTCAACATCAGTACTTCCAGTGAATATTCAGCGTTGTTTCCTTTATGATTGACTGGTTTAATCTCTTTGCTCTCCAAGGGACCCTCAAGAGTCTTCTCCAACACCACAGTTCAAAGGCATCAGTTCTTCAGGGTTCAGCCTCTTTTGCTGTCCAGCTCTCACATCTGTACATGACTACTATAAAAACCATAGCTTTGGATCTCCGTAGGCAAAGTCACGTCTCTGCTTTTTACTATGCTGTCAAGGTTTGTCATTACTTTTCTCCCAAGGAAAGTGAAGTATTGTTGTAAAGAACAGTATTGCCATAGGAACCTGGAATGTTAGGCTCATAAATCAAGTTAAATTGGACGTGATCAAACAGGATATGGCAAGAGTGAACAACAACAGTTCAGGAATCAGTAAACAAAAATGGACAGGAATGGGCAATTTTAATTTCAGAAGACCATTATATCTACTACTGTTGGCAGGAATTCCTTAGAATAAGTGGAACAGCCCTTATAGTCAACAAAGGATTCCAAAGTGCAGTACTTGTGGGCAGTCTCAAAAATTATAGAATGACTTTGGTTTGTTTCCAAGGCAAAGCATTCAACATCACAGTAATCCTAGTCTATACCACAAGCACTAATGCCAAAGAAGCCACAGTTAAATGGTTCTCTGAAAACCTACAAGATCTTCTAGAACTAACACCAAAAAAAGATGTGATTTTCATTATAGGGAACTGGAAAGCAGTAGTAGGAACTCAACATATACTTAGAATGTCAGACAAGTTTGATCTTGGAGTACAAAATGAATGAGGAGAAAGACTACCAGACTTTTGCCAAGAGAATGTACTGGTCATAGCATCCTCTTCTTCCAACAACACAAGAGACAACTCTACACATGGACATCACCATGTGGTCAATACCAAAATCAGATTGGATATATTCTTTTTTAGCTGAAGATGGAGTAGCTCTGTACAGTCAGCAGAAACAAGACCAGCAGCTGACTGTGGCTCAGATCATGAAATACTTATTGCAGAGACATTACTTTGCTTGTAAAGGTCCTTATAGTCAAAGATATGGTTTTTCCAGTAGTCATTTATGGATGTGAGAGTTGGATGATAAAAAAAGCTGAGTGCCAAAGAATTGATGCTTTCAAACTGTGGTTCTGGAGAAGGCTCCTGAGAGTCCCTTTGACTGCAAGGAGATCAAGCCAGTCAGTCCTAAAGAAAATTAACTCTGAATATTCATTGGAAAGATTGATGCTGAAGCTGCAGCTCCAATACTTTGGTCACCTGATGTGAAGAGCTGACTCATTAGAAAAGACCCTGATGGGAAGAATTGAAGGCAGGAGGAGAAGGGGATGACAGAGGATGAAATGGTTGGGTGGCATCACCGACTTGATGGACATGAGTTTGAATAAATCTTGGGAGATGGTGATGGACAGGGAAGCCTGGCATTCTGCAGTCCATGGAGTTGCAGATATGGGCACAACTCAGTGACTGAATAACAATAAATTGAGAGTACCAATGAGTAAACAGTGTTTCTTTTCTGTAAGATCTAATTTTATATAGAAACTTTAAGTTTTATTTCACATGAAGTATGAGATAGTAACCAATATAAAATGAAGTGTATCACAGAAATTGTGAAACAAAAATGAAGAAAATAGTTATTCACTTTATATATCTGGAAACTTCATCTTTGATTTTTTAAAAAGTCTCTGAATGGTGGAAGAAAAAAAAGAACAGGAGTATGGATGATCAAATATAGGAGAAGAACTGGAGATACAAAGCTATGTCCTTGTTAGAATCCAGCACCCTGAAGGCTTTGAAAGTGTGAGGGAAGGCTACACATGATGAAACTGCTGTAGGTAGACAGTAGGGTAGGTTTGATACATTTATCTTTTTGAGAACTAATCAGTGCTCTGCAATTCCACCACCCTTATGGCAGAAAGTGAAGAAGAACTAAGAAGCCTCTTGATGAAAGTGGAAGTGGAGAGTGATAAAGTTGGCTTAAAGCTCAACATTTAGAAAACGAAGATCATGGCATCTGGTCCCATCACTTCATGGAAAATAGATGGGTAAACAGTGGAAACAGTGTCAGACTTTATTTTTTGGGGCTCCAAAGTCACTGCAGATGGTGACTGCAGCCATGAAATTAAAAGACGCTTACTCCTAGATAGCATATTCAAAAGCAGAGATATTACTTTGCTGACTAAGGTCCGTCTAGTCAAGGCTATCGTTTTTCCAGTAGTCATATATGGATATGAGAGTTGGTCTGTGAAGAAGTCTGAGTGCTGAAGAATTGATGCATTTGAACTGTGGTGTTGGAGAAGACTCTTCAGAGTCCCTTGGACTGCAAAGAGATCCAATGAGTCCATTCTGAAGGAGATCAGCCCTGGGATTTCCTTGGAAGGAATGATGATAAAGCTCAAACTCCAGTACTTTGGCCACCTCATGCGAAGAGGTGACTCATTGGAAAAGACTCTGATGCTGGGAGGGATTGGGGGCAGAAGAAGAAGGGGACGACCGAGGATGAGATGGCTGGATGGCATCACTGACTCGAAGGACGTGAGTCTGAGTGAACTCCGGAAACTGGTGATGGACAGGGTGGCCTGGTGTGCTGTGATTCATGGGGTCGCAAAGAGTCGGACACGACTGAGCGACTGAACTGAACTGAATTGAATGCACTTATTATTTCAAGCAACTCCTTGAGTCAGTCAATGCCCCACTGAAAATAGACATTCCATAGTTTTCAAGCAACTGCTATCCGTTTAAAATGGAAAGTCCATAAATGTGAGCTAGTGAATATAAATGTGGATATTTGTCTTGTTTGAATGACTTGCTATGATCATAGAAATAGAGTATGAGCGCTGTACTCTGTAACAGTGATAGGACTTTTAATAATGTTTTCCTTGATTGGTGTCTTAAACATCCTCCCTTCTACTTAGTTATTTAAAGAGTTTGTTTGCATTCATTTGGTAAAATAAGAAGGTCATTTTTAAAAGGTGTGTGCATTTTTCCAAAAAATATATATATATTTAGGGATTTCCACAAGGCATTAATGACCTCCTTTTCTGAACATACAATCTATAAGATGGAATCCCTGAATTTATAATAAAATGATATTCAGTAATAGAAGCTAAAAGGCTTTTAAAAGCATCAGGGAAACTTTAGGAAACATGAGGAGACCACTATCCTTAGTTCAAGGGGAATTCCTTACCAAATCTTGGCCAAGAATTCCCTTTAATAGAAATTTGGAATAAAAACTAAGAAGACTCCATCCAGTTCATTCTGGCTTAGACTCATGAATCAGTATCTGTGGAGTGAACCAGTATCTGACCCATTTTTGAAATATAGAAACTATGAAGTGAAAACCCAAACCAGAAGAGCATCCTCCTGCCTGTCCTGGTGATTTTTCAGCTCTTGATCCTTTTTCCTTACTGAGACCTCTTTGTATTCTTGACTTTGGGACCAGGAAGCACCACCAATGAAGCAAAGGCCATAAATGTGAGCTATTGAATATAAATGTGGATATTTGTCATATTTTGATAGCTTACATATGAGCTGATATCTGTACTCTCACATTGACGAGATTTTTAATAATGTTTTCCTTGATTGGTGTCTTAAACATCCTCCTTTATACTTAGTTATTTAAAGATTTTATTTACATTCCTGTTACTTACATTCCTATTTATTTGCATTCCTGTTACAGCACGCTCCTGTTACTTTCAAGTGAGCGGTTGGAAGAAGTAATTTCTTTTTATGACTATTATTATACTTTAATTATTCATATAAAAGTTACTGGGATGAATTGCTGCCATTCTAATATGTAAACTGGACTCTAGAAAGTGAAATTTTCCAGGCATTCTTTCATATTTCCATGAATTATGAACACCTCATCCTGATGGTACTTAAAATCATAAAATAATATGTTTTTTTTTTAAAGTTAATGTGTTATTTAGATCACCATTGAAACAATGGTAAAGATTTTCCTTAATGATTATGCACTAAAAGGAGTAGGGACTTATTTTAATCAGATGTAAGGAAAGACATATGAATATTAAATTGAATGGTTCATCTCCATGGGAAACGAATGAGGACCTATTTAGCAATAAATTGGTAGGTGAATATTTCCTGCAGCTTTATTGTAATTGTTGGTTAGTCACTAAGTCTGTCCAATTCTTTTCTGACCTTATGGACTGTAGCCTGTCTGGCTCCTTTGTCCATGCAATATTCCAGACAAGAATACTGGAGTGGGTTGCCATTTCTTACTCCAGGGGAATCTTCTCAAAACAGGGATACTCATATATATTACTCACATATATTAATTTTTACCCTTGACCACATTATTTAATTTTTTCTTCATGTTTACCTTAGATATATAAAGTGTGTCCTTTTGTTTTTTAAGCATCTTGAGTTGAAAGATTAGTTTATTTGTATCTAATTTTCTTGTTTTATGATAAATTTCTTCAAAAGTATGAAATACCTCTCAGTACAATTTCAATTACATTGCAGATCTTTTTATAATTTACATTTGGAAAAAATTTCAGCTTACAGAAAAGTTTAAGTATAAAAATAATACAAAAATCCATATACACAAATTTACTTAGAGTTATCAATTCTACACAAAAATATCTCTATCTATCTATATATATATGTACATGTATATATTCCATGGGTTATACATACTTTTTTTCTGACACAAATGTATATATTATGCTCCTTTAATCCTAATCATTTCAGTGCTTATTTCTAAAATATTAGCTGTGTAAATCAATCAATACCTAGTTTATTTAAGAATGTTAATTATACCTTCTTAGAGGAATTTGTTTGAAAAAAAGGGACTGAAGCTTTAGCATGACCTCATATAGAGGTAGAGATTCAGGAATCATTCAGATCAAAATTATTTAAAAACATTTTTACCATTAAAAGCAATGGTACAAGCAGTATTGGCTCCGGAGAGAATGTTGAGAGAGCAGAGTTGAGCAGTAAGGACTGAATGTGGAGAATACTAATGCTTAGGATGAGGAACATGAGGCAGAGAACAAACAGCATAGTTGTCCCTTAGTATCTTCAGAGTATCAGTTTCAGGACTGCTGCAGATTCTGAAATCCACAGTAGATCAAATCCCTTATATGAAATACAGTATTTGCATGAAACTCTGTACATCCTCCAATATTCTTTAAATAATCTTGATATTACTTATGAAACCTAATGCAATATAAATACTATGTAAATAATTTTGATTTGGGGAACCTTCTAGAAATTTTTCTGAATATTTTTGATCTGCAGTTTGTTGAATTTTCAGGTATAGAACCTATGGTTATGGAGGTCTGACTGTACTGAAGATGATCATGGAAATATAGTTTCAAAAACTAGTGCAAATTAGTATCAGATATCAAAGAACAATTTAAGAGGATAAAGAATAAGAAGCATTTAAGAATATGAAATATCTGGAGCAGCCTTGGATTTGGAGAGCTGAAGGTTAATTTTTGAAGAGGTTAAATCTGTAGGGTAGAGTGATGGTAGTAGAACCCAAATTACAAAGGGTTAAGGCGTGAAAATGTAGGAAGGATTTTGTAGACTCTGTTGCAATGAATGTGATGATGAGGGATTTAGCATACTGGCTCAGGAGAGTTCAGGTTATAAAGAGTGCTAAAAGTTTGCTTACAGTTGGAGAAATTTTAGTCATATGTATAGACGAAGAGGGAAAACTGAAGGTCAAAGAGGTTGTGTAAATGACCAAAGGGTAAAATGAGAGAAAATTTTTGGAGAGTTACCCTTGAACATTTGGAGAAATATCCTCAAAGACTATTTCTTGAAGGCAAAAAGAACATAGGAGGAATATTCAGATCATTCTGATGTGGATAAATATTGAGGTAGCTCAGGTTAAATGGCCTCAAGAAAAACAACTTGATTTCCAGAGAATTAAGGGAGGGAAATAAAAAAAAAAAACTAGCTTTATATCTGTGAAAAATATAGAAATACTTTAAATAAGAACTTTGGGTAAAGTGACAAGATTTTAAGTAGAGATAAGCAGAAATCACTTAGCAGAAGTGAGAGCCTAGATCAGTTTGTAATGGTACAAAGCATTACCATTTTATGTCTTTCCTCAGGACTAATTGGCAGCTTAGAAGTAGGGAAAGATTGAATGATTGGGTTTATTTTAAAAAATTATGTTGAGTTGGAGGGTATTGCTAAGTCATGCACTCAAATACTTAATATATTAAGTATTTGGGTCATCACAGTCAAATTCTCCTTGCATCAGGATGCTATGTACATTATAAGGCCGTAGCAAGCTAGAGCAGTTTATCATCCGTATTCTATATGTGTATCATATTCTATATATGTATTACTATTACACCAAATAGTACTATAACTGGAGAAGGCAATGGCATCCTACTCCAGTACTTTTGCCTGGAAAATCCCATGGACGGAGGAGCCTGGTAGGCTGCAGTCCATGGGGTCGCTAGAGTCAGATACGACTGAGCGACTTCACTTTCACTTTTCACTTTCACTTTCATGCATTGGAGAAGGAAATGGCAACCTACTCCAGTGTTCTTGCCTGGATAATCCCAGGGACGGAGAAGCCTGGTGGGCTGCCGTCTTTGGGGTCGCACAGAGTCGGACATGACTGAAGCGACTTAGCAGTACTATAACTGATGTATTATGACATGAAGAAAAATATATATATTGATGTTACTAGCATCTTTAGTACATGTTGAAACATAGAACTGATGTCAGATCCATGAGTTAAAGTATTACTTTGCTTTTTGTTACTTAAGAGTAACATAAAAGTTAAAATGTGGGGACTTAAAAAAAAAAATAACATCTGAATCCAAATCCCAAATGATAAATTTTGTCAGCCAGCCTACTCTGATGATTCATGGATATAACACCTCCTTTGACTTTTCACTTTCATGCCTTGGAGAAGGAAATGGCAACCCACTCCAGTATTCTTGCCTGGAGAATCCCAGGGAGGGGGGAGCCTGGTGGGCTGTCGTCTATGGGGTCACACAGAGTCGGACACGACTAAAACGACTCAGCAGTAGTAGTAGCAGTAGCATTTATGTGAGCTTCCCTGCTGGCTCAGACATAAAGAGTCTGCCTGTAGTGCAGGAAACTTGGGTTCGATCCCTGGGTTGGGAAGATCCCCTGGAGAAGGAAATGGCAACCCACTCCAGTATTCTTGCCTGGAAAATCCCATTGACATTGACGGAGGAGCCTGGCAGGCTATAGTCGATGGAGTTGCAAAGAACTGGACATGACTGAACGACTTCACTTTACTTTTATGTTTTACAATAATATATATAGGTTTTCCCATGCTCATTTTTACTTATTTATGTGTCACGTTCTAATTTTCATGGTTGCTTTTTCTAGTCTGCAGAAACTTACCACTTCCACTTCATTCTCCATATTGATTGTCATACTTTTGAAACAAAAACTTTTATCATATCAACACTCTAATTATTGGCACCCCCTTACTTAGGGCACAGAGTCTATATTCTCAGGAGGGCATATACAATCCAACTTTATTTGTTTTCATATGTCCCAATTCTCAGTCAGTCCCATTCTCCCTGCCAATCATCTCCTACTTCCTTTTTTTATTAAACCATACTGAGTAATTTACCATTTGCATAATATATCATGCTGATGTATGTCCTATCATCTCTAAAAAATACCATTCTTTACTCACTTCATCTGGAAGCCTCTTTGTTACTCTTTAAAATCTGCTTAGCTTAAATATTATCCTTTTTGAAGTCTCCTCTGACTGTCTAGGCAAATTAATCTGCATTCTTTGTTCCTGTGCACAGTCCTGTATGTGCCTTAATGTGTCTTGTATGGTTTACATTGCTGCAGTGGTAAAGAATCTGCTTTCTAATGAAGGAGAAGCCAGTTCAAAGCCTAGCTTTGAAAGATCCCCTGGAGTAGGAAATGGCAGCCCATTCCCATATTCATATCTGAAAAATTCCATGGACAGAGAAGCTTAGCTACAGTCTATGGGGTCTCAAAGAGTTTGACAATACTGAGCACATGCACACTCTTACATTAATTACATAATGTTTATCTGCATAGATATTATTACAAAATTTTTCCATTTAACATTTCACTTACAAGTCATTTAATTTCACCTAAATTCCAAATGCCTGTTATATATCCAACCACTGGTCTGAGGAGTTTGAACAAGACCTAGTACTTGTCCTTTGGTTCACAGTTCTGTTACTAGACTGTAATCTTTTCTAGGTTACTGAAACTTTGCCCCAGAAAATTTGAACAGATCTCCATTCATGTTGAAATTTAATCTTCCCATCTCTTCCTCTTTATTCATTCAATTCTCCCCATCCTTGGAATGCCTTCCTTTTTCTCTAGTTGAATGCATGCTTTAACTTCTTAGGCACCAACTCAAATTCTAATTCCTACTTAGGACAATCTTGGTCTCAAAACTGATAAGGGGATCTTCTTCCTTTGAATCCTAACATTTCTTTGTAATTTTATCATGTTACTTTCTTAATGTATTTATATTACAGTGAATTGTGTACTGTTTTCTTTTTGCTATCAAGATCTATAGTTCATGTGTAAATTCATCTTGCGATAGTACACATGAATAATCATCATCCACAGATATTTGTTTAAGTCAGTTGGATGACTCAACTCGTATAAGGAAAGCTCTAGTCCCCTTGACCAAAGTACCACTTAATACAGTCATTGAAACCTCTATTTACAGAAAGTTCCAGGTGTTTTTTTGTTTTGTTTGTTTGTTTTTTTAAGCACTGTTTTTTTAAGCATATGGTTTATTTTTCACTTTTTAATTTTTTCCCATGAAAACATAAGCAACACTTTGACTTCCTAAAATAGAAATATATAGATTCTTATTGTTTACTTGATATTCAAGTGGTTATTCCTTGATGTAACTGTCTAATTTCATTAGTCTATTATATTCAATTTTAATTAAAATAAAATTTTAATTTTCAAAGCCTGCTAATGCTACTCTTTTTAAGGCAGTGCCATCCTTTATCCATGCACAGATGATGTTTTTAGAAGACAGCTTTGTTTTTCTTCAATAAAAATGCATTTAGAAGAAAACTGGCACAGGAATGTCTTTGACTTTCAGTACTAAACTTGGCACATTATCTCTTGGGGCTGGCAGTCCCTACTATGCTTGCCTTGTCATTCTCCATTGTGTGCTCTAGTAATACAGCCAACACCTGTGACCACACAAAAGACCATACACAGCAGCTGCAGCACTCAGATGTCCATGCTGAAATAAATTTCTAAAGCTGAAATATTTGGATCTGTGACTGGTTCTTTTTTGAGCCATTCAGAAATTGTTGGGATTTCCCAGTGAGGCGTAGTGATATATACGAAGTGTCCAGAGTCTGCTTACTCTGCCATCTTCTTTAGCTATCTCCGATTCTTTTTTTTTCCTGCCACTGGGCTTGCAGGGTCTTAATTCCCTGACTGGGGATGGAACGTGGACCCTGGCAGTGAAAGTACCAAGCCCTAACCATTGGACTTTCAGAGAATTCCCTATCTCTGATTCAAATTAAAGGTGGAAGTCTTGGTAGCATAGTGTAGTGTGTTGAGCACAGATTTTGAAGTCCAGCTACCCAGATTTGAAGCCTGGATCTTTCACTGACTTGCTGTTTTATCTTGGACAAGTTATTCAACCTCTGTAGGCCTCAGATTTATGATCTTTACAAATAGAAGTAATATCAGCCACTTCAGAATGCTATGACTATGAAATGAGTTTACATATATAGTTTTTAGAATCATGCCTGCATATTTTATGCCCTATATGAGTGCTTGCAATTATTATTAGATTCTAATTTTTGAAAAACCTCAGACACCACTAGAAAGAAACAGTCCTCTAATATCTATAATTAACATTTTTCAGTGTTCATGTTTTTTACACTTGCATTTTGTAGCATATGCTTCTTGTTTATAAAAATGTATGAATCATCAAAACATTGTGGGCTTATGCCTAACCCTGGTGAAGTTAAAACAATGTACTTATCTCAAGTCATATGTTTTGCTCTAAATTCACCAAGGTTAGGCACAAGGACAAAAGCAGAGAAGTCATTTAAGGAGCTATGGTAGCAATCCACAACCAGGACCTACTTTATAGCATAGGGAACACTGCTCAATACTCTGTCATAACCTAAATGGGAAAACAATTTGTAAAAGAATAGATACATATATATGCATAACTGAATCACTTTGCTGTACACCTAAAACCAACACAACTTTGGTAATCAACTATGCTCTAGTATAAAATAAAAATTAAACAAATAAAAAATAATAAAGAATACCAAATAATGTTGTTATTATTATGCCAAATAATAATAAAGAATACCAAAATAGAAAAAGGCAAGGTAGATAACAAAAGAAGCTATAGTAGCAACATAGCATATATATGGTGGTGCCTCTGCCTTTGATCTACTTTTTATTTGAATTAGTATCTAAGTCATAAAAGAAAACTAAGTCATATATATATATATATATATGCCCAATTAAGAGTTTGGAAATATGTGTAAATCCATTAAAAGCACTGGTGCTATGTTACAATTGGTTCAATTTCCAAATATATATATTACTTTTCAAACGATATAAGGTACCATAAAACAAACAAAAAAGCTACATATGACTTGAGATAAGTGACATTATTTTATGTTGTTTTTATTAATCTACACTTATATATACATAAAAAAAACCCACCAAAACTTCTACACACTTAGATGCCTTAATATTTTTCCTAGGCATCTCATGCATAAAAGCAAACAAACAAACAAACAAAAAAAATCCCTAGTTGGATATATCACATTAGAGTCTTTGATCAGGTTTGTCTTGTGATTGTAGCCTACCCTGAAGAATAAAAAATATCTTTCTTTAAAAAGAAAGACTCATAATTGGTAGGAATAGTTCATTATTACTGTGAAAGATATGAAAACTAAAACTTTGTTAGGTCAGAAATGCAATATATCAGGTGTAATATCACTATTTATGGTATAAATAGACATAGTAAATGTTATTTCCATGCTACTCATACTTACACTTGCAGCAAGAAAATAGTATTTATACTTAAATCAGCTTGCCAAATACGTAGTTGCTGTTAAGAATGATTTTTAAAATGTATTTTTGTATTCTGCAAACTTGGTTCATTTAGCAATGTAAACGTATACAGAGGAGAAGAAACAAACCTATTGACAATCAATTTTATAATCACAATCAATAAAATAAAGGCTTCCTCAGTGATTAATACAAAGTAATAGAGAAAAACAATAGAATGGGAAAGAGTAGAGATATCTTCAAAAATATTAGAGATATGAAGGAAATATTTCATGCAAAGATGGGCAAATAAAGGACAGAAATGGTATGGATCTAACCGAAGCAGAAGATAGTAAGAAGAGGTGGCAAGACTGCACAGAAGAACTGTACAAAAAATATCTTAAAAATCCAGATAACCACGATGGTGTGATCACTCACCTAGAGCCAGGCATCCTGGAATGTGAAGTCAAGTGGGCCTTAGGAAGCATCACTATGAACAAAGCTAGTGGAGGGATGGAATTCCAGTTGAGCTATTTCAAATTCTGAAAGATGATGGTGTGAAAGTACTGTGAGCAACATGCCAGAAAATTTGGAAAATTCAGCAGTGGTCACACCTGGAAAGGTCAGTTTTCATCCCAATCCCAAAGAAGAGTGAAAGTGAAGTCGCTCAGTCATGTCCAACTCTTTGGGACCCCATGGACTGTAGCCTACCAGGCTTCTCCCTCCATGGGATTCTCCAGGCAAGAGTACTGGAGTGGGTGCCATTTTCCTTCTCCAGGGGACCTTCCCTACCGAGGGATTGAACCCGGGTCTCCTGCATTCCAGGCAGATGCTTTAACCTCTGAGCCACCAGGGACTCCAATCCCAAAGAAAGGCAATGGCAAAGAATGTTCAAACTATCACACAATTGGATTCATCTCACATGATAGCAAAGTAATGCTCAAAATTCTCCAAGCCACGCTTCAACAGTACATGAACCTAGAACTTTTAGATGTTCAAGCTGGATTTAGAAAAGGTAGAGGAACCAGAGATCAAATTGCAACATCCATTGGATCATAGGAAAAACAAGAGTTCCAGAAAAAACATCTATATCTGCTTTATTGACTGTGCCAAAGCCTTTGACTGTGTGGATCACAAAAAACTGTGGAAAATTCTTAAAGATGGGAATAACAGACTACCTGACCTTCCTCTTGAGAAATCTGCATGCAGGTCAAGAATCAACAGAACTGGACATGGAACAAAAGACTGGTTCCAAATCAGGAGAGGAGCAAGTCAAGGCTGTACATTGTCACCCTACTTATTTAACGTATATGCAGAGTATATCATGAGAAATACTGGTCTGGATGAAGCACAAGCTGGAATCAATTTGCTGAAAGAAATATCAATATCCTATGGAGAAGGGAATGGCAACCCACTCCAGTATTCTTGCTTGGAGAATCCCATAGACAGAGGAGCCTGGTGGGCTACAGTCCACGGGGTCTCAAAGAGTAGACACGACTGAGCAACTTCACTTTCAGGTATGCACATGACACTACACTTACGACAGAAAACAAAGAAGAACTAGAGTCTCTTGATTAAATTGAAAGAGGAGAGTGAAAAAGTTGGCTTAAAATCAACATTCAGAAAATTAAGATCATGGCATCACTTCATGGTAAATAGACGGGGAAACAGTGGAAACAGAGACAGAGTTTATTTTGGGGGGCTCCAAAATCACTGCAGATGGTGACTGCAGCCATGAAATTGAAAGATACTTGCTCCTTTGAAGAAAAGTAATGACCAACTTAGACAGCATATTAAAAAGCAGAAACATTGCTTTGCCAACACTGGCCCATCTAGTCAAAACTATGGTTTGTCCAGTAGTTATGTATGGATGTGAGAGTTGGACTCTGAAGAAAGCTGAGTGCCAAAGAATTGATGGTTTTAAACTGTTGTGTTGGAGAAGACTCTTGAGAGTCCCTTGGACTACAAGGAGATCCAACCAGTCCATCCTAAAGGAAATTAATCCTGAATATTCATTGGAAACCCTGATGCTCAAGCTGAAACTCTAATACTTTGGCCAACTTGTGAGAAGAACTGACTCATTTGAAAAGATCCTGATTCAAATGTATTCTTTTTAATGGCTGATTAATACTCCATTGTGTATATGTACCACAGCTTTCTTATCCATTCAACTGCTGATGGACATCTAGGTTGCTTCCATGTCCTGGCTATTGTAAACAGTGCTGCAAATTGCCAGTCCAGGTTTGATGCATGATACAGGATCCTTGGTGCTGGTGCACTGGGATGACCCAGAGGGATGGTACGGGGAGGGAGGTGGGAAGGGGGTTCAGGATGGGGAACACATGTACACCCCTGGCAGATTCACGTGGATGTATGGTAAAACCAATACAATATTGTAAAGTAATAATAATAATAATAATAAATAATAATAAAATAAAAAAATGAAAGAAAAGATCCTGATGCCAGGAATGATTGAAGGTGGAAGGAGATGGGGATGACAGATGATGAGATGGCTGGATGACATCACTGATTCAATGGACATGAGTTTGAGCAAGCTCAGGGAGTTGGTGATGTACAGGGAGGCCTGGAATGCAGCAGTCCATGGGGTCTCAAAGAGTTGGACATGGCTGAGTGACTGAACTGAATTTAACTGAACTCCTTAATACACTATGTATATCTCTGGTGTAAAAAAAAAAAAAAAAAAAAGTAGATCTTCATGGCGTTGGGGCTGGGATGGAGGTACAGAGAAATTCTTTTTCATTTAAATTAACTTAGAAGGGTATTTTTTTAGACTTAATAGGCATGTGAAATCTTTGATTCTATATATCATTTATTTTCTAAGTAACTGAGTGAAGTGTTGGTTGCTAAGCCTGATTCTTTGAGACCCTATTGATGGTAGCCCACCAGATTGCACTGTCCATTGGATATCCCAGACAAGAGTACTGGAATGGGTTGCCATTTCCTTCTTCAGGGGATCTTCTTGACCCAAGGATCAAACCTGCATCTCTTGCATTGCAGGCAGATTCTTTACCAAGAGATAATGTAAATAGATAACATAAAACTCATAAAATGAAGTAAATGAAATACTTCAAATGACATACATTTCAGGTAAAAATGTAAATAAGAATTAACATAAATTATCAAATTTGATATAAAACTGCAGAAAAATAATATTTTCAGGATATATCAGTGACAAAATCTTAGTTTTAATTTTATACTCTACTTGTCATCTTTTTCTAAATTGACCTTTTAAGGTTATGCTTGTGGGATTTTAAGATATAAGTAAACAAAAATTTTAAATGACTTATAGCTCAAATCTTTTCTTACTAGAATTGATAGAAATGCCCCTTTCAAATATCATTTTCTAAATTTCATATGAAAAGAGCTAAACGATTCCCAATGAAGTAAGAGAGAACCAAAGTAAGATGTGCACTCACATAACTTATCCTATGACATGGAATCATTTCTGGCAGGGTATAGTAGGCAAAAATGTAAACGTTCCAGGGAGCAATATCCCTCAAAATTATTTTCTCTGCTTTGCAAATTGAAGCGGCAGGATGTTATAAAGGAGAACATTTATGCTATTTTCCTCTAGTAGAGAAAAAAATGTTCGTTTGTTATTGGTCATAATCTGGCAACTATCAAAACATAATAAAACCAGAAAATAAACTTTGAAAAATAGTTAGAATGTAATCTTTTGTATGACAATGATTACTGTGTTTAGTCACCAAACTCTTCTGGTATATTCCATCTGTTTAGTAGATCTTATCTCTTCTTCCATGAATAGATGATTCTAGTTACATTCCATACTTTCTCACAAGTTTTAAAAACTTTAGTAAATACACAATGGCACAGGGCCAACCATTAATCTTAGTGAAGCATAGTCACCACAACCACATAACTGGTCTCAACTTGCACCTCCCTGTAAATCCTATATGCCAAAGATTTAACCAAACCAGACTTCTTAGCATCTGAAAAACACTCCGTGAGCTTTTTCACTTTCACATTTTGATTTATTCTGCCAACTCTACCAAGAATGCCTTCTTTCTTTACTCCCTTTTCTTCTAGAAATCTTATTTCTTCAGACTCTTAAAAAATATTAATTAATTTTATGTTACAATATTTTATTAGTTTTGCCATACATTAACTTGAATCCACCATGGGTGTACATGTGTTCCCCATCCTGAAACCCCCTCCTACCTCCCTCCCCATCCCATCCCTCTGGGTCATCCCAGTGCACCAGCCCCAAGCATCCTGTATCATGAGTCGAACCTGGACTGGCGATTCGTTTCTTATATGATATTATACATGTTTCAATGCCATTCTCCCAAATCATCCCACCCTCTCCCTCTCCCACAGAGTCCAAAAGACTGTTCTATACATCTGTGTCTCTTTTGCTGTCTCGCATACAGGGTTATTGTTACTATCTTTCTAAATTCCATATATATGCATTAGTACACTGTATTGGGGAGAAGGCAATGTCACCCCACTCTAGTACTCTTGCCTGGAAAATCCTATGGACGGCAGAGCCTGGTGGGCTGCAGTCCATGGGGTTGCTAAGAGTCAGACAAGACTGAGCGACTTCCCTTTCATTTTTCACTTTCACTCATTGGAGAAGGAAATGGCGATCCGCTCCAGTGTTTTTGCCTGGAGAATCCCAGGGACTGGGGAGCCTGGTGGGCTGCCGTCTATGGGGTTGCACAGAGTTGGACATGACTGAAGCAACTTAGCAGCAGCAGCATACTGTATTGGTGTTTTTCTTTCTGGCTTACTTCACTCTGTATAATAGACTCCAGTTTCATCCACCTCATTAAAAATGAATCAAATGTATTCTTTTTAATGGCTGAATAATATTCTCTTGTGTATATGTACCACAGCTTTGTTATCCATTCATCTGCTGATGGACATCTAGGTTGCTTCCATGTCCTGGTTATTATAATCAGTGCTGTGATGAACATTGGGGTACACGTGTCTCTTTCTATTCTGGTTTCCTCAGTGTGTATGCCCAGCAGGGGATTGCTGGGTCATAGTGCAGGTCTATTTCCAGTTTTTTTTTTTTTTTTAAAGAAATCTCCAGACTGTTCTCCATAGTGGCTTTACTAGTTTGCATTCCCACTAAGTGCAAGAGGGTTCCCTTTTCTCCATACCCTGTCCAGCATTTATTGCTTGTAGACTTTTGGATCACAGCCATTCTGACTGGCATGAAATGGTACCTCATTGTGGTTTTGATTTGCATTTCTCTGATAATGAGTGATGTTGAGCATCTTTTCATGTGTTTGTTAGCCATCTATATGTCTTCTTTGGAGAAATATCAATTTAGTTCTTTGGCCCACTTTTTGATTGGGTCTTTTATTTTTCTGGAATTGATTTGCAGAAGTTGCTTGTATATTTTTGAGATTAATTATTTTTCCATTGCTTCATTTACTATTATTTTCTCTCATTCTGAAGGCTTTTCCACCTTGCTTATAGTTTCTTTGGTTGTGCAGAAGCTTTTAAGTTTAATTAGGTCCCATCTGTTTACTTTTGCTTTTATTTCCAAAATTCTGGGAGGTGGGTCATAGAGGATCCTGCTGTAGTTTATGTTGGAGAGGGTTTTGCCTATTTTTTCCTCTAGGAATTTAATATTTTCTGGTCTTACATTTAGATCTTTAATCCATTTTGAGTTTATTTTTGTGTATGGTGTTAGAAAGTGTTCTAGCTTCATTCTTTTACAAGTGGTTTACCAGTTTTCCCAGCACCACTTGTTAAAGAGATTGTCTTTTCTCCATTGTACATTCTTGCTTCCTCTGTTAAAGATAAGGTGTCCATAGGTATGTGGATTTATCTCTGGGCTTTCTATTTTGTTCCATTGATCTATATTTCTGTCTTTGTGCCAGTGCCAAACTCTCTTGATGACTGTGGCTTTGTAGTAGAGACTGAAGTCAGGCAGGTTGATTCCCCTAGTTTCATTCTTTTTTCTCAAGATTGCTTTGACTATTCAAGGTTTTTTGTATTTCCATACAAATTGTGAAATTATTTGTTCTACTTTGAAAAATATCATTGGCAGCTTGATACATTACATTGAATCTATAGATTGCTTTGTGTATTATACTCATTTTCACTGTATTGATTCTTCCGATCCATGAACACTGTATATTTCTCCATCTATGTGTGCCCTCTTTGATTTCTTTCACCAGTGTTTTATAGTTTTCTATATCTAGGTCTTTTGTTTCTTTAGGTAGATATATTCTTAAGTATTTTTTTTTCTTTTCGTTTCAATGGTGAATGGAATTGTTTCCTTAGTTTCCCTTTGTTTTCTCATTGTTAGTGTATAGGAATGTAAGGGATTTCTCTGTGTTAAAATTACATCCTGCAACTTTACTATATTCATTGATTAGCTCTAGTAACTTTCTGGTGGAGTCTTTTGGGTTTTCTATATAGAGGATCATATCATCTGCAAACAGTGAGAGTTTTACTTCTTCTTTTCCAATCTGGATTCCTTTTATTTCTTTTTCTGCTCTGACTGCTATGGCCAAAACTTCCAAAACTATGTTGGATAGTAGTGGTGAGAGTAGGCACCCTTGTCTCGTTCTTCATTTTAGGGGAAATGCTTTCAATTTTTCACCACTGAGGATAATGTTTGCTGTGGGTTTGTCATATATAGCTTCTATTTTTTTTTTTTAACTTTTCTTTGTGCTTTTTTTTTTTTTTTATTGTAAAGTCATTTGTTGAGGTATGTTCTTTCTATTCCTGCTTTCTGGAGAGTTTTGATCATAAATGGATGTTGAATTTTGTCAAAGAGTTTCTCTGAATCTATTGAGATAATCATATGATTTTTATTTTTCAATTTGTTAATGTGGTTTATTAAATTGATTGATTTGAGGATACTTAAGAATCCTTGCATCCCTGGGATAGAGCCCACTTGGTCATGAGACTATTTTGTCCTCCCCTAAAGGTGGCACTACTGGTAAAGAATCTGCTTGCCAATGCAACAGATTCAAGAGACATGGGTTTGATCAATCCCTGGATTGGGAATATCCCCTGGAGAAGGAAATGGCAACCCACTGCAGTATTCTTGCTTGGAAAAATCCCACAGACAGAGGATCCTTGAGGGCTACAGGATTGTAGAGTGGGATATGACTGATCACTTGTCAGTCAGCAAAGGGTATTAGAATCTCCTATTACTTTGAACCTGATATTTACCCATATCCTCTTTTTATTTTGTATTTCACCCACTCCTTTACTTTGATAGGACCATACATATGCCACACACTGAAACATGGTCCTTAAATTTGAGTCAACAGTTGCTTCCGAAATTGATCTGAAATAGTTTTCTTTTTTTTTTTTTCTTCTGTAACCTATTAACATGTAGTATACAATGCATTATGATGTAAAAATTCCTCAAGCAAGCAAAAATATTTATGGCAGATACATATTTACAAAACAAACATAATTCATAGCTTGGAGATTTGGATTTCAATGTTAGAGATCAGTTTATTCTAATTAACCAATTAGAGGCAAGATCATCAAGAAAATAATTGTCAGAAAAGTTATTACTTAGACTCTAAGCAAAATTTTAACAAAGAATATTTTGTTTGAGTTTATATTAAGACACTCCAAAGGAGTTTGAGTAAGAGATATGCTGGGAAGGTTTGCAGGCTCATACATGTGTTGTAACACTCCTTTAGCTATATAGTTGGAGAATCATTTCTAACATGTTAGTGAACTTTTAATTTAATACAGTTAATCTTAGTAAACAACAACACAATGTCTAAAAGTTAAGAGTTTTAAAAAATGGCGATCTGTATACGTTTTGCAAACTACAGTTCATGGGCCAGGCCCCCAATTGTCTTGCTGTAGACTATAAGGAATTGGACTTCTCTGATAGTTCAGTTGGTAAAAAGTGTACCTGCAATGCAGGAGACCCTGGTTCAATTGTGATTTCTGGGTCGAGAAGATCCGCTGGAGGAGGGATAGGCTAAACACTCCAGTATTCTTGGACTTCCCTTGTGGCTCAGCTGGTAAAGAGTCTACCTGCAATGCAGGAGACCTGGGTTAAATCCCTGGGTTGGGAAGATCCCCTGGAGAATGGATAAGGCTACCCATTCCAGTATTCTGGCCTAAAGAAATCCCCCTGGAGTCGCAAAGAGTCGGACACAACTGAGCGACTTTCACTTCACTTCACTTCACTTCACTTCATATAAGGAATTAATGGTTTTTACATTTTAAATGTCTAGAGGGGAGAGAGTGAAACAAAAATAAAACATTTGGCATATGTATATTATATAAAATTAAAATTTAAGTGTCTATAATATAGTTTCATTAGAACTTATAATTGGTCATTCATTCATGTATTATGCATCAGTGGCTTCTTTTTGCTAAAACATCATTCGTGACAGAAACCGCATTGCAAAGACTAAACTGCCTGCTATCTGCCTCTGTATAGTAAAAGTTTGCTAAGCCTTGGCATTCATCTCCCTCCCTCATTAGGTAAGGAACAATGAACACAGTGTAAACTTTTCTTGGCATATAGTATAACAAAGCACTTAAAGCCAGGAGTTTGTTGACTACCGAGGCTTTGGTCTCTCATTGACTGTTATATGACTTTGGGAAAATTATTTAAACTAAGTTTTAATTATTCAGAGACAAAACAAAATAATAATTCTACTTATCTTTTGGGTTTGGAGAGAATTAAACATATAACATACATAGTAGATAACAGTGCAGAATGACAGTTGTAAAGTGAAAAAGATATGTAAAGTAAAAAAAAAAATCTAAGAATACAGGGAAAAAAAATTATGGCATAAGATATATTTGACACATACATGCCAAAAGAAAATTTACATATTAGCTATGTTAAAAGATTGAAAAAGAGGCCTTAAGACAAAAAGTATCATTGAAGAGAGAGAGTTTCATTACACAGTATAAAAAAGGTTCAATTTCCTAGGAAGATGTTAAAAATTCTAAAGTATTCTATATTAAAATAAATCACATATAAAGCAAAAATCAATAGGAATACAGTAAGAAATTGAGAAATCTATGAGCACAGTTGGAGGTTTCTATGTACATGTCTCAAGTTAGTCAAAAATTTAATAAAAACAGAAATTTGAATAAAATATATAGTTATTATATAGAAATTTACAGCAAAAAATGGAAAGTATCTTTAGGCTTTATGGAATATTATTAAAGTTGTACATGCATTGGAACATGAAGAAAGTTCTAAAAAGTTTAAAAAATTAGTATCACAGAGAACACATTTTCTGCTAGAATTCATTAAGCACTTCACACAAATGCATTTTATGTATCTTAACAAGTGTGACACAAGGAGAAATGAAACATTTGAATGATGTTATTGACTCATGAAAGAAGTTGAAGCATAGTTAAAAAGGTTTTTCAGACTTCATGCCTAAATATTTTAAGACATGTTTTATCAAACATTTGAGGAAAAGTTAGATTTAACATACAAACACATGCAGAAAACAGAAAAAAATAAAGAATATTCTGCAACATAGTCTAGAAAGCCCTCATAACCTTGCTTCAAAATTGAATGTGTAACTACATGTGTAAAATGAGGAGGTGAGTAAGTGCATGAAAGTTGCTCAGTCATGTCTAACTCTTTGCGACCCCATAGACTGTAGCCCACCAGGCTCTCCTCTGTCCATGGGATTCTTCAGGCAAGAATACTGGAATGGGCTGCCATGCCCTTCTCCAGGGGATCTTCCCAAACCAGGGATTGCATAAGGGGGTGCTGTGGTTTTATTCTCCGCCACTTCTTCCTGTTAACTGTTAAACACTTAGGACACCTGACTGGAGCTTAAGTAGCCACCATGGACCTGTAAGTGAAGACACATGTTAAGGATGTTGTAGCACCAATAATAGAAGTCTGATTGCTAAAATATAATGGGGCTTCCAGAGGAGTTATGTAATAGCTCCATGCTGCTGCTGCTGCTGCTAAGTCGCTTCAGTCATGTCCAACTCTGTGCGAACCCATAGATGGCAGCCCACCTGGCTCCTCTGTCCCTGGGATTCTCCAGGCAAGGATACTGCAGTGGGTTGCCATTTCCTTCTCCAATGCATGCATGCATGCTAAGTCACTTCAGTTGTGTCTGACACTGTGTGGCTCTATGGACAGCAGCCCATCAGGCTCCTCTGTCCACGGGATTCTCTAGGCAAGAGTACTGGAGTGGGTTGCCATTTCCTTCTCCTAATAGTTCCATAGTATATGTATTTCATATATATATATATATATATAATGTGTGTGTATTGATATATAATATTATTCTGTGTTTGTTTTATTTGAATCCTTAACTATTCCTATTTCATATACTAGCCAAGATAGGAAACAGTTTCTAGTAATCTTTTGTGGCACTTTCTTTAGAAATATCACACTTCACACAAGTATCTCATAAATTATTCTTTCCAAATATGTAGGAAGTATTTGCAAGTTCAATGTACAATTTCTGTATACTTTTGAAGATTTTAAAGCACAAAAGTGACAATCTGTGATCTGTGTTGTAAGTAATTCACCCTTCCAAGTGAATGGAAGATGGATTTAAGAAGAACAGTGTTGGAGCCAAGGAGAGACATTGATTGACGTAGGGGAATGAAGAACACTTGAGCAAAGTCTCCACTACTATTCTCCTCAAATCTTTCTTCTGTGCACTTACATAGAAAAAAGGATGAATCTGACATCTTTTTATGTAACACACATTTGGCAAGGTTGATGATTGGTTTGGAGAAGAGAGGAGCAAGTCTAGCACGCAAAGCAGAGAACCACCTTCTATGATAGAGAATGTATGAAGAGGAACATGTTTGAGGGGGATGGTGGGAGATTCACTCTTACAAAGCTGAGCTTTTAGATACAAGTGGGAAATTCAATAGATGCCAGGTAAACGTGTCACACATGTGAAGACGAGACCATAAGGTTCATTGATTTGTATTTATTGAGTATGACTAAATAACTGGTCCAGTCCTTGCTTAGGGAAACTCAGTGAGTAAGACAGAATTCCTGCTATTATTGAACTTAAATAATCCAATGACAAAGGCATAGAATTAAACAAAGATTTAAATATCAGGTTTGATAGAGATAATAAAGGGATTCCCTGGTGGCTCAGATAGTAATGAATCTGCCTGCAATGCAGGAAATATGAGTTTGATCCCTGCGTTAGGAAGATCTTCTGGAGAAGGGAATGGCAGCCCACTCCAGAATTCTTGCTTGGAGAATTCCATGGACAGAGGAACTTGGCAGGCTATAGATCATGGTGTTACACTGAGTCAGATATGACTTAGCAGTTGAGCACAATAGAGATAATGCAAAATACTATCAGAGTACATGAAAGAGAGGTTAACGCACTAGAGGGTAGATGTAGATGTAGAAAGAGTTCTTGAATCTATTGTAGTTATGTTTATACCTGAAGGAGGAATAGGAGTTATTCCACAGATATGCAATAAATGTCTGAAGTTGAGGGAATGGCATTTGCAGAGTTGTCAAGGCCAATGAGAGAACTTAGGACTCAAAATCTTTAAAAAGGCCATTTTCGCTGGGGCTTGGTATTTCAGGAGAAGTGGACTATATAATGGTGTGTGAGAAACAATCAAGAGATGTATTATAAAGTATCACTTAAGGAATTTGAGCTTTATTAAAAAAGTAATATTAAAAATCATGAAGTAAATTCTAATCAAGAATGGAAATTTACAGAGGCAAAGTGGCTGAGGCAAGACCCCATGGGGGAATACCAGCATTTTAAGAGAAGTTAGAAGAAGTCTATGAAGGAAATGAAAAATAAGAAATCACAAATTTATGATTCAGTCATCAATTTAGCATTTATAACCAGAAGTGTCTTATTTATTGCTGTTATTGTTGTTTAGTTGCTAAGGCATGTCAGACTCTTGGTGATTCCGTGTATTGCAGGATGCCAGGCTCCTCTGTCTTCCACTATCTCCCAAAGTTTGCTCAAATTCATGTCCACTGAGTCCATGATACTATCTAATTATCTCATCCTCAGTTGCTCCCTTCTCCTTTTGCCTTCAATTTTTCCCAGCATCAAAGTCTTTTCCAATGAGGTGGCTCTTCACATCAGGTGGCCAAAGTATTGGAACTGCAGCTTCAGCATCAGTACTTTGAAAGACTATTCAGGATTATCACCTTTAGGATCAACTGGTTTGATCCCCTTGCAGTTAGTTCAAGGGACTCTCAAGAGTCTTCTCCAGTGCTACAATTCAGAAGCATCAATTCTTTAGCTCTCAGACTTCCTTATGATCCAGCTCTTACATTTGCACATGACTACTGGAAAAAATCATACCTTTGATACATGGACTTTCATTGGCAAAATGATGTTTCTGCTTTTTAATACACTGTATTGGTTTATCAAAACTTTGCTTCCAAGGAGCAAGCGTCTTTTAATTTCATGGCTACAATCATCATCCACAGTGATTTTAGACTCCCTCAAAATAAAATCTGTCACTGCTTCCTCTTTTCCCCTTTCTGTTTGCCTTGAAGTGATGGGACCAGATGCAATGATCTGATTTTTTGAATGCTGTATTTCAAGCCAGTTCTTTCACCCTCATGAAGAGGCTCTTTTGTTTCTCTTCACTTTCTGTCATTAGAGTGGTATCATCTGTGTATCTGACGTTGTTATTTCTCCTGGCAATATTGATTATAGTTTGTGATTCCTCCAGCCTGGCATTTCACATGATGTACTCTGCATATAAGTTAAATTAGTAGGGTGACAATATACAGCCTTATCATACTCCTTTTCCAATTTTGAACTGGTCTGTTGTTCCATGTCTGGTTCTACCTGTTGCTTTATGATCTTCATACAGGGTTCTCAGGAGACAAGTAAGGCAGTATAATATTCCCATCTCTTTAAGAATTTTCTTTATAAAAATTTTTATCTCATAAGCTACTATCTTATAATAAAACTTGTCTTATAAAATATTGTATAAAAATTAACTAAACACCTTTGATTGATGGCTAATAATATTAAATTTATAAGTATTTATAAGAATCTAAGCCTAAATTATTATAGTATTAGTATATATATTATTGGACTTCCCTGGTGGCTCAGACGGTAAAGTGTCTGCCTACAATGAGGAAGACCCGGGTTCAATCCCTGGGTTGGGAAGATCTGAAGAAGGAAATGGCAACCCATTCCAATATTCCTGCCTGGAGAATCCCATGGATGGAGGAGCCTGATAGACTACAGTCCATGGGGTCGAAATGAGTAGGACATGAATGAGTGACTTAGTGACTTAATTATACTAATTAATAGCTAGTATATTATTACTACCAAAATAAAAACAGTAACAACAGCAACAACAGGGTGACTTATATAGTTATATGCAGCTTTATATATAACTTTATTATCACTTCACGTATAACTCATAGTAGCCTGGTAGATTTGATTATTAATATTATATTTCAGTCTAAGAAATTGAGATCTAACTGTATTAAGGATCACCTAATAAGTAACAACTAATAATTAACACAGGCCAGGGGCAGAGACCCTGAGGAGCCACCTGGAACCCGAGGCCATGGGCGGCAGCTGGGAGGAGCCACCCACACCCGAGGCCAGGGCCGCCTGCCAGGAGGAGCATTCCGAGGAGCAGTGGCTGTGCAGGGGCAGGAGGGCCTAGAGGAGATATCCCACGTTGAAGGTCAGGAACGGTGCTGGTAAGGAGATACCCCTCGTCCAAGGTAAGGAGCAGGAGCTGTGCTTTGCTGGAGCAGCCGTGAAGAGATACCCCACGCCCAAGGTAAGAGAAACCCAAGTAAGATGGTAGGTGTTGCAAGAGGGCATCAGAGGGTAGACACACTGAAACCATACTCACAGAAAACTAGTCAATCTAATCACACTAGGACCACAGCCTTGTCTAACTCAATGAAACCAAGTAATGCCTGCGGGGCAACCCAAGACAGGCGGGTCATGGTGGAGAGGCCTGACAGAACGTGCTCCACTGGAGAAGGGAATGGCAAGCCACTTCAGTATTCTTGTCTTGAGAACCCCATGAACAGTAGGAAAAGACAAAATGATAGGATACTGAAAGAGGAACTCCCCAGGTCATTAGGTGCCCAATATGCTACTGGAGATCAGTAGAGAAATAACTCCAGAAAGAATGAAAGGATGGAGCCAAAGCAAAAACAATACCCAGCTGTGGACGTGACTGGTGATAGAAGCAAGATCCGATGGTGTAAAGAGCAATATTGCATAGGAACCTGGAATGTCAGGTCCATGAATCAAGGCAAATTAGAAGTGGTCAAACAAGAGATGGCAAGGCTGAACGCTGACATTCTAGGAATCAGTGAACTAAAATGGACAGGAATGGGTGAATTTAACTCAGATGACCATTATATCTACTACTGCGGGCAGGAATCCCTCAGAAGAAATGGAGTAGCCATCATGGTCAACAAAAGAGTCTGAAATGCAGTACTTGGATGCAATCTCAAAAACGACAGAATGATCTCTGTTCGTCTCCAAGGCAAACCATTCAATATCACAGTTATGCAAGTCTATGCCCCAATCAGTAACGCTGAACAAGCTGAAGTTGAACGGTTCTATGAAGACCTACAAGACCTTTTAGAACTAACACCCAAAATAGATATCCTTTTCATTATAGGGAGTGGAATGCAAAAGTAGGAAGCCAAGAAACACCTGGAGTAACAGGCAAATTTGGCCTTGGAATGCAGAATGAAGCAGGAAATAGACTAATAGAGTTTTGCCAAGAAAATGCACTGGTCATAGCAAACACCCTCTTCCAACAACACAAGAGAAGACTCTGCATGTGGACATCACCAGATGGTCAACACCAAAATCAGATTGATTATATTCTCTGCAGCCAAAGATGGAGAAGCTCTATATAGTCACCAAAAACAAGACCAGGAGCTGACTGTGGCTCAGATCATGAACTTCTTATTACCAAATTCAGACTTAAATTGAAGAAAGTAGGGAAAACCACTAGACCATTCAGGTATGACCTAAATCAAATCCCTTATGATTATACAGTAGAAGTGAGAAATAGATTTAAGGGCCTAGATCTGATAGATAAGAGTGCCTGATGAACTATGGAATGAGGTTCATGACATTGTACAGGAGACAGGGATCAAGACCATCCCCATGGAAAAGAAATGCAAAAAAAAAAAAAAAAAAAAAGGCAAAATGGCTGTCTGGGGAGGCCTTACAAATAGCTGTGAAAAGAAGAGAGACGAAAGGCAAAGGAGAAAAGGAAAGATATAAGCATCTGAATGCAGAGATCCAAAGAATAGCAAGAAGAGATAAGAAAGCCTTCTTCAGCAATCAATGCAAAGAAATAGAGGAAAAGAACAGAATGGGAAGGACCAGAGATCTCTTCAAGAAAATTAGAGATACCAAGGAAACATTTCATGTAAAGATAGGCTCCATAAAGGACAGCAATGGTATGGACCTAACAGAAGCAGAAGATATTAAGAAAAGGTGGCATGAATACACGGAAGAACTGTACAAAAAAGATCTTCACGACCCAGATAATCATGATGATGTGATCACTAATCTAGAGCCAGACATCTTGGAAAATGAAGTCAAGTGGGCCTTAGAAAGCATCACTACGAACAAAGCTAGTGGAGGTGATGGAATTCCAGTTGAGATCTCTCAAATCCTGAAAGATGATGCTGTGAGAGTGCTGCACTCAATATGTCAGCAAATTTGGTGGCCACAGGACTGGAAAAGGTCAGTTTTCATTCCAATTCCAAAGAAAGGCAATGCCAAAGAATGCTCAAACTACCGCACAATTGCACTCATCTCACATGCTAGTAAAGTAATGCTCAAAATTCTCCAAGCCAGGCTTCAGTAATACATGAATCATGAACTTCCTGATGTTTAAGCTGGTTTTAGAAAAGGCAGAGGAACCAGAGATCAAATTGCCAACATCCGCTGGATCATGCCAAAAGCAAGAGAGTTACAGAAAAACGTCTATTTCTGCTTTATTGACTATGCCAAAGTCTTTGACTGTGTGGATCACAAGAAACTGTGGAAAATTCTGAGAGAGAGGGGAATACCAGACCACCTGACCTGCCCCTTGAGAAACCTGTATGCAGGTCAGGAAGCAACAGTTAGAACTGGACATGGAACAACAGACTGGTTCCAAAGAGGAAAAGGAGAACGTCAAGGCTGTATATTGTCATCCTGCTTGTTTAACTTCTATGCAGAGTAAATCATGAGAAACGCTGGACTGGAAGAAGCACAGGCTGGAATCAAGATTGCCGGGAGAAATATCAATAACCTCAGATATGCAGATGACACCACCCTTATGGCAGAAAGTGAAGAGGAACTAAAAAAACCTCTTGATAAAAGTGAAAGAGGAGAGTGAAAAAGTTGGCTTAAAGCTCAACATTCAGAAAACGAAGATCATGGCATCTGGTCCCATCACTTCATGGGAAATAGATGGGGAAACAGTGTCAGACTTTCTTTTTTGGGGCTCCAAAATCACTGCAGATGGCGACAGCAGCCATGAAATTAAAAGACTCTTACTCCTTGGATGAAAAGTTATGACCCACCTAGATAGCATATTCAAAAGCAGAAATATTATTTTGTCAACTAAGGTCCATCTAGTCAAGGCTCTTTTTTTTCCAGTGGTCATGTATGGAAGTGAGAGTTGGACTGTGAAGAAGGCTGAGCACTGAAGAATTGATGCTTTTGAACTGCAGTGTTGGAGGACTCTTGAGAGTCCCTTGGACTGCAAGGAGATCCAACCAGTCCATTCTGAAGGAGATCAACCATGGGATTTCTTTGGAAGGAATGATTCTAAAGCTCAAACTCCAGTACTTTGGCCGCCTCATGAGGAGAGTTGATTCACTGGAAAAGCCTCTGATGGTGGGAGGGACTGGGGGCAGGAGGAGAGGGGGACGACCGAGGATGAGATGGCTGGATGGCATCACGGACTCGATGGACAGTGAGTCTGAGTGAATTCTGGGAGTTGGTGATGGACACGGAGCCCTGGTGTGCTGTGATTCATGGGGTCGCAAAGAGTCGGACACGACTGAGCGACTGAAATGAACTGAACTGAACTAATAAGTAACACAGCTTGTTTTTGAATTCATGCACTTAACATTACAGTCTTTGGGCTGTCCTCCACGGGCAAAATCTGGGCTATATAACTGAAATAATATTGGAATTATTTCTATTTGAGCATTCAAGAGATTATCAGAGCTATATAATAGATTAAACTAAGGAAGTTATATCTTAGAACTCTTTCCCGTTGCTTCACACAGTAAGTTACTGCTTTCTATAGTTTTAATAGCATATATGTTATAACATGGCAAATAAACCATATAAACACATTTGAGTAAAGCTCACCTCTGATATAAGTGTTACATTGTAAGGATTTTAACGTTAATTGTGCATTGTCATTGCATGCACATTTTGTTTCATTTTTATAATAGAAGGAAAATTAATTGAGACAGTGTATATAATCTTGAGGCCCTGTCTTCAATCAGAACAGCTAATTTTTCCTTTCAGATCTTTAATTAAGGAACATTTTTTTAAATGAAGAATTTGTCAGGAAGTTGCAACTCATTTTCCAACTTACTGCTTTAGAAAGTTATGGGTCAGTGAAAAGGTGGAACCATAGAAAGTTTATGCAGCTTGACCTTTTAAGATAAAACAATTGCTAAATTGTTATACACACATTTCATCACTTTGAGGACTCTCAAGAGTGTTCTCCAACATCAGAGTTCAAAAGCATCAATTCTTTGGAGCTCAGCTTTCTTTAAGTCTAAATCTCACAACCATATATGACTACAATAAAATTCATAGCTTTGACTAGGCAGAAATTTTTCAGCAAAGTAATGGCTCTTCTTTTTAATATGTTGTCTTGGTAGGTCATAGCTTTTCTTCCAAAGAGCAAGCATTTTTTAATTTCATGGGTGCAGTCACCATTTGCAGTGATTTTGGAGCCTCCCACCTCCTCAAATGAAGTCTCTCACTGTTTCCATTGTTTCCCCATCTATTTGCTGTGAAGTGATTGGACCGGATGCCATGATCTTAGTTTTCGGAATGTTGACTTCTAAGCCAACTTTTTCACTCTTCACTTTCACTTTCATCAAGAGGCTCTTTAGCTTTTCACTTTCTCCCATAAGTGTAGTCTCATCTGCATATCTGAGGTTACTGATATTTCTCCCAGCAATCTTGATTCCAGCCTGTGCTTTGTCCAGCCAGGCATTTTGCATAATGTACTCTGCATATACGTTAAATAAGCACGTTGACAATATACAGCCTTGACATACTCCTTACCTGGTTTGGAACCAGTCTGTTTTTCATGTCCAGTTCTAACTGTTGCTTCTTGACTTGCATACAGATTTCCCAGGAGGCGGATAAGGTGGTCTGGTATTCCCTTCTCTTTAAGACTTTTCTAGATTTTGTTGTGATCCACAGTGAAAGACTTTGGCATAGGCAATAAAGCAGAAATAGATGTTTTTCTGGAACTCTCTTGCTTTTTCTGTGATCCAGTGGATGTTGGCAATTTGCTCTCTGGTTCCTCTGCCTTTTTTAAATCC
Source organism: Capricornis sumatraensis (assembly GCF_032405125.1). Lineage (NCBI taxonomy): Eukaryota > Metazoa > Chordata > Mammalia > Artiodactyla > Bovidae > Capricornis > Capricornis sumatraensis. The sequence goes on from NC_091084.1 coordinate 4,396,392, forward strand.
AGCTTGAGGAAGTTCACAGTTCATATACTGTTGAAGCCTGGCTTGGAGAATGTTGAGCATTACTTTACTAGCGTGTGAAAAGAGTGCAATTGTTTGGTAGTTTTAGCATCTTTGGCATTGACTTTCTTTGAAATTGGAATGAAAACTGACCTTTTGCAGTTCTGTGGCCACTGCTGAGTTTCCCCAATTTGCTGCCTTATTGAGTGCAGCACTTTCACAGCATTATCTTTTAGGATTTGAAATAGCTCAACTGGAATTCCATCACCTCCACTAGCTTAGCTTGTAGTGATGCTTCTTAAGGCCCATTTATTTCACACTCGATTGGTTCTAGGTGAGTGAATACATCATCGTGGTTATCTGGGTCATGAGATCTTTTTCTGTATAGTTCTCCTGTGTATTCTTGCCACCTCTTCTTAATATCTCCTACTTCTGTTTGATCCATACCATTTTTATCCTTTATTGTGCCCATCTTTGCTTGAGATGCTCCCTTTGTATCTGTCACTTTCTTGAAGCAATCTCTAGTCTTTCCCATTCTATTGTTTTCCTCTATTTCTTTGCATTTTATCACTAAGACTTCTTATCTCTCCTTGCTATTCTTTAGAACTGTGCATTCAAATGGGTGTATCTTTCCTTTTCTCCTTTGCCTTTCACTTCTCATCTCAGCTATTTGTAATGCCTCCTCAGACAACCATTTTGCCTTTTTGCATTTCCTTTTCTTGGGGATGGTCTTGATCACTGCCCCCTGTCCAAAGTAATGGATAGTTTTTCCATCCATAGTTTTTTAGCCACTCTGTCTATCAGATCTAATCTTTTGAATCTATTTGTCACTTCCACTGTATAATTGTAAGGGATTTGATTAGGTAATACCTGGATGGCCAGTGATTTTTCCCTACTTTCTTTAATTGAAGTCCGAGTTTTGCAATAAGGAGTTCATGATCTGAGCCATAGCCAGTTTCCAGTCTTGTTTTTGCTGACTCTATAGAGCTTCTCCATCTTTGGCTGCAAAGAATGTAATCAATATGATTTTGATATTGACAATCTGGCAATGTCCATGTGTAGAGTCATCTCTCTTGTTGTTGGAAGAGGGTTTTTGCTATGACTAGTGCATTCTCTTGGTAAAACTCTGTTAGCTTCTGCTCTTCTTCATTTTGTACTCCAAGGCCAAATTTGCCTGTAGTAATCCAGGTATCTTCTGATTTCCTTGTTGTTCATTCTAGTCCCTTATAATGAGGAGGACTTCTTTTTTGTCAGGTGTTTGTTCTAGAAAGTCTTGTAGGTCTTCATAAAACCTTTCAACTTCAGCTTCTTCAGCATTACTGGTTGGGGCATAGACTTGGATTACAGTGATATTGAATTGTTTGTCTTGGAAATGGACAGAAACCATTTTGTCATTTTGAGATTGCATCCAAGAACGGCATTTAGGACTCTTTTGTTTTCTATGATGGCTACTCCATTTCTTCTAATGGATTCTTGCCCACAGTAATAGATATAATGGTTATCTGTATTAAATTCACCCATTCCAGTCCATTTTAGTTCACTGATTCCTAAAATGTTGATGCTCACTCTTGCCATCTCCTGTTTGACCACTTCTAATTTGTCTTAATTCATCGACCTGACATTCCAGATTCCTATACATAATTCTTCTTTTCAACATCAGACTTTACTTCCATCACCAGTCACATCCACAACTGGGCATTGTTTTTCCTTTGGCTCCATCTCTTCATTCTTCCTGGAGTTATTTCTCCACTCTTCTCTAGTAGCATATTGGGCACCTATGGAATTGGGGAGTTCATCTTTCAGTGTCATATCTTTTTGCCTTTTCATATTCTTTACAGGATACTCAAGAATATTGAAGTGGTTTTCCATTCCCTCTTGAATAGACCACATTTTTTCAGAACTCCCCACTATGACCCCTCCATCTTGGGTGGCTCATTGTTTCATTGGGTTAGACAAGGCTGTGGTCCATGTGATCAGTTTGACTTGTTTTTTTGTGACTGTGGTTTTCATTCTGTCTGTCTTTTGAAGTATAAGATAAGAGGCTTATGGAAGCTTCCTGCTGGGAGAGACTGACTCTGGGGGAAACTGAGTCTTGTACTGATGGGTGGGCCATGCTTAGAAAATGTTTAATCAGATTTTCAGTCGATGAGTGGGTCTGTGTTCCCTCGCTGTTGTTTGACCTGAGACCAAACTTTGGTGGAGGTAATGAAGATAATGGGACCTCCTTTAAAAGGTCCCATGCAGGTACTGAAGCACTCAGTGCCTCTGACCCTGAAGTAGGCCACACCAACCCTCACCTATGCCAAAGACTTCTGGACACTCACAGGCGAGTCTGGGTCAGTCTCTTGTGGGGTCACTGCTCCTTTCTCCTGGTTCCTGATGTGTACACGATTTTGTGTGTGTGTGCCCTCCAAGAGTCTGTTTCTCCAGTCCTGTATAAGTTTTGGCACAAAACATTGCACACCAGGAGACCCCACAGAGACTAAGCACGACCTGTCTTTGAGTGTTTGAGTGTCTTCTGTGGAGGTATGGGTCAGCAGTGGCCTGCTGCAGGGGCAGGGGCTCTGGGTGCCAGACCTGGGTGTGGAATAAGCCATCCTGGAAGAGATCTCCATTAAGCCCACCATAGAGCCACCAGAATTGTGGTGAGGACTTCCAATATTGTTAAATTGAAGGAGTGAGAATGGACCTTCTTGTCTTTTTTCTGATTTGAGAGAAAATCTTTCTGTTCTAAATGATAGTCTTGTTGGATAATGTATCCTGTCAGTTTGTGCTTAGTTGCTCAGTTGTGTGTGACTCTGCAACCTCTTGGATGGTAACACAACAGGCTCCTTTGTCCATGGGGATTCTCCAGGCAAGAATACTGGAATGAGTTGCCATGCCCTTCTCCAGGGGATCTTCCCCACAAAGGAATTGAACCCAAGTCCTCTGCATTATGGGAGGATTCTTTACCATCTGAGTCACCAGGTAAGCCCAAGAGTATCCTAGGTTGCAGGTTTCTACCTCTCAGGACTTAGAATATATACTACCATTGCCTTCTGGCCTGCAGATTTTCTGCAAAAAACGTCAGCTAATAGCCCCATGAAAGTTGCCTTGTATGTGGCTTTTTCCTCTTGATGCCTTTTATAGTCCTATTTTTAAATTATGCCATTTTAATTATGTGGAATCTTGGTGTGAGCTGTTTTCATTCATCTTGTTTGGAACCCTCTTTGCTTCCTGTATATTTCTGACTCTCTTCCCTTTCTCTACTTCTGGGACCTGTAATGTGAATGCTGGTACAATTCATGTTGTCTTAGAGCCCTCTTAAATCGTTCTCATTTTGTTTTTTTAATTGTCTTTCTCTTTGCTGTTTTAATTGGGTGATTTCCATTAGTCTGTCTTCAAGATCAGTGAGGAGTTCTTCTCTATCATCTAGTCTGCTGACAATTACTTCTAATGTGTTTTTCATTTCAGTTATTGAATTATTCAATTCTAACTGCTTCTTTTTTATATATTTTCTAGTTCCTTGTTATAATTCACACCAAACTTCCCTATTTAGTTAACATTTTTATTACCACTCTTTTCCCTAATTCAGTTAGCATCCTTATTCTAATGCTTTGAGCTCTTTATCTTGCAAATTATTTGTTAAAATTTTTTGTTTGTTTTTTCTTGCTCTTTCAATTGAAACCTGTCTTCTCATTCTGTTTAACTTTCTCTTACTTTATGAAATTAAGTGAAGTGTTTACCTATTGCAGTCTTGAAGGAGGATGTCTTCGTGTGGGAGTGTCTGTGTATAGTTTGCATGTGCCCAGTGACTTTGTTCCCTGGTGGCTCAGACGGTAAAGCGTCTGCCTACAATATGGGAGACCCAGGTTCGATCCCTGGGTTGGGAAGATCTCCTGGAGAAGGAAATGGCAAGCCACTCTAGTACTCTTGCCTGGAAAATCCTATGGATGGAGGAGCTTGATAAGCTACCGTCCACAGGGTCGCAAAGAGTCAGACATGACTGAGCGAATTCACATCAATGACTTTGTTGGTAGAGCTGGATCTGATATGAACACAAAAGACTTGCCTTTTCCTAGGAGGTGCTGGTAGCTATCACCTTGGAAGGAAGTGGGCCTTAACATGCAGTGGCTAGACCACAGTCAGGTGTAGCTGGGGAGTCTCCTATGCTCAGTGGCCTTCACTGCCCTATCTGTGTTGGAGGTGGGTCCTAAGTTGGTGGAGCATAAATTCTGATGGTTAAATCCTAGATGGCTGCATTCCCTTTAAGTGTATGCTCTGCTATCCTCTAGCACTTGTGCTCTCACCCCTGAGGAGAGCAGTGCTTGGGTAGAAGGGCTGGTGTGGGAGGCCCACATGAGTCTGGGCATGGGCTGTGGCAGTCCCACCATAGCTGGAACCCCAAGGTGGCTCTGATACACTGCCTGTGTAAGCACCATCACAGCTTCCCTTGCTCCGCTCAGATGCAGCTCAGATCCTGAGCTGCCTTTGTCCCTCACAACTGAGCTACCCCCAGCTGCAGCAGCCTTCACCCCAGCATGGAGCTGTGTCCTGAGGCAACTGGGATTGAGGCAGTCACTCAGTTTAGGATAGGGTCTGTGCAGGGGTGGTCCTGGAAAACTGGCCAGTGATCCCATACAGATTCAATGTGCCTTGCTTCAGGAGTGTGTGTGTGCTCCTCAGGAGTGGAGTTTAGGCTTCCGACAGCCTTCCTTCACTGCCACTGGCCCTCCAACCAGCCTGACAGATTCCTCTTCTGTGTCCCTTCTTGAGGGCACAGTCCCAACCTGACTGCTTTTCTTCCACTCCTACCTGATTCTGTGTGGACCCTTCTCACACTCGGTTTGTACACTCTTTCTGCCAGTCCCCACTGGCAGTGTTTGCAGTGAGAACTATTCCATAGGTGGACAAAAATTTTGATGTGACCTTTGAGGGAGGCAAGTTCTGTGTCCTTCAACTCTCTCCCCCACCCAGTTATGTTCTCATTTTCTTATCTATAGACTGAGCACACAGTGGGAATAAGTAACAAAGAAAGAACGTCCAGACAGGTGATCTGTCAGTCAGTCAACAATGTGTGTCTAGTGCCTACTAAGTAACAACTAAATTTTTGTTAATTTATTAACAACTTAATATTCAAATTCAGCTCAAATATTCATGAAGACTGCATAATTGTTTTCTCTGACCTTCCACTCAGGTGTCTGTAACTTTTCAAATGAATGTTCTAAAGGCTTTTTGCACCACAAAATCAATGGTAGGCATCTATATTTCACCCTAGAATTTCTTCATTCTGCCATCCCATTATTATTTTGCTGCTCCTGGCTCTGCTTTTTTCTTTGACTTCCTTTGTTTTAGCTTCATATCATTATTCTTTGCTAATCTCTGCCTTGTTTGGCAGTCCTATTCTGATTCATTCTCCTTGCCAGATTTCAGCATTCTTTCAACATTTAACTTCCAGTTCAGTTCAGTTTAGTTCAGTCTCTCAGTCGTGTCTGACTCTTTGCGACCCCATGAATCACAGCACACCAGGCCTCCCTGTCCATCACCAACTCCTGGAGTTCAGTCAGACTCATGTCCATCGAGTCAGTGATGCCATCCAGCCATCTCATCCTCGGTTGTCCCCTTCTCCTTCTGCCCCCAATCCCTCCCATCATCAGAGTCTTTTCCAATGAGTCAACACTTTGCATGAGGTGGCCAAAGAACTGGAGTTTGAGTTTTAGCAGCATTCCTTCCAAAGTATTCCCGGGGCTGATCTCTTGCAGAATGGACTGGTTGGATCTCCTTGCAGTCCAAGGGACTCTCAAGAGTCTTCTCCAACACCACACTTCAAAAGCATCAATTCTTCAGTGCTCAGCCTTCTTCACAGTCCAACTCTCACATCCATACATGACCACAGGAAAAACCATAGCCTTGACTAGATGGACCTTTGTTGGAAAAGTAATGTCTCTGCTTTTGAATATGCTATCTATGTTGGTCATAACTTTTCTTTCAAGGAGTAAGCATCTTTTAATTTCATGGCTGCAATCACCATCTGCAGTGATTTTTGAGCCCCAAAAAATAAAGTCTGACACTGTTTCCACTGTTTCCCCATCTATTTCCCATGAAGTGATGGGACCAGGTGCCATGATCTTCATTTTATTAACTTCTAGTATTTGTCCTCAAATTTTCATTCTATAGCCAGGAAAAGTGGGAGATGACAGATAAATGTGCACCTCTTTTGACTTCTCTCACAATGAAAAGAGATTGGACACAAACCCTCTTTATAAAAATACCCACCAATATTCCTTAATTCTATCCACTCATCTCTTAGTCAAAGAAGGCAATGACACCCCACTCCAGTACTCTTGCCTGGAAAATGCCATGGATGGAAGAGCCTGGTAAGCTGCAGTCCATGGGGTCACTAAGAGTCAGGCACAACTGAGCGACTTCACTTTCACTTTTAACTTTCATGCATTAGAGAAGGAAATGGCAACCCACTCCAGTATTCTTGCCTGGAGAATCCCAGGGACAGAGGAGCCTAGTGAGCTGCTGTCTATGGGGTCACACAGAGTTGGACACAACTGAAGTGACTTAGCAGCAGCAGCAGCACCGCTTAGTACACTTCTCCCCTTTCTAGCCCACAGTAGTAACAGCCTATAGACTCTGGGTTAACAAGAACAGGGAATAAACATTGCATGCATGTATGCTAAGTTGCTTCAGTTGTGTCCAATTCTTTGTGACTCCATGGATTGTAGCCCACTAGGCTTCTCTGTCCATGGAATTCTCCAGGCAGGAATACTGGAGTGGGTTGCTATGCCCTCCTCCAGGGGATTTCCTGACCCAGGGATCAAACCCTCATCCCTTAAGTTACCTGCAGTGGCAGGCAGGTTCTTTACCACTAGCGCCACCTGAGAAGCCCCAATACACTTTGCAGTAACAACCAAAGGAGAGGCTATTCAGGGAGCAGGAAATGCATTGCCTTTTTCTGATCACACTAGTTCCTGTTATCCTAGGCTTTACTCTCCATGGTTTCAGCAACATTTAGTCAACCATGGCCCAAAAATACTAAATGAAAATATGTAGAAATAAGCAGTTTATAAGTTTTAAATTGTGTGCCCTTCTGAGAAGCGTGATGAAATCTCCTACTGTTCCTGCTTCATTCTGCCTGAGATGTAAATCCTCCTTTTGTCCAGCTATCTTACACCTTATTAATTTGGTAGCTGACTTGCTTGTCATATCAGCTGTCAAGGTATTGCAGTACTTGTGTTCAAGTCACCCTTATTTTACTTAAGTTTGGCCCCAAAGCATAAAAGCAGTGATTATGGCAAATCTGGATATACCAAAGAGAAACCATGAAGTGTTTCCTTTAAGTATAAAAGTGAAAATTCTTAATAAGAAAAAAAAAATGTATGATGAAATTGCTAAGGTCCATGGTTGGAACGAATGTTCTATCTATGAAAGAATGAAGAAGAAAATAGAAATTTGTACTAGGTTTTCTGTTGTACAAACTATAAAAGTATCACATTCTGTGATGTGTTCAGTTAAGATAGAAAAGGCATTACAGTTTTACAACAAGATACTTTTAGAGTGAGAGACTGCATTCATATAAATTTTGTTACAGTACATTTTTATAACTTTCTATTTTTAGTTATTGTCTTTCCTGTGCCTAATTTATAAATTAAAGTTTATCACTGGAAAAACAACATATGAAACATTAAGCACTATTCATGGTTTCAAGCATCCACTAGGGGTGAAATATATTCCCCAAGGATAAGAGGGGACTACTGTGCTATTTCTCCCTCAGTTACAAGTTAGAATCTCTGTACGAAGCTCCATTGTTATATCCACATTTTCCTTTGCTCTTCCACTGACCTGGATCCAGCAGGAAGGCAGGAATACATTTTTGAAAGATATAGTTGTGTTGTTTCCCTCTTGTTGGAATGGGTTTTCCTCACACTTGGCAATTTGAAACAAGTAAGTATTTGGCATGTCAGTCTGACCATAAATGTAATAAAAGTCAGTAAGCACGTTTGGATGAGCTATATAGTATAGTCTAAATCCTAATGTATTCGCTATAAATGGATAGTTGCCTGAAAGTTGTCATGAGAGGTTTATAAAACAGAATTAATTTTCATCCTGGTAAGTGCTTTAGACAAAGATTTTTTTTTTTTTTTTCAGGACTAGAAAATAAGTTGAAAATAGGGCTTAATGCTGTAAAGAATTAAAGATAAATTACTTATCCTTTCTTGGATAATAGGATGTGGCTATCCATGGCTATTCCCATGTGGCTCAGTGGTAAAGAATCCACCCAGCAGTGCAGGAGCTGATGGAGATGTGGGTTTGAACCCCGGGTCAGGAAGGCCTCTGGAGGAGGAAATGGCAACCACCCCAGTATTCTTGCTGGATAATCCCATGGATAGAGGAGCCAGGTGGGCTACAGTCTATGGGATCATAAAAATACCCAATTATAATTTGTAAGATTCTCACTTCTCCTAACTTTGCATGTCAATTAACTCTGTCTTGATCTTGTATTTCTAATTTTGTTTTTAATAAGAAAGATGGTCCTGAAGCATTTTAAGTGGCACATTTAATAGTAGATGTATGTTAGCAGAGTATCAGTATGTGTGGTAATTAACAATTGGAGATGGATAGGGATGAGGAAAAAAAAAAAAGTGCTGGAGTAGCCATCATGGTCAACAAAGAGTCCAAAATGCAGTACTTGGATGCAGTCTCAAAAATGACAGAATGATCTCTGTTCGTCTCCAAGGCAACCATTCAATATCATGGTAATTCAAGTCTATGCCCCAATCAGTAACACTGAAGAAGCTGAAGTTGAACGGTTCTATGAAGATCTAAGAAACCTTTTAGAACTAACACCCAAAAAAGATGTCCTTTTCACTATAGGGGACTGGAATGCAAAAGTAGGAAGTTAAGAAACACCTGGAGTAACAGGCAAATTTGGCCTTGGAATGCAGAATGAAGCAGGAAATAGACTAATAGAGTTTTGCCAAGAAAATGCACTGGTCATAGCAAACATCCTCTTCCAACAACACAAGGGAAGACTCTGCACATGGACATCACCAGATGGTCAACACCAAAATCAGACTGATTATATTCTTTGCAGCCAAAGATGGAGAAGCTCTATACAGTCACCAAAAACAAGACCAGGAGCTGACTGTGGCTCAGATCATGAACTCCTTATTACCAAATTCAGACTTAAATTGAAGAAAGTAGGGAAAACCGCTAGACCATTCAGGTATGACCTAAATCAAATTCTTTATGATTATACAGTGGAAGTGAGAAATAGATTTAAGGGCCTAGATCTGATAGATAGAATGCTTGATGAATTATGGAATGAGGTTCGTGACATTGTACAGGACAGGGATCAAGATCATCCCCATGGAAAAGAAATGCAAAAAAGCAAAATGGCTGTCTGGGGAGGCCTTACAAATAGCTGTGAAAAGAAGAGAGATGAAAAGCAAAGAAGAAAAGGGAAGATATAAGCATCTGAATGCAAAGTTCCAAAGAATAGCAAGAAGAGATAAGAAACCCTTCTTCAGCGATCAATAGAGAAAGAAATAGAGGAAAATAATAGAATGGGAAAGACAAGAGATTTCTTCAAGAAAATCAGAGATACCAAGGGAAAATTTCATGCAAAGATGGCTTGATAAAGGACAGAAATGGTATGGACATAACAGAAGCAGAAGATATTAAGAAGAGGTGGCAAGAATACACAGAAGAACTGTACAAAAAAAGATCTTCATGAGCTGGATAATCACGATGATGTGATCACTCATCTAGAGTCAGACATCCTGAAATGCAAAGTCAAGTGGGCCTTAGGAAGCATCACTATGAACAAAGCTAGTGGAGGTGATGGAATTCCAGTTGAGATCTTTCAAATCCTGAAATATGATGCTGTGAAAGTGCTGCACTCAATATGCCAGCAAATTTGGAAAACTCAGCAGTGGCCACAGGGCTGGAAAAGTCAGGTTTCATTCCAATTCCAAAGAAAGGCAATGCCAAAGAATGCTCAAACTACTGCACAATTGCACTCATCTCACATGCTAGTAAAGTAATGCTTAAAATTCTCCAAGCCAGGCCTCAGCAATACGTGAACCGTGAAATTCCTGATGTTCAAGCTGGTTTTAGAAAAGGCAGAGGAACCAGAGATCAAATTGCCAACATCCGCTGGATCATGGGAAAAGCAAGAGAGTTCCAGAAAAACATCTATTTCTGCTTTATTGGCTATGCCAACGCCTTGACTGTGTGGATCACAAGAAACTGTGGAAAATTCTGAGAGAGATGGGAATACCAGACCACCTGACCTGCCTCTTAAGAAATCTGTATGCAGGTCAGGAAGCAACAATTAGAACTGGACATGGAACAACAGACTGGTTCCAAATAGGAAAAGGAGTACGTCAAGGTTATATATTGTCACTCTGCTTATTGATCTTATATGCAGTGTACATCATGTGGAACACTGGACTGGAAGAAACATAAGCAGGAATCAAGATTGCCAGGAGAAATATCAATAACCTCAGATATGCAGATAACACCACCCTTATGGCAGAAAGTGAAGAGGAACTAAAAAGCTTCTTTATGAAAGTGAAAGAGGAGAGTGAAAAAGTTGGCTTAAAGCTCAACATTCAGAAAACAAAGATCATGGCATCTGGTCCCATCACTTCATGGGAAATAGATGGGGAAACATGGAAACAGTTTCAGACTTTATTTTTTGGGGCTCCAAAATCACTGCAGATGGTGACTGCAGCCATGGAACTAAAAGACACTTAACTCCTCGGAAGAAAAGTTATGACCAACCTAGATAGCATATTCAAAAGAAGAGACATTACTTTGCTGACTAAGGTCCGTCTAGTCAAGGCTATGGTTTTTCCAGTGGTCATGTATGGATGTGAGAGTTGGACTGTGAAGAAGGCTGAGCACTGAAGAATTAATGCTTTCGAACTGTGGTGTTGGAGAAGACTCTTGAGAGTCCTTTGGACTGCAAGGAGATCCAACCAATCCATTCTGCAGGAGATCAGCCCTGGGATTTCTTTGGAGGGAATGATGCTAAAGCTCAGACTCCAGTACTTTGGCCACCTCATGCGAAGTGTTGACTCATTGGAAAAGACTTTGATTCTGGGAGAGATTGAGGGCAGGAGGATAAGGGGCCGACAGAGGATGAGATGGCTGGATGGCATCACTGACTCGATGTATGTGAATCTGAGTGAATTCCCTGGAGCTGGTGATGGACAGGGAGGCCTGGTGTGCTGCGATTCATGGCGTCACAAAGAGTCGGGCACGACTGCGACTGAACTGAACTGAACTGAATCAGTACTGTAGACACTAGGCACTCCAAGTTCAGTTGACAGTCTGTATGACTGCATAATTACTCTTGATTTTTCCCCATCTCACTCTTATTTGAAAAAGACTTCAAAGAAGGAGTAGATATCAGTAATTTTACTTTTGTGTGACTTGAAGTCATTAGACTATATTCCTTAGCGATCTTTGCTCTGTCATCCCTCTACATTATTATAAATTTGAGTTTAAGGAGATTGTAGGAGTCCATAATTGGTAATGGTTGAGAGAAAGATTAAGGTTCTCAATGTGATTGAAATCATTCATGTTGCCTACCCACTCTAGGTTATGAGCGAAGGCAGAGAAAAAGGGAAAGAACAATAAAATGAAACAATGTGAGAAAAAAATAGAGAAGAAAATTGGAGCTGAACCCAAAAGAAAGACAGGAGAGATTTCTGGAGTGATTCATACAGGTTTAATGTGGGGTGAGTAAAAGGGATACTGAAAGGTATCTCATGCTTTTTCATTTACTCCTTTTTCTATTACTTAGACCTCAATTTGTTGCAAATGGATTTAAGGCAGTTTAAAAATAAATGGTATGCATGTGGTGAAAACCAAAAAGCAGAAATAAAAGAGCAAGATGCCTCCCCTCCTTAGGCAAACATATGTATATATATTTTTTCCATCTCCTCATTACTTACACTGGATTCAGCATAGGATAATCAGCATGTGCATATTATGCCATCCACACTATTGTTTTTTTAAGCTTCTCATTACACAGATTATGCAATGTGTAGAACATATTTTTGTAGCAAAAGAAAAGCTCACCCCCCAAAAAAAAAATTAAAAAAAAACAAGAAACACAAAAGGAAAGAAGCCAAAACTAACAAAGTAAAGTTTTATCCTCCATGCTTTGTCACATATATCTCTCCTAGACATATTTTACATAAAGCTATAATATTTATTATGATAGTGGGTAAAAGATATTTAGAAACAAATGAAACAACATCAATAGCTTGGAAAGTACTGATGTAGGTAAAACATTGAGCATTAAACTTTAAAGTGAACCAAGATTAAGTAAAATAAGGTCCGTGTCAGTCATTGCTTAGGTTAGACATGAGATCAAAACTGATGGCCATCATAACACTTATGAAAAATATGGACAGTGTTCATTGACATTAAAAAAAAAAGTGAGGTTTATGTTTCTTCTTTTTTCCATTGATCATAAATTCACCTTGTTATCAATGGTGTTAGAAATAGCCTTAAACACATCATAATACTTAAAATTTTGGGCAACAGACACAGGTAAAACCTTTTATTTTGAAAAGGTTTATTGAAGATTAACCATTACTTATTTTGTAAATATTTAAATTAATATGTTTTTTCACTCAAGGAAATTTAAAAAAAAATCAAGATTTTATATTACTGAAAATATTTTAAAACATTTTAAAAATATTTAATATATCTAAATTAAGAACATTATTTTTCAGCCTTCTTGATGTTTCTTGAAATTGCATTCAATTCAAGTACATTCCTACAAGATAATTTTTCATTTTGACTATTCTATGAACTATCCGGTCCATTAAAATATGGCACCCAATCCCATGGACAGAAGCCCACTAGACTCTGCTGTCCATGGGATTCTCTAGGCAGGAATACTAGAGTGGGTTGCCACTTCCTTCTCTAGGGGATGTTTTGGACTCAGGGATTGAACCTGGGTCTCCTGCCTTGAGGGTGGATTCTTTACTGCTGAGCCACCTAGGAAGCCCTTTAATAAAAAATGAGTTACATGATTGGTTTTTAGAGCTCTAAAATAATTTGATACTTATTGCCAATGACTTCACTTGATTAATTCATGTATTCAATATTTATAGTATGCCTAACAGGCATTACTATGTTAAACAGGAAAGGTATAGATATAAAAAGATTTAACAACAACTGGATAACTTTCATTTCTAAAGGAAGAAAAGATATGTAAATGTATACACATTGGAGTGTGAAAATTACTATAAAAGGATTATGCACAGGATGTTCTCTAAGTTCTTTTCTTACACAGTAAAATATGAATCAAAAAGAGATTTGGAAATTTCACTCAAAGTGAAATAAATTATTATAAATGAGCTCACTGGTTAGATATGCTGTGTTTTCCAATATGGTAGCTTTTAGGTAAATTAACCATTTAAATTAATCAATTAAAGATAAAATTTAAAATTCAGTTTCTCAGGTAGGTATATAAGCCATATTGTAAATAATTTAATAATGTCATATTTATTAACACAAAAATCTTACCAAAGTTTGTGTTTAAATGACATTTCATAGTGTTTTTTTCTTAAAAGGCAAAGATTTTTATGCAAAGTAATTGTGTTCTAATTTAAAACTGTAAAAACACTAAGCTATGAATCAAAGGCAAGTTTCTAGTTGTCAAGTAGAATGTTGTGTACTATTTCCTAACGAAGTCATAGCAAGAGCTTATTTTCAGTAGTGTCTTGTTTATTATTGCATTGTTAATACTTATCAAATTACTTGATGAAATCTGAACAACAAAGGTTTATTGAATGCTAAATGGATAAATAAATACATTGAACCCATAAATAAATAAACAGTTTTTTCTTTTTTTTTTTTTTTTTCTTCTTTGAAAGTCAGTCAAATGAACAGAAGCAGGTAGTCATCAACTGGTAAAGAGATCACTTACTCTACCTATTATCTTAATTCTTTCCCCCACCATTTCAGAGGAAAGAATAGAATAAGTGATGACAATTTAAGAAATAACTCAGTGGATCAATGAAATAATTTATTCTGAAATAAGAATTTATGAGGCACCAGAAAGATATGGAATCGGGAGAGAGGTGGGAAGGGGGTTCAGGATGAGGAACACATGTGCACCCATGGCTGATTCATGTCAATGTATGGCAAAACCACTGCAATATTATAAAGTAATTAGCCTCCAATTAAAATAAATAAACTAAAAAGATAAAAAATAAAGAAAGTTATGTTTCACTCAAGTTCATAGAGAAATCCAGGATCATATTAAGGCAGTTACTTTTAATAGATGAAATGTTTTGATGAGCAGTTCATAATAACAATAAAGGATTAGGTAAAAGTACCAAAGTATACCATACTACCTTATTTCTTTACATTTGGTTTTGTGCGTTATTATTATTTTTTTTAATCTGGTCTCTAATGTTGATGTGTGAACATTCTTTTAATTCTTAATGAGGTAAAAATATAGATGACTCTTAGCCAACTATGTTTATGATAGAAGTTAAACACACTTTCATAACTGAGGTTCATACTTCAGTTGGTGATAATGAGGCATAATTTTAAACACCGTATCTAAGAGGAGTTAAATTGGGCTTGTGATCCTAAAATCATCAAATGAGTATAATAATTTCAAAGCGGGGGGGGGGGGGGAATTATTCTTGTCCTTTGCAAGTGCTTGAGTAAGACCTAGAATACTGATAAAAATGTTAATATCATGGCAGAGTGAACCAACTGAACATAAGAAACATGTTATTTTTATTCATGTAATTGCCACCTGGAATAAAGGTGTATATTTAGAAGTTAGGTTGAGTTACTATATGTTTGTGTGTACTCAGTTACTCAGTCATGTCCAACTCTGTATCTCATGAACTGTAGACTGACAGGCTCCTCTGTTCATGGGATTATCTAAACAAGAATACTGGAGTGCAAAGCTATTTCCGCTTCCAGGGGATCTTCCAGACCCAGGGATCAAACCCACGTCTCCTGCAGCTTATGCAGTGGCAGGCAGATTCTTTACCATTTGAACCACCTTGGAAGCACTGAGTTACTATAACAGAATGCCGTTCAAATGACTAGCTATTCATCCCAAAGTAAGTTACCGGAGAGAAACTAGAGATTCTAGAGAGTGACTTGCATTAGTTGGTTAGAAGTAAACCAGTTCAATTATTGGGTGGTGACAAAAAAGAGGAGGCATTTTGTTCAGCAAGCTAAGTACGTTAATAGTTTCAAGTTGCTTATTAGAAGAAATAGTGCTTGTACCATGATGAATTTAATTCTTTGAATGCGGATATTTAGCCAGGAAAAAGAAGCCTTTAATAACCAAGTATTATCTGCTTACATTAGAGTGATCTCATGGTACAAAAAATGGAGGTGGTTTAAGATTGGAGCATCTGAATTGTTACACAGAACTGAGTATCCTAAAAAGTATAAACAGGTGCAAAAACAAAGCATATTTTTTATATTTATTTATTTATTAATTGAAGGATAGTTGATTTACAATGTTGTGTTCCCAGGTGGCTCAGTGGTAAAGAATCCATCTGCCAATGCAGGAGATACGGGAGATGTAAGTTCAATTCCTGGGTTGGAAAGATCCCCTGGAAAAGGAAACAGCAATCCATTCCAACATTCCTGCTGGGGAAAATCCCATGTAGCCTAGTGGACTATAGTCCATGGGGCCACAAAGAGTCAGACAGGACTGAGTGACTGAGAAGTCACGTTGGTTTCTGCCATACAATAACACAAATCAGACATAAGAGATGTGAGTTTGATTCCTGGGTGGGGAAGATCGCCTGGAAAAAAGAATGGCTACCCATGCCAGTATTCTTGTTTGGAGAATTCCGTAGACAGAGAAGCCTGGTGGGTTACAGTTCAGGGGGTCGTAAAGAGTTGGACAGGACTGAGTCACTAACACTTTCACTTTCAGTACTGTTTTAATCCTTATTGGGTGGGGAGGTTGATGCATGAATGCCTAGAACCCTCTCCTTGGCAGAGACTGGTTTTCACAAGGCAAAGAAAGAAGCAAGACAGTTACTTGTGGTATTTCTCAGAGCAACTTTTGCCCTTAACGGCAAACTGAGCTGTGTCATAACAAACCACAGAAAGAGCCATCTCATCCATATTCCAGTATGTATTTCTTAACATCATGATTCAGCTTTTAAACACCTAAAATCAAATTGCCAATATCCATTAGATCTTAGAAAAAGCAAGGAAATTCTAGAAAAATATCTGCTTCATTGACTATGTAGAAGCCTTTGACTGTGTGGATCTAAACAAACTATGGACAATTCTTTAAGAGATGGGAATATCAGCTGACCTTTCCTTTCTCCTGAGAAACCTGTCTGCAGGTCAAGGAGCAACAGTTAGAACCAGACATAGAACAACAAGCTGGTTCAAAATTGGGAAAGGTGTATGACAAGGCTGTATAGGGTCACCCTGCTTATTTAACTTATATGCAGAGTACATCATATGAAATGCTAGGCTGAATGAATGACAAGTTGGAATCAAGAATGCTGGGAGAAATATCAGCAATGTGAAATATGCAGATGACACCATTCCAATGGCAGAAAGTGAAGAGGAACTAAAGAGCCTCTTGATTGCTGAAGAATTGATCCTTTCAAACTGAGGTGCTGGAGAAGACTCTTGAGAGTTCCTTGGACTGCAAGGAGATCAAACCAGTCAATCCTAAAGGAAACCAACCTTGAATATTCATTGAAAGAACTGGTACTGAGGCTGAAGCTCTAGTACTTTGGCCACCTGATACAAAGAGCTGACTCGTTGGAAAAGACCCTGATGCTGGGAAAGATTGAGGGCAGGAGGATAAGGGGGTGACGGAGGATCAGATGGTTGGGTGGCATCACTGACTCAATGCACATGAATTTGAGCACTCTTGGAGATAGTGGAGGACAGGGAAGCCTGGTATGCTGCAGTCCATGGGGTCTCAAAGTTCAACACGACTTAATGACTGAACAGCAACCACAGTTTAACCTTCTCTTCCCCTACTGAAAGGCATCTTGGTTGCTTCTAAGTTGTGGTTATTATGAATAAAACTGTTATAAACATCTGTGTGAAGATTTTTCTATGATTTGGATGAAAATATTAAGGATCATGGCTGCTGGATCATATAGTAGGAATAAATTCAATTTTGTAAGGAATCGTCAAATTGTCTTCTAAAATAGCTATACCACTTTGTGTTCCCACCAACAATGAAGGAGAGTTCTTGTTTCTCCATGTCCTAATCCTCCTTTGATGTTGTCAGTGATCTGAATTTTGGCCATTCTGATAGATATATAGTAGTAACTCATTGTTGTTTTAATTTGCATTATGATTCCATTTTCAGTGTCCTTTTGCTTAAAGATAATTCTAAATATTAGAAATGAACAGAGTGGTAATTTTTTAGTGTGTAATTCATCTTCTAGGATGCTTTGGATTGCCAGTTATTGGAAAATGGCATCAAGAAATATAGATATGCTCCTAAATTTCCAAGTGAGAATTAAGGTATGTTACAATACTGAAGAAAATACACTGATGATATTAAATTTTCTGAGCTTGTTTCCAAATGGTAAGTTTACCAA
Source organism: Capricornis sumatraensis (assembly GCF_032405125.1). Taxonomy (NCBI): domain Eukaryota; kingdom Metazoa; phylum Chordata; class Mammalia; order Artiodactyla; family Bovidae; genus Capricornis; species Capricornis sumatraensis. Next base: position 4,413,974 of record NC_091084.1, read on the forward strand.
GAATGCCAATTTAAGCAAAGGGCTATCATTGGTGTGTAAATTAAATATCATTAAATATGCAAATTTTAATGAGAAATGAATTCATTTAATGAATTTTCATCTCTGAATATAAGATTCTGAATATTTGGAATTTGAAGATAATTATATATTAAATGATTTATTTTGCTTGCTTATTATTTTTACATTTATTTTAAATTCATTGTACAGATAGACTTACTCAAGCATGTTCCTAAAACGTTGCCTGGTTGAACTTTTACTATAACTTCTTTGCTGATAAATCTTATGCTTTAAGAAAAAAGGACTGGACAAATCCCTACAGGTGCTTCCTTGATGTTTGTTTGAAACATAATATATTGCTATGATTTTGGTCACCAAATAAAGAGCAAAACTGAGCAAAAATTGGAATTCTTTAAGATACATCTCCAAATAAAGTAAAAATATTTCAACATTGTACAAAATTGTATGTATTGCAATACATTAAAAATATATAAAATTTATTTATTTTAATTGGAGTCTAATTACTTTACAATATTGTATTGGTTTTGCCATACATCAACATGAATCTACCATGGGTGTACACCTGTTCCCCATTCAATGTTACCTATCTTATTTATCCAATACAAGGATCATATTGCATCACTTATTAATCTATATAGACTTATAGAAAAAGATAAAGTGAAAGGTTGCCAGCAAGCAGAGGCCTTACCACCAAATCTTTATTCTCATTGTCATGACCCTTCAATTACACATTTAACCCAACCTGATACTGTTTTAAAATCTTCTGAAATATTAAGGGATATGCATTTGAGGTAAAAAACACTTATTTTATGACTGCACCTGAAATATTATCATGGAAATTAAAATATATATATATTTCAATTTCAACTAAGTAACAGAGTAGATATTGCATGAGTGACCTTGTGAATTTGAAGTTCATTTAATTAGAAAATTTTCCCCAGAATCAAGATAAAAAACAGTAAGAATTCGTATTGACCATTTTCTCATTTAAGCAATGTTAGGGATCAAAATATTTTGCTAAATCACACAAGTGATACAAAGTCATTTAAACTGAAAATTAGAGTTTTACTTATGTAGATGTGGAATTTCAACTTACCCCTGTCTGTGTCATACAGGAATACAAAACAGTTCCATTCATAGTGATCCAGCAGACTTAAGAGGGCTCCTCTTAAGGAAGGCCTTAACTGCAGCACAAACTGGCTCTCCCCCTCAGTAGGAAAACTTGGTGTGATGAGGGAGATATGCAAGGCGCTGCAGAATGAGGTCAAGGTGTGTACTGACCTCTTATCATAGAGTCCAAAAATGGCAAATACTCCTCTGGAATACTGGGAACAGACTAAAACAGAAGAAGAAGAAGAAGAAAAAACTATTAGTGCACTTTAAAATTGTTGACTCCACATCTACAGTTTATGAAAAAAAATTCTGAATCATTGATATGTCAGGAATATAATATGAGGAAAGAGAAAAGGTGAAGCGTGCAATCAGTCATATAAATAATTAATGAACTCTTGAGGCTGTACTCAGTGCCCTGCAGTGAATGAGATAACAAGAGGTTTACTCAAAAAACCAATTTAAATTAAGGAAAATTTGACTAAAATCAAATAATATATAGCTCTCCATGATAATGTGACAAATCCTATGCTAGAAATTTTTAAGTATGACAAATACCAATTTTTCTATGTTTTATTATATGCAAAAATATGATAATATAGTTAAAAATATTTGATTATTGATTAGAGGAGCATTTACATTACAGGGACGTGATACTGGAGATCTACAGGAACCTGCTGTCTGTGGTCTATTCATCGGAGAAGGCAATGGCACCCCACTCCAGTACTCGTGCCTGGAAGATCCCATGGACGGAGGAGCCTGGTGGGCTGCAGTCCACGGGGTCGCTAAGAGTCCGACACGACTGAGTGACTTCACGACTTTTAACTTTCATGCATTGGAGAAGGTAATGGCAACCCACTCCAGCGTTCTTGCCTAGAGAATCCCAGGGACTGGGGGAGCCTGGTGGGCTGCAGTCTATGGGGTCGCACAGAGTCGGACAAGACTGAAGCGGCTTAGCAGCAGCAGCAGTAGCAGCAGTGCTATCCTTCTTAAACTATATGCATTTATTTGTCTTTTCTATTTTGAATTAGATTGCTTTTGCTACTTAGTCTAAATTATTACTTTTTTGTTTTCTTTTACAAGGTAGGTTTCAGTTTTTACCACAACTTTAGAGTTCTCTTGATTTACATTTGAAAACAAGAGGTTATTCTATCTGAAAAGTCACTATTGTGCTATCCTAGAAGGTTAGTGGAATTGTGGCCAGTTGTGTAGTTTCTGCGCATGTGCATGCTTAGCCGCTCAGTCGTGTGTGACCTCATGGACTGCCGTCTGCCAGGGCTCCTCTTTCCATGGGGATTCTGGAGGCAGAAATACTGGAGTAGGTTGCCATGCTCTCCTCCAGGGGATCTTCCTAACCCAGGGATAGAACCTAGGTCTACCCACACTATAGGCAGATTCTTTAACCATCTGAGACACCAGGGAAGCCCAAGAATACTGGAGTAGGTAGCCTATCCCTTCTCCAGGGGATCTTCCTAACCCAGGAATAGGACCGGAGTCTCCTGCATTGCAGGCAGATTCTTCACCAGCTGAGCTACTGTGTAGCTTCTAGGTGGAAGCAATTCTCAAACCCAATGGAACCAAGTTTTCCTGAAGTATTTAAAAGAACTTCAGGTAAATAAGTGCACAGGCTCGTCTTGACCTTTCTTTCCCATGCTCTCAGTTGTCACAAGGACAAGAAGGCCAATTCATAAAGAGAAAAAAAACCCAAAAACCAAAAAACTTTTCTCAAGATTCTTGCAAAATCATATTCTGATCCCTCTTTTGATATGACTGGTTTCAAACTTGGATGACTTTTAAATTAAAATTTAATGGATACAGACCTGCATTAAAGGATACTCTTTTTTGTATATACAGTAAATCAAGAATGTTTGAATTCCAAATTCTTACAGTTAATCACATATGGCTAAAGGCCTATTTCTTCTGGGTTCATATAGCTAGCTTAAGAACTTTTTAAGTTATAGAAAAATTTACTTACAGATTTAACTGATAAATTCATTAAGAAGCCTAGAATGTTGGATAGTGGGATAATTCCTTGTGAAATATAAGAAACTTGCAGTAATAGGCTCTTGAAAAAAATAGCAATCCTGATAACATTTGTATCTATGTTCTATATCTGGGATTTAGGAAATTATGAAGAATAATTATGTAAGATAAATTAATAAAATCTGGAAATGTTTCTTTTATTCTTTTCTATTGTGTGTCTTGAAATTGGGGATGGAGTCTAAGAGATTTAATTAAATTGGAAGAGGGCAACAATTAAAATAAAAGTGCTATTGATTTTCTTTAGATGATGTTCTCCAAGAGATACATGCATGTTCCACAAAAATTAAAGCTCAACTAAGGGACCACAGTCTATGCTCATCCAAATAAGACTAAGATAGAACTGACATTCGGCAAAGGAGAAGCCCAGACAAGACAGTAGGAGGGGTGCAATTGTGTTTAAAATCAAATCACAGACCCACCAGTGACTCTCGGAGTGTGCAAACAATTTGTTCTGTGCAACAGGACCCAGGAAATGGAGAAGTGACCTAAACAAGAGACTGAGCCAGATCTGTCTTCGAGTATATGAGTATCTTCTGTGGAAGCACAGTTCAGCAGTGACATGCCAGGGGACAGGGGCTCTGGCTGCAGCAGTACTTGGGTGCAATCTCAAAAACAACAGAATGATCTCTGTTCATTTTCAAGACAAATTATTCAATATCACAGTTTACATGTCTATGCCCCAAACATTAATGAACAGGAGCTGAAGTCGGAAGGTTTTATGAAGATGTACAGGACCTTCCAGAAATAACATCCAAAACAGATGTCCTTTTCATCATAGGGACCACAGTGTAAAAGTAGGAAGTCAAGAGATACCTGGAGTAACAGGCAAGTTTGGTCTTAGAGTAAAAAATGAAGCAGGGCAAAAGCTAATGGACTTTTGCCAAGAGAATACCCTGGACTGGTCATAATAAACCCCCTCTTCCAACAACACAAGAGCTGACTGTACATAAGGACAACACCAGATGGTCAGTACTGAAATCAGATTGATTATATTCTTTGCAGTCGAAGAAGGAGAAGCTCTATACAGTCAGCAAAAAAAAAAAAAAAAAAATAAGGTGTTGATTGTGGCTCAGATCATGAACTTCTTATTGCAAAATTCAGACTTAAATTTAAGAAAGTAGGGGAACCTAATAGGCCATCCAGGTATGACCTAAATCAAATCCCATATGATTATACAGTGAAAGTGACAAATAGATTCAAGGGATTAGATCTGATAGATAGACTGCCTGAAGATTTATGGATAGAGGTTCATAACATTGTACAGAAGGTGGTGATTAAAGCCATCACCAAGAAAAAGAAATGCAAAATGGTTGTCTGAGGAGGCCTTACAAATAGCTGGGGAAAAAAAAAAAAAAAAAAGGAGAGAGAGAGAAGTGAAAGACAGAGGAGAAATGGAAAGATATAACCATCTGAATGCAGAGTTCCAAAGAATAGGAAGGAGAGATAAGAAAGTCTTCCTACAAGATAAATGCAAAGAAATCGAGGGAAAAAATAGAATAGGAAAGACTAGAGAGGTTTTCAAGAAAATTAGAGATACCAAGGGAACATTTAAAGCAAGATGGGCACAATAAAGGACAGAAACGGTATGGACCTAACAGAAGTAGAAGATATTAAGAAGAGGTGCCAAGGATACACAGAAGAGCTATGCAGAAAAGATTATAAAGACCAGATAACCACGATGGTGTGATCACTCACCTAGAGCCAGATATTTTGGAGTGTGAAGTCAAGCGGGCCTTAGGAAGTATCACCACAAAAAAAGCTGGTGGAGGTGATTGAATTCCAGCTGAGCTATTTAAATCCTCAAAGGATGATGCTGTGAATGTGCTGCATTCAGTATGCCAGGGAATTTGGAAAACTCAGCACTGGCCACAGGACAGAAACAGGTCAGTTTTCATTCCAGTCCCAAAGAAGGGCAATGTCAAAGAATGTTCAGCCTACCGCACAATTGCTCTCATTTCATATGCTAGCAAAGTAATGCTCAAAATTATTCTAGCTAGGCTTCAACAGTATGTGAACTGAAAACTTTCATATGTTCAAGGTGCATTTAGAAAAGGCAGAGTAACCAGAGTCCAAATTTCCAATATCAGTTGGATCATAGAAAAGTCAAGAGAATTCCAGGAAAACATTTATTTCTATTTCATTGACTACACTAAATCCTTTGACTGTGTAGATCACAACAGACTGTGGACAAATTTTAAAGAAATGGGACTATCAGGCAACTTTACCTACCTCCTGAGAAACCTGTACTCAGGTTAAGAAGCAACAGTTAGACCTGGACATGGAACAACAGACTGGTTCCAAATTGGGAAAGGAGTATGCCAAGGCTGTATATTGTCACTCTGGTTATTTAACTTATATGAAGAGTATATCATGTAAAATTCTGGGCTGGATGAAGCACAAGCTGGAATCAAGATTTCATGGAGAAATATCAGTAACCTCAGATATGAATATGAGACCACTCTTATGGCAGAAAGCAAAGGAGAACTAAAGAGCCTCTTGATGAAGGTGAAAGAGGAGAGTTAAAATGTCTGGCTTAAAACTCACCATTCAAAAAACTAAGATCATGGCATCCGGTCCCATCACTTCATGACAAATAGATGGAAAAACAATGGAAACAATTAGAGACTGTATTTTCTTGGGCTCCAAAATCACTGCAGATGGTGACTGCAGCCATGAATTTAAAGGACACTTGCTCCTTGAAAAAAAAAGTTGTGACAAATCTAGACTGTATATTGAAAAGCAAAGACTACTTTGCAGCAAAAGTCCATCTAGTCAACGCTATGTTTTTTCCAGAAATCATGTATGGACGTGAGAGTTCGACCACAAAGAAAGCTGAGCACCTAGAATTGATGCTTTTGAACTGTGGTTGAAGACTCTTGAGAGTACCTTGGACTGCATGGAGATCAATCCTAAAGGAATTCAGTCCTGAATACTCAATGGAAGTACTGATGCTGAAACTGAAGCTCCAGTACTTTGGCCATGTGATGTGAAGTGTTGACTCATTAGAAAAGACCCTAATGCTGGGAAAGACAGAAGACAGGAGCAGCAGTGGATGACAGTGGATGAGATGGTTGGATGGTATCACTGATTCCATGGGCATGAGTTTGAGCAAGCTCCAAGAGATAGTGAAGGACAGGGAAGTCTGGCATGCTGTAGTCCGTGGGGTTGCAAATAGTCAGGCACGATTGAGCAACTGAACAACCACAACAATGAATATATAAAATGTCAAGGATCATATGAGATAAGGTATATAAGACTGGACTTCCCAGGTGGCTCAGTGGTAAACAATCCACCTGCCAATGCAGGAAACGCAAGAGATGTGGACAAGTTGATCCTTGTGTCGAAAAGATCCGCTGGAGTAGAAAATTATAAGCTCGAGAGCCACAACTACTTAGCCCATGTGCCAAAAATTCTGGGCCCATGTGCCCTAGAGTCCCTGCTTTGCAACAAGAGAGGACAACAAAATGAAAAGTTCCTGCTTACCACAACTAGAGGAAAGCCCATATACAGCAACAAAGACCCAGCATAGCCAAAAATAATAAATAAATAAATAATTTAAAAAACCCACTGACCAACTCTACCTTGCAAAATCATGTATTTTTATTGCTTTTCTCAAATATTTACATCCTGTATTGTCTCAAATATTATGTAAACATGTTTTAATACCCCCTCCATAATCTTTTTGCTTTTGCATATTTAGTGAAACCTTACCACTGTTGTTTCCCCTTATTTTTGCAGGGGAAAAAAAAAAAAAAAAAAAAGACAATCCTGGTTAATGTGAGAAAAACACATCTAAATGTGAAAATGTTTAAAAAATGTCTTCCTTTTGTCTGAAGTAAAACAATTTCATAATCTTCAAAAAAAAAAAAAAAAAGAAAAAAAGGAAATTATAATCCACTCCAGTATTCTTTCTCTGAACAATCTATGGACAGAGAAGCCTGGTGGTCCACAGTGCATGAGTTCTCAAAGAGTCGAACAGGACTGAGCAAATGAGCATGCGTGTAAGTCTATCATCTTATGAGTATATATGAGGCGATTAGTAAGTGGCTGATCTTATGAACACAAATTTTCTATATTTGTGTTGTAGTGTTTAGTATGAGCACAAAAGGATTAGAGAGTAAAATATCACAGTTCATCGAAAACCAAGTATTCAGATTCTGCATGACAAATGCCAATTATTTTCATGAATGTTTGCATTAGGGTTTATAAAGAAATTCTACCAAGAAAGAATATTCAATTCTAATCTGTATTCATTAGGAACTAGAATTTGATTAATTGAGTAGATTCACTAACCTAGAAAGCTTGTTCTGACAAAATAACTTGCTATAATTTTCCTGGAAGTTATGAGAAACATCATAGCTTAACATGGATATTTTCAATTTGAACTCAATAAAGTTCTTTAATTTAAAATACCTAATAAAAGTGTTGCTGGACTGGACCTTAACCTCATGAAAGTTCCACCAAGATTTGGATATATTTATGTAAGTATTAATAATTTGGCATATAGCTTGGAGTTACTAAGTAAATTTCTTATTTCATACTTTCCTGTTCCTTTGATTTTCATGTAAAATCAAGTGGATTTTTCATGCAAGTTGGCCCACTCTCAATTTTTATGTACTAAGTAATCCAGTAATCTGGTTCAATTAATTTTTATTATACACTTTACCGAAAAAAAAGTTGAAGTGATTTGGAACTCAAATCTAAGATACCGGCTTTCAGTTTGGTGCTAAATATTATACTTTTGCATCAATTCATAAAATTTCATAAAAATATTATATATCTATATTATTTATTCACCCTAGAGTGAACACTTAGTTTGTTTCCTTACATTGGCCACTGTATACTAAGCATGTACAAATGCTGCAGTTAACATGGCTGTGCAGATATCTCTTTGAGATAGTGATTTCATTCCCTTCAGATATACACCCAAAAGTGACATTAATGAATCATATGGTCGTACTATTTTAATTTTTGAAGGTGCCTCTGTGCTGTTATCTATAGTGGCTATACCAATTTGTATCCTCCCTGCCCCCCACAAAGTCTGAGTCTTCCTTTTTCTCCACATCTTCTACAGTTTTACTTTTTACACAATTATCATTTGTCTTATTGATAATAGCCATTCTAACAGGTATGAAGTGATATCACATTGTACTTTTGATTTGCATTTCCCAGATTGATTGATTTCTCTAATGTTGAGCATATTTTCATGTATCAATTTGTCTTTAGAGAAATGCCTATTCAAGTCTTTTATTTTTATTTTTTCTAAAATATATTTTACAATGTTGTGTTGGTTTCTGCCATACAGCAACACAAAGTATACATACGTATACCAAAATGTACATCATAAGTATACATACATCCTTCCTTCCAAAGCCTCCCTTCCCTCCCCCTATCTCATTGCTCCAGGTCATCACAGAGTGCCAGATTGGACTCCTTGTGCTACACAGCAACTTCTCAACAGCTATCCATCTTATACATAATAGTGTATATATGTTGACACTCCTTTCTTTTCTCTCTCTCTCTCTTTTTTTTTTTTTTTGCTTTTCCACATTCCACAACTTGTGGGATCCCAGTTTACAGTGAAGAAATCATTCCTGAGCCCCTGAGGTGGTAGCACTGAGTCCAAACTGCTGGAGTGACAAAGTATGTCAGGACCCTGGGAATAGTAATCTGAGTGAGATATCCTAGAGGTTCACATCTCAACACAAAGACTCAGCTCTGCCTGAAAATCCCACTCCTAGAAACCTCAGGCCAAACAACTATTAAGACAGAAACACAATCCTACCTATCCAAAAAAACGAAGGGACGAAAGTATATGTTACAGATGGAGGAGCAAGGTAAAAAATTCTAAGACGGAATTAGTGAAAAGAAAATAGGCAACCTATCTGAAAAAGGACTGAGAGCAATGACAGTACAGACGTTTCAAGATATCAAAAAAGAAGGGAGAAAATACAATAAATATACAAAAGGATAGGAAACCTTCAAGTTGAATTTAGTGACCTGTGATCTTGAATGATCTTGAATGTCCCAATCTTGTCCTTGATCTGGGAAATTTTCAATCATTATTTTTTAAGTAAGTTTTCAGTTTCTATTTTCTTCTCTTCTTCCAGAAATCCCATAATTCATAGACTGTTTATCTTATGGTATTTCATAAGTCTTATAGGTTTTCTTCATTTTCTTTCTTTCCTCCTTTTTTAAAAATGTTAGTCCAATTGGATATTTACAAGTAGTGTGTCTTCAGGCTCACTGATTCTTCCTCTTGTTGGTTGAGCCTGCTGTTGAAACTTTCTATTGAGTCCTCCAGTGAGTCATGATATTTTTTGAGCTCCAAGGTTCCTATTTAGTTCTTTTTATATTTTCTATTTCTACTTTTGTTGTTGAACTCATTTCTTGGTATTGCTTTCCTGAATTCTTTAAATTGCTTATCTGTCTCCTCCTGTGGTTGAGAACCGTTAGAAAATTATTTTGCATTCTTTGTAAGGCAGTTCTTGGATCATCATTTTCTTGTGGTCAATTACTGGATATATACTGTGTTCCTTTTGTGCTGTCATGTTTCCCTCATCAGCTCAGGCAGCTGGGGTCTATGACATTGAATACTGCATGGTCCTTAATAATAGCTGTGGGGGTGATTGCACAGTGGCCACTAAGGTTACTGGGGTTCTCACAGCATCTTCAGATCCAGTAGCAAGGGTCAAGGGAAGGTGACAGTGGTGACTAGAGCCAACGGTGTTCATATCCTTGACTGGCTGCTTAAGCACATACAGTAGTGAGAGCTGAGACTGGAAGCAGGATCCAGGGCTAGCTGCAAGAACACTAGCAGTTTTGGAAGCCCAGGTTGTTTGCATGTAGTCATGTGACAGCATGGGCTAACTGCAAGTGCATGCATGATGGGGTGGCAGCTGGTGATGGGAATCAGGGCAAGGATTGTGCAGGTTGTTGGACAAGCTGTCCTACTAGGACAAGCTGTAGGTAACCAACTGCAGTGCAGGCCAGTGAGAAAGGTCAGGGCCAGATCTGAGCCCACAGCAGGTATTGGGACCTTGGCTTTTGGTGGGCACTTATATGGCTATAGGAGCTAATAATGGTTGTGAACACAGCAGTGGGAGTTGGCTATAGGGATCCAGGCTGGCATCCTGCATGCATGTAACTGCACAGGCTGGGTCTGAATGCTAGTACAGATCTTGGGTCTGGCAAAAGAGGAAGGAAGAAAGCAGCAAGGGAATCAAGCAACTGGCATCTGTTAATGTGAAAATGTGCAGGACAAAAAGTTCAGCCATGAAATATACAGGGACTCTGTGATGGTTGTTCTAATTGGTTTCGTCAGCAGAGAAATCTGCTTGGGTCTGCTGTAGACTAGCTTTCTGGGGTCTAGTGACAAAAGTTGTGCTGGTCTGCAAAGTCTTTAAGGGCTCTTGAGATCCTTAGTCATGAAGCCTACTCTGATCCTCTAACAAGCAGGCTCCTGGAACCCAGGTCATCTCTGCACATGACTATTGTTGGTAACCCCTTCCCTTCTTCATTATTCCTAGATGTCTCAGCATCTCTGGTCTCTGGATATGGCAAATCCACAGTGGGTACTTTGTGCAGTTCCCTAAAAGACTGGGGAAACTGATCACTCACCATGCTCTTCTTTACCGGACCAAGAGAACTCTTTCAGGTTGGGAGCCCCCTTTGGGCACTAAGCAGGGATGATGGAGACAAAATGAAATTTTTCTTTCTATCATTTTTGTGTGGCTACTAAGATTTTTGCTCTGTGGTGTTTCTGAAGTTCCTTTCCAAGAGTTATTTTTGTTTGAGGATAATTGCCTTAATTATTGTTTTCTGTGGGAAGACAGAAGCTTGGGTCAGCTACACTGCCGCCTTGGTTGTAAAATTCTAAATTTAATAAATAAATCCATATTCCATCTGAATAACACAAAGATATTTAAGCATTTTATCCTAGAAACTGTGTTCTTGTCATACATTTTATTATTCAATATTGTTGTTCCTCATGTGTTTAAACATTTTAAACATATCATAGCCTCTATCTTATATTTCTGAAACCCTTGGTAATTTAACACTTCTTTGCTGTATATTGTCACCCTGCTTATTTAACTTATATGCAGAGTACATCATGAGAAATGCTGGGCTGGAAGAAGCACAAGCAGGAATCAAGATGCCGGGAGAAATATCAATAACCTCAGATATGCAGATGACACCATCCTTATGGAAGAAAGTGAAGAGGAACTAAAAAGCCTCTTGATGAAAGTGAAAATGGAGAGTAAGCAAGTTGGCTTAAAGCTCAACATTCAGAAAACGAAGATCATGGCATCTGGTCCCATCACTTCATGGGAAATAGAAGGGGAAACAGTGGAAACAGTGTCAGACTTTCTTTTCTTGGGCTCCAAAATCCCTGCAGATGGTGATTGCAGCCATGAAATTAGAAGACTCTTACTCCTTGGAAGAAAACTTATGACCAACCTAGATAGCATATTCAAAAGCAGTGATGTTACCTTGCCAACAAAGCTCCATCTAGTCAAGGCTATAGTTTTTCCAGTGGTCATGTATGGATATCAGAGTTGCACTGTGAAGAAAGCTGAGTGCCGAAGAATTGATGCTTTTGAACTGTGGTGTTGGAGAAGACTCTTGAGAGTCCCTTGGACTGCAAGGAGATCCAACCAGTCCATTCTGAAGGAGATCAGCCCTGGATTTTTTTGGAGGGAATGGTGCTGAAGCTGGAACTCCAATACCTTGGCCACCTCATGCGAAGAGTTGACTTATTGGAAAAGACTCTGATGCTGGGAGGGATTGGGGACGACAAAGGATGAGATGGCTGGATAGCATCACTGACTCGATGGCATCACTGACTTGAGTCTGAGTGAACTCCGGGAGTTGGTGATGGACAGGGAGGCCTGGCGTGCTGTGATTCATGGGATCACAAAAAGTCAGACACGACTGAGCGACTGAACTGAACTTTGTGGATTCTAATGCTTGCTCAAGGTGAGTTGTCAACTTTCTAGTTACATAGTTTTGTATACTGAGCTCAATTTAGCAAAGTCTGTTTGTGAGAATTTACAGAAATCTGCTTCAGAGAAACATTTCTACAAAGCGAATTTGCCATTACTCTGCCAAGCACAATAGCAACCCACTCCAGTATTCTTGCCTGGAGAATCCCATGGATGGAGGAGCCTGGTAGGCTACAGTCCACGGGGTCACAAAGAGTCAGACACGACTGAGCGACTTCACTAACTCACTTCATTCACTGCCAAGCATGTCAATGCATTTGTACTTTTAGTGGCCATAGTGGTGCTGTTGTGTGTGTATGTGCATGTGTTATGTGCAATATCCATGAATTTGTCAGTTAATGGACTCTTAGAAAATTCAGAGTGCATAACTTTGTATAAGAATCTTACATGAGAGAAGGAAATTGTATAAAAATTATCATGGGAGACCATCATTATAATTATTTGTGTCTAAAGAGCTCTTGCAAGCCACTAAAAATATGCACTTTCCCTAAAGCCTGGTTTATATGGTAGTCTTAACTCCAACTTCATGCCATTTGTTGGCAATGTCTTTAAAATAATGTTCTCATTCAGACATTACATTAAAATCTTCTCAAGGAAAGCTGCACAGCCCACTCTTGTTTTAAATTATTATTGCTTTCAGTTCCCCAATTCTGTCTTTCAGATATAAGCCTGCAAAGTCAATATACATTTGAAATATCTAATACTTTTAATTGTTTTTTATTTAATTAATTTATTTTTGTTTGGAGGATAATTGCTTTACTTTTACTCATCCAGGTTTTTGATGATCCAGCAGATACTGGCAATTTGTTCTCTGGTTTCTCTACCTTTTATAAATCCAGCTTGAACATCTGGAAGTTCATGATTCACGTGTTGTTGAAGCATGACTTGGAGAATTTTGAGCATTACTTTACTCGCGTGTAAGATGATAACAATTGTGTGGTAATTTGAGCATTATTTGGCACTGACTTTCTTTGGGATTGGAATGAAAAGTGACCTTTTCCAGTCCTGTGGCCACTGCTGAGTTTTCCAAATTTGCTGAAGTATTGAGTGCAGCACTTTCACAGCATCATCTTTCAGGATTTGAAATAGCTCAACTGGAATGCCATCACCTCAGCTAGCTTTGTTCGTAGTGATGCTTCCTAAGGCCCACTTGACTTCACATTCCAGGATGTCTGGCTCTAGGTAAGTGATCACACCATTGTGATTATCTGGGTCATGAAGATTTGTTTTTTTTTTTTTTTTTTGGTACAGTTCCTCTGTGTATTCTTGCTGCCTCTTCTTAATAGAGTTCTAGAAAAAAAACATCTATTTATGCTTTATTGACTATGCCAAAGCCTTTGACTGTGTGGATCACAATTAACTGCAAAAAATTCTTCAAGAGATGGAAATAAGAAACTAGTTGACCTGCCTCTTGAGAAATCTGTATGCAGGTAAGGAAGCAACAGTTAGAACTGGACATGGAAGAACAGACTGGTTCCAAATAGGAAAAATAATATTTCAAGGCTGTATATTGTCAACCTGGTTATTTAACTTATATGCAGAATACATCATGAGAAACACTATGCTGGATGAAGCACAAGCTGGAATCAAGATTGCCAGGAGAAATATCAACAACCTTAGATATGCAGATGATACCACTTTTATGGCAGAAAGTGAAGAACTAAAGAGCCACTCGATGAAAGTATAAGAGGAGAGTGAACAAGTTGGCTTAAAGCTCAACACTCAGAAAACTAAGATCATGACATCTGGCCCCATCATTTCAGGGGAAATAGATGGGGAAACAATGGAAAGAGTGACAGACTTTATTATTCTGGGCTCCAAAATCACTGCAGGTAGTGACTCCAGCAATGAAATTAAAAGACACTTTCTCCTTGAAAGAAAAGCTATGACCAACCTACGCAGAATATTAAAAAGCAGACTCTGAGGGAGAGGGAGAGGGTGGGATGATTAGGAAGAATGACATTGAAACATGTGTACTATCATGTAAGAAACGAATTGCCAGACTAGGCTCAATACAGGATACAAGATTTATGGGGCTGGTGCACGGGGATGATCCAGAGAGATGATATGGGGTGGGAGGTGGGAGAGGGGTTCAGGACTGGGAACTCATGTACACCAGTGGTGGATTCATGTCAATGTATGGCAAAACCAATACAGTATTTTAAAGTAAAATAAAGTAAAAATAAAAAATAAATAAATAAATAAATAAAATTAAAATAAATAAATAATATATTAAATATATCATATTAATAATATATTATATTTAAAAATAACAAAAATAAAAAGCAGAGACATTACTTTGCCAGCAAAGGTGCATCTAGTTAAGGCAATTGTTTTTCCAGTAGTCATATATGGACGTGAGTGTTGGAGTATAAAGAAAGCTGAGTGCCAAACAATTGATGCTTTTGAACTGTGGTGTTGGAGAAGACTCTTGAGAGTCCCTTGGACTGCAAGGAGATCCAACTAGTCCCTACTAAAGGAGATCAGTCATCAGTGTTCAGGACTGATGTGGAAGCTGAAACTCCAATATTTGGCCACCTGATGTGAAGGGCTGACTCAAGTCTGGGAAAGATTGAAGGCTGGAGGAGAAAGGGACAAAAGAGGATGAGATGGTTGGATGGCATCACCGACTCAATGGAGATGAATTTGGGTAAACTCTGGGAGTTGGTGATGGACAAGGAGGCCTGGCATGCTCCAGTCCATGGGGTCACAAAGAGTCAGACACGACTGAGTGACTGAACTGAGCTGAACTGCTTTACAATATTTTGTTGGTTTCTGCCATAAAACAGCGTGAATCCACTATAATATATCTCCTCCTTCTTTATCCTTCTTCCCATCCACCTTTCTCCACCACCACTCTAACTCATCACAGAGCATAAGTCTGATCTCCCTCTGTTACAGCAGGTTCCTTCAAGATACCTATTTTACACATGGTAGTATATACATACATAGGTGTTGCTCTGCAATTGTTTTTAAAATGTATGCCTTATATTATAGAATTAGAAATAATTCTGTAAGTCTTTGTTATATATGTTACTAAGATGTTGTGGTCTAAAATAGAAATTTCAACCAGACTTATGCTTGGCATAGACCCTGATATATTTTGGCCTGATGGGAATATCAGACCACCTGACCTGCCTCTTGAGAAACGTATATGCAGGTCAGGAAGCAACAGTCAGAACTGGACGTGGAACAAGAGACTGGTTCCAAATAGGAAAAGGAATACATCAAGGCTGTATATTGTCACCCTGCTTATTTAACTTCTATGCAGAGTACATTATGAGAAATGCTGGGCTGGAAGAAGCACAAGCAGAAATCAAGACTGCCAGGAGAAATATCAATAACCTCAGATATGCAGATGACACCACCCTTATGGCAGAAAGTGAAGAGGAACTAAAAGGCCTCTTGATGAAAATGTAAGAGGAGAATGAAAAAGTTGGCTTAAAGCTCAACATTCAGAAAACGAAGATTGTGGCATCTGGTCCCATCATTTCATGAGAAATAGATGGGGAAACAGTGGAAACAGTGTCAGACTTTATTTTTGGGGGGCTCCAAAATCAGTGCAGATGGTGACTGCAGCCCTGAAATTAAAAAACACGTACTCCTTGGAAGAAAAGTTATGACCAACCTAGATAGCATATTGAAAAGCAGAGACATTACCTTGCCAACAAAGGTCCGTTTAGTCAAGGCTGTGGTTTTTCCATTGGTCATGTATGGATGTCAGAGTTGCACTGTGAAGAAAACTGAGCACTCAAGAATTGATGCTTTTGAACTGTGGTGTTGGAGAAGACTCTTGAGAGTCCCCTGGACTGCAAGGAGATCCAACCAGTCCATTCTGAAGGAGATCAGCCCTGGGATTTCTTTGGAGGGAATAATGCTGAAGCTGAAACTCCAGTACTTTGGCCATCTCATGCGAAGAGTTGACTCATTGGAAAAGACTCTGATGCTGGGAGAGATTGGGGGCAGGAGGAGAAGGGGATGACAAAGGATGAGATGGCTGGATGGCATCACTGACTCAATGAACATGAGTCTGAGTGAACTCTGGGAGTTGATGATGGACAGAGAGGCTTGGTGTGCTGCGATTCATGGGGTCACAAAGAGTCGGACACGACTGAGAGACTGAACTGAACTGAACTGAACCTCTTGGAAGGAAAGTTATGACCAACATAGATAGAATATTCAAGAGCAGAAACATTACTTTGCCAACAAAGATCCATCTAGTCAAGGCTATGGTTTTTCCTGTGGTCATGTATGGATGTGATAGTTGGACTGTGAAGAAAGCTGAGCACAGAAGAATTGATGCTTTGAACTGTGGTGTTGAAGAAGACTCTTGAGAGTCCTTTGGACTGCAAGGAGATCCAACCAGTCCATTCTGAAGGAGATCAGCTCTGGGATTTCCTTGGAAGGAATGATGCTTAAACTGAAGCTCCAACTCTTCGGCCACCTCATGCAAAATGTTGACTCATTGGAAAAGATTCTGATGATGGTAGGGATTGGGGGCACGAGGAGAAGGGGGTAACAGGATGAGATGGCTGAATGGCATCACCGACTCGATGGATGTGAGTTTGACTGAACTCCAGGAGTTTGATGGACAGGGAAGCCTGGAGTGCTGCAATTCATGGAGTCGCAAAGAGTCGTACACAACTGACAGACTGAACTGAACTGAAATGAACTGAAGAATTATCAGTCCTAATAATGCAGAAATTTTATTTCCTTTCAAACTTTCCCTGATTTCCTTAGGCTGAATTAGAGATCCCTCCTCTTTTGTTCTTTCTTACTCTATACATTTCTTACTCTATACATTTCTCTTGAAACACTGAACATTTTAAGCTATGTTTGTTACAATTATTTTTCTTATTTATCCCTAACAATAACCATGAGATTCCTGGGAGTCTTAGTCATCTTATATTCACCAATGGATATTTTGTTGAGTGAACAAGTACATAATTATAAGTCACTGTGTTGCACATCTGTAACTCATATAATGTGTGCTCTATAATGTCCAGCTCTTTGTGGCCCATGGACTGTAGCTGGCCAGGTGTCTCTGCCTATGTAATTTCAGGCAACATTACTGGAGTGGGTTGCCATTTTCTACTCTATGGGATCTCCCAAACCCAGGGATTGAACGCACATCTTTTGTATTTCCTGCATTGATAGACAGATTCTTTTCCACTAGTGCCACTGAAGCTCAATAAATTTAAAAAAAAAAAAAAAAAAAACAAACATTATTTTAAGGAAGCTTATCATTTCATATGATCTGAAATATTCTCTCAGAAAATTTATTACTTTCTATTATTATATTGTAATCAGGTTATTTGTTTCTTTCTTAGCTACTAGGTTTATATATACAATTAATATTAGATATTGCATGATGTAGACATATTGCATAAATGTTTACAGATATATTTCAACAATAATTGTTGGATAATATTAATAAAAATTGCATCTATTAATATTGGAGGAGGAAAATGTATTAATTTTGGTTATCAGAAATAGAATGTGATGACTCTGTAACTTCAGGGGAAGAAGAACAATAAGGCAAACATTGAGGAGAAAGAGATAAGCTAAAAAAGGAGGAGGCTAAAGGATATTTATATTCCTATGATCACAGAAGTGAGGTAACTTAAGAATGTGTTGGAACAAGGGCATGTTGGACACAGGTCTCAAAATAAATTGAACTACACAAGTCTCATTGCTAGCTGCTATGGTGATAAACCTCTTCTTTATACTAATATTTACCAATGCAAATTATGTTTAAAATGGTTAGTTAGAACAACAAATGAAGTAGTCTTTACATTTTGCAGATAGAGCTAGGGAAGAATGTGTGAGCCAGATATAGGTAAATTTATAAGGATTGTAAGGTAAAATGCATTATTATGCTGGAGATTTTGGCTTAGATCTGTTGATTTTTCCTTCTAATGGATTAGTCAGGGTAAACATAATAGGTACTTTGTGCTTATGTGTTACTTCACTTGTTCTCAGTTCAGTTCAGTTCAGTTCAGTTGCTCAGTTGTGTCTGACTCTTTGCGACCCCATGAATCACAGCACGCCAGGCCTCCCTGTCCATCACCAACACCCAGGGTTCACTCAGAGTTGCGTACATCGAGTTAGTGATGCCACCCAGCCACCTCATCCTCTGTTGACCCCTTCTCCTCCTGCCCCCAACCCCTCCCAGCATGAGAGTCTTTTCCACCTCTTTTCCACCAGCATCAGAGTCTTGGCCACCTGTTCGCATGAGGTGGCCAAAGTACTGGAGTTTCAGCTTCAGCATTATTCCCTCCAAAGAAATCCCAGGACTGATCTCCTTCAGAATGGACTGGTTGGATCTCCTTGCAGTCCAGGGGACTCTCAAGAGTCTTCTCCAACACCACAGTTCAAAAGCATCAATTCTTCAGTGCTCAGCTTTCTTGACAGTCCAACTCTGGCATCCATACATGACCACTGGAAAAACCATAGCCTTGACTAGATGGATCTTTGTTGGCAAAGTAATGTCTCTGCTTTTCAATATGCTATCTAGATTGGCCATAACTTTTCTTCCAAGGAGTAAGTGTCTTTTAATTTCATGACTGCAGTCACCATTTGCAGTGATTTTGCAGCCCCCCAAAAAAGAAAGTCTGACACTGTTTCCACAGTTTCCCCCATCTATTTCCCATGAAGTGATAGGTCCAGATGCCATGATCTTCATTTTCTGAATGTTGAGCTTTAAGCCAACTTTTTCACTCTCCACTTTCACTTTCATCAGGAGGCTTTTTAGTTTGTCTTCACTTTCTGCCATGAGGGTGGTGTCATCTGCATATCTGAGGTTATTGATATTTCTCCCGGCAATCTTGATTCTAGCTTGTGCTTCTTCCAGTCCAGAGTTTCTCACGATGTACTCTGCATGTAAGTTAAATAAGCAGGGTGACAATATACAAGCCTTGATGTACTCCTTTTTCTATTTGGAACCAGTCTGTTACACTTGTTCTACCTGCGGTCATTATGACATTTGTAGATACCCAAGAAATAAACAAATTCTCCACTCTGATGGCTTTGATAAATTAGCTGACTTTGTTAGCATTTATGAAAATCTATTGCCTTTTCTGCTACAGAAGTGCTAGGATATGTAGGCGAAAGATTAAAAAAGACAAGAGCTTATTCATTTAGATAGGTCTTTACATTTTACTAAGAAAATTCACATATATTACCTCATTTATTATTATTGCTATTTTATTGTTGTTACTATTATCATTTACATTTTATATGAAGGAAAATATTAATTATTCCTTAGTACTTGAAAATGTAGGTCACAGAAATTTATCTAATGTTAAAATTATTCTCATTGGAACTGCTAATTTCTTCCTCTACTCATTCTTTATTTTTCATTTTTACTGATGTGCAGTTTATGTAGAGTATTACATAAGTTTCAGGTGTACAACATAGTGATTCACAACTTGTAAAAGTTATATTTAATTTATCATTATTATAAAATATTGGCTATGTTCCCTGTTTTGTATAATATGTTTTTGTCTTTTATCTATTTTATATATAATGGCTTGTACCTCTTAAACCTCTATCCCTTCCTTGCCCTTACCTAGTCTCATTTTCAACCACCTGTCTGTACTCTGTATCCATGAATCTGTTTCTGTTTTATTATATTCACTAGTTTGATTTATTTTTTAGATTCCACACAACCACATTGTACTTGTCCCTTTGTGTCTGAATCACCCTACCCAGATCAATATATTTTTAAATCCATCCATGTTTGTTGCAAATGGCCAAACTTCAGTCTCCTTTGTGGGTGAGTGACATTGCACCACATACATACACTGTATCCTGTTTATCCATTTATCTATTGATAGACACCCAGGTTGCCTCCATAGCCTACAACTGTAAATAATGTTGCCATGAACACTGGGGAGCACATATGTTTTTGATTCAGTGCTTTCATTTTCCCCAGTGGCTTGGTGGTAAAGAATCCACCTGCAAATGCAAGAGATACAGGTCAATCCCTGGGTTGGTAAGATCCCCTGGAGTAGGGAATGTCAACCCACCCCAGCATTCTTGTCTGGGAAATCCCATGGCCAGAGGAGCCTGGTCAGCTACAGTCCATGGGGTTGCAAAATTGTTGGACATGACTTATCAACTAAACAACAAAAACAACAATGCTCACATATTATCACAGTACAGAAAAAATAATTAATCATTTTTCTTATAAAAATCTTAATTATGTACTCTTTTTGTAAATTTACTGTATTTATAGCTACAAAAGTATGATTGGAACCTGCAGATAGAAAATACATCACTATGATAAAATCACTAAAAATTGGAAACTTTATGAAAAGTTGAAAAGTGTAGTGCATGGTATGTGGACACACTGGGTCTGTCCAAAGAGCAGAGCAGAAAATATAAAGCTATTAAAATTACATTATCTTTTGTACTATCCAATTTGTAAATAATATGTAGAATATATTTATATGCATGTATGCATGCTAAGTTGCTTCAGTCGTGTCTGACTCTTTGCAACCCCACAGATGGCAGCCCACTAGGCTCCACCATCCCTGGGATACTCCAGGCAAGAATATTGGAGTGGGTTGCCATTTCCTTCTCCGTGAGTTGCCATTTTCTGAGCTAAGATGACAGGGGTTATTTATTGTAGTACATCTATAGCAGGTATCACCAGCTTCAACCTATAAATCTAGAGAATATGAGCTTTATTTGTCCCCAGTTTTTTTCCAGTTGAGTATGAATGCTTTATGGTTGAAGGTGCATGCCTTAGTAAGCTGCAAGATAAACCACTTCTTATTACTACTACTATGATACTTCAGATATTTATGGTAATAGCCCAGTCTTGTAGATACTTGAATTTAGATGACTAACCTATCCATTTTCCTACATAAACATAACTGTTTCCTGGTTTGGACAAACTGTATAAAATATTGAAAAAGCATTGATGTTCCATTTGTCTCAGAAATAATGCACTGCAAAAAGGGTAGACTTAAAACTATCACTCATGTCATTCAACAAATTCTTACATACTGCTTAGTCATTGTGTTAAACATTTTTAACAAAATACGTTAATAGGATATCTTCACTGAGAATTCACACTCTAGAGGACAAGATAGAGATATAAATTGATATTCAAGATGGTGAATTCAATAAGGAATTGGTGCAGGGAATGAGGATACAGAGGAGTCAGGATGACATAGAGAAGGCAGACAGGAGGAATGACACCTGTCTATGAAGGTTAAGGTTGAAGACATAGAAATCAATAAACAGGTTATTATAGAGAGTTCCAGAGAAACATATACTTCTGTTTTATTGACTATGCCAAAGCTTTTGCCTTTGTGGATCCCAACAATTTGAGCCAAGAGATGGGAATACCAGACCACCTGACCTGTCTCCTGAGAAATCTGTGTACAGGCCAAGAAGTAACAATTAAAACTGGACATGGAAGAGCAGACTGGATCCAAATTAGGAAAGAAGTACCTCAAGTCTGTATGTTGTCACCCTGCTTATTTAATGTAATATGCAGAGTACATCATGAGAAATGCTGGACTAAATGAAGCACAAGTTGGAATCAAGATTGCTGAGAGAAAAATCAATAACCTCAGATTTGCAGATACCACCCTTATGGCAGAAAGTGAAGAAGAACTAAAGAGCCTCTTGATGAAGGTGAAAGAGGAGAGTGAAAAAGAGGAGAGTGAAACAGCCAAAGTATGCTGTTTGGTCCATGGGGTCAATGAGGTTCTTGTCACTGTAAGAGAGATATGGCTTCTCATCCAGGAACTCCAGATCAAAGTTGTTGCACATAACAACTAGGAGGTAATTAGCAATATAAGTATTAAAAAGTTGCCAATAATACTTTTTCAGATTCATGATTCCATCAACAATAGGATTAGATACCAATAAATTGTTGTCTTTGTTAATGATGCTGAATCTATCTTCAAAGAAATATGATTTTACAGAATATCAAGTGGTAATATTGATATTATATTGGGGTATCCTTGAGGGAGGAAAGGAAAAACTTGAACATGTTTATGGATTGAAGAAATGAAGCCAGAAGAGAGGAAGATAGAATATAGAAGAAAAAAGGGACAGTAATTAAGTAAGGCCCCAGAAAAGCAGAATCTTTTTGGTCAGGGTCAATATAAGATTGACCTTGAATGAAATGTGCAGGTGTGTTAAGGGTACCTCATTCTATAGATTCCACAAATGAAAAAATTAGGTAAGATGTGAGCTGATAGTTTTTTAGTTGCACTGATATAAAATGTAAAGTTGCATCAGTGAGATTTGAGACTGGTGTTTAAAACTGCAGAGGTTTCAAGCTGTTGCAGAGGGTAGGACAGGAAACTAACCAAGAAAACATAAACAGTTTTTGAATTATGTGGTGACAAAGAACCATGCCTATTTTATTCACAACAGTATCTAACACAACACATGCAGTACAATAACTGGCACTTGGTAAGTGCCATATAAAACCTTGATGTGTTTCTGTGTGTTCTCTCTTCCCTTTCAACCATGTGCCAGCTCACTATTAGTTTTTAATTAAATCTTAGTTTCTAAAAACTGTGAACTTCATCCAAAAACCTCCATATCTATACTGAAACCAAGCTTCACCCAAGAGCCAACAAATTCCAGAGCAAGACATGCCACATAAATTCTCCAGCAACTAGAAACATAGCTCTGAGCTTTAATATACAGGCTGCCCAAAGCCACACCAAACCCATTAATATCTCAAAAATCACTACTGGACACTTCATTGCACTCTAGAGAGAAAAAATCCAGCTCCACCCACCAGAACACCGACACAGTCATCCCTTACCAGGAAACCTTGACAAGCCACTCATCCAACTCCACCCACAAGGAGGAAAGGCCACCCCAAACACAGCAATCTAAACAAGATGAAAAAGCAGAGAAATACTCAGCAGGTAAAGGAACATGAAAATGCCCACCAAACCAAACAAAAGAGGAAGATATAGGGAGTCTACCTGAAAAAGAATTCAGAATAAGGATAGTAAAGATGATCCAAAATCTTGAAAACAAAATGAGGTTACAGATAAGTAGCCTGGAGACAAGGATTAAGATGCAAGAGATGTTTAACAAGGACCTAGAAGAAATAAGAAAAAAGTCAATCAATAATAAATAATTTAATAAATGAGATTAAAAAAAAGCACTCTGGAGGGAACTAACAGTAGAATAAGTGAGTCAGAAGATAGGATAAATGAAGTAGAAGATAGAATGGTGGACGTAAATGAAGCAGAGAGGAGAAAAGAATGAAAAGAAAGGACAATCTCAGAGACCTCTGAGACAATGTCAAATGTCTCAACATTTGAAACACAGGAGTCTCAGAAGAAGTAAAAAAAAAGACCATGAGGAAATACTTGAGGAGATAATAGTTGAAAACTACCCTAAATTGGGGAAGGAATTTGCCACCCAAGTCCAAGAAACGCAGAGAGTTCCAAACAGTATAAATTCAAGGTAAAACATCCCAAGATACATATTAATCAGATTAACAAATATCAAACACAAAGAACAAATATTAAAAGCAGCAAGAGAAAAACAACAAATAACACACAAGGGGATTCCCATAAGGATAACAGCTGATCTTTCAGTAGAAACTCTTCAGGCCAGAAGGGAATGGCAAGACATATTTAAAGTGATGAAAGAGAAAAAAAAAAAAAAAAAAAAAAACTACAACCCAGATTACCAAACCCATTGAGGATCTCATTCAGATATGAAGGAGAAATCAAAAGCTTTACAGACAAGCAAAAACTGACAGAATTCAGCACCTCCAAACCAGCTCTTCAACAAATGCTAAAGGATCTTCTCTAGACAGGAAACAGAAAAGGTGTATAAACTCAAACCCAAAACAACAAAGTAAATGGCAATGGGATCATACTTATCAATTATTACCTTAAATGTAAATGGGTTGAATGTCCCAACCAAAAGACAAAGACTGGCTGAATGGATGCAAAAACAATACCTCATATATGCTGTTTACAAGAGACTCACCTCAAAGCAAGGGACACATATAGACTGAAAGTGAAGGGCTGGAAAAATATATTTCATGCAAATGGAGACCAAAAGAAAGCAGGCATAGCAAAACTCATAACAGATAAAATAGACTTTGAAATAAAGGCTGTGAAAAAGGACAAAGGACACTACATAATGATCAAAGGATCAATCCAAGAAGATATAAAAATTAAAAATATATATGCACCCAACATAGGAGCACCACAATATGTAAGGCAAATGCTAACAAGTATGAAAGGGGAAATTAACATAATAATAGTGGGAGACTTCAATACCCCACTCACACCTATGGATAGATCAACTAAACAGAAAATTAGCAAGGAAACATAAACTTTAAATGATACAATGGACCAATTAGACCTAATTGATATCTATAGGACATTTCACCACAAAACAATGAATTTCACGGTTTTTTCAAGTGCACACGGAACCTTCTCCAGGATAGATCATATCGTGGGCCATAAATCTAGCTTTGATAAAAAAAAAAAAAAAAAAAATTGAAATCATTCCAAACATCTTTTCTGATCACAATGCAGTAAGATTAGATGTCAACTACAGGAAAAAAAAAAAAAAAAAAACTATTAAAAATTCCAACATATGGAGGCTAAACAACATGCTTCTGAATAACCAATAAATCACAGAAGAAATCAAAAAAGAAATCAAAATATGCATAGAAATGAATGAAAATACAACCCCAAACCTATGGAACTCAGTAAAAGCAGTGCTAAGAGGAAAGTTGATTGCGATACAAGCTTACCTACATAAACAAGAAAAAAGTCAAATATATAACCTAAATCTCATAAAATATGCCTAGAAATGAATGAAAATACAACCCAAAACCTATGGAACTCAGTAAAAGCAGTGCTAAGAGGAAGGTTGATTGTAATACAAGCTTACCTCCATAAACAAGAAAAAAGTCAAATATATAACCTAAATCTCACCTAAAGCAACTAGAAAAGGAAGAAGTAAAGAACCCCAGGGTTAGCAGAAGGAAAGAAATCATAAAAATTAAGGCAGAAATAAATGCAAAAGAAACACAAGAGACCATAGCAAAAATCAACAAAGCCAAAAACTGATTCTTTGAGAAGATAAATAAAATAGACAAACCATTAGCCAGAATCATCAAGAAACAAAGGGAGAAAAATCAAATCAACAAACTGAAAATGGAGAAATCACAACAGATAACACAGAAATATAAAGAATCATAAAAGACTACTATCAGCAACTATATGACAATAAAATGGACAACTTGGAAGAAATAGACAAATTCTTAGAAAAATAAAACTTTCCAAAAGTGAACTAGGAAGAAATAGAAAATCTTAACAGACCCACCACAAACATTGAAATTGAAACTGTAATCAGAAATCTTCCAGCAAACAAAAGCCCAGGACCAGATGGCTACACAGCTGAATTCTACCAAAAGTTTAGAGAAGAGCTAACACCTTTCCTACTCAAACTCTTCTGGAAAATTGCAAAGGAAGGTAACCTTCCAACCTCATTCTATGAGGCCACCATCACCTTAATACCAAAACTAGACAAAGATGTTACAAAAAAAGAAAACTACATGCCAATATCACCGATGAACATAGATGCAAAAATCCTTAACAAAATTCTAGCAAACAGAATCCAACAACATATTAAAAAAAATCATGCATCATGACCAAGTGGACTTTATCCCCGGGATGCAAGGATTCTTTAATATCCTCAAATCAATCAATGTAATACACCACATTAACAAATTGAAACATAAAAAACAAATGATTATCTCAGTAGTTGCAGGGAAAGGCTTTGACAAAATTCAACATCCATTTGTGATTAAAAAAAAAAAAAAAAACAGAAAGCAGGAATAGACGGAATGTGCCTCAACATAATAAAAGCTCTATATGACAAACCCGTAGCAAACATTATCCTCAATGGTGAAAAATTGAAAGCATTTCCCCTAAAGTCAGGAAGAAGACAGGGTGCCCATTGTCACCACTACTATTAAACATAGTTTTTGAAGTTTTAGCCACAGCAATCAGAGAAGAAAAAGAAATAAAAGGAATCCAGATTGGAGAAGAAGAAGTAAAACTCTCACTATTTGCAGATGACATGATCATCTACATAGAAAACCCTAAAGACTCCACCAGAAAGTTACTAGAGCTAATCAATGAATATAGCAAAGTTGCAGGATATAAAATTAACACACAGAAATCCCTTGCATTCCTATACCCTAACAATGAGAAAACAGAAAGAGAAATTAAGGAAACAATTCCATTCACCATTGCAACAAAAAGAATAAAATACTTAGGAATAAATCTACTGAAGAAACAAAAGACCTAGATACAGAAAACTATAAAACACTGATGAAAGAAATCAAGGAGGACACAAACAGATGGAGAAATATGCGATGTTAATGATTAGAAAAATCAATATAGTGAAAATGAGTATACTACCAAAAGCAATCTAAAGATTCAATGAAATCCCTATCAAGCTACCAATGATATTTTTCAGAGAAGTAGAACAAATAATTTCACAATTTGTATGGAAATACAAAAAACTTCGAATAGCCAAAGCAATCTTGAAAAAGAAGAATGGACCTGGAGGAACCACCCTGTCTGACTTCAGGCTATACTATAAAGCTACACTCATCAAGACAGTTTGGTACTGGCACAAACATAGAAATATAGATCAATGGAACAAAACAGAAAGCCTAGAGGTAATTCTACACACTGATGGACACCTTATCTTTGACACAGGAGGCAAGAATATACAATGGAGCAAAGACAATCTCTGTAACAAGTGATGCTGGGAAAATTGGTCAACCACTTGTAAAAGAATGAAGCTAACACCATACACAAAAATAAACTAAAAATGGATTAAAGGTCAAAAGTAAGACCAGAAACTATAAAACTAGAGGAAAACATAGGCAAAACACTCCCCAACATAAATCACAACAGGATCTTCTATGATCCACCTCCCAGAATATTGGAAATAAAAGCAAAAATAAACAATAGGGACCTAATTAAACTTAAAAGCTTTTGCACAATGAAGGAAACTATAATAAAGGTGAAAAGACAGGCTTCAGAATGTGAGAAAATAATAGCAAATGAATAAACTGACAAAGAATTAATCTCAAAAATATACAAGCAACTCCTGCAGCTCAATTCAAGAAAAGTAAATGATCCGATAAAAAAATGGGCCAAAGAACTAAACAGACATTTCTCCAAAAAAGACATACAGATGGCTAACAAACACAGGAAAAGATGCTCAACATCACTCATTATCAGAGAGATGCAAATCAAAACCACACTGAGGTACCATCTTACACCAGTCAGAATGACTGTTTATCTACAAACAATAAATGCTAGAGAGGGTGTGGAGAAAAGGGATCCCTCTTACACTGTTGGTGGGAATGCAAACTAGTACAGCCACTATGGAGAACAGTGTGGAGATTCCTTAAAAACTAGAAATTGAACTGCCATGTGTCCCAGCAATCCCACTGCTGAGCATACACACTGAGAAAACCAGAATTGAAAGAGACACATGTATCCTAATGTTCATTGCAGCATTGCTTGTAATAGCCAGGCCATGAAATCAACCTAGATGTTCATCAGCAGACTAATGGATAAGAAGGCTGTGGTACATATACACAATGGAGTATTACTCAACCATTAAAAAGAATACATTTGAATCAGTTCTAACGAGGTGGATGAAACTGGAGCCTGTTATACAGAGTGAAGTAAGCCAGAAAGAAAAACATCAATACAGTATACTAACACATATATATGGAATTTAGTCAGATGGTAATGATAACCCTATATATGAGACAGCAAAAGAACACACAAATGTATGGAACAGTCTTTTGGACTCTGTGGGAGAAGGCGAGGATGGGATGATTTGAGAGAATAGCATTGAAACATGTATAATATCATATGTGAATCAGATCACCAGTTCAGGTTTGATGCATGAACCAGGGTGCTCAGAGCTGGTGGACTGGGATGACCCTGAGTGATAGGATGGGGAAGGAGGTGGGAGGAGGGCTCAGAATGGGGAACACATGTACACCCATGGCTTATTCATGTCAATGTGTGGCAAAAAACACTACAATATTGAAAAGTAGTTAGCCTACAAGTAAAATAAATACTTTTTTTTAAAAGAAAATCTGTGAGCTCTTGACATAGAAATTTAATAATTTGGTGTAAGGAAATCTATTATACAAAATTATATAATAATTAGTATACAGTTATTATCAAATTATCAAATATATAATTATCAAATTATATAATCAAATATACAATCAAATTATATAATAGTTTTAACAACTTAAAATTCAGGCAATAGAATGATTCTCTTCTTCACAATTGTCCACAAATATATTTTTATATTTTTGTCAGAGCAATTCTATAATTTGTATACATTTAATTTTAGCTAGAAGATGATGAGGCTATAAGTTTACCCACAGCACAGAATCTGAAGTTGCGTGTGAAATTCTATTTATTCCTGGTCTTGTATACTTTCCTGAACCTCACTCTGTATAGCTCCTGGCCCTAGACTTTCTTTACTCTGTTCCACCATGAATTCACGTAGTTTCAACCTGTTAATTTTTAGATTCCTTCTATTTATTTTTCTTTCAAAAGAAATGTACTCACCCATCAAATCTTTAAAATAATTTTTCTTAAAACACTAACAGTTTATATGAAATCTTGAAAAAGGAAGTATTCATTAAGCATTTTACTCTTTCTTTAATTACTTGTTCTTAACATGATTAGCTCTTCATGTTTAGGTTTGGAAAGACTAAAATAGATAGTGATTAGCACATGCTGGACCCAGAATTCATTAATTTATGCCTTTAAGGCATTATTATAGTTTATTAATATGTAAAAGCTAATTTTGTTAGATGTCCGGATGGTGGTTAGCTACAGTATATAAGCTTTCTGAAGCTCATCCCTATAAATGACAAGTTGAAATTCAAATTACACAAAAATATTTCACTTTAATTATATCACAATTAATTTCTTTCATTTTCTCAGATGTCTTCTCTGAAGATGCTCTGGACAAGGCCTTCAAATATCACAATGAGATATAATCATGGGCTGCACTTGCAGAGCACTGTACATGTTCCCCTTCATTTTTTTGACGTCTCAGCTAGAAAGAACATCTAAATTCTAAATTAAACTAACTGAATGTTTAGTAAAATATACAAACTTGTTTGCACATTTCTTTCTGGAGTCAGGCCATCATAATAGAAACCGATGGCACATTTTTTCTTCCGAGGCCTGTAAAGGAATAAGCAGAGGCTATCTGCAATACTCAGGATGTGAAGCAAGATTCCAGTTAGCGTAAGATTGCTTCCTTGGCAACAGTTTATGTGCCAAGAATATCAGTCATTCTTCTATACTACTAATATATAACTAAAAGACTCAAGAAGTGAGCCTTTAGAAGGAAGGAAAGTAAAAGGAGAGAAAGAAATCAATTCTAAAAAGCAACTAAAACAAAACAAATATGTTTGGTTATTTGTTAGCTTACAATCATGACAAACGTGTAGAGGGAAGGGCAGCCAGTGATTTACTGTTTAACATTCAAGGATTTGGAGTATATCTTTACATTTAAGTGGTCCCTTAATGGAAAATATTGATTCATCATCTATATTTTGTACTATGTAACTCAACAGAATTGCCAACATCTGCTGAATCATGGAAAAAGCAAGAGAGTTCCAGAAAAACATCTATTTCTGCTTTATTGACTATGCCAAAGCTTTTGACTGTGTGGATCACAATAAACTGTGGAAAATTCTGAGAGAGATGGGAATACCAGACCACCTGACTTGCCTCTTGAGAAATCTGTATGCAGGTCAGGAAGCAACAGTTAGAACTGGACATGGAACAACAGACTGGTTCCAAATAGGAAAATGAGTACGTCAAGGCTATATATTGTAACCCTGCTCATTTAACTTCTATGCAGAGTACATCATGAGAAACGCTGCGCTGGAAGAAACATAAGCTGGAATCAAGATTGCCGGGAGAAATATCAATAACCTCAGATATGCAGATGACACCACGCTTATGGCAGAAAATGAAAAGGAACTAAAAGCCTCTTGATGAAAGTGAAAGAGGAGAGTAAAATAGTTGGCTTAAAGCTCAACATTCAGAAAACAAAGATTGTGGCATCTGGTCCCATCACTTCATGGGAAATAGATGGGGAAATAGTGGAAACAGTGTCAGACTTTATTTTGGGGGGCTCCAAAATCACTGCAGATGGTGATTGCAGCCCTGAAATTAAAAGACACTTATTGCTTGGAAGGAAAGTTATGACCAACCTAGATAGCATATTCAAAAGCAGAGATATTAATTACTTTGCCGACTAAGGTCCATCTAGTCAAGGCTATTATTTTTCCTGTGGTCATGTATAAATGTGAGACTTGGACTGTGAAGAAGGCTGAGCAAGAACTGATGCTTTTGAACTGTGGTGTTGGAGAAGACTCTTGAGAGTCCCTTGGACTGCAAGGAGATCCAGCCAGTCCATTCTGAAGGAGATCAGCTATGGGATTTCTTTGGAAGGAGTGATGCTAAAGCTGAAACTCCAGTACTTTGGCCACCTCATGCGAAAAGTTGACTCACTGGAAAAGACTCTGATGCTGGGAGGGATTGGGGGAAGAAGGAGAAGGGGACGACAGAGGATGAGATGGCTGGATGGCATCACTGACTTGATGGACGTGTGTCTGAGTGAACTCTGGGAGTTGGTGATGGACAGGGAGGCCTGGCGTGCTGCGATTCATGGGGTCACAAAGAGTTGGACACGACTGAGCGACTGAACTGAACTGAACTCAACTCAATAGCATAATGTCAGTAGCTTCTTTTTATGCTGGATAAACATTTTTTTCCCAAGGATCTAAATAATACGTTGAAAGCTTTTCTTCCTTTGAGGAGACACAGCTGTCTTCCAAAAAAAGATTTGAATATGTTGTAGAAGAGGATAACATCAATTAAAAGTGGAATGGAATAGTATTTGTTAGGTATTTGAGTAGGTTTTACTCAATTGTCGGTTTTAGAAAGAACTATTCTCATGAATATTACGCTTCCTGAATAACTGGAGTGTCAATACTTGTTTTAGATGCAGAATTTGTGACATTTGTTTAATTTATGTTGGTACTACTAGACATAATTTTTGGATAGCAAAGATTCTAGCTGCTTTGATCAAAAATTTTTTCCTCCAGCATTCAGCATAGTTTGCGGCACATAGTCGGTGGTGAGTAAATATTTGCTGAATGAATAACCAAGTCAATGGAGACAAAGAAGAGATAATGTGTGAAAAGTATTTGTGATTCATTAAGATATTTGGCTATAAATAATATTTTGAATGATACAAGTAGCCATTTCAAGCAAATCTAACATGCAAAACTGTATTTTCACAAAGTATACTTATGTATTGTATTTAAGATGACACAATTTTACCAAAGCTAATTTACATAAAACTTGTTTGGAACTTACAGCTTACATACTTTTAATGGGACTGCCAACTCTGTGCTTTAGGCTAAGGATACATATACAAATGTTCCAATGCCATTCCCAAGCATGAGGGAGCCATCTAGACAGCTAGCTGAAGAAGCAAAAGGGAAAATAACTTAATTATTGAATACCTACAGTGTGTCAGGCTCTGTAATAGTCATTTTGCATTTATTATAGCATTCAAACTTCCTGACAACCCTACAAGGTAGGCATTATGCTTTTTCTTTTTCTTTTTTAGAAGTTAAATTTGGTAAAGCTATGTAATTTGTATAAGTTTCTTCGTCTAAGTGGTAAAAGAGAAAATTTTAACCCATCAGATTCCAAAATTCATGCTCATTCTACTCTACTGCTTGAAAGGAAAAATCTGGTTAAGCACTTCTTCCATTCTGCTCTACTGAAGGGATGTTGGCCATTATACCTTTATTCATGAAAAGTATACTTATACTTCATGGAAATAGAAGTAGGTCTTAAGAGATTATAGAAAATTGATTTTGTGTTAAAAAGTCACTTCTTAAAGCAAACCGAGTTTTAACTGTCAATTTAAAAAGAACAAACAACACATACATAATTCAGACAAGTAAGATGCAGTATTCACTGTTCAATTTTTTTTTCTTTGTAATTGTGCATTTGCAAATCACCCTGAACAAAATCCTGAAAGAGAATTTACAAGTAACCATGACTAGATGGAGATATTAAATATTTGCAGGGTAGTTAGTTCAGCTATAAAAGCATCTACATTTTTCCCTTTCTAGAATATAATTAAAACCAGTAGTCAGATGTTAGTAATGGTCATAAAATGATTGGTTTACTTGTGTGTCATGGTACATTGTTTTGCCTATGCTCAAACTTCAAGAACAACTTTCAAACATCTGAACTGTGCACTAAGAAAGAAAACACAAAATAGAAATAATGAGACACTCCAGTTACTTTGTCAAAGTTATATTTTTAACTTTTGTGACATCTTAGTATCACTTCCAGAGTTTTCAGTTAAAGACATTCTTACTGTAAAGCCATAAATTGCTTTGCTCTGTCTAGTCAAGGCTGTGGTTTTTCCAGTAGTCATGTATGGATGTGAGAGTTGGACTATAAAGACAGCTGAGTGCCAAAGAATTGATGCTTTTGAACTGTGGTGTTGGAGAAGACTCTTGAGAGTTCCTTGGACTGCAAGGAGATCTAACCAGTCCATCCTAGAGGAGATCAGTCCTGGGTGTTCATTGGATGGAATGATGTTGAAGCTTTTTTTTTTTTTTTTTTTAACTGGAGGCTATTACTTTACAATGTATGGTTTTTGCCATACATTCACATGAATCAGCCCTGGGTGTATGTGTGTTTCCCATTCTGAACTTCCCTCCCACCTCCCTCCCCATCCCATCCTTCAGGGTTATCCCAGTGCTCTGGCCCTGAGCACCCTGTCTCATGCATCGAACCTGGACTGGTGATCTATTTCACATATGGCAATATACCTGTTTCAATGCTATTCTCTCAAATTATCCCACCCTTGCCTCCTCCTACAGAGTCCAAAAGTCTGTTCTTTACATCTGTGTCTCTTTTGCTGTCTCGCATATAGAATTAAAATTTAAAGTTTATATCTTCTTGCTTTTACACTAAAACATTTTTTCTAATAACTTTTATTACAATAATTAAAATTATTTATGACAAAAAACATCAGACTTTATATTAGAACATAGATTTTTGGAAAAAAAAAGTTAAAATTTATGTACACGTGTTTCTTGGCCAATTAAACAAAGAAACATTTATTCATTTTATCTGAAGAAAAATAAGTTTTGCAATAAAAGTTTTAATCATGTATAAGTAAATTTATGTCAAGTGTTGAAAAGACTGACAGACACAGTTTTTATACAATATATTACACAGGGAGAATCTAAAATTTTTCTAAATAACTTGATTATTTGGAACACTGTGAAAGAAAATAATAGATTTCAGAAATGATATACTAATACTAAGATCCATAGTTTTCTGAAAAATCCTAAGCTTTTCAAATATAATAGTCTTCTAACATAAGCAACATTTTTTTTCAGTTTTGCTCCATATATATATATATATATATATATATATATATATATATATATATATATATAAAGTCTTCCTGATTACTCACCTAATATTAATGTACTCTAAATGATGACTACAAAGTTTGATCCCCACAGCTGCTACGTGGGACATGTGCTTGGATGAAACAGGGCAGGGGAAGGGTGGTGACATCAGTAATGAGCTCGAGAGAACTTGCCCATTTAAGGGGGCTAGTCGTTCTCATCTTTATGTAATTGTTATAAGAGGGATTAATGGCTCAATGTGGTGGGGAATTTAGAATTTTCAAGTATTTAAATAGGAATATTTCTGAGTAGTCTCATTTTTAAATGTTGGCCAACAATTGAAACATTATTTATCGTAGAGTGAGTTGGGACAATTTTTATTTGTGGATAGCATATTTACTAGAAACAAAAGATTTTGGGACTATTTCTAGACAGAAATAGTCTTTTTCTATTTGCTATTTCTATTTTCTAGTCTTTTTCTATTTCTAGACAGAAATAATCTATTTCTCTTCATTTAGGTTTAACAATATATTGCCAAACTAAGTGTTATGAATTTCACATTGTTTATGTTAACCTGGTGCTCTTAAATTTGAACTGTTTATTGTCGATATTAAAAAGTATGTATAAGTATATAAGTGGGTATATTTCCAGTGTCAAAGAGAAAATTTTTTTCCTAGATTATGGAACTTGGTGACTGGAAGAACTTTTAGAGACCACCCTGATTGAACTATCTCCATGGAGTAAGAAAGTGTATTCCTATTATACAGTCACTTTCCCATGACCTCTAGACACTGACAAAGTAAAGCAGACATCCTTAGCTTAGACAAACAGTACAAGTCAGAAGTCCGTTCAAATAAGAGAAGTAATTCAATAGAAAGATCCTAACTATGAATAAATAGATATTTAAATTTTATAGAGTGTATTGTTACTGGTAGAGCAGGGAGATCTGTGAGCAAAGAAAGTATACACTGTCCTTTGTCATGGTGTTAAACTATATTTTACGAAAGTATTGAGCTCAGAGAGTCTGCCAAATATGCCTGTAGATTTTCATTCTGGGTCTGAGCACATTTTAATTATTCAAATATTTAATCAGTGTTTCATTTTGTATAAACCGTTCTCCTTTTTCTTCTGCTGAGTAAGAAAATGAGTTGGTTTTTAAAATTTATTCACTACAGACATTTATTCATGTCTGTAGGTGAACGGACATGTAAGTCATATTCTACTTTATTGAGTCTTTAAGCAGATTCTTGTTTTTTCAAGTGTTAAATCTGAAGAAGAAATACAAAGCCAGTTCTTTGAGAAGATGTGTAAGGACAGTGTGGATTTTGGACTTTATCCTAAATACAACGGGAAACCACTCTCTTATTGGGAAGTAGAAGAGAAAAGCACTCTGATTTGTGTTTTTAGAATACTAGCTGCTTTGTGGAAAAATTAAACAAGGCTAATCATGTTTCTTTGCTGACAAATAGCCATATAGTAGTCAAAGCTATGGTTTTTCCAGTAGTCATAAATGGACGTGAGAGTTGGACCATAAAGAAAGTTGAACACTGAAGAATTGATGCTTTTGAAGTGTGGTGCTGGAAAATACTCTTGAAAGTCCCTTGGACAACAAGGAGATCAAACCATTCCATCGTAAAGGAGATCAGCCCAGAATGTTCATTGGAAAGACTGATGCTGAACTGCCAATATTGATGTGAAGAGCCAACTCATTGAAAATACCCAGGGCAAGAAGGGAAGGGGGCAACAGAGGATCAGATGGTTGGATAGCATCTCTGACTCAATGGACCTGAGTTTGAGCAAACTCAGGGGGAAAGTGAAGGACAAGGAAACATAGCATGTTGCAGTTCATGGGGTTGTAGAGAAAAACAACTTAGCAACTGAACAACAAATCATAGATCCTAGGAAACTTGATATCTCCCATTGTAGTAATCCAGACTGATGACAGTTTAGAATTCAGAGGCTAAGATGGAGAGAAATACAAGGACTCAAGCTATACTTAGAAAGTAGAAGTAATCAACTTTTGTAATTAATAATATGTGAGTATTAGGAAATTCACATCTCAGTTTCCTGTGAAAGCAACTGATTGAAAAATAGCTGGGGTATTCACCCTTCACTGAGGCAGAATAAGCTGTGGAAGGTTAAGTGAGTCCAGTTTTGTACATACTGAGTTTGAGATACCTAGAAGAAGTTCAAAGAGAAATGCCAATTAGGCAGTTCAGCACATACATCTAAAGCTGGTGATAGAATATTTGATCATATTAAAAATAAATTCCCTCTGAATTTAGAGGAGCTGAAAATTTTAGAAAAAACTTACAGATTGAAGCTAGCCATAGTAGGAAAGGTATGAGAATGAAAAGAAAGTCAGTACAATGTGTCATCATAGAATAATCCTAGAATAATAATGGAAAAAGAGTGATTCAGAAAAGATAAGGGGTCATTAATTCCTAAGACTGCCTGGGCAGAATGGGGACATTAAAACAAGATAAGAATAGAAGTCACTGGAAACCAAAGAGAAACCAAGGAATGAGAGGGAAAAAAAAAAAAAAAAAACTACTTACAGATGCAAAGAATACATCCATTCCATATTTATTTAGGATTCCATCAATGTCTAATTGTAAATAAGTGTCTGTTTCATATGTGTATCATATATACACCCTTATCACTTCTATTTACATGTTTTGGTATATTAATACTATTAACATAGTATCTTATATGAAGTGTTATTTCATCCAATAGTGTGATATTTTTGATATAACTGGTTATAATTATTTTCTTGGAGTTTGGTAACTTTATGACAATGAGATATACATTTATTAAGCTGTATTAACTCTTTCAACTATTATGCCTTAAAGATATATGATGTATCTAAAAAAAATCGGTTTGCCTATACACTGAATTTACATTTAGCCACAATCTGCACACAAGAAAGAAGATGATATGAAACATAAGATATAAAGAGGATGATTTATGTTATAATATGGACATTTAACTACATCAAGTGAGATAATAAATGTGAAAGCAATGTGTACATTGAGCAATTAATGATAGTGCAATAGATCTTAGTCAGTAATTTCAACTGCCTGATATTGGAAATGCTTGCCTGTGTACAGGAAATTCACCACCTCATGAATCTTAAAGCCTGAAAATACCAGACATTGTTTTCCCAGCCTCCCTGGAAACTAACTTGTGAACTTGTGTGACTTATTTCCCTCTGTTCCAAATCTATGTTTTCATGTGATACTGGCTCTTGATCCTGCTTTGTACCACTGGTGCTAGATCCTGTGAATATTCCCCTTTGCCAGCTGGTGGAACGTGAGGCTTTCACAGAGGGCACAAAGTGATAGTAGAAGGTAGATATTTTCTTTAGGGTTTGGCCCTCCATTAGTATTTTCCAAGCAGGCATACAGTAGCTCCCTCTGAGGAGCTCCAACAACACTCCAGGTCACACTCTCCCCACTAGAGACTTCCAAGCTTCTTCAACACACTAGAACACACTAGCAACACAGAGCTATTCTACAAACCCATACATTCTCCACAATAGCAGTTTCAAATGCATCTGAAGATATGAACTCTGCCCACTCAAACCCTTCACTCAACAGATTTGTTCTGTATCATTTCTAGAAACCAGGATTAGCCTGCAATTTCTGGAAGGTTTCTTTGCTACCTGCAGGCTGCAGTTTCCTATGGTAGCTATACTCTCTTCACAGAAGTCTGAATTTCTTCCCTTGGCAGGGAACCTTCCTCCATCTTTAATTCCTATTGTTCACTCTTCCTCACTTTAGGACTGTAGCTATTCTTTTGCACTTGCTAATTCTGGGCACTGTTGTAAGCCTTATAGTACTTAATTTGATTGCATTAATGATTGTTTATAATAAATCATTTCCCCAGCCCCTACTAGCAAATAATTACTTGGCTTCTAAGTCATGATTAGATTCTAACTGGTACAGCTCATGATCTGAATTTTGCCAATCCAAGTAGGTATTAATGCTGTGAAGAATTAGCAATCACAGGGTGCTTTCTGTGGTGGCAGTCAGGTTTTAGTTCTGAGGAGTTTCTGGTGCAAAAGGCTATATTCTGTGTACAGCACACACATGTCCTCACTGGACCATTTTGTGGTTAGTTTGTGCAATGTTCATGTCATATTTCTGGATCTAGCTAACCAGTTGGCCTGAAAATTCTAGTTAGTAGTTCTAGTTCTAGTTAGTAAATTTCTAATGAAGTAGCTTTTGTGTTAAGTGAGCTAGAATTAGTTTCCATTGCTTGGTATTAAGAAAACTGTTAGAAATAGCTAATATTTACTAAGGACTTACATTGTTTAGGTATTTTACAATTACTGTACATATATTATATTTAATCCTGTTACAAATCTGATAAAGTAGCGATTATCTATATTTTATAAAACTAAAGCTCAGAGAGAAAAGATTTGTCCAAAGTCACAGAATTAAATAGTAGAGATTATAGTCAAATTGGCATTTGATTTCTAAATTTGGTGCTATTACTTGCACTGGCAGACATCTTCTTTATAACTTTTGTGGCAATAAGTGTTAGTCAATCAGTCGTGTCTGACATTTTGTGACCCCATGAACTGTAGAAGGCCAGGCTCCTCAGTCCATGGAATTCTCTAGGGAAGAAACCTGAAGTGGGTTGCCATTCCATTCTACAGGGGATATTCCCAACCCAGAGATTGAACCTGGGTCTTTAGCCTTGCAGAAAGATTCTTTACCATCTGAGCTACCGGAAGCTTTTTGTGACAATAATGTGTGATGAAACACAGAGTTTTACTTTTCCCCAACAACAGGAATTAATATTTGACAGTCAAGTTAGAGAGAAAAAGCTACCTCTGTATCATTAGTGCTCAATCCAGAGCTCAAATTTTATTGAACTTTGGGGCCAAACTGAGTTAACATTTCCTTGAGATATTTCCTAATCATTTTCTACCCATTCATCACAGTTTCCCTATAAACTGATATTTTGGAAAATCTAAGATAATTGTTAATTCTCTATCCAGTGAATGGTATAGATTAGGGAGGATAAGGAACTTGGGGTTAAAGTTAATTCCTATCAAAGACAATGTTAATAAAGTTAGTAGGGAGTAAGAATCTTATATCCTTTCTTTCTCATTGTGTGAATAACTTTCCTTCTTAGAATTTACACACCCTAACTCTCTAATCTATTCTTTGGAACATCATCTTATTAATTTACCATAAACATTAACCAATCATTATTGTTCATTAGATATGTTGATATATTTTATTCTTGAGAAATGCAGAATTTAAATTTACATGTTTATTTTTAAAGTGGAAGTAGGTAGTTTAGTCAGTCATTCTTTACATAGTTTCAAAACACAGCTTAAGCAACTAAATGCTCCTGGACCGTTTTAGGAAGAGGCAAGGTTTAAACAATTTAAAGAGCCCATTGCACTCAATGGCAGTTTAAAAATTGCATAATTTGATTAAATTGACATTTAAATGTCAAGTACTTTTCCAACATTGCCTTTCCATGATTGCTCCTGCTGAGACATTTGTATATAATTAGGAGCATTTTATCCCCCTCTTTCTTTTTAAAATAAGTATCTCTTCAACTTTATTCTTTGCCAGATTTCAGTGTCCATTTGTTTTCTTCCTGGAATTGACTTGTGGGGTCATTAACTCTGAGCTATTACATCCCTAACAGTCTTAATATTTAATTAAGTGAAAAATCATTTAAAAGAAAAAATAATTTTTTAAAATAAGGTGATTTGCAGGAGTGACAAATTCTAAGCCTGTGATTGTATTCATTTGGTTATAATATGATTTCATTATAAAAATAACTTGAGCATGGAAATTTGGTTGTGAAGTTAAGTTTTTAAATATTTACTTAAATAAATACTTGATATTTACTTAAATAAGTACTTAAATATTTATTCTACATTATTATTGTGTATATATATTTATGGCTTCCCTAGTGGCTCAAATGGTAATGAGACTGCCTACAATGCAGGAGACCTGGGTTCAATCCCTGGATTGAGAAGATGCCCTGGAGAAGAGAATGGAAACCCACTCCAGTATTCTTGCCTGGAAAATCCCTGGATGGAGGAGCCTGGTGGGCTCATGGGATTGCAAAGTGTCAGACACGACTGAGAGATTAATGCAATATATATCATAGTTATGACATCGTAATATGATATATATCAGATGATATATAGATATAAACTAAAATATAATTGCAAGGAAATAAAAGTTAGCGATACCATTTTAACCTTCGAAGTTAGAGAAGTTTGTAAAAATATAATCAATATTGGTAAAAGCACAATAAAACTAGAGCTTGTATTTACTGCTGATAGAAACAAGATTTCATAAAAAGGACTTCCCTGGTCGTCCAGTAGTTAAGAATCCACCTCACAATGCAGGAGACAAAGGTTGGCCCATGATCGGGGAATTAAGGTCACACATGCTGTAGAACAATTAAGCTCACAAGCCACAGCTACTGAGCCCTCACACCACAACTAGAGAGTTTATGCAACACAGTGAAAGATTCCATGTGCCCCAACTAAGACCAGATGCAGCCAAATATTTTTTTTTAATAATTCATAAAATTTAAAGGAATGTATACATACTAATCTCCCTTGACTTACAGTGAGGTTATATCCTGATAATCTCACTCTAAGTTGAAAATACTGTGAACTGAAAATGCATTTAATATCTCCTAACCTATGGAATACATGAACCGTGAAATTCCAGATGTTCAAGCTGTTTTTAGAAAAGGCAGAGGAACCAGAGATCAAATTGCCAACATCTGCTGGATCACTGAAAAATCCAGAGTTCCAGAAATACATCTATTTCTGCTTTATTGACTATGCCAAAGCCTTGGACTGTGTGGATCATAATAAACTGTGGAAAATTCTGAAAGAGATGGGAATACCAGACCACCTGACCTGCTTCTTGAGAAACCTGTATGCAGGTCAGGAGGCAACAATTAGAACTGGACATGGGACAATGGACTGGTTCCAAATAGGCAAAGGAGTATGTCAAGGCTGTATATTGTCACCCTGCTTATTTAGCTTATATGCAGAGTACATCATGAGAAACACTGGGCTGGATGAAGCACAAGCTGGAATCCAGAGTGCTGGGAGAAATATCAATAACCTCAGATATGCAGATGACACCATCCTAATGGCCAAAAGTGGAGAACTAAAGAGGCTCTTGATGAAGGTGAAACAGGACAGTGAAAAAGCTGGCTTAAGGCTCAACATTCAGAAAACTAAGATCATGGCATCTGGTCCCATCACTTCATGGCAAATAGATGGGGAAACAGCAGCTGACTTTATTTTTGGGGGCTCCAAAATCACTGCAGATGATGTTTTCAGCCATGAAATTAAAAGACACTTACTCCTTGGAAGGAAAGTTAT
Organism: Capricornis sumatraensis; assembly: GCF_032405125.1. NCBI lineage: Eukaryota > Metazoa > Chordata > Mammalia > Artiodactyla > Bovidae > Capricornis > Capricornis sumatraensis. Next base: position 4,455,090 of record NC_091084.1, read on the forward strand.
GACCAACCTAGACAGCAGGAGGTTGCAAAGAGTCAGACATTACTGAGTGACTTCACCTCACTTCACTTCAGACAGCATATTAAAAAGCAGAGACATTACTTTGTCAACTAAGGTCCATCTAGTCAAGTCTATGGTTTTTCCATTGGTCATGTATGGATGTGAGAGTTGGACTATAAGGAAAGCTGAGTACAGAAGAATTGATGCTTTTGGACTGTGGTGTTGGAGAAGACTCTTGAGAGTCCCTTGGACTGCAAGGAGATCCAACCAGCCCATACTAAAGGAGACCAGTCCTGGGTGTTCATTGGAAGGACTGATGTTGAAGCTGAAACTCCAGAACTTTGGCCACCTGATGCGAAGAGCTGACTCATTTGAAAAGACCCTGATCCTGGGAAAGATTGAGGGCAGGAGGGGAAGGGTATGACAGAGGATGAGATGGTTAGATGGCATCATTGATTCAATGGACATGAGTTTGGGTGGACTCCGGGTGTTGGTGATGGACAGGGAGGCCTGGAGTGCTGTGGTTCATGGGGTCACAAAGAGTTGGACATGAGTGAGTGACAGAACTGAACTGAATTGAACTGAACCTATGGAATATCATAGCTGAATTACTTGAGCTTTCATCTGCTCAGAACACTCACATTTACCTACAGTTGGGCAAAATCAAGAATTGTGGAATATCTTATCTAATTTATTGAATGCTGTTCTGAAAGTAAAAAACAAAATATTCATAAACAATACATTTATCCTCCTGAGTGGCTGAGTCGGAGCTGAAGGTCACTGCCACTGCCCACCATCAGGAGAAAGTATCAGACTAATACACAAAGATGTCTAATATTGATAGCATAGCAGTACAGGGGAATTGGAAAGTACTTAATTTCCCAATATTGAGAAGTTTCAGAGTTGAATATACAATATGATTTCAGATTAGGAGAACAGAAGAATGAGCATGTGTCAATACATGAAGAAGAGTTGTCACTGAGAGGCAAGTATATAGAACTTTTATATATTCTATTATAATTTCCAGCTATATCAAATTTGCTATACTCAAGACTCATTACTTTTATAATTAGGAAAAATAAGTTTTATTTTGAATGATCATGACTGGTCTTCTGCAAAGAGCAAACTATTTTTGACATGAAGACCAAAGCTCTCCCTGCATCTCTAATGCAGTTTGTCTTGGGCTATTTAAGATCTTCATGCCCAATATTAATGATCGGGAGGATAAGATTTAGCCTGCTGTGGGAATAGCTGAGGGCAAAATGCTCCAGGAAGAAGGGAGAAAATTATAAAGGTCAGGATTAATCATTGTACAATTGCAAGTTTAATGAAATTTCTTTTCTGTTTGGTTGTAAAACCTACTAGAGCTAGACCTTCTACAGGAATCTATCTGCTGCACTTTTTACAGTGCTTTGCACCCTCAATAAATATTTGTATAATCAGTGCAAAAAATCCAGTAATAGCATATTCCTTAATGTTGGAGTACAGGTTCATAAATTATTTTTATAAATAACAAAAAACACGCTCCCAGAGATTAATAGTCAGAATAAAAATTAAACATGAGTCCTTGAATCTGGTGATTTCCTTAACCAGTTTGTCAGAATGGAGAAAAGATGTAAGAGGGAAATGAAAATTCAGGCAGAAATGCAACAAGAGAAGGAAAAGGACATTGTTGGGTTTTAGGTGGCACTCAGAAATAAATAAAAACCACTAAAAGAAAAACTAGAATTTTCTTCCTTTTTAACTGTTCTATCTTTGGGAGCCATCTGCCATATATATATATATATTCTTTTCAATGAGCCTTAAGGGGTTCAATTAGCAAAAGAAATTATATAGATGTTAAAAACCCTAAACATGGAGTCCAAATCACAGTATAATCAACCAGATGAAATATAGGAAGCAGGCACCAATTCAAAGAACAAGGCTCCAGTCTCAAGAAGAAGCAATCACACAACGCGATACTGTCTGTGGAAATTCTTCAAGTCAGACTGCCCCAATCCCACTTGACTTCTGGGAACCAGCAACCCTTGCTATTTACAACTTTAGATAAAACTTGGAGGCTGTTGAGCACTGCATAGATCCTATCCAGTTAATTCTCAAATATACTTTATTTCTGATATCTCTAGATGGATTGTAATAATATTCCAAAAGAGCAGCCAATTCTTCTGCAGGCCCAGTCTGTGATGCTGTGGTAGTTCTGTGATATGACAGACTGGAGATTTATGTACTCAAACTTTTGTACACAGGCACCAAGACATGTGTTAACAGTTTGTGTTACTTTAAAATATAAATTCCCAAGAAGTGGAACAGTTAAAGTGAGTCAAACAATTTGGTTGCAAGTTATGACAAACTCACATTGTACTCTTTGTCCTCATTAAAAACATTTTGTTTAAATATTTTTAATTTTCACCAAGATATATGCTTTTTTACATTTTTTTGAAAACTTCATAAATTTTTAAGCTTTATATTTTATTTTCTCACATTAGGTATGATCACAGATACATGAAATATTTCATTTTTGCTAAGTCTAATTTATGGAAAAAAAAGTTTGAGATGATGAAGAGTGACATCAGGCTTCTGGCAAAATGAAAAGTGCTTCTCTGTCTGAAACAATTTGCTGCTAGTCTGCTTTAACAAATGATTGCTATGTAGACATATAGGGTTAGGAATGCTGAATCTTAAAATGTTCTGGGAAAGCCAGACATTTGGAATTTTATGAGTCATTTCAAAATTTGAAAACATTATGTCATAATTAAAATTTTAAAATTACTTTTGGCTAAAGAAAATAGTAGTCTAGAGATCAAATTTGGCACATTGACACAATTTTGCACCTTTGTTAGAAGATATTCTCTTCACAGATAGCAGGTGAATATATTTTCCAACACATTAAAGATTAAAGTACATAATGCTCAAGGTCCATCTACATTGTCGTGAGTGGCGAGACTGCATCTTTATTCATTCATCTGGTAATTTCCATGGCTTCGCTGTTGTAAATAATGCTGTGATGAACATAAAAAGCCTGGTAGGCTGCAGTCCATGGGGTCGCTAAGAGTTGGATATGACTGAGCGGCTTCACTTTCACTTTTCACTTTCATGCATTGGAGAAGGAAATGGCATCCCACTCCAGTGTTCTTGCCTGGAGAATCCCAGAGATGGGGGAGCCTGATGGGCTGCCATCTATGGGGTCGCACAGAGTTGGATAAGACTCAAGCGGCTTAGCAGCAGCAGCAGCAGCAGAACATAAAAATGAATATTGTTTTGGAATAAGTGTTTTCATATTGTATGGATAAATACTCAGTAGTGGCATAGCTATTTGTTAGTTCTATTCCTAATTTTTTGAGGAATCATTATACTGTTTTCCACAGTGGTTATACCAATTTGTGTTTTTACCAACAGCCCTATGAGGGCTCCTCATTCTCCACTTCACCAACATTTGTTATTTCTTCAGTTTTTGAATAATAACCATGAGGTATTATCTTATTGTGGTTTTGAATTGTATTTCCTTAATAGCTAGTGATGCTGACTATCTTTTCATGTACCAGCAGGCCATCTGTATGTCTTTTTGGAAAAAAAGTCTATTCAGCTCCTTTGTCTTTATAATTGAGCTGTTTGTTTTCATCTTGTTGCATTGTGTGAGTTCCTTATATACTTTAACTGTTAGCCCTTTATTGGATATATGATTTAAAAATATTTTCTTTCATTCAGTAGGTTGTGTTTTCATTTTGATAAGTCAGAGACAGAAAGACAAATAATATGATTTAATTAATATGTAAAATATAAGAATATAAACAAACAAAAAAATAAATGAACAAATCAAACAAGAACCAACACATAGACACAGAACAGAGTAATATTTACCTGAGGGGCAGGGCAGGAACTGAGTAGGTGAATTGAGTAAAGGAAGTCAATTTTATGGTGACTAGTATAACTAAGCTTTTGGTGATAAAGATGCCATAGTTTGTGCTGTGCTGTGCTTAGTTGCTCAGTTGTGCCCAATTCTTTGCAATCCCATGGACTGTAGCCCTCCAGGCTCCTTTGTTCATGGGCATTCTCCAGGTGAGAACACTGGAGTGGTTGCCATGCCCTACCCCAGGGGGATCTTCTCAACCCAGGGATGGAATCTAGGTATCCCACATTGCAGATGGATTCTTTACTGTCTTAGCCACTGGAGAAGCCCAAGAATACTGGAATGAGTAGACTATCCCTTCTCCAGGCATTGAACCAGGGTCTCCTCCATTGCAGGTGGACTCTTTACCAGCTGAACTACCAGGGAAGCCTGCTGTAGTTTACATAGAAGTAAAAATATTGGATTGGTGAAAGAGTTCATTTGGGTTATTCCATGGGATGTTACAGAAAAATTCAAATAAACTTTCTGATCAACTCAATATAATGCTGTTCTATAATTAATTAAATCAATTAATTAAATTTAATGCAAGTAAGAGATGCCCCTAATTATTTTCTTTTTTAAAAATATTTTTATTGAGGTAACATTAATTTATAACTATGCAAACTTCATTTAGGAATTATAAAGGAAATTACACTGAATATTCATCAGAAGGACTGATGCTGAAGCTGAAACTCCAATACTTTGGCCACCTGATGTGCAGAACTGAGTCATTGGGAAAGAGCTTGATCCTGGGAAAGATTCAAGGAAGAAGGAGAAGGGGAAAACAGAGGATGAGATGGTTGGATGGCATCACGGACTTGATGAACATGAAATAGAGCAAATTCCAGGAGTTGGTGATGGACAGGGAAGCCTGGCGTGCTGCAGTCCATGAAGCTGGAAAGAGTCAGACATGACTGAACAACTGAACTGAACTGGACTGAAGCTTCACATCTACAGCATTATGGTGGCTCAGATGGTAAAGAATTTGCTTGCAGTATGTAAGACCTGGGCTCAGTCTCTGGGTCAGGAAGATCCCCTGGAGAAGGGAATGGCTACCCACTCCAGTATTCTTACCTGGAGAATTCCATGGACAGAGGAGCCTGATGGGCTACAGTTCATGGGGTTGCAAAGAGTCCAACAGCACTCAGCGACTAACTATTTTCACTTGAGTAAAAAGCAACTGAAACTTTCATATGTCGCTGATCAGAGTGTAAATTTGTATAATACTTCAGAAAATTGTTTGTTCCTTATGAAATTAAAAACCATTTACCCCTGCAGTCCAACAATTCTACCCCTTGGGCAAATGAAATCACATGACTACTGAAAAACTTGTACAAAAGTAGTATATTTATTCATAATCACCTAAACTTGAAATAATCCAAATGCCCATCAACAGAATAGATGAATCACAGTGTAAGTACTATTCACCAATTTAAAAGAATGAGTTAGAGATGCATTTAACAACATGGGTGGATCTCAGAAACATTATGTTCAGTAGAAGAAAGAGTATATTTCATGTGACTCATTTATACACAATTTAAGAACAAGTTATTAAAATCTATGTGAAAGAAATGAGTAATAATTGTCTACAGATGTGACAATTGATTGGAAGGAATCATTAAATAATTTTCTGGAATGATAGGATCATGGGCCCATAGATCAATACAGTTATCAAAACTCATTAAATTGTACACTTAATATCTATGCATATCAATATACATAAATTTTACCACAATGAAAAACAAAAACATAAATAAAATTTAATAGTTTATGGGGAATCTGAGATGAAATATGCTGAGGGAAAGACTAATTAGCAATTATGTGAACAATGTGATTATGAAGGATGTTATATTTGCTATGAAGAATGCAATCTAGAATAGGAAGCCATTCACATTTACAGTTTCAATAGTCATTGCTTGGAATATTATCCATGCCAAGTCAGGCTCCTTTTCTCCATCAACAAATTTTTCTCTCTGACTTAGTCAAGGTCCATCTGAGTCATTTACAAAGAAAAAACTGACACAACATCTTTGTGCTATATATTTTTATATACTTTTACTCAAGGCCCTGAAATAAAAAAGCCCAATGAGTGATGAGGGCTTCTTCATTTAGTTTTCAGAATAAAATGATTATACTTGTTTATCTTAAATAAATTCTGTCTTGAGTGCCTATTTGTTCCTGCTGCCCACTATGCCATGTCCTGAGGACTATATAACTCAGCTCTTGCTCTAAAGGGGTTCATAATTATACAAGTTTCTCTACCTGCTCAGAACTCTCCAAATGACTTGTTTCTAACATTTACAAAGGTTAAAAACATGCCCATGCAGAAAGGACTGCTAGTTTGGTAATAGGTATGTCCATAACAGATCAGAAATCATAATCTGCCGAAACATAGTGACTCATGGGAAAACTACATCATAATAACCTAGTCATCTTGACAATTCCTAATATGAATCACAATTCTCTCTAGCAAACATAGTAATAGGGAAAATGTAGAATTCTATTACTCATTAATATCCTTTGGGTGAAAACTAGACCTCTTTATAGCACTTTCTAAAGTTAGAATTAAAAAATTGAGCACCAAGATGAGGTACTTTAAGAGATTAAGTTGTCTGTACCATGCAGTTAAACTGTAATCAGTTGACTTCCTTTTAAATTTAAAAATGATTCAAAACACTAATTTTCATATCAAAAAAGGAAAAAGAGAGAGAAAGGTTGAGAGAGAGAGATTGTGAGATAGAAAAATGTCAATGTTTTAAGAATAAAGAGTGCAATGCTGTCAATGCCTCAAATATGGAGCTCAACAGACATACCTGGGATGTAAGTTCATTCATGTATAATTCCTCACTTTGTGTCTCTTTTCTGGTTCCAAATTCTTAAGTAGGCCACTGATTGAAATGGACAAGAATTATGCTCTGAGAGTTTGAGCAAGCACTAATTTTTTCCATTTCAATGCTCTGATAATTCTAAGGAAACAGCTGTTGATGGAGCAATGGATGGACAGGCATTCCCTCTTCTGTTATCAGTACTCACACTAATAGTAACTCAGAATTTTGCTTTAGTTCCTTTCAAGAGATATTAGCTAACTAGGTAAATGAAAAAAAAAAAAAAATCACTGCCACCCAAAACAAACAAACAAAAAAGGATACCTCATTTAAGACTCTGAATATGCATATCTTTGATGAGAAAATAAACACTTTTTTAAGGTGATTGATCTTTGTAACTCTCTGCTATCAAGTTTCCTTTATTGTAGTGAAAGGTATGCAAATTTTCTTATAAAGAGAATTGCTAAACATTTTTAATTGAGAATCCCTCCCTCAAAGAGACAAAGATGTTATCTCTGAAGATTCTATCAATATATCTTTGCGAATATTGGCACTCTGTCACATCACAACCTGTGAGATCTCCCAGATTCTTAAAAGGATAATGATTCTGATAGCTAATATTTGCCTTGCATCATGTGTGTTAATAGGCATGTTTGCCTGTGTTAGATAATCATTCCATCTGTAGTGAGTTGAAGTTTCCTCATTCTTTTCTACATATGTTATCATGGTTCAGCAATAATTTTCTCTTGTTATTTATATTGGCTTCAAAATCTTTGAAATCTTCACCTGCCTCAAATAGCCATCTGCCCATCAATTCACCTAAACAATTAGGTTTGTTAAAAAGCATCGCAACAACTTAGATGGAAGAGAGAGTGTGCTTATTGTACATAAAATATACAATTGGTACTGCTGCCTAGAGTCTCATATAGTTATAAGTCATCTATGAATTATACCATAGATCCATTTGCAAACTAATGAAATATCAGAAAAGCTCAGCTGTGCTTCACATATATTCTATATACTTGTGTGATAACAATGAATTTTGTACATGAGTTTCACAGGTACTATGGCTCTTAAGATTTTTAAGATTATATGTATTCTGTTCTCATATGGGGTATATATTTGAGGTGAACCATAGCACATAACTTGATTTTGACTTTAGTACATAGTTAAGCAATGATTCATTCTTTTTTCATAAGCACAAAGCCTGCACTTGAATATCATAGTCAGGTTCACTCCATTTCTCTTCTCCTCTTCATTGTTGATCCTAGACTGATGGCTTATTCTCATCGGCATTTGTATTTCTTTCCCCCAGTATGACTAATTCTTATTTGCAAGAAAAAAAATCTAATTGGTAGTGATATCTTTTTAGGAATTCAGAAATGTGTCATTGAGTCAAAGACTTTGTCTTAGGTGAAGTCTTGCTTTAGTAGAGAATGAAGTTGAGATTTATTTCACATTCTCTAAAAAGCTCATCACTACAAGTTCTTTAAAAGTAACTGCTACTGTAGCTCAGGTAAGAGGAGAATTTCTTACCTTAATTTTTTTTCTTTCTTCTTTTTGTTAAGCAAATATGTTCTGTTTATAGTCACATAGGAAATTTACCTATCATGGGATTTGTCATAATCTGACATAGAAAGAAAGATTGAAGGTGGGAGGAGAAGGGGATGACAGAGGATTAGATAGTTGGATGGCATCACCGACTCAATGGATGTGAGTTTGTGTAAGCTCTAGGAGTTAGTGATGGACAGGGAAGCAGGCATGCTGTAGTCCATGGGCTCACGAAGAGTCAGACATGACTGAGGGACTGAACAGAACTGAACTGACATGGAAAAATTAATCTTAAAAAGATGACTTTTGGACAGGGCCCATTTGGACTGGCATTTCAGGAATTCTGAGTTCTAATCTTTCTAATGTGTCAGCCTATGGAGCTTAAGATAATGCCAATTTAATCTTTAAAATAAGAGGAAAAATTCTTCAAAATAAGAGGAATATTTTTTCCATAGATTAATGGATTTCATAGATCAATTCTATGAATGAATTCATAAAATTCATTCATAGAATTAATTCAATTATATTCTATGAATCAATTCTATGAAATTATTCTAATTTCATAGATTAATGGATAAAATGTCATGAAAGATTTTATTAAAATAAACATCTATATAAAGTTGGATTTGGTATTTCAGCTGGTAAAGAATACACCTGCAATGCAGGAGACCCCAGGTTGATTCCGGGGTCAGGAAGATCCCGTAGAGAAGGAATAGGCTCCCCACTCCAGTATTCTTGGGCTTTCCTGTGGCTCAGCTGGTAAAGATCCACCTGCAAGGTGGGAGACCTGGGCTTAATCCCTGGGTTGGGAAGATCCCCTGAAGAAGGGAGGAGCTACCGAGCTTTAGAAAATACAGAGGAACAAGAGATCAAATTGCCAACATCCATTGGATCATAGAGAAAATGAAACAAAAGAATTCCAGAAAAACATCTATTTCTGCTTTATTGACTATGCCAAAGCCTTTAACTATGTGGATCACAACAAACTGGGGAAAATTCTTTAAGAGATGGGAATACCAGACCTCCTTACCTAGCTCCTGAGAACAGTGAGTGCAGGTCAAGAAGCAACAGTTAAAACTAGACATGGAACAATGGACTGATTTCAAATAGGAAAAGGAGTACATCAAGGCTGTATATTGTCACCCTGCATATCTAACATATGCAGAGTACATCATGTGAAATGCCAGACTGGATGAAGCACAAGTTGGAATCAAGATTGCCAGGAGAAATATCAATAACCTCAGATATGCAGATGACACCACTCTTGTGGTAGAAAGTGAAAAGAAACTAAAGAACCTTTTGATGAAAGTGAAAGAGCAGAGTGAAAAAGGTGGCTTACAACTCAAAATTCAGAAAACTAAGATCATGGCATCTGGTCCCATCACTTCATGGTGAATAGTTGGGGAAACAATGGAAATAGTGAGAGACTTTATTTTCTTGGGCTCCAAAATCGCTGTAGCTGGTGACTGCAGCTATAAAATTAAAAGATGCTTGCTCCTTGGAAGAAAATCTATGACCAACCTAGACAGCATATTAAGAAGCGGAGACATTACCGAAAAAGGTCCCTGTAATCAAAGCTATGTTTTTTTCCAGTAGTCCTGATGGATGTGAGATTTGGACTGTAAAGAAAGCCGGAGAATGGATGCTATTAAACTGTGGTGTTGGAGAAGACTCTTTGAGAGTCCCTTGGGTAACAAGGTGATCAAACCAGTTAATCCTAAAGAAAATCAACCCTGAATATTCATTGGAAGGATTGATGTTGAAGCTGAAGTTCTGATATTTGACAACCTGATGTAAATAACTAACTCATTGGAAAAGACCTTGATGCTGAAAAAGACTGAAGGTGAGTGGAGAAGGTGAGGACAGAGGATTGGATGGCATCACTGGCTCGATGGACATGAGTTTGAGCAAGCTTCGGGAGTTGGTGACGGACAGGGAAGCCCAGCATGCTGCAGTCCATGGAGTTGCAAAGATTCAGACACGACTGAGCGACTAAACTGAATTGATATAAGACTGAATAGTAAAGGTTATGGAGAGTAGGGAAAGGCACAGATTTAGAGTTTCTTATTTTCTGAATTAGAGCAACTGCTTATCAAGTGGTAGAAAGTGAGAAATTTTCTCTTGTGAATATAAGGCAGCAAGGTAATTTACATTATAACATAGTATCTTTTCTATTTCAGTGCTGAATTGCAGTCTATTTGAGTGTAGATTTTTCAATAATTCCTTATTTTACAGAATTTTGTTCTCTGTTATACATGAGTATTTCTACTAAGTTATGAAACCTCATAATACTATATGACATAGAAATACATCTATAGACACATAATATGTCTATAGAAAGTGGTGTTGATGTTAAACACAAGAATTCTACTCTAGAAAATTGTACTAGGGTATGTTGATATGATGCTAATAGCATACAGCCAGGCTATAAACATCTGTACAGTGAAGGTGTATAGTACAGAGGTTTTGGGAAAATGTCTACCAATTTTTTTCTAACCAGAGTATCTATGCATCATGTTCTGTTATAGCATAGATATTTTAGATTTTCAGTGATGCAGTAAATTTTAATTTAGAAAACTAAAGTTTTAAACAACTTCATGATCATTTAAAATTATTGAAATTGAGGAAGTTGAGAATCCAGTGATAAATAAAATTTTTAAAAATCTTTGGAAAAGTATATATTATCTAATAGACTGTAAAAGTAAGCAAATTATTTTACTTTTTATGTAAACAGATGTTTGTTCTTTCTTCTGTGCTCTCAATTAAATCTGCATTTAATCACAATTAATAAATGTTCTGAAGTATAGGATAGTGGCCTGTAGATATAGGATGTTTCAATAGATTCAAAACCTTTTAGTATATAGATAAAGTTTCGTATGTGTGGAAAAACAAATAGCTATAATTGATAAGAAATTTATAGAGAAATTATAAACATATCTAAGGGAAAAATATGCTTATTAGTATCTCCAATAATATTTGTATTTTATAAGTAATTTATTATTTTAATATTTGTATCAGAGTTCACTAGCATCTACTCTGGTTTGCTTCCTATCACTCAGTTCCATTACATTTCCAGCTCATTTGCAGTTGTTGGTGGCTGAGGAAATAAATCTTGCCCAATGAAAATTTAGTAGAATCATATGAGCCACTTTCCAGCTTGACACATTTCACCTCTCACGTGTACTTTGTACTTTTTCCTGCTAGCTGAAGGAAGACAGCAGGGATGGCTTTACAGGATGCCAACACCATAAAATGAAAGGATCCTTGGTGCCCAGAAGCGACATAGAGGAAAACCCTTCTTCTGTTGACTCGAACATGCATTATAGAGTTATGACTTCTCTTTCATTGATTTTGAAATGTTTATGTCTTTTTGTCATAGCAACTTATCCTATTCTAGCCAGAACAGAGCTATATTGAATCCTTTCTGCCTGTCTAATGTCCAAATATAGTCTATATTCTCAGACTTGGCTCAAAGTCGTTATCTTTCTTGCAGACTTCCTATTGCTTTTATCTTGATGTAAACGGTCTTTTCCTTATCAGATTTCTTATGCTAATCAATTGACTGTTAATTAGAGTGAAACATCTGTCTGTAGGCTTCTTGGCCATCAAAGCAAAATGGAAAAATGAAAAGTTAATTACTCTTACTTCCAGTGGGTAAAAAACATTCCAGAGATGGAAAGAAAGATTTCTCTAATGTTAAATTCTAAAGTATATTTTAAACATGAAACTTCATATAGAGAAGACATAAACATAATAGAAAATGACCTCAACAACATGCCTGAAAGAAATGTAATTAATAGATTCAATAATATAGTGAGTTGTGGCATCTATTGATTGTCATGCTTGGCAGCTCTGCAGGGTGTCAAAGTAATACATAGTAAATAGGTAATTGATGTTTTCCTGCCACAAACTGAAGATCAGATTTATTTAACAGCACTGTCTTTAGAAATTCTCCATAAGATATGATATCTGTGTGCCAGACTTTTATTCCTCATTTTATTTTTTTAATTTTTTCTAGTATAAATTTATTTATTTTAATTGGAGGTTAATTACTTTACAATATTGTATTTGTTTTGCCATACATCAACATGAATCCACCACAGGTATACACATGTTCCCCATCCTGAACCCCTCTCCCTCCTCCCTCCCCGTACCATCCCTCTGGGTCGTATCAGTGCACCAGCCCCTAGCATCCAGTATCATGCATTGAACTTAGACTGGCGATTCGTTTCATATATGATATTATATTGCACAGCAATCAATTGTGACTATGATTATATCAAATCTGACCTCCATGGAAGAAATTTCTGAGTTGTTTGTTGATGATGAATCCATTATATTGGAGAGCAGAAAAGTATATGGTTTGGCTACTATCCTTCTGTGGACATAAGGAAATTTAATCTAGAATCTTTACTAATAGGTAACTTTCAAAGACACCTTTGAAACAGTCAGAATACCACACACATAAATGCACACTCACAGACTTCTGGGTCTGTTCCAACTTGATTAAAGGCACAGAATCATTCAGTGCAGTATAATTGTATTATATTCTAAAGCAGATGTTATCATTGCAATTCAATAAATATCTGCATTGACACATCTAATTTGAGCAATATAGATTTCTGATGAATCTGAATAAAATAATTATTTTGAAGTCCATTCATTAAGATAGATTTATTTAAAAATGAACTAATTACATCTTGAAGTGCAATTGATGTTATTTCATAATAGATTATGCCAGTCTTATAACTAATAATATTAACATACTATGTTCTACTGTTGTTGATTTGTGACATGTTACTTGTGACATGTTATTCTTATATGGTGACTTGTCCATCATTTATTATAGGGAAATTTCAACAAGGTTATGTAGAAGTGGTAACACATTATTAAAATATTAAGAAATTGAACATAGTCTAATTTTGTGACACATATTCTCCAGAATAATTTCTTTTTTTAAATATAAATTTATTTTTTTTAATTGGAGGTTAATTACTTTACAATATTGTATTGGTTTATATAAAAGTTGCACCAATAGCTTTTAAATCAAAATTGTATATTTACTTGGTTTCTATTTGTCTTTTTTTAGAATTTAAAGTATTTCATGATAAATTTTTGTAATTCTTAGCATAAAAATTACCAAAATAAGATTGAGATCAATTCCTATAAAAGTAAAAAATATAATTTTGGTTTATCAAATATAGCCTGTAGTAATGTTTTGTAAATTGAATTTGGAAGTTGACACACAAATTCTCTAATTCTCACATACAAGAAACTCAAAAAAATATTTTATACAACCTAAGTCATATAAAACTTAAACCTAATCACGGGCTGTCCCAAGGCCTTTCTAAATTTAGTGATTTCAATATTATTATTATAACAAATGAAATTAGTGTAGCATATCTGTGCTCACTGAAGTATCTACAAGTTCCAAAGCCTGCCAGTACACAAGTAATTGTTTCACCGACAGCTGTACCTACTATTGCTTCTTGTATAAGACAGAGAAACAAGTAGTTGAAAATATATTGAAAGCGTCTATTCCCATTGGTCATTCAGGAAAGAGCAAACACTTGCAGTTAAAATTGGAATGCATAATGCATGATGGGATTTTCATAAATTAAGCATGGGTTTTATTTATTAAAGCATTGGAAAAAATTGAATAAATTCCCATAATCCTATCATTTTAATAAGTAATTTCATTTTATAAATTTCCTTTGAGTGTATGTCCATAGGAACACAATTAAATGTATTTGGAATGTTTTTGTATTCTATATTGCAATAGTAACCTCTTAGTAGAAGAGTTTTGCTTAGATTTCTAAAGATGAACACTATTTTTATATCTCCATCAAGAAATTAAACATATTTTCATATACAAAAACATTGAACGATATTTCCATTTTTTAAATATATTTAAATTTATTGTATGATGTCTGTTAATGAAATATTTTTTCCAGTGCCTTTTTAACACTATTGTCACATTTTTTGAGCATTTTTTAGTTTTGAGGAATGATCTGGTCCAAATATACCTTTATATCTGGAGTTCAATGATTTGTTCATAGATACTTCACTCAAGATTTTTTAATATTAACAAAAAGCTACATTAAAAAGATTCACTAAGTTTAATAAGGGGAAAAAAGTAATGTGATTTTTAAATTCTGCGCAAAAATGAGTTGAAGTATTGAAATAATGTTTTTGTTGAGAAGCAAATATAAATCGACTTTGAAATCTTCTTGTATGTAGCAGAATTTTGTACTATTCATTCCATTTCCATTCCTATGTTATTTTCTTATTCTGAATAAGATAGAAATTTACTGAATTATATGGCTGACATAGCATGGCAAGGAATGTGCCTGTAGCAAAGATCAGAAACTCTACTGTTTGGTGGCAATACTTCTGATCGTGTAAAGCTAAGCTTCTCTTAGTTTATCATCCAGAGAACCCAAGAGCCCTTAAACACATAGCCAAGAGCTCTCTTCCTGTTGTGGGGATGATAACCCCAAAGCCTCGGTTACACAGGCTGTAATCCAGGACTGTTTTTTACACCACTTTATCCTAGAGATAGATAAATATAGCTTAAAGAAGAACATCCCATTCAACATTTTTCTGCTGCTCAACAATGCTCCAGGATACTTCCTATAATTGATGACTTTCATCTCAACATCAAAGTAGTGCATCTACCACTGAATACTCAATCTATGGGAGTTATAGTGACTTTCAAGAAATATTATTTATGTCACACTTTTTGTCAAAGAGTAATGATAAGTGAAAAATCAGTAGCAACCTTGCAACAATTTCAGATGAACTATAACATCTACAAGGCCATAAAAAGCATTGGCTTTGCTTGGTGTGAGATTATGGCTGTCACCATGAGTGGAGTTTGTAAGAAACTTTGCCCGCAGTTCATTCACAATTTTCATGAATTTGAGAAGGTGGATGAGTGGTTCAAAGATTTCTTCTGCAACTTAATGACCCTCAGAAAGAAGCTGGAGCTAGATCTGCAAAAGGAAAATCACTGAACTCCTTGATGTGCAACGCAAGGAGCTTACTAATGAAGACCTGATAGATTTGGAGCCCTAGAGAAAGGATGGAGACAGACAAGAGGAAGAAGAAGTAATGGAAGAGCTGAAGAGCTGAAGAGATTCATAGTACAAGAAATGGCAAAGGGATTTTTCTTTGTCTGAGGAGGCACTATTAGTTTTTGAGACACAGGACCTAAATGTGGAATGGTACATGAAGGTCGCAGCAGCTGTTCAGAAGCCAATTCAGTGCTACCATGTCATTCATGATGAGGAAAAAAACAGCTACTACTCAGACACCACTGGATTGTTTTTTTCAAGAGGGTAGACAGAATTTAATCCAGTGAGGAACCAGGACCTATGTCATAAACTCAAGTGTGAGTGAAATTGCAGCTTGCTCTCTGTCTTCTATTGCTAACATTCCTTCAGCTCTATCATCTCCCACTTGCTATCTCTCTTTCATTCAGTAACTCTTCTTGCCTGCATGCTCAACGCCAGCCCCTCTATGCCAGATGTTGGGCTATTGTATTGTACTGCTGTGTGCTATGCTTTTCAAGGCAATGCACTATGATATTAGATATGTTTTCTTTAGTCTTTGTGTTTGTGATGCATTATTTGTGTGAAAAGTATAATAAATCTATTATAGCGCACATTGTGCTAGTTGGATACCTAGGCTAACTGTTGGATTCACAGCCATGCTCTCAGAGTGGAATTCATTTATATGTAGGGACTTACTGTATTGCCTCAGTTCAGTTCAGTTCAGTTCAGTCGCTCAGTCGTGTCCGACTCTTTGCAACCCCATGAATCACAGCATGCCAGGCCTCCCTGCCTATCACCAACTCCCGGAGTTCAGTCAACTCGCATCCATCGAGTCAGTGATGCCATCCAGCCATCTCGTCCTTTGTTACCCCCTTCTCCTCCTGCCCCCAATCCCTCCCAGCATCAGAGTCTTTTCCAATGAGTCAACTCTTCACATGACGTGGCCAAAGTACTGCAGTTTCAGCTTTAGCATTAGTCCTTCCAAAGACCACCCAGGACTGATCTCCTTTAGAATAGACTGGTCAGATCTCCTTGCAGTCCAAGGGACTCTCAAGAGTCTTCTCCAACACCACAGTTCAAAAGCATCAGTTCTTCGGCTACTGTATCATAAACAAAGGATTTCACAGTCACCAGTGATTACAGCCCTCCAGTGTCAGCTGGTGCATCCCAAGGAAACTCAGGATGTGAAAATGAAGGATACTGGCCACAGATAGCTGAGAATCATATCAAAAGAATGATTTCAGTGAGCCCAGACTCTTGCATTGTCCCATTCCTAGAAAAGCCCTGAAGTCTTTAACTTGGGATATCGAGTTTTCTTTAATTAATTAATCTTTTGACATTTTGACCTGCCAAAATGACCTGCAAAACTTCAATATAACTTGGCTCCCCTCTCATCTCCTTTAAGTACTGCTCTCAGGGTTTTACTTGAGAGGGTTTTTCTTGTGCTTGAAGTCCTAAAGTTTCCTTTTAGGTTGTGAATATTTTTTAAGTCAATAGTAGTATATATTTGTGTATTGTATATACTAACTCAATTTTGTTTCCCAAACAAAATATTGTGTCCCAAAATTACTAAGTGAATTCATTTTTCTCTATATATGGTTATATAATTTATTTATAATATATTAATAGCTAGGTATCTGGTACTCTTGCTATTCTTGTATTCCATTTTGGGCTCCCTCTACATCTGGTTTTATCATATATTTTTGTTGTAGGGTATATCCTAAAAGACAGTGCTACACAGGCAATTATACTTAGAGGTTCCTTTCACATTCTTTCATTTCCATTCCTATCTACCTAATACTGAGGACCAATTTCATGAGTTTCTGCTTTGTCTTTCTGATATTTCTTTTGAAGAGATTAGTGGATAAATATATTTTCTATCATTGCCCCTTTTCCTTACATAAAGGATAGCATAATACAGATATTCTTTCACATGTCCCTTTTTCATGATTGTACAAATGACTTTTTTATTTAAAATACAAAATATATTATTGATATCAATATGTATGGACAATGACAGTAGTAAATCATTATATATTGTCAACTAAAACTCATAATGATGTTTATTGCAAATTTCTTAAATATCAGACAGCCTTTTCTTCAGTCACTTTCTTCAACTGACTTCTCTGAAATTATTGGTGAGAAACATTGTCTCAAACATCCTGTCATAGTTCATTAATAATTAGAACATATCATCCCCTATTCCACCCATTCCACTGAGTTCCAGGATATTTTTCTTCTTTACCACCCAATAAAGAAATTCTTGCAATATTAATATCAATCAATAATTCCTTTCTTCAACATATTCACAAAATCTCCAAGCATAGCATCACAACCAACTACTGAGAAACTTAGCATGATTTTATCAATTATCAATAATCTTCCTACATGTACATCTTTTAAACAATGATCACAACAAGATTTTGGGTGTTCTTTTTTAGTAATTTCTATATCATTAAATAAATTTTCACTCAAAAATTTAGTGACTCTAAGGCTGAAAGGTATTAAAGTTGATTACAACTCCCTCCCAGAATGATGCTTTCTTTAATAGCAACTCCTGGAACTCCAAGAGTAAATTTCTTTTTATTCACTTCAACATAGTTTGTTTCATTAACCTGCAGCACAGCTATTCCACTGAAAGTTTTACAAGTACATTGTTTTTCCTTTTCATATTCTTTAGTTATGATATCTAACTGCTCATTGATTTCTTAAACATGCTTTTCAATTTTAGACTGTCAACCTTTTCCTTTTAAGAGCAGAGCTTCATCTTTGGTCACCATGACCTCCCCAACTTTGTCTATGTTGTCAGTGAGAACAACATCAGCATCAAGGTTTAACATCAAACTCTTTTCTCCAAGCATTGAACCAACAAATAGTGATGAGTGACTGCTTTTTTCTCACTAGTTTCCACTTCTTTGTAGTCTTATGAACCGTAACCTGCCAGATTCCTCTGTCCATGGGATTGTCCAGGCAAGAATACTGGAGTGGATTGCCATTTCCTCCTCCAGGGATCTTCCCAATGCAGGGATCAAACCTGCATCTCCTGCATTGGCAGGTGGATTCTTTACCACTGAGCCACCTGGGAAGCCCACAAGCTGTGACAGGCATGTCCTTAAGCAGATTTTTCATATTATCAACAACATCTGGATTGCTACAATCTGAAGAAAAACTTTTAGCCTATTCAAAATGAATTTATTTAGAGCTTCCCCATTAATATTTTCAGCAATCATTATCAAAGACAACAATGAACACTGGCAATTTCAAAGGCAGCAATAACGGACTAGACACTCTCTTTTCACTAAATAGAATAGAAGCATTCTGAAATTAACATTTCTGATCTTTTGGTGAATAAAAATATGAAGAATTATACTTCCACTTAATAATTTAATAATTTATAATCATCATTCATGATTTATCCATCATTGTATATAGCCCATCTCTTTGGTGAAATCTTAGCAATCAGCAATTTTTTCAAGGGCTAATACAGTTTTAGACTGCATATTAAGTTTAGCAATTACAGTATCTATAGCTAAGATTACACCTTTTATGATTTCTACTGTATTAACACCTTTGCTAATTTTCTCTAAGCTGTCTTTGGGCTTCTCTGGTGGTTCAGATGGTTAAGAATCTGCCTGCAATGTAAGAGACCCAGGTTTGATCTCTGGGTTGGGTAGACACACTAAAGAAGGGAATGGCTACCCACTCAAGTATTCTTGCTTGGAGAATTCCATGGATAGAAGAGCCTGGTGAGTTAGAGTCCATAAAGCCACAAAGAGTTGGACCCAACTGAGCTACCAGCACAGTCACTTGACTTTCAATGTTTTCTAAGCTGTCTTTCATAATAGAGTATATCTGTATTGCAGCAGTGGTGGTGAGTCTGCAATCTTTTCATTTGTATTATTGGCAACATTTTTAAACAAGTATAGTTCAATATTTCTATATTTATTCAGTATTGCAATTGACTTTGCAGTAGCCACACCATCTTTTGTTATTTTTGGACTTTTCAAACACTGTTCTTCCCTTTAGCCACTTGGTAATGACTCTAACATCAACTAAAATGTCTAATACACCTTAAAGCTTTAGTGTCTTCACCAAAGACACTGTCGTCATCTTTGGCATAAGCCTGAGTAAGATGAGGATGCAGTGCTCTGATACTGGCCTAATCTGTTGAAAGACTGCAGGTCATCATCATCAAAGAATTTATGTAAGCGGTAGTGAGGCATGCCCTGGTGAAGTGAGAGACAACCTGCATGACACAGTAGCTTCCATTCCCTTCCTGTTTTCCCATGTGTGAAAATCTGTATGCAACAAGATTAAAAAGGAAAAACAACAATATAGCTTGGAAATTACTTCACTTTATCTTGTAGAGATGTTCTTTATTCCCTTTTAAAATGTATTTTTTATTTGGAGAATAATTGATTTATAATGTTGTGTTGGTTTCTGCCAGACAACAATGCAAATCAGTCATAATTATACATATATCACCTTCCTCTTAAGGCTCTCTCCCCTCCCCTCATCCCACCCCTCTAGGTCATCACAGAATGCCCTGTGTTATATAGCAACTTCTTACCAGCTATCTAATTTAAAACATGGTAGTGTACTCTGTTGTTGGAAGTATCATACTTTATTCAGGCACTCTGCTGGGTAAGATCACCTAGGTAATTTCCAATACTGTGTAATTCAAACAGTACTGCAAAGAAGAACCTTATGCATATGTATTGTTAGAGGTGTATCTTCAAGGTAGGTAGAGTTTTAAAAGTGGGATGACCAGATCAAAATATCAAAAGATAAGTGTGTGTGTATATACACACACACAGAGTATTTTTTTACTTGTTGTTAAATTCTCCACAAGAAGGGTCCTACCAGTTTGCATTCTCTCTGATAATATGTAAGTCCCTGTTCACCACCAAGAGGATATATTGTTACATTTTAAAATTTGGCCAAACAAATGAAATTTTAAAATAATATATTTAAGGTTGATTTTTATCTTTTTTTTCTTTTTTCTGTGTGTGAATTTCTTCTTGAGTCTTTTTCTTATTTTGTTAGACTATTGAACTTTTGTGGCTTTTTTTTTTTTTTTCAGTTTTAAGAGGCCTATATGTATTAGGATAAAAGATCATAACTTCCTTTGTGTAATTCAATGATGCTATGAGCCATGCCATGCAGGGCTACCCAATAAGGTTGTGTTGTAGTGAAGAGTTCTGGCAAAAAAGTGGCCCACTGGATGAGAAAATGGCCACCCACTCCAGTATTCTTGCCATGAGAACCCCATAAACAGTATGAAAAGGCAAAAAGATATGAGACTAGAAGATGAGCCCTTCAGGTTGGAAGGTGTCCAATAGGGTACTGAAGAAGAGCAGAGGGCAGTTACTAACAACTCCACAAAGAATGAAGCAGCTGGACCAAAGTGGAAAAGATGCTCAGTTGTATCTGATGGCAGATGTGGATGCTTCTGGTAGTGAATAAAGTCCAATGCTGTAGGGAACAATATTGCATAGGAACCAAGCATGTTAAGTCCATCAATCAAGTTAAATTGGACATCGTCAAGCAGGAGATGACAAGACTGAACATCAGCATCTTAAGAATCAGTGAGTTAAAATGGATGGAAAAGGGTGAATTTAATTCAGATGACCATGATATCTACTACTGTGGGCAAGAATCCCTTAGAAGAAATGGAGTAGGCCCTATAGTAAACAAGAGGCCAAAATGCAGTACTTCAGTGCCACCTCAAAAGCAACAGAATGATCTCAGTTCATTTCCAAGGCAAACCACTTAACATCACAGTAATCAAAGTCTATGCTCCAAGCACTGATGTTGAAGAAGCTGAAGTTGACAGGTGCTATGAATACCTAGTCACCTTCTAGAACTAATACCAAAAAGAGATGGCCTTTTCAGCATGTGTGTGTGCTCAGTTGCTTGGTTGTGTCTGACTCTTTGTGACCTCATAGACTGTAGCCCACCAGGCTCCCCTCTACATGAAAGTTTCCTGGTAAGAATAGTGGAGTGGGTTGCCATTTCCTACTCCAGGGGATCTTCCTGACCTAGGGACAAAACCTGCATGTCTTGCATATTTTGGCATTGGCAGGCAGATTCTTAATCACTATGCCACCTGGAAAGTTTTTTTCATCATAGGGGATTAGAATGCAGAAGTAGGAAGTCAAGAGATATCTGGAGTAACAGGTAAGTTTGGCCTCAGAGTACAAAATGAAGCAGGGCAAAAGCTAACAGAGTTTTGTCAAGAGAACGTGCTGGTCATAGCAAACACCAATTAACAGCAACACATGAGACTACATGTGGACATCACCAGATGGTCAACACTGAAATCAGATTGATTATATTCTTTGCAACCAAAGACAGAGAAACTCTATAGAGTCAGCAAAAACATGACCAGGAGTTGACCGTGGCTCAGATCATGAGCTCCTTATTGGAAAATTCAGACTTAAAGAAAATAGGGAAAGAGCACTAGGTCATCAGGTGTGACCTAAATCATATCCCTTATACATTGGAGGTGATAAATAGATTCAAGAGATTACATCTGGAAGACAGATTATGTGAAGAACTATGAACAGAGGTTCATAACATTCTACAGGAAGCAGTGACCAAAACCATCCCCAAGAAATAGAAAAGCAAGAAGGCAAAGTGATTGTCTGAGGAGGCTTTACAAATAGCTGAGGAAAAAAGAGCAGAAAAAAGCAAGGGAGAAAGGGAAAGACATGCCAAAATGAGGATTTCCCTGGTGGCTCAGATGGTAACAGATCTGCCTGGAGTACAGGACACCTAGGATAGATCCTTGGTTTTGGAAGATCCTCTAGAGAAGGGAAAGACAACCCACTGCAGCATTTTTGCCTGGAGAATCCCATGGATAGAGTAGCTGGGTGGGTTACAGTCCAAGGGTCATAAAGAGTCAAACCCAACTGAGTGACCAACAAACACACATACCCAACTTAATGCAAAATTCTAGAGAAGAGCAAGGAGATATAAAAAGGCCTTCTTAAATAAACAATGCAAAAGAATAGAGGAAAACAACAGAATAGAAAAGACTAGAGATCTCTCCAGAAAAATTGGCCACATCAAGGAAGCATTTCACACAACAATGGGCATGATGAAGAACAGAAAATGTAAGGACTTAGCAGAAGAGATTAAGAAGAGGTGGCAAGAATACACAGAAGAACAATACAAAGCAGATCTTAATGACCTGGATAACCACGATGGTGTGGTCACTCACCTAAGCCAAATATCCCGGAGTGTGAAGTCAAGAGGACCTTAGAAAGCATTACAACGAGTAAAGCTAATTGAAGTGAGGGAAGAAATCAAATTGCCAACAGTCGTTCAATCATAGAGAAAGAAAGAGAGTTCCAGAAAAATATCTATTTTGCTTTACTGATTTTGCTAAATACTTTGACTGTGTGGATCACTATAAGCTCTGGGGAAATTGTTATAGAGATGGGAATATCAGACCTCCTGACCTTTCTCCTGAGAAATCTATAACAGGGTCAAAAAGCAACAGTTAAAACCATACATGGAATAACTGACTGGTTCAAAATTGAAAAAAGGAGCATGATAAGGCTGTATACTGTCACCCCACTTACTTAACTTATATGCAGAGTCCATGTGTGCATGCTCCATCACTTCAGTCATGTCTTATTCTTTGTGACCCCGTGGTATGTAGCCCACCAAGCTCCTCTGTCCATGGGATTCTCCAGGCAAGAACACTGGAGTGGGTTGCCATGCCCTCCTCTAAGAGATCTTCCTGACCCAGGGACTGAATCCATGTCTCCTGCATCTTATGCATCATGGGCAGATTCTTTACACACTGAGTCACTAGGGAAGTCCTGTATGCAGAGTACATCATTTGAAATCTCAGATTGGATGAATCACAATATGGAATCCAGATTTCTGATAGAAATGTGAACACCTCAGATATGCAGATGATAACACTCTTCAGAAACTGAAGAGGAACTAAAGATCCTTTTGATGGGACTGAAAGAGGAAAGTGAAAAAGTTAGCTTGATATTCAACATTAAAAAACAACAACAACAACAACAACAAAACTAAGATTATGGCACAACCACTTTGATAGAAGGGAAAGAAATGAAAACACTGACAGATTTTATTTTTTCTTTCAAAAATCACTGAGGACAGTAATCACAGCAATGAAATTCAAAGATACATGCTCTTTCAAAGGAAAGCTAATTTTGACAGCACATTATAAAGCAGAGACATCAATTTGCCAACAAAAGTTGATATAGTCCAAGCTGTGTTTTTTCCAGTATTCATGTACAATGTGAGAGTTGGACCATACAGAAAGCTAAACACTGCAGAATTGATGCTTTTGAATTGTGGTGCTGGAAAAAATACTTGAGAGTCCTTTGGGCTGGAAGGAGATCAAACTCATCAATCCTAAGAGAAATAAATCCTGAATATTCATTGTAAGGATGGATGCTGTAGATGAAGCTCCAATCCTTTGGGAACCTGAAGTGAAGAGCCAGCTCACTGGAAAATACCCTAATGCTGGGAAAGATTGAGGCAAAAAAAAGAAATGGGCAGCAGAAGAAGAAATTATTAGATAGTATCACCTACTCAGTGGACATGAATTTGAGCAAATCTTGGGCTGAAATCCATGGGGTCACAAAGAGTTGTGCAGAACTTAGCAAGTGAACAAGAACAGTGTATCAATAGTATTGTTCTCTGTGTTACACATTACAATTATTTTCTCCCAGTTCATCAATTATCTGTGATACTTCATGTTATTATCTTAGCTTTTTTTTTTTTTAACTTCACTTTCATGTGGTCAAATTCATCAGTGTTTTTTCTTTCATTTTTCTACAGTTTGAGAAATAAAATGTATTTTCTTATTATGATACTAAAGAGAAACTCATCCCAGTGTTCTTCTAGTTCTTGTGTTATTTTTATTTTTATATTTAGATTCCTGATCTATTTGGAATTTATTCTGGTATATGGTGTGTGATATTTATAAAACATTATTTTTTCCAAATGATCTCCCCGTTGGTCAGCAATCATTAATTTAAAACTGCATCTTTGAGTCATTGTTGCTCCAAATATATTACCTTTATCATATAATAAATTTCTTTATGTACTTGGATCTATTTCTGGGTTTTCCATTCTGTTCCTCTGTCTCTTAACAGAAAGTTTGAAGTAAATCTTTATAGCTTTCTATCTGGCACAGCTAATAACTTCTCATACATTTTCCTTTTCAGTGTTTTCCTGCCTCATCTTGTATGTTTGCTTTTCCATATGAACTTCATTATTTACTTGTTTTATACCATAAAATAGTCTGCTAATATTTTGATTAAGATTGAGTTAAGTTTATGTTTATTAAGTGAGTACTGACATCTTTATAGTTGAATAGTCTCACACGAGAAGATGAAATGTCTTTCTACTTATTCAAGTCTAATTTTGCATCTCTCAGGTATGGTTTAAAGTTTCTCTTATAAAGGTAATGCATATTTCTTTTTATTTGAAATATTTAATCTTGTTTGCTGCAGTTGTTATAGGTTTTTTTTTTTTGTACCCATCCATATCTTTCTTAGGCTACTTAAGAAACTCTCAGCAATGATTCATATCTTCCTTCAATTGTTTCTCTACATTGGATCCAGGGTGATCTTTTTAAAAGTGTATATTTGTTTTTTGTTTTTTTTTCTGAAGTCCTTCAAAAACTTCTGCATAAAATGAAGATCAAGTTCCTACATAGGCCTAACAAGTCTTCTACCTTCTGGCCTATATAGCCACATTATCCATTTTGCTTTTTATAAGAAAATACTTACTTCCTCAACCTTGAAATGTTCCTGTGCACTTAATCACTACTTCCTCACCTAGTCACCTTAGTCATTTTTCACTACTCAGATCTGTCACTATCTTGAGGATGTGTTTCTTAATCTCTGAATTCAGTGTACATTTTACATTTTATAGAATCTTTACCTTTTAAGCCTTCCCTGAAATTGGAATTTAATAGTTAACTAGGTTATAAATTGATTAATAAAAACTTATGGGGAAATATTTTTTTTCTTTGATGGCTGCCACAGACTATTCTGTAGTACAGACTCTTATTGAATGAAGATAGTAAACCTATCCTTTTAAGCAAACACACTCTAAATTGTATTGAGTAAGTATTTACTATATTTATAGAGCTGGAAATATCTCTGAGCCTTTGAAATAAATTAGATAAAAAAGATGCACTTATAATTCTAAAATATATCAAGAGTTTTAGATCCTCTTCTTTACTCTTATGTGTATGCTTGCAAAATAAATTAAATACTGTTAATCTTATTTTTTACAGAAAAGTATTGTTAGCACTTGAATGTACTATGACTAAAATGTTAGATGAAGTAGATTAATCTTTTAAAAATTTGTATGAAACTACTCATTCTTTACATATACCATTAGACTTTGGAATCTAACGCAGAAAAGGCAGAAGGTAATAGGTTTGAGAATTTGGCAAATTAAAAACACAACTGTAGTCTTAATTTTTTTTATGTTTGTAAGTGCATTGAGGAGTGAATTTATTTTTTAAGAAATGTAAAACATTAAAGAGGGAAAAATTTAAAATAATTTATTGCTTTATCTCTATTAGGCAATAAGTACTGTATTTCTGTTTACCAATATTTATTTTTTGGTATACATAGGTTTAATAGAATCCTAGTAAGAATAGGAGAAGGCAATGGCACCCCACTCCAGTACTCTTGCCTGGAAAAATCCCATGGATGGAGGAACCTCGTGGGCTGTAGTCCATGGGGCCGCTAAGAGTCAGACACAACTGAAGTGACTTAGCCGCAGCAGCAGTAAGAGTATACTTAAAAAAACTTTTTTTAAGTCATCTAGAGTTTGCGTCAAGTTGGTGGAATAGGAGGACCTAGGGTTCACTTCTTGCCACAGGTACATCAAGAATATATTAACACATAGAACAATTTTCACAGAGCAGCTCATGGACACTAGCAGAGGACTTCAAGCACCTAAAAGGACAAGAAAAGTCCCTAACCTGGATAGGTTAGATGAAAGAGAAAAGGAAGAAAAAGAAAAGAGGAAATGGGATGGGACGCACACCCCTGCCTGCTTGGGGGAACCTTTAGGAAAGGAGATTTACTGGACTCGGGGAAGCTCCCTCACTAGCTGGGAGATCAGCTGAAATAGAGCCTTGGGGGAGCCTTGGGGGCTGGCTATCAGAGGAAACTGCAGAGGTCAGTCTGTGGCAGGCAGGACAGAACAAGACTTACACAGATGGTCCATGCCACAGTTTTTCATATCCGAGCAACAGATAGGTGTCTGCCGATGCTGGCAAAGGCTAGGTGCTAAAACTTGGGGTTTAGAGAGTGTACCCAGGGAGAGGACTACAGTTGGCTGTGTGCAGACAGCTTCAGGGGCTGACAGTGGGGAGCTTTGCAGCCAGGAATGACCCAGGAGGAAGCGCAGACTGCCATGGAAGCCAGGCACTGATGCTGAAAGGCAGGGCCACCATCGAGGCCTCTTTCCCCACATGCCAGCCCCTGCCCTAGGCACTGGGAGGGGCTCCAACCAGAGCAAGCATGAGTGTCCCACTTGTTGCTGCCTTATTCTTCTCTAACATGAGTGAGCATCTGCCTTTCAGTCACCACCTCTTGCCCATCCCACCTAAGTTAGCAAGAGTGCCCCAGTCTCTTGTTGCCCCATCCCATCCAGTCAAAATGGAGCAGCATGCCTCCAGTTCCAGCCTTTGCCCCCTCTATCCTGGGGCAGACATCTCCGCAGACACCTGAAGGTACTCCACATGCAGCGGTGGGATTCAAATCAAAGGTGAGCCCTAAACCAAAGGTGAGCCACAGAGGCTGAGAGACTAAGGAATAAGAACTGAAATCTCTACTTGCAACTGCACAAAACTGTGGATTAAACCTCACAATCACCCGGTAAACCCAGCACCTGCAGAATATCGGAACCGACAATGAACTCTTCCACAACTAAGATCAGTCTAGCTTTAGCATCTGTAGCCTTTGTGGGCACATACATGTAGGAATTGGGAGACGTCGGAGTCTGAGCTGCCCCCAGAGTGCCCACAGTGGGTCCAGAGACCTGCCTAAGGTCTTGAGGGCCTGTAGAGGAGGTAGGGGTTGGCGGTGGCTCACCATGGAGGCAAGGATACCGGTAGCAGAAGCCCCAGGGAATTTTTGTTGTTTCATTATTTTTACTTCTTACATTTTTAATATATTTTTATTTCACTATTTCATTTTTTTTCTGCTTGATTTTCAGCTTTTGTTTCTTGATTATTTTTATGTTTTCTTTGCTTTTTTTTCTTTCTTTTCAACTGTGATTTATCTGTTCATGCTTTCTATTTCTTCCTGTTTCAGTCTTGGAAATTTATACCATTCTAACACTCTGTTTCTTCAAGGTTGGTCATTGAATTGGTATATAGCTGCTTGTAGTAATGTCTTTAAATTCTTTATATTTCTGTGGTGTATATTGTAATTTCTTATTTTTTTCATTTCTAGTTTTATTGAATTGAGTTCTCTTCCTTTTATCTTGATGAGTCTAGCTTAGGTTTTATCAGTTTTATTTATCTTAGAAAAAAAAAGAACAATAACAGCTTTTAGGTTCACTGATCTTTGCTGCTCTTTCTTCATGTCTATTTCATCTATTTATGCTCTTATCTTTGTGATGCTTTTCCTTCTACTAACTTTGGGTTTTGTTTGTTCTTCTTTCTCTAGTTGATTAATGTGTAAGGTTAGGTTGTTTATTTGAGGTTGTTTTCTTAAGGTAAGATTGCATTGTTTATAAACTTCCCTATTATAACTGTTTTTGCTATGTCCTATAGGTTTTGATTGTGTTTCTGTTGTCATTTGTTTATAGGTATTTTTAAATTTCCTCTTTAATTTCTTCCAAGATCCATTGATTATTTAGCAACATATTGTTTAGCCTTCTTTTTTTAAAAAAATATTTTTTCCCTTGTAGTTGTTTTCTAATCACGTAGTCTTGTGGTTGGAAAAAATGCCTGATATGATTTCAACTTTCTTAAATTACTGAGGTTTGATTTGTGAACCAGAATGTGATTATCCTGAAATAGGTTTTGTGTGCATTTGGGAAGAAAGTATATTCTTTTGTTTTCAGATGGAATGCCCTATGACGTTTTATCTGTCATTTAAGGCTTGTGTTTCCGTATTAATTCTCTGTATGAATAATCTGCCAATTGATATAAGAGGGGAGCTAAAGTTTCCCACTATTGTTCTGTTACTGTTGATTTCCCCTTTGACAGTTGTTAGGATTTGTCTTGTATATTGAGATGTTCCTATGTTGGGTGCATATATATTTGCAGTTGTTGCATCTTCTTGACTGATGCCATGATCATTATGCAGTGTTCTTCCCTGTTTCCTGTAACAGTCTTCTTTTAAACTCTATATTTTTATATGACTATTACTACTTCAGCTTTCTTTTGTTTTCCTTTTGCATGAAATATCTTTTTCCATCCTCTCATTTTCAGTCTGCATCTGTCCTTAGATCTGAAGTTGGTATCTAGTAGACAGCATATATATAATCTTGGTTTTGTATCCATTGGGCCAATCTATGTCTTTTGATTATAGCATTTAATCCATTTACATTTAAGGTGATTATTGATAATGTATGTTTCTGTTCCTATTCTTTTAATTGCTTGGGCTTCATTTTGTAGATCTTTTTTCTTCTCTTTCTCTTTTGTTCCCTTCTCTAATGTCTCCTGCCTATGGAAATTCTTTTTAGTATTTGTTTTAAAACTGGTTTGGTGGTACTATATTCTGTTAGTTTTTACTTGTCTGTAAAGCTTCTGATTTCCTAGCCAAATCCGGCAATTCCACTACAGACCATATACCCTGAGTAAACCATAATTGAAAAAGGCACATGTACCCCGATGTTCATTGAAATACTATTTACAATAGCCAGGACATGAAAGCAACCTATGTGTCTTTGACAGATGAATGGATAAAGAAGTTGTAGTATATACAACCAATGGAATATTACTTAGGCATGAAAAGGAACACATTTGAGTCAGTTGTAGTGAGGTGGATAAACCTAGAGCTTGTTATACAGAGTAAAGTTAAGTCAGAAAGAGAAAAACAAATATTATATATTAATGCATATATACAGAATCTAGAGAAATGGTTCTGATGAACCTATTTGCAGGGCAGGAATAGAGACTTGGACATAGAGAACAGATTTATGGACACTAGGGGAGGAAGGAGAGGGTGTGAGCAATTGAGAGAATAGCATTGAGATAAATACACAATCATGTGTAAAACATAGCTAATGGGAAGTTACTGTATAGCTCAGGGAGTTCAGTCTGGAGCTCTGTGACAACCTAAAGGGATGGAATGGGGTGGGAAGGGGGAGGGAGTTTCAAGAGGGAGAGGGCATGTCTATAACTATGGTTGATTCATGTTGATGTGTGGCAGAAACCAGCATAACAAAGTAAGTCAAGTATTGTGCAAAAAAATAAAAAAGGATTTTGGCAAACTGTAAAATAAATAATTACATTTTATTAACCAAAATAAATAATTTAAAAAATAAAGAAAAATCTAAATGAGAGCCTTGTTGGGTTATCTTGATTGCAGTTTTTTTCCTTTTCATCACTTTTAATATATCCTGCTACTAACCTTCGGGCCTGCAGAGTTTCTGCTGAAATATTAACTGATTACCTTATGGGGACTCCTTTGTGTAATTTTAGATATCTGAGGAACAGAAAAGCAATGGTCTCTAAATGGCTCCCAATTATACAATTTCACAGTTACAAACATCTTGCAAAGGAGAGGAACACTTTGATAATGAATGAAAAGAGCTGGGGGCTCCCTTGGACTTGAGGCACCTGATTCTAATTTTTCCTACAGGAGCCTTGGGTAACTTTGATAGTGAGTAGTTTTAGCTTCAACTTGGGGAGTTTCCCTGTGAAGGAAAATTCCATTTGTAAGGCACTTTAGACAAAGGTCACAGATCTAATGAGATTGGGAAGTCAGGTTAGTGTGATTTTCTGGCTGGCTAGGTTTTGGTTCATTCTAGCTACTTTGGTAATACACAAACATCTGGTACTAACCACTCAGGCTAAATTGAGAAGCACTTCCTATAAAGTTCCCCCTGATCTCATTTCTCACTCCTTGAACCCTCTGCAAACAGGCTAGTGCCTGTGGAAGTAGTTGGGGTACTCTGGCCAGGGTTACACTCTGGAGTGTTCCAAAGGCCCCATAATCCACTGTCCCCAAATGGGTGAGGACTCTCTTTTCCTCTTTATCCCTTAAGCTGAGGACCAGACCAATTAAAATTGTGTAAGCATGGGTCAGGCACTTAAAATCCATTAGGGCACCTTCCTCCTGAAGACTCCCATGACAGGATAAGGGAGTAAGGGAATGGAGCAGATCATTAGTGCCTGCCCCCAAGACAACTTCTGTGAATTGTTATGGGCTTGCCCGTTCGTGCTAGTGATAAAGAACCTGCCTGCCAACGCAGGAGATGCAAGAGACGCTGCTTTGATCCCTGTGTCAGGAAGATGCTCTGGAAAAGGAAACTGAAACTCACTCTAGTATTCTTGCTTGGAGAATCACATGAACAGAGGAGCCTGGTGGGATACAGTCCACAGGGTTGCAAAGAGTTGGACATGACTGAAGCTACATGGCACACATGTGCATTGTTAGGCATATATTGTTTCAAGCAAAACATTGAGCCCACTCCCTCCTGGCTGCTGAACTCCTGGCAGGACTATAAGTCAGATTAGTAAGCCTGTCTTTCCTGTTGCCTTCACATCTAAGCCTGTCTTTCCTGTTGCCTTCACATCTTTCACCCTCAGTATTAAAGAAAGGGAAAACAAAGTCTTCCTAGGAAGAACTAGTCTGTATCTTTGAGATGCAGATGTCTTCCTGTTCTTCTCAGGAACCCTAATTTCTGTGGTCTTTTTAAAATGCAAATTTTCAAGAGGAGAATATAATTTAGAAGTTGGCTTGTCCAAGGTAATTAGAAATTGTTTTTATGCAAATATTAGCCATCTAGCCAAGTGGGCTTGACTTGCTCCATCTGTGAGAAACCCAATTCTAATTAAACCTCTTGTAAACTGATGGGATTTACATGCTGCACCTGATTTAGGATTGAAATTTTGAAATAAAAACTGAGGTTTCACTGTGTGTTTTTTTAATATATTTTTGAAGAGCATTGCTGTGGCTGATTTGTGAAAGCTCTATTTAATTGACTTAAACAAAAGTTAGTGCTTATGAATCAAATAATTCTGAATATGAGATAAATTAAGATAAATTAATTTCAGGTTCACATGAACTGGGAAATGTTCAATGTTACATTGGTACTAGCAATAATGTTCAGTTTTGATCATATAATTAATATACACACATTTGAGTAATCAATATTAAATATCATATTCTCATTGTACCTAGGTTTAATATAAACTAAATAAGATCTTATTATATCTGTTGCAGATTTGTAGACAAGGAAAGTCACTTCAGTTCAGTGACTCAGTTGTGTCTGACTCTTTGTGACCCCATGGACTGCAGCATGCCAGGACATTCCCCTGTCCATCACCAACTCCCAGAGCTTACTCAAACTCATGTCCATTGAGTCAGTGATGCCATCCAACCATCTCATCCTCTGTTGTCCCCATCTCCTGCTGCCTTCAATCTTTCCCAGCATCTGGGTCTTTACAAATCAGTCAGTTCTTCACATCAGATGGCCAAAATACTGGAGTTTCAGCTTCAGCATCAGTCCTTCCAATGAATATTCAGGACTGATTTCCTTTAGGATGGACTGGTTGGATCCCCTGGCAATCCAAAGGACTCTCAAGAGTCTTCTCCAAAACCACAGTTCAAAAGCATCAATTCTTTGGTGCTCAGCTTTCTTTATAGCCCAACTTTCACACCCATAGAAAGATCTTAGGAACACACACATACACCACAAGTGAGGAAAGTAACTCGATATAATGTAACTTTTGAGGAAGGTGCAAATGTGATAAGAGTTTTGAGTGAACTTTTAGAAATAATCATATTTTCAGATATTTCAAGCTATTCAACAACATGAAAGTTAATATTGTGCTAAAATTAAGTGATGGAACATTTGTGAAAAGTAGACCCTGAAAAAGGAGTTTTGTACATGAGCAATCAGGACTGACCAAGTTTAAACAAGTTTAATTGAGTAAAAGTGAGTGAAGTCGCTCAGTCGTGTCCAACTCTTTGGGACCCCACTGACTGTAGTCTATCAGAATCCTTAGTCCATGGGATTTTCCAGGCAAGAATACAGGAGTGGATTGCCATTTCCTTCTCCAGGGGATCTTTCTGACCCAGGGATTGAACCCAGGTCTCCTGCATTATAGGCAGATGCTTTACTGTCTGAGCTACCAGGGATTTGAGTAAATGAATCTTTAAGTTGGTGCAAACCTTAAACTTGACTTCTATTAGAAAAGATAAGTTTTCTGAAGATGTTAAACTTTAATAAGAGATTTTAAGTTTATTTACCTTTTAAATAATCTGTATTTGCCTTTGAAATCTTTTATTGTCACTTTGGCTAAGTAACTACTCTTTCACAGTGCTCTATGATCCTGTTGTGTTTTTGTTTTACTGCTCTTTTGACAAAACTTCCCAAATCAAATTCTAATAAAGTACACTTGTCCTGTTGCTAACTTTGGGATGTTTCAAAGGTCCCCTGAAGGACCCAAAGGGAGGTAGGTATTAAACTAATTGATTCATTTGGTGTGTTGAATTGCATGTGAATTGATAGCAAATTAATAATAAAATTTAAGTTTTATCATGTGGTAAATGATACAGATATTCTAGAGATTATATGGAGCTCCTAAAAATCTGATATATCCTGGTAAAATAATATCAGTCATCTGTCTGTCAGTTCAGTCACTCAGTCGTGTCCAACTCTTTGTGACCCCACGGACTGCAGCATGCCAAGTTTCCCTGTCCATCACCAACTCCCGGAGCTTACTCAAACTCCTGTCCATCAAGTCGGTGATGCCATCCAACCATTTCATCCTCTGTCATCCCCTTCTTCTCCTGCTTTCAATCTTTCCCAGGATCTGGGTCTTTTCCAATGAGTCAGTTCTTTGCATCAGGTGGCCAAAGTATTGGAGCTTCAGCTTCAGCATCAATGAATATCCAGGGCTGATTTCCTTCAGGATTGACTAGTTTGATCTCCTTGCTGTCCATAATTCTAGTTTCTTACTGAAAGTGTTGTATGTCACAGCAGTAACCAGATTACTTTGTCAATTGCATTAGATATAAACGTGCCTTCTTAAGTTTTTTGTCATTAACTGTCAAACAGACAGTTCTGTTTTCACTCAGATGCCTTTGGGAAAATGCCTCTTCAAGATTTATAAAAAGGACATTTGGATTTTTACATGTTTCTATCTTTCAGATCATAATACTGACTGGGTAAAAACTTGAAGAATTCTAATGAGAAAGATGATGACTTCATAAAACTGTTAACAAAATGTACTAGTTACATAGGACTCGGTAAACATGGTTGTAATTTTTATGGTTTCTACTTTTACAAGATTATTGGTTTAAATATGTGCTTTCCAGATGTAAGGAAAATCTCCTTCAATTAATTATGACTTTCAGTAGTTTGGTAGATTATGTCTTTTATGAGAGAACTGAAACACTTATCTTTTTCTCTCTACCTGGTTGATTCTGCCAGGGGCATATGCTTATCTCAAAGGTTAAGTCGTGCATAAGTGTGTATGGCCATTACAGTGAAACTGTAGATAATTCATTAAATCAGTTATTACAACTGGATTACAGCTAGTTATACTAATCATTGTTTAAATGTGTTCTTTATTTTCCAGTGCCTTGTGTTTCCTCTTTGCACTACGTCTCTGTCAGTGTGACTAGCTGTGTTACTAGTATCCTGTCAAATGTATAAGGTTATTGTTTCTGACAGTGCATGCATCCTAAGTTGGCTCAGTCATGTCCAACTCTTTGCAACTCCATGGACTGTAGCTTGCTAGGCTCCTCTCTCCATGGAATTCTCCAGGAAAGAATACTGGAGTGAGTTGCTGTGTCCTCCTCCAGGAGATCTTCCCAACCAAGGGATAAAACCTGTGCGCTATGGCTCCTGCACTGGCAAGCAGGTCCTTTACCACTAGAGCCACTCAGTACAGGCCTTTAAAAAAAACTTCTATGGCTAAATGTCTTGAAAAAATAGATCACATTTATAACAAAATAATTGAAATAGTGTGAATCTAGGAACTGGAAGAAGAAACAAGGGAAAATGTCTCCCAGATTATAATTAGACAGACAACAGAGAACCTTTAATTAATCTATGGGACCTGGTCCAAACTTTAGCACCTGCCATGGTATACCATGGCATCTAGAGGCAGACATCCTGGAATGCGAAGTCAAGTGGGCCTTAGGAAACATCACGATGAACAAAGCTAGTGGAGGTGATAGAATTCTGGTAGAGATATTTCAAATCCTAAAAGATGATGCTGTGAAAGTGTTGCACGCAATATGCCAGCAAATTTGAAAAGCTCAGCAGGTATCACTGGAGTGGAAAAGTCAGTTTTCATTCCAATCCCAAAGAAAGTCAGTGCCAAAGAACGTTCAAGTACCTTCACAATTACACTCATTTCACATGCTAGCAACCTATTGCTCAAAATTCTCCAAGACAGTCTTCAACAGTACATGAACTGTGAA
Organism: Capricornis sumatraensis; assembly: GCF_032405125.1. Classification (NCBI taxonomy): domain Eukaryota; kingdom Metazoa; phylum Chordata; class Mammalia; order Artiodactyla; family Bovidae; genus Capricornis; species Capricornis sumatraensis. Next base: position 4,490,041 of record NC_091084.1, read on the forward strand.
CTTTCAGATGTTCAAGTTGGATTTAGAAAAGGCAGAAGAACCAGAAATCAAATTGCCAACATCTGCTGAATTGTCAAAAAAGCAAGAGAGTTCCAGGAGAACATCTATTTCTGCTTTATTGACTACACCAAATCCTTTGACTGTGTGGATCACAACAAACTATGGAAAATTCTTCACAAGGTGGGAATATCAGACCACCTGAGCTGCATCCTGAGAAATCTGTATGCAGGTCAGGAAGGTACAGTTGGAACTGGGCATGGAACAACAGACTGGTTCTAAATTGGGAAAGGAGTATGTCAAGGCTGTACATTGTCACCCTGCTTATTTAATTTACATGCAGAATACATTATGAGAAATGCTGGACTGGATGAAGCACAGGCTGGAATCAAGATTGCTGGGAGAAATATCAATAACATCATATATATGCAGATGACACCACTTTTATGGCAGAAAGTGAATAAGAACTAAATAACCTCTTGATAAAATGAAAGAGGAGAGTGAAAAAGTTGGCTTAAAGCTCAACATTCAGAAAACTAAGATCATGGTTCCATCACTTCATGGCAAATAGTTGTGGAAACAAAAGAAACAGTGACAGACTTTATTTTCTTGGGCTCAAAAATCATTGCATATGATGACTGCAGCCATGAAATTAAAAGGTGCTTGCTCATTGGAGGAAAAGTTATGACCAACCTAGACAGTATATTAAAAAGCAGAGACATTACTTTGTCAACAAAGGTCCATTTAGTCAAAGCTATTGTTTTTCCAGTAGTCACGCATGGATGTGAGAGTTGGAATATAAAGAAAGCTGAGCACTGAAGAATTGATGCTTTTGAACTGTGGTGTTGGAGAAAATCTTGAGAGTCCCTTGGACTGTAAGGAGATCCAACCAGTCCATGCTAAAGGAAATCAGTCATGACTATTCATTGGAAGGACTGATGTTGAAGCTGATACTCCAATACTCTGTCCACTTGATGTGAAGAATTGACTCATTTGTAAAGACCCAGGTGCTGGGAAAGATTGAAGGCAGCAAGAGGGTAAGACCTGATAATTGGAATCAATAGTCTAGCCCTCCAGCGTCAGACAGTGAGCCCCGAGGAAGCAGAATACTTGCCATATGGCGATCATCAGATTGTGGACATTCCCTGTGGTGATCCCTGAGGAAACTCCAGGAATAGAGGGCTACAGGTCCCGAATAGCTGAGGTACTATCAATGAAATGGTTTTAGTGAGTGCTTGCATCTCCCCATACATAGAAAAGTGCTAAACTCCTAGACGCTGCCCCATGGGTTTTTCTAAGTCTGTTCTTGTAAAGTCGAAACTTTCCAAATGGAACAAATTAAGACAAATCTCAACACTGGAACACTGACACTAATGTTGGACACTCCTGGAAAGATCCTTCTGATGTAGCAATTAGAAGGGTCATTGCCCCTTTTCTACAGGATTTTAGGGTTTTACAGTGGGGAATTGGTGCAGGGAGAAGTCAAGTAGAAGTCCATGTTGGAACGGTTTCTTTGAATTGCTTTCCATTGCTTTTGTTATTATAATCATTCGTAATGGCCTGGCTCAGAATCCTGCCCCACTGCCAGACTGTTAAACTAAAGTGCCTTTGTTCAGAACTCTATCCACCTGTAGATGACAGGAAGGAAGAAATTAACACATCACCCTGTCTGAGGCTTGCCATTCTAGGAAATATTTGCAAGATTAATGGCCTTTTTTACTTTGTTTCCTCATCTGCCCCTCATCTCTGATCCATAAAAGAACCTGGCATCCAGACCCCAAGAAGATGGGTATTTTGAGACTTTATTGTGCCATCTTTTAAATCAGCCAGCTCTCCAAATAAAGGTGTATTACTTGCCTCAACACCTTGTCTCTCAGGTTCATTGGCCTGTTGTCCAGCAAGGAGTGAGAGCTTAGACTTGGTAACAACACCAAAAAAATCAAATCAAAAAATTGGCAGAACATCTAAATACACATTTCTCCAAAGAAGACATACAGATGATTTAAAAGCACATGAAAAGATGTTCAACATCACTAATTATTCAGTGAGGTATCACCTCATACGAGTCAGAATGGCCATCATCAAACCATGTATAAATGCTGAAGAAATTGTGGAGTAAACGGAACTCTTCTATACTGTTGGTGGGAATGTAAATCAATACAGCCACTATGGAAAACAATACAGAGGTTCCTTAAAAAACTAAAAACAGAGCTACCATATGATCCAGTAATCTTACTGCTGGGCATATATCTGGAGAAAACCATAATTCATAGAGATATACACCCCCTGACTATTTACAGTAGCCAGGATATGGAAGAAACCTAAATGTCCATCAACAGAGGAATGAATAAAGAAGATGTGGAACATATATACAATGGGATACTACTCAGCCATAAAAAGGACAAAATAATGCTTTTTGCCGCAATATGGATGGAGGTAGGGATTGTGATATTCAGTGAAATAAGACAGAGAGGGAAAGACAAATACCACATGATATTGTTTATATATGAAATATAAAGTAAAGCATACAAATAATCTTACCTACAAAACAGAAATAGAGTCACAGATGTAGAAAATAAACATAATTATCAGGTTTAAATGAAGGAGGTATAAATTGGAAGTTTGGGGTTGACATATGCATATTACATAAAATAAGTAACTAATAAGGACCTACTGTATAGCACAGGGAGCTCTACTCGATACTCTGTAGTGGCCTATATGAGAAAATAATCTAAAAGTAAGTAGATATATGTATATATTTAATAGATTTACCTTGCTCTATACCTGAAACTAGCACAAAATTGTAAGCCTACTGTACTCCAAAAAATGTAATTTTTTCCCCTTTCATGTAGTTTTATTTCACTTCTTCGTATTGCTTTATATTTTTAAAATATATAATTTTAATGGCAATATCAATTTTATTACAATATCTCCAATCTATTTAACAATTCATCAATTTTTGACTTTTTTAAAAATGTATTTCAACTACTCAGACTTGCCGTACTAAGCTTTCTGTGCAAATATGTTGCAATATCTTTACACAAAAACTTTTAATTATTTAATTTTTGAATTATTTCTTTGATATAAATTATAAGAAATAATATCAGAAGTTTTAATAAAATAATTTTGTTTGAATATCAAACTGTTCAAAAGAACAATAACAACTCACTACTTAATTGATAGTTATTCATAAGTGTCTGTGCTCTATTAATCCTTACAATTGTAGTTTTGTCCTTATTTTAAATATTTACATGATTTTATGTGGAAAATAATCCTTGTACACGTTCAATCTAGACATTGTCATTTTCTAGTTAGTTAACACTGTGTTGTGATTTATCCTATTTGTTTTTTAGTTATCTTATTTCAAGTGGGGATAATATCACATCTCTTATAGGATTAATGCATTAATATATGAAAAAATATTTAGAACAACAGTTGGCACACCTCAAACACTATATATGAGTGAAATTAGCATCATTGTGGCAAGAAATGTTTCTACTTTTGTCTCCTTTATAACAAAAAATTAGACGCCCTTCTGGGAGTAATGGGATCCAAAGTTACATGACAAGGGACTTGGAAAAGTCTTGTCATTTGTGTATCCAACACAGGAAGACAGAGAGTACAGGCTGTGGGACTGGTCGAGCAGCCAAGCTGCCTCCATCGCTAACCAAAGTCAGGAAAAATCCTGAATAGGGCTCACCTGGGAAGATATGCATAAATGAAAGCCAAACTATAGAAGGGAAATTTCTCTTGAGGGGAAATTCTAGCAGACAATTGGAAAAAAAAAAAATATATATATATATATATATATATATATATATATATATATATATATATATATATATATATATATATATACTATTTAGGATGCAGTGAAGATGGTGAAAACTTTGCCATTGTTATCCCCAGTCCACTCCCTACACCCACCCCATGCAATACCACATGTGGCTGAACTATCCAGCAGCAGCCATCTTTTGTTACAGCAGGCAGGTAGTTAGATGTGAGCAAAGAAATGGAGGCAGAGGCCAGGATCCAGGAAATCACAGATCTTGTAAACAGAGGGAGTCTATAGGCAGACAAAGAAAAGCACGAATTTCAAGACTGACAAGAAACAAGAAACCACAAATTTTTGGTGATAAGTGTCCCAGTAACAAAGAAAGCTGGGGAAAGACAGCAATTTCTTATATCTGAATGTAATGTTGTGTTCTTTATGCTCACATTACAGTAAAATTAGCCTTACATATAAGAAGTACTTATTATTCACTGACACCACAATACTTCTGATCTAAGCTAAATAAGGTCAAAAATCCCTCCTCCCCTAAGGAAATGGAGCTGGGATGAAAAATCAGGGAACTTGACCCAGAAACTCCTCCTTTCCCAGTGAATATTTCTCCCCTTGATTTGTATACTGATCCTCTGAAGAAAAGAGTGGCAACCCACTCAGGTACTGTTGCCCAGGAAATCCCACTGACAGTGGAATTTAGTGGGTTATAGTCCACGGGGCTGCAAAACAGTAGGATATGAATTAGCAACTAAACAACAACAATAACAAGACAAGCTTCACAAAAAGACCAGGGGTTGTAGCTCTTCACCTGTGTGCCAGCTTTCCTCCTGAGGGTGTATTTTTTAATAAATAAACTCTCATTTTACTTTCTTAACATTTGGTTCATTTTTGAATTATTGCATGATTGAAAAAGAACTTTTAATAAAAAGGGAGATCAGTGGACCCATTTCTCTCTAGCAGCACACAGAGTACTGAGGCAGTATATCTATGACTTGGAGGAGAGGGATGATCAGGAAAGAGGCAGATAACAATATCAAAGTACATTAAAGGAAGGCAGTTCCTGAATTCTGCACAGTAGACTTCAGCAGGAAGTCCACACTTGTGAGCTTCTGAAATACCTCATCTGACTATCTTCTTACTAGGTCTGCAGGTCGCAGGTGCCAAACACACACCACCTGCCACACTGAGGCAGCTTCTTGTGCAGAAGGAAGGGCAAGATATAGTAGACAGGAAATACATTCAGAAAACATACCAGGATCTGTGGGCAAGGGAGAAGGTACAAACTTAAGCTATAGTGCCACCTTTTGAAAAACAAAAGTTTCCAGTAGCAGCCTGGTGAGTTGCTAAGAACCAGAGTAGATAGACGTCAAAGTTTAAGAATTCTGCCACAAGAGGGAGAAGAAGATTAGAATGTACCTATACAAAAGAAGAGAAACCCTAGATTTTTTTTTTTTTTTTTGGTCTCATATTATAAAAGATCCAGCTCCTGTATGTCTCAGTAGGAAAAGAATCTACCTGCAATGGCAGGAGACTCAAGAGACACAAGTTTGATCCCTGGGTCTGAAAGATACCCTGGAGGAGAAAATGGGAGCCCACTCCAGTATTCTTGCCTGGAAAATTTCATAGACAAAGGAGCCTGGTAGACTACAGTCCATGGGGTCACAAAGAGTCAGACTCAAATAAGCATACTTGAATAAGTATAAGATACAGGGCCAATAAACAGAATAACCCATCTGAAGGAAACTAGCAAAGATTTAAGGAGGAGTCTGCTACATAAAATATAAAAGAAGCAACGTAAAACTAAAAAGAACTTTAAAAATATTAAGATAATATTATCAACAAAAGTAATTCTCCAATTACTGAGCTGAAAGGATCATTAAAGTATATGGTCTAATTGATAAATACCTCAAAATAGTTTTGAATTTCTTTTTTAAAGAAACTCAACAAAATATAATGGAACTCAGAAAGACTTTTCAATGAAGTCTTGAAAAAAAAAGTAGTGATCAAAATGAGATATTTACCAAAAGAACACAAGTTATATGAAAGAACTAAACAGAAATTCTGGAGCTTAAAAATTCAGTGAATGAAATAAAATATAATAAACAGCATCTGCAGTAGAGCAGGGCAAATGAAGATATAATAAATGAATTACAGAAAAGGGAGCTTGAAATAGCTGACTTAGAGAACAAAGAAAAAATATTGGAAAAGAGTAAGAAAAAATGTGCTCTATGGGGTTCCAAAAAACAAAAACAAAAAACAAATAGAATAGCCAGAGTCCAGAAAAAGAGAGGGCAAAGGGGAGATAAACTATTTAAAAGAAATAATAACTGAGAAAATTTCCTAAACCTGGGAGAGAACTGGACATCCAAGTACATGAAGTTGAGAGATCACTCTAAAAAAGACCTTCTCCAAGACACATTATAAAGAAACTGTCAAAAATCAAAGATAGAGAATTCCAACAGCAGCTAAGGATTGATAGTGACCCTACAAAGGAACTTCCATTAGGTTATCAGTATAAACACATGTATCAGCTCTTTGTATAAAATCACATACAGAAACCAGTTGTAGTAACAGCAGTACACAAACAACATTGGAAATTAAATAAAGGAAACACCATGTTGTTGATAAGTGGTTTAGTCATGTTTGATTCTTTGTGACCCCATAGACTGCAGCACATCAGGCTTCCCTGTTTTTCATTATCTCTCAGAGCCTGCTCAAACACATGTACATTGAGCGAGTGATGCCATCCCCTTCTCATGCCTTCAATCTTTCCCATCATGAGCATCTTTTCCAAAGAGTTAGTTCATCGTATGAGGTGGCCAAAGTATTGGAGCTTCAGCATTAGTGCTTCCAAAGAATATTCAGTGTTGACTTCTTTCAGAATTGACTGGCTTGATCTCCTTGCTGTCCAAGGGACTCTCAAGAAGCTTCTCCAGCACCACAGTTCAAAAGCATAAATTCTTCAATATGCAGCCTTCTTTATGGTCCAACTCTCACATCTGTAGATGACTGCTGGAAACACCATAGCTTTAACTACATGGACCTTTGTTGGCAAAGTGATGTCTCTGCTTTTCAGTAGCATCCAAATCAATAGAATATTTAGGAATAAATTTGACCAAAGAAGTATAAGATTTGTATAATGAAAACTATGAAACGTTGATGAAAGAAATTGAAGAAGACACACATGAATGGAAAAATTGCTGTGTTCTTGGATCAGAAGAACTAATATTGCTAAAATGTACATACTGCCCAAAGTCATCTGTAGATTCAATGCAATCCCAACCAAAATTCCAGTGGCATTTTCACATAAATAGAAAAAGAATTATCCTAAAATTTGTATATATTCAGGACTCCAAAGCTATCATGAAAAATAAGAGCAAAGCTACAGGTATCACAATTTCTGATTTCATACTATACACAGCTATAGTAATTAATTAGAGCAGTATGGTACTGTCATAAAAATAGGCACATAGATCAATGGAACAGAAACAAAAGCAGAGAGACAAACTTCCAAATTTATAACTAATATTTGGTGAGGGAGCCAAGAACACTCAATGGTGAAAGAATGATCTTCAACAAATGGTGCTGTAAAAACTTGATAACAACATGAAGAAGATGAAGCTGGATACCTATATTAGACCACAGAAAAATTTCTCAAAGTGGGTTAAAGGCTTAAATGTAAGTCCTGATATGGTAAAACTCCTGGAAGAAAATACAAGGAACAGTCCTTGACATTGGTCTTGGAAATATTTTTTAGATATGACACAGGAAGCACAAAAACAAAAATCAACAAGTGGGATGACATCAAACTAAAAAGATTCTGCACAGCAAAAGAAACAGCAAATGAAAAGACAACTGATGGGATGGGAGCAAATATTTGAAAACCATATAAAGGGTTTCACATCCGAAATATATAAAGAACTCATGCAACTCTTTTAAAAAAGCTATTTAAAAAATGAGCAGAGAAACTAAACATACATTTTCCAAATAAGGCAAGATGATTGGCATCACTAGTCATGGGGGCAATACAATTCCAAAATCAATGAGGTATCACCTTACATTTGTTGAAATGGCCATCATCAAGTAAACAAGATGCAGATGTTTACTATTGGTGGGAATATAGTTTGTTCAGCCACTAAGGAAAGCAATATGGAAGCTCTTTAAGAAGTTAAAACTTCCTTGGTAACTCAGCTGGTAAAGAATCCAACTGTGAAGCAGGAGACCCTGGTTTGGCTCCTGGGTCAGGAAGATCTCCTAGAGGAGGAATAGGCTACCCCTTCCAGTATTCTTGGGATTCTCTGGAGCTCTGATGGTAAACAATCCACCTGCAATGTGGGAGACCTCGGTTTGATCCCTGAGTTGGGAAGATCCTCTGGAGGAGGACAAAGCAACCCTAAAACAGAACTAAAATTTGGTCCAGCAATTCCATTTTTGGATATACAGCAAACCTTGGAGCTGTTGCTGGTTCAATGCCAGATCCCTGCAATAAAGTGACTATATCAACAAGGCAAGTCTCGCAAACATTTTGTTTTCTGAATGCAGATAAAAGATATCTTTAAACTATACTTCAGTCTATTAAGTGAACTATAGCATTATATGTGGGCTACCCAGATGGTGTGAGTGGCGAAGAACCCACCTTCCTATGAAGGAAACATAAGAGAGGTGGGTTCAATCTTTGGGTCAGGAAGATTCCCTAGAGGAGGGCAAGGCAACCCACTCCAGTATTCTTGCCTGGAGAAACCCATAGACAGAGGAGCCTGGCATTCTAAAGTCCATTGGGTCACAGAGTCAGGCATGACTGAATGACTTAGCACACATGCAGCATTATATGCAAAAAGAAATAAAACAGAGTACATACCTTAATTACAAATAATTTAATGCTAATAAGTGCTAGCCATCACCTGAACCTAAAGCAAGTGGTAATCTTTTTGCTAGTGGAGGATATTGCCTTGATGTTGATGGTTGTTAACTGATCAGGGTGGTGGTTGCTGAACGCTGACATAGCTGTCATACTTAAAATAAAACAACACTGAAATCTGCTGCATCAATTGACTATTCTTTTCACAATTTCTCTGCAGCATGCAATGCTGTTGGCTAGCATTTTACCAACAATAGAAATTTCAAAATTGGAATCAGTCCTCCCAAGTTCTTTTATTTCATCAGCTGTTTATATAATACTCTAGGCCCTTTGTTACCATTTCAATAATCTTCACAGCATCTTCACCAGAAGTAGATTCCATCTCAAAAACTACTTTTTTTGCTCCTTCATAAGAAACAACTCTTCATTTGTTAAAGTTTTATCATGAAATTGAAGCAGTCTATTTTGCCACATCTTTGGACTCCACTTCTAGTTCTCTTGCTATTTCCACCAGATGTGAGGTTACTTCCTCTACTGAAGTTGTCAACCCTTCAAAATTACCCATGAGTGTTGAAATCAACTTCTTCCAAACTCCTATATATGCTAATATTTTGGCCTCTTCCCATGAAGCGTTAATGTTCTTAATGGCATCTAGAATGGTGAATACTTTTGAAATGGGTTTCATTTATTTTGCCCAAATCCATTGGAGGAATCATTATCGCTAAGACTTGACAGTCAAAACTGCTCCTTGATCCATTGACTGCAGAATGGGTGTTGTGCTAGCAAGCATGAAAACAACATGTATCTCACTGTACCTCACCATCAGAGCTTTTGGGTGATCAGACACATTGTCAATGAGCAGTAATATTTTGAAAGAAATTCTTTTTCTAGGCAGTAGTTTTCAACAATGGACTTAAACTATTCAGGTAACCATGTTGTAAACTTATGTTCTGTCATCCAGGCTTTGTTGATTCATGTATATAGTATAGGCAGAGTAGATACAGTATAATTCTTAAGGACCCTAGGATTTTTGGAATGGTAAATGGAAAAAGCAAGAGAGTTCCAGAAAAACATCTATTTCTGCTTTATTGACTATGCCAAAGCCTTTGACTGTGTGGATCACAAGAAACTGTGGAAAATTCTGAAAGAGATGGGAATACCAGACCACCTAACCTGCCTCTTGAGAAATCTGTATGCAGGTCAGGAAGCAACAGTTAGAACTGGACATGGAACAACAGACTGGTTCCAAATAGGAAAAGGAGTACGTCAAGGCTGTATATTGTCACCCTGCTTATTTAACTTCTATGCAGAGTACATCATGAGAAATGCTAGACTGGAAGAAACACAAGCTGGAATCAAGATTGCCGGGAGAAATATCAATAACCTCAGATATGTAGATATGGCAGAAAGTGAAGAGGAACGAAAAAGCCTCTTGATGAAAGTGTAAGAGGAGAGTGAAAAAGTTGGCTTAAAGCTCAACATTCAGAGAACGAAGATCATGGCATCTGGTCCCATCACTTCATGGGAAATAGATGGGGAAACAGTAGAAGCAGTGTCAGACTCCAGTTTTTTGGGCTCCAAAATCACTGCAGATGGTGACTGCAGCCATGAAATTAAAAGACGTTTACTCCTTGGAAGAAAAGTTATGACCAACCTAGATAATATGTTCGAAAGCAGAGACATTACTTTGCTGACTAAGGTCCGTCTAGTCAAGGCTACAGTTTTTCCTGTGGTCATGTATGGATGTGAGAGTTGGACTCTGAAGAAGGCTGAGTGCCGAAGAATTGATGCTTTTGAACTGTGGTGTTGGGGAAGACTCTTGAGAGTCCCTTGGACTGCAAGGAGATCCAACCAGTCCATTCTGAAGGCGATCAGCCCTGAGTTTTCTTTGGAAGGAATGATGCTAAAGCTGAAGCTCCAGTACTTTGGCCACCTCATGCGAAATGCTGACTCATTGGAAAAGACTCTGATGCTGGGAGGGATTGGGGGCAGGAGGAGAAGGGGACGACCAAGGATGAGATGGCTGGATGGCATCACGGACTCGATGGACGTGAGTCTGAGTGAACTCTGTGAGATGGTGATGGACAGGGAGGCCTGGCGTGCTGCGATTCATGGGGTCGCAAAGAGTTGGACACGACTGAGCGACTGAACTGACCTTAACTGAAATAAGCATTGGCTTTAACTTAAATTTGAAGGTTGAATCTAACAAGAGAGTCTGTTCTTTAAAGTTCCGAAGTCTTCTCTAGCTTTGAAAGTCTTAAAATATATCATCTTCCAACATAAGGCTGTTTCATCTACATTGAAAATCTATTATTTAGTGTGGCTATCATAATTAACTATTTTAACTAGATATCTGCATACCTTACTCCAGCCTCCACATTAGAACTTGCTGCTTCACCTTGTAGTTTTATGTTATGAAGATAGCTTATTTCCTTAACCCTTAAGACCCAGCCTCTACTAAGCTTCAAGTTTTTCTTCTGTACCTTCCCCAGCTCTCTCAGCCCTCTTATAACTTAGAAGTTTAGAGTATTGCTCTGGATTAGGCTTTGACTCAAGGGAATATTGTAGCTAGCTTGATCTTGTATATAGACCAGTAAAACTTTCTCCATGTTAGTAATAAGACTTTTTTTTTTTTTTCCTTACCATTTGTTCACTGGAGTAGTATTTTTAATTTCCTTCAAGAACTTTTTCTTTGCATTCACAGTTTGGCTACCTGTTTAGTGCAAGACGCCTAGGTTTCTGCCTAGGCTTTCAACATGCCTTCTTCACTAAGCTTAATCATTTTTAGCTTTTTTCTTAAAGAGAGAAACGTGTGACTTTCTTTCACTTGAACACTTAGAGTTCATTGTGGGATTACCAACTGACTTATTTCAGCATTTTTGTGACCCAGAGAATATGCATGTCTGAGGGGAGGAAGAAGGATGAGGTAATGGCTGGTCAATTGATGGATCACTCAGAACACAAACAACTTTTATCATTTAAGTGTATTTTCTAATATTGCCAAGGTTCATGGTTGCCCAAAACAATCATATTTGTAACATTAGATCACAGATCACCTTAACAAATATTATATAATGAAATTTTGAAATATTGTGAGAATTACCAACATATGACACAGAGACAAAAAGTGAGGAAATGATGTTGGAGAAATGATAACAGACTTTCTTGACATGGGTTGCCACAAACCTCTAAATCATAAAAAATGCAATATCAATGAAGTGCAATTAAGTGAAGAGTAGTAAAATGAGATGGTATTATATAAATATACACAGGAATAATATTCAGCCACAAAAAAGAAAGAAACCTTGTAATTTGTATATATGATTGGGCCTTGAGAGTATTATGTAAAGTGAGATGTCAGGCAAAAAAAGACTGTACTGTATGATATCACTTATATGTATAATCTAATAAAACGAATTCATAAAAACAGAGAGTAGAATGATAGTTGGAAAGGGTTGGAGAGTAGAGGAAATTGGAAGATGTTGTTTAAACTAAAAACTAGAAGATAAATAATCCTGGAGCTGTAATGCTTAGAATAGTGACTATGGACACCAACATTGTATTATAAATTTCAGAGTTGTTAAGAGATTATATTTTAGTTGTTCTTTATCACAAAAATATAATTATGAGTCATGATACAGGTTTTGGGCTTCCTTCATAGCTCAGTTGATAAAGAATTCACCTGGAATGTGGGAGACCTGGGTTCAATTCCTGGGTTGGGAAGATACCCTGGAGAAGGGAAAGGCTACCCAGTCCAGTATTCTGGCCTGGAGAATTACATGGACTGTATAGTCCATGAGGTCCCAAAGAGTTGGGCATGACTGAATGACTTGCACTCTCACTCTCTCATGATACAGGTTTAACTAATACTATGAGGGATATCATATTGCAATATATGAATATATTAAATTACATTTTACACCTTAAACTTATACAATGTTATGTGTTCATTATATTGATATATCAATAAAAATTTATATTTTAAAATAATATATATGTTATCTAGTATTATTAGTGTGATTTGTTAATATTTTTTAAAATGTCTTTATTATATAAATTTCTTCCCATTCTTGTTTTCAACTATATGTTTCCCATCCCTAGTTTTCTTATTATCTTTATCTTCATCATTATTTTTAATATTATTTTATTTTTAGTTATATATATGTATATATATGTATATTTATATTTATATTTTAGTTATATATATGTATATTTATCAGTTTACCTTTGTATTTTCCTGTATTACTTTAGAATGTTCTGAATGACTTGGATATTAAATTTTACTTTCAATTGTCTTATTTTTAATTGGAACTATATTGTGGGTTGTTTTTGAAGCTGTACATAGCCACAGTTAACTGTTCATAAATGACTAGAAAAAAGTATATAAGAATAAAAATCGCTTGAGAAAAAATATATATAACTGTGATAAAATATTTACTCTTCAGCAATAATATAAAAATGAAACATTTTACAGTTTTAAGTCACACACCTAACTTCAAGGGAAGTCATTTTACAGTCTGATAGTATCAGGTCTGAAAGTGTATTATGTTTATTAACTTCTTCTTATTCATTTTCTAGTGTTGTCACAAATCCAGCAGTTAATACTTTTCAGGTGGAAGAAACTAAGTGAAGGTGTAATGTTAACCCATGATTTCTTCACATTGTTTAATTGCATTCAAGAAAGTTCAAAATTATGTTTTCCTTACACTTGCAGAAAGTGTTACCCAATACCCTAAATAAACTTTGTTTCATATTCATAAGGACCTATATACTCTATTCAATAATGGAAGTGAATTGTTGATCACAGGTAATGGGTACATTCTGCTTTGAAATAAAGAAAAACTTTAATTTAAAAACACATTTGTATATATTTTAAAGCCTCTGATTGTCTTAAAAACTTGTGAACTTCTAAAAGTGACTTGTAGATAGATGCTATAGAAGCATACTATCTGCATGAATATAAATACATTTTCATAGCAATTAAGCACTTTTTCAACAAATGATGCTAAATACTGTGTGTTAAGCACTGTGTTTAACACAGATAATAGTAGTGGCTATATACTATCTACTAGATATTTGGCTAGTGGGTAAGTAGATAGTGGCTATCTATTAGATAGTAGGCTAATGGGTAAGCAAGAAAGTAAATAGGCATAGTCATTCTCTTCTCCAGGGTATCTTCCCAACCCAGGGATTGAACCCAGGTATCCTGCATTGCAGGCAAATTCTTTACCATTTGAGCCACCAGGGAAGCACAGAGGAAAGACACCTAATTCTTCCCGGAGGATGAAGAAAATTCTGAATACGATAGTCTCCAAACTTAAGTCAGGAACAGTGAATACATCCTACTAAAAATGGGAGAGAAATTTTACCAAGAATGGGGAATAATGTTTACAAAGTCAAGAGTCAAGAAAGAACAAAGAGAACAAGATGGTGGTGGAGTAAGTGGAGATGAAATACATCTCTCCCCATACATACATCAGGAATAGACTTTCAGGAACAGAAGTGCATGCCAAATACCAGCTGAGAGTAGACAGAAGTACCTGATGAGCAGAAAATAATATATAGAATCATGCAAAAGCTCGGTAGGATGAAGGGACTAGGAGGAAAAAGAGGAGTGTTACTAGGACTGGACCTGCTATCTGGGGGGTGAGGGAACTGAAGCAGGGGTCTGATCCCCTCATCAGGGAAATTGTCTGAGTCAGAAGAGAAACATTTAAAGCTGAGAGTGAAACAGCTGATCTGTGGCAACCTAAATGGAATGAGAATCAGACAGTCCTTGCTGCAGCCATATGTACGCTGGACAGGGATGCAGTTCCCCTAGAAGGCACAACTGCTGGGAGCTGCAGCTTAGGGACTGTGGAGCAATTCCAGGGTGAGGGCTGCTATTGACTGCAGAGAGATGGACTGAGGGAATGTGAGGGAAGAGATCATGGTGGGAAATGACTGTAGAGGAAAGCCAGGCAGCTATGGAAACCAGGTGATACTGCTGAGTCACATGAAGGGGATGGAGCCATCATCATAGCCTCTCTCCCCACAGGCCACCATCTGCAGTTGAACCATAGAGAAGCTGGCCTGTCAAGTTCATGACACACTGAACTCTAGAGTAGGACCCCACCCAGAGTGCTCCTTTAAGTGCCTGAAGAACCGAATAAAAGAGAGGGACCCCAGGCAAGAGAGTGCCTGAATGGGCACTATGAGTGCCTAAGCCCTGGGATTTCTTTGGAAGGAATGATGCTAAAGCTGAAACTCCAGTACTTTGGCCACCTCATGCAAAGAGTTGACTCATTGGAAAAGACTCTGATGCTGGGAGGGATTGGGGGCAGGAGAAGAAGGGGACGACCGAGGATGAGATGGCTGGATGGCATCACAAACTCAATGAACGCGAGTCTGAGTGAACTCTAGGAGTTGGCGATGGACAGGGAGGCTTGGCGTGCTGCGATTCATGGGGTCACAAAGAGTCAGACACGACTGAGCAACTGAACTGAACTGAACAGAGAAAGACTAGCCAAAGAGGCATTCTGATCACCAGCTACCAGTGGTTCAAAAAAACCCCCAACAACCTCTAATAGGGCCATAACTCCTGTGGCTGAGGCAGTTCTTGTCTCTGCACAAATGGCACTGCCAGGGTCACAGTGACTCAGGCAGCTATGCCATCTTCACGTTCAACTCTCACTGGGGCAGAGCTGCTAGAGGCAAAAAAAAAAAAAAAAGTCTTGCATCTATGCACGCTGGGTCACTTCAGGCATGTTCAGCTCTTTCCGAACCTGTGGACTGTGGTCTGCCAGGCTTCTTTGTCTGGAGGTGCTGCAGTCAAGAATACTGGAGTGTATTAGCCAATACTGGTTGCCACACCATTCTTCAGTTCAGTTCAGTTCAGTTGCTCAGTTATGTTCGACTATTTTTGACCCCATGAATTGCAGCATGCCAAGCCTCCCTGTCTATCACCAACTCCTGCAGTTTACCCAACTCATGTCCATCGGTGATGCCATCCAGCCATCTCATCCTCGGTCGTCCCCTTCTCCTCCTGCCCTCAATCCCTCCCAGCATCAGAGTCTTTTCCAATGAGTCAACTCTTTGCATGAGGTGGCCAAAGTACTGGAGTTTCAGCTTCAGCATCAGTCCTTCCAATGATCACCCAGGGCTGATCTCCTTCAGAATGGACTGGTTGGGTCTCCTTGCAGTCCAAGGGACTCTCAAGAGTCTTCTCCAACACCACAGTTCAAAAGCATCAATTCTTCAGTGCTCAGTCTTCTTCACAGTCCAACTCTCACATCCATACATGACCACTGGAAAAATCATAGCCTTGACTAGATGGACCTTTGCTGGCAAAGTAATGTCTGCTTTTTAATATGCTGTCTAGGTTTATCATAACTTTCCTTCCAAGGAGTAAAAGTCTTTTACTTTCATGGCTGCACTCACCATCTGCAGTGATTTTGGAGTCCAAAAAAAAAAAAAGGTCTGACACTGTTTCCCCTGTTTCCTCATCTATTTCCCATGAAGTGATGGGACCAGATGCCATGATATTCATATTTTGACTGTTGAGCTTTAAGCCAACTTTTTTCACTCTCGTCTTTCACTTTCATCAAGAGGCTTTTTATTTCCTTTTCACTTTCTGCCATAAGCACTATATTTCCTGCTGCCCTAGCCATCAACTCCCCTGAGTGGCTGGTCCTGCCAGAACCCCTGGGACCCAAGCAGCTGTACCACCTCCACACCTGGTTATCACAGAGGCAGACCCAAGTCCTCCAGAGCAGCCTCAGGAGCAAACCCCAGTGGATGGCACAAATGCAGAGGGGGGAATAAAACCACAATTGAAACCCGGGGGCAGTGTGGCTAGGGAAGAAGCCCCCAAATCTTTCCACCAGCTGTACAAGCTACAGATTAAGTCCACATGATCAAATAGGCAGAGACTGTGTCTATGGAATATACAAAAGGACATTGACAGCTCCTACCAAAAAAAAAAAAAAAAAAAGCATCAGTTCTGATAGCTGTGGACATTGGCAGCAAGAACACACAGGAGTCAGACCAAATTAGAATCTGAGCTGCCTGACAGCAGGTTCAGAGACTAGCAGAGTGTTGGAGGGCATTCTAGAAAGGAGAGGTGGACTGTGACTCCCAGTGAGGGAAAGGACACTGACAGGAGTGACTAAAAAAGAAAACAAAAATGAAAACAAACATTTATTATTCTTATGTGTTCACTTGTTCTGCAGTTTCTTTTGGATGATTTTTTTTTTTAACTTTTTTTTTCCCCTTCCCCTTTCCCTCTGTTGTAGTTGTGGATTTTATTGGTGCTATGAAATTTAATTAAATTTTTGGATTTTTAAAAATTAAATCACACATTTTTTTATGGGTGTTATAAACCTCTGCTTCTACATTGGGCTTTTGCAGTTCTATGGAGTTTTTTTTTTTTTTTTTTCTCTCTCTCTCTCTCTTCCTTTTTTCTTTTCTCTTAATTTTATTTTTTAAAAACCTATTAATATTTTTTCTACACTTCTTTCTCCGTTTACTTTACCTACTTCTCTTTTCCCCTTGCAGTTATTCTTTAATATATATAAATCTTCTTTATTTATCTCAACTTAACTTGTCATATCTATTCTTTCTTTACTTTCCTCTTCACATATGTGTTAGTTTCACTTTCATTGTTTTAATCCCCACTTGGCACTTTGCCTTAGTTGTGTTTTCCAGTTTGCACTTTAGTTTACTTTGTTCTTAACTAGTAGATGCAATTTTTGGTTTCCTTTGCCGGGTCAATCTATTGTAGTTTATTTTTGTTGGACTGTTTTGATTTTGCTTATGGGTGTATATGTATATGTGTATATCCATTAATTTAATTGCTTTTCTTTGCCTGATTTTGTAACTGTGATTTGTCTGGGGTTCATCTTTGGTTGCTAATTTTTGGGTATTTGTTTTAATCTAATTTAATGCCATAAAAAACTATCTGTGGAATCTTCATTCCTGACCAGAGAACAAGCCTTGAGCCTTTGGAGTAGGAGCTCTGACTCTAAGACTCAAGACTACGAGATACCTAACCTTAGGGAGCATCAAATTGTGAGAACTCCCACAAAGGAAATCACTTGATTACAAGACCTGATATCACTCAACCACCAGTTACACCCTGTGCAGGACACCTCAGCCAAACAAAAAAAACAAAACAAAAATACAAACCCAATCATCAACAGACAAGACTACCATCTCACTCAGCCTTGTCCATTGGCGGGCAGTGGGGGGCGGATCTCAGTACAAATCACACCCTATAAGAAGCTTACTCAAACCACTGGACCAACCTTAGACAAGCAGCAACCAAAACAAAGTAATGATTCAGCCTTGAAGACTGGGAAAAGGAGACCTCAAACACAATGCATTAAAAAAAGAAAGAAAGAAAGAAATGGTAGAGAAATAGTGCAGAAATGAAGGAACAAACTAGAAACACAGAAGTCCAAAGAAATGAAGAGGAAATAGGCAAACTACCTGAAAAAGAATTTAGAATAATGAAAGTAAAGATGATAGAAAACCTTAAAAACATAATGGAGAGAATGGAATATTCAATTAACAAATACATAGAAGAATTAAAGAATAAACATAAAAAGACAAACCACACAATTACTGAAATTAAAAATACTCTATAAGGACACAATAGCAGAATATCTAAGGCAGAAGAACAAATCAGTGAGCTGGAAGATAAAATGGTAGAAATAATTTCTGAAGAACAGAAAAAAGTAAAAAGAATGAAAAGAACTAATCATAGTCCCAGAGCCAACTGGGACAATATCAAAGGAAGCAACATTTGAGTTATAGGGGTACCAGGAAAGGAAGAGAACAAGAAAGAATATGAGAAAAATTTTGAAAAGATTATAGTCGAAAATTTCCCCAGCAAGCAAAAGGAAATCGTCAGTCAAGTCCAAGAGGTACAAAGAGTCCCATACAGTATAAACTCAAAGAGAAACACACAAAGACACATACTAATCAACCTAACTAATATTAAACACAAAGAAAGAATATTACAAGCAGCAAGGGTGAAGCAACAAGTAACACACAAGGGAAATCACATATGTTTAACAGCTGATTGTTCAGCTGAAACTCTGCAGGCCAGAAGGGAATGGCAGGATATATTTAAAATACTGAAAGGGGAAAACCTACAAACAAGATTGCTCTATCCAGAAAGGATCTCATTCAAAATTGATGGAGAAAGCAAAAGCTTTTCAGACAAGCAAAAGTTGAGAGAATTCTGTACCACCAAATCAGCATTACAACAAATGTTAAAGGGGCTTATATAGTCAAGAAATACAAGGGAAGAAAAAAAATCTACAAAATCAAAACCAAACAATGAAGAAAACATCAGTAAGAACATATATAACAATTACTTTAAATGTAAGTGGATTAAATGTTCCAACCAAAAGGTAAAGATTGGCTGAATGGATACAAAACCAAGAGCCATATATATGCAGTCTAGAAGAATCCCATTTCAGACATAAAGGCACATATAGACTGAAAGTCAGAGGATAGAAAAATATATTCCATGCAAATGAAAAGCAAAAGAAATCTGGAGTAGCAATCCTCATATCAGACAAAATAGACCCTAAAATAAAGATTATAAGAGACAAGGAATGACACTACACAATGATCAATGGATCAATCTGAGAGGAAGACATAGCAATTGTAAATACCTATGCACCCAAAATAGGAGCACCTCAGAACATAAGACCTACACTAACAGACACAAAAGGAGAAACTGATAGCAACACAATAACAGCAGGAGACTTTAGCACCCCACTGACACCAATGGACAGATCATCAAAACAGAAAATTAATAAGGAAACACAAGTCTTAAATGAAACATTCAAAAAGATGGATCTCAGCGATATCTTCAGAACATTCCATCCAAATGCAGAAGAATAAACCTTTTTGTCAAGTGCACATGGAACATTCTCCAGGATAGACGACATCTTGGGTCACAAAACAAACCTCAGTAAGTTTAAGAAAATTGAAATTGTATCAACCGTCTTTGCTGACACAATGTTATTAGACTAGCTATCAACTATGGAAAAAAAAAAAACTGTGAAAAATACAAACACAATGAGATTAAATAATATGTTTCTAAATAACCAACAGGATACTGAAAAAAATCAAAAGAAAACAAACAAATGAGCAAAAAAACTAACTGGAAACAAATGACAATGAAAACACAACAACTGAATATCTATGGGATGCAGAAAAGGCAGTTTTAAGAGGGATGTTTATAGCAATACAATCCTACCTCAAGAAACAAACAAAAACCATCAAATAGACTACCTGACTTTATACCTAAAACAACTGGAAAAAGAAGAACAAAGAAGCCCCCAAATTAGCAGAAGGAAAGAAATAATAATTTTGAGAGAAATAAGTGAAAAAGAAATGAAAGAAATGATATTAAAGATTAATAAAACTAAAAGCTGGTTCTTTGAGAATAACAAAATTGACAAAACTTTTAGCCAGACTAATCAAGAAAAAAAGAGAGAAGAATCAAATCAACAAAATTAGAATTGAAAAAGGGTAGGTTACAACAGACACTGCAGAAATATGAAGGATTATAAGACACTATTGAAAGTGAACATGAAAGTCGCTCAGTACTGTATGACCTTTTGTGACCCAATGGACTATCCATGGAATTCTTCAGGCAAGAAAACTGGAGTGGGTAGCTTTTCCCTTCTCCAGGGAATTTCAACCTAGGGACTGAACCCAGGTCTCCCACATTGCAGGCAGATTATGAACAAGTATATGGCAATAAAATGGATAATTTGGAAGAAATGGAAAGAGTCTTAGAAAAGTTCAATCTTCCAAGACTGAACCAGGAAGAAATAGAAATTATAAACAAACCAATTTCAAGCACTGAAATTAAAGTTGTAATCAAAAATTTCCCACAAAACAAAAGCCCAGGACCAGATGGCTTCACATGAGAATTCTATCAAACATTTAGAGAAGAGCTGATGCCTATCCTTCGAAAACTCTTTCAAAAAATTGTAGAGGAAGGAACACTTCCAAACTCATTCTACGAAGCCACCATCACCCTGATATCAAACCAGACAAGATAACACAAAAAAGAAAACTATAGGCCAATTTCAGTGATGAACATAGATGCAAAAATCCTCAAAAAATTTTAGCAAACAGAATTCAGCAACGCATCAAAAAGCTCATACAACTTGATCAGGTTGAGTTTATTACAGGAATGCAAGGATTTTTCAATATTTGTAAATCAATCAATGTGATACATCATATTAACAAGTTGAGAGATTAAAAAAATAATAATAATCATCTCCAAAAATGCACAAAAAGCCTTTGACAAAATTCAGCACCCATTTATGATTAAAACTCTTCAAAAAATGGGCATACAAGGAACCTACCTCAACATAGTAAAGACCATATATGATAATCCTACAGCAAACATTATTTTCAATGTTGAAAGCCTGAAAACATTCCCCCTAAGATAAAAAACAAGACAAGGGTGTCCACTTTCACCACTACTATTCAACATAGTTTTGGAAGTCCTAGCTACATTAAGCAGAGAAGAAAAAGAAATAAGAGGACTCCAGATCAGAAAGGAAGAAGGAAAGCTCTCACTGTTTATAGGCGACATGACACTGTACATATAAAACCCTAATGACACTATCAGAAAATTACTAGATCTAATCAATGAATTTACCAAAGTCACAGGATACAAAATCAATACACAGAAATAATTTACATTTCTATATACCAACAATGAAAAATCAAAAGAGAAATTAAGGAATCATTCACATTCACCATTGCAACAAAATAATAAAATATCTATGAATAAAGTTACCTAAGGAGACAAAAGAACTGTACACAGAAAATTATAACAACACTGATGAAAGAAATCAAAGATGACATTAACAGATGCAGAAATATTCCATATTCTTGGGTAGAAAGAATCAATATTGTGAAAATGACTATACTACCAAACGCAATCTACAGATTCAGTGTGATCCTTATCAAATTACCATGGCATGTTTCACAGAACTAGAACAAAAAAATTTCACAATTGATACAGAAACACAAAAGACCCTGAATAGTCTTGAAAAAGAAGGATGGAGCTGGAGGAATCAACATTCCTGAATTCAGATTATAATACAAAGCTACAGTCATCAAGACAGCATGGTAATGGCACAGAAATAGAAACATAGACCAATGGAACAAAATGGAAAGCCAAGAAATAAGCCCATGCACCTATGGGTACCTTATTTTTGTCAAAGGAGACAAGAAAATACAATGGGGCAAAGACAACCTGTCCAATAAATGGTGCTGGCAAAAGTGGACAGTTACATGTACAAGAATGAAACTAGAATACTTCCTAATATGATACACAAAGATAAACTCAAAATGAATGAAAGACCTAAATGTACGATCAGAAGCTATAAAACTCTTAGAGGAAAACAGGGAGAACACTGTGACATAAATCAAAACAAGATCCTCTATGACCCACCTCTTACAGTAATGGAAACAAAAATAAAAGTAAATAAGTGGGACCTGATTAAACCTAAAAGCTTTTGCACAGCAAAGGAACCTATAAGCAAGGTGAAAAGACAACCCTCAAAATGGGAGAAAATAATAGCAAATGAAACAACTGACAAAAGATTAATTTCCAAAATATAAAAGCAGCTCATACAACTCAATACCAGGAAGAATAAGACCCAATCAAAAAGTGAGAAAAAGACCTAACCAGACACGTCTCCAAAGAAGACACACAGATGGCTAACAAACACATGAAAAGATGCTCAACATCTCTCATTATTAGAGAAATGCAAATCAAAACTACAGTGAGATATCACCTCACACTGGTCAGAATTGCCATAATCAAAAAGTCTACAAACAATAAATGCTGAAAAGTGTGTGGAGAAAAGGGAACACTCTTGCACTGTTGGTGGGAATGTAAATTGATACAGCCACTTTGTAAGATAGTATGGAGATTCCTTAAAAAACGAGGAATAAAATCACCATAAGACCCATAATCCCACTCCTAGGTATAATCCCTGAATAAACCAAAATTGAAAAACACACATGTATCCCATTGTTCATTGCAGCACTATTTACAATAGCTACAACATGAAAGCAACCTAGATGTCCATAGAGAGATGAATGAATAAAGAAGTTGTGGTACATATACACAATTAAATATTACTCAACCATAAAAAGGAAGGCCTTTGAGTCAGTTCTAAGGAGGTGGATGAACCTAGAGTCTATTCTGCAGGATGAAGTAAGTCAGAAAGAGAAAGATGAATATCGTATTCTGACATAATTATAAGGAATCTAGAAAAATAAATAATTTTTTAAAATGAAAAATTGCAAAAAATAAAAAAAGAACTATCTTAAATACCTTGAGTCACTCAGTTGTGTTCGATTTTTGCCACCCCATGGACTGTAGCCTACCAAGCTCCTCTGTCTGTTGCAGAGAAGGACCAATTTTGATTCTACGTTGGAAGTATTTCTTTGAACAGCTTTTGTTGTTTTTGTTATTATAGTCATACATAATGACCCCTCTGCCTTTTAAAGTGTCTTTCTTCAGATATTAGAGAGATAATCTGACCCTGCCCATCTATGAAATTCTAAAAGCAAGAAGAGATTAAGACATCCCTCCCTTTCTTGATGCTTCCTTGATTCCCAGAGATGTTTGCAAAACTGATGGCCCTTTTTACTTTCCCACCTCTCTCTCTCTATTCTGCCTTTTCTGTTTTACTTTCTCACCTCTTCTCTTCCTAGTTTTATAAAATAACCTGACATCCAGACCACAGAAATAATGGTTGTCTTGAGACATTAGTCTGCTATCTTCTAGGTCTGCCAGCTTTAAGACTAAGTCATATTCCTTGGCTCAATATCTCATCTCTTGGATTCACTGGCCTGTTGTGCAGTGAGCAGAGTGAGCTTGGACTCAGTAAAATGTTCAAGGAATTTTCCAGGCAGGAATACTGTGGTAGGAAGCTATTTCCTTCTCCAGGGGATTTTGCTGACCCAGGGGTCGAACCTTGGTCTCCTGAATCTCAGGCAGATTTTTTTACCATCTAAGCCACCATTTTCAGTTCAATTTAGTCTCTCAGTCATGTCCTACTCCTTCCGACCCCATGAATCACAGCACGCCAGGCCTCCCTGTCCATCACAATTCCCGAAGTTCACTCAAACTCATGTCACCGAGTTTGTGATGTCATCCAGCAATCTCATCCTCTGTCTTCCCCTTCTCCTCCTACCCCCAATCCCTCCCAGCATCAGGGTCTTTTCCAATGAATCAACTCTTCAGATGAGGTGGTCAAAGTATTGGAGTTTCAGCTTCAGCATCAGTCCTTCCAGTGAACACCCAGGACTGATCTCTTCTAGGATGGACTGGTTGGATTTCCTTGCAGTACAAGGTACTCTCAAGAGTCTTCTCCAACACCACAGTTCAAAAGCATCAATTCTTCAGCGCTCAGCTTTCTTCACAGTCCAACTCTTACATCCATACATGACCACTGGAAAAACCATAGCCTTGACTAGATGGACATTTGTTGGCAAAGTAATGTCTCTGCTTTTGAACATATTATCTAGGTTGGTCATAACTTTCCTTTCAAGGAGTAAGCGTCTTTTACTTTCATGGTTGCAATCACAATCTGCAGTGATTTTGGAGCCCCAAAAATAAAGTCTGACACTGTTTCCACTGTTTCCCCATCTATTTCCCATGCAGTGATGGGACCAGAGGTCATGATCTTCGTTTTCTGAATGTTGAGCCTTAAGCCAACTTTTTCACTCTCCTCTTTCACTTTCATCAAGAGGCTTTTTAGTTCCTCTTCACTTTCTGCCATAAGGGTGGTGTCATCTGCATATCTGAGGTTATTGATATTTCTCCTGTCAGTCTTGATTCCAGCTTGTGCTTCATCCAGCCCAGCAGTTCTTATGATGTACTCTGCATGTAAGTTCAATAAGCAGGGTGACAATATACAGCTTTGACATACTCCTTTTCCTATTTGGAACCAGTCTGTTGTTCTACGTCTAGTTCTAACTGTTGTTTCCTGACCTGGATACAGGTTTCTCAAGAGGCAGGTCAGCTGTGAAATTAGTTCAAATACTTCAGGTCTTTAGAATTTTGTTTCCATAAACTTCAGATGTGACGAATGTTTTCTTATCAATAAAAACTGGAAAAGAATAAGAAAAAAAAAACAAAAACAAAAACAAAACCCTACACTTTCATTTCCTGTCAAAGAAACTATCATTTAGCACACAACAAAAAAATACACCTGTCTCTAAAAATAATGGATTTTAAGACTGTCCTCCAAACAAATGTTAGGATAAAAACACTGATTAACTGAATTTTTCAGGAAAAGCCACCGTTTTCAAATCAAAGTAAGAAAAAAGGGAAGAAGAAAGATTCGTCCTCCTATCACTTTCTCTTTTCTCTACAATGAAAACTTAAGAGAAAGAAGAAGGTAATGCAAATGAGCAGCATTGATTCTGGCTGTGGAGCCACTCTATGGACTGAAAAAGACATGGCTGATAAGACTGTCACAGCAGAGAAGAAAATCACTTGGGAATAGATGGCAGATGTAATTGGCCTTCACCAAAGCAAAATAAAACATACTGAGATAAATGCAGTGCTCCACAAGGCACAAGTGGAAAATGTGTAGTTAATATGTTTCATAAAGAATTTTAGTTCAGATTAAATGAACAAATAAACAATACTTTAGCCATGTCTAAATGGCCGTATGATTGTAAGGCTGGAGAAAAAATGTGACAAGGCAATCTTGAGTTCAGATCTTCTACTTTCTTGGGCCCCTTCAAGGATCACAGCTTTGTCATGATAAAGGGGCATGCATAACTAACTTAAGCTGTGAGCCTCATCGTTAGGGCCACCCATGGTGGATGGGTAACAGTGAAAACTTCTGACAATTGTGGTCCACTGGAGGAGGAGATGGCAACTCACTCCAGTATTCTTGCCTGGAGAACGTTATGGGCAGTATAAAAAGGCAAGTTATGACACTGGAAGATGAGCCCCTCATTTTGGAAGGTGTCAAATATGCAACTAGGGAAGAGCAGAGGGCAATTATGAATAGCCCCAGGAAGAATGAAGCAGCTGGTTTAAAGCAGAATCTATGCTCAAGTGGTTGTTTCTTGTGGTAAAAGTAAAGTTCAATGCTATAGAGAACAACATTGAATAGGGACCTAGAATGTTACATCCATGAATTAAAGCAAATTGGACGTGGTCAGTTAAGAGACAGCAAAAGTCAACATCAAAATGTTAGAAATCTGTGAAATAAAATGGAAGGGAAGGGACAAATTTAATTTATAGAACCATTCTATCTACGACTATGGGCAAGAATCTCTTACCCCTCATAGTCAACCAAAGAGTTCAAAATTCAGTACTTGGGTACAATCTCAAAAACAACACAACAATCTTGGTTCATTTCCAAGAAAACTATTCAACATTACAGTAACCCAAGTCTATGCTCCAACCACTGATGCTACAGAAGCTGAAGTTGATGATTCTATGAAGAATTACAACACCTTCTAGAACTAAAACCAAAAAAGAAAGAAAGAGAGAAATGCTCTTTTCATCATAAGGTATTGGAATGCAAATTAGGAAGTAAAGAGGTCCTTCCAATGAATATTCAAGTTTGACTTCCTTTAGGAGACTGTTTTGATCTGCTTTCTGTCCAAGAGACTCTCAAGAGTCTTCCCTAGCAACACAGCTAGAAAGCATCAATTTTTACAGTTCAACTCACATCCATACATGACTACTGGAAAAACCATAGCTTTGACCAGACAGACCTTTGTCATCAAAGTCATGTCTCTGCTTTGTAATATGCTATCTAGGTTGGTCACAGTTTTTTTTTTCCAAGGAGCAAACGTCCTTTCAGCCATGAAACTTCTAAACGTCCATTTCATGGCTGTAGTCACCATCTGAAGTGATTGTAGAGCTCAAGGAAATAGTCTGTCACTGTTTCCTTTGTTTCCCCATCTATTTGCCAGGAAGTGATGGGACCAGATGCCATAATCTTAGGTTTCTGAATGTTGAATTTTAAGCCAGCTTTTTCACTCTTCTCCTTCATTTTTATCAAGAGGTTACTCATTTCTTCTTTGCTTTCTTTCATAAGGATGGTGTCCTCTGTGTATCTGAGGTTATTGATATTTCTCCCTAAAATCTTGATTCCAGCTTGTTTTTCATCTAGCCTGGCATTTTGCATGACATACTCTGCATAGAAGTTAAATATGCAGGGTGACAATATACAGCCTTGATGTACTCCTTTCCCAATTTTGAAACAGTTTGTTGTTTCATGTCCAATTGTCACTGTTGCTTCTTGACCTCCATACAGCTTACATAAGCCTCTTATCCTCATCCATCAGAGGGCAGACGGAATGAATACCACAATCACAGAAATGCACACAATAAAGCAAGGAAGTTGTTAAAGTCTCACAGAAACAAAGGAGATTTTGAAGAGGTGCCAAGAATATGGAAAATTATTCTAAAATGATCTTATGACCCAGATAACCATGAAAGTGTGGTCACTCACCTAGACCTGGACATCCTGGAGTGTGAAGTCAAGTGGGCCTTAGTTAGCATTACTATGGACAAGACTAGTGGAGGTGACAGAATTCCAGCTGAGCTATTTGAAGTACTAAAAGATGATGCTGTTAAAGTGCCTCACTCAATGTGTCATCAAATATAGAAAACTCAGCAGTGGCCGCAGGACAGGAAATGGTCAGTTTTCATTTCAACTTCAAAGAAGGACATTGCCAAAGAATGTTTATATTATGGTACAATTACACTCATTTCACATAGTAGCAAGGTTATGCTGAACATCCTTCAAGCTAAGTTTCAGCAGTATGTGAACTGAGAACTTCCAGATGTACAAAATGAGTTTCAAAGTGTCAAGGAACCAGAGATCAAGTTGCCAACATTCGTTGGATCATGGAGGAAACAAGGGAGTTCCAGAAAAACATCTACTTCTGCTTTACTGACTACTGTAAAGCCTTTGACAGTGTGGGTCACAAGAAACTGTGGAAAATTCTGAGAAAGATAGGAATACCAGACCACTTTGCCTGATTCCTGATAAACCTGTATGCAGGTCAAGAAAAGAGTTGGTTCATAAAGTAGGCTAAGGACTGAAGAATTGATGCTTTTAAACTGTGATGTGCTGCAGAAGACTCGATAGTGCCTTGGATTTCAAAGAGATCCAAACAGTTAATCTTAAAGGAAATAACCTTGTAACATTCATCAAAGAAGTGTTACTAAAGCCAGAGCTCCAATAATTTGGCTGCCTGATGCAAAGAGACCATTTTGCTGGGAAAAATTGAAGGCAAAAGAAACAAAGGGTACCGAGGAAGAGATAGGACAACTGACAAATGAATGTGAATTTGAGCAACCCCCCAGAGATAGAGGCAGTGGAGCCTGGGATGCTTCAGTCCATGGTGTGGCAAAAAGTTGGATACAACTTAGCAACAATTAAACTTGAGCAAGTTATACTTTTGGGCAAATTACTTTGCTAATTTTAATCCCTAAATTCCACATCTGTTTAGGCTTTTGTGACAGTATAAGTGACCTTTTGATGATCATTTTCTTACACTATTTCTGATCATCATGACAGATGATCAAATAGAACCCTATTATATATATTTTGAAAAAAAAAAACAATACTTAGTGAAAGTTTAAAATTTTACCCAAGGTTCAACACTTAGAAGTAAAAGAAAAATTCCTAACAGAAAAGTATATTGTGCACGTGCACGCACACACACACAAATATATGTATGTATGTAGGAATATATATATATACATATAATTAACATATACACATATAATATCTTCTAAGAATACAACATTCAACTGAAGGCATGGTTAATTTAATTCTTCAGTTTTATTTAGTTGAAACAGAAAGATAGAAGTTTCAAAAATCAATGGGTGTGAGAACTTAAAAATGTTTTGTAATTTTTAAAAGTGCTCCAAACTGAATCAGAAACAAACACAAGAGGCAACATAAACAAGAGTTTACTATGAGTTTGACTCTTCTAGGCAAAATATAAAATATAAATTTTAGGAGACAAGGATTTCAGTTTTGTTCATTGATTTATCTCAGAGAATACCTGGCACATAATTGTTCCTAATTAAATATATTTTGTGACTTCCACAGGTAGTTAAATTTTAGTTAAATTCTTTTGTTGTAGGATACTACATTCAGACACTGGACTAGCCTGGAGTAAGAGGCAAACTGGGAGTTTTTCACTGAAAAAAGGGATGGTTAAACAGTGGTGAATGTACAGACGACTTAGTAGACTGCAAGAACACGCTTCTGGAGATAAGAGAGGAAAATAAGGGAGGAAGGAAGAAAATAAATATTAAATACTATGCACCGTTCAAGGGTTTACAATGAATAACAGGTAAACCAATAATAAGTATAATAACATGCTAGAAAGGATTCTGCACTGTGTGAGGACACAGGAAGACACACCAGATCTCTCTCTGGCCATTAGGGACAGCATGTGTCTAAGAATGGACTTCCCAGGAGGCACAGTGGTAAAAAATCCAACTGCCAATGCAAGAGATGAAAAATACGCAGGTTTTATCCCTGGGTTGAGAAGATGCCCAGAGTAGGAAATGGTAACACACTACAGAAATCTTGTCTGGAAAATTCCGTGGACAAAAGAGCCTGGAGGCTACAGTCCAAGGGATTGCAAAGAATTGGACATGACTGAACGACTGACCACAACACAGAATTCACAATCTCTAGGAATATTTATATCCTCTCTTTTAAATTCTGCAAATTTTAAAAAATTCGCTTTACAATTAAATATTTTTTAAAAAATGTCTTTTCCTAAAAGTCAAAAACACTGATTAAGGCTTCTTAATAATTAATTTTAGAAATCTTAAACCCCAACAATATTTTATTCTTCCCTTGGCTAGATGTCATTTGCCAGTTTGCTGATAAACTTATATTTATCAGAGGGAAGAATGGAGTGAGTATAAGAATTATTTTCATAACATGCACAAATATTTGTCTGCAAGGGACTAAATAGCAGACATTATTATTTGTTTTATTTTCACTCCTTTTTTCTGAACTTTGATTTGATTTAACTCATTTATTTTATTTAGTTATGTCTTTTAATTACTGGGGGAGTGACAATATTAAAAATTACAATCTACTAATATTAATAGCATAAAGTGGTATAGTCCCTACAAGATGGCAGAGTATAAGGATGTGCACTCACCTTCTGTGACAACTCCAAAATTACAAATCACTGCTGAACAACCGTCAACAGAAGAATGTTGATTCCCACCAAAAAAAGACACCCCATGTCCAATGGCAAAGGAGGAGTCCAGCAAGATGGTAGGAGGGGTGAAATCATGTTTAAAATCAAACCTCATACCCATCAGAGATGCTTGGAGGGCTCAAACAAGACCTTGTGTGCATCAAGACACAGAGATACCACAGAGACTGAGTCAGACCTGCCTCTGAGCTTTTGAGTGCCTCCTGCAGGGGTATGGGTCAGCAGTGGCCTGCCACAGGGGCAGGAGCTCTGACTACAGCAGACCTGGGTCATACAACGTGTGGCATAAGACCTCTTGGAGGAGGTTGTCATTAACCCCACGATAGAGGCACCGAGCAGATGACCCAAAACTTTAGAACAATTATACCAAATAAATTCTCACACTGTTAAGAAAGTTCTAGGGCCCACCACAGATTTCCCAACCTAGGGATCTGGCGACTGGACTGAGAACCATCAGGGAATTTGACTTTGAAGGCCAGTGGGATTTGATTAGAGAACTTACACAGGACTGGGGAAGCAGACTCTTGGAGGGCACAAATAAAACCTTGTGCACACCAGGACCCAGGAAAAAGGAGCAGTGACCCCACAAGAGACTTGCCCAGGCTTGCCCAGGAGTGTCCAGGAGTCTCTGGTAGACCTGTGAGTTGGCAGCGGCCTGCTGCAGGGTCAGAAGCACTGAGTGCGACAGTGTGTACATGGGACCTTTTGAAGGATGTTGCCATTTCCTTTATTCCCTTATCATACCTTTGCTTCAGGTCAAACAACGGGGGTGGGGTGGGGGGATACAGTCCAGCTCATCAACAGAAAATTGGATTAAAGATTTACTGAGCATGGCCTCCTCCATCAGTATAAGACCCAGTTTCCCTCTCAGTCAGTTTCTCACCCTAGAAAGCTTCCGTAAGTCTGTTATCTTTATCCTGCAGAGGGCAGACAAAATGAAAACCACAGTCACAGTAAACTATTCAAACTGATCACATGGCCTTGCCTAACATAATGAAATTATGAGCCATGCCATGTGGGGCCACCCAACAGATGGGTCATGGTGGAGAATTCTGACAACACTTGGTCCACTGGAGAAGGGAACAGCAAACCACTTCAGTATCTTGCCTTGAGAACCCCATGAACAGCATGAAAAGGCAAAAAGATAGGACACTGAAAGATGAACTCCCCAGGTCTGTAGATGCCCAATATGCTACTGGAGAAAAGTGGAGAAATAACTCCAGAAAGAATGAAGAGATGAAATCAAAGCAAAAAAAAAACAGCCAGTTGTGGATGTGACTGGTGATAGAAGCAAAATCTGATGCTATAAAGAGCAAAATATTGCATAGGAACCTTGAATGTTAAGTCCATGAATCAACGTAAATTGGTCAAACAGGAGATGGCAAGAGTGAACACTGACATTAGAAATCAGTGAACTGAAATGCAGGGGAATGAGCAAATTTAATTCAGGCGACCATTGTATCTACTACTTTGGGCAAGAATCCCTTAGAAGAAATGGAGTAGCCCTCATAGTCAACAATCTGAAATGCAGTATTTGGGAGTAATCTCAAAAAGGACAGAATGACCTCAGTTCGTTTCCAAGGCCAAACCACTCAATACCATAGTAATCCAAGTCTATGCCCCAACCAGTAATGCTGAAGAAACTGAAGTTGAATAATTCTATGAAGACCTACAAGATCTTCTAGAACTAACACCCCAAAGAGATGTCCTTTTCATTATAGGGGACTAAAGTGCAAAAGTAGGAAGTCAAGAGATACCTGGAGCAACAGGAAAATTTGGCGTTGGGTTATAGCATGAAGCAGGACAAAGGCTAACAGATATTTGCCAAGAGAACTCACTGGTAATGACAAACACCCTCTTCCAACAACATGAGAGAAGACTACACATGGACATCACCAGAGGGTCAATACTGAAATCAGATTGATTATGTTCTTTGTAGTCATAGATGAAGAAACTCTGTGTGAACTGAAGTGAAAGTCACTCAGTTATGTTTGATTTTTTGTGACCCCATGAACTATACAATCCATGGAATTCTCCAGGCCAGAATATTGGAGTGGGTATCTATTCCCTTCTCCAGGGAATCTTCCCAATCCAGGGATCAAACCCATGTCTCCCTCATTGCAGGCAGATTCTTTACTAGCTGAGTCAACAGGCAAGGTCTATATAGTCATTGTAAATAAGACTGGAAGCTGACTGTGGCTCAGATCATGACTACCTTAGTGCAAAATTCAGACTTAAAGAAAGTAGGAAAAAACACTAGACCATTCAGGTATGACCTAAATCAAATTCCTTATGATTATATATGAAAGTGACAAATTGATTCAAGGGATTAAATCTGATAGACACAGTGCCTGATGAACTATGGATGAGGTTCATGACATTGTACAGGAGGCAGTGATCAAGACAATCACAAGAAAAAGAAATGCCAAAAGGCAAAATGATTGTCAGAGGAAGCCTTACAAATACCTGAGAAAAGAAGAGAAGTTAAAAACAAAAGTAAAGGAAAGATATATCCCTCCGAATAGAGAGTTGCAAACAATATCAAGGAGAGATTAAAAGACTACCTCAGTGATCAATGCAAAGAAATTAAGGAAAACAGTAGAATGGGAAAGACAGCAATCTCTTCAAGGAAATTAGAGAAACCAAGGGAACACTTCATGCAAAGATGGGGACAATAAAGGACAAAAATGAGATGGACCTAACAGAAGCAGATATATTAAGAAGAGGTGGCAAGAATACACAGAGAACTATAGAAAAAAGATCTTTATGACCCAGATAACCAAGAAGATGTGATCACTCACCTAGAGCCAGACATCCTGGAATGTGAAGTCAAGTTGGACTTAGGAAGCATCAATACAAACAAAGCTAGCGGAGGTGATGGAATTCCAGTTAAGCTATTTCAAATGCTAAAAGATGATGCTGTGAAAGTGTTTCACTCAATATGCCAGCAATTTTGGAAAACACAGCAGTGGTCCCATGACTGGAAAATACCAGTTTTCATTCCAGTCCCAAAGAAAGGCAATGTCAAATAATGTTCAAACTACTGCACAATTGCACTCATCTCACACACTAGTAAAGTAATGCTCAAAATTATCCAAGGAAGGATTCAACTGCATGTGAACCATGAACTTCCAGATGTTCAAGCTGGATTTAGAAAAGGCAGAGGAACCAAAAATCAAACTGGCAATATCCTTTGGGTCATTGAAAAAACAAGAGAGTTCTAGAATAATGTTTACTTCTCCTTTATTGACTACGCCAAATTCCTCGACTCTTTGGATCAAAACAAATGATGGAAAATTCTTAAAGATATGGGAATACCAGGACACCTTACCTTTCCCCTGAGTAATCTGTATGCAGGTCAAGAAGCAACAGTTACAACCAGACATGGCACAACAGACTGGTTCCAAATCGGAAAGACAGTACATCAAGGCTGTATATTATCACCCTGCTTATTTAACTTATTTGCAGAGTACATCATGAAAAATATCAGGCTGGATGAAGCACAAGCTGCAATCAAGAGTGCCGGGAGAAAAATCAATAACCTCAGATATGCAGATGATACCATCCTTATGGCAGAAAATGAAGAGGAATGAAAGAGCCTTTTGATGAAAGTGAAAGAGGAGGTTGAAAAAGTTGACTTAAAAGTGAACATTCAGAAAACTAAGATCATAGTACCTGGTCCCATCACTCCATGGCAAATAGATGGGGAAACATGGAAATAGTGGGATACTTCATTTTCCTGGGCTCCAAAGTCACTGCAGATGGTGAATGCCATGAAATTAAAAGATGCTTGCACCTTGGAAGAAAAGCTATGAGCAATCTAGATAGCATAATAAATAGCAGAGAGATTGCTTTGGAAACAAAGGTCTGTCTAATCAAAGTTATAGTTTTTCCAATAGTCCTAAATGGGTGTGAGAGTTTGAGCATAAAAATGTTGAACACTGAAGAATTGATGCTTTTCAACTGTAGTGTTGAAGACACTTGAGAGTCCCTTCAGACAATGAGGAGATCCAACCAGTCAATCTTAAAGGAAATTAGTCCTTAATATTCATTGGAAGGACTGATGCTGGCGTTGAAACTCCAATACTTTGGCCACCTGATGCGAAGAACTGACTTATTGGAAAAGATTCTGATGTTGGGAAAGATTGAAGGCAGGAGGAAAAGGGGACTATAGAGGATGAAATTGTTGGATGGCATCACGACTCGATTTACATGAGTCTGAGCAAGCTCTGGGAAAGGGACCTGGTGATGGACAGGGAAGCCTGGTGTGATGCAGTCCGTGGGGTCACAAAGAGCAGAATACGACTGAGTGACTGATCTGACTGTAGTGGTATAGATATAGTTGAAGCGTTCAACTCCCTTCCTTCCGTGAAATCTCTGACAAATGATGACTTAGTGGCAAATGCTATGAATATAGAATCTAATATATATTTTCTCCCAATAAGTACAGTGTATGCCAAAAATGCTACAATATGCTTTCACATGTTTAATATCCATTCATGTTTAGCAATGCTCAAAACTGCATCATTTAGCTGAAATAAAAAATACTACAATTACCTTATATCTCAGTTGATAAGGAATGTGTCTGCTATGCAGGGCACTTGGGTTTGATTCCTGGGTCAGCAAGATCCCCTGGAGAAGGAAATGGCAACCCACTCCAGTAGTATTGCATGAAGAATCCCCACGAACAGAAGAGCCTGATGGGCTACAGTCCATGTGGTTGCAAAGAGTCAGACATGAATTAGTTACTATACCAAACCAAAATTAATTTAATAATTTTTGTAAAATAATGTTCATTAATCCCTAAAGGAAAAAAATACTTAACTTATATGTTATTTATTACATTATTGTAGTTTTGAGTGATTACAATTCAGAATTCCATCTCTCTCAGATATCCAAATACCTTCCTTATCTAAAGCTGAACGAATGAGTTACTAAAAGGTTATGTAAAAGCATAGTTAAACAAGTGACTATTTTGAGTCTAGCTCTAGTTAAATGGGTATAAGTCCATTCTTTGATTTGGGTTTCTAATGGAACATGTTAAGATGGATTTTTTTTTTTCCCCAGTTGGTTTTATGATTGATTTACATTTGAAAACAGTACTACTTTCCAATCAAAGGGATGAATCTACAGAAGTTTGAAGGAATAGCAAATATTTCATTGACATTTAATTTGCCCCAGTTCATATCATATTTCTTTCTTTTTTTTTTCTTTTGCTTTACAATACTGTATTGGTATTTCTTTAATAGCACTGGGTGTTTGGAGATGAGAGGTACCATTAGAGTCTTTGTGTACCCAATGATGTTTAAAAAGTCACTCAATGAATACCAGCTTAAAAAAGTTAATGTGATTGCATATGCAATGTTTCTATTGCAGATTTAATCCATGTAATGTACTTAAGTAAATGATGGCTATTATCCTGTTTCTCATCATCATCTTTGCCATCATCAACATCACAACACCATCAAACTTATACAATCTCTACATTCTGTACATCTTAGGAAATATATATTTCAAATAGATCAGAACCATGGGGTTAACTTGTAACTCAGTTTTTGTTGATTTTAGATATTCTCTTAGGTGTACGGTTTTAGAACTTAGAAATATGCTTTTGTATATCTAATATTTAATACTATGTGACAGTGTTTTAAAATAGGCTTCAGTAAGATTATTCATTTAATCATCAAAATAGTCCTATGGCATTACTACTATCCTTATCTTTATTTTATAGGTGGGAAAACTGAGATTCAATTATTTAAAACTAACTTTTAATTAAGCTAAGTGAGAAATTATTCAGACTCAATAGATTTAAAATATGATTTTCATAAGACAATTTAATTTCTCCTCTTGCATAAATATAGTATTTTTTTTTCTAAGAAATTCCTTATTCTGTCTTGTTCTTGTTCTGTTCTTGTCTGTCTTGTTCTTATTTCTTTCCTTTTATTTTCTGTATTTAAACAACACAATCTGGAAACACACACACACACACACACACACACACACACACACATATATATATATACATTTTTTTTTTCTTGATTACTCAATCTTGTCACCTCTAGCAGGCACACATTAGTTAGTCTAACTTGGCTGTTGTAACTTACTTATTTATAAAAATCTATACCAAGACATCATACCTGCATGCACTTTCTAGCATGCTAGTCTTAAACTAATGAACTATCTCATTAACTAGCCAAACAGTTAGCTAATCAACCATATAGCTAGAAACTATTGCAACAAGGCGTAGGTGATTTTTCCTTTCATCTTTTTTCTTAGCACCATAATTATTTTCTTCTGAGTCAGTGCAAACTGCAGGAAGCACTTGATCTTGTTTATTCTCCTTGGAGTTCTATTATCTTCCTTCTTGATATTCACTCTCTGCCCTTGACTACTCAGTGAAGTACTAACACAAAGGGAAGACAAGGTTTACCCAAGAAAAGCATCCATTTATTTTCTATTTATTTCAAAATTTTAAGAAGTCCTTAATATTAAGGAAAAATGATACAATATAATCAGTTATTTGTATATAGGAGACTGGTAGTATAACAAGGATTCCTTCACTACATGAGTGAACAAATACAGAAGCACACACAAACACACATACACAGAGATTATACAGCATCATAAAAAGCCATTTCTGAGTAATCTCCAAGTAAACTGCAGGTCCTTATGACAGTTTCAAATAAAAACTGAATATGAAAGGCACATAGAGAAAGAACACAAAAAAGACTGGTGGGAAAGTTTATTAACCCACATAGTTTAAATATTTTATCTTGAAGTTATGTCAATTCTTTAGTAACTTTGTCTTTATTAAATATAAGTGGTATCTGAGATGTGATTATTTAAAAATCCCTAGAAAAGTCACTTGGAGTGATCTCCACCCTGGGCAAGAAAATATCTATCCATGGTAGGTGGTTGAATATTTTCAAAATTTTAAGATAGAGCATGCATGTATCTTTTTACTTAAAATACATACATATTTCTGTTATTTAAGCAACTTTATCACAGAGGTTGTGAAAATGTTGTAAAATAAGATTTATGTTTATCCCTGATTCTTTCATTTTTGAATCTTTATTTTAGGAATGTCCCTTTAATGTTAATATCCCTATTCAGACCCTACTCTTCCCTAACTCTGTTAAGAGTAAACCTATCAGAATCTATTAATTTCCATTAAGGTAAAACTGACTGATTAACCTACACAGAGCTAATTTAGCCACATACGTACTGCAGACTGGTCAAATATTAAAGCTGCCGCCAAAGTGTGACTTGTTTATTTACAATTTTAAAATTTTAAATGGGGTATAGTTGATTTACAATATTGTGTTAGTTTCAGGGGTACAGTAAAGTGAATCGGTTATACATGTACATATACCTACTCTTTCTTAGATTCTTTTACCATACAGGTCATTACAGAGTATTGAGAAGAGTTCCGATGCAGTACAGTAGGTCCTTATTAGTTATTCATTTTATATACAGTAGTGAATATATGTTAATCCCAATCTTCCAATTTATCCCTCTCCAACCTTAGCCCGTGGTTACCACAACTCTATTTTCTACACCTGTGGCTGTATTTCTGTTTTGTAAATAAGTTCATGTATACCATGTCTTTAGATTCCACATATAAGCAATAATCATATGATATTTGTCTATCTCTATATGACTGACTTTTATCTGTGTGACAATGTAAGATGTTTTTTTTTAAAAAATGCAGCTTCTGTCAGCAACCGAACATGAACTCAGTTAAGAAAAATAATGTCAACTCAAATACAAGGGAAAGTTAAGTATAAACTTGCTAAAGGCTGGAGCATTGGGGTTGCCATGGAAATCAAGTTACACTCCTTTTCTGGAAGGTCAGAAAAGTCATGCGATCAAGAGAGATGAAAACACTGCATTTCTTTAGGTGCAAGGGGAAAATGCAAGTAAAATGCTTCTTCTGTCAGCGGTAGCAGAAAGCTGCTCCAAAAAAGGGGGGTTAGCTGAGGTGTAAGGATAAGAACTAATTAAGCATAGCTATAGCGTAAGGACTAGACCAGAAACTGCTGATAGGAATTTGAAAGCCTTTCTGCAAAGATGGGCAAATCTTCAAAGTTAAAGAATAATTGTGCTTTGCTTACAACCTCCTGAAGCCCTACTGCACAGAAGGTAGTTGCTAGAGAGTTTGGAATTTGGAATGGAAAGTTCTGGGCTGACTACATGAGAGGGATTCTATCACATGACTTGCTGATACTGGAGTAAAGGAGAGAGAATAAGATCATAATGAAAATAAACTAGACCAATTAGAAACTAAGTGTTCCATTTGATGTTTTGAAAAACTTTCTCTTGAAGGTTGTACTCTTTTGGTATCAATTATGATTTATTTCTGCAAATAATAGAGCAAACTTTTGGCAACAAAATTGAACTCTCCTTAAAAATAATTATAACAATTTTATTTTGTTACTTTAAAAATTTTTATGGAAATTTGAAAGGTTACTTTCATCCAAAATTATTGAAAAATATTGGCTATATTCCCCATGTTGTACCATAAATCTTTGAGCCTATCTTATACCCAATAGTTTTTACCTCCCACTCCCCTACTACTATATTACCTCCCCCCAACTAGTAACTACTAGTTTTTTATCTATATATGTGTTTTGTTTTTTTTTTTTCATTTTTCTTTTCTGTTATACTCACTAGTTTGTGATTATTTTAGACCATATAATTGCACTCATTTCACATATTATAAGGTT
Source organism: Capricornis sumatraensis (assembly GCF_032405125.1). Classification (NCBI taxonomy): domain Eukaryota; kingdom Metazoa; phylum Chordata; class Mammalia; order Artiodactyla; family Bovidae; genus Capricornis; species Capricornis sumatraensis. Next base: position 4,528,679 of record NC_091084.1, read on the forward strand.
ATACTCAACATCCTTCAAGCTAGTATTCAGCAGTAGGTGAATCAAAAATTTTCAGGTGTACAAGTTGGGCTTAGAGAAAGCAGAGGGACCAGAGATCAAGTTGCCAACATTTGTTAGATCATGAAAAAGCAAAGGAATTCCAGAAAAACATCTATTTCTTTACTGACTACACTAAAGCCTTTGACTGTGTGGATCACAGCAAACTGATGAAAATTCTTAAAGACATAGGAATACCAGATCACCTAACTTGTCTCCTGAGAGACCTATATGCAGGTAAAGAAGTGGTAGTTAGAACTGGGCATGGAACAACTGACTGGTTCAGAACTGACAAAGTAGTATGTCAAGGCTATATATTGTCATCCTGCTTATTTAACTTCTATGCAGACTACATCATGATAAATGCGGGGCTGGGTGAATCTCAAGCTGGAATCAAGATTACCAGGAGAAATATGCAGATGATACCACTCTAATGGAAGAAACGGAAGACGAACTAAAGAGCCTCTTGATGAGGATAAAAGAGGAGACAACTCTTGAGAGTCTCTTGGACAGAAAGGAGATCAAATCAACCATGCTTATAGGAAATCAACACTGAATATTCATTAGAAGGACTGATGCTGAATCTGAAGCGCCAATACTTTGGTCATTTCCTTCTCCAGGGGATCTTCACTGCCCAGCAATTGAACTCACATCTCCTGCATTGTCAGCTGGATTCTTTACTGCTGAGCCAATGGAATGTCCCAGTCTTGTCCATAGAAGAGAGCAAAAATTTTCAACTAACTCCTTAAATGTTTCTCAAGCCTTTTTTTTTTTTAATTTTGGGCCCCATTTCTTTTGCCAATTTTGGCCTAGCTTTATTGCCAGAATATCATTGCTGCAGTAGTTTCAATTTTATTTTTCAGCTTTGACAGTCGTCTCATACTCTTTTTGTCCAATATGCTTGCCATTGCCTTATCTATCTTTTAAAAATTTAGGACAGCTTATGTGAATGAAAAACTTTTGTTATTTTTTCTATTATATACTAGATTCATAAATTCTTCATGTAGTGTCAAAAGAGCTTTAAAATCTGGCCACTGTTAACCTTTAGATTCTAGCCTCTCTCTGTTCTTTCGCATGCAACACATAGAAGGCTATTTTTTTCTGTTATAACTCTCTGATACACTCTACATTTTTACTCTTTCATAAGTTTGTTGGTATTTCTCTTTTCTCTTAGAATGTCTTCCATCTAATTTTCATTCTCAATCCAGTCTAGTTCAGTTTAAAACTTTTCTGATCATATATAAATCAATTTCCATACTTCTTTCTTTTATGTAATTAGGAGCTACTGGCCAACGATTATGTTTTATATTCTCTCCACATATGCTGTAGTGACTGTTACTCTTCTATCAGGCTGAAATATATCAAAGTATTGAATCTTCAGTGTTGACCTTTAAAGTGGTAAGCCCATGTGATTTTACATTATATTTTTATGCTATTACAGAGCCAGTTTGGCAGTGATTTGAAACCAGGGGCTAAGTCTGGTAAGTTTGAGTACATTTTTTAAAGTTTACATTTTAAGCTTAGAGCTTGACTGAGAATCTCACTTTAATGAAGTGACCTCCATTTCTGAAGTCACATCCATTTCTGAAAAATAGGCTGCAGCCAGTGGGTATTTTTGTTTTATTTCAGTTTTATGGGTATGTGAAGAATTTTTCTGTCTTTCTTCCCTTCTTCCTTCCCCTCTCCCTCCCTCTATCCTAGTCTCTCTCCTAGTCTCTCTCTTTCCTTCCTTCCTTCTCTTTCTCATTCCCTCTATTTTTGTAGCTAGCATTTTTGCTAGGTGGCAGGTAATTGATAAATAGATGTGCTACCTGATCATAAATGCTATCACCAAGACATACCAGGAATACTGTTCTTCTGTAGTCAGATCAGTCATATTATTTTTATTCACAAAAGGAATCAATGAAAATAGTTGTTCAAGATTCCAATTCTTTACATAACATGGGGAATAAGGTTGTTTTTTTTTTTTTCAGAAAAGTACGATTTCTTTATGAGAACATCTGTCAATTTACTATTTTCTATTGAGGACTCTTAGAACTTACACGGGACACAGGAAATAGACTCTTGGAGGACACAAACAGAACCTTGTGCACACCAGGACACAAGAGAAAGGAGCAGTGACCCCACAAGAGACTGATCCAGACTTGCCTGTGAGTGTTCAGTAGTCTCCGGTAGAAACATGGGTCGGCGGTGGCCTGCTGCAGGGTTAGGGGCATTAAGTGTAACACTACCTGCAAGGTAGCTTTTGAAGGAGCTACCATTATCTTCATTACCTCCACCATAGTTTGGCCCCAGGTAAATAACAGGAAAGGAACACAGCCCCACCCATCAAAAGAAAATTGGATTAAAGATTTACTGAACATGGCCTCACTCATAAGAACAAGACACAGTTTTCCCCTCAGTCAGTCTATCCCATCAGGTAGCTTCCAAAAGCCTCTTATCTTTTTCCATCAGAGGGAAGACAGACTGAAAACCACAATCAAAGAAAATTAACCAACCTGATCACATGGGCCACAGCCTTGTCTAACTCAACCAAACTATGAGGCATGCCATGTAAGGCAACCCAAGATGGATGGGTCATGGTGGAGAGTTCTGACAAAACGTGCTCCACTGGAGAAAGGAATGGCAAACCACTTCAGTATTCTTGCCTTGAGAACCCCATGAACAGTATGAAAAGGCAAAAAGATAGGACACTGAGAAATGAACTCCCCAGGTCAGTAGGTGCTCAATATGCTACTGGAGATCAGTGGAGAAATAACCCCAGAAAGAGTGAAGAGATGGAGCCAAAGCAAAAACAACATCCAGCTGTGGATATGATTGGTGATGTAAGTAAGCCCAGTTCTTTCAAGAGTAATATTGCATCAGTTCAGTTCAGTTCAGTCGCTCAGTCATGTCTGAGTCTTTGCGACCCCATGAATCGCAGCACGCCAGGCCTCCCTATTCATCACCATCCCCCAGAGTTCACTCAGACTCACGTCCATCGAGTCCGTGATGCCATCCATCCTTCTCATCCTCGGTCGTCCCCTTCTCCTCCTGCCCCCAATCCCTCCCAGCATCAGAGTCTTTTCCAATGAGTCAACTCTTCACATGAGGTGGCCAAAGTACTGGAGTTTCAGCTTTAGAATCATTCCTTCCAAAGAAATCCCAGGGCTGATCTCCTTCAGAATGGACTGGTTGGATCTCCTTGCAGTCCAAGGGACTCTCAAGAGTTTTCTCCAACACAGCAGTTCAAAAGCATCAATTCTTCGGCTCTCAGCCTTCTTCAGAGTCCAATTCTCACATCCATACATGACCACAGGATAAACCATAGCCTTGACTAAACGGACCTTTGTTGGGAAAGTAATGTCTCTGCTTTTGAATTAACTATCTAGGTTGGTCATAACTTTTCTTCCAAGGAATAAGTGTCTTTTAATTCCATGGCTGCAATCACCATACAAACCTGAAATATTAGTTCCATGAATCAAGGTAAATTGGAAGTGATCAAACAGGAGATGGCAAAAGTGAAGATCAACATTTTACGAATCAGTGAACTAAAATTGACTGGAATAGGTGAATTTAACTCAGATGATCATTATATATACTACTGTGGGCAAGAAATCCTTAGAAGAAATGGAGTAGCTATCATACTCAACAAAAGAGTCTGAAATGCAATCTCAAAAATGACACAATGATCTCTGTTCTTTTCCAAGGCAAACCATTCAATTACACGACAATCCAAGTCTATGCCCCAAACAGTAATGCTGAAGAAGCTGAAGTTGAACAGTTCTATGAAGACCTACAAGACCTTCTAGAACTAACACAAAAAAAGATGTTCTTTTCATTATAGGGGACTGGAATCCAAAATTAGGAAGTCAAGAGATATCTGGAATAACAAGCAACTTTGGCCTTGGAGTAAGGAATGAAGGAGGGCAAAGGCTAATAGAATTTTGTCAAGAGAACAAACTGGTCATAGAAAACACCCTCTTCCAACAACACAAGAGAAGACTCTACACATGGACATCACCAGATGGTCAATACCAAAATCAGATTGATTATATTCTTTGAAGCCAAAGATTGAAAAGCTCTAAACAGCAAAACAAGACCCAGAGAAAATTGTGGCTCAGATCATGAACTCCTTATTGCAAAATTCAGATTTACATCAAATATATTAGAGAAAACGAGTAGATCATTCAGGTATGACCTAAATCAAATTTCTTATGATTATACAGTGAAAGTGAGAAATAGATTCAGTGGATTAGATGTGATAGACAGAGTGCCTGAAGAGCTATGGATGGAAGTTTGTGACACTGTACAGGAGGGAGGGATTGAGACCATCTGCAAGAAAAAGAAATGCAAAAAGGCAAAATAGTTGTTTGAGGAGCTCTGAAGAGAAACGAAAGGTAAAGGAGAAAAGGAAAGATATATTCATTTGAATGAAGAATACCATAGAATAGCAAGGAGATAAGAAAGCCTTCCTCAGTGATCAATGCAAATAAATGGAGGAAAACAATAGAATGGGAAAACTAGAGATCTCTTCAAGAAAATTAGAGATACCAAGGGAACATTTCATGCAAAGATGGGCACAATAAAGGACAGAAATGGTATGGACCTAACAGAAGCAGAAGCTATTAAGAAGAGGTGGCAAGAATACACAGAACTGTACAAAAAAATACCTTCCTGACCCAGACAATCATGATGATATGATCACTCACCTAGAGCCAGACGTCCTGGATTGTGAAGTCAAGGGGGTCTAAGGAAGCATCACTATGACAAAGCTAGTGGAGATCATGGAATTCCTGGTGAGCTATTTCAAATGCTAAAGGATGATGCTGTGAAAGTGTTGCACTTAATATACCAGCAAATTTGAAAACTCAGCAGTGGCCACAGGACCAGAAAAGGTCAGTTTTCATTCCAATCCCAAAGAAAGGCAATGCCAAAGAACGCTCAACCTACCACACAATTCCACTAATCTCACATGCTAGTAAAATAATGCTCAAAATTCTCCAAGCCAGGCTTTAATAGTATGTGGATCATGAACTTCCAGATGCTGAAGCTGGATTTAGAAAAGGCAGAGGAACCAGAGATCAAATTGCCAACATCCTTTGGTTCCTAGAAAAAGCAAGAGAGTTCCAAGAAAATTTACTCCTGCTTCATTGACTATGCCAAAGCTTTTGATTGTATGGATCACTACCCCAATGTTCATCGCAGCACTATTTGTAATAGCCAGGACATGGAAGCAACCTAGATGTCCATCAGCAGATGAATGGATAAGAAAGCTGTGGTATATATACACAACGGAGCATTACTCAGCCATTAAACAAATACATTGGAATCAGTTCTAATGAGGTGGATGAAACTGGAGCCTATTATACAAAGTGATGTAAGCCAGAAAGACAAACACCAAACTGTGGAAAATTCTTAATGAGATCTTAACGAGATCAGGCCACTTGTGCTGCCTCTTGAGAAATCTGTGTGCAGGTCAGGAAGGAAAAGTTAGACCTGAACATGGAACAACAGACTAGTTTCAAGTTGGGAAAGGAGTATGTCAAGGCTCTATATTGTCACCCTGCTTATTTAACTTATATGCAGAGTACATCATGAGAAATGCTTGGCTGATGAAGCACCAGCTGTAATCAACATTTCTGGGAAAAATATCAGTAACTTCAGATATGCAGATGACACCACCCTTATGGAAGAAAGGGAAGAAGAACTAAAGAGCTTCTTGCTGAAAGTGAAAGAGGAGCATGAAAAAGTTGTCTTAAAACTCAACATTCAAAAAACTGAGATCATGGCATCTGGTCCCATCACTTCATTGAGAGTAGATGGGGAAACAGTGAGAGACTTTATTCATTTATTTATTTATTTTTTGGTGTGTGTGTGGGGGGTGGGGGTGGGGCGGGCTCCAAAATCACTGCAGATGATCAGTACAGCTATGGAATTAAAAGATGCTTGCACCTTGGAAGAAAAGTTATGACCAACTCAGACAGCGTGCTAAAAAGCAGAGACATTATTTTGCCAACAAAGGCCCACCTAGTCAAAGCTGCGGTTTTTCCAGTAGTCATGTATGCATGTGAGAGTTGGATTCTAAAGAACGCTGAGCACAGAAAAATTGATGCTTTTGAACTGTAGTGTTGGCACATAATCTTGAGAGTCTCTTGAACTACAGGGATATCCAAGCAATCCATCCTAAAGGAAACTAGTCCTAAATATTCATTGGAAGCATTGATGCTGAAGCTGGAACTCCAATACTTTGGCCACTTGATGCAAAGAACTGACTCATTTGAAAAACCCTGATGCTGGGAAAGATTGAAGGCAGGAGGAGAAGGGGACGACAGGATGAGATGGTTGGATGGCATCACCAACTCACTGGAATGAGTTTGAGTAAACTCTGGGAATTGGATGAACAGGGAAGCCTCGCATGCTGCAGTCCACGTGGTCTCAATTTATCCTATTTTTCCTCAGAAACAAAAATCACATAAGATGTTTTTTGCTTGTTTTCTGTGTTCACTGTAAGCCAACATAATCTTCACATCACTTTAGTTTAACAATTGAAACAAAAGCAAGTCACTCACTCATACAAATGACTGAGACATAAAACATTAGGGCTACACATATAGTTGTAACAGATACATGATATAATGATATAATCATACAATGTCTGCTCCCTATTTGTATAAAATCATCCAGGAAATTCTCAAGCTAAGAATATCCTAAAGACATAAGATCTGTCATACTGAATCTAAGTTTCCCTTTCAACATTCTGTGTGGCACACCTCCATTCCAATAATATGCATTTTTTTCTATTTCATCTATATGTTCCTCTTTCCCCATTTTCACTCTTTTACAACTTTCATTTTCCCCTTTGCTTTTTTTCTTAATCCTATGATATTAAGTAGCACTGTAATATCCAAAAATTATGATCAGATAATCAAATCCATCTATCATGTATTATTTGAGAAAGTTAATGGTAATCATGTAAAAGTCTTTTTTATATCTTATTACTCACACGAAAGAAGAATTAGAAAGTAGAACCAAATATAGCCATGAATGATAAATTAATGAAATATTTTATTTATGCTCTTTGATGATATACTCTATAATTGAGTCATAAATTAAAGCCTTAGGAAGTTTCTAAAAAGTTGGTTATAGATTATTTTTTATTGGGAAAAACAAATCTTTCTGCCTTTAGAAACCTTGGTTTTAAGCTTAGTTCCAAGTTTAAGTAAATATTGTCTGTTTTCATACATTTCCTAATCAAAATATTGATTTTTTAAAAAATGTCAAAAATACTGGTAATTGACTGCTTCAGATTGATTTTGGGTATGAGTAAAGAAAAAGTAATTAATATTAATTAATGTCATTTTAGGGGCCACAATATGCAATGATTTATTTGCAAAATATCAAGTGCCATAAAAACTTGAAATATAATTATCATTTAATATCATTGAACAAAATGCCTGTTAAAGTAACATATGGTTTAATATAACAGAGAAAAAAGCTTTAAATTCCTTGTACTTCCACTCTATCTTAAATGTTTTAATCTAGCTTATTGATTTATTTCCTTAGAGCTGTAAGACTAGAAAAAATCCAAGACCTATTATTAGTATAAATGGGTTTTGTATTTCAAAGTTACTATTAATATCAGAGGTTTTTTTTTTTTTTTTTTTTTATCCAAGAGGATTTCACTCATAAAAAAAATAATGCCTAGATAACAGGGCATTTTTATATGATGGGTGAAGGTTTTGACATTCTTCACATCAGGAAGATGAACCATCAGTTCAAGCATATGGGTTTTGCTAAAGACAACTACAATTGCTATTCCAATCATTTATTACCATGAAGGTGACTGCCATTTCCAAGAGATTAGTGTTGGGGTTCCAAGCTGTGGTCTTCTTTAAATTTTAGTGTTTCTTAAGTAATCACCTAGCCTTTGAATGTGTGGCTAACAATAAACTGTGGAAAATTCTTCAGGAGAAAGGAATACCAGACCACCTGACCTGCCTCTTGAGAATCCTATATGCAGGTCAGGAAGCAACAGTTAGAACTGGACATGGAACAACAGACTGGTTCCAAATAGGAAAAGGAGTATGTAAAGGCTGTATATTGTCACCCTGCTTATTTAACTTAAATGCAGAGTACATCATGAGGAATGCTGGGCTGGAGGAAGCACAAGCTACAATCAAGATTGCCGGGAGAAATATCAATAACCTCAGATGCTGGGAGCCAGCATGAGGAATCTTGCCCATGGCAAAGGTCATGAGGAAGGGGGCCTAACAAACACAAAGGCAGGATCATGCCTCAGGGGTCCCCCTGGATTTACTCAAGCATCTACTCCCAAACCAGAATCTGTCTGCCTTACTATGTTATACCTTTCACCAACTCCTCTGACATTAACAGGGGGCTGTCCCCCCACCACCTTTTTCTGGAAAAAGTTAATTCAGAGCTTATAGATAATAAGTCTCCTGGGCATAATAAGAGTGTTTTCATCCAAAACCCCTTCTGATGGCTTTCTAGCCTGTCTGACAGGTTTGTCCGGACTCTTACAGCTGAGCATGTGATTGTTTGCGGCCTCCTGACTGCGAGGGGCACAGGAAGCTTAAAACATCCTGGGAATGTAGGGGCTTCCGAGGAGTCCAAATCATTAGAATAGGACTGATTAAGGGTTTCATTGTTGAGCCAATACTTGCTGCCAAGTTTTCATATCTTTTATTTGTTGATATAGTTGGTATGTAGAAAAAACAGGTGGTTGCCCTGGCATTAGCAACATTAGATCTTTGAGTTAAGTAATTTCTTTGTTATAACCCACTGCACCTTTGTTCTACAGGAATGTAACTTTATTTAGTACTTTGAGGGTGATGCAGATTAAAGAAAAAAGCACTTCAAGGGAAAATGAGTTTTCTGGTTGATAGACATTTATCTAGGAAAAGAGACATAAAAATGTTAACAGGCCTCTTGGCCAGAAGATAATGTAAATCACCTGAGACCTTTTGTATATGGGAAGGTATTCAAAAAGAAAGCTTGGTCTCAATGAGGGTCAGGACTGATGCCCCTACATAACTCTACATATTCCATTATTTCTTTATGTACAACTTGGGGTATATAAGCTGCCTTTGAAAATAAAGTCTTGGGTCTGGCACCAATGCTTGACTTTCCCATGTTATTCTTTTCTCCCTTTTCAGGGTAAATTCCCATCTGGAGCACAGAGGCTCTCCATGTATACTTATTTGCCCTTGCTTCTAAGGCCCACACAAGAGGGAGCCGAAAGCAGGGCACCCTCTGCTATTCAAGCAGGTGTCAGTGGCCTATGTAGATGGTGCAAGCCCCTTGTCTCAGAGCTATATTGGTCTCCTGTGTAAACCAAGTTATTCAGCCTCTTTTCTCCACTAATTTTCCTACTACACTATTCTTTCCTAATCTCTCTTTATATCTCTAAATAAATAAGTCTTTCCTCACTGACTCCGTCCCCGCTTCGAATTACCCTGGATCCACCGGGGCTGGACCCTGACACTCAGATATGCAGATGACACCACCCTTATGGCAGAAAGTGAAGAGGAACTAAAAAGCCTCTTGAGAAAAGTGAAAGAGGAGAGTGAAAAAGTTGGCTTAAGCTTCAACATTCAGAAAAATAAGGTCATGGCATCTGGTCCCATCACTTCATGGGAAATAGATAAGGAAACAGTGGAAATAGTGTCAGATTTTTATTTTATTTTTTTTCCCTTTGCGGGGGGGCGGGGGGGGGGTCCAAAATCACTGCAGATGGTGACTGCAGCCATGAAATTAAAAGACACTTACTCCTTGGAAGGAAAGTTATGACCAACCTAGATAGCATTTTGAAAAGCAGAGACATTACTTTGCCAACAAAGGTCTGTCTAGTCAAGGCTATGGTTTTTCCAGTGGTCATGTATGGATGTGAGAATTGGACTGTGAAGAAAGTTGAGTGCTGAAGAATTGATGCTTTTGAAGTATGGTGTTGGAGAGGACTCTTGAGAGTCCCTTGGACTGCAAGGGGATCCAACCAGTCTGTTTGAAGGAAATAGGCCCTGGGATTTCTTTGGAAGGACTTATGCTAAAGCCAAAACTCCAATACTTTGGCTACTCATGTGAAGTGTTGGCTCATTGGAAAAGTCTGTGATGCTGGGAAGGATTGGGGGCAGAAGGAGAAGGGGATGACAGAGAATGAGCTGGCTGGATGGCATTACTGCCTCGATGGACATGAGTCTGAGTGAACTCTGGGAGTTGGTGATGGACTGGGAGGCCTGGTGTGCTGCAATTCATGGGGTCGCAAAGAGTCGGACAGGACTGAGCGACTGAACTGAACTGAGCCAATTGCAGTGCTGTGTTAAAATAAGAGAGAAAACAGCAAAAATCTGATCATGACTTGTTTTTGTACACAGGGTTAAGTAATACCCATGGCTGGGCTAATGACATCTCTATCCAAGAAGTGCATTGCTTGCTATCTATTTATATCCCACTGCCGAGTAGACAGATCCTAACTGCCTTCTGAACACATTGCTTATACTGATCTCCAACAAAAAGTGCATCATATGATCCTTGGCTCATTTTACTTGATAGAAAGTAATCAAGAAGTACTATTTTGTAAGGCAAATAAAATTTAATGGAGTTTACTAGTTTACACTTTGTTGCTAAAAGGGCTTTGTAGGCAGCTCCATGGTAAAAGAATCTACCTGCCAATGCAGGAGATGCATATTCAATCCCAGGGTCAGGAAGATCCCCTGGAGAAGGAAATCGCAATCCACTGCAGTATGCTTGCCTGGGACGTCTCATGGACAGAGGAGCCTGTCAGGCTATAATCCACAGGGGAGCAAGAGCATCAGACATGACTTAGTGACTAAAAAACATTAAGTAGAAGGTTGTTGCTAATTATAAATTTGAGAAATAGTGTCATTTTTGACCACTGAGGGGTTCCAAACTGAAGAGAGATGGGGTATGCACTAGTTTTATAGCCGAGGAAGGCTGGAGAAGGCAATGACACCCCATTCCAGTATTCTTGTCTGGAAAATCTCATGGACGGAGGACCCTGGTATGCTGCAGTCCATGGGATCGCAAAGAGTCGGACACAACTGAGTGACTTCACTTTCACTTTTCACTTTCATGCACTGGAGAAGGAAATGGCAACCCACTCCAGTGTTCTTGCCTGGAGAATCCCAGGGGTGGGGGAACCTGGTGGGCTGCCGTCTATGTGGTTGCACAGAGTCAGACACGACTAAAGCGACTTAGCAGCAGCAATAGCAGCAGCATGCCGTTAATGGTACTTTCTTTTCAATATTCTGGAAATAGTGCTTAAGAACGTCAAAGAGAAATTTGTCTTCAGCTAGAACTCATAAGAAACCTGAACAGTTGTATCATACATCATAATACCTATGTCTCAGGAATGGGGGTTTGGGGTTCATTCAGTTAAGTTCAGTTCAATAGCTCAGTCACGACCGACTCTTCATGACCCCATGAACCACAGCACGTCAGGCCTCCATGTCCATTACCAATTACCAGAGTCTATGCAAACCCATGTTCATCGAGTTGGTGATGCCATCCAACCATCTCATCCTCTGTTGTCCCCTTCTCCTGCCTTCAATCTTTCCCAGCATCAGGGTCTTTTCAAATGAGTCATCTTTTCACATGACGTGGCCAAAGTACAGGAGTTTCAGCTTTAGCATCAGTCCTTCCAATAAACACCCAGGACTGATCTCCTTTAGGATGGACTGGTTTGATCTCCTTGCAGTCCAAGGGACTCTCAAGAGTCTTCTCAAACACCACAGTTTAAAAGCATCAATTCTTTGCTGCTCAGCTTTCTTTATAGTCCAACTCTCACATCCATACATGACTACTGGAAAATCCATAGCCTTGACTAGACAACCTTTGTTGACAAAGTAATGTCCCTGCTTTTTAATACACTGTCTAGGTTGGTCATAACTTTCCTTCTAAGGAGTAAGCGTGTTTTAATTTCATGGCTGCAATCACCATCTGCAGTGATTTTGGAGCCCCAAAAATGAAGTCAGCCACTGTTTCCACTGTTTTCCCATCTATTTCCCATGAAGTCATGGAACTGGATGCCATCATCTTAGTTTTCTGAATGTTGACCTTTAAGCCAACTTCACTCTCCTCTTTCACCTTCATCAAGAGGCTTTCTAGTTCCTCTTCACTTTCTGCCATAAGGGTGGTGTCATCTGCATATCTGAGGTTATTGATATTTCTCCCAGCAATCTTGATTTCAAATTGTGCTTACTCCAGCCCAGCGTTTTTCATGATTTACTCTGCATATAAGCTAGATAAACAGAGTGACAATATACAGCCTTGACATACTCCTTTTTCTATTTGGAATTAGTCTGTTGTTCCATGTCCAGGTCTAACTGTTGCTTCCTGACCTTCATACAGGTTTCTCAAGAGGCAGGTCACGTGGTCTGGTATTCCCATCTTCTTCAGAATTTTCCACAGTTTATTGTGATCCACACAGTCAAAGGCTTTGGGATAGTTAATAAAGCAGAAACAGATATTTTTCTGGAACTCCCTTGCTTTTTTGATGATCCAGCAGATGTTGGTTATTTGATCTCTGATTACTTAGCCTTATCTAAAATCAGCTTGAACATCTGGAAGTTCATGTTTCATGTATTGCTGAAGCCTGGCTTAGAGAATTTTGAGCATTACTTTCCTAGCATGTGAGATGAGTGCAATTGTGCAGTACTTTTAGCATTCTTTGGCATTGCCTTTCTTTGGGATTGGAATGAAAACTGACCTTTTCTAGTCCTGTGGCCACTGCTGAGTTTTCCAAATTTGCTGACATATTGAGTGCAGCACTTTCACAGTGTCATCTTTGAAGATTTGAAATAACTTAACTGGAATTTCATCCCCTTCACTAGCTTTGTTCGTAGTGATGCATCCTAAGTCCCTCTTAACTTCACATTCCAGGATATCTGGCTCTAGGTGAGTGTGAGTGATCACACCATCGTGATTATGTGGGTTGTGAAGATCTTTTTTGTACAGCTTTTCTGTGTATTCTTGCCACCTCTTCATAATAGCTTCTGCTTCTCTTAGGTCCAAACCATTTCTGTCCTTTATTGTGCCCCTCCATCTTTGCATGAAATATTCCCTTGGTATCTCTAATTTTCTTGAAGAGATGTCTAGTCTTTCCCATTCCATCATTTTCCTCTATTTCTTTGCATTGATTGCTAAGGAAGTCTTTCTTATCTCTCCTTGCTCTTCTTTGGAACTCTGCATTCAAATGGGTATATCTTTCCTTTTCTAGTTTCCTTTTTGCTTCTGTTATTTTCTCAGCTGTTTGTAAGGCCTCCTCAGTCAGCCATTTTTCTTTTTTGTATTTCTTTTTCCTGGGGAAGATCTTGATTCCTGTCTCCTGTACAATGTCATGAACCTCCATCCATAGCTCATCAGGCACTTTGTCTATCAGATCTAGTCCCTTAAATCTGTATCTCACTTCCACTATATATCATAAGGAATTTGATTTAGGTCAAACCTGAATGGTCTAGTGGTTTTCCCCACTTTCTTCAATTTAAATCTGAATTTGGCAATAAGAAGTTCATGATCTGAGCCACAGTCAGCTCCCAGTCTTGTTTTTGCTGATTTTATGGGGCTTTTCCATCTCTGGCTGCAAAGAATATAAACAGTCTGATTTCGGTGTTGACCATCTGGTGATGTCCATGTGTAGAGTCTTCTCTTGTGTTGTTGGAAGAGGATGTTTTCTATGATCAATGCATTCTCTCTTGGCAAAACTCTATTAACCTTTGTCCTGCTTCATTCTGTACTCCAAGACCAAATTTGCCTGTTACTCCAGGTGTTTCTTGACTTCCTACTTTTGCATTCCAGTCCCCTATAATGAAAAGGACATCTTTTTTGGATGTTAGTTCTAAAAGGTTGTAGGTCTTCAGAAAATCATTCAATTTCAGCTTCTTCAGCGTTACTGGTCGGGGCATAGAGTTGGATTACCGTATTGTTGAATGGGGTTCCTTACCAGGTAATAAACCATGACCAACTGAGATGAGATGTCTGCTGAGGTCATACGAGCTGTGATCACAAGGGTAGTTTATAGAAACCAGAATTATAATTATCATGAATATTTTCTTTATTTTGTTTTACATGAGTTTGCATATATATACACACGAATATATTTGGTTTTTGGTCCTCTCTTATCATGTAACATAAAATCCATTTACTTTGTATCATCATATTTAAATATTATTAACTTTACATCATAATATTTAAGCTACAGGATGTCAAGGAGAAGAGTAAGCATCACATAAAGACTTTGCTTCTTTCCTTGGAAATGGATTAGCTTTTCCAGTTGTATGAAGGATGGTTGTGGTTGTATCATGTTAGGTAGAATTATGACTTTATTTAATATCAGACCACCTGACCTTCCTCTTGAGAAACCTATGTGCAGGTCAGGAAGCAACAGTTAGAACTGGACATGGAACAACAGACTAATTCAAAATAGGAAAAGGAGTACATCAAGGCTGTATATTGTCACCCTGCTGATTTAACATATATGCAGAGTACATCATGAGAAACTTTGGAATCAAGATTGCTGGGAGAAATAGCAACCTCAGATATGCAGATGACACTACCCTTACGACAGAAAGTAAAGAGGAACTAAAACGCCTCTTGAGGAAAGTGAAAGTGAGAGTGAAAAGTTGGCTTAAAGCTCAACATTCAGAAAAAGAAGATCATGGCATCTGGTCCCATCACTTCATGAGAAATAGATAGGAAAACAGTGGAAACGGTGTCAGACTTTATTTTTTTGGACTCCAAAATCACTGCAGATAGTGATTGCAGCCATGAAATTAAAAGACCCTTATTGCTTGGAAGGAAAGTTATGACCAACCTAGATAGTATACTGAAAATCAGAGACATTACTTTGCCAACAAAGGTCTGTCTAGTCAAGGCTATGATTTTTCCAGTGGTCATGTATGGATGTGAGAGTGGACTGTGAAGAAGGCTGAGTGCCGAAGAATTGATGCTTTTGAACTGTGGAGTTGGAGAAGACTCTTGAGAGTCCCTTGGACTGCAAGGAGATCCAACCAGTCCATTCTGAAGATCAGCCCTGGGGTTTCTTTGGAAGGAATGATGCTAAAGCTCAAACTCCAGTACTTTGGCCACCTCATGCAAAGAGTTGACTCATTGGAAAAGCCTCTGATGCTGGGAGGGATTGGGGGCAGGAGGAGAAGGGGGCGACAGAGGATGAGATGCCTGGATGGCATCACTGACTCGATGGGCGTGAGTTTGAGTGAACTCTGGGTGATGGTGATGGACAGAGAGGCTTGGCGTGCTGCAGTTCATGGGGTTGCAAATAGTCGGACACGACTGAGTGATTGAACTGAACTGATTGTCTTTCCTGAAACATTAAGTATGCTTTAGAAGATGCATATAGGTGCCAACATGGCAAGGAGTAGTTTGTAATGGTTAATTTTATGTGTCAACTTTCCTGAACCATGATGCCCAGATACTGTGAAGTCACTCAGTCATGTCCGACTCTTTGAGACCCCATGGGCTGTAGCCCACCAGGTTCCTCTGTCCATGGGATTCTCCAGGCAAGAACAATGGAGTGGATTGCCATTTCCTTCTCCAGTGCATGAAAGTGAAATGTGAAAGTGAAGTCGCTCAGTGTGCCCGACTCTTTGCAACCCCATGGACTGACTGCAGCCTACCAGACTCCTCTGTCCATGGGATATTGCAGGAAAGAGTACTGGAGTGGGTTGCCATTACCTTCTCCGTGTATGTGAGTGGGCCTCATCTAATCAGTTGAGGCCTTACTAGAGCAAAAAAACACCTTTCTCAATCAAGAAGAATTTTTGCCAGTAGACGGTCTTTAAACTTGAGCTGTAACATGGCTCTTCCCTGGGTCTCCAGCCTGCCAATACTCTAGCAAATTTTGTACTTACTGGCCTCCATTATCATGTAATCCAGTTTCTTAAATCTCTCTCTCTCTCTCTCTCTCTCTCTATATATATATATATATATATATATATATATATATATATACATACATATACATACATATATATACATATATATACATACATATATATACACACACATACATATATATATATATACACACACACACATTATATTGATTCTGTTTCTATAGGGAACCTAGACTAATCATTCACTAAATCAAAATTTTCTTAGTTGAATCTCCAAATCTTGTATTTTTTTTTTTTTTTTCAGTTAAAAAACATTCTGTAAACCATTCCATTCAGGGTTGAATTCTCTTCAAGAGGGAAAATTAACTACAATCCACTCCTAATTTATCCCCTTGGACCCCAAAAGACCTTACATCCTACCCACTATGATTAAATATTTGCTTAATTTTAGTTATTTCTACAAAAAAATTGGCTCATTTAGTATGCTTTTAGCTTAACTTTTTAAAAAATTATCTAGAATGGCTTATTCATAGTCTCATCTTATAATTTCTTGATGTACTTCATTGATGTCCATATGAATGGCAATTTCAATGAGAAGCTCCTGTGTAAAAACACTCAGAAATTAATTTCAAAAGCTGAAATTCAGAGGTGAATTTTGGATATTAAACATAGAGCTTATACATGCAGCACCAGGTTATGAAACTTGCTTAAATAAATGTAGAATACAAATTTGGTGTGGCTTACTTACATGAAATGTCAAAAACCATACTGCATTTCTATTCATAACCAGTTATGAATAGAAAACTGAAATAGAAAAGCATTAGCTCCCCCAATTAAATGTAGAGTTAGAGTGAAAAAGACAAGTGGGAACAATTTTCAGCTCTTACCACTCTCTTTTAATCTTCTGAAATGCTTGCTCACTAATGAGCAAGATAATGATAATGGGTAAAGCCCATTAGAGTTCTAAGTGAGAAAGGAAACATCATAGTCAATGCTGAACTAGATTAAGCTTAAAACATCTACCTAATTGGGCCCCTACATGACCTTTACATTTACTCACACAGAACTTTCTTATTATTTTTAGTGACCCAAATCCTGACTTAAATATTGCTTGCTCCCAGGCTTTGAAATACAAAACTATAATATTTTTTAAAGTGCATACTTGAATAGAAACTTCCCTGGTGGCTCAGCTGGTAAAGAATCCAACTGCAATGTTGAGGACCTGGGTTTGAGCCCTAGGTTGGGAAAATCCCTTGGAGAAGGGAACAGGTACCCATTCCAGTATTCTGTCCTGGAGAATTCCATGTCCATGGGGTCACAAAGAGTTGGACAGGACTGAGCAACTTTCACTTTCACATGGAAATATCAAATTCCAATATGATTTTATCCAAAAAATATTTATTGAGTGTCTGTTTAGTGCCAGGCATTGTGTAAACCTCAGCAATGACACTGGGTGATGAGATGGAGTTAGTCTCTGAGCAGGTTATAGAAGATGCAGACACATAAATGATTACAGTGTAAAACATCCAGATTCCTTTTCATAATTTACAAATATTTATTTAGTCTCTGCCTCTGTGACCTGATCCTTTACTCATAGAAATACCATCATTGTTCATGCACACTAGCCAGACTGTCTTTTGCAATGGCTGTTTGCTGAACCTACATTTCTTTCTGTAGGTCTTTGCTTGGCTAGTTTTCTTATTCAAAGCTGGACTCAAAAATTATCTTCTTTCTAGACTGAAATTGCTGCATGTCTGTACTACTTTTTTTAATTTCAAAAGGAATATGAGGAATACTAGACAAGAAGGAATCTGAGAGGTGGCAACATAAAATACTTAAAAATCCAACATACTACAAATTTTCAAGATCTGAATTGAAATTTTGCTTTCTTTTTGTTTAGGGAGGGAGTACCTGGGTAAACTCTTCTTTGTTTGAATTTGTAAATTATTTTTGAAAAAAATCACTAGTTCTATCGCATTGTCTATTTAGTGTTTTTTGACATTGTCTTAATTTGTTGATACTTTATTAACTGATCATGCAGTTTATTAGGAATGGTCCCTGGTCAGGAAAACAGGAGAAAGCTAGCTCAGCTTATTTTTGCCCAGTTAACTAATTGTTTACTGGATTTCCCTGATGGCTCAGTGGATAAAGAATCCACCTTCAATGCAGGAGACATAGGTGACACAGACCAATCCCTAGGTTGGGAAGATTCCTCTGGAGGAGAAATTGGTAACCTACTCCAGTATTCTTTCACCACAAGCATCAAGAGTGTATTGCTTGACCATGCTTACCACTTTGCCCTTCTCTTGACTTCATCAGAAGACACACCAAAGGCACTTTGTACTTAAGGTTTTATAGCTTAAATATTGACTTTAATTACTTATTCTAAAGATAAATAAAAATTAGAGGTTGCATCACTTGTCACTCATTTAGAAATGGTGAAAATAATTTTATCTTTAGGTCTGATTTTTTCACATGTATGCATTAACAGTAATATGTAAATCTACTTCTGTTCTTTACGAATTCTGTACTTAGTATAATTGAATTTTTTAAATTGCTCATTTTTCTTATTAAAACATGTAACCTATGTAATTTACTTATGCGTGTATGCTTGGTTGTATCTGACTCTTTGCGACCCTATGGACTGTAGCTCACCAGGAGCCTCTGTCTATGGGATTTTCCAGGCAAGAATACTGGAATGGGTTGCCATTTCCTCCTCCAGGGGATTTCTCTGACCTAGGAGTTGAACCAAGTATCATGAGCTTCTTGGACTGCTGGGAGATTCTCTACTACTTGAGCCATTTGTATTTATATGTAATTGTTAAGTATTCAATAGTAAATATCCGAAGAGAAATTTTCACCTGCTTCATCTGCTCCCCAATAATTCTTTTCTCTAGTAATTCCAAAGTATTTGAACATTTCTGTGGTTATTAAAATATAGTCTCTTAAGCTGAATCATTAAAATCATCCTTCAGGTTCCAGAAAGAGCACAATTTGCTCCTCCAATGTTCACTCAAAATTTCACTTTTTTTGTGAAATTTTTTCTGTCCTTGTCATTTAAATTTAATTGTTTCCCTTCGTGATCACTGTCCCCATTACATACTTCTATCTCCGCATTTGGGGCTTCCCAGGTGGTACAGTGGTAAAAAAACCTGCCTGCCAATGCTGGAGTCACAGGTTCAATCCTTTGGTTGGGAAGATCTGGAGTAGGAAATGGCAACCCACACCAGTATTCTTGCCTGGAAAATTCCGTTGCCATGAGGCTGCAAAGAGTTGGATACAACCGAACATGCATATACAACTCTTTATTTACAGGGTGTTAGCACACTTCCTGGTCCACCTGAATCTTTCCCCTTCTAAAAATGAAGCTTCTTGAAGATGAGATTTTTACCTGACTCATTTGGTACTCACAGCACCCAGTGCAATGTTTAGTAGATAACAATGCATAATGACGTGAAATCTTTCAGCAGCTAGAATTCAATGGCGAGGTTTTCCTCACAAGAAAAGGAATAGATTAGGGAATACACTGTGGTGGGAGGGTCACGAGGGATATCTAGTAGCCTTTTGGAGGAAAAGGCTGCATGAGATTCACAGGACCCAAAAGGAGGACACGAAAGAGGAAACGACATAGTCAGTGTGGGGTGGGCCGTGGAGAGGGAGGAGCTGTCCTAAATGTGAGCCTTTGAGGTAAATAATATGCAATGGCACTGTTGGAAGTTTTGCCATGGGAAAAACTGCACAAACTCTATGCCATAAATCCATGAAAACTTTAAGATATAAATTGGTAAAAAAACACTTTGGAATGTAACACATACACTTAATACTTGTTGAACTCATGCATGTGAACTATTTCCCTGCTCTAGAGACACCTAAAATTAGTTACTTACTGCTGTTTGCTCAGGCATGCTTCTGTAGCATGCATCACATTAAATTCATTTTTGCTATTTATTTTTCACTTTACAGTTATTACATATATGAAACAGAGAAATAATTCTAAAATCCACCTTTACCATCACCACATAGCCAGTTTTTCCCCCATAAGTAATTAGTATTATCAATTCATGTATATATTTTGTGACTTCTTTCTATGCATTTATAAATATACACATACAGACACACACAGACACACACACACTCACACACATATACACACCCCCTCTGACAAATATCTTCATTTGTTTGTATAAATATTTTTAAATATACCTAGTGAATATGTTCTACAAACCAAATGAAACTTTTGTCCTGTTCATTCAAATATTTGTATAAATTACAGGGAAGTTTATTTAGCCATTACCAATGGAAGGACATTTGGTTTGTTCCTCTATTTCATCTAATGCAAACAATCCTGATGTAAAATAATGAAACTACCTAGTGTATATTTGTACAGGTATTTTTCTAGAGTAGATACCCAAAAGCTTGCTCAAAAAGAATATGCATAAATTTTTAATAATGCTCAATTCAGTTCAGTCACTCGGTTTCATCCAACTCTTTTTGACTCTATGGACTGCAGCACACCAGGTTTCCCTGTCCATCACCAACTCCTGGAGCTTGCTCAAATTCATGTCCATTGAGTCAGTGATGCCATCCAACCATCTATTCCTCTGTCATCCCCTTCTCCTCCCACCTTCAATCTTTCCCAGCATCAGGGTCTTTTCCAAAGAGTCAGTTTTTTGCATCAGGTGGCCAAAGTACTGGAGTTTTAGCTTCAGCATCAGTTCTTCCATTGAATATTCAGGACTGATTTCCTTTAAGATTGATTGGTTTGATCTCCTTGCAGTCCAAGGTACTCTCAAGAGTCTTCTCCAACACCACAGTTCAAAACCATCAATTCTTTGGCACCCAGCTTCCCTGGTGGCTCAGACGGTAAAGTGTCTGTCTACAATGTGGGAGACCTGGGTTCAAGCCCTGGGTTGGGAAGATCCCCTGGAGAAGAAAATGGCAATCCACTCCAGTACTGTTGCCTGGAAAATTCCACGGACAGAGGAGCCTGGTAGGCTACAGTCTATGGGGTCGCAAAGAGTCGGACACGACTGAGTGACTTCACTTTCACTTTCACTTTCTTTATAATAGTCCAACTCTCACATCCATACATGACTAGAAAAACCATAGTTTTGACTAGATGGATTTTTGTCAGCAGAGTAATTTTTCTGTTTTTTAATATGCTGTCTATGTCTGTCACAGCTTTTCTTCCAAGGGGCAAGTGTCTTTTAATTTCATGGCTGCAATCATCATCTGCAGTGATTTTGGAGCCCAAGAAAATGAAGTTTGTTACTGTTTCCAATGTTTCTCCATCTATTTCCCATGAAGTGATGTGACCAGATGCCATGATCTTACTTTTTTGAATGTTAAGTTTTAAGCCAACGTTTTCACTCCTCTTTTTCACTTTCATCAAAAGGCTCTTTAGTTCTTCACTTTCTGCCATAAGGGTGGTGTCATCTGTGTATCTGAGGTTGTTGATATTTCTCCCAGTAGTCTTGATGCCAGCTTGTGCTTCATTCAGCCCAGCATTTCATGTGACATATTTTATATATAAGTTAAATAAGAAGGGTGATAATATACAGCCTTGATGTACTCTTTTCCTAATTTGGAACCAGTCCATTGTTTCATTAATAATGCTATTTACTACCAAACTCCCTAATACAGTTGGTATAACAAATTTTTATACATCAGCAGTGCAAGAACTCCCCTACTTCCTCTTATTCTTTCCAAGACTTCTATTTTGTTCTTTTAGTCACTAAGTCATGTCCAACTCTCTTGTGATGCCATGGAATGTAGCCCAGCGGTCTCCTCTGTCCATGGGATTTCTCAAGCAAAAGTAGTGGAGTGAGTTGCCATTTCCTTCTGTAGGGGATCTTCCTGATTCTGGGATTGAACCCACATCTCCTGCATTGGCGAATCAATTCTTTACCACTGAACCACCTAGGAACTCAATACTTATATGCTACATTTCAAAAAAATAATATTCTCTATTTTATTTATTGACATATCCCCTGTGCTTAACTACTTACCTTGGTTAGTTTGTATTTATTAAATACTTGTTGAATAAAGTAATATATTTATAAATGTGAAAAGACTGATGATTCCAATTAGGGAAGACTATGACATCTGAGATAGAGTTTTTAAGTGTCGTTATGTTTACTATTAAATTCCTCAGTGTTCATTTTTAATTTATTTTTTTAATTGAAGGATAGTTGTTTACAGAATTTTCTTGTTTTCTGTCAAACCTTAACATGAATCAGCCATAAGTATACATATATCCCCTCCATTTTGAATCTTCCTCCCATGTCCCACCCCATCCCACCCCTCTAAGTTGATACAGAGCCCCTTTTTGAGTTTTCTGAGACATACAGCAAATTCGCTTTGGCTGTCTATGTTTTCTATTAAAAATTGAGCAAGAGAGATACTCTAAGGATTAATTAAATCTCCTGGTCAATAAACTGTGTTTTGAGTCCTAAATATTAGAACTGTTATTCTGATCATGTCAATAAGTAAATGGCTCAAGTAATTATATTCTTATGGAATGCACTGCTAAAATGGACAGAATATTTCAGTTAAAACTTCAAATGTCAAATTATCATATACTATAGCTCTAATTTCTGATGTAACTATTAACAAGCCTTCGATTATTTAAAACTACCAAACTATCCAAGTTTGCAAAATATATGTGAAATTATTCCAGGAAACCAAACAATCCAACTATTAAGGAAGAAGCTTTCCTTTTTATTTGAGATTAATAAAAATATTTTAAGAGGTAAATAAAATAGTTGCAATATGTAAAAAAAAATTAACCTAGGTCACAAAAATCATACATTAAAAATGTTTTTTACAAACAAGCAGCAGATAGCTTTTTACAAAGTCAGAATCAATACAAAGGGGAATCATGGGATTTTTTTTCTATGTTGACATCAATTCATACCTAATTACTTGAAAATAGAAACCAACTCAAAGTCTGTGCCATTAGTTTCCTGAGCTTCAGCTACACTGAAAATCTTGAAAAGAGCATGAACACTCTGCCTGTTAGCTACAATAAGAACATATCCCCCAAGGAACCCTTTTAGTAGTTTAAAAATGTTCTCCACACAGAGATTTCCTTTTTTACATAAGCACTTACATCTTCAATTCTTTACAAGTCCCTGAGGACTAAGAGAGAGTTAATACTTTCATCTGCAAGATGATGGCCTAGTACTACTGAGTTTTTGATCTTACAACTGAGTCTCTCACCTGAATTTGTTCTATTTTTTCATGGAGTAAAAGATTATTTCACATTTATAAATAGGGATTCTAAAGTAACCTTCCATTTTCTTCTTGCAATACTCCTTTTCTTAAACTTGGAAGCTAGGTTTTCCTTTTGATGCACACTTTTAATGACCAGTAGTAATAACTGTGATAATACAAAAAATATATATAGGCATCCTAGTTTGTATGCATATCTTAGTAGTATATATAAGTATATCTTAATGGAAATCCTGAAATAATTTGGCTCTCTACTTATGCATATGATTTCAAATTTACAAACACAATGAAACAATGTGGCTCACCAGATGAAAACTCATAATTTTGCTCAAAACTGAATTGCAATATAACCTGTATATGGCCACAGCATTACTACTGTCTTCAGAAGTCTACTCCATCCTTTTTCTTTCAACAGAAATCAACCTTGGCAAATGGGTTTCTAAAACATCTGGTAGATGTCAAGCTATAGAGATGTGGACTTGACTTCTGTGTGACTAAAGATTACCCAATTCTTTCACCACACACTCATACATACACATCATTACTTTGCTAAACTTACCTTAATTCAACATTGCTCAAAATTTGAAACTGACTTACTTGCATGGAAAAATGTAAATACATCGCGGAACACACATATTGTCAAAATACATACATATTTCATAACATGACTGCAAGAAACTCAGAATATTTCACTACTAGATTAAAAAAGTAAACATTTAAAGTGCTATTTCTCCATTTCCACATATGTTTTCACATTCTTCATGATTCATATGTCATTCAGGTAAGTAGCACATTATATTTCCAATATAGATATAACTTTAAATGGATTGAGTATGCAAGTGGTGAAGTAGTCCTTTCCTTAATCTCACTACATTTAATAATCTAAGAACACCTGAGAATCCACTTATATTTTAAAAAGATTAGATATATGCTACTTTTTGAAAAAAATTGCCACTAAAACTATAATCAGTTGATCGTATAATTTGATGTAGATAACTTTAAGAAATAGTTTTACCAGTAATGAAGTTTCTGAATGTAAGAAAAAATAATCCATGCACCTGTTTTAAGTACTTTCTTGTCTTTAATTAATTAAACACATGTTAATTAAAATTTTAATCTTTATTTCTAAGTAATATAGCAACATGGGAACTTTAAATAAAATAGAGCTATTTTATGAGAGATGAATGTGGAAAAATAGAGAGTGGTGTTTCTTTTTCATTTGGAAGAAAACATTTATTTACATCAATTTATAAGGGGATTCCTTCTAGTTTTACATTTTGCCAGCTCCAATGAAAAAGTCAGAAAACATTTCGATTTGTACACTTTGTTTTACATAGCATATGACAGTCAAAGTCACTCAGTTGTTGTTCAGCTCTTTGCGACCCCATGGACTGTAGCTTGCCAGGCTTTTCTGTTCATGGAATTCTCTAGGTAATAATATTGAAGTGAGTAGCCATTCCCTTCTCCAGGGTATCTTCCCCATCTAAGGATTGAACCTTGAGTCTCCCCCTCTGCAGGCAGATTCTTTATTCTCTGAACCCCTTAAATAAGTATAGTGTATGTCAATGTTACTTATCATATAACACTTTAATATGTGTTTCCAATTTTTTGTTTTTCCATTATTTTGTGGAGCCAGGCACCTAGTCTCAATCACCTTTTCAGCACCAGGATATCACTTCTTTCAGTTAGCTTGTTCTGGGGTTCTATTTTCAACAGATTTATAGTTCAGGGACAATGTAGGCAAATACAATTCAGTTAGATAGATAAGAAAATTTGCACTTAGTTCATAGTGCTAATTTGTGTGCTTAACAGTAAGAGGTATCCAGGCAGAATGTGGAGAGAGTGGCATGTTCTTGGAATAGAAAAACATGTGCACACGTTCAGAAAAAAATACAGAAAATGTGACTCCCAGCAACTGAATTATAATAGCTATAACTTTGGTGGGTAGAGATAAGTATATGCAATAAGGCTGGAGAGGTGAGTAGAAGTCAGATACTGTTGACCTTTTCAGCCATACTAGGATATTTAGAGTTATCCTAAAAGCAAAGGGGATAGATCAGAAGAGTTTAATTAGAAAAATTAAGTGAACTATCCAATCTGATTTTCAATCAGAAAAGTTCAAATCAGCTACAAGGACACAAATGACCTATTCTGAAAACATATATTTTAAATGAATTCTGCTATTTAAAAAATATCTGTAATATATTTGTGTGCATGAAAATTGATATGGAAACTAGACCCCGGGTCTATAGGAATAGAAAAGAAATTCTAGATTGGTAAAAATAATCAAAAATTAGAAAAAAAATAATTTTCCTAATTAATTCCTTAATTAGCATGTTTCATTTCTTATAGCAATTACAGCTGAACTACCTTATGGAAATGACTGCATCTCTGAGTTAAATAACCGATGATAATGCAGTAAAATAAAAATATGCCCAATTATTTGGCTGTGAGGATGCCATTATCCTTGCAAATACAGGTCAATATTAAGCTCTACATTGGAAAGTTATTCTGAATTTTATGTTAAAAAGTCAGTTTATTTCCGCTGGAGCCTCCAGACTTGTCTTTCTAGGGAAGTTCCATGGTTGGGCCTTAGTGTTAGAATGTAGCCTTCAATTTGTATTATATTTAAAGTAAACTAAATATAGTAATATTAGAACAAATATTTTCTTTGGTAATTTATTAGCTACATTAGCTTTATTTTTCCATTAATATAAAGAAGATTTTTCCTCTTTACCTTTAAAGTAGAATGGGTAAGACTAATGTGCTTTCTAAAGATGTGACTACTTCGATCTTCACATAGCAGTTAGCCCACATTTATGTGTAGGGTGACCAATAAATGAATTTATTTTGAATAAAGCCAAAATTTATGATTATTCAACTCATTTTAATTCTATACAATTATTAAACAATGAAAGAATTGTAGTAACTGATTAAAATGCTGTATTTTTCATAGACCTTGGTAATTATATTTACTTTAATTTAAAACTGTATATTACACTATTCTATTTCATACTGAATGTCACTTTTGAATAATATATATATTCTCTAGAGCAGTGATTCACAATTTCAGTAATAGCAATTAAGATGTTCTAGCTCCAGTAGTTGGAGAAGGCAATGGCACCCCACTCCAGGACTTTTACCTGGAACATCCCATGGACGGAGGAGCCTGGTGGACTACAGTCCCTGGGGTCACTACAGTCAGGCATGATTGAGTGACTTCACTTTCACTTTTCACTTTCATGCATTGGAGAAGGAAATGGCAACCCACTCCAGTGTTCTTGCCTGGAGAATCCCAGGGACGGGGGAGCCTGGTGGGCTGCCATCTATGGGGTGGCACAGAGTTGGACATGACTGAAGTGACTTAGCAGCAGCAGCAGCAGCTCCAGTAGTAAAGAAATAAAAACTATAGCAACATTTCTTGAAGCATCGTAGTAAATGTACACAATCAGAATCACCTGATATGAATGCTAAAAAGCAAAAGTCTCCACCCAATCAAAGGCCTATTGAGTCAATATCCATAGTGAATGGAGTCAGGGATGTACATTGTTACAGAGTCCCTAAATATCAGTTGTAAAAATGGAATAGAACTTTATGAATATTAATAGGTATTTCCTTAAGAATATATTATTAGTTTAATTTTTATTTCTCTAATATTATATGGACCATACAGTTAAATCCATAGTTACATAAATTATGATTTTGAAACTCATTTGACCAATTATCAATGTCAGAAATGAAACTTCTTTTGATCACATCCTCAGTATAGTCCTTTTAACTCCCTCTCACAGATCCCCAAGCCATTTATCCATTCTGAAAACAAGGCATGGTAGGTAGAAAAATGGTTCCACAAAGGCATTCATGTTTCAATCCCTGGAACCAATTGAATACAGGTTATGGAGCTAAAAGGGCCTTGCAGAAATGAGTAATGACTCTGAAATGAGGAGATTATCTTATATTATCCAAGAAGGACTAATATAACTACATGAACCTATGAAAGTAAAGAACCTTTACCAGATGTGGTCAGAGAAGATGAAGTGACTATAGTAAAAAGGCATAAAAAAGAGCATTTGTCAAATAGCATTTTTTTTGTTAGGGTGGACTAATATTACATTTTATATATGTACCACATCTTCTTATCCATTCATCTGCTGATGGATATTTATGTAGGTTGCTTCCACATCTAGGCTACTGTGAACAGTGCTGCTATAGTTCATCTCTCTTTTTGAATTATAGTTTTGTCTGGATATATGCCCAGGAGTCGGATTGCTGGATTATATATTTGTGTATATTATCTATTTGTATAGTTTTCTGACAAACGTCCATACTGTTTTTCATGGTGGCTGCACCAGCTTACATTCCCACCAACAGTGTAGGAAGGTTCACTCTTCACACCTTCTCTGACATTTGTTATTTGTAGGTATTTTAAGATAGCCATTCTGACCAGCACGGGATGGTGCCTCACTGTAATTTTCATTTGCATTTCTCTAATAATTAGTGATGAACTATATTTAATATTCTGTGATAAAATATAATGGAAAATAATATGAAAAATAGTGTGTATATGTATAAATTAGTCACTTTGCTGTATAACAGTAGTTAACACAACATTGTAATTCAACTATATTTCAACTTAAGAAAAAACAAACAAAAAAACCCTCAACAACAAAAAAGATTCACTGTTGCTATTTTTTTTTTTTTTTTAAGTTGGAAGACAGAATCCAGGAGCCAAGGGACACAAAGAGCCCCTAGGAGCTGGAAAAGGCGAGGAGACTGATATAACAGACCTGGCTTCTGGGAAGGGGAGAAGCCCTATTGACACACTTAATTTTAAACAGAGAATAACTGCTGTACAATGTTGTGTTAGTTTATGCCATACAGTGTGAATCATCCCCTCCCTCTTGAGCCTTCCTCCCACCCGCCACCCCATCCCACCCCTCTAGGTTGCCACAGAGCACCAGGTTGAGCTCACCATTTCCCATTAGCTATCTATTTAAAATATGTAAAACAGGTGTACTCATACAGGATCAGCAACCTGCAGAAACAATTTTGCAAGATATACACTTTTGGTCCCACTTAAGGGAGCACTTTGGGAAGGACTGAAGACCGATGATATAGAATCATGTGGATACAAAACACATGATGTTCACCACTCCCAAACTTCCTTAACGTGAGGAGACACTCTCCTGGGTACCCGATATACAGAAGAATATATACTCATCTTTTAAGTCTCTGATCTGGGACTTCCATGGTGGTGCAGTGGATAGAAAACTGTCTGCCAATGCGGGGGATAAGGGTTCAATCCCTGCTCCAGGAAGATTCCACATGCCATGGAGCAACTAAGCACATATGCCACAGCTACTGAGCCCGTGTGCCACAACCGTATCTGCGTGCCTCAAGCCGGTGCTCAACAACAAAAGTCAGCACAGTGACAAGCCTGTGCATAGTAATGAAGGCCAGCACCCACTCATGGTATCTAGAAGAAGCTGGCACAAAGCGACGGAGACCCAGCACAGCCAAAAGAAGTCTCCAATTGCCAAGTTTAAAAAGGTAATAGGGTTAGCGAGACCAACAAATTAAGCATTAACTACAATGCATTGTATCTACCTGTGGTAAAGGATCGAAATAGGTCAGAGAGAAAATAAATCACAGCATTACGTATTCCGAGTAGAAAAGTGAAGCTGGTCTTGGGAGAGAGATTATGAGATTTTGTTTGTATAAAGGTTTGGTTAAAGTCTACCCAGTCAGAAAGAGCAGTATTAATAAATGAACAGTGACTGCACATCCTGTATGACTGAATTTGAAGGTGATAAAGAATATAGAAAGTGAACATATGACAACATTATATATATACGTGTGTGTGTGTGTGTGTGTGTGTGTGTTAATTATATATGCTTTAATTCTGTTTTAATTCTGGTATGGAAGATAGAGTGAAGTCCAAAGAGATTAGTGTAAAGTTGGTACATGTGAAAAAGAATATTTTAGTGATTCAGGGAGAAAACAAAATTAGAACAGAGGCTGTAAAATTGGAAAAGAGAACACAGAATAAGAGAAATTTTGAAAACACCTGGTAGGAATAATAAGGGTTTGGTAACTAATTAATGTAACAAGTATAGGAAATATAAATGTGGCTTCTAGTTTTCTGGCATATATAACTGAAATGTATGGTACTTTAAGAAATGCAGCAAATGATGAAAGGGTAAAATTATTACTGTTTTTTGTTTTTGTTTTTTTGTGGGGGGGGGGGGCATTGTGCCAGGAGCATCTAGCTGGCAATGTCCAGCAGAGAAGATCAGAAACAGATGAGCAAAGCTCAGGAAAGGTACTGAAATTAAGACTTCAGTTTTTATTCACTTTTTTCTTTTTTTCTGACCATGCTGCATAGCAAATTGGATCTTGGTTCTCTGACCAGGGACTCAACCTGGACCACTGCTGCGAAAGCAAGTCTTAATCACTGGACTATCAGGGAATTACCTTTATTTGTTTTTTAAACCAAAATCAAAGTAAACTTTTAGCTCTTTAATAGTTTCAGATTTTTAAATTGACGTATGGTTAATTCACAATGTTGTATTAGTTTCAAGTGTATAGCAAACTGATTCAGTTGTGTGTGTGTGTGTGTGTGCTATATATATACGAATTAATGTTTTATTTGTATGTTACACTCAGACAAATTGCTTCACAGTTGTGTTTTCTACTTTCTGGTCTCTTTTCATTTCCAGTTCCCAGTACCTAGTATTATGCCCTAGCTCCTTGTAGCATTCCACCTGGTCCTGTCCTAATGCTATTCTCCATGAAGAATTCTACTTTGATACAGAATAATCATTAAAAACCTGCAATAAGAGTCAGCATGGATAGATCCAAATAAATGGAGTTGTCTTTTTGCTTTGTTTATGGCTTCCTTTGCTGTGCCAAAGCTTGTAAGCTTGATTAGGTCCCATTTGCTTATTATTTTTATTTCTATTGCTTTCATAGGCTGACCTAAAAAAAAAAAATTGTTAGAATTTATCTCAGAGAAGGTTTTGCCTATGTTCTCTTCTAGGAGTTTTATAGTGTCCTTTCATATATTTAATTCTATAAGACATTTTGAGTTTATTTTTGTGTGTGGTGTGAGGGAAAGTTCTAACTTCATTGATTTACATGTGACTTTCCATCTTTACTGGGACTCCCTGATAGCTCATTTGGTAACGAATCTGCTTGCAATGCAGGAGACCAATGCTTGATTCCTGGGTTGGGAAGATCCGCTCTAGAAGGGATAGGCTACCCACTCCAGTATTCTTGGGCTTCCCTTGTGACTCAGCTGGTAAAGAATCCGCCTGCAATGTGGGAGACCTGGGTTCGATACCTGGGTCGGGAAGATCCCCTGGAGAAGGGAAAGGCTACCCACTCCAGTATTCTGGCCTTGAGAATTGCATGGACTATATAGTCCATGGGGTCACAAAAGGTCAGACATGACTGAATGAATTTCACTTCACTTCCATCTTTCCCAGCATCACTTTCTAAAGAGACTGTCTTTTATCCATTGTCTCTTCTTGCCTCCTTTGTTGTAATTGACCATAGGTGTGTGGATTTATTTATGGGCTCTCCATTCTGTTCCATTGATCTAGGTGATGTTTTTGTGCCAAGACCATGCTTGTTTGATTACTGGAGCTTTGTAGTATTGTCTGAAGTCAGGGACGTTTATGCCTCTTGTTTTTTTCTTTTTTTCCTTTGAATTGTTTGGGCAATTCTGGTTCCATATCAATTTTAGGATTATTTGTTCTAGTTCTGTGAAAAATGTTGAGTAATTTGATACAGATTGCTTTATATCTGTAGATTGCTTTGGGTAGTATAGCCATTTCAACAATATTATTTCTTCTCATCCAAGATCATGGGATATCTTTCCTTTTCTTTGAATCATCTTAAGTTTTCATATATCCACTGATATGTTTTATAGTTCTCATGTAATTTTTTCACTTCCTTGATCAGGTTTCTATACACAATGGAGTATTACTCAGCTGTTAAAAAGAATACATTTGAATCAGTTCTGATGAGATGGATGAAACTGAAGCTGATTATACAGAGTGAAGTAAGCCAGAAAGAAAAACACCAATACAGTATACTAACACATAGATATGGAATTAAGAAAGATGGCAAAGATGACCATGTATGCAAGACAGCAAAAAAGACACAGATGTATATAGTGGAGTTTTGGACTCAGAGGGAGAGGGAGAGGGTGGGATGATTTGGGGAATGGCATTGAAACATGTATACTATCATGTAAGAATTGAATCGCCAGTCTATGTCCGATGCAGGATACAGCATGCTTGGGGCTGGTGCACGGGGATGACCCAGAGAGATGTTATGGGGAGGGAGGTGGGAGGGGGGTTCATGTTTGGGAACACGTGTACACCCATGGTGGATTCATGTCAATGTATGGCAAAACCAATACAGTATTGTAAAGTAAAATTTAAAAAATAAATAAATAAATAAATAAATAAATAAATAAATATTTTTGATGCAACTTTGAAAGGGATTTATTTTTAAACCTCTTTTTGTTATATCATTGTTTAATGTAAAAAAATGCAAACTATTTCTATATATTAATCTTTTAACTCACTACCTTTCTGAATTCTTTTGTCAGTTCTAGTGGTTTTTGTGTTTAGTCTTTAGGGTTTTCTATATATAGTATCATGTCATCTGTATATTAATGACAACTTTACCTCTTCCCTTTCAATCTGGGTAGTTTTTACTTCTCTACTTATCTGACAACTGTGGCTAGTACTTCCAATAGTATGTTGAATAGAAGTGGTGACAGTGGATATTCTTGTCCTGTTCCAGATTTCAGCAGGAATCTTTCAGCTTTCCATCATAAAGTTTGTCATAAATAGCTTTTATTATGTTAAGATATGGTCTCTCTGTACCCAATTTGATAAGAGTTTCTATCATGAATGTATGTTGAACTTTATCAAATGCTTTTTTTTTTTTTTCATCTACTGAGATGATCATGATTTTTCTTTTCTTTTCCTGATGTAGCAAATCACATTCATTGGTATGTTTATGTTGAACTATCCTTGTGACCATGGATGAACCTAACTTAGTCGTGGTGTATTATATTTTTTTGTGTGTGTTGTTGGATTTGATCTGCTAATATTTTTGTTGAAAATTTTTGTTATCTGTCATCATCAAAGATATTGGCTTCTGATTTTCCTTCTTGGTAGCGTCTTTGTCTGATTTTGGTAACAAAGTGATGACTTTGGTAGTGTTCCTTATTTTGCAATTTTTTTGGAAAAGTTTAAGAAGTTAGTATAAGTTGGTATAAGTTCTTCGTGTAAGTTCATTATATGTTCTGTAGAATTCCTTGGTAAAACCATCTGGTCCCAGACTTTTGTTTGTAGAGAGAATTATAATGAAATAAATGGTAAAAGAATGTAATTGGTTTTTTTTTGTTTTTTGTTTTTTTTTTGAAACTTGTTGTTTAGTATTCATGCAATTTTTTTTTTCTTATTTCTTTCTCTGTGCTTGAGTTATAGTTTCATGCTGTTGTGGTGAGAAAAGATGCTTGAAGAAATGCTTGAACTAATTTCTATCTTCTTAATTTTGTTGAGGCTTATTTTGTGACCCAAAATATGGTCAATCTTAGAGAATGTTCTATGTTCATTTGAAAAGAATGTGTATTTTTTAAAATATATATATATATATATATATATAATATTCTGAAAATATCAACTAAGTCTAGCCACTATATTGTATCATTTAGGATCTCTGTTTCCTCTTAAAATGCAAGTCCTGTCATCTCTGTGTATTTTCTGTCTCAAATATCTGTCTATTAATATGACTTGAGTGTTAAAATCCTACTACAACCCTACTAAAATTGTATTTCTGCCAATTTCTCCCTTATGTCAGCTAGTATCTATTTTATGTATTTAAGTGCTTTTATATTGTGTACATATATATTACCAAGTATAATATCATCTTTTATTGATACTTTTATCATTGTACAGTGTCCTTCTCTATCTTTCTTTACAACATGTATTTTAAGTCTGTTTTGTCTGATACTATCACTATCCTTGCTTTCTTGACATTTTTGCTTGCATGAAATATCTTTCTCAATCCCTTTACTTCCAATCTATGTGTCCTTCCCCCTAAAGTAGGTCTCTTGTAAGCAGTATATTGTAGGTTTTTATTTTATTGTCCAATCTGCCCCTCAGAATCTTTTTATTGGAACATTTAGTCTATTGACCTTTAAGGTAACTATTGATAGATATATATTTGTTGCTATTTTAAACCTTGTTTTCCAGTTGTATCCCTTCTATGTTCCTTTCTTTTTCTTTTTGTTTTTCCTTTTGTGGTGTGATGTTTTTCTTTCTTTTTTAAGTTTTTAATTTTTTTTAATATAAATGTATTTATTTTAACTGGAGGTTAATTACTTTACAATATTGTATTGGTTTTGCCATACATCAACATGAATCCACCACAGGTATACACGTGTTCCCCATCTTGAACCCCCTTCCCTCCTCCCTCCCTGAACTTTTTATTTTGTATTGGAATACAACTGATTAACAATGTTGTCATAATTTCAAGTTCACAGCAAAGTGACTCAGCCATAAATATACATGTATCCATTCTCCCCCAAAATCATTTTTATTATGCTTGTGTCCTCTTCTTTTTTATTTTTGTGAAATTATTGTATGTTTTTGATTGGTGGTTACCCTGTTTTTCAAGTATATTAACCCTGTCCTGTATCTTCTTGCTTTAGATTACTAGCCATACAGGCTGAAACACATTTTTAAAAATCCATGCATTCTTACTCTCTTTCCCCACATTTTATGATTTTGATGTCCACTTGCACATCTTCATTTTTATCACTGTGCTCTTCACTGTGGTTACCATTTCTTTCACATTTTTTTCTAAAACATATATATTGAATTATTGAAATGTTTTAATTTCCAATTGTGATTGTCTTGGTCCCTCAGATTTTTGCTTCTTTTCTATTTAAAGAAGAACTTTTAATATTTATTCTAGGATAAGTTTGGTATCACTGTATTCTTTTTGTTTTCTTGCTTTTCTGAGAATTTTTAAATTTATCCTTCTAAATTCTATGATAATTCTTCTGGTTAGAGTATCCTAGGTTTCAGAACTTTCTCTTTCAAGTCTTTCAATATATCTTGTACTCCCCTCTGGCCTGCAATGTTTCTGTAGACAAATCAGTTGATAGTCTTCTGTGGGTTGCTTTGTAACTAAATCTTTGTTCACCTTTCATCTTTAAAATTTTCTCTTTATCTAACTTTTGGCACTTTAATTACAAAGTGCCTTATAGATTTATTTGGGTTTATATGTTGGGGGAACCTTTTTGCTTCCTGTACCTGGATATCTGTTTCCTTCTTTAGATTTGGGAATTTTTCAGTCATGATTTCTGCAAATATATTTTTGACCCTCTTTTCTGTTCCTTTTCCTTCTGGGATCCCTATCATGTGTAGATTGACACATGTCATATTAGTTCTCTTTACTGATTTTT
Source organism: Capricornis sumatraensis (assembly GCF_032405125.1). NCBI lineage: Eukaryota > Metazoa > Chordata > Mammalia > Artiodactyla > Bovidae > Capricornis > Capricornis sumatraensis. The sequence goes on from NC_091084.1 coordinate 4,563,314, forward strand.
TTTTTCCTTCCCCATTTCTTTTTCTGTTTGCTGTTCTGATTGGTTAATTTTCATTATTTTATCTTCCAGATCACTTATTTTTGCTTCTGTATTATTCAATTTGCTATTTTGTCTTTAGCATGGCTTTTGTGTTGGCAAATGAGTTTTCTAAATATTCTTGTCACCGCTTATAGTTTCTCATTCCTTTTTACAGTACTTTGCTTTTCCACTGATGAGCATGTGGTCAGTTGATCAGTCATGTCTGACTCTTTGCAACACCTTAGACTGTAGCCTGCCAGGCTCCTCTGTCCATAGGATTTTTCAGGCAGGAATACTGGACTGGGTTGCCATTTCCTCCTTCAGGGAATTTTCTCAGTCCAAGGATTAAACCCACATCTCCTGTGGCTCCTGACTTGCTAGGCAAATGCTTTACTACTGAGACACCTAGGAATCCATTTTCTACTGATAGCCTTTCTTAATTCCTTCAGTATTTTCATTTCCTCCTTTTTGAACTTAATGTCTATTCAGCTGAACATGTCTCTTTCATTGATTTTTCTTTCAGGGGAATTCTCTTGATATTTTAATTGAAAATTGTTTCTCTGTTTCTTCATTTTATTTATTTATCTGAGTCTATGAGTTCAGAGGAAACAGTTATACATTGTTTTCTTGGAAGGCTAATTTTATGTGACAGCATTCCTATGTAGGCTGAGTGGGCTACTATTTTGGATGTGAGGACTATTTTTAGTATGGATCCCTGTTGCATCTTTCCTCAGTGTGTGCTAGCCTTTATCTCCTTGATCATGAGTGTGATTAGTGCTTACCAGAGTCTGCATTCAATATTGAATGAAGTCTTCCCTTTGCTCTGTGATTGTCACAGCTTTGTCAGGAGTAGGGTTTGCTTCTTAGTTGTTGGAGTAGAAGCCCCCAGAACTATTTCTGAGCTGTGGTGTGAAGTAGGTGGGATTGGAAAACTCCTACTGTGAGAGGAGCCTGGGAGTACTCTTCAGCTGGAGCTGCCAGCTAAGGAGTGCATTCTGTGGTGCTGCACACTGTGCAGGCTAACAAAGAACATTGTTGTTGCCACTGTCCTTGGCTTTGCCTCAACCATGGGAATGCAGATGCTGTGTTCACAAATCCACCAGAGCAGACCATAAGCACACTTTCACTAAATTCAGGTACCAGGATCACAGCAGTTGTGCATCCACATCTGCACTGGGAGCTACAGAAGAAGGCTGGCCTAGGCCTGACCTCCACATATGCACACCCACTATGCCTGTGGCTGCTAATGCTGGACACACCCCAGCCACAGGAGCACCCATAGTCCGCTGGGATGTCCTACAGTCCCTGAGTTTACAAAGCCCCAGAGGCTGAGCTGTATACCTGTGCAAACCACACCTGCAAGGAGAAAGCTCAGATTTCAGTCCAGCTTCCTAAGTCATATGGCCCCAGGAAATCAGCTTTGATTTCTGTCCCATTTCCATATATGGGTGACATTCTGGTGCTTGCATGGTTCCAGAGCCCATAGAAGTGTTGCTGTGATGGTTGAAATTGTGCTGAGAAAGAGGATGCTATGGTGGGCCTTGGCTTTTTCTTCATGGACTTGCTAATAATGATGCTTACCCCCTGTGATGGTCCTGGGTTCCTCTCATGTATACCTGCAGTTGCAGCCTGTATCAAACTTCCACCCTTTCAGGTTTTCTCCACATAGTCAACTCCAATCCTTTCCCTGGGTCTGTCCTCTGAAGCCCAAGTTTTAGTACTGAGCCCCTGCCCACCCTAGTGGATGCACATCTTGGACTGAGGAGTAAAAGGAGGTAACACAGACCTCTGTGCTATTACAAACTGGCTACTGCACTTCTCTGAGTCTCTGAAGCTACCTTTCTGTTCCACCTGGTCTCCCCACTGGTGAAGAGGCTTACCAGGGTGAGGGAATCATTCCTCTTTCATAGTTCTCTCCTGAAGGTGCTTGCCCTATCTTGATTCCTTTGTTTTTTATCCTATCCAGTTATGTGGAGATCTTTCTTGTAATTTTGGTTATCTGAGATTTTCTGCCAGTGTGCAGTAGGTATTTGGTGAGAACTGTTCTACATGTCGATATGTTTTTGATGTATTTGTGGGAGGAGGTGAGTTTAACAACTTATTATTCCATCATCTTGATTGGAATCACCTTTGACATCTTGGTCTCACAATAGCTTATCTTCTGAAGATTGGCCAGAATATTGCTGTATTTTACAGAGGACTAATTAAGTCATACTAGTCTAACAAAGCAAGTTTTTAATTGGTTGTTTTAACAAGTTATTTTACAGATAGAAAAGACTACTGATTCTGCAACAGATGTGTTAGATAATATCAATCATATCAAAGTTTGTGAACCGAGAACTTCCAGATGTTCAAGCTGGATTTAGAAAAGGCAGAGGAACTAGAGATCAAATTGCTAACATTCGTTGGATCATTGAAAAAGCAAGACAGTTCCAGAAAAACAGATAATTCTGCTTTATTGACATGACAAAGCCTTTCATTGTGTGGATCACAATGAACTGTGGAAAATTCTTCAGGACATGGGAATACCAGACAAGCTTACCTGCCTTATGAGAAATCTGTATGCAGGTCAAGAAGCAACAGTTAGAAATGGGCATGTAACACCGGATTGGTTCCAAACTGGGAGTATGTCAAGGCTGTATGTTGTCATCCTCATTTAATTATATATAGAGTACATCACACAAAATGCTGGGCTGGATGAAGCACAGCTGGAATCAAGATTGCCAGAAGAAATATCAATAACCTCAGATATGCAGATAACACCACCCTTATGGCAGAAAGAGCCATATGAAGAGCCTCTTGATGAAAGTGAAAGAGGAGAGTGAAAAAGTTGGCTTAAAACTCAACACTCAAAAAACTAAGATCATGACATCCAGTTCCATCATTTCATGGCAAATGAATGGGGAAACAATGGAAACAGTGACAAACTTTATTTTATTTGGCTCCAAAATCACTCCAGATGGTGACTGCAACCATGAAATTAAAAGATGCTTTCTCCTTGGAAGAAAAGATATGACCAACATAGACAGCATATTAAAAAGCAGAGACATAACTTGGCTGACAAATGTCCATCTAGTCATAGCTATGGTTTTTCCAGTAGTCATATATGGATGTTAGAGTTGGACCTTAAAGAAAGCTGAGTACCAAATAATTTATACTTTTGAACTGTGGTGTTGGAGAAAACTCTTGAAAATCCCTTGGACAGCAAAGAGAGCAAACCAGTCAATCCTAAAGGAAATCAGTCCTGAGTATTCATTGGAAGGACTGATTCTGAAGCTGAAACTCCGATACTTTGGCCACCTGATGTGAAGAACTGACTCATTGGGAAATACTCTGACGCTGGGGAAGATTGAAGACAGGAAGAGAAAGGGACAACAAAGGATGAGATGGTTAGATGGCATCACCTACTCGATGCACATGAGTTTGAGAAAGCTCCTGGAGTTAGTGATGGACAGGGAAGCCCAGTGTGCTGCAGTCCATGGGGTTCCAAAGAGTCAGACTCAACTGAGTGATGGAATTGAACTGAATATCAAAGCTACAAAATACATATCCGAGTAGTTAGAGTTATAATTTTCATGTATACATCAGATTTTTTTTTTTTTCCTTATCCCAATTAGGGATAGAAATCAAAACTCATTCTGGTTTTCAAAGTCCTTACATGTACATACCTCTTGGATCTCATCTTGTTCCACTTTCTTTACTACTTGCCACCGTGTCTTCATACTAGAAATGTTGGTTTACTTTCTGTTTCAAAATTCACAGGCTCATTTTGAACATAGGTCCCTGGTTTGGACTTTTTTTTCCTGATCCTCACTTGTCTGACACTCAATTATTTATGTCTTGACCACAGATTCACTTCAAATGAGAAAACACATCTAATTACCCCTATTACTAGAATCTAGTATCCAAGAAATCAACACTTTTGCTATCTTTTCTCTAAGGCATCCCCAAAAGTTTGATTAGTTCACTCCATACACTAGGCACAATAAATTATTTGTTGAAGAGTGGAATATCATTTTTTTTTTTACATGATAGTCTGTGTGCTGCTAGTGATACATAAAACATCTTAATTCAGTCTTCCTAACAACCTTGCTAGGTAAATATTGTTATGATTTATAACTAGTAAGGGCCCAGATTTAGCATCTGGTTTTTCTGGCTCCAAAACTCTTATATTTTGACTAACCTACTAGCAAAAATGAGTAAAAACTTGAACACTGTGAGCCCTGCCATCATCTCTGCTTGCATATCATGTTATACCGATGTCTATTGCAATATTTGTCACTTTAAAACACATTTCCATGTTGATTTTCCACATGAGAGTATGAGTTCCATTAGAGTAATGACTCTGCCTTCTTATCTATGTAGCTACTATGCCTCAAATATAGTAGAGTTGCAATGAATGTCTGTTGAAGAAATAGATGAATTTAGGTAATCTCTATTACTTATGTCTACGATGAGATTTTTGTTGTTTATTGAACTGTGTTTTGTAGAGAGCTTTATAACGTGACAAAATTTCTTAACCAAGTAACTTTGAATTGGAAATCTTATGCACTTTAGATATATAAACTTTTCAATATCAAAAATTAGCTGAGTAAATTGATGGACGAGATAAAAAGAGTTCATAGTTTTCAAGACAGTTATACTTTTTTAAATTTTTCTTTCTCAGAGGCATGAGTTTATAATTACTGGTATTCAATAACAATGTTTCCTCATAAAGATATAAGGACATTTTGGATTATCTGCTATATAAATGTGTTTGGCAAAATTTATTCTGTCAACTAATTTCTAGAATATTTTATATTCTAGAATATTTTACTATGTAATATTTTCCTTTCTCTGTCATAGCTATAGAGCAGCAAACAATTTAGTGTGGGAGAGTATGAGTTCAACTACAATGAAATCTTCACTTGTAGTTAAAGAACACAGAGATGCCCTTCTATCTTTCCTCTTATCAGTGCTGAGGAAATCTTAGCCTCAGGCTGTAACTTCCTTTTTGTGCTTTCAATCATTATATTTTCTGAAATATTGAGCATTCTCCTACATCATTTACTTTCACCTTTCTACAGATGTCTTTCTAATTACATAGTATTTGCTTTGTCATATAGTGTTCTCCATCTTTCTAAAAATTCTACTTCAGAATGAGTCAAGAGTAAAACTTCTTTTCTCTCTAAAAATTCAGTATTGTCACTTTACCATGGCCTTGTTTACAGCTATTAAGTCCTACTCATCTGATAGATCCTCTTTTCCATCTCAATTTAACCTCCTCAGTTTGGACTATTAGCATTTTCATTACCCATCCTATCCATCCTATGAAAAGTATATCTTACAAGTGTTCTACAAAATGATATTATTGTTGTTGTTCAGTCACTCAGTCATGTTCAACTTTTTGAAAACTCATGGACTGAAGCACGCCAGGCTTACCTGTCCTTTACCATCTCCCGGACGTTGCTCAAACTCATGTTTTTGTGTCAGTGGTGCCATTAAACCACCTCATCCTCTGTCGATACTTCTGCTACTACAGTCTCTTCCAATGACTCAGTGCTTCATACCAGGTGGCCAAATTATTGGAGCTTCAGCTTAAGTATCACTCCTTCCAATGAATATTCAAGACTGATTTCCTTGAGGATTGACTGGTTGGATCTCCTTGTAGTCCAAGGGGCTCTCAAGAGTCTTCTCCAACATCACAGTTCAAAAGCAACAATTCTTCAGATCTCAGCTTTCTTTACGTTCCAATTCTCACATCCATACATGATGACTGGAAAAACCATACTTTGACTATATGGACCTTTGTTGGCAAAGCAATGTCTCTGCTTTTTAATATACTGTCTAGGTTCATCATGACTTTTCTTCCAAGAAGCATCTTTTAATTTCATGGCTGCAGTCACCATCCACAATGATTTTGAGCCCAAGAACTAAAGTTTGTCACTGTTTCCATTGTTTTCCCATCTATTTTCCCATGAAGAGATGGGACCAGATACCATGATCTTCATTTTTTGAATCTTGAACTTTAAGCCAGCTTTTTCACCCTCCTCTTCCACCTTCCTCAAGAGACTCTTTAGTTCCTCATTGCTTTCCGCCATTAGATTGGTGTTATCTGCATATTTAAGATTATTGATATTTTCCCCACCAATCTTTATTCCAACTTAAACTTTATCCAGCCCAGAATTTTGCATGATGCACTATGTGTATGTGTTAAATAAGCCAGATTTCAATATACAGCCTTGAGATACTCCTTTCCCAATTTGGAACCAGTGCATTGTTCCATAATTGGTTCTAACGGTTGCTTCTTGACCTGCATGCAGGTTTTTCAGGAGGCAGGTAAGGTGCTCTGGTATCCCCATCTCTTGAATAATTTTCCAGTTTCTTTTGATCTACACAGTCAAAAGCTTTAGTGTAATCGATGAAGCAAAAGTAGATGCTTTTCTGAAATTATCTTGCTTTTTCTTTGATTCAACAGATGGCAATTTGACCTCTGGTTCCTCTACCTTTTATAAATCCAGCTTGAACATCTGGAAGTTCTCAGTTCACTCAGTGTTGAAGCCTAGCTTGGAGAATTTCGAGCATTACTTTGCTAGCATGTGAAATGAGTGCAATTGTGCGGCAATTAGAACATTCTTGGCATTGCCCTTCTTTGGAACTGGAATGAATACTGACTTTTCCATTCCTGGGGCCACTGTTGAGTTTCCATATTTGCTGGCATATTGAATGCAGTACTTTTACAGCATCATCTTTTAGGATTTGAAATAGTTCAGCTGGAATTCCATCACCTCCACTAGCTTTGTTCATAGTGATGCTTTCATAAGGCCCACTTGAATTTGCACTTCAACCTGTCTGGCTCTAGGTGAGTGATCATGGTTATCCGGGTCATTAAGATGTTTTATATATAGATCTTCTTTGTATTAGAGTCGTCTCTTCTTAATATAGTCTGCTTCTGTTAGGTCCATACCATTTCTGTCCTTTATTGTGCCCATTTTGCATGAAATGTTCCCTTGGTATCTCTAATTTTCTTGAAGAAATCTCTAGTCTCTCCCATTCTATTGTTTTCTTCTATTTCTTTGCATTGATTGCTGAGGAAGGCTTTATCTCTCCTTACTACTCTTTGGAACTCTGCATTTAGATGGGTGTGCATTTTCTTTTCTCCTTTGCCTTTCATTTCTCTTTTTTCTCATCTATTTTCAAGTGTTCCTCAGACAACCATTTTGCTTTTTTACATTTCTTTTTCTTGAGGATGGTTTTGATCACCACCTCCGTTTACACAATGTTATGAACCTCTGTTCATAATTCAGGCACACTGTCAGATCTAATCCCTTGGTTCTATCTTTTACTTCCACTGTATAATCATACGGGATCTTATTTAGGTCTCTCCTGAATAGTCTAGTGGTTTTCCCTACTTTCTTCAATTTAAGTTCAAATTTGGCAATAAGGAGTTCATGATCCAAGACACAGTCAGCTCCCAGTCTTGTTTTTGCTGACTGTATAGAGCTTTCCCATATTTTCCTGCAAATAATAAAATCAGTCTGATTTAGGTATTGACTGTCTGGTGATGTCCATGAGTAGAGTTGTTTCTCGTGTGTTGGAGAGGGTTTGTTATGATCAGTGTTTTCTCCTGGCAAAACTCTGTAAGCCTTGCCACTCCAATGCCAAACTTGCCTGTTTACTCCAGGTATTTCTTAAATTTCTACTTTTGCATTCCAGTCCCTGTGATGAAAAGGACTTTTTTTTTTTTTTTTTCTTTTTTCAGTGTTAGTTCTAGAAGGTCATGTAGGTCTTCATTGAACTGTTCAACTTCAGCTTCATTGGCATTTTTGCTTGGGGCATAGCCATGGATTATTCTTATATTGAATTGTTTGCTTTGGAAACAAACAGAGATCACTCTGTTATTTTTGAGACTGCACCCAAGTACTGCATTTTGGAATCTTTCATTGACTTTCAGGGCTACCCCATTTCTTCTAAGTGATTCTTGCCCACAGTAATAGATATACTGGTCATCTGAATTAAATTCACCCATTCCCATGCATTTAAGTTCACTGATTCCTAAAATGTCATTGTTCACTCCTGCCATCTCCTGTTTGCCACTTCCAAATTACCTTGATTCATAGGCCTAACCTTCAAGGTTCCTATGCAATATTTTTCTTTACAGCATTGGACTTTGCTTTCACCACTAAACACACCAACAGTTGGGTGTTAGTTCCACTTCAGCTCCGCCTCTTCATTCCTTCTGTAGCTATTTCTCTGTTTTTCTCCAGTAGTATATTGGGCACCTACTGACCTGGGGAGTTCATTTTATAGTGGACAGACAAATTTCTAATTGTGTATAAGGTAGCATAAATGTATATGGCCCACTATTATTCTGTGACAAATAAAATCTCATCTGCTTTGTTAAGTCTTGCCTGACTTGCCACATCACATTTTTTTCACCTTGTCAAATACTGTTGAGCTCATACTTTTAATATACATTTGGTGTGTGCACACACATTCACACATACTTTGCACAGTTAAAAGTCTTATTACCTCAACTTTACAGTTCCTTAATGGTTATATTAGAAGAATAAATTAATTACATTTTTTGCATTGAAATATATGAACACGATTTTCCAAAAAAAAAAAAAAAAAGCAAGTGTTGTAGAAAGTTCTATAATGACAAGAAAATCTGTTGTCTCATCTTTCCTAACCAAGTCTTCTCTAGGGGCAAAACTGTGTTTGCAAAAAATATTATTTAATCACCATATGCCATCACCCAAAATTAATCATTATCAAGAATTTACCATACTACTTATATTTTCCTCTTCCCTTGATCCTCCCAGCTCAGGTGGATTTTATTTAAAAGTAAAGTCCAGACATAATGCTATCCAATCTTTATATATAGCCTTCTGTACAAGGAATTAAACAAAAATTTCTTTAAAAGCACATAAATTTTTATCATCTAATAAGATGTCCTTTTATTACCTAACACAACTAATTCCTTGATTTCATCTAATATTCAGCCTATATTCTTATTTTCCTATTTATTTTGAAGTTACATATCTCTCAAAAAGCTCTTTGAATCCAAATCTAAACAGGATCCTTATATTGCAAATTGCATTTAGTTCTTTTGTGACTTCAATGTCTTATGTTATAGAAGTTACTAGGGACAATGAACTTGCTGATGATATAATTAGAGATTTCAGTCAAATTTATGTTCTTTTTATTGAATTATTTTTCTTTTCTGTGGTATTTTTAAAGTATACATTTAGTACCACATTATAGGCTTTCCTCAAATGCCCCTTGCCTATTTGCTTATATTTAAAAATTAGCTAATAAAAACTGACTGGGACTTTGGATAGGGTAGGAGTTTGTCAATCATAAGCTTTATTTGAGGCTGTCTGTTGGAATAATTTTGGCCTCAATAACACAATGATTAAGTAAAATGCCTTAAACTTTGGAAAATCTATCAATATTTAGTTAGGTTATTCCAGGGTTAATCATAAATTCAATGATTCTATTCAGGGAAGAGGGTTATAGGTCTGTCCTTTACTAACAGAAGTCTGTGGCAATTCCAGATATCCTAGGTAGACATGACAAACATGAATAAAAACGATGTTTTCTCCTAAAATTCTTTATCATAGTGAGACATACCTTCCCCAGGAGTCTCTTAAGAGCTCCTATCCATTCAACTTATCAGGGTTGGGTCAAATGCTCATGACCAAGATGTATAAGTCTTCAAAAAATGAATATTTGGCACTTTAAGCTTGATGGTGACAGTAATCTCTTTCAATAAAGAAAAATTTGGAGGTTAATATGGGTAACATTTGGGTTACTAATCCCAAGCATCTGTCATATACGGGTTAGATGAGGAATGAACTAATGTTGTGAAACTTCCATGTATTTTTGAGTCATGAATCTTTTTAGAGTTTGGCCAAATTCATTGGTTTCTTTTCTGCTTTGTTTCTGAGAACTTTTTTGATCTATTGATGGCCTTTCCCCACTACCTCCATCAATGTGGATTTATATCTTTTAATTACTTGAATGTCATTTTTTAGGGTTTTAGAAGAAGAGATAAATGTGTGAATTCAGTCTATCATTTTGACATGAAAATTTTAAATTCAGGATCAGTTGGAGTTTTAATTACCAACCTACTTTTCAAGTCACATTTAAGGAGGAAATTGTAAGTTTATTACATCCTGCTAGTTTTCCATGAACAACATCTCTTAGAAACTTCCTCAAAAGCTTCAGTAATGATTTGGGAAGTCTCCGTTCATTTCACATTTGAGTTTATATCCTTATAATATGTTTTGTTGATGTCAAAATATCACAGCCAAAATAATTTCCGCCATCTCTTGTTTTATTTGTCAATAATTTTTCCTTCAGACCCTCATTTCTTTCTGCATGAATTTACTCATATTGAATTCATAAACCTCCACCAGTTGGTACCCAAGAAATCACCCCTCTTAAACCCATATACTTTTACTAGAAAAGTGACCTTTTCTTCTTTTAGACATGCTTCAGATTTTCATCTGTGATCAGTTTAGTTACTCAGTTGTGTCTGACTTCTTGTAACTCCATGAACTGCAGAATGCCAGGCTTCCTGGTCCATCACCAACTCCTGGAGCATACTCAAACTCATGTCCATAGTGTCAGTGATGCCATACAACCAGCTCATCCTCTGTCCCCCCTTGTCCCACCTTCAATCTTTTGCAGTATCAGAGTCTTTTCAAGAGTCAGTTCTTTGCATCAGATTTCCAAAAATTGGATCTTCAGCTTCAGCATCAATCCTTCCAATGAATATTCAGGACTAATTTCCTTGAGAATTGACTGGTTGGATCTCCTTGCAGTCCAAGAGACTCTTAAGAGTCTTCAACACCACAGTTCAAAAGTATCAATTCTTCAGCGCTCAGCTTTCTTTATATTCCAACTCTCACATCCATACATGACCACTGAAAAAACCATAGCCTTGACTAGACGGACCATAGTCGGCAAAGTAATGTCTCTGCTTTTCAACATGCTATCTAGGTTTGTCATAACTTTCCTTTAAAGGAGTAAGGGACTTTTAATTTCTTGGCTGCAGTCACCATCTGCAGTGATTTTGGAGCCCCCCAAAATAAAGTCAGACACTGTTTCCTCTGTTTCTCTACCTATCTGCCATGAAGTGATGGGACCAGATGCCATGATCTTCATTTTCTAAATGTTGAGCTTTAAGTCAACTTTTTCACTCTCCTCTTTCACTTTCATCAAGAGGCTTTTTAGTTCCTCTTCACTTTCTGCCATAAGGATGGTGTCATTTACACATCTGAGGTTATTGACATTTCTCCCTGAAATCTTGATTCCAGCTTGTGCTTCTTCCAGCCCAGGATTTCTCATGATGTGCTCTGCATATAAGTTAAATAAGCAGGGTGACAATATTCAGCCTTGACATACTCCTTTTCCTATTTGGAGCCAGTCTGTTGTTCCATGTCCAGTTCTAACTGTTGCCTCCTAACCTGCATACAGGTTGCTCGAGAGACAGATCAGGTGGTCTGGTATTCCCATCTCTTTCAGAATTTTCCACAGTTTATTGTGATCCACACAGTCAAAGGCTTTGGCATAGTCAATAAAGTAGAAATAGATGTTTTTCTGGAACTCTTTTCCTTTTTCCATGATCCAGCAGATGTTGGCAATTTGATTTTTGGTTCCTCTGCCTTTTCTAAAACCAGCTTGAACATGTGGAAGTTCACGGTTCATGTATTGCTGAAGCCTGGCTTGGAGAATTTTGAGCATTGCTTTCCTAGCATGTGAGATGAGTGCAATTGTGTGGTAGTTTGCACATTCTTTGGCATTGCCTTTCTTTGGGATTGGAATGAAAACTGACCTTTTCCAGTCCTGTGGCTACTGCTGAGTTTTCCAAATTTGCTGGCATATTGAGTGCAGCACTTTCACAGCATCATCTTCCAGCAATTAAAATATCTCAACTGGAATGCCATCACCTCCACTAGCTTTGTTCATAGTGATGCTTTCTAAGATCCACTTGACTTCATATTCCAGGATGTCTGGCTCTAGGTGAGTGATCAAACCATCGTGATTATCTGGGTCATGAAGATCTTTTTTGTACAGTTATTCTGTGTATTCTTGCCACCTCTTCTTAATATCTTCTGCATCTGTTAGGTGCATACCATTTCTGTCCTTTATCGAGCCCATTTTGCATGAAATGTTCCCTTGGTATCTCTATTTTTCTTGAAGACATCTCTAGTCTTTCCTATTCTGTTGTTTTCCTCTATTTTTTTACATTGATCCCTGAGGAAGACTTTCCTATTTCTTCTTGCTATTCTTTGGAACTCTGCATTTAGATGCTTATATCTTTCCTTTTCTCCTTTGCTTTTCACTTCTCTTCTTTTCACAGCTATTTGTAAGGCCTCCCCAGACAGCCATTTTGCTTTTTTGCATTTCTTTTCCATGGTGATGGTCTTGATCCCTGTCTCCTGTACAATGTCAAAGCATGTAGCAAATTCATCTAGAGATGTTTTAAACCCCCAAAAGACACAAATATTTTTTCGTCCCCAAATTTGTTATTTATTATAAAACCTATTGCATTAACTGTAATAGTCTTTGAAAAATTGTGATGCTGTTTTACAAAAGACAGTCTAAGGTCAGCATCCTACCTTTGCATAAATGTTTCAGATTTCTAGATACATTCAGAACAAAAAGTATAATTTTTAACAGTGTTATACTCATAAGTAAAGCACCAAAAATAATAGATTCAACATTTTTTAAATTAGAAATTCACTTTGTATCTTAAAACATTTGGTTTCCTCATTTTTCAAATCAGTGAAATGTTTCATTACTAGAAATATTTCTCTCTATAGGTTCTAAGTTGCAAATTTACATATATAAGTATATAAATTGTTTAATAAATTTAACTTTTTCTGGTACATGATGACAATGTCCACCACATAACTTGAATTATATATATATATATATATATATATATATATATTTAAGCAATACTACTGATTACTTGGAACCTAAGAAAGGCCATATAAGCAAACATCTTGTAAGTTTAGACTATATGATATTCATATTGATAATTTTCAATTTTTTAACTTTCCAGTATTTATAAAGTATGTTAACATTTTCTGTAAAAATATTATTTAAAGTGAGGAACTTAGAGATAAAATATATGTAAACCCAAATGACTAAATTAAAAGGTATAATAAAAATCTAAAATTTTATTTCATGGAAATGAAATTGGTTTCCACCTGCATTTTCTTTAAATATATAAATTGTATTTTTCCTTTTCATATAGAAGGCAAAACCAATGTATGTATGGCAAAACCAATACAATATTGTAAAGTAATAAGCCTCCAATTAAAATAAATAAATTTATATAAAAAAGGAAGTTAATCTAATTTTGCATATATAATAAAACACAGTCCTTTGAAACAGACTATTTTAGATTCTTAAATTAATTAGCTACTAAATAAAGTAAAAAAATCATGTCAAACTTCAATCAGAAGGTCCAATATGCAATTGTATATTTTTCATGTTGTGCATTCATCATATAGTGTATGTGCCGATATTTAATCATTAAGTCCATAACCATTTCTTTAAATTACAATTTTTGAAGGTGAAATTTCCACATAGAATAAGACTTTTATAACAGCAAATAATAAACCAGATTCTAATATTTCTAAGAATGAAGTCAATATTTTCTCTATGTCCTGTAATCCATTGCTTCTTATCACTGGTCTTTATGTGGCTGTCTGAGACACAATGAAGTATTATGATTATGATGCAATACATAGTCTTTTCTGGAATTTTCCACACCTTCAGGTATAGATTCTACAACACTGTATAATTCTAAAGTAACTCTGTTGATGAAACATCAATATTTACTAGCTATATGTAAAGGAACTATTTTTATCTCCAAAGCCTTTGACTGTGTGGATCACAATAAACTGTGGAAAATTCTGAAAGAGATGGGAGTACCAGACCACCTAACCTGTCTCTTGAGAAATCTGTATGCAGGCCAGGAAGCAACAGTTAGAAGTGGACATGGAAAAACAGACTGGTTCCAAATAGGAAAAGGAGTACATTAAGGCTGTATATTGTCACCCTGCTTATTTAACTTCTATGAAGAGTACATCATGAGAAATGCTGGACTGGAAGAAACACAAGCTGAAATCAAGATTGCTGGGATAATTATCAAGAACCTCAGATATGCAGATGACACAACCCTTATGGCAGAAAATGAAGAGGAACTAAAAAGCCTCTTGATGAAAGTGAAAGAGGAGAGTGAAAAAGTTGGCTTAAAGCTCAACATTCAGAAAACGAAGATCATGACATCCGGTCCCATCACTCCATGGGAAATAGATGGGGAAACAGGGGAAACAGGGTTAGACTTTTTTTTTTTTTTTTTTTTTTAAGGCTTCAAAATCACTGCAGGTGGTGATTGCAGCCATGAAATTAAAAGACGCTTACTCCTTGGAAGAAAAGTTATGACCAATCTAGATAGCATGCTCAAAAGCAGAGACATTACTTTGCCGACTAAGGTCTGTCTAAATGCTGTAAAATCATGTATCTATGTCTCAGGCAACCTGATAGTTGAGAATACTATCATGAGGAGATGAAAATTGGAAACATTGCTGATGCCATCAATGGGCATCTGACCCTAAAATGTATTGCAACATTCAGAATACTAAGACATATCAGAGTAGATTTACCAAAGGATTTGGAAAGACAGTTTAACAGCAACTTAAAGAAGCTTAGAAATGACTTTCACCAAGAGTGTATGGGCCAGCCCCTTCATCTTTTCTTACGATTTTGGCATGACTTCTAACATTAGGTTAGAAATATCACTCAATCATGTCTGACTCTTTTCAACCCATGAACTGTAGCTTGCCAGGCTCCTCTGTCCGTGGAATTTTCCAGGCAAGAAACCTGGAGTGGGTAGCCATTCCCTTCTCCAAAGGGTCTTCCCAACCAAGGGGTTGAACCCGGGTCTCCCACATTGCAGACAGATTCTTTACCATCTAAGCCAGCAGGGAAGTCCCCAGTCAAAACTACTAAGGGTAAATAAATGGAAGATGAATAACACATCTAAGAATCATGATATCTCTTTTGTTAACTAAGGAAAAGAAAATTTATTCCAATATTTGTAAAATATTTTTGCATATTATGAATAACTTGAAAAATTTGATTGCTGCTCATAAAAAGTGTGGGGAAAGCTTAAGCTCTATCTATTAACAATAATTGTTTCCTTAGCATAAATTTGTTTATTCCAATGTTAACTACTGAAATTGAGGGTTATCACACCTACCAATGTTGTTTCCTAGGTTCTCTATATAGTTTCTATGGCCCCTATTAGCCACTAGGTTTAAAGCTTGTATTTCATTTAACTTATATTGTTTTTGTTTCCTTCAGAGATAAAACAATCATCTTAAATGTACAGGTCAAATGATAGTACCTACTCAGGACTGTAAACTGTTTCATTAAATTATTAGTGTACCCTTAGCATACATTCTTCTATCTGGTTCATTATTGAATTAATAACTACATATTTTCCAATGGAGAGTTTTCAATCCCACCTCAGCCCCAAATAGCATTTTTTTTTTCATTTTAAAGTCAAAGTTCCTTCCTTATAGGATGATTTTTTAAAGGAACATCAATGCAAAAATCTTTCATGGATCATAGCCTTGTTGTAGAGAGGAAGCTTGCATAACTCAATGAAGCTATGAACCATGCTGTGAAGCACCACACAAGATGGAAGTGTTATGACAAAATATGGTCCACTGGAGAAGGAAATGGCAACCCACTCCATTATTCTTGCCTGGAGAATCCCTGTCGAAAGAGGAGCCCGTCAGGCTACAGTCCATGGAGTGGTGAAGATTCGGACATGGGTGAGTGACTAAACATAGCACAGCACACAGGTATTTCTGTCGATGGGAGAGATCTTGTCAATGCATAATGCAGATACACAAAGCAGAGCAGAGAGGAGAGAGGAGGCCAAAAGGTAGAGAAAAAAAATTTTTATGTTTACATTTTTCTTGTCTTGCCATAAAGCATGAGCTTTTTTTTCACAAAATAAAACAAGATTTTACTACACAGAACTTAAAGTGAACATTGTTCCATATCTGGAACTTCATTGTATTCATTTTATCATTCTTTCCTCATCTTTAAAAATGCCAATTATTTATATATTTGAGCAACATTATCTTCCTATAGATTAGGTAACCTATAATTCTTTCTATAATAGCTAATCCATCATTTCTTAGGTTCTGATTCTGTAGGTCTTCATTGTGTGATATATTCTCCACTCTATCCTCCTTACTTTAAAAATGCTGATTTTACTTATTGATGTTGCTAATGTAGGTTTAAGCTTTGAGGTGATTTTGCTTTTCTAATCAAATGTTTTACTTAATTTTGCCAGCTCCCTTTAAACTCTTTATGTTCTTTCTTTACTCTAATAATTCATTTCATAGATATCATAGTCTCTTTAATTTTCTTGAAAGTTCAAACACCTGCTTTTGTTTCCAATATCTTAGATTATACATTTAACTAAATACTCCTCATTTGTCCTTTGCATGCTTTATCTGTTTTTTTTTCTTTCTTTTTTTCTTTTTTTTGTCGATTTGTAACTTTACAGAGTTACCATGAATTCTTTGCTGCGTTTGTTGTTTTCATACTGTTTAATTATGACTTAGAGAAGTTCCATTCATTCCTGTTAACTGCCCCAAAATAATGTTGATGGCTTGTATTTTATTTCCCCTCCTTGTTTAAACAGATGCTGTTGGAATCTTCTCCTGATTCTTTAAACTGGATGCTTTAGTTATTCACTTGCTTGAAGGAAGCTGTAAATAATGCCTGAGGCAAAGGGCAGCTCCATTTTGGGCTTATTTCTTCCCACTTTCTTTCCAAATCAGTTGACCCTGTGCTAAGGAGCATTTCTGGATTTTACCATTTTTTTCCAACTTTGGCAAAAACAATCAGGTTTTCAGTAACTTCCTTTGAAAAATCTTTCTATGTAGAACTCTTCTCATATTTAGCTTTATATCTGACTAAGTCATATTGATATAACTAAGTTATATTGGTAACTTAGTTAAACTGCAGCAGGAATAACTGTGTGTAACATAATGTTACAAGTACTGTTACTTTCACATCTACAACTACTAGTAGTACCTACATTTCTACTATGAGGGTGATTCCTACCAATTCCAATGAAGGAGATCAGGAAAACGAGGTATATCTAATTTATTGGCACTTCAGCACAACATATTTCAGAGTCATTTAAACTGGTTAAATAATGTTGACTATTGATAGACATCAACATTTTCGAAAGGAGAGTTTTTTAAAGAAATTCTACAGTGTCATCTTTTTATGTTCCTATACTACATTGATATTACTATCATTCCTTTGAGTGTTTATAATATTTTTAGGAATTAAGAGGCAGATAAAATGGTGAATATATCAAACATATTGTATTGTATTGAACATATTGTATTGAATGCTGACCTGTACTCAAAACCAAAATCAGGAAGAAATATGAAATACTCTACTTAAACAAATTACCTAAATGTTTATAGAATGTGTAGGACCTGGATTTGAATCAAAATTAAAAACAAGCAATATTTTAAGCTAGATGTGTCTGATTAAACTACATAATAAAACTTATCTTGCATTAATAGAGTCCAATAGAGAGCCTAAACCTAGGATCTAAGACATGTGGTCTAGATCAATTTAGATACATCTATTCTTTTCCAGAACTTTAGTGACTGGTAAAGTAGGAGGGTAAGGCTTCTTTTGCCAGTTATATATTTGCTTAATAATTAAGAATATTGATGATGTAGTTTAATTAATACCTTTGAAGTTTTTATATGACTGTCAAGGTTTAGGTCCCTAATAGGAATAAGGATCACCCATTAACATCCCAAGGATTGTTGGATGTGATCCAACTGTATGGATGAAATTTCAGCATACCATTTAACAAAGAGTATCCAATTTTGTTTCGTGAATAATGGGTTTCCCTCAGGATGCATGGGTGACTTTGTTTAATGCAATGAGTGGTCTTAACTTATTTGCTGTCCATGCCTCCTCCTACAAATGTGCATTTCTGTGAAAGCACAGAAGTACAGTCGAAAGGGCAATTTTGTATCTTGCAAGGAATAAGATACAGGTCTAGTCAAGGGTATGGTTTTTCCAGTAGTCATGTACGGATGTGAGAGTTGGACTGTGGAGAAAGCTGAGCGCTGAAGAATTGGTGCTTTTGAACTGTGGTGTTGGAGAAGACTCTTGAGAGTCCCTTGGACTGCAAGGAGATCCAACCAGTCCATTCTGAAGGAGATCAATCCTGGGATTCTTTGGAAGGAATGATGCTAAAGATAAAGCTCCAGTACTTTGGCCACCTCATGCGAAGAGTTGACTCATTGGAAAAGACTGATGCTGAAAGGGATTGGGGGCAGGAGGACAAGGGGACGACAGAGGATGAGATGGCTGGATGGCATCACTGACTCAATGGACATGAGTTTGAGTGAACTCTGGGAGATGGTGATGGACAGGGAGACCTGGCATGCTGTGAGTCATGGGGTCGCAAAGAGTCGGACACGACTGAGTGACTGAACTGAGCTGAACTGAACACTGCTTTGTGGACCACTAGCAGAACACTTACTGGAGAACTGTTTTTCCTACAGCAAAGTCCTGAAGGACAGACAGGTGCCAATTTTCTATGGGCTAGAAGTGAAATCGATGAATGACATCACCATAGGGCCCATAAGATCCATATGACCAAAGTGAAGGATGACATAGAATGATATCATATGCTGGCCCATATATTTGTTAAGATTATGCCTTATTTTGTTATATTTAAGGATTCTTTGTATATTAAAAACAATTTCCCATATCAGAGATATCTTACCTATCGAGTCTATTGACATTTTAATGCTCTCTGTACTAGCCTCGGCTAAACCATTAAGCAAAAATTCTCAATTTTCTGCTCATATAATTACTAAAATAAATATCAGTGACCAGATTGAACTGGGAAATAACATCCAAAGGAAGATAATGGCCAGGGTAAGTAGAGAGCAAAAGCCCAATGTAATATGACAATTTAGGTTAAATGACCACTAGATCTAAATTTGATAAAAAATAAATTATAATTAAAAATTAATATAGTTGCTGATTTCAGAATTTTAGTATACATATAAATTTAATAATTATTCTACATTACTTATTCATTAAATGCTACTAAGTTTCTAGATTTAAATGATAAATCAAAGTTCCATTTTATTTTACTTTTAGTTTCTTCAATATTATCATAACAACACTGGATAGACACTCATAAACATTTGTAAGTGCTCATTAAAAGCTTATATAGAAAAGTTGCATAATTTTAAATATCATGAATAAAAACAGATAAGATAAGAATAATGCTATAAAATATGTTCTGTTTGAGGCTGAAAAGACCAGTTTAATCTAATTTATTTTTTCATGCAAATTAAGGGAAAAGTAAAAACTGAGAAAAGGAAATGTAGTTTAAAATACATAACAAAGAAAGTAAAACAAAATGAAAATACTTAACTATGAAAAGTCATCCATCTAACTAAAAAATAAATAAAAATTAATATATAGTGTGACGAAAAGTATCTCATAAGACACTAACAACGGCCATATTTGTCTGTCTGGAGAGCAATTTCACAGTAAGTATCAAGAGTCTTTAAATATGCATGCTTCTTCATGCAGCAATTCTATAAACAAACTCAATGGACATAAGAAGGAATATGACCAAATTGTTACTTAAGTTTGTTATAAACTGGAAAATTAAACCATTTTAAAATTTTCAGTTAAATATACTATTAACATCCATAGATTAAAGTATTAGTTGATCATTAAAACAATATTTTTTGATAACTTACTGGGAAAAGGCCTAAAACAAAATGTTAATGCAAAGCAGCACAACATAGTTTACAAAATAAATGTCTTCAAAACAGTAAAACTAGTATGCATAAATTTATTTTTTAGTAGTCTATTTACTGTGATTTTAATTGTTTTATTTCTTATAGCTGAATTTTGAAAATTGCCTAACAGGTGCATTGAAAATCTGGCCAAGATGATAGAGTAAAGGACGTGTGTTCATCTTCTCCTGTGAGAACGTCAAAATAGCAACTAACCAATGAACAGCCCTCTAAAGGAGAATGCTGAATCTCAGCACAAAAAAAAAGACACCTCACATCCAAAGGCAAAGGAGAAGCTTCAATAGGACAAAAGGATGGGTGAAAATGCATTTAGAATCAAACCACATACCTACCAGAGATGCTCAGAGGACTCGAACAATACCTTGTATACACCAGAATCCAGGAAACCAATGAGAAATTTTCCAAACTGGGAAAAGAGTATGTCAAGTCTGTATATTGCCACTCTGCTTATTTAACTTATATACAGAGTACATCATGTGAAATGCCAGACTGGATGAAGCACAAGCTGGAATCACGATTGCTGGGAGAATGTCAATAACCTCAGATATGCAGATGACACCACCCTTATGGCAGAAAGTTAAGAAGAACAAGCCTCTTGATGAAAGTGAAAAAGGAGAGTGAAAAAGCTGACTTAAAACACAACATTCAAAAAATAAAGATCATGGCATTCAGTTCCATCACTTCCTGGTGAATATATTGGGAAACAATGGAAAGAGTGAGACACTTTATTTTCCTGGGTTCCAAAATCACCTCAGATGGTGACAGCAGCCATGAAATTTAAAGACGCTTGCTCCTTGGAAGAAAAGCTATGACAAACCTACACAGCATATTAAAATCAGAGACATTGCTTTACTGACAAATTTCCATCTAGTCAAAGCTATGGTTTTTCCAGTAGTCATGTGTAGATGTGAGAGTTGGATCATAAAGAAAACATCACCAGAGAATTAATGCTTTTGAACTGTGATGTTGGGGAAGACTCTTGGACTGCAAGGAGATCAAATCAGTCAATCCTAAAGCAAATCAGTCTTGAATATCCATTGGAAGGGCTGATGCTGAAGCTGTAGGTCCAACAGCTTGACCACCTGATGGGAAGAACCGACTCATTGGAAAAGACCCTGATGCTGGGAAAGATGAAGGCAGGAAGAGAAGGGGATGGCAGAAAATGAGATGGTTGGATGGCATCACCGACTCGATGGACATGAGTTTGAGCAAGCTCTGGGAGTTGATGATGGACAGGGAAGGCAGGCATGCTGTAGTCTATGGGGTCCCAAAGAGTCAGACACAATTGAGCAACTGAACTTAACTGAACTGAAAACAAATACATTATTATTTTTTTTTTTATTTTAAAATTTTATCCATTGTAAGGGAGATCAAGATGAAGGAGTAGGAAGATGCTGAGCTCACCTCTCCAGTGAAGACATCAAAAATACATCTACATATTAAGCAACATTGAAAACAATCGGGAGACTGTCAGTAAAACTTTTCTACAACCAAAGCTGTAAAGAAAGATCCATATGAAACCAAGTAATTTAAGGGAGGAGGACAAGTCCCACACCCCTAGCAGAGGACAGGAAAGAGGAGGGACATATCAGGGGCTCAGGGAATGAGTAATTCAAGCCACATATTGAATACTCCATGCCTGGGGTCTGACACAGGGAAAATGAGTACTATAAGCTGGTTTGAAAATCAATGAGAACTTACCAGGCGGCTGTCAGAAACTGAATGTGCATATGCTTATTCCTGGGAAAAACATAGAGGAGGTAGATTGAAAACTGGTCTGACCAGCTTGTTAGGATCCTTCCAGCCCAAACCTTAGCCCATCCTGGGCACCTGCTGCAGCTCCTCCTGCTCCAGCATTCTTCTCAACTAGGGCAGAGGTGACATTGCAAATGAGACTGTGCACAACTAGAAGGGATAGAGCTAGCTTGCACCAGACAATGTCTCTGAACATGGCAAAAAAGAAACACACACACACAGACACACACATACATTAGCAGCACTTACACAGAAGCAGTATTGGAAACTGCCTGGAACTCTGAATCACTGGCCAAGACCACCACAACTCGTACCCCCAAACTGCACAGGGCACCCACTTCATCCCTCTTGCTCAAGTATTGCTCTCCACTAGGGGGAACACTGTCATTAGCAAGGAAAGTGCACAACAGCTCAGAGGTGATTCTGAGGGTTTCTACTCGAGCACCTTGGACCCTGCCACCACCCCAATAAAATGGTGACTGCTAACGGGCACAGGAAAAGCCCTGGCTCAAACCTTGCTCTGGCTCTAGTGTCACCGTGTCTACTCTCTGCCTCCCAAAGAAGTGGCAGCTGTCAGAACATTCTGGGGGAAAATGTTACCTGTGCTAACTTCAGATCCAGATCTCCTACCACAGCCACTGGACAAATGCAGACAACAGTGTGATCTCCACGCAAAAGTATATCCCTACAAGATCAAGATAGGTAACTATTTTATCTTATTATCTTATTTCATAAAGAAGGAAAGTTAAAAAAAAGTGAGAAGACAGAAAAATGCATTTCAAATGAAAGAGCAATAAAGATCCCTGAAAAAAATCCTAATAAAAAAAGAGATAATTTATCAGATAAAGAGTTCAAAGCATTTAGTAATAAGAATGCTAAAAGAAAGAGTCAGAGCTGAAGAAAACAATCATTAAAAGGAAAAGTACACTAGAAGGAGTTAACAGCAAAGGAGGTGATACAGAGGAATGTATAAAAGTGCTAGAAAATAGAATAGAAGTCATCCAATCAGAATAGTAAGAAGAAGAAGATATTTTCAAAAATAGGTATATTGTACAGATTGTTTGGACAACATCAGGCATACAAATATTCTTATTATAAGGGTCCAAGAAGAAGAAGAAAATTAAAAGAAAAGAAAAAAAAAAAAGGTTGAAAGTGTATTTTATAAAATTGTGACTTGCAATTTCCCAAAACTGCAGAAAAAAAAAACAGATTTTCAGGTATAGGAAGAAAAGAGAGTCCCAAGCAAGATGAACTCAAAGAGACATATACCTAGATATTTCATAAATGGTAAAATCAATAAAGATAATTTTAAAGGCAGCACACAGGCATGTACAAGGGGACCCCCATAAGGGCATCAGCCTATTTTTAAAAGAGACTTTACAGGACAGAAGGGAGTGGCATGATGTAGTTAGTCCTGAGAGGGAACCCCCAGGGCCTATGATACACGCACCATGGCCAACATATTCAGAGCTGAAGGGGAGAGGGGAGTTACGAGACATGCAAAGGTTAGAGATTTCATCAACACTAGCCCAGCCTTACAAGAATTATTAAAGACTCTTCTTCAGGTGGAAAATAAAAAGCTACAGCAAGAAGAATATGTAGAAATGGAAACTGACAATCATACCATAATATTTGGGGACTTAAACATCCATAAGGAAACACTAATCTTAAATGACACATTAATTATTGGAGTTGTTCCCAAGAATAAACATATGCACATTCAGTTTCTTGCAGCCCTCTGGTAATGATTTTCAAACCAAATAGAAATCCCACTATAAAGAAGTGTGAAATAACCTGCACATACAATAAATAGTTAAGAGTTAGACATAAAGATGCAAAATACAATGTTAAATATGTGAAATGTGGGGGAGGCAAATAAAAATATAAATTTTTCAGAATGTGTTTGAACTTAAGTGACTATCAATTAAAATAAGTAAATATAGATCAACATGCAGCTATAAGTCAACATTACCTCAAGGAATATACATATATATGTATAGAGACTTACCTCAAAGATATATTATATACATATATATATATATATATGTATGTATAGAGACTTACCTCAAGAAATAAGAAAAATATCAAGTAAACAACCTAACCATCATGAATTATAAAAAGAACAAAGTTTAAATTTCAGCAGAAAGAAGGAAATATTCAAACCAAAAGCAACAGAAATAATCAACAAAACCAAGAGCTGTCTTGCTAAAATAATTAACAAAATTGCTAAGCCTCTAGACCAGCTTACAAGGGAGAAAAAAAAAAAAAAAAAGAGAGAGAGAGAGAGAGAAAATACATAAAAAAGATAAAAGAGGAGAAATTACAACTGATATCACAGATATACAAAAAAATCATAAGAAAATAAATACTATGAACAGTAATGCCATCAATTTGGACAAACTAGAAGAAATGGGTAAATTTCTAAAACATACAATATTCCAAGACTGATTCAAAGAGAAACATACAATCTCAACAAATTGATCACTAGTAGTGAAATTGAACTGATAACCAAAAAACTCCTGGAAAATAAAAGTCCAGAACCAGATGGCTTCATAGGGGAATTCTACCAAACGTATAATGAGCTAATATCTATCTTTCTTAAACTTTTCCAAAAATTTGTAAAAAATTATCACCCCAAACTTCATTATATGAGACAAACCCATCATTATCCTGATATCAAAACCAAAGACATAGTAAGAAAAGAAAAGTTATAGGCCAATATCTTGGACAAATATAGATGTAAAAATACTCAGCAAAATATAGCAAATCAAATTCAACAATATATAAAAAGGATCATGCAACAAGATCAAGTGGAATTTATTCAAGGAATATAAGGATGGTTCACTATCTGGAAATCAATGAATGTGATATACTACATTAACAAAGGGAAGGATAAAAATCATCTCAGTTGATGCACCAAAAAAAAAAAAAAAAAGTGACAAAACACATTCAACATTCAATCATTATAAAAACTTGCATCAAATCTATTATAGAGGGAACATATCTCAAAGTAATAAAGACTTTGTGAAAAATCTATAGCTAACATCACATTTAACATTGAAAAGTAATAATAAAAAAAATCTTCCTCTAAAATCCAGAAAAACTCAAGAATGCCCACTTCCATCAATTTTTAAACATAGGATTGGAAGTCCTAGCATTCAAAACAGAAAAAGAAATTAAAAAAAAAAAAAAAACATTTAAATTGGAAAAGAAAAAGTAAAACCATCACTATTTGAAGATGGTATGCTATTACATGTAAAAAGCACAAAGTCTCCACCAAAAACTATTAGAACTCAGAAATTAATGAGTCATAGTTGAAGGATCTAAGATAAATATACATAAAGCTGTTAGTTTTCTATACATTAATAATGAACTATAAGAGAAAGCAAGAAAACATTTTTGTTCAAAATTACATCAGAAAAAATAAAATAGATAAAAATATACTTAACCAAGGAATCTGAAGGACCTATACCCTGAAGTCTATAAAACATTGATGAAGAACATTAAAGATGATACACAAAAAGTAATGATTTCCTAAATTTATGGTTGGAATGATTGATATTATTAAAGTGACCATATTATCCAAAGCAACCTACAGATTCAATGCAATTTCCATTAAAATGCCATGAAAATTTATAAAGAACTAGAAAAAATAATCTGAAAATTCATAGAGAAGCATAAAATACTCCTCATAACCAAAACAATCTTGAGAAGAAAGAATAAAATTGGAGGCATTATGCTTCCTGACATCAGACCATATGACAAAGCTACAGTCATCAAAACAACATGGTGCTGGTACAGAAAAGACATATAGATCAATGGGACAGCATAGAGAGCCCAGAAATAAACCCACACACTTATGGTCAATTAATCTATGACAAAGGATATGTACCTATTCAATGGAATATTACTCATCCATAAAAAACGTTAGAAATCTCGCCATTTGTGAAAATATGAATGGACTTAGATGGTATCATATCAAGTGAGATAAGTCAAAGAAAGACAAAATACCATATTGTTTCAGTTATATGTGGAATCTAAAATATATACTGAAAGATACATATAACAAACAAGTTGTTGCCAGAGGGGCAGGAGTTAAAGATGGGAGATGAGTGAAATTGGTTAGAAAGATTCAGAGACACAAACTTCCAGTTATGAAATAAATGAGTAACAAAATGAAATGTGAAGCATGGGAAATATAGTCAACAATATTTTAATATCTTTGCATAGTGGCAATGATAACTAGACTTATTGAGATCATTTTGTAAGGTATAGAAATACTGAACCACTATGTTGTAGATCTAGAATTGGCATAATATTGTAGGTATTATAAATAACATTTCAAGAAAAAAAGATAATCAGTGTACTTAACCATTAATATGATTAAATAAATATTCCCTTTCCCATAAAGTGTGAGATAAGATCTATTTCTTGCTTTATTTATGAAAATTTGTTTTCTCTCTTTGTTTTAAGGGAAAATGAAGGCATGGTTAGTGAAATACTGAGTGTTCCTATAAATATTTTCTGATTATCTACTACATATAGAACCTTAATTGAGAGCTGAGAGTATATAATATAAAAGGATATGAGGACAACTTCATTAACTAAAAAGGTAAAAGATGAGGGAGATGAAAAATGAAGACTGAATATTACCCTGAAAAAGCTAAAAAACATGAGTTCAAATAATTCAAAGAAAGCTGGATAAAACAAGTACTTCCCTCCAGAAGTAGAGAGGAAGTGAAAATGGTAGTTCACTATAAGTTATGGAGGCTAAACTGTGAAAACCTAAGGTCAATGAAGAAACTTTGAAAGATTAGGGTAAATGAAAATAGTAAGTTTTCACTATTAAAACTTAAAAAAAAAGGCTGAATAATAGAAGATGATATTTCAAAAGTGGTGCAAATACTTGCAGTAGTAAAATATATATAGAAAAAAGTACTCTCAAAGGTGAAGATTCCTGAGGAGAAAAATTATTTGATAATATCACTACTTTGTAACTACTGCATTTATTTTAAAAATAAATTTATGTATTTTTTTACAGAATAAAGTAATAAGATTTAAAACAATAGGTGTTCAGCAAATTCAAGGAATCTGAAATACTGTGTTCATGTAAATATCTTCTGATTATCTACTACATGTAGTACCTTAATTTGAAAACTAAGAGTATATAATAGAAAAGAATAGGAGGACAACTTCACTAATAAAAATGGTAAAAGATGAAGGAGAAGAAAAATGAAGACTAAATATTACCCTGAAAAGCTAAAGGAAGAGAGTTCCAATAATTCAAAGAAAGCTGGGTAATTCAAAGAAAGCATATACACTGTGCTTATTGGGTATTTTTTTGTGCACACTCCAGGCTTTACTGGAGGTGCTAAGTTGCTCAGGCATGTCCTATTCTTTGCGACCCCATAGGCTGTAGTCCACCAGGCTCCTCAGTCCATGGAATTCTCCAGGCAAAAATACTGGGGTGGTTATCCATTCCCTCTCCAGGTGGTCTTTGCAACCCAAGGATCAAACCCAGGAGAATTGTAGAAGGATTCTTTACTGCTGAGCTACTGGGAAGACCAGGCCTGTATAGCCTCTAGTCAACAATGTTTCCGAACCATCTTTTCCACTTCATCTCCCCATATTCATATCAGCATGATCTGTCTGCTGCTTCGGTTTCATGTCAATTCACCATCAATAGTGTTTCAACTTCAGGATTTCTTTGGGATAGGAACCACACAATTTCACTCCGGCATAACAACTTGGCATAAAAGCTACTCTAGTTCTTTCAGAAAAATCAACCTATATTGTCTACCAAGTGACAGTGAAGTTAGTTCAAACTTACATGATGTATTGGTAACAAAAATATACCATTATAAGAATTCAGGATCTCAGGTAATGTGCTGATTCAATTCTAGCCAAGTGCTGTAGGAACTCAGCACCTCTGCCTCTGTGGTTTATTTGAAATGATTCATTGTTGAGAGATACCGTCATCCCAGGTCATCATTTTAGAATTTTTCTTTACAAAGATTTAATGGATTAAATAAGCATCCTTTCACCTAAGCATATGTTTACAATGACATTGTCACAACAGTGGGGAAGTATCACCATATGGTGTGCATTATATGAGGGTGGACTTTAGACCACAGACTTCCGAAACCTTGGAACACTAGGGAAAATGGCTGGGGAACTCTTTTCCAGGTTAGCCCTGAAAATGTATAGATTACTATAAAGAAGAGAAAGAGATGAAAATATATGACATTTTGATTTGGTATGTAGGTCAGGTGGGGTAAGGAATGTAAGACTCTGAATAAAAAGTCACTTTGAAAATCAAAGGTGTGATGAAAAATGGTGAAGTATTCTTCAGGGATAAAATGAACAGACCAGGTTATTAGGAAAAAACCTAGAAGTATACTATTTATACTTCTGCAAATTTTATTCATTATTGCCTTAAAATGTACATTTCACAAACATTATTTTCTTTCAAAAACATGAAAATTTTATACTGTTAGACATTCCATGTGGGGACTCATCTAACAAAAATAACTAATGGAAAACAAAAAGACATTTGTCTTACTTTCTATGTATTAGAAGCTGCTCACTTTGTATTCCAAAACTGCTTTTAAATGCCTTCATATTTAAAGGATTCCAATAAACAAGAGCCAGTGTTTAGCATTGTACTTACTCATGGTAACAGAAACATGAGCAGAGGTGCCTCTAGTTTGATGTGGATCACTCAGCTCTCACGTTCTCTGGAAGCACTCTCTCACATGAGAGAGATGATTGTGCTGTTCCTTCCAGTTTCTTAGTACATGCAATAATGTATATATGGTTTCTTAGGATTTGATTTTATGGAGAATAGTTGAAATAAGGTTAGATTCTACTGTGATATTTAACTTGTACATAAAAATGTGAGAAATAGTCCATACTGGTTCATATTCAAGGCCAAAATCTGCCATTAGCCACTAATACAATTTCAAGTGCAATGATGATGAGGGTCACTTGGAATTTTTTGGCTGGGAGTCTGTGTGGAATGCTGCCACAGCTCAGCCAGGCCAAAAGGCTCTTCTCATGCCTCTAATGATCTGTGAAATGGCATGAACCCAGGATGAGACTCACCTCTGTGAGTTCCACAGAAATTATAAAATGCCCTTCATAGTTTTTTCCTTTGTCAGAAATGTAACTTCCATAATTTTTATGTCAGTTTTACTAGCTACTTCTCCTAGACTAAAACCAAAGAAATTTATAATACACATTTTTATGCTTGACACTTAACTGTGAAACCATCATTTATCAGCACTTACAGCTCTTCTTTATATTGTTTTTCCCCTTACAATATTGTTTTCTTTCTCCTAATGTTGTAATTCAAATACTGACACTGTATTTTGATTTTCACTGCTAATATCCTGTGGAGAGGTTAATTCCCCTGCTTCTATTTTGTGTTCCAAAGAAAATTAAAGATACTTTATTTCTGAAGTTTCTGACAGTGCTTTTTTATAGAATGTTTAAATATGACTCTTGTGTCTGATTGTAGATATTTAAGAAAAAGACAAAAGTTGTAGTTTTAACTGGCGACTCACTTATCAGAAACTCTGTATATCATCTAATTGTTTAAACATTGTGACATACTATACATGTGTGAGGTATTATCACAGCTCTACAGACAAAGGTATGCATATTCTTCAAGTCTCAGTCCAAAATTACACACCCCCAAAATCATTTAGTAAAAATGCTGGTGCATGAACTGCAGGTGTGCACTTTTAAAAAATAGTTTTTATGAAAACTTTTCCAACATCCACCTATACCTAGAGTATCTAGCAATGTTTTAGTTTCAGTCATGCAGCCAGTCCAAAATATTATTTTCCACATATGGTATTATGTAAGTATACAAAAGTAACCTAAGAAATTTGGGGACTGTTATAATCTGAGATATTAAATAGTGGAAATTTTAAGTCTGTGTAGTCTACTGTGGAATAGAAAACTTAGAATCTGGAGTCAGAAAATTTCAGTTTGGAGTCCACTTACTGGCTGAGGGACCGTGGGCAAGTAGCAAAATAATCAAATAGCAAAATAATCATAGTCACAGTGGGATTGATCCATGCAAGAGATACTATGCTAACCACTTTACAAGCAAAATCTCTGTCAAAGCTCACAGGAGCCCTTTAGGTTACTACGATTTTCCCTGTTTTGCATATCAGGAACCTGAGACTCGAAAAGGTTCAATAGTCTTCTTAAGGTCATGATGTCTAGGAAGTGGCAGAAACCATTTTCAGCCAAAGAACACTAATCTCCAGGCTAGTGCTAGGAGTCCCAGGTTCCAGATTAATATTTCTAGTTATTTCTCAGGGTTGTATTTAAAAGAAAGTAACATAAGCTTTATGAGCGGTTTTATAAATTATAATATTATTGTCATTTACATGATTCCAAAGTGTTTCCCAGGTTTGGATTCTGATTTTGTTATTGAACTAGGTCTGGAATACAGTTCTTTGACTTAGTCTGAATTTCTGTGGCACAAGAGATGTCCAAACTCCACTTCCAAACTCCAGTTCAGGGGCTGTCCTCAGATGGTGGAGAAATAGGAAGGGGAGACCACTTTCTCCCCCATAAATTCATCAAAAGAACATTTAAACGCTGAGTAAATTCGACAAAACAACTTCTGAATGCCAGCAGAAGACATCAGGCACCCAGAAAAGCAGTCCATTGTCTTTGAAAGGAGGTAGGAAAAAATGTAAAAGACAAAAAAAAGACAAAAGTGATACGGATGGAGCTACATCCTGGGAAGGGAGTCTTGAAAAGAGAGAAGTTTCCAAACACCAGGAAACACTCTCACTGCCGAGTCTGTGGCGAGCCTTGGAAGCACAGAGGGCATCATAACAGGGAGGAAAAATAAATAATTAAAACCCACAGATTATGAGCCCAACAGTAACCCCCCCATAAAAGAAGCAGCACAGACTCTTGCACCCGCCACTAGCAAGCAGGGGCTGGGCAGGGAGGTGCAGGCTGCATTGCTTAGAGCAAGGATCTGGCCTGAATGCCCCTAGCACAATCTGAGTGAACTAACTTGGGCTAGCACACCAGACTGTGGGATAACTACCACATGAAAAGCCAGCCCTAACTTAAGACACTGCCAGGCCAGCACACAGAACAAAGGACTGAACAGAGATAGCAGGCTGCAGATCATCCCCCTCCAGTGACAGGCAGCCAGAGCCAGAAGGGGGCAATTGCAGCCCCAGAGACATTATCTACAAAACTGTAAGCAGGCTTCTTTGCTAACTAAGACTTCTTGGGGTTCCGGACGGTCAACATCTGCCTGAGAAGGTGCGCTGGTTGTACACCAATAAAACTGAGCGGCAGGGACGGGGGAGGTGATAAGTCGCAGCAACTGCACTCACCAAACACCTTATCACCTGAACTGCTTGGACCTAGGAAGGGCACAAAATGCAGGCCCAACCGAGTCTGTGCCTCTAAGAACTACCCAAGTGTCTGAATCTGAGCGGCTTAGGTCTGGGAGGTGCACGCAGCGCAGGGCCAGCCTCGGACAGTTCCCGGTGAAGCAACCTAGAGCCTGAGCAGTGTGGGCAGGGAGGGTACAGGTGCCATGAGCAGGGGCAGGCCCAGTGTGGCTGAGGCACTGTGAGCACATGCCAGTGTTGTTTGCAGCGTTCCTCCCTCCCCACAGCACGACTGAACAAATGAGCCTAAAAAAAGTGTCCATCACCGCCCCCTTTGTGTCAGGGCAGAAATCAGACACTGAAGAGACCAGGAAACAGAAGAATCTAAAACAGAGAGAACCACTTTGGAAGTGACAGGTACAATAGATTAAAACCCTGTCATTAGTACCGACTACTTAGGAAGAGGCCTACAGATCTCGAGAAATATAAGCTGGACCAAGGAACTATCCAAAAATGAACTGACCCCACAATACCTACAACAACACCAGAGAAAGTCCTAGATATATTTTTACTATTTTTATGATCATTCTTTTCTTTTATTTTTTTTTTTTATTTTTTAAGTCCTCTATTACTCCTTTAATTTTCACTTTTATAACCTACTATTACTTTGCAAAAATAAAAGACACCATTTTTAAAAAGCAAATTTCATATATATATATATATATATATATATATATAATTTTTGTGACTTTTTTTTTCTTCTTTTCTTTAATATTGTAGTTTTGAAATTCCAAACTCTACTCTAGATTTTTAATCTTTGCTTTTTGGTATTTGCTATCTATTTTAAACCTTTAAGAACCCAATCTTCAGTAGCCATTTTTACTTGGGAGCAAGATTACTGGCTTGACTGCTCTCTCCTCCTTTGGATTCTCCTTTTTCTCCACCAGGTCGACTGTGTCTCCTCCCTACCCCCTCTCTCCTCTACCCAACTCTGTGAATTTCTGTGTGTTCTAGACGATGGAGAACATTTAGGGAACTGATTACTGGCTGGATCTGTCTCTCTCCTTTTCATTCCCCTCTTTTATCCTCCTGGCCACCTCTTTCTCCTTCCTCCCTTTCCTTTCTCTGCATAACTCCGTGAACATCTCTGAGTGGTCCAGACTGTGGAGTGCACATAAGGAAGTGATTACTGGCTAGCTTGGTCTCTCCTCTATTGATTCCACCTCATCTCATTTGGGTCACCTCTAACTCCCTCCTCCCTCTTCTCTTCTCCATGTAACTCTGTGAACCTCTCTGGGTGTCCCTCAAGTGGAGAAACTTTTCATCTTTAACCTAGATGTTTTATCAATGGTGCTGTATAGAAGAAGTCTTGAGACTACTGTAAAAATAAGACTGAAAACCAGAAGCAGGAGGCTTAAGTCCAAACGCTGAGAACACCAGAGAACTCCTGACTCCAGGGAACATTAATTGACAGGAGCTCATCAAACACCTCCATATCTACACTGAAACCAAGCACCACCCAAGGGCCAACAAGTTCCAGAGCAAGATATACCACGCAAATTCTCCAGCAACACAGGAACACAGACCTGAGCTCCAATATACAAGCTGAACAAAGTTGTTCCAAAACCACTGACATTTCATAACTCATTACTGGACACTTCATTGCATTCCAGAAAGAAGAAATCCAGCTCCACCCACCAGAACACTGACACAACCTTCCCTAACCAAGACCTTGACAAGCCACCTATACAGCCCCAGCCACAGTGAGGAAACTCCACAAAAAACTGCACAAACTGCCAGAATACAGATAGGACATCCCAAACGCAGTAATATAAACAAGATGAATAGACAGAGGAATACCCAGCAGGTAAAGGAACAGGATCAATGCCCACTAAACCAAAGAAAAGAGGAAGAGATAGGGAATCTATCTGATAAAGAATTCCAAATAATGATAGTGAAAATGATCCAAAATCTTGAAATAAAAGTGGAAACACAGATAAATAACCTGGAGACAAGGATTGAGAAGATGCAAGAAAGGTTTAACAAGGACCTAGAAGAAATAAAAAAGAGTCAATATATAATGAATAATGCAATAAATGATATCAAAAACACTCTGGAGGCAACAAATAGTAGAATAACAGAAGCAGAAAATAGGATTAGTGAATTAGAAGATAGAATCGTATAAATAAATGAATCAGAGGAGAAAAAAGAAAAACGAATGAAAAGAAATGAGGACAATCTCAAAGACCTCCAGGACAGTGTTAAATGCCCCAACATTCGAATCACAGGAGTCCCAGAAGAAGAAGACAAAAAGAAAGACCATGAGAAAATACTTGAGGAGATAATAGTTGAAAACTTCCCTAAAATGGGGAAGGAAATAATCACCCAAGTCCAAGAAACCCAAAGAGTCCCAAACAGGATAAACCCAAGGCAAAACACCCCAAGACATATATTAATCAAGTTAACAAAGATCAAACACAAAGAACAAATATTAAAAGCAGCAAGGGAAAAACAACAAATAACACACAAGGGGATTCCCATAAGGATAACAGCTGATCTTTCAATAGAAACTCTTCAGACCAGGAGGGAATGGCAAGACATACTTAAAGTGATGAAAGAAAATAATCTACAGCCCAGATTACTGTACCCAGCAAGGATCTCATTCAAATATGAAGGAGAAATCAAAAGCTTTACAGACAAGCAAAAGCTGAGAGAATTCAGCACCACCAAACCAGCTCTCCAACAAATGCTAAACAGTATTCTCTAGACAGGAAACACAAAAAGGGTGTATAAACTCAAACGCCAAACAATAAAGTAAATGGCAATGGGATCATACTTATCGATAATTAACTTAAATGTAAATGGGTTGAATTCCCCAACCAAAAGGCAAAGACTGGCTGAATGGATACAAAAATAAGACCCCTATATATGTTGTCTACAAGAGACCCACCTCAAAACAGGGGACACATACAGACTGAAAGTGAAGGGCTGGAAAAAGATATTCCATGCAAACAGAGAACAAAAGAAAGCAGGAGTAGCAATACTCATATCAGATAAAATAGACTTTAAAACAAAGGCTGTGAAAAGAGACAATGATGGACACTACATAATGATCAAAGGATCAATCCAATAACAAGATATAACAATTATAAATATATATGCACCCAACATAGGAGCACCACAATATGTAAGACAAATGTTAACAAGTAGGAAAGGGGAAATTAACAATAACACAATAATAGTGGGAGACTTTAATACTCCACTGACACCTATCGATAGATCAACTAAACAGAAAATTAACAAGGAAACAAAAACTTTAAAAGATACAATAGGCCAGTTAGACCTAGTTTATGTCTATAGGACATTTCACACACAAAAAATGAATTTCAACTTTTTCTCAAGTGTACACAGAACCTTCTCCAGGATAGATCACATCCTGGGCCATAAATCATAAATCTAGTAAATCCTAAAAAATAGAAATCATTACAAGCATCTTTTCTGACCATAATGCAGTAAGATTAGATCTCAATTACAGGAGAAAAACCATGAAAAATTCCAACATATGGAGGCTGAACAACATGCTTCTGAATAACCAACAAGTCACAGAAGAAATCAAAAAAGAAATCAAAATATGCATAGAAATGAATGTAAATGAAAACACAGCAACCCAAAACCTGTGGCACACTGTAAAAGCAGTGCTAAGGGGAAAGTTCATAGCAATACAGGCATACCTCAAGAAACAAGAAAAAAGTCAAATATATAACCTAACTCTACACCAAAAGCAACTAGAAAAGGAAGAAATGAAGAACCCCAGGGTTAGTAGAAGGAAAGAAATCTTAAAAATTAGCGTAGAAATAAATGCAAAAGAAACAAAAGAGACCAAAGCAAAAATCAACAAAGCCAAAAGCTGGTTCTTTGAAAGGATAAATAAAATTGACAGACCATTAGCCAGACTCATCAAGAAGCAAGGGGAGAAAAATCAAATCAATAAAATTAGAAATGAAAATGGAGAGATCACCACAGACAACACAGAAATACAAAGGAACATAAGTGACTACTATCAGCAGTTGTATGCCAATAAAATGGACAATGTGGAAGAAATGGACAAATTCTTAGAAAAGTACAATTTTCCAAAACTGAACCAGGAAGAAATAGAAAATCTTAACAGATCTATCACAAGCACGGAAATTGAAACTGTAATCAGAAATCTTCCAGCAAACAAAAGCCCAGGTCCAGACGGCTTCACAGCTGAATTCTACCAAAAATTTTGAGAAGAGCTAACACCTTTCCTACTCAAACACTTCCAGAAAATTGCAGAGGAAGGTAAACTTCCAAACTCATTCTATGAGGCCACCATCACCCTAATACCAAAACCTGACAATGATGCCACACACACACACACACACACACACATACTACAGGCCAATATCACTGATGAACATAGATGCAAAAATCCTTGACAAAATTCTAGCAATCAGAATCCAACAACATATTAAAAAGATCATACACCATCACCAAATGGGCTTATCCCAGGGATGCAAGGATTCTTCAATATCCACAAATCAAAGAATGCAATACACCACATTAACAAATTGAAAAATAAAAGACATATGATTATCTCAATAGATGTAGAGAAAGCCTTTGACAAAATTCAACATCCATTTATGATAAAAACTCTCCAGAAAGCAGGAATAGAAGGAACATATCTCAACATAATAAAAGCTATATATGAAAAACCCACAGCAAACAACATTATCCTCAACGGTGAAAAATTGAAAGCATTTCCACTAAAGTCAGGAACAAGACAATGGTGCCCACTTTCACCACTACTATTCAACATAGTTCTGGAAGTTTTGGCCACAGCAATCAGAGCAGAAAAAGAAATAAAAGGAATCCAAATTGGAAAAGAAGAAATAAAACTCTCACTATGCAGATGACATGATCCTCTACATAGAAAACCCTAAAGACTCCACCAGAAAATTACTAGAGCTAATCAATGAATATAGTAAACTTGCAGGATATAAAATCAACACCCACAAATCCCTTGTATTCCTATACACTAATAACGAGAAAATAGAAAGAGAAATTAAGGAAACAATTCCATTCACCATTGCAATGAAAAAAAAAAAAAAAAAAAAAAAAAACTTAGGAATATATCTAC
Source organism: Capricornis sumatraensis (assembly GCF_032405125.1). Classification (NCBI taxonomy): domain Eukaryota; kingdom Metazoa; phylum Chordata; class Mammalia; order Artiodactyla; family Bovidae; genus Capricornis; species Capricornis sumatraensis. Next base: position 4,599,541 of record NC_091084.1, read on the forward strand.
CTAAAGAAACTAAAGACCTATACGTAGAAAACTATAAAACACCAGTGAAATAAATCAAAGAGGACACTAATAGATGGAGAAATATACCATGTTCATGGGTCAGAAGAATCTAGATAGTGAAAATAAGTATACTACCCAAAGCAATCTACAGATTCAATGCAATCCCTATCAAGCTATCAGCGATATTTTTCACTGAGCTACAACAAATAATTTCACAGTTTGTATGGAAATACAAAAAAACCTCGAATAGCCAAAGCAATCTTAAGAAAGAAGAATGGAACTGGAGGCATCAACCTGCCTGATTTCAGGCTCTACTACAAAGCCACAGTCATCAAGACAGTATGGTACTGGCACAAAGACAGAAATATAGATAATGGAACAAAATATAGATCAACAGCTGCAGAGATAAATCCATGCAGCTAGGGACACCTTATCTTTGACAAAGGAGGCAAGAATATACAATGGAGAAAAGACAATCTCTTTAGCAAGTCATGCTGGGAAAGCTGTTCAACCACTTGTAAAAAAATAAAACTAGGGAACTGTAAAGATGGCGGAGGAATAGGATGGGAAGACCACTTTCTCCCTCACAAATTCCTCAAAAGATACATTTCAACGCTGAGCAAACTCCACAAAACAACTTCTGTAGGCTGGCAGAGGACATCAGGCAACCAGAAAAGCAGACCATTGTCTTCAAAAACAGGTAGGAAAAAATATAAAAGATGAAAAAGGAGACAAAGGAGGTGGGGAGGGAGCTCCGTCCCGGGAAGGGAAGCCTGTCCCAGGAAGGGAATTTTAAGAAGAGAGGTTTCCAAACACCAGGAAACACTCTCCCTGCCGAGTCTGTGGCGAGCCTTGGAAACACAGAGGGCAACATAACAGGAAGGGAAAAATAAATAAATAATTAAAACCAACAGATTACAAGCCCAACAGTAACTCCCCTAGTGGAAAAGCAGCACAGACGCCTGCATCCACCACAAGCTAGTGGGGGCAGGGCAGGGAAGCGTGGGAGGCGCGGGCTGCAGTGCTTTGTAAGAATCGGGCAGGAACGCCCCACGCGCAACCAGAACGATCTAACTTGGGCTAGCAAACCAGACTATGGGATAGCTACTGCAGGAAAAGCTCAAACATAAGACACCGCCAGGACCAAGCACAGATCAAAGGACGGAACGGAATAAGCCGGCTGCAGACCATCCCACACTGGGGACAGGCAGCCAGAGCTGTAAGGGCTGGAAAGGGGCAATTGCAGACCCGGAGAGACTTTACTTACCTAACTGCAAGCAGGCTTCTTTGCTAAGACTTCTGGGGGTGCTGGACAGTCACCATCTGCCTCACGGGGGGCACCAGCGGTCCACCCAGAAAGCTGGGCAGCAGCGGCAGAAAAGGTAACAAGTCGCGGCGATCGCGCTCGCCAAACTCCTGAGCTACTCGGACCTGGGAAGGGCACAAAGCACAGTCCCAGCCGAATCTGTGCCTCTGAGGGCTGCCTGAGCGCCAAACCTGAGTGGCTTGGACTGGGGAAGTGCACGCAGCCTAGGGGCGGCCCCAGACGGTTCCCAGCTGAGCATCGTAGAGCCAGAGCGGTTTGTGCGCCGCGAGAAGGGACAGGTCAAGCAGGGCTGAGACACTGTGTGCAGACGACAGTGCTATTTGTTTGCAGCATCCCCCCTCCCCACAGTGCGACTGAACTAGTGAACCTAAAAAAACAGCAAACAGAAGAAGTTAAACAGAGGGAACCGCCTTGGAAGTGATCCCACACAGCCCACAACATCAGAGAAGGGCCAGATATATTTTTACTATTTTTAAAATCATTCCTTTTTTTTTTCTAACTTTTTTTAAAATTGTTAAGTCTTCTATTTCTCCTCTAATTTTTATTTCTATAACCTACTATTACTATTAAAAAAAAAAAAAGATTTTTTTTTTTTTTTTTAAGGCAAACACGATATATAGTCTCTGGATGGTTGTTGTTGTTTTTTGTTTTTTTTTTAATAATTCTTGTTGGTGTTTTTTTTTTTTTTTTCTTCTTTCTTCCTTTTTCCTTCTGCTTCTTTTCTTTAATATTGTATTTTTGAAAATCCAACCTCTACTCTAGATTTTTAATCTTTGCTCTTAGGTTTTTGTTGTCAATTTTGTACATTTAAAAACCCAAACTTCACTACCCAAGTTTACCTGAGAGTGAGATTACTGGCTTGACCACTCTCTCCTCTTTTGGACTCTCCTTTTTCTCCACCAGGTGGCCTCTGTCTCTTTTCTCCCCCATCTCTTCTCTATCCAACTCTGTGAATCTCTGTGTGTTCCAGACGGTGGAGAACACCTAAGGAACTGGCAGTATTTGTCTCTCTCCTTCTCATTCCTCTCTCTTATCCTCCTGGCCACCTCTGTCTACTTCCTCCCTCTCCTCTTCCCCATATAACTCCGTAAATACCTCTGAGCGGTCCAGACTATAGAGTGCACATAAGGAAGTGACTACTGGCTAGCTTGTTCTCTCCTCTTTTGATCTCACTACATCTCATTCCAGTTACCTCTAACTACCCCCTCCATCTTCTCTTCTCCTTGTAACTCAGTGAACCTCTCTGAGTGTCCCTCAATGTGGAGAAACTTTTCATCTTTAACCTAGAAGTTTTATCATCGGTGCTGTATGGATGGAGAAATCTAGAGGCTACTGCAAAAGTAAAACTGATACCAGAAGCAGGAGGCCTAAATCCAAAGCCTGAAAACATTAGAGAACTCTTGAATTCAGGGAACATTAAGCAATAGGAGCTCATCAAATGCCTTCATACCTACACCGAAACCAAGCTCCACCCAAGGGCCAACAAGTTCCAAAACAAGACATACCAAGCAAATTCTCCAGCAACACAGGAACACTCCCCTGAGCTTCAATATACAGGCAGCTCAAAGTTACTCCAAAACCTTTGATGTCTCATAACCCATTACTGGTCACTCCACTGCACTCCAGAGAAAAGAAACCCAGCTCCACCCACCAGAAATCCAACACAAGCCTCCCTAACCAGGAAACCTTGACAAGCCACTGATAGAACCCCACTCACAGTGAGAAAGCTCCATAATAAAGAGAACGCCACAAATTACAAGAATATAAAAAGGCCACCCCAAACGCAGCAATATAACCAAGATGAAGAGACAGAAGAATACTCAGCAGGTAAAGGAACAGGAGAGTTGCCCACCAAACCAAACAAAAGAGGAAGAAGTAAAGGAATCTACCTGAGAAGGAATTCCGAATATTGATAGTGAAAATGATCCAAAATCTTGAAATCAAGATGGAATCACAGATAAATAGCCTAGAGACAAGGATTGAGAAGATGCAAGAAAGGTTTAACAAGGACCTAGAAGAAATAAAAAAGAGTCAAAATATAATGAATAACGCAATAAATGAGATCAGAAACACTCTGGAGGCCACAAATAGTAGAATAACGGAGGCAGAAGATAGTGAAATAGAAGATAGAATGGTAGAAATAAATGAATCAGAGAGGACAAAAGAAAAATGAATTAAAAGAAATGAGGACAATCTCAGAGACGTCCAGGACAATATGAAATGCTCCAACATTCAAATTATAGGAGTCCCAGAAGAAGAAGACAGAAAGAAAGATCATAAGAAAATCCTTGAGGAGATAATAGTTGAAAACTTCCCTAAAATGGGGAAGGAAATAATCACCCAAGTCCAAGAAACACAGAGAGTTCCAAATAGGATAAACCCAAGGCGAAGCACCCCAAGACACATATTAATCAAATTAACAAAGATCAAACACAAAGAACAAATATTAAAAGCAGCAAGGGAAAAACAACAAATAACACACAAGGGGATTCCCATAAGGATAACAGCTGATCTTTCAATAGAAACTCTTCAGGCCAGGAGGGAATGGCAAGACATACTTAAAGTGATGAAAGAAAATAACCTACAGCCCAGATTACTGTACCCAGCAAGGATCTCATTCAAATACGAAGGAGAAATCAAAAGCTTTACAGACAAGCAAAAGCTGAGAGAATTCAGCACCACCAAACCAGCTCTCCAACAAATTCTAAAGGATATTCTCTAGACAGGAAACACAAAAAGGGTGTATAAACCCGAACCCAAAACAATAAAGTAAATGGTAACGGGATCATACTTATCAATAATTACCTTAAACATAAATGGGTTGAACGCCCCAACCAAAAGGCAAAGACTGGCTGAATGGACACAAAAACAAGACCCCTCTATATGCTGCTTACAAGAGACCCACCTCAAAGCAAGGGACACATACAGACTGAAAGTGAAGGGTTGGAAAAAGATATACCACGCAAATAGAGACCTAAAGAAAGAAGGAGTGCAATACTCATATCAGATAAAATAGACTTTAAAACAAAGGCTGTGACAAGAGACAAAGAAGGCCACTACATAATGATCAAAGGATCAATCCAAGAAGAAGATATGACAATTATAAATATATATGCACCCAATATAGGAGCACCACAATATGTAAGATGAATGCTAACAACTATGAAAGGGGAAATCAACAATAACACAATAATAGTGGGAGACTTTAATACCCCACTCACACCTATGGACAGATCAACTAAACAGAAAATTAACAAAGAAATGCAAACTTTAAATGATAGATTAGATCAGTTAGACCTAATTGATATCTATAGGACATTTCCCCCCAAAACAATGAATTTCACCTTTTTTTCAAGTGCTCATGGAAACTTCTCCAGGATAGATCACATCCTGGGCCATAAATCTAAACTTGATAAATTCAAAAAAAATCGAAATCATTCCAAGCATCTTTTCTGATCATAATGCATTAAGATTAGATCTCAATTACAGGAGAAAAACCATGAAAAATTCCAACATATGGAGGCTGAACAACATGCTTCTGAATAACCAACAAATCACGGAAGAAATCAAAAAAGAAATCAAAATATGCATAGAAACTAAGGAAAATGAAAACACAACAACCCAAAACCTGTGGGACACTATAAAAGCAGTGCTAAGAGGAAAGTTCATAGCAATACAGGCATACCTCAAGAAACAAGAAAAATGTCAAATAAATAACCTAACTCTACAATTAAAGCAACTAGAAAAGGAAGAATTGGAGAGCCCCAGAGTTAGTAGAAGGAAAGAAATCTTAAAAATTAGGGCAGAAATAAATGCAAAAGAAACAAAAGAGACCATAGCAAAAATCAACAAAGCCAAAAGCTGGTTCTTTGAAAGGATAAATAAAATTGACAGACCATTAGCCAGACTCATCAAGAAGCAAGGGGAGAAAAATCAAATCAATAAAATTAGAAATGAAAATGGAGAGATCACCACAGACAACACAGAAATACAAAGGAACATAAGAGACTACTATCAGCAGTTGTATGCCAATAAAATGGACAATGTGGAAGAAATGGACAAATTCTTAGAAAAGTACAATTTTCCAAAACTGAACCAGGAAGAAATAGAAAATCTTAACAGACCCATCACAAGCACGGAAATTGAAACTGTAATCAGAAATCTTCCAGCAAACAAAAGCCCAGGTCCAGACGGCTTCACAGCTGAATTCTACCAAAAATTTTGAGAAGAGCTAACACCTTTCCTACTCAAACTCTTCCAGGAAATTGCAGAGGAAGGTAAACTTCCAAACTCATTCTATGAGGCCACTGTCACTCTAATACCAAAACCTGACAAAGATGTCACAAAAAAAGAAAACTACAGGCCAATATCACTGATGAACATAGATTCAAACATCCTCAACAAAATTCTAGCAATCAGAATCCAACAACACATTAAAAAGATCATACACCATGACCAAGTGGGCTTTAACCTAGGGATTCTTCAATATCCGCAAATCAATCAATGTAATTCACCACATTAACAAATTGAAAAATAAAAGACATATGATTATCTCAATAGATGCAGAGAAAGCCTTTGACAAAATTCAACATCCATTTATGATAAAAACTCTCCAGAAAGCAGGAATAGAAGGAACATACCTCAACATAATAAAAGCTATATATGACAAACCCACAGCAAACATTATCCTCAATGGTGAAAAATTGAAAGCATTTCCCCTAAAGTCAGGAACAAGACAAGGGTGCCCACTTCCACTGCTACTATTCAACATAGTTCTGGAAGTTTTGGCCACAGCAATCAGAGCAGAAAAAGAAATAAAAGGAATCCAAATTGGAAAAGAAGAAGTAAAACTTTCACTGTCTGCAGATGACATGATCCTCTACGTAGAAAATCCTAAAGACTCCACCAGAAAATTACTAGAGCTAATCAATGAATATAGTAAACTTGCAGGATATAAAATCAACACACAGAAATCCCTTGCATTCCTATACGCTAATAATGAGAAAATAGAAAAAGAAATTAAGGAAACAATTCCATTCACCATTGCAACGAAAAGAATAAAATACTTAGGAATATATCTACCTAAAGAAACTAAAGACCTATATATAGAAAACTATAAAACACTGATGAAAGAAATCAAAGAGGACACTAATAGATGGAGAAATATACCATGTTCATGGATCGGAAGAATTAATATAGTGAAAATGAGTATACTACCCAAAGCAATTTACAAATTCAATGGAATCCCTATCAAGCTACCAGCCATATTTTTCACAGAACTAGAACAAATAATTTCAAGATTGGTATGGAAATACAAAAAACCTCGAATTGCCAAAGCAATCTTGAGAAATAAGAATGGAACTGGACGAATCAACTTGCCTGACTTCAGGCTCTACTACAAAGCCACAGTCATCAAAACAGTATGGTACTGGCACAAAGACAGACATATAGATCAATGGAACAAAATAGAAAGCCCAGAGATAAATCCACGCACATATGTACACCTTATCTTTGACAAAGGAGGCAACAATATACAATGGAGTAAAGACAATCTCTTTAACAATTGGTGCTGGGAAAACTGGTCAACCACTTGTAAAAGAATGAAACTAGATCACTTTCTAACACCGCACACAAAAATAAACTCAAAATGGATTAAAGATCTAAATGTAAGACCAGAAACTATAAAACTCCTAGAGGAGAACATAGGCAAAACACTCTCCAACATAAATCACAGCAGGATCCTCTATGAACCACCTCCCAGAATTCTGGAAATAAACGCAAAAATAAACAAATGGGATCTAATTAAAATTAAAAGCTTCTGCACAACAAAGTAAAATATAAGCAAGGTGAAAAGACAGCCTTCTGAATGAGAGAAAATAATAGCAAATGAAGCAACTGACAAACAACTAATCTCAAAAATATACAAGCAACTTATGCAGCTCAATTCCAGAAAAATAAACGACCCAATCAAAAAAATGCGCCAAAGAACTAAATAGACATTTCTCCAAAGAAGATATACGGATGGCTAACAAACAGATGAAAAGATGCTCAACATCACTCATTATTAGAGAAATGCAAAGCAAAACCACAATGAGCTACCACTTCACACCATTCAGAATGGCTGCGATCCAAAAATCTGCAAGCAATAAATGCTGGAGAGGATGTGGAGAAAAGGGAACCCTCTGACACTGTTGGTGGGAATGCAAACTAGTACAGCCACTTTGGAGAACAGTGTGGAGATTCCTTAAAAAATTGCAAATAGAACTACCTTATGTCTCAGCAATCCCACTGCTGGGCATACACACCGAGGAAACCAGAATTGAAAGAGACACATGTACCCCAATGTTCATCGCAGCACTGTTTATAATAGCCAGGACATGGAAACAACCTAGATGTCCATCATCTAGGTTGATGAATGGATAAGAAAGCTGTGGTACAGATATACAATGGAGTATTACTCAGCCATTAAAAGGAATACATTTGAATCAGTTCTGATGAGATGGATGAAACTGGAGCCAATTATACAGACTGAAGTAAGCCAGAAAGAAAAACACCAATACAGTATACTAACACATATATATGGAATTTAGAAAGATGGCAATGACGACCCTGTATGCAAGACAGCAAAAGAGACACAGATGTGTATAATGGACTTTTGGACTCAGAGGGAGAGGGAGAGGGTGGGATGATTTGGGAGAATGGCATTTTAACATGTATACTATCATGTAAGAATCGAATCGCCAGTCTATGTCTGATGCAGGATACAGCATGCTTGGGGCTGGTGCACGGTGATGACCCAGAGAGATGTTATGGGGAGGGAGGTGGGAGGGGGGTTCACATTTGGGAACGCATGTAAGAATTAAAGATTTTAAAATTAAAAAAAAAAAAAAGTTAAAAAAAATAAAACTAGAACACTTTCTAACACCATACACAAAAATAAACTCAAAATAGATTAAAGATCTAAACATAAGATCAGAAACCATAAAACTCCTAGAGGAGAACATAAGCAAAATGCTCTCCGACATACATCATAGCATGATCCTCTATCACCCACCTCCCAGAATATTGGAAATAAAAGCAAAAATAATAATAAAAAAAAGGGACCAAATTAAACTTAAAAGCTTGTGCACAACAAAGTAAATGATAAGCAAGGTGAAAAGACAGCCTTCAGAATGGGAGAAAATAATAGCAAATGAAGCAACTGACAAACAACTAATCTCAAAAATATAGAAGCAACTCATGCAGCTCAATTCCAGAAAAATAAATGACCCAATCAAAAAATGGCCAAAGAACTAAATAGACATTTCTCCAAAGAAGACATACAGATGGCTAACAAACACATGAAGAAATGCTCAACATCACTCACTATCAGAGAAATGCAAATCAAGACCACAATGAGGTACCATTTCACACCAGTCAGAATGGCTACGATCAAAAGCCTACAAGCAATAAATGCTGGAGAGGGTGTGGAGAAAAGGGAACCCTCTGACACTGTTGGTGGGAATGCAAACTAGTACAGCCACTATGGAGAACAGTGTGAAGATTCCTTAAAAAATTGGAAATAGAACTGCCTTAACCCAGCAATCCCACTGCTGTGCGTACAAGCGGAGGAAACCATAATTGGAAAGAGACACATGTACCCCAATGTTCATCGCAGCACTGTTTATAATAGCCATGATATGGAAGCAACCTGGATGTCCATCAGATGAATGGATAAGAAAGTGTGGTACATATACACAATGGAATATTACTCAGCCATTAAAAAGAATACATTTGAATCAGTTCTAATGAGGTGAATGAAACTGGAGCCTATTATACAGAATGAAGTAAGCCAGAAAGAAAAACATCAATACAGTATACTAAAGCATATATATGGAATTTAGAAAGATAATAATGATAACCCTGTATGCGAGATACCAAAAGAGACACAGATATATAGAACAGTCTTTTGGACTCTGTGGGAGAGGGCGAGGGTGGGATGATTTGGAAGAATAGCATTGAAACATGTATAATATCATATATGAAACGAATCTCCAGTCCAGGTTCGATGCATGATACTGGATGCTTCGGGCTGGTGCACTGAGAGGACCCAGAGGGATGATATGGGGAGGGAGGAGGAAAGGGGGTTCAGGATGGCGAACACGTGTATACCTGTGGCTGATTCATGTTGATGTATGGCAAAACCAATACAATATTGTAAAGTAATTAACTTCCAATTAAAATAAATACATTAAAAAAAAAAAACAACTCCAGTGCAATTACACTTGATTTGTGGACTCACAGCTTGAGTAATAATGCAAATCTATAGGCAAAAATATTTCCTGAGTTTATTACAATTTGCATACTTTGCTATATTCTATATTCAGGGTATAAAACAGAACATAGCTGGAGACTCTGTCCAGGAGAAGCTTATACTGTACTGAGCAGATTTACAACTTGCTGCAGAATTTGTTAATTTATACTTTGAAATCTGTTTATTTGAATTTGATAACCTGAAAAATACATACTTTAGATTAGCGGTCCACAACATTTTGGTCCCAAACATCCAGGGACCAGTTTCATGGAAGACAATTTTTCCAGGGACCATGGTGAGAGGGATGGTTTCACATTGATTCAAGGGCCTTCCATTTTATTTTACACTTTATTTCTATTATTATTGTATCAGCTCCACCTCAGATCATCCGATATTAGATCCCAGAGGTTGGGGACTCCTGTTTTAGATAGACATATAAAAATCTTCTAAGAAATGGCAATACTGAGCTTCCACAGTGGCCCAGTGGTTGAGAATCTGCCTGCCAGTTGTGGGGACACAGGTTTGATCCCGGTCCAGAAGAATTTCACGTGCCATAGGGCAACCAAGCCCCTGAGCCACAACCACTGAAACTCATGTGCCCTACAGCCCATGCTCCACAACCTGAGGAGCCACCATGATGAGAGGCCCATGCACCACACCTGGAAAGTAGTCCCCACTCTTCACAACCAGAGAAAGCCCACACACAGCAATCAAGATCCAGAGCAGCCACAAGTAATTAACTTTCAAAAAGAAATGACAACACTGTCAGTCATGAAAATCAATGATTCCTGACCAAAAAAATAAAAACATCAACCTTGGCTTTAAGATAATTTTCAAGCAGATATACACATGTGTGGAATAGTAAATTTCTTCTATTTAAACTGTACTTTTCATTAAGGTCATTTAGTAATTACTAAGCACATACAAAACTAATATTTCTCATAATATATAAAGTACAACATAGAACACAATGGAGTAACTACCTTCAAGGAGTTTCTATGTTTATGTTCTGATTTGTTCTAAATACTTCAAGGTATTGGGGAGGTTGCCTTCTTAAATGATCTTATTATTTATTTATTTTACTTGACACTACTGTATTGGTTTTGCGATACATCAACATGAATCTACCACGGGTGTACATGTGTTCCCAATCCTGAACCCCCCTCCCACCTCCCTCCCCATCCCATCTCTCTGGGTCATCCCAGTGCACCAGCCCCAAGCATCCTGTATCTTGCATCAAACATAGACTGGCGATTCATTTCTTATATGATATTATACATGTTTCAATGCCATTCTCCCAAATCATCCCACCTTCTCATTGTCCCACAGGGCAGTCAGAGTAGTCTCTCACTAATCACAGGTATTTCAGTTTTACTCTCCATGCCTCTCTGAGGCATATGCCAAGATTGTGAATCTCTGAGAAACTATTCTTGCTTATTTGTTCTTTTTCTCAGGAGTCATCTAGTCAAACACATATAAGGCCTGAATGGAAGTAGGCCTCAGGGTTTCTATCACCTGACTAGAGAAATGAGATCTGATTTAACTGGGGCACTTACTAATCTTCACATTACTGCTGTCATTAGGAAATTCTGATAAATTGTAATAAAGATTTTGGAATTTTCCATAGAACTTAGAAATACAAAAATTTATATACAATCTACTGATTTTTTGCTTGGAAATAAATTACATTTTTAAAGTCCTGTGAACCAAATATGACCGCTTTTGTCTTTCTTCTCCTGTTATTGCTATTCCCCAGGAATCCTTTTCTTTTCTTTAAGCTAACTGCATATATTTCAGCAATCTCCTTCTTGTTAATATTTTTAACTGTCACCTACCTGCAGACTACTGTAAAACCCATATCTTTAACTCAGAACTTTCTGCAGCTACTTGACTACCCAAATGCCTAAGGACTCCTCCAGCAGACAGAAATTCATAATTTAATTAGCTATAAAATAAAGCATACATTGCTCTAGGACCTTTAATTCTATCTTCATTCCATATCCTGCTTAGCAACCATACTCTGAACTATCTTTTAGCTCTTAATAGTAGAGACACCTGCCCATTTACCTCCATCAGCCATTAAGTCAGTATTTTATTTTCTTCACATGAGGCTGAGTGAATGATACATATAATTATTTCAATGATTACTGCAGTTACACAATCCTCAGAGGAGAATACCTAAACAAAATTTATATGACATATTTTAACACATAGTTTTCTGTTTCCAATTAAAAAATTAATATTCCCCTTAATTTATTATATAGGCTCCAGAAACTCAAAGAGGTTGATTCAGTCAGTCAGTTCGGTCACTCAGTCATGTTCCAATCTTTGCGACTCCATGAATCATAGCACGCCAGGCCTCCCTGTTTATCACCAACTCCCGGAGTTTACTCAAATTCATGTGCATCGAGTCGGTGATGCCATCCAGACATCTCACCCTCTGTCATCCCCTTCCCCTCCTGCCCTCAATCCCTCCCAGCATCAGAGTCTTTTCCAAAGAATCAACACTTTGCATGAGGTGGCCAAAGTACTGGAGTTTCAGCTTTAGCATCAGTCCTTTCAATGAACACCAAGAACTGATCTCCTTTAGAATCAATTGGTTGGATCTCTTTGTAGTCCAAGGCACTCTCAAGAGTCTCCAACACCACAGTTCAAAAGCATCAATTCCTCAGCACTCAGCTTTCTTCACAGTCCAAAACTCACATCCATACATGACCACTAGAAAAGCTATAGCCTTGAGTAGACAGATTTGTTAGCAAACTAATGTCTCTGCTTTTGAATATGCTATCTAGGTTGGTCATAACTTTCATTCCAAGCAGTAAGCGTCTTTTAATTTCATGGCTGCAGTCACCATCTGTAGTGATTTTGCAGCATAAAAAAATAAGGTCTGACACTGTTTCCACTGTTTCCCCATCTATTTCCCATGAAGTGATGGGACCGGATGCCATGATCTTCCTTTTCTGAATGTTGAGCTTTAAGCCAACTTTTTCACTTTCCTCTTTCACTTTCATCAAGAGGCTTTTTAGTTCCTCTTCACTTTCTGCCATAAGGGTGGTGTCACCTGCATATCGGAGGTTATTGATATTTCTCGTGGCAGTCTTGATTCCAGCTTATGCTTCTTCCAGGCCAGTGTTTCTCATGATGTACTCTGCATATAAGATCGATAAGCAGGGTGACAATATACATGTTTGACGTACTCCTTTTCCTATTTGGAACCAGTCTGTTTCTCCATGTCCAGTTCTAACTGTTGCTTCCTGACCTGCATACACATTTCTCAAGAGGCAGGTCAGGTAGTCTGGTATTCCCATCTCCTTCAAAATTTTCCACAGTTTACTGTGATCCACACAGTCAAAAGCTTTGGCATAGTCAATAAAACAGAAATAGATGTTTTTCTGGAACTCTTGCTCTTTCGATGATCCAGCAGATGTTGGCAATTTGATCTCAGTTTCCTCTGCCTTTTCTAAAACCAGCTTGAACATCTGGAAGTTAATGATTCACATATGGCTGAAACCTGGCTTAGAAAATTTTGAGCATTACTTTACTAGCGTGTGAGATGAGTGCAGTTTTGCAGTAGTTTGAGCATTCTTTGGCACTGCCTGTCTTTGGGATTAGAATGAAAACTGAACTTTTCCAGTTCTGTGGCCACTGCTGAGTTTAGCTCGTCAAAAGTTCACAGTTGAGTGACAATGATGGGAATTGAATCTAAGTCTACCTCAAGTCTATACTTTCCTCCCTCCAAAAGAACCTCGATTAAAAGGATGAAAGTGCTTCTACCTATGTAAATGTGGAAAAATATTTAAAGCAGTGTAATTTATTGTCTTTGAAGCTGGATAGAAGCGAGAAAGAGGTTGAAAAGTGAGAAATATAAGTAAACAGAAGTGTCTAGAGTAGATTCTTATGAGGAGATAAGACGAGAAGTCAGTTAAAACTATAGATTGAAGGGACTCCAGAACATTGAGAGTAATTAGAGATGAGTGACATTTTGCTCAGGTTCATTTTATGTTCTCGCATCTGCCCTCTTTTCTCTCTTGTTGATCCCACATATCATGCCAAAATAATGACCCATGAATTCTACTTTTCATAATGAATGTCTCCTGGTCAAGCCTTAAGATGTTCCTTGTTATCAGCTCCCTTTCTTGGCTTCCACACTCCTGATTTAAATTGGCCTGCCCTATCTGTCTCCCCTCACTCTAACTCAACCTGGATCCAATGAGACACTTTTCTGGGCTGTCCTACTGCCTTTTCAAGAGGTCAGTATGTGTGCTTTCTCTGTTCAACTCTCTTTTATTTATGCCTCTATTTACCGTTCCAAATACTTTTATGACAATATTTTAATTTATTAAGCTTTATTAAAGATTACCAGACCACCTGGCATGCCTCTTGAGAAACCTGTATGCAGGCAAGGAAGCAACAATTAGAACTGGACATCGAACAACAGACTGGTTCCAAATAGGAAAAGGAGTACGTCAAACATGTATATTGTCATCCTGCTTATTTAACTTATATGCAGAGTATATCATGAGAAACGCTGGGCTGGAAGAACCACAAGCTGGAATCAAGACTGCCACGAGAAATATCAATAACCTCAGATATGCAGATGACACCACCCTTATGGCAGAAAGTGAAGAGGAACTAAAAAGCCTCTTGATGAAAGTGAAAGTGGAGAGTGAAAAGTTAGCTTAAAGCTCAACATTCAGAAAAGGAAGATCATGGCATCCGGTCCCATCACTTCATGGGAAATAGATGGGGAAACAGTGGACACAGTGTCAGACTTTATTTTTTTATGCTGCAAAATCACTGCAGATGGTGACTGCAGCCATGAAATTAAAAGATGCTTACTCCTTGGAATGAAAGTTATGACCAACCTAGACAGCATATTCAAAAGCAGAGACATTACTTTGCCATCAAAAATCCATCTAGTCAAGGCTATGGTTTTTCTAGTAGTCATGTATGAATGTGAGAGTTGGACTGTGAAGAAAACTGAGTGCTGAGGAATTGATGCTTTTGAACTGTGGTGTTGGAGAAGACTCTTGATAGTCCCTTGGACTGCAAGGGGATCCAAACAGTCCATCCTAAAGGAGATCAGTCCTGGGTGTTCTTTGGAAGGACTGGTGCTAAAACTGAAACTTTAATACTTTGGCCACCTCATCTGAAGAGTTGACAAATTGGAAAAGACTCTGATGCTGGGAGGGATTGGGGGAAGGAGGAGAAGGGGACGGCCAAGGATGAGATGAGATGGCTGGATGGCATCACCGACTCGATGGACATGAATTTGCATGAACTCCGGGAACTGGTGATAGACAGGGAGGCCTGGTGTGCTGTGATTCATGGGGTTGCAAAGTGTCGGACACGACTGAGTGACTGAACTGAATTGAACTGAAGTGAAAGTTTATGTTTATAAAGAATGGCCTCTTCTGATATTCTTTCTTTGGCAATTATCCATATTCTAATTTAACATCATCTTATTCTCTTATTTCACATTAAGTTGTTTATACTTTTCCAGCAAATTATAAGCGATAAATATCACAATATCACATCTAACAGACATCTAATATTTCTTTTCAATAAAATGTGCAGCACAATGAAGAAAAAAGACTGTTGCCAATGAGCAGTCAATTAACTAAACAGACAATTGAGCACTTAAAAAGCTGCATATTAACAGGGGCAGAATAGTTTGGTGACAAACACTTACAGATGCTTAAGGAATACAGTATACAGAAATGATAAAGTATTTTGATGTCTATGGGACAATATGAGCCATTCTGATTCATAGTTGTTGATTGAAACCTACTGACAAAGAAGTTGGTTTTATATTTTATATTTGGTATTATATTCCATATAAATTCTAGCATCTGACTAGATCATCCAATCTTACTTCATTAATCAAATTAGTATTGAATCTTTTCTTGAATCTATTATCTTGGCCTTATAAGAGACAGTCAAACTGTCCTCTCCCCTTGAGGAGGTAAAAGAGAAAATGCCTTTAAAAGTACATTATAAAAACACTTACACATGTGGAGTTAGCTGCCTCCTCTCTAATGTAATCATAGTATCTGTCACATTACATTGAGATTTTCAGTGGTCATCAGTAGATAGTATTTCACTTAAAAGCAAAGAGGGTTGGGTCTCCAGAATGGAATATCGCTTGGCATACTAGACACACAAAAAGTTGTCTCGGAAGCATGTAGAAATGTGAGAATTTTGAGGGGTCTAAACTTTTATGGATGCTGTGTAAAAAACAAAGTCTGGAGTAGAAATGAGAAGAAATTATTGATGCTTGGGTCAGAATTTTAAATGGAGAGCTGAGATATCCCTGTTATGTGCCCGCATCCTGGAAGTATCAATAATTCAGGTGAAACAATCCTCTTGAGATATATGAACTCAGAGGGAAGGCCACTTGTTAGGCTGTTCCTTCTCACTTGGAGATTCTAAATATAGAATTCTTAGCCTCTAAATCCTGAAGGCAATGTGTTTATACAGCTATAATATATTTATAATTATTCATGAGTCATCTATTCATATGGGGATGCCAATAAAGAATTGTTTACCATGGTTTTATAGTGTCTTAGACATTAATACAGAATCTGCCACAATTCTTAACTAAATGATCAAAAATTTGATTTAAAACAGTAGTTTCTAGTATGGCTAAGTCCCTTTGCTGTTCACCTGATACTAACACAATGGTTAATTGGCTATATCCCAATACAAATAAAAAAGTCTAAAGTTTGAAACAACAACAACAACAACAACACTAGTATGTCATCATAAATTTCCCCATTCTCATAGCCATAAACTCAATAGGCAGTAATTTAGTGATATATGCTAGGCATAGTTCCATGAACCAAGCAGTAGGGATTAATTCACAAAAACAATGGGAACCTAGTCAACCAGGAGTTTACATTCCAGGGGGAGAATGTAACATTGCCAACATTCTGAAGGCAATGTGACTGTAGACACTGAAAAAACATGGAAAATAATTCTTTATTGACATCCCCATATGAGTAGATGACTCATGAATAATTGTAACTATTACTACAATTATTATAGTTGTATAAACACATTGCCTTCATGATTGTCTCCCACATTGCAGGCAGATTCTTTACCAGCTGAGCCACAAGGGAAGCCCAGGGTGATCAAAAAAGATGACTGAAAGACAGTGACCAGATATTCAAAAGTCATCAACCCAGTAGTATGCTTTCTACAGAACTGAAAATAATATATACTATTAGACATGGTAAGTTATATATTTTAATTGGAAATGAAAAATGCTTGTAATCACAAAATGTTCTCTTAATTCTTTTAAAGTAAACATAATGATTTAATTTTAATACGTTTAATTAATTCAAGCTGATATTTCCATTTTAAAATAATGAATGTACATAAACAAAGAGATCAAACATGGTTACTGATAAGTGGACATGATAGTCTGACATGAAGATCTGATATTGGCTTAAATGTCTAAAGATCTCCATAGGTTATCTGTCACATTTAATAGTGCAAGACAAATAGAATACTTAGTGGTGAGAGCACAATATGTTCTTTTAATTAAATATTGTTAATCAGAAAACTCTAAATGTATGCTTTTTGTAAACATAAAAACCTCAGAATTATGTAAATTAAAAACAAAAATTCGCATAATAACATTAAAGAAAAACAATCATTACCAAAACTTTAGTATGGTAACTTTAAATCTCTTGTATGTATTATGGTTCTTATGAAAATGGAATCAAAGAAAGCCTATATTTTTTCACTGATATTATATCCTATATATTAAGTGTCTCTAATTATTTACTATTCTGGGGCTTCCTGGGTGGCTTAGTGGTAAAGAATCCATCTGCCAATGCAGGAGTTGCAGGAGATGCGTGTTCAGTCGCTGGGCTGGGAAGATCCCTCAGAGGGGGCAATGGCAACCCACTCCAGTATTCTTGCCTGGGAAATCCCATGGAGAGAGGAGCCTGGCAAGCAATAGTCCATGGGGGTCGCAAAGAGTCAGACATGACTGAGCTACTGAGCATGCTCAAGTGCACATGCTATTCTACCAGACTGAGCACATTGGTTGTGCTCTATTAACTTAAAAGCACTGGAGTATTACTATCATGAAATGTAAAATTACCCTTTGAAATAAAGTGCAGGATAAGTAAAGATATTGTTATTTTGGAAAAAAAAAATAAAAATTTAGCAAGAATTCCTTCTCAATTAAATATTGACACCTGGTTTCTAATCTATGATTTTTCATTTCTGTAAAATGAGGCATATTTTCATAAGCAATTATGTTTTCATGATATATGAAACTCCAGTACTTTGGCCACCTCATGCAAAGAGTTGACTCATTGGAGAAGACTTTGATGCTGGGAGGGATGGGGGCAGGAGGAGAAGGGGACGACCGAGGATGAGATGGCTGGATGGCCTCACTGACTCGATGGACGCGAGTCTGAGTGAACTCCGGGAGTTGGTGATGGACAGGGAGGCCTGGCGTGCTGCGATTCATGGGGTCGCAAAGAGTCGGAGGCAACTGAGCGACTGAACTGAACTGGACTGAACTGAATATACAGCCATAAACAAATTGTGTATAAAACAATAAGAATTAAATGTTAAAGTCATAAATATATTATATATGTACACAACAGATTCTGATGTATATGCTATATATTTTTGTATCTATAAATAAAAGCGTAGAGTTATTTACAGTTATTTGTAACTGTACTAATTATTATTCTAGTCTTACAACTTTTCAGCTTACTTTTTAAAAACCAGTTCTTATAACTCTGCATTATGTGACTGAGTGACAAGTCACAATTTTAGTATAGATGCTCATCTGTGACAACTAAAGTGAATAATAAACCTCTTCCAAGATTAAAAGACGCTTACTCCTTGGAAGAAAAGTTATGACCAACCTAGACAGCATATTCAAAAGCAGAAACATTACTTTGCCGACTAAGGTCCATCTAGTCAAGGCTATGGTTTTTCCAGTGGTCATGTATGGATGTGAGAGTTGGACTGTAAAGAAAGCCGAGTGCCAAAGAATTGATGCTTTTGAACTGTGGTGTTGGAGAACACTCTTGAGAGTCCCTTGGACTGCAAGGAGATCCAATCAGTCCATTCTAAAGGAGATCAGCCCTGGGTGTTCTTTGGAAGGAATGATGCTAAGGCTGAAACTGCAGTACTCTGGCCACCTCATGCGAAGAGTTGGCTCATTGAAAAAGACTCTGATGCTGGGGGAGATTGGGGGCAGGAGGAGAAGGGGACAACAGAGGATGAGATGGCTGGATGGCATCACTGACTCGATGGACATGGGTCTGAGTGAACTCCTGGAGTTGGTGATGGACAGGGAGGCCTGGCATGCTGCAATTCATGGGGTCGCAAAGAGTCGGACACGACTGAGCGACTGAACTGAACTTAAGATCAATCATTTAAAAGAGGGAAGATAGTCTGAAATTTAACCTGGAATGCATATGTAGTGTTCTATCAGAATCTATACCAGTCTTTAAGGAGACTTATTTGCCTTTAAACATATTACAAATGATATTTTCTTCATTTTTCCCCTCCCATAGATAACAACTCTCTTCCAACCTGCATATTATAAAAGATCTGATTTGCTGTTTGAAGGTACATGGTTGAAATGATAACCTGAGGTTTTTTTTTTTTTTTTTTAATTTAAATTCATTTATTTTAATTGGAGGCTAATTACTTTACAATATGGTATCGGTTTTGCCATAGATCAACAAGAATCTGCCACGAGTGTACACGTGTTCCCCATCTGAGGTGATTTTTTTGTTGTTGGAAGTACCAGCTCTTGAAAATAGTGAGCAGAATCACATACAATAATGAGTTTTACAAAGAGCAAGTGAAGTAGCAAAATAGCATTTGATGCCTAGGAAATGATTTCTTTGTGTATTTGGTATGGAAAGGAATCCCATTAAACTATACACATGAATGATGAAGAGTGGTGCTAGAATTCTTCCTAGAACACAAATATGTTATAAACTGCTTAAAATGATTCTTGTTGTCTTCTGGCCCAGAATAAAAGAAATAAAATCCTTATCTTAACTTACAAGGCAATTTGAAGATTCCTCCCTGCCTCTGTAGTTAGGTTTGCAAACCTTCCACTTGACCCTCTGTTCTCCCATCCATGCCTCTATTTTCCTTCTGCATTTCTGCTACCCAAAATTGTCCATACACCTTTACACTTTTTTTTCCTATGATACTCTTTTGTCTGTAAAAATATGTTTCTCTTTACAGAATGGCAAAATCTTATGCATCTTTCAGACCCAAGAAGATTGCCACATAATTCCTGAATCTCTCTCAATATCTTCTGTGCTTGGGAGGATGAAAGGTGAGGGGAAGATTAGAGAAGTTGGGCAAAGCCAATGACAGTGATTTCTCATATTATTCATCTACTAGAATTCCCATATATTTGCACAGAACCATGTAATACACCACTTCCAGGACAATGTGCCTATCTTTACCTGGCTATCAGTCAGCACTTGTGTGGAAGATCTATGCCCTCTAAAGAGCTGATGCTTTTAAAAACCATTCAAAAAACTCCAATAGTCATTATTACATTTTGAAAACATCTTGTTTATATCTGACTAGAACACTTCTTCTTTTCTGTTATGACACTGGTTTTTCAGTAGGAAAACAAAACAAAATAATACAAAGAAAGGAAACAAACATATAGAAAGTCTGTATATAAATAGGAAAAATTATTGAACTCAGGACTGGTGGGACAAGTCAAATAGAGGATTACAATTGATGTTCTTCCTTAAAGAATCTGGGTTGGATTTTAATTAATTTAACCATATTGCTAAGTAAAGCTTTAATGAACATTTTCACGACTAGAGGTTTTCCTGTTTTCATGAGTTCAAATGATTGACAATTTTTATTGTCTTTGATCTATTGTGACCAATTGATTTTCAAAAGCATTGTATCAATTTTAAATGCCGTAGCCATCTTGAGTGATTTAAAAATTTCCTTTTCAATTAAATTTGATGACCTTTGTGTTTGTTTTAATGTTTAAAAAGTTAAAGTGCAGTGAAATGACAATTTTTATAAACAACAGGGAGAAATTTGATCATACATTATTTTAGGATAATTCACATTTAACTACCACACATACCTAAAGAGTATTGGTTCATGACTTGGTGCCACAGCTTGTTTTTTAATTTTGATCATCAGTGAGGATAATCATACAGCAAAAAGTCACATGGAGTTGAAAATAGTTTACAGATAGTTTAATTATAACTCAAAATGGTATTGATGTTTCCCTAAACTCCTAGAGATGGTGATGGACAAGGAGGCCTGGTGTGCTGCAGTCCTTGGGGTTGCAAAGAGTTGGATATGACTGAGTGACAGAACTGAACTGAACATGTAAAATCTTTCATTTTGAATTTTAAAAACTGCCTTATGGAGAGGTTGATATGTAGCAATTCATGTAGGATAAAGAGCAAAGTTTTAAGTTTTAATTGACCATGAATTTATCAGGAACAGAGTGCTATAACAGGCTAATTAAAACTCAAATAATCTTGGTCTACACTTTATATGTATAATGCCTAAATAACTGGAATTAATATTCTCACCTGGATCCATCATGTCAGATCATAATCATCTGTGTCAAAAATGTGGTTTAATTCTGGACAGTTTATGCCAAGAGAATGGGGTTAATTTAGGTGAATATATTTTAATAAAATTATGACAAATTCATGGGATATTCAAAATGCCAGAACTAGAATGTTAAATGTTTTAGAAAGTATACCATATAAACAAGTGTTATTTAGCCTGGGGAAGTCCAAAGGGGACTTGTGATATCTGTTTTCAAAATTGTGAAGGGTTTGATTCATGTGGAGAAGAAGTTGATTTATGTTATTTTAATTCAATTCTGGCTAGGAATTAGTTGTTATAATAACCAACCAAGAAATGGATTCCTTCCCTTCTTCCTCTTGCCCTACAGTCCGTTAGCAGACATTCATTAAGGCAGAACATCCTAGTATAGTGATAGACTCATGGAACAGACATACTAATAAGGTTACCATCAGTCAGTCAGTCAGTCAGTCAGTTCAGTCGCTCAGTCGTGTCTGACTCTTTGCAACCCCATGAACCGCAGCACACCAGGCCTCCCTGTCCATCACCAACTCCCGGAGTTCACCCAGACTCACGTCCTTCGAGTCAGTGATGCCATCCAGCCATCTCATCCTCTGTCGTCCCCTTCTCCTCTTGCCCTCAATCTCCTCCAGCATCAGAGTCTTTTCCAATGAGTCAACTCTTCGCATGGGGTGGCCAAAGTACTGGAGTTTCAGCTTCAGCATCATTCCTTCCAAAGAAATCCCAGGGCTGATCTCCTTCAGAATGGACTGGTTGGATCTCCTTGCAGTCCAAGGGACTCTCAAGAGTCTTCTCCAACACCACAGTTCAAAAGCATTAATTCTTCGGCGCTCAGCCTTCTTCACAGTCCAACTCTCACATCCATACATGACCGCTGGAAAAACCATAGCCTTGATGAGACGGACCTTAGTCGGCAAAGTAATGTCTCTGCTTTTGAATATGCTATCTAGGTTGGTCATAACTTTTCTTCCAAGGAGTAAGCGTCTTTTAATTTCATGGCTGCAGTCACCATCTGCAGTAATTTTGGAGCCCCCAAAATAAAGTCTGACACTGTTTCTATTGTTTCCCCATCTATTTCCAGTGAAGTGATGGGACTAGATGCCATGATCTTCTTTTTCTGAATGTTGAGCTTTAAGCCAACTTTTTCACTCTCCACTTTCACTTTCATCAAGAGGCTTCTTAGTTGCTCTTCACTTTCTGCCATAAGGGTGGTGTCATCTGCATATCTGAGGTTAATACTTGTCCCCAAACAATCTAACGGAATTGACAGGTTATCTACCTATCGATATATAATCTTCCAAGGCATATACAATATACAGAAAGTGCTATATACGAAAGTTAACTATTCAAGCAAAAGCTGATCAAAAGGAGTATTTTCTACAGTCTTAGTTTATAGATATTGCGCCTTTGTGCTTCTTTCTTAAAATGATGTGTACAGTCTTATAAGATATATTTATGTATGTTATATATAAAATGCTTATGCATTATTTATACAATTCAATATCTACATTGTATCATATATAAAACTCATATTATTTATATTATATATATTAGTTTAGAAAAACAAAAATATATAAACAAAGCTGTTTTTTATTGGAGTATAATTGCTTCACAATGTTGTGTTGGTTTCTGCTTTACACTGAAGTGAAATAGCTATATGTATACATATGACCCCTCCTTTTCACCCCCACCCCCATCTTACATATATAGGTCATTACAGATCACCAAAATGGGCTTCCTGTGCTTTATAGCAGATTCTCAATATCTATTTTACCTGAGATAGTGTCATACACTCTCAATTTGTCCAAGCCTTTCTTTCCCCCTGCTGTGTCCATATGCCCCTTCTCTATGCCTGGATCTCTCTGCCCTAGTGTTAATTCCAGCACTATTTATGATAGCCAGGCCTGGGAAACAATCTAAAAGTCAAACAAGAAATGAATGGATAAAGAAGATGTGGTGTGTGCATGCTAAGTCGTTTCAGTCATATCCAACTCTTTGCAACCCTATGGACTCTATGAATTCTATGCAACCCTATGAATCTCTTCTGTCCATGAGATTCTCCAGCAAGAATACTGAAGTGGGTTGCCACACTCTTCTCCAGAGAATCTTCTCAACGCAGGTGCAGACAGGCATCTCTTAAGTTTCCTGCATTGCCAGATGGGTCCTTTACCACCTGTGCCTCATGGAAAGTCCAAAAAGATGTGGTACATATATACAACATATATACAATGGAATATTGCTCAACCATAAAAGAGATGGATCATTTGTAGAGATGTGGATGGACTTGGAGACTATTATACAGAGTAAAATGATTCAGAAATATAAAAACAAATATCATGTACTAACATATATGTGC
The DNA here is from genome assembly GCF_032405125.1 of Capricornis sumatraensis. NCBI lineage: Eukaryota > Metazoa > Chordata > Mammalia > Artiodactyla > Bovidae > Capricornis > Capricornis sumatraensis. Next base: position 4,623,115 of record NC_091084.1, read on the forward strand.
AATCTAGAAAAATGATACAAAGCTCTTTTTGTTTTTTTTCAACTGGGGACCAGTGTTGTTACTGATCAGTAAATGTGAAAATTGAGCTCCTTGGTAATCAGAGCAAAAAGGGAACCATTTGGACTGACATGTTTTTCATTACAAAAAAGAAAGCATATACACAGTTTTTTTCAGAAAGTATACATTTATCTTGATTTTAAATCATTGGAGCAGAGAAATAGTGAATGCTTCTCCAACTTGCCAAGGTAAGATTATATACATAGCTTAAATTTAAGTAATTTAAATAAGAATAAATTAATTTCAAACAGGACAGATAAGGGCTATTGAAACTGGCAAACTGTGAAATGTATAGAAAATTCAGTGTAGGTAATCAAGAATTGACAGGTATTCATTGTACATTTGACTACAGATGCCTTCTTTCACATGTCTTCTAATTTAATGAACTTTAAGAAGTGCTAAGGAAGCAGGGCTTGATGGCTCAGACAGTAAAGTGTCTGCCTGCAATGCAGGAGACCCAGGTTCAATCCCTGGGGTTGGAAAGATTCACTAAGAAGGAAATTGCAACCCACTCCAGTATTCTTGCCTGGAGAATCCATGGACAGAGGAGTCTGGTGGGCTACAGTCCATGGGGTTGCAAAGAGTCTGACATGACTGAGTGACTTTCACTCACTCACTCACTCAAGGAAGCAGCCAATGAACAGATCATCTGAACAGATGATTCTCTTGAGCATGCTTACTAATACACCTGGGCTTCCCACGTGTGCTTTCTTCTACTCTGAAAGAGTACTGAGTCAGCATTTTCTAGTTCTTTTGTCAGCATAGACTACATGTTATAAGTACCTAGAAGTTCTTTTCTACCAGATTTAAATTCATCAAAGTGCCTTCAGGCCAATGCAATATAAATCAATTTGCATTAACACTTCCACTTTCTTCTTCATAAGACTTATCTTCCTACTTACCTAGCCCATTGCATCAAGTGACTCTAATGAAAACAAATGAGAAAAACATATATATATGCTTAAGATAAGGAATGAATCCAATACATTATTGTCTTTAGATGCTCTGCTCAATTTTCTTCTAAAATATATGATGCTGGATGCTTGGGGCTGGTGCATTGGGATGACCCAGAGGGATGGTACAGGGAAGGAGAAGGGAGGGGGGTTCAGGATGGGGAACACGTGTATACCTGTGGTGGATTCATATTGATGTATGGCAAAACCAATACAATATTGTAAAGTAATTAAATTCCAATGAAAATAAATAAATTTATATTAAAAAATACATGAAAAGTCTTAGCTATCTTAAGAATGTCCCAAAGATGAGTGAAGAGAATACTCATAACACATTGTTCATTCATATATTCAAAGATACATAATGATTCTTGTTTTGTACCAGGTATTGAGTAAGGCTATGAGGATATATTGTTTAACAAGGCAAATAAAGTCCTGGGTATGGGAGTTTTTATTCTACTGGGAATATAGATGATAAATATGTAAACAAATGAAAATAACAATTACAGATTGTAAAAAAAGCAAATATTATAATAGGGTTGGCAATGCAGTACAAAGTAAATGGAGTTAGTGTGAGAGAGCTTACTCTACAGAGGTTGTCATGGAAGATTTCTCTTAGGCAATGACTTTGACCTGAGTCCTGAAGATCCAGAAAAAGCTACTTAAAAAAAAAAAAAAAAAAAAAAAAAACTGCATTGAAGGGCTTCCCATCCCCAAAAATGAGAATGGAAAATGCAAAGGCATAGAAAATAGAAAGAAATGATTAAATCATGTGTAGGAACCGAAAAGAAGACTGAGTGAACTCTAACATGGTGGAACATGGCAAAAAGATGGATGAGAGACAGATCATGCTTAGAGTCCAAGTCTGTCAAAAGAGTTGCAGTTTTACTCCAAGAAACTGAACACCATTGGAGGGTATTAAGTAAGAAGAAACAGTATTTTGCTTCAATTCCGAAGGGAGCCACTGGCTCTGGTATGTAAAGTGAGTGGGGAGAGGAAATGGCAGTAGCAGGATATTCAGTACTAAATTATTAGAAAAGTATAATTGACTTGCACTAGAATTGTGGGCTGGAAATGGTGAAAGTTGGAAATATTTGTAATAAATTTTGGAGATAGAAACAAGAGTAGCTGATCAGATGGCAACAAACATGGGGAAAACCTAGGAAAGTAATAGGTGGATCAAGAAAGCAGATAATAAAAACATCAAAACTAGCAAGTATGACCATGTAAGACTGTCAGGAGAGGGAGATGAAGAACTGCAAAAAGGAGAACTTGGGAAGAAGTAAAATGCAGAACTGTTCAAGCTCAAATTCAGTCATGATTACAGGAGATTTGCACAAATGTATCAGTTCAAAGAAATAGTAAAAAAAAAAAAAAAAAGCTTTTCAAATAAATAAAACAGAAAAAAATAAAGATTAGTACCTAACACACATAAATCCCCAAAGAATTAGCATTATAAATATAAAATATAAAACCATAAAGTTTTCTAAAAAAAATGTGGAACAATATTCTACAGTTTTAAGGATAGGAATACCTTTATAAGCATAGCATGAAATCTAGAAGCCATGAAGAAAATGACTCACAGATTTGACTATATAAAAATTGTAAATATCTGTATGGTAAAAGGCATCACAAATGAAGCTGGAAGCCAAAGGCACGTAGAAAAATAGTACAAAAATTATCTTAAACATCATGACAAAGGATTCATTTCTATAGTTTGTAAAACACTCCCTCAAATAAAGAAGAAAACATTGGTAAAATGAAAGAACAACAGTTCACACAGAAAGAGATAAAAGGTCTTATAGATTCAGGAAAATATTCTTAGCCTCACTATTAATCAAAAATATGCAAATTAAAGCATCAATTAGATGTCATTTAGACCCATCATACACTTCATGGGGCTCAAGGCAAGAATACTGAAGTTGCTTGCCATTCCCTTCTCCAGTGGACAACGTTTGGTCAGAACTCTCTACCATGACCTGTCTAGCTTGGATGGCCTTACACGCCATGGGTCATAGTTTCATTGAGTTAGACAAGGCTGTGATACACATGAGCAGTTTGGTTAGTTTTCTTTGACTGTGGTTTTCATTATGTCTGCTCTCTTATGGACAAGGATAAAAGGCTTCTGGAAGCTTCTTGATGGGAGAGACTGTGGGGGAATCTGGGTCTTGTTCTGATGGGTGGGGTCATGCTCAGTAAATCTTTAATCCAACTTTCTGTTGATGGGCTGGGCTTTGTTCCTTTCCTGTTGTTTGGCCTGAGAACTTATGCCCACACTATGATACACAGTGTCCCTGACCCCACCGCAGGCCACTATTGAACCATGCCTCCATCTGAGACTCCCGCACACTCATAGGCATGTTAGGCTCAGTCTCTTGTGGGGACACTGCTCCTTCCTCTTGGATCCTGGTTCGAACAAAGTTTTATTTCTGCCCTCCAAGTGTGTGTTTCCTCAGTATTTTGGACATGGGAAAATGAACTGGCTCCAAATTGGGAAAGGAGTATGTCCAGGCTGCATGTTGTCACCTGTTAATTTAACTTATATGCAGACTATATCATGTGAAATGCTGGGCTGGATGAAGCACAAGCTGGCATCAAGATTTCTGGGAGAAATATCAATAACCTCAGATAAGGAGACGACACCATTCCCATGGCAGAAAGTGAAGAAGAACTAAAGAGCCTCTTGATGAAAGTGAAAGAGGAAAGTAAAAAAGCTGGCTTAAAACTCAAAATTCAGAAAACTAAGATCTAGGCATCCAGTCCCATCGCTTCATGGCAAATAGATGGGGAAACAATGGAAACAGTGTCAGACTTTATTTTCTTGAACTCCAAAATCCCTGCAGATGGTGACTGCAGCCATGAAAATTAAAAGACACTTACTCCTTGGAAGAAAAGCTATGACCAACCTAGACAGCATATTAAAAAGCAGAGACATTACTTTACTAACAAAGTCCTGTCTAGTCAAAGCTGTGGTTTTTTTCAGTAGCCGTGTGTTGATGTGAGATCTGGACCATTAAGAAAGATGTAGAATTGCTGCTTTCGAACTGTGGTGCTGGAGAAGACTCTTGAGAGTAACTAGGACTGCAAGGAGATCAAACCAGTCAATCCTAAAGAAATCAGTCCTGAATATACATTGGAAGGACTGATGCTGAAACTGAAGCTCCAGTATTTTGGCCGCATGATGCAAATAACTGATTCACTGGAGAAGACCCTGATGCTGGGAATGATGGAAGGCAGGAAGAGAAGGGGATACCAGAGGATGAGATGGTTGGATGGCATTACTGACTTGATGGACATGAGTCTGAACAAGCTTCAGGAGTTGGTGATGGACTGGGAATCCTGAGATGTTGCAGTCCATGGGGTCCCAGAGTTGGACACGACTGAGTGACTGATCTGAACTGAACTTAACTTCACGCATTAGGACAAGTGAAGATTCAAGAAACTGATAATGACTAGTGTTAGCAGGTCATAGAGAACCAATTATTCTTACATCTTGGTTGCTGTAAATATAAATAATACTTTTTGAGGAAAGAACATTAATAATATGGACTAAAAGCAAAAATACACATTGTTCAATATAGTAATTTCATTTCCAGGAATTAATCCTATGGGAATATTAACACAGGTACTCAGATAGCTTTACTGCTATTCTGTTTGTAACATAAAAAATGGGAAACAACATAAATGTTGATACAGAGGGTACTGACTACATTTAATAGCAACTTTGCACAATGGCATTCAGTTCAGTTCAGTCGCTCAGTTGTGTCCGACTCTTTGCGACCCCATGAATCGCAGCACGCCAAGCCTCCCTGTCCAACACCAATTTCCGGAGTTCACTCAGATTCACATCCATCGAATCAATGATGTCATCCAGCCATCTCATGCTCTGTCGTTCCCTTCTCCTCCTGCCCCCAATCCCTCGCAGCATCAAAGTCTTTTCTAATGGCATTACATAGCAGTAAAAGAAAATAAGATAGGTCTTATACACTGAGGGAAAACTTTGCATGAAATAAAACATTAATAAAATATGCTTATAGATTAATATTGTTATTAAAAAGTTATATATATGTATGTATTTTATGTTTATAGTATTCTACTGCTCACTTTAGGTCTATACACATAGAAAGAAAATTCCAGAAAGATCTATTTACTGTGATTACCCCTTAGTGGTGAGATTGCAATAATATTTTGGCTCTTAAGATTTCTAAATCACTTGAAATTTTCATGGGTCAGTTTAAAAAGATAGAAATATGAGAATGGAAAGAACACAATAGGATATATATATATATATATATATATATATATATATATATATATATAAAGTTACTGATGAGAAAGTTATTCATGAGCATGCTGGGCTGGATGAAGCACAGGATGGAATCAAGACTGCTGTGACAATTATCAATAACCTCAGATATGCAAATGACATTACCCTTATGGCAGAAAGTGAATAGGAACTAAAGAACCTCTTGATGAAAGGGAAAGAGGAGAGTGAAAAAGCTCGCTTAAAAGTCAACATTCAAAAAATGAAGATCACGGCTTCCAGTCCCATTACTGTATGGCAAATAGATGGGGAAACAATGGAAACAGTGACAGACTTTATTTTCTTGAGCTCCAAAATCACTGCAGATGGTGACTGTAGCTATGAAATTAAAAGGTGCTTGCTTCTTGAAATAAAAGCTATGACAAACCTAGGCAACATATTAAAAAGCAGAGACCTCACTTTGCCAACAAAGGTCGATATAGTCAAAGCTATGATTTTTCCAGTAGTCATATATGGATATGAGATTTGGACATAAAGAAGGCTGAATGCTGAAAAATCGATGCTTTTGAACTATAGTGTTGGAGAAGATCCTTGAGAGTCCCTTGGACAGCGTGGAGATCAAACCAGTCCCTCCTAAAAGAAATCAGTCCTGAATATTAATTGGAAGTACTGATGCTGAAGCCGAAGTTCCAATATTTTGGCCACCATGATGGGAACGATTAGAAATGAAAGGCAGGAGGAGAAGCGGATGACAGAGGATGAGATGGTTGGATGGCATCACTGACTCACTGGCTGTGAGTTTGAGTGAGCTCTGGGAGGTGGTGAAGGATAGGGAAGCCTGGTGTGCTGCAGTCCATGGGGTTGCAAAGAGACTGAGTGATTGAACAGCAGCAACAATGAGAAATTGCTTTTTTAAAAATAAGGATATAAGCAAAAATAAGCAAACAATGGTTATAGTTTAGGTGTAATTTTTGATGGAGAAGTATAATGGCTTGTTCAAAGAAAAGTATTACATCACAATTTTTTACCTTTCATTTCTAAGATAACATTGAACTTTTTATTTATGACTCTAGTAGTTTTATCAAATTGGAGGCAACTAAGGACACTATGAAGACTGCAGCAATTTTGACTTAGGTCAATGATCTTTAAGACATTCCTCATTACGTTTATTGGAATCCAAAAACATGTAAGGGAAAACCTGAAATGAACTCTCTGACCACTGGTCATCAAATGACATTCCTATAAAGATTATGTAGGTTGGCCAAATAATGAAGCATCCAATGTTTGTGCCGCATATAAAGACTCATTTTTTTCATTTTAAAATCTGGTGGTAGTCATTCATTTTTACACTTGGTGGCATTTTGCTGCTGTTCTGCTGCTGCTGCTAGGTCACTTCAGGCATGTCCAAATCTGTGTGACCACATAGACGGCAGCCCACCAGGCTCCCCCGTCCCTGGGATTCTCCAGGCAAGAACACTGAAGTGGGTTGCCATTTCCTTCTCCAATGCATGAAAGTGAAAAGTGAAAGTGAAGTCACTCAGTCATGTCCGACTCTTAGCTACCCCATGGACTGCAGCCTACCAGGCTCCTCCGTCCATGGGATTTTCTTGACAAGAGTACTGGAGTGGGTTGCCATTGTCTTCTCCAGGTGGCATTTTATTCACTGCGTAAGTGGAAATTGTTAAATAAGTAACTTTGAGGGAAACATCTTTCTATTCAAATTAGGAGTTAGCTAACCACTGTCACACAGAGTGATGGTTATCTTATATATACTATACTAATCAGGACACTTTAATGTGAATGGAAGGCAAAACTGACTTTAGGATCTGATGCCCTGAATACTTTGTGGTTAGGCAAATTGTCTTAACTACAAATCTTTAGTTTCTCCATATATAAAATGAAAACAATAGTGATGCCTGTTTCTTACAGTTGTGTAAGAATATAAGTAATTAATATAGACCCTTGGCATATAATCACTAGCTAATTATATTATCAAGGAGAAATGAGTTTCAAGAACAGGGGATAATCAGCTATGTCAAGTTATGCAAATTATTAAAAAACTGTAACTAAGGAACAATGGAATTTACTAATCTGTAAATCACTGATGACCTTCAAGAACACTGTTGCAGTAGTGGTGATTGTTAAAGGAAAAGGCAAGTCATGATAAAAATAGGAGTTGATGTGGAATGTGTAGCACTTTTGATAGTTAAGAGAAGAAATAAAAATAATATGATAATAGTTTAATAGGCAGAATACCAAACCAAGCATTTTCCCAGCTAGGATACATTGATTATTTTCTATGATGAGGAAGAAGTTATTGGAGATGAAGTTTATGGAAAAGTTCTTGGTTAGTTTAAAAAATAAAATCCAACTGGCTTTTGAAATGAAGAAGATAGAGAATGGAGTACTGTTTATCTAATCTATGTATAACTCCTTTAGGGCTGTGGGCTGTTGTGTGTGTGTGTGTGTGTGTGTGAGTGGACTGAAATTCATTGATAATTTATTCAAAAATTTAGACTGTCTCCCTGTTTACACACACATACATGCAAATACACATGCCACACTCAAGAACACACAATTGTGCATACAATTAGGAGAATTCATTAATCCCTTTAATCCATTCATGAACCAATTTTTTTCTCCAAATGGTCCACAGAGTCCCAACAAAGTTACCCTCTTGTAGGACTTAGAAATAGCTTAGACAAATATGCATTTAGGTTTGTGTATAAATTAAAATTAACAATTAAGTTAGAGGTCAAAAATTCCTATGAAATATAAATAAAATGTATTTATTCAAAACACAAATTACTTTTCAAAATATAAACAGGAAATATAAACTTGAAATTTTTCCACTGATTCAGAAATAAATGTTCTATGTGACATAGAAAATGTAATACAGCTAAATTAATTGAGTTACAATTATAGGCTAAATATTTTCCATGCACTTTTCTAATATTCATAAAATATATGGGTCTTTTGTTAATAAATGAAGAAACTGAGGCTCAAAAATGCAAGTAACTGGCCCACTATCAGGTTGCAAATCCAAGCCCATTTGGATCAAAAGTCCAGAAAAGATTATCCCTATCACTAATTATAAGAATATTCTAGGCCACTATACACAAAGAGTATGCATTAATAGAATCTATGTGGGATTAATAAAGGCTGCTTTTTTTTTTTTTTTTTGTCAAAATAAAAAAGAACACTAAAGAAAAAAGAAGAAAAGACTGATGTCAAGGATCAATTACCCTTGCAACTTGTTATAAAAATTCATCAATCAAAGACATGATTGATCACTATTTACTTGAAATTCTTCCCATCTCTTGGCTCTTGTGAATTATTCCTACCTCACATTCCTCTGAACTCTGACCCATTTCCTTCAGTTTCCTTTTCTCTCCTTGTCCCTGAAATACTAGTATTTCTTCGGATTTTGTCCTCAGCATTGTTTTCACTGATTTTGCTCCCTCTGGGTGATATCATCCACATCCATGGTTTCATTCATTATTCAGTGTCTCTCTTCAGTTCAGACTGAGCCCAAGAGCTCCAGATATATATGACCAGAACTCTTTTGCATTTAAATGTCTTTTAAATGCCTCCTTATCTGTACATCCACACTAAAGTCACCTTCCTCATTCAAATCTGCTCCTTCTTTGGTGTGCGCCTTCCTAGTATGGTTTTGATAATTTGTCAAAACTAAAAATTGAAGAAATCATCTTTAATTCTTATCATACTTCTTTTCTTTCTTTTATATTCTTTGCAGCCAAAGATGGAGAAGCTCTATACAGTCAACAAAAACAAGACCAGGAGCTGACTGTGGCTCAGATCATGAACTTCTTATTACCAAATTCAGACTCAAATTGGAGAAAACAGGGAAAACCGCTAGACCATTCAGGTATGACCTAAATCAAATCCCTTATGATTATACAGTGGAAGTGAGAAATAGAATTAAGGGCCTAGATCTGATAGATAGAGTGCCTGATGAACTATGGAATGAGGTTCGTGACATTGTACAGGAGACATGGATCAAGGCCATCCCCATGGAAAAGAAATACAAAAAAGCAAAATGGCTGTCTGGGGAGGCCTTACAAATAGCTGTGAAAAGAATAGAGGTGAAAAGCAAAGGAGAAAAGGAAAGATTTAAGCATCTGAATGCAGAGTTCCAAAGAATAGCAAGAAGAGATAAGAAAGCCTTCTTCAGCAATCATTGAAAAGAAATAGAGGAAAAGAACAGAATGGGAAAGACTAGAGATCTCTTTAAGAAAATGAGAGATACCAATGGAATATTTCACGCAAAGATGGGCTCGATAAAGGACAGAAATGGTATGGACCTAACAGAAGCAGAAGATATTAAGAAGAGGTGGCAAGAATACATGGCAGAACTGTACAAAAAAGATCTTCACGACCCAGATAATCATGATGATGTGATCATTAATCTAGACCCAGACATCTTGGAATGTGAACTGAAGTGGGCCTTAGAAAGCATCACTATGAACAAAGCTAGTGGAGGTGATGGAATTCCAGTTGAGCTCTTTCAAATCCTGAAAGATCATGCTGTGAAAGTGCTGCACTCAATATGCCAGTAAATTTGGAAGACTCAGCAGTGGCCACAGGACTGGAAAAGGTCAGTTTTCATTCCAGTTCCAAAGAAAGGCAATGCAAAAGAATGCTCAAACTACTGCATAATTGCACTCATCTCACATGCTGGTTAAGTTATGCTCAAAATTCTCCAAGCAAGGCTTCAGCAATATGTGAACCGTGAACTCCCTGATGTTCAAGCTGGTTTTAGAAAAGGCAGAGGAACCAGAGATCAAATTACCAACATCCACTGGATCATCGAAAAAGCAAGAGAGTTCCAGAAAAACCTCTATTTCTGCTTTATTGACTATGCCAAAGCCTTTGACTGTGTGGATCACAATAAACTGTGGAAAATTCTGAGAGATGGGAATACCAGACCACCTGACCTGCCTCTTGAGAAATCTGTATGCAGGTCAGGAAGCAACAGTTAGAACTGGACATAGAACAACAGACTGGTTCCAAATAGGAAAAAGAGTATGTCAAGGCTGTATATTGTCACCCTGCTTATTTAACTTCTATGCAGAGTATATCATGAGAAACACTGGACTGGAAGAAACACAGGCTGGAATCAAGATTGCCAGGAGAAATATCAATAACCTCAGACATGCAGATGACACCACCCTTATGGCAGAAAGTGAAGAGGAGCTAAAAAGACTCTTGATGAAAGTGAAAGAGGAGAGTGGAAAAGTTGGCTTAAAGCTCAACATTTAGAAAAAGAAGATCATGGCATCTGGTCCCATCACTTCATGGGAAATAGATGGGGAAACAGTGGAAAGAGTGTCAGACTTGATTTTTTGGGGCTCCAAAATCACTGCAGGAGGTGACAGCAGCCATTAAATTAAAAGACACTTACTCCTTGGAAGAAAAGTTATGACCAACCTAAATAGTATATTCAAAAGCACAGACATTACTTTGCCGGCTAAGGTCCGTCTAGTCAAGGCTATGGTTTTTTCCTGTGGTCATGTATGGATGTGAGAGTTGGACTGTGAAGAAGGCTGAGTGCCGAAGAATTGATGCTTTTGAACTGTGGTGTTGGAGAAGACTCTTGAGGGTCCGTTGGACTGCAAGGAGATCCAACCAGTCCATTCTGAAGGAGATCAACCCTGGGATTTCTTTGGAAGGAATGATGCTAAAGCTGAAGCTCCAGTACCTTGGCCACCTCATGTGAAGAGTTGACTCACTGGAAAAGACTCTGATGCTGGGAGGGATTGGGGGCAGGAGGAGAAGGGGACGACTGAGGATGAGATGGCTGGATGGCATCATGGACTCAATGGACGTAAGTCTGAGTGAACTCCAGGAGATGGTGATGGACAGGGAGGCCTGGTGTGCTACAATTCATGTGGTCGCAAAGAGTCGGACACGACTGAGTGACTGAACTGAACTGAACTAAACTGATGCTTCTTTTCAGCAGCCTACACAGACATCCAATCCATCACTATGTTCTGTCAACAGTTCTGTATTTATCTATTTACTTTGCTCTTGTCTCAGAGCTTCCACTTTTATTTAAGAACTTACTATCCTAAGTTGAATTACTTCAAGACAACTATTTTTTTCTTCCCATTTTGCCCCCTTCTAGTACATTTTCCTTCTTGAAATAATCCTGTTATTTATAAAACATAAATCTGATTCAGCCACTGTTGTGTTAAACTATTTATGGGCCCCCCCTTTTATTCAAAAGAGTTTCCTTACAAGAGCTACTAGTCCCTGTGTGGATCTACAAAGCTTCGCCCCTTAGCACACCTCTCCTTCCCCTCACACCCAGTACTACAGTCAGACTAAACCACATTCAGTGGTTCAGTCACATCTGGCCTCGCCATCCTTTGATGCCTTGTCATGTGCTGCTACTATGGCGAGGGGTGCCTTCCTTCCTGTCAATATCTCAAATAACTAGCCCCTTAAAACCCAGATCAGGTAATAACTCCCATAGGGCAGCATGACAAGTTTGATGTTCCTTCCTGTGTTAATCTCTGTTACAGCACTCTATTTCTCTGTCATAATACTTTGTTTTACTGAACTGTGATAATTGGCTTGTATGTGTTTCCTACTGCTCCTTGACGGCAACAACTACTCATAATTTTCAGTATCCTCATTTCTGGGCTACCCAGGTAGCTCAGTGGTAAAGAATTTGCCTTCAGTGCAGGAGACACGTGTTGGATCTTTGGGTTAGGACAATCCCTGGAGAAGGAAATGGCAACCCACTCCAGTAGTCTTGCCTGGGAAATTCCATGGACAGAGTAGCCTGGTGGGCTACAGTCCACGGGGTTGTAAAAGAGTCAGATATGATTTAGCGACTAAATATCAATCTTCATTTCTAGTAGAGTGTCTTAAATACAGTTGTCCTTGATAAACATGTTTAATGAATAAGTGGCTATGTTTATTACCTAATCTAGTGAGTGAATGGGCAGATTCATTACAAAATATAACTTTGGTCTTTGCTGCATCACTCACTGTCATCTGATTAATTAATAAGTTGCCCAGAAATGTCTTGCCCTATTTTCCTAAAAAATATTACAATAAAATTAGAAAAAAAAAGACAGTTATTTTATTTCTTGATTCAAGTAATCTCAGTACAGATGTACTTTTCACATCCATGGTCTCCTGGTTAAAGTGCTAGGATAGTGACTAGAACAACTGGGTTCAAATCTAAACTCTGTGACTTTTTAGCTACATGGTCTTTGGCAAATCAAACGAATTCTTTGAGCCGAATCTGGCTTACCTAAAAAATAATGACTATCTTCTCAGACAGGCTCACTCCAAGATTAGTTGAGGTCAAATAAAATCATGTACACAAAAACAGTATAAAACCTGTGTTATAATAAAATGGAAGGTATATGGAATTTATTCCTCATTTTAAATTCCTGAACACTAGTAAAATTCTGTTATTAAGATATATACATAATTCCTAAAGTCAGAAAGTACAAATTGTTCCTCTTTGAGAAATAAAACCTCTCTGGAGAATTCATAAGAAAAAAGTAAAGATAATTTTTTCAAATGGCTTTAAGGAAGTTTAATCCTGTGACAATTCTGAAATACATCAATGCAATTGTGCATCATTTAAGAAAGGTCCAAGGCACAGGAATATGACTCATCTTTGTCATCAATGTCATGATGGAAAATTAAGATAAAAGGGGAACATAATATTATAAAACTAAGTAATTATTTCAAATCAACAAAGAATCTCGCTACCAACTCAAAATAAGGAAAGAATTACAGTAACTCATTTTCCTAAAAATAATCAAAAGTCAAACAATATTCAATTCTAATATATTTCTTATAACAAGGTCAAAATATCAGTTTTTATTTTAGCATTTTATAAATATTATATCAGTCCAATATATACTTTTAGAATGCCTTTTTAGGGTTTCATGCTCCTGAAAAGAAAGATATATAATATTTAAATATTGTTAAAGCCACAAGACCTTATTATTCAGCACCCTTAAATTCAACATGTTTGAATTCAGTCCGTAGTATACAAGCAAAAATGTCTGCAGACCCTACTGGATATACTGTCACATTTAAAACATATTTAGATTAACTAAACAAGTCTTTTTTACACACTAACCTACTTTTACAAGTAGCACTCAACTTGGATATTTAGGGTTGGTAAACAAACCCTTCACAAATAGAGTTAATATTTAAGTTAAAAAAGAACAACTTTTTCATCATTACTAAGGTATAATATGCATTCCATTCTTGATTTACAACTTTCTAATCCATCATGTTGCAAACCACTGAATAGACAGATTTTAGACAGAAAAGGTGAGTAAGATAAACAAATCATTAAAAAATAAATAAATAAAAGATAACAAAAATATTAACCAGTTAGTCTTTCCTATCCAAGTTTAAAACGTTGGAAATATTCAACAAAAATTCTATTTCACCTAAGTGACAATACATAACTACTTAATGTATCTTATTATGTATTTTCCGCTACCCATTTGAAATTAAAAGAATCATTTGAGAAACTGAACATCTCTGTGTTTTATTGTAAAGAGGCTACCTCTTTTACAGGATTTCAAACATAACTGAGCTCAAGTGATAATTGCAATATCTAATTTTGTTTTATCTTTTAGAAAACTTGATGATAGACTACATCAGTAATTTGGTCATTATTACTTTGGCCAAATTTAAGATATATCATCCTCCAAAACAAAAACATCTTTATTAATTAACTGTTAGAAAAATATAAGAACACAGCCTCATTTTAGGTTGTCTTAAATGTTTTGCAGAGAACATACTCAATTTAACTAGCATGTTTGCTTGTGAAGATAGCTATTTGGAGTCAAATGCATAATATTTTGTTAAAGAAAACTGTCCACATCAAATTATTTTTTAAATATCTATTTTGCCAAAGCCCATACTTTGAATAGATTACAGCAAATAAATGTATATCTTTAATTACATTTTGAAATTTGACTACTTGGGCCACCTATTACACCTACACTTTGTTATTTAAATATGCCATAATTCTATATTATCTGTATTTCTTGTAGTTTCAGTTTTATACTAGGCAAAGTATGATTTTTCAACAATGGGAATAGTTTAAAAAGAGAGCAGCATTTTAATTTAATGTTACACAAATGCTGTTTTTCTTTTTAAAGTTACAAACCAAAATAAACCTGATTCTCCTTCAGAAATGTGAGATTTATCCGAACAGTGCAAATTTTGAGTTTATTGGGGTTTATAATTATGTAGTATGTCAACTCCATACGCATAATGTTTACATTGTCCAAAATATTCTTTAAACTTTAATTCTGAGACAGAAGAATCAACCTTAAATTACATTTATCCAGTAGATGACCAGTAATACTCTTTATTCCTTATTCTGCTATTTTTAGTTTTTAAGTGTATATTTCATAAAATAAATATATCCTATACAGTGGTTCTCATTCACAAAGATACTAGATTACTCAGTTTTACAAGGATTCACTTTAGGAAAATCATATTTAAAATAAACCTAGTTGAACACATATTGTACATTTATATTTAATTCAGCATGAAAAATTTTAAAATCTAGTCTGTATCGCTATGAGGAATAAATTCATGTTACTTCTCTAGAACACTATTTTTACCTTTTGTACCCAAAGGCATAGAGCTTGATACATGAGGTTGCCTCATACTTATTGCTTATGTTTCACCTTTGATTAGACTGGAAAATCACGTTGCGTACAGGCTCTTGGTCAGTTCACTTAACAAACACCAATCACCTGACCCATACCCTCTGATCCAAAACATGATACCACTAACATTACATTACACTTGGAATCAAAATAAGCAGACTTTGTTTTCTTAGCTTCAATTTTCTCAATTCTAACATGTTAAAGAATAACATACTACTTATATTTTATACCTGTTTCTACTTTTTCATGCTGTATACAGTTTCTTATTAATTTTTTTTATGTTTACAGGTTATTTGCCACTATCGTTTTATTCTATATAACATTTTTATCACATAAATAATATGATATTAAAATTAACCTGAATGAGATTAACAAACTATGTGGAAGGAGAAAAGAAGGAATTATCACTGTAGTTTATAAAGCTGGAAGCCAGAATACAAACTTTAGAATACTTAAGAACCTAATCTGGAAAAGTAAAACTAATATAGTTTCACTTTTATGAAAGTCTTTCAAAATTAAATAATAAAAAAATATATTTAAATAGCAATTTACTGTAGACAAATTACCTTCAGATGTATTTGAATCATAAATTATTTTTAAACTTAGTAGTGTTTTTGTTGCCAAAATCTCATGAGAGATATAAGGAAAATACTTAAATCAACAGATAGCATTCATGTACTAAGGAAAATATTTTATACCTAGAATGTACTAAGGAAAATATTTTATACCTAGAGCTAATTTGAAATGTTGACATCTCTATCAAAACTTGGAACAAAAAATAATAACAAGACATTAAAAAAATAGCTATCCATAAATTTAGCTCTAATTTATGTTCATTTCTGCTTAAAAATAATTCCCATATAATTATCTTTATAAAGAATATTTACTTTATTACTAAATAAAGCAAGTGATTTTTCAAATTAAGTGGTACTCAAAGGAACTAAAACATTCCTGCAAATGAATACAATTGCTTTAGATTAAAAAAAAAGTCAAATGCTTTAACCTCCTTATGAAATGAAGTTCAAAAATAAAGTATTAATTAGGTGCCTAAAATTAAGGAAACATGATCATGTTATTTGTTAGATGAATTAATTGCAGATATATATAAGCTAAATGAAACAGATATCCTCCTAACACATAAAAACTCTTTGTTTTTAAATTCATTTGTTTGTTTGAAATACAGTTTCTTGTACTTAGAGTACTTTCAAAATAAAAATATACTCAGTCTGATATATTAACAATATTATACAATGCAGACTGAATATTTTATTATCATTGTGCAAAACTTTATATAGAAACTATTCCTACATGTCTTACGTAATCTATAAGAATTATCTTAACACACAAATTTTAAGGAGCTGTAAATTAGCATCTAAAAATAAGGAGATATGGAAAACATGTATTTTCCTCAAGAGTGAAAATGTAACCTAAATGCTCTATTGATCATATTTTATTGATTTTTAAATTAATACACAGTTGCTTATATTTTTACTTTATGTTATACAGTATTTTCACAGAGGAGCTCTAAAAAACTGTTTAATCATAACATTAGATAAGATCACCAAATCTAAATTGTATTGTGGGGATAATAGATCCAGCTGGGTTAGTATGTGAATTCAGTGGATTGGAGATTAACATGATTTGCCACCAAGGTAAGACTCCATGGAGTTATATCCACAGAATATATACATTACCTGATAGCAAGAGACATTTACAACCCAGAATATAAGAGCAGGGCAGCTTCAAGTGACATCACCAGATCATCTGCAGTGTCAACCAACCTAGTGGAATATACATCCTCCACACCACCACTCCCCACTTTCTCACTGTTAGCAAACCTTCCATTCCCTTTATCAGTGTAAGAGAGCATGTGTCTTGTATGCTCACTCAAGTGAAAAGCAAATACAAACCAAAGGAAAATAAATAAAAAACAAGATTGAGTACAATTTTCACTAACTTGACATGCAGGTTGTAGGACTAATACTGAAATGTTAAAGGAGAAAGTAATTTCAAGAAAAAGGAAAGAAGAAAGAAAGGAAGAAAGGGAGGGAGGGAGAGATGAAGGGAGGGAAGGAGGAAGGAAGAGAAGGAAAGACCAGCCAAATATCCTGGAGACTAAATCTTGCTGTAACTCTGATTTCCTCTCTAACCAGCAAACTGTGGAGAGCTTGAATGTCTTTCTGAAATATAATAACAGTAATAATACAGAGAAAAGGGCCTCTATTGCCCTGACTTAATTATTTTCTCATTTATCTTCAACTTATGTTTTACTTACAAGCATTTGTTACAGCAAAGCTGTTGGCGGTCTCGATGTTGTCCACATGAGGTACCAAATTAAAAGGAGCTTCTGATGCATTGGGGCTGGTGTTATGAAGAAAAATTGCTAATCGAAAAGCAGTGTACTCCTGATCTGTGTTTCGGATGAAGAGACCACCTAGCAAAAACAGCAGAAAAAGCCCGTTCAGTGTTTCCTCTTGTAACTATTATGACACCCGCACAAAGCACGGTCAAATCCACTGCCATTCACCAATACACACATCAAGGAGCTAGCCCTGCCACATCTTGGGAGACTGACCTTTGTCTCTAAAGAGTATGTTTAGCATTTCAGTCTTTAGGACAGCTCAGCTTTTTACTGTCCCAATTTGTCATGATCACAGTGGCCTCTGAGACAGACCATTTAGTGTGTTTTGCCTTCTCTCCTTGCCCTCCCTATGACTCCCAGCACACTGCTACAGAAGCCAGCTCCAGGCATTTCTAAGATGCATGCAGATGAGCAGAAAAGGCAATTCGCATTAAAATTGAGAAATGAAGATTGTCATTGTGATGACATGCAGGTGAGAGGGAAATCAAAAGGGAGACATGAACTTTGTTTTTATGCAGTTCCTGGACCCAGCCTAATTAGCCCCGTTTTGTGCAATGTCCACGAGAAATGATGCAGTGTGAGGCTGGGCTTAGTTGGAAGGAATTCAAAAGCTGCGTCCCATCAAAAGACAGGGGAGAATAGAAAAAAAAAAAAAACAGCCAAGGGCAGGACGGATAGGGTCCCCAGAAATAGAGTCCAGAGGAGGGATTAAGGGCAAAAAAATTCAAGAGGAAAATAAAAGAAGAAAAGATTCCAGGAAAGGGACATAATTTTGGAATCGGTTAACTGGTAGCAAGCAAAGGCAAATAGGTCAGGGTGTAAATGTCTTCTTTCTTTTTTCTTTCTTTTTTCTTTTTTTTTACCTAAGCAATGTCTTCTTGTAATAGCAAAAGCTGTTGCCTATAGCACGGGAAGAAGAGTGGATGGGTTTTGCTTTGTTTAAGCAAACTCTACATCCCTTCACACTCCAGAGAAAGAAATGAAAGGAGATATTAGATAAAATGCAATCAAACCCCACGGAGATTTTATCCCAACTTATTGCAATCCTACTTCAGCGACATGAGACAAATAGGAGTATAGACTGAGGATGGATGGAATGTAGACTGAGAACCGCTCTGTGGTGTTTCGACTGAACCAGCACCAAAGAGGCAGTCTTTATAAAGGGAAGAAAAGACGAGAGAAGAGCAGAAAGGAGACGCCGAATGTTCCCTTAAATTGCTTATCAGCAACTCATTTAACTCACTTTCGGTATCTGCTACAGCCACCCACATGCATACCCCACTGAATCAGAGCTTACCTATTTGCACGCTGCTCGGAAAGGCTCCCATGGCGAGTCCCCAAAATCCAGAAAATAACAAGACAATTTGTCTGCAAGTAATCCTCATCTTCTTTTCTCCTCTCCCTGGCGTGCGCTCTTTCTCTCGTACTCTTCCTAAAGACCGTTCAGAGAGGCATTGAGGACTACGGCGATAAAATTAAAAACAAACAAAACAAACAAACAAACAAAAAAAACAAAAACGGAAAGAGGTTTGGACTGTTTAGGGTTATGACTTCCCTTAGCAATCCATCCCGAGCTGCCAGGTTTGTCCTGCAGTCTCCATAGCCCTGGGAGAGGTTTGCTGTCCGGCTGCAAATGTTGCCCATGCAAAAGATGGTGGTGGAGCGGCTCCTGGCTGCTCGCAGGGATGAGACATGCGCTCTCTCTGTGCCTAGCTCACACTCACGCTCGGCCCTCGCTTTCTCACCTACACACACACACACACACACACGCGCGCGCGCGCACACACACACACGTACACACACTGGCGCCGCGGCCGCCGCGCGCTCCGCGGCTGGGGTCTGCCACCGGCCACCTAGAGTCCCCACCGCCCGGCGCGTCGCGCCCCCCGGCGTCCCCTCCGCGGGCGCCGAGCGCTAGCTCCACACGTCCCTCGCCCACCGCCCGGCGGTCTTCGCCCCCGGCTGCTCACCGGAGCGCCCCAGGCTCTCCAACGGTCCGCAGCCAGAGAAGACAGGTTTTTCCCTTTCACCGCTCCCGCCTCTCTCGTTCCCGCTTTGGCAGGGGGTTCCACTCTGGGGGTGGACACCCCCAGGGTCCCTCTCTTTGTTTTCCAGTCACCCCTGTTCCGCGGCCACGTGAGGCTGGAAATCTACCCGCGGGCCAGGTCCTCAAGCCCCGACCAGGGCCCCTGGGAGCTGGTCCCTCCCGGTGCTCCAGGCACCCTGCCGCATTCTTGCAGGCTCTGGGGAGGACCGGCTGCCTCCCTCTCCAGCTCAGCCTTTCTCTCAGCCTCACCCTCTTCTGCCACTGGGCTGCGCACAGGACTCCGGTCCGCGCTGCAGCAAATGTTTCTCATCAGCAAACAGTCCAGGGAATCTGGAGGGCCTGAGAAAGGGATGGATGAGATGAGGGGTCTCAGGGAGAGCAAGGATGAGGAAAGGAGCAAAGGGCAGCCACGGGCGAGTCTGAGTCCGGGACCATCGACGGAAGAAGCGAGGAACGTCAGGCTGGAGAAGAAATACAGGGAGGCTGAAACAGGCTAGGAAAGAGAGCAAGGAAGGAAAAGTTAATTTAAAGAACAAAGAAAGGTAACGACCAAGGTGGGGAAGGGACTGAGAAATGAAACCTGAATAGGACCTCTACGCTGTTCTTTGAAAGTCAGGGAACTAGGAGTAAGAACCCCTTGAGCTGCAAAGTATAAAGGGGAGTTAAAGAGTCCTTTCTTTGCAGGCTTTTTTCAGGTGACACATTTCCTCTGTGCTGGGCCTGCCTCAGGATTTAGGAAGCACATAGTTCAGAGGCTGACGAAGGAGAACCTCTTAGTTCTCCTTGGGTTAGCCGGCACGCGTGACTATTTGTGCCCGACAGAAAAATCGGGTGTTTTTCATGCACATCTTTTCTTAACTGGAGCTCCAGAATACTCAGCTCTACTCCATGTCATCCCAGGAATGCTTAAGCACTGTGTTGATGATGTCAATAGTTGCTTTAAATGGGTAGAAGAAAATTAATTATCCAAGAAAGTTTTAGAGCTATGGTGTCACTGCCTCTCCATGGGTCATCTATAAGACTTCAATTCACTTGACTGTGTTGGATGGAGTCTGTGCCACACCCAGAGAGCCACTGCACAAGCAAGGGATGAAAGGTTTCTAATTTCCTCTGTACCATCTGTCTCCTGACCTAGACAGTATATTTAATCCCCAAATTCCATTAAGTGATGAAAGAGAAAGTGTTTTAAATCTTTACAGGTCTTTTCGTGCCATTGCTTGAATCATATCATTTTAGAGTCTGCAAGACTGGGTCACATTAGCTAAAGCCAAGGTTCTGAAGAGTTGTTAGAGGGAAGGATTCCCCTTAAAGGTTAACTGTAAGAAATTTTAGAAATGTAGAGACATGACGACTTCATTTAATGCATTAGTATCTTTTACACTTAAAGTACTGTCTTCTATTATATTTTAGGAATGAATATAGGAAGTGCCTGTGTTTATTTGATGTAACATTTGGGAAAAGAAGAGAAAGAACTGATTAATGTAGAGTTCTTACAAGGGCTCAATTGGTAAAGACTTTTTGAAATATGTATTACCTTTACTCCTTCAAGTATCCTTTTATTAGATGTCACCAAGTGCCTGTATTTGGAGTTTGAGGATGACATGTAATAATCTTGGCTGAAATGTCAGAGTGCATTTCTTCAGAGTGTTTCTTTAAGTTCTGAATTTTACTTTTAAATACATCTTTTTGTTGTTGTTATTCGTCCACTTTTCTGTTACATTTCACTACAAATTGTCATGACAAAAAACAACTTAAACAGTTATGAGTAATTGGATGTCACAAAGCATACATTTGTCACTTAGTTTAAAAGGCTTTAGTTTTTCAAGTCAAGTGGGATTTGAAATGGTTTCTTTTTTGTCTTTTCTGTCAATGTAAAAACCAAATTGTAATAATATTATTGTTTCTCTTATAAGAAGATAATAAAATAGATCACATAAAATTTAAGTTGAAGTAAACTGAAATTAAAATTTCAAAACCCAGAAAGCCATTAAATTCATCACTTCCTGGGCAAATAGTCTAGCTCTCCTTAATGCATAGAGGTGATTATTAACCATTGTTCTCAAAAATGAACAGTTGAGGATTCATAGGATGAAATGCCACTATCAATCGAAGTGCAAAACAAATTTTATTTTTCATCGAATCAGTATGATGGCACCTTGGCTAAAAATGACCTTGGCTATATTTTCCAATATATAGACCTAGATATTTTTCTCTATATCTATACCTACATGGATATACATATGCCCTCTTGTCATGCCTGTCTTTAAGGCAGATTCTTTTGTTAAGATTTAACAAAAGAAAAAAAAAAAAGGTTGGATTTGGCTGGGAATGACCGCAAGTGGAGGCTGTGGCAAATGCTGCGCATTCATATATAACAGAAATGATGATCACAATGGTGAAGACAAAGCAGTGAAAAATAAAAATGGATCTGGTAAGTACAGCTGCACTTTTAATCTTGAATTTTTGGACCTCCAAAAAATATTATATCTACTAGTACTACAAACTATGTTATATATATTTACTACTATGATATTATATCTACTACTGTGGGCAAGGATCCCTTAGAAGAAATGGACTAGCCCTCGTAGTCAAAAGAGTCCAAAATGCAGTACTTGGGTGCAATCTTGAAAATGACAGAATGAACTCTGTATGTTTCCAGGGCAAACCAGTCAATATCACAGTAATCCAAGTCTATACCCCAACCACTAATATCAAACAAGTTGAAGGTGAATGGTTTTATGAAGATCTACATGACCTTCTAGAATGAACACAAAAAAAAAAAAAAAAAAAAGTCCTTTTCATCATAGGGAACTGGAATGCAAAAGTAGGAACTCAAGAGATGTCTGGAGTAACTGGCCTGTTTGGACTTGGAGTACAAAATTTGGACTTGAAGCAGGGCAAAGGCTAACAGAAATTTGCCAAGAGAACACACTATTCATAGCAAACACCCTCTTGCAGTAACACAAGAGACAGCTCTACATATAGTCAATACTGAAAACAGATTGTTTATGTTCTTTGTAGCCAAAGATGGAGAAGCTCTATACAGCCAGCAAACACAAGATTGGGGGCTGACTGTGGCTCAGATCATGAATTCCCTATGGCAAAATTCAGACTGAAATTGAATAAAGTAGGGAATACCACTAAGCTATTCAGGTATGACCTAAATTAAATCGCTTACAATGATATAGTGGAAGTGACAAATAGGTTCAAGGGATTGGACTGAGAGACAGAGTGTCTGAAGAACTATGGACAGTGGTTAGTACCATTCTACATGAGGCTGTGGTCAAAACCATGCCCAAGAAAAAGAAATGCAAAACAAGCAAAATGGTTCTCAGAGGTGGTGGTGGTTTAGTCGCTAAGTTGTGTCCAACTCTTGGGACCCCAAGGACTGTAGCCCTCTAGGCTCCTCTGCCCGTGGGGTTCTACAGGCAAGAATAATGGAGTGGGTTGTCATTTTCTTCTCCAGGGAATCTTCCCAACCCAGGAATCAAACTTTGGTCTCCTGCATTGCAGGCAGATTCTTTACCAACTGTGCTATAAATAACTGAGAAAAGAGGAGAAGTGAAAGGCAAAGGAGAAAAAGAAAGATATATGCTTCTGTATCAGTTCAGTTCAGTTCAGGTGCTAATTCATGTCCGACTCCTTGCAACTTCAGGCTTCCCTATCCATCACAAACTCGCAGAGTTTGCTCAAACTCATGTCCATGGAGTTGGTGATGTTACCAACCATCTCATCCTCTGTCATCTCCTTCTCCTCCTGACTACTATCTTTCCCAGCATCAGGGTCTTTTCAAATGAGTCAGTTCTTCACATCAGGCGGCCAAAATATTCAGGACTGATTTCCTTTAGGATGGACTGGTTGGATCTTCTTGCAGTCCAAGCGACTCTCAAGAGTCTTCTCCAACATCACAGTTCAAGCATCAGTTCTTCAGTGCTCATTTCTTTATGGTGAATTCTCACACATATACATGAATACTGGAAAAACTATAGCTTTGACTAGACAGACCTTTGTCGGTAAAGTAATGCTCTGCCTTTTACTATATTTTCTAGGCTGGTGATAGCTTTTCTTCCAAGGAACAAGCGACTTTTAATTTATGGCTGCAGTCACCTCTGCAGTGATTTTGAAGCCCAAGAGAATAAAGCCTGTCACTGTTTCCATGTTTTTCCCATCTATTTGCATGGAGTGATGGGACCAGATGCCATGATCTTCATTTTTTGAATGTTGAGTCTTAAGCTGGCTTTTTCACTCTCCTTAAGAGACTTTTAGTTTCTTTTCACTTTCTGCCATGGGTGGTGTCATCTGCATATCTGAGATTACTGATATTTCTTCTGGCAATCTTGAGTCCAGCTTGTGCTTCATCCAGCCCAGCATTATACATGATGTACTCTGCATATAAAGTTAAGTAAGCAGAGTGATAATATACAGCCTTGATGTACTCCTGTCCCAAGTCTGAATCAGTCTGTTGTTCCATGTCTGGTTGTAACTGTTGCTTCCTGACCTGCTTACAGATTTCTCAGGAGGCAGGTAAGGTGGTCTGGTATTCCCATCTCTTGAAGAAGTTTCCACAGTTTGTTGTGTTCCACATAGTCAAAGGCTTTAGCATCATCAATGAAACAGAAGTAGATGTTTTTTTCTGGAATTATCTTGCTTTACCTATGAGCCAGTGGAGTTTGGAAATTTGATCTCTGGTTCCTCTGCCTTTTCTAAATCCAGCTTGAACATCTGGAAGTTCTCAATTCACATAATATTGAAGCCTAGCTTGATGAATTTTAAGCATTACTTTGCTAGTGTGTGAGATGAGTGCAATTGAACAGTAGTTTGAACATTCCTTGTCATTGTCTTTCTTTGGGATTGGCATGAAAATTACTCTTTCCAGTCCTCTGGCCACTGTTGAGTTTTCCAAATTTGCTGGCATATTGAGTGCAGTACTTCCATAGCATTATGTTTTAGGAATTGAAATAGGTCAACTGGAATTCCATCACCTCCACTAGCTTTGTCAGCAATGATGCTTCCTAAGACCCACTTGACCTCACACTCCAGGATGTCTGGCTTTAGTTAATGATCACACCATCGTGGTTATCTGGGTCATCAACATCTTTTCTTAATAGTTCTTCTGAGTATTCTTGCCACCTCTTCTTAATATCTTATGCTTCTGTTAAGTCCCTACCATTTCTGTCTTTTATTGTGCCCATCTTGGCATGAAATCGTCCCTTAATGTCTCTAATTTTCTTGAAGAGATCTCTAGTCTTTCTCATTCTATTTTTTGCCTCTATTTCTTTTCCTTGATCATTTAGGAAAGTTTTCTTATCTCTCCTTGCTATTGCTTAGAACTCTGCATTCATGTGGCTATATCTTTCCTTTCCTTCTTCTTTGGCTTTTGCTTCTCTTCTTTTCTCACCTATTTTTAAGGCCTCCTCAGACAGCCTTTTTTTTTTAAATATAAATTTATTTATTTTAATTGGAGGTTAATTACTTTACAATATTGTATCAGACAACCTTTTTGCATTTCTTTTTCTTTGGGATGGTTTTGATCACAATCTTCTGTACAATGTTCCTTAACTTCCATCCATAGTTCTTAGCACTCTATCAGGTCTAATCCCTTGAATCTATTTGTCTCTTCCAGTGTATAATTGTAAGCAGTTTCATTTAGGTCATACGTGAATGGTCTAGTGATGTTCCATACTTTCTTCAACTTAAGTCTGAATTTTACCATAAGGAGTTGATGATCTGAACCACAGTGAGCTCCCAGTCTTGTTTTTGCTGACTGTATAGAGCTTCTTCCTCTTCAGCTACAAAAAATATATATATAATCAATCTGATTTTGATATTGACCATCTAGTGATGTCCATGTGTAGAGTCATCTCTCGTGTTGTTGGGAGAGTGTGTTTACTATGACCAGTACATTCTCTTGGCAAAACTTTTAGCCTTTGCCCTGCTTCATTTTGTACTTCAAGGCCAAACAGGCCAGTTACTTCAGAAATCTCTTGACTTTCTACTTTGCATCCTAGTTCCCTATGATGAAAATGACATCTTTTTTTTTTTTTTTTTTGATATTCATTCTAGAAGGTCATGTAGGTCTTCACAGAACTATTCAGTTTCAGCTTCTTTGGTATTAGTGTTTGGGGTATAGACTTAGATTACTGTGATATTGAACGGATTGCCTTGGAAACACACAGAAATCATTTTGTCATTTTTGAGATTATATCCAAGTACTGGATTTTGGACTCTTTTGTTGACTATGAGAGCTAGTCCATTTCTTTTAACGGATTCTTGCCCACAGCAGTAGATGTAATGGTCATCTGAATTAAATTTGCCCATTCTCATCTGTTTAGTTTACTGATTCCGAATATGTCTATGTTCACTCTTGCCATCTCCTGTTTGACCACTTCCTATTTACCTTGATGCATTGATCTAACATACCAGGTTTCTATGCATTATTTTTCTTTTCAGCATTGGACCTTACTAGTCACATCCACAGCAGGGTTTTGTTTCTGCTTTGGTTCTGTCTCTTCATTCTTTCCTGAGCTATTTCTCCACTCTTCTCCAGTAGCATAATGGGCATTGACTGACCTGGGGAGTTAATCTTTCAGTGTCATACCTTTTTTACATTTTCATATTGTTCATGGGGTTCTCAAGGCAAGAAAACTGAAGGGATTTGCCATTCTCTTCTCCAGTGAACCACATTTTGTCAGAGCTCTTGACAATGACCTGTCCATCTTTGTGACCCTACATGGCATAGTTAATTGTTTCACTGAGTGAGACAAGGCTGTGATCCATGTGATCATTATGGTTAGTTTTCTGTAAATGGCATCTGAATGCAGAGTTCCATACTATAGCAAGGAAAGATAAGAAAGCCTTCCTAAGTTATCAATGCAAAGAAATAGAGGAAAGAAATAGAATGGGAAAGACTAGAGGCTTCTTCAAGAAAATTAGGGATACCAAGGGAATATTTCATGCAAAGATGGGCACAATAAAGGACAGAAATGGTATGGACCTAACAGAAGCATAAAATATTAAGAAGAGGTGGCAAGAATACCCAGAATAACTATAACAAAAAAAAGTCTTAATGACTCAGATAAGCATTATGATGTGATAACTCACCTAGAGCCAGACATTCTAGACTGGGAGATCAAGTAGGCCTTGGGAAGCATCACTGTGAACAAAGCTAGTAGAAGAGATGAAATTCCAGCTGAGCTATGTCAATTCCTAAAAGATGATGATGGCAAAGTGCTGTACTCAATATGCCAGCAAACTTGGAAAACTCAGCAGTGGCCACAGGACTTGAAAAGTCAATTTTCATCCCAATTTCAAAGAAAAGATAATGCCAAAGAATGTTCAAACAACTGTGCAATTACACTCATCACACATGCTAACAAAGTGAAAGTGAAACTGAAAGTTGCTCAGTCATGTGCGACTCTTTGTGACCCCATGGACTATACAGTCCATGGAATTCTTAAAGCAAGAATACTGGAGTGAGTAGCCTTTCCCTTCTCCAGGGGATCTTCCCAACCCAGAGATCGAAACCAGGCCTCCCTCAATTCATGCAGATTCTTTACCAACTGAGTCACAAGGGAAGCCCAATAATACTGGAGTGGGTACCCTATCATCCTCCAACAGATCTTCCCCACCCAGGAATTGAACCTGGGCCTTCCATATTGCAGGTGGATTCTTTAACAACTGAGCTATCAGGGGAGACCAAAGTAAAGCTCAAAATTCTGCAAGGTAGTCTTCAACATTACATGAATCAAAAACTCACAATGTTCAGGCTGGATTTAGAAATGGCAGAGGAGCCAGAGATCAAATTGCCAACATCCATTGGATCATAAAAAAAGGAAGAGAGTTCCAGAAAAACATCTACTTCTGTTTCACTGTTGATATTAAAGCCTTTGGCTGTGTGGATAACAACAAACTGTGGAAGCTTCTTCAAAAGATGGGAATACCAGACCATCTTACTTGCCTCCTGAGAAATCTGTATGCAGGTCAGGAAGCAACAGTTAGAACCAGACATAGAACAACAGACTGATTCAAAATTGGGACAGGAGTATGTCAAGGCTGTTCATTGTCACCCTGCTTAGTGAAAAAGCTGGCTTAAAGCTCAGCATACAAAAAATGAAGATCATGGCATCCAGTCCCATCCCTTCATGGTAAAAAGATAGGGAAATAATGGAATCATTGACAAACTTTATATTCTTGGGCTCCAAAATCACTGCAGATGGTGACTGCAGCCATGTAATTAAAAGCCACTTGTTCCCTGAAAGAAAAGCTATCACCAACATAGAAATCATAGTAAAAAGCAGGTATGTTACTTTGCCAACAAAAGTCTGTCTTGGCAAAGCTATTGTTTTTCCAGTAGTCATGTATGGATGTGAGAGCTGGATCATAAAAAAGCAGAGCACTTTAAAAATGCTCCTTTTGAACTGTGGTGTTGGAGAAGACTCTTGAGTTGTCCCTTGGACTACATGGAGAACAAACCAGTCAGTCCTAAAGGAAATCAATCCTGAATATTCATCAGAAGGACTGATGATGAAGCTGAAGTTCCAGTACTTTGCCCACCTGATGCGAAGACTGACTCATTATAAAAGACCCTAATGATTGAAGGAAAGAGGATAACAGGATGACAGAGGATAAAATTTTTGGATGGCATCACCAACTCAAGGGACATGAATTTGAGCAAGCTCCAGCAGACGGTGAAGGACAGGAAAGTATGGCGTGCTGCAGTCCATGGGCTTGCAAAGAGTTGGACATGGCTGAGCGACTGAGGAACAACAAACAATGTTATAAATTTTGTCACACACTTCCTGTTATTCCAGGTATGTATTTATATATAAAAACCAATTTCTTTATCCTCTCTTTGGAATATTCGTAAAGGCAGAGGTAAAAGATCCTGCTATATCACTACGAAAATTTCAAAGTGTTGTGGCTAGCTGAGAAAATCAAACATACATATGTTTTGATTTTATTGCTTTTCGGTTATTCTAAGTAAATGTTTTCAGTTTCTGAAATACAATTTACTAATCTATTAAAAAAAGGTATCAAACCTGAAGATTTCTAAAATTTCTTATAGTTACTCAAATCTTTGATCTTATGATCAGTTCTGCCAGGTTTTGGACAATTCTACTGTGGGAAATGCCCTGATGCTGTGAGCAATCCACAGTTGAATGTACCACAACCTCATACGCAAGGGATGGAGACAAAAATGTAGAGAATGGACCTGTGGACACAGAGGGACAAGGAGAGAGTGGTATAAATGGGTAAAATAGCATCAACACATACACCATGTCAGGTGTAAGATGGACCGCTGATGAGAACTTGCTGTGTAGCACAAGGAGCCCAATCTGGCACTCTGTGATGGCCTGGAGGGATGAGATGAGGGGAGGGGAGAGACGACCAAGAGGGAGGGGGTATATGTATTACTGTGGCTAATTTGCATTGTTTTGTGGCAGAAAAAAATACAACATTGTAAATTTAAATAAAAAAATGTTTTAAAAATAGAAAAACAACAACAATAACAACAACATTCAGTTTGCGTGGCCAAATGTGATCACATAGAATCAGCAAATCATTGTGAAAGAGAAGAGGAGAAATAGCACTTAGAGTGTATCAGTGAAGGCTTTGTAGAGAACTTTCAGTGAGAAGATATATATATTGATAGATAGGTATAGCTTTCTAAGTAGAAAAATGGTGTCCAAGTCCTGATGGTATAAAGCACATGATGCTGAGTGGTTTTGAGGTACAAATTTGGGGTTATAGAGGATGACAAGACAGAAAGTCAGGTTGGACCATAAAAGAGAGCATGTGGAAGGAAGTACTTGATATATTCTATGAGACAGTGTCTAGAATGTATACATATAGAAAGGGGACATTGGTGATAGTGAAGTGGTTTGGTGATGTGTAACAGGAAAGGCAGAAGCAGAGACTAGTTTATTTTATAGGCTGCCCTTTCAGAAAATCAAGTGAAATGGCACAAATGTCTGGGATAAAACTGTAAAAAGCAACAGGATAAACAAGATATAAAAGTTACTGCCAAGATAAAGCTGACAGAGCACAATCGTCACCTGGTGGGGAGTCATGGGAGTGTGGCACATATTTAAGAGCTAGGATCAAAGGTAACCTCAAGTTTGAAACCTGATTATTCTATAAAGTGGTCATCAGCAGGTTGGCAATACCTTCAGTTGAGAAAAGGAACTTAAAAGAAAGGCAAGTTTTCTGGGAAATAGGCTTTTTATTAAACAATTCATGCTCAAATAGTTATATACTGAGTGCCTACGATGTGTAAGTGTTTGAGATATAATGGTAAACAGACAAAATTCAGGCTATTATTGTAAGATTCCTAATATTTGTGAACCTCAGTTAAGTTCAGTCGCTCAGTGATGTCTGACTCTTCCATGGACTGCAGAATGCCAGGCCTTCCTGTCCATCACCAACTCTTGGAACATGCTCAAACTCATGTCCATCGAGTCGATGATACCATCCAACCATATCATCCTCTGCTGTCCTCTTCTCTTCCTGCCTTACATATATAATTTGATCTCCAAAAATATTAAATATTATTAAACTGATTAGAAAACCTATCTAAAGATTAAAATTCTGATACATTTATATTCTTAGTAACTGATAAAACCAAGAGTTAGGGATAAAACTCAGGTCTGTTTAATTTCATAGACCATATTGTCCTCATTAAAACCTGCTGAGTTAATGAGATAAGGTACAACTTAAGGTACAAAAAGGGGTTTTGAAGAGAAAAAGTGAATTGGAAGAATCCACAATGTTTAGAAATGCAATGTAGTATATCTAGTTCAGAGACCTCAGGCTTTTAGAGTAAACTAAGTGGGTTGAGATTTTAGGAGACTAGTGTCTATGCATTAGCATAGATACACTACTTAACTTTCTATTCTGATAGAATATATGTAAATTTCCAGCACAGTTCTGGCACAGTCCTTATTAATAAAGAACTGTTTACAGTTCTGGCAGTTCTCATTAATAAGGAATTACCAAAAAATACGTGATCAAAGTACTAATAGAGAGGCATAGAGTACCACGTGAGCAAATAAGAGGTCTAATTCTGATTTTGAGGGAATCCAGAAAGAACTCACAAAGAAAGATAATTTGAACTGAATTTTTATGGGTGTGTTTTATGGATTAGGTAGAGAGAGAAGATTATATGCAAGACATGAGTGGGAATAGGCCTTTCTATAAACTACTAGAAGTTTCATATAACTGGACTTAAGGTTGTATTGGGGTTAGTACTGGAAGTAAGGTTGGAAAGCAAAACAAAGGAAGGTCATGGAATGTTTCATTCAGTAGTTTTTCTGAATCTCGTAGAGATAGAGAAACAAAGGTTGTCAATAAAGGAATAAAATGATCAGATTTGCATTTTAGATCTTCAAATCCAAAATCTTGAAATGTGTAGCAAGCTATATGATGAAGCTGGAGGCAAGAAACTCCAACTTGAAAGCTGTAGAAATAGTCTAGGTGAAAAAATGATTGTGTAACTAAAGTAATAATTTAATTTACATGAAATCATATTTTAGCTTTCTGCCCCATATATTAATATGTTGTTTTTCAGTGTCTAAGTCATGTCCAACTCTTTTGTAACCCCATGGAGTATAACCAACCAGGCTCCTGAGCCCATGTGTTTTCCCAGGAAAGAACACTGAAGTGGGTTGGCATTTACTACTCAAGGGAATCTTCCCGACCCAGGGATCAAACCTGTGTCTCCTACATTGACAAGTAGATTCTTTGTCACTGAGTCACCAGGGAAACCCAGATATATACTAGCAGAATTATGAAAGTTGCATGTACAAAGCTATGTATTATTTATCATAGCAAAACC
This sequence comes from Capricornis sumatraensis, assembly GCF_032405125.1. Lineage (NCBI taxonomy): Eukaryota > Metazoa > Chordata > Mammalia > Artiodactyla > Bovidae > Capricornis > Capricornis sumatraensis. The sequence continues at coordinate 4,654,323 of NC_091084.1, forward strand.
CAAAGCAACCAAAATGTCCTTTGAGAGGAGACTATTTTACAAACTATGGTATGAGTTTGTACCATTGGTGTGCTAAACATTGGTGTGCTATGAGTTATTCAGTGAAAGAGAAGTGCCTCTATATACCTCTGTGGAATGACCTCAAGGATATATTATGTAAGAGAAAGAAAGGCAGAGACACATATATGCACACTAGCATTTATCTAAAAGAAGGTGTATTTACTATAGGGACAGAAAGTCAGGGTGAAGAGGAAGAAGCAATAAACCTTCTATGGTTACTTGGGTTTTCATTATTTTAATTTATTTAAAAGCAGATAATTCTGGCATTTTCTATAGTGGGATATCTCCTAAGTACAAAAATTTACACTACTTACGCTAATATTGATATTACAGCTTGGAAAATGTTTTGTATATATTGTTACACAAAGCCAATGAATTATTATGCTGGTGATCTTGTAAAAAGCATTGGAGAAAGGTGATACCTTTTTACTGTAACTTAAAAAAAATTATTTATTTATTTTAATTGGAGGCTAGTTACTTAAGATCAAAGAGGGTAAGTAAAACACTTGGCAGTTTGGGACTGGAAATTTCCATATGGATTAATGACTTATTTTATATTTTCAATAAAATATGTATTTTCTAGTTCCACATACTAAAGACTTAGAAATAATGACTAAACTATAAAAATCAGCATTTCTTGTGCACATTTTATGGTATCTAATACTATACCCACCTAAAATACATTTCAAGTGTAGGGAAATGACTCATTTCAGGTCTACAGAAGAAACAGTACAATGCACTTGAAACAGTGTGTTGTAACAGAAAGAAATGAAGGCATTATAATTACTGAGTTCACATCGAGATTTTTCAGCAGCTAACTGGGAGATCTTTCCATTGATTGAATATGTGATAATTTAGATATCAAAAGGTACATTATAACACATCATTGTTAAATCCATCATAGTGATAATTTTAAAAAGAGATAGAGGCTTCATTGGTCTATTTTATAAGGTGTTAGGAAACCAAGTCATAAATTTTTAACATAAACTTTTCATTTTAGCATCATATTTGATTTATAGAAGAGTTGGAGAGGTACTATGGAGTGTTCCCCTATACCCCTCACCTAGTTTGTTTTATTTAATGGAATGTTGGATTACATTACTTTGGTACATTTATCCAAACTAAGAAACTGACACTAGCATGTTACTCTTAAAACAACAACAACAACAACAACAAAAAAAAAAACTCCAGACTTTTTGTTTTACTGGTTTTTCCATTATTGTTTTACTCTGCTGTAGAATTCAATTCAGAATACTTCCATGCATTTAGTTGAACCCAGGTCTCCTGCACGGCAGGCAGATTATTTGTGTCTCTGTTATTCTGCAAGTTTCGTCATCTTTGTTTCTCATGACCTCAACGGTAGGATGAATACAAAACAGGAGTTTTGTAGAATGTTCTCCAGTTTGGATTTGACACTTTTCTCATGCTAACTGAGACTATAGAATTTTGGTAAGAACACCATAGAATTGACGTGCCCTTCTTAACACATCATACCAGGGTTCCATGCTATTCCCATTGACATAGCTAGTGATAATCTTCATCATCTGGTTAAAGTAGTTGCAAGGTATCTCCACTGTAAGGTTACAGTTTTTCCATTCTTTAATCTAGTCCATAGCAGTGAGTCATGAAGTATGGCTCATTCTCCAGGATGACAGGATATCTACATATATTACTTGGAATTTTGTAAGGAAGATTTGTCTCTTATATCCTCACTCTTAAATTTAATTTTTTGCTTAAATAAATATGAAGAAAAGTGAAAGTGAAAGTCACTCAGTTATGTTTGACTCTTTGTGACCCCATACAGTCCATGCAATTCTCCAGGCCAGAATACTGGAGTGGATAGCTGTTATCTTCTCCAGGGGACCCTCCCAACTCAGGGATCAAATCCAGGTCTCTGAGTCACCAGAGAAGCCCAAGAATACTTCAGTGCATAGCCTATTCCTTGTATAGCAGACCTTCCCATCCCAGGAATCAAACTGGGTCTCCCACCTTGCAGGCAGATTCTTTACCAGCTGAATGACATATTCATTTTATACTTTAGGCTATAATCCAAAATTAATTTATTTACTAATTATTTTGTTGCTTCAGTTCAGTTCAGTTCATGTTCAACTCTTTGCAACCCATGGACTGCAGCATGCCAGGCCTCCCTGTCCATCACCAACTCCCAGAGCTTACTCAAACTCATTTCCATCAAGTCGGCAATGCCATCCACATCTTATCCTCTGTCATTCCCTTCTCCTCTCACCTTCAATCTTTGCCAGCATCAAGGTCTTTCCCAATGAGTCAGTTCTTTGCATCAGGTGGCCAAAGTATTGGCATTTCAGCTTCAGCATTAGTCTGTTCAATGAATATTCAGGACTGATTTCTTTTAGGATGGACTGGTTTGATCTCCTTGCTGACCAAGGGACTCTGAAGATTCTTCTCCAACACCACAGTTCAAAAGCACCATTCTTTGACTATCAGCTTTTCTTTATGGTCCAACTCTCACATCCATACAGGACTGCTGGAAAAACCATAGCTTTGACAGGCCTTTGTCAGGAAAGTAATGTCTCTGCTTTTTAATATACTGTTTAGGCTGGTCATAGCTTTTCTTCCAAGGAGCAAGTGTCTTTTGATTTCATGACTGCAGTCACCATCTACAGTGATTTTGGAGTTCAAGAAAATAAAGTCTGTCACATTTCCATTGTTTCTCCACATATTTGCCATGAAGTGATGAGACCGTATGCCATGATCTTAAGTTTTTTGAATGTCAATTTTTAAGCCAACTTTTTTACTCTCTTCTTTCACCTTCATCAAGAGATTCTTTAATTCTTCTACACTTTCTGCCATTAGTTTCTACCATCTGTGCATCTGAGGTTATTGATATTTCTCCCAGCAATCTTGATCCCAGCCCAGCATTTTGTATGATGTACTTTGCATAGAAGTTAAATAAGCAAGATAACAATATATAGCCTTGATATACTCCTTTCCCAATTTGGAACTAGTCTGTTGTTCCATGTTTGGTTTTAACTGTTGCTTCTTGACCTGCAAACAGATTTCTCAGGAGGCATGTCAAGTGATCTGTTACCCCCATCTCTTGAAGAATTTTCCAGTTTATTGTGATCCACACAGTCAAAGGCGTTGGCATAGTCAATAAAGCAGAAGTAGGGTTTTTTCTGGAACTCTCTTGCTTCTTTGATGACCCAACAGATGTTGACAATTTGATCTCTCGTTTCTCTGCCTTTTCTAAATCCAGTGTGAACATCTGGAAGTTCTCAGTTCATGTAATGTTGAAGCCTGGCTTGGAGAATTTTGAGCATTACTTTGCTAGTGGGTGACATGAGTGCAACTGTGTGGTAGTTTTAACATTCCTTGGCATTGCCTTTCTTTGAAATTGCAGTGAACACTGACCTTTTCCAGTCCTGTGGGCACTGGTGAGTTTTCCAAATTTTCTGGAATAGTGTGTACAGCACTTTAACAGCATCATGTTTTAGGATTTGAAATGGATCAGTTGAAATTTTATCTCCTCCACTAGCTTTGTTCATAGTGATACTTCCTAAGGCCCAGTTGACTTCACATTCTAGGATGTCTGGCTCTAGCTGAGTGATCACACCATTGTGGTTATCTGGGTTATGAAGATCTTTTTTTGCTTAGTTTTCTGTATATTGTTTGTTGCTTACATTAGTTCATCTTTGGACATTTGGAACTATTGTTATGACACCATCCTCTTGTTTTTTGAATACTCCCATGCTTATTGTGAGTTCTCTGATACCTCAGTTTGTAAAGAATCTACCTGCAAAGCAGAAGACCCAGATTTGACCCCTGGTTTGGAAGATATCCTGGAGAAGGAAATGACAACCCACTTCTGTATTCTTGCCTTGGAAATCCTATGGAGAGATGGGAGGCTACTGTCCATGGTGTCATAAGAATCAGACACCATTTAGTGACTACACCATCATATGCTTATTGTGGGGCTTCCCTGGTGTCTCAGATGGTAAAGAATCTGTCTGCAATGCAGGAGACTCTGGTTCAATCCCTAGATCAGGAAGATCCCTTGGAGCAGAGAATGGATACCCATTCCAGTATTCTTGCCTGGAGAATTCCATGTACATGGAAATCTCATGGTCTACAGTCTATAGGATCACAAACAGTGTGATATGACTGAAAAACTACTATCATTTTTACATGCTATTTCTGTTGTAGCCTTAGTATGGTACATTTCTTTAAAGAGTCCTATTTTCTCTTATTAGAGCATGATATTAAAAAAAAAAAAATCTAGGCAATGAGTTTTCTCATTGTTACTGGGTTTTCATTGCTTCCAGGTTTTCAGTAAGATAGAGCTTGTATACTAACCTATGTATGAAGTGAAGTGAAGTCGCTCAATTGTGTCTGACTCTTTGCGACCCTATGGACTGTAGCCTACCGGGATCCTCCATCCATCAGATTTTCCAGGCAAGAATACTCGAGTGGGTTGCCATTTCCTTCCCCAGGAGAACTTTCCAACCCAGGGATCGAACCCAGGTCTCTCACATTGTAGGTAGAAGCTTTACCATCTGAGCCACAAGGGAAGCCCAACCTATATATACATACATACTGAAAGTTATTTTTCTAGCTATCCATGTGCTGTGCTGTGTTAAGTTGATTCAGTCATGTCCAACTCTTACAGCCCCTTGGACTGTAGCCTGACAAGTTCCTCTGTCCATGGGATTCTCCAGGCAAGAATACTGGAGTGAACTGTCATTTCTTACTCCAGGTTATCCATCTACATATGTACTAAACTAAATATGAGTTCATACTGATGTTTCCACCTCAAATCCAGTGCTACAGAGTGCACTGTAGCCTCCCTTTTTCTCATAGTTAGATATCAAAAGAAATTATATCTGGAATATATTATATCACTGTTAAATCTATGACATTATAATGATGAGTTTAAAAAGAAACCATTCTCATCAGTCTTTATATGTTAGGAAATCAATTCATAACTTCTCTCTAACCATGAGAAACATGGTTCCCCCAGTCAAGTAAAATATATTTACTTATGATATAAGCCTGAATCTAAGTTTTCTGAAGCAATTTAATTTTTTTACCATATTTTTGTTTTCATCCACTCATGATTACTGAAAAAGCATGTATACTATTTTTGATTCTCTGCATGCTTGAAACACAATGAATTCTATAGACATTAAAATAAATGGGTGACATTGTCTATGGCTTTATGTCCTATAAGAGGCCAATGCATTAAATAGACTAATACCAACAGTTTAGTAAATATATTTTCTTATGTATTTATTAACTAAATCATTTTTGGTAGGGTTTAGATTTTTCAATATATACATATTTTTCCCCAATTAAATTGAACCATTTTGATTTTCATATAGGTTGATGAAATCACTTTCCATCAATGTGAATACCCTATTGCCTCATTGTTGTACCTTTTTATCTATCTGTCAAACATGCTTGAAATCAGCACACTAATCTTGCCCTAAAGCAGTTACTCGATTAATTTACTTTTTGTCTTCTACCTCATAGAGTTTCTCCATGAAACTGACTGACATTGAGTGTAATTTTAATGTTGATAAGTTATCTCGCCTTCAAAACCACAGAATCCTCGAACACCCAAAAAGAGACTACTTTTCTTGTTTTATGTTCCCCATTCCTCTCTGGAGTCACTATAATTTAAAGGGATCACTAAGTAAAACTAATTCACTCATTCATTCACCATTTATTTATAGAACATTTATTATGTATCATGGCATCATGAAGGAATGAAAGCATGTTTTAGCAATTATGACATTTGTTTCTTAAAATTACAAGATCCTAAATACAGACTTGTGTACATAAACACACATACACAAGTAAGTACAAAAGAAAAAAAAAAAAAGTAAACCCTACTTCAGTGGTAGAAACTGATGTGATTTATCTCCTTCAAGGTAAGAATTATGTTATATTAAACATGAATCTACTTCTCCCTAATGTTAATTCCTCATCTTAATACTTACTGAAGGATAGAAATCATCAAGTAAAGTATCATGGGAAAGTTAGTACTTGAGGTTGATTACAAAACCTGGATGGTTATCTTTTGTTGAGTAATGGAGAAGCATTCCAGACAGAAGAAAGAAGTGGTTGTGCATTAGAAATAATGAGTAACCCAGAAGTAGTTGTCAAGATGGCAATTAGTAACCAGTGGGGCTTCCCTGAAGGCTCAGCTGTAAAGCATGTGCCTACAATGCAAAGATTCAGAAGACACAGTTTCTATCCCTGGGTCGAGAAGATCACGTGGAGGAGGGCATGGCAACCCACTCTAGTATTCTTGCCTGGATAATCCCATGGACAGAGGAGCCTGGCAGGCTGCAGTCCACAAGATTGCAAAGAGTTGGACATGACCAACTGAGCATGCAGTGACTGAGCATGCAGCATGTACACAGTCAGTTGGACTCAAGAGTCTGGTTAAAGTCAGACTTTGAAGAGTTTGGCAGATGTAGACATTAAATAAATATTTGTAAACAAAACTGACAAGGGATACAAAAAAGGTGTTGAGTCATACGTTTCTCCTCTACCTTGTTAACAAATGCTATTGTATTTCTTTTAGTTATGAAGTCACAGGTTTTTTTGCTTAACTTGATTCATATATAGACAGTTGATGGAGAATTGATGAAATTATTTGGGTAATCAAGCTTTTCGAAAATGATATTTCAGATTTAAAAAGTAAATATTGTACTGTTATTTCCTTTTTAAACAACCACACTGGACACATTCACAAATTATACATGTAATATTTAAAAGTTTAATTCAATTTTGGACAGTTTAATAGTGATGACTATAATTGTTCTTTATTAGGCAACTACTGTGATATAAGAATGCAATTTTTAGTTCTTAAAAAATAATCTTCCAGTGTAAGTACTACTAACTTTGCTTTAGACATGAGAAAATTAAAGCATAAACTGTTTAAGTAACAAGGCCAGTGTCACATAGCTAGAAATGGTACATCAGGATTCAAAGAGATATCTAATTTAATAAATATCACATATATTTATGAAAAAAGCCAAATGTTTGCTTTACAACAATTCTTATCATTGTCATGGCTCTGATTTAAGCTGAAGCTTATGCATCATTAATGAAAAAAATTATGTATATTTTCATTTTTTTGAAATATTACTACTCACTGGGTCATTTAAGAAAAATGCCATGATAGCAAAGTTAGATCAATTGTAATGATTTCTTCCAGCTTAACAAATATAAATGTTTGATTGGTTAAAAATGAAAAAAAAATATTAAAAAAGGGAAATACACAGGCACACTCTAGTTACATAAACATTTGGTACTTGGAAGAGAGTGTGAAAGTGTTAGTCTTTCTGTCATGTCCAGTGGTTTGTGACACCGTGGAGTGTAACCCATGTAGTCTTCTCTGTTCATGAGATTCTCCAGGTAAGAATACTTGAGCAGGTTGTCCTTTCCTTTTTTAGGAGATATTCCCCACCTAAGGATCTAACTGGGTCTCCCACATTGCAGACAGATTATTTACTGTCTGAGCCAGCAGGGAAGGCCGGTACTTGAAACAACTCGAATAGTTGATGTATAATAGAATCACCTTCTTCCCTATTATTAATCATATACACCCTAATTTATTACATTTAATTTATAAATTTTTTTCAGATTCTTTTTCTTTCTTCCTTTTTTGTCACATAAGATTGAGCTGTATGCATTTAGTCACATCTTATCCAACTGTATTCCCTTAGATATATTTGACTGTGAATGAATGTATTTGGCATAGTATGTTTAACAAAAATAACATGGAGTCATACTCATTTCACTTTCAAGATAATTCTGCTCCAAACTTTTCTGGTTTTCTGAATGTTCAAAACATTCTTGAGCAATGTTGGTCTCCCAGCACACTTCTTAGTCCAAAAGAGAGATTATAGATAAGCTATTTATGAAAGTGATCAGTTACAACTATCCCCAGATACACTCTTAATATGAGATTATTTTAAAAATTTTATTCAGTTCAGTTCAGTTCAGTTCAGTCACTCAGTTGTGTCCGACTTTGCGACCCCATGAATCGCAGAACGCCAGGCCTCCCTGTCCATCACCAACTCCCAGAGTTCACTCAGACTCATGTCCATTGAGTCAGTGATGCTATCCAGCCATCTCATCCTCTGTTGTCCCCTGCTCATCCTGCCCCCAATTCCTCCCAGCATCAGAGTCTTTTCCAATGAGTCAACTCTTTGCATGAGGTGGCCAAAGTACTGGAGTTTCAGCTTTAGCATCATTCCTTCCAAAGAAATCCCAGGGCTGATCTCCTTCAGAATGGACTGGTTGGATCTCCTTGCAGTCCAAGGGACTAGAAGAAAACAAAACTATATTTTTCTAAAATATGTATAATTATACACAATAAAATACTGTATGTAACTCAGATATATCAAAGAAAGCATTCAGTTTAGTTCAGTCACCTAGTCACATCCAACTCTTTGTGACCCCATGGACTGAAGCACTCCAGGCTTCCCTGTCCTTCACTATGTCCTATAGTTTGCTCACACTCATGTCTATTACATTGGTGATGCCATCCAACCATCTCATGCTCTGTCACTCTCTTCTTCTCCTGCCTCCAATCTTTCCCAACATCAGGGTCTTTTGCAGTAAGTTTGCACTTCTCATCAGGTAGTCAAAATATTCAGTTCAGTTCAGTCACTCAGTAGTGTCTGACTCTTTGTGACCCCATGGACTGCAGCACACCAGGCTTCCCTGTCCATCACCAACTCCCAGAGTTCAAACTGGTGTCCATTGGGTCAGTGATGCTATTCAACCATCTTATCCTCTGTTTTCCCCTTCTCCTCCCACCTGCAATCTTTCCCAGCATCAGGGTCTCTTCAAATGAGTCAGTTCTTTGCATCAGGTGGCCAAGGTTTGGAGTTTCAGCTTCAACATCAGTCCTTTCAATAAACACCCAGGACTGATCTCCTTTAGGATGGACTGGTTGGATCTTCTTGCAGTCCAAGGGACTCTCAAGAGTCTTCTCCAACACCACACTTCAAAAGCATCAATTCTTTGGTGCTCAGCTTTCTTTATAGTCCAACTCTCACATCCATACAGGACTCAGTATTTGACAAATACTTAGTATTAGACTAAGTCAAATACTTAGTATTAGACTAAGTCAAAGTATTAGAGCTTCAAAATCAGCATCTGTCCTTCCAATGAATATTCAGGGTTGATTTCCTTAAGGGTTGACTGATTTGATCTCCTTTCAGTCCAAGGGACTCTTGAGTCTTCCCCAGAACCAGTTCAGAAGCATCAATTCTTCAGTGCTCAGTCTTCTTTATGGTCCAACTCTCACATCTGTACATGATCACTGGAAAAACCATAGCTTTGACTATAGGGATCTTTGTTGGCAAAGTGATGTCTCTGATTTTTAATACACTGTCTAAGTTTGTCATAGCTTTTCTCTTGAGGAGCAACTGTCCTTTAATTTCATGGCTGCAGTCACCATCTGTGGTCACTTTGGAGCCCAAGAAAATAAAGTCTGTCATTGCTTCCATTTTTCCCCATCCATTGGCTGTGAAAGGATGAGACTGCATGCTGTGTTCTTAGTTTTTTGAATGTTGAGTTTTTTTTTTTAACTTTTTAATTTCTTAGTTATTTTTAAATTTTTTTAAATATAAATTTGTTTATTTTAATTGGAGGTTAATTACTTTGCAATATTGTATTGGCTTTGCCATACATCAACATGAATCCACCACAGGTATACACGTGTTCCCCATCCTGAACCCTGCTCCCTCCTCCCTCCCCATACCATCCCTCTGGGTCACCTCCGTGCACCAGCCCCAAGCACCCACTATCATGCATCGAACCTGGACTGGTGATTCGTTTCATATATGATATTATACATGTTTCAATGCCATTCTCCCAAATCATCCCACCCTCTCCCTCTCCCACAGAGTCCAGCCAGTTTTTTTTTTTTTTTTTCTCTCTCCTAGTTTACCTTCATCAAGAGGCTCTAGTTCCTCTTCACTTTCACCCATTGGAGTGGTATAATATTTCTCCAGGCAATCTTGATTCCAGCTTCTGCTTCATCCAGCCCAGCATTTTGCATGATGTATTCTGCTTATAAGTTAATAAGCAGAGTGACAATAAACACCCTTGACCTACTCTTTTCCCAAATTTGAACCAGTTCATTGTTCCCTGTCCAGTACTAGCTGTTGCTTTTTGACTCATAAAGATTTGTCAGGAGGCAGGTAAATTTATCTTGTATTCATACCTCTTTAAGAATATTCCATAGTTTGTTGTGATACACACAGTCAAAGGTGTTAGCATAGCCAATGAAACGGAAGTAATTTTTCCTTCTAGAATTCCCTTGCTTTTTCTATGATCCAATGGGTAGTGCATTTCGATCTCTTGTTTCCTCTGTCTTTTCTAAATCCAACTTATATGTCTGGAAGTTCTCAGTTCATGCATTTTTGAAGCATATCTTAAAGGATTTTGAACATTATGTTTCTAGCATGTGAAATGAGCACAATTGTGTCACAGTTTGAACATTTTTGATATTTCCCTTCTATGGGATTGAAATGAAAAATGACTTTTTCCAGTCCTGTGATCACTGTTGACTTTTCCAAATTTGTTGGCATATTGAATGTGCATCACTTTTACAGCATCATCTTTTAGGGTTTGAAATAGCTTGGCTGGAATTCCTTCACCTCCACTAGCTATGTTCATAGTAATGCTTCCTAAGTCTCACTTGACTTCACACTCCAGGATGTCTGGCTCTAGGTGAGTGATCACACCATAGTGGTTACCTGGGTCATTAAGATCTTTTTTGTATAGTTCTTCTGTGTATTCTTGCCACCTCTTCTTAATGTCTTCTGCTTCTCTTAAGTCCACACTACTCTTCTTCTAAGGGATTTTTGCCTCAAGTAGTAGATACAATGATCTTATGAATTAAATTTGCCCTTTACCTACCAGTTTTGTTCTCTGATTCCTAAAACATCAATATTCATTATTGTCATCTTCTGTTTGACTACATCCTATTTACTTTGATTCATGGACTTAATCTTCCAGGTTTCTGTGCAGTATTTTTCTTTACAGCATCAGACTTTACTTTCACCACCAGAAACATCCACAAGAGGGCATCGTATACACTTTGGTTCAACCTCTTCATTCTTTTTGGACTTTCTCCGCTCTTCTCCAGTAGCATATTGGAGACCTCCTGATCTGGGGGGATTATCTTTCAGTGTCATATATTTTTACCTTTTGATATTGTTCATGGTGTTCCCAAGGCAAGAATGCTGAAGTGGTTTGTCTTTCCCTTCTCAAGTCAACCATGTTTTGTCAGAAGTCTCCAACCATGACCCGTCCAAATTGGGTGGCCCTGCATGGCATGGCTTACAGTTTCATTGAGTTACACAAAGCTGTGATCAATGTAATATAATTTTAGTTAGTTTTCTGTGATTGTGTTTTCCATACTGTCTGCCCTCTGATGGATGAAGGTGAGGGGGTTGTGCCAACTTCCTTATGGGAGGGACTGGTTGTGGGGAAAACTGGGTTCTTGCTCTGGTGGACAGAGCTGTGATCAACAAACCTTTAATATGATTTTCTGCTTATGAGTGAGGCTGGCTCCCTCCCTGTAGTTTGGCCTGAGGCAGCCGAATCCTGGAGTCTTGTACTCTCCATGGAAGTGCTATAGTCTTTGTTAGGCCTAATGGCAACCTTCTCCAAGAAGACTTATGCCAACACACTGGCAGTGTTGGACCAATGCTCCTGGTAGTGGTCCTGATCCCACAGCGGGCCACTGTGAACCCACACCTCTCCCCAAACCTCCCAAACAGCATTCTTCTACCCTGCCATCTAACTTGAAGCCAAACAAAACATTATTAATGGTATTTGGGGATGAAGTATCATAAGTAATTCTGTCTTCTTTTATATATTTTACATACTTTCAAAAATTCTACAGTAGTCTGTATTGCTTTATGGAGGTATGGTTGATTTATAGTATTATATCAATTTCCAGTGTACAACATAGTGATTCAACAATTTTATAGATTGTACTCCATTTAAAATTTTATAAAATATTTATTAGATTCTAGTGCTGTGCAATATATCCTTATGCCTTATGTATTTTATATTTAGTAGTTTTTACCTCTTAAGCCCCTCCCGTTATCTTGCATCCTTCCCTCTTACCTAGTCTACTAGTAACCAATTTTTTCTCCCCTATATCTGTGAGTCTGCTTCTCTTTTATTAAATTCATGTTTTTTTTTTTTTCTTTTTATTCCACATTTAAGTCATAACACACAGTATTTGTCTTTCTCTGTTGATTTATTTCACTCAGTTTAGTACCTACCTGGTCATCCATACTTTTGCAAATGGCAAATTTTCATTCATTTTTTTTAAAGCTGTGTAATATTCCATTGCATGTATGCTGCATCCTGTTTATTTATTCATTTGTTGATAGACACTTAAGTTTCATCCATATCTTGGCTTATGGAAATTATGCTGCTATGAATTTTGGGGTGCACATCTATTTTCCAATTAGTTTCATTTTCTTTGGATATGTAACCAGATTAGAATTGTTGAATTATATATTAGTTCTGTTTTTACTCTTCTTAAGAAACTCCACATTGTTTTCCACAGTCACTACAACAACTACCATTCCCATCAACTGTGTACAAGTTTCCCTTTTCTCCAACATTTTTTATTTGTGTTCTTTTTGATAATAGCCATTCTGATAGGTGTGAGATGATATCTCATTTTTGTTTGGATTTGTAGGTTCCTTGTGCATAACAATGATGAGAATATTTTCATATGCTTGTTGGCCATGTCTATGTCTTCTTTAAAAAAAAAATTGTTGGTGTCTTCTGCCTGTTTTTCAATTGGATTTTTTTTTTTTTTTGTATTGAGTTATATGAACTGCTCATATATTTTGGATAATGACTCCTTGCCACTCACATCATTTGCAAATATTTCTTCCCACTCTGTAGGTTGTTTACATTTTCTTGATGGTTTCTTTTGCTGTGTAAAAGCTTTTAAGTTAAATTAAGCCACATTTTTAATTTTGCTTTTGTTTCTTTTGCCTTAGAAAACAATTTCAAAAAATATTGCTGATGTATATGGACAGGGAGGCCTGGCATGCTTCAGTCCATGGAGTCACAAAGAGTCAGACATGGCTGAGTGACTGAACTGAACTAAACTGAATATCAAAGAGTATTCTTCCTATCTTTACTTCTATAAGTTTTAATGATTTTAATCTTACATTTAATCCATTATGAGTTTATTTTTGTATGTAGTATCAGAAAATGTTCTAATTTCTTCCTTTTATGTGTAGATGCAGTTTTCCCAGATTATCTTTCCCCTATTGTATATTCTTACCTCTTTTGTGATAGACTAATTGACTGTAAGTATAAGTGCACAGGTTTATTTCTGGGCTCTCTACTCTGTTTTATTGGTCTACATGTCTTTTTTTGGAGAAGGTATGGGGCTAATACCACACTCTTTTGATTTCTGTAGCTTTGTAGTATAGTCTGAAGCCAGAGAGTATACCACCTATAGCTCTGTTCTTATTTCTCTAGATTGCTCTGGTTATTCAGTGTCTTTTGTGATCCCATGTAAACTGTAGATATATTTGTTCTAATTATGTGGAAAATCCCATTGGTATTTTGACAGAGATTGCATTGATTTGTAGACTTCCTGGAAATGGCAACCCACCCCAGTATTCTTGCTTGGAGAATCCCATGGACAGAGGAGCTTGGTGGGCTACAGTCCACGGGTCGCAAAGAGTCGGACACGACTGACCGACTTCACTTTCACTTTCTGAGGTAATATGGTCATTTTAACAATCAGTTTTTCCAGTCCCTGAACATACTTTATTTTACTATCTGTTCATGTCATCTTCAACTTATTTTTGTCCAGCGTCTTATAGTTTGTTCAGTAAAGTTCTTTTATAATACCTTCTTAGATTAGTTCTTTATTTTATTATTTCAATGTAGTTATAAATGAAATTGTACTATGTTTTTGATACTTTGCTGTTAGTATTTCTGTATATTAGTTTTGTATCCATTCTTAGGTTGTTTATTCTATATGCATAAAGAAAGTTAGAATATAGGTCAGACAGATGGTAGACAAAGGAAACACATAGCATCCTGTGGACATGGTTGTATTATGAAAGACTTTTAATATTGTGGTGATAGTAGTATCCAAATTTTTCTTCATTCTTCTATTCATAAAAAAAGAACACACATTCTAATATAAATTTAGTGATATTTATAATAATTTGCATATTTTATAATCCAAAATATGTTTGAACATTAGCTATATCTTATCAATTTAATGTATTTGGACATTAAACCAATTTGTGGAGAAAAGTGGTTGAATTTCCTTTATAATTGGAAGAAATAAAATGTATATGATTGAAATGGACCAAGTACTTCTGGAACAAGCATAAAAGTATGTAAAAATATATTGGTTGAAGTAGAATCCATATCCCATAAGTGAAATTCATAGTAAGACAGAGAAGGAACATATCAGATGGGTAGAGAAATTTGAGCAACACACAGACTATGCCAATGTGTAAAAGAGTGATTGCATATTTTCTAATGGCAGAGTGTATGTAAATTCTTAGGTAAACCATTGAAATTGGATTAAGAACTAGGAAATAAAGAATATTTCAATTTGATTTTTTTCATAAGAGGAAAATCTTTTAATTTTCCATAAAATATTGTTTTTATAATTTATTAATAAAATCTAGTAGCATATTCTGTATCTTCCAGTATGTTTTTATGTATCATTAAATTGTAAGACAGCAGTTTGATCAAATACATTTCACTAGTTTTGCAATTTTGCTTTTTCTTTAAGGTACAGGCATTTGAAGATCTGGTTATAATTTTGGTTTGTTTTGGTACTGGGTTTAATGGCCTGCAAAGTTGAAAATACACTGTAAATGTATACAGATCCAGATGGAACAAGTTTACTGTATTATTTACTGTATGCACTCATATTTATTGTTTGATTGATTCAACCAACAAATTATTCAAACTCTGTGTGTTGAAGCCTTGCATTAATTTTTTTTTTTTCATGAAAACCCTTAGGATTTATTCTCTTAACGACTTTCACATACAACAGAGAGCAATGTTACTTACATTTATCATGTTATATATTACATCCCTAGTACTTAATTATCTTGAAACTGGAAGTTTGTACTTTTGATTGCCTTCATTCAGTTCCACCTCCCCTTAATTTCCTCCTCTAGTACCTATAAATCTGATCTTATTCTGAGTAGGTTTGTTTGTATTTTGGTATAATTGACCTAAAGTACTATGTCAGTTCCTGGTACATAATATAGTGATTTAATATTTCTATATATTTCAAAATGACCACTTGGCTATGATAAGCCTATTTATAAAACATCACCATATAAAGATATTACGTGATTATTAACTATATTCTTCATGCTGTACATTCTATAACAATGCCAGTTATTTGTGGTCTTTTTGATAATAGAAATTCTACCAGGTGTGAAATGATATCTCATTATAGTTTTGATTTGATTTCCCTTCTGTTTAGTGATGTTAATTGTCTCTTCATATGCCTCTTGGCCATCTGCATGCATTTTTTGGAAAAAAAAAATGTCTATTAAGGTCGTCTTTCCACTTTTTAATAAGTTTTCTTTTCTGTGTTGACTTATGTGAGTTCTTTGTATACTTTGAATATTAATGCCTCATGGGATATATTATTTGTAAATATCTTCTCGAATTCAGCAGGTGACCTTTCCTTTCTATTGATAGCTTCTTTTCCTCTACAAAAGCTTCCTAATTTGATGTAGTTCCATTTATTTACTTTTGTTTCTGTCTCCCTTGCCTGGGGAGATATATCCATATTTATTACCAAGACCAATATCAAAAAGTGTACTGTCTATGTTTTCTTCCAGAAGTTTTATGATTTCAAGTGTCACATTTAAGTCTTTAATCTACTTACCAAATTGAATGTAATTGATACTTTCAATTTTTCAAATTGATTTTATGTGCATGGTGTCAGAGAGTAGTCCAGTTAGATTCTTTTGCATGTACCTGTTCAGTTTTCCCAACAACATTTATTTAAGAGGATATCATTCTCTGTTGTATATTTATTTCTGAGCTCTTATTCTGTTCCATTGATTATGTCTGTTTTTGTGTAATATCATACTTGTTTTATTATTGTAACTTTGTAGTATACTTTGGAGTCAGAGAACCTGATATTTCCAGCATTGTTTGTCTTTCTCAAAATTATTTTGGCTATTCAGATGCTTTTGTGATTCCAAAAAATCTTTAGAACTATTTATTTTAGTTCTGTGAAACAAAAAGTCATTTGTATTTTGGTAGAGATTACATGCAACCATAGATTGCCTTTGGAAGTATACTGATATTAAAAATACTAATTCTTCCAATCCATAAACACAGCATACCTTTCTATCTGTTTGTGTAATCTTCAATTTCTTTTTCCAGTGTGTTTTCTGAGTATATGTCTTTTACCTTCTAAATAGGATTTATTCCAAGGTATTTTATTCTTTTTTGATGTAGTTGCAAATGAAATTATTCTCTTAATTTCTATTTCTGATAGTTTATTTCTAATGTATAGAAATGCAACAGATCTATTAATCTTGAATACTAGAGCTTTACTGAATTCATTGATGAATTCTAGGAGCTTTGGTGATGTCTTTGGGATTTCTTAAATATAGTATGATGTCATGTGCAAAAAATAGTTCTATTAATACTTCTTCCTTCTTAATTTGCATTATTTTTACTTTATTTTTTTCTTTTCTGATTGCTGGCGTTAGGACTTTCAAAACGACATGACAAAGAATAGCATCCTAGTTTTGTTCCTATTCTTAGAGGAAATATTTCTAGCTTTTCACTACTGAGTATGATAGTTGTGTGTATGTGTTATTCGGTCTTTATTATGTTGAAGTATGTTCCCTCTGAACTCAGTTGAGAGCTTTTATTATAAATGGATGCTGAACTTTGTCAAAACCTTTTTTTTTTTTTTTCATCTGTTGAGATAATCATATGATTTGTCTTTTTAAAAATTTTTATGAGAGTACAGTTGATTTACAATGATGTGTTAATGTCTGCTATATAGCAAAGTGAATCAGTTGTGCATATACATATACATACTCTTTTAAGATTATTTTCCCATATTGCTCATTACAGAGAACAGAGAGGAGTTCCCAGTCTTATAATGTAGACCCTTATTAGTTATCTATTTTGTACATAATAGTGTGCACATATCCATCACAACTTCCTAGTTTATCCTCTCTTCCCCTGCAACTTTTTTCCTTTGGTAACCATGAGTTTTTCTTTTAATATCTGTGACTCTATTTCTGTTTCGTAAAGAAATTCATGTGTGCCGTGCTTATTGGAATGCAAAAGTAGGAAGTCAAGAAACACTTGGAGTAACAGGCAAATTAGACCTTGGAATATGGAATGAAGCAGGGCAAAGGCTAATAGAGTTTTGCCAAGAGAACACACTGGTGATAGCAAACACTCTCTTCCAAAAGCACAGGAGAAGACTCTGCACATGGACATCATCAGATGGTCAACACCAAAATCAGATTGATTATATTCTTTGCAGCCAAAGATAAAGAAGCCCTATACTGTCAGCAAAAACAAAACCAGGAGCTGACTGTGGCTCAGATCATGAACTCCTTATTGCCAAATTCAAACTTAAATTGAAGAAAATAGGGGAAACCACTAGACCATTCATGTATGACCTAAATCAAATCCCTTATTATTATACAGTGGAAGTGAGAAATAGATTTAAGGGCCTAGATCTGATAGATAGAATGCCTGAGGAACTATGGATGGAGATTCATGACATTATACAGGAGAGAGGGAACAAGACCATCCCCATGGAAAAGAAATGCAAAAAAGCAAAATGGCTGTCTGGGGAGGCCTTACAAATAGCTGTGAAAAGAAGAGAAGTGAAAAGCCAAGGAGAAAAGGAGAGATATAAGCATCTGAGTGCAGAGTTCCAAAGAATAACAAGGAGAGATAAGAAAACCTTCCTCAGTGATCAGGGCAAATAAATAGAGGAAAACAACAAAATGGGAAAGACTAGAGATCTCTTCAAGAAAATTAGAGATACAAAGGAAACATTTCATGCAAAGATGGGCTCCATAAAGCACAAATATGGTATGGATCTAACAGAAGCAGAAGATATTAAGAAAGGTGGCAAGAATACGCAAAAGAACTGTACAAAAAAGAGCTTCATGACCCAGATAATCACGATGGTGTGATCACTCACCTAGAGCCAGACATCCTGGAAAGTGAAGTCAAGTGGGCCTTAGAAAGCATCACTATGAACAAAGCTAGTGGAGATGATGGAATTCCAGTTGAACTATTTCAAATCCTGAAAGATGATGCTGTGAAAGTGCTGTACTCAATATACCAGCTAATTTGGAATACTCAGCAGTGGCTACAGGAC
Source organism: Capricornis sumatraensis (assembly GCF_032405125.1). Classification (NCBI taxonomy): domain Eukaryota; kingdom Metazoa; phylum Chordata; class Mammalia; order Artiodactyla; family Bovidae; genus Capricornis; species Capricornis sumatraensis. Next base: position 4,672,798 of record NC_091084.1, read on the forward strand.
TGGAAAAAGGTCAGTTTTCATTCCAATCCTAAAGAAAGGCAATGTCAAAGAATGCTCAAACTACTGCACAATTTCACTCATCTCACATGCTGGTAAAGTAAGCTCAAAATTCTCCAAGCCAGGCTTCAGAAATACGTGAACCATGAACTTCCAGATATTCCAGCTGGTTTTAGAAAAGACAGATTAACCAGAGATCAAATTGCCAACATCTGCTGGATCATTAAAAAAGCAAGAGAGTTCCAGAAAAACATCCATTTCTGCTTTATTGACTATGCCAAAACCTTTGACTGTGTGGACTGTGCAAAATGCTGAAAGAGATGGGAATGCCAGACCACCTGACCTGCCTCTTGAGAAATCTGTATGCAGGTCAGGAAGCAACAGTTAGAACTGGACATAGAATGACAGACTGGTTCCAAATAGGAAAAAGTGAACGTCAAAACTGTATATTGTCACCCTGCTTATTTAACTTATATACAGAATACATCATGAAAGACACTGAGACGGAAGAAGCACAAGCGGGAATCAAGACTGCTGGGAGGAATATCAATAATCTCAGATATGCAGATGACACCACCCTTATGGCAGAAAGTGAAGAGGAACTAAAAAGCCTCTTGATGAAAGTGAAAGAGGAGAGTGAAAAAGTTGGCTTAAAGCTCAACATTCAGAAAACGAAGATCATGGCATCCAGTCCCATCATTTCATGGGAAAGAGATGGGGAAACAGTGAAAACAGTGTCAGACTTTATTTTTGGGGGCTCTAAAATCACTGCAGATGGTGACTGCTGTCATGAAATTAAAAGACACTTACTCCTTGGAAGGGAAGTTATGACTAACGTAGGTAGCATATTCAAAAGCAGAGACAGTATGTTGTCAACAAAGGTCCATCTAGTCAAGGCTATGATTTTTCCAGTGTCATGTATGGATGTGAGAATTGGACTGTGAAGAAAGCTGATCGCCAAAGAATTGATGCTTTTGAACTGTGGTGTTGGAGAAGACTCTTGAGAGTCCCTTGGACTGCAAGGAGGTCCAACCAGTCCATTCTAAAGAAAAATAAAATAAAATAATTTTAAAAAATAAAAATAAAGGCGATCAGTCCTGGGTGTACTTTGGAAGGACTGATGCTAAAGCTGAAACCCCAATACTTTGGCTACCTCATGCAAAGAGTTGACTCATTCGAAAAGACTCTGATGCTGGGAGGGATTGGGGGCAGGTGGAGAAGGGGACGACAAAGGATAAGATGGCTAGATGGTATCACTGATTTGATGAACATGAGTTTCAGTGAACTGCGGGAGTTGGTGATGGACAGGGAGGCCTGGCATGCTGCAGTTCATGGGGTCTCAAAGAGTCGGACATGACTGAGCAACTGAACTGAAATGAAACCTTTCTAATTTTTCTTTCCCCTAATATTAAAGCTCAGAGTAGGGCCATCAGTTTAGCTTTCTCGGCTGATGTGTTGGGTGGCAAAGGCTTTCCATCTATGATACTGTGTGTCCTCACAATAGCATAGCCTGCCTTCATTACTCTATCTTAACAAAATGATTGCCATCAGTAAACCATTCCTCCTCAATATTTTCTGTGGCCTGGTCTAATAGATCAAGCTTTTGAACTGTGGTATTGGAGAAGACTCGCAAGAGTCCCTTGGACTTTAAAGAGATCAAACTAGTCAGTCCTAAAGGAAATCAATCCTGACTATTCACTGGGAGGACTGATACTGAAGCTCCAACACTTTGGACACCTGATGCGAAGGACTGATTCATTAGAAAAGATCCTGATACTAAGAAAGACTGAAGGAAGGAGGAGAAGGGGACAGCAGAGGACAAGATGGTTGGATGATGTGACCAACTCAATGGACATGAGTTTGAGCAAGCTCCAGTAGTTGGTGATGGGCAAGGAAGTTTAGCGTGTTGGAGTCCATTGGGTTGGCTCAGATACAACTGAGCAAGTGAATGGACAGGTATAAAGTATATGGTAAGTTTTGAGGATTACCTTGGGGAAGTCAAGGAGTACTTGTTACTTTTTAAGGCAGCCTCCAGTTACCCAGTGGTGGCCTTTAATCTCCAGAATTCCTTGTCATTGATGAGGAGTCTGGACTTCCTTAACTCCAGACTCTCTCAAGTGGTTGTTCAAAGGTAAGATTTTTAGCATCTTCCTCTAATAAAGAGATGGCAGCTACCACCCAGAGGCAGGGAGACTAAACTTGGGCTATAAAATGTAATTTTGGAAAAGTAGCCTATAGGCTGGGGATCTTCTCTAAGTTTTTATATGAGGATTCTCAGAGCTGTCCCTGCTTTTTGTCTAGGTGCAAGAAAAATGACTTTTTTTAAGTTGGGAAGACCCAGAGCAGATCTGGTGAAGGCCTGTTTGATATAATAAAAATCTCTTGTTTCCTAATCCAAAAAAATGTTTCTGTATCTGGGCCTTTAGTGGCTTCATATATAAGCTTAGTCATTAGTCTGAATCCTGGAATCCAAATTTTTCAAGATTCTGCCATGCCTGAGAACGTGTTTCTTTGTTTTTAGGGTGCTTAGGTCTACTATAGTTTGCTTTCTATCTGGAGATAATTGTCTACTTCCATGGTTCACAAGATATCTCAAGTATTTAACATGATCTTTTGAGATTTGTGCTGTTTTTTTTTTTTTTTTCTGAGAAACCCTGTAGCCCTGGGTCCCAAGGAAATTAAGAACTACAGTGGTTTTGATCTGAGAACTCTATGGTGAGGCTGAAGTGAAGTCGCTCAGTCATGTCCAACTCTGCAAACCCATGGACTGTAGCTTACCATGCTCCTCTGTCCATGGGATTTTCCAGGCAATAGTACTGGAGTGGATTGCCATTTCCTTCTCCAGGGGATCTTCCCAACCCAGGAATCGGACCTGGGTCTCCCACATTGTAGACAGACACTTTACTACCTAATAAATCATCTATATCATGTAGAATTGCTCCTTCTTTTAAGCGTATTCCCTTTAATCCTTTTCCTAGGTCCTGGACCAACAAATGTGGGCTATCCTGAAATACATGAGATAACACTGCACAGGTATATTGTTACATTTGGCCCCAAAGGGTGACAGTCCCTTTGAAGGGAAATAGATACTGTGATGAAAGATGAAGTTGGATTCAAAAGAAGGTGAGAATAGTAAACTGTTTGGCATCTCCAGGAACCTGGGCTAATATAAGGATTGGTCAGAAGGAGATATATAAGGACCACTGCATCATTTACTGCTCTAATGTTTTATACCATTTGATATCCTCCATTTGATTGAACAATTAGCATAACAGGGTTACTGCATGGAGACTGAAAGCATATTAAGAGGCCATATTTTAAGAATTTATAAAAGGTTGCAAAGTCTTTCTTTTTTGTTTCCAACTTTATGGGATATTCTCTCTTGCTAGGATGTGTGACTTCTGGCTTAAGGTTAATTTTTAAATATTGAACATCTATAACCCTCCCAGAGATTCCTTTGTTCCAAACGGCATGGTTTACTATGTACAGAATGTGACTGGTAATAGGCTCTTGTTCCTCTAGCTGATTTGTCTTAGAGTCAGGAAAAGAGGCTGCTCGGGCCTCCTAATCATAATACAGCCCCAGAGGAGCCCAGAAGATCTCTCCAGAGCACTCAGGCACAGCTAAAAAAGCATTTGATGTTCTCTGACACTGTTCAAATTGACAAGTGAGAGGCCAATGAAGTAACGGGTATTAGGCTTTTTGTTGACACTGATCGTTATAGAACTTTTAGAGGAGATAGAGACCCAGCATAAGAGATCAGTACAGAGTAAATGACTTCTGAATCCATTGAAAAGCTGATTTTCATACGTACTATGTAAAGGGCCACTTAGCACTCCTTGATGGAGAGACACAGTTCGTGGTGGGGAGTGGGGTGGGAAGATGCCAGAATCCCCAGGTTACCTCAGTTGTTTAGCATAAGTGTATCAGGAATGGGAGCTCCCTCTTCCTCTTTAGAACTGTAGACAGTCCCAGTCCAATAAGCTGTTCATTTTCAGACTGCTTATGAACTAGGGGAATCTTTCTGGCATTTATGGGCCCAGTGGCTAGTTTACTTGTGTTTGAAGCATTTCCCCCTGCTGGTTTTACCTCCACGTGGATGGTTAAATTTCCTTGAGCCCCTTGTGTTGTGCTGAAGTTTCAAGGCATGGCTGACTGCAATGGCCATGTTTAGTATGAGCTCTGGCCTGTTTGTTTTCATGTTGAGTTCTGCCTTCCTCCTCAGCTTGATCTCCATTATTAAATATCCCCAAGGCCATCTGTAAGAGCTGGGGCATTAAGCTTTGGAGAATACATTGTAACTTTTGGAATTTACTCCTAGTATTAGGGGTGGAATGGTTGATAAAATGCTGTGCCAGAGGACATTGACCCTCAGGATCAATTTTCTAAAAGCCTCTGTAAGCTGTCCCAGAATAAGGGATGGATTTTCTTTTTCTTCTTGGGGAATTGCTTTAGCCTTTTTATAGTTAACTGGTGTTTTGATACAGTTTCTCACCCCTTCTAATATGCACTGAATCATGTGCTTCCTTCCTTCTGTTCTTTTCTTGGAATTATAATTCCAATGGGCTTCCTTATTTGGAACTTCGACTCCATCCATAACAAAATGTTGTGTTTGGGTCCCTGGCAAGCTGGTTGCTGTACTGCTGGGATGATGTTCAAATTATCTCTTTTTCCTCAATGGTACAACAAAGTAGATTGAATTATGTAGACATCTTTTTTTAAGTTAAAGCAAAGGCAGGATTTAAGGCCTGAAACTCTTCAGCTAACTTACTAGGCTCTTCAGAAAATTAGCCCAGTCTCTGTCTGCATTGGTTAAGGAGAAAGGCACATGTGCCCTAATTTACCTCTTCATTAAGAGGGCTTATCTTCTCTGATCCAAGTTCCAATATGAGTTAACATGGAGGGACTAGCCTCTACTACCTGGGGTAGTATAAGGCGACATAGGAAGGCAGAGTATGGGGTCTGTCAGAAGTATTTTGGGAAGTAGATACCTCTGGAGAAGTAAGTGACTCTGGAGAAGCAGGTGGAACTTCGTTTCCACCCTCAGAGTTGGGAAAGTTTACAAAGGGGTCATCTAAAATATCAGAAGTGTTTTATGGTTCCCCAAACTTGATTATAGATGCCTCATAGAGTGGGATTTTGGTAAAGGACCATGAAGGCTTGAACATAGGGAACTTCAGTCTATTTTCCTATCTTGTAACAGTAAAGATCAAATTGCAAGATGCAATTTCCAGGCTTTTTTTTTTTTTTCTCCATCCCCCAAATTATATAAAAGCTAGGCACTGTTACACTAAAGTTTAAGTTTTTCCCTTTCAGCCTGCCTATTTTTAAAAATTTCCAACTTTTAAGGATACACTCCAGAGGGGTTTCTTCTGACTTAGAAGATGATGTTCCCATGCTGAATAACTTGCAACTGAGCATGTTCCTAGAAATGAAGTCTGGTATCCCAGAGACATTTACCAGGAGACTTATGTCTGAAAGGGGGTTGGAGTGTCCTCCAAATTCCCTTCATACTTAATGGGATTTTCAGTGTCCTCCACTCTCCTGTCACATAACCAGATATCTCTGGTCAACCCAGTCACTTGCATAATGGGTCCCCAGGAGGGGAAATTTGAAGCAGTTCATTGCCAAGACTCTCCTCGATGGGGATCTGTTGTCTATAAAGCTTATTTCCTACAATGAGTTTCCCTACTGGGATGTATTACTCAAGCTTGAGCATCTATAAAGCCTAGGATGTAGGCTGCTTGGAAGTGGCCAGCACAATAGGTAGTCTTCAACAGTGTATGTCTGCTAAGTCCTGAAGTGAAGGGGGTCCTAGAGATTAAAAAAGAAACTCCTGAAAGAATTGGAGCTTGGCTCAATGGAAAATCCTATGAAGGTCAGGACCTGAAGACTTAGAGGTGGGAATGTTCCCACAGGGGATTTTTGGACATAGGTAAGTGACTAGGTAGCAGTATAGCCCAAACCCATTGCCCCTATCTGTTTGGCAGGTACAATAAAAAGGAGGTGAACCCAATGATTCCATCTGATAAAAACAACCATGAGTTTAAACAGTGTGTCCCATGTAAGTTAATGTACCACATGAGCACAATTAACTTAGGATCTCTCTTTTGGATGCTCCAGGAACCTTTTGAGACACCCCAAATGTAGCTGGTGATCAAAATAACTTTAATTAAAATTTGATATTTTTAAAGTCTGTCAAAAAATTTTAAAACATCCAGTCAGATAAGATCATAGGTACTTATCCTTGAGCTAGGGTGAAAAAAGGATTCCAAAAATAAACACAAATCAGTTAAGACACACAAACTCACATGATGTTGTGAAACGCAGAATTCTAGGTAAACATTCTTGATAAAATCTACTTATCTAATAAAATGTAATCCAATCTTAAAAAAGTCTTGACCACATACAAATTCTTTTCTCAGTGTTCCTTTTCCTCAAAACTATTGCAATTTTCTGAAGTCATACAATTTTGTCCCTTTTCTCCTATTCAGAAATAATCAAAAGTAAAATCACCCTTTTTCCTTTAATGGAACATATTTCCATTTTGCATATCTTCTTTTACTGAAAATCTACATCCTACCTTCTGTAAGTAAAACCATAAACTATCTTTTACGTTAGCATTCCCTGATTGGAATATCCCATGACCTCTAGAAACATGCTTCTTTCCAAAGCACAATTTCTTTCCTTAAGAAGAAACTGGTTCCTATGTGGAACCAGACTTGTGTCTAATATACCCAAAGAACTGTAGTTTCTCTCTCATAAGAAAACAAATGTAGGTAAATTTAGATCTGTTTAGCAATAAATGTTCCAGTATTTCATCTTAGTTGAAATGACCTGGATGTTCAATGCATTTCTGTCATTTAACTAAATTTTGTTTCAAGCCACCAAAATTTGGAGGGACTATTTTAGATGGACATTTCCAAAGCATAATTACTCCTACTGAGTTTACCAAAAAGCTATCTGTTACATTTACTTAAAAGTTTGATCACATCAGGTTATTTTCTGTTGCTAGATTTTAAAACAAAAACAACATGTACTTACTGACTTTCAGTAACCATCAATACAATAAAATTACCATACTTAGTGTTGATGACTGTAAAGACAAATTTGTATTAATTAACCCACAAACTTAAGCTAGCTTTAATACAAGATATTAATTCAATATTGAATATTTCCCAGATCACATGAACCTGAAATGCATTTTGGTCAGTTTCTTTTATATTTCTGATAATACATAGAAGCACTTAATTTTTTAAGCCAATTAAATGTAGCTAAGTTACAAGCTAACTATTATGTAAAGACAGAACCAGAGATCTCATAGTTTTCCAACTTGAATTTAAGAAGGTCTCTCTCTCTTTTTTTCCTCTCAGTCTGTGAAACTACAGATGAATCAGATAGTTCCTGAGAATGCAGGCAGAATAATTGCATTGCACAGGCAAAGGAAAGAAATGTAAGCTTCTTGAGCCCAAGTAGCAGAGTTGCTTTGAAAAAGCATAGGAGATACAAGCTCCTCTCCTTTTTCCCTGTTTAAAATCCTACTAAGTAACCCTGAAGTTGAATGGTTCTATGAAGACCTACAAGACCTTTTAGAACTAACACCCCAAAAAGATGTCCTTTTCATTATAGGGGACTGGAATCCAAAAATAGGAAGTCAAGAAACAGCTGGAGTAACATGCAAATTTGGCCTTGGAAAACAGAATGATTCAGGATAAAGGCTAATAGAGTTTTGCCAAGAAAATGCACTGGTCATAGCAAACACCTTTTTCCAACAACACAAGAGAAGACTACACATGGACATCACCAGATGGTCAACACTGAAATCAGATTGATTATATTCTCTGCATCCAAAGATGGAGAAGCTCTATACAGTCAGCAAAAACAAGACTGGGAGCTGACTGTGGCTCAGATCATGAACTCCTTATTGCCAAATTCAGACTTAAATTGAAGAAAGTAGGGAAAACCACTAGACCATTCAGGTATGACCTAAATCAAATCCCTTATGATTATGCAGTGGAAGTGAGAAACAGATTTAAGGGAATAGATCTGATAGAGTGCCTGATGATCTATGGAATGAGGTTCATGACATTGTACAGGAGACAGGGATCAAGACCATCCCCATGGAAAAGAAATGCAAAAAAGCAAAATGGCTGTCAGGGGAGGCCTTATAAATAGCTGTGAAAAGAAGAAAAGTGAAAAACCAAGGAGAAAAGGAAAGAATTAAGCATCTGAATGCAGAGTTCCAAAAATAGCAAGAAGAGATAAGAAAGCCTTCCTCAGTGATCAATGCAAAGAAATAGAGTTAAACAACAGAATGGGGAAGACTAGAGATCACTTCAAGAAAATTAGAGATACCAAGGGAACACTTCATGCAAAGATGGGCTCGATAAAGGACAAAAATGGTATGGACCTAACAGAAGCAGAAGATATTAAGAAGAGGTGGCAAGAATACACAGAAGAATTGTACAAAAAAGACCTTCATGACCAATACAATCACGATGGTGTGATCACTCACCTAGAGCCAGACATCCTGGAATGTGAAGTCAAGTGGGCTTTAGAAAGCATCACTATGAACAAAGCTAGTGCAGGTGATGGAATTCCAGTTGAGCCATTTCAAATCCTGAAAGATGATGCTGTGAAAGTGCTGCACTCAATATGCCAGCAAATTTGGAAAGCTCAGCATTGGCCACAGGACTGAAAAAGGTCAGTTTTCATTCCAATCCCAAAGAAAGGCAATGCAAAAGAATGCTCAAACTACCACATAATTGCACTCATCTCACACACTAGTAAAGTAATGCTCAAAATTCTCCAGGCCAGGCTTCAGCAATACATGAACTATGAACTTTCAGATGTTCAAGCTGGTCTCAGAAAAAGCAGAGGAATCAGAAGTAAAATTGCTAACATCCGCTGGATCATCCGAAAAACAAGAGAGTTCCAGAAAAACCTCTATTTCTACTTTATTGACTATGCCAAAGCCTTTGACTGTTTGGGTCACAATAAACTGTGGAACATTCTGAAAACGATGGAAATACCAGACCACCTGACCTGCCTCTGAGAAACCTATATGCAGGTCAGGAAGCAACATTTAGAACTCGACGTGGAACAACAGATTAGTTCCAAATAGGAAAAGGAGTACGTCAAGCCTGTATATTGTCACTCTGCTTATTTAACTTATATGCAGAGTACATCATGAGAAATTCTGGGCTGGAAGAAGTACAAGCTGGAATCAAGATTGCCAGAGAAATATCAATGACCTCAGATCTGCAGATGACACCACCCTTATGGCAGAAAGTGAAGAGGAACTAAAAAGCCTCTTGATGAAAGTGAAAGTGGAGAGTGAAAAAGGTGGCTTAAACCTCAACATTCAGAAAACTATGATCATGGCATCTGGTCCCATCACTTCACTGGAAATAGATGAGTAAACAGTGGAAACAGTGTCAAACTTTATTTTGGGGGGGCTCCAAAGTCACTGCAGGTGTTGACTGCAGCCATGAAATTAAAAGAATGCTTACTCCTTGGAAGAAAAGTTATGACCAACCTAGATAGCATATTCAAAAGCAGAGACATTACTTTGCCAACAAACTTCCGTCTATTCAAGGCTATGGTTTTTCCTTTGGTCATGTATGGATGTGAGAGTTGGACTGTGAAGAAAGCTGAGCACCGAAGAATTGATGCTTTTGAACTGTGGTATTGGAGAAGACTCTTGAGAGTCCCTTGGACTGCAAGGAGATTCAACCAATCCATTCTAAAGGAGATCATTCCTGGGTGTTCTTTGGAATGAATCAAACTCCAGTACTTTGGCCACCTCATGTGAAGAGTTGACTCATTGGAAAAGACTCTGATTCTGGGAGGGATTGGGGGCAGGAGGAGAAGGTGATGGCAGTGGATGAGATGGCTGGATGGCATCACTGCCTTGATGGACGTGAGTTTGACTGAACTCCGGGAGATGGTGATGGACAGGGAGGCCTGGTGTGCTGTGATTCATGGGGTTGCAAAGAGTCGGACACGACTGAGCAACTGAACTGAACTGAACTGAAGTAACCCAAGGCTGAAATCTCGTGCACCATGGGCTGTTTGCTGTGTTTGTTTTTAAAGGCTCAAGTGTTCCACCATGCCTGCAATTTCATCAGAGACTTGCACGAGCAGTTGCACAGGAAAACAAACAAACAACAATACCAAAAAGTAAACAAACAAACAGAAAACTACATAATGCAAAGATAGCAATGATCGAAACTTGAAGACACAAGAAGTTTTCAGCATAAACAGGATGGGAGTGAAGTTACAAGTTTCAGGGGTGAAATAAGAGGTGGAAGTATATTGAAAAAAAGATAAAATGTAAGCACAAAATAAAGGTGAGAATACTGTGGTGATAGTATTTCTAGTCACTGCATGAAATGTGCTTTAAACCTCTATCTCTTTCATAAACCTCCTGAACCTACTGCACCAGGTTCTGCACAGTATAATGTGAGCCTTTCCCACCTCTGCTTTTCACTCATCAAAATGAGATAGGTGAAAACTGATCACAGGGAGCATGTTCTCACAAGCTTAGAGGAATGATGCTGTAGCTGCCTGACATATACTCTCTTGGAGGATACAGCCAAGAAGTAGAGAGATGCCAGAACAGGAAATGAGACTATGGAGAGAAGAGAAATATTGCCTGAATGACAGTACTATGGCTCCTCGGGGCCAGAAAAGCAGACTTACCAAATGTGGTGATGCTAAAATAAGAGGTTCAGATGGTCACTTGTCACCCATGGGGATGCTGCATTTGATAGTCTTGGAGGCGCCCAAGCCTTCCTGGGAGGAAACAGCTACGCCTGTTGAGTACTGCTAAGTCTGACACCAACTGGGGTTCTTAGCCTTCTCCAACACATAGAAATTGAAAAGAAGCCAAACCAGAAACTTAGGCTTTCTTGGTGCTTCCACAGTGAAAACGAGTAAAGTTTCCCTTGTTTGTTCCTGCTGCCGCTGCTATGTCACTTCAGTCGTGTCTGACTCTGTGCGACCCCATAGACGGCAGCCCATCAGGCTCCCCTGTCCCTGGGATTCTCCAGGTAAGAACATTGGAATGGGTCGCCATTTCCTTCTCCAATGCATGAAAGTGAAAAGCGAAAGTGAAGTCACTCAGTCGTGTTCGACTCTTAGCGACCCCATGGACTGCAGCCCACCAGGCTCCTCCATCCATGGGATTTTCCAGGCAAGAGTACTGGAGTGGGGTGCCATTGCCTTCTCCATTGTTTGTTCCTAAAGGAAGGCAAACCTGTTTCTTACATGGGTTGAGTTAGGGTTGTGTCAAGGGGTCATGCTAGAATGGTGACTTGGCTGGTGTTGAATGCAGAGGCATGTGAAATATCCTGATTTTGTTCCCAATGCACTGTTCTTGCTCTCAGCTATTCAGAAGTGGCAGGGTTTTCTCTTTGTCTTTTTGTATCTTATTGTTCATAATTTTCCTTAACTGTGCTTGTATGTAGTTATGTTTAGTCCATTATAGCTCTCTGTATTTTGTTTCTTAAGGAGATGCTTGTTCAGTTGCAAGAACTATAGCAAAGGTTCCCAGGTCCCAGATCCCAGCCTGTCTCATTGCCACCAAAATAAATAAATAAAGCAAGGGGATGAAAGAACTCTATTGAAGATGATAGCTGTATTTATCACTCTGATTGTGATGTTATTACAGACGTATCCATGTATTCAAATACATCAAAATATATACAGCAAATAGGTACATATTAAGTACATATGACAGTAAAATTATATTATGTATCAAGTTAACATATTTTACACTTTAAATTTACACAATTGTTGTTGCTCAGTCACTTAGTCATGTCCAACCATTTGCAATCCCAGCACACCAGGCTTCTCTGTACTTCACCATCTCCCAGAGTTTTGCCAAACTCATATCCATTGAGTAAGTGATATCATCTATTCATCTCTTCCTCTGTCATCCCCTTATCCTCCTGCCCTCAGTCTTTCCCAGTATCAGGGTCTTTTCTAATGAGCTGATACTTCACAGTGGGGGACCAAAGTATTGGAGTTTCAGCTTCAGCATCAGTCCTTCCAATGAATTGTCAGGGTTGATTTCTTTCAGAATTGGCTGGTTGGATTTCCTTGCAGTTCAAGGGACTCTCAAGAGTCTTTTCCAACACCATAGTTTGAAAGCGTCCATTCTTCAGTGCTCAGACATTTTTTATGGTCCAACTCTCACATACATACATGACTACTGAAGAAAACATACTTCTGAATATTCGGACCTTTGCAGCAAAATATTGTCTCTGCTTTTGAATACTCCGTCTAGGTTTGTCATAGCCTTTTTCCAAAGAGTAAGTGTCTTAATTTTATGGCTGCAGTCACCATCTGTAGTGATTTTGGGGCCCCCAAAAATAAACTCTGTCACTGTTTCCACTGTTCCTCCATCTATTTTCCATGAAATGATGGGACTGGGTGCCTTGATCTTCTTTGTTTTAATGTTGAGTCTTAAATCAGCTTTTTCACGATTCTTTTTCACCTTTATCAAGATACTCTTTAGTTCCTCTTCATTTCCTGCCATAAGGGTGGTGTCATCTACATATGTGAGGTTATTAATATTTTTCCTGGCAATCTATGTTTCTAAAAATAAAATAAAACTTTTATTTAAAAAACTCTAAGAAACTATATCTAAATAAAGCAGATTTGGAAGCAAGCCAGTAACTAGAGGCATATTTCCCAAAACATTCTACGAAGTCCTAATTCTAGAGCTACATCTTGGAGAAAGGTTTTACATTTACAAAAAATTGAGGAACTTGTACTTAAACTGTTATATGGATATGTACTATGGTTTTTCTATATGGCAGGAGTTTTTCTAATTGTCAATATCCTACTGTGCACAGATTGAGCAAGTTGCATTTGACCTTGGGCTGCATCTCTGCTACTTTCCTTTCATTTACATTAAGTATTCACTAATATCAGTGATTTAGGAAACACCCATTTAAAGCGACATTTTCTTATTGTTTTGATCAGAGCTATCCATTTTAACCATTCAAGGGCAACAACTTCATATGTCAAATATCAAGTATTATCCAGGTCACTGAAATCCACCTTTTTCCTTTTTCACTTTCCCCCTTTTCCAGAGTAAGTGAATAATGATAGACTACATTTACTAGACTCCTCTAGAGCTAAGTGTAGTGATGTAACTATATTTTTTTACCATGGATGTGAATGGAGATTATATAAAATTATGAACCATAAGTGGAGAAGGCAATGGCAGCCCACTCCAGTACTCTTGCCTGGAAAATCCCATGGATGAAGGAGCCTGGTAGGCTGCAGTCCATGGGATCTCAAAGAGTCGGACATGACTGAGCGACTTCACTTTCACTTTTCACTTTCATGCATTGGAGAAGGAAATGGAAATCCATTCCAGTGTTCTTGCCTGGAGAATCCCAGGGATGAGGGAGCCTGGAGGACTGCCATCTACAGGGTCGCACGGAGTCGGACATGATTGAAGCGACTTAGCAGCAGCAGCAGCATGAACCATGAGGCCTTGAACACACAGGGCTCAATATGTGCTTTTCCTCCAGTCACATGGAGCATGGACATATTTAAGGTTTTGTGTGATCTTGCAGATAAAAGTAAGGAGAGATGGCAATGCAACACCTGGTGGAATGAATTTGGGACACTGAATATCTTGATGAGTTTGGACCATTCACCTTGGAAAAGTAGTGCAAAAAATAATTCAATTCTGTATTCTTTTAGCCACCATATGTTTGAGTCCTCTTGTTTCAGCAGCTTTGCTTTTCATGTCAATAATTTCACCAAATAAAAATTACTAACTAGCAATCATTGAGCATTTACTGTATTAAGGCAGAACTGCTATACTGCACAATTGTACTCTGAGTGATCTATATGTAATTAGATCCTTTAATCGTCACAAAAAGTGTTTGAAGTGTGTCCTGTTGTTTATTTGATAGGTAGTGTCAGACTCTTTGTAACCCCATGGACCGCAATACTCCAGGCTTCTCTGTCCTCCACTATCTCCCAGAGTTTGTTCAGATTCATGTACACTCAGTTCGTGATGCTATCTAACCGTCTCATCCTCTGCTCTGCCCTTCCCTTTTGCCCTCACTTTCCCAGCATCAGGGTCTTTTCCAATGAGTCGGCTCTTTGCAGTAAGTGGCCAAAATATTGAAAGTTCAGCATCAGTCCTTCCAGTCAACATTCAGAGTTAATTTTCTTTAGGATTGAAGAATTTCATCTCCTTGGAGTCCAAGAGACTCTGAAGAGTCTTCTCCAGCACCACAATTCAAAAGCATCACTTCTTTGGTGCTCATCCTTATTTATGGTCTAAATCTCACATCCATATATGACTTCTGGTACTGTCATTTTCTCCCTTTTCCTAGGCATGGAAACGTTAAGTAACTTACCTGATGTCTTGTGGTGTGTAGGTGGCACGGGTATTGTTTTAAATCACCTTAGTCTTGTTCCAAATGTAAACTTCTTAATCTCCACACTGTATTGCCATTCAGTAGAAATATCTAAAGATAAGTGATTATTTCATATTTGCATTTGTATATCAACTCATTTCCTATCAATATATGTATTATATATAAATCAAATCATAGCTTTGAAATACTTAATTTACAGTAAACTCACATAACTTTTCATCCAGCATTTTAACACACATTTATAAAATTTCCAGATTACTCAATTATAAGAAGTAAACAGAAAATTAGCAATGTAAAAGGAAACTATGTTTGATTTTTAAAATTTTATTTGTGTTAATTGGAGGATAATTACTTTGCAATATTGTGATGTTTTTTGACATACATTGAAATGAATCAGCCACAGGCACATGTGTTCCCCATCTTGAACCCCTCTCCCACATCCCTCCCCATCTCATCCCTCTGAGTTGTCTCAGAGCACCGGGTTTGAATTACCTGCTCCATACATCAAACTTGCACTGGTCATCTATTTTACATATGGTAATATACATGTTTCAATTCTGTTCTCTCAAATAATCCCACACTCACCTTCTCCCACAGAGTTCAAAAATCTGATTTTTACATCTGTGTCTCTTTTTCTGCCCTGCATATATGATTATTGTTACTGTCTTTCTAAATTCCATATATATGCATTAATATACAGTATTTGTGTTTCTCTTTCTGACTTACTTCATTCTGTATATGCTCCAGGTTCATCCACCTCATTAGAAAGGATTCAAATGCATTCTTTTTTATAGCTGAGAAATATTCCATTTTATATATGTATCACTACTTCCTTATCCATTTATCTGCCAATAGACATGTAGGTTGTCTTCATCTTCTAGCTATTGTAAATACTGCTGCAATGGACATTGGGCTACACATGTCTCTTTCAATTCTGTTTTCCTCAGGGTGTATGTTTTTTTTAAATTTTTTTGTATTTTAAATTTAGCTATTTTTTATTTGAAGAATAATTGCTTTATAAAATTGTGTTGATTCCTGCATGAATAAGCAATAGGTATAGACATGTTTCCTCTCTCTGGAACCTCCTTCCCATTTCCCTTCCCATCCTGCCCCTCTAGTTTGCTACAATGTCCCATCATGAGTTTCCTGGGTCATACAGAAAATTTCCATTGGCTCTGTATTTTCAACATAGTAATGTAAGTTTCCATGTTACTCTTTCCGTACATCCCATTGTCTCCATACCGCTCCCCACTCCATGTCCTTAAGTTTGTTCTCTATGTCTATGTCTCCACTGCTGCCTTGCAAATGACTTCATCAGTTACCATCCTTCTAAATTCCATATATATTAATATATGATATTTATTTTTCTCTTTCTGATTTACATAACTGTATAATAGGCTCTAGGTTTATCCACTTCATAAGAACTGACACAAATTCATTTCTTTTTATGATTAAGTAATATTTCATATAAATGTACCACAGCTTCTTTATCTGTTCACCTGTCAATGGACATCTAGGTTGCTTACATGTCCTAGCTATTGTATATAATGCTGCAGTAAACACTAAGTGCCAAAGAATTGGTGCTTTTGAACTGTGGTGTTGGAGAAAACTCTTGAGAGTCCCTTGGACTGCAAGGAGATCCAACCAGTCCATTCTGAAGGAGATCAACCCTGGGATTTCTTTGGAAGGAATGATGCTAAAGCTGAAGCTCCAGTACTTTGGCCACCTCATGCGAAGAGTTGACTCATTGGAAAAGACTCTGATGCTGGGAGGGATTGGGGTCAGGAGGAGAAGGGGATGACAGAGAATGAGATGGCTGAATGGTGTCACCGACTCAATGGATGTGAATCTGAGTGAACTCCGAGAATTAGTGATGGACAGGGAGGCCTGGAGTGCTGAGATTCATGGGGCCGCAAAGAGTCGGACATGACTGAATGACTGAACTGAACTGAACTGAACTGAAATATTGGGATACATGTGTTTTTTTCAGTTTTGATTTTCTAAGGGTGTATGCCTAGTAGTGGGGTTACTGGGTGATATGTTGGAAAGATGGCATCAACAACTCGATGGACATGAATTTGAGCAAGTTCCTGGAGTTGGTGATGGACAGGCAAGCCTGGCTGCAGTCCATGGAGATGCAAAGAGCTGGACACGACTGAGTGACTGAACTAAACTGAACTGAACTGATGGTGGTTTTATTCCTAGTTTTTAAAGGAATCCCCATGCTATCTTCCATAGCGGCTGTATCAGCTTACATTCCCACCAACAATGCAAGAGGGTTCCCTATTCTCCACATTTTCTCCAGCATTTATTGTCTGTAGACTTTTTTGATGATGGCCATTCTGACTGGTGTGATTGTACTGATTGTAGGTTTGATTTGCCTTTCTCTAATAATGAGAAATATTGAGTACCTTTTCATGTATTTGTTAACCATTTGTATATCTTCTTTGGAAAAATGTACTTTTTCCACGTTTTGATTGGATGGTTTGTTTTTCTGGTATTGGTATGTATGAGGTGCTTGCATATTTTGGAAATTAATCCTTTGACAGTTGTTTCATTTGCTGTTATCTTATCCCATTCAGAGGGTTGTCTTTTCACCTTGTTTATAGCTTTCTCTGCTGTGAAAAAGCTTTTAAGTTTAATTAGGTTCCACACATTTATTATTATTTTTTTTTTCCATTACTCTAGAAGCTGGGTCAAGGAGGATCTTGCTGTGATTTATGTCATCAAGTGTTCTGCCCATGTTTTCCTCTAAGAATTTTAAAGTTTCTTGTCTCACAATTAGGTCTTTAACCCATTTTGAGTTTATCTTTGTGTGTGGTGTTAGGAAGTGTTCTAATTTCATTCTTTTACATATAGTTGTCCAGTTTTCCCAATACCATATATTGAAGAGGCGATCTTTGACCAATTGTATATTCTTTTTTTTTTAAATTTAAATTTATTTATTTTAATTGGAGGCTAATTACTTTACTATATTGTATTGGGCATATTCTTGCTTCCTTTATCAAAAATGAGGTATCCATGGGTGTGTAGGTTTATGTCTGGGCTTCTATCTTGTTCCATTGGTCTATACTTCAGTTTTTGTGCCAGTACCATACTGTCTTGATGGCTGTAGCTTTGTAGTATAGTCTGCAGTCAGGAAGGTTGATTCCTCCAGCTCCATTCTTCTTTCTCAAGATTGCTTTGGTTATTTGGGGTCTTTTGTGTTTCCATATGAATTGTGAAATTTTTTATTCTAGTTCTGTGAAAAATGCCATTGGTAATTTGATAAGGCATTGAATCAGTGTACTGAATTTTGTACCATAGTCATTTTCACAATATTGATTCTTCCAACCCAGAAACATGGAATAACTCTCTACCTGTTTATGTCTTTTTTGATTGATTCATCAGTGTCTTATTGTTTTCAGTATACAGTTCTTTTTTTCTCCTTAGATAGGTTTCTTTCTAGCTATTTTGTTATTTTTGTTGCAATAGTGAATGGAATTGATTCTTTAATTTCTCTTTCTGATTTTTCATTGTTAGTACATAGAAATGCAGATGATTTCTGGTTATTGATTTTTTATCCTGTTCAGTTCAGTTCAGTTCAGTCGCTCAGTCGTGTCTGACTCTTTGCGACCCCATGAATTGCAGCACGCCAGGCTTCCCTGTCCATCACCAACTCCCGGAGTTCACTCAAACTCACGTCCATTGAGTCAGTGATGCCATCCAGCCATCTCATCCTGGGTCGTCCCCTTCTCCTCCTGCCCCTAATGCCTCCCAGCATCAGGGTCTTTTCCAATGAGTCAACACTTCGCAAGAGGTGGCCAAAGTACTGGAGTTTCAGCTTTAACATCATTCCTTCCAAAGAACACCCAGGAGTGATCTCCTTTAGAATGGACTGGTTAGATCTCCTTGCAGTCCATAACTTTGCTAAATTCACTGATTGAAGTTAAGTGAAGTGAAGTGAAGATGCTCAGTCATGTCCGACACTTTGCGATCCCATGGACTGTAGACTACCAGGCTCCTCCCTCCATGGGATTATCCAGGCAAGAACACTGGAGTGGGTTGCCATTTCCTTCTCCAGGGATCTTCCTGACTCAGGAATGGAACCCAGGTCTACCACATTCCTGGTAGACGCTTTAACCTCTGAGCCACCAGGGAAGCCCAAAATTCACTGATTAACTCTAGTAATTTTCCAATACTATCTTTAGGGTTTTCTATGTATAGTATAATGTCACCTGCAAACAGTCAGAGTTTTACTTCATTTCTGAATCGGATTCCTTCTATTTCTTTTACTTTTCTGATTTCTGTAGCTAGAACATCGAAAATTATGTTGAATAATAGTGGTTAAAGTGGGCACCCTGGTCTTGTTCCTGATCTTAGGGGGAATGCTTTCAGGTTTTCACCATTGAGAGTAATATTTGCTTTGGCTTGATCATACATGGCCTTTATTATGTTGAGGTAGGTTTCTTCTAGAGCCAGACATCTTGGAATGTGAAGTCAAGTGGGCCTTAGAAAGCATCACTATGAACAAAGCTAGTGGAGGTGATGGAATTCCAGTTGAGCTATTTCAAATTCTGAAAGATGATGCTGTGAAAGTGCTGCACTCAATATGCCAGCAAGTTTGGAAAATTCAGCAGTGGCACAGGACTGGAAAAGGTCAGTTTTCATTCCAATTATAAGAAAGGAAAAGCGAAAGAATGCTCAAACTACCACACAATTGCACTCATCTCACAGGCTAGTAAAGAAATGCTCAAAATTCTAGCCAGACTTCAGCAATATGTGATCCGTGAACTCCCTGATGTTCAAGCTGGTTTTAGAAAACACAGAGGAACCAGAGATCAAATTGCCAACATCTGCTGGATCATGGAAAAAGCAAGAGAGTTCCAGAAAAACATCTATTTCTACTTTACTGACTATGCCAAAGCCTTTGACTGTGTGGATCACAATAAACTGGAAAATTCTGAGAGAGATGGGAATACCAGACCACCTAACCTGCCTCTTGAGAAATCTGTATGCAGGTCAGGAAGCAACAGTTAGAACTGGACATAGAACAACAGACTGGTTCCAAATAGGAAAAGGAGTCCATCAAGCCTGTAAATTGTCACCCTCCTTATTTAACTTCTATGCAGAGTACATCATGAGAAACACTGGACTGGAAGAAACACAAGCTGAAATCAAGATTCCTGGGAGAAATATCAATAACCTCAGATATGCAGATGACACCACCCTTATGGCAGAAAGTGAAGAGGAACTAAAAAGCCTCTTGATGAAAGTGAAAGAGGAGAGTGAAAAAGTTGGCTTAAAGCTCAACATTCAGGAAACGAAGATCATGGCATCTGGTCCCATCACTTCATGGGAAATAGACGGGGAAACAGTGGAAACAGTGTCAGACTTTATTTTTTTGGGCTCCAAAATCACTGCAGATGGTGACTGCAGCCATGAAATTAAAAGACGGTTACTCCTTGGAAGAAAAGTTATGACCAACCTAGATAGCATATTCAAAACAGAGACATTACTGTGCCCACTAATGTCCGCCTAGTCAAGGCTATGGTTTTTCCTGTGGTCATGTATGGTTGTGAGAATTGGACTGTGAAGAAGGCTGAGCACTGAAGAATTGATGTGTTTGAAGTGTGGTGTTGGAGAAGACTTTTGAGAGTCCCTTGGACTGCAAGGAGATCCAACCAATCTATTCTGAAGGAGATCAATCCTGGGATTTCTTTGAAAGGAATGATGCTAAAGCTGAAGCTCCAGTACTTTGGCCACCTCATGTGAAGAGTTGACTCATTGGAAAAGACTGATGCTGGGAGAGATTGGGGGTAGGAAGAAAAGGGGAGTTCCCAGGATGAGATGGGCGGATGGCATCACAGACTCGATGGACGTAAGTCTGAGTGAACTCCGGGAGATGGTGATGGATAGGGAGGCCTAGCGTGCTGCAATTCATGGGGTTGCAAAGAGTCGGACATGACTGAGCGACTGAACTGAACTGAACTGAGGTTTCTTCTATGCCCATTTTTTTAAGGGTTTTAATCATGAATGATTGCTGAATTTTGTCAAAGGCTTTTTTTTTGCATCTATTGAGATTATAATATGATTTTTATCTTTCATTTTGTTAATATGTATATCACATTGATTTATTTGTATATATTAAGAATCCATGCATCCCTGGGATAAACTAAACTTTATCATTATGTATTGTCTTTTTAATCTGTTGTTGAATTCTCTTTGCCAGAGTTTTGTTGAGGATTTTTTCGTCATATTCATCAGTGATATTGGCCTATAATTTTCTTTTTTTGAGTATTGTTTTTGTCTGGTTTTGATATCAGGGTGATGGTGACCTCTTAGAATGAGTTTGAAAGTGCAATTTTCCTCTGCAATTTATTGAAACACTTTTGGAAGTATAGGCTTTAGCTCTTCTCTAACTGCTTGGTAGCATTCACCTGGGAAGCCATTTGGCACTAGGCTTTTTTTGGCTGGATATTTTGATAAAAATTTTGATTTCAAAAGTCATAATTGGGTTTTTCATAATTTCCATTTCTTCCTGATTCAGTCTCAAAAGATTGAACTTTTCTGAGAATCTGTCCATTTCTTCCAGGATATCCACCTAATTGTCATATAGTTATTAATAATTGTCTCTTATAATCCTATGTGTTTCTGCATTGTCTGTTGTAACCTCTTCTTTCTTATTTCTAATTTTGTTGATTTGATTCTTCATTGTTTTTTCATAATGAGTCTGTCTAAAGGTTTGCCAGTTTTGTTTATCTTCCCAAAGAACCAGCTTTTAATTTTATTAATCTTTACTATTGCTTCTTTCATTTCATTTTCATTTACTTCTGCTCTGATCTTTATAACTTTTTTTCCTTTTGTTAACTTTGTTTTTTGTTTTTGTTGCTGTTGTTGTTCTTTTTCCTTTTGTTTTAGGAGCAAAAGTAGGTTGTCTATGTGATATTTTTCTCCTTTCTTGAGGTAGGATTGTATTACTATAAATTTCTCTCTTAGAACTGCTTTTGCTGAATCCTACAAGTTTTGAGGTGTTGTGTTTCATGGTCAATTATTTCTAGGAATTTTTAAATTTCCCTTTTGCTTACTTTAATAATCTGTTATTTAGAAACGTATTGTTTAATCTACATGTGCTTGTGTCCTTTTTTTTTTCTTGTACAGTTTTCCTCCCCTGTAATTGTTATTTAATCTCATTGCATTCTGATCAGAAAAGATGCTTGATATGATTTCAACTTTCTTAAATGTACTGAAATTTGTTTTGTTACCAAAGGTGTGGTCTATCCTGGAGAATGTTCTATGTGCACTTGAGAAGAAAGTGTGTTCTGCATTTGGACGGAATGTTCTGAAGACATCAATGAGATCCATCTTGCCTAATGTAACATTTAAGGCTTGTGTTTCCTTATTAATTTTCTGTTTTGATGATCTGTTTATTGGTATAAGAGGGGTGTTAAAGTCCCAGTTATTGTGTTACTGTCAATTTCTCCTTTTGTGTCTGTTAGAGTTTTTCTTATGTATTGATGTGTTCCTATGTTTGGTGCATAAATACTTAAGATTGTTATGTCTTCCTCTTGGATTGATCCCTTGATAATCATGTAGTGTCCTTCCTTATTTCTTGTAATCTTTATTTTAAGGTCTATTTTGTCTGATACAAGGATTGCAATTCTGGCTTTCTTTTGATTTCCATTTGCGTGGAATATATTTTTCCATCCTCTCACTTTAAGTCTGCATGTGTCTTCAGGTCTGAAGTGAGTCTCTTGTAGCCAGCATATATATGGGTCTTGTGTTTGTATCCATTCAGCCAGTCTGTGTCTTTTTGTCGGAGAATTTAATCCATGTACATTTAAATTTTTTATTGATTTATATATATATATATATATATATACCTATTGCTATCTTCTTAATTGTTTGTGGTTTGATTTTGTATTTATTTTTCTAGTATTTTCTGTATATATCAGTCCTTTAAACATTTTTTTTTTTAATGTAAAGCTGAGTTTTTAGTACTAAATTGTTTGAGTTAAAAGTTAAAGCTTTTGATTTCTCCATCAATTTTGAATGAGATCCTTTCTGGGTAGAGTAATCTTGGTAGCAGATTTTTTCCTTTCAGTACTTTAAATACTTCTGCCATTCTCTTCTGGCCTGCAGGGTTTCTGCTGAAAGATCAGCTGTTACATTTATGGGGTTTCCCTTGTATGTTACTTATTGCTTTCCCTGGCTGATTTTAGTATTTCTTTGGATTTAGTCTTTGTCAGTTTGATTAGTATATCTTAGCATTTTTTCTCCTTGGGTTTATCCTGTATGATACTCTGCACTCCTTGGACTTGATTGACTATTTCCTTTCCCATGTTGGGGAAAATTTCACTATAATCTCTTCAAAAATTTTCTCATACCTCTTTTTTTCCTCTTCTTCTTGGCCATATAATTCGAATGCTGGTGCATTTAATATTGTCCCAGAGGTCTCTGAGATTATCCTCAGTTCTTATACTCTTTTTACTTTATTCTGCTAGTCAGCAGTTATTTCCACCATTCTATTTTCCAGATTGCTTGCATGTCCTTCTGCCTCAGAACTTCTATTGATTCCTTCTAGAGTATTTCTAATTTCAGTAATTGTGTTTTTTTCTGTATTTGTTTGATTTTGCCTGTACTTGTTTGTTTGTATTTGTTTATTCTTTATTTCTTTTAGGTCTTTGTTAAGTGTGTTAATTGATTATTGCATCTTCTCTATTCTTTATTTTTTATTTTTCTTTTTAAGTTTTGGGTCATCTTTATTATCATTATGCTGAATTATTTTTCGGGTAGTTCGCCTATTTCCTCTTCATTTATTTGGAGTTTTGTGTTTCTAGGTCGTTACTTCATTTGGTCTCTGCCTTTTCTTTTCTTTTCTTTCTTTTTTTTTTTTTTAACTTAATGTGTTTGAGGTCTCCTGTTCCCAGGCTTTTAGGTTGAATTCTTTCTTCTTCTTAGTTTCTGCTGTTAGTGGGTAAGGTTGGACCAGTGGTTTGCCTCAGCTTTATGTATGCTTGCCTTGTGGTGGGAAGTGGTTAGTTGTTTTTTTTTTTTTTTTTCTTTCTATCTGATAGGCAGGGCTGTATGAGTTGGTAATCCTGTCTACTGATGATTGAGTTTGTGCTTTGTCTTGTTTGTTGTTTGGGTGAGTCATCCTGCACAGGGAGCTGATGGCAATTGGTTCATGCTGGGTCTTGTGTACAGGCGATTGTCTTTGTGGGAGCCCTCACTAATTAATATCCCATAGTGTTAGGAGCCTGGTCGGCTGCCATCTATGGGGTCACACAGAGTTGGACACGACTGAAGTGACTTAGCAGCAGCATTAGGAGATCTGTGGTAGTCTAGTCTAGGGTTTGGAGTCAGTGCTTCCACTCCAAAGGCTCTGGGAATAGAGATTCCACAAGATGTTCTTTTGTTTTGTTAATAGCATTAACTGGCATTAAAACAAACACAGACACAAGAAACAGAAGAGGCACCCCAGACAAATGACACTTACAAAATCAGGCAAATAATAAGTAAAATAACAGAATATATCCACATACATATACACCCATAAACAAAACCAAAAGAATCCAAAAGAAATAAAGTGCAATAGATTGACCTAGCAAGCAAAGGAAACAAAAAGTGATATCAACCAGTTAAAAACAAAACTAACTAAGGCACAAACTGGAAAACAAAACTAAAGCAAGATGGTAATTGGGGGATAAAGCAATGAAAACAAAACAAACAAACACGGGTGAGGAAAAGAAAGAAAAGGAAGAAAGGAAAGAAAGAATAGAAAGGCAAAGTTAAATAGTGCTAGATAAAGAAGATTTATACATATTAAAGAATAACTACATTGGGAAAAGAACAATAGGAAAAACAAGCAATAGAATAAACATAGAAAGAAAAATAATGAATTTTAAAATTTTTTAAAGTAAAATAAAACAGGGAAAAAATAGGAAAACCACACAGAAACACAAAAGGCCAACATAGAGGCAGAAATATATAAAGTGTGTCATTAAAAAAAATTCTCAAAAGCTTAATGGATTTGATAGTACTAATGAAATCAACAACTACAACAATGGAGGGGAAAAGAAGAAAAGAATAATGCAGAAGCAACTATAGAACAAGGCAAAATATAAGAATAATACACAATTTTATTGATCTGTGTCTTTTCCCTCCCTGGGAGTCACAGTCCAGCTCGCCTCCTCAGGATGTCTGCTATTACTGTGCTGGTCTCTAAACATACTGTGGGGGCAGCTTAGACTCTAGTCTGGTCCTACTTCTGTGTGCTCCTGCCTCAAACGTCCACAACTATCAGAACTAGTGAATTTTCTTTTTGGGAACTTTCATTGTCTTTTTATGTATTCCATTGACACAGGATCTGCCTAGTTGATTATATGGATTTAATCTGCACCTTGTGCAGGTGATGAGGTTTTGTGTCCTCTTTCTTAGCTGCACAGCCCTTGGTTTTCAATTGTGGTTTTGTCTCTGTCTCTGCATGTGCATTGCCCAAAGGAAATTACTCCTGTGGCTGCTCTGAAGGACTTGGGTTTCCCGCAGTGAGGACCGGGTGTGAAGGTAGCACTGCTGCTTGAGTTGCAGGGGCCCTGGCAGCACCAGGTACTCAGAGGAGCCTGTGGCTAGGCCAGCAGGAAATATGGTGCTCTAGAAGGGCATGGCAACCCACTCCAGTATTCCCACCTGGAAAAACCCACAGACAGAGAAGCTAGCAGGCTACAGTAAACAAGGTTGCAAACCATTGGACATGACTGAAACCACCTCACCTGCAGGCCCACAGGAGTTTTTCTAGCCTCTGGAAGCTCTGTCCCAGTGGTGATCATGGATGGAGGTGGCACAGTTTCTTGGATCACGGGGATATTGGCAATGCCAGCTATGCAATGGCACTGGCAGCTACTGTCACAGGAGATATGGCATTATTGGGGCTTCTTTCTGTCCTTGGCATCTCTGTCTCAGTGAAGATTGAGCATGAAGGTTGCAGAGCTGCTTGAGTCCTGGGGCCCCTGATGGTGTTAACTGTACAGGGCCATGGACTGCCTCGGGCTTGTTCTAAATTGGAAAAGGAGTATGCCAAGACTGTATATTGTCACCCTGTTTATTTAACGTATGTACAGAGTACATCATGTGAAATTCTGAGCTGGATGAAGAACAGACTAGAATCAAGTTTACTGGGAGAATTATCAATAACCTCAGATTTGCAGATGACATCACTGTTACGGCAGAGAGTGAAGAGGAACTAAAAAGCCTCTTGATGAAAATGAAAGAGGAGAGTGAAAAAATTGGCTTATGGAATCTGGCCCCATCACTTCATGGCAAATAGATGGGGAAATAATGGAAACATTGACAGACTTCATTGTTTTAGGCTCCAAAATCACTGCAGATGGTGACTGCAGTCATGAAATTAAAAGACACTTGCTCCTTGGAAGAAAAGCTATGGCAACTCTAGACAGAAAATTAAAAAGCAGAGACATTACTATGCCAACCAAGGTCCTTCTAGTCAAATCTAGTTTTTCCAGTAGTCATGTAGGAATGTGACAGTTGGACCTCACAGTGCTCAGAAAACTGAGCAATGAAGAATTGATTCCTTTGAACTGTGGTTTTGGAAAAAAAAAAAAAAATTCTCCAGGATCCCTTGGACTGCAAGGAGATCAAACCAGTCAATCCTAAGTGAGATCAATCCTGAATATTCATTGGAAGGATTGATGCTGAAGCTGAAGCTCCAATCCTTTGGCCACCTGATGTGAAGAGATGACTCATTAGAAAATACCTTAATGCTGGGAAAGATTGAAAGCAGAAGGGGATGACAGAAGGTGAGATTGTTGGATGGCATCACTGACTTAAAGAACATGCATTTGAGCAAGCTCTGGGAGTTGGTGAAGGACAGGAAAGCCTGGAATGCTGCAGTCCATGGGATTGCAAAGAGTTGGACATGACTGAGTGACTGAATTGACCAACTGACTTCCTCAGCTGCAGGAGCCATGGCCCTATTAGTCTTTTACTAGTCCCTGGCAGCTGGCGAACAGAGAGCCTCTTTGTCTGGTCTTTCTCGGTTGTTCTGCCTATTCAGGCACTTAAAGTGCCCCCCTGGCTTGGGTCCTACTCTGTTGTTCAGTGTCAGGTGCTTAAAGGGCCAGGTTCTCTATTATTCAGCTGCCATTGATGGAATGTAGGCACAGATAGGCTACAATGATGGCTCCACCCCCTACCCATCACTCAGCCTTACCTCCATGGCTGCCTGGTTTTCCTTCATAGGCATTTCCCACCACAGTCTCCTCCCTCATGTCCCCTTGAGCTGTCTCCCTACAGTCAACAGCAGACCTCTCCGTAGGATTACTCTTCAATCCTTGCTCTCCAGCTCCAAGCCTCTGTGTCTTCTAGGGTACTTGCGTTACTGCCCGGGGTATATATGGCTGCAGCAAGGATTGTCTGTGTGATTCTTATTCTGTTTGAACTGTAACAGGTCAGCTGCTTCACTCACAGCCTCAAATGTTTCTCCCTTGTCCCAAACAATTGCCCTGATGTGTAGATCAGACCCATGCCTCTGTTCCCCACCCCCCTACTAAGGGGAGGTCCAGTCCTGTTAACTCTTCTCTTTTTCTCCCTATTTTCTTCTTCCTATCGAGTTTTGTGTGGTTCTATATATTCTTTCAGATGATCAGGTACTCCTGCCTGCTCTCAGCTGGTGTTGTGGAATATCTATTGTTTCTGAAGGTGTATTCCTAATGTATCTGTGGAGAGAGATATACTCCATGCTCACCTACTCCTCCTCCATCTAGTCCTCTCCCTTGATTTTTGACTATGAAGGAAAATTTAAATGTACCTTCAGAGGTTAAAATAATGCTTAAATCATAAAAGTAACCAAATCACACTTAACAGGGATATATTACACTTGGGCCTAAAAAGAAAACCTTCTCAACATAGAACTGGAAAGAAAAAATTCAATGTAGTAGTGCAGGTAAAATTTAAGTGCCTTAAAGTGACTGCAAATTGAAACAATGGGTTTGCTTCTTAAAAATCAAATAAATTTTAATATGAATTTTATGAGGAATTTGTCCAAAATAGTGAAGATAATAGTTACACTAGAAAGACCACATCTTATAAGAATTTTGAATTTGGATTTCAGGACTATACTTGTAAAATAAACTCATTGAATTATAACCTAAATAGAAAAAAAAAGTGGTTGAGCTGAATGAATTCTCAAAAGTTGAGCAGAACTTTGTAACCAGCAGCCAGTAATCAGGTGTTCCATCATGGGGCTGGTCCTGTTCCTATCAGCATCTTGTAGCTCAGCTTGGGCTGGATATCTAAGATGGTAGCACTAAAGTGTCTTGTCTGTGGTGTCAGCTGGGCCTTCTCTCTTTATGTGGTATTTCATTCTCATAGGGACTGGCTTGGACTTTTCACTAGTACTCCTCTGAAGTGACTTCTGTTGCATTTTAATTGTCAGCTGCAATTACAAATCCAGATAAATTCAAAGGGATAAATGGAGAAATAGGTAATAAGGCTATGACTCTTATTGAAAGGAGGAATTGAAGTCACATTTCAGTGACATGTGAGTGCAAAGATAGGAAGTATTGCTAGTATTCAAAACAATGCATCAGAGTGACCCTATAATTTATTATAGTGTTAAGATATTATAATTTATATATTTTGAGAATGAAAGGGGCAATAATTGGAAACAATATGAGTAGATGTAAACCAGGACCATTTCAGGAAAATTAGGATGTATGGGTTCCCTGTTCATTGGCTGTATGGAAATTTTCTTTTGTTAAGTTCTTCATTAAATATATAGCAAATATATTTAGGAATCAGTGGCTTTCATTTTTATTTTTATTTTGTCTTGCAAGTTCTTGGTATTAATGTTGTCAAATTTATCCTTGAAATACTGAGGATTTTTAACAATTATCTTCTAAAAAACTGACTTATTTACCATTGTCATTTGGATCTGCAATGCACCTAGCATTGATTATCTCTGTAGTGTGAAATATTGGAAAACATGTTTTCTGCATCGATAGCAAATTAACCCAGAAAAATTAATACTGACATGTACACTCTGCCATATATTTAAAGTAGATAACCAACAAAGACATACTGATAGCAGAGGGAACTCTGCTGAATATTCTGTAAAATCCAAAGGGGAAAATAATCTGCAAAAGAATAGATACAAGAAATGTACAACTGAATCTCTTCTCTGTCCACCCAAAAACTAATCACATTGTTAATTAACTGTACTTCAGTTCAGTCCAGTTCAGTTCAGTCATTCAGTCATGTCTGAATCTTTTCGACCCCATGAATCGCAGCACACCAGGCCTCCCTGTACATCACCATCTCCCGGAGTTCACTCAAACTCATGTCCATCGAATCGGTGATGCCATCCAGCCATCTCATCCTCTGTTGTCCCCTTCTCCTCCTGCCCCCAATCCCTCCCAGCATCAGAGTCTTTTCCAATGAGTCAACTCTTCGCATGAGGTGGTCAAAGTACTGGAGTTTCAGCCTTAGTATCATTCCTTGCAAAGAACACCCAGGAGTGATCTCCTTAGAATGGACGTGTTGGATCTCCTTGAAGTCCAAGGGACTCTCAAGAGTCTTCTCCAACACCTCAGTTCAAAAGCATCAATTCTTCTGCACTCAGCTTTCTTCACAGTCCAATTCTCACATCCATACATGACCACTGGAAAAATCATAGCCTTGACTAGATGGACTTTTGTTGGCAAAGTAATCTCTCTGCTTTTGAATATGCTATCTAGGTTGGTCGTAACTTTTCTTCCAAGGAGTAATCGTCTTTTAATTTCATGGCTGCAGTCACCACCTGCAGTGATTTTGAAGCCCCCCAAAATAAAATCTGACACTGTTTCCACTGTTTCCCCATCTATTTCCCATGAAGTGATGGGACCAGATGCCATGATCTTCGTTTTCTGAATGTTGAGCTTTAGGCCAACTTTTTCACTCTCCACTTTCTCTTTCATCAAGAAGCTTTTTAGTTCCTCTTCACTTTCTGCCATAAGGGTGGTGTCATCTGCATATCTGAGGCTTCTGATATTTCTCCCGGCAATCTTGATTCCAGCTTGTGCTTCTTCCAGCCCAGTGTTTCTCATGATGTACTCTGCATATAAAGTAAATAAGCAGAGTGACAATATACAGCCTTGACGTACTCCTTTTCCTATTTGGAACAAGTCTATGAAATAAAATTGAAAAAAAAAAAAAAAGATTGACCTTCAACGACTGCTCAAGAATGACATCTTTGTCATATATAATATCTATATGTGTGCATCCCTATTATGGTTTCTGGGTTCTACTCTAGCTTTGTACTAATACCATATTATATTAAATATACCAATTGTTGCCATTCAGTATTATTCTCCTTCCTTTTTTTTTTTTTTTTCTTAAAGAACATTTTGGATATTCTTGGATCTTACATTTTTGAAATAAAATTAATTTTATTGTTTCTTCCAGTTCATTTAGATATAATTGACATAGAGCACTGTATAAGTTTAAGATGTGCATCATAGTTTGACTTATATCTTGAAATTATCACTGAAAATATCTAACGATTTTTTAAAATAGAGAAAAATTAAAATTGTGGGAAAACTCAAGATTTATTCTTAACAGACTGCATATATAAGACATTATATGTGTTGATTGTATTTATTAAAGGGTACATTACTTCCCTAGTACATAAAAACAACTAGAAGTTTGTACATTTTGACTACCTTCAAACAATTTAAATTGCTCTCACCATCAGCCTTTGGTAACCAAAATTCCTTATACACAACATAGCGATTTGACATTTCTATGCATTTCAAAATTATCACCATGAAAATTCTAACTATGTTATGTCACCATACAAAGATATTACATAATCATTGATTACATTTTGCACACTGTAAACTGCATACTTGTGACTCATTTATTTTGTGTGTGAATCTCTTAATCTCCTTACCAATCATTTTACCCTCTAACAACCCCTCTGTTCTGGCACCCATCTACTTTTTTTCTGTATCTGTAACCTTCTATTTAATAACGTTTATTCATTTGTTTTGTTTGTTATATTCCATATATAAGAGAAATCATACAGTATATGTCTTTTATGCCTGACATTTCACTTGGCATGATACCCTCTGGGTTCATCCAGGTTGTCACATTTGGCAATATTTAATTCTTTATTTTTTTCTTGATGAGTAATATACCATTGTGTATGTATACCTTATCTTCTTTATCTATTCATTTATTGATGGATATAATTGGGCTTTTCCTATATCCAAGCTGTTGTCAATAATGCTGCTATTCTAGAAATTTTTGGTAGAATTCAGCTGTGAAGCCATCTGGACCTGGGCTTTTGTTTGCTGGAAGATTTCTGATTACAGTTTCAATTTCCGTGCTTGTGATGGGTCTGTTAAGATTTTCTATTTCTTCCTGGTTCAGTTTGGGAAAACTGTACTTTTCTAAGAATTTGTCCATTTCTTCCACGTTGTCCATTTTATTGGCATATAACTGCTGATAGTAGTCTCTTATGATCCTTTGTATTTCTGTGTTGTCTGTTGTGATCTCTCCATTTTCATTTCTAATTTTATGGATTTGATTTTTCTCTCTTTGCTTCTTGATGAGTCTGGCTAATGGTTTGTCAATTTTATTTATCCTTTCAAAGAACCAGCTTTTGGCCTTGTTGATTTTTGCTATGGTCTCTTTTGTTTCTTTTGCATTTATTTCTGCCCTAATTTTTAAGATTTCTTTCCTTCTACTAACTCTGGGGTTCTCCAATTCTTCCTTTTCTAGTTGCTTTTGGTGTAGAGTTAGGTTATTTATTTGACTTTTTTCTTGTTTCTTGAGGTATGCCTGAATTGCTATGAACTTTCCTCTTAGCACTGCTTTTATAGTGTCCCACAGGTTTTGGGTTGTTGTGTTTTCATTGTCATTAGTTTCTATGCATATTTTGATTTCTTTTTTGATTTCTTCCGTGATTTGTTGCTTATTCAGAAGTGTGTTGTTCAACTTTCATATGTTGGAATTTTTAATAGTTTTTCTCCTGTAATTGAGATTTAATCTTAATGCATTATGGTCAGAAAAGATGCCTGGAATGATTTCGATTTTTTTGAATTTATCAAGTTTAGATTTATGGCCCAGGATGTGATCTCTCCTGGAGAATGTTCCATGAGCACTTGAGAAAAAGGTGAAATTCATTGTTTTGGGGTGAAATGTCCTATAGCTATCAAATAGGTCTAACTGGTCTAATGTATCATTTAAAGTTTGCATTTCTTTGTTGATTTTCTGTTTAGTTGATCTGTCCATAGGTGTGAGTGGGGTATTAAAGTCTCCCACTATTATTGTGTTATTGTTGATTTCCCCTTTCATACTTGTTAGCATTTGTCTTACATATTGCGGTGCTCCTATATTGGGTGCATATATATTTATAATTGTTATATCTTCTTCTTGGATTGATCCTTTGATCATTATGTAGTGACCTTCTTTGTCTCTTTTCACAGCGTTTGTTTTAAAGTCTATTTTATCAGATATGAGTATTGCCACTCCTGCTTTCTTTTGGTCTCTATTTGCATGGTATATCTTTTTCCAACCCTTCACTTTCAGTCTGTATGTGTCCCTTGTTTTGAGGTGGGTCTCTTGTAAGCAGCATATAGAGGGGTCTTGTTTTTGTATCCATTCGGCCAGTCTTTGTCTTTTGGTTGGGGGCATTCAACCCATTTACGTTTAAGGTAATTATTGATAAGTATGATCCTGTTACCATTTACTTTATTGTTTTGGGTTCGGGTTTATACACCCTTTTTGTGTTTCCTGTCTAGAGAATATCCTTTAGAATTTGTTGGAGAGCTGGTTTGGTGGTGCTGAATTCTCTCAGCTTTTGCTTGTCTGTAAAGTTTTTGATTTCTCCTTCATATTTGAATGAGATCCTTGCTGGGTACAGTAATGACCCAGCAATCCCACTGCTGGGCATACACACCGAGGAAACCAGAATTGAAAGAGACACATGTACCCCAATGTTCATCGCAGTACTGTTTATAATAGCCAGGACATGGAAACAACCTAGATGTCCATCAGCAGATGAATGGATAAGAAAGCTGTGGTACATATACACGATGGGGTATTAGCCATTAAAAAGAATACATTTGAATCAGTTCTGATGAGATGGATGAAACTGAAGCTGATTATACAGAGTGAAGTAAGCCAGAAAGAAAAACACCAATACAGTATACTGACACATATATATGGAATTTAGAAAGATGGCAATGACTACCCTGTATGCAAGACAGCAAAAAAGACACAGATGTACATAACAGACTTTTGGACTCAGAGGGAGAGGGAGAGGGTGGATGATTTGGGAGAATGGCATTGTAACATGTATACTATCATGTAAGAATCGAATCGCCAGTCTATGTCCGACGCAAGATACAGCATGCTTGGGGCTGGTGCACGGTGATGACCCAGAGAGATGTTATGCAAAGGGAGGTGGGAGGGGGGTTCATGTTTGGTAAAGCATGTACACCCGTGGTGGATTCATGTCAATGTATGGCGAAACAAATACAGTATTGTAAAGTAAAATAAAGCAAAAATAAAAATTAAAAAAAAATAATGCTGCTATGAAAATGAGGGCACACATATATTTTTGAATTAGAGTTTTATTTGGATAAATACCCAGGAGTAGAATTTCTGGATCGTTTATATATATATATATATATAAATTTTATATTTATAAATTTATATATATATAATTTTTTGAGGAATCTCGATACTCTTTTCCATAGTGGCTGCATCAATGTACATTCCTACTGACAGTACACAGTGCTTCCCTTTTTTTCCACAGTGTTGCCAATTCCTGTTATTTGTTATTTTCATATGCATGAGGTGCTATCTCATTGTGATTTTTATTTTTGTTTCCCTGATGATCACTCATGTTAAGCATTTTTTAATGTGTCTTTTGGTTGTTAGTATCATTTTTTTTTGAAAAATGTCCATTTGTATCCTCTACACATTTTTTAATCCGTTTTTTTTTGATGTTCAGTTGATTGAGCTCTTAGTCTACTTTAGACATTAACTGTTTATTAGACATTGCAAATATTTTCTACCATTCAGTGCTTAGCCTTTTCTGTTTGTTAATAGCTGTTTATTTTGATGCAATCCAATTTGCTGATTTTCCCTTTTGTTTCCATTGCATGGCAAGAGATAGTCCAAATAATGTTGCTACAACCATTTCAAATAATGTACTGTCTATGTTTTCTTCTAGAAGTTTTATGGTTTTGGTTCTTACATTTAAATTTTTGCTCCATTTTGAGTTTATTTTTGCATATGATATGAGAAAGTTTAGTTTTTGTGTGTGTGAAGTTGCTCAGGTTTCCAACACAAATTACTAAAGAGATTCTCATTTCCATATTGTCTATTCCTGTTGCTTTATCATAGATTTGTTGTTGCTGTTTCATCATTAAGTCGTGTCTGACTCTTTTCTAACCTCATGAACTTAGCCTATCAGTCTCCTCTATTAATGGGATTTCCCAGGCAAGAATACTGGAGTAGGTTTCCAACTCCTTCCCCAGGGGTCATCCCAGCCCAGGAATTGAACTTGTGTCTCCTGCATTGGCAGGTGGGTTTTTAAACTCTGAGCCAAATGGGAAACCTTCCATAACTATTTAAGTGAAAGTTCATTTCTGGGCACTATCTTCTGTTCCATTAATCTGTATGTCTGCTGTTGGTTCATTAGCATACAGTTTTTATTTTATATTTTTAGTTGAAATATAATTGATTTACAATGTTGCATTAGTTTGAAGAGTACAGAAAATGATTCAGTTGTACATATATGTATTATATATTAATTTTGTCATTCTCTTCCATTGTAGATTATTGCAAGGTATTTTGTGTAGTTTCCTGTGACATACAGTAGGCCCTTATTTGTTGTCTATTTTATCTCTTTGTCTATCTACCTACTATATATTTACTATATATCTTATGTTTGGTAGTGTGCCTATTTTCATTCTAAACTCCTAATTTCTCTCTCACCTCCTTTTCTAACTATGCTGTTGCTCAGTTGCTCAGTCATGTCCAACTCTTTGTGACCCCATGTACTGAAGCATGTCAGGCTTCTATGTCCTTCACCATGTCCCAGAACTTGCTTAACCTCATGTCCATTGAGTCAGTGAAGCCATACAACCATCTCGTTCTGTCACCCCCTTCTCCTCTTGCTTTTAATCTTTCCCAGCATCAGGGTTTTTTTGAATGAGTTGGGTCTTTGCATGACGTGGCCAAAGTATTGATAACCATAAATTTGTTTTGTGTGTCTATGAGCTTATTTATGTTTTATAAATAAGTTCATTTATCTTGTATTTTTTTAGATTCCAAACATATATGAGATCATATATTTGAATTTCATATGATATTTTATCTCCATTCATGTCACTGCAGATGGCATTATTTCATTGTTTTATGGCTCAGTAATACCAAAAAAGGCAATGCCAAGGAATGTTCAAATTACTATACAACTGCACTCATTTCACATGCTAGCAAGATTATGCTCAAAATCCTTCAAGCTAGGTTTCTGAAGTACATGAACTGAGAACATTATATATATATATATATAAGTTGAATTTAAAAAAGGCAGAGAAACCAGAGATCAAATTGCCAGTATACATTGGATCATAAAAAAGAAAGGGAATCCCCCCACAAAATATCCACTTCTTCTTCATTGATTATGATAAAGCCTTTGGCTTTGTGGATCACAACAAACTGCAGAATATTCTTAATGAGATGGGAATTGCAGACTGCCTTACCTGCCTCCTGAGTAACTTGTATGCAGGACAAGAAGCAACAGTTAGAACTGGACATAGAACAACAGATTGGTTCAAAATTGGGCAAGGAGTACGTCAGGACTGTATATTGTCACCCAGCTCATTTAATGTATATGCAGATTAAGTACATCATGTGAAATGCTGAGCTGGATGAAGCACAAGCTAGAATCAAGATTGCTGGGGAAAATATCAATAACCTCAGATTTGCAGATTGAAAGGTTGTTGCTGAGTCATGAAAGACACTAGGATTCTTGGCCTCCAGAGGAGAATAATTCAATCCAGGGCCAGTGATGTGGCTTGATCGCTCAGAGCTTTTGTGTAATAAAATTTTATTAAAGTATAAAAGAGATAGAGAAAGGTACCGACATAGACAGCAGAAGGGGGAAGAAAGAATGATGCCCCCCACCCCCCCCCCCCACCCCTCACTAGTCTTAAGCAAGACGTTATATACCTACTAGCAGGCTGCTAATTAGAGAAAGGGAATGTC
Source organism: Capricornis sumatraensis (assembly GCF_032405125.1). Classification (NCBI taxonomy): domain Eukaryota; kingdom Metazoa; phylum Chordata; class Mammalia; order Artiodactyla; family Bovidae; genus Capricornis; species Capricornis sumatraensis. The sequence continues at coordinate 4,708,467 of NC_091084.1, forward strand.
TCAAAACTCAGAGACTGGCACCAAGCCTCTCACCCACAACATGCATTTTGAGATACCATTGGCACCAGATGAGTCATCCTGGGCCACAAAAAGTTTGACATAAATCTTGAAGAAAGGCAGGTTTCCAAGCAAATATATAGTCTCATTAAAAAAGCTTAAGAGAACATTTGCATGAGTAAAATATACTGGTTTGTCAAGTATGTTCTGAGTCTTAGGCAGAATGGAACTGACTTGAAGATAGAGTCTAAGGTAAGTACATAGTTTATTAACAGAGCTTAACAAAAACATTTCCATAAGAAAAATGCATTGGCTAGCTCAAGGTTTGAGAAAAGTTAAGTTCAGGTGGAACAAGGTGCTCCAACATAGAATTTTAAAAGAAACCTCCTTTTAATTTATGTATAGAGAAGGGAAAAAAATCTGACAGTTGTAGTTTGTTTCTTCCTGCTGCTTAACAGAGATAAAAGACGTCCAACATTAGCAGCCTATTTCCTCTGTTTGGGGAGGAAACAGGCTTCCTGCCTGATACCTTCTCAAGATGACATCACCATTAAGGTAGAGAGTGAAGAGGAACGAAAGAGCTTCTTGATAAAAGTGAAAGAGAAGAGTGAAAATACTGGCTTAAAATGTAACATTCAAAAAAATGAAGATCATGGCATTTGGTCCAATCACTTCATGGAAAATAGATGGGGAAAAAATGGAAACAATGAGAGACTTTATTTATGGGGGGTCCCAAATCACTGCAGATGGTGACTGCAGCCATGAAATTAAAAGATGCTTGCTCCTTGGAAGAAGAGCTATAAGAAACCTAGACAGCATATCAAAAAGCAGAGGCATCACTTTGCTGATGAAGATCTATATAGGCAAAGCTATGTTTTTTTCAGTTGTCATATATGGATGTGAGTGTTGGATCATAAAGAAGGCTGAGTGCTGAAGAATGGATGCTTCTGAAATGTGATGCTATAGAAGACTCTTGAAAGTCCCTTGGACAGCAGTGGATCAAACCAGTCAATCCTAAAGGAAATCAATCCTGAATATTCATTGGGAGGACTGAGACTGAAGCTGAAGTTTTAATCATTTGGCCACCTGATCTGAAGAACCAACTACTGGAAAAGACCCTGATGCTGGGAAAGATTGAGGGCAAGAAGAGAAGGGGGCAACAGAGAATGAAATTGTTGGATGGCATCACTGATTCAATGGACATGAGTTTGAGCAAGTTCAGGAAGATAGTGAAGGACAGGGAAGTATGGTTGCTGCAGTTCATGGCCCTGCTGAATCAGACATAACTTAGTGACTGAACAACAATAACAACTATAAGATGCTATATATGTGTGTGTGTGTGTGTGTATACATATACATATATATATATATATATATATAATATAAAGATGCCATGTATGTGTATAAAGATGTTGTGGATGCAAATAACTCCATCTTCATGTGTGTGTGTGTGTGTGTGTGTGTGTGTGTGTGTGCTGCTGCTGCTATGTCACTTCAATCGTGTCCGACTCTGTGCGACCACATAGACGGCAGCCCACCAGGCTCCACCATCCCTGGAATTCTCCAGGCAAGAACACTGGAGTGGGTTGCCATTTCCTTCTCCAATGCATGAAAGTGAAAAGTGAAAGTGAAGTCACTCAGTCATGTCTGACTCTTCGCGACCCCATGGACTGCAGCCTACCAGCCTCCTCTATCCATGGGATTTTCCAGGCAAGAATACTGGAGTGGGGTGCCTTTGCCTTCTCTGGTGTATACACATTATATATATAAATATAAAGATGCCATATATAGGTATAAAGATGTTGGGGATGCAAATGACTCCATCTTCTTCATGCATTTCTCTATCAATAGGCATTTAAGTTGCTTCCATGTCTTGGCTATTGTAAGCAGTGCTGTTATGATCTTTGAAATGCATGTATCTTTAACAATTATGGTATTCAGATATATTCCCAGGATTGGTTTTGCTGGATCGTTTGGCACTTCTATATATGGTTTTCTGAGGAATTCTATACTGTTTTCCATAGTGACTGCAGTAATATACATTTCCATCAACAGCGTAGGAGGGTTTCCTTTCTTCCACACCCTCTCCAGCATTTATCATTTGTTGACCTTTTAATGATGACTTTCTGACCAGTGTAAGGTGATACACCCTTTAAATTTTGTCTTGCACTTCTATAATAATTAGTGACGTTGAACATCTTTTCATGTGCATTTGGTCATCTGTAAGATTTCTCTGGAATAATGTCTTTTTAGGTCATCTTCACATTTTTTTGATAGGATTGTTTTTCTGTGTGATATTGAGCTATATGAGCTATTTGTATATTTTGGAGATTAATCCTTTGTCAGTCACATCATTTGCAAATATTTTCTCCCATTCTGTAAGAAGTCTTTTTGTTTTGTTTATGGCTTTCTTTTCTGTCCAATAGATTTTAAGTTGAATTATATCTCATTTTTTTAATTTTTGTTTTCATTTCCATTACTCTAGGACATGGATTCAAAAGATATTATGGAGATTTATGTCAAAAATTGTTTTTCCTATGTTTTCCTCTATGGATTTTATAGTACCCAGTTTTAAAATCAGGTCTTTATTCCATTTTGAGTTTATTTTTGTTTATTTTATGGTGATAGAGAATGATCTAACTTCATTCTTTCAAACATAACTGTCGAGTTTTCCCAGCACCACACTAATTGAAGAAATTGTCTCTTCTGCATTGCATATTCTTGCCTCCTTTGTTGTAAATTAATTAACCGTATATGCTTGGGTTTGTTTCTGGATTTTCTATCCTGTTTCATTGATCTATAAGCTCGTTTAGTGCCAGCCCCATACTATTTTGATTATTGTAGCTTTGTCATATGTCTGAAATCAAGGAGCCTGATTCTTCCAGCTCCACTTTTCTTTTTCAAGATTGATTTGGCAATTTCAGGTCCTTTGAGTTTCCATACAAGAGTTTTGTTTTGTTTTGTTTTGTTTTTTTTAAGTTCTAGTGTTGTGAAATATGCCATGGAAAACTTGTTCATTCTTGCATTGAACCTGTAGCTTGCCTTGGGTAATAAAGTCATTTTGACAATATTGATTCCTTAATTCAAAAACATAGTCTATCTTTCCATTTTTTGTGTCTTCTTGATTTCTTTCATCAACAGCTTATAGCTTTCAGAGTACAGGTCTTTTGCCTCTTTCAGTTCAGTTCAGTTCAGTCGCTCAGTCGTGTCTGAAACTGACTCTTTGTGACGCAATGAATCGCAGCACGCCAGGCTTCCCTGTCCATCACCAACTCCTGGAGTTCACTCAGACTCACATCCTTCGAGTCAGTGATGCCATCCACCCATCTCATCCTCTGTCGTCCCCTTCTCCTCCTGCCCCCAATCCCTCCCAGCATCAGAGTCTTTTCCAATGAGTCAACTCTTCGCATGAGGTGGCCAAAGTACTGGAGCTTCAGCTTTAGCATCATTCCTTCCAAAGAAATCCCAGGGCTGATCTCCTTCAGAATGGACTGGTTGGATCTCCTAGCAGTCCAAGGGACTCTCAAGAGTCTTCTCCAACACCACAGTTCAAAAGCATCAATTCTTCGGTGCTCAGCCTTCTTCACAGTCCAACTCTCACATCCATACATGACTACCGGAAAAACCATAGCCTTGACTAGATGGACCTTAGTCGGCAAAGTAATGTCTCTGCTTTTGAATATGCTATTAGGTTGGTCATAACTTTCTTCCAAGGAGTAAGTGTCTTTTAATTTCATGGCTGCAGTCTCCGTCTGCAGTGATTTTGAAGCCCCCCCAAATAAAGTCTGACACTGTTTTCACTGTTTCCCCATCTATTTCCCATGAATAAACGGGACCGGATGCCATGATCTTCATTTTCTGAATGTTGAACTTTAAGTCAACTTTTTCACTCTCCAATTTCACTTTCAAGAGGCTTTTTAGTTCCTCTTCACTTTCTGCCATAAGGGTGGTGTCATCTGCATATCTGAGGTTATTGATATTTCTCCTGGCAATCCTGATTCCAGCTTGTGTTTCTTCCAGCCCAGCGTTTCTCATGATGTACTCTGCATATAAGTTAAATAAGCAAGGTGACAATATACAGGTTTGACGTACTCCTTTTCCTATTTGGAACCAGTCTGTTGTTCCATGTCCAGTTCTAACTGTTGCTTCCTGACCTGCATACAGGTTTCTCCAGAGGCAGGTCAGGTGGTCTGATATTCCCATCTGTTTCAGAATTTTCCACAGTTTATTGTGATCCACATAGTCAAAGGCTTTGTCATAGTCAATAAATGTATCTTATTTTTTGATGAAATAGTAAATGCTATTGTTGCTTTATCTTTCTGATCTTTCATTGTCAGTGGATAGAAGTGTAACAGAGTTATGTGCATTGATTTTGCATCATGCAACTTTACTGAACTCATTGATGAGCTCTAGTAGTTTTCTGACAGTGTCTTTAGGAAGTTCTATATATAGTATGTCACCTGCAAACAGTTATAATTTGATTTCTGTTTTCCAATTTGGATTCCTTTTCTTTTTTCTTCTTCTCTGATTGCCATGGCTAGTACTTCCACAACTCTGTTGAATAAAAGTGATGAGAGTGGACATCCTTGCCTTCTTCCTTATCTTAGAGGAAATGCTTTCAGCTTTTCTCCTTTGAGTATATCAGCTGTGGGTTTGTCACATATGTGTATGTGTGTTAGTCACTCAGTTATGTCTGACTCTATGCAACTCCATGTACTGTAGCCTACCTGGCTCTTCCTTCCATGGTATTTTCTAAGCAAGAATATTAGAGTAGATTGTCATTTCCTTCCCCAGGGGATCTTCCCAACCCAGGGACAGAGTCTGGATCTCCAGCATGTGTAGGTGGACTCTTTACCATCTGAGACACTAGAGAAGCCTGTGGGTTTTTCATATATGGCCTTTATTACATTGAGGCAGGTTGCCTCTGTGCCAAATTACCATATTGTTTAGTTTGCTTCAGATTTGTAGTATAGTGCAAAATCAGAGAGCACAAAGCTTCCACTTTTCTGAATACAGATCCTTTGCCTCCTTACTTACATTTACTCTTTATATTTTATTATTTCCAATAGAAGTACAAATAGGGCTATTTTATTATTTTTTTCTTCTTGCATTTTGTATTTAGTGTGTATAAATATAACAGACTCCTACATATTATTTTATCAACTGAAACTTTACAAACTTAATTGAAAATTTCAAGGAATTTTTTGGTTGACATTTTTGGGATTTTCTATGATTTTCCTGTCATCTGCAAATGGTGACTTTTTTTCCTTCTTTCCAATTTGGATTCTTTTTTATATCTTCTTGTCAGATTGCAAAGGCTAAGACTTCCAATACTATGTTAAATAAAAGTGGATGGAGTGGCCAGTCTTGCCTTGTTCCTGATTTTAGAAGAATTGATTTCAGCTTTTCTCTGTTGTGTATAATGTTAGCTGTGACCTTTTCAGTATACATGCTTTATTATGCTGAAGTATGACTTGTCCATTTTCTTGGTATATAATTATTGATAGTAAGCTTAAATGATTGTGTGTCTATGAATTAAATTATAACTTATCTTTTATTTATGACTTTATTAATTTAAACCTTTTTTACTTTGTTAATTTAAATTTTCTTTTTTTCTTGATGAATCTGAGTAAAGGTTTATCATTTCATTTATCTTTTCAAAGAACCAGCTCTTAGTTTCATTGATATTTTTAGTTCATATTTTATTTATTTATATTCTGATCTTTATTTACTTCCTGTGCTAACTTTGGGTTTTCTTGTTTTTGTGGTTCCTATAGATTTAACTTTAGGTTGTTTATTTTGGATTTTTCTAGTTTCTTAAGGTAAACTTTTATTGCTATAAAGTTTTCTTTTAGAAGTGGTTTTATTGCATCAGATAGATTTTGGAATTTGAGTTTTTGTTTGCAATTGTCTCCAGGTTTTTTGTTTTTGTTTTTGTTTTTCATTCCAGTCCTAATTTCTTTAGTGATCCACTGGTTCTTTAGCAGTGTAATGTTTAACTCTCATGCATTTGTGTGTGTGTGTGTGTGTGTGTGTGTGTGTGTGTGTGTATACGTGTGTGTTTACAGATTTTTCTTTGTTGGTTTCTATTTTCATAGCATTGTGTTTGGGAAGATGCTTCATATATTAATAATTTTAATCTTCTTACACTTATGAAGACTTGTTTTTTGGTTAAGTTCAGGATCTCTCCTAGAGGACTTTATATGAGCACTTGAATGTGTATTGTGTTGCTTTTGAATGAAACCTAAAAAGATTTATTAAGTCCAGTTCAGTTCAGTTCAGTTGCTCAGTCATGTCTGATTCTTTGCGACCCCATGAATTGCAGCACCCCAGGCCTCCCTGTCCATCACAACTCCCGGATTTTACCCAAAACCATGTCCATTGATTCAATGATACCATCCAATCATCTCATCCTCTGGCATCCCCTTCTCCTGCCCTCAATCTTTCCCAGCACCAGGGTTTTTAAAATGAGTCAGCTCTTCACATCAGGTGGCCAAAGTATTGGAGTTTCAGCTTCAACATCAGTCCTTCCAATGAACACCCAGGACTGATCTCCCTTAGGATGGACTGGTTGGATCTCCTTGCAGTCCAAGGGACTCTCAAGAGTCTTTTCCAACACCACATTTCAAAAGATTCACTTCTTCGGTGCTCAGCTTTCATTATAGTGTAACTTTCACATCCATACATGACCACTGGTAAAACAATAGCCTTGACTATATGGAACTTTGCTGGCAAAGTAACGTCTCTGCTTTTAAATATGCTGTCTATGTGGTCATAACTTACCTGACAAGGAGTAAACGTCTTCTAATTTCATGGCTGCAGTCACCATCTGCAGTGATTTTGGAGACCCCAAAAATAAAGTCTGACACTGTTTCCCCATCTATTTCCCATGAAGTGATGGGACCAGATGCCATGATCTTAGTTTTCTGAATGTTAAGCTTTAAGCCAACTTTTTCACTCCCCTCTTTCACTTTCCTCAAGAGCCTCTTTAGTTCTTCACTTTCTGCCATAAGGGTGGTGTCATCTGCATATCTGAGGTTATTGATATTTCTCCTGGCAATCCTGATTCCAGCTTGTGTTTCTTCCAGCCCAGCGTTTCTCATGATGTACTCTGCATAGAAGTTAAATAAGTAGGGTGACAATATACAACCTTGACATACTCCTTTTCCTATTTGGAACCAGTCTGTTGTTCCATGTCCAGTTCTAACTGTTGCTTCCTGACCTGCATAAAGGTTTTTCAAGAGGCAGGTCAGGTAGTCTGGTTTTCCCATCTGTTTCAGAATTTTGCACAGTTTTTTTGTGAACCACACAGTCAAAGTCTTTGGCATAGTAAATACCGCAGAAATAGATATTTTTCTGGAACTCTCTTGCTTTTTTGATGATCCAGCAGATGTTGGCAATTTAATCTCTGGTTCCTCTGCCTTTTCTAAAATCAATTGAATATCTGGAAGTTCATGGTTCACGGAATCCTGAAGCCTGGCTTGGAGAATTTTGAGCATTACTTGACTAGTGTGTCAGATGAGTGCAATTGTGTGGTAGTGTGAACATTCTTTGGCATTGTCTTTCTTTGGGATTGGAATGAAAACTGATCTTTTCCAGTCCTGTGGTCACTGTTGAGTTTTCCAAATTTGTTCTCATATTGAGTGCAGCACTTTCACAGCATCATCTTTTAAGATTCGAAATAGCTCAACTGGAATTCCATCACCTCTGCTAGCTTTGTTTGTAGTGATGCTTTCTAAGGCCCACTTGACTTCACATTCCAGGATGTCTGGCTCTAGGTGAGTGATGACACCATTGTGATTATCTGGGTCATGAAGATTTTTTTTATACAGTTCTTCTGTGTATTCTTGCCACCTTTCTTAATATCTTCTGCTTCAGTTAGGTCCTTACCATTTTTGTCCTTTATTGAGCCCATCTTTGCATGAACTGTTCCCTTGGTATATCTAATTTTCTTGAACAGATCTCTAGTCTTTCCCATTCTGTTGTTTTCCTCTATTTCTTTTCACTGATGGCTGAGGAAGGCTTTCTTATCTCTCCTTGCTATTCTTTGGAGGTCTGCATTCAGATGCTTATGTCTTTCCTTTTCCCCTTTGCTTTTCACTTCCCTTCTTTTCACAGCTATTTGTAAGGCCTCCTCAGACAGCCATTTTGCCTTTTGTCATTTCTTTTTCTTGGGGATGTTCTTGATTTCTGTCTCCTATACAATGACATGAACCTCCATTCATAGTTCATCAGGCACTCTATCAGATCTAGTCCCTTAAATCTACTTCGCACTTCCACTGTATAGTCATAAGGGGTTTGATGTAGTTCATACCTGAGTGGTCTAGTGGTTTTCTCCACTTTCTTCAATTTCAGTCTGTATTTAGCAATATGGTGTTCATGATCCAAGTGACAGTCATCTCCCAGTCTTGTTGCTGACTGTATAGAGCTTCTCCATCTTTGGCTGCAAAGAATGTAATCAATCTGATTTTGGTGTCAACCATCTGGTGATGTCCATGTGTAGAGTCTTCTCTTGTGTTTTTGACAGAGAGTGTTTGCTATGATCAGTATATTCTCTTGGCAGAACTTTATTTGCCTTTGCCCTGCTTCATTCCATACTCCAAGGCCAAATTGGCCTGTTACTCCAGGTGTTTCTTGACTTTCTACTTTTGCATTCCAGTCCCCTATAATGAAAAGGACATCTTTTCTGGGTATTAGTACTAGAAAGTCTTGTAGGTCTTCACTGAACTGTTATTTGGTTCAATAAGTTAAAGGAGAGGGTTTTCCCATTGATTTTTTTCTCTCTGGGTTATCTGTCCACTGATGTAAATGGAGGTGTTAAAGCCATCTACTATTGCTGTGGTATTGTCCACTTCTTCATTTAAGTCTTTTAATATTTCTTTTTTTGTATCAAGGTATCCTTATTTTGTGTGCATATATATTTGCTCTTTGTGTATATCATTGAATTGATCCTTTTATAATCATGTATTGCTCTTTCTCTCTTTTTACAGTCTTGGCTGTAAAGTCTATTTTGTCTAAGTATTATCATCCTGATATTCTTTTCATTTATGTTTTCATTTGATACATTTTTACATCTCCTTGCATTCAACCTGTGGATTTAGATCTGAACTGAGTATATTGTAGACAGCATATGTATCTTGTTTTGTGTCCATTCAGCCAGTGTATATCTTTTGATTTAACATTATTCTATTTGTATGTAAAGTAACAATTGGTTGGTTTGTACTTGCCATTTTGTCAATGATTTTCTGTTTTTATAGTTCTTCTTCTTCTTCTTCTTTTTTTTTTTCCTCTTGCTCTTTTTCCTTGTGGTTTAATGACTATCTTTAGTGTTATTTCTTGTATATATCTGCTTTAGATTTTTAATTTGTGGTCACTATGAGGCTTGTCTATAACCTCATAGATAGAGGCTCTATTTATGGGTCTATTTATCTTTATAGTGATAAATTTTTCTGTTTATTTAAGGTTGCTGAACCTTTAAGTTTAAACTTAACTTATTGCATTTTAGCAATTCTGTGTATTTTCTCCCCTTTTGTTTAATGTTTTGACATGATATTTTACATATTTTTTGTTTTGTGTACCCCTTAATTGCTCATTGTGGATATAGATGATTTTACTCCTTTAGCCTTTAACCTTCTTTCTAGGTTTATAAGTGGTTGATCTCCTACCCTTACTATATATTTGCCTTTACCAATGATATTTTTCCTTTTATAACTTTTATATTTTCAGTTGTACCCTTTTCTTTTTCACTTAGATAAGTTCCTACATTTCTTGTGAAGTCTGAACTCTGCTAGCTTTTCTTTTCTGTAAAACTTTTGATCCTTCTTTCAAATATAAGTTTGTCAGTTAGAGTATTCCTGGCTGTAAGTTATTTTCTTTGATCACATCAATAATATCATGCCACTCCTTTCTGGCTTGCAATGTTGACTGAAAAGTCATCTGTGAATCTTATGGGAATTTCGTTGCATATACCTTGTTGCTTTTTCCTTGCTCTTTTAAATAATCTCCCTTTATCTTTCAGTTCAGTTCAGTTCAGTTCAGTTGCTCAGTCATGTCCGACTCTGCAATCCAATGAACCACAGAACTCCAGTCTTTCCTGTCGATCACCAACTCCTGGAGTTTACCCAAACTCATGTCCATTGAGTCAGTGATCCCATCTAACCATCTCATCCTCTGTCGTCCCTTTCTCCTTCTGCCTTCAATCTTTCCCAACATTAAGATCTTTTCAAATGATTCAGCTCTTCACATCAGGTGGCCAAAATATTGGAGTTTCAGCTTCAACATCAGTCCTTCCAATGAACACCCAGGACTGATCTCCTTTAGGGTGGACTGGTTGGATCTCCCTTTATCTTTATGTTTTATCCATTTTAGTTACAATGTGTCTTAGTGTGGTACTCTTTGGATTCATCTTGCTTGATATTCATTATTCTTCCTGGACCTAGATATCTTTCCTTTCTGAGGTTAGGACAGTTTTCATCTCCTTCAAATATGTTCTCTGTCCCTTTCTATCTGCTCTTCCTTTGGGATTCTTATGCTGTGAACATTCATAAAAACAATGCATGCTGTCTCAGATGTTTCTTAGTCTGCTCTCGTTTTTTAAAGTCCTTTTTTCTTTTCTTTTTAGTTCAACTTCAGTGTTTTTGCCTACTCTGTCTTCTACTTTGTAAATCCTTTGCTCTACATCATCTAATCTACTATGAATTCCTTTTAGTGTATTTTCTAATTTCATTTATCTTTAGCTCTGTTTAGTTATTATTTGGGCCTTCCGCCGTGGTTCAGTGGCAAACAGTCTACCTGCAATGCAGAAGAAGAATACACAGGTTTGATCCTTGGATTGGGAAGAAAACTTGGCATAGGAAACAGCAAACCACTTCCGTATTCTTGCCTTGAGAACCCCATGAACAGTATGAAAAGGCAAAATGATAGGATACTGAAAGAGGAACTTCCCAGGTCAGTAGGTGCCCAATATGCTACTAGAAGTCAGTGGAGAAATAAATGCAGAAAGAATGAAGGGATGGAGCCAAAGAAAAAACAGAAGAAATTGAATAGCCATCATGGTCAACAGAAGAGTCTGAAATGCAGTACTTGGATGCAATCTCAAAAATGACAGAATGATCTATGTTTGTTTCCAAGGCAAACCATTCAATATCACAGTAATCCAAGTCTATGCCCCAACCAGTAACGCTGAAGAAGCTGAAGTTGAACTGTTCTATGAAGACCTACAAGACCTTTTAGAACTAACACCCAAAAAATATGTCCTTTTCATTATAGGGGACTGGAATGCAAAAGTAGAAAGCCTAGAAACACCTGGAGTAACAGGCAAATTTGGCCTTGGAATATGGAATGAAGCAGGGCAAAGGCTAATAGAGTTTTGCCAAGAAAATGCACTGGTCATAGCAAACACTCTCTTCCAACAACACAAGAGAAGACTCTACACATGAACATCACCAGATGGTCAACACCGAAATCAGATTGATTTTATTCTTTGCAGCCAAAGATGGAGAAGCTCTATACAGTCACCAAAAACAAGACCAGGAGCTGACTGTGGCTCAGATCATGAACTCCTTATTACCAAATTCAGACTGAAATTGAAGAAAGTAGGGAAAACCACTAGACCATTCAGGTATGACCTAAATCAAATCCCTTATGATTATACAGTGGAAGTGAGAAATAGAATTAAGGGCCTGGAACTGATAGATAGAGTGCCTGATGAACTATGGAATGAGGTTCGTGACAGTGTACAGGAGACAGGGATCAAGGCCATCACCATGGAAAAGAAATGCAAAAAAGCAAAATGGCTGTCTGGGGAAGCCTTACAAATAGCTGTGAAAAGAACAGAAGTGAAAAGCAAAGGAGAAAAGGAAAGATATAAGCATCTGAATGCAGCGTTCCAAAGAATAGCAAGAGATAAGAAAGCCTTCCTCAGCTATCAATGCAAAGAAATAGAGGAAAACAACAGAATGGGAAAGACTAGAGATCTCTTCAAGAAAATTAGAGATATCAAGGGAACATTTCATGCAAAGATGGGCTCAATAAAGGACAGAAATGGTATGGACCTAACAAAAGCAGAAGATATTAAGAAAAAAAAAGATATTAAAAAAAAAAAAGAAGAAGAAGGGGCAAGAATACACAGAAGAACTGTACAAAAAGGATCTTCATGACCCGGATAATCATGATGGTGTGCTCACTCATCTAGAACCAGACATCTTGGAATGTGAAGTCAAGTGGGCCTTAGAAAGCATCACTATGAACAAAGCTAGTGGAGGTGATGGCATTCCAGTTGAGCTATTTCAAATCCTGAAGGATGATGCTGTGAAAGTGCTGCACTCAATATGTCAGCAAATTTGGAAAACTCAGGACTGGAAAAGGTCAGTTTTCATTCCAATCCTAAAGAAAGGCAATGCCAAAGAATGCTCAAACTACTGCACAATTTCACTCATCTCACATGCTAGTAAAGTAGTGCTCAAAATTCTCCAAGCTAGGCTTCAGCAATATGTGAACCGTGAACTTCCTGATGTTCAAGCTGGTTTTAGAAAAGGCAGAAGAACCAGATATCAACTTGCCAACGTCCACTGGATCATGGAAAAAGCAAGGGAGTTCCAGAAAAACATCTATTTCTGCTTTATTGACTATGCCAAAGCCTTTGACTGTGTGGATCACAATGAACTGTGGAAATTTCTGAAAGAAATGGGAATACCAGACCACCTAACCTGCCTCTTGAGAAATCTGTATGCAGGTCAGGAAGCAACAGTTAGAACTGGACATGGAACAACAGACTGGTTCCAAATAGGAAAATGAGTACGTCAAGGCTATATATTGTAACCCTGCTTATTTAACTTCTATGCAGAGTACATCATGAGAAACGCTTGACTGGAAGAAACACAAGCTGAAATCAAGATTGCTGGGAGAAATATTAATAACCTCAGATATGCAGATGACACCACCCTTATTGCCGGGGTCCAGCCCCGATGGATCCAGGGAATTCGAAGGTGGGGACGACATCGGCATCTTTGGAAAAATACATATTTAATTACAGATATATAGAGAGATTAGAAACGGATAGTGCAGTAGGAAGATTAGTGGAGAAAAAGAGGCTGAATAACTTGGATTACGTAGAATAGCATTCATGCTCCAGATGGAAATTCAGCTAGAAAAACGAGAGTAAGAAAGAAGTGACATGGGAGGAATCAGTCTTTCTGGAAACTGCTCTGATTTGTTTATTTTTGGGTTTGCTTATATACCTTTTGTTACATATAGGGATGAATACGGAGTCACACCGGGGTCAGCAGTCCTGACCTTCATCAAAATCAGTGCTTCACATAAAAAGGTCTTAGGGATTTTATGATCCTTTCTTTCTGATAACCAAAAACTTATTTTTTCCAATGGTGTTTTTTCTTAAACCAGGCACCAACCTCCAAATAAAGTTACATTCCTATAGGGTGAGCGTGTAGTGAGTTACAATCAAGAAAATAATTTATTTAACCCAAGGTTAACGTGATTAATCTTAAAGGTTAATGCTTATTTCTCCTATATGCTAGTTATATTCATTATAAGGGCAGGGAATACGGAAATTTAGCAGCAAACATCAGCCCAAAAAATGAAAATCCTTTCATCAATGTTCCCCTTAAAATCAATTTAGTCTTAAGATAGTGATAAAGTTACATTTTTACATAGCAAGGATGCAGTGATTAATAACAAAGTACAGTGATCTATTACAAAAGAGAAAATTCATTAACTCAAAAAGTCTAGTATTGCTAACCTTAAAAACTACTTATTTACTTTTCTATATTCCAAATACATTGATTAATATATTCCCAGGTGCCTAAGGATATGGAGGCCTGGTGGCAATCATTGACTCAACAAGAAGAAAAAGCCCTATGCTAATTAAGACTCTCAAAATACTCCAAAACTCTGTGCTGTTTATGGTTGAGAGGTAGTAAACAATCATGTGTGTAGTGGCAGGAGTATGGATAATCCTGTCACACAAGCTAGTCTGTCAGCAGAGAGATTTGACCTGAAACACCCACCAGGGTAGGGAATTAGCAGCAATTATTGGCACAACAAATGAAAAACCCTTCACCAATATAATTCCTAACCAACCCACTGTACTAATAATTTCCCACTCCCCAAAAGAATTTGCCTTTAGTAAGTCTAAAACATCTCATGCCTCTCAGGTTGGGAGGCTGTAAACAATCACATGTGGTCTGACGAACCTATACAGGTGGGCTAGATAACTTTCAGAGGAGTCCATAAGCTGAAACACATTTGTCACGCCCAAGAATTTTTATTGACTTGGAGCTGCACATTTATTCCTTCTCCAAGAAAAACGGTTATGGAGGAGAGCATAAAACAGACTCTGGTTTTGGGGTAGATGCTCGGGAACAGGGGGTTTCCTGAGGCTTGATCACGCCTTTGCCTATGCCAAGCCTCCTTCCTCATGACCTTTGCCATGGGCGGAGTTCCTCAGGCTGGCCCCGGTACCTTATGGCAGAAAGTGAAGAGGAACTCAAAAGTCTCTTGATGAAAGTGAAAGAGGAGAGTGAAAAAGTTGGCTTAAAGCTCAACATTCAGAAAACGAAGATCATGGCATCTGGTCCCATCACTCCATGGGAAATAGATGGAGAAACAGGGTAAACAGTGTCAGACTTTATTTTTTGGGGCTCCAAAATCACTCCAGATGGTGACTGCAGCCATGAAATTAAAAGACGCTTACTCCTTGGAGGTAAAGTTATAATCAACCTAGATAGCATATTCAAAAGCAGAGACATTACTTTGCCGACTAAGGTCCATCTAGGCAAGGCTATTGTTTTTCCTGTGGTGATGCATGGATGTGAGAGTTGAACTGTCAAGAAGGCTGAGCACCAAAGAATTGATGCTTTTGAACTGTGGTGTTGGAGAAGACTCTTGAGAGTCCCTTGGACTGCAAGGAGGTCCAACCAGTCCATTCTGAAGGAGATCAGCCCTGGGGTTTCTTTGGAAGGAATGATGCTAAAGCTGAAGCTCCAGAACTTTGGCCACCTCATGCGAAGAGTTGACTCATTGGAAAAGACTTTGATGCTGGGAGGGATTAGGGGCAGGAGAAGAAGGGGATGACAGAGGATGAGATGGCTGGATGGCATCACTGACTCGATCGACGTGAATCTGAGTGAACTCCAGGAGTTCTGGCAGGGAGGCCTGGCATGCTGCGATTCATGGGGTCGTAAAGAGTCGGACATGACTGAGCGACTGAATTGAACTGAACTGAAGTGAATTCCATGTTAAAATGATTTATGTTTAATTTATCCAAAGAAAACATACAGATGGCCAAAAGGCATACAAAAAAGATGCTTATTATTGTAATTAGTACAGAAATGCAAATTAAAACTACATTGAGAGTTCACCTAAGAGAAAAGGGAATTCTCCTACACTGTTGATGGAATGTAAACTGATACAACCGGTATGGAGAATAGTATGGAGTTTCCTTCAAAAAATAAGAAATTGAGTTTTCATATAATCTGGTGGTCTCACTCCTGGGGCATTTATCTGGAAAAATAAAAACTCTAATTCAAAAAGTTACCTGCACCCCAATGTTCATAGGAACACAATTTATAGTAGCCTAACAAACTCAATGGACATGAGTTTGGGTAAACTCCAGGAGTTGGTGATAGACAGGGAGGCCTGGTGTGCTGTGGTTCATGGGGTCACAAAGAGTCAGACAAGACTGAGTGACTGAACTGAACTGAACTAAGACATAAACACAACCTAAATGTCCATCAAATGTTGAATGGATAAAGATGCTAAATATATAGTATGTATAATTGTATTATATACAATAAAATATTATTCAGCCATAAAAAAGTGAAATAATACCATTTTCAGCTACATGGATGGACCTAGAAATTATTATACTGAGTAAATTAAGGCAGAAAGAGAAAGGTTAATACCATATGATATCACTTATATGTGGAATCTAAAATATGGCAAATGAAAACTTACCTCAAAAACAGACACAAACTCACACACACATAGAGAATATTTTTGTAATTTCCAATGTGGAGGAGAATTTAGGGAAGCATTAGATTATGAGTTTGGGTCTAGCACATGCAAAGTGTTGCATATGTAGAATAGATAAACAGCATGGTCCTATTGCGCAGCACAAGGGACTGTATTCAATATCCTATAATACATCACTATGGAAAATCATTATAAAATATGTGTTTAGATCAATTATCTCTCTTAATTCTGTTAGCATTTTTATTACCGAAGTTTGAACTCATAGTCTGTACATTGATTATCTGTTTAATTATTTTTTCTCTTGCTTTTTCAACTGAAAGTATCTCCTCTACCTTTTATTTAACTTAATTTTCTCTGTATTTATCAACTTAAGTGAAGCAGTTACCTATTGTGATCTTGAAAGTGTATATTTATATGGGGATATCCTTATATTCCAAATTGGGAAAGGAGTATGTCGAGGCTGTATGTTGTCACTCTGCTTATTTAACTTATATGCAGAGTACATCATGAGAAATGCCAGGATGGATGAAGAATAAGCTGGAACCAAGATTGCAGGTAGAAATATCAATAACCTCCAATAAGCAGATGACACCACCCTTATGGCAGAAAGTGAAGAAGAACTAAAGAGTCCCATTGATGAAAATGAAAGAGGAGAGTGAAGAAGCTGGATTAAAGCTCATCATTCAAAAATGAACATCATGGCATCTGACCCCATCACTTCATGATAGATAGACGGGGAAACAATGAACATATTGACAGGCTTCATTTTCTTGGGCTCCAAAATCCCTGCAGATGGTGATTGCAGCCATGAAATTAAAAGATGCATGCTCCTTGGAAGAAAAGTTATGACCAACCTAGACAGTGTATTAAAAACAGACATTACTTTGTCAACAGGTGTCTGTCTAGTCAAAGGTACGGTTTTTCCAGTAGTCATGTATGATGTGAGAGTTTAACCATAAAGAAAGCTGAGCACCAAAGAAGTGATGCTTTTGAACTGTGGTGTTGGGGAATACGCTTGAGAGTCCCTTGGACAGCAAGTCCAGTCAAACATAAAGGAAATCACCCTGAATATCCATTGGAAGGACTGATGCTGAAACTGAAGCTTCAATGCTTTGACCACCTTATGGAAAGAGCTGACTCATTAGAAAAGACCCTGGTTCTAGGAAAGATTGAGGGCAGGAGAAAAGGGGGAAAACAGAGGTGATAGTGGCTAGCATACCCTGAGAAAATGTGTGACTGGCATCCACATCACCTTGATGGGAGTGTGTCTAGTGTTGCAGAAACTAGAGCCTGTGCAATGTGTGAGGTGAGACTTGCTCTCTGCTCAGTGGCAGTCACAGTCTTGTCTCAGGTGGGTTCTGCTCCCATATTACTGAAGATGATCCCCTTAGGTTCAGGCTCAAGGTGACTCTGTTCCCTTTAAGTGTGTGCTTTTCATTCTTTGCACACTAGAACTTTTGCCCTAATGGAGGAGAGTACTAACGTAAGGTTTATATACGTACAGGTATGATGTAGATATCTGTGGCTCCTCTCAGACACAGTCCAAGGTTGCACCTATTTCCCTGTTGTCCTCCCAGACATAGGGCAAAATTATGGTATGGAGCAGGTGGGGCTGGAGTATTTTCTTGACTGCAACTGTGAGTCAGAGCTTTGTTTTCATGGAAATTGAAGAGACTGCACCACCCTCAAAAGTCTGGTCTTCTGAGGCACTGTTTTGGTAATTATCAAAAATAGCCACCATCCTCCCAGCTAGAAACCTCAGGTCCCAGGGGTAACATCTGTTTTTCTAGATTGAACTTATTCCTAGGAGCCAGCCTTTCTAGATACAGTGTGAAGTTGTAGTGTGGAATGAGTGAGATCTGAGTATTTACTCAGGTTGGTTTGGGGAGTGCAGTAGGGCTGAAACTACTAGGGTAGACTTTTCTTGTCCTGTTTGACGGCAAGATAGCAAGCACCCATGTATTCTTCCTCACCAGGCTTTCTTTCTGCCCTAACATTCTCCAAACATTCACAGGATCTTTTCTACTCTGCTTAGGACCCCTTGGACTGAGAAACTCAGTCTGTGGCTTGACATGCCCACTCTGCCCAGGTCATCTTTTTCTCTTAGTCCCCTCTCAGGAGAAGGCAATGGCAATCCATTCCAGTACTGTGGCCTGGAAAATCCCGTGGATGGAAGAGGCTGGTAGGCTGTAGTACATGGGGTCGCCAAGAGTTGGACACGACTGAGTGACTTCACTTTCACTTTTCACTTTCATGCATTGAAGAAGGAAATGGCAACCCACTTCACTGTTCTTGCCTGGAGAATCCCAGGGACGGGGGAGCCTGGTGGGCTGCCATCTATGAGGTCGCACAGGGTTGGACACGACTGAAGCAACTTAGCAGCAGCAGCTTTCCCTTCCCAGTGGCACAGTTCCTGAATAGAATTTTTTCCCCAGTCCTACCAGATTATGTGGAAGTAGGAGTTTTTACAGGCTTGATTTTGTAGGAATTCTTCTGTTAGTTTCCAGTTAATTTTCCATGAGATTTTTTTCCCACATATAGATGAATTTTTTTATGCATTTGTGGGTTTTGAGGGAGCAATGAGCTCCAGATTCCCTTACTTCTCCATCTGATTTCCCTCGTTTTCCAATTTTATTTTTAATTTTTTCTATGGATGCTATGAAGGCACTAAATATTTTAATAGAGTCTATATTTACAATTAATCTCAATGTAATACATTTTTTGCTGATATTTATTCAAACAAAGAATACAAGCTGCATCCCTCTCTTCCTCTTTACTTTTCTTCCCACATGCCTCCACGAACATGGTTTATCTAAGAAAATTTTATCATGGTTCCTGTGGTTAGTGGTAAAGATCTTATATAAGCATATAAGATCTAGCAGATCTACCTCCTACCTCTAAACAATGCACATTGTAAACATCTCAATTCACTTTTTACTTTATTCTCTCTAAACCTTCTCAGCTCACTCCAAGGAGGCTAGGTTTTGCTCCACACTTCTGTTTCCAGCTTCTGACTTTCCTTTCACTTTTAACACAGCATCCCTTCTAATTGCCTAGCTTTTTCTCTTCTATTGTCAGAAAAGTCTTGAAAGCAGTAGGAGTTCACTGCATTTCCTCAGCTTTCCTTCATTCTTAAGCCTCCTGAAGTTTGATCTCTCTCCCCAGCCACACAGGTGAACCTGTTCTTATGAAGCTTTAACGATGGTCTCCATCCAATGGAAAATTTTCAGTGTTTACAGCTTCTGGTTTCTCTAACACATTCGACTCTGTTGAACACTTTATGTGTTTTGGTATTTTCTGTTCTGTTGCCTTCACTATTTCCATGCCCTCCTGAGCATGTAGTTCCATACTTTTAACCACTTATTCTATGTTCTCTTCTGAAATTTTCCTTCTCTTCCCACTCTGTAAATGTGATCCTTTCCATGTTTCTATCCTTAATCTATTTTCCTTCACATGTTCTCCTTGTGTAATTTTATCCATTTTCAGGATTTTTTTTTTTTTTTTGAGTGTAGAGTTTTAAGACTGGTTTTTCTGCATGCAGATTTATATAGTATATCTTTCCATTTCTCCTTTGCCTTTCACTTCTTTTCTTTACTCAGGTATTTGTAAGGCCTCCGCAGACAACCTTTTTGCATTTTTTTCTTGGGGATGGTCTCGATCACTGGCTCCTGTACAATGTCTGGAACCCTCAGTCCATAGTTCTTCAGGCACTCTGTCTCTCAGATTTAATCCCTTGAATCTATTTGTCACTTTCACTATATAATCATAAGGGATTTGATTTAGGTCATACCTGAATGGTCTAGGGCTTTCCCTGCTTTCTTCAATTTAGGTCTGAATTTTGCAATAAGGAGTTCATGATCTGAGTCACAGTCAGCCCTTGGTGATAAAAATTTATCCATTTTAATGATTTAAGTACCTAAAATTCTTGAAAAAAATATATAATGATGTCCCACTACCTACAGAATCATCTTTCTTTCAGGCACATCACACATAATGAACCCTTATTACATCCAGTGTACATACTTACACCAAGAAAGTTCATATATTTTTACTCATTATTTGTTGTACAGTACTACTCTTATTAAATTTTTACTACAGTCCTTCAAGAAAGGGTTAATTATTCCCATTGGTTTTCCTGGTGGCAGAGATAGTAAAGACCTGGATTTGATCACTGGGTGGGGAAGATATGCTGGAGAAGGGAATGGCTACCCACTCCAGTATTCTTGTCTGGAAAATCCCATGAACAGAGGACCTTGGTGTGGTCCATGGGGTCGCAAAGAGTTAGACGCGATTGAACGACTAAGGACACATTTCCATTGTTATTAAAAAAAAAAAAAGCCAATCCCAAGCTCAAAGAATGCCAGTAAATTTCCCAGATATAACCTTGCTGATTAATGCCAAGAAAAGATTGAGAAGTGAGGTGTTTATGATTCTATAGTTTATAACCTTTCCATTATCAATTTTACCTTCCTAGTTTCGATGCTCAAAGGGCTTACATTATTGCTAAGTAGCTGACATATATAAAAGTCTGACATTCAAAGTCTAAATCATAAACTACCCCTTAACTGATCCCTGCATAGTCAAATTTTTCAGCTTTCAAACCTTTTTTGCCATGGAAGAAGTGAAAAATTATTCAAAGTCTACCCAAACTTAAGTCACTTGTCCATCTTTATTATGAAGCTCTCTTTGGATCTTGCTATCAATATTGAGTGCTGCTTTCCAATTTTGACCCTTTACAAAATATTTCTTTCGGTTCAAATTCCAGAATTCTCTATTTTGTTACACCATAATTTCTTATTTTACTTGGGGGAGATCTCAAGTATAGTTAAGAGCTTGTGCTGGTTAAAGACTCGGGCTTTGCTGCTGTATGTGTATATATATATATGAAAGGCATTAGCAGAAAACTTCTACTCATAAATATATTCTTAATTTTATTGAATTTAAAATTGAACTGAATTGCTTTGTGACATATATTAATGATATATAATGGAGAGAAAGCTTAGTAATATAAAACTAATTCTGGTATGCAAAGAAAGCAACAAATGATTGATTATACAAATTTGTAAGATAAAGTATTTTTGCAGCTATTCCAAGCTCAGTACATTAAAAAAAAAAAAATAGCTTGCCAGATGTGACTCCTACTTTTCTATAAAATTCATCATTTTCTACATGCATTTAAAAAGAAGGAGCAGGCTCCGGGAGTTGGTGATGGACAGGAAAGCCTGGCGTGTTGCAGTCCTTGGGATCACAAAGAGTTGAATATGACTGAGTGACTGAACTGAACTAAACTAAACTGAAAGAAATAATTCTACAAATAGCAACACACAAAGAAAATTAGCCCTCGCTCCTATCTATCATTCATTTATCTAATCATCAATATCTGTCTATGTTTCAGTTCAGTTCAGTCGCTTAGTCGTGTCCGACTCTTTGCAACCCCATGAATCACAGCACACCAGGCCTCCCTGTCCATCAACAACTCCCGGAGTTCACTCAGGCTCACGTCCATCAAGCCAGTGATGCCATCCAGCCATCTCATCCTCGGTCGTCTGCTTCTCCTCCTGCCACCAATCCCTCCCAGCATCAGAGTCTTTTCCAATGAGTCAACTCTTCGCATGAGGTGGCCAAAGTACTGGAGTTTGAGCTTTAGCATCATTCCTTCCAAAGAAATCCCAGGGCTAATCTTCTTCAGAATGGACTGGTTGGATCTCCTTGCAGTCCAAGGGACTCTCAAGAGTCTTCTCGAACACCACAGTTCAAAAGCATGAATTTTTCAATGCTCAGCTTTCTTCACAGTCCAACTCTCACATCCATACATGACCACTGGAAAAACCATACCCTTGACTAAACGAATTGCCGGGAGCCAGTGTGAGGAATTCCACCCGTGACAAGGTCATGCGGCAAGAGCTCTGATGGTAAGGATAATTAGACCTCAGGTTTTTACCCTGGAATTTCCTGAGCATCCACCCCACAAGAAAACAAAAATCTGCTGGCTTTTGTGCTCTGCTTTTCCGCTCTTCTAATATTCTCTGGAAAAAGTCAAATCAGTGTTTTAGTCTTCTGCATTTGAAAGGGATGTTTCAGTTAAACCCCCTCTGATAACTCTCTAGCTTGCCTAACAGTTTCCCCCGGACCTCTTATAGCTTGTGAATTGCTTACAGACAGGGAGAGGCACAAAGCTTAAAAGCGTCTTAAAGATATAGAGCCTTTTCTAAAGAATTAAAAATCATATTGGTGACGGGTTTTCACTGTTGACTCAATGATTGCTGCCAGGCCTCCATATTCTTTATCTTTTAGGCACCTGGGAGGATGTTAATCAATGTAAACAGAATATGGAAAAAGATATATAGTAGTTTTGATGTTAGCAACACTAGACTTTTGAGTTAATTACTTTTCTTTTGTTATAAATCACTGTGCTCCTTTCATTTGTTATAAACTGCTGTATCTTTGCTATGTAAGAATGTAACTTTATTTAGTGCTTTCTGAGAATGGCACCAGACTTTGGGAAGATCAACACAAATAAGTCTTCTAGTTAGCAAACCCTTATCAGAAAAAAGGCTGTAAAATGATAATTGGCCCTTCTTAGCCAGAAGATGATGTAAATCACCTAAGACTTGTGTATACAATTAGGTATGCAGAGAGAAAAGCCTGGTTTTGATAAGAGTCAGGACTGCTAATGC
The DNA here is from genome assembly GCF_032405125.1 of Capricornis sumatraensis. Lineage (NCBI taxonomy): Eukaryota > Metazoa > Chordata > Mammalia > Artiodactyla > Bovidae > Capricornis > Capricornis sumatraensis. The sequence continues at coordinate 4,731,131 of NC_091084.1, forward strand.
TGCATAACTTTGTGTTACCCATTGATCTCCATGTTTTATCAAAAATATAAAAGGCCTTCTGAACAATAGAGGACGGAGTCAGTCGCTGGACTGGTTTCCTCCGTGTCTTTCCCCCTTTCCCTCCCTCTGCTCTTTAATTTCAGGCTGAATTCCCATCTGGGGCGCGGAGGCTCACCAAGTCTACTTACTTGCCTTGGCTGTTAAGACGCATGCAAAAGGGAGCCTAAGGAGAGGCACCCTTAGATATTCAAGCTAGCGCTGGTGGCCCAACGTAGATGGTGCAAATTCCTTGTCTGGAATTTTATTGTTCTTCCGCATAATCCAAGTTATTCAGCCCTCTTCCTCCACTTAATTTTCCTACTACACTATTTCTTCCTAATCTAATCTTATATTAATAAATAAATAAGTTTTTTCCTCGCCGACTCCATCCACCCTTCGAATTCCCTCTATCCACTGGGGCTGGACACCCGCAATGGACCTTTGTTGCCAAAGTAATGTCTCTGCTTTTCAACATGCTATCTAGGTTGGTCATAACTTTTCTTCCAAGGAGTAAGCGTCTTTTAATTTATGGTTGCAATCACCATCTGCAGTGATTTTGGACCCCCCCCCCCCCAATAAAGTCTAACACTGTTTCCACTGTTTCCCATTCTATTTCCCATGGAGTGATGGGACTGGATGCCATGATCTGATTTTACTAAATGTTGAGATTTAAGCCACCTTTTTCACTCTCCACTTTCACTTTCATCAAGAGGTTTTTTAGTTCCTCTTCACTTTCTGCCATAAGGGTGGTGTCATCTGCATATCTGAGGTTATTGATATTTCTCCTGGCAATCTTGATTCCAGCTTTTGCTTCTTCCAGTCCAGCGTTTCTCATGATGTACTCTACATATAAGTTAAATAAGCAGGGTGACAATATACAGGTTTGACGTACTCCTTTTCCTATTTGGAACCAGTCTGTTGTTCCATGTCCAATTCTAACTGTTGCTACCTGACCTACATATTCGCTTCTCACTAGGCAGGTCAGGTGGTCTGGCATTCCATTTCTTTGAGAATTATCCACATTTTATTGTTATCCACACAGTCAAAGGCTTTAGCATAGTCAATAAAGCAGAAATAGATGTTTTTCTGGAACTCTCTTGCCTTTTCCATGATACAGTGGATGTTGGCAATTTGATCTCTGGTTCCTCTGCCTTTTCTAAAACCAGCTTGAACATCAGGAAATTCATGGTTCACATATTGCTGAAGCCTGGCTTGGAGAATTTTGAGCATTCCTTTACTAGCATGTGAGATGAGTGCGATTGTGTGGTAGTTTGAGCATTCTTTGGCATTGCCTTTCTTTGATATTGGAATGAAAACTGACCTTTTCTAGTCCTGTGACAACTGCTGAATTTTCCAAATTTGCTGGCATATTGAGTGTAGCACTTTCACAGCATCATCTTTCAGAATTTGAAATAACTCAACTGGAATTCCAACACCTCCACTAGTTTTGTTCGTAGTGATGCTTTCTAAGGCCCACTTGACTTCACATTCCAGGACACATCTGAGCATGGACATTGAGTTGAGTTGAGAAAAATTTTAATTTCTGAAAAAATAGACATTTATATTACAATGATTTTTTATGTTAATTCAGTAACAATAAATGATTGAAGATTATGTTAATATAGCATTTTTAATAAACATAGGCTAAATGTTCAACAAAGCTTAAGTTTTAAATTAAACTTGATGGATTTTAGAAGTAGCAACACTCCTTTGAAACTCCCTATCTCTTCATTATTACTATATTAATGAATACTTACTCAATCCCTCTGATGACAGACCCTCTCACTCTACACTATTTCTTGTCCAGACAAACCTCTACTTTGTTTCTATCACAGTATTTCTGTTGTTGCTCAGTCACTCAGTCATGTCTGATTCTGTGTGACCCTATACACAGCATCACGCCAGGCTTCCCTGCCCTTCACTATCCCTCTGAGTATGCTCAAATTCATGTCCATTGAATCAGTGATGCCATCCAAACACTTAATCTTCTGTCACCCCCTTTTCCTCCTGCCCTCATTCTTTCCCAGTATCTAATGAGCCAACTCTTCACATTTGTGCCTCTTCAGCTTCATCATCAGTACTTCCAAGAATATTCAGGGTTGATTTTCTTTAAGATTAATTGACTGGTTTGATCTACTTATTCTCTAAGGAACTCTAAAGATTCTTCTCCAGTGCCACAGTTTGATAGAATCAACTTTTCAGTGCTCAGCTTTCTTTATGGCCCAACTCTCACATCCGTACATGACAACTGGAATTATATGCTTCCAAAATGATGTTTTCAGCTCAAAATTATCACATAAAGATATTTTAGTTACTACTTTATCTAAGAAACTTGGCCATATAAATCATGGTTTAAAAATAATCTGTTTTCTTATGTTCTCATGCATTGTCCACAGCCATACTTTATTACAGTGAATTTCATAACCTTGGTGTTTGTAAAATTCATGGGGATATTTGCAAAAATGAATGTCTCCAGCTTGTATTCTCCTGGAGAAGGTAATGAAAACCTACTCCAGTATTCTTATCTGGAGAATCCCCAGGAACAGAGGAGCCTGGCAGACTATACAGTACATGGAGTCTCAAAAAGTCAGACATGACTGAACATCTAGGCACAGCCTGTATTCTAGAATTATCCAACAGTTCTTGGGGAAACCTGATACATATGAACTTTAAATAAATATTCATCTTAATTCTGATACTGATAATATGATTTATTTATGGAACAAACAATGAGAAGCTCTTGTCCTTAATATTTACTCTTGATAACTCTTTCCAGGCTTAATATTTACTCTTCTAACAGTTTCTCAGACTCAGGTGAGGGTTGGTGGAGTAAAAGTATATGTGCTCATCTTCTCCTGGGAGAACTCCAAAATTACAACTCACTGCTGAGCAACCATTGATAAGGAGAATGTTGGATCCCACCAAAAAAGTATACCCCATGTTCAAGGGCAAAGGAGGACCCCCGAGTAAGATGGTAGGAGGGGCAAAATCAAGTTTAGAATCAAACGCCATACCCATCAGAGATGCTCGGAGGGCTCAAACAGAACCTTGTGCACACCAGGACCCAGAGGCCCCACAGAGACTGAGCGAGGCCTGTCTTTGAGTGTTTGAGTGTCTCCTGTGGAGGTGCGGGTCAGCAGTGGCCTGCCACAGGGGAGGGCTCTGGATGCAGCAGATCTAGGTCACACATATGTGTCATGAGCCCTCTTGGAGCAGGTTGCCATTAACCCCATCACAGAGCTGTTGAGCAGACGACCCGCAAACTGCAGAACAATTACAACAAAGAAATTCTCATACTGTTAAGAAAGTCATAGGACCCACAAAAGATTTCCCAGCCTGGGTATCTGGCAAAGGAACTGAGAATCCCCAGGGAGTTTGACTTTGGAGGCCAGTGGGATTTGATTGCAGGACTTACACAGAACTGGGGAAACAGACACTTGGAGGGCACAAACAAAACCTTGTGCACACCAGTGGTCATGTACAGATGGGAGAGTAAGGCCATAAAGAAGGCTTAGCACTGAAGAATTGATTGTATCAAGCTGTGGTAGTGGAGAGTTCCTCGGAACCAGTACCCGGGAGAAAGGAGCAGTGACTCCACAAGAGGCTGACCTAGACTTGCCTGTGAGTGTCCCAGAGTCTCCGGTGGAGGCATGGGTTGATGGAGGCCTGCTGCAGGGTCAGGGGCAGTGCGTGTGGTAGTGCATGCACAGGACATTTTGAAGGAGGTCGCCATTATCTTCCTTAACTCCACCACAATTTCCGCTCAGGTCAAACAGCAGGGAGGGAAAACAGCCCCATCCATCAACAGAAATTGGAGTAAAGATTTACTGAGCGTGACCCTGACCATCAGAACAAAACCCAGTTTCTCCCACAGTCAGTCTCTCCCATTAGGAAGCTTACAGAAGCCTCTTATCTTTATGAGAGGGCAGACAGGATGAAAACCACAACACAGAAAGCTAATCAAGCTGATCACATAGAGCACAACCTTGCCTAACTCAGTGAAGCTATGAGCCATAACATGTAGGTTCACCCAAGATGGACGGGTCAGGGTGGAGCCTTTTCAAAATATGTAGTCAACTGGAGAATGGAATGGAAAACCATTTCAGTATTCTTGCCTTGAGAACCCCATGAACAGTATGAAAAGGCAAAAAAAATAGGACACTGAGGATGAACTCCCCAGGTTGGTAGGTGCCCAATATGCTACTAGAGAAGGGTGGAGAAATAACTCCAGGAAGAATGAAGAGATGAAACCAAAGCAAAAGCAATGCCTAGCTGTGGATGTGACTGGTGGTGGAAGTAAAGTCTGATGCTGTAAAGAATAATATTGCATAGGAACATGGAATATTAGGTCCATGAATCGAGGCAAGTTGGAAGTGGTCAAACAGGAGATAGCAACAGTGAACACTGACAATTTAGGAATCAGTGAACTAAAATGGACTGAAATGGGAGAATTTAATTTAGATGACCATTATGTCCACTACTGTGGGCAAGACTTCCTTAGAAGAAATGGAGTAGCCCTCATATTCAACAAAAGGCCCGAAATACAGCACTTGGTTGCAATCTCAAAAATGACAGAATGAACTCTGTTCATTTCCAAGGCAAACCATTTAATATCACAGTAATCCAAGTCTTTTCCTCAACCATTAATGCTGAAGAAGCTGAATTTGAACTGCTCTATGAAGACCTACAAGCCCTTCTAGAACTAACACCCCCAAAATGATGTCTTTTTCATCATAGGAGACTGGAATGCAAAAGTACAAAGTCAAAAAATGCCTGGAGTAACAGACAAATTTGGCTTTGGAGTACAGAATGAAGCAAGGCAGGCAGATTTTTTACAAAATGAGCTATCAAGGAAGTCCTTGACCATTCAGTTTTGCCAAGAGAACACAATGGTGATAACAAACACCCTCTTCCAACAGCACAAGAGAAGACTCTACACATGGACATCACCAGATGGTCAACACCAAAATCAGACTGATTATATTCTTTGCAGCCAAAGATGAAGAAGCACTATACAGTCAGCAAAAACAAGGCTGGAAGCTGATTGTGGCTCAGATCATGAACTTATTATTGCAAAATTCAGAGTTAAATTGAAGAAAGTAGGGAAAACCACTAGCCCATTCAGTTATGAAAGTGAAAGTCTCTCAGTCATGTAGGACTCTTTGTGACTCCAGATACTGTATTAGTTCAGTTCAGTTCAGTCGCCTAGTTGTGTCCAACTCTTTGCAACCCCGTGAATCGCAGCACACCAGGCCTCCCTGTCCATCACCAACTTCCGGAGTTCACGCAAACTCATGTCCATTGAATCAGTGATGCCATCCAGCCATCTCATCCTAGGTCATCCCCTTCTCCTCCTGCCCCCAATACCTCCCAGCATCAGAGTCTTTTCCAATGAGTCAACTCTTTACATGAGGTGGCCAAAGTACTGGAGCTTCAGCTTTAGCATCATTCCCTCCAAAGAAATCCTAGGGCTGATCTCCTTCAGAATGGACTGGTTGGATCTCATTGCAGTCCAAGGGACTCTCAAGAGTCTTCTCCAACACCACAGTTCAAAAGCATCAATTCTTCAGCACTCAGCTTTCTTCATAGTCCAACTCTCACATCCATACATGACCACTAGAAAAACTATAGCCTTGACTAAATGAACCTTAGTCGGCAAAGTAATGTATCTGCTTTTGAATATCCTATCTAGTTTGGTCATAACTTTTCTTCCAAGGAGTAAGCGTCTTTTAATTTCATGGCTGCAGTCACCATCTGCAGTGATTTTGGAGCCTAAAAAGATGAAGTCTGACAATGTTTCCACTGTTTACCCATCTATTTCCCATGAAGTGATGGGACCAGATGCCATGATCTTTGTTTTCTGAATGTTGAGATTTAAGCCGCCTTTTTTACTCTCCACTTTCACTTTCATCAAGAGGCTGTTTAATTCCTCTTCACTTTCTGCCATAAGAGTGGTGTCATCTGCATATCTGAGGTTATTGATATTTCTCCTGGCAATCTTGATTCCAGCTTGTGCTTCCTCCAGCCCAGCGTTTCTCATGATGTACTCTGCATATAAGTTAAATAAGCAGGGTGACAATATACAGCCCTGATGTACTCCTTTTCCTATTTGGAACCAATCTGTTGTTCCATGTCCATCCAGGTTAGAATACTGGAGTGGATAGCCTTTCCCTTCTCCAGATGATCTTCCAAATGCAGGAATTGAACCTAGGTCTCCAGCATTGCAGATGGATTCTTTACCAGCTGAGCCAAAAGGTAAGCCCAAGAATACTGAAAGGCATAACCTATCCCTTCTCAGGCAGATCTTCCCATCCCAGGAATCGAACTGGTGTCTCCTGCATTGCAGGTGGATTCTTTGCCAATGGAGCTAACAGGGAAGCCCCAGACCATTTGGATATGACCTAAATCAAATCTGTTATGATTATACAGTGGAGTTAACAAATAGATTCAAGGGATTATATCTAATAGGCAGTTACTGAAGAACAATAGACTGAGAGGTTAGCGACATTGAACAGGAGGCAGTGATCAAGACCATGCCTAAGATAAACAAATTTTAAAAGGCAAAATGGTTGTCAGAGAAAGCCTTACAAATAGCTGAGAAAAGAAGAAATGCTAAAGGCAAAGGAAAAAAGAAAGATATACTCATTTGAATGTACAGTTTCAAAGAATAGTGCTAAAGGATAAAAAAGAAAAAGAAAAAAAAAAAAACTTTACTCTGTGATCAATGCAAAGAGATGGAGGAAAACAATAGAGTGGGAAATACCAGAGATCTTTTCAAGAAAATTAGCAATACCAAGGGAATATTTCATGCAAAGATGTGCACAATAAAGAACAGACATAGTATGGCCCTAACAGAAGCAGAAGATACTAAGAAAAGGTGGCAATAATACACAGAGGACGTATACAAAAATGACTTTCATAATCCAGAGAACCACATTGGTATAATCACTTATCTAGACTCGACATCCTGAAATGTGAAGTCAAATGGACCTAATGAAGCGTCACTAAGAACAAAGCTAGTGGAGGTGATGTAATTTCAGTTGAGCTATTTCAAATGCTAAAAGATGAACTGGAAAAGGTCAGTTTTCATTCCAATCTCAAAGAAAGACAATGCCAAAGAATTTTCAAACTACCTCACAATTGCACTCATCTCACACGCTGGCAAAGTAATGATCCAAATTGTCCAAGCCAAGCTTCAACATGAACTGAGAACTTCCAAATGCTCAAGCTGGATTTAATAAAGGTAGAGAAACCAGAGATCAATGTGCCAACATCTGCTGGATCATCAAAAAAGCAAGAAAGTTCCAGAGAAACATATATTTCTGCTTTATTGATGACACCAAAGCCTTTGACTGTATAAATCACAACAAACTGCAGAAAATTCTTCAAGAGATGGGATTACCAGACCACCTAATCTGCTCCCTGATAAATCTGTATGCCTGTCAAGAAGCAACAGTTAGAACTGGACATGAACAACAGACTGGTTCTAAATAGGGAAATCGAGAGTGTCAAGGTTGTATGAGGTCACCTGCTTATTTAACTTATATGCAGAGTGTATCATGAGAAATGCCAGGCTGTATGAAGCAAAAGCTAACATCAAGACTGCTAGGAGAAATATCAATAACCTCAGATATGCAGGTGACACCACCCTTATTGTAGAAAGTGAAGAAGGACTAAAGAGTCTCTTGATGAAAGTGAAAGAGGAGAGTGAAAAAAATTGGCTTAAAACTCAACATTCAAAAAACTAAGATCATGGCATACTTTCAATGTTTTCTAGCATCAGGGTCTCTTCCAATGAGTTAGTTCTTCGCATCAGGTGGCCAAAATATTGGAGTTTCAGCTTAAGCATCAGTCCTTCCAATGAATATTCAGGACTGATTTTCTTTAAGGTTAACTGGTTTGGTCTCCTTACACTCCAAGGGACTCTCAAGAGTCTTCTCTAGCACCACAGTTCAAAAGCATCAATTCCTAAAGTAGCTGATAACCAGGCTCAGGTCTAAAGAATTTAATGAAAACTGGGAAGGAAGAGCATTCTATACAGGAAAACTACGATGTGTTAAGACTGAAGATTGAGTAGGGTATGGGACGGTTGAATAAATAGAGCCCAATATGACTGAGATAGGTAGATAGAGGAGAAAGATATGGGGGCAGATCAGGGCTGAAAAGGTGGGTGAAAGGGAAATTGTGCTTGGTCAGTGGAGAAAACTTGAAGGGCTTTAAACAGAAATTGCTTTTTTATTTATAAGGACAGACTTATTTTCTAAAGCCAATCAAAATGTGATGATGAATATTTCTGGTAACGTGAATATATTCCTTACGGCCATGAAGGAATGCAAATAGACTAAGGTAGGAAATGGCCTACTCAAACCACAGGCACAGACGGAGATGGTTAATAGTTATGCTTTCTGCACTGCATGCTGGAGTTCCAATTTCTTTGAGAAGCATAAAGTGATTCTAACACAGAGATTTTACTATTTGTCTATATATATTTTCCCCACTACATGTGCTTTCTTTGTGAGATGTTTTCTGTTCATTACATGGCTGTTCTTCCAACAGTCCATATTTGCTAGCAATTATTTCTCAATTATTTAACTGGTTGGTATTATTTAAAGCAATTATTTAAATAGTTGTTAAAATTTGGTAATTATCTTCGCAACATCCTGCTTTTGAGAAAGATGAAATACTAACATATGTCATCTTTCTAGCAATAATGTACCAATTAGAAATCTTTTTTAATAAAAATTATTCATTTTAATTGGAGGCTAATAACTTTACAATATTGTATTGCAGGATTGGGAACACGTGTACACCTATGGTGGATTCATGTTGATGTATGGCAAAACCAATTAGAAATCTTGATCAGCCCAAGTGTAACATGCTTGTTTGGCAGAGGGCAGAGTATCATCATACTTTGAACTGTCACTTGCTTTGGCATGCATTCTCAATATATTCCACACTTCAATGTCCTGTATTTGCTTATGTGGTCTCTACAAGTTTTATCAATTACTCAAGATATTATTCATTTCTTAATAGTCACAAAACGTAAGGAGATTTGATGTGCAAGTTTCCACTTGAATGTGAACAGAGGAATTTGAGGTTTGATTTTGAAATTGAAATATGCTAGAGATGAAATATCACTAATTTATTAAGAGAAATATATATCATTTTTCACTTTTACACAGTGCAGACTTGGATATATTGCATATCCTTTTTGGACTAAATATTCCCAATCTGTAAAATAAATATCCAGAAAAATTTGCCTAGAATTAAAAAAAAAAAAAAGTTGTTCTAGAATTAAAAGGAGTTTCTTAAGTGTCTATGGAAGAAAAGTTATGACCAACCTAGATAGCATATTCAAAAGCAGAGACATTACTTTGCTGACTAAGGTCCGTCTAGGCAAGGCTGTAGTTTTTCCAGTGGTCATGTATGGATGTGAGAGTTGGACTGTGAAGAAGGCTGAGGGCCGAAGAATTGATGCTTTTGAACTGTGGTGTTGGAGAAGACTCTTGAGAGTCCCTTGGACTGCAAGGAGGTCCAACCAGTCCATTCTGAAGGAGATCAGCCCTGGGATTTCTTTGGAAGAAATGATGCTAAAGCTGAAATTCCAGTATTCTGGCCACCTCATGTGAAGTGTTGACTCATTTGAAAAGACTCTGACACTGGGAGGGATTGGGGGCAGGAGGAGATGGGGACGACAGAGGATGAGATGGCTGGATGGCATCACTGACTCGAAGGACGTGAGTCTGAGTGAACTCCGGGAGTTGGTGATGGACAGGGAGGCCTGGCGTGCTGCGATTCATGGGGTCTCAAAGAGTCAGACACGACTGAGCGACTGAATTAAACTGAACTGAACTGAAGTGTCTATAGTGATAAGGAACCAGTCTGTCAATGCAGGAGATACCAGAGACTCAAGTTCAATCCCTGGATCAGGAAGATGACCTGGAGTAGGAAATGGAAACCCAGACCAGTATTCTTGCCTGGAGAATCCCATAGACAGAGGAGGCTGGCAGGTTACAGTCTGTAGGGTCACAAAGAATGGGGAACGATTGACATGATACCAATAATAATAATGCTATTATTAGAATGCATGCACAGAATTAAAGTTCATGGTTCCAGGTATATGTTATAGGCTTTAAGATTTTAAGTAAATCAAGTATATAAACTACATTACATATTAAAGTTGTCTAATTAATATTATTAAGTAATTTTAAATGTCAACTTTTTCTAAGATCAAATATAAAGGAAAAGAAACATGCTTTCTATTCACTTGTGTCAATGATTACTACTTCTTTGTGAATGGATTAGTGCTGTATATGGGTCAAGAAGCAACAGAACCAGACATGGAACTGGTGGCTGGTTCAAAATTGGGAAGGAATACGATATTGTCACCCTGGTTATTTAACTTATATGCAGAGAACATCTTGTGAAATGTCAGGCTGGATGAAACACAGACAGGGATCAAGACTGCTGGAAGAAATATCAACAAACTTCAGATATGCAGATGTGTGTGTGTCAGTTGCTCAGTCACATCCTACTCTTTGTGACCCCATGGACTGTAGCCTAGGAGGTTCCTCTGTATGTATCTGTAGATATGTAGATAATACCACTCTGTATATATCTGTGGATATGCAGGTAATACCACTCTAATGGAAGAAAGAGAAGAGGAACTAAAGAGCTTCTTGTTGAGGGTGAAAGAAGAGAGTGAAAAAGCTGGCTTGAAACATCATTAAAGAAAATATGATGAAACTATGATCATGCCCTCTGGTCCCATCACTTCATGGCAGATAGAAAGGGAAAAATTGGAAACAGTGACAGATTTATTTTCTTGTGCTCAAAAATCATTGCTGACAGTGACTACAGCCATAAAATTAAAAGACCCTTGCTCCTTGAAAGAAAAGTTTTGACAAAACTAGACAGCATATTAGAAAGCAGAAGCATCACTTTGCTGACAAAGGTCTGTATAGTTAAAGCTATGGTTTTTTCAGTAGTCATGTATTAATGTGAGAATTGGACTATAAAGAAGACTGAGCACCAAAGAACTGATGTTTTCATGTCATGATGCTGGAGAAGAGTCTTGATCGTTCCTTGAACAGCAAGGAGATCAAATCAGTCAATCTTAAAGGATAGAAACCTTGAATATTCACTGGAAGGATTTGATGTTGAAGCTGAAACACCAGTATTTTGGCCACCAGATGTAAAGAGCTGACTCCTTGGGAAAGACCCCAATCCTTGGAAAGATTGAAGGCAAAAGGAGATTGGGGTGGTAGAGAGTGAAATGGGTAGATAAGATTACTACTCAATAGGTATGAATTTGAGCAAACTCCAGGAGACGGTGAACGACAGAAGAGCCTGGCCTGCTGCAGTCCATAGGGTTGTAAGGTGTCAGACACAGCGTAGAGACTGAACAATCATAGCAATAATGTTAGTAACAATTATGTAATACTTACCATGTCTTAGACTGATTTAAATGCTTTTCATTTATTAATTCTAAATTCTCACATCTCCTTAAAAGATACATTAATGTTAACCTTATATAATACTGAAGGAAGTGAAACATAAGAGATATATAGTAACGTAACTTTGAATGACCAAAACCAGATTTATGAACCTAAATATGTCTTGTGTCTATGCTTAACTACTCTACAAGGTTGTATTCCTGAAAAATTTACTGCTGAAGCAGCAAGAGAGAGCAATACTGTTTTATCAGAAACAAATCTAGGAGTTATGAGCTCTACTCTATAGACTAGAAGTGATCTTGGAGAATTCATGTCATCTTTCAGGCCTGCTTCAGATATCTCAAAACCAAAATTTGGGAATTGAAATTATTCACCTTTTTTTCTCTATGCTTTCAGAAAATGGCTGGTATCTAATAGTTTTGTTTTTGAAGACTGTAATCGAATAGATAAATATGTTTTAGTTTACAGAAATAAAAATAAGTGATTGTGGAACAAGTACTTATTTGTTAATTATATAACCATAAATACTAGAATAGAAGAGCAGATGAAATATTATTGAGCTTATAATTAAATTATTATTGCAATTTATAATACTATTTAAATACCACAGATATGCAAAGAACATTAAAAATTTCATTTGCTGATGTATTTAACAAGATTGAAAACTAAATTTGGTGGTTTTTAAGTCCTTATAATATTTTAGTCATCTTCAAATGGGGCTTCCAAGTGAACTATACTTCCAAGAAAATTTGTGATTCTATTCTCTAATTGTCAGTCAGTCACTTTTAACAAATTGAATGCCGTTCAAGAAAAGTCTTCTGGTATACTCACTGTTGAAACTTTGAGCAGCATAGAAGTTCAACTACTTGCTGAACAGAATTTCTGACGACCAGAGCTCCTGAACTCAGGCCTAGTTGTTCCACTATGATCCTAGCTATGTGAATGAAGTCTTCTTGGATCCTCCTGATAAGATAAACATTCAGCTAAATACTATTGAGTAAATCCAGTTGACATCATGTGGAACAAAATAATCAGACACCTGATCAGTTCAGTTCAGTTCAATCGCTCAGTCATGTCTGACTCTTTGCGACCCCATGAATCATAGCACGCCAGGCCTCCCTGTCCATCAACAACTCCCGGAGTTCACTCAGATTCATGTCCATCGAGTCAGTGATGTCATCCAGCCATCTCATCCTCTGTCATACCCTTCTCCTCCTGCCCCCAATCCCTACCAACATCAAAATCTTTTCCAATGAGTCAACTCTTCGCATGAGGTGGCCAAAGTACTGGAGTTTCAGCTTTAACATCATTCCTTCCAATGAAATCCCAGGGCTGATCTCCTTCAGAATGGACTGGTTGGATCTCCTTGCAGTCCAAGGGACTCTCAAGAGTCTTCCCCAACACCACAGTTCAAAAGCATCAATTCTGCAGTGCTCAGCCTTCTTCACAGTCCAACTCTCACATCCATACATGATTACTGGAAAAACTATAGCCTTGCGTAGACGGACCTTAGTCGGCAAAGTAATGTCTCTGCTTTTAAATGTGCTATCTAGGTTGGTCATAACTTTTTTTCCAAGGAGTAAGTGTCCTTTAATTTCAGGGCTGCAGTCACCATCTGAAGTGATTTTGGAGCCGCCCCCAAAAATAAAGTCTGACACTGTTTCCACTGTTTCTCCACCTATTTCCCATGAATTAATGGGACCGTATGCCATGATCTTCGTTTTCTGAATGTTGGGCTTAAGCCAACTTTTTCACTCTCCACTTTCACTATCATCAAGAGGCTTTTGAGTTCCTCTTCACTTTCTGCCATAAGGGTGGTGTCATCTGCATATCTGAGGTTATTGATATTTCTCCCGGCAATCTTGATTCCAGCTTGTGCTTCTTCCAGTCCAGCATTTCTCATGATATACTCTGCATAGAAGTTAAATGAGCAGGGTGGCAATATACAGCCTTGACGTACTCCTTTTTCTATTTGGAACCAGTCTGTTGTTCCATGTCCAGTTCTAACTGTTGCTTCCTGACCTGCATACAGGTTTCTCAAGAGGCAGGTTAGGTGGTCTGGTATTCCCAAATCTCTCAGAATTTTCCACAGTTGATTGTGATCCACGCAGTCAAAGGTTTTGGCATAGTCAATAAAGCAGAAATAGATGTTTTTCTGGAACTCTCTTGCTTTTTCCGTGATCCAGCGGATGCTGGCAATTTGATCTCTGGTTCCTCTGCCTTTTCTAAAATCAGCTTGAACATCTGGAAGTTCATGGTTCACATATTGCTGAAGCCTGGCTTGGAGAATTTTGAGCATTACTTTACTAACATGTGAGATGAGTGCAATCGTGCGGTAGGTTGAGCATTCTTTGGCATTGCCTTTCTTTGGGACTGGAATGAAAACTGACCTTTTCCAGTCCTGTGGCCACTGCTGAGTTTTCCAAATTTACTGGCATATTGAGTGCAGCACTTTCACAGCATCATCTTTCAGGATTTGAAAGAGCTCCACTGGAATTCCATCACCTCCACTAGCATCAGAGTGATGCTTTCTAAGGAACACTTGACTTCACATTCCAGGATGTCTGGCTCTAGGTGAGTCATCACACCATCGTGACTATCCAGGTCATGGAGATCTTTTTTGTACAGTTCTTCTGTGTATTCTTGCCACCTCCTCTTAATATCTTCTGCTTCTGTTAAGTCCATACCATTTCTGTCCTTTATCGAGCCCATCTTTGCATGAAATGTTCCCTTGGTATCTATAATTTTCTTGAAGAGATCTCTAGTCTTTCCCATTCTGTTATTTTCCTCTATTTCTGTGCATTGATTGCTGAAGAAGCCTTTCTTATCTCTTCTTGCTATTCTTTGGGACTCTGCATTCAGATGCTAATATCTTTCCTTTTCTCCTTTGCTTTTTGCTTCTATTCTTTTCACAGCTATTTGTAAGGCTTCCCCAGACAGCCATTTTGCTTTTTTGCATTTCTTTTCCATGGGGATGGTCTTGATACCTGTCTCCTGTACAATGTCACGAACCTCATTCCATAGTTCATCAGGCACTCTATCTATCAGTTCTAGGCCCTTAATTCTATTTCTCACTTCCACTGTATAATCATAAGGGATTTGATTTAGGTCATACCTGAATGGTCTAGTGGTTTTCCCTACTTTCTTCAATTTCAGTCTGAATTTGGCAATAAGGAGTTCATGATCTGAGCCACAGTCAGCTCCTGGTCTTGTTTTTGGTGACTGTATAGAGCTTCTCCATTTTTGGCTGCAAAGAATATAATCAATCTGATTTCAGTGTTGACCATCTGGTGATGTCCATGTGTAGAGTCTTCTCTTGTGTTGTTGGAAGAGGGTATTTGCTATGACCAGTGCATTATCTTGGCAAAACTCTATTAATCTTTGCCCTGCTTCATTCCACATTCCAAGGCCAAATTTACCTGTTACTCCAGGTGTTTCTAGACTTCCTACTTTTGCATTCCAGTCCCCTATAATGACAAGCACATCTTTTTTAGGGGTTAGTTCTAAAAGATCTTATAGGTATTCATAGAGCAGTTCAAATTCAGCTTCTTCAGCTTTACTGGTTGGGACATAGACTTGGATTACCATGATACTGAGTGGTTTGTCTTGGAGATGAACAGCAATCATTCTGTCGTTTTAGAGACTGCATCCAAGTACTGCATTTCAGACTCTTCTGTTGACCATGATGGCTACTCCATTTCTTCTGAGGGATTCCTGCCCGCAGTAGTAGATATAATGGTCATCTGAGTTAAATTCACCCATTCCAGTCCATTTTAGTTCGCTGATTCCTAGATTGTCAAAGTTCACATCTTCCAATTTGCCTTGATTCATAGACCTGACATTCCAGGCTCCTATGCAATATTGCTCTTTATAGCATCAGACACTGCTTCTATCACCAGTCACATCCACAGCTGGGTATTGTTTTTGCTTTGGCTCCCTTCCTTCATTCTTTCTAGAGTTATTTCTCCACTGATTTCCACTAGCATATTGGGCACCTACTGACCTGGGGAGTTCCTCTTTCACTATCCTATCATTTTGCCTTTTCATACTGTTCATCAGGTTCTCAAGGCAAGAATACTGAAGTGGTTTGCCATTCCCTTCTCCAGTGGACCACATTCTGTCAGACCTCTCCACCAGACATTTGAGTAACCCCCAAATCATGAGATATAATACAAAGATGGTCATTTAAGTGTCTAGGTTTGAGGGTAGCTACATAAAAATAGATAAATGAGTAACTGTAAATGTAAATAATTCAATATATTATAAGTCATCACTTTATAGTTACATTTTATTTCAGTTTGTTAAACAAGGGGTCATGGCCAAAATGGTCAAACTCAGTAGAATTGTCCAGCAATGAATTTGGAGTCAGGAGTAATTCCAATCTCAGCCTATAATAAACTATGTAAAAAATCACCCTTTTAGCCTTGTCTACAAAAAAGGTATTAATACCATCTACCTCATATAGGGTTAAATATAACACTGTGCACAAAGCATCTGATTATTAGTAGTTATTATAAGTTGAATTGTGTTTCCTCAAAATTCATATGTATACCTCTATACTTGAGATGTTATTTTATTTGGTAATAGGGTTGTTGCAGATGTAAACAGTTAAGACAAAGTCATAGTGAATTAGAGTAGGCCCCTAATCCAATAAACTAATGCTCTCATTAAAAATGAAAAAAAAAAAAAAAGTAAATAAAATAGAGGTGGACACATGGTAGTGGGAAGATGATATTAAGAGATGTAGAGAAAAAAATGACCACACTTAAGCTCAAAAGATTGGCCTAGAACAAATCCCTCTATCAAAGGTCTCAGAAATAACCAAAATCTTGATTTCAAATTTCTATTCTTCAGAATTGTGAGACAATATATTCACTTTTTAATGAGTCACCTATTTGTGATATTTTGATATGGCAGCTCTAGCAAATTAATGCAGTAGTAACATTTTTCCCATTTCCAAATTCATAGTGACATTATTCCCACAGGTATCCAATTGTTAACACAATCTGAATATCTCATTTGAGAAAACGGTCTATGAGCTACTAATTTATAACAAGTTATTTTAGGAAATGTGCATTTAAAAAAAATCATCTGAAAAATTTTATTTTAAAGAATTGACAGTGTCAGTGATTGACAAGACATTTTTTGTGAAAAAGAGATTCCTGGTAATACTCAACCAATTCAAGTAAAAATTATGATCAGTACTGAAGTATTGATCAAGACCTCAGGTTTTGAAGAAATATTTCAAGGCAAATTTTGCAGGAAGAAAAAAAAATATCTTTGTAGTACAAAATTAATGCTTGCATATTTATTTAAAACATGCTCAGTTGGAACAGACTAGAGAATAAATTAATTTTAACAAAAAAAAAATCCACTTTGTCATTCACAGTGAAAACATGACAGAAAGATTGTACAGCCTGCTGCTCTCATATAAACAGTAAAATTACCATGGCTGAGACAACTGAACAATAAGGAAATAGTAGCTCTTCTTAGCATTTGACATATTTGCATTATAGAAAAACCTGAGAATAATAAAATGCTTTAATAAGGTAAATTTTGGTTTACTCTTATTTGTAATTATCAAGCACTGTTTTTGTATCTAACAGCTTTATTATCTATCACATTAATTTATGGGAAAGAGTCAAAATACATATACTAAATTAACAGCATGGAAGAGAAATTTGAAAACATGGTCTTATTAGATAATAAACATATTCCAAACTAAGAAGCCTACAAGTAGACTTCTGATATGGGCATGGAAATTTGCACATTCTACAACAGCTCTCTCTAACCAATTCTGAGGGTAGTCATTTTGAAGTTCAACCATCAAAAATCTGGATCTTCACTCATCACATTCAATGATTATAAAACCATCACATTTGTTTAACAACAACAACAACAAAACCTGAAAGAATTTCCTTTAAGATAAGGAAAAAGATAAGGATGTCCACTCTTGTCACTTTTATTTTATATAGTTTTGAAAGTCCTAACCATGACAATTAGAGAAGAAAAAGAAATTAAAGGAATACAAATTGGAAAAGAAGTAATACTGTCATTATTAGCAGATGACATGATACTAATACACAAAAATCTTAAAAAGGCTACCAGAAAATTATGAGAGCTCATAAATAAATCTGGCAAAATTTCAGGATACAAAATTAATATACAGAAATGTCTTGCATTCCTACACAATAAACCAAAAGATCAGAGGGAACCTTCAAGATGGCAGAGGAGTAAGACATGGGGATCATCGTTCTCCCCAAAAATGCATCAAAAACATAACTGCATGTGGAACAGCTCCTACAGAATGCCTACTGAATGCTGACAGAGGACATTAAACTGTCAAAAAGGCAAGATAATCCCCACATAATGGGGTTGAGCAAAATAAAAGAAGAAAAAAGAAAACAGAAAGACAGAGGAATTAGAATGGGATCTGAGCCTCTGGGAGGGAGCTGTGAAGGAGGAAAAATTTCCACACACTTGGGAAAACCCTCCCTTCTAGGGACAGAGGGAGGCTTTGAAGCCTCAGAGAAGAGTGTAGCTACAGATGTGCAGAGAGCAAAGCAGAGTAATTCTTCACAGAATCAGTGCTGACCAGCACCCTCTAGTCTGAGAAGTTTGTCTGCAGACCTGCTAGGGTGGGTGCAAGCTGGGCACTGAGGCTAAGGCTTTAGGGGTCAAACCCCAGGGAGAAGACTGTGGTTGACTGCTACAAAGAGAGTCTGAGAGGGACAGTGCAATAAAGCTGTGGGAGTCCAAGGAAACTCTGGGCTTACCAGTGAGGCAAGAGATCATTGTCTTGAGGTATGTGAGGAGAAGAGGAGACAAGCAAAATATCCTCTAAACTCATGTGTTCAAATGTGGCATGGCACTGCCTTAGTGAGCTCCAGAGGCAGTGCAAGCTGTGGCTGCTATATCCAACCCCAGAGGTGGACATGACAGCTGCTGCCAACAAGCTATAAGCAAATGCAGGTCATTTGTCCATACCTTCCCAGAAGCCCCTGCACCCTTGCACTGCCAAGGGACCCACCACCTGGGACAAACTCCCCTGGGAGACACAAAGCCTGACTCAGGCTTCAGCAAATTCCTGCCGGCCTCTGCTACTGCAGACACTCCCTGAACATTGTCAAATGTGTCTGCCATATCCCTCCCTCTCCCCATTTCCAGTGAGTCCTAATCAGTCGCTGCTTTCACCCCCTCTTGTCCCTGTGGGAAGCAATGCAGGAGGGCAGCATACAGAGGTGGGGTAAAAATCAAAGCTGAGCACTGGGGACCAGGTGACCAAAGAAGAGGAAGGGGATTCGCTTATGTAGCCTCAGGAATAGTGGATTAAATTCCTGCAATTGACGTGGTTAATTCTGTATCTGTGAAATATCTGAATAGGTGATGAATATTCCAATATTTGAGACTGTGGACTGTGAAAGCAACTGCAGACTTTGGAAGCACCTACAAGATGAAGTAAGGCCAGATCAGAATCTGAACTGGGACCACAGTGCCCGCATCAGGTCTAGCGACCTTCTTAGAAAGACTGAAGGACTGTCTGAGTAGGCAGATTAGCTGCAGCTCAAGTTGGGGGCAAGGACATTGACCGCTGAGGCCATAGGAAAATATTCTTTTTGCTAAAAAATAAAAATATTTTACTGTCTTGCATACAGGGTTATCATTACCATCTTTCTAAATTCCAAATATATGTGTTAGTATACTGTATTGGTGTTTTTCAAGAGACACAGATTTATAGAACAGGCTTTTGGACTCTGTGGGAGAGGGAAAGGGTGGGATGACTTGGGAGAATGGCATTGAAACATGTATAATATATATGAAATGAGTCGCCAGTCCAGGTTCAATGCATGATACTGGATGCTTGGGGCAGGTGCACTGGGACAACCCAGAGGGATGGTACAAGGAGGGAGGAGAGAGGGGGGTTCAGGATGGGGAACACGTGTACACCTGTGTAGATTCATGTTGATGTATGGCAAAACCAATACAATATTATAAAGTAATTAGCCTCCAATTAAAATTAAAAATTAATATTAAAAATAAAAATATTATAAATAAACAGTAAATGAATATTAAATATTGTATAATATTATATAGTATATATTGCATATGTAATATATTGCATATGTAATATAAAATATATCCTATATTAATCATATATTATAATTTAAATATATTCATATAATATAGAAATATATAATTTAAATATGAAATATAAAATTTCATATAAAATTAAATGTTAACAAACTTTCACATAAATTTTATAAATTGAAATAAATTTTATAACATAATTTTATAAAATGTAAATTTTAATTTTAAATATAAAATTAAATTATAAAACATAAAATACAAAAATTTAAAATTTAAAATATATATGTATAGTATTATATGTAATGTGTAATATATATTACATATATATAATATATATAATACCCCCAAAGGCCTCCATCTCAATACTAAGACTTGGCTCTACCCAACAAGTTACAGTACTTGATGTCTCATGCCATAGCAAAACAGGAAAAGAAAATCCCACCCATTAATAGATAGGTCACCTAAAGATTTAATAAGCTCACATACACCCCAAAATGCAACAGTGGATGTGACACTGCCCATCAGAGAGACAAAGTCCAGCTCCACCCACCAGAATGAATCCCACCCACCATCTGCTGGAGGCAGAATCTAAAAGTAAGAGATATTGTGACCCTGCAGCCTAAGGAAAGGATATCTCAAACACAGTAAGTTAAATAAAATGAAAAGAGAGAGAAACATGCATCAAATGAAGGAGCAAGGTAAAAATCTAGAAGACCAAACATATGTAGAGGAAATCAGCAGTCTACCTGAAAAAGAATTTAGAATAATGATAGTAAAGATGATCCAAACCCTCAAAAATAGAATGGATGTACAGATAAAGAGAATGAAGACACAGATTGAGAAGACACAGCAAATGTTTAAAGAGGACCTAGGAAAAATAAAGGACAAACATCATCAATGAATAATACAATAGCTGAAAGGAAAAAAAAAAAAAAAAGCACTAGAGAGAACCAAAAGCAGAATAACTGCTACATAGGTGATGCACAAGCTGGAGAATAGTAATACCAAAGAAGTTCTCCTATTCTTGTAAAGGTTCTGAGCCCCACATACAACTTCCCAGCCTGGGGATCCAACAAACAAACTGTATGTGCCCAGGGAATCTGACATTGAAGGTCAGCAGGATTTAACTATAGTACTTCCACAGAAGTGGGGTAAACAGATTCCACTTTTGGAGGGCACAAATAAAATATTGTATGCACTAAGGCCCAGGGAAAGCAGCAGTGATCAGAATATTGAACCAGATCTGCCTGCTAGTATTGGAGAGTATCCTGTGGAGGTATTGGTCAGCATTGACTTGCTGTGGGGATGGGGGCACTGGAAACAGTAGTCCTGGAAGGGGCGTCTTGGTGAAAGTCCTCTTGGAGGTCACAGCTATCACTACCATAGAGACCATAGACCTTAGGCCTGGGTCACCTCAGACTAAAAAACTAACAGGAAGGGCACACAACCTCATTCATGATCAGACAATTACTAAGCACAGCCTTGCTCACCAGAGCAAGATCCAGTTTTTCTGAACTCTAGTCCCTCCCATCAAGAAGCTTACACAGGTCCCTTAGCCTCCTCCATCAGAGTGTAGATAGAAGAACCACAATCCCACAGCAGCTAGAACAAAAACCACATTTCAGAAAGTTAATCAGGATGAAAAAGCAGTGGGAAAAGGAAGAAATAATTCAAGGAAATTTCAATAAGGTTAATAGCTGATTTTTCAGCAGAAATTATACAGGCTGGAAGGGAGTGAGAGGATATACTTAAATTGTAAAAGGAAAAAAACTTACAACCAAGGATCAGATTCAGATTAGATGGAGAGATAAGAAGCTTAACAGATAAGTAAAAGTTAAGAGAATTCAGCACCATTGGACCAGTTTATGGCAAATGCTAAAGGAATTTCTCTAGATAGGAAATGAAAGAGAAGGAAAGGACTTACAAAAATAAATCCCAAACAATTAAGTAAATG
The DNA here is from genome assembly GCF_032405125.1 of Capricornis sumatraensis. Classification (NCBI taxonomy): domain Eukaryota; kingdom Metazoa; phylum Chordata; class Mammalia; order Artiodactyla; family Bovidae; genus Capricornis; species Capricornis sumatraensis. The sequence continues at coordinate 4,752,668 of NC_091084.1, forward strand.
AATATAAGGCCATATATATCAATGATTACATTAAATGTAAATGGATTAAATGCCCCAACCAAAAGATATAGACTGGATGAATGGATAGAAAACAAAGCAAGACCTACATACATATTGTCTACTGAAGACTTAGGGAAATATTAAGACTAAAAGTACAGGGATGGACAAATGTATATTCTATGCAAATGGAAATCCAAAGAAGTCAAGAGTAGTGATAGTTATTCATATGAAATTGACTTCAAAATAAAGACTGTTACAAGAGACAAGGAAGGATACTGTATAATGATGAAGGATTCAGTTCAGTTTAAGCAGAAGATATAGCAATTATAAGAACATATATGCCCAACATAGGAGCACATCAATATATAAGGCAAATACTAACAGGAATAAAAGGGGAAATCTACAGTTACACTATAATACTGGAGAACTATAACATTCTACTTACACCAATGGACAGATCATGCAAATAGAAAATAAATAAGAAAAGACAAGCCTTAAATAACACAATAGAGCAAATAGGCTTAGTGTATTATTTAAAGGACATTCCACACAAAAGTGACAGAATACAATTATTTCTTAAATGTAAACAGAAAATCTCCAGGATAAATAACATCTTGGGCCAAAAAATAATCCTTGGTAAATTTAGGGAAACTGAAATTATAGAAGCCATCTTTTCTGACCAAAACTTTAAAAGATTAGATATCAATTACAGGAAAAAAGTGGGCCTTAGAAAGCATCACTACGAACAAAGCTAGTGGAGGTGATGGAATTCCAGTTGTGCTATTTAAAATCCTGAAAGATGATGCTGTGAAAGTGCTGCACTCAATATGCCAGCACAGTTGGAAAACTCAGCAGTGGCCACAGGACTGGAAAAGGTCAGTTTTCATTCCAATCCCAAAGAAAGGTAATGCCAAAGAATGCTCAAACTACCACACAATTGCACTCATCTCACACGCTAGTAAAGTAATGCTCAAAATTCTCCAAGCCGGGCTTCAGCAATACGTGAACCGTGAACTTCCAGATGTTCAAGCTGGTTTTAGAAAAGGCAGAGGAACCAGAGATCAAATTGCCAACATCTGCTGGATCATTGAAAAAGCAAAAGAGTTCCAGAAAATCATCTATATCTTCTTTATTGACTATGCCAAAGCCTTTAACTGTGTGGATCACAAAAAACTGTGGAAAATTCTGAAAGAGATGGGAATACCAGAGCACCTGATCTGCCTCTGAGAAACCTATAAGCAGGTCAGGAAGCAACAGTTAGAACTGGAGATGGAACAAAAGACTGGTTCCAAATAGGAAGAGGAGTATGTCAAGGTTATATATTGTCACCCTGCTTATTTAACTTCTATGCAGAGTAAGTACATCATGAGAAACGCTGGACTGGAAGAAGCACAAGCTGGAATCAAGATTGCTGGGAGAAATATCAATAACCTCCAATATGCAGGTGACACTGCCCTTATGGCAGAAAGTGAGTGAAGAGGAACTAAAAAGCCTTTTGATGAAAGTGAAAGAAGAGAGTGAAAAAGTTAGCTTGAAGCTCAACATTCAGAAAATGAAGGTCATGGCATCTGGTCCCATCACTTCATGGGAAATAGATGGGGAAACAGTGGAAACAGTGTTAGACTTTATTTTGGGGGGCTCCAAAATCACTGCAGATGGTGATTGCAGCCGTCAGATTAAAAGATGCTTACACCTTGGAAGGAAAGTTATGACCAACCTAGATAACATATTGAAAAGCAGAGGCATTACTTTGCCAACAAAGGTCCGTCTACTCAAGGCTATGGTTTTTCCAGTGGTAATGTATGGATGTGAGAGCTGGACTGTGAAGAAAGCTGAGTGCCAAAGAATGGATGCTTTTGAACTGAGGTGTTGGAGAAGACTCTTGAGAATCCCTTGGGCTGCAAAGAGATCCAACCAGTCCATTCTGAAGATCAGCCCTGGGATTTCTTTGGAGGGAATGATGCTAAAGCTGAAACTCCAGTACTTTGGCCACTTCATGTGGAGAGTTGACTCATTGGAAAAGACTCTGATGCTGGGAAGGATTGAGGGCAGGAGGAGAAGGGGGCGAGAGAGGATGAGATGGCTGGATGGCATCACTGCCTTGATGGACGTGAGTCTGAGTGAACTCCGGGAGTTGGTGATGGACAGGGAGGCCTGGTGTGCTGCGATTCATGGGGTCGCAAAGAGTCGAATATGACTGAGCAACTGAACTGACTGACAGGAAAAAAAAAAAAAAAAAAAAAACCTGTAAATATCTTAAACACATTGAGGCTAAACAATATGATACACTACTACATAGCTAGGCAGACACTGAAAAATCAAAGAAGAAATTAAACACTACCTAGAAACAAATGACAACTAAAGCATAATAACCCAAAATCTGTCATATGCAGCAAGAGATACTAAGAGGAAAGTTTAGAGCAATATAAGCCTACCTCAAGAAACAAGGAAAACATCAAATAAACAGCCTAAACTTTCACCTAAAAAGCAATTCGAAAAAGATGAACAAAACCCCCAAAGTTAGTAGGAGGAAAGATATCATAAATATCAGAAGAGAAATAAAAGAGAAAGAAATGAAGCAAACAATAGCAAAGATCAATAAAACTAAAAGCTCGTTCTCTGAGAAGATAAGCAAAATTGACAAACAATTAGCCAGACTCAAAAAAAAAAAAAAAAAGGAAGAGGACTCACATCAACAAAATTTGAAATGGAAAAGAAGTTACAGCAGACAACATACAAATGCAAAAGCTCATAAGAAACTACTGTAAGCAACTATACACCAATAAAATGGTCAACTGGGAAGAGATAGACATATTTTTAGAAAAATGCAACCTTCCAAGACTAAACCAGTAAGAAAGATATGGACATACTGATCACAAGCATTGATATTGAAACTGATCAAAGTTCTTGGAACAAACAAAAGCCCAGGGCCAGATGGCATGACAGGTGAATTTTATCAAATATTTAGAAAAGAACTAATACCTATCCAAATCAAATGGCTTCATTCCAAAAATATTTCAGAGGGATGAAAACTCCCAAACTGATACTATAAGATCACCATTGTCCTGAAACCAAAACCACAAAAAGCTATCACAAAAAAATAATATTACAGGTCAATACCATTGATAAACATAGATTCAAAAATCATCAGCAAAATTCTAGCAAACAGAATTGAACATTAAAACATTAAAAGGACCATATACCAGACCAAGTGGGTTTTTTCCCAGAGATGCAAAGATTCTTCAACATATGCAAATCAATCAGCATGATACATCATATTAACAATTTGAAACATAGAAACCTTGTGATATTTCATTAGATACAGAGAAAGCTCTCCACAAAATTAAAAACCCATTTATGATAAAATAAATTCTCAAGAATAGAAGAAACCTACTTCAATATAATAAAAGACGTATACAACAAGCCCACAACATTATTCTCAATGGTGAAACATTGAAAGCTCTTCCTCTAAGATTAGTGACAAGACAAAGATGCTCACTCTCACCACTATTATTCAATATACTTTTGGAAGTCCTAACTACAGCAATTAGAAAAGAAAAAGAAATAAAAGTAATACATTTTGGAAAAGAAGTCAAACTGTCATTATTTGAAGATGGCATGTAACTAAACATACAAAACCCTAATGATGTTACCAGGAAATTACTAGAGCTAATCAATTGATTTTGTAAAGCCACAGGGTACAAAATTAATGAACATAAATATATTGCATTTCTTTACACTAACAATGAAAAATCAGAAAAAGAAATTAATGAAACAATACCATTCACAATTACAAAAAGAAGAATAAAATATCTTAGAATAAACCTACCTAAAGAGATAAAAGATCTGTATGCAGAAAACCATAAGACACTGATGAAAGAAATTAAAGATGATATAAACAGATGATGAGATACACCATGCACTTAGATGGGAAGAGTGGATATTTTGAAAATGACTATACTGTGCAAAGCAATCTAGAGATTCAAAGTGAGCCCTATCAAATTATCAATGCAATTTTTTCACAGAACTAGAACAAAAAAATTTATACTATTTGTGTGGAAATGCAAAAGACCCCAAATAGCCATAGACATCTTGAGAAAGAGAAACAGAGCTGAAGAAGTTAGCCTTCCAGTCTTCACACTACAAAGTTCCAGTAATCAAGACAGTATGGTGCTGCCACAAAAGATCAATTAGAAAGCCCAGAGGTAAATCTATGCACCTATGACACCTTAAGTTTGAGGAAGGAGGGAAGAGGAAACAATGAAGAGGACAGAATGGACTGGTTGGATCTCCTTGCAATCCAAGGGACTCTCAAGAGTCTTCTCCAGTAGCACAGTTCAAAAGCATCAGTTATTCAGTGCTCAACTTTCTTCACAGTCCAAATTTCACATCCATTCATGACCACTGAAAAAAACATAGCCTTCACTAGACAGACCTTTGTTGGCAAAGTAATGTCTATGGCAACCCACTCCTGTGTTCTTGCCTGGAGAATCCAGGGATGGCAGAGCCTGGTGGGCTGCTGTCTATGGGGTCGCACAGAGTCGGACACGACTGAGTGACTTAGCAGCAGCAACATACCTAAGGATAAGAAAACACCTGTACCTGAAAACTATAATTTGCTGATGGAAGAAGTGAAGATATTATAAATTGATGGAAAAATGTAGCATGTTCTTGAATTGTCACATCCAATCAATATTGCCAAAATGATTATACTACCCATGGCAATTTATGGATTCAGTACGACACCTATTAAGCTGACAATAGCATTTTTCATGGAACTAGAGCAAAACCAATCCTAAAATTTGTATGGAGATACAAAAGACCCGGAATAGTCAAAGCAATCTTAAGAAAGGAATCAGGCTCCCTGACCTCAGATTATACTACAAAGTTAAAGTAATCAGAACAGTATGAAACAGACACAAAAACAGAAATATAGATCCATGGAATGAGATTGAAAGCCCAGAAATAAACACACACATCTATGGTCAATTAATCTATGTCAAAGGATGCAATGGAGGTAATGCAGTCTAATCAACAAATGGTGCTGGGGAAACTGAACAGATAAATGCAAGTGAATGAAAATAGACCATTCTTTAGCATCATACACAAAATACACTCCAAATGAATGGAAGACTTAAATATAAGACTGAATATAAAACTCTTAGAGGAAAACATCGTCAGGAGAGTCTTTAAACTAAATCACAGCAATATCCTTTCCAAGCTATCTCCTATAATAATGGAAATAAAAACAAAATAAACAAATGGGGCCTAATTAAACTCAAAAGTTTTAAGGAAACCATAAAGAAAATGAAAAGGCAAATCCACAGAATGGGAGAAAATATTTGCAAAGGATGTGACAAATAACACATGCAGCTTAATATGAAAAACAAAACAAACAAACTAATAAAAAATACACAGAAAACCTAAATAGAAAGTGTTAGTCATATAGTCATGTCTGACTCTTTCTGACCCCATGGACTGTAGCCCGTCAGGTTCCTTTGTCCATGGAATTCTCCAGGCAAGAATACTGGAATCGGTAGCCATTCCCTTCTCCAGGGGATCTTCCCAACCCAGCGATTGAAACTGCGTCTCCTGTATTTCAGACATATTCTTTACTGTCTGAGCCACCAGGGAAGCCAAAAACAAATTAAAATATTTGAAGGAAGTGATAGTTTTTCAAAGACCTACAGATAGCTATCAGGCATGTGAAAAGATGTTCATCATTTTTAATTACTAGAGAAATGCAAATAAAAACTTCAATGACTTATCACCTAGCAGGCAGAATGACCATCATCAAAAAGTTGTCAAGCAGTAAATACTGGAGAAGATCTGAAGAAAAGTAAATTGTCTGACATTGTTTTGTAAATGCAAATTGATACAGAAACTATGGAGAACCATATGGAAGTTCTTTAAAAACTAAAAGTAGGACTGTAATATGACCCAGTAATCCCACTCCTGTGTTTGTACACAGAGGAAACCATAATTCAAAATGATGCATGCATCCCAATGTTCACTGCAGCATTGTTCACAATAATGAAAACATGGAAGCAGCCTAAATGTCCACTGACAGATGAATGGATAAAGAATATATATATATATATATATATATATATATATATAATCTCCCATTGTGTATATATACACACAAAGAAGTGCTACTCAGCCCTTAAAAAGAATGAAATAATACCATTTGCAGCAACATAGAGGGACCAGGAGATTGACACACTATGTAAGTCAGATAGGGAAAGGCAAATATCATATGATATCACTTAACGTGTGGAATTAAAAAAAAAAATGATACAAGTGAATTTATTTACAAAACAGACCCAGAAATGTATTTTTTTGTTCCAGGGTAAAGGAGGGTTGGGGAGAGGGATATATCGGGAGTGTGGGATTGCTATGTACTCACTGGTATATTTAAAACAGAGAACTATCACGGACCTACTGTACGGGTCAGGGAATGAGGCTCAATATTTTGTAAAAATCTAATGGGAAAATCATTTGAAGAAGAATAGATAAATGTTTTATATATAATTAACTCACTGCATTATACACTTAAAACTGACACATTGGTAACAACCATGGTTCAATTTAAAATAAACATTAACAAAATAGAGGGACAAGGTGGTGGAAGACTTGGTGGATGTGGAGTGCATTTCACTCCAAGGATGAATCATTAAAATATCTTCAGTTGCAGAAGATCTCACAGAGCACCAGTTGAGAAGTGGCAGAGGAGTCCCTGATCATAAGAAATAAATATATATCCATGCAAAACTTGGTAGGACCTATAAAAGAAGCTTAAAAGAGAGGTATGTAAGAGGGAGCAGACCTGCACATGGGTGGTGTGGGAGCTGAGGACAGGTAAGATCTCCAAATCAGGGCAATTTGTTGCCAAAGAGATAAAGCATTTGAGACTGTCAGAGAGTGAAGTAGCTCATCTGTGGCAGTCTGAATGGAGGAAGAACCAAACAACTATGTACCCCCACTCCAGTAATCTTGCCTGGAAAATTCCATGGACATAGGAGCCTGGCAGGCTACAGTCCATGGGGTTGCAGAGAGTCAGGCATGACTGAGCAACTATCACTCCTATGTACCCTGGACAGGGATAAAAGTCCACTGGAATGTGCAGCAGTTGGGAGCTGTAGTGTGAAAATGGGAGAAAAATCCTGGTGTGAGGACTGCTGTTGACTGCAGGAAGGCAACCTGAAGGGACAGGAAGGAGACAGTGGTGAGGAATGCCTTTGGAGGAAATCTAGGCAGCAATGAAGGTGGGGCGCTACTGCAGATTCATGCACAATAGATGCAACCATCACTGTAGCCTCTCTCTCCCCAGATGCTGGTACCAGCAGTTGATCAACAGAGAAAGACCCCAGAGAGGGTGGCCCTTTGAGTGCCTGATGCACAGAGCGGCAGAAAAGGGCCAGCCAGGGATGTTCTTTGAATGCCAGCTGTCAGAGGCTATAAAAATATCCTAGGAGAACCATATTTTCTGCTTCACTGTGCACCTGGTGTCACTGAGATTTCTGTGATCCAAGCAGTCATGCCACCTTCAAGCTTTGTTCTCACTGGGACAGAGCTGCCAGAGGCTAGAAAAGAGTCATGATAATGCCATATCTCTTGTACCTAAGTCCTCCAGCTTCCCTTTGTACCTGATGTCACCAGGGTGCATATGATCCTAGCAGCCATGGCACCTTCATGCCTGGTTCTCAGTGGGACACACCCAAGTTTCCAGCACAGCCTCAGGAGCAAAGTTGTGGATGACCCACATGCAGAGGTAGGAGTAAAACCACGATGGAGCTACAGGGGTGGAGTGGTTAAGGAAGAGGATTAAAAACCTTCCTACCAGCTGTGTAAGCTTCATATTAAATCCACATGTTTAACTGGGTAAACTGTCTACAGAATATATCAAAAGGCGAGTGTCTGCACAAAAGGAAATGCCTTAACTACTACTTTGATCTTCTACTTTGATTCGTTCTGTAGTTGGTTCTGGATTTTTTTCTCTCTCTCTCTCTCTCTCTCTCTCTTTTATTTTCCTGTTGTTCTTCTTCTTATTATTACTTCAATTTTGATAATTTATTTTTAAAATCACACTTTCAATGTACTTTATATACTTGTACTATTTTGCTGGCTTTTTGCAGTTCTGTGTTGTTGTTTTTCTTTCTTTCTTTTTGGCTCTCTTTTTTCTTTGTTTTTCTTTTGTTGCTGTAAATATTCTCGAAGATATTTAAATATTTTAATATACTTTTTTTTTAAAATTTTTGCTTTCTTCTATTTTTTTTTTTTTTCTCTTTTCAGTATATTTCCTAGTTTGCTTTGTTTGCTTTGCTTTATTCCTCAGTTGGCTCTCTGTTTTGGTCTTGTTTCCTGTTTTGTGTTTTAGTTAATTTTGTTTTTAATTGGTTGATATCATATTTGGTTTCCTTTTTTCACCAGTTTACTCTCTTGTCCATAATTTTCTTGGAATATTTTGATTTTGTTTGTGTATATATATGTATGTGTGTGTTTGTACCATTGTTTTTATTTCTATTTGTCTGATTCTTCATTTACCATTTTCTGGGATTCATTTTTTATTTCCTTTTTTTTTTTTTTTTTGGATATTTTTGTTTGTTTTATGTGTCTGGTTTAATCCCGTTTCTTGTCATACCAAACAACTTGTGGCATCTTGGTTCCTTGACCAGAGATCATTCCTGGGCTTCTGGTGTGGGAGTGCTGATTCCAAGATACAAGATTGCCAGAGAACTCCTGACCTGAAGCAGTATTAGCTAGTGAGAACTCTAATGAAGACCTCCACCTGTACCCAAGGCCAGCACAGCAAGAAAACTCACCCAAATAGCAAGCAAGACAAGAACACAGACACAAACATCAGCAGGCAGACTTCCTACAGACACCTCAAAACACACGACTTCACACATCCCTGACCATCAGAGGGTAAAACTCACCTCCTCTCACTTGAACACAGGCACGAGTCTCTCCCAATATGAATCTTACACAAACCCCTGGACCAACCTCACTAACCGAGGGCGAGACCAAAAGCAAGAGGAACTACTGTCCTATACCCCAAGCAAAGGAGACCTCAAACACAATATGTTACATAAGATGAAAGACAGAAGAAATACTGTGCCCATGAAGGAAAAAGGTGAAATACACAAGACCAAATAAATGTAGTGGAAATAGGCAAACTAGCTGAAAAAGATTTCAGAGTAATGATAGTAAAGATGATCCAAAATCTTGAAAATATAATGGGTAAAATGCAAGCATCATTTAACACATTTAACATGGACCTAAAAGGAATAAGAGTACGCAAATAATAATGAACAGCACAAACAATGAAATTAAAAACAATCTAGAAGGAGTCAATAGAATAACGATAACAGAAAAACAAATAGGTGAGTTGGAAGATAGAATGATGGAAACCACTATTGTATAGCAGAATGAAGACAAAAGAATGACAGGAACTGAGGGTAGTTTCAGAGATCTATGGGACAAAATTAAATTCACTAGCATTCAAATTATGAGGGCTCAGAAGAAGAGTAAAAGAAAGGGTCTGAATAAATTTTTGAAGAGATTATAGTACATATCTTCCCTAACATGGGAAACGAAATAGTCAATCAAGTCCAAGAAGGGCAGAAAATTCCATAATTTATAAATTCAAAGAGAAACATGCCAAGAAACATATTAATCAAACAATCAATAAAGAAAAAAATTAAAAGCAGCAAGTGAAAATCAACAAGTAACACTCAAGGAAAATCCCATATTATTAACAGCTGATCTTTCAGCAAATAATTTGCAGGTCAGAGGGAATGACAGTGTATATTTAAAGTAATGAAAGGGAAAAACCTATAACCAAGACTGTTCTACCCAGCAATGATCTCATTCAAAATTTATGGAGAAAACAAAATTTTACAGAAAAGCAAAAGTTAAGAGAATTTAGTACCAGCAAGCCAGCTTTACAACAAATGCTAAAGGGACTTCGTTAGGCAAGAAACGTCGGAAAAAGTGAAAACCTACAAAGAGAAATCCAAAGCAACTAAGAAAATACCTATAGGAACATATATGTTAAAAATGACTTTAAATGTAAATGGATTAATGTTCCAAATAAAAGACACAGGGAGACTAAATGTATACAAAGAAAAGACCCACATATATGCTGTCTAGAAGAGTCTTGCTTCAGACCTAAGGACACATATAGACTGAAAGTGAGAGGATGAAAAATGATATTCCATGAAAATGAATAGTTAAACAAAACCAGAGTAGCAATTATCATATCAGACAAAATACACCTTAAAATTAAAAATATTACAAGAGATAAGGAAGACCATTGCATAAAAATCAATGGGTCAATCCAAGAAGAAGACATAAAAATTATAAATATTTATGCACCTATATGAGCACCTCAGTACATAAGGGAAACCCTAAAAGACAAAAAGGGGAAATTGCCAGTAACAGAACAATAGGGGATTTTAATATCCCACTACAACAAAGGTCCGTCTAGTCAAGGGTATGGTTTTTCCAGTGGTCATGTATGGATGTGAGAGTTGCACTGTAAAGAAAGCTGAGCACCGAAGAATTGATGCTTTTGAACTGTGGTGTTGGAGAAGACTCTTGAGAGTCCCTTGGACTGCAAGGAGATCCAACCAGTCCATTCTGAAAGAGATTAACCCTGGGATTTCTTTGGGAGGAATGATGCTAAAGCTGAAGCTCCAGTATTTTGGCCACCTCATGCAAAGAGTTGACTCATTGGAAAAGACTCTGATGCTGGGAGGGACTGGGGGCAAGAGGAGAAGGGGACGACCGAGGATGGGATGACTAGATGGCATCACTGACTCAATGGACGTGAGTCTGAGTGAACTCCGGGAGATGGTGATGAACAGGGAGGCCTGGCATGCTGCGATTCCTGGGGTCACAAAGAGTAGGACATGACTGAGTGACTGAATTGAACTGACACTAATGGATAGATCATCAAAAGAGAAAATTAATAAGGAAATACAAGGTGTAAATGGCACATCAGACTGGATGTACCTAACTGATATCTTCATGGCACTTCATCCAAATGCAGAGGAACACAGTTTCTTATCAAGTGCACATGGAACATTCTCCATGATAAATCACATCTTGGATCACAAATAAAACCTAAGTAGATTCAAGAAAATTGAAATGCTATTAAGCATCTTTGCTGATCAAAATGCTATGAGACTAGAGGTCAATTACAGGAATTACAGGAAAAAAATGTAGAAAACACAAACACATGGAGATTAAAAATATGCGGTTAAATAATCAATGTTATTTATATTTATAATATAATTTTTATATATTTTTATAATAAATTAATTTATTTTTATTTTATTAATTTATATTATATGTTAACACTGCTTTTCACAGCATCATCTTTCAGGATTTGAAATAGTTCAACGGGAATTCTATCCCCTCCACCAGCTTTGTTCGTAGTGATGCTTCCTAAGGCTCACTTGACTTCACATTCCAGGATGTCTGGGTCTAGGTGAGTGATCACACCATCATGATTATCTGGGTCGTGGAGCTCTCTTTTGTACAGTTCTGTGTATTCTTGCCACCTCCTCTTAATATCTTCTGCTTCTGTTATGTCCATATCATTTCTGTCTTTTATTGATCCCATCTTTGCATGAAATGTTCCCTTGGTATCTCTAATTTTCTTGAAGAGATCTCTAGTCTTTCCCATTCTGTTCTTTTCCTCTATTTCTGTGCATTGATTGCTGAAGAAGCCTTTCTTATCTCTTCTTGCTATTCTTTGGAACTCTACATTCAGATGCTTGTATCTTTCTTTTTCTCCTTTGCTTTTCACTTATCTTCTTTTCACAGCTATTTGTAAGGCCTCCCCAGACAGCCATTTTGCTTTTTAGCATTTCTTTTCCATGGGCTGGTCTTGATCCCTGTCTCCTGTACAATGTCAGGAACCTCATTCCATAGTTCATCAGGCACTCTATCTATCAGATCTAGGCCCTTAAATCTATTTCTCACTTCCACTGTATAATCATATGGGATTTGATTTAGGTCATACCTGAGTGGTCTAGTGGTTTTCCCTACTTTCTTCAATTTAAATCTGAATTTGACAATCAGGAGTTCATGATCTGAGCCACAGTCAGCTCCCGGTCTTGTTTTTGCTGACTGTATAGAGTTTCTCCAACTTTGGCTGCAAAGAGTATAATCAATCTGATTTCAGTGTTGACCATCTGGTGATGTTCATGTGTAGAGTATTCTCTGGTGTTCATGGGAAGTGCTGATACTGAAGCTGAAACTCTAATACTTTGGCCACCTCATGTGAAGAGTTGACTCATTGGAAAAGACCCTGATAATGGGAGGGATTCGAGGTAGGAGGAGAAGGGGACAACAGAGGATGAGATGGCTGGATGGCATCACCGACTCTATGGACATGAGTTTGAGTGAACTGTGGGAGTTGGTGATGGACAGGGAGGGCTGGGGTGCTGTGATTCACGAGGTTGCAAAGAGCCAGACACGACTGAGCAACTGAACTGAACTGAACTGAACACTGCTTTGAATAGAGCTACTGAATGCAATGAAATTCCAACAGAATGATTCAAATCCCTAAAGGATGATGCAATCAAGGTTTGCATTCATTATGTCAGCAAATCTGGAAGACCCAGGAGTGACCACAGGACTGGAAAAGGTCAATTCTCATCCCAATTCCCAAGAAGGGTTGTACCAAAGAATGACATACCATCAGACGATTGCACTCATGTCCCATGTAGTAAAGTCATACTTAAAATCTTGCATGCTAGGCTTCAGCATTACATGAACCAAGAACTTCCAGATGTCCAAGCTGGGTTTTGTAAAGGAAGAAGAACTAGACATTAAGTTGCCAACATTCACTGGATTATAGAGAAAACAAGGGAATTTCAGGAAAACATTTATCTCTGTTTCATCAACTATGCTAAAGCCTTTGACTGTTCAGATCATGACAAATTGTGGAAAGCTCTTAGAGAGATGGGAATACAAGACTATCTTACCTGTCTCCTGAGAAACCTCTATGTGCATCAGGAAGCAACAGTTAGAACCCTGTATGGAACAACTGATTGGTTCAAGATCAAGAAAGGAGTACAACAGGGCTGCCTGCTGTCATCTTGTTTGTTTAACCAATATGCTGAGCACAGCATGGGAAATACCAAGTTGGATGAGTTACAAGTTGGAATCAAGGTAGACAGGAAAAACACCAACAACCCTAGATATGCAGATGATACCACTCATGGCAAAAAGCAAAGAAACTAAAGAGACTCTTGATGAGGGTGAAGAAGAGTGAAAGAGCCAGCTTAACATGAAATGCTAAAAAAAAGTCTAAGATCATGATATATTGCCCCATTACTGCATGGAAAATAGAAGGGGTAAATGTGGAAGTAGTGACAGATTTCCTTTTCTTGGGCTCCAACGTCATGGCAGATGGTGACTGTAGCCATGAAATCAGGATCTGGTTGGTTCTTGGCAGGAAAGTGATGCAAAACCTAGACAGTGTGTTGAAAAGCAGAGACATTACTCTACTAACAAACATCCATACAGTCAAGGCTATAGTTTTCCCAGTGATCACATATGGTTTTGAGATCTGGACTGTAAAGAAAGCAGAATGTAAAATAATAGCTGTCTTTGAACAGTGTCGCTGGAGAAAACTTTTGAAAGCCCCTTCGACAGCAAGGTGATCAAATGAGTCAATCTTAATAGAGATTAACCCTGAATATTCACTTGAAGGACTGATTCTGAAGCTCCAGTATTTTGGTCATCTGATGCGAACAGATGACTCACAGAAAAGTCCCTGATGCTGGAAAAGATTGAGGACAGAAGGAGAAGAGGACATCAGAGGATGAGATGGCTGGACGGCATCACTGATGCAATGAACATGAACTTGGGGATCACAAACAGGCATGACTGGGTGACCAAACAACAACAATAAACCAGCATGTTACTCAAGAGATAAAAGGGCGGGGGGAAAGACTACTATATCTAGAAACAACAATGAAAACAGCTCAAAAACTGTAGGATTCAGCAAAAGCAATTCTAATAAGAAAGTTTATAGTAATACAATCATACCTCAAGAAACAAGTAAAATATGAAACAGACATCCTAACTTTACAGCTAAAGCATCTGAATAAAGAAAAGAAAGCCCCCAAAGTTAATAGAAAGAAAGAACTCATAAAAGATCAGAGCAGAAATAAATGAAAAAGAGATGGAGAGATGGAGGAATCAATAGCAAAGATCAATAAAACTAAAAGCTGATTCTTGGAGAAGATAAACAAATTGACAAACCATTATCTAGACTCACTAAAAAAAAAGGGAGAAGATGCAAATTAGCACAATCAAAATTTAAGAAAAATAAAAAGAAGTTATAACCGTGCAAAAATATAAAGGATCATAAGAGGTTATTATGAGCAGTCATATGCCAGTAAAACAGATAACTAAAATAAGTGGACAAATTTTTAGAAAAGTTCAACTTTCTATGATTGAGCCAGGAAGAAATAGAAATTATGAACAAGCCAATCACAAGCAATGAAATTAAAACTGTAAAAAAAAAAAAAAAATCTCCCCCTAAAGCAAAAGCTCAAGAGCAGATGGGTTCACAGGTGAATCCTATCAAACATTTTCTGAGGTGCTAATCCCTATCCTTTGCAAACTCTTTCAAAAAATTGAAGAGAAATGAATTCTTCCAAAATTTACAAGTAAGGCCACCATCATCCTGATACCAAAACCAGATAAATACATCACACACACAAAAGAGTATTACAGGCCAATAACACCACTGAATATAGATGCAAAAATCTCACAAAATTATAGCAAACAAAATCCAATAACACATTAAAAGGATCATACACCATGATTAACTCAGGTATACCCCAGTGGTGCAAAGATTCTTCAATATATGAAAATCAATCAATGTGATACACCATATTAACAAATTAAAAGATAAAAATACTATACTGATCTTAATATTTTCAAAAAAAAGCTTTTCAAAGTATTCAGCACACATTTATGATGAAAACTATTCAGAAAATGGGCCCAGAAAGATTCTCAGTTCAGTTGAGTTCAGTCTTTCAGTTGTGTCTTACTCTGCGACCCCATGGACTGCAGCCCGTCAGGCCACTCGCCATCCCCAACTCCTGGAGTATATCCAAACTCGTGTCCATTGAGTCGGTGATGCCATCAAATGGTCTCGTCCTCTTTAGTCCCCTTCTCCTCTTGCCTTCAATCTTTCCCAGCATCAGGGTTTTTTCCAATCAGTCAATTCTTTGCATAAGGTGGCCAAAGTATTGGAGTTTCTGCTTCAACATCAGTCTTCCCAATGAACACTCAGGACTGATCTCCTTTAGGATGGACTGGTTGGATATTCTTGCAGTCCAAGGGACCTTAAAGAGTCTTCTCCAACACCAAAGTTCAAAAGCATCAATTCTTCAGTGCTCAGCTTTCTTTATAGTTCAACTCTCACATCCATACCTGACTGGACAAGCCATAGCCTTGACTAGATGGACCTTTGTTAGCAAAGTAATGTCTCTGAGGTTTAATATGCTGTCTAGGTAGGCCGCTACTTCCCTTCCAAGAAGTAAGCATCTTTTAATTTCATGGCTGCAGTCACCATCTGCAGTTATTTTGGAGCCCCAAAAGTGAAGTCTGCCACTGTTTCCAATGTTTCCCTGTCTATTTGCCATGAAGTGATGGGACCAGATGCCATGATCTTAGTTTTCTGAATGTTGAGCTTTAAGCCAACTTTTTCATTCTCCTCTTTTACTTTCATCAAGAGGCTCTTTAGTTCTTACCTCAACATAATAAAGGAGATAGATGGCACATCCACAACAAACATTGTTCTCAGTGGTGAAAAACAGAAAACTCTATGATCAGGAATAATACGAGGGTGCCTACTCTTGCCACTACTATTCACCATAGATTTGGAAGCTGTTTCCATGTCAACCAGAGAAGAAATAAATAAATAAATGGAATCCTGATTGGAAAAGAAGAAACAAAACTCTCATTGTTTGCAGAGGACATTAAACTATACACAGAAACCCTAAAGATACTATCAGAAAATTAATAGAACTAATCAGTGAGTTTAGTAAATTCAAAGGATACAAAATCAGTGATTGGAAATCTCTTGTGTTCCTGTACACTAATAATGACAAGTCAGAAAATAAATTAAGGAATCAATTCAATTCTTCTTTGCAAGAAAGGAATAAAATACCTAGGAATTAAACCTACCTAAGGAGACAAAAGGCCTGTATACCAAAATTTACTCATGAAAGAAATCAAAGATAACATAAACAGATGGAGAGATACACCACGTTCTCAAATTAGATGAATTAATATTGTGAATACAAGTATACTACCTAAAGCAATCTACAGATTCAGTGTAATCCCTATTAAATTACCAGTGGCATTTCCCCCCACAGAATTAGAACAATAACAACAACAAAAATCACAGTTTGCGTGGAAAAATAAAAGACTCCAAACAGCAAAATCAATCTTGAGAAAGAAGAATGAAACCAGGGGAAATCAACCTTCCTAACTTAACATTATCCTACAAAGCTACAGTAATCAAGGCAGTATGGTACTGGCACAAAAACAGTTATATGGACCAATGTGAAAAGACAGAAAGCCCAGACACTCACCCATGCACATATGGGAACTTTATCTTTGACAAAGGAGGCAAGAATATACAATGGAGAAAAGGCATCCTCTTCAATAAGTGGTATTGGAAAGCTGGACAGCTATGTTCAAAAGAGGAAGGAAAGCTATGACATACCTAGATGGCATATAAAGAACAAGAGACACTACTTTGCTGGCGAAGGTGTATATATATATAGTCAAAGCTATGGTTTTTCCAGTAGTCACTTACAGATGTGAGAGTTAGACCATAAAGAAGGCTGAATGCCAAATAATTGATACTTTCAAACTGTGTGCTAGAGAGGACTGCTGACAGTCTCTTGGACTGCAAGGAGATCAAGTCAGTCAACTCTAAAGGAAGGCAACCCTGAATATTCACTGGAAGAACTGATGTTGAAGCTAAAGCTCCAGTTCTTAGCCACCAGATGCAAAGAACTGAATTAATGGAAAAGACTCTGAGGCTGGAAAAGACTGAGGGCATAAAGAGAAGGATATGGCAGAGGATGAGATGATTGGGCAGCATCACTGACTCAATGGACATGAATTTTGGCAATCTCCAGGAGATAGTGTCTCCACAGGGTCACAAAGAGTCAGACACTACTTAGCAATTTAACAGCAACAGCAATAACATGTGAAATAATAAAATTAGAACACTTCCTTTCCCCAAATACAAAGATGAACTCATGTAAGACCAGAAACTATAAAACTCATAGCAGAAAACATACACAGCACACTTTGACATAAATCACAGCAAGATCCTCTATGACCCAGCCCCTAGATTAATGGAAATAATGACAGAAATAAACAAATGATAAATGATTAAACACTTTTGCACAACAAAGCGAACCATAAGCATGATGAAAATATAACACTTGGAATGGAAGAAAATTACTGCAAATGAAACAACTGACAAACCATTAACCTCCAAAATATTTAAGCCAGCTCAGTATAAGAAAAACAAGCAACTCAATAAAATAATGGGCAGAAGACTTAAACAGACATTTCCCTGTTGGTTCAGATGTTAAAGAATCTGCCTGCAATGTAAGTGACCTGAGTTGGATCCCTGGGTCAGGAATATCCCCTAGAGAAGGGAGTGTCCACCCACTCCATTATTCTTGCAGGGAAAATTCCATGGACAGAGAAACCTTGAGGGCTACAGTCTATGGGTAGCAAAGAGTCAGATATGACTGAGGGAGTTGTTCAGTTGCTTAGTTGTGTCTGACTCTGCAATCCTATGGACTGCAGCACACCAGTCTTCCCTGTCCTTCATCATCTCATGGAGTTTGCTCAAACTCATGTCCATTGAGTCAATGATGCCATTCAGCCATGTCATCCTTTGTTATCCCCTTCTCTGTAATCTATGTGTTAGACTGAGTGACTAAACCTTTCAAAGAAGATATACAGATGTCTAACACACATGTGAAAAGAAGTGCTCAACATCACTTTTTATTAGAGAAATGAAAATCAAAGTTACAATGGCATATCACCTCACACTAGTCAGAATGGTCATTATCAAAATACCTATAGACAATAAATGCAGTAGACAAATGTGGAGAAAAAGGAATCCTCTTGCACTATTGGTGGGAATGTTAATCAATACAACCAGTATGAAGATTTATTTAAAAAGCTAGGAATAAAACTGCCATATGATCCAGCAATCCCACTACAGGGCATATACCCTGAGAAAGCCACAATTCTAAAAGACACATGTGCTTCAGTGTTCATTGCAGCACTTTTTATAAAAGTCAGGACATGAAAACATCCCAGATGTTCATCAATAGGTGAATGGATAAGGAAGTTGTGGTACATATATACATTAAAATATCACTCAGCCATTAAAAAAAAAAAAATTGAGTCAGTTCCAGTGAAGTGATGAACCTAGAGCCCATTATACAGAGTGAAATATGTCAGAAACAGAAAAACAATATCATATATTAATGCATATTTATGAAATCTAGAAAAATAGTACTGATGAACCTGTTTGCAGTGTGGCAGTAGGAACATACGCATACAGAACAGACTTGTGGACACAGTAGGGGAAGGAGAGGGTGAGATGAATTAAGAGAGTAGCACTGACATATATACATATGTAAAATAGACAGCCAGTGTAAATTTGAATGATGCAGGGAGCTCAACTGGGTATGCTTTGACAAGCTAAGGGGTGGAAGGTGGTGGGGTGGAGGAGGGAGTTTCAAGAGGGAAGTACCATATTTGTATTTATGGCTGATCACGTTGTTGCATGACAGAAACCAATGCAACATTGTACAGGAACTATCTTCCCATTAAAAATAAATACATTAAAAAAAAAACAAACAATCAAAAAAGAAATACCTTTCCTTCTTGCCAGAATCCTAATATCCTAATTCTTCACAGTTAACTTATGTGATTTCGTGGTGTTTTCTTTTTTTTACATTTATAAGTTTCCCCCATTTTTATGGTCTGGTGGACAAAATTCAAGTGCTTCTTGAATCCATCTCCCAGGCTATATTCCTCAGTTTGGCTCAAATAAAATTCTTTCCAAATCTTAAAAAAATAAAACTAAATAAATATCTTGATCGTAACCTTTACTTTTCTTGCCCTTTCAGAATGGAAACGACAAACTAAATTTATAGCACAAAATAATTATATATCTCATTGTAGTTTTGATTTCTCTAATTATGAGTGATGCTGAACATCATTTCATGTGTTTTGTTTTCCATCTATATGTTTTCTTTGGAGAAATGTCTGTTTAGGTCTTCTGCCCATTTTTTGATCAAGTTGTTATTTTTCTGATATTTAGTTTCATGAGCTGCTTGTATATTTTGAAATTTAATCCATTGTCATTTGTTTCATTTGCAATTATTTTATCTCATTCTGAGGGTTGTCCTTTCATCTTGTTTATAGTTTTCTTTGCTGTACAAAATCTTTTAAGTTTAATTAGGTCCCATTTGTTTATTTTTATTTTCATTTCCATTATTATTGGAGGTGGGTCAAAAAGAATCTTGCTGTGGTTTCCGTCAAAGAGTGATCTGCATACATTTTCTTTTAACAGTTTTATACTTTCTGGCCTTAAATTTAGATCTTTAATCCATTTCGAGATTGTTTTTGTGTATGGTTTCATTCATTTTCATGTAGTTCTCCAGTTTTCCCACCACCACTTACTGAAGGGGATGCTTTTCCTCCATTGTTTGTTCTTGCCTTTGTCAAAGATAAGGTGCCATAGGTTTACCTATGGGCTTTCTATCTTGTTCCTTTTTTTTTTTTTTTTGCCAATTTTATATGGTCTTGAATAACTGTAGCTTTGTAGTACAGCCTAAAGTCAGGAAAGTTGAACTAATATATGACCTAGCAACTGCATTACTGGGCATGTACCCTCAGAAAACTGTAAGTTAAAAAGACATGTGTACTGCAGTGTTCACAGCAGCACTACTTACGATAGCTAGGGCATGGAAGCAAACTAATTGTCCATCAACAGATGAATGGATTAAAAAATGATAATATATATGTGTGTGTGTGTGTGTGTGTGTGTGCATATATACACATAATGGAGTATTAGTCATAACAAGGAATGAATCTAAGTCAGTTGATGTGAAGTGGATGAACCTATAATCTGTTATACAGAGTGAAATAAGCTAGAATGAAAAAACAAATAGTGAGTCTGGAAAAATAGTATTGACGAACCTATTTGCAGGGCAGGAATAGAGACTCAGACATAGGGATTGAACTTGTGGGCATAGTGAGGGAAAGAGGTGGGGTTTATTAGCATTAATATATATACACTACCATGTGTGAAATAGATAGCTAGCAGCAGGAAGAAGTTATAGAGCAGAGCAAACTCAGCTTGGTGCTGTGTCCTGACCTAGAGGGCTAGGAAGTGGTGGGCAGGGGGCTTAAGAGGGCTGGGGGATGGGTGTGCTTATGGACGATTGTTGTACAGCAGAAACCAACATAACACTATGAAGTAATTGTCCTCCAAACGAAAGCATCCTTTCAGATAAATGTAAAATATTTCAGGTAATATTAGGTTTCTGGATGATAAAGGACTGAATTTAGTTAGGTGGTCATAGAGGGCCTCTGAATAGGCCTATGAATGATATGAAGGAACACACTGCACACAGTTCTAGGCAAAAAACTTTTAAGATGGATGAAATATTAAATGCATAGTCTCTAAGGTAGAAAATGATTAGATGCTAGAAGATAAACGGAAGGCCAATATGGGCCGGAGAATGAGAGAGGGGAAGAACACCAGTGGAGAAGGTCAGATAATTGGACAGAGGGCAGAGCATGTTCAGTGACCCCATCCTGGAATATTTGACCTAACTATAATATTTAATTAACAACTTAGGATAAGAAAATTTTAATAAATGATTATCAAAGTTTAACCTTTCAAAAAGTAGGAAATAATTCTTATGCCTTAAAGGATGACATAATAATTCATTATGATTTAGTGACATGATCTTAGTTGTGCTACTAGCTAAACTTATACTAGTAGACAGCAGCTCAGTTAACAAAGATAGATATTAGTTTCTCTATCGTTTTAAGAACAGGATTGGATAGCATTATTGCACTTTTTTTTATCTCTGAAAATTACTTTAGAGAATTTTCTTCCTATAGATCATAGCAGCAATTCAAATCCAGCAAAAATAAACAAATAAGAAGTAAGTAGAACCACTGTGGTCTTTAAATTTTTAAATTATCTTTCAGATGAGGAAGTTCTGAAGTGTTCTGTGAATCTCTAGGAATTTGAAATTACTTTTAAGGTTTCAGGAAATAATATGATTATAAAGAAAAAGGAAAGCACAGAATTCTAATACATTCTGATTTAGGGCTTTATGGCTCTATTCGTATCTTTTTAAAAAATTATCCAATCAAGTGATTTTTTTATTGCATTTCCAGATATTTCATGTATTATATTGCACATTGCCCTATTCTGATTTATTACATTTTAAAGTGTAATATATATACTATAAAATTCACCATTTTGAAATATAAATTCACTGATTTTAGGATATTTACAAATTTGTGCAATCATCACCATTATTTAATTCTAGAATATTTTCATCAATCCCCAAAGAAAACTTGTGCCCCTTGGCAGTTTCTTTCCTCCCCCTTTATCCTATCCATGAACAAACATAAATTGACTTTCAATTTCTATGGATTTCTCTATTATGAATGTTTAATATAAATGGAATTATACAACATGTGGCTTTTCTTTGGCTTGGCTTCTTTTACTTAGCATGAAGATTTCAAGTCATTGTAGCATGTATGTATTCCATTCCTTTTAGCTGAATAATATTCCATTGTATGAATATGAGATTTTATTAATATTTATCTACTAAGAAGCTAATGGGCATTTGAATTTTTCCTATTTTTTTGGCTATTATAAATAATGCTGCTATGAAAACACATAGTCTTTGTGTAAATATAGGCTTTTTAGGAGTAGATTTGAGGATTATTTAACTCTATACTTAACTTTCTGAGGAACTGCCAGACTGTTTCCCAAAGCAGCTGCAACATTTTACATTACCATCAGCTATGTATAATGGTTCCAGTGTCTCCATATCCTTTCTACTCTAGCATATTTTTGGACTTATAAATGAATGTGTTTTAGAAGATATAATGGATAGAAATTTTTTCCAGATTACATAATAGAGATATTCAAATTTACAGTTGAAATGAACTATTTTGCAAACAAACACTCTTTACCATAGCTGTTTTATAAAGTTAATTTCCTTTAAGATAACTGCAGAGAAGCAGGGCATAAGGATGCTATTACTGATGCTTGTGATGGAATATTTTTATCTGTATAAAAATTTTTTATCAAGTAACATTATTCTTTTTTTTTTTTTAATTCAGAGACATTTTATGTGTTTGATATCCTATCTTAAAAGAAGGAAAATGTATGGATAATGCCTATTACCTTTCAGAGTGGATTGATGGGGCATGACTACATGGTCACAAAGTAATGAAACAGTATAAGATGAGAACCTAGGGGTAGATTCTAGGTCAGCTGCCAATGGACAATGTTGTGTTCCTGGAGCATTCTCATTCAAAATTAGGTATTTCATTCTTAGTGTCACGGAATGAAAGCATACCAAGATACTCAATCAGGAAAAAGATCAATGAAAAGGCAATCAGAATATATACAGAGCTCCAGAAAAGATAGTTTTGGGGACATGTGAAAAATAGGTAACTAGTTACTTACTCCAAAATGACAAATTACCGGCAGTGTTTTAGTTCCCAGGGTGTGAACATAGCAGAACTGTGACTGTTTTAGGAGAGGTTTGAAATACTCAGCAGGTTACAAACATAAGCATGTGAGAAAAGGAGCCAAAATAAAAACCAAGTAGTAATAAGCACTTGATCTTAGGTGTAGGAACCTCAATATCTGAATAAGGGCATAAAGATTAAAAGTGTGACCTGAGAGAAGTTGTTGGTCAGCAATGGCTGTGCTCCAGCTTCGAGGGAATGAGATAAAATTCTTAAAGCCTGTTGATGAGTCCTGGGGTCTGGTGACCCTCGTTAGCCTGCTAGGGTGTTGACTCAGGAAATACAGTTTATTTTTGGAAAATGGTGGTTTTATTAATAAATTTACCTACATTCTGTATGCATGGGAAAGTGACCTAAATCTGAGTCTGATGTTGCTTAAATATTTCCCTTCTCTAGTTTGTTTTATTCTGGAAATTGGGGAATTTTTCTGAAAGTCATTAAAACTCAGGTTGGAAAAAAAGTAGTTTAATCTTTAAAAGGACACAAGCAGAGGTAGGGGAAAATAAAGCAAAGGCTGCTAATATCTATATGCTATTACATTCAAGAAGGGAAACAAGATTAAAGGCACATCAAGAGAGATGCATTTTAACAAAATGAGACTAATTTTTGTTTTTGTTTTCCCCCATTTTTTCACCTCCTCACACCTCAAATACACATATACATGCACACAGAAACATACACCATGTCTTACTGATTCACTTTTGTTAATGTACCCCATTCTGTCCCCCTTCTCTCTATCATCCCTCTTTAGCACCTCATGCTTTTTTTTTTTTTTTAATTTGCAAAAATTCCACTGATTAGTAATCTTTCTCTTTTGAGACCATTTTCCTCAATTTCTTTCACTCTCTCTTTTCATCAGTTCCAACAACACTATCTGAAAGACTGTCTAAAACCTCAGACTACTTACATTATTCCCATGACAAAAATTTTCTTACGTTCTGCATCACTTTTAGGGTAAGTCCAAAACTTATAAGCATTATGTCTAGATTTGGCCCCTAAATATCTTTCCAAATTCATGACTTGTTGGGGGGGGTTAAAAATTCTATATTTTGTATACATAAAACTAATTTACAATTTACTTAAAATCTGAAATTTCTGTAGATTCTAGGTATTTGCATTGTTTTTCTCTTGAAAAAACTTGCCTCCTAACCATTCTTGATTATTAAATCCTTCTATGTGTTTTCTAATATTTTGTAGAATATATCATCAGATCAGTTTGTTTCATTTCAATTGCTCAGTCGTGTCTGACTGTTTGCGACCCCATGAACTGCAGTATGCCAGGCCTCCCTGTCCATCACCAACTCCAGGAGTCCACCCAAACTCATGTGCATCGAGTTGGTTATGCCATCCAGTCATCTCATCCTCTGTCGTCCCCTTCTCCTGCTGCCCCCAATCCCTCCCAGCATCAGGGTCTTTTCAAATGAGTCAACTCTTCGCATGAGGTGGCCAAAGTACTGGGGTTTCAGCTTCAGCATCATTCCCTCCAAAGAAATCCCACGGTTGATCTCCTTCAGAATGGACTGGTTTGATCTCCTTGCAGTCCAAGGGATTTGCAAGAGTCTTTTCGAGCACCACAGTTCAAAAGCATCAATTCTTCAGCACTCAGCTTTCTTCACAGTCCAACTCTCACATCCATACATGACCACTGGAAAAACCTTGACTAGACGGACCTTTGTTGGCAAAGTAATATCTCTGCTTTTTAATATGTTATCTAGGTTGGTCACATCTTTCCTTCCAAGGATTAAGCATTTGTTTTTTTTCTTTGTTGTTGTTTGTTTGTTTGTTTGTTTTTAATTTCATGGCTGCAATCACAGCTTATTGCAATTTCCTTTTGCTCTTTGGTTCAACTGCATTATTTTTGTCTCCTCTAAGGTGTAAGCTCCATAGAAGAATATTTTTTTCTTGGCTGCCCTCCATGGGGTCGCACAGAGTTGGACACAATTGAAGCGACTTAGCAGCAGCAGCAGCTATTTATTTAATAAAGAAATTTACTAAATACTTGGCCCATAGCAATGTGCTCCATAACTCTTTGATTAAAAGCGAGCATGCGTGGCCAAATGTATTGTTAATGAAGATACAGAATTAATGTTTTCTTTTAATCATAAAGGTTCTTAGAATCTGTAGTATAGAACTGTACATCATCATTTACTACCTTGGTATAAACAATGACATTTTGTTATTAACTTTTCTGTGCCTTAATTTCCTCAAGTGTACAATAATATTAATACATAGAGTTACTGCAGGAGGTTAATGTAAGAGCTTAATAAAATGAAGTAAAACATGAAAAGGGCTGTGAAAGTGTCTGGCACACTGTAAACATGTAAAAAATATGTGTGATAATGATGATAATGGTATGGCTGTGATGGTTATGATAGTGAAATGATGTTTGCCATTTGAATAAGCTAGTCCTATATTTCTATGTCTTTTTGGGAACTGTGGAAAGGAGAAATGAATGAAGCTATTATCTGTTAAACACTATCACTTTCATAATTTTTTTTCACTTCGTCCACTCAAGTGGACAAGTCCATTTCTTTTTCTTCAATCTATTTAATGTTATATTCATCATAGTTTAAGCTACATTATTTTCCATTTTCTTACTTGATAGGAGAGAGTATATTTGACATAGTTCTAGACCAATTACAGATTTATGTTCCCACATTAGTAAATAATTCATATCCCTTAATTTTTTAAGAAATTGTATATTTTATTTTTAATTAATTAATTTAACTGGAGGATAATTACTTTACTGTATTGTGATGCCTTTTGCCATGCATTAGCATGAATTGGCCACAGTTATACATGAGTCCCCCCATCCTGAACTCTACTCCCATCTCCCTCCCCAACCTGTCACCTCTGGGTTGTTCCAGAACTTCAGTTTGGGGTGCCTTGCTTCATGCATTGAATTTGCACTGGTCATCTATTTGACATATGGTAATGTACATGTTTCAATGCTATCCTCTCAAATCATATTATCCTTGCCTTCTCCTAGAGTCCAAAGGTCTGTTCTTTATATCTGTGTTTCCTTTGCTACCTTGCATGTAGGATCATCCTTCAGTTCAGTTCAGTTCAGTTCAGTTCAGTTCAGTCACTCAGTTGTGTCCAACTCTTTGTGACCCCATGAATCGCAGCACGCCAGGCCTCCCTGTCCATCACCAACTCCCGGAGTTCACTTGGACTCATGTCCATCGAGTCAGTGATGCCATCCAGCCATCTCATCCTCTGTCGTCCCCTTCTCCTCCTGCCCCCAATCCCTCCCAGCATCAGAGTCTTTTCCAATGAGTCATCTCTTCGCATGAGGTGGCCAAAGTACTGAAGTTTCAGCTTCAGCATCATTCCCTCCAAAGAAATCCCAGGGCTGATCTCCTTCAGAATGGACTGGTGGATCTCCTTCCAGTCCAAGGGACTCTTAAGAGTCTTCTCCAACACCACAGTTCAAAAACATCCATTCTTTGGTGCTCAGCTTTCTTCACAGTTCAACTCTCACATCCGTACATGACCGCTGGAAAAACTATAGCCTTGACTAGATGGACCTTTGTTGGCAAAGTAATGTCTCTGCCTTTCAACATGCTATCCAGGTTGGTCATGGCTTTTCTTTCAAGGAGTAAACGTCTTTTAATTTCATGGTTGCAATCACCATCTGCAGTGACTTTGGAGCCCCCCAAAATAAAGTCTGACACTGTTTCCACTGTTTCCCCATCTATTTCCCATGAAGTGATGTGACCAGATGCCATGATCTTCGTTTTCTGAATGTTGAGCTTTAAGCCAACTTTTTCACTCTTCACTTTCACTGTAATCAAGAGGCTTTTTAGTTCCTCTTCACTTTCTGCCATGTCTTTCTAAATTTCATTTATTAATATACAATAATTAACATGTAATTAATTAATGCAGTAATAATACAGTAATTAATTAATATACATTAATATACATTATTTGTCTTTCTCTTTTTCATTGACTTCACTCTGTTTAATGGACTCCAGGTTCATCCACATCATTAGAACTGATTCAAATGCATTCCTTTTTATAACTGAGTAATATTCCATTGTGTATATGTACCACAACTTCCTTATCCATTCATCTGCCAATGGACATCTAGGTTGCTTCCATGGCCTAGCTATTGTAAATAGTGTTGCAATGAACATTGAGGTACATGTGTCTCTTTCAATTCTGGTTTCCTCAGGGTGTATGCTCAGCAGTGGGATTGCTGGTTTGTATGGCAATTGTAGTATCAGGGTTTAAAGAAATCTCCATAGTATTCTCTCAGTTTGCATTCTCACCATCAGAGTAAGAGGGTTCCCTTTTCTTCACACTCTCTCCAGTATTTATTTCTTGTAGACTTTTTGATGATGACCATTCTGACCAGTGTGAGATGTTACCTCACTGTTAGTAAGAACACTCACTTAAAGAAGGAAAAACAATTATCCAGTTCACACATTAACTGTCAGGCATTCTATCTATGAATCTAATATGGGTTATACTGATCATCTCATTACTCTGATGAAAATGCTTTGCACAACTGAGGATGAGGCAGATCAATTATAATTGCACTACAATTATAATTGCACTACAATTATTATTATTACAATCTTTCCTCTGTTTAGACTTCCCTTGTGGCTCAGACGGTAAAGCGTCTGCCTACAATGCGGGAGACCCAGGTTTGATCCCTGGGTCGGGAAGATCTCCTGGAGAAGGAAATGGCAACCCACTCCAGTATTCTCACCTGGAAAATCCCATGGACAGAGGAGCCTCTTAGGCTGTAATCTATGGGGTCGCAAAGAGTCGGACACGACTGAGTGACTTCTCTTTCACTTTTCCTCTGTTTAAGCTCTTACAAGGACCTGATCCAAGCTGAAGTATATATTAAACAAAAATAGGTAGTTTCTACCCTTTCAGTTCTTAGAGTTCTCTGGCGTAATGAAAAGCACTTGAGACTTCAAAAAAAAAAAAAAGAAGACGTGTTACTTCTCTGCTTTGCTTCTTAGACAAGACCTAAGTATGACCACTCTTTAAAAAAAGATATAAACAAATTGAAATAGTCAGAAGGGAAAGAGTAAGATCATAAAGTGGCCCAAAAAGCAGGCAATACTGAAAGAAATGGGACCAAACAAAGTGTAGACTGGAGGAACAATATATATATATAGACTTTGAATGCTTGATATTCTGTCATATAAATAATATTTTTCGTGACACTAAAGTAAGCAGAATTGTAACCATTGGGTATAAGGGAGAAAGAAGCATATGATGTTCCTAGCATTATAAATCTCATTTGTCTTTCCCATAATCGTATACTAGGTAGATTTAATAATTGTTTTGTGCATCTAGTGGAAATGAAAGGCTTCCCTGGTGGCTCAGATGGTAAAGCATCTGCCTGCAATGCAGGAGACCCGGGTTCGATTCCTGGGTCGGGAAGATCCCCTGGAGAAGGAAATGGCAATCCACTCCTCCAGCACTCTTGCCTGGAAAATCCCATGGATGGAGGCGCCTGATAGGCTACAGTCCATGGGGTCGTAAAGAGTTGGACACGACTGAGAGACTTCACTTTCACTTTCACTTTCACTTTCTTTCTGTGGCAATGTAGTAATTTCTGCTATTGTTATGATATTACCTATAATACTCGAGAAGAATTATGAACTTGAATTTAGACAAACGATGTATTGCTAATCCTGTTTGTGACACCAATTGTCTCACTGTTCACACTGGTGAACTCAGGATAAGGAAAGGCATGAGCTAAGAGCCTGGAAGGAGACTCGAAGAGATGTAGGAACTGCAGACATGTTTATTCTCTCCTGGCTGACACAGCAGCCGCAGCAGCAGACATGAATATCCTCACCTCTTGCGGCTGACTCAACAGACACAGCCGTGACATAGCAGTAACACGACCACTTTGTAGATGGATCTCAGATATGTGTACAGCAAAATAGCCCATGCCAAGCGAGTACCTCATGATGCACATGCAGCGTGCTATAAATGAGCTCAGCTGTTACATAGACATTATTTACAAAACGTGGGGCAAGTGAGCCTGAACATGCCATCTTGGCTAATTTGCTCTCTCCCCATACTTGATTTCTAATCCTGAGTTTGTCACTTACTTTTTGAGGAAATCATGCAGTTTCTCTAGGTCTCAGAACTTTTATTTCCAAAACAGGAATGTTTTTATTTCATAGCAAGGTTTAATAAAGTGACATATGTGAAGTATCTACCATACGGTTGTTATTGTTGTTCAGTTGCTAGGTCATGTCTGACTCTTTGAGACTCATGGGCTGTAGCTCCTCTGTCCTCCCCTATCTCCCAAAGTTTGCTCAGACTCCTGTCCATTGAGTTGGGGATGCTATATAACCATCTCATCATTTGCCACTCTCTTCTCCTTTTGCCTTCAATCTTTCCCAGCATAAGGGTCTTTTCCAATAGTCAGCTTTTTGCATCAGGTGGCAAAGTATTGTATTCATTAGGATTGACTGGTTTGATCTCCTTACAGTCCAAGAGACTCCCAAGAGTCTCCAGCACCACAGTTCAAAAACATCAGTTCTTCAGTGCATAGCCTTCTTTATAGTATAACTCTTAACATTCCTACATGACTTCTGGATAAATCATAGCTTTGACTATATGGATCTTTGTCAACAAAGTGTCTTTGATTTTAGTATTCTGCCTAGGTTTATCATAGTTGGAACAAACATCTTTTAATTTCATGGTTGCAGTCGCCGTCAGTAGTGATTTTGGAGCTCAAGAAAAAAAATCTGCCACTGTTTCCAATTTTTTTTCCCTTCTATTTACTATGAAGTGATAGGACTGGATGCCATCTTCTAAGTTTTTTTTTTTTTTTTTAATATTGAGTTTCAAGCCAGCTTTTTCACTCTTCTCTTTCACCCTCATCAAGAAGCTCTTTAGTTTCTCTTCAATTTCTGCCATTAGAATGATATGATTTGCATATCTGAGGTTGTTGATATTTCCCCTGGAAATTTTGATTCCATCGAGCCCAGCATCTTGCACAAAGTACTCTTGCATGTAAGTTAAATAAGCAGGGTGACAATATACAGCTTTTATCTTTCTCAATTTTGAATGAATCCATTGTTCCATGTCCAGTTCTAATTGTTGCTTCCTGACCTGTTTCTCAGGAGACAGGTAAGGTGGTCTGGTACTTTCATCTCTTTAAGAATTTTCCACAGTTTGTTGAGATCCACAGAGTCCAAGACTTTAGCATTATCAGTGAAGCAGAAGTAGATGTTTTCCTGGAGCTCCCTTGCTTTCTCCATGATCTAACAAATGTTTGTAATTTGATTTCTACCTCCACTGCCTCTTCAAAACCCAGCTTGTATATCTGGAATTTTTCAGTTAATGTACGACAGAAGCCTAGCTTGAATTTTAAGCATAACTTTGTTAGCATGAGAAATAAGTGCAATTGTTCAGTAGTTGGAACATTCTTCACCATTCCCCATATTTGGGATTAGAATGAAAACTGACCATTTCTATTCCTGTGGCCACTGCTGAGTTTTCCAAATTTGTTGGTATATTGAGCAGCGCTTAACAGCATCACCTTTTAGAATTTTAAATAGCTCAGTTGGAATTATATCACCTCCTCTAGGTTTGTTCTTAGTGATCAACAAATAAAGCCATCAATATCATCTGATGTGGGGTTCCCAGGTGGCTCAATGGTAAAGAATCTACTTGCCAATGCTGGAGACCCAGGAGATTCAGGTTTAATTTCAGGTTTAATCCTTGCTTGGGAAGATCTCCTAGAGGGAGAAATGGCAACCCACTCCAGTATTCTTGTCTGGGAAATCTCATGGACAGAGGAGCCTGGAGGCTACAGTCTATAGGGTCACAAAGAGTTGGACATGACTGAACATACTTGAATACCATCTGATGAAGGTTTCCCTGGTGGCTTAGTGGTAAAGAATCCACCTGCCAATGAAGGAGACAGGGATTCAATCCCTGGGACTGGAAGATGCACTCGAGGAAGGAATGGCATCCGACTGAAGTATTTTTGCCTGGAAAATCCCATGGACAGAGGAGCCTGGCTGGCTATGGTCCCTAGGGTTGCAAAGAGTTGAACATCGCTGAGCTACTAAGCAGGAATAGTATATATATATATATATATATATATATATATATATATATATAATTATACATACATATTTTCATTTAGAATAATGCTTCCTAAGTTAGGCATGCATCTAAACCACCTGGAGCATTTGTCAGAAACTGAAAAGTGAAGCCCCACCTCTAGAGTCCTCAAATCAGAAGATTTGTTGTGAGGACTGATAATTTGCAGTTATATCGATTGATATGACTCAATTATTCTCAGTTGTTAGTGATACTGTTGACCCAGTAATTACATTTTGAAGCTCATTCATCTATAGTACTATATTCCATGAATGTGCCATATTTTCTTCATTATACTCCTGATAAAAATTTAGATATTATGAATAGCACATATCTGATCATGTGTACATGTGCTTGGGTATGCTAGGATGAGTAGATAGATTAGAAGATAAATAAAAATCACAGTGGTGGGGTTTATGCATATATTTATTCATAGATGATATTGTCCAAAATCTTAAAAACAGTACCACGAATCTGTATTTCTACCAGTCAAAGGGAAGTCTGGTGATTTTACACATGCAATGGCTTTTACATTAAAAACATTGTCTACAGTATATATGTGATGCTCATATACTCACTCAGTCATGTCTGACTCTTTGAGACTCTATGGACTATAACCCTCCAGGTTCCCCTGTTCATAGGATTTCTCTGACAAGAATACTGGAGCAGGTTGCCATTTCCTCCTCCAGAGGGATCTTCCTGGTCCAGGGCTCAAACCTGAATTTTTTGCATCTCCTGCAGTGGCAGGCAGACTCTTTAGCACTCAGCCACCTGGAAATCTTATGTATGCAATGGTATCTCATAATTTTAACTTGAATTTTTCCAATAAATAATATGTTGGCACATGTTTTGTTAAACATCCTCTTTTGAAGGCTTTTGTTCAATTTTGTACTGATTTATCTATATTTTTCTAATTTATAGGACTTCTTTGTCTATTTGTTGGATATAGGTTCTGGCTCTATGAGGATTCTAGGTAGATGAAGACAACGGATGATCTCACAGATATATCCATGATCCAAAGAAAGGAAAGAAACACCAGAGGAAGTTCTAACTCTCAATGATGAAGAAGAAATGTATGAAAGATCTTCCAGACCTGAAGGATATTTATGAAAATGAGGGGCATCACAGAAACAATCTGTAAATATCCCAGTCCAGATGGGAAGACAGGTATCTCTATAGATACCTTTGAGTATGAAGGACTTGAATGTAAAATGACTCCTCCTCCAATACCTCAACTATGTAAAGACCACTAAAATTTAGGAAAAGGCAGAGGAGAGTAGAGATGGAAACTGAATGAGATTCAAGTTTCTCCTAATCAACAGCTATTAAAATTGAAATGATTTTATATCAGAAAAATGCCCTTGATTTTCTGCTCACTTGATTTTGTGAATAAAGTTGTAGAGAAAAATCGGTGATATTTTCATTCTATGAGAAAGTTTTCATAATCTTTATTTTTTATTTAAAATGCAATATTTATTTGTTTATGCTATTACATTGCTTCTTTCTCAAATTGAAGTTCATATATTGGCTTAAATCAAATTTTAGGGCTGAGAAAATTATAGTGCTAAAAGACAAAATGCTGCTAATTTTGTGTCTTTGTTCAAAAGTCTTCTGACTACATATAAGTAGATATGAGGGATTTCCCTATATTGAAGCAAAACATTCTATTTGCATTTGACCATTAAGTGTAGCATACCTATTTGAGAAATGCTATGAGAAGGGCAAGGAGATCCATCCAGTCCATTCTAAAGGAGATCAGTCCTGGGTGTTCTTTGGAAGGAATGATGCTAAAGCTGAAACTCCAGTACTTTGGCTACCTCATATGAAGAGTTGATTCATTGGAAAAGACTCTGTTGCTGGGAGGGATTGGGGGCAGGAGGAGAAGGGGATGACAGAGGATGAGATGGCTGGATGGCATCACTGACTCAATGGACATGAGTTTGAGTGAACTCCGGGAGTTGGTGATGGACAGGGAGGCCAGGGGTGCTGCAATTCATGGGATTGCAAAGAGTCGGACACAACTGAGAGACTGAACTGAACTGAACTGATGAGAAGGGATATGGTGACCAAAATATGTCCCTCTTTGTCCAGGGTTCTCAGGACTGTGCATGCCTGACACAAACACCATATTCTGTGTCCATAAGAGTGACTTTCACTTATGGCAAATAAAGCATAGCAGTGAATATCAGAAAAATAGCTTATAAAATGACTAAATCTTTCCCTTAGAACTAGTGACATTCAAAGTATTTTTTGTTTGTTTGTCCTTGGGTCAGCATTTTATTATAGAAATATTAGCTCAGTTAACAAGTTGACAACACATATCATTAGAGTTGATAAGAGGGAAAATTGCTTCAGTCTGATGTTGGTGCAAATTAATGGAAAAATACAATGTAATTTGCAGTAATTCATTTTGTATATTATTGTTCTGGTAACTATTACTGTAAGAATCAGTAATAATGATCTCTTTTGGATGCTCTTTCCAAAATTTCAGTAATCATTCAACAAGCTTCACTTTGAAGACAGAAAACAAACAGCAGAAGAAACATGGTTGAAAACAGGATGGTGACCAGGAAAACATAAAGTAGTTGACTCTCAAAGTGTTTTTGATTCAATTAATTTTAGAATTTTACCCAATCAATGCTATATGAAAATGCAAGCCATGTTTTATGATGCACATGATTTTTCATTTCTTAAAGAATTGTAATGTTCTTCAGATTCTTGCATTGATTAGTGAATGAAAGAATTAGAAAACAGTAAATTCAGTTAGTTACTTAGTGTTCTAAATCAGAACATGTTTAAATTGCAGTTCTACTTTTATAATAAAAGTATAGGTTGTAAATTTTTTCCTTCTATAAACCTTATAGAGATGTCATAGTACTTTTAATATAACTTCAGGAAATAATTTAAAATCAAGACTTACTCAACTATATTTTACTCAGGGAAATGAAACAGTGATTATAGAGTTGATAATTATATATTTTAAATTATTTGGAATATAAAATGATCTTTTAGCTTCTTTAAAAGGATAATCTAGAACCAAAATGTCTGACTTGTGACAGCTTAGATACAGGACAACTTAAGATGTAACAGGTTTCTTCTATCTTCTGAAAGTTATAATTTTTTTTTAATATTATATACTTGTTCACAATTACAAAATGCTTTAATACTCTAAACATAAAGAAGTACACAGAATGACATCATAAATATCTCTGTATTCACAAGCTGATTTGTCATATTTACTTCAGATAATTCCTCTTTAAAGAGATGAAACAATGAAGGTCGAACTAAAGTTCTCCCTATAACATTACCTGTTTCTTTCCTTCTCTTCCTGCCTCTACAATGGTTACCATTAGCCTGAAATAAATGTTGTGGCTGAATGTATTTTCCAAAACTGGCCACAAAAGCATTCAACATCCCACATGTGCTTCTCAATGTAGCTGTGGAAATCTTGCAATTAAGAGAAGGAGCATATTGCTCCTTCCCCTTAAATCAGAGCAATAGCTGAGACTACTTTGACCAAAGGCAGATTTGATGCTAGGTCAGTTCTGAGCAGTCTTCAACTGGCTTTCACTTTCTGTTTCCTGATTCTTAAGAGCCAGCAACCATGTAAAAAAGTGAAAGAAGCAAAAGTGAAAGTTGCTCAGTCGTGTCCGAGTCTTTGTGACCCTATGGTCCATGAAATTCTCCAGGGCAAAAATACTGGAGTTGGTAGCCTTTCCCTTCTCCAGGGGATCGTCCCAATCCAGGGATCAAACCCAGGTCTCCTGAATTGCAAGCAGATTCCCTGGTGGCTCAGACGGTAAAGCATCTGCCTACAATGAGGGAGACCCGCGTTCCATACCTGCTTCAGGAAGATCCCCTGGAGAAGGAAATGGCAACCCACTGCAGTTCTCTTGCCTGGAAAATCCCATGGATAGAGGAGCCTAGCAGGCTACAGTGCATGGGGTCGCAAAGAGTCGGACATGACTGAATGACTTCACTTCACTTCTTACCATTTGAGGCACAAGTGAAGCCCACCATGTAAGAAGTATGGCACAATTGAGATTGCCATGTTGTGGAAGGCTTCCATGGAGAGGTCCTGGAAGATGAGTCACAAGGTGAAGAAAAAGACCAAGGACTATCAAGGCACAGAATTTTCTAGTGACTTCAATCCAGCTGCCCTCCTTTGGCAGCTCTGAGAAAACTCCAAGTATAAACAATCGAAATGTGCCCAATCGATTCACAGAGCATGACAAAAAATTAATAAATTATTTCAAGCCATTAAGTTTTAGGGTGATTTGTTACACAGCACTAAAATCTCAGAAATGTATGTAATCTTGCACAATGTTTTCATATATTTATATGTATCCTAAAATACAGTATTTTCATTTATTTTTTGATATATACCTAAATGTCATCATGTTTTATATATCTTTTGAAATCTACTCTTCTCAAAATAAGTTCATTTTCATCATTTATTTATTTTATTGTGAAATGTTACACCTACTAAAGAATATACATAATTAAGTGCAAAAAATTTTATATAACAATAGTAATATAATGAGCATGCTTATACCTACCATTTATTACAGTTGATTAAAACTGAAACACTCTTATTAAAGCCAGCTTGTATTGAACTATACCCTTCAGTTTAGTTCAGCTCAGTTGATCAGTTGTGTCTGATTCTTTGCGACTCCAAGGACTGCAGCACGCCAGGCCTCCCTGTACTTCATAAACTTCTGGAGTCTATTCAAACTCATGTCCATTGAGTCAGTGATGCCATGCAACAATCTCATCCTCTATTTCCCCCTTCTCCTCCTGCCTTCAATCTTTCCCAGCATCAGGATCTTTTCAAATGAGCCAGCTCTTGCAGCAGGTGGCCAAAGTATGGGAGTTTCAGCTTCAACATAAGTCCTTCCAATGAATATGTACCCTTACTGATCTTCTTATTACCACCCCTCTTCCACATAGGTAACCACTACTCATAATTTTTTTATTCTTTTAATTTTACTTAATATGCACTAATATGTAAAGCAAATATGCTTATTCTTCTAATATTTTATATAGAAGAATCGGAATTGTTGAGCTAAATATACAGTTAAGTAACTTGACTTTTCTCCACCTTTGCTGTTGTTGTTCACTTGCTAAGTCATGTCCTACTCTTTGACATCTCACAGATTGCAGCATGCCAGCCTTTTCTGTCCTTCATTTTTTCCCAGAGTTTGCTTAAATTCATGTCCATTGAATTGGTGATGCTTTCTAACCATTTTATCCTCTGCTGCCCCCTTCTCCTTTTGCTTACAATCTTGCCCATCATCAGAGTCTTTTCCAGTGAGTCAACTCTTCTTCATACCAGGTGGCCAAAGTATTGGAGCTTCAGCTTCAGCATCAATCCTTCCAAAGAATATTCAGAGTTGATTTCCTTTAAAATTGACTGGTTTGATCTCCTTGCAGTCCAAGGGACTCTCAAAGTCTTCTCCAAATACTCTCAAAGCCTTATGACATGCTCAAATAAAACAAAATGTTTGGAAAGAGAGTAATCTTTCTTCAAAGAAATATTTTTATTATGTATATTAAAAAATACTATGCAAGGTATTTAAAAAATTCATAAAACTGATTTTTTTAACACATCAACATACAAAAATACTAATTTTTATGTATCAGCAACAAACACTTGGAAAAAGATATAAGCAATGCCACTTTAATAAAATCAGAAAATACAAAATATTTCAAAATAAATTCAAAGAATGACATCCAAGATCTCTACTGTGAAAATTGCAAAATATTTCTGAGTAAAATAAGAGTCCTAAAATGATTATAAATAAATAAAATTGTTTAAATATCTATACAATGAAAACTGAAAATTTTCCAAGATAAATGAAAGACAGTCTTGAGATGAAATATTCTGGTCATGGATTTTTAAAGTTATCAAGTATTTCCATTAGATCTTTAAATTGAAAGAAATCATAATAAAAGCTTCAAAGAATTTTTTTGTTGTTGTTGCAGGTTAGAACTGACACAGATTGCTCAGTTTTAGCTGGAATGAAAACAGCTTGAAGGGAGGAAACTTTAATGACTTACTGAAAATAACAGGAACCAATAGAGCATGGTATTGGAATAGAGAGATAAAATAGTGGAATTATAGAATTAAGAAATAGACAAACACAAATACAGTTATCTGATTTTTCCCAAGTATTGACTCAGTGCAATTATGGAAATAATGCATTTTTCAAGGAATATTGCTTGAAAAAATAAATTCTCATCTATCCATATATTTATCATTGTATTGTTTGCTACACTTTTCTTCTTCAAATTTTTATCTTACATATTGATCATCTTTCTTTAGGCCAAAGGAACTATCTTGGTATTTTATTTATTGTTTGTTCATTTCTGAAAAAAAAAAAAGTTTTTTCATTCTTTTCTGAAATTTTTATTTCTATTTTGTTTACTGTATATGAAAACATGAACTGAAAATGTCATTTGTCTTTTTGCTTCTCTTGTTTCTGGTGAGAAGTTAACTGTTAAGTTTCATTGCTTTTCCTTTAAAACTATTATATCTTTTTCCTCATTGACTTTGGTTTTTCAAAATTTGAATGCCTTTTATTTCTTTTCCTTGTCTAATTGCTCTGGCTAGGATTATTCTGGCATGCTCCAGTCCATAGGGTTGCAAAGAATCAAACATGACCTAGTGAGTAAACAACAGCAACAAGGCCTGTGATGAATAAGAATGGTGAGAGAAGACTCCTTGTCTTGAAGACCCCAAACATTTTTGTTCTAAATGTATAGCATTATGTCCTGTACTTCTCATTTAATATTATATCAACATATCTATAATATTATATAAAGGTCCATCTAGTCAAGGCTACAATAAAGTGTGGAAAATTCTGAGAGAGATGGGAATACCAGACCACCTGACCGGCCTCTTGAGAAATCTGTATGCAGGCCAGGAAGCAACAGTTAGAAATGGACATGGAACAACAGACTGGTTCCAAATAGGAAAAGGAGTCGTCAAGGCTGTATATTGTCACCCTGCTTATTTAACTTCTATGTAGAGTACATCATGAGAAACTCTAGACTGGAAGAAACACAAGCTGGAATCAAGATTGCTGGGAGAAATCAATAACCTCAGATATGCAGATGACACCACCATTATGGCAGAAAGTGAAGAGGAACTCAAAAGCCTCTTGATGAAAGTGAAAGTGGAGAGTGAAAAAGTTGGCTTAAAGCTCAACATTCAGAAAACAAAGATCATGGCATCTGGTCCCATCACTTCATGGGAAATAGATGGGGAAACAGTGGAAACAGTGTCAGACTTTATTTTTTTAGGGCTCCAAAATCACTGCAGATGGTGACTGCAGCCATGAAATTAAAAGATACTTACTCCTTGGAAGAAAAGTTATGACCAACCTAGATAGCATATTCGAAAGCAGACACTATTTTGCCGACTAAGGTCAGTCTAGTCAAGGCTATTGTTTTTCCAGTAGTCAGTTGGACTGTGAAGAAGGCTGAGTGCCGAAGAATTGATGCTTTTGAACTGTGGTGTTGGAGAAGACTCTTGAGAGTCCCTTGGACTGCAAGGAGATCCAACCAGTCCATCCTAAAGGAAATCAGTCTTGAATATTCATTGAAAGAACTGATGCTGAAGCTGAAATTTCAATACTTTGGCCACCTGATATGAAGAACTGATTCATTTGAAAAGACCCTTATGCTGGGAATGATTGAAGCCAGGAGAAGGGGACGACAGAGGATGAGATGTTTGCATATCATCATCGACTTCATGGACATGAGTTTGAGTAAGCTCTGGAAGTTGGTGATGGACAGGGTAGCCTGGTGTTCTGAAGTTCGTGGGGTCACAAAGAGTGGAACATGACTGAATGACGGAAGAGATAATATTATATATAAAGAATGAGCTAGCTAATATTTCTCTGAATAGGTACATTCTAAATTTTTAGCATTCCACCAAATAATTGGATAGACTATTTTCAGTTTTTATCAAGTGCATGGTTTTCTATTCCTAATGTATTTTTTTATTGACTATTACCATGAATGAAAATCTCTTTTTCATAATCCATGAATATTATATAGTTACTGACAATATCTGATATTAGATTTCTATTCCTATGAGCAGTATCTGAGAGTATCTTTCTTATTTCATTTTTTTGCTGTATTGAATGTCTTAAAAATATTTCTTAATTTAAATGATGAAAATAATACATTAATTTATAATGCTGGTACCATAAAAATAAGTTGATATTTTTCTATGATTGAAAGCCTATTTTATTTATCCTTTTGTCAATTTTGTATTTATTCCTGTTCTCTATTTAAGTATTGCAGTTTGTGCATTTCTTTTACAGTTCAAATGCTCTGTTCCTCTTTTTATAGATAGTAATATTAATTATTCAGACCTTTGGATTAAACCTGTAAACATTTTTAGGAACAAATTGTACCTTTTGACTTTAGCATTTATTGCAGATGTATTTCTTATTTGTTTTTACTCGTTAAAGGATTATTTTAATAATTTTAATCATTAAGGCATCAATGTAAAGGATTTCAGTTTTTTGTGATAGTGAAATATGATCATCTCATCCTTTATGATATTCCTTTGCTTCTAAATTTAGAGATCTTTCTCTTCTTCACAGGTTTGATCACTATTCATATATATGTATATATCTTATTTACATATTTATGGTTTTATTTTCATATATTTTTAATTGAACTTAACTTTAAAATCCATGAGATTTTTTTTAATCTTTAGGAAAAAAAATTTGAAAATTTTTCATTCAACTTGACTAATTATCTTGACAATATGGATGATTCATTTTAAGTTGAATAGTTATATAGAATTTATTTATTAAAGAAATTGCTTTAGAAACCAGATGCCAATGAAAAATTGACTGGGTTCAGTCTCTTCTCCATCACTCTCTATTTGGGAAATCGTTTTAAGAAAGCTCCTTTCTCAATTTCTCATCTGTAAAATGAGGAGGATAATAAGAGCAGCTCTGACAAATTGTTCTATAAAGAAGTATGTTAAAATTTATGCTTAACAATTACCTATAATCAGACTGTTCTTGTTATTATTTACTTTTCTCTGATGAAATATTTTGCTATTTTTATGGTCAGTTTAATCATAAGGATTTTTAAAATTTTATATAATCTTTTCTAGAACATTATGTTTGGTTAAAATAAACTTTTAAAATATTTGTAAAATGTCTGAATTAAACCTTATCCTGCTAAATATTTTCATTGAACATTACTAGTTGCAAAACAGATGCTCAATGAATTAAATGTTTATTAACTTAATTTGCAGGAGTGTCAAGAATGTACTACACACTGGTTATACAGTGTTTTTATACTATTATGTAAATCTATATCTTTAGTTCCAGTTCTTTTAATCAAGATTATATATTTTGCCTATGCTAGGCCAATCATGTTATGGGACTCAGAATTTTAGCAGACTATTAGTCTCGGTTCTGAAAGAGAGAAAGTCAGGAAAGATTAATCAATTCTGAAAGTTAATATGTATCAGTAAAGCACAAATATGATAAAGAGGCTGGCTTCCTTTTAATATCCAAACACAGTTCTCTGAGCTGTCAAATTATAGGACTAAAGTGATATTCCTGTTATAGATAAAGGGAAAAGGCAGTTTATGAACTGCAACTCATTTCAACATAAAGAGAATAAAGTTATAAACTTTTAATAGAAAACTGTGACTCTTTTCCCCTATATAAATGTATAATTATCAATCAGCACATAGAATATTAGAAATGAAAATTGCAGCCCTCACTGTAATGTTTAGGAAGATAACTGCTAATCATCATTATGAGGTGTATCTATAGAGGAAAATTATTCATAATTTTTTTTTCAGATAATCATACAAAATGGAATAGGAAAATGAGTCATGATAACACAGAAGATAATATTATCCTCCCATTAAATATACTTAGTTCTTAACATTTTTAGGTGGTAATATATATGGACTGACACTTTATGCAAGACTGTAGTCCATGGGGCACAAAAGAGGCAGACATGACTGAGCAGCTGAGCATACAGGCACATTTATTAATTACTGAAATATTATATGTACACAATTGTAGATATAGGTATAGAGGTATGATGAAAACTAAAAAAGTAAGTGCTTGAGTATTGTTTAAAACAGTAACAAATATACATTTAATAATATATATTCCCTCTCCTGAATGTCTCCTGCTTCTCTGTAGACATACCAAACAGCACAACAATTGGCTTAGGTTAGGGCTCAATAATTCATATACTGAATAAGTTATATTCTCTGTTATTTTTATTCTATTTAGGTTTAAAGGCAAATTTTAAGAAATGAGCTTCTCTCTATAGGAAAGTACTTCTGTCGGAACTAATTAGTAAACTTAAATTTACAGTTTTTGCATCATAGTATGTTCTAAATTTTTTCATATTTTCCAAAGTGTAGTGTATATATGGGGGCTTCCCTGGAGGCTCAGAAGTTAAAGCATCTGCCTGCAATGAGGGAGACCTGGGTTTGATCCCAGGGTCAGGAAAATCCCCTGGAGAAGGAAATGGCAAGCCACTCCAGTATTCTTGGCTGGGAAATTCCATGGACACAGGAGCCTGGTGGCCTACAGTCCACTGGGTTGCAAAGAGTCAGACATGACTGAGCGACTTCACTTTCACTTTCACTTACTTCATATTTTCCCACAGACATTTAAAGTTTTCTTTGATACTCTGATAATATAATTTTTTTTTTAAATTTGTGACTCTTTCTGATTTCTACAAAATTGATACATTTCAAATTGTTACTGAAATTCCCTGTTGTTTAAGAATACTTGGGTATTGGGTATTAGTGTCGTATTAATTTACATTAGTTATTTTTTAGTTTTAGGATTTTTCAGAGAAGCAGAACACTGGAAAAGAAAATGGCAGCAACTCATTCCAGCATTTTTCAGTTCAATTGTCTCTCAATCATGTCTGACTCTTTGTCACCCCATGGACAGCAGCACTCCAGGCTTCCCTGTCAATCACCAACTCCTGGAGCTTGCTCAAACTCATATCCATAGAGTCGGTGATGCCATCCAACCATCTCATCCTCTGTCTTCCCCTTGTGGTATTTCTCACAGTTGTTCCCTGAACCTTCTTCCCCAGGTAATCTCATTGTTCATGTGGCTTCATCTACCATTCTCTGATATTTTAGTCTGACTAGGTTACAATAACAAAATATGATACATTTGGGAGACTTTAACAGCAGACATGTATTTCCTCACAGTCTTGGATGCTGAAAAGTCTGAGTCCAATGTATAGGCAAGGTCAATTTCTGGATAGACCTCTCTTCCTGATTTGTAAATGGCTGCATTTTTACTGTGCCATCACTTGACAGAGATAGAAAATGAGCAAACTCTTTGGTATCTTTTCTTATATGAGCATTAATGCTTCAGGGACCCCTCCTGTTGATCTTATCTAAATCTAATTTCTCTCAATGGTTCCAGCTCCAAATACTATCACATTGGGAAGCAGAACTTCAATACATGAATTTTGGACAGACACAATTGAGCCCATAGCAATTGATAGCATTCAAGTCTATATTTTAGCCAGAATCACTCTCATGATTTGAATCATAACCCCCTCAAATTCATATTTTCAAATACTAACTTGTATTTAGAGATAGGGCCTTTAAAGACATTAAGAGATTAGGCTAAATTTAAAACAAGGCTATTAGGGGTGGATACTAATCTAATCTGACCAAATAAGTTTTTTGAAGAAGTTATTTGAATATACAAAGAAATACCTAGGGCTTATGTTCACAGAGGGAGCAAAGCAAAAAGGTGGTCATTGGCAAGACAAAGAAAGAGGCCTCAGAGGAAGAAAAACCGGCTGGAGTCTTACTTAGACTTTCAGCTCCCAGAACTATGAGAAAATGAATTTCTGTTTGTTTCAGCGACTTAATAGGAAAAGGAGTATGTCACGGCTGTATATTGTCACTCTGCTTATTTAACTTCTATTCAGAGTACATCATGAGAAACGCTGGACTGGAAGAAACACAAGCTGGAATCAAGATTGCCGGGAGAAATATCAATAACCTCAGGTATGCAGATGACACCACCTTTATGGCAGAAAGTGAAGAGGAACTAAAAAGCCTCTTTATGAAAGTGAAAGAGGGGAGCGAAAAAGTTGGCTTAAAGCTCCACATTCAGAAAACGAAGATCATGGCATCTGGTCCCATCACTTCATGGGAAATAGATGGGGAAACAGTGAAACAGTGTCAGATTTTATTTTTTTGGGCTCCAAAATCACTGCAGATGGTGATTACAGCCATGAAATTAAAAGAATGCTTACTCCTTGGAAGAAAAGTTATGACCAACCTAAATAGCATATTCAAAAGCAGAGACATTACTTTGCCAACAAAGGTCCATCTAGTCAAGGCTATGGTTTTTCCTGTGGTCATGTATGGATGTGAGAGTTGGACTATGAAGAAGGCTGAGTGCCGAAGAATTGATGCTTTTGAACTGTGGTGTTGGAGAAGACTCTTGAGAGTCTCTTGGACTGCAAGGAGATACAACCAGTCCATTCTGAAGATCAGCCCTGGGATTTCTTTGGAAGGAATGATGCTAAAGCTGAAGCTCCAGTACTTTGGCCACCTCATGCGAAGAGATGACTCATTGGAAAAGCCTCTGATGCTGGGAGGGATTGGGGGCAGGAGGAGAAGGGGATGACAGAGGATGGGATGGCTGGATGGCATCACGGACTCGATGGACGTGAGTCTGAGTGAACTCCGGGAGATGGTGATGGACAGGGAGGCCTGGCGTGCTGCAATTCATGGGGTCACAAAGAGTCGGACACGACTGAGTGACTGAAATGAACTGAACTGAAATCTGTGGTAGTTTTGTTATGGCAGTACTGGCAAACAGATATGTTGGTTTTCTAGAAATGTGTACCTGTATTTTAACTGACTATTAAATATTAGTGCTTAGATATTCTATCAGCAATTTTAGGTAAACTTGTCTCACAATGAGCTCATTTTACTTCTTATCTGCATCCAACTTTCACCACATCATCTTCCTAACAGTCAGTCTATAAGATAGCATGCCTTGGGCCCTAAGCTTTAAAGGACTCCTCTCTGGTTACTCTCCAGCTGAACCCTGCTTTTTAGGTTGAGAAATTGCAGGGCTACTGATGTGCTCTTTGGGGGCTGACTCCTTACTTTTGAACGATAGTTCTTATTCCAGGACATCAAAATTCCCTTCCTTGAGCTTGCATGATTTTCTTCCTAAGGATTGTCCCCT
This sequence comes from Capricornis sumatraensis, assembly GCF_032405125.1. NCBI lineage: Eukaryota > Metazoa > Chordata > Mammalia > Artiodactyla > Bovidae > Capricornis > Capricornis sumatraensis. The sequence goes on from NC_091084.1 coordinate 4,796,890, forward strand.
TGAAAGCAGGCCTCTCTTACAGGTATGCCAACACTCGCAGCACAGGAGTGATGGCTCAATGGATGTCTGTTTCCAGGGAATGTGGATATATAGGCTACAGACTTCAAATAAAGGATGAGGGTCACTGATGGAAGAGAGGGGAGGCAAGGACCAGATCTATTTCTGTCACCATATCCTAGGGCAAATTTTTGGAAAGTTTGAGTTCTAAATTTGTAACTGGTCTTTTAGGTTATGTAGGTGAGGGAGTAGAACAACTTTATTAAGCTATTTGTTGCTTGCTTCATAGCTTTCATGTATGCAGACCTATGTAATAAACGCCTACTGATACTTTTATAATGGGTCCAACACATGTTAAGGACCGGACAGTTCCTCACATATGACTGCTGGGATCTCTTTTCTCTCTTATGTTCTATTTTCAATGAATGACACTAGCAGACACCTTTCATTTATGCTTAACATTTATCATGTTTAATTCCTTCTTTCTTCCATTGCCTATACTAAATGATTTGGTGGCCTTGGCTGTTATACTTCCTAGATATCCCTTACATCTTTCCACTTCTCTTGATCTTTACAAACACTACTCTAGTCCCAACTTACTCTCTCACCTAAATTCCTATATTCAGTCTTGTATCAATCTATGCATTTTCCTGTATTGAAGATAAAGTGAACTATAAAGAGAAACACACAAATCTAATCTGATCTTGTAACTCTCTTTTAAAATTGCTCAATGATTTGTTATTTCTTTCAGGCTCAAGTCTGTCTACACTGTTATCTGGTTACACAAAAATGTTCATGATATGCTCCAAACATACCTTTCTAGGTTTAGCTCTGGCACTTATCTCCTTAACCAAATTGTATAGAACCATGAATTTCTTTTAATTCCTTTTGTCTTATTTTCTCCAAATTTTACAATTTTCATAGATTCTATCTGTCTGGCTAATTTCTACTTATTCCATAGATTGCAACTTTCAAATCCCATCTCTTAGAAGATTTCTCTGAACTGTCAAACTTGCATCCATTGCCTCATACAGGTCTACCTCTTATTAACATAATGATTATTACACATTAATTATCTATTTCCCCCAAGTCTATGAAGTTGTTTCTGTCTTGTTCAATTTTATATCCACAGTGATTAGCAGAATACTTGAAACCTCACAGAAGTCATAAAATAATAATTCATGACACTGAAAACAGAATTTATATACATTTTGATATTGCTAAAGCTATAAAACACTGACATATATAAAATTTGTATGTATTCTACATTGAAAATATACTTGAGATATTATTTTGACATTTCCATTAAATCTGTTCACACTCACTAAAAATCATACATAGTTATAAAGCGTTTATGTATTCAAAGTGTCTACTTGGTTTCCTTTATGGAAAGCAGCATAGTCCTTAAAAATCCTGGCAGGTGAGGCCCACTGCAGTGGACCTCAAGCTTCTGATAGTTTTCCTGGTCATGATATTGTCCCTTAACTAATGGCTAGGAGTTTATGGTGCCAACAGGTGGAAACATATGGATTCTACATTTTCCTTTGATACAACATTCTGGGTAACTGGAATTCTGATTTGAAAAGCCCTAACCTCCTTCTCCTTGGATGTGGGGTTGCTCCTCCTGGCCACTGCCCCTAGCCTCGGGCGTGGGGGAGCTCCTCCCGGCTGCCGCCCCTGTTCTCCGGTGAGAAAAAGTTGGCTTAAAGCTCAATATTCAGAAAACGAAGATCATGGCATCCGGTCCCATCACTTCATGGGAAACAGATGGGGAAACAGTGGAAACAGTGTCAGATTTCATTTTCGGGGGGTCCAAAATAACTGCAGATGGTGACTGCAGCCATGAAATTAAAAGACACCTACCCCTTGGAAGAAAAGTTATGACGAACTTAGATAGCATATTCAAAAGCAGAGACATTACTTTGCAAACAAAGGTCCATCTAGTCAAGGCTACGGTTTTTCCAGTAGTCATGTATGGATATGAGAGTTGGACTGTGAAGAAGGCTGAGCACTGAAGAATTGATGCTTTTGAACTGTGGTGTTGGAGAAGACTTGAGAGTCCCTTGGACTGCAAGGAGATACAACCAGTCCATTCTGAAGGAGATCAGCCCTGGGATTTCTTTGGTAGGAATGATGCTAAAGCTGAAACTCCAGTACTTTGGCCACCTCATGTGAAGAGTTGACTCATTGGAAAACACTCTGATGCTGGGAGGGATTGGGGGCAGGAGGAGAAGGGGACGACAGAGGATGAGATGGCTTGATGGCATCACTGACCTGATGGACGTGAGTCTGAGTGAACTCCAGGAGTTGGTGATGGACAGGGAGGCCTGGCGTGCTGCGATTCATGGGGTCGCATAGAGTCAGACACGACTGAGCGACTGAACTGAACTGAACTGAACCTCCTTCTAGTATCTGGAACACTTCTTGGCTTGTCCTCCTAAGAAAAAAACAGTATAACCACTGCATCCATCCCTAAATTTCCAGAGGAGGGGGCCAAATGGTGACTCTAAAAGAAACTGATGGAACTGATACATCTGTGCACACAAGATTTTTTAATTTTTTTTTTCCAATTGTGGTAAAAGTCCCATAATATTAAGCATGCTATTTAACCATATTTAATTAGCTCTATAGTTCAATGTCATTAAGTACATTCACACTGTTGTGCAACTCTCACCACCATCCATCTCCTGAGTTTTTCACCTTTCTAAACTGAAATTCTGTCTCCATTAAATGCTAATTACCTATTCCCCCTTCCCACCATCACCCCTCAACCTCTTATATCTACCAATATACTTTCTGACTCTATGAATTTGACTATTTTAGGTACCTTATTTAAGTGGAATAAAACAGAATTTGTCTGCATCATGGCAATCCACTTCACTATTCTTGCCTGGAAAATCCCATGGATGGTTGAATCTGGTAGGCTACAGTCCATAGGGTTGCAAAGAGTTGGACATGACTAAGCAACTTCACTTCACTTTAATGTATACTGGAATGGATTTTTAAGGTTAATTTAACATATATCCTACAAACAGATTGTTTGTTTTACTTTTCCACTCTGCTATATCGTAGGCCCTCATTAGTCATCTACTTTATACATAATAGTGTACATATGTCAGTCCCAATCTCCCAGTCCATCACACCACCACCCTATCCCCCTTGGTGTACATACATTTGTTCTCTAGGTTTGTGTCTCCATTTCTGCTTTGCAAATCGGTTCATCGGTATCATTTTTCTATATTGTGCACATATGCCTTAATATAAGATATTTGTTTTACTCTTTCAGACTTACTTCACTCTGTATGACACTCTCTAGGTCCATTCCTGTCTTTGCAAATGGCACAATTTCGTATCTTTTTATGGTTGATTAACATTCCATTGTGTACATGCATCACATCTTCTATATCCATTCCTCTGTTAATGTCCATTTTAGTTGTTTCCATGCCTTGGCTATTGTAAACAGTGCTTCAGTGGATGTTGGGATGCATGCATCTTTTGGAATTATGGTATTCTCTGAGTATATACCCAGGAGTGGGATTGCTAGGTCATATAGTATTTATATTCTTAGTTTTTTAAAGAATCTCCAAACTGTTCTCCATAGTGGTTCTATTAATTTATATTACACAGCAATGTAAGAGGGTTCTGTTATCTCCAGTTCCTCCCCAGCACTTACGGTTTGTAAATTTCTTTCTTTTTTTTTTTTTTTTTTAATGATGACCATTCTGACAAGTATGAAGTGGTACCTCATTGTAGTTTTGGTTTGCATTTTTCTAACAATTAATGATGTTGAGCATCTTTTCATGTACCTTTTGGCCATATGTATGTCTTCTTTGGAGAAAAGAAGACATTTAGGTCTTCCACACATTTTTTGATTGGGCTGTTTGTTGTTTGATATTGAGCTGCATGAACTATTTGTATATTTGGAGATTAATCCCTTGTCAGTTACTTAATTTACAAATATTTCCTCCCATTTTAGAGTTATCTTTTCATCTTGTTTATTTTTACAAACAAAACTGAAAACGTATCCATGAAAAAAATGATAACTTTTTTTTTTTTACAGTTAAAATCTCATGCAAATATGATATTAAAGATGTGAAAAGATCAGTCACAGTCTGGGAGAAAATATCTACAAAGCATATAGCTGCTAATGAACTTGTATTCAAAATACAAAGAACCCTTAATCTTCAAGAATAAGAAAACAAACACAAGTAAAAAATGAAGAAAAGAAATCTGAACAGACACTTTTAAAAAAAGATCTAGAGATGTGAAGTGAGCATGTGATAATATGACAGACGCTTAAAACTATTTGTCATCAGGTAATTACAAGTTAAAACAGCAATGAGATACCGCAAAATACCTATTTAAATGGCTAAAATTAAAAATAAAATGACAGTGCCAGTTGCTGGAGAGGATGAGGAGCAACAGGTATTCTCATTCATTGCTGGTGGGAATGCAAAGTGATAGAGGCACTTTGAAAACAGATTGGGAATTTCTTACAAGGCTAAACATAGTCATGCAATAAAATCCAGCAATTATATTCATTGCCATTTCCCAAATGAATTGAAAATTTATGTTCACACAAAATCTGCACATAAATGTTCAGAGTAGCTTTATTTTTAATTGACAAAACTAAAAACACCAATACAGTATACTAACACATATATATGGAATTTAGAAAAATGGTAATGATAACCCTGTATGTGAGAGAGCAGAAGAGGCACAGATGTATAAAACAGTCCTTTGGACTCTGTGGGAGAGGGAGAGTGTGGAATGATTTAGGAGAATGGCATTGAAACATGTATAATATCATATATGATACAAATCGCTAGTCCAGGTTTGATGCATGATACTGGATGCTTGGGGCTGGTGCACTGGGACGACCCAGAGGGATGGTACAGGGAGGGAGGAGGGAGGGGAGTTCAGGATGGGGAACACGTGTATACCTGTGGCGGATTCATGTTGATGTATGGCAAAACCAATACAATATTGTAAAAGAAAAAAAAATACTAAAAACAACTAATTTATCCTCAGCAGGTGAATGGATTAAACACATGCTGCCATATACAGCAGAAATTAAGACAATATCTAAAACAACTATATGCCAATGAAAATTAACTAAAAAAGAAACAAACAAAACACCGTACACTCTGGAACATCTGTAAAATGAAATATATTTAGCTAGAGAAAAATGTGAAAAAAGCTAAATGCATATCTCAAAGTGAAAGAAATAGAAGATATTAAGAAGAGGTGTCAAGAATACACAGAAGAGGTATGCAAAAAGGATCTTAATGACCCAGATAATTATGATGGTGTGATCACTCACCTAGAGCCAGACATTTTGGAGTGTAAAATCAAGTAGGCCTTAGGAACCATCACTATGAACGAAGCTAGTGGAATGATGGAATTCCAGTTGAGCTATTTCAAATCCTAAATGATGATTCTATGAAAGTGCTGTACTCAATATGCCAGCAAATTTGGAAAACTCAGAGAGGCCACAGGACTTGAAAAGGTCAGTTTTCCTCCCAATCCCAATGAAAGGCAATGCCAAAGAATGCTCAAACTACCACACAATTGCACTCATCTCACATGCTAGTAAAATAATGCTTAACATTCTCCACAACAGACTTCAAGAGTATTTGAACTGAGAACTTCCAGATGTTCAAGCTGGATTTATAAAAGGCAGAGTAACGAGAGATCAAATTGTCAACAACCACTGGATCATTGAAAAAGCAAGAGTTCCAGAAATACATTTACTTCTGCTTCACTGACTGCCTTTGACTGTGTGGATCATAGCAAACTGTGGAAACTTCTCAAAGAGATAGGAATACCAGACCACCTTTCAATGCCTCCTGAGAAACCTGCATGCAAGTTATGAAGCAACAGTTAGAACTGGACCTGGAACAATGGACTGGTTTCAATTTGGGAAAGGAGTATGAGACTGTATATTATCACCATGCTCATGGAACTTCTATGCAGAGTACATCATGCAAAATGCTGGGCTGGATGAAGCACAGGCTGGAATAAAGAGTGCCAGGAGGAATATCAGTAACCTGAGACATACAAATGACACCATCCTTATGGCAGAAAGCAAAGAGGAAATAAAGAGCCCCTTGATGAGGCTGAAAAAGGAGAGTGAAAAAGTTGGCTTACAACTCAACATTCAGAAAACTAAGATCATGGCATCTGTTCCCATCACTTCATGGCAATAGATGGGGAAACAATGGAAACAGTGACAGAGTTTATTTTCTTGGGCTCCAAAATCACTGAAGATGGTGACTGCATTCACAAAATTAAGACGCTTGCTCCTTGGAAGAAAAGCTATGACAAATGTAGATGACATATTAAAAATCAGAGACATTACTTTGCCAACTAAGGTCCATCTAGTCAAAGCTAAGGTTTTTCCAGCAGTCATGTATGAATGTGAGAGTTGGATCATAAAGAAGGATGAGCAGCAAAGAATTAATGCTTTTGAACTGAGGTGTTGGAGAAGACTCTTGAGAATCCCTTGGACTGCACGGAGATCAAACCAGTTAATCCTAAAGGGAATCAACCTTGAATATCCACTGGAAGGACTGGTGCTGAAGCTGAAGCTCCAATACTTTGGCCACCTGATGAAAAGAACCAACTCATTATAAAAGACCCTGATGCTGGGAATGATTGAAGGCAAAGGAAGGGGATGACAGAGAATGAGATGGGTAGATGGCAGCACTGATTCAATGGCCATGAATTTGAGCAAACTCAGGGAGATGGTGAAGGACAGGGAAGTATGGCATGCTACAGTCCATGGGGTCACAAAGAGTTCGATATGACTGAGTGACTGATCAACAAAAGGTGAAAGAATCCAATTTTAAAACTGCTGTTTGAAAAAGACAAATCTATAAAAATGGCAAAAGATCTATGGTTGCCAGGAACTTGGAGGCAATTTTTTGGAGTTAAAACATGAATTTTTAAAGTAGAGATCAAATTATTATATATGATACCATGACACTAAGCATTTGTATAAGGCCATAGAACTTGACAACACAAAAAGTGAGCTTAAACATATACACATTTATAAAAATCATGCAAGTTTTGTAGGATATAAGATAGAATATAGACTCTATGAGAGAATCTAGCTGTTTTACAAATACATAAAATAACCTCACAGAAGGGGTATGATGAGATCCCCTGTTGACCTAAGTAGTTTTGGAAATGACTGAAGTCTGTTAAGACTAAAGGCAGAAAAACTGTACAGAGCCTGGTAATCTGATGGTTAAGCTTGTTCCCATCAGGGTACTGGTTAAAAATTCTGATACTGCTGTACATATACCCTGGAATTAAATAAACAAATGACAGATGATGGGAGTTAGATTTCTCACTGTTGAATTGGAAGGTTACAGAAAAGCAAGAGGAGAATGTTATAAAAATCCAGGTGATGAGAGATTGTGGTGGAAGATAAGTATGAATTCTTATAGGTTAATATACATACATATGTTTACATACTGAAACATTTTTGGATGCGTGTGTGTGTGTGTGTGTGTGTGTGTGTGTATACTCCCCCAGTCATGTCCGACTCTTTGTAAACCTATGGAGCGTAGCCCGGCAAGCTCCTCCATCCATAGGATTTTCTGGTCTACAATACTGTAGTGGGTTGTCATTTCCTCCTCCAGGGGATCTTCTTTACCCAGAGATTGAATGTGAGTCTCCTGCATCTTCTGTGTGGCAGCTGAGTTCTTTTACCACTTAGCCATTTAGTTCACATATACACATATATGTATATATACATAGGTTACATGCACACATGTGAAATCTTGCATTATTAGCTGAGATATCCTAGAAGCCATAATACCCTAATAGCAATAAACAAGCACTTCTAGAACCCAGATCTTGGTTTCTAATATCATTCTTTCATAATAGGAACCACAGCTTCTTGGAAAAAAATGGCTCATTGTAGGCCCGAGGCAGAAAATATAAAAGATGATTTTGGAACATGCCAAAAAATTAGGAAAAAGCTAAAAACAAAAACATAAGCATAAGGTATATCAAAGGTACACAGGAGACAACTAAAGCACCCAGAGGTCTAAGCTGGAACAACAATAACAAAAAATAATGTCATTAGATTATAGTCTAAAGTAAATGATCAATAGTCATGAGCTTGTACCAATAGAAATAAATGACTACATACAAAAATTATGGAGAATATTCCAATGCCTCATGAAGAAAAATCTAAAACTACTTTTGCAGATACTCTACTTTCTTAACTGTGGGCTGTGCACAGATAATTTCTCCCAAAGAGTACAGTGGAAAAGCAGAGTTGAGGGTAAGTAGAAGAAATTCTGAAAAATTGGTTCCACCTCAGCTAGGTGATAACACTATAATTGTAAGTTCTATTAATCATACATACCCTCTATGTGATGTGATTAAGACAGTACTTCTGTGATCCTCCTCTCACAAATCCATAATTAAATCTGATCATGAGAAAATATTTGACAGATCACAACTGAAACATATTTTACAAAGTACTTGTTTGGTCATCCTCAAATGACTCCCAGGCCATTAAAAGCAAGGAAAGTGTGAGAAACTGCCACAGTAAAGAGGAGCCCAAGAGGATATGACAATAAAATGTAACACACTATATTGGAAAATAAAAAAGACATTTGGTAAAAACAAAGGGAATCATAATAAATTACAGCCTTAAGTTAATAATAATTCAATTAGTTTATTAATTGAAACAAATATAGCATGCTAGTGTACGACATTATATAGAGGGGGAATTGAATATGTAACTTGTACTAGCTATTTTTCTATATATCAAAAACTGCTCTAAAATAAAAATGTTCATTTAAAAATTATCTGTGGATTTTTTGATTATGGCAAATTCCACAGTACTAAAAATCAATATAAAACTCAGTTAGTGTTTCTTCTTTGAAAGTATGTAAAGTTGCTGATGCCCTGTATCTAGAGGATATTTCCCAATAAGTAACCTATGAAAGAAAGTCTAACAATTTTTAAAAACAACTTGAAGGAGAGTTTTTAAAATTTTCTCTAATTTTAATGTTATAATTTTTTTCTCATTGTATTTTAAAGTTTGCTTTCAAGGACAAGTAACAATGAACTTTATGCACAAGAATTCTCATTATTTTTAGTGTAACCAAGAACAATGATATTGGCTTAATAGAAAAATGTCATTTCAAAAGAAAGAAGAATAGACATTATCAAAGAAAATGAATTTTCTTATATTTAAATTTCCAGCTTCTTCTATAATATACATCAGTTCAGTTCAGTTCAGTTCAGTTCAGTTGCTTAGTCATGTCCAACTCTTTGTGACCCCATGGACTGCATCACTCCAGGCTTCACTGTCCATCACCAACTCCTGGAGCTTGCTCAAACTCATGTCCATTGAGTCGGTGATGCCATCTAAACATCTCACCCTCTGTCGTCCCCTTCTCCTCCTGCCTTCTATCTTTCCCATCATCAGTAGCTTTTCCAGTGAGTCAGTTCTTTGCATCAGGTGGCCAAAGTACTGGAGTTTCAGCTTTAGCATCAGTCCTTCCAATGGATATTCAAGGTTGATTCCCTCTAGGATTGCCTGGTTTGATCACCTTGCAGTCCAAGGAAATCTCAAGAGTCTTCTCCAACACCTCAGTTCAAAAGCATCAGTTCTTTGGCACTTATCCTTCTTTATGGTCCAACTCTCACATCCATACGTGACTACTGGAAAAGCCATAACTTTTCCACACAGGCCTTTGTTGGCAAACCAATGTCTGCTTTTTATTATGCTGTCTAGAAAAATACTAAAAATGAAATGACTTTCATCTCTTATCCAACTTTCTATCAGCTGATTATCTAAACATTTTTATTATTTTCAAGTAAACAATGTTTAAGAAAATAAACATACATTAATTCTTCTTGACCTAAGAGTAGCAAGATCAAGGGAAGTCAGAAATAGAACCTATTTAAAATCATAAAATTCTATAACTTTTACATGTAAATTTCTCTATGATGATCAGTATAAAATGAACAGCCATAAAACTTCTGAGAAATGAAAGTAATACTAATCCTTTTAAATAATTGTAAGAGGTATTGTTATCTGAGAAAGTTCCAGAATAAAATAAAATATCTTTCCACTTCTGGGAAACAAAACTGTCAGATAATATGCAAAAAGAATTTCCCCAGGAAATAATTGATAACATATTTAAAATAATTTCATTAACACATAGGTGAATAATCCATTTCTAAAAGATGTTCCAGGCAGAGTGAGTGGTAGTTGCAATATCTCAGAAATTATATATATATATATATATATATATATATATATAGGCTTCAAAAGTACTTGATTACTATCTTAGAGCACCTATATGAAAATAGTGGGGAGTGGGGCTGATGGAAAATTTAAAGACTTCAATCTGGAGTAATGTATTTATTACTGTTACTCATTAGTTAATGAGTCCCAATGATGTTCCTGATAAAGGTTGTTTTTAAAAATAGTAAATTGATAAACTGTTTGGGGAAAATTAAGTTAGAAAAAAAGGAAAAACTATGGAAATACTACCATGAAATATGCTAAGTGAAATCAGTCAAACAGAGAAATAAAAACAAAATAAAACAATGTTATCTCTTGTATTTTGTTTCTAAGAAGTTGAATATAGAGAAACAGGAGTAGAATGGTGGTTATCAGGGGGTGAAGAGATGGGGAAAATTGGAAGATGTTTGTCAAAGTTTATAAAGTTGAACTTATGAGAGATGAATGAATCTAGAGATTCAGTGTACATCCTGATAACTGTAGTTAAAAATATTGCATTTCATATGAGAAATTAGCTAAGAGGGTAGATTTCATGTACTTTTATCACACACACAAAATATTAACTTTGTGAAGGGATGATATCTTAGCTTGAGTACGGTATCATTTCACTATATATATATGTATTGTTCAGACTGTAAAGCATCTGTCTACATTGCGGGAGACTGGGTTTGATCCCTGGTTTGGGAAGATTTCCTTCCTGAAGAAGGAAATGGCAATCTACTCCAGCACTATTGTCTGAAAAATCACATGGACAAAGGAGCCTGGTAGGCTGGAGTCCATGGGGTCGCAAAGAGTCGGACACGACTGAGGGACTTCACTTCGCTTATCAAAAATATAATTTATTTTTTTGAAAGGAAATACACATCTAGTTGTGTAATTCCCTTAGTAAAACTTTCCATTTCCTATAAGCCCGAAATTTCCTCATTTGTCCACCTGTCCATTCATCCATTTTTCTATACACTCAATTATTCAGTAAATATTTATGAAAACAGCAGAAAGATGGAGAGATAGACAGTACAATGGAAAGTATGTGGTTCAGAGACATAATGTAAGAGACTAGATATTGAATCTGATTAAATCCTGGAGAAGAGAGAGTCTGAATATGGCTGTAATGAAAATTGCTGCAGTTTAGAGGAGACTGAAATGAAGAATAGAACTTTCAATTTGGAGATTTTAAAGTTACATGAAGGCAGTCTTCAAGTGATCACTATTGTGCAAATGCCAAGTATAAAGGCAGGAAAAAATGAGTAGAGAGTCAGGAAATGGTAAAAAAAAAAAAAAAAAAAAAAAAAAAAAAAGAAAGAAAGAAAGAAAAAGAAAAGAAAGAAAGAAATAGTAAAAATTACTATTTTAAAGAAATAAGCTTTTTTTGGTTATAACACAACTCTGTTAGTGGTTTTGTCGCTAAGTTGTGTCCGACTTTTCTGACCCCATGGACTGTAGCCCTCCAGGTTTCTCTGTTCATGGGATTATTCAGGCAAGAATACTGGAGTGGGTTGTCATTCCCTTCTCCAGGGAATCTTTCCAACCCAGCAATCAAACCTGGGTCTCCTGCATTGCAGGCAGATTCTTTACCAACTGAGCTATGAGGGAAACCCCATAATACAACTTGTCTAGTAACTTATCTAGCTAACTCAATTCTCTTCATTCATCTTCACAATCAATTCTTAGTTTGTTTATTTGTTTTAATATTTTCAATCTTTATTGAAGTATATTTGATATATAGCTTCATATATGTTTAAATTATACAGCCTGATGTTTTGATTTGTATATATATTGCAAAAATGAATTACCACCATTAGCTTAATTAACAGTTAGTGTGCGTGTGTGTGTGTGTGTAGTGAGAACACTTAATGTTTATTCTCTTAACAACTTCCACACAGTATTTTTGCTATAGTCACCACACTGTACCAGATTTTAGATTACCAGAATTTATTCATTTATAACTAGAAGTTTGTACCTTTTGATCAGTATTTCCTCTTTTCCCTCTCCTCAGAGCCTTTAGCAAGAACTGTTCTATTCTCTTTTTAGGAGTTTTTTTTTAAATTATTCCATATATGGGCTTCCCTTGTAGCTCAGTTGGTAAAGAATCTGCCTGCAATGCTGGAGGCCCAAGTTAGATTCCTGGGTAAGGAAGATTCCCTGGAGAAGGAAATGACAACTCACTTTAGTATTCTTGCCTGGAGAATCCCATCGACAGAGAAGCCACGGCGTCACAACAGTCAGACATGACTTAATGACTAAATTACCACCATATATGATATCATACAGTATTTTCATTTCTCTGTCTGATTTATTTCACTTAGCATATTGCTCCCAAGGTCAGTTTGTGTATGTGCATGTCAGGTCGTTTCAGTCATATCTGACTCCTCATGATCCTGAGAGGGCAAAAGGCAGGAAGGCCAGGGGTCTCCAAACGGAGGAAATAGCCTGCAAGTGTCAGACATTTTTATCTCTCTTAAGCAGCAGGAGGAAACAAACTAGAGATATTTTTTCCTTCTCTAAACAAATTTAAAAGGAGGTTTCTCTTAAAATACTGTGTTGCCAGAATGACACCTGGTTTCACCTGAAGTTAACTATTCTCAAACCTAGAGATAACCAATGCCTTTTTCTTATGGAAATGTTTATCTTAAGCTATGCTAATGTACTATGCATTTACCCTAAACTCTGTCTTCAAGTTGGTTCTGCCTCTTGGCTCAGAACCTACTTGACAAACCAGTATGTTATACTCAGATATTGTTCCTCCAATCTATGCAAATGAAACTATTTGTGTGGTGAGCTTACCTTCTTCAAGATTCAAGTTAATCATTTTATGGCCCAGGATAAACCATTTTGTGCCAAGATTATCCCCAAATGCATCTTATTGGTGAGGGGCCTGGTGCCATTCTGAGTTTTAAGACATTCCTTTCTTTCATTAACAGACTGCTAGTGACTATATAACATCCAGCTGAAGACTATCAGGGGGGTACTTTTTCTGCCCTCTTCTGATGCCTATGTCAGAAGCTTTCTCTATCTCCTTGATACTTTAATAAAACTTTATTACATAAAAGCTCTGAGTGATCAAGCCTCGTCTCTGGCCCCGGATTGAATTATTCTCTTCCGGGGGCCAAGAATCCCAGCGTCGTAATTCAACAACAACCTTTCAATCCTATGGACTGTAGCTTGCCAGGCTCCTCTGTCCATGGGATTTTGCAGTCAAGAATCCTGGAGGGGGTTGCCACTTCCTCCTCCAGGGGATCTTCCTGACCCAAGGATCCATTTCTACACTGGCAGGCAAGTTCTTTACCTTGCCACCTGGGAAACCCTCAAGGTTCATTTATGTGGCCACAAATAGCAGGCTTTCCTTTATTTGGGGGGCTAAATGTTTTTCCACTGTATATATATATATATATACTACATTTAAAAAAATGCTTTGGGATGATTTGGAAGAATGGCATTGACACATGTATAATATCATATATGAACGAACAGCCATTCCAGGTTTAATGCATGATATTGGATGCTTGGGGTTGGTGCATGGAGACAACCCATAGGGATGGTACGGGGAGGGAGGAGAGATGGGGTTCAGGATGGGGAACACATGTATACCTGTGGCGGATTCATGTTGATGTATGGCAAAACCAATATAGTATTGTAAAGTAAAAATAAAATAAAATAAAAAACGTTTTCATCCTTCTGTGGATACTTACACTGTTTCTGTAAGTAATACTTTCACTGTTTCTGTGAATGATATTGCAGCAAAGATGAGGCTTCATCTACCTTTTTGAGATAGTGATTTTAATTTCTTCATATATATACATAGATTTGGGGTTGCTATGCCATATGGTAGTTCCATTTTTTGTTTTGAAGAATCTTCATACTATGTTCCCTAGTGACTATACCAATCACAACTCTTTGAAGGAGTAGGTTTAAAACAAGGTTAATGCACAAGGTTTGCATGAAATCCATATGATTAGAAGAACTGTTATGGATTGGTTCTATTTTTCCAAAATTAATACATTAAGGTACCTCCCAGTACCTCAGAATGTGACCTTATTAGAAGTAAAATAATTGCAGGAAATTAGTTAAGATGAGGTCATACTGAAGTGGGTATACCCCAAAGCCAAGAGGACTGACGTTGCTATAAAAAGGTAAAATTTGGACACAGATATGCAGGATAAGTCCATTTAAACATGAATCAGAAATAAGTTGTTGCACCTACAGTTCAACCAATGCCAGTGATTGCTAGGAGAACAGCATGGAACAGATTCTTTCTTACAACTCTTAGAAGGAACCAACCCAGCCAGCACCTTGATCTCAAACTTAGCTTTCAGAACTGTGAGATAATAAATTTCTATTGTTTAAGCCATTCAATTTTGTGATACTTTGTTGTGGTCCTAGCAAGCTACTATAGAAATATGGATTCTATTTTCAAATCTGACACCAAACATGAATCAAAGTTAGAAGATCTAGAGACCACGAAGGCAGTGAAACACATTGAAAAAAATGAATACCAGAATTACAATTGAATATTCCATTAATTTCTGAAAAAATGAAGCTATAAATCAGAGGTGTGCCTGTATGTCTGTTGGTTGTTTAAAGAAAGAGATTGGTTAGACAGTTTTTGTAGAATTGCTGACATTTCCTTTACCCAGGAAATAACTATTTCCCATAGTTATTTCTAATTCATAGCCTCCTGCTCTTGAAAAAAAAAAAAAAAAAAAACAAAGAAAAAAAACCTAGATATGGAGTCAGTCATGAGCATCCTTATGCCTCAGATGTAAAAGAATCTGTCTGCCAATGCAGGAGATGGAGAGTTGATCCCTGGGTCTGGAAGATCCCCTGGAGAAGGAAATGACAATCCACTCCAGTATTCTTGACTGGGAAATCTCATGGACAGAGGAGCCTGGCTCCTCTGTCTATGGCTACAGTCCTTGGGGTTGCAAGAGAGTCGGACACAACTAAGTGGCTAAACAATCCAATCCAATCAGAGTTGGTCACACTTGCGATTTTAGTGTTCTTGGAATATAAGCTATTTCATATTTGCTGACATCTGCCTGCCTTGACCTCTTTCTATCATCTCCTGCTATATTCCTGTTTTCATGTTTTCAGCTTTCTTCAGATTAGTCAGAATTGAAATTGTGTAACTTCCATTTCAAGGACTTGAGGTCCAGATCGCTAACTGTTTATGACCTGCTGCAGTCCTTAACCCTTAGCTGGTTCATTTCCAGCCTGAGTTTCTACCCAGTTTGACTCCTGACCAGATTTATTCATTTATTCTTCAGGACTTGAGTATAAAAGTGAAATTGAATTTTTATGTTTATATCAAGCAGGAAAGCCTCCTGCTACTTCCGAAGTGAGGTGAAGAATTTTTGAGGTCATTTCTTCTTATAGTATACCATTTGATATTTAGCATAGCTGAAGTAGTATAGATTTTGTTTATTGTCTGATGGCTGAGTCTTCAAAGATAAATCTGTTACATGGTCAGTAAGCAAATTTGCCTTTTGAATAAACAATAAGAAAAGAGCATAAATTTCACAATTACTTAAAATCATATTTTGTACAAAATGTGTGGGAAATGAGGTTCTGTTTTACAGTAGAATAATTTTTCTTGATATTTTAAATTGTATTTTTTACATGATTTCTTATTACTTGAAATATTTACTCATAAAATGTTACAAAGCTACACCCTTTGTATGTCTAATGCTTTATTCCATTTAAATATATTCTGCCTGAAAAAATGAAGAGCTACATTTCTGAAATATCCCAGTATAGTTAGCCATAAATGGCCTTCATTACCCTTGATCATACACTTTTTATGTTCCAGACTGTAATACCAAGACTGGTGTTTAAGGGCAAGATTTTTTCTCAGTGTTTACTTCGCATCTATTTTCCCAGAAACCTCTCTATGGCTCTGCATATACTTCTGCCGTCCATGACAATTCAATTCATTTTAACTTTTTAAATATACATTTATTTATTTTAACTTTTAATGAAATCCCTCTGCTTTCACTAAACTCTAAGTGGTTTTGCTTGTTTTCCAATTTTCCTTTGATTGAGACATTTGTGATGGAAAGTATTCCAATGTTTTTCCATAAATAGCAGATTATTTTTGAATAGTTATTTAATAATACAGTTTATATTGTAAAAATAAGAAAACATGAAATGAAAGAGATAGAAAAGAAACAGTAAGAAAAGATTAAAGGAGGAAAAAAGGAACAATTAATCTGCAGCAACATATATTATCAGGTATCTATTAGGATAGGACATTCACATGCAAGACTAAAGGATTAAGGGTGTCATAGAGTGACACTAAGTTTCAACCACTTGACCTCTTGAGAAGAAGGACTCTTTAGGGTAACCCTGACCCCTCTCTTTGTGCCCTTTCCATCTCTACTCCCTTGGATAGCAATAGATCTAGGTGAAGGATCAATTTGGGAAATTGAATGGTTTAAAGCTCAACATTCAGAAAACGAAGATCATGGCATCTGGCCCCATCACTTCATGGAAAATAGATGGAAACAGTGTCAGACTTTATTTTTTGGAGGCTCCATGAAATTAAAAGACACTTATTCATTGGAAGGAAAGTTATGACCAACCTAGATAGCATATTCAAAAACAGAGACATTACTTTGCCAACAAAGGTCCGTCTAGTCAAGGCTATGGTTTTTCCAGTGGTCATGTATGGATGTGAGAGTTGGACCGTGAAGAAGGCTGAGCACTGAAGAATTGATGCTTTTTAACAATGGTGTTGGAGAAGACTCTTGAGAGTCTCTTGGACTGCAAGGAGATCCAACCAGTCCATTCTGAAGGAGATCAGCCCTGGGATTTCTTTGGAAGAAATGATGCTAAAGCTGAAACTCCAATACTTTGCCCACCTCATGTGAAGAGTTGACTCATTGGAAAAGACCCTGGTGCTGGGAGGGATTGGAGGCAGGAAGAGAAGGGGTCAACAGTGGATGAGATGACTGGATGGCATCATGGACTCGATGGACGTGAGTTTGAGTGAACTCCGGGAGCTGGTGATGGACAGGGAGGCCTGGCATGCTTCTATTCATGGGGTTGCAAAGAGTCGGACATGACTGAGCAACTGAACTGAACTGAACTGAACTGATTCTTATAAATTTCCAGCTAGGTTTTCTTTGCTTTTACATATCATTAGATTTAGAAGCACAGCCTCTTTGGATGAGCTCTGGAGTATCTGAGCATGTTTAATGACTAGATGGACAAATTTAATTTTAGAGTACAGCATTTAAGAAGGCCACTGTTGCCATAGAGCTAAGCCAAGCTTCTCAAACAGTCTTAATTATGACACTGGCATTTTGATTTCCATTTGTGTGATTCCTGCATCTCTCTTTCAATTATTTCTACATGTGTCAAGAAAATAAGGAAGTTATTTACCAATTATAAAAACATATGCAGTAGAGTGTACTATGGGGAGTTTTTGTTGTTGTTGTTCAGTCACTCACTTGTGTCTGACGCTCTGTCATCCCATAGACTGCAGCATGTCAAGTGTCCCTGTTCTTCACTATCTCCCAGAGTTTGCTAAAACTCATGCCTTTGAGTTGATGATGCCATCCAAGCATCTCTTCCTTTGTCACCCTCTTCTCCTCATGCCCTCAATCTCTCCCACATCAGGGTCCTTTCCAACAAGTTGACTCTTCCTGTCAGGTGGCCAAAGTATTGGAGCTTCAGCGTTAATCCTTCCAATGAGCATTCAGGGTTGATTTCTTTTAGGATTGACTGGATTGGTCTCTTTGCTGTCCAAGGGACTCTCAAGAGTCTTCTCTAGCACTACAATTTTAAAGCCTCAGTTATTTGGCATTCATCCTTCTTTATGGTCAAACTCTCACATCTGTACATGACTTCTGGAAAAATTATGGTGAATTTTTAAGTTCCATCTAAACTTTCTTAAATGTTAGGGCCTACCTATGGGGATGTCCTGATCTGTCCCCTATTAAGGGAACTGCTCCATTCAGCCTTGTTGGAGAGGCAGTAATTCCTTTGCCAGGTTCACATGATCTAATCCCTTAACAACACACAGCTAGACTGATTTGGTTTCCAGTTTGAAGCCAGGTTTGAGAATCTTCCCTAACATAGGCAATAGTCAACTATTATGGAATTTCTTTAAGAAGTTCTCTACTTATAATAAGGTGACATGGAACCAAAATAAAAGCAAATATTAAATCCCAGATTTGTCATATTTATTATTTGCTCAGCAACAACATTATATAACAGGTTTTTCCAAAATTTTTATATATATATATATAATTTATAATATAGAAATGACAAGGTTATATAGACTAAAGCACTAGTCTTTGTAATTTATAGAAATTATATTAACTAATAAATGTTGTTAGTACTATGCACTTATGATATTTTAGGATAAATATGTTTCTTCTTAAAATATTGTTTTCTCTTTTTTTTTTTTTAAGATAATTTACACTTCTGTCCTATTTAATCTTATCAGACCATATGGCACTGTTTCATTTTTATAATCTCCTAGGATTTTGGATGTGTTTCCAATAGAAAATGGTATTTAGAATTAACTTCTGTTGCTTCTGAGCAGTGCTAATATATCTACATAATAAAGATTTCCATTTTCATATATAATAAAACAGAGATTGAAACTGTACAAAAAGAATGTCATGAAACATGATTCATAATTAAAAAAAAATGGAGCATTAAAGTAAAAGAAAAAAATAGCTATTATTGACTCATTCACCAAATATTTATAAAGCAACTGATACATGCTCATTTTAAGCCATCTGCTGGGCATATAGCCATGAACATGATAGAAAAGGATGCTTGTCTTATTTTACTCTACTAGCAGGTTATAAAAAAAAATAGATAAATACATAACAACTTTATTTTTAAGTGCAATCTAGTAATATATACATATGAACACTCAGGTGTGGATATTAATGATGGCTGTGCTTTTGAGGTACCGCTAGTGGTAAAGAGCCTGCCTGCCATGCAGGAGACATAAGAGATGATTTGAGCCCAGGTCGGGAAGATATCCTGGAGGAGAGCATGGCAACCCACTCTAGTATTCCTGCCTGGAGAAGCCCATGGACAGAGGAGCCTGTGGGCTACAGTTCATAGGTGCACAAAGAGACAGACATGATTGAAGTGAGTTAGCATGCACCCACTGAATCTCTAGGATAATTAATTCTAGAGAATACTCATTTGGCCTTAAAATTTCAACTGTTTGTCTTCTAAGTCAGTGTTTAGATAGAAATACAGTTTTTAGATAAAAGCTGTGAGGTAGAACTATGCCCATTAGAATCAAGTACTATCTGGCTTTCCTTTTGGAGATCCCCATCTTCTACTACCCCATTTACCTTTCTGGTTATTGATTTAGTCATTCAGGTCTATATTTTGCCACCTTACTTTTTGGACTTTCTGCCTTTCAGTTGGTATATGCTCTTTAACTCTCTTTTGACCCTGGACTCTACTGTGTCCATGTCTGTATTTATTTGTTGTTGACTCAGGGCTGGTCTCTTGGGCCCCTGACTTATGCCTTGCTATGCCCACCTTGGAGCTTTTAAATAATAATTACATTAAGTAAACTTTGTATATAACCCATTATACCATCTCTATTTCAGCCTACTTGACCTGTGTCTTACCCTTTTAACAGTTAAGAAAGAAAATATCAGTTGTTTAGTGCAACAAGATTTGAAAGCTATTACATTGTTAAAGGGCTTCCCTGGTAGCTCAGCTGGTAAAGAATCTACCTGCAATGCAGGAGACCTCAGTACAATTTCTGGGTTGGGAAGATCCACTGGAGCAGGGATAGGCTACTCACTCCAGTACTCTTGGCTTCCCTGGTGACTCAGCTGGTGAAGAATCTGCCTGCAATGCAGGAGACCTGGGTTTGGTCCCTGGGTTGGAAAGATTCCCTGGAGAAGGGAACAGACACCCAATCCAGTATTCTGGTCTGGAGAATTCCATGAACTGTACAGTCAATGGTGTGGCAAAGAGTCAGACATGACTGAGTGAATCTAACTTCACTTCAGTTCAGTTTAGTTCAGTCGCTCAGTCCTGTCAGACTCTTTCCAACCCCATGAATCGTAGCACATCAGGCCTCCCTGTCCATCACCAACTCCCAAAGTTCACTCAGACTCACGTCCATCAAGTCAGTGATGACATCCAGCCATGTCATCCTCTGTCGTCTCCTTCTCCTCCTGCCTCCAATCTCTCCCAGGATCAGAGTCTTTTCCAATGAGTCAACTTTTCGCATGAGGTGGCCAAAGTAGTGGAGTTTCAGCTTTAGCATCATTCCTTCCAAAGAAATCCCAGGGCTGATCTCCTTCAGAATGGACTGTTTGGATCTCCTTGCAGTCCAAGAGACTCTCAAGGGTCTTTTCCAACACCAAAGTTCAAAAGCATCCATTCTTCGGCACTTAACCTTCTTCACAGTCCAACTCTCACATCTATACATGACCACTGGAAAAACCACAGTCTTGACTAGATGGACCTTTGTTGGCAAAGTAATGTCTCTGCTTTTCAATATGCTATCTAGATTGATCATAATTTTTTTTTTTCCCCAAGGAGTAAGCTTTTTTTAATTTCATGGTTGCAGTCACCACCTGCAGTGATTTTGGATACCAAAGAGATGAAGTCTGACACTGTTTCCACTGTTTCCCCATCTACTTCCGATGAAATGATGGGACCAGATGCCATGATCTTCGTTTTTTGAATGTTGAGCTTTAAGCCAACTTTTTCACTCTCGACTTTCACTTTCCTCAAGAGGCTTTTTAGTTCCTCTTCACTTTCTGCCATAAGGGTGGTGTTATCTGCATATCTGCGGTTATTGATATTTCTTCCAGCAATCTTGATTTCAGCTTGTGCTTCTTCCAGCCCAGCATTTCTCATGATGTACTCTGAATAGAAGTTAAATAAGCAGGGTGACAATATACAGCCTTGACATACTTCTTTTCCTATTTGGAACCACTCAGTTGTACCATGTCGAAATCTAACTGTTGCTTCCTGACCCACATATAGGTTTCTCAATAGGCAGGTCTGGAGGTCTGGTATTCCCATCTCTTTCAGAATTTCCCACAGTTTATTGTGATCCACACACTCAAAGACTTTGCATAGTCAATAAAGCAGAAATAGATGTTTTTCTGGAAATCTCTTGCTTTTTCCATGATCCATTTGATGTTGGCAATTTGATCTCTGGTTCCTCTGCCTTTTCTAAAACCAGCTTGAACATCTGGAAGTTCATGGTTCATGCATTGCTGAAGCTTGGCTTGGAGAATTTTGAACATTACTTTACTAGCATGTAAGATGAGGGCAATTGTGTGGTAGTATGAACATTCTTTGGCATTGCCTTTCTTTGGGATTGGAATGAAAACTGACCTTTTCCAGTCCTGTGGCCACTGCTGAGTTTTCCAAATTTGCTGGCATATTGAGTGCAGCACTTTCACAGCATCATCTTTCAGGATTTGAAATAGCTCAAATGGAATTCCATCACTTCCACTAGCTTTGTTCATAGTGATGCTTTCTAAGGCCCACTTGACTTCATATTCCAGGATGTCTGGCTCTAGGTGAGTGATCACACCATTGTTATTATCTGGGTCATGAAGATCTTTTTTGTACAGTTCTTCTGAGTATTCTTGCCACCTCTTCTTAATATCTTCTGCTTCTGTTAGGTTCATACCGTTTCTGTCCTTTATTGAGCCCATCTTTGCATGAAATGTTCCCTTGGTGTCTCTAATTTTCTTAAAGAGATCTTTAGTCTTTCCCATTCGGTTGTTTTCCTCTATTTATTTGCATTGACCGCTGAAAAAGGCTTTCTTATCTCTTCTTGCTATTCTTTGGAACTCTGCATTCAAATGCTTAAATCTTTCCTTTTCTCCTTTGATTTTCACTTCTCTTCTTTTCACAGCTATTTGTAAGGCCTCCCCAGACAGCCATTTTGCTTTTTGGCATTTCTTTTCCATGGGGATGGCCTTGATCCCTGTCTCCTGTACAATGTCATGAACCTCATTCCATAGTTCATCAGGCACTCTATCTATCAGATCTAGGCCCTTAAATCTATTTCTCACTTCCACTGTATAATCATAAGGGATTTGATTTAGGCCATACCTGAATGGTCTAGTGGTTTTCCATACTTTCTTCAATTTGAGTCTGAATTTGACAATAAGGAGTTCATGACCTGAGCCACAATCAGCTCCTGGTCTTGTTTTTGTTGACTGTATAGAGCTTCTCCATCTTTCACTGCAAAGAATATAATCAGTCTGATTTCAGTGTTGACTATCTGGTGATGTCCATGTGTAGAGTCTTCTCTTGTGTTGTTGGAACAGGGTGTTTGCTATGACCAGTGCATTTTCTTGGCAAAAGTCTATTAGTCTTTGCCCTGCTTCATTCCATATTCCAAGGCCAAATTTGCCTGTTACTCCAGGTGTTTCTTGACTTCCTACTTTTGCATTCCAGTCCCCTATAATGAAAATGACATATTTTTTGGGTGTTAGTTCTAAGAGGTCTTGTAGGTCTTCATAAAACCGTTCAACTTCAGCTTCTTCAGCTTTACTGGTTGAGGCATAGACTTGGATTACTGTGATATTGAATGGTTTGCCCTGGAAATGAACAGAGATTATTCTGTTGTTTTTGATTGCATCCAAGTACTGCATTTCGGACTCTTTTGTTGACCATGATGGCTACTACATTTTTTCTGAGGGATTCCCACCCACAGTAGTAGATATAATGGTCATCTGAGTTAAATTCACCCATTCCACTCCATTTGAGTTTGCTGATTCCTATAATGTCGATGTTCACTCTTGTCATCTCCTGTTTAACCACTTCCAATTTGCCTTGATTCATGGACCTGACATTCCAGGTTCCTATGCAATATTGTTCTTTACAGCATCGGACCTTGTTTCTACCACCAGTCTCATCCACATCTGGGTATTGTTTTGCTTTGGCTCCATCCCTTCATTCTCTCTGTAGTTTTTTCTCCACTGATCTCCAGTAGCATAATGGGCACCTAATGACCTGGAGAGTTTCTCTTTCAGTATCCTACCATTTTGCCTTTTCATACTGTTCACTTCAGATTGCTTAATCATTGCTTATTTTCACTGCAATTATGTGTAAAGTTTATGGAAATAATCTTTCGCATTTGAGCTGCAATAGACTTTTCCTAACACAAAACCCTCTTGCCAACCTGGAATTAAAGTTTAAACCAGGGGATACCTGAGGGTGTGTGTGTGTGTGTGTGTGTGTGTTTTTTTTTTTTTTTTTTTTTTAGTGATACCAAAATCCAACATCACTAAATAGATGTAGATTGCACAATATATAGCTCAGAAAATTTTGTTTGGAAATTAGATATTGTTGAAATTGAGTGATTTGCCAATTTTGTTTTATCTCCACTCCCATTTGGGCTTCCCAGTTAGCACAAGCATTAAAGAGCAAGCCTACCAAGCCAGGAGACATAAGAGAAGCAGTTCAATCCCCTGGGTCAGGTGTAGCCTCTGGAGGAGGGCATAGCCACCCACCCCAGTGTTCTTGACTGGAGAATCCCACAGAGGAGCCTGGCAGGCTATGGTCCACAGGGTTACAGAGTCAGACAAAACTGAAGTAACTTAGCACACAGGAACCACTTCCATTTGCATCACTTAGGGTTTGGGTTTTTTGTTGTGTTTTGTTTTGTTTTTGTTGTTAGTTTTTCAACTAAATTCTACAGGTATTCTTTCCAAAAAGTAATGTTGCAAAAATATCGTTAGCTGAAATAGGGAAAAACAGTATATCTTTTCCAAGAAGATGGTTTGCACAAAACTTGACATCCTGAAAAACTGAGACTTTTATAAGTGCTGTTTATGAGATATTGTTCTTTGGACCAAAAATTCAGATACTAATAAATGAGCTAGATTGTCCCCAGTGTCCAAGTGACTCTGAAAACAAGACAGCCAGCTGGATTCAGCCAGCTGAATTCACCCGGCCTTGATGAACACTGGAGGAGTCCCCTGTGTGGAAGGAGCAGGAAATTGAGAAAAAAGTGATAAGCTGGTTTCAGTCTTCTGAGTTAAATTTCCTTGATACAATGACCTTAACTGAAGAGAAAAAGCATGAATGGCCTAATTGATCTTAACCAGTTATATTAATATTGAAAGTGAAAAGTAAAAGTGAAATTGTTCAGTCATGTCCAACTCTTTGTGACCCCATGGACTGAAGCCCGCCAGCCTCCTCTGTTCCAGGAATTCTCCAAGCTAGAATACTGGAGTGGGTAGTCATTCCCTTCTCCAGGGGAACTTCCCAACCCAGGGGTCGAACCCAGGTCTCCTGCATTGCAGGTGGATTCTTTACCATTTGAGCCACCAGGGACACCCCATTAAAATTAGGATAACTGTAAACAGAAAAAAAAACATCTAATATTGCTTCATTGACTACCTTAAACCCTTGGACTGTGTATATCACAACAAACTGTGGAAAATTCTTAGAAAGATGGGAATGCCAGATCACCTTACTGCCTCCTGAGAAACTTGTATGCAGGTCAGGAAGCAAAAGATATAACTGGACATGAGACAACAGACTGGTTCCAAATCAGGAAAGTACTTCAGGCAGTATGTTGTCACCCTGCTTATTTAACTTATATGCAGAGTATGTCTTGTGAAATGCTGGGCTGCATAAAGAACAAACTGAAATCAAGATGGCCCGGGGAAGAATCAATAACCTCAGATATGCAGATGACACCACTCTTGTGGCGGAAAGAACTAAAAAGCCTCTTGGTGGAAGTGAAAGAGGAGAGTGAAAAAGTTGGCTTAAAGCTCAAAATTCAGAAAACTAAGGTCATGGCATTCTGTCCCATCACTTCATGACAAATAGATGGGAAATCAATAGAAACAGTAAGAGACTTTATTTTGTGGAGCTCCAAGATCACTGCAGATGATGACTACAGCCATGAGATTAAAAGACCCTTGCTCCTTAGAAGAAAAGCTTTGACAAACCTCAACAGCATATTAAAAAGCAGAGACATTACTTTGACAAGAAAGCTCCATCTAGTCAATGCTATGGTTTTTCCAGTAGTCATGTACGGTTGTGAGAGTTGAACCATAAAGAAAGCTGAGCACCAAAGAATTGATTCTTTTGAACTGTGATGTTGGAGAAGACTCTTGAGAGTCGTTTGGATGGCAAGGCGAACAAACCAGCCAATCCTAAAAAAAATTAGTCCTGAATATTCATTGAAAGGACAGATGCTGAAGCTGAAACTACAATACTTTGGCCATCTGATGCAAATAATGGACTCATTGGAAAAGACCCTGATTCTGGGCAAGATTGAAGGCAAGAGAAGAAAGGGATGGCAGAGGATGAGGTGGTTGAATGGCATCACAGACACGATGGGCATGAGTTTGAGCAAACTTCAGGAGTTGGTGATGGACAGGGAAACCTGGAGTGCTGCAGTCTATTGGATTACAAAGAATCAGACATGACTGAGTGGTTGAACTGAATGTAACTGACGCAGAGCACATCATGTGAAATTGCACACAAGCTGGAATCAAGATTGTGGGGAGAAATATCAATAACCTCAGATATGCAGAAGATATCACCCTTATAGCAGAAAGTGAAGAGGAATGAAAGAGCCTCTTGATGAAGGTGAAAGAGGAGAGTGAAAAAGCTGGCTTAAAACTCAGCATTCAAAAAGCAAAGATCATGGAATCCTTTTCCATCACTTCATAGCAAACAGATGGGGAAACATTTGAAATTGTGACAGACTTTATTTTCTCAGTCCAAAATCACTGTGGATAGTGATTGCAGCCATGAAATTAAAAGATCCTTTGAGGAAAAGCTATGACAAACTTAAACAGCATATTAAAAAGCAGAGACATAAGTTTGCCTTCAAAGGTCAGTATAGTCAAAAGTATGTTTTTTTCCAGTAGTCATGTATAGACATGAGGGCTGAACAAAAAATGAAAAAAAAGGCTGAGCAATTGATGAAAAATTGATGGCCTTGACCTGTGGTGCTGGAGAAGACTCTTTAGAGTCCCTTGGACTAGTAAGGAGATCCAACCAGTCAATCCTAAAATAAATCATCCCTGATTATTCACTGGAAGGACTGATTCTGAAGCTGAAGCTCCAACACTTTGTCCACCTGATGTGAAGAGCCTATTAACTGGGAAAGACCCTGATGCTGGGAAAGATCTAAGGCAAAAAGAGAAGTGAATGACAGAGGATTGGGATGGTTAGATGGCATCACTGATTCAGTGGACATGAGTTTCAGAAAACTCTGGGTGATGGTTAAGGACAGGGAAGCCTGGCGTGCTGCAGTCCATGGGGTCACAAAGACTTGGACACAACACCACCAACAAATAAAGAAATAACAAAGTGGATGCCTAAATCAGACACACACACACAGTTTAAGCAGAATTTAGAATTTGAAAGGAGGACAAGAAAATGTTAATAAAAACCTAATAAAAAAAGCCTAAAACAGGGGGTGAAATGAAAACTTTCCAATCTTCAAATTAAAATTCTTAAGACAAGAGTTAACAAATCTAAATTGAACAAAAAATCATATATATATATATATATATATATATATATAGCATGTAAAAACCAGGACTATTCTAACCTCTTTATTTTCTTCTGTAAGAATGCAAATGGGAGTTAAGTTCACTCTTTCCAATTTTGATAAACAAATCTGCAGAGAAAATAGAGTAACTGAAAACACAAATATTTTTGAATACATGTGTACATTAAAATATATAAAATGAGTACTTGGCACCCCCGAACTGTTTTAAATGCCAGTTATTTAGTGATCATTTATTATTTGACAAGATGGAATTCATATAAAGCTGCTTTCTCCTGTTGGCATAAATATATATATACACACACATATATAAAATCCATGCTGTTAGTGGCCAGTCTAGAAATGGTGGGAGTGCTGAGTGGCAGAATCAGATTGAAAATCCTTGGATATTTCAAAGTGATAGTAATGAAACACAATTTTGATCTAAGGACACAGACATGCTTAAAGTTATTTCTTTGCACAAAAAGTGAATTTTTGTGAAAATTCTAGTAAAAATAGTCTCACATCTTTTTCTCAAGTTGATCACAATGTGGTGACTGTAGCTGCTTGTTTGACAAGACTAATTAGTGCTTTTGATTTCATAGTTTGCCTGAAGCTTTGTTCCCATTAGTTTTCCCTTTCCCTTGACCCTGCTCTGATGGTAACATAGCAATTGTTAATTTTAAATATATTTCTCTCTGTTAGTGAATAGCACACAACATATTCTTAAGTCTGTTTCTAGCATGATCCTCTCCTTTACCTTCACACCACAGGCAATTTCAGGGAAATTCTGAAAAATTAAATTTCATACATAGAAGTTTGTAGATACAGCATAACTAAAATACTTAATAGAAAATAAAATGATCAAATATCTAAGTGCTTTTATATTCTTTTTCTTGTTTTTTTATCAGCAATTTTCATTACATATTCACTGATGTAAAGGAGTTTTTAGATTAGAGATCTCTTTAGAAAATAAACTTTATAGTGAAGTAAAAGACATCCCACCCGTGGTGGATTCATGTCAATGTATGGCAAAACAAATACAGTATTGTAAAATAAAATAAAGTAAAAATAAAAATAAAAAAAAAGACATCCCATACCCTCAAAAAATTTATTTTCTAACATGTCAATAAAGATACTGAAACAGGCTGAAAAAACCTTTTCTCCTTGTGAATAAAATTTTTGTATATGTTAAGTCCTTGCCCAGCAAACATTAATTACTCATCTTCAAAAGGGGAAAAATGAAAATAATTAAACATACAAATAATATGAGCCACATTAATGAAATGTTTCAGAGTAACTGTGGCTGAGAGTTGCTAATTTTCTTTTATCTTGGAAATAATGTGACAGGAAAAATGATACTGATAACTACTGAAAAAAGTCATCTTAATATTACAGTTGCCCCATTATTGCCACAGCAAAGTTATAAGCATTTGTCTCTTTATCTCTGATATAAAAATAACACACTTTTCTTCAATTAAATTTTAAAGTAATCTTTCAATCTGATTATAAATAATGAATATGGAATATTAATTTTTAATATTTTTGATAATTACATAGTAATTACTAGTACATTTATTTTTATTTATTTTTTTACAAGAATCATCTCTGTTTTATTTATTTTACAGAGTAATGGTTTAAAATGAATACACTTGGGCACAGTAAATATTTTGACATGAAAAGCATCAGAATGGGCATCAGAAAAATAGCAACTCATCTTACACACAATAACTAGAAAATATTTTTGTCTGATCATTTAAGGGTTACAAATCCTGAGAATGTTAGACATTGAACAAACTAAGTACTGCCTGATAATTAAATCTTGCTTGGAAATCATCATTTTAAAAAAAATGCTCTGAGGTACAAATCACCTATGTATTAAACATGAATCTTTTACATTTTACAAAGACTTTAAACAAATATATCAAACGATTATACTTCAGTGGCTCTAAAACAGCTATCAGTCAGGTTCCAGGACACACTGTTCCACGATTTCCCGTAAGTTGGGGTTCTCCATGGCAGCCGCCACTCGCTCTTTGTCATTTATCTGCTTGTTGATATCTTCCTCTGTTGAGTGGGTTCCTTCAGAAATGTAGATTTCCAACTTATGTTTAAACGGTAAACACCGCTTAAGTTTTACTCTTAAGCACAGCCCAATAAGAGTCGCCAAAGAGCAATGAGGTACTGTTGGCGTGAACCTTATAATAACCAAATAGTCGTCTTCATTAATCTCCTGAACCTCCACACAACTTTCCGTTACCACTTCCAGTTCTTCTAAAGTATTGGGCTTCTCTGGATCCCGGATGGTTCGAATCAAATCATAAACTTCTAGCGCTTTCTCTTCCATGATCCGGGGCTGCCGGGCAGCTCCCCGCTCAGAGAGGCCCGAGAGCCACAGGAATCTGCTCAGCGTCCAAGAGAGTAGTCCGGACACCCGCTCCATCCTTACATTCCACCATCCCTGGCGACTGTCCCATCTGAGCCACCGTCTCTCAGTAGCGAGCCTCGCGAGTTATCAACTTCCTGATCTTCAAATGGGCCAAGAGAAGCCTATATGTCCAGGGGAGCAGATAATAGGCGGGACCTCTACATTTATTTTTAAAAGAATAATTCACATGTAAAATTTTAAACAGGGGCATGTTTTTGCCCCAATATTTCTAAGGTCACAGAGTTGATAATATAGAGATACTTTTGTTTTGAACTCACAATACATATCAAATGCTTTACTTTTTAAAATAACTATAATCTTCCACAATAGTTTTCCAAATCAGTCTCTATCCTACTTTTCCCATGAGTAAACTGAACCCTGGGATGGTTAAATATTTAGATAAATGTCAACTGACAAAATGATATTTTGACTCAAATTCTTACTTCTGCAGCATATTCCATTGAGTTGTAGAATATGATGCATATTTGGAATTCAATTTGAACTTAATCTAAATGCTACCAAACTTCCATTAGACATAATTATTTAATGGAGCTCCCCCTTCCACTGACTTAGGCTTTCTTGTCTTTTTTTTTTTTTTAATTTAGTTATTTTAATCAGAGGTTAATTACTTTACAATATTGTACTGGTTCTGCCATACATCAACATGTATCCACCACAGGTATACACGTGTTCCCCATCCTGAACCCCCCTCCCTTCTACAGTTTTTTCCTGAAAGTGAAAATCACTCAGTCGTGTCCGACTCTTTGTGACCCCATGGACTATACAGTCCATGGAATTCTCCAGGCCAGAATGCTGGAGTGGGTAGCCTTTCCCTTCTCCAGGGGATCTTCCCAAGCAGAGATAGAACCCAGGTCTTCCACATTGCAGGCAGATTCTTTACCAGCTGAGCCACAAGGGAAGCCCAAGAACACTGGAGTGGGTAGCCTATCCCCTCTCCAGTGGATCATTCCAACCCAGGAATCGAACTGGCATCTCCTGCATTGCAGGCAGATTCTTTACCAACTGAACTATGAGGGAAGCCCACCGTTTCTTCCTAGACTAATTTAAATCAATATCCTCAATCATTTTTTATATCTTACTTATTCCTAGATGAGTATTCAAAGATCATGTCACTCCTGAAGTCAAGACGTTAGATAGCTCCAGGTGACTATTATCATCCCTTATCTAACTGGTCCAATTTCAATATGTTCCCTTCAAACCTGGTTATTTTTTAGTTGTTTACCCAACCAATAACACCATAATACAACTAAACTTTTATGTCAAATGTAAAAAGACTCTCTTGCTCTCAGGCTTCTCTCACCTATTTCTAATGTATCACCAGTTTCAATTAACTAACTTTTAAATATTTCTGATTGACTCACGCTCCTAAATCTCCTCTGCCACAAGCCTATTACAAGCTGTCATCATCTTTTATCTTAATTGCTGTAAAACTTAATTTATTGCCTATTTTTCACTCAGATCCACTTCTAACCCACTCAACATATTACATATAGTTAGAGATACATTCTCAAAACATGCATCAGGTCATGCCATGTCCGCTAAAATCCTTCAACAGCTGACCATTGCTTTAAGTTAAATTCACTAAGTTTGTCTAAAAATTCCTGCATAATCTGCCTCCCAAGCCTCATTAAACATCACTCGCTCACCCAGGAAATATCCAGTTCAAAGTCCAAGCGGGCTTTGTGGGGGTTGTGCAGTCCTCTTTATTAGGTATGTCATCTTACTCTGACAATAGATGGAAAAAGACAAGTGAAATGTCTTTCCTGAAGCAGGGAGGGCTGCAAACTTCACTGAAAGTCTCATTTGGGGAAGTGAAGGGTGGGAGAGTCACAGCAATGATGAAAACCTACAGGACTGACTTTATAAATACTCTCTGCCCTGGTAATAGAGAAAGTTATTTAAGCAGACTTTCACTCTGTTCTCTGGGAACAAATCTTTTGTCCACAGTTTTTTTTTGTTTTTGTTCTTGTTTTTCTTTTCTTTTCCGCCTGTAATCCATGACAACATTTGTAATGGGCATTAGGGAGTATTCCTTCTTGTGGAATTCATATTCTGAGGCCATATCCTGAAAGTTAAATTATTTTTAGGCCAGGCTTATGGTTTATTTGACAATAGAATCTTTGAATAAGTGAATCTAATCACCTTGGTCAGTACCACATATTTGAAGCTATACTCAAGTTTGCTGCTTGATGTTAGTTATCTAGCTTGATCTATTTATTTCAGTCTTACCTCCTTGATTTTCTTTCATTCCCTCTGAAATTAATAACATATGAATTGAACCCTGTTACTCAGTTTTCCCCACACTTCAGCTTCTGCCTATAACTAAGTCCTTTGTTCAACAAAAAGATCTAGGCGAGCCTCTCCCAGGTGGGGATCTAGAAGCAGCTGACTTTTTCAGTCTGCGAGTCTTAGATTTTTCTTATTTCTTCTCTTTTAAATTCACTTCTGCTTTCAAATTACCCAATTCTTCCTGAGGCTCATCTCTGTTTTTATATAGTTATTTATTTTCAGCAATGCTTTACTGTGTCACTTTAAAAACAGCACACATAACTGATAGTCTGCTGTATAACCTTTTCTTCTTCAGCTATCCAGATTTTCAAAGAAAATAATTTTACAAAATAACTATCCTTTATAATAATTGGCATGGTTCCAATGTCTGATAAGCACTTCCTCACTGACTGCCATCTGCTAAGTAAGCTGAGAGATCCTAATACTTTATTTTTATAATGTATAATTTGCATGTAGAGAAATGTATAGATCTCCCTTATTAGTTTAGCACATTTTGACAAAAACATAAACTTGTGTAACAAATATCACAATCAAGATTTAGAACTCTTATCATCCCCGAAAGTTTTTTCATATTCCTTTCCAATCAATGCTCCTACAAGAGATATCAGATCTAATTTTTATCATCACAAATTTGTTTTGCCTTTTCTTAAAATTTATATAAATCAAATCACACAAATGATCTGTTTTGCATAAACCTTTTTTTGTTTTATGTAGTTTTTTATTTAATCCATTATGTTGAGGATATGAGTTGTAAGCTAATTTTAATTTCAGAGAAGTGTTACATTGTGTATACATACATTTAAAATTATTCATCTGTATATAGACAACTAGGAAGCTTCCAGTTTGTTGGAAATATTTGGAGCTTTGAACATTCTTGTACTAATTTTTTGTGGATATATGTTTTAATTTCTCTTGCAAAAATAAATACAAAATGGAATTTTTGAGTCATAGAAAGTTCATATTGAAATTTATAAGAAACTATCAAATGGTTTTCTAACTTGGTTCCATTTCATATTTTCACTGTCAATGAATGAAAGTTCTAGTTGCATAAGAAACTCACAGATATTCATGCTTTCAGTTCCTTTTATTTTTGCAGTGTTAGAGTGTAGTGGTATCAGATAATTTTCCTTCTCTAATGACAGTTGTAGCACATTTTAATTTGTTTTCTGTCTAGTTGTATATTTCCTTGTGAAATATTGAAGTCTTTGTTTACTATTTACTTGGGTTATTTGATTTTTAATATTGGTTTTAAGAGCTTTTCACATCTACATATGTGTCTTGTCAAACATTTGTATTGTGAATATTTTAACCTATGCTATAACTTGACTATTTTTCATGATGACTTTAAATGAGCAGAAATTATTTATTTTGAAAGAGATCAGCTTATCAATGGTCAATGTACAGTTGTGTGTGTGCATTTCTGTTACTGTCAAAGATATCTTAGCAAGCCACAAGGTTATAAAGATATTCTTTTAAACATTCTTTAAAAAACACATATTTTCCTAATGGAAATCAATGCTGTATATTCATTGAAAGACAAGCTGAAGCTAAAGCTCTGGTACTTTGGCCACCTGATGCAAAGAACTGATTCTTTGGAAAATACCCTGATGCTGGGAAAGATTGAGGGCAAAAGAAGAGGGCGATAGAGGATGAGATGGTTAGATAGCATCACCAGTTCATGGGACATGAAATAGTAGAGGATAGGTAAACCTGATGTGCTGTAGTCCACAGGGTTGCAATCAGTCAGACGGGACTTAGTGACTGAATGACAGTAACAGCAGTTGTTAGTTTTTGCTTTTTTTTTTTAAACTGTACTACAGTATGGTAGCCATTTATGAAATAAAACACTAATATAGACATTATGTAGTTATTTCATAGATGGTGCTTAATATCCACAATCAGTTGGTATTAAGTAAATGAGAAATTAACCAGTTACTTGAAAAATCTTCAACAGCAAAACAAGTTTCCACAGGGAACAAGAAATTCTGCTGGTCGATGAACTGAAGCATTAGCTCTTACATTATAGTTCCTATTCCAGCCTGCCAATATCTCTGTCTTTTACATATTATGATGATCATAGTGTCCTATGGGTCCTATTTGATAGAACTCTAACTGATACGTATCCATATCACCTTTTTCCAGAGTTTAATTGGAGAAATATTGTGCTAAATATTACTTTAATTTCTTTTTTAAATATAAATTTATTTATTTTAATTGGAGGTTAATTACTTTACAATATTATATTGATTTTGCCATACATCAACATGAATCCACCACAGGTATACACATGTTCCCCATCCTGTACCCCCTTCCCTCCTCCTTCCCCATACCATCCCTCTGGGTCATCAGTGCATCAGCCCCAAGCATCCAGTATCATGCATCGAACCAGGACTGGCGATTCATTTCATATATGATGTTATACATGTTTCAATGTCATTCTCCCAAATGATCCTACCATCTCCCTCTACCACAGAGTCCAAAAGACTGTTCAATACATCTGTTTCTCTTTTGCTGTCTCACATACAGGGTTATCATTACCATCTTTCTAAATTCCATATATATGTGTTAGTATACTGTATTGGTGTTTTTCTTTCTGGGTTACTTCACTGTGTATAATAGGCTCCAGTTTCATCCACCTCATTAGAACTGATTCAAATGTATTCTTTTTAATGGCTGTGTAATACTCCATGTGTATATGTACCACAGCTTTCTTATAAAACTCCCAGAGGAGAACATAGGCAAAACACCCTCTGACAGAAATCACAGCAGGATCCTCTATGACCCACCTCCCAGAATATTGGAAATAAAAGCAAAAATAAACAAATGGGACCTAATTAAACTTAAAAGCTTCTGCACAACAAAGGAAACTGCAAGCACGGTGAAAAGACAGCCTTCAGAATGGGAGAAAATAATAGCAAATGAAGCAACTGACAAACAAGTAATCTCAAAAATATACAAGCAACTCCTGCAGCTCAATTCCAGAAAAATAAATGACCCAATCAAAAAATGGGCCAAAGAAGTAAATAGACATTGCTCCAAAGAAGACATACAGATGACTAACAAACACAGGAAAAGATGCTCAACATCACTCATTATCAGAGAAATTTAATTTCTTATTTACATTTTTCAATGCAAGATTTCATCAAATTACTTCAAATCTGTAACTTCAAATCAAATTACTTCAAATCTATAACTTAAATTGATTACTTCAAATCTGTAACCAGCTTGATTTTATCTACACATAGATGGAGAGGTTCATTAATTAGGATCATTTCAAAAATAATGTACTTCCCTGGTGGTTCAGATGGTAAAGAATCTACCTGCAATGTAGGAGACCCGGGTTCAATTCCTGGGTCTGGAAGACCCCTGGATAAGGAAATGGCAATATACTCCAGTATTCTTGCCCAGAAAATCTCATGGAGAGAGAAGCCTGGCGGGCTACAGTCTACAGGGTCGACGAGAGTCAGACATGACTGAGCAAATAAAACAAAAAGATAATAAATCAGATAGAGCTAACTATAAGCACCTGACATGTTTGTGGCAAAACTCCAAGCTTATCATTAGGTTTAGACAATAGCAAAATAATTTTCCAAAATGTTTATTTTATTTATTTATTTCTGGTTGCACTGTGTCTTCATTGCTGCATGCAGGTTTTCTCTAGTTGTGACAAGCTGATCTACTCTTCACTGCAGTGCATAGTCTTCTCATTGCAGTGGTTTCTCATGTTGTGGCTCATGGGCTTAGCTGTTCTGAGGCATGTGGAATCTTCCCAGACCAGGAATTGAACCTCTGTCCCCTGCTTTGACTGGCAGACTCTTACCCACTGCACCATCAATGGGTAATATAAGGACTTGTTTCATGCTTCACTTGAGACACTAGTAAGAGTCTGTAAATTTCTGGGGACATCCCTAAAAGCAGTTACTTACAGACTCATTGATAAGAAGCATCCAAACAGGTGGTCCTGGAACAGAGGTCTTGGTTATCCATAGTTATTTTACAGTAATCCAAGGAATTCCTGTCTGGCTTGAGGGTACGTGTATAAAGGCAGAACTGTAGATCAGGATGAAAAGCTGATAAAGTTTTGGGCTTTACGATCAGGAATATATCATCAGAACCACTTCAGTGGGTAGTAGCAATAATATTTAACTCTCCAAAAGAGCATAGTAGAACCAGTTGCAGCTCACCAGTCACTGGTTCAGTTTTGTCACTGGTTCAGTTTTGTCTCCAGTTCAGATTTCATTCAGAAAACAAACTTAAATACTGTGGAGTTCCTGAAGAGTCCTATGATTATGAGAACACTTTTTCCTGTAAATCTCCAAAGTCATTGAAACCCACTTTCTCCATCATATGCCATTTCATAAAGGGAAGGGGAATCTGAGAGACTATCTTTCCCATGAAAATATAAACAACAACCTATAATATTCATTTTTATAACCCTGAATGACCCATCACAAACTTTGACAGATGGCCTTTGCTTAATTTGAATTGAAGTTTAAGGGCAAAATAGGTCAGTGAAAAATGAAAAAATAGAGTAGCTCATCTTGGGTGTGGCTTTTGATGCCAGGATTAGCGATTGTCCATGCTCTTTGCAGGTTTTTAGTATCCTGGAATTACCAGTTAAAGACAAATTAAAATAAGAGGATCCCAAGAGGGAATCAGATTTATTTAATTATATGTTGATTTTGAAGCTAGGATTGGATTCTCCACAAAAATCTCTAAATTTTAATGCTGTCCTTCAAAGTCTAGCTAAAGTATTTTGAAGCTTCACTGGACCACAGAAATTCTATTTTCACTAGTCTTTTAATGGTCGTATAATATTGAGTCACACCTTTTGAATCAAGATTGCATTCCAAATTAACTCATTATTATTAATTGATTTTTCATTTGACTGAGCATTTCCTTCTAACCTAAACTGTAAGCTCTTTAAGGACAAAATGTGGCCATCTCTTCGTATCCCTTCAGTTCTTCTTTAACTACACACTTCAAAATATTGGTTGGTTAATAAATAGTTTAACTTATATCCTAGTGGCAGGGACATATCTACACAATTATTCTGAAATATTATCCTAGAAAATCAGATCTTAATTTTATATTGAAGTTTATGAAAAACAACAACCAGGAATTGCCTGAAATTTGTATATTACAAGAGAAAAAAAAATTTAAAAAGCAAAAGAAAGAACAAAGCACAATGTAGTTTTGATATATGAAAACAGGAATATTATACTTACAGTATTTCTGAATAATATGATTTTGTGAATAACACACATATTTAAAATTTCAATGAAGGGATGTCAACATAATACCCTCTTACAGATTACAAAAAAATCAATGTTAGAGGCATATTCTGTCTTTGAAATTCCAGTCAAACCCATCATCTTCTAACTGGATATAGAAATAGGCAGAAGCTGAGTTGAGTAGGAGACTCAACTCAGTGCCAATACAACTCATGCTTCTAGTCATGTAGGAAGAACAGTGGAGACACACAGAGAAATGAAAAGATTATAATTTAGATAAAAGGAAATAGGAAAATAGTCTTTTACCTATAAGTCACTGGTTCATAAAGTCACTGAGAAGATCTGAAGATCATGGATTTGCTATGAATTCATCCTGAGTTCTAAACTTGACAGTGTATTAATAACTTCTTAATGACTGATGAAAAAAAATGCCTTGATGTGATTTTTAATGACATTTAATAGATTAGTTCACAAATTATTGAGGTGGCATGGTAAAACTACTAATTAAATATGGCATTTCTATAAAATGCTATTAAACATATTATAGTACCTATTGCCAGGTGAGTTGATTGTACCTTTCCTGCTATGTTAAATGATAAATTTAAAGGTAAGAAAAATAAATTTGCCAATGAATTCAAAATTCTCAGGATGGGATCACTAAACTGACAAAGTAAAATAATAAGGCATTGCAACTTACTCATTGGATGTTCTCTATAATTTTAAATGCAAATTGGTACTTAAAATATGCATTATAATTTTAAAAATATTCCTGTGAATAATTACACAAGAAAATGTGTTTGAGGGAGAGTAAATGTCTCCCTGTCCAAAAGGATCTCTTTTATTACTTGCTAATTTGACTAAAATTGTATTAGTAGAACCACTCACTTGGATTAGGATATGGATTCCAGAAGACTGCACTGAAAAGTCAGCTATGTTTTCTTAAATGCTGTGTCTTGTGCTCTTCTGTAAATATGTGATTTTTGTTGAAGTATAATTGATTTACAATCACATATTAATTTTAGATTTATAACATAGTAATTCAATAATAATCTTATAGATTATAATATATTTAAAGTTATTACAAAACATTGGCTATATTCCTTGTTTTTCTTGTTGTTATTCATTTGCTAAGTCATGTCCGATTCTTTGAACCGAACGGACTGCAGCACACTAGGCTTTTCTGTGCTTTACTGTCTCGAGGAGTTTGCTCAAATTCATGTTCATTGAGTTGGTAATACTATCTAACCATCTCATTCTCTGCTGTCCTCTTCTTTTGCCTTCAATCTTTCCCAGCATCAGGGTTCCTTCAAATGAGTTCTTCTCATCAGGTGGCCAAAATGTTGGAGTTTCAGCTTCAGCATCAGTCCTTCTGATGAATATTCAAGACTGATTTCCTTTAGGATGGACTGGATTGATCTCTTTGCAGTCCAAGGGACTCTCAAGAGTCTTCTACAGCACTACAATTAGAAAGCATGAATTCTTTGATGCTCAGACTTCTCTGTGGCACGACTCTAACTCCCATGCATGACTACTGAAAAATTCATAGCTTTGGCTAAACAGACCTGCGTTTTATATATCTCTGCTTTTTAATATACTGTGTTTGTTGTAGCTTTCCTTCCAAGGAGCAAGTGACAATTTTATGGCTCCAGTCACCATCTGTGGTGATTTTGGAGCCTAAGAAAATAAAATCTGTCACTTCTTCCACTTTTCCCTCATCGATTTGTCATGAAGTAGTGGGACCAGATACCATGATATTGGTTTTTATGTTTTTGTTGTTGTTGTTGTTTTCTTTTTTTTTCCTCCAGTTTTATTTTATTTTTTTAATTTTTTTTTTTTTTTTTACTTTACAATACTGAATTGGTTTTGCCATACATTGACATGAATTCACCACAGGTGTACATGAGTTCCCAACCCTGAACCCCCCTCCCACCACCCTCCCCATGTCATCTCTCTGGGTCATCCCAGTGCACCAGCCCCAAGCATCCTGTATCCTGTATTGAACCTAGACTAGCAATTCATTTCTTACATGATAGTATACATGTTTCAATGCCATTCTCCCAAATCATCCCACCCTCTCCCTCTCTGACAGAGTCCAAAATCGGTTCTTTACATATTAGTTTTTTAATGTTGAGCTCAAGCCAGTTTTTTCATCCTGTGCTGTACAATAAATATAATATATATATATCACCTTGTACTCATTCATTTTACACTTGGTACTTAGTACTTCTTAATAGTCTAACTCTACCTTGTCCCTCTCCTTTTCCCTCTCCTCATTGGTAACCACAATTTTGTTCTTCTTATCTGTCTATTTCTGTTTTGTTATATTTGCTCCTTTTTTTTTTTTCTCCCTAGACTCCACTAAGTGCTAATTTGCAGCATTTGACTATTTTTGTTCGACTTACTTCAGTAAGTTAATACCCTTTAGGTTCATCTATATTGTTACAAATAGCAAAATTGAATTCATTTTTATGTTATATATATATATATATATCACATCATTATAGGTTCACTGGTTGATAGACACTTAGGAGGCTTCCATATTTTGCATGTAATAAATGATGCTGTTAATAATATTGGAGTGTATGTATCTTTTCCAATTAGGGTTTTCATCTGGGGAGGATATATACACGAGAATAGAATTTCTGGATCAAAGGGTTATTCTGTTTTAAATATCTTGAGGAAACTTAACAATGTTTTTCACAGTTACTGCAATAATTCACATTTCTACTAACAGTGTACTAGGCTTCCCTTTGTACTACATTCTCACCAATATTTGTTATTTGTGGTCTTTTATTCCTTTTTTTTTTTAATTGGAGTATAGTTGCTTTACAATGTTGTGTTAGTTTCTACTGTACAGAAAAGTGAATCAGCTGCATGTATACATACATCCTCTATTTTTCTGGAGTTAATCCCATTTAGGTCACCATGCTTATAGACTAAAACAAAAAGGAATTCAGAGTTGCTTTATGAGCAAGAATGTGGGTGAGATCTGAATCATTTATTGGACATAGATTTTATCTTCTGTAAACTCTCAAGAGCAACAGTATGGGCTGTTGTGAGGATTAAAGAATGTAAGAGCTCAAATCTACTCAGTGTTCTGTGGTGAACTGCCCTTTCTGTAATGCAGACTCCCTGGTTGCTAGCTGCTAGGTCAACTTTTTATTCTTTGCTGGATATGATTTTTTTTTTTTAATTGAAGGATAACTGCTTTACAGAATTTGTTGTTTTCTTTCAAACCTCAAAATGAATCAGCCACGAGTATACATATATCCCCTCCCTTTTCAACCTTTACTTTACATATGGTGATGTAAGTTTCCATGTTACTTTTTCCACACATTGCAGCCTCTCGTCCCCTCTCCCCATGTCCATAAGTCTGTTTTCTATGTCTGATTCTCCATTGCTGTCCTGCAAATCAATTCTTCAGTACCATTTTTCTAGATTCCATGTATGTGTATTAAAACATGATTTTTATTGTTGTTGTTGTTGTTTTTTTTTTTTACTTACTTCAGTCTTTATAATGGGCTCCAGTTTCATCCACCTCTTAAACTGACTCAAATGCATTCTTTTTTATGGCTGAGTAATATTCCATTTTGCATATGTACCACAACTTCTTAGTCATCTGTTGATGGACATCTATGTTGCTTCTATGTTCTAGCTATTATAAATAGTGCATCAAGAACAATGGGATACATAAGTCTTTTTTAGTTTTAGTTTCCTCAGGCTATATGCCTAGGAGTGGGACTGCTGGGTCATATGGTTGTTTTATTCTTAGCTCTTTAAGGAATCTCCATAATGTTTTCCATAGTGGCTGTATCAATTTACATTCTCACCAACAGTGCAAAGTTGTTCCCTTTTCTACACACCCTCTCCATATTTACTGTTTGTAGACATTCTGATGGTGGTCATTCTGACCGGAGTGAGATGATATCTCATTGTAGTTTTGATTTGCATTTCTCTAATAATGATTGATGCTGAGCATCTGTTCATGTATCTGTTAGCCATCTATATGTCTTCTTTGGAGAAATATCAGTTTACGTATTTTCCCCAATTTTTGATTGGGCTGTTTGTTTTTCTGGTATGGAGTTGTATGAACTGCTTATATATTTAAGAAATTAATCCTTTGTCAGTCATTTCATTTGCTATTATTTCCTCCCAATCTGAGGGCTGTCTTTTCACCTTGCTTATACTTTCCTTTGCTGTGCAAAAGCTTTCATGTTTAATCAGGTCCCACTTGTTTAATTTTGTTTTTATTTCCATTAATCTAGGAGATGGATCATAGAGGATCTTTCTTTGATTTATGTCATCGAGTGTTCTGACCTTTCCCTCTTAAGAGTTTTATAGTTTCTGGTCTCACATTTAGGTCTTTGATCCATTTTGAGTTTATCTTTTCATATGGTGTTATTAGGTATTCTGATTTCATTCTTTTGCATGTAGCTGTCCAGTTTTCCCAGCAACATTTATTGAAGAGGCTGTATGCCCCATTGTATATTCTTGCCTCCTTTGTCAAAAATAAGGTACTCATAAGGTGCATGGGTTTATTTCTGGGCTTTCTATCTTGTTCCATTGGTCTATATTTCTGTTTTTGTGCCAGTACCATACTGTCTTGATGACTGTAGATTTGTAGTATAATCTGAAGTCAGGAAAGTTGATCCCTCCAGCTCCCTTCTTCTTTCTCAAGACTGCTTTGGCTTTTTGGGGTCTTTTGTGTTTCCATATGAATTGTGAATGTTTTTTATTCCAGTTCTGTGAAAAATGCTATTGGTAATTTGTAACTGAATCTGTAGATTGCATTTGGTAGTGTCGTCATTTTCACAATATTGATTCTTCCTACCTGCCCAGGAAGATGGAATATCTCTCCATCTGTTTCTATCATCTTTGATTTCTTTCATTAGTGTCATAATTTTCTATGTACGGGTCTCTTTGGTCTCCTTAGGTAAGTTTATTCCTAGATTTTATATTCTTTTTGTTGCAATGGTGAATGGGAATGATTCTTTAATTCCTCTTTCTGATTTTTCATTGTTAGTTTATAGCAATGCACATGGTTTCTGTGTATTGATTATGTATCCTGCAACTTTACTAAATCCACTGATTAACTCTAGTAATTTTCTGATAGTATCTTTAGGGTTTTCTATATACAGTATCATGTCATTTGCAAACAGTGAGAGCTTTACTTCTTTTCTGATCTGGACTCTTTTTATTTCTTTTTCTTATCCAATTGCTATATCTATGATTTCCAAAACTTGAATAATGGTGGTGAAAGTGGATACTCTTGTCTTGTTCCTGATCTTAGGGGGAATGCTTTCAATTTTTCACCATTGAGAATAATGTTTCCTAGAGGCTTATTATATATGGCCTTTACTATATTAAGGTAGGTTCTTTATATGCCCATTTGTTGAAGAGTTTGCATCAAAAATGGGTGCTGAAATTTATCAGTGGCTTTTTCTGTATCTATTGAGATTATCATATGTTTTTTTTTTATTTTTCAGTTTGTTAATATGATGTATCATATTCATTAATTTCTGTATATTGAAGAATCCATGCATCCCTGGAATAAACATAACTTGATTATGGTGTATGAGCTTTTTAATGTGGTGTTGAATTCTGTTTGCTAAAACTCTGTGGAGGATTTTTGCATCTATGTTCATCAATGATATTGGCCTGTAGTTTCCTGTTTTTATGTTATTTTTGTCTGGTTTTGGTCTCAGGGTGATGGAGGCCTCATAGAATGTGTTTGGAAGTGTTCTTTCCTCTGCAATTTTTTGAAAGTGCTTTACAAAAAAAGGCATTATCTCTGCTTTAAGTGTTTGATAGAGCTCTCCTGTGAAGCCAGCTGGTATTGGGCTTTTGTTTTTTTGGAGATTTTTTAATCACAGCTTCCATTTCAGTGCTTTTAGTTGAGTTGTTCATAATTTCTATTTCTTCCTGGTTCAACCCTGGAAGATTAAACTTCTCTAAGTATCTTTCCATTTTTTCCAGGATATCCATTTTATTGTCATATAGTTGTTCATAATAATCCCTTATAATCCTTTGTATTTCTATATTGTTTACTGTAACCTCTCCTTTTTCATTTTTATTTTGTTGATTTGAAAATTCTCTCTTTTTTTCTTGATTAGAAAGTTTGGTCAATTTTGTTTACCTTCTCCAAGAACCAACTTTTAGATTGATTAATTTTTTATTTTTATTTTATTTTTTTTTGCATTTATTTCTGCTCTAATCTTTATTATTTCTTTCCTCCTTCTAATTTTGGGGTGTTTTTGTCCTTCTTTTTCCAGGTGTTTGTGGTATAAAGTTAGGTTTTCTATTTGATATGTTTCTTGTTTTCTGAGGTAGGATTGCATTGCTATACACTTCCCTCTTAAAACTGCTTCTGCTGCATCCCATAGGTATTGAGTTGTGTTTTCATTTTCAGTTGTTTCTACAATTTTTTTTTTTAAATTTCCCCTTTGATCTTTTCAATAACCTGTTGCTTATATAGAAACGTATTGGTTAATCTCCGTGTGTTTGTATTTTTTACAGTTTTTTTTCTCTTCTAATTGGTATGTAGTCTCATAGCATTGTGGTGGGAAAAGATTCCTGATACAATTTTAATTTTCTTAAATTTACTGAGGTTTGATTTCTGACCAAAGATGTGGTCTATTCTGGAGAACGT
Source organism: Capricornis sumatraensis (assembly GCF_032405125.1). Taxonomy (NCBI): domain Eukaryota; kingdom Metazoa; phylum Chordata; class Mammalia; order Artiodactyla; family Bovidae; genus Capricornis; species Capricornis sumatraensis. The sequence continues at coordinate 4,840,273 of NC_091084.1, forward strand.
TCCATGTGCACTTGAGAAGAAGGTGTATTCTGCATTTTCATGGAATGTCCTGAAGTTATCAATGATATCCATCTCATCTAATGTATCATTTAAGACTGATATTTCCTTTTAATTTTCTCTTTTGATGATCTGTCCATTGGTGTAACTGGGGTGTTAAAGTCTCCTACTATGATATCTCTTGTAATATTCTTTATTTTAATATCCATTTTGTCTGATATGAGGATTGCTATTCAAGCTTTCTTTGCTTTCCATTTACATGGAATATATCTTTCCATCCTCTCACTTGCAGTTTATTTGTGTCTTTAGGTCTGCCCTCTTAATACTGGTCCATTGGTTTGTGGAAGCTTTGTATAGGGTGAAATTGGTGCTGACTTTTTCCCCCCTCTGATGGGCAAGGCTGAGTGAGGTGGTAATCCTGTCTGTTGACGACTGGATTTGTATTCTTGCTTTGTTTGTTGTTTGGATGCTATTGATGATTCGGTGATGCTGGATCTTTTATTCAAGTGGTTTCCTTTGTGGGAGTTCTCACTATTTGATAATCCCTATGGTTAGTTCTCTGGTAGTCTAGGATCTTAGATTCAGTGCTCCCACTCCAAGGGCTCAGGGCTTAATCTCTGGTCAGGAATGAAGATTTCACAAGTGGTTTGTTATGGCAATAAGTGAGACTAAAACAATACTCCAAAATGAGAAACCAAAGATGAACCCCAGACAAATGGCAGTTACAAAACCAGCTAAATGATAATTAGTATAAAGGAAAATACACATATACATATATACTCATTATCAAAATCAAAACAATCCAACAAAAATAAAGTACAATAGATTGACCTGGTAAACAAAGGAAACCAAAAATTTTGCCTACCAGCTGAGAATAAAGACTAACTAGAGTGCAAACTGAAAAACAAAACTAAAGCAAGGTGCCAAGTGGGAAATAAAGCAATGGAAAAAAAAAAAAAAAAAAAGGAAACTAACAAATTCGTTGAGAAGAAAGGAAAGAAAGAATAGACATGTAGAGTTAAACAGAGGTAGATAAAGAAGATTTATATATCATAAAGAACAGTAGGAAATGCAAACAAAGGAATAAATAATAATGTTTAAAAATTAAAAGAAAAAGAAAACAAAAAAAAAAAGAATAAGGAAATAAATTAAAAAAAGGAAAACTCCACAGGACTGCAAAGCCCAATGGAGTGACAGAGGTTTATAAAGGCAACAAAAAAAAATGTGATTAAAAAAAAAAAAAGAAAAAACTCAAAAGCTTAATTAGATTTCACAGTGCAGTAATGCTGACAACTACAACAGAGGGGTGAAAGGAAAATGAAAAAGAAAATAAAAATCCAAAATAAACTACAGAATAAGTCAAGACACAAGAATAATAAATATTTGCCTTGAGTCACTGCTGTGACTCCTTTCCCTCGCTGGGAGTCACAGTCCACCTCGTCTCCCTAGGATATCCTCCAACACTGTGCTGGTCTCTGGACCTGCTGGGGGACAACTCAGTTTCTAATCTGGCCCTAGTCCTGTGTGTTCTTGCCTCCAATGTCCATAGCTTTCAGAACTAGTGTGTTTTGTTTTGTGGGAGCTCTCAGTGTTGTTTTATATATTCCATAGACGCAGAGTCTGCCTAGCTGATCATGTGGATTTAATCTGCAGCTTGTACAGCTGATGGGAAGGTTTAGGGTCTTCTTCCTTAGCCACATTGCCCCTGGGTTTCAATTGTGGTTTTATTCCCACCTCTGCATGTGTGTCACCCACTGGGATTTGCTATGAGCCTGCCCTGGAGGACATGGGTCTGCCCCAGTGAGGGTCATGTGCAGAGGTTATGAAGCTGCTTCAGTTGTAGGGGTTCTGGCAGCACCAGGAACTCAGGGGAGTTGGCAGCTAGGGCAGCAGGAAATATAGTTTTCTAGAAGTGTATGGCAACTAATAGTGACCAATACACTCCAATATTCTTGCCTGGAGAATACCCCTGACACAGAAACCTGGCAGATCACAGTCCACAGGGTCACAAAGAGTTGGACATAACTGGAGCATCCAGAGTGGATAGATGCAAGACTCTTTTTTGACTGGCAACTCTGCCCCAGTGAGGGTTAAACCTGAAGGTGGTGCAGCTGCTCTGGTTGCAGGAACCCTGGTGGTGCCAAGTGTGCAGAGACATGGACTGTCTCAGGGCAGGAGTTATGGCCTTATCAGAGACTTCTTTAGAACCTCTGGCAGCTGACAATGAGTAGGCCTCTTTGGCCAATCCTTCTCTGAACTTCCGCCCATTCAGGCACTTAGAGGCCTCCTTGGCCTTGGGTCCTTTTCTCTTGCCTGGCATGTCAGGCACATAGAACGCCCACCCCTACCCCCTGCTGGGGTCCTACTCTGTAGATCTGCACAATGGGCACTTAATGGGGCACCCTGGGTGGGGTCCTACTGTGTAGTTCAGCACATCAGTCACTTAAAGGAGCACCCTGAATGGGGTCCCACTCTATAATTCCATGCATCAGGCGTCTGATGGGCCAGCCTCTCTATTGTTCAGCTGCTGATGCTGGCACATGGGGAGAGAGAGGCTATGACCCCCTGCGTGTGACTCAGCAGTATCGCCCTCCTTCCATGGCTGCCTGGATTTTCTCCACTGGCATTTTCCACCACAGTCTCCTCCCTCACATCCCTTAAATCAGTCTCTCCACAGTCAACAGCAGCCCTCATCCTGGAATTGCTCCATAATCTCTATGCTACAGCTCCCAACTACTACGTGCTCTAGGGGACCTGCATCCCTGTCAAGGGTACATATGGCTGTGGCAAGGTCTGTCTGATTTTCATTCCATTTAGGCTTCCAGAGATCAGCTGTTTCACTTTCAGTCTTAAATGTTTCTTCCTCTGACTCAGACAATTGCCCCATTGTGGGGATCAGACCCCTGCTTCAGTTCCCCCACCCACCAAGGGCAGGTCTAGTCTTATTCACTCCTGTTTTCCCTCTATTTCCTTTATCCCACTGAGTTCTGCATGGTTTTATACATTCTTTTCCATTGGTCAGGTACTCCTGTCTGCTCTCAGCTGGTGTTCTGCATGCACTTCTGTGCTGAAGATATATCCCTGATGTATCTGTGGAGAGAGATGTACTCCACATGCACCTACTCCTCCATCATTTTGTTCTCCCCACTGACTTTAGTTTTAATATGTGCTGTATTTGCTATGCTATAGTTGGGATACTGAAAAACCAACCAATTGTAACTCAATTGTGTAAGTGTTTATGTGCACTGGTAAGGTCTTAAGTCACTGTACCACATCACAAACTACAGTAGCACCCGAAAGAATAAGACTGCTTTTCTTTTACTTTTTTTTGCTGTTAGTTCTTTATTTTACCACTGAGCTGTTTTGAATGTTGGTTCCACATGATCAGCTCTTTTTGGTATAATTATACACTAAAAGTGACAGAAAAACCCTGTGGGTTTTAACTTCCAGGAGGCACAGAAGCTTGTTAGACACAAATTATCTAGCACACACAGAAAGCATCACCTGTAATAGCTAGTTTAAATTCATATCATTAGTTACAGTTTTCCCTAAACAATTCTGGTAAGAACTTGAATATATATTGTTGATGCCCAGTAAGAAATTCTATAAACTTCAGTATGCCAGGTAAAAATATGTATAACAGATTTAATTATAAAAAGCAGACTATTTAACAACTTTAGACAACCAGGAAAAATAGTCATAAAAGAAAAAAAATATTGTGATGATTGTTTTAAAAGCCAAAATTTCTTCTCCAATTAAAAAAATTAGCCAACTCTTTGGAGATTTTATTTAAATTATTTCTGTTTTTTTTTTCTTTTTTTGTAAGAAACATCATTATTGCAAAATTATAGACAACTTTCCTCCGTGACTCAAGGACATATATGGTTGGGGGACCAGCAAATGATTTTGCTACAATAAGGAATTTTTTTTTCTGAAAATATTGTCCTCTGCTGATGGGCCTGAAGTTCTCTTCCTCCACCTGACTTACCTGTCAGCTGTTGGCTGGGGGAAAGTAGGTGGGAGAAAGCAAGAGAGAGGATTCTAAAACAAACAAAACAAAATTAATTGAAGAGCTTCTTTATCCTTCTGGGTCTGAAATTACCCTCCTCTGCCTAAACAACAGCAGCCTGAAATACCAGTGCTTGCCTAGGAATAACCTATATTCATGGGTTGGATACTCAGTTTTACCATCAAGAAGTATCAGCTTTCCCAGACTGGGAAAACTCTATTCCTCATGAAGAACCAGAAAGGAGCAATGGGAACCACAGTGGCATGAGATAAACCAAGACCAACATAGTGGTAAAAAGATTAAACAATCATTCACAAAAGAAGCTCAAGACCTGTTTTTTACAGGTAAGCAGGGGAATTGCAAGCTAAAATAACAACAATAACAACATCAACAAAGTTGCATAGGACTCTGTATTCTTGCCTGAAGAAGTCCATGGACAGAGAAGTCTGGTGGGCTACAGTCCATGGGGTCACAAAGAGTTGGAAATGACTGAGGGATTAACACTTTCACTTTCACAGGTTTCCTAACATAACAGCTAAAATGTGTAGGAAAAAAAAAAAAAAAAAACTCATACAAGGAACCAGGAAAACAGTTTAAAGGAGAAGAGAAGATTAAGTGACACAAACAATGAGATGTAGGATTTATGTCAAAAAGATTATAAAGTAACTATATGCAAAGGATCATGAAGTAACTATGTGCAAGGGATCATAAAGTAATTATGTGCAAAGGATATTAAAGTTACTATGAAAACAATCCAAATAGCTAAAATTCTTATTAAACAAATTTTTAAAATATAGAACTCCAACAAATAATTAAAAGCAATAGTAAAGAATCAAATGAGAATTATAAAACTGAAAAAATATAATAATATAAAGTAATAAAAGCTAACTAAATGAACTCAAGTGTTGAGTGACATAGAAAGTAATAAGGGAATGAAGGACAAGTCAAATGAATTTACTCAGTTTAATCGAAATATAAATGAATGTCTAACCTCTGAAAGTGAAAGTGAAGTCATTCAGTCATGTCCGACTCTTTGCGACCCGTGGCCTGTAGCCCACCAAGCTCTTCTGCCCATAGGATTCTCCAGGCAAGAATACTGGAGTGGGTTGCCATTTCCTTCTCCAGGGGATCTTCCCAACTCAGGGATCGAACCCGGGTCTCCCGTGTTGCAGGCAGACGCTTTAACCTCTGAGCCACCAGGGACCTCTAGGGATCTAATAAAGAAAGTTTCAAGATTCATATCATTGGATCCTAGAAGGAAAGGATAAAGAGAGTGGGGCTGAAATACCATTTTAAACATAAAGGTTGAACTTTTTTCTTTTTCCCATTTGGCAAAAAAATGTAAACACATTGAAGAAGCAGAGAAAGTGCGGTGAGAAACAACCCCCACAAATCTACCCTAAGATACATCATAATTAAACTTCTGAAATCTAAAGCCATTGAAAAAGCCTTGAAAGTAGCTAGAGATAAATGATACATTACCTCTACAGGAACATGAATTCAAGTGACAGGATAGATCTTATCTAAAACCACAGAAACCAGAAGGGACACAATATTTTCAACATCCTGAAAAAGAACTGCCTATCTTTACTGTTATGTGAAGTGAATAGGATGAAAAAGAAACAGACACATTTATCAATAATTTATTTGATTACAAATAGTCTAAATATGCCACATAAAAGGCATAGATTGGAAGAAAAGATACAAATGTGGCACAACTATATTTTTATAAGAAATGTGATTCAAATTCAATTATATGGATAGGTTGAGAGTAAAAATGTGGGATAATACATCATGAAAATATTAATTTAAAAAAAGAGTGGTTATATTAGTACTTGGTAAAATACACTTCTGAGGAAAGAAAAATTACTAGAAACAAAGGGAGATTGCACACTGATCAAAAGATTAATCAAGCCAGAAACCATGACAACTATAAATTTATATAAACCAAACAAGAGAGTCTCAAAGTACATGAAAAAAAAAAAAAGAATAGATTCTAAAGGAATATATGCATATCTGAAATTATGGTTAGAAACTTTAGCATCTCTTGTCAGAACTGAAAGAGCTGGAAGAGATGGAAAATCAGGAGGAATACAGATCTGAAAAATACAATTGACCAATGGGATATAGCTGACATAATAAACATTCCACCCAATATTGGCAAAAGAACTTTTGTTTTCAAATGCTCATGAATATTCACCAAGATGGAGCATATCCTTAGTCATAGAAACAAGCTTGAAATATTAAAAAAGAAAAAAAAAAATCCTCTGCATAGCTCAAAGCATATTTCCTGACCATAATGAAATGTACCTATAATTTAATAATGTAAGAACAGAGGGGATACCTCTGTTAAACATTACCTTTTAAATATTCCATGAATCTAAAGGAATGAATGAGAAAATAAAAAAAATATAACTAAATGAATAAAACAATATATCAAAATATGTGGGTTTCAGCCAAACCAGTGATGCAAGGGAAATGCATAGCACTGAAAGCTTACATTAAGGGAGAAGAAAATACCTCATGAATGATCTATGTTCCTAATTCAAATAAAGATTAAAGAAGAACAATGAAAATGCATAACAAGCAGAAAGAAGGGAAAAATTAAAAGCAGAATTCAGCAACATTAAAAACAGGAAAACCACAGATAAAATCAATGAACAAACAAGAAAAGCTAGTCTTTAATACCAAAATCAAGAAAGTTGACAGAGGGGAGAGGTTAAGTTAGTGGAATAAAAACTGAAGCACATGTACTCCCATAAATATATCAAAAATATTTCTTCATGTGGAACAATTTTCAGGGAATACCTACTGTACTGGCAGAAGATCTCACAGAAACAAACTTCAAGAGAGGCCACCCTACAATTGGGTAGGACAAAACTTTTTGAAAAAGGAATCAAGATAGAACCTACACCCTCAGGAGGGAGCTATAAAGAGGAAAGATTCCCTATGGGGATATCTGCTGGGGCAGAGAGGGAGATTCAGAGGCTCAAAAAAAAAAAAAAAAAAAAAGTCAAATGCACTTGTTGCAGGCAGAACAAAGAGAAACTAGTACAGATGGTCCTAGTCACCCTGTTGCACTCCACAACCTGAAATGCACATGTGTTTGAGCACACAGGAGCTGGTTGCTGAAATTCAGCCTTTGGCTGACAGACTTAAGGAAAGGCATAAAGACATGGAGACAGTCTAGAGGGGATGAAGTGTTGACTGGGTTGTAGCTGACATTGTTTGAAAGATGGAGCTCAAATGCTGTAATAGAAATCCCATTGTTAATGCACATGTTAAAGGAGGGGCAGTATTATCCAGACATAGCAAACTCATTCTTGGTATCCTTCTACCACTGGGAGGACAAAAGCCTGGGTAGTTGACCACACACTGAAGGAGGCAAGGTTGCAATTGGGCTAATCACCAGGAGTCATGTGACTTTGGAAACTAGGCTAAAATCAGAACCATGTTCAGTAGTTTTGAGATGTTAATGTGTTCAGGACATCCCAGTGTATAACTGGTGCTTCCCTGGCTTAAGTGGGTACTGAGTTAGAAGCTGCAGGCTTTGTGGGTCCATGTGTGCAGAGGTGGAGCCAACACCCCAGGGATATCTAGGATGATTCCTGGCATTCTCACAGGTGAGGAAGGTCTGAGGATAGTGCCAAAACAATATATTATGTGAGCATATAAAACGTGACAGATGACACCACAGACTGCAGTTCCTTGTGAGCAGTTTCTACGGAGGAATACTCAGAGGCTCCTCTCCCCCTAGAAATATTCCATTCATTCCTACTCAACATCATAGCTCAGAAACAGATCTGGGGGATCTATTCCAACAACTGGGCAGAGGACCCTGCTCCCAATAGAGGTGTGACAACCACAGAGTAAAGAGAGTCTGCTTAACATCTAGTAGAGTTTCTGGACACAACACCAGTCATACTACTTATGAAATTGCCAACACATACTGAGAAAAGACACTCTAGCCATCCATGCTAACAATAGCCCACATCAAAAATATTGGCCTCTCACAAGCTACTCAAGGATATGAATGTTATGCTCTTTCATGTCTGACTCTTTGTAACCCCATAGGCCAAAACCATTCCAGTCTTCTCTGTCCATGGAATTTTCCAGAAAAGAATACTGAAACAGGTTGTCATTTCCTACTCCAGGGTATCTTTCTAACCCAGGAATCAAACCTGCATCTCTTGTGTCTCCTCCATTGCTGGGTGGAATCTTTACCAGTGAACCACTTGGGAAAGGTTACTTAAAGATGTTCCCACATAAACAGAGTCTGTCAAGACCATAATAGGTAACTATTTTTCCTAAATCCATAAAACTAAGAAAACAAGTAAAATAAAGAAGCAGAGGGACAATTTCTAATTAAATACGATAGAAAATCCTTTGTAAGAACAAGCAATTAAACCAGATCCTAAATTCAAAATTGAGGTAATAAAAAGAGTGAAGGAATTAAGAAAGTTTATTAATTGAAATGCAGATCACTATAAATATAGAAACCCTAAAGAAGAGCCAATTACAATTAGAAAACAGTTGCTGAGACAAAAGCTGGCATAAAGGCTGTAAGTAGCAAACTAAATAATGCATAAAATGAATAAGTGATCTGGAAGACAGCATAATGGTAATTATCCAGATAACAGACAGAAAGCCAAATGAAGAAAAAAGAAAGTAATATAAGAGACCTATGGGATAACATAACGCATATCACTATGCATAATAAGGATTCCAGAAGGAAAAGTAAGAGAAAATGGGCTCAAAATGTACTTTAAGAAATTATGGATGAAAACTTTTCTTTTTTTTTTTTTTTTTTTCCACTTTTTTTTTTTTTATTAAATTTTAAAATCTTTAATTCTTACATGTGTTCCCAAACATGAAACCCCCTCCCACCTCCCTCCCCATAACATCTCTGTGGGTGATCCCCATGCACCAGCCCCAAGCATGCTGTATCCTGCGTCAGACATAGACTGGCGATTCAATTCTTACATGATAGTATACATGATAGAATGCCATTCTCCCAAATCATCCCACCCTCTCCCTCTCTCTCTGAGTCCAAAAGTCCGTTATACACAGCTGTGTCTTTTTTTCCTGTCTCAAACCTAAAAAATAGGAAACAGATATCCAGGTACAGGAAGCACAGAGGATCCCAAACAAGATAAACACAAAAAAAATCCTGTGCTAAAACATATCATAATTCAAATGGCAAAAGACAGAGAACTCTAAAATAAGCAATGGTAAAACAAAGGGTTGGTTATAAAGGAATCCCCATAAGTCTATAAGCATTTTTGTTTGTCTGTTTGTTTGTTTATGCTGCAGAAACAGTCCAGGCTGGTATGGAGTGGCAAGATATACTGAAAGTCCTGAAAGGAAAAACTTGCAACCTAGGGTATTCTACCTAGCAAAATTATCATTTAGAATAGAAAGAAATATAGAGCATTTCTCATGGAAGCAAAAACTAAAAGAATACAGCAATATTAACTCTATCCTAAAATAAATGATAAAAGGTGTTCTTTAAATGAAAAAGAAGCAAGAATTAATAAGAAAGAAAAAATAACAACTGGAAAATAAATCACTTAAGTCAAGAAATAGATTATTATTTTTTTTTTAAATGAAACTGGCCCAGTTTAGAACAAAGGACACACATGGATTGAAAGTTATATGATTAGAAAATATATTTTATGCAAATATAAATTAAAGTGGGGTAACAATACTCATATTGGACAAAATAGACTTTAAAACAAAGGCAATAAAGAAGGACAATATACAATGATAAAAAGATCAATATGAAAAGAAGATGTTACACTTATTAACCTAATGCACCCAATATAGGAACACTAAAATATATTAAGCAAATACTAACTGTTATAGAAGGAGAAACTAATGGAAATACCATAAAATGAGAAGGTTTTAACACGTCACTGACATCAATGAACTGCTCTTCCAGATGGAAAATCAAAAAGGACAGAATATATTTTATTTATCTTTTTAAAACATCACATTAAAAAAAACTTAATAAACATTCTTTTCAAAAGTTCAGACTCTAGGATTGACCATATACTAGGGCACGACACAAGTTTCAACAAATTTAAAAAGATACAAAAAATTTAAGCATCTTTTTTGGGTCACAATGTTATGAAACTAGAAATCAACCACAGAAAGATAAATAAGAAGAAAAAAAAAATAACCACATGGAAACTAAGAAACATGTTATTAAAAAAATAGTGTTAGCAATAAAATAAAAAAAGAATACAAATGAATATATACAATACATATATATATATATGTATTCATTTTCTTTTTTATTTTATTGTTGACCCATTTATTTTATTTTATTTTTTGTACATATATCTTGAGGTAAATTAAAGCAAAACAAAACCATACAGAGTCAGTGGGAAACACAAAGAGCAGTCTTAAAGGGAAGTTCATAGGAAAAAGTCTTTCATCAAAATACAAGATAAGTGGCAAATAAACAACCTAAGTGAAAGTGAAAGTGTTAGTCACTCAGTCATATACAACTCTTTGTAACCCCATGGACTGTAGCACACTAGGCTCCTCCGTGCATGGAATTTTATAGGCAAGAATATTGGAGTGGGTAGCCATTCCCTTCTCCAAGGGATCTTCCTGACTCAGGGACTGAACCCAGGCCTTCTGCATTGCAGGCAGATTCTTTACTGCCTGAGCCACCAGAGAAGCCCCTAAACAACCTAAACTACCACTTAAAGGAATGAGAAAAACAGGAAAAATTAAACCTAAAATCAGCAGAAAGAAGGAAATGACAAAATCAGAGAGGAAATAAATACTATTGAGATATTTTTAAAATAGTACAAAAAAATCAGTAAAACTAGGGTCATTTTTTTTTTTTTTTTTTTTTCTGAAGGGTAAACAAAATTAACACACCCAGGACCAGGATCATCAAGAAGAGAAGAGAGAGGACCCAGATAAGTTAAATAAGAAATGAAAGAAATGAGATAATGAAGTTACCTAAGTTAAAACTTAATAATAAAAATAAGAATATTATGATAAATTGTATAGTGGAAATGGACAAAAGGCATAGTTCTCAAAAACTGAATCAAGAAGAAACAGATAATTTGACAGAAAAATCACTAAAAGTAAAGTAGAGTCTGTAATGAAAATAAACATCTTGTAAACAAAAATCCAAGACCAGATGACTTCATTGAGGAATTCTACTAAATATACAAATAAGATGATATATTGAGCCTTTTGAAACTTTTCCAAAATATTATAGAGAAGGGAATACTCCTAAAGTCATTCTATGAAGCCACCATCATTCTGATAACAAAACCAGACAAAGGCACATCAAAAAAAAAAAAAAAAAAAAGAAGAAGAAGAAGAAGTTATAAGCCAATATCTTTGGTGAATATAGATGTAAAACTTTTTCAACAAAATATTAGTGGACTGAATCAAACAACACATAAAAAATGATGATATGACATGATCAAGTTGGATTCACCTCAGGTTCAAAAGGGTAGTTTGATACATGCAAATCAATCAATGTGATACATCCCATCCACATAAGGAAAGACAAAAAAACATAAGATAATCTCAGTAGATTCAGAAAAGGCATTTGATCTAATTCAACATCTCTTTGTGATTAAAAAAAAAAAAAAAAATTGAAAACCTCTTACCAAACTGGGTGTAGACAGAACATATCCAATATCATATCAACTATGGGGAGGGAGATGGGAGGGGGGTTCAGGGTTGGGAACACATGTATACCCATGGCAGATTCATGTTGATGTATGGCAAAAACAATACAATATTGTAAAGTAATTAGCCTACAATTAAAATAAATACATTTATTATTATTTTTTTTTAAGACAAACCCATAGTCAATATGATACTCAACTGTGGAAAGCTGAAAGCCTTCCTGCTAAGACCACAAACAAGAGAAGTATGCCCATTTCCACCATGTCTAAGGAAAACAAACATAATATATCCAAATTGTAAGGGGAGAGGTAAAATTTTTATTGTATGCAGATGACATGATCTATGTATACAAAACCCTAAAGAGTCCACATAAAAACTGTTAAAACAGATAAATGTATTCAACAAGGGATACAACATTAATGTAAGGAAATCTGTTTCATTTCTTTACCATAATAATGAAATAATGTAAAGGGAAAGGAGAAAAAATGGCTTTAAAAATCTCATCAAAAGATAAAATACTTATGAAGGGAGCAATTAAGATGGCAGAATAATAGATTGTAAGATTCACTTATTTTCACAAGTATAAGAAAAATACATGTACATGGGAAACAATCCTCATGGAATATTTACCTAATGCTGGCAGAATATCTCAGACTTCTGAAAGGGCAAAAACATCTCCACATAAATGGGTAGGGCAAAGTAAATAAACAAATAAAAAGTATAATAGCAATTGGGATGGAACCTGTGCTCCTGGGAGTAGCTGTGAAAGAGGAAAGGTTCCTACAACCTGGGAAGTCCTCTCACATGTAGGAAGCTCAGCCAGGACAGAATGGGATTTTCAAAACCTCAGAGGAGAATGCAGCAGGGGAATGCAAGAGCTAGAACAGGGACCACAAGAAGCCTGTAAGCTATTTATATATATAACAAGATACTCTACCCAGGAAGGTTATCTTTTAGAAGAGAAAGATAAAGAATTTCTCAGACAGGCAAAAAAAGAAAAAAAAAAAAAAAAAAACAGAACACAGCTAAACTAAACCCATTCTACAGCAAATACTGAAAGGTCTTCTCTAAATCAAAAATTTATTACAAAAATCTATAGTACAATGAATAGGAAAGTGAAAAAAATGGAAAACAAATCACCTAAATAAACGTGTACAGTACACAGATTAAAAAAAAAAATCTGTGAAAACGATGATAACCACAATGAAAACAAAAGGATGACGTAAAAAAAAAAGGTATCAAAATAATTGAGGATGATTGAAGTGGTGAAGGAGAGTAAGAAACATATATTATTATTTAATTTACAGAATATGATAGAGCCTATATAAATAACAGCCTAAGGTAAAGAGACAGAGGAAGAAATTAACATATTTGAGAAAGAGAATAATGAGAAATCAAAAACATACAGTTCAGTTCAGTTCAGTCCAGTTGCTCAGTCGTGTCCGACTCTGCAACCCCATGAATTGCAGCACGCCAGACCTCCTTGTTCATCACCATTTCCCAGAGTTCACTCAGACTCACGTCCATCGAGTCTGTGATGCCATCTATTCATCTCATCCTCGGTCGTCCCCTTCTCCTCCTGCCCCCAGTCCCTCCCAGCATCAGAGTCTTTTCCAATGAGCAAAAACTTACAAATATTCAAAAACAAAAACAAAAACAACAAAAAAGAAGAGCCAATAAGTATAAGCATAACAGAAAATCATCAAACAATGAGAGGAAAAGCAAAAGGGCAAAGAAATATAAACTCAATGTGAAAACCATGTTTACAATAGCAATAGGTACATCTCTATCAAAAATTAACTTAAAGGAGTTAGCAAGGTAGCAGGAAATAAGATTAACATCCAGAAACCAGTTATTTACATAAACAATGAAATATGAGAAAGAGAATGTAAAAAGAAAAAATACCTCTTGAAATTTCACCCTTCAAAATATAATACTTAGAAATATATGTGACCAAAGATGTCAAAGACTTATACAGTGTGAACTATACATTATTAATAAAGGAAATTGATGACTATTTAGAGAAGTGGAAAGAAACCACATGATCTTGAAAAGGAGAATTATTATTATTAAAATGGGCATATTTCCCAAAGGGAATCTACAGATTTAATGTGATCCTTATCAAATTACCCATGATATTTTTCACAGAACTAGAATAAATCATCTTATCATTTACATGTAATCATAAAAGATGAATTTCAAAAGCAACTTTGAAGAAAAAGAAGAAAGGAGAAGGCACAACCTTCCTAGACTTCAGACAGTACTACAAAGCTACAGTTATAAAACATTGTGGTAATGACATAAAAAAAGACATATTTGACCAGTGGAACAGAAAAGAAAGTCCACAAATAAACCCACGTGGTCAGTTATCTTTGAAAAAGGAGTAAGGAATATACATTGGGGAAAACAAAAAGTCTATTCGGCAAGTGGTGTTGGGAAACGTGGACAGTTCCGTTCATTTCAGTTCAGTCGCTAAGTCGTGGCCGACTCTGCAACCCCATGAAGCTCAGCACGTTAGGCCTCCCTGTCCACTAATTCCTAGAGTTCACACAAGTTCATGTCCATCAAGTTGGTGATGCCATCCAGCCATCTCATCCCCTGTCGTCCATTTCTCCTCCTGCACCCAATCCCTCCCAACATCAGGGTCATTTCCTATGAGTCAACTCTTCACATGAGGTGGCTAAAGTATTGGAGTTTCAGGTTAAACATCAGTTCTTCCAATGAATACCCAGGACTGGTCTCTTTTAGAATGGACTGGTTGGATCTCCTTGCAGTCCAAGGGACTCTCAAGAGTCTTCTCCAACACCACAGTTCAAAAGCATCAATTCTTTGGTGCTCAGCTTTCTTCACAGTCCAACTCTCACATCCATACATGACCACAGAAAAAACCATAGCCTTGACTAGACAGACCTTTGTTGGCAAAGTAATGTCTCTGTTTTTGAATATGCTATCTAGGTTGGTCATAACTTTTCTTCCAATGAGTAAGCGTCTTTTAATTTCATGGCTGCAATCACCATCTGCAGTGATTTTGGAGCCCCAAAAAATCAAGTCTGACAATGTTCCCACTATTTCCCCATCTATTTCCCATGAAGTGATGGGACCGGATGCCATGATCTTAGTTTTCTGAATGTTGAGCCTAAGCCAACTTTTTCACTCTTCACTTTCACTTTCATCAAGAGGCTTTTGAGTTCCTCTTCACTTTCTGCCATAAGAGTGGTGTCATCTGCATATCTGAGGTTATTGATATTTCTCCCAGCAATCTTGATTCCAGCTCGTGCTTCTTCTAGCCCAGTGTTTCTCATGATGTACTCTGCATAGAAGTTAAATAAGCAGGGTGACAATATACAGACTGACGTTCTCCTTTTCCTATTTGGAACCAGTCTGTTGTTCCATGTCCAGTTCAAACTGTTGCTTCCTGACCTGAATATAGGTTTCTCAAGAGGCAGGTCAGGTGGTCTGGCATTACCATCTCTTTCAGAATTTTCCACAGTTTGTTGTGATCCACATAGTCAAAGGCTGTGGCATAGTCAATAAAGAAGAAGTAGATGTTTTTCTGGAACTGTCCTGCTTTTCTGATGATCCAGTAAATGTTGACAAATTGATCTCTGTTTCCTCTGCCATTTCTAAAACCAGCTTGAATATCTGGAAGTTGATGGTTCACGTATTGCTGAAGCCTGGCTTGGAGAATTTTGAGCATTATTTTGCTAGCATGTGAGATGAGTGCAATTGTGTGGTAGTTTGAGCATTCTTTGGCATCGCCTTTCCTTGGGACTGGAATGAAAACTGACCTTTTCCAGTCCTTTGGTCACTGCTGAGTTTTCCAAATTTGCTGGCATATTGAGTACAGTGCTTTCACAGCATCATCTTTTAGGATTTTAAATAGCTCAACTGGAATTCCATCACCTCCACTAGCTTTGTTCATATTGATGCTTTCTAAGGCACACTTGATTTCACATTCCAGGATGTCTGGCTGTAGGTGAGTGTGATTGATAACATCATCATGATTATCTGGGTTGTGAAGATCTTTTTGTACAGTTCTTCTGTGCATTCTTGCCACCTCTTCTTAATATCTTCTGCTTCTGTTAAGTCCATACCATTTCTGTATCTTCTCTCTTTATCGAGTCCATCTTTGCATGAAAGTTCCCCTTGGTATCTCTTATTTTCTTGGAGAAATCTCTATTCTTTCCCATTCTGTTATTTTCCTCTATTTCTTTTCACTGATAGCTGAGGAAGGCTTTCTTATCTCTCCTTGCTATTCTTTGAAACTCTGCATTCAAATTCTTATATCTTTCCTTTTCTCCTTTGCCTTTTGCTTCTCTTCTTTTCACAGCTATTTGTAAGGCCTCCTCAGACAGCTATTTTTCTTTTTTGCATTTTTTTGAAAATTGGACAGCTGCATGTAAAGAAGTTAGAACATCAAAGTGGTTAGAGCACACACTCTTGTTGTACACAAAAATAAATAGAAAATGACTTAAGACCTAAATTATAAGACACGAAACTCTAAAAATCCTAGAAAGATTCTCTAGCATAAATCTTACCAATATTTTCTTTGATAACTTTCCCAAGGCAATAGAAATAAAAACAAAAATAAATATGAGGCCTAATCAAACTTAAAAGCTTTTGCATAGTAAAGGAAACCAGATGTAAAATTAAAAAAGACCACTTACAAACTGTGTGAAAATATTTACAAATAATGCAACCAAAAAAAGTTTAAAATTCTAAAATATATAAAAAACATACAATTCAACAACAACAACCATAAAAATTGAAAGAAGGAAGATAAAAATAGACATTTCTCCAAAAAAAAAAAATTCATATGGCCAATAAACACATGAAAATATGCTTGGTATTACTAATTATTAGAGAAATTCAAATAAAATCTACAATGAGGTACCAACTCATACCAGTCAGGATGGCCATCATTAAATACTTTACAAATAATAAATTCTGGTAAGAATGTGGAGAAAAGGAAAACTCCCTTTCTATAGTACAGTTACTATAGAAAATAGTATGAACCTAAAGCAACTAGAAAAGGAAGAAATGAAGAACCCCAGGGTTAGTAGAAGGAAATAAATCTTAAAATTAGGGCAGAAATAAATTCAACAGAAACAAAAGAGACCATAGCAAAAATCAACAAAGTCAAAAGATGGTTCTTTGAAAGGATAAATACAATTGAGAAACCATTAGCCAGACTCATCAAGAAACAAAGGGAGAAAAATCAAATCAATAAAATTAGAAATGAAAATCGAGAGATCACAACAGACAACACAGAAATACAAAGGATCATAAGAGACTATTATCAACAATTATATGCCAATTAAATGGACAACTTGGAAGAAATGGACAAATTTTTAGAAAAGTACAACTTTCCAAAACTGAACCAGGAAGAAACAGAAAATCTTATCAGACCCATCACAAGCACGGAAATCAAAACTGTAATCAGAAATCTTCCAGCAAACAGACGCCCAGGTCCAGACAGCCTCATAGCTGAATTCTATCAAAAATTTAGAGAAGAGCTAACACCTATCCTACTCAAACTCTTCCAGGAAATTGCAGAGGAAGGTAAACTTCCAAACTCATTCTATGAGGCCACCATCACCCTAATGCCAAAACCTGACAAAGATGCCACAAAAAAAGAAAACTACAGGCCAATATCACCAATGAACATAGATGCAAAAATCCTTAACAAAATTCTAGCAGTCAGAATCCAACAACACATTAAAAAGATCATACACCATGACCAAATGGGCTATATCCCAGGGATGCAAGGATTCTTCAATATCTGCAAATCAATCAATGTAAATCACCACATTAACAGATTGAAAAATAAAAGCCATATGATGATCTCAATAGATGATGAGAAAGCCATTGACAAAATTCAACATCCATTTATGATAAAAAAAAAAAAAAAAAAAAAACCTCTCCAGAAAGCAGGAATAGAAGGAACATATCTCAACATAATAAAAGCTATATATGACAAACCCACAGAAAACATTATCCTCAAAGGTGAAAAATTGAAAGCATCTCTCCTAAAGTCAGGAACAAGACAAGAGTGCTCACTTTCATCATTACTATTCAACATAGTTCTGGAAGTTTTGGCCACAGCAATCAGAGCAGAAAAAGAAATAAAAGGAATCCAAATTTGAAAAGAAGAAATAAAACTCTCACTGTTTACTAATGACATGATCCTCTACATAGAAAACCCTAAAGACTCCACCAGAAAATTACTAGAGCTAATCAATGAATATAGTAAAGTTGCAGGATATAAAATCAACACGCAGAAATCCCTTGCATTCCTATGCACTAATAATGAGAAAGTAGAAAGAGAAATTAAGGAAACAAATCCATTCACCATTGCAATGAAAAAAATAAAATACTTAGGAATATATCTACCTAAAGAAACTAAAGACCTGTATATAGAAAACTATAAAACACTGGTGAAAGAAATCAAAGAGGACACTAATAGATTGAGAAATATACCATGTTCATGGATCGGAAGAATCAACGTAGTGAAAATGAATATACTACCCAAAGCAATTTATAGATTCAGTGCAATCCCTATGAAGCTACCAATGGCATTTTTTCACAGAGCTAGAACAAATAATTTCACAATTTGTATGGAAAGACAAAAAACTTCGAATAGCCAAAGCAATCTTGAGAAAGAAGAATGGAACTGGAGGAATCAACCTGCCTGACTTCATCTCCACTACAAAGCCACAGTCATCAAGACAGTATGGTACTGGCACAAAGACAGAAATATAGATCAATGGAACAAAATAGAAAGCCCAGAGATAAATCCACGCACCTATGGACACCTTATTTTTGACAAAGGAGGCAAGAATATACAATGGATTAAAGACAATCTCTTTAACAAGTGGTGCTCTGGGAAAACTGGTCAACCACTTGTGAGACAGCAAAAGAGACACAGATGTATAGAACAGTCTTTTGGACTCTGTGGGAGAGGGCAAGGATGAAATGATTTGGGGGAAGGGCATTGAAACATGTATAATATCATATATGAAATGAATCGCCAGTCCAGGTTCGATGTATGATACTGGATGTTTGGGGCTGGTGCACTGAGACAACCCAGAGGGATGGTATGGGGAGGGAGGAAGAAGGGGGCTTCAGGATGGGGAACACGTGTATATCTGTGGCGGATTCATGTTGATGTATGGCAAAACCAATACAATATTTTAAAGTAATTAACCTCCAATTAAAATAAATAAATATTTTAAAAAAAGAATGAAACTAGAACACTTTCTAACACCATACACAAAAATAAACTCAAAATGGATTAAAGATCTAAATGTAAGACCAGAAACTATAAAACTCCTAGGGAAGAACATAGACAAAACACTCTCCGACATACATCACAGCAGGATCCTCTATGATCCACCTCCCACAATACTGGAAATAAAAACAAAAATAAACAAATGGGATCTAATTAAAATTAAAAGCTTCTGCACAACAAAGAAAAGTATAAGCAAGGTGAAAAGACAGACTTCTGAATTGGAGAAAATAATAGCAAATGAAGCAACTGACAAACAACTAATCTCAGAAATTTACGAGCAACTCCTGCATCTCAATTCCAGAAAAATAAACAACCCAATCAGAAAATGGGCCAAAGAACTAAAAAGACATTTCTCCAAAGAAGACATACTGATGGCTAACAAACACATGAAAAGATGCTCAATCACTCATTATCAGAGAAATGCAAGTCAAAACCACAATGAGGTACCATTTCACACCAGTCAGAATGGCTGTAATGCAAAAGTCTATAATCAATAAATACTAGAGAGGGTGTGGAGAAAAGGCAACCCTCTTACACTGTTGGTGGGAATGCAAACTAGTACAGCCACTATGGAGAACATTGTGGAGATTCCTTAAAACCTGAGAATAGAACTGCCTTATGACCCAGCAATCCCACTGCTGGGCATATACACTGAGGAAACCAGAAATGAAAGAGACACATGTACCTCAATGTTCATCGCAGCACTGTTTATAATAGCCAGGACATGGAAACAACCTAGATGTCCATCAGCAGATGAATGGACAAGAAAGCTGTGGTACACATACACAATGGAGTATTACTCAGCCATTAAGAGAAAATACATTTGAATCAGTTCTAGTGAGGTGGATGAAACTGGAGCCTATTATACAGAGAGAAGTAAGCCAGATAGAAAAACACCAATACAGTGTACTAACACATAAATATGGAATTTAGAAAGATGGTAACGATAACCGTGTTTGCGAGACACCAAAAGATACACAGATGTATAGAACAGTCTTTTGGACTCTGTGGGAGAGGAAGAGGGTGGGATGATTTGGGAGAATGGCATTGAAACATGTATAGTATCATCTTTGAAACGAATGGCGAGTCCAGGTTTGATGCATAATACTAGATGCTTGGGGCTGATGCACCGAGAGGACCCAGAGGGATGATATGGGGAGGGAGGAGAGAGGAGGAAGGAGGTTGGGGGGTTCAGGATGGAGAACAGGTGTATACCTGTGGCGGATTCATGTTGATGTATGACAAAACCAATACAATATTGTAAAGTAATTAACCTCCAATTAAAATAAATAAATTTATATTAAAAAAGTAGTTCCTAAGAAAACTAAAAATACAGTTACCATATGATCCAGTAATCTCACCCCTCGACATATATCCAGACAAATCTCTAATTCTAAAAATACATATATCTCCATGTTCATAGCAGCATTATTCACAATAACCAAAACATAGAAACAACCTAATTGTTCATTGACAGATGGATGAATAAAAAATATGTGGTGCATCTATACAATGGAATATTTCTTAAGCATAAAAAAGAATAAAATAATCCCATTTCCAACAACATGGCCACAATTAAAGAGTATCATAATAAATGAAGTAAGTACTAAAGAAAAAGATAACATATGATACTGTTTATATGTAGAATCTAAAATATGACTCAAGAAACAGAAACAGACTCAAGGAAAGAGAAGGAACTTGTAGTTGCCGAGTGTGGGATGGAGTTGAAGACTGAAGTTAGCAGGTATCTGCTACTTTACATATTGAATGTGTGAACAACAAGGTCCTGCTGTATAGCACAGAGACCTATATTCAGTCTCTTGTGATAAGCCATAATGAAAAAAAATAATTTTAAAGTGTATATATATATATGTATAACTGAATTGCTTTTCTGTACAGCAGAAATTAGCACTATATTAAAGTCAACTATACTTCAATTAAACAATTAAAAATAATTGAAAAATACTCAAAAATAAACTTTACTAAGGAAATGAAAGACATATTCTGAGAACTATAAAACATTGAATAAGGAAGTTGAAGATGATTTAAAGAAATGGAAAAATGTTTCCTGTTATTAGACTGAAAAAAATAACATACTACCCAAATCAGTCTACTGATTTAATGCAATCTATATCAAATTGACCCTGATATTTTTCACAGATCTAGAGTATATAATTGCAAAATTTGTATGGAAACAAATTACCAAAAGCAATTGCAAAAGCAATCATGAGGAAAAAGAAAAAAAGCCATAAGGATAACCCTCCCTGACTTCAGATAATACTACAAAGCTACAACCATCAAACAGCATGGTACTGACCAAAAAAAAAAAAAAAAGAACCAGTCACAGGGAATAATGGAACAGAAGAGAAAGCCCACATATAAACCCACACACCTACACTTGATTAATCTTCAACAAAAGAGGCAAGAATATACAGTGGAGGAAAAATAGTTATCTCTTCAGCAATTCATGTTGGGAAAGGACAGTCCCATGTAATCAATTATGTTAGAACTCCCTCACACCATACACAAAACAAACTCAAAATGGCTTAAAGACTTAAATATAGCACATGACTCTATAAAACTTCTAAGAGAGCTAGCTAGGAGAGAACATAAGCAAAATGACCTCTGAAATAATTTGTAACAAGGTTCTCTTTAGTCAGTCTATCAAAGCAATGGAAATAAAAGCAAAGGTAAACAAATGGTACCTAATCAAAATCATAAACTTTTGCACATCAAAGGAAACCATAAACAAAACCAAAAGACAACCTACAGAGAGGAAGAAAATATTTGCAAATATTGTGACTGGCAAGGATTTAATTTCCAAATATACAGCTCATACAGCTCTCAAAAATAATTGGAAGACCTAAATAGACATTTTTCCAAAGAAGACTATATATGGCCAAAAAGCAAATGCAAAGATGATCAACATCACTAATTATTAATGAAAAAAAATCAAATCTAGAATGAGGACTTTCTTCAGGCTGTCTGAATGTGTATCATTAAAAAATCTACAAATATTAAATGTTAGAGAATGTATGGAGGAAAAGGAACCCTTCCATACTGTGGGTGGGAGCATTAATTGTTGCATCCACCATGGAAAACAGTAGGGAGGCTCCATATGAAGTAAAAATAGAGTTGCAATTATAGCTGTTTAGTCGCTATGTTGTCTGACTAGTTTTGACCACATGGACTACAGCACACCAGGCTTTGCTGTCTTTCACTATCTCTCAGAGTTTACTCAAATTCTTGTCCATTGAATCAGTGGTGTACATAGCATCAATGATGCTATTTGTTGCTCCCTTCTCCTTTTGCCTTCAATCTTTTCCAGAATCAGGTTATTTTCCAATGAGTTGGCTCTTTGCCTCAGGTGGCCAAAGTACTGCAGCTTCAGCATCAGTCCTTCCACGTATATTCAGGGTTGATTTCCTTCAGGATTGACTGGTTTGATCTCCTTGCAGTCCAAGGGACTCTCAAAAGTCTTCTCCAGCACCACAGCTTGAAATTATCAATTCTTTGGTGCTCAGCCTTTGTTACCATCCAGCTGTCACATCTGTACATGACTACTGGAAAAACCATAGCTTTGACTATACAGACCTTTTTCAGCAAAGTGATATCTCTGCTTTTTTTTAATATACTGTTTATTATCCAGCCATCCTACTATTGTGCATATGCACCCCAATGTTCACTGAAGCATTATTTATAATAGCCAAGACCTGAAAACAACCTAAATGTCCACCAACAGATAAAATGATAAAGAATTTGTGGTGTATATACACATTGTAATGATAGTCTACCATTAAAAGAGAATGAAATAATGCCATTTGCAGCAACATGGATGGACTTGTGGATTATCATCTAGGTGAAATAGGTGAAACAGAAAAAGACAAATATCATATGATATCATTTGCATGTGAAATCTAAAATATGATATTGATGATCTTATTCATAAGGCAGAAATAGACTAACAGGCACAAAAACAAACTTACAATTACCAAAGATAAATGAATGATGGGGGGTGGGCATATGTGATGGGGGATAAGTTAGGTTTGTGATTACTAGATATAAACTTCTATATATACCACAGATAAACAGCAATGTCCTATTGTGTAACATAGGAACTATATTCAATACTTCGTAATAAACTATAATAGAAAAATAAAGCCTCTAGTAAAATTGGAAAAATTAAAAGAAATGATATGTTATTAACCTCCAGATTGACACTGGGATATCTGAAAATTTTATATTCATGACTCACCAACTTAGAATAAATGTAGTAATTCCTTAAAAAACAGAAATATCCCAAACTCAACAAAGATAAAGTATATTACCTAAATAATTCAACCTACTAAATCTTCCCTTAACCTAGTTAAGATTACTCATCTTAGATCAATTGAAAACATGATTTATTGACAATAAACCTTTCCTATGATCCCAAAATAAATTAGTTTCTATAGTGGTTATTTTTTAATCTGTTTCTACTTGTGAAGCATAAATTTCTATTCCCTCAAGTATTAGTTCTTCACTTTTCTAGTATTTACTTGATTTCAATCCATGTGGTTTCAGTAGAACTGACTCCACAGCTACAAGATATTCATGCCATTGGCCTGGTCAATCAGAAAATCATTGTTTTCAAAGACAAACATGGATGGACATGCAGCTGAGGCAATGCCAGTTGTCCCATAGACACACTTTCTTACCTTTATTTTGAACCACTGAAAACAAAAACACTTGCCACGAATTTGATGCCCGTAGGATATAAACTAGATTTCCTAGAAGTCTTTATCCTATCACCATGGACATTCAATATGATAATAAAGCTCACAAAAAGTCAACTATGAGTGCTCAGTCATGTCCCATTCTTTGAAATTCCATGGACTGCAGCCCATCAGGCTCCTCTGTCCATGGGATTTCCCATGCAAGAATACTGGAATGGGTTGCCATTTCCTCCTCCAGGGGATCTTCCAAACCCAGGGACTGAACCCACATCTCCTGTGTCTCCTGCATTGCAGGCAGATTCTTTACTGCTGAGCCACCTGGGAAGTCCACAAAGCCCACAAAGAGAGGAACAAAATTTAATGGTGGAGAATGAGTTCTGATAACATTGCTTAGTGTTGGTAAAGGCTTATTTTTTTTCAACACGAGCTAATCATTTTCTTTTTGTCTTAAGCCATTTGGAGCTGGTTTTGTGGAACTTCCAAATTAAAGGGCACAGATTAACATAGGCCCTCTATTAATTTCTCCCCAAAAACTTTGATTTTATACCATTACAACTGTATTTGTGTCTTGTACTAAAGAAGCATAAGCATCATTGAGGGAAGGTTCATGCTTCTTTCGTTGATTGTATCATAGCTTTTAGTGTATGTCCATTAAGCATTTTTAGTGAATTAATAGTTATTCAAGTTTCTGTTGAGTTCTGTTCTTGTTTTCATATCCAAAAATACCTTGTTCATTTGCCCTATGTTTTTTCATCATAGGTATTGAAATAATATTTGATAATTTTATTTGTCATGTACATTGTTTTTTGTTTTTCATACATATTAAATTTTTTGTTAATACTATATTTAAACATTTTATTTTATTTTGGTTTCTATTAGAAATCAGATCATCCACCATCAATAAGTCTCCAATTTGTCACTTTTATATCAAGGAAAACTCTTGATTTGGGGTTATTCATTTCACATCTACACATTTCTGTTAACTCCCATGTCAACTAAAATATAGTTCCTTATTCTTGGTTTTATATGAGTAAATGTGTCTGCAAATAAGGATACTTTTATTTCTTCATATATTTTACTGCTTTAACAGAACAGAATCTTCATCTTCCATATTAATTTGTCACGTCTTATTTATTTATTTTACTTTCTTGTGTCTTGTTTTTCTTTCTTTATTTAACATTTTATTTTGAAAGAATTAAATTTAAAAATTAGAAAAAAAAAAATAGTACACAGAATTTCCAGACATCCTTCATCCAAGTTCATTTAATTGTTGATATCTTATATAGTCATATTATTGCTATCAGAATCAGAAAAATGAACATTAATGCATCACTATTACTAACTATAGACTATAATCAAACGTTAACCAGACAATGTGCTCTGTTTTAGTTCTCTGGGTTGACATGCTAACAGACAAACTTTGGGGTGAATGTCATGCACAACAGTTTAGACATATTACCTAATTGTTTTTCCAAAATGTTGAACCAGTTTGAAGTAACCCTGATGGAAGACTCCATACAGCAAATTCAGAATATCATAGTTATTCATCACTGTAATTCATAAGATAAAATTTATCTCACGTTTTTGCTCATATATTGGTTATTGATTACTAGTGAGCATGGAAATTGCTTCATCCTCCGAATTTTCATTGTCTAATTATGTAGGGAAATCTTTCTAATCATTTATACACATTTGATATATAAACTATTGATCTCTCTCAACATATAAACATATTGTTACACATACTGTTCTGTTCAACTATTTTTGTCTACTTCCTGTTTTTATTAATTGTAAGTAATGTCAAACACTATATATTATGAAAGTATAATTTTAGAATCAGGATATTTTAGTAACTCAGATAGCTTCCACTAAGGGAGCTTATTGTTTATCAGTAATTCTATTTCTGTTTTGTATGAAGATTTATGAACCCTTCTAGGATGACTTTTGGGCGTTATTATGCTAAATAATGTGTATCTTGCTAACCCTGTATTCTATTAAGCTAGATTTGAGAGACACAGGCAAGCAAATTGGACTTTCCATGTCTAGAAATTTTTTCCAAGGACTGACCTAAAGGGAGGAGGAGATATACTTGTTGTTTTTTTTTTTTTTTTTTTTTGAAGTGAAATATAATGGATTTGCAATGTTGTATTAGTTTCTGGTGCACAACATAGTGATTTGGTCACTTTTATATACTTTATGTGTATATATCTATATCTTTATCTATCTATCTATCTATATCCATTTTCTTTTCCACTCTGGTTTATTACAGAATCTGCTAATTCCAGAGCCCTAATTTGTCCTCACTACCCCCTTTTCCCTTTGGTAACTGTATGCTTGTTTTCTATGTCAGTGAATCTGTTTCTGATTTGTAAATAGGTTCATTTGTACCATATTTTTAATTTCACAAATAAATAGAAGTATAACTGTATCATTTTCCATAGTGGCTGCACAAAGTTATATTCTCACAGTGCAGGAGAGTTCCATTTTCTCCACCCTCTCTCAGTACATTTGTTATTTGCAGACTTTTTAATGATGCCACATTTGGGTTTTTTATCTTGGTTTACATGAATTCTGAGAAATCTCATATCTTAAGTTTAATTACTGACTTTTAAATTTTATAACACTGCCATCATGAACAGTTCTTCTCTGCTTCTTTGAAACAAATTATTGACTAGAAATTTCTTAACATGCAACAAATGAATAAATGAAGTGGCTCAGTTGTGTCCGACTCTTTGCAACCCAGTAGACTGTAGCCTACCAAGGCTCCTCTGTCCATGGGATTTTCCAGGCAATAGTGCTGAAGTGGATTGCCATTTCCTTCTCCAGGGGATCTTCCCAACCCAGTGCTCGAACCCGGGTCTCCTGCATTGTAGACAGAAGCTTTACCGTCTGAGTCACCAGGGAAGTAGTTTCCTTTTAAAGAAATTAAACAATTTTACAAATGATAGCTTATGGTAAACGGTGTCGGATTCATGATCGTGGAAGCAGAAGATTTAGCTTTGAGACTAGGGTCCAGGCTTGGTCACTCAGGAGATTTTGTGTAGCAGACTTTTATTAAAGTATAAAAAGGGAGAGAGGAAGTTTCTGACACAGACATCAGAAGAGGAATGCAGAGTGCCCCCTTTGCTCGTTTTAGCAAGAGAATTATATACTTTTTAAATTGGTTATTGCAATCAATCAAAAGAATGTCTCAAGGTGTAAAGGTCTTCCTATACCCACTCCCACACTTACATTTTAAGATGGCAGGATTAGAACTAAAATTAGAAAGATTTTACCAGATCCACTCTCATAATACACATTTTAAGATAACAGGATTAGTCAGATGGTTTTCAAGAAGGAGAAACTGTCCTCACTAGATACATTGTTGTCATATAATCCTTAGTACAGAGTTGAAAGTGAGTTGAAAAAAGGAAAGAAAAAAAAGTTTTATGTGACTAAGACTAAGGAATATAGGGGAAAAAAAAAGTTTGTCCTTCCTCCTCCTTGAGAATTTTAAAACCCTATCTTTTCCTTGAGAGCTGCAGACCACTTTCTCCTCCTCAGGGACCCTGGACTTCTTATCGACTGCTGTCAACTCTCTGTATGGTTTCTCTGTACAAGTTCAGTGGTCTCATTTAAGCTTCAACTCTCTATGATTTCTTATGAGTCACTAAGTTGATTGTTTCCAATCTGTGGACTAAGAACATCAATTTAGGAAGATAATCAACCAGGACTCCTTAGGGCTTTAGTACAGACATGACTTTCCTATCTCCTTATTGTCATCATCTTGAACTATCAGGACCTGTGCTGTAGTTATTGTTAAGTATTTTTTGAGATATGTTTCCTGAAACTATTACTGACTCTCACTCACAAATGCACGACTTCAGTATATTTGTATTGTTCTAGATTGTATTGTTCTCATTAAAATAATTTTGGAAATCAATTTTTAAATTAATTATATTCATTAAATATATATTAAACAATTATATTTATAGCACAAACAAGAGCAAAAATAACTTCAGCAAATTAACATTTCAAACTATCTTAAGTGAAATTTATTAATGAAATAATTATAAATTACCCTAAAGTTATATAAGAAATAATGAAAATGGTACCATGTCTACTTTTTATAATTTCTCACAGTATCATTTGCAAAACTATAGTACAGTATCATGATCTTTATTTTGACATCGACATAATTCACTGACGTTATTCAGATTTACTCAGCTTGATTTGTAATAATTTGTGTACGTATACATGTGTGTGCATATTTTATTCTATATAATTATTAGCATATGTATAGACTAGAAGCTGACTGTGGCTCAGATCATCAACTCCATATTACCAAACTCAGAATTAAATTGAAGAAAGTAGAGAAAACCAACAGACCATACAATGGGCATGACAAATACATTAAATGTATTAGATCGGATAGATAGAATGCCTGAAGAACTATGGACTGAGGTTTGTGACATTATACAGGAGACAGTAATCAAGAACATCCCCAAGAAAAAATAATGTAAAAAGGCAAAATGATTGTCTGAGGAGGACTTAAAAATAGCTGAGAAAAGAAGAGAAACAAAAGACAAAGGTGAAAAGGAAATATTTACCCATTTGAATGCAGAGTTCCAAAGAATAGCAACAGATAAGAAAACCTTCCTCATTGATCAGTGAAAAGAAATAGAGGAAAACAACAGAATGGGAAAGAGAAGAGATCTCTTCAAGAAAATTAGAGATACCAAGGGAACATTTTATGCAAACATGGTATGGATCTAACAGAAGCAGAAGATATTAAGAAGAGGTGGCAAGAATACACAGAAGAACTATACAAAAAATATCTTCATGACCCAGACAATCACAATAGTGTGCTCGCTGACCTAGAGCCAGAGATCCTGGAATGCAAAGTCAAGTGGGCCTTAGGGAAGGATCACAATGAATAATCCTAGTGGAGGAGATGGAATTCCAGTTGAGTTATTTCAAACCCTAATAGACGATACGGTTAAAGTGCTGTATTCAATATGACAGCAAATTTGGAAAAGTCAGCAGTGGCCACAGGACTGCAAAAGGTCAATTTTCATTCCAACCCCAAAGAAAGTGAATGCCAAAGAATGTTCAAACTACCACACAATTGCACTCATCTCACATGCTAGTAAAGTAATGCTTAAAATTCTCCAAGTCAGGCTTCAGCAGTACGTGAACCATGAACTTCCAGATGTTCAAGCTGGGTTTAAGAAAGGGATAATAAGAGATCAAATTGCCAGCATCCACTGGATCATCAGAAAAGCAAGAGAGTTCCACAAAAACATCTACTTCTGCTTTATTGACTATGCCAAAGCCTTTGACTGTGTTGTTCAAAACAAACTGGAAAATCCTTAAAGAGACTGAAATAACTGACCACCTGACCTGCCTCCTGAGAAATCTGTATGGAGGTCAAGAAGCAACAGTTAGAACTGGGCATGTAACAAAAGACTGGTTCCAAATCAGGAAAGGAGTACATCAAGGCTGTATATTGTCACCCTGATTATTTAAATTATATGCAGAGTTCAGTTCAGTTCAGTCGCTCAGTCACGTCCGACTCTTTGCGACCCCATGAACCGCAGCACGCCAGGCCTCCGTGTCCATCACCAACTCCCGGAGTTCACTCAGACTCACGTCCATCGAGGCAGTGATGCCGTCCATCCATCTCATGCTCTGTCGTCCCCTTCTCCTCCTGCCCCAATCCCTCCCAGCATCAGAGTCTTTTCCAATGAGTCAGCTCTTAGCATCAGGTAGCCAAAGTATTGGAGTTTCAGCTTCAGCATCAGTCCTTCCAAAGAAATCCCAGGGCTGATCTCCTTCAGAATGGACTGGTTGGATCTCCTTGCAGTCCAAGGGACTCCCAAGAGTCTTCTCCAACACCACAGTTCAAAAGCATCAATTCTTCGACGTTCAACTTTCTTTGGGACTTCCCTGGTGGCTCAGACGGTAAAGCATCTGTCTATAATGCGGGAGACTTGGGTTTGATCCCTGGGTCCGGAAGATCTGCTGGAGAATGAAATGGCAATCCACTCTGTTGCCTGGAAAATCCCATGGACAGATGTGCCTGATAAGTTACAGTCCATGGGGTCTCAGAGAGTCGGACACGACTGAGCAATTTCACTTTCACTTTCTTTCACTTTCAGCTTTCTTCACACTCCAACTCTCACATCCATATACAACCACTGGAAAAACCACAGCCTTGAGTAGATAGACCATTGTTGGCAAAGTAATGTCTCTGCTTTTCAACATGCTATCTAGGTTGGTCATAACTTTTCTTCCAAGGAGTAAGTGTCTTTTAATTTCATGGCTGCAGTCACCATCTGCAGTGATTTTGGAGACCCCAAAAATCAAGTCTGACACTGTTTCCACTGTTTCCCCATCTGTTTCCCATGAAATGATGGGGCCAGATGCCATGATCTTCGTTTTTTGAATGTTGAGCTTTAAGCCAAATTTTTCACTCTCCACTTTCATTTTCATCAAGAGGCTTTTTAGTTCCTCTTCACTTTCTGCCATAATGGTGGTATCATCTGCATATCTGAGGTTATTGAGATTTCTCCTTGCAATCTTGATTTCAGCTTGTGCTTCTTCCAGCCCAGCGTTTCTCATGATGTACTCTGCATAGAAGTTAAATAAGCAGGGTGACAATATACAGCCTTGATATACTCCTTTTCCTATTTGGAACCAGTCTGTTGTTCCATGTCTAGTTCAAACTGTTGTTTCCTAACCTGCTTATAGGTTTTTCAAGAGGCAGGTCAGGTGGTCTGGTATTCCCATCTCTTTCAGAATTTTCCACAGTTTATTGTGACCCACATAGTCAAAGGATTTGGCATAGTCAATAAAGTACAAAATGCAATAAAGTACATCATGCAAAATGCCAGGCTGGGTGAAACAGAAGCTGGAATCAAGATTTTGGGGAGAACTTTCAATAACTTCAGATATGCAGATGACACCACCCTAATGACAGAAAGTGAAGAAGAGCTAAAGAGCCTGTTGGTGAAAGTGAGAGAGGAGAGTGAAAAAGTTGGCTTAAAACTCAATATTCAGATAAGTAAGATCATAGCATCTGGTCCGATCACTTCATAGCAAAAAAATGGCAAAACAGTGGAAACAGTGAGAGACTTCAGCATTTTGGGCTCCAAAATCATTGCAGATGATGATTGCAAGTCATGATATTAAAAGACTCTTGCTCCTTAGAATAAAAGTTTTGACCCACTTTTACAGAATATTAAAAAGCAGAGACATTATTACTTTGCCAACAAAAGTCCATCTATCAAAGCTCTGGATTTTCCCAGTAGTCAAGTACGAATGTGAGAGTTGGACTATAAAGAAAGCTGAGCACAGAAGAACTGATGCTTTTGAACTGTGGTGTTGGATAAGACTCTTCAGAGTCCTTTGGACTGCAAAGAGACCAACCAGTCAATCATAAAGGAAATCAGTCCTGAATATTCATTGGAAGGGCTGATGCTGAAGCTGAAACGCCAATACTTTGGCTGCCTGATGTGAAGAACTGACGCATTTAATAAGACCCTGATGCTGGAAAAGTTTGAAGGCAGGAAGTGAAGGGGACGACAGTCAGTGAGACGCTTGGATGGCATCACTGACTCGGTGGACATGAGGTCGAGTAAGCTCCGGGAATTGATGATGGACAGGGAGGCCTGGCTTGCTGAATTGCATAGGTCACAAAGAGCTGGAAACGACTGAATGGCTGAACTGAACTGAATATTTTTATGTGTCCACTGTAAGTGAAAATACTGACAATCCCATCACTCTAAGAATCCCTTGCATTGCTCTTTTATAACAGCTACACTTCTTTCTGTCTCCCCCTCTTACTCTCATCTGTAATGCCTGACATTCACTACATTCTCCACTAGTTAAATTCTATTATCCCAAATATAAATGGAGCTCTACAGTAGGTAACCTTTTGAGACTGGAGTATTTTTACTATTCACAATTCTCTGGAGATGCAGCCAAGTTGTTGAATGTATCAATAATACTTTTGCTTTTATAGCTCAGTAGCTTCTGTGATTTGGATGTAACACTCTTTGTTTAATCACTAGTCTGTAAAGGACATCTGGCTCTTTTCGGTTTCTGACTGTTAAAAATAAAACTGCTATGGACATTTATGTACAGATTTCTGTGTTTTATATAAGTTTGCATTTATCTTGGATAAATACTCAAAAGCACAATTTTTAGATTATAAGACAGTTGCACATTTTGTTTTATTAGAGCTGAAAGATTTCCAGAGTGACTGTATTGTTCTAATTTTCCATTTGTAACATATAATGATCCATAGAAAATTTTAATTGATCCCAAATTTATATCTATTTTTTTTAGAAAATATCCCTTTATTTGTATTTATACTACTAATTAATATTATCATTTTATGCTCTTTTATAATCCAATTATTAAAATAATATATGCAACGCTTCTTCTGAAAGTAGCTGAATAAAAATGATTAGTAGGAAAGTCCAGAACTGTATAAAGGAGTAGGTACTGGAATTTTTCTAAAGCCATGTGTGATGAGGTGTCCCCCTACACTACATGGTGACTCCCTTATGCACAGCCCACCACATAAACAACTTTAAATCTGCCCCAAAACAGAAACAAAACTGCAAATTACTGCATGTTATCATTACTTTCAAAGAATCAAAAGAGCTACTATTAATGTGATGGTCAAAGTTCTGCTAAAAAAGTTACATAAAAGGAAATAGGAGCTGTGACTGCAGTTAAAACCAATAAGACTAGATTATAGGGTCCTGGCTTCTAGTTCCACAGCTGCCATTGACTGTTGTGTGAGCTTATATTGTCCACTCACTCTGGTTTGTCCTCAGAAAACTCTGAGCCACTTGTATAAGATCACATATTTTTTTCCTGGAAATTAAAATGAATTGAAGAATTTTCTCATTTATAGGCATGCTATGCAAAATAAATAAATTTAAAAATTGAAATAATTAGTAGTCTTTCTTTTGGGATTGTAGAATAAATTCTCTGTGAGAATTTACTATAACATATTACACAGGCTGTTTTATATATTATATTCAAATTCTAGAAGCCCATTTTCTTTTCTTTTTTTTTTTTTTTCATATCTCATATCCAGTAAAAATTTGAAGGGAAAGAGGCAAAGCACAGATTATCACCAGGTAATTGTTGGTTAAATTCTCTAGTAACCTATGGAAATCTTACCTGTGTCCTAAGAAGTGTTCAGTTAGTAAATAGCAATGATACATATGTTGTAATCGTGACTTATAGTTCTGATCATTGAAAATTAGTAGAAATATTAATAGATTATAATAAATTATTATGCAGTTTATAAGAAAGAAAACTAAAATGTTCAGTGAGATTCAACGTTTTCTGCCGGGGTCCAGCCCCAGTTGATCCAGGGTAATTCGAAGGGGAGACGGAGTAGGCATCCTAGGAAAAAACTTAATTTAATTACAGATATAGAGAGAGATTAGAAATGGACAGTGTAGTAGGAAAATTAGTGGAGAAAAAGAGGCTGAATAACTTGATTTATGTGGAATACCAATCATCACCTACATAGGCCACAGGCGTCTTTCCATTCTCCCAAAGGAGAGGAGGCACTGAAGCCTCCCCAGTCCGATCTTAGAAGCCCAGGCAAAATTTGCAGGCTTGGTGAGTACCCACGTACCAGATGGGAATTCAGTCAGAAGGGGAAAGAACGACACGGGGGAATCAGTCGTTCCAGAAACTGATCCGATCTTTTTATTTTTCAGGTTTGCTTATATACTTTTTGTTACACATAGGGATGAATACAGAGTCATTCAGGGGTCAGCAGACCTGACCCTTGTCACAATCAGGTGCTTCATATAAAATTATACAAAGGTCTTATGGGTTTTACATCATCTTCTGGCCATGAGGCCTGCTGACATTTTACGGCCCTTTCTGATAACGGTCAGTCAACCAGAAAACTTATTTTTCCCAAGGGTGATTTTTTCTCAAACCAAGAGCCACCCTCCAAATAAAGTTGCATTCCTATAGGGTGAGGGTGTAGTGGGTTACAATCAAGAAAGGAATTTACTTAGCCTAAGATTTAGCATGATTAATCTTAAAGGTTAATACTTATTTCTCCTATATACTAGTTATATTCATCATAAGGGCAGGGAATATGGAGACTTAGCAGCAAATATTGGCTCAACAGATGAAAACCCTTCACCAGTATTCCCCTTAAGTTCTTTTTAGTCTTAAGATAGTGATAAAGTTACATGTTTACATAGCAAGGAAGCAGTGATTTATAACAGTGATCTATAACAAACGAGAAAATTCATTAACTCAAAAAGTCTAGTATTGCTAACATCAAAAACTACTATATTTCCTTTTCTATATTTCAAATACATTGATTAATATATTCCCAGGTGCCTAAGGATATGGAGGCCTAGCAGTAATCATTGACTCGACAATGAGAAAAGCCCTATGCTGATTAAGGCTTTCAAAATACTCCAGACTCTCTGTGCTGTTTATGGTTGAGAGGTTGTCACACAAGCTAGTCTGTCAGCAGAGAGGTTTGACCTGAGACACCCTTGTCACACCCAGGGCAGGAAATTAGCAGTAATTATTGGCACAACAAATGAAAAAAAACCCTTCACCAATATAATTTCTAATCAACCCACTATACTATACTAATAATTTTCTAACTTCTCAAAAGAGTCTGTATTTAGAAAGTTTTAAAGCATCTCATGCCTCTCACGGTTGTGAGGCTGTAAACAATCACATGTGGCCAGACGAACCCACTCAGGCAGGCTAGAGAAACTTCAGAGGAGTTTGTAAGTTGACACACTCTTGTCACGCCCAGGAATTTTTATTAACTGGAGCTGGAAGTTAACTCCTTCTCTGAGAGAAATGGTGATGGGGGAGAGCCCCCCCGTAAAGTCAGAGTGTAGGTGAGAGCATAAAACAGACTCTGGTTTTGGGGGTAGATGCTTGGGAACAGGGGGTTTCCTGAGGCTTGATCCCGCCTTTGCCTTTGCATATGCTGAAGCCACCTTCCTCATGACCTTTGCCATGGGTGGAGTTCCTCACGCTGGCTCCCGGCAGTTTTCCATATGTTATACATATCTTGAGCTTCCCTGGTGGCTCAAGTGGTAAAAACTCTGCCTACAATGCAAGAGACTAATATTTGATCCCTGGGTTGGGAAGATTCTCTGGAGAAGGGAATGACAACTCACTCCAGTGTTCTTGCCTGGAGGGCTCCATGGACGGAGGAGCCTGGACTGCTGTAGTCCATGGGGTCTCAAAGAGTTGGACACAACTGAACGACTAACACTTTTACTTTCACAAATATATCTTAATGTTGCAAAATGTGTGGTAAAATGTTTCACTTGGAAACATTCATTAAATTTATTTGCCTCATCAAACTTTCAAAAAAGAAACAGAGTAGATGGTGAGTCACATTATAAATTTTTCTTTAGTTTTTTTTAAAATAAATTTATTTATTTTAATTGGAGGTTAATTACTTTACAATATTGTATTGGTTTCCCCATACATCACATGTATCTGCCACAGGTACACACGTGTTCACCATCCTGAACTCCTCTCCCTCCTCCCTCCCCGTACTGTTCCTCCGGGTCCTCCCAGTGCACCAGCCCCAAGCATCCAGTATCATGCATTGAACCTGGACTGGAAGAGACACGTGTACCCCAGTGTTCATCACTAAATAAATTTTAACATGGGTTACCTTTTTCAAATAGACTTATTTCATCATTTTAGACAATTGTTTTAAATGTGCTATTGAAATTTATATTTTCAGTGTGGAAGAAAAATAAGCACACAAATCCTTCCTTGGAGTTTAAGCCTTCCTTACTTGATAACGTTTCAAGGTTATCCTATCTTGTCAACAACTGGTTATTGACACCTGATACATACAAAAGGAAAGCTTTGAAATCACATTTAGGTGAACTAAACTTTTTTTTTTTTTTTTTTTTTAAGCATGAAATCAAGAGTCTTAATCACATCACTGATGGCTGACCATTCTGTTTCAATTCCAGGGCTGTTTAGTGAAACTAATGAACTGTCCTGTTGTTACAAAACGGAGCCTTTGTCTCATAGGCCAGTTGTGAATTATGAGTACATTTCCTTTTATTGCCTATAAATCTTTTCTGTTCACAGAGCTTAAAACACCTAAATTCACATTGCTGACTGTGCAGCAGTGCTCTGGATGTTTGGGATTAATAGTCAAGTCAAGTACATCCCCTATATTTTTACATTCATTTTCGGTATAGTCTGACCTTAATTACAGTAAATCAGAACTTATCCGGTGACAAACTTGATAAATGTCAGCATCCTTTTTTTTTTTTTTTCTTGTATGTGTGTCATAATAATTTTCCCACTGCATCATGAAATAGTGTTTTAGAGAAAAATTAACCTAGAGTTAAATACGATAACATCAGGTTTGAAAGATAATATTGGTTTTGACTGCATGACTGAAAGTGAATAATAAAGTCAGTGCCAAAGGGCTGGTGTGAAGATGATATGACCAATATGTGTATGGAAGTTAGAGTAAAACTGATTACAACTGGAAAATCTCAGGGAGGTGTACAAAAAAAGAAGTTGATTATAACAGAGAGATTGGGGAAATGCCTACAAAAGAAACAAAGGAAGGGAAAATAATTAAGTTGAAGGCCAGCAGAACTTACTTCCTATAACTGAAAGAAAGGTGACTGAGGTAGACACAAATGGAAATGAAAGAGGTAGAGATGGTAAGAACCTTTCATAAGGCAGCTATTTAAATATAAATGAGAAACAAGATGAGTGACCAAGAGGAGGCAAGTATTAAATGAAGCTTGGTGAAGGAAAAAAAAAAAAAAAAGGATTTAGAAGCCAGTTCTAAAGATTCAAGGGAAAGCTGAGAAAGATGCTACAGAATACGGTAACTAGCTCATGCTTAATATTGCTAAATTATGGAATGAACATAAGTGCATTGTGATGGCATGTATACAGCACTGATATGTGTATTTGCTAAGCTCATTCACTGTTTTTGATAAATCCTTGAAAGTAGAGGAACAGCTGTGAAAAGGATGCCTGGTATAACCCCTACCCATTCTGATGCAAATGTATCCTATGATAATCCTAGAAAGGAGAAGACCAGGCTAAGATAATGCAGAGGTAGTGTAAAACTGTAGTTTCAATAGAGCATTAGTCCTAAGATTTCCTTAAAATACAATAATATTTGTAACAGTGCCCATTTAATATAGCAATAATAATGATAACAGTAGTCCCTATTTTGTGAAGAACATTTGCTATATGCCAGGGATTCTAATATGTGTTTTGCTTATTTTATCCATTTAAATCTTCTTGCCGACCTTATGAGCTAAGCATTATTTTCCCAGTTCACTTATGAGGACTTGGGAGCTCAGAGAGATTAAGAAACCTGTCCAAGGTTATTGTCAGTAATTAGAAGAGTTGTGATTCTAACCAGATATGCTTTAGTCCCAAGGCCCAGGTTCACAATATGATAAAACAGATTTATTTCACTAATTTAAGGAATATCTTACCTTTGGTTCTTTTGTTATAAAAAATAGTCTAGGACATGGGTTAATTTTAAAATTCAATAGCTCCATAGTTTAAGTGAATGCCTCATTTATTTTTAATTTAGAACACATGGGCCCCAAACAGTGTGAAAGCACAAGATATTTGCAAAGAGACAATGTGCTTAAATGTTTGCTGAGAAACAGGGAAGGTATAAGGGGCATGAAAGGAAATTTTCTCCTTTATTCCACTTTTATTTAACCTTGTTCTTGACTGGAAGATTTTAAGATTAATTCATTTGAATAAGATGTGCAGTTTCATGAGGTGGTTAAATATCTCCACTAGCGTCCCAGTCATGAAATGTCTCTAAAAATGTAACAATAGTTATTTTGTTTGAGGAGGAGAAGAGGTCGACAGAGGATGAGATGGCTGGATGGCATCACTGACTCGATGGACTGAGTGAACTACGGGAGTTGGTGATGGGCAGGGAGGCCTAGCGTGCTACGATTCATGAGGTCGCAAAGAGTCGGACACGGCTGAGCGACTGAACTGAACTGAACTGATCCTAAAAGTTTGCATTTCCCTAATTATTAATGATGTTTAGCAGATTCTTATATATTTTTTTCACTCAGGCATATTTATAAAAATGTCCATTAAGCTTCTTTGTTGTTTTTTGTAGGTTGGGTTATTTGCATGTGTGTGTGTGTGTGTGTGTATTGTGAGTTTCTTATATTTTTGGATATTAATCTCTGATAGGTAATGATTTACAAATATTTTCTCCCATTTTGTGTCGATGGGAATACAAATTGGTGCAGCCACTATGGAAACAGTATGAAGTTTCCTTTAAATATTGAAAGTAGAACCATTGCATGATTCAGCAATTCCACTTCTGGGTTTGTATCCAAAGGAAATGATTATAATATCTTGAAGAGATATTTGCACTCCCATGTTCACTGCAGCATTTTACACTATAACCAAGATATGGGAAAAGCCTAAGTCACTGTCTGTGGATAAATAGATAAAGAAAATATGGTATGTGAAATATTATTGAGCCATAAAAAGAAAGAAATTCTGCTGAGACAACATGGATGAACCTGGAGGAAGATGTTGGTCAAAGGGTACAGACTTTCACTTACACGAAGATAAACTCTGGGTTCTAATGTACAAGGTTACTAATACTATCCTATATAATTAAAATTGGCTGTGGGAGTAGATTTTAAGTATTCACACTGCACACACACACACACACACATACATAGATAGTAACTACATGAAGTGAAGAGATGGGAAAAAAGTTAAAGCACAAGAACCTGGGATTGAAACAGCTAATCCAAGGAGTAGTTGCTTTAATGGAAAACCAGGGAACCAGAAAAAAAAATCATAAATTCATTTATCTGTGGGTAAGGGGGTTGGTCACACAGTTAATATAACTTTAATGAGATCCTACAATAGTCTGATTTTTTCCACAGCTTGTTGTGATCCACACAGTCAAAGAGTTTAGTGTAGTCAATGAAGCAGAAGTAGATGTTTTTTCGAAGTCCTTTGCTTTTTATAAGATCTAACAAATATTGGCAATTTGACCTCTGTTTCCTTTGCCTTTTTTAAATGCAGCTTGTCCATCTGAAAGTTTTTGGTATTTGTACTTCTGAAACCTAGCTTGAAGGGTTTTGAGCATTACCTTGCTAGCCTGTGAAATGAGTGCAATTGTACAGCAGTAGTCTGAACATTCTTTGGCATTGTGTTACTTTGGGATTGGAATGAAAACTGATATTTTCCAGTCTCATGGCCATTGCTGAGTTTTCTAAATTTGCTGACATATTAGGTGCTGTACTTTTAACAGCATCGTCCTTCAGGATTTGAAATAACTCAGCTGGAATTCTATTACCTCCACTAGCTTTGTTTGTATTAGTGCTTCCTAAGGCCCACTTGACTTCACACTCCAGGATATCTGGCTCTAGGCGAGTGACCACACCACCATGGTTATCTGGGACATCAAGACCAGTTTTCCATAGTTCTGTTGGTTCAAATTTGAGAAAGGAGTATGTCAAGGTTGTATATTGTCACCCTTCTTATTTAACTAATATGCAAAGTAATTCAAGTGAAATGCTGGGCCAGGTGGCTCACAAGCTGGAATCTAGATTGCTGGGAGAAATATCACCAACCTCAGGTATGCAGATGATGCCACTCTAATGGCAGAAATTGAAAATGAACTAAAGAGCCTCTTGATTAGGGGGAATAGGAGAATGAAAAAGCTGTCTTAAAACTCAACATTAAAATAAAATAAAATAAAATAAAAAACTAAGACCATGACACCCAATCTCATTACTTCATGGTAAATAGATAGGGGTAAAAATGTAAACAGTGACAGATTCTATTTTCTTGGGTTCCAAAATCACTTCAGATGGTGATTGCACACACAAAATTAAAAGACCATTGCTCCTTAGAAGAAAAACTATGACAAACTAAAAAGCAGAGACATTACTTTGCCAACACATGTCTATATAGTAAAAAAAATAAAAATTAAAAAAAAAAAACACACACTTTTTTTTTTTTTCATTAGTCATGTAGAAATGTGAGAGTTGGACCATGAAGAAGGTTGAGCACCAAATAACTGAGGCTTTCAAATTGCAATGCTGGAAAAAAACTCTTGAGAGTCCTTTAAACAGCAAGGAGATCAAACCAGTCGATCCTACAGGAAATCAACCCTGAATATTCACTGAAATGATAGATGATGAAGCTAGCTCCAATACTTTGGTCACCTGATGTAAAGAGTCAACTCATTTGACAAGACCCTGATACTGGGAAAGATTGAGGGCAGGAGGATAAGGAGGCAAGAGTGAATAACATGATTGGATGGCATCATCCAACTGAACAGATATGAGTTTGAGCAAACTCCAGAAGATAGTGAAGGACAAGGAAGCCTGGAATGTTGCAGTTTCTAGGGTCACAAAGAGTCAGACACAATTTAGAGACTAAACAACAATCATAACCTTGAAGGAAGAGATACATGTCATGGTTCCTTTCCAATAGGGTCAGCAGTCTAGTGGTGGCAGAGGTTATGTACAGTGATGATTTAAGCATAAAATGGCAATAGTTAAGGTAATTGTGGAGAACAAGAACTGTTATTAACCTGGACAGAGAGGAAAAATTTCCTGGAGGAAGCATGATGCCAGAACAGAATATTGAACTGGAAGATTTAGCTGGCAAAGAAATCTAAGGTCTTTATCTCTAGCAAAATAGTAAATGACATCACCTTCCAAATGAAAGAATGAAAATGCTCAATGTAATATTTAAAATGACTTTTTAAATACATTTCTGATCTAACTTGAAAGAAAAGATTCTTTCTTTATGGAGCTCATGAAATAAAAGCAAAATTATCACTGTTAGTAGTGTATATAAGGAGAAGGCAATGGCAATCCACTCCAGTACTCTTGCCTGGAGAATCCCATGGATGGAGGAGCCTGGTAGGCTACAGTCCATAGGAACAGTAAGAGTTGGACACGACTGAATGACTTAGCAGCAGCAGCAGCAGTGTATATAAAAACCATCTTCTAATAAAAGTATTGTGTCACACTGTGGAGATCTTCAGGGAATAGTAGGTAAAACTTACTCTCTGCTATAGATGGAGCATCTTAGGAAAGATATATATATATATGTTTTTTTAAGTTGGGATTTTAAGGGGCCAGTCTCAGTGTAAAACTTCATGCTAAATAAATTCCCTACCCAGAGGGAATAGTAAGCAAACCTGATTGGAGATTGATATTCAGTGGATGGGGAGGAAATAATATTTCCTGATAATTTTTCTATGAGCAAGTTAACCTCTGATTTATGTCTGAAATCACAGTAAATGTGTGGTCTGAAAAATATCAAGCAGGTAATTGAATTTAAAAAGGTCCATATTTAATAATAGGCTCTCAAATCAACTCATAGCACCAACAAAACCTGAAAATGCCCCATAGATGCAATTCTAATGAGAATATGCTGCTCACAGTAAAAGGTCACATAGTACATACAGAAATAATGTCCCTGGGATGAGATCCGTAAACGTTTCAGAAAATATGTTGAGTTACACATACATTTTAACCAGAATTACCCAGTGAAAAGAATACAAGATACATTAAATGTATTTCAGGAAATGAAGAGCATAATAGAAAATAAAAGCAAAGGGAAAAAAAAGCTACAAAGAATAATATGTGTGTGTGCTTAGTCACTGATTTGTGTCCGACTCCTTGCAATCCATAGACTGTACCCTGCCAGGCTCCTCTGCCCAAGGTATTTTCATGGCAAGAATATTGGAGCAGGTTGCCATTTCCTTCTCCAGGGGATCTTCTCAACCCAAGGATTGAACCTCCATCTCTTGTGTCTCCTGCATTGGCAGGCAGATTCTTTACAACTGTACCACTTGGGAAGCCCAAAAGAACCATAGAGTTAAATGAAACAAAGAAAGAATTGTATAAATATTACAGATACATGTATGTGCATAATATATTATTCATCTAATTGAATCTTAAAATCAATGGATGGAGTAAATTCCAAAATTTACTAGAGAAATGTAAGACAGGAAACACATTTTAAAAGTTACCCAGAAAGCAGAGACATGGAGATACAATAGTGCTTAAAAGAGATGAGAGAGTGTGAAATTACACCATATGGCTTTTCAGAGCCCAGGGATCAAACAAGAAAAAAAATGAGGAGAAACAATATTTAAGTGAAGCAATCAAAAATCTAGGAAGCATCACAAATCTCAAAAGATTATTTGAAAAATGAAAATAAATCCAATCTGGACTTCTAGTATTGAAATTGTACAGCAAGAAAAAAATATAGCTTGAGACTAAACAGAAACTACTTCCAAAAGCACCATAATTAACTTTGATGGTTGCTCCTGAATAGTGTCAATGGAAACTAGAAGACAGTGGGATATCTTCCAAACTCTGAGACAGATGAACGTTCAAAAATCAGTCTTGAGAGAAGCTATCTTTTGGGAATAAGGGTAAAATACTGATCCTATAAAGACAAAACCTAAGAGATCTTAGAAATAGCTGGCATTCATGAGATAACATACCAAGTCAAGAATTGAGCAAGAGATAAAATAATCACACAGGGAGGATCTGTGGTTGATGTCAGAATACTGACAAAACTATTGGCTAATGTGTGGATAAATTTAAACAAACATGTGAAGCAATAATAATGCATATATTTATAAGAAGAAAAATAATAAAAAACTGAATACTAAACCAAATAGATTATGAATAGGAAGTAGGATAAGCATCGTTGAAAACTGGAAAACTATTTGCCACTTTCTTGCATCTACCCTATGACTCAGTAATTCCACAAATAGTTATTTATCCAAAGCAAATGGAAACTGTGCCAACACAACCCCAAATAGGCTTGAACAAAAATATTCAGAGCAGTTTTATTCACAATAACTGAAACCTGGAAATAGTTCAGATAGCCATGGATAGGAGAGTGCATTTTAATAACACAAAACCTCAAATAAAAAAAATTCATATAAAAGAATGTTGCATATCAATTTAAAGTAATAAACATCTGATATACACAAGATAGATGAGTGAAAAAAGCCCAGTACAAAAGAGAGGATATCATACATTTCAATTTATATGAAGTTCTATAACAGATAAAACTAATCCATGCTATCTGTAATAAAAATCAGATACACGGTTGTTTCAAGGGGGTGGTGGTAATTTGACTGAGAAGGTGAACCAAGGGGCGATGAATCTATATATTGATTTGGTATAGATTGTACAGGTGCGTTTTCTTTCATTTTTTTTAAAATTTATTTTTTAAATTTTTTTTATTTTTACTTCAATAGCATTAAATTGTACACAAAAGATCTGAACTAATCAATGCATATAAAATATACAACAATAAAAAGACACATGTGCATGCTAAGTAGCTTCAGTCATGTCTGACTTTTTACATTCTTTGGACTATTTAGTCTGCCAGGCTGCTCTGTCCATGGAATTCTCCAGGCAAGAATCCTGGAATGGGTTGCTGTGACTGCCTCCACAGGATCTTTCCAACCCAGGGATCAAACCTTCAGTTCTTATGTCTTCTGCATTGGCAAGATGGGTTCTTTACCACGAGTGCCACCTGGAATTCTCAACAAGTAGAGAGAAAATCGAATGAAAATAATAATAATAATAATAATAAAACT
Organism: Capricornis sumatraensis; assembly: GCF_032405125.1. Lineage (NCBI taxonomy): Eukaryota > Metazoa > Chordata > Mammalia > Artiodactyla > Bovidae > Capricornis > Capricornis sumatraensis. The sequence continues at coordinate 4,883,604 of NC_091084.1, forward strand.
ACAAACTGAATAATTGCAAAAGAAGGCAAAACAGGAAAAAAAAATGAAACTGATAATGAGAGAAATTACATAATAGGAAGATAAATTGTTAATCACAATTAAAATGTAGTGACAAAAGTCTCAAAACACAAAAGAGAGATCTTCATCTACATGGTGCTATATGGTGTTTATCGCTATATATGGAAGCTATAGAAAAATATAAAGTTTGAAATTTAAAGGATGGAGAAAGATACACCAGAAAAAAAAGTGACTTGAAGATGGTATTAATGCATTATTGCATGACAAAATAGACAATAAGTCAAACATGATACCAGAAATAAAATAATATTCTATAAAGTGATACAAAAGAAAAATTGAACAGATGTCCATAAAAATTATAAATTAGATGAATAAGAATAATTTCAGTTCTTAATAGTTTAATTATTTTTAGAATATTTACATATTCATGAAGTGGTTTGGTTAGACATGGGTAGTATATTCACCTGTGTATTGACTAGAAATGTTGTAATTTAGGAGAGGAATGAGAGCTACTTACTGAGTTGGAGTGTATGACTGTTAGAGTATACTTTTTTTCCCAGTTAAGAAAAGGAAAGATTTATTTCAGGTTATCCGATTGGTACTGGTGACGTTTAATCATGTAAGTTTTATAGGTGTCAGAAAGGCAGTAAATTCATTCCTGCACATTTAATTTATGGTGAGAATTTAAGGTAAAATAATTCAAAATTATCTGGTTATGCAGGTCTGCTGTTAAACACAGGATGAGACTGAAATTCCAATATCATTAGCCTTCCATATGGAAGTATATTTGGGACTATGAAGTGAGGTGAATTAAGAGACAGTCATGTGGCACTAGTGGAAAAAAACCCGCCTGCCTATTCAAGAGACCCAAGAAACAGAGGTTTGATCCCTGGGTTGAGAAGATCCCATGGAGACAGTCATGGTAACCCACTAAAATATTTTTACTTGGAGAATAACATAGAGGGAATAGCAAGCGTGCATTAATCCATAGGGTCACACAGAGTCGGACACAATTGAAGTGACTTAGCACACACAACACATGACAAATAATTACTGCCAATACAACAATTACACAAAATAAAAGCAGTGTTATGCTTTAGTGTGATAGGTTGTAAGAAGTATTTCCAGAAGTAGAAAGAAAATGCATTTAAAATTGCACTCTGAATTTTATTGCAAAAATAAAATTATTTTCAAACACTTAGTTTATATATCTAAATAACTTTTAGTTAATTATTTTCTTTCATAAAGCTCTGTAATTACCTTTTGCTAGAATTTTTGGCTTGTCACATGTCTCTGGATTATTTGTATTTATTTTTTAAACATCTATGCCATATTACCACTAAAGGTTTTGAGGCAAGTCAATCCTCAATTTTATCCTAAATCTTATACAGATAAATAGATTTCAATTTAATGTTTTCAAATTTACAGATAAAATAACATTTCTTATTCAGTAAAAATTAGGGCTCAGTGTTGCTCCTTAATATTTGATTAAAAAGAAAGACAAGAACAAGATGATTGGCTGTAAGGTGAACTTTGATTAGACAGTACAATTGTCTTTATAGGCTCATTATTATTTCTAGAATACCAGTGACTGTGTTTTTAACCATGCACTGTGTTTGTACATGATCACCTCTGTCCTTACCATTTAACTCAAGACTATAACCAAAGGACTTCTCAGATCTTTAGTAGGTGTGGTATCCATTCCACATTTTCTAGTTAAAAAGAAACGTGGATAGTGTAAAACTTTGAGTTTTGGGGAGAAAACATCTTCTTTATACTGTATTATAATTATAATATATCACAAAAATGAGATTTTCCAGAACTCAATATTTTAGTAAGTGGGCAGAAAGGAATACTGGTCCTCATAGTATGTAATTTTCAAATCTTTCCTCAAAAATAAGTTTTCTTTTAAAATAAATTACAAAGTTTGCTTGAGAGTGTGGCAGTGTGTAGAAGTAGAAATTGGTGTTAGAAACATAAGAAGCTAAAATACCACTTTTCCAAAGCTTTTTTTTAGTATAAAGGACCATGTAAGAGCTAAAGAATTTCTGTAGGAAAACTCCACTTGTTTGTGATTCCTCCTTTTTTTTGGACTAATTTATTTGTTAACAAAAACAAAAAAAAAAGGACAAATCGAATACCAACAAGAACTTCTTTATTTGCATTAATGAGTGAAATTTTAAACTTTTACAGAATGCTATCCAATATAAAGTGTTAGGCTTAATTTCAATGCTTCCCTGAAGACATCATAATTGTAGTAACACTAGTAGTATCCATTGCCTCAAATTTAGTAATATATAAATCCAGGTTTGAAAATAATATTAGATATTTCCAGGCTTAGAATAATTTTGTATATACCTCTATCTTCTCATAAGTAATTTTAAAACATCAGTCTATATTTTGAATTTCTTTCATACTTGCTCCTTTAAAAAATCTGGCTTGGTAATAAGGTGAAAATAATATTTTTAATTAATTAATTTATTTTAATTGGAAGATAATTACTTTACAAGATGTGGTGTTTTTGGCCATACAGCGACATGCATCAGCCATGGATGCACATATGTCCCTCCATTCTGAAGCTCCTTCCCGCCTCCCTCCCCACCCCATCCCTCTGGGTTGCCTCAGAACACTGGCTTTGAATGTTCTGCTTCATGCTTTGGACTTTCACTGTCATCTGTTTTACATATGGTAATACATGTTTCAATGCTATTCTCTCAAATCATCCCACTGTTGCCATTCTTAACATAAACTTTCAATATGCTTTAAAAGTTGACATTTTTAATATAGATCTTATTTTGGGGATCTCAAAAATTAAAAGCCTTTCCTGTGAAAGACTCTAGTCCTGCATGGTGACCCCAGGCACACTCACAGAACAAAAGATTGTGCCCCTAGGGAATACCAAAGGAGACCAAGCCAGCTTCTGTTTATGGCCCTCCCTCCCTGGAGGCAGAGAGTCAGGTGTACAGCAGCCAGACCAAGAAGGTGAGGAGATGCTGCAATCTCGGCCCCAGAGACTGCATCTTCCAACAAACTGTGAGCAAGTTGCCAGTTGCTAAACATCCTTTTCTGGGATCCTGGACAGTTTACATCTACCAGGAGTGTCACAGCCTGAGATCAGTTCCCAGGGAGACACATAGCACACCTGGGACTGTGCCAGGAAACCAAGTGGCCAAGACTGGGGAGGTGTATAAGATTAATGGCCCATCTGGGACAATTCATTCACCAAAAAACCAGTGCTCTAAACAACTTGGACCTGGGAAAGGCAGAAAATGCACAGCCCATTGGTTCTGTGCCCTTGTAGAGTACCCAAGAACCTGAGCAGCTTAGACCTGGGAAGTGCATGAAATGCAGGTCCCACTTGGGACAGTACCCTTGCAGAACACCCTGCAGCCTGAGCAGTGTGGATCCAGGAAGTACATGCCACCATGGGTTGTGGCAAATCCAGTGTTGTCCATCCACTGTGAGCACTTCCCATACCTGCCAATGGTATTTGTTTGCAGTGTCCCTCTCTCTCCACAGCACAACTGAACAAGTGAGCTTAAATAAGTGGCCACCTTCATCTCTTCGTGTCAGGGCAGAAATTAGACACTGAAGAGACTTACAAACAGAGGAAGCCAAAATAAACAAAGAAGGGGGATCCATCCCAGAAGTGACAGGTCCAGCAAATTAAAACCCTACAGTTAATGCTAAGACTGTACATTTGAAGGGGTACCAATAGACCTTGAGAACAAGTACAAGCCGGAACAAGTGACTATCTGACACTGAACTGACCACACACTAACCACAGCTGCTCAAGATAAACTCCTAGATGTATTTTTACTATTATCTTTTTTTTAAGTTTAAAAAAACCCGTTAGTTCAATATTACTCCTTTAGCTTTCATTTTTATAGCCTATTGTTATCTTTCAATAAAAGCTTATTTTAAAAAAGCAAATTCCATACATATATATGTGTATAATCTTTGTTTTGTACTTTTTATATTGTATTTTTGAGAATCTATATTCTAGTCTTTTAATCTTCTTTTTTGATATTTGTTATCAATTTTGTTCCTTTAAGAACCTAATCTTCAATATCCATTTTCACTTAGGGATTTGATTACTGGCTTGATTGCTTTCTCCCCTTTTCCCCTTTTGACTCTCCCTTTTCTAGTCCAGGTCAAATATGTTTCCTTCTTCCCTATTCTCTTCTCTATATAACTCTGAATTTCTCTGGGTGTTCCTCGCTGTGGAGAGTTGCTTCATCATTAGCTTAGCACAGCATATTCTGTGCTTTATGGATGGAGGAGTCTTGAGGCTAGTGCAAGAGAAGGACTGAAACCCAGAGGACAGAGGCTTAACTCCAGAACTTTAGAACATTAGAGAACTCCTGACTCCAGGGAACATTAACAGACAAGAGCTCACCAAAAAGTCTCCATACCTACACTGAAACCAAGCTCCACCCAAGACCAAGTTCCAGTGCAAGACACATAATGCTAATCCTCCAGAAAAACAGGAACACAACCCAGAACATAAAAAGATAGTTTGCCCAAAGCCATGCTAATACCATAGACAACCCAAAACTCACTATTAGACACGTCGTTGAACTCCAGAAAGAAGATATCCATCTCCACACAAACACAAGTTCCCTCTACTAGGAAACCTCGACAAGCCACCAGTCCAAGAAAACCTACAAGGAGCAGACTCCACAGTAAAGAGGAACCACTAACATCCAGCCTACAGAAAGAGCACCCCAAACACAACAATCTAAGCAAAATGAAAAGTCAGATAAATATTCAGCAGGTGAAGGAACATGGTAAAAATCCACCAAAAACAAAACAAAACAAAACAAAACAAACAAACAAACAAAAAAAACAAAACCATGGAGCTAGGGAGTCTATCTAAAAAAGAATTCAGAATAATGATAGTAAAGTTGATCCAAAATCTTGAAAACAAAATGGAGTTACAGATAAATAGGTTAGGGACAAAGATAGAGAAGATGAAAGAAATGTTTAACAAGGACCTAGAAGAAATAAAGAAGAGTCAATCAATAATGAAAAATTCAGTAACTGAGATTAAAAGCGGTCTATGGGGAACCAACAGTAGAATAACTGAGACAGAAGAGAGGATAAGTGAGGTGCAAGATAGAATGGTGGAAATAAATGAAGCAGAGAGGGAAATAAAAATAATTTAAAGAAATGAGGACAACCTCAGAGACCTCTTGGACAATGTTAAATGCCCCAACATTCGAATCCTAAGTGTCCCAGACAAGACGAAAAGAAAGGGCATGAAAAAGTACCTGTGGAGATAATAGTCGGAATCTTCCATAAAATGGGAAAGGAAATAGCAACTGAATTCCAAGAAACCCAAAGAGTCCCAAATAGGATAAAACCAAGGCAAAACACCCCAAGACACATATTAATCAAACTAACAAAATTAAACACAAAGATCAAATATTAAAAGCAGTAAGGGAAAAGAAAAAAAAAAAATGACACACAGAGGAATCTTCATAAGAATATCAGCTGATCTTTCAAAAACACTCTTCAGGCCAGAAAGCTCTAACAGGACATTCTTAAAGTGAGGAAAGAGTAAAACCTACAACCAAGATTACTCTAACCAGCAAGGATCTCATTCAGATATGAAGGAAAAATCAAAAGATTTACATACAAGCAAAAGCTGAGAGACTTCAGCACCACCAAGCCAGCTCTTCAACAGATGCAAAAGGATCTTCTTTAGACAAAACAAAGTAGAGGTTTATAAAAACAAACTGAAAGCAACAAAGTAAATGGGAATGGGATCATAGTTTTCAACAATTACCTTAAATGTAAATGGGATAAGTGCTCCAACCAAAAGATAAAATCTAGAAGAATAGATACAAAAAGACCTCTATATATGTTGTCTACAAGAGACTCACCTTAAACCTATGGATACATACAGACTGAAAGAGGGGCTGGAAAAAGATATCTCATTCTAATGGAGATCAAAAGAAAGCTGAAGTAGCAATAGTCATAACAAATAAAATAGACTTTGAAATAAAGACTGTGATAAGAGACAAAGAAGGACACTACATAATAATCAAAGGGTCAATCCAAGAAGAAGATATAACAATTACAAATACATATGCACCCAACATAGGAGCACCTCAATACCTAAGGCAAATGCTAACAAGTATGAAAGGGGAAGTTAAAAGTAACACAATAGTGGGGAACTTTAATACCCAACTCACATCTATGATTAGATCAATCAAACAGATAATTAGCAAGGAAACACAAGCTTTAAATGATACAATGGACCAGTTAGACCTAAAGGGTATCTATAGGGCATCTCACCCCAAAACAATGGATTTCACCTTTTTCTCAAGTGCACATGAAACATTCTCAAGGATAGATCACATCCTGGGCCATAAAACTAGCCTTAGTAAATTTAAAAAAAAAAAAGAAAAAAAAAGAAAAAAAAAAGAAATAAAGAAATAATTTGAAGCATTTTTTCTGATCCCAATGCAATGAGATTAGATGTCCACAATATAAAAAGAAGGAGAAGGAAATGACAACCCACTCCAGTACTCTTGCCTGGAGAATCCCATGGATGGAGGATCCTGGTGGGCTACAGTCAACTGGGTCACAAAGAGTTGAACATGACTGAGCAACTTCACTTTCACAGGAAAAAAAAAAAAAAAAGCAATAAAAACACAATCATATGAAGGCTAAACAACACGTTCTTGAATAATCAACAGATCACAGTTTAAATCAAAAAGGAAATCAAAATATGCATGGAAATAAATGAAAATGAAAATAGGACAACGCAAAATCTATGGGATTTAGAAAAATCAGTGTTGAGAGGGAGATTTATAGCAATATAAACCTACCTCAAGAAACAAGAGACACGTCAAATAACCCACCTAAATTTACACCTAAAACAACTGGAAAAAAACAGAGAAACCACAAAGTTAGTGGAAGGAAAGAAATCATAAAAATCAGGACAGAAATAAAACAAAAAGAAGGAGACGATAGAAAAGAATAACAAACGTAAAACCTGGTTTTCTGAGAAGACGAATAAAAAGACAAACCATTAGCCAGTCTCATCAAGGAAAAAAAAAAAAAAAGAAGAATCAAATCAATAAAATTAGGAATGAAAATGAGAAATCAAGACAGACAACACAGAAATACAAAAGATCATAAGAGACTACTATGAGCAATTATATGACAATAAAATGGAAAACTTGGAAGAATTGGACAAATACCTAGAAAACTGTAACTTTCCAAAACTAAACCAGGAATAGAAAATCTTAACAGACCCATCACAAGCACAGAAATAGAAACTATAATAAAAGCTCTTCCAACAAACAAAAGTGCAGGAAGAGATGGCTTCACAGGTGAATTCTGCCGAAAATTTAGAGAAGCGCTAACACCTATCCTATTCAAAATCTTCCGGAAAATTCCAGAGGAAGGAAAACTCCCAAACTCATTCTTCAAGTCCATCATTACTCTGATACCAAATCAGACAGAAGTGCAACAGAAAACAAAATTACAGGCCAATATAATTGATGAACATAGATACAAAAATCCTCAACAAAATTCTAGCAAATAGAGTCTGACAACATACTAAAATGATCATACATCATGATCGATTGGGATTTTTTCCAGGAATACAAGGATTCTTCAATATTCTCCAGACCAGAATATTGGAGTGGGTAGCTGATTCCTTCTCCAGGGGATCTTCCTAACCCAGAGATAGAACCTAGGTCTCCCACACTGTAGGCAGATTCTTTACCAGCTGAGCCACAGCAATAAAGCCCATACCCAATAATAAACTCAAAATGGATTAAAAATCTAAATTTAATACCATAAATTATAAAACACAGATGAAAATACAGGCAGAACACTCTCTGCCATAAATCACAACACTATCCTTTTGAACTGTGGTGTTGGAGAAGACTCTTGAGAGTCCCTTGGACTGAAAGGAGATCCAACCAGTCCATTCTAAAGGAGATAAGCCCTGGGATTTCTTTGGAAGGAACGATGCTAAAGCTAAAACTCCAGTACTTTGGCCACCTCATGAAAAGAGTTGACTCATTGGAAAAGTCTCTGATGCTGGGAGGGATTGGGGGCAGGAGGAGAAGGGGACGGCAGAGGATGAGATGGCTGGATGGCATCACTGACTCAATGGGCATGAGTCTGAGTGAACTATGAGAGTTGGTGATGGACAGGGAGGCCTGGCGTGCTGCAATTCATGGGGTTGCAAAGAGTCGGACATGACTGAGCAACTGAACTGAACTGAATTGACTGATGCTGTATGACCCACCCTCCCAGAGTAATGGAAATAAAAGCAAAATTAAAAGAAAAAAACGAGTCCTAATTAAAAGCTTTTGCACAATGAAGGAAACTATAAGCAAGGCTAAAAGGCAGCCTTCAGAATAGGAGAAAATAATAGCAAGTGAAGCAATTGACAAAGAATTATTATCGAAAATATTACAAGCAGTTCATGCAGCTCAGTATCAGAAAAATGAACAACCCGATCAAACAGTGGGCAAAAGAACTAAACAGATTTCTCCAAAGAGGATATATGTATGGCTAATCAAAACATGAGAAGATGCTCAACATTACTCATTATTAGAGAAATGCAAATCAAAACCACAATGAGGTATCATCACATGTTGGTCAGAATGGCCATCATCAAAAAGTCTACAAAATATAAACGCTTGAGAGAGTGTAGAGAAAAAGGAACCTCTTACAGTGCTGGTGGAAATGCAAACTACTACAACTACTATAGAGAGCAGTGTGGAGATTCCTTAAAAAACTGAAAATAGAACTGCCATATGACTCAGTAATACCACTGGTGGGCATACACATTGAGGAAATCAAAACTCAAAGAGATACATGTACCCCAATATTCATTGCAACACTGTTTACAATATCTAGGAAATGGAAACAACCTAGATGTCCATTGGCAGACAAATGGATAAGGAATTTGCAGTACAAATACACAATGGACGGAGAAGGCACTGGCACCCCACTCCAGTACTCTTGCCTGGAAAATCCCATGGATGGAGGAGCCTGGTAGGCTATAGTCTATGGAGTCGCAACGATTTGGACATGATTGAGTGACTTCACTTTCACTTTTCACTTTCATTCATTGGAGAAGGAAATGGCAACCCACTCCAGTATTCTTGTCTGCAGAATCCCAGGGACAGAGGAGCCTGGTAGGCTGCCATCTATGGAGTCGCACAGAGTTGGACATGACTGAAGTGACTTAGCAGCACCAGCAGCAGCATACACAATGGAATGTTTACCCAGCTATTAAAACACACACACATTGGGCTTCCCTGGTGGCTCAGACGGTAAAGCGTCTGCCTGCAATGCAGGAGACCTGGGTTCGATCCCTGGGTCAGGAAGATCCCCTGGAGAAGGAAACGGTAACCCACTCCAGTACTCTTGTCTAGAAAATTTCATGGGTGAAGGAGCCTGGTAGGCTACAATAAATGCAATGGCAAAGAGTCAGACATGACTGAACAACTTCACTGATTCACTGGTTAATGAGGTGGGAAAAAACTGGAGCCTTTTTATAGAGTGAAGTAAGTCAGAAAGAGAACCACCAATATAGTATATTAACACATATATTTGACATTTAGAAAGACTGTAGCGATGATCCTATATGCAAGGCAGCAAAACAGACACAGATGTAAATAACAGACTTTTGGACTATGTGAGAAAACGGGAAGGCAGGATGATTTGAGAGAATAGCATTGAAACATGTATATTCAATTCAGTTCAGTTCAGTTCAGTAACTAAGTCGTGTCCAACTCTTTCAACCCCATGGACTACAGCACACCAGGCTCCCCTGTTCATCACCAACTCCCAAGATTACACAAACACATGTCCATTGAGTTGGTGAGGCCATCCAACCATGTCATCCTCTGTTTTCCCATTCTCCTGCCTTTAATCTTTTGCAGCATTTGGGTCCTTTCAAATCAGTGAGTTCTCATCCAGTGGCCAAATTATTGAAGCTTCAGCTTCAGTTTCAGTGCTTCCAATAAATATTCAGGACTGATTTCCTTTAGGACTGAGTGGTTTGATCGCTTTGCAGTCCAAAAGACTCTCAAGAGCCTTTTCCAACACCACAGTTCCAAAGCATCAATTCTTCAGCATTCAGCTAAAAAACTGATGGTCCAACTCTCACATCAATACTTCAGTTCAATTGAGTTCAATCTCTCAGTCGTATTCGACCCTCTGCAACCCCATAGACTGCAGAATGCCAGGCTTCCCTGTCCATCACCAACTCCTTTTTAATATGCTGTCTAGATGGGTTATAGCTTTTCTTCCAAGGAGCAAGCATCTTTTAATTTTATGGCTACAGTCACCATCTGCAGTGATTTTTGAGCTCCCCAAAAATGAAGTCTGTCATTGTTTTCATTGTTTAACCATCTATTTCCAATCAAGTAATGGGAGATGACAGAGGATTAGATCATTGGATGGCATCACTGACTCGATGGATGTTGAGTCTGAGTGGACTCCGGGAGTTGGTAATGGACAGGGAGGCCTGGCATTCTGTAGTCCATGGGGTTGCAAAGAGTCAGACATGACTGAGTGACTGAAATGAACTGACTTGAACTGATTCTAAACTCTAGCGTGTTGCCATGCCTTCCTCCAGAGAATAAGTGTATATATTCTTGCAATTCTTATATTTTCTTGTTAAATAGATCCATTTGTCTGCAGGTAATGTTCTTCTTTGATTCTTGTTAGTCCTGGTTTTAAAGTCTACTTTATATATTATAAGTATCACTACCATAGCTTTTTTGAAAATTTCTATTTGAATGGAATACTTTTTATTTTCCCTCACTTTCAATATGTGTACATCTTGAAACTCAAGTGAGATTCTTATCAGTTCAGTTCAGTTCATGTCAGTGGCTCATTTGTGTTCAACTCTGCAACTCCATGTACTGAAGCATGCCAGGCTTCCCTGTCCATCACCAACTCCTGGCGTTTTCTCAAACTCATGTCCATTGAGTCAGTGATGTCATCCAGCCATCTCATCCTCTGTCATCCCCTTCTCCTCCTGCCTTCAATCTTTCCCAGCATCAGGGTCATTTCTAATGAGTCATTTCTTCACATCAGGAGGTCAATATTTCAGCTTCATCATCCATCCTTCCAATGAATATTCAGGATTGATTTCCTCCAGGATTGACTGGTTTGATCTCATTGCCGTCCAAGAGTGTTCTCCAACATGACAGTCCAAATCATCAGTTCTTTGGCACTCAGCTCTCTTTATGGTCCAACTCTCACATCCGTACATGACTACTGGAAACAACGTAGCTTTGACTAGACAGATCTTTGTTGGCCAATAAATGTCTCTGCTTTTTAATATTCTGACTAGGTTTTTCACAGCTTTTCTTTGAAGGAGCAAGCATCTTTTAATTTCATGGCTGCAGTCACCATTTTCAGTGATTTTGGAGACCAAGTAAACAAGTTCTATCACTGTTTTAAATATTTCCCCATCTATTTACCATGAAGTGATGGGACCAGATGCCATGATCTCAGCTTTTTGAATGTTGAGTTTTCATCTAGCTTTTTTGCTCTCCTCCTTCACTTTCATTAAGAGGCTTTTTAGTTCCTATTGGCTTTCTGCCATAAGGGTTGGGCTATTTGTGTATCTGGGATTATTGATATTTATCCCTGCAATCTTGATTCCAGCTTGTGCTTCATCCAACCCAGCATTTGTGTGATATACTCTGCATATAAGTTAAATAAGCAGGGTGACTTTCCCAATTTGGAGCCATTTCATTTTTCCATGCCCGTTTCTACATATTGCTTCTTGACCTGCATACAGATTTCTCAGGATGCAGGTAAGGTGGTCTGGTTTTCCCACCTCTTTAAAGATTTTCCACAGTTTGTTGTGATCCACACTGTAAAAGACTTTAGCGTAGTCAGTGAAACAGAAGTAGAAGTTTCTGGAACTCCCTTGCTTTTTCTATAATCCAATGGATGTTGGCAATTTGATCCCTACAAGAGACTGAATTAGACTTTCCTAGGACTACACTAAGCTCAGGCGGCTGCTACCAGTGCACTAAGCATGGCCAAGAGGAGCTACCCCAAGTCCGAGGTCAGGGGCAGAAGCCGGGAGGACCCCATGCCCCAAGGGCAGCGGCCAAGAGGAGTTACCCCATGTCCAAGGTCAGGGGCAGCAGGCAAGAGTGCCAGGCTGCGACGGCACAGGAACAGCTGAGAGGAGCCACCCAGTGACTGAGGTCAGGTTCGGTGGCCAGGAGGAGCAACCCCACACCTGAGGCCAGAGGCGGTGGCAAGGAAGAACACCCCCACATCCAAGGAGCAGTGGCTGCGTGGGTGCGGGAAGGCCCAGAGGAGCCATCACACATTGAAGGTGAGGAAGGGCAGCGGTGAGGAGTTACCCCTCATTGAAGGTAGGGAGCAGTAGCTGTGCTTTGCTGGAGCAGCCATAGAGATACCCCATACCCAAGGAAAGAGAAACCCAAGTAAGATGGTAGGTGTTGCAAGAGAGCATCAGAGGGCAGACACACTGAAACCATACTCAGATAAATCTGGTCAATCTAATCACACTAGGACCACAGCTTTGTCTAACTCAATGAAACTAAGCCATGCTCGTGGGGCAACCCAAGATGGGCGGGTCAGGGTGGAGAGGTCTGACAGAATGTGGTCTACTAGAGAAGGGAATGGAATACCACTTCAGTATTCTTGCCTTGAGAACCCCATGAACAGCATGAAAAGACAAAGGGATAAGATACTGAAAAAGGAACTCCCCAGGTCAGTAGGTGCCCAATATGCTACTGGAGATCAGTGGAGAAATTACTCCTGAAAGAATGAAGGGATGGAACCAAAGCAAAATCAGTATCCAGTTGTGGATATGACTGGTGATAGAAGCAAGGTCCGATGCTGTAAAGAGCCATATTGCATAGGCACCTGGAATGTCAGGTCCATGAATCAAGGCAAATTGGAAGTGGTCAAACAGGAGATGGCAAAAGTGAATGTCAACATTCTAGGAATCAGCGAACTAAAATGGACTGGAATGGGTGAATTCAACTCAGATGACCATTATATCTACTACTGCGGGCAGGAATCCCTCAGAAAAAATGGAGTAGCCATCATGGTCAACAAAAGAGTCCAAAATGAAGCACTTGGATGCAATCTCAAAAACGACAGCATGATCTCTGTTCATCTACAAGGCAAACCATTCAATATCACAGTAATCCATGTCTATGCCCCAACCAGTAATGCTGAAGAAGCTGAAATTGTTGTATGGAGACCTATAAGACCTTTTAGAACTAACACCCCAAAAAGATGTCCTTTTCATTTTAGAGGACTGGAATGCAAAAGTAGGAAGTCAAGAAACAAGCAAATTTGGCCTTGGAATACAGAATGAAGCAGGGCAAATACTAATAGAGTTTTGCCAAGAAAATACACTGGTCATAGCAAACACTCTCTTCCAACAACACAAGAGAAGACTGTACACATGGACATCATCAGATGGTCAACACCGAAATCTGATTGATTATATTCTTTGCAGCCAAAGATGGAGAAGCTCTATACAGTCAACAAAAACAAGACCAGGAGCTGACTGTGGCTCAGATCATGAACTCCTTATTGCCAAATTCAGGCTGAAATTGAAGAAAGTAGAGGAAACCACTAGACCATTCAGGTATGACCTAAATCAAATCCCTTATGATTATACAGTGGAAGTGAGAAATAGATTTAAGGGCCTAGATCTAATAGATAGAGTGCCTGATGAACTATGAAATGAGGTTCGTGACATTGTACAGGAGACGGGGATCAAGACCATCCCCATGGAAAAGAAATGCAAAAAAGCAAAATGGCTGTCTGGGGAGGCCTACAAATAGCTGTGAAAAGAAGAGACGTGAAAAGCAAAGGAGAAAAGAAAAGATATAAGCATCTGAATGCAGAGTTCCAAAGAATAGCAAGAAGAGATAAGAAAGCCTTCTTCAGCGATCAGTGCAAAGGAATAGAGGAAAAGAACAGAATGGGAAAGACTAGCGATATCTTCAAGAAAATTAGAGACATCAAGGGAACATTTCATGCAAAGATGGGCTTAATAAAGGACAGAAATGGTATGGACCTTACAGAAGCAGAAGATATTAGGAAGAGGTGTCAAGGATACACAGAATAACTATACAAAAAAGATCTTCATGACTCGGATAATCACGATGGTGTGATTGCTCATCTAGAGCCAGACATCCCGGAATGTGAAGTCAAGTGGGCCTTAGGAAGAATCACTAAGAACAAAACTAGTGGAAGGAATGGAATTCCAGTAGAGCTATTTCAAATCCTGAAAGATGATGCTGTGAAAGTGTTGCACTCAATATGCCAGCAAATTTGAAAACTCAGCAGTGGCCACAAGACTGGAAAAAGTCAGTTTTCATTCCAATCCCAAAGAAAGGCAATGCCAAAGAAAGCTCAAACTACCACACAATTGCACTCATCTCACAGGTGAGTAAAAAAAAGTGCTCTAAATTTTCCAAGCCAGGCTTCAGAAATACATGAACTGTGAACTTCCAGATGTTCAAGCTGGTTTTAGAAAAGGCAGAGGAACTAGAGATCAAATTGCCAACATCCGCTGGATCATGGAAAAAGCAAGAGAGTTCCAGAAAAACATCTATTTCTGCTTTATTGACTATGCCAAAGCCTTTGACTGTGTGGATCACAATAAACTGTGGAAAATTCTGAAAGAGATGGGAATACCAGACCACCTGATCTGCCTCTGGAGAAACCTGTATGCAGGCCAGGAAGCAACAGTTAAAACTGGACATGGAACAGCAGACTGGTTCCAAATAGGAAAAGGAGTACATCAAGGCTGTATATTGTCACCCTGCTTATTTAACTTACATGCAGAATACATCATAAGAAATGCTGGACTGGAAGAAACACAAGTTAGAATCAAGATTGCCAGGAGAAATATCAATAACCTTAGATATGCAGATGACATCACCCTAATGGCAGAAAGTGAAGAGCAACTAAAAATCCTCTTGATGAACGTGAAAGAGAAGAGTGAAAAATTTGGCTTAAAGCTCAACATTCAGAAAATGAAGACCCTGGCATCCGGTCCCATCCCTTCATGGGAAATAGATGGGGAAATAGTGGAAAGTGTCACACTTTATTTTTGGGGGCTCCAAAATCACTGCAGATGGTGACTGAAGCCATGAAATTAAAAGACGCCTACTCCTTGGAAGAAAAGTTATGACCAACCTAGACAGCATATTGAAAAGCAGAGACATTACTTGGCTGACTAAGGTCCGTCTAGTCAAGGCTATGGTTTTTCCTGTGGTCATGTATGGATGTGAGAGTTGGACTGTGAAGAAGGCTGAGGGCCGAAGAATTGATGTGTTTGAACTGTGGTATTGGAGAAGACTTGAAAGTCCCTTGGCCTGCAAGGAGAACCTACCAGTCCATTCTAAAGGAGGTCAGTCCTGGCAGTCTTTGGAAGGACTAATGCTGAATCTGAAACTCCAATACGTTGGCTACCTGATGCAAAGAGTTGACTCATTGGAAAAGACTCTGATGCTGGGAAGGATTGGGGCAGGAGAAGAAGGGGACGACAGGGAATGAGATGGTTGGATGGGATCACTGACTTGATAGACGTGAGTCTGAGTGAACTCTGGGAGTTGGTGATGGACAAGGGTCCTTCAGTTCAGTTCAGCTCAGTTCAGTTGCTCAGGTGTGTCTGACTCTTTGTGACCCCATCGATTGCAGCACGCCAGGCCTCCCTGTCCATTGCCAACTACCAGTGTTTACTCAAACTCATGTCCATTCAGTCGGTGATGCCATCCAACCATCTCATCTTCTGTTCTACCATTCTCCGCCTGCCTCAGTCTTTCCCATCATCAGGATCTTTTCAAATGAGTCAACTCGTCACATCAGGTGGCCAAAGTATTGTAGTTTCTTTAAAAAAAAAAAAGCATATTTCTCAAGTTTTATTGGAATTATTTATTCTGTCTTCCAAGAGTTCCCAAGATGAATTGTCACTGAATTTTCTATAACATCTGTCATTTTCAGAAGTAAAAGAAACCTGTATCAGTAAGGGTAGCTGATTTGGTGACATCTCAGTCCCACCATAAAACGAGGGAAGTTTTTACTAATGACATCATGCTGTGTTATATACAGCAAAACACCTTGAGAGCATTGACTGTACTGCATTTTTTTCTCCTTCCATTCACTTTTGAGCTTGCTTAATCATGTCTTCATGCACATTCTTCTACAGAATCTTCTATTCTGTAAGTAAAGAATAACTTGCACTTTGCTAAATGCAATAGTCAATTCCCAGTCCTCAGTATATTTGATCAACAGAGTGTTAATCAATCTTTCTTAAAAAAAAAAAAAAAAGATTTACATCAGAATTTAGTTAATTAAACAGTTTTGTGTTTCATGTGTACAGCAAAAGTGATTCAGCTATACAATTACATGTGTCTTTTCTTTATCAAATTGTTTTTTTTTTTTTTCCATTTAGGTAGGTTATTACAAAGTATTTAGCAGATTTCTCTGTGTTATGCAGTAGGTCCTTGCTGGTTACCTGTTTTAAATACAGCAGTATGTACATGTAAATACAAAACTCCCAATCTATTTGTCTCCCCCACACTTATGCTATGTAACCATGAATTCATTCTGTTTGTGAATCTGTTTCTGTTTTGTAAATAAGTTGATTTATATCATTATTTTCAGAGTCCACATATAAGTGATAATGTGGCTTCCCAGGTGGTTCTAATGGTAAAGGACCCACCTATCAATTCAGGAGATACAATAGACACAGGTTTGATCCTTAGGTCAGGAAAATCCCCTGGAGGAGGGCACAGCAACCCACTCCAGTATTCTTGCCTGAATAATCCCATGGACAGAGGACCTGACAGGCTATAGTACATAGGGCCACAAAGAGTCGAACATGACTGAGCTGTCTTAGCATGAATGTATAAGTGATATTGTATATTTGTCTTTCTCTGGGAGATACAATCAGTCCATCCTGAAGGAGATCAGCCCTGGAATTTCTTCAGAAGGAATGATGCTAAAGCTGAAACTCCAGTACTTTGGCCACCTCATGCGAAGAGTTGATTCATTGGAAAAGACTGATGCTGGGAGGGATTGGGGGCAGAAGGAGAAGGGGACAACAGAGGATGAGATGGCTGGATGGCATCACTGACTCGATGGACGTGAGTCTGATTGAACTCCGGGAGTTGGTGATGCACAGGGAGGCCTGGCGTGCTGCGATTCATGGGGTCACAAAGAGTCAGACACAACTGAGCAACTGAACTGAACTGAACTGAACTGAACTGAATAGACTTCATTCAGTATGACAATGTCTGTGTTCAACTATGTCACTGTAAAGGGGGTGGTTTCTTTATTTTAAATGACTGGTTAACATTCCATTGTATATATGTACTACATCACTTTATCCATTCCTCTGTTGATGGACATTTAAGTTGTTTCCATATCTTAGCTAATTTTAACAGTGCTGCAATGAACACTGGGGTGAGAGCATATTTTTGAATCATGTTTCTCAACAGGTACATACCCAGGAGTGAGATTGCTGGATCATGTGGTAACTCTATTTTTAGTTTTTAAAGAATCTCCATACTATTCTCTATAGTAACTGTCCTCATTCATCTTCCTGCCAACAGTATAGGATGATTTTCTTACACCATCTTCAGCATTTGCTGTTTTGCAGATTTATTTGGTAATGGCCATTCTGATTGCTGTGTGAGAATATTCCACTGTAGTTTAGATTTGCATGTCTTTAATAACTAATTATGTTGAGCATCTTTTCAGGTACCTCTTGGCAATCTACAGTTCTTCTTTTAAAATTATCTATTTAGGTCTTCTGCCCATCTTTTTTATTAGGGTTATATATAGATAGATTAGATAGCACACGTATATAGCACAAATATAACACACATACATATATAAAAACATTGGACATATGAAATGTTTGCAAATTTTGGAGACAAATCCCTTATCAGTTTTATCATTTGCAAATATTTTCTTTCATTCTGTGAGTCGTCTTTTCATTATGTTTATGGATTCCTTTGCTGTGCAAAATCATTTGAGTTTAAGTAGGTCCCATTTATTTACTTCTGCTCATTTCTATTACTCTAGGAGGAGGATATAAGACTTGTTTGTTCATGTGTGGTCATTCAGTCATATCTGACTCTCTGTGACCTTTTGGAAGGTAGCCTGCCAGGCTCCTTTGTACATGGGATGTTTTAGGCAAGAATACTGGAGTGGGTTGTTATTTCCTCCTCCAGTGGATATCCCTGACCCAGAAATTGAACCTGCATCTCCTGTGTCTTCTGCATTACAGGCGGATTCTTTACCAGCTGAGCCATCAGAGAAGACCAAAAAGATTTACTTCAATTTATGTCAGACTGTGCCTATGTTTTCCTCTGAGAGTTTCATGGTATACAGTCTTACATTTAGCTCTTTAACCCATTCTGAACTTTTTTTGTGTGTGTGTATAGTGTTAGAGAATGTATTAACTTTTTATTATTATTATTATTTTTTTACATGCTGATGTCCAATTTTTCCAGCATAATTTATTGAAGACACTGTCTTTCCTCCATTGTACTGTTTTGCCTACTTTATAACAGATTAATTTAAAATGGTGCATGGCTAATTTCTGGGTGTCCTATCCTCTTCCATTGATTATATTTCTGTTTTTGTGCCAGTACTATACTGTTTTGATTAGTATAGTTCTGTAGTATAGCCTCAAATTAGGAATCCTGAATCCTCCAATTCCGTTTTTCTTTCTTAAGATTGTTTTGGCTATTCATGGTCTTTTGTGTCATCATACAAATTTTAAGATTTTTTGTTTGAGTTTTGTGAAAACATGTTATTGGTAATTTGATAGGGATTGAATTGAATCTGTAGATTGATTTGGATTGTACTGTCATTTTGACAATATTGAATTTGCCAGTCTGAGAATACAGTATTTCTTTCCCTATGTTTGTGTCATCTTTGATTTCTTTCATCAGTATCATAGTTTTCAGAATACAGGTCTCTTGTCTCCTTAGGTAGGTTTATTCCTATGTGTTGTATTCTTGTTCATGTGATGGTAAATGGGATTGTTCTGTAACATATATTTCCAGTCTTATCTGTATGTATGTTATATATGACCTTTATTTAGTGAAGTATGTTCCTCTATGTTCTTTTATTTGATAGTTTTTTACCATAAATTGGTGTTGAATTTCATTAAAACCTTTTTCTGAATCAATTTGGATGATCATAAGGTATTTGTTCTTCAGCTTGTTGATGTGGTTTATCACATTGATTTATTTGTGAATATTAAAAGCTACTTTCATTCTGGGATAAATCCTAATTAATCATCCTGTATGATCTTGATGTCTTGTTGGATTCAGATTCAGTTCAGTTCAGTCGCTCAGTCATGTCCGACTCTTTGCGACCCCATGAATCGCAGCACGCCAGGCCTCCCTGTCTATCACCACTCCCGGAGTTCACTCAGACTCACGTCCATCGAGTCAGTGATGCCATCCAGACATCCCATCCTCGGTCGTCCCCTTCTCCTCCTGCCCCCAATCCCTCCCAGCATCAGAGTCTTTTCCAATGAGTCAGCTCTTCACATGAGGTGGACAAAGTACTGGAGTTTCAGCTTTAGCATCATTCCTTCCAAAGAACACCCAGGGCTGATCTCCTTCAGAATGGACTGGTTGGATCTCCTTGCAGTCCAAGGGACTCTCAAAAGTCTTCTCCAACACCACAGTTCAAAAGCATCAATTTTTCAGTGCTCAGCCTTCTTCATATTCCAACTCTCATATCCATACATGACCACAGGAAAAACCATGACTAGACGGACCTTAGTTGGAAAACTAATGTCTCTGCTTTTTAATATACTATCTAGGTTGGTCATAACTTTTCTTCCACGGAGTTAGCATCTTTTAATTTCATGGCTGCAGTTGCCATCTGCAGTGATTTTGGAGCCCCCCAAAATAAAGTGTGACACTGTTGCTAGTATCTTATTGAGAATTTTTGATGTCTGTTCATCAGTGACATTGTCCTGTAGTTTTCTTCTTTTGTGATATCTTTGTCTGACTTTGGTATCAGGGTGATGGTGGCTTCATAGAATGAGTATGGGAGTGTTCCTTCCTCTGCAATTGTTGGAATAATTTCAGGATAGATGTTATCTCTTCTCCAAATGTTTGATAGTGTTCACCTGTGAAGGTATCTGGTCCTCGTGGACTTTTGTTAGAAGTTGTTTATCACAGTTTCAATTTCCATGAACTTGTGATTGTTCTGTTCATATTTTCTATTTCTTCTTGGTTCAGTCTTGGAAGATTATACATTTTAAGAATTTGTCCATTTTTTTTTTTTCTCAGTTGTCCATTTTGTTGGCATATAGTTGCATGTAGTAGTCTTATGAACCATTGTATTTCTGTGGTGGCCATTGTAAACTCTCCTGTTTCATCTCTAATTTTATTGATTTGAGTCCTCTTCATTTTTATTCATGAGTATCACTAAAGTTTTCTCAATTTTGCTTATTTAAAAAAATAAATTTTAGTTTATTTAATGTTGTTTGTTGTTTTCTTCCTTTCTATTTCATTCATTTCTCTTTTGATCTTTGTGATTTTTTTCTCTCTACTATTTTTGGGCTTTTTTGTTTCTCTTTTGCTAGTTCATTTCAGTGGAAGTTTAGGTTGTTTACTTGCAAATTTTCTTGTTTCTAAGATATGATTTTTTTTGCTGTGAACTTTTATCTTACAGCTGCTTTTGCTGTGTGACCCATAGGTTTTGTATTCTCATACACTGTTTCTTATTTGTCTCTTGGTCATTCTTGATTTTGTCTTTGATTTATTTACTGATTCATTGGTTGTGCATAGCATATTGTTTAGTCTCCATTTATTTGTGTGTTTTCTTTTTTAATAGTTTCTATTTTCTTATAGCTGATTTCTAATCCTCTAGCATTGTGGTTGGAGAAGGCAATGGCGACCCACTCCAGTACTCTTGCATGGAAAATCCCATGGATGGAGGAAGAGCCTTGTAGGCTGCAGTCCATCTGGTTGCAAACAGTCAACCAAGACTGAGCGACTTCACTTTCACTTTTCACTTTCATGCATTGGAGAAGGAAACGGCAACCCACTCCAGTGTTCTTGCCTGGAGAATCCCAGGGACGGGGGAGCCTGGTGGGCTGCCATCTCTAGGGTCGCACAGAGTTGGACAAAACTGAAGCGACTTAGCAGCAGCAACATTGTGATTGAAAAAGATGCTTGATATGGTTTAATTTTTCTTAAATTTACCTACCTTGGCTTTGTGGCTCAGCATAGGATCAATCTTGGAATATGCTCCACGTTCACTTGAGAAGAATGTGTATTCTGATGCTTTTGACCGGATGCTCTAAAAATATCAATTAAGTCGATCTGGCCTAATATGTCATTCAAGATCTGTGTTTTCTTATTCATATTCTGTCTGGATGATCTGTCCATTGATGAAAGTGGGATATTAAAGTCCTCCACTATTATTATGTTACTGTCGATTTCTTATGGCTATTAGCATTTACCTTATATATTGAAGTGTCCTTATGATGTATGCATATTTAGAATTGTTATCTCTTTTTCCAGCAATGAACTCTTGGAATTATGTAAAGTCCTTCCTTGTCTCTTGTAACAGTCTTTATTTTAAACTGTATTTTGTCTGATATTAGTATTGCTAGGTCAGATTTGTCTTCATTTCCATTTCCATGGAATACATCTTTTTTTAATCTCCTCACTTTTAGCTTGTATGTGTTCTAGATTTGAAATGGATCTCTTGTGAATACATATATACAAGTATTGTTTTTGCATCCTTTCAACCTGTCTTGTCTGTTGTTGGAACATTTAATCTGTTTATATTTAAGATAGTTATTAATATGTATTTTCTTACTGGGCTTCCCTGGTGGCTCAGACAGAAAAAAAAAAAAAAAATCTGCCCACAATGCTTGAGACGTGGGTTCAATACTTGGGTGTGGATGATTCCCCTAGAGAAGGGACTGGCTATTTAGTTGTTTTAGATTTTTTTTTTTTTTCATCATTTGCTCTTTTGTAATTAAGTGACTAACTTGTGTCATGCCTAGGTTTCTTTCTTTCTTTCTTTTCTCTGTCTATGTGTGTATCTATTGTAGATTTTCAGTTTGCAGTTAGCATGACACTTTGACATATCAGTCTACATATACATAAGATTGTTTTAAGTTGCCAATCTTTTTTTTTTTTTTTTTTACTTCTACATTTTCTTGAAGGCATTGACACAGGTGTGATAGGCTGATCTTAAAATACATTCCAATATCCTGCTTTTATGCTTTCTTTTTCTAAAAATCACTAGTTTTAATATCATATTTGTGTGCAGATGATTTTCTTTATTTATTGTATATCTTCCTTTGGTGGTGAACTTTTTCATTTGTAACTTTTAAATTTCTTTTGTGGTCTCTCTCTCTTTTTTTTATGATAAGAAAAGATCCTTTAGCATTTTTTGTAAAGTTGGTCTGATGGTGCTGGATTCTCTTAGCCTTTGCTTGATTGTAGCACTTTTTATTTCTCTGTCTTATTTGAATGGTAGCCAAGCTGAGTAGAGTATTCTTGGTTTTAAGTTTTTCCCTTTTGTCACTTTAAATACATCATGCCACTCCCTTTTTGTCTGCAGAGTTTCTGCTGATAAATCAACGGATAGCCTTATGGGGATTCCCTTGCATGCTCTTAACTGCTTTTCTCTTGTTGCATTTAATATTTTTTTCTTTGTCTTTAATTTCTGTCAGTTTGATTACTATCTGTCAAGACCTCCTTGGCCTGGGACTCTGTGCTTCTTGGATTTGAGTGACCATTTCCTTTACCATGTTTGGAAAGGTTTCAGCTATTATTTCTCTGAAAATTTTATTTGAAAAACTATATATATATATATATATATATATATTTACCTCTTCTTCTGTGAACACTATAATGAAAATGTTAGTGCATTTAATGTTGTCTCAGATATCTCTTAGGCTGTTCAGTTCACTTCAGTTTGGTTCAGTCTCTCAGTCGTGTCTGACTCTTTGTGACCCCATGGACTAGAGCACGCCAGGGCTCCCTGTCCATCACTAACTCCTGGAGCCTACCTAAACTCATGCCCATTGAGTTGATGAAACCATCCAACAATTTCATCCTTTGTTGTCTCCTTCTCCTCCTGCCCTCAATCTTTCCCAGAATCGGGTGTTTTCAAATGAGTCAGCTCTTCACATAAGGTGACCAAAGTATTAGAGTTTCAGCTTCAACATAAGTCCTTCCAATGAACACCCAGGACTGATCTCCTTTGGGATGGACTGGTTGGATCTCCTTGCAGTCCAAGGGACTCTCAAGAGTCTTCTCTAACACCACAGTTAAAAAGCATCAATTATTCTGCATTCAGCTTTCTTCACAGTCCAACTCTCACATCCATACATGAATGCTGGAAATATCGTAGCTTTGACTTGATGAACCTTTGTTGGCAACGTAATGTCTCTGGTTTTTAATATGCTGTCTGAGTTGGTCATAACTTTCCTTCCAAGGAGTAAGTATCTTGCTTTCATGGCTGCAATCACCATCTGTAGTGATTTTGAAGCCCCAAAAAATAAGGTCAGCCACTGATTCCCCATCTATTTGTCATGAAGTGATGGGACCAGATGTCATGATCTTAGTTTTCTGAATGTTGAGCTTTAAGACAACTTTTTCACTCTCCTCTTTCACTTTGATCAAGAGGCTGTTTATTTCTTCTTCACTTTCTTCCATAAGGGTGGTGTCATCTGTATATCTGAGGTTATTGATATTACTCCTAGCAGTCTTGATTCCAGCTTGTGCTTCATTCAGCCCAGCTTTTCTCATGATGCACTCTGCATATAAGTTAAATAAGCAGGGTGACAATATACAGCCTTGACATACTCCTTTTCCTATCTGGAACCAGTCTGTTGTTCCATTTCCAGTTCTAACTGTTGCTTCCTGACCTACATAGAGGTTTCTCAAGAGGCAGGTCTGGTGGCCTGGTATTCCCATCTCTTGAATAATTTTCCACAGATTATTGTGATCCACACAGTCAAAGGCTTTGGCAT
Organism: Capricornis sumatraensis; assembly: GCF_032405125.1. Classification (NCBI taxonomy): domain Eukaryota; kingdom Metazoa; phylum Chordata; class Mammalia; order Artiodactyla; family Bovidae; genus Capricornis; species Capricornis sumatraensis. The sequence continues at coordinate 4,907,665 of NC_091084.1, forward strand.
AGTTAAAAAGGCAGAAATATATATATATATATATTTTTTTTTTCTGGAACTCTCTTGCTTTTTCGATGATCCAGCTCTAACCATTTCTTTTCATCTTTTTCTTTATTTTGCTTAATGGCAGTGATTTCCATCATTCTTTCTTCCACCTCACTTATTCGTTCTTCTGCCTCATTTAATCTGCTATTGATTCTTTGTAGTATATTTTTCATTTTAATTGTTGTATCACTCACTTCTGTTTGTTTGTTTTTTAGTTCTTTGGTAAACATTTTTGTATATCTCAATCTGTGCCTCCTTTTTCTTAGATATTGGGGCATCTCCCCAGTAGCACTGATGATAAGGAAACCATTTGCCAATGCAGGAGACATAAGAGATGCAGATGCAATCACTGGGTTGGGAAGATACCCTGGAGAAGGGAATGGCAACCCACTCCAGGCTGGAGGACTACAGCCCATAGGGTCACAAGGAGTTGGACATGACTGAAGTGACTTAACAGGCATACATGGATCATCTTTATTATTATTACTCTGAACTCTTTTTCAGGTAGATTGCTTATCTCCACTTAGCTTCTCTTCTGGAGTTTCCTCGTTCCTTCATCTGGAGCCTATTCCTCTTCTGCCTCATTTTGCCTCATGTTCTGAAATTGCAGATGCTGTTCCACAGGCTGCAATGTTGCAGTTCTTGCTTGTGTTGTCTTCTTTTTGGTGGTTGATCATGTCTAAGAGACTTGGTTAGGCTTCCTAGTGGGAAGCTGGTAGGTCCCTGCCCTCTGGTAGATAGAACTTTATCTTTCCTTCAGGGAGAGTTGTATCAGGTCATGAGCAGCTTGTCTGATGATGGGGTTCTGTTGTGATCCAGTTGTTTTTTTAGGCTCAAAGCATCCCAGAACTGGAACCTACAAGGCTTTTGGATGGGGCCTGGTATTGGTGAGGAAATGACAACCTCTAACAGGGCTCATGTACCTGAGTATTTCCCAGTATTACCACCACCTGTGTCCTCACCTTCACAGTAAGGTATGGTCTGTCTCTTCAAGAGGCTGTCTAATACTAATAAGTAAGTCTGGCTCAGTATCTTATAAGTTTACCACTTTTTTCTCCCTTGGTCCTGGTAGACACAAAACCCTGTGTGGATCCTCCAAGAATGGGAGTTTTTCTTTTCCTCAGTCTTGTGGAATTACTGTGATCATACACCATTGACTTCAAAGCCAGGCTCTCCATGGGCTCCTACTTCCTTTGCTTGACCCCAAAGTTTGTGAACCTGACATGTGGCTAAGAAATACCACTCCTATTGGAGAGCTCCTGTGGTATAACTATTTTCCAGTTAGATCTACTTTATTTACATATTGACTTACTAATTAATAAATATAAGTTTTCATCCTTAAAGAATTTAGTATCTATCTGGTAGGAGGTGGTATATTTGCATACGTAATTGAATTGAATAATCACTGATACATAATGTAAGGAAGAACTGGAGCCAATATTAAAAGCTTTCTGTGGCACATTTGAAATTATTACACATTAATGTTATAAAGTAGGAATTCAGAGCAAAGGAAAATGAAGGAAATTTTCAAGAATAAAATAATTTTGCCTGTATGTTGACATAAGTAAGACTAAGAAGGACTCTCTTCTGATTAGTGAATAACATTTTGTGCTATTATTTCTCAATCTTCCACCTTTCTGTGGAAAGATGGTCCTCTGAAACTTCTTTAGCTACTGAGAAGCCTAGCTATGCTTTAGCTTGGTACTGCTATATATCTGTTCCAGAAAATAGGCCAAGAATGTTCTTCTGGGGAAATTTGTAATAAATATAAAAAAAGATAAATAATTAATTTTTAAACATAAAATAGCAACTTATTAACAAAGTGCAATTTCTCATAAACAAGGGAAGAAAGAAAAAATAATTAGGGAAATAGTAATTATCTCATTTAATCCTCAGAAAACTATTTAAAGTAAATAATATTGCCTTCGTTTCATAGATGAAAGAACTGATGTCTATATACATAGATGGAAAACTTTTTCAAAGTCATGTAGCTTTGACATGTACTTGAGTGTCACAAGAGTGTCAGCATCTAAGAAAGACTATTTTCCCTTCTTAGATTTTTTTTTAACTTTTTATTTATATTGGAATATAACTAATTAGCAATGTTTTGATAGTTTCAGGTGAACAGCAAAGATATATATATATCCATTCTCCCTCAAAATTCCTCCTACTCAGGCTTCTACATAATATTGAGCAGAGTTCTCTGTGCTCTAAAATAGATTCTTGTTGGTTATCCATTTTAAATAGAGCAGTATATACTTGTCCATCCCAAACTCCCTAGTTATCCCTTCCCCCATTATTTTCCCTAATAACAATAAGTTGATTCTCTAAGTCTGAGTCTCTTTCCATTTTGTGAGTGAAAATCACTCAGTTGTGTAAAACTCTTTGTGAGCCCATGGAGTCTACAGTCCATGGAATTCTCTGGGCCAGAATACTGGAGTGGGTATCCATTCCCTTCTCCAGGGGATCTTTTCAACTCAAGGATTGAGCCCAGGTTTCCTGCATTGCAAACAAATTCTTTATCAGCTGAGCTACTATGGAATCCCTTCCATTTTGTAAATAAATTCATTTGTATCATTATTTTTTAGATTCTACACATCAGCAATGTCATACAATGTTTCTCCTCATACAACAGTGCTTTTGCTATGCTTTTCTGACTTATTTCATTCAGGATGACAACCTCTGCATCCTACATATTGCTGCAAATGACATTATTTCATTCTTTTTTAATGGCTATGCATATGTACTGCATCCTCTTCATCCATTCCTCTGTTGATGGATATTTAGGTTGCTTCTTTGTCCTGGCTATAGTAAATGGGGCTGCAATAAACATTGAGGTGCAGGTATAGTTTTGGGGCATGATTACAGGGTCATACATAAACAGTAGTTTTATTTTTATTTGTCTTTTTATTTTTTAATATTAATCGATTATTTCAACTGGAAGATAATTACTTTACAATATTGTGATGTTTTTTGCCATACATTTACATAAATCAGCCATGGATGCAGGTCCCCCGCCCAGCCTGTACCCCCCCATCTACCTTCCTCCTACCCCATCTTCTTGGTTCTCCTAGAGCTCCAGCTTTGAGTGCCCTACTTCATACATCAAAATTGCACTGGTCATCTATCTTACATATGATAATATACTTTGCCCTCTCAAATCATCTCACTCTTGCCTTCTCCCACAGAATCCAAAAGTCTTTTCTTTATCTCTGTGTCTCTTTTGCTGCCTTGCATATAGGATTGCCTTGCATATAGGATTGTCATTATCATCTTTCTAAATTCCATATATATGCATTTATATACAGTGTTGGTGTTTATCTTTCTGCCTTACTTCATTTTGTATAATAGGCTCCAGTTTCATTCACCTCATTAGAACTGACTCAAATGCATTCCTTTTTATTGCTGAATAATATTCTATTGTGTATATGTACCACCACTTCCTTATTTTTTAAGGAAGGTTCATACTGTTATCCATAGTGGCTGTATCAATTTACATTCCCACCAACAGTGTAGGAGGAGCCCCTTTTCTCCACACACTCTCCAGCATTTTTATTTGTTAATTTTTTGATGATAACCATTTTGTTTGTGGATTGGAAGAATCAACATTGTCAAAATGACTATATTACCCAAGGCAATCTAAGATTCAATGTAATACCTATCAAATTACCTATATAATTTTTAACAGAACTAAAAATATATATTAATTTGTATGGAAGAACAAAAGACCACAAATAGCAATCTTGAGAAGGGAAAATGGAGCTGGAAGAATAAGGCTCCCTAATTTCCCACTGTAACTAAAATTATAGTCATCAAAGCAATATTGTCCTGGCACATAAATAGAAATACAGATCAATGGAACTGGATAGAAAACCCAGAAAAAAACCCATGCACCTATGGTCAAATAATCTATGACAAAAGAGGCATGACTACAAAATATTGAAAACACAGTGTCTTTAATAAGTGGTGCTGGGAAAACGGGACGGTTACATGTTAAAAAATGAAAATAACTGATTCTTTGACACCATGTAAAATGGGTTAAAGACCTAAATGCAAGGCCAGACACTGTAAAACTCTTAAAGGAAAACATAGGCAGAATACTTTCTGACATAAATCACAGCAATATCTTTTTTGACCCATCTCTTAGACTAATAAAAATAATCAAATGGGACCTACTTAAACTCAAAAGTTTTTGCCTAGCATAGGAAGCGATAAAGAAAACAAAAAGTCAACCCATAGACTTGAAGAAAATATTTGCAAATTATATGACAGACAAAGGATTAGTCTCCTAATCTACAAATGCATGAAGGTTAACCTCATCAAACAAACAACTCAATCCAACAATGGGCAGAAGAACTATATAGACGTTTTCCCAAAGAAGATGTAGAGATGGCCAAAAAGTACATGAAAAGATGTGCAATGTCACCAATTATTAGAAATGCAACTCAAAACTACGATGACTTGGATTTACAACTATAAAACTACAATATGACCTCACACCAATCAAAATGACCAACATCAGAAAATTTCATCTTAGACTCAAGTCGCGCAAACATTCTCTTAGTTCTTGAAGTTTGACCGTTGATTTAATTCATCTCTTTAAAACTTATATTATCTTTAAATCCTGCAGTTGTGTTAGAAAGGAAAAGAAGAGATCCATAATCTATTTCAACATTTTAGAAAATGTACAATGAAGAGTTTAAGAAACTTAAAACGTATTTAAGACCAATAAGATCTATATCTGTATGTATATTCATATCAGTATCTATATCTATGCCTGTATCTGTATCTATCAACTGATCAATGAATCTATTGACCTATCTCTATCAGATAAGAGAAGTGTTTCAATGTATCATCATGCATTCTTTTTTTTTTCATTTTTAATGCAACTTACTAACATATCTTTAAAAATTTGTACTTACCAATATATCTTTATGAACTTGAAACTATGATCTATATCACACAATTTTCCTAGAGCATAGAATACTTTTTACTGTGTAGGGCTAACTGTAAAATAAGGATCAATGAAAGACAGAAGAAAATAAAATATAAGCCTTTATTGGCACCTATTTCTGCTCTCTTTCCTAAGTAAAATCTGCAAAATATTTTACAGGATGGTTGCTTGGTCTCTTTGGTTAGGCGGTTAGGCTAAGGTATGGAAAAAGAGATAATGAAGTAAAGGAAATGCCAAACTAGAAACAGAAATGAGTCAAAGACTGTCTCAGGCAGGTGAAGCTAACCCTGTCTATGTACCTCCAAGTTAATAAAACGATGCATCTTGTGGATTCTTTTGTTCTTTTTTTTTTTTTTTTTTTTTTGGAGAGTTACAGAAAAAAGTGTTTCCTAACTATACAGACATGCCATGGCATCAGATGGGTCCACAGATTCTATTGTAAGATTTCTCTCAGCATTCAGGACCTGCCACATATTCTCACTGTCTGTTTGAATTTGTGTTCCAAAAGAGCAACTTGTCATTGCCTGCCAAAAGCATGCCTGGCCTAGTTGTCAGTGTTGTTTCCTAGTATGGCTACAACAGCCTGCTAAATGCTGTTTTCAATCTGTCTGAATATATGCTTTCAATTTTATCTGCAACTCTTACACTTCCATCTATATTTTTTTTTTCAATTATGTGTCCAAATATTAACTGTCTTCCCTAGTCTATACCATATTACACATTTTTCTTTGAGATTTCTGCTTGAAGACGTCATATTTGTTAGTCTTATGTAGCATGATAAGAATTTTTTCAGAAAAATGAATTGCATAAAATCCTGGCTCTATATGGTTTAAGGCAGCCCCAAATGCTGGAGTTAATCACATATATATTTCCCTGATGGCTCAGACAATAAATAATCCACCTTCAATGCTAGAAACCAGAGTTCAGTTCCTGAATCAGGAAGATCCTCTGAAGAAAGAAATGGCTACGTACTCCACTATTCTTGCCTGGATAATTTCATGGCCAAAAGAGGCTGGCAGGTTACAGTCCATGGGTAGCAAAGAGTCAGACATCACTGAGAGACTAAGACTTTTAGGTCATGTATATAATACACCTTTTAATCTCTCTGTCTCACAAAGTAATTTAGGATGTGGCTGTTTGGTTATTTCTTCTGGAGGCTCAATTGTGGTCAGGTTACTCTCCTACTCAGGCACTTCAGTGGCTTTATATTGCCTACTGAAAAAAAGAAATACACAGGCTCAGCTTTCTGGTGTCCTTAACAGCGCCAATGTTATATCCCTCTACTTCTTCCTGGACTTCTCTATAACAAAAGCAATCCAACATTGATTTCATATTTTTCATATAATTGAGCTTTGATGTAAAAGCCAAAGCTTATAGCTTCCCCTCCATACCCTCTCTCAAGTAGTATCCTTCTTTTACTGCACATTCAGGTCCTGCAGTTCTAGCACCACCCAACCCCCAATTCTGCCCAAGTTGCTATTATTCCTCTATGACTCTGTACATCTCTTCTCCAAGCTTCATAATACAGACTCTCTCCTGGCTGATGCAACAGCCATAGCATAACAATGTACATAATGAATCATGACACAACCTCACAAAACATAATCATAATGCTGCCGCAATGTAGTCCTGATAGCACAGCAGCCAGGGTTTTCACGGTGAAGCTCATACAGGCACAAAGTAACCCATGACCAAGTGGGTACCTTGTGATGTGCATGCTCAGTGCTATAAGTGATCTCAGATATTATATAATCATTATTTACAAAACATGGGGTAAAAGGAAGAGGCCTTGGGAGAGAGAGCCTAAACACACTATCGTGGCTAATTTGCTCTGTCCCTGCAACTAGTCTGCTGCTGCTACTGCTGCTAATTCGCTTCAGTCGTGTCCGACTCTGTGCAACCCCATAGACGGAACTAGTCTAAGTCAATGTCAATATATCTCATGCAGATATATGAGATCAAAATTAATATCAACTTTTAATACATGAAGAAGCTGAGGCTGAGAGGTTGCTTACTTGCCCAGTCATAGATAATCTAAAAGATAAAATCAGAATAACAAGTCTTTATCTAACTTGAAAAATCATGCAATATAGCTTGGCTTCCTAGACTCTAGCACAACTGGATAGGGAAAAAAAGTCCCACATTATTGAATTTGTCTGATTTGCATCAATCAATCATCCCACTATACCAATCCCTATCATTTTTTGCCTTTAAGCATATCCTACAAAAGAGTTGGACACAGTACTTGGGTGCAAGCTCAAGAATGACAGAATGATCTTGGTTCATTTCCAAGGCAAACTATTCAATATAACAATAATCTGAGTCTATGCCACTACAATTAATGCTGAAGAAGCTGAAGTTGAATGGTTATATGAAGACCTACAAGACCTTCTAGAACTGACACTAACAAAAGATGTCCTTTCATCTAGGGTACTAGAAAGCAAAAGAAGGGAGGCAAGAGATAATTTGCAAAAAAAAAAAAAAAAAAAAAAATGACCAGATGACTATAGCTCAGATCGCAAACACTTCACTGGCAAATTCAGACTTATATTGAAGAATACAGGGTTAATCACTAGGGCATTCAAGTATGACCTATATCAAATCCCCTATGATTATACAGCAGAAGTGACAAATCGATTCAAGGGATTAGATCTGATAGAGTGCCTGGAAAATTATAAACAGAGATTCATAACATTGTACAGGAGGTGGTGATCAAAATCATGCCCTAGAAAAATAAATGAAAAAAGGCAAAATGGTTATCTGAGAGTCCTTACAAATAGCTGAGAAAAGAAGAGAAGTGAACCCAAAGGAAAAAAGGAAAAATATACCCATCTGAATACAGAGTCCCAAAAAATAGCAAAGAGAGATAAGAAAGCCTTCCTAAGTGAACAATGCAAAGGAATAGAGGAAAGCAATAGAATGGGAAAGACTAGAGATCTCTTCAAGAAAACTAGAGATATCAAGGGAGCATTTCATGCAAAAAGAGGCAGAATAAAGGGCAGAAACAATAGTAAAGGACAATATAGAACAAACAAAGACATGGATCTAACAGAAGCAGAAAATATTAAGAAGTGTCAAGAATATGCAGAAGAACTATATATAAATATCTTAGTGACCCAGAGAATCACAATGGTGTGATCACTCATCTTGAGCCAGACATCCTGGAAGGTGAAGTAAAGTGAACCTTAGGAAGCATCACTACAAACAAAGTTAGTGGAAGTCATAGAATCCCAGCCTAGTTGTTTCAAGTCCTAAAAGATGCTGCTGTTAAAGTGCTGCACTCAACATGCCAGCACATTTTGAAAACTCAGGAGTGGGTAAGGGACTGGAAAATGTCAGTTTTCATTTCAATCCCAAAGAAGGGCAATGCCACAGAATGTTCAAACACCATACAATTGCACTCATTTCACATGCTAGCAAAGTGATTCTCAAAATCTTTTAATCTAGGCTTTAACAGTATTTGGACTGAGAACTTCCAGATGTTCAAGCTGCATTTAGAAAAGTTAGCGGTACCAGAGATCAAATTGCTGACATCCGCTGGATCATTGAAAAAGAGAGTTCCCGAAAACCATCTACTTCTGCTTTATTGACTATGCTAAGGCCTTTGACTGTGCATATCACAACAAACTGTGGAAAATTCGAAATAGATGGGAATACTAGGCCATCTTACCTACCTCCTGCAAAATCGCTATGCAGGTTAAGAAGCACAGTTATAACAAGACATGGAAAAACATACTGGTTCAAAACTGGGAAAGAAGTACATCAAGACTATATTTTCACCCCATTTATTTAACTTATATGCAGAGTACATCATGCAAAAACTGGACCTGATGAAGCACATGCTGGAATCAAGATTGATGGAATAAATAACAATCACCTCAGATACACAAAAGACACCACCCTTATGACAGAAAATGAAGAGTAATTAAAGAGGCTCTTGATGAAAGTGAAAGAAGGAAATGAAAAATCAGGCTTAAAACTCAACATTCAGGCTCTTGATGAAAGTGAAAGAAGGAAATGAAAAATCAGGCTTAAAACTCAACATTCAAAAAATGAAGATCATGGCATCTAGTCCCATCACTTCATGGCTAATTGATGGATAACCAATGGAAACAGTGGCAGACTTTCTTTTCTTGGGCTCAAGAATCACTGTGGATGGTAACTGCAGCCATAAATTCAAAATACTCCTGCCCCTTGGAAGAAAAGCAATGAGAAACAGACAGCAAATTAAAAACAGAGGCATTACTTTGCCTACAAAGATCAATATAGTCAAAGCTATAGTTTTTCCAGTAATCATGTATGGATGTGAGAACAGGACAATAAAAAGGGGTTAGCACCTAAGAATTGATTACTTAGAAATGTGGAGCTGGAGAAGACTACTGACAGTCCCTTGGACAGCAAGAGGATCAAACCAGCCAATCTTCAAGGAAATGAACTCTGAGTATTCATGGGAAGAACTGAAGCTGAAGCTCCAATACTTTGTCCACCTGATGAGAAAAGCTGGCTCATTGGAAAAGATCCTGATGCTGGGAAAGATTGGAGGCAGGAGGAGAAAAGTCCAACGGAAAATGAAATAGTTTAATGATATTACCTACTCAATGGACATGAGCTTGAGCAAGCTCCAAGAGATGATGGGGGGTTGTTAGAATGAATACTAACATTGGTCAAATGGTATCATAGAATTGGAAGACTTCTTAGGAAATTTTAAGCTAGAATGAGCACTTATCATTTAATAATGAACATTATTAAATACTTATTCTAGCATTTAATCTAGAATGAGCATTACTTTTAAGAATATCCTTTGATATTCACTCAGACAAATGAAAATAATGACTTTACTATTTAAAATACACTTATTCAATCATATATGAATAGCCTGCCTTTTATTTTAAGTACTTTGAAGTAACAAAATTTGAAAAAAAAAAAATGTTGTCAACAGAAGCTTTCATATATTTCACTGTTGTTGTTGCTATTCAGTTGCTTAGTCATGACTGACTTTTTGTGACTCCATGAAATGCAGCACGCCAGACTTCCCCGTCCTTCACCATCTGCCGGAGTTTGCTCAAATTCATGTCCAACTTGATGTCTGTGGCATCAAGTCAGTGATGCCATCCATCTATCTTATCCTCTGTCATCCCCTTCTCCTCCTGCCTTCAATCTTTCCCAGCCTCAGGGTGATTTCCAATGAGTCAGTTCTTCACATCAGGTGGCCAAAGTATTGGAACTTCAACTTCAGCATCAATCCTTCCAATGGATATTCAGAATTGAGTTCCTTTAGGATTGACTGGTTTGATGTCTTTGCAGTCCAAGGGACTCTCAAGAGTCTACTCCAACACCACAGTTTGAAAGCATCAGTTCTTTGGTGCTCAGCTTTCTTTATAGCACAACTCTCACATCCATACATGATGACTGATAAAACCATAACTTTGATTATATGAACATTTGTCAGCCAAGTAACAGCTCTGCTTTTTAATATGCTATCTAGGTTGATCATAGCTTTTCTTCCAAGGAGCAAGCATCTTTTAATTTCGTGGCTGCAGTCACCATCTGCAGTGATTTTGGAGCCTAAAAAACAAAACAAAACAAATTTTGTTGCTGTTTCCCTTGTTTCCCCATCTATTCGCTGTGAAGTCATTGGACAAGATGCCATGATTTTCATTTTATTGATGCTGAGTTTTAAGTCAGGTTTTTCACTCTCGTCTTTCACTTTCATCAAGAGGCTCTTTAATTCATCTTTACTTTCTTCCATAAGGGTGGTGGTACCTGCATATTTAAGGTTATTGATATTTCTCCTGACAAACTTGATTCCAACTTGTGCTTCATCCAGCCTGGATTTTCATGATGAACTCTGCATAGATGCTGAATAAGCAGGGTGATAATATACAGCCTTGATGTACTTTTTGTTCAATTTGGATCCAGTCCATTGTTCCATGTCCCCTTCTTGACCTGTGTACAGGCTTCACAGGAGTCAGGTAAGGTGGTCTGGTATTCCCATCTCTCTAAGAATTTTCCACATGCTTCACTGGACATATTTTAAATATAATTTACATTCTCAGCATATAGAACTTGAAGATTATAATTGCCTAAATTACAGAATAAGACATGTTCTTTCAGTTTGCTGGCAATGTAAATTATTGCACTCTATAATTTGTTCACAGTATATGGGAAACATGTAAATATCCTATAAAGAATTAACTTCTTTTTACTCGATTCTTCATACACATAGCATTTGGTAGCACAGTTCATCTAATGAAAATCAACATTTTATACTGTTGACTTCATTCTAATGATTACCTTTGGAGCACTCTGAAATTACTGTGAAGACTGGGGCAACTTAAATGTCAGAGAAAATATCAGTTTAGGAAAATGATGCACTCTTTTATAAAATATCTAACATGAAGAATAGTTGACCATTAAATTATTACTTTAATTTGGTACTAATTGTGTTCTATGAAATTATCTATTTATTTCTGTCCACACTAACCTGGTTGATTGACTTACTGAATATGCATATTTGTTTTCATTTCCCATATTCAGTCTGACCTTGTAGCTGATGTATTTCAAATTATTGTTAGATTAGAATGCTTGAAGCATAAACAGCAAATATGCTGAACTAATTCCCTGAATATCAACAGATAAGACCTGTTTCCTGACATGAGTTTGTATGTTCAACCAATATTTGAACATTTTCTATTAGAAAATCATGGTTATATTTGGTGAAGACTAAAATATTTCAACAATAAATAATGTCTCAATGTCTTGCCAGATTAGTTTCTCATCCACTCATAAATGTTTCATAACTCTATCTGCAAGCATAAATAATATTTTTCATTTATTCTTTGTTCAGCTATAGAAACACAGTTGAATTTTGTATATTTATCTCTAAAGGTATCTGTTAGTTCTAGTTGCTTTCTTGTGTATGTGTTAGGAATTCCTTCATAAATAATCAAGATATTTAAGTGATAATATATAGGTCTTTTATCTTCTTTACTTGCTATTTTCTTTATTTATTGAATTAGATATTTTATCTATTTTAAAGTGTAATAAAAATGGTGTGAGCAGACATCTTATACTGTTTTCATTCTTGGGAGATAGCATTCCGTTTTTAACAAGTAATTATGATATTAGCTGTAAATTTTTCATAGCTGCTTTTGATTAGGTTGAGGGAGTTCCCTTATATTTCTTATTTGTTGATTGTTTTTAAAATCATGAATGGGTATAAATTTTGCCACATTATCTTTAATATCTTTTGAAATAAATATACATTCTTTTTTCCTTTTCAGTGTGTTAATATGGTGAATTACATTAATCAATTGTCAAAAGTCAAGCCAGCCACACATCCTGGGATAAACCACACTTGGGTTAGGGTTAGTATATATTGCTGTATTGAACTTTCTAAAATTTTGTTGAGGATGCTTGCATTTAAGCTAATGAGGGATTGAGATTTTGGTGTATAGGTTTCTTTTCTTGTAGAACCTTTGGATTTTATATCAAGATATTTCTGACCTCATAAAATAAAATGAAGAGACTATTTTTTGAAGATTTGTGTAAAATTGATATCATTCTTTTAATAAGTGTTTGGCAGAATTCACCATGAACTCATCTCAGCCTAGAATTTTCACTGGGGGAATAATTTTAAACATAGATCCAATTTGTCTAATAGCTAAAAGGTTATTTAAGTTATATACTTTTTCTTGTGTATAATTTGGCAACCTGTATCTTGCAAGTGACTTGTATATAGTACCTTCATTGTTGTCATATTAGTATATAGTGTTTACAATGTTATGCTAATTTTTTTTTTTTTGCTTGTGGGATCTTTAGTGATGTTTGTAGTATCTCTCATTTGTAGAATATCTCTTCATTGTCTTTGTCAGTGTGATTAGAGTTTAAAAAATTATTTTAAAGTAGAATACTCTTTGCAAAGAATGAGCTTATGATTTCATTGGTTTGCTCTTTTGTTACTGCTTTTATTTCATTTTGGGGGGCTTTAAAAATTGTGCTTTTTTTTTCTGATTATTTTTTGTTTAAATTGTTCTTCACTCCCTAGTTTCTTAAAGTAGAAGATAAGATCATTAATATAAGAGATTTTTCCAAATACATATTTAAAATTATAATTTTTCCACTGCTTAGCCACATCAGACAAATATTGATATGTTGTGTTTTTATTTTCATTTAGAATATTTAAAATATTTAGATTATTTTTAGCTTTTCTTATAATCTCTTCTTTAATTCATGGACTATTTTTAATCAATGTTGTGTTGATTACTTTTCAAATATTTGGAGTTTTTCCAGGTTTTATGTTTATTCTTTCAGTATAATTTCACTTGGTCAGAGAACATAATTTGTGTAAATTCTATTCATTTAAATTTATTATGGTTTGCCTTGTGATACCGAATGTGGTTTATCTTGATGAATATTCCACATTACTTGAAAGGAAAATATATTTAATGTGATTTTTAGGGGGTAGAGTTCTCTAAGTGTAAACATATACAATTTTGTTGATAGTGTTTTTCAGGTTTCATTTTTAATATTCTTTCTGCTTTTCTGTATACTTGTTTAATAATTATGGAGAAGAAAGTATTCAAATCTCCATTGATATTTATAGCTTTGATTAGTACTCATCTCATGAAATTTTGCTTCATGTATTTTGAAACTCTCTTTTTGGATCAATACACATTTAGAATTAATGTCTTCTTGATAAATTGACCCCTTTATGAAGTTTCTGTCTTTTCACTGGCTATATTTCTTGTTCTGTTATCAAATTTTTCTATTATTAACATAATAACTCTATTTTAAAAATCTTTGTTTTCATAGTATTGATGGGATTCAGGTTATATTGTCTCAAAATATTCTAAAGTGGCATATTCTCAATTAAAGTTGTATAAGTAGCAGTCAGTGAAAAAAACAGACAGTCTGACCCTCTTTTTTGTCCCTCTGAAAGCAGGGAATAAGCCTCCCATATGAAATATAGCCCCCTTTGACCAAGAGGTAGAAAGATAACCTATCACCAGAGACAGGCTGTGTAAGGAAACTCTGCTTATTCATTATTATTATTTTTTTTTTAATTTACAAATTACTACCCAAACTTCCTTATCTTGCCAGTTCTTTACAAATTTATTATTATTATTATTTTCTAAGGGATATATAAGCACTTTATTTTGATCACTTTTTGGGTTTTATATCTGAGTTCTCTGTGCAAATAAAATGTATATGTGTGTTTTCTCTTGTTAATCTGCATCGTGTCACTTTAATTATTAGACCACCATAAGATCCAAGAATGATAAAGGGAAATTTTCCTTTCCCTGACTGTTTTTTTTAATCCCTGTACTTTACTTTCTTGGTATCTTTATATTCTAAGTAGATTTCTAATAGACAGTATATAGTAAGGTCTTGCTTTGTACCTTTTAATTGGAATATTGGATAATTTATACCTAGCATAATTATAGAGAGCATGGGGTTTAAACTTTCTTTAAGTTTATTTCTATATGTTACTATCTCACTACCTACTAAAATGCATATTATCAAGATCTCAGAAGAATATAAAGAGTTAGTTTAGTTTGTGGCAAAATGAGGACTGTAGCTCAGGAGACAGCATTTCAGATAGCTCTGAGAAACTGCTCCAAAGATGTAGGAGGAAAGGTCATTATATATGTGATTTTGATGAAGGGAGAATACCTGCAATAAAACACATATTTTTTTTTTTTTTTGTCAAAGGTTTCTGGTAGTCTTGTGAAGGTTCCTGCTAGTCATGAAGGGCAGACATAACCGTGAAGAATTTTACTACTTTTCTAAATATGAAGAGATACAATAATTGGGCTTAAAAAAGTAGCTCCTGAACATATCTAACTATATGAATAGCTATTCTGCTGGTTTTTCCCAGAACACAAAGCACCTCATTCCTGCTCTCTGTCCTGAACTTCTTTCAGGGACTGTTGAAATTCAGCAGCTGCAGCAGAATCTGATTCAATCCTTGTAAAGGTAGTTGGCCAGTGCCAATCTGTAGCTAAGAAATAAGTAACTCTACAGTCAGAAGTAATTTAACTCAACTCTTTTATTTTAGCTTAACCAAACAAGAAATAGGTGGGTTTATTTATTTATTTATGTATTTATTCACTTTTGTCTTTTTTTTTTTTTAACGAAACATTTATTAGGCACTTGCTTAGGATCTGATACATTTAATGATGTCTTACTCTCTAGCATAACTTAGATAATCAACGCAATGAAAATTACAGTATTGCAAGATTTTAGAGATGGGTCATTTGCAATGCTATCCCAGGAAATTCACTTTCTATACTTTACAAATGTTCATATATTTCATCTTCACATATGCATATATAGACAAAGATGGGTTTTAACATTTAATTCATTTATAGAGCCAGAAGTGGGTGTCTGTCAATAACTTGCCTGAGACTGTGATTTGAAAAGTCTGCCTCCCGTGTCTGCACTCTTACTCATCATGAATATAATTTGTTGACATGCATGTATTAATATAATTAATACATAGAAATTTTGCTTAAATGAAAAAAGTTTATAACATATATTTAATGTAAGAAATATATGCATGTAACTGAGGTTGTGGGGCAGGGAAGGCAGATGGAGAGAAAAGGAGAGAGAAATCCATTCCTAAAATGACTGCTGTGCCTGGTCCACCTAGGTAGGTATTATATACCATTTTACTCAATTCAAAGGAAAAATCCAGGCAGATTTAGATTTGGAAGTTTAGTTAAGGCTTCGCAGTTTTTCATCCTCAGTGTTTCAATATTAAATTCCAAATAAAAACAGTGCAGATAATAGGACCACATGAGATAAGAACAATCTTGCAGAGATAACTTAAGTGAAAGAAAAGTCTCAGAAGACAGCTCTTTCTTTACTGTGAAGCCATCATCTCTCATTCAGTCTAACCAGAATACATTTTCAGTGATGACACAATTTATCTTTACTATAAAGTCTGCTGAAACCCTAATATGGCATTTTTTTTTACAGGGGCTCTGGTTCAGAAATGTTTAATTTTTCTCATTAAAAAAAAAAAAAACAGAATTTGTTTCTACCATCTCAATTTATGTCAAGATTAACTTTTATCAACTCAACTTGTCTTAATAAGTAGCCTAAGACCATTTCTCAATTTTTTATATTAATATTTTGAATTTTAGGTCTTACTAGCATAATTTTAAAATTCCCAAGTTAAATATTTTTATGTTTGAAAAGCATTTTAAATAAAAATCAACTTATGGAGATTTGCTTCTGTAGTGGCTCAGCAGGAAACAATGTGCCTACAATTCAGGAGTCACAGAAGACTTGGGTTCATTCCCTGGGTCAGGAAGATCCCCTGGAGGAGGAAATGGCAACCCACTAGAGTATTCTCGCCTAGGAAATTCCATAGATAGAGGAACCTGATGGGCTACAGTCCATGAGATCACAAAGATTTGGACACAACTGAAGCACCTGAGCATTAATGGAGATTTATAATTGTAATTTAAAAGTGACTATAATACTCAGAAGAGTAGCACTGATTATGATTAGAAGTGCATTTGGTGATTCTCAAAAGATTTTTGCATTCTGGAGAAGCGGCATATGATTGAAAATCATAACACGACTGAAGCATGCTAAGTCATTTCTGTCGTGTCTGACTCTTTGTGACCATATGGGCTGTAGCCTGCCAGCCTCTCTGTCCATGAGATTCTCCAGGAAATAATACTGAAGTGGGTTGCCATTTCTTTCTCCAGGGGATCTTCCTGACACAGGGATTGAACTCTGGTTTCTTGCATTGTAGGTGGAGTCTTCACCACTGAGCCACCTAGGAAACCCTTGAAAATCATTAGAAAAATGCAAATAAAGTTACAATGAAGTAACACCTCTCATCAATCAGAATGACCATCATCAAAAAAATCTACAATTTATGCTCAAGGGAATGTGGGAAAAAGTGAATCTTCGTACACTGTTGGTGGGAATGTAAATTCATAAAGCCACTATGGAGGACAGTACAGAAATTCCTTAAAAAAAAAAATAGAACTGACATAATAAACTGTAAAATTCTTCAAGAGATGGGAATACCAGACCACCTGACCTGCCTCTTGAGAGACCTATATGCACGTCAGGAAGCAACAGGTAGAACTGGACATGGAACAACACACTGGTTCTAAATAGGAAAAGGAGTATGTCAGGCTGTATATTGTCACCCTGCTTATTTAACTTCTATGCAGGGTACATCATGAGAAACACTGGGCTGGAAGAAGCACGAGCTGGAATCAAGATTGCCAAGAGAAATATTAATAAACTCAAATATGCAGATGACACCACCCTTATGGCAGAAGGTGAAGAGGAACTAAAAAGCTTCTTGATGAGAGTGAAAGAAGAGAGTAAAAAGTTGGCTTCAAGCTCAACATTCAGAAAACGAAGATCATGGCATCTGGTCCTCTCACTTCATGGGAAACAGATGGAGAAACAGTGGAAACAGTGTCAGACTTCATTTTTTTTTTTTTTTTTTGGCTCCAAAATCACTGCAGATGGTGATTGCAGCCATGAAATTAAAAGACGCTTACTCCTTGGAAGGAAAGCTATGATCAACCTAGATCACATACTGAAAAGCAGACATTACTTTGCCCACTAAGGTCCGTCTAGTCAAGGCTATGGTTTTTCCAGTGGCCATGTATGGATGTGAGAGTTGGACTGTGAAGAAAGCTGAGTGTAAAGAATTGATGCTTTTGAACTGTGGTGTTGGAGAAGACTCTTGAGAGTCCCTTGGACTGCAGAGAGATCCAGTCCATTCTAAAGGAGATCAGCCCTGGGTGTTCTTTGGAAGGAATGATACTAAAGCTGAAACTCCAGTACTTTGGCCACATCATGCGAAAAGTTGACTCATTGGAAAGACTCTGATGCTGGGAGGGATTGAGGGCAGGAGGAAAAGTGGATGACAGAGAATGAGATGGCTGGATGGTATCATCGACTTGATGGACGTGAGTCTGAGTGAACTCGGGAGATGGTGATGGATAGGGAGGCCTGACGTGCTGCAATTCATGGGATTGCAAAGAGTCAGACATGACTGAGCGACTGAACTGAACTGAACTGCATTTCTTGCTCTTTTGTTGACTATGATGGCTACTCCACTTCTAAGGGAATCTTGCCCACGGTAGTAGATATAATGGTCATCTGAGTTAAATTCTCCCACTCCAGTCCATCTTAGTTTGCTGATTCCTAAAATGTCGATGTTCACTCTTACTATGTCCTGTTTGACCTCTTCCAATTTTCCCTGATTCATGGACCTAACATTCCAGTTCCTGAGCAATATTGTTCATTACAGCATTGGATTTTACTTCCATCCTCAGTCACATACACAACTGTTTTTGTTTGTTTTTTTTTGCTTTGCCTCTTTCTCTTCATTCTTCCTTGAGTTATTTCTCCACTGTTTTGCAGTAGCATGTTGGGCACCTACCAACCTAGGGAATTTGTCTTTCAGTGTCATATACTTTTGCCTTTTGCACTGTTTATGAGGTTTTCAAAGCAAGAATACCGGAATAGTTTGCCACTCCCTTCTCCAGTGTACCACGTTTTGTCAGAACTTTCCACCATGACCCTTCCACCTTGGGTAACTCTACATAGCATGGCTCATAGTTTCATTGAGTGAGACAAGGCTGTGGTCCATGTGACCATTTTGTTTAGTTTTCTGTGATTGTGGGTTTTCATTCTGTCTGTCCTCTGATGGAGAAGGATAAGAGGCTTATAGAAACTTCTTGATGGAAGAGACAGACTGAGGGGGAATCTGAGTTTTGTTCTGATGGGTGGGACCATTAAAGTAAATTTTTAATCCAGTTTTCTGTTGATGGGAGGGGCTATGTTCCCTCCCTGTTGTTTGACCTGAGATCATGGTGAAAGTAATGAAGATAATGGCAACCTCCTTCATAAGGTCCCATGTAAGCACTGCTGCACTCAGTGTCTCTGATCCTAAGGGATACTGATTGCTGATCCATGCCTCCACCAGACACTCCTGGAAACACATGGGCAAGTCTGGGTCAGTCTCTTGTATGGTCACTGATCCTTTCTTCTGGGTTCTAGTAGGCACAAGGCATTGTTTATGCCCTCCAAGAGTCTGTTTCCCTACTGCTGTGCAAGTTCTGGTGGCTCTATGGTGGGGTTAATGGCAATCTACTCCAAGAGAGCTTATGCCATACCCAGGTCTGCTGCACCCAGAGCCCCTATCCCTGCTTCAGGCCACTGGGTATGGGTATGATGACCCATATCTCCACAGGAGACACTCAAAGTCAAAGGCACATCTGTCTCAGTCTCTGTGGGGTCTCCTAGTGCACACAAGGTTTCGTTTGAGCCTTTCAGTCATCTCTGGTGGGTACGGGGTTTGATTCTATTTGCAATTTTTCCCACCTACAATCTTGCTGGGGTTTCTTCTTTGCTCTTGGACATGGGGCATCTTTTTTTGGTGGGATTCTACTTTCTCCTGTTGATGGTTGTTTAACCACGAGTTGCAATTTTGGAGTTTTCACAGAAGAAGATGAGTGCTCATCCTTCTACTCCACCATCTTGCAACCTAGGACATCATTTAAATTGACTTAGAAAATCATATGAAAATGAAAAAGACCTAGACGAGCCAAAACAATGTTGAAAAAGCACACAGTTGTATATCTAACACTACTTATTTTCAAGACATAGTACAACATGCAATTATCAAGAATACATGGTGCTGGTACAGCAGCCAATAGATAGATTAACAGATGGCAAAGTCCAGAAAGAGACCAATATCTTATGAACAACTCTTTTTCAACAGTTCAGCTGGAATGGTATAGTGTTTTCAACAAACTGCTTCATCAATTGGATAGTGGCAGAACAATTCAAAATAAAACAACTTCCATCTATATTTTTAACCACATTAAAAAAAAAGTTGGATCACAAGTCAGAATTAAAACACAGAACTCAGAAATGTCCATAAAAAAACTGGAAAAAAAGTTTGCATTCTTGAGATCAGTTCAGTTCAGTTCAATTCTGTTGCTCAGTTGTGACCAGCTCTTTGCAAACCTGTGGACTACAGCACACCAGGCTTCCCTGTCCATCACCAAACTTGCTCAAACTCATGTCCATTGAGTTAGTGATGTCATCCAACCATCTCATCCTCTGTTGTCCCCTTCTTCTCCCTTCTTCAGTCTTTCCCAGAATCAGAGTATTTTCCAGTGAGTCAGTTCTTCATATCAGGTGGCCAAAGTATTGGAGTTTCTTCTTCATCATCAGTCCTTCCAATGAGTATTCAGGACTGATTTCCTCTAGGATTGACTGGTTTGATCTTCTTGCAGTCCAAATTACTCTCAAGAGTCTTCTCCAACACCACAGTTCAAAAGCACCAATTCTTCAGCGATTTTGGGATATAAAACATTTATCAGTTATGACAAAAATAAGATAGACAAAATAACAAAGTGATAAATTAAATCACACTCAATTTAAAAGTTCTCCTCACCAAAAGGTAGTGTTAAGAGATTTGAAAGATAAGTCTGGGAGAAAATTATTTTTCTTTCAGTTCAGTTCAGTTCAGTCGTTCAGTTGTGTCTGACTCTTTGCGACCCCATGAATCGCAGCACGCCAGGCCTCCGTGTCCATCACCAACTCCCGGAGTTCACTCAGACTCACGTCCATCGAGTCAGTGATGCCATCCAGCCATCCAGCTCTGTCGTCCCCTTCTCTTCCTGCCCCCAATCCCGCCCAGCATCAGAGTCTTTTCCAGTGAGTCAACTCTTTGCATGAGGTGGACAAAGTACTGGAGTTTCAGCTTTAGCATCATTCCTTCCAAAGAAATCCCAGGGCTGATCTCCTTCAGAATGGACTGGTTGGATCTCCTTGCAGCCCAAGGGACTCTCAAAAGTCTTCTCCAACACCACAGTTCAAAAGCATCAATTCTTCAGCACTCAGCCTTCTTCACAGTCCAACTCTCGCATTCATATATAACTACTGGAAAACCCATAGCCTTGACTAGACGGACCTTAGTCAGCAAAATAACGTCTCTGCTTTTGAATATGCTATCTAGGTTGGTCATAATTTTTCTTCCAAGGAGTAAGCGTCTTTTAATTCCATGGCAGCAGTCACCATCTGCAGTGATTTTGGAGCCCAAAAAATAAAGTCTGACACTGTTTCCACTGTTTCCCCATCTATTTCCCATGAAGTGATGGGACTGGATACCATGATCTTCATTTTCTGAATGTTGAGCTTTAAGCCAAATTTTTCACTCTCCACTTTCACTGTAATCAAGAGGCTTTTTAGCTCCTCTTCACTTTCTGCCATAAGGGTGGTGTTGTCTACATATCTGAGTTTATTGATGTTTCTCCCGGCAATCTTGATTCCAGCTTGTGATTCTTCCAGTCCAGCATTTCTCATGATGTACTCCGCATAGAAGTTAAATAAGCACGTTGACAATATACAGCTTTGACATACTCCTTTTCCTATTTGAAACCAGTTTGTTGTTCCATGTCCAGTTCAAACTGTTGCTTCCTGACCTGCATACAGATTTCTCAAGAGGCAGGTCAGGTGGTCTGGTATTCCCATCTCTTTCAGAATTTTCCACAGTTAATTGTGATCCACACAGTCAAAGGCTTTGGTATAGTCAATAAAGCAGAAATAGATGTTTTTCTGGAACTCTCTTGCTTTTGCCATGTTCCAGTGGATGTTTAGAGAAGTAAAATCATGATGACACACCACTGCACAACTATTGAAAGGGCTAAAATTTAAAATATATATATATATACAAAACACAAAATACTGAAAAAGATGTGGAAGAACTGGAACTTTTATACAATATTGTTGGACATGTTAAATGGTATAGTTTTCTAACAGAGTTGGGAAGTAACTTAAGGAATTAAACGTGCACTTACATCAGCAAGTCAAATCACTTAATAGCAATCAGCCTCACGATCACATAGATTTTGCACTTAGCAGACAAAGACTTTAAAACAGCTAGTTCAAGGGACTGGCAGAAACCATATCCATAAAATATGATGCTAATGAATGAACAATTTTAAAAAGATATTTAAAATATCCAAGTTAATATGAAAATGTCCCTAAGATAACTCGAATAGTTTGAAGATGGCAATACTAATTGTCTGTGAATTGGAAGGGAAATAAACAGAAATAATTCAATCTGAGGAACAAATACAATTGGATTAAGAATAAAAACAATTTAGAAATCTATTGGAAATTATTAAATAAATGAGTGCAAGTGTAATTAGATATCCAGAGGGAGAAATGAATGATGATGTAGAAAAATAATTGGAGAAAGAAAGCCTGATAGTTTTAAATCAGTCCAGGTTCGATGCATGATACAGGACGTTTGGCACTGGTGCACTGGGATGACCCAGAAGGATGGTACGGAGAGGAAGGTGGGAGTAGGTTTCAGGATGGGGAACACGTGTACATTCATGGTGGATTTATGTTGATGTATGGCAAAACCAACAAAATATTGTAAAGTAAATAAATAAATAAATAAACAGTATTTTTAAAAATCTTAATTAATTCAAAAAAGTTGTAAAGCCCAAGTAGGATGAATACAAAGAAAACCTCACTTATAGACACATAAGTGTGAACATTTTCATATTTCTTTTCCCAGTAGTATGGATGGATGAGTTGGACTATAAAGAAAGCTGAATGCATAAGAATTGATGCTTTTGAACTGTGGTGTTGGAGAAGACTCTTGAGAGTCCCTTGGACTGCAAGGAGATCCAACCAGTCCATCCTAAAGGAGCTCATTGGAAGGACTGATGCTGAAGCTGAAACTCCAATACTTTGGCCACTTGACATGAAGAGCTGAGTCATTTGAAAAGACCCTGATGATGGAAAAGATTGAAGGCAGAAGGAGAAGAGGATGACAGAGAATGAGATGGTTGGATGGCATCACCGACACAATGGAGATGAGTTTGAGTAAACTCCAGGAGTTGGTGATAGACAGCGAGACCTGACACAACTGAGTGATTGAACTGAACTGGATTGTGAACCTTCTGAAAACTTTTGAGAAATAAATGAAAATGACAAAATATTATTTCAAATGATAATATCCCTCATAAAAAAATTTGGAAAAATGAAAGCTGGAGGAACTGATCACTACTAAATATTATAAGATGTACTGAAAATATCAGTTAAGTCTAACCATTGAATTAGGTCATTTAATATCTCTGTTGGCTTATTGATTTTCTGTCTGGCATTTCTGTACATTGATTTTGGTGGATATTAGAGTTTCCTACTTTATTGTATTTCTATGAGTTTTTTCCTTTATATCTGTAAGCATTTTTTTTTTTTTCTGTATTAAGGTGCTCCTGTACTGGATGCATATATTTTAACAATGCTCTTCTTTACTTGACACTTTTATCATTATATAGTGTATTTTGTCTTTTTATGGCTTTTGTTTCAAAGTCTATTTTATTTGATATGAGTATTTTGTTACCCACCTTTTTTTTTTTTTTTCATTTCTTTTTGCATGTGATATCTTTTTACCATCCCCTTACTTTCAAACTATTTGTATTCTTTTCCTTAAAACAGGTCTCTTGTATGTACCATATAGATGTTCTTTTATTACTCAATTCAACACTCTATATTTTTGGCTAGAGCATTTGCTCCATGGCCATTTAAGGATAGTGAAGTGAAGTCGCTCAGTCGTGTCCAACTCTTTGAGACCCCGTGGACTGTAACCTACCAGGCTCCTCCGTCCATGGGATTTTCCAGGCAAGAATATTGGAGTGGGAAAGATGGCGGAGGAATAGGACGGGAAGACCACTTTCTCCCTCACAAATTCCTCAAAAGAACATTTCAACGCTGAGCAAACTCCACAAAACAACCTCTGTAGGCTGGCAGAGGACAGCAGGCAACCAGAAAAGCAGACCATTGTCTTCAAAAACAGGTAGGAAAAATTATAAATGACGAAAAAGGAGACAAAGGAGGTGGGGAGGGAACTCCGTCCCGGGAAGGGAAGCCCGTCCCGGGAAGGGAATTTTAAGAAGAGAGGTTTCCAAACACCAGGAAACACTCTCCCTGCCGAGTCTGTGGCGAGTCTTGGAAACCCAGAGGGCAACATAACAGGAAGGAAAAATAAAGAAATAATTAAAACCAAGAGATTACAAGCCCAACAGTAACTCCCCCAGCGGAAAAGCAGCACAGACGCCTGCATCCGCCATTGGGAAGTGGGGGCAGGGCAGGGACGCGCGGGAGGCGCGGGCTGCAGTGCTTTGTAAGAATCGGGCAGGAACGCCCCACGCGCAACCAGAACGATCTAACTTGGGCTAGCAAACCAGACTGTGGGATAGCTACCGCACGAAAAGCTCGAACATAAGACGCCGCCAGGACCGAGCACAGAACAAAGGACGGAACGGAAAAAGCCGGCTGCAGACCATCCCCCGCCGGGGACAGGCAGCCAGAGCCGTAAGGACTGGAAAGGGGCAATTGCAGACCCGGAGAGACT
The DNA here is from genome assembly GCF_032405125.1 of Capricornis sumatraensis. Taxonomy (NCBI): domain Eukaryota; kingdom Metazoa; phylum Chordata; class Mammalia; order Artiodactyla; family Bovidae; genus Capricornis; species Capricornis sumatraensis. Next base: position 4,932,087 of record NC_091084.1, read on the forward strand.
TTACTTACCTAACTGCAAGCGGGCTTCTTTGCTAAGACTTCTGGGGGTGCTGGACAGTCACAATCTGCCTCACGGGGGACGCCAGCGGTCCACCCAGAAAGTTGAGCAGCAGCGACAGAAAAGGTGACAAGCCGCGGCGATCACGCTCGCCAAACTCCTGAGCTACTCGGACCTGGGAAGGGCACAAAGCGCAGTCCCAGCCGAATCTGTGCCTCTGAGGGCTGCCTGAGCGCCAAACATGAGCGGCTTGGACCGGGAAGTGCACGCAGCCTAGGGCCGGCCCCAGACGGTTCCCGGCTGAGCATCGTAGAGCCGGAGCGGTTTGTGCGCCGCGAGAAGGGACAGGTCAAGCGGGGCTGTGACACTGTGAGCACACGACAGCGCTATTAGTTTGCGGCATTCCCCCTCCCCACAGCGCGACTGAACTAGTGAGCCTGAAAAACCAGCAAACAGAAGTTAAACAGAGGGAACCACCTTGGAAGTGATCCCACACGGCCCAAAACATCAGAGAAGAGCCAGATATATTTTTACTATTTTAAAAATCATTCCTTTTTTTTTTTTTTCTCTTTTTTTTTTCTAACCTTTTTTTTTTAATTGTTAAATCTTCTATTTCTCCTCTAATTTTTATTACTATAACCTATTATTACTATTTTTAAAAAAAAAAGACCTTTTTTTTTTTTTTTTTTTTTTTAAGGCAAACACCATATATAGCCTTTGGATGGTTGTTGGTGGGGTTTTTGTATGTTTGTTTTTTTTTTGTTGTTGTTGTTTGCTTGTTTTTTTTTTAATAATTCTTGGTTATTTTTCTTTCTTTCTTTCCTGCTTTTTCCTTCTGCTTCTTTTCTTTAATATTGTATTTTTGAAAATCCAACCTCTACTCTAGATTTTTAACCTTTGCTCTTAGGTTTTTGTTGTCAATTATGTTCATTTAAAAACCCAAACTTCACTACCCAAGTTTACCTGAGAGCGAGATTACTGGCTTGACCACTCTCTTCTCCTATGGACTCTCCTTTTTCTCCACCAGGTGGCCTCTGTCTCTTTTCTCCCCCATCTCTTCTCTATCCAACTCTGTGAATCTCTGTGTGTTCCAGACAGTGGAGAACACCTAAGGAACTGGTTACTGGCAGGATTTGTCTCTCTCCTTCTCATTCCTCTCTTTTATCCTCCTGGTCACCTCTGTCTACTTCCTCCCTCTCCTCTTCCCTGTATAACTCCGTAAATACCTGAGCGGGCCAGACTATAGAGCACACATAAGGAAGTGACTACTGCCTAGCTTGCTCTCTCCTCTTTTGATCTCACCGCATCTCATTCCAGTTACCTCTAACTACCCCCTCCATCTTCTCTTCTCCTTGTAACTCAGTGAACCTCTCTGAGTGTCCCTCAATGTGGAGAAACTTTTCATCTTTAACCTAGATGTTTTATCATCGGTGCTGTATAGATGGAGAAGTCTAGAGGCTACTGTAAAAACTGAAGACCAGAAGCAGGAGGCTTAAATACAAAACCTGAAAACATTAGAGAACTCTTGAATTCAGGGAACATTAAGCAATAGGAGCTCATCAAATGCCTTCATACTTACACTGAAACCAAGCTCCACCCAAGGGCCAACAAGTTCCAAAACAAGACATATCACTCAAATTCTCCAGCAACACAGGAACACTCCCCTGAGCTTCAATATACAGGCAGCTCAAAATTATCCCAAAACCTTTGATGTCTCATAACCCATCACTGGTCACTCCACTGCACTCCAGAGAGAAGAAACCCAGCTCCACCCACCAGAACTCCAACACAAGCCTCCCTAACCAGGAAACCTTGACAAGCCACTGATAGAACCCCACCCACAGTGAGGAAGCTCCATAATAAAGAGAACTCCACAAATCACCAGAATATAAAAAGACCACCCCAAACGCAGCAATATAACCAAGATGAAGAGACAGAGGAATACTCAGCAGGTAAAGGAACAGGAGAGTTGCCCACCAAACCAAACAAAAGAGGAAGAAGTAGGGAATCTACCTGAGAAGGAATTCCGAATATTGATAGTGAAAATGATCCAAAATCTTGAAATCAAAATGGAATCACAGATAAATAGCCTAGAGACAAGGATTGAGAAGATGCAAGAAAGGTTTAACAAGGACCTAGAAGAAATAAAAAAGAGTCAAAATATAATGAATAATGCAATAAATGAGATCAGAAACACTCTGGAGGCAACAAATAGTAGAATAACGGAGGCAGAAGATAGGATTAGTGAAATAGAAGATAGAATGGTAGAAATAAATGAATCAGAGAGGAAACAAGAAATACGAATTAAAAGAAACGAGGACAATCTCAGAGACCTCCAGGACAATATGAAACGCTCCAACATTCGAATTATAGGAGTCCCAGAAGAAGAAGACAGAAAGAAAGATCATGAGAAAATCCTTGAGGAGATAATAGTTGAAAACTTCCCTAAAATGGGGAAGGAAATAATCACCCAAGTCCAAGAAACACAGAGAGTTCCAAATAGGATAAACCCAAGGCGAAACACCCCAAGACACATATTAATTAAATTAACAAAGGTCAAACACAAAGAACAAATATTAAAAGCAGCAAGGGAAAAACAACAAATAACACACAAGGGGATTCCCATAAGGATAACAGCTGATCTTTCAATAGAAACTCTTCAGGCCAGGAGGGAATGGCAAGACATACTTAAAGTGATGAAAGACAATAACCTACAGCCCAGATTACTGTACCCAGCAAGGATCTCATTCAAATACGAAGGAGAAATCAAAAGCTTTACAGACAAGCAAAAGTTGAGAGAATTCAGCACCACCAAACCAGCTCTCCAACAAATTCTAAAGGATATTCTCTAGACAGGAAACCGAAAAGGGTGTATAAACCCGAACCCAAAACAATAAAGTAAATGGTAACGGGATCATACTTATCAATAATTACCTTAAACGTAAATGGGTTGAACGCCCCAACCAAAAGGCAAAGACTGGCCGAATGGATACAAAAACAAGACCCCTCTATATGCTGCTTACAAGAGACCCACCTCAAAACAAGGGACACATATAGACTGAAAGTGAAGGGCTGGAATAAGATATACCACGCAAATAGAGACCAAAAGAAAGCAGGAGTGGCAATACTCATATCTGATAAAATAGACTTTAAAACAAAGGCTGTGAAAAGAGACAAAGAAGGCCACTACATAATGATCAAAGGATCAATCCAAGAAGAAGATATAACAATTATAAATATATATGCACCCAATATAGGAGCACCGCAATATGTAAGACAAATGCTAACAAGTATGAAAGGGGAAATCAACAATAACACAATAATAGTGGGAGACTTTAATACCCCACTCACACCTATGGACAGATCAACTAAACAGAAAATTAACAAAGAAACGCTAACTTTAAATGATACATTAGATCAATTAGACCTAATTGATATCTATAGGACATTTCACCCCAAAACAATGAATTTCACCTTTTTTTCAAGTGCTCATGGAACCTTCTCCAGGATAGATCACATCCTGGGCCATAAATCTAAACTTGATAAATTCAAAAAAATCGAAATCATTCCAAGCATCTTTTCTGACCATAATGCATTAAGATTAGATCTCAATTACAGGAGAAAAACTACTAAAAATTCCAACATATGGAGGTTGAACAACACACTTCTGAATAACCAACAAATCACAGAAGAAATCAAAAAAGAAATCAAAATATGCATAGAAACTAATGAAAATGAAAACACAACAACCCAAAACCTGTGGGACACTATAAAAGCAGTGCTAAGAGGAAAGTTCATAGCAATACAGGCATACCTCAAGAAACAAGAAAAAAGTCAAATAAATAACCTAACTCTACAACTAAAGCAACTAGAAAAGGAAGAATTGGAGAACCCCAGAGTTAGTAGAAGGAAAGAAATCTTAAAAATTAGGGCAGAAATAAATGCTAAAGAAACAAAAGAGACCATAGCAAAAATCAACAAGGCCAAAAGCTGGTTCTTTGAAAGGATAAATAAAATTGACAAACCACTAGCCAGACTCATCAAGAAGCAAAGAGAGAAAAATCAAATCAATAAAATTAGAAATGAAAATGGAGAGATCACAACAGACAACACAGAAATACAAAAGATCATAAGAGACTACTATCAGCAGTTGTATGCCAATAAAATGGACAATGTGGAAGAAATGGACAAATTCTTAGAAAAGTACAATTTTCCAAAACTGAACCAGGAAGAAATAGAAAATCTTAACAGACCCATCACCAGCATGGAAATTGAAACTGTAATCAGAAATCTTCCAGCAAACAAAAGCCCAGGTCCAGACGGCTTCACAGCTGAATTCTACCAAAAATTTCGAGAAGAGCTAACACCTATCCTACTCAAACTCTTCCAGAAAATTGCAGAGGAAGGTAAACTTCCAAACTCATTCTATGAGGCCACCATCACCCTAATACCAAAACCTGACAAAGATGTCACAAAAAAAGAAAACTACAGGCCAATATCACTGATGAACATAGATGCAAAAATCCTCAACAAAATTCTAGCAATTAGAATCCAACAACATATTAAAAAGATCATACACCATGACCAAGTGGGCTTTATCCCAGGGATGCAAGGATTCTTCAATATCCGCAAATCAATCAATGTAATTCACCACATTAACAAATTGAAAAATAAAAACCATATGATTATCTCAATAGATGCAGAGAAGGCCTTTGACAAAATTCAACATCCATTTATGATAAAAACTCTCCAGAAAGCAGGAATAGAAGGAACATACCTCAACATAATAAAAGCTATATATGACAAACCCACAGCAAACATTATCCTTAATGGTGAAAAATTGAAAGCATTTCCCCTAAAGTCAGGAACAAGACAAGGGTGTCCACTTTCACCACTACTATTCAACATAGTTCTGGAAGTTTTGGCCACAGCAATCAGAGCAGAAAAAGAAATAAAAGGAATCCAAATTGGAAAAGAAGAAGTAAAACTCTCACTGTTTGCAGATGACATGATCCTCTACATGGAAAACCCTAAAGACTCCACCAGAAAATTACTAGAGCTCATCAATGAATATAGTAAAGTTGCAGGATATAAAATCAACACACAGAAATCCCTTGCATTCCTATACACTAATAATGAGAAAGTAGAAAAAGAAATTAAGGAAACAATTCCATTCACCATTGCAACAAAAAGAATAAAATACTTAGGAATATATCTACCCAAAGAAACTAAAGACCTATATATAGAAAACTATAAAACACTGATGAAAGAAATCAAAGAGGACACTAATAGATGGAGAAATATACCATGTTCATGGATTGGAAGAATCAATATAGTGAAAATGAGTATACTACCCAAAGCAATTTACAAATTCAACGCAATCCCTATCAAGCTACCAGCCATATTTTTCACAGAACTAGAACAAATAATTTCAAGATTTGTATGGAAATACAAAAAACCTCGAATAGCCAAAGCAATCTTGAGAAAGAAGAATGGAACTGGAGGAATCAACTTGCCTGACTTCAGGCTCTACTACAAAGCCACAGTCATCAAAACAGTATGGTACTGGCACAAAGACAGACATATAGATCAATGGAACAAAATAGAAAGCCCAGAGATAAATCCACACACATATGGACACCTTATCTTTGACAAAGGAGGCAAGAATATACAATGGAGTAAAGACAATCTCTTTAACAAGTGGTGCTGGGAAAACTGGTCAACCACTTGTAAAAGAATGAAACTAGATCACTTTCTAACACCGCACACAAAAATAAACTCAAAATGGATTAAAGATCTAAATGTAAGACCAGAAACTATAAAACTCCTAGAGGAGAATATAGGCAAAACACTCTCCGACATAAATCACAGCAGGATCCTCTATGATCCACCTCCCAGAATTCTGGAAATAAAAGCAAAAATAAACAAATGGGATCTAATTAAAATTAAAAGCTTCTGCACAACAAAGGAAAATATACGCAAGGTGAAAAGACAGCCTTCTGAATGGGAGAAAATAATAGCAAATGAAGCAACTGACAAACAACTAATCTCAAAAATATACAAGCAACTTATGCAGCTCAATTCCAGAAAAATAAACGACCCAATCAAAAAATGGGCCAAAGAACTAAATAGACATTTCTCCAAAGAAGACATACGGATGGCTAACAAACACATGAAAAGATGCTCAACATCACTCATTATCAGAGAAATGCAAATCAAAACCACAATGAGGTACCACTTCACACCAGTCAGAATGGCTGCGATCCAAAAATCTGCAAGCAATAAATGCTGGAGAGGGTGTGGAGAAAAGGGAACCCTCCTACACTGTTGGTGGGAATGCAAACTAGTACAGCCACTATGGAGAACAGTGTGGAGATTCCTTAAAAAATTGCAAATAGAACTACCTTATGACCCAGCAATCCCACTGCTGGGTATACACACCGAGGAAACCAGAATTGAAAGAGACACATGTACCCCAATGTTCATCGCAGCACTGTTTATAATAGCCAGGACATGGAAACAACCTAGATGTCCATCAGCAGATGAATGGATAAGAAAGCTTTGGTACATGTACACAATGGAGTATTACTCAGCCGTTAAAAAGAATTCATTTGAATCAGTTCTGATGAGATGGATGAAACTGGAGCCGATTATACAGAGTGAAGTAAGCCAGAAAGAAAAACACCAATACAGTATACTAACACATATATATGGAATTTAGAAAGATGGCAATGACGACCCTGTATGCAAGACAGGAAAAAAGACACAGCTGTGTATAACGGACTTTTGGACTCAGAGAGAGAGGGAGAGGGCGGGATGATTTGGGAGAATGGCATTCTATCATGTATACTATCATGTAAGAATTGAATCGCCAGTCTATGTCTGACGCAGGATACAGCATGCTTGGGGCTGGTGCATGGGGATCACCCACAGAGAAGTTATGGGGAGGGAGGTGGGAGGGGGTTTCATGTTTGGGAACACATGTAAGAATTAAAGATTTTAAAATTTAATTAAAAAAAAATAAATAAAAAAAAAAAGAAAAAAAAAAAAAAAAAAGAATATTGGAGTGGGTTGCCATTTCCTTCTCCAGGGGATCTTCGCGACCCAGGGATTGAACCCAGGTCTCCCTCCTTGCAGGCAAGTGCTTTAACCTCTGAGCCACCAGGGAAGCTCAATATAATTTAAGGTTTTATATATATAATTAATTTAAATTAAATCATTAAAATTAAAATTAGTCACTTAATTTTTTTTCCAGTTTTTCCCTTTTGTGCATTGGTGGTTTACTTTTGCATTATGCTTGATTTCTCCTTGTTTGTTGTTTGAGAATCTATTGTATGTTTTTATTAATGATTATCTTAATTTTCAAATGTTAACTTTTGTTATATCTACTTACTTTAGTTGTGTCAACTCAAGCACATTCTATAAAATCTATATTTTTTTCCTTCTCTTCCCCACATTTTATGGTTCTGATGTCCTATATCACATCTTCATGTTTAACTTTTTGATGTTCATTGTAGTTTTAGTCACTTCCATAAATTTTTATTTTTTTAAAGTCTGTACTGACTTAAGTCACCTATAATCTTTTCACATATGTGACTGTCTTATTTTCATTTTCCCCTTCCTATATATTCTTACTTCTTTTCTGTTTAAATAAGGTATTTCTATATTTCTTTCAGGATAGGTTTGATACTGCAAATTTCTTTATTTCCACGAATATTCTAAATAATAATCTTGCTGAGTAGAGTATCCTAGATTGTAGGGTTTTCCTTTCCAAGACTTTGAATATGTTGTCCCACTCCTTGTAGCCTGTAAAATTTCTGTAGAGGGTGCCTTTGTAATTAATTCCTTATTATTTCACTTGCTGACTTAGAATCCTTGTTTATTGTTGTTTAATTGCTAAGTCATGTCTGACTATTTTGAGATCCCATGAACTGTATTGCCTTCCTGGTTTCTCTCTCCATGGGATTTTCCAGCAATAAGACTGGAGTGGGTTTCCATTTCTTTCTCCAAGGTATCTTTCTGACCCAGGGATTGAACCCGGTATATCTGGCATTGTGGATTCTTTACCACTGAGGCACCAGTGAATACCATTAACTTCTGTCATTTTAATTATAAGTCTTGGTGTAGGTATATTTGGGTTCCTCTTGCTTGGGACCCTTTATGCTTCCTTTTCCCATATATCTGTTTCTTTCTCTAGGTTTGGAAAATGTTTAGCCATAATTTCTTTAGATATAATGAATTTGCAGTCCTGGTTTATCTCTCTTCTCCTGGGATTCACTATTATGTGTAGATCGACATGCTGTATTATCCCATAAATCTTATATGTTGCTTTTTATATTTTATTTTGTTTAATCTGTCTGATGTTCTGATTGGATGATCAGTTATTCATACTTCTTATTGTTTAGTTTTCTATTTGACTCCTTTAGCTTGGTTTTCTTCTCAGAAAATAAGTTCGCCAGTTTTGATTGGCTTATCAGTCATTTCTAGTTTCTGACTGCATATCTAATAACAGCCTTTCTTAATTCTTTTAGCATTTTTATTACCACCGTTTTGAACTTGTGGTCTGGTAGACTGAAAATATCTGTTTCTTTGTTCTTTCAGGATATTTAACTTTCAATTTCAATTGGGAATAATTCCTTTCCTTTTAATTGTATTTATATTCCTTTGACTTTATAAATTTAGGGAAAGTAATTATGTAATGTGTTACTGAAGGACTGTTTTTATGTGGCACTGTCCATGTGTAGCTTACATGTGTCTAATATTTTTGATGGAAGGGGTGTTTTCATATGCATGTCTGACCTGTCTTTCCTCAGGGTGACTATTATCCCCTTGATGGAGAATGTTATTAGTATTATTCTAACCAGGACCTACTCTTTGCTCTGTAGTCATCTCAGCTCTGTCAAGGCATCTACTCCTCAGTTGTTGGAGAAAGCACTTAGATCCAGTTCTAAGGTGCTCTGTGTGGTAGGCAAGACTGGAGTGCTCCCTTTGGAAAAGGAGCTACTGTATATTTTTCCCAAGAAATTGTCCACCAATGCATGCATTCTATGATGTCACCTGTCATCTGGTGTGTGTGCTCACAAAATAAGCTATTACTGGCATTGCCTTTGACCCTGCTTCCATTGTCCTTTGCCCTGGTAATTGGCTTAGATTTCAAGCCCCAATTACTTCTGTGTTCACCAATAAAACCTGATGTGGATGTGCCACTAATGTGCCCCAGGCACTGCTGCAAGTTGTATCCTGCACCTGCTATGAGCACAGAGAGAATGGCATGCTTTGCTGGAAGCTGCACCACCCCCCCAACACACACACACACTTTATGTCTTAATAATGGGGCTTATACATAGGACTTGGGCTCCACACACCCTCAGTTTTGGCCCCAACCACATTTCAGGCCCTTCTGAGTGTCTCCACATCACCAAACCAAGTTCTTTTCCTGGGTCTGTCTGCTGAAGTCTGTTTCAGCACCTAATCACTATTCACACCAGCAGATACCTTTTTTGGGGCTGGGAAGTGTAACATGTGGGCAAAGACTTTCTGTGCTGGTTTTTCTCTGTCCTGCCTGCTGCAAGCCAGCTGCCATACTCTTCTCTGAGTATCTGTGGCTCCCTATCTGTTATTACTTATCTTCTAGTCAATGAAGGGTGTTCCCATGGTGAGAAAACTTTTCTCATTTCACAGCTCCCTCCCAAGAGTGCAAGTCTAACCTAATTCATTTTTCCTTTTTATACTAGTCAGTAATATGATATTTCATGTAGCTTTAGTTGTATGAGGCCTTCTGCAACTTTTCAGTGAGTAGTTTGCAAGAGGTTTTCCACATGTAGTTATATTATAATGTACAAATTGGAGGAAGTTATCTTCATGTCTTTCTGTTTTGAAACCTTGATTGCTTCACTCTTTTCCTGTTTTGCTCGCCTTTATGTTATTTTTCTCTGCTCTAATACTTATATTACTATTATTATTTACTCTACCTTTCTAGCTTTGATTTTAGTACAATATTCCCTTTCCTAAAGATTTAGATTTAGATGATTGATTTGAGATCTAACACTTTTAATATAGGTATTTACACCTATAAGTTTCCCTCTGAGATTTGATTCAGTTCAGTTCAACTCAGTTCAGTCGTTCAGTCTTGTCCAACTCTTTGTGACCCCATGGACTGCAGCAAAACTGTCCATTGCCAACTCCCAGAGTTTACTTAAACTCATGTTCATTGAATCAGTGATCTCATCCCCTGTCGTCCCCTTCTCTTCCTGCTTTCAATCTTTCCAAGCATCAGGGTCTTTTCAAATGAGTCAGTTGTAGGCATCAGGTGGCCAAAGTACTGAAGTTTAAGCTTCAGCGTCAGTCTTTTCAATGAATATTCAGGACTGATCTCCTTTACAATGGACTGGTTGGATCTCCTTGCAGTCCAAAGGACTCTCAAGAGTCTTCTCCAACATCACAGTTTAAGAGCATCCGTTTTTCAGTGCTCAACTTTCTTTATAGTCCAACTATCACATCCATTCATGACTACTGGAAAAACCATATCTTCAACTAGATGGACCTTTGTTGGCAAAGTAATGACTCTGCATTTTAATATGCTGTCAATGTTGGTCATAGCTTTTCTTCGAAGGAACAATCATCTTTTAATTTCATGGCTGCAGTCATCATCTGATTTTTGAGCCCCAAAAGATAAAGTCTGTCACTATTTCCCCATCTATTTGCCATGAAGTGATGGAACCGGATGCCATGATCTTAGCTTTATGAATGCTGAGCTTAAGTCAAATTTTTCACTCTCCACTTTCAGTTTCATCAAGAGGCTCTGTACTCCTTATTCACTTTCTGCCATAAAGTTGGTGTCATCTGCATATCTGAAGTTATTGATATTTCTCCTGGCAATCTTGATTTCAGCTTGTGCTTCTTCCAACCCAGTAGTTGTCATGATGTACTCTGCATAGAAGTTAAATAAGCAGGGTGACAATATACAGCCTTGATGTACTCTTTTTCCTTTCTGGAACCAGTGTGTTGTTCCATGTCCAATTTTAACTGTTGCTTCCTGACCTGCATATAGGTTTTTGTAGAGGCAGATCAGGTGGTCTGCTATTCCCATCTCTTTCAGAATTTTCCACAGTTTATTGTGATCCACATAGTCAAAGGCTTTTGCATAGTCAATAAAGCAGAAATATATGTTTTTCTGGAACTCTCCTTCTTTTTTGATGATCCAGCAAATGTTGGTAATTTGGTCTCTGATTTCTCTGCCTTTTCTAAAACCAGCTTGAACATCTGGAAGTTCACAGTTCATGTATCACTGAAGCCTGGCTTGGAGAACTTTGAGCATTACTTTACTAGCTTGTGAGATTAGTGCAATTGTGCAGTAGGTTGAGCATTCTTTCACCTTGTTTCTACCTAGAAAACCCTAAAGGCAACACCAGAAAATTACCAGAGCTAATCAATGAATTCAGTAAAGTTGCAGGATACAAAATTAATACATATTAATCCTTTGCACTCCTGTACACTAACAATGAGGATAACAGAAAAAGAAATTCAGGAAACAATCCCATTCACCATTGCAAAGAAAAGAATAAAATATTTAGGTATAAATTTACTTAAGGAAACAAAAGATCTATATATAGAAAACTATAAAACACTGATGAAATAAATCCAAAATGACAGAAATAGATAGAGAAATATATCACGTTCATGAACTGGAAGAATCAATAGAGTGAATATGAGTATACTACCCAAAGCAATCTATAGATTAAATGCAATCCCTATCAAGCTACCAACAATATATTTCACATAACTGAAACAAATAATTTCACAATTTGTATGGAAACACAGAAAACCTCCGAGAGCCAAAGCAATCTTAAGCAAGAAGAAGAATGGAACTGGAGGAATCAACCTGCCTGACTTCAGACTATAGTACAAAGCTGCAGTGATCACGACAATATGGTACTGGCACAAAGATAGACATATAGATCAATGGAACAAAATGGAAAGCCCAGATATAAATCCACACACCTATGGAAACATAGGTGTGTTTTATCTCTGACAAAGGAGGCAAAAATATACAATGGAGAAAAGACAACCTCTTTAACAAGTGGTGCTGGGTAAACTGGTCAACTACCTGTAAAATAATGAAACTAGAACACTTCTCAACTCCATACATAAAAATAAATAAACTCAAAATGGATTAAAGATCTAAAATAAGGCCATAAACTATACAATTCCTAGAGGAAAACATAGGCAGAACACTTTCTGACATAAATCACAGCAAGATCCTCTATGACCCACCTCTCAGAATAATGGAAATAAAGGCAAAAATAAACAAACTGGACCTAAATAAAGTTAAAAGCTTTTGTGCAATGAAGGAAACTGTAAGCAAGGTGAAAAAGCACCCTTCTGAGTGGTAGAAAATAATAGCAAACAAAGCAACTAATCTCAAAAATATACAAGCAATGCATGCAGCACAGTTCCAGAAAAGTAAATGACCCAATCAAAAACTGTATCAAAGAACTAAACAGACGTTTCCTTAAAGAAGACATACAAATGACTACCAAACACATGAGAAGATGTTCAACATCACACATTATCAGAGAAATGCAAATCAAAACCACTCGGAGGTACCATCTCACACTGGTCAGAATGGCTGCTTTCAAAAAGTCTACAAAAAATAAATGCTGGACAGGGTGTGGAGAAAAAGGAATTCACTTACACTGATATTTGGATTGCAAACTGTTAAAACCACAGTGGAGAACAGTGTGGAGATACCTTAAAAAACTGGAAATAGAACTGCCATACGACCCAGCAATGCCACTACTGGGCATACACACGGAGGAACCAAGAATTGAAAGAGACATGTGTACCCTAATATTCATCACAGCACAGTTTACAATAGCTAAGAAGACATGGAGGCAACTTAGATGTCCATTGCCAGACGAATGGATAAGAAAGTTGTGGTATATGTACACAATGGAATATCACTCAGCTATTAAAAATAATGCATTTGAGTCTGTTCTAATGAAGTGAATGAAACTGGGGCCTATTATACAGAGTGAAGTAAGTCAGAAAGAAAAATGCCAATAGAGTATATTCAGTTCAGTTTAGTCACTCAGTCGTGTCCGACTCTATGCGACCCCATGAATCGCAGCATGCCAGGCCTCCCTGCCCATCACCATCTCCCAGAGATCACTCAAACTCACATCCATCGTGTCGGTGATGCCATCCAGCCATCTCATCCTTTGTTATCCCCTTTTCCTCGTGCCCCGAATCCCTCCCTGCATCAGAGTATTTTTCCAATGAGTCAACTCTTCACATGGGGTGGCCAAAGTACTGGAGTTTCAGTTTTAGCATCATTCCTTCCAAAGAACACCCAGGGCTGATCTTCTTCAGAATGGACTGGTTGGATCTCCTTGCAGTCCAAGGGACTCTCAAGAGTCTTCTCCAACACCACAGTTCAAATGCATCAATTCTTTGACACTCAGCTTTCTTCACAGTCCAACTCTCACATCCATACATGACCACTGGAAAAAAACATACCCTTGACTGAACAGACTTTTGTTGGCAAAATAATGTCTCTGCTTTTCAATATGCTATCTAGGTTGGTCATAACTTTTCTTCCAAGGAGTAAGCATCTTTTAATTTCATGGCTGCAGTCACCACCTGCAGTGATTTTGGAGCCCAAAGAGATAAAGTCTGACACTGTTTCTCCATCTATTTCCCATGAAGTGATGGGACCAGATGCCATGATCTTCGTTTTCTGAATGTTGAGCTTAAGCCAACTTTTTCACTCTCCACTTTCACTTTCATCAAGAGGCTTTTTAGTTCCTCTTCACTTTCTGCCATAAGGGTGGTGTCGTCTACATATCTGAGGTTATTAATATTTCTCCCGGCAATCTTGATTCCAGCTTGTGCTTCTTCCAGCCCAGCGGTTCTCATGATATAATCTGCATATAAGTTAAATAAGCAGGGTGACAATATACAGCCTTGATGTACTCTTTTTCCTTTCTGAAACCAGTGTGTTGTTCCATGTGCAGTTTTAACTGTTGCTTCCTGACCTGCATACAGGTTTCTCCAGAGGCAGATCAGGTGGTCTGGTACTCCCATCTCCTTCAGAATTTTCCTCAGTTTATTGTGATCCACATAATCAAAAGCTTTTGCATACTCAATAAAGCAGAAACATATGTTTTTCTGGAACTCTCTTGCTTTTTCCATGATCCAGCATACATGGAATTTAGAAAGATGGTAATGATGACCATTACGAGACAGCAAAAGAAACAGAGATTAAAAAAGAACAGATTTTTGGATTCTGTGGGAGAAGGCAAGAGTGGGATGATTTGAGAAAATAGCATTGAAATATATATATTACCATATGTGAAATAAGTGTACAGTTCAAGTTCAGTGCATGAAACAGAGCACTCAAAGCTAGTGCACTGGGACATCCTAGATGGATGGATGGGGAGAGAAATGGAAGGGGGGTTTGGCTCTGGGAACACATGTAAACCTGTAGCTGATTCATGTCAGTCTATGGCAAAAACCATCACAATATTGTAATTTAGTTAGTCTCCAATTAAAATTAATTAATAAAAATAAATAAAACCAAAAATATCATAAAAATTATGGGTCAGTATCCCTGATGAACATTGTTGTTGTTGTCAGTCGCTTAATCATGTCCAACTCTTTGTGAACCCATGAACTTCAGCATGTCAGGCTTCCCTGTTCTTGACAATCTTGCAAAGTTTGCTCAAACTCATGCCTATTGAATTGGTGATGCCATTCAACCATTTCATCCTCTGATGTCCCCTTCTCCTCTTGTCCTCAATTTTTTCCAACATTAGGGTCTTTTCCAATGAGTCAGCTCTTTGCATCAGGTGGACAGTGTATTGGAGTTTCAGCTTCAGCATTGGTGCTTCCAATGAATATTCAGCATTGATTGCCTTTAGGATTGACTGGTTTGATATTGCTAATAAACCTATGGGCTAAAATTGCAATATGGGCAAACTGAATTCAACAATATATTAAAGGATCATATAGCAGGATCAAATGGAATTTACCCCATGAATGAAAGAAATTTTTTCAACATCTGCAAATCAATCATGGGATATGATACATTAGTAGACTAAAGAACAAAACAATATGATCACCTCACTAGATGTAGAAAAAAAATTTTGACAAAATTCAACATCAAGTTATGATAAAAATTCTCCAGAAATTTGGAATTGAGGGAACATACATATCCCAACATAATAAAGAACATATATGACAAGCCCACTCAATGGGAAAAAGCTGAAATTATTCCTCTAAGATCTGAAACGGATCCCTACTTTCCTCATTTCCATTCAACATAGTATTGGAAGTCCTAATTATAGCAGTCATACAAAGAAAAGGAATAAAAACATATAGTATGGAAAGGAAGAATTAAAACTATTACTATTCACAGATGACACAATACTACATGTAAAAAACCCTAAAGATGCCACCAAAAAAATCGAAGAGTTCATGAGTGAATTTGAAAAAGTCTCAGCAACAAGTTGATACACAGAACTTGGTTAGTTTTCTCCATTAATAATGAACTCTCAGAAAGATAGGTTAAGTAAAATTTCACATTTACCATTGCACCATAAAGAATAAAATTCCTAGGAATAAAGGAAGTAAAAGTGCTTCGTTTAGAAGACTATGACATAGATGAAAGAAGTTGAAGACAGCAAAATGGAAGATAGAAATACATACTGTGTTCATGGATTGAAAGAATTAATATTGTTAAAATGGTCAAATACTCTAAGGAATGTGCAGATTCAATGCAATATATTTCAAAACTCCAATAGTATTTTTCACAGAACTAAGACAAATAATTTTAAATTATATGTGCAAAGAAAAAAAAAAAAAAGAAAACTCTGAAGGGCAAAACAATCTTAAGAAAGAACAGAGATTGAGGAATCATGTTCCCTGATTTCAAACTATAATACAAAGATATAACAATCAAAATTATATTATACTGGCACAATAACAAATATTTAGATCAATGGAACAAGATAGAGAGCCTGGAAATAACTCCATGAATCCATAGTCATTTAATCTATGACAAAGTAGGAAAGAATACACAGTGGAGAAAAGGCATTCTCTTCAAAAACTGGTGTTGGAAATGTAGAGAAAACAGCTCATGTTGAATAATGAAATTAGAATATTCTCCAGAAGATCCTCTGGAGAAGGATATGGCAACCCAATCCAGTACTCTTGCCTGGAAAATCCCGTGGATGGAGGATCCTGGTAGGCTACAGTCCATGGGGTCACAAAGAGTCGGGCAAGATTGAGTGACTTGACTAATGACCATAAAGAAAAATAAGTTCTAAATGGTTAAAAACCTAAATTTAAGACCAGAAAACATAACATTTCTAGAGGAAAACACAAAACTACATATGATCTAGCAATTCTGAAAGATACATGTTCCACAATATTTGTAGCAATGTGATTTGCAATTGCTAAGATATAAAAGTAGCTTGAGTGTCAAAGAAGTGGACAAAGACAAAGCAGATAAGGAGAAGGAATGGGGGAGGGCTAAGATAGGGATAGCATTTTAAGAGATATGAACTATTGTGTGTAAAATAAATAAGTCTGAGGATACATTGCACAACACAGGAGATATAGCCAGTGTTTTATAATAACCATAAATGGCATAAAATCTTTAAAAATTTTGAATCACTATGCTATACACCTATAGCTTTTATAATATTTTATATCAACTATACTTCAATAAAGACATCTCTAAAAAGTATGTGCTTAGGGAAGTCATTTGATTTCCCTCTCATTTTTTTCTATCCATTTTAGTCTGCTTTCCTGATTGTAACAATCTCTACATAGTTTACAAGCATTCGGTTATCACTGACAGAGCTTAACATTTATTGAACACTTTCTAAGTTACTAACACTGTGTCATCAAATGTCTTGAATTTATCTCCTCAAATCTATACTAAGTATAGAAATTTAGGAAGAAGAAATAATGACACATGATCGAAGTTTCTTACTTAGTCTATTGTTTCTGAGTCTATTAAAAGATATTATTCAAAAGCAGAGACAAGGGCATTTGGGATGATACAAAGTTTGAGCCACACCGAGTTTAAGATGTTAGTGGACATCAGTTGAAGATATCAGATTTGACTGAGGAGCACTTGGGATTGTGGACTTAAGTCATTTGTGTGTATTAGTTGCTCACTTGTGTCCCCATGAACTGTAGGCAACACCATGATCTGTAGACAACCAGGTTCCTTTGTCCATGGAGTTCTCCAGCCAATGAAACCGGAATGGATTGCCATTCCCTCCTCCAGGGGATTTTCCTGACTCAGGGATAGAACCCAGGTCTCCCACATTACAGGCAGATTCTTTACCATCTGAGCTACCAGGAAAGCCCTAAGTCATTTGAATGAAAGCTAATTGCAAAATATTAACCACATTTGTCTCAAATATCTTGGAACCTGAACATTAGCTCAGTAGGGCCATTAAATAAGAAAGGAAACAGAAGAAGTTGTTCAGAACATCAGTGGAGCACAATCTTAAAGAGTTGACTCCTAATAGTTTTATTCATATGGAAAGCTTATGTGGCTTTAGTTAACATACCTAAGTTTTGTCTTGACCCAATAGTAAATAGGGTTGGGGGAATGTATATTTTGTTGTGAAACTGGCAAAAGGAGGAGTATAGAAAGCAAAGCTGCAAGAATTGTGCTAATCACAGTAATTAACCTTGGTTTACACAAAGTAAATTTTCAGTCTCAATTTCAAGAATTTATTGACATTTTCTTGTGTTTAAGTGCAACGTAAATAATACAGGGTGTGACTTCACAAACCTCATTTATATTAACAAAAAGTAAATTAGTTTACTGATGAGAAGAAAAGTTAATTATCAAATGTTTTTTGCTAAGCCTGTTTATTTAAACTTTTTATTTTATTTTTATTTGACCTAATATGACACAAGTTACTTCATGGTAAATGTCATTTTAATTATTTGAAATTTGGTATAAATAAATGTGTCTGATCTTTTCTTGGAGGGGAAAAAGGAAATCTTCATGAAAGGAGGAGCACTTTTAAAGAAATAGTATTTTTATCACTGACAGGGTAAATATCAGAAGTACAGTCTTATACATGATTAAAGTGGTACCAAACCATTTTGATCCAGTGTCTTTGATATTACTTGTGTCCTAGACAATGAAAATCTATAATTTTCAAGTTTTATTTTCAGCCTTGCCTTTTCAACATTGTTTATTTCAGAACTCTATTCTCAAGTTAAACTACTTTTATCATTGTATTGTTGAAGGTGGATGATGGTGATATTGGTTTTGATTATAACATCTTGTTTTACTGATGCACAGAGTTCTTCATTATCTATTTATCCTAAATCCCCACCAGCTATGTTGTTGTGTGCTGGAATGCTCTAATATGTGTGGCCAATGATTCTGTGTAGCACAATTCTCCAGTCTAATTTAACTTTTCCTTAGATATTCATAACAATCGGATGATTTTTTAAATGTAAATTTATTTTAATTGGAGGTTAATCACTTTACAGTATTTATTAGTTTTGCCATACATCAACATGAATCTGCCACAGGTATACACGTGTTCCCCATCCTGAACCCCTCTCCCTCCTCCCTCCCCATGCCATCCCTCTGGGTCGTCTCAGTGCACCAGTCCCAAGCATCCAGTATCATGCATCGAACCTAGACTGGAGATTCGTTTCATATATGATATTATATACGTTTCAATGCCATTCTCCCAAATCATCCCACCCTCTCCCTCTCCCTCAGAGTCCAAAAGACTGTTCTATATATCTGTGTCTCTTTTGCTCTCTTGCATACAGGGTCATCATTACCATCTTTCTAAATTCCATATATATACGTTGGTATACTGTATTGGTGTTTTTCTTTCTGGCTTACTTCACTCTGTATAATAGGCTCCAGTTTCATCCACCTCATTAGAACTGATTCAAATGTATTATTTTTAATGGCTGAGTAATACTCCATTGTGTATATGTACCACAGCTTTCTTATCCATTCATCTGCTGATGGACATCTAGGTTGCTTCCATGTCCTGGCTATTATAAACAGTGCTGAAGATGCTTTCTTATGGACATTTTGAATTTCATTGAGCAGAGCTTGCTTCCTTTACTCCACAGACTTAAATTTTCCAATTTCAACCTATCTTGGAAGGATTTATTCTGCCACACTTTCACTTAGATATTCACAGTGCAACCTTGCTCCTTTCTTTCATCTAAGGAAAACAAAAACATGCCTAACATTTTCTGGGACTTATACTTTATTATTCTTCCCTTTTTAAGTTTTGCGTATATGTTCATTTGTGTCAGTCCCAGTTACATTCAAGAAAAATCTGACATGGCATTGTTGTTTTACTCAATTTGAAACAAATCCTTATTAAAAAATACATATGGCAGCTTCTAGTTTGTAAAATTGGAAACTAGACTTATTCTGATTGTTCTACATCATTCTGAACACTGAAGAATTGATGTCTTTGGTCTTCGGTTCTGGAGAAGACTCTTGAGAGTCTCTTGACAATTACAGAGATCAAACCAGTCAGTCCTAAAAGAAATCAACCCTGAATATTCATTCAATGAAAGACTGATGCTGAAACTGAAGTTCTAATACTTTGGCCACCTGATGAAACAGCCAACTCATTGGAAAAGACCCTGGTGCTGGGAAAGATTGAAGGCAGTAGGAGAAGGGGACATCAGAGGATGAGATGACTGAATGATGTCACCAACTCAATGGACATGAGTTTGAGCAAGTTCTGGAGGACTGTGAAGGACAGAAGCCTGTGCTGCAGTCCATGGGGTCACAAAGTCAGACACAACTGAGCAGCTGATTAACACTATATAATTAATACCTCTGAGAACAGAGGGAAATAAAACCTTGAAGTCTACATGACCCTACATTATGCTCGGATGGTGTAAGATGGGTTCTAAATAACATCACCAGCAGATGTTTTTGTTTCAGTTCAGTTGAGTCACTCAGTTGTGTCCGACTCTTTGTGACCCCATGAATCGCAGCACGTCAGTTCTCCCTGTCCATCATCGACTCCCAGAGTTCACCCAAATTCATGTCCATCGAGTTGGTGATGCCATCCAGCCATCTCATCCTCTGTCGTCCCCTTCTCCTCCTGCCCCCAATCCCTCCAGCCTTTTCGAATGAGTCAACTCTTCGCATGAAGTGGCCAAAGTACTGGAGTTTCAGCTTTAGCATCAGTCCTCCCAAAGAACACCCAGGACTGATCTCCTTTAGAATGGACTGGTTGGATCTCCTTGCAGTCCAAGGGACTCTCAAGAGTCTTCTCCAACACCACAGTTCAAAAGCATCAATTCTTTGACACTCAGCTTTCTTCACAGTCCAACTCTCACATCCATACATGACCACTGGAAAAACCATAGCCTTGACTAGATGAACCTTTGTTGGCAAAGTAATGTCTCTGCTTTTGAATATGTTATCTAGGTTGGTCATAACTTTCCTTCCAAGGAGTAAGCATCTTTTAATTTCATGGCTGCAATCACCATCTGCAGTGATTTTGGAGCCCCCCAAAAATAAAGTCTGACACTGTTTCCGCTGTTTCCCCATCTATTTCCCATGAAGTGATTAACAGTGAAACACTGTGGTGAAATCCAAATCCACTTCTCTCAATTTTAGAGGAACATATATAGTCTTGCAAATACATTTAAAATTGTTTCAGTTCAGTTCAGTTACTCAGTCGTCTCTGACCTTTTGTGACTGAATGGAATGCAGCATGCCAGGCCTCCCTGTCCACCATCAACACCCAGAGCTTGCTCAAATTCATGGCCATAGAGTCAGTGATGCCATTCAACCATCTCATCCTCTGTCATCCCCTTCTCCTCCTTCCTTCAATCTTTCCCAGCATCAGGGTCTCTTCCAATGAGCCAGTTCTTTGCATCAAGTGGCCAAAGTATTGGAGTTTCAGCTTTATCATCAGTCCTTCCGATGAATATTCAGGGCTGATTTCCTTTAGAATGGACTGGTTAGATCTCTTTCCAGTCCAAGGGACTCTCAAGTGGCTTCTACAACATCGCAGTTCAAAAGCATCAATTCTTCAGCACTCAGCTTTCTTTATAGTCCAACTCTCACATCTGTACATGAATACTGGAAAAATGATAGCTTTGACTAGATAGACTTCTGTGTGCAAAGTAATGTCTCTGGTTTTTAGTATGCTCTCTAGGTTTGTCATAGCTTTCCTTCCAAGGACTAAGTATCTTTTAATTTCATGGCTGTAGTAACCATCTTCAGTGATTTTGGAGCCCAAGAAAATAAAGTTTCTCACCATTTCCATTGTTTCCCCATCTCTTTGACATGAAGTGATGGGACCAGAAGCCATGGTATCGATTTTTTGAATGCTGAATTTTAAGCCAAATTTTTCACTCTCCTCTTTAGTTCTTCTTCACTTTCTTCTATAAAGATGGTGCCATCTATGTACCTGAAGTTATTGATTTTTCTCCCAGCAACCATGATACCAGCTTTTGCTTCATGTAACCTAGCATTTCTCATGATGTACTTTGCATATAAGTTAAATAAGCAGGATGGCAGTATACGGCCTTAAAAAAATCCTTTCCCAATTTGGAACCAGTCTGCTGTTCCATGTCTGTTTCTAAATGTTGCTTCTTGACTGCATATAGATTTCCCAGGAGGCAAGTAAGGTGGTCTGATATTCCCATATCTTTTAGAATTTTCCACAGTTTGTTGTGACCCACACAGTCAAAAGCTTTGCACAGTCAATAAAGCAGAAGTAGATAACTCTCTTGCTTTTTCAATAATCCAGTGGATATTGGCAATTTGATCTCTGGTTCCTCTGCCTTTGCTAAATCCAGTTGGAACATCTGGAAATTATCAGTTCACATACTGTTGAAGGCTCACTTGGAGAATTTTGAGCATTACTTTGCTAGTGTTTGAGCTGAGTACAGTTGCCCAGTAGTTTGAACATTCTTTGGCATTACCTTTCTTTTAGATTGGAAAGAAAACGAACATTTTCCCATCCTATGACCACTGCTGAGTTTTCCAAATTTGCCGGCATACTAAGGCCTGGTGTTCCAAAGAGTCAGACATGACTGAGAGACTGAACTGAACTGAACTGAAATGAGTGCAGTATTTTAACAGCATCATCTTTTAAAATTTGAAATATCTCAACTGAAATTCTACTAGCATTGTTCATAGTTATGCTTCCTAAGGCCCATTTGACTTTGCATTCCAGGCTTCTGGCTCTAGGTGAGTGACGCCACCCATAGTAATCTGGGTCACGAGGATCTTTTTTGTATAATTCTTCAATTCTTCTGTGTATTCTTGCCATCTCTTCTTAATATTTTCTGTTTCTGTTAGGTCCATACAATATCTGTCCTTTATATTTTCTGCTTCTGTTAAGTCCATACAATTTCTGTCCTTTATTGTGCCCATCTTTGTATGAAGTGTTCTCTTGGTATCTTTTTTTCTATTTTTTTGGGGTTATTTTTTTTAAGTTTATTTTTTTACTTTGCAATACTGTATTGGTTTTGCCATATATTGACATGAATCCACTACAGGTGTACATGAGTTCCACTCTAGTCTTTCCATTTCTATTGTTTACTTCTATTTCTTTGCATTGAATACTGAGAAAGGCTTTCTTATCTCTCCTTGCTTTCTTTGGATAATTTTCCTAAAATGACAATATAATCCTTTTTTAAAATCATTTTTGAAATAACAATTATATTGAATTTTATTACAAGAGGCAATCTCCAATCTAAATACTCTTACAAATGGAATTTAGTATTTATAAAGTGGTTTATTAAAGTGATATGTCAACCCTAATGGTTAGGATGTTTCATTGTTTTCATTGTTTTTGAGGCTAATGAATTCTGATTTCAACTAGTGCTTATAGAACATCATTTCTATATCTTCACCATCTTGATAGTTCTTTTAACAATACTGTCATTTAAATACACTTCTTAAGTTTTGCTATATTTGATTATACAAGTGAAACAAACAACAATAAAACTACCAAATTTGAGAAAATAAAAACTATCAGAAAGCATACATCTTTTTAGTGTTCTCATTGGCAAAAATAAACTTTTTATTTTTGGATAATTTTAGATTTTCAGGAAACGTGAAATAAACAGAAAACTCTTATTATCCCACATTTAGCTTTCCCTGCTATTAATACTTTAGGGCATATTTATCATAATTAATGAACCAATATTGATACATTGTTATGAATTAAAGTCCATATTTTATTCAGATTTCCTAGTTTGGTAGGCAGAACAATAGTCCCCAAGTTGGTATACATGCTAATTCATTCATTCCGTGGCTTTGGTATCAGAAAGAGGATCACAGGACTTGAGAAGCTTACAATATCTAAAGTCCTAGAAAAGGTAAGGAAATGAAGTCTCCTTTAGAGCCTCCAGGAAAGAATACATCCTTGCCAGTACATTGATTTTAGCTCAATGAACCTAATTTTGAACTTCTGAAAAACAGAATCATAAAAAAATAAATACATGCTTTTTAAGGCACTGTTTCTGCTGTATATGCATAACCTTGCTATCTTTGTCAAATATTAGTTGACCACTGGTAGTAAATCTGCACCTTGAATTGAAAGAATTAATATTGTCAAAATGACAAGAATGTGTATAGCTCTCCATCTGTTTGCATCATCTTTCATTTCTTTCATCAGTATCTTGCTGTTTTCTGGGTACAAGTTTTTTTGTTTCCTTAAGCAAATTATCTTATGTTTCTTATTTTGTTTTTATTATTTTTGTATTTTATATTTTCGATGAGCTAGTTAATGGATTGTTTCTTTAATTTCTCTTTAGGATCTTTCATTGTTAGTGTATAGTAATGCAAGGTATTTCCATTTACTAATTTTGTATTCTGAAACTTTATTAAATTTATTGATGATCTCTAGCAGTTTTCTGGTAGGGTCATTAGAATTGTCTATGAATAGAGTCATGTTATCTGCAAAGAATGACATTTTTATTTCTTCTTTTTCCTTTTTAACATGTGTCCATTTTTGACACTTTATTTTTTTTAATTGAAGGATAATTGCATAATAGAATTTTGTGGTCTTTTTTTCTGTCAAACATCAACAGGCTGTCAGGAGCCATGTTAGGCATTACTGACAAAATGGAGGCACTGCCCCAACTCCCTCTCTTTGTCCTGTAGGCACAAACCCGGGATGAAGGAATTAGGTCTTGTGATCCTGACCTGTTTTTTCCTCTCCTTGGCTGAGTTGACTGAAAATAATATTAAGGTGCTTATTGTTCTTGACAGGAGCATGAGAAGGCACAACGTCTTCTGCAGCTGTGCTCAGAGAATAATTCATAAAGTTAATCATTGACATTTGTTCAAGGACTGTTATGAAAGAATGTTTCAGAGTGAGCATGTAGGCCTCAGCTTGAGGCCGTGGGAGGGATTTCTATCTGAAGCCTATTTGTGAGGAAAGTGTTTATGGCAAAGGTGTTTGCTGAATTTAGGGCTTAGGAATAATTAAAAATAGTAGCTAAAGATTTAAGGAATGTTGTAATGTTAGCATATTTTATTATATCTTATAGAGATTAAGAATTTTAGAGATATTAATAGCTAGAAGCCTTTTTAAGAGATAGTGAGCTCAGAAAACTAGGGGCAAACAGTATTTAGAAAGATAAGAAATAAACTGAGGTTTGTGGTATGCAGCCCAGATATAAGCACAAGTTACAAAGTTATCACTAGTTAAAGTAAACACAATTATGAGAGAACCACTGAAGCAGAAACTCTGCTTGAAGGACAGCAATGATTTATGGAGACAATAGATCTGGGTGAGGGGAAATCGAAAATGTCAAACCTCTGACCTAATGCTTTTGTTAAAGTATAAAAAGAATCTTAAGCTTGAAATAAAGTTATGCAGTCCAAGAAAATTGAGAAGCTGCATTATTTCTTGCAGACACCACCCATCCTCCTCAGGTGGATTCCTTCTCCTACCTCCCGAACCTCCCTCCTATCACCCTTTCCATCCCACCTTTCTAGATTGTCACAGGGCTGCTGTTTGAGTTCCCTGAGTCATACAGCAAATTCCATTGCCTATCTATTTTATATGTGTTATTATGTTTCCATGTTACTCTATCCGTACATCTCATCCTCTAGCTCCTCCCCTCCTCCCGTGTCCATAGGTCTGTTTTCTATGTCTGTTTCTTCATTGAAAAAAAGGTAAAGTGAAAGTGTCTGACTCTTTGTGACCTCATCAACTGTAGCTTAGCAGGCTTCTCCATCCATGGGATTTTCCAGGCAAGAATACAAGAGCGGGTTGATGCTATGTTCTCCAGGGGCTCTTCCCAACTCAGGGTTTGAACTCAGGTCTCCCAGATTGCAGGCAGACCCTTCACCCTCTGAACCACCAGGGAAGCCTGGTTTCTGCATTACTGCCCTGCAAATAAATTCATCAGTAGCATCTTCATAGATTCCATATATATGTGTCAGGATATGATGTTTATATATATCTTTCTGACTTCACTCGGTAGACTCTAAGTTCATCCACCTCATTAGAACTGACTCAAATGCGTTCCTTTTTATGTCTGAGTAATATTGCATTGTATATATGTACCACAGATTCTTCATCCATTTGTCAGTTGATGGATATCTAGATTGCTTCCGTGTTTTAGGTATTGTAAATAGTGCTGCAGTGAACATTGGGGTACATGTGTAGTTTTCAATTTTTGTTTCCTCAGGGTATATACCTAGTAGTGGGATTGCTGGGTCATATGGTGGCTTTATTTCTAGTTTTTTAAAGGAATTTCTGTAGTGGTTGTATCAATTTATATTCCCTCCAGCAATGCAAGAAGAAGGACCCCTTTTCTCCACACCTTCTCTAGCATTTATTATTTGTAGACTTTTTGATGTTGGCCATTCTGACTGGTATGAGATGGTATCTCATTGCATTTTTAATTTGCATCTCTCTAATAATGAGCGATGTTGAATATCTTTTCATGTGTTTGTTAACCACATATATGTCTTCTTTGGAGAAATGTCTGTTCAGGTCTTTTCCCCACTTTTGATTGGTTGTTTGTTTTTCTGGTATTGAGTTGTATGAGCTGTTTGTATATTTTGAAAAGTAATTCTTTGTCAGTTGTTTCTTTCGCTAGTATTTTCTCCCATTCTGAGGGTTGTCTTTTCATCTTGCTTGCAGTTTTCTTCACTGTGCACAAAACTTTATATTTAATTAGGTCCAACTTGCTTATTTTTTTTCCAATACTCTAGGAGGTGGGTCATAGAGTATCTTACTGTGATTTATGTCATTGAGTGTCTGCTTATGTTTTCCTCTAAGAGTTTTATAGTTTCTGGTCTTACATTTAGGTCTTTAATTCATTTTGAGTTTGTCTTTGTGTATGACATAATAAGCATTCTCATTTTATTCATTTGCATGTAGTTGCCCAGTTTTCCCAGCACAAATTATTAAAGAGGTTCTCTTTGCCTCATTGTATACTTTTGCCTCCTTTGTCAAAAATGTTACCCATAGGTGTGTGGGTTTATCTCTGGGATCTCTATCTTATTCCATTGGGCTATATTTCTGTTTTTGCACCAGTACTATGCTGTCTTGATGACTGTAGTTTTGTGGTATAGTCTGAGGTCAGGAAGGTTGATTTCTCCAGCTCCATTCTTCTTTCTCAAGACTGTTTTTGTTATTCAGGGTCTTTTGTGTTTTAATATGAATTGTGACATTCTTTGTTCTAGCTCTGTGAAAAATGCCATTGGTAATTTATAGGGATCACATTGAATCTGTAGATTGCTTTTGGTAGTATACTTATTTTCACAATATTGATTCTTCCTATCCAGGAACATGGACTATCTCTCCATCCTTTGGTGTCATCTTTGATTTCTGTCATTAGTGTCTTATAATTTTCTATAAAGAGTTATTTTTCTCCATAAGTAAGTTTATTCCTAGGTATTTTATTCTTTTCTTGCAATGGTGAATGGAATTGATTCCTTAATTCCTCTTTCTGATTTTTCATTGTTAGTATATAGGAATGCAAGTGATTTCTGTGTATTAATCTTGTATCCCATGTCTTTGCTAAATTTGCTATTTGGCTCTAGCAATTTTCTGATAGTTTCTTTTGCGTTTTCTATGTATAGCATCATGTCATCTGCAAAAGACTAAGGGTTTTGCTTCCTCTTTTCTGATCTGGATTCCTTTTAATTCTTCTCTCTGATTGCCATAGCTAGGATTTCCAAAACTATGTTGAATAATAGAGATGAGGTGGTATCTTTGTCTTGATAGCATTTCCCTGTGAAGCCATCTGGACCAAGCCTTTTGGTTTTTGAGATCTTAGAGGGAATGCTTTTGCATTTTCACCACAGAGAATAATGATTGGTGTGGGCTTTTCATATATGACCTTTACTATGTTGAGGTAGGTTCCATCTATGCCGTTTTTGAAGAGATTTTAGCATAAATGGATGCTGAATTTCATCAAAGGCCTTTTTTTTTTTCATCTGTTGAGATGATCATATGGTTTTTAATCTTTAAATTTATTAATATGGTGGGTCACAATGATAGATTTGCATATATTAAAGAATCCTTGCATCTCTGTTATAAACCCAAGTTGATCATGATGTTTGAGATTTTTAATACGTTGTTGAATTCTGTTTGTTAGACTTTTGTTGAGGATTTTTACATCTATGTTCATCAGTGATATTTCCTGTAATTTTTTTTTTTCTTTTTGTATTGTCTTTGCCTGGTTTTGGGAGATTTTGATCACAGTTTAGACTTCAGTGTTCATAACTGGCATGCTGTGACTCATTGGGTCACAAAGAGTCGGACACGACTGAGCAGCTGAACTGAACTGAACTGATTCTTGTTTCTCTAGTTCTTTTAGCTTTTAGCTGTGAGGTTATTTACATTGAATTTTTATTTTTCTTAATTTGCTGAGGTAAGATGGCATTTCTATAAACTTATGTCTTATAAATTCTTTGGCTTTGTCCTGTGGGTTTTGTATCATTGTGTTTTCATTTTCATTAATTTTAATGTGTCCATTAAACTTTCCTCTGATTCCTTGGTGAATATTGGTTATTTAGTATCATATTTCTTAGCCTCCCATGTGTGTGTGTTTTATCATTTTTTCCTTGTAGTTGATTTCTAATCTCTTAGCGTTGTGGTCAGAAAAGATGTTTGATATGATTCAATATTCTTAGTTACTGTGGCTTACTTTGTTGCCAAGCATACCATGTATCCTGGAGAATGTTCTACAGGCACTTAAGAAGAATGTATATTTGCTACTTTTGGATGAAATTCTCTACAAGTATCAATTAAATCTATCTGGTCTAATATGTATTTTAAAGGCTATGTTTCCTTATTTTCTGTCTGGATGATCTATCTATTGATTTGAATAGAGTGTTAAAGTCCCACGGGGAGAAAAGCCAATGAGTATGCTTTCTCTGGAGCTCTTCACCTGTAGGTGTGCTTTGTTGTGTGAACTCTCAGATTACACTGTTGACACTGCTATCAGCTCCACCTGAACTGTGGATTTGCTGGCAATTGAGCTTGGTATCTCTGAGGTGTTGCTTTCACTAGGCCACCAGTGTAGACACACTGTACTATAGTCAGGTCCCAGGATGGCAGTAATCATAGATCTGAATCTGCTCTGGACACTATGGAGGCAGCTCAGACTCTGGCCTAGTACATCCCCATAAGAGCCTTTTTTTCTGTTTCAAGGTTCACTGAATTTAATTGTCATGTCTCCTAGACTTCCTTTTTCTTTCACAAAGATCAAAACTTCCTTTCAATTTTATCTCTCAGAACTTCTTCCCAATATTTATCTTGCACGACTGATCCCATCTTGACATTGGATTCTTAAAAGATAAGCTAACACATTTTTCATCCTACTGACAATCTCCCATCATCTCCAGATAGTCTGCAGTCACTGTTAAACTGATGGGATGGTTCTAACTAATGGAAGCTTCTATGATTGTAAAGTTGCTCAAATTATGCTCCAGATTCCAGCTGAGATAAATTCCTTGCTCTTCTCCTTCCTCTGTTTTATCATATTTTCAAAATTCTCTTTCTTTTGAGATCCTTCCCCAATAAATTATATATTCCTGAAGCCCTGGCTCAGATTCTACATCTAAAGAATTAATCTAAGGTACTGCTGCTATTGCTAAGTCGCTTCAGTCATGTCTGACTCTGTGCAATCCCATAGATGGCAGCCCACCAGGTGCTCCAGTCACTGGAATTCTCCAGCCAAGAACAATGGAGTCAGTTGCCATTTCTTTCTCCATTGTATGAAAGTGAAAAGTGAACGTGAAGTTGCTCAGTCGTGTCCAGCTCTTAGCGACTCCATGGACTGCAGCCTATCAGGCTTCTCTGTCCATGGGATTTTCCAGGCAAGAGTACTAGAGTGGGTTGCCATTGCCTTCTCTGAATCTAAGATGAGCTCCTGTCAGTCTGAGTGAATAAGAGAAATTATCTTTGCTCTCAATGATTTCAGAGCCCACCATAGAAGAAAATAAAAGAGCTTCAAGTGCTAAGATACTGACAGACGTAGATACATTTATGTTGTTTCTAGTGTACTTCTTGGTGAAAGTCTTGCAGAAGTTCCAGTATGTCTTTCCAAAATACTGGTGTATAACTTAATTGGGTAAGGATATTTTCCAACTTGCAGCAAGAAATAGAGAATGATAAGTCTTCTCATCATTTATTATTCCAAGTCATTTAATAAATTGATCCATTGATAAATTGCAAGTGAAATTATTTTATTTGGCTACAAGTCCTGGTTATGAAATGTTCTAGGATGTAGCATGTCCCCAAATAGAAATAAACCCAAAGAGGGATTTAGTGCTGAGCAGTGGTTCACAAAGACTTTAAAGATTCCTAACCCAATATCTCTTAGTCAAAATAATTACCTTTATACTGCACCTTTACTTTACTAATTGTATCTCAATAGTATTTTTCAAAGGTCAGTAACTCTGTAGTTTCAGAATTTACTTTAAATATGTACCTAGTGCTTTTAGTCAATGAAAATAGTCATTTGTGTTTAATATTTCCAAGTCTACTCTTGTCATCTAAGCAGAAATATCAATTTAAAATATAGACATAACTAAACATTTCATCTTAAATTAATTATTATAGTGATATAATAGCTTCGTATTTATCCTAATGTTCACACTTTAGAATCTGATCCCAGTTAATAATGAATGACATATTGCCCCAAATAGTCAAAGTATTTCTTCTGGAATACAAAACCTGCTGAATAAATAGAGTTACTGATATATGTAGATGATGACATTTTAAATGTTAAATGTTTCAATATAATTAATGTTACTTGAGCATCTACTAGAGGTGGAATTATACCAGGTATTATTGGGGAAACACAGGCAAACAAGACTTAGGTCCTGTAATTTCAGGGCATGAAACGTATTGAGGAGACTATATATGTGTGAGAAATCCTAAGGCACACTGTAAGTAGTGCTATAATAGAGCTAAAAAAAAAATAGTGTTATATATAACAGAGAATATGGAAATGACCAATTTCTGTGTGAAAAGGTGAAACATCCTAGCTAGTTCCTCAGAAGTATATATAAAGTCCTTAGTGTATCTTAAGTAAATGTTAATTTTTTTTCCAATTGATTTCCAATTCCTTTTGTAAATGAAATCCCAACTAACATATTAATACATCTTAAACCAGATGAGAAGAAGTGGAAAAATAAAAATATTATATATATATATATATATATATATATATATATATATATATATATATATACCAATATATTCATATCAAAATAATGGATAAATGATTATAACTATTTTACTCTTTATTTCTTAAAGCTGGGCACATGATCATAGGTATTTTTATAACTATCCTTTCCAACTGCTCATTGTGTAGTCCTTTTGCTCTCAGGAAAGAACATGGGGATCGTTGGGGTTCTTTGCCTGGTGATGTGGTCATAACCTGTATTATTGAAAATTCTGGATCATTAGCTATCCTGCTTAAATTGCTTATATTTATTTAGTTTACTTAAATTTATTCTCTATTGACTTTCATCATAAGATATGAAATGCACAAGGCACATAATCAAGGATCTCCTACATTCCAAAATACTCCTCCTTATCCCATTGTGTAATCCAAGTCCATTTTAATTTGATAGGGTCAGTTATCCCAGGCCTCTATTCAGTGTTATCATGATCTCAAAATGAGTGACAGTCTCACCTTCCATTTTGGTGAAATCATGTTATTGTCTCTTGGAAGCTTTTGCAACTAAGGCCGTTAGAGCATCAAAGCCTAAAATCTTGAGAACGACAAGCAAACTTTGCTTGTGGATTACTAGAGATAATATGAAGAAGTACTACTTAATTTCCTATCCCTTGATTCTAAAACTAGCCTATTTTTCACCATATCTGAGTCTTCAAATGTTATTCCACCCTTCGAAGAAGCCATTGCTTTCAGACAATGGGAGATGTGTTAAGATTCATGGATTTACTAAGCACAGGCCTATTTTTGCACTTCATTTTCTGTTAAATAAATTTCTTGATCAACAGCAGTGTTGTGTAGAACACCATGCCAGTGAATAAGTTAAAGATAACAATTTTTAATATGTTGGACAGATACGTGTTTCCACACTGACAATTCTCAAACACTGGAGGTCCTAACGATTCAGTTGATTTCTGATATATCTACCTGGCGATAGCATCAGATCCACAGGTTAAGAGTTCAGTACTGCAAGATCATCCACCTCTACCCCTAAGGACACCAACTGAAAGCCCAGGTTATCTCCAGTACTTCTGACATAACTGTCTACATGTCAATTTCCAGTGACCTTTTCCTTGCATTTGACTGGTTTGCTAGAGCAGTGCATCAAATTCAGAGAAACAGTCTTCTTATTAGATTATCAGTTTTTATAAAATAATACTAGTCAGGAACAGTCAGGTGGAAGAGATGCATAGGAAACATTTGCCCTAAGTGCCCCCTCTTCCAGTGCCTCAACATGTTTATTATTTTGGAAGCTTCTGAGCCCAGTCCTTCTGGTGTTTTATGGAGACTTACTTACATGGGGTTTCCCTGGTGGCTCAGAGGTTAAAGCGTCTGCCTGGAATGCGGGAGACCCGGGTTCAATCCCTGGGTCGGGAAGATCCCCTGGAGAAGGAAATGGCAACTCACTCCAGTACTCTTGCCTGGAGAATCCCATGGAGGGAGGGGCCTGATAGGCTACAGTCCATGGGGGTCGCAAAGTCGGACATGACTGAGCGACTTCACTTTCAGTTTACTTACATGAGAACAATTGATTAAGTCATTCAGTCCAGTTCAGTCGCTCAGTCGTGTCCGACTCTTCGCGATCCCATGCACCACAGAATGCCAGGCTTCCCTGTCCGTAACCAACTCCCGAAGTTAACCCAAACTCTTGTCCATTGAGTTGGTGATGCCATTCAAACATCTTATCCTCTGTAGTCCCCTTCTCCTTCTATCTTTAATCTTTCCCAGAATCAGGGTCTTTTCAAATGACTCAGATCTTGGCATCAGGTGGCCAAAGTATTGGAGTTTCAGCTTCAACATCAGTCCTTCCAATGAATATTCAGGACTGATTTCCCTTGGGATGGACTGGTTTGATCTCCTTGCAGTGCAAGGGACTCTCAAGTCTTCTCAACATCACAGTTTAAAAGCACCATTCTTTGGTGCTCAGCTTTCTTTATAGTCCAACTCTCACATCCATATGGAAAACTGTAGTCTTGATTAGATGGACCTTTGTTGACAAAGTAATGTCTCTGCTTTTTAATACGCTATCTAGGTTGGTCACAACTTTCCTTCCAAGGGGTAAGTGTCTTTTAATTTCATGGCTGCAATCACCATCTGCAGTGATTTTGGAGCCCAGAAAAAAAAAAAAAAAAAAGTTATCCACTGTTTCCACTATTTCCCCATCTATTGTCATGAAGTGATGTGACCAAATGCCTATATCTTACTTTTCTAAATGTTGAGCTTTAAGACAACTTTTTCACTCTCTTCTTTCACTTTCATCAAGCCTCTTTAGTTCCTCTTCACTTTCTGCCTTAAGGGTGGTGTCATCTGCATATCTGAGGTTATTGATATTTCTTCTGGCAAACTTGATTCCAGCTTTTGCTTCATTCAGCCTAGCCTTTCCCATGATGTACTCTGCATATAAGTTAAATAAACAAGGTGACATTATACAGCCTTGACATACTCCTTTTCCTATCTGGAACCAGTCTGTTGTTCCATGTCCAGTTCTAACTGTTGCTTCCTGACCTGCATACAGGTTTCTCCAAAGGCAGATCAGGTGGTCTGGTATTCCCATCTCTCAGAATTTTCCACAGTTTTGTGATCCACACAGTCAAATGCTTCGGCATAGTCAATAAACAGAAGTAGATGTTTTTCTGGAACTCTCTTGTTTTTAAGCAAGAGATGATCGAGTGGATGTTGTCAATTTGATCTATGGTTCCTCTGCCTTTTCTAAAATTGGATTGAACATCTGTAAGTCCATGGTTCATATATTGCTGAAGCCTGGGTTGGAGAATTTTGAGCATTACTTTACTAGCGTGTGAGATGAGTGCAATTGTGAGGTCGTTTGAACATTCTTTGGCATTGACCTTCTTTGGGATTGGAATGAAAACTGACCTTTTCCAGTCCTGTGGCCACTGCTGAATTTTCCAAATTTGCTGGCATATTGAGTGCAGCACTTTCACAGCATCATCTTTCAGGAATTGAAATAGCTCAACTGGAATTTCATCCCTTCACCTAGCTTTGTTTGTAGTCATGCTTCCTAAGGCCCACTTGACTTCACATTCCAGGATGTCTGACACTAGGTGAGTGATCATACCATAGTAATCATTTGAGTAATGAAGATCTTTTTTTGTATAGTTCTTCTGTGTATTCTTGCCACCTCTTCTTAACATCTTCTGCTTCTGTTAGGTCTATACCATTTCTGTCCTTTATCGAGCCCATCTTTGCATGAAATGTTCCCTTGGTATCTCTAATTTTCTTGAAGAGATCTCTAGTCTTTCCCATTCTGTTGTTTTCCTCTATTTCTTTGCATTGATCGCTGAGTAAGGCTCTTTTATCTCTCCTTGCTATTCTTTGGAACTCTGCATTCAAATGGGAATATCTTTCATTTTCTCCTTTGCTTTTCGCTTCTCTTCTTTTCCCAGCTATTTGTAAGGCCTCTTCAGCCTGCCATTTTGCTTTTTTGCATTTCTTTTCCATGGGGATGGTCTTGATCCCTGTCTCCTGTACAATGTCACAAACCTCCGTCCATAGTTCATCAAGCACTCTGTCTATCAAATCTAGTTCCTTAAATCTATTTCTCACTTCCACTGTATAATCACAAGGAATTTGATTTAGGTCATACCTGCATGGTTTAGTGATTTTCCTCACTTTCTTCAATTTCAGTCTGAATTTGGCAATAAAGAGTTCATGATCTGAGCCACAGTCAGCTTCCAGGCTTGTTTTTGCTGACTATATAGAGCTACTTTATTTTTGGCTGCAAAGAATACAATCGGTCTGATTTCAGTGTTTACCTTCTGGTGATGTCTATGTGTAGAGTCTTCTCTTGTGTTGTTGGAACAGGGTGTTTGCTATGACCAGTGCATTCTCTTGGCAAAACTCTATTAGCCTTTGCCCTGCTTCATTCTGTACTCCAAGGCCAAATTTTCCTGTTATTCCAGGTATTTCTGGACTTTCTACTTTTGCATTCCAGTCCCTTATAATAAAAAGGATATCTTTTTTGGGTGGGTTAGTTCTAAGAGGTCTTGTAGGTCTTCATAGAACCATTCAACTTCAGCTTTTTCTGCATTACTGATTGGGGCTAGACTTTGGTTACTGTGATATTGAAGGGTTTGCTTTTGAAACGAATAGAGATCATTCTACTGTTTTTGAGATTGCATCCAAGTACTGGATTTTGGACTCTTTTGTTGACTATGATGGCTATTCCATTTCTTCTAAGGGATTACTGCCTGCAGTAGTAGGTGTAATGGTCATCTGAGTTGAATTCACCCATTCCAGTCCATCTTAGTTCACTGATTCCTAGACTGTTGATGTTCACTCGTGCCATCTCCTGTTTGACCACTTCCAATTTGCCTTGATTCATGGACCTGACATTCCAGGTTCCTATGCAATATTGCTCTTTACAGCATTGGATATTGCTTTTATCACCAGTCACATGTACAACTGGGTAGTGGTTTTGCTTTGGCTCCATCCCTTCATTCTTTCTGGAGTTATTTCTCCACTGATCTCCAGTAGCATTTTGGGAACCTACCAACCCGGGAATTCATCTTTCAGTGTCCTATCTTTTTGCCTTTTCATATTGTTCATGGGGTTCTCAAGGCAAGAATACTGAAGTCATTTGCCAATCCATTCTCCAGTGGGTCACATTCTGTCAGACCTCTCCACTATGACCCGTCCATCTTGGGTGGCCCCACAGGGCATGGCTTAGTTTCATTGAGTTAGACAAGCTGTGGTCCACGTGATCAAATTGGCTAGTTGTCTGTGACTGTGGTTTCAGTTTGTCTGACCTCTGAAGCCTTCTCTTAGTGCCTACTGTATTACTTGGGTGTCTCTTACCTTGGATGTGGGGTATCTCTTCACAGCTGCTCCAGCAAAGCGTAGCCTCTGCTCCTTACCTTGGACATTGGTAGCTCCTCTCAGCCACCACCCCTGACCTTGGACTTGGGGTAGCTCCTCTTGGCTGCTCCTGCGCTGTCACAGTCACTGCTCCTAAACTTTCAATGACTGTTTATCTCTTCTATATTTGTGCCTTGCATGTCATAGGAGATAAAAGTAACCACTGATACAAGGGTTTCTATAGACTCCCTAATTCGTGTTCTTCAGTCAGCACCACATCCAGAAAGATTCCAAGACCACTTACAGGACTTAAGTCACTGGTCACTGGAAATATATCCAACCTCCAGCTCCTCTCTCTTTCCAGAGGTCAAGAGGGCAAAACTAAATGTTCCACCCCTCTAATCACACAGTTGGCTTCTCTGGCAACCAGATCAGTCTGTAGATGAACTTCAAAGTCTCCTCATTAACAGAACAAAAGAGAATAAATCACTTAGGAAATTCCAATGGCTTTAGGAATTCTATGCCAGTAAGATCACATCTACTTTCCTTCTTATGTTTATAGTATCATAATAAGTGAACGTGAAAGTTGCTCAGTCATATCTGACTCTGTGCAACCCCATGAAGTATACTGTCCATGGAATTCTCCAGGCCTGAATACTGGGGTGAATACCCTTTCCCTTCTTCAGGGGATCTTCCCAACCCAGGGATTGAGCCTAGGTCTCCCACATTGCAGGTGGATTATTTAC
Organism: Capricornis sumatraensis; assembly: GCF_032405125.1. Lineage (NCBI taxonomy): Eukaryota > Metazoa > Chordata > Mammalia > Artiodactyla > Bovidae > Capricornis > Capricornis sumatraensis. The sequence goes on from NC_091084.1 coordinate 4,968,359, forward strand.
CAGCTGAGCCACAAGGGAAACCCAAGAGTACTGGAGTGGGTAGCTTATTTCTTCTCCAGCAGATCTTCCCAACCCAGGAATCAGACCACTGTCTTCTACACTGCAGGTGGATTTTTTTGCCAACTGAACAATCAGGGAAGCCCAATATCATAATAAGGCAGCCCTGAATTCCCAAGATGACAAGTTTAGCAGAAACCTTGCAGTCTAGGAAAGCAAATTATATACAGAGTAAAGGTCTCTTTCTGTTGGAATAAATCACTCCATTTCTATGATGAACATGATTTACCAGGTAGGTAACTGATACCCTGGGAAATAGTGTCATTTTTGAAGTTGTGTTAATCTTAAACTCTGCCACAGCTAAGTCACATTTGTTGAGCATTCTCTTGGAACACCAATGTCCTCACATTCTGTGCCCATTCAGAGAGATCTATACACAGATTTTTTTCAAAAGATCTCTTGTTATCTATTTTTTAATCTTATTTTGTTCTTCCAAGTCTTTGACGATTGTGTCAAAATATTAACTGTATTTCATGAATTGATACAGACATGTACCTTTGGTCATCTGTCCTTTCAGGCAAAAGGATCAACCAGGTATACTGCTTGAAATTCTGCCTACTTGACAATATCTCCAATTATCATTGTCCTTCAGTGTTATCCCAGATAACACTGTAGCACTGTAACTGTCCAGTTTTCAATGGTGTATGTATATATCATGCAGAATCATTTGTAAACCAATCCTGCATTTATTTTTCATTAAACTCATTCTAGGGAACTCTCCATGAGCCTAGAGTTATAAGTAGGGAGAGAGAAGGCAATATATCAAGAGTAGTGGCCATAGGCATCTACGTCATTTCTTTGTGTAATTTACTTGTGTCTTCAGGATTTACTTGAGCCTAATCCTGGGTGTATCAGTTCCATTTGATGATGAAAACTTCTGTCCATTTTTAATTTTGTGGCTGAGTGGGCCAGATAACACTCAGTTCCAGTTGTGTGATAACTAAGGAAGGATATAACCAAAGGAGCAAAGTCCTTATAGAAGAAATAAAGCATTGGATCCAGACCTTGGGTGGAAAGTTTAGCCTTAAATCAGGGAAGAGATTCATTTTACCTTGGTAATTACAGAGAATGCTATGTACGTGCATATTATGAAAACTTAACTGTAAAAAAGGAAGTTTTACTTTGTTGACATATTTTTCCAGTAAGATTTAAGATGATGTCAAAACTTTTCAAAATTCATTTTCCAAAATCAGCTCTGATAATACTTTTACCAATAAACCATCCCTGTCTGCCTGATTAGCTTTTGGTAAATCTATTATTTACTTCATAGCAGCTTTTTTCACTTCAATTCTTTCTTAGACCACATTATGATATTTTGTCTCTTTCCTTATGATGTATATGATATCCCTTAAGGGAAAAAAAATGTTTCTTGTTATATTTCCAGTGTTTTCAAGCATCCAGCATAATTGCCCATATTTTCTCAATAAATAAATAAATAGAAAATATAGATCAAGCATTACGCAGAGGATTAAGCACTATCAGCACAGTTCAGTCGCTCAGTCCTGTCCGACTCTTTGCAACCCCATGAATCGCAGCATGCCAGGCCTCCCTGTTCATCACCATGGCATCAGAGTTTTTTCCAATGAGTCAACTCTTTGAATGATGTGGCCAAAGTACTGGAGTTTCAGCTTTAGCATCATTCCTTCCAAAGAAATCCCAGGGTTAATCTCCTTCAGAATGGACTGGCAAGAGACTCTCAAGAGTCTTCTCCAACACCACAGTTCAAAATCAATTCTTTGGTGCTCAGCCTTCTTCACAGTCCAACTCTCACATCCATACATGACCACAGGAAAAACCATAGCCTTGATTAGACGGACGTTAGTTGGCAAAGTAATGTCTCTGCTTTTGAATATGCTCTCTAGGTTGGTCATAACTTTTCTTCCAAGGAGTAAGCGTCTTTTAATTTCATGGCTGCAGTCACAATTTGCAGTGATTCTGGAGCCCCCAAAAATAAAGTCTGACACTGTTTCCACTGTTTCCCCGTCTATTTCCCATAAAGTGATGGGACTGGATGCCATGATCTTCGTTTTCTGAATGTTGAGCTTTAAGACAACTTTTTCACTCTCCTCCTTCACTTTCATCAAGAGGCTTTTTAGCTTCTCTCCACTTTCTGCCATAAGGGTGGTGTCATCTGCATATCTGAGGTTATTGATATTTCTTCTGGCAATCTTGATTCCAGCTTGTGTTTCTTCCAGTCCAGCATTTCTCATGATGTGCTTTGTATATGTTAAATAAGCAGGGTGACAATATACAGTCTTGGCATACTCCTTTTCCTATTTGGAACCAGTCTGTTCTTCCATGTTCAGTTTTAACTGTTGATTCCTGACCTGCATACAGATTTCTCAAGAGGCAGGGCAGGCGACCTGGTATTACAATCTCTCTCAGAATTTTCCACAGTTTATTGTGATCCACACAGTCAAAGGCTTTGGCATAGTCAATAAAGCAGAAATAGATGTTTTTCTGGAACTCTCTTGCTTTTTCCATGATCCAGCAGATGTTGGCAATTTGATCTCTGGTTCCTCTGACTTTCCTAAAACCAGCTTGAACATCAGGGAGTTCACGGTTCATGTATTGCTGAAACCTGGCTTAGAGAATTTTGAGCATTACTTTACTAGCATGTGAGATGAGTGCAATTGTGTGGTAATTTGAGCATTCTTTGGCATTGCCTTTCTTTGGAATTGGAATGAAAACTGACCTTTTCCAGTCCTGTGGCCACTGCTGAGTTTTCCAAATTTGCTGGCATATTGAGTGTAGCACTTTCACAGCATCATCTTTCAGGGTTTGAAACAGCTCAATTGGAATTCCATCACATCCCCTAGCTTTGTTCGTAGTAATACTTTCTAAGGCCCACTTGACTTCATATTCCAAGATGTCTGGCTCTAGATTAATGATCACATCATCATGACTATCTGGGTCATGAAGATCTTTTTTGTATAGTTCTTCCATGTATTCTTGCCACCTCTTCTTAATATCTTCTGCTTCTGTTAGGTCCATAACATTTCTGTCCTTTATCAAGCCCATCTTTGCGTGAAATGTTCCCTTGGTATCTCTCATTTTCTTGAAGAGATCTCTAGTCTTTCCCATTCTGTTGTTTTCCTCTATTTCTTTGCATTGATCGCTGAAGAAGGCTTTCTTATCTCTTAGATGCCTATATCTTTCTTTTTCTCCTTTGCTTTTCACCTGTCTTCTCTTCACAGCTATTTGTAAGGCCTCCCCAGTCAGCCATTTTGCTTTTTTTTGCATTTCTTTTCCATGGGGATGGTCTTGATCCCTGTCTCCTGCACAATGTCACGAACTTCATTCCATAGTTCATCAGGCACTCTATCTATCAGGTCTAGGCCCTTAAGTCTATTTCTCACTTCCACTATATAATCATAAGGTATTTGATTTAAGTCATATCTGAATGGTCTAGCGGTTTTCCCTACATTCTTCATTTTAAATCAGATATTGGTAATAAGGAGTTCATGATCTGAGCCACAGTCAGCTCCTGGTCTTGTTTTTGATGATTGTATAGAGCTTCTCCATCTTTGGCTGCAAAGAATATAATCATTCTGATTTCAGTGTTGACCATCTGGTGATGTCCATGTATAGAGTCTTCTCTTGTGTTGTTGGAACAGGGTGTTTGCTATGACCAGTGCATTTTCTTGGCAAAACTCTATTAGTCTTTGTCCTGCTTCATTCTGCATTTCAAGGCCAAATTTGCCTGTTACTCCAGGTGTTTCTTGACTTCCTACTTTAGCATTCCAGTCCCCTATAATGAAAAGGACATCTTTTTAGGGTTTTAGTTCAAAAAGGTCTTGTAGGTCTTCATAAAACCATTCAACTTCAGCTTTTTCAGCATTACTGGTTAGGGCATAGACTTGAATAACTGTGATATTGAATGGTTTGCCTTGGAGACGAACAGAGTTAAGCACTATGCCAAACTTAATTCTTATCTATAGGATTCAGAATTTTCTCAGGATAATTGCAATTAGCTCATACAATCAGAAATTCTTTTTGAGAAATAAAAAAGCCTAAGGAGTTACTGAAAGATCAGACATTACCAAAATTTGGCCCACTTTACATTATCATGAAAATGAAATTCGCTCAGTCATGTCTGACTCTTTGCGACTCCATGGGCTATACAGTCCACAGAATTCTCCAGGCCAGAATACTGGAACAGGTAGATTCCACTTCTCCAGGGGATCTTCCCAACCCAGCAATTGAACCCAAGTCTCCCGAATTGCAGATGGATTCCTTGCCATCTGAGCCACAAGGGGAACCTAAGAATACTGGAGTGGGTGGCCTATCCCTTCTCCAGTGATCTTCCCGACCCAGGAATCCAGCCAGGGTCTCCTGCATTGCAGGTGGATTCTTTGCCAACTGAGTTATCAGGGAATTTACCAACTGAGATATTAGATATCAATTTAGCTATTAGGAATACCTTGTCATATTTTATAAAAATAATATACATCCTGGTAAACAAAATAAATAAAAATTTGTTTGTTTCCACAGAGGAGAAATGTTATGATCTGGGTATTGAAAGTTAATTAGCCTTAAATGAAAAAACTATACAGTTTGTATTCTGCAAACTTATACTGAAATATCTAGAACTGAGATTATATTTTCAGGTATGTTCTATTCCTTAAAAGTATAAACATTAGGAAAAAGTATTTTGTACACTTGACAAGACTATTCTGTTAAAATGAAAACCTTATATAACTTTATAAATGCTTTCTTATAACAAGAATAGCAATGGGATCTCAATGCACATATTGGTCTATTTTTGTTTTTGTTGGAGGAATTAACTCATATACATTTTTCATATTCATTTTACTGCAAAGTATTTCTCACTAAATTTTACATAAAGATATATGTTTTTAACTTATTTATTTTAATTGGAGGCTAATTACTTTACAATATTGTATTGGTTTTGCCATAAAGATATTTTTGTTCAATGATGCAACTACTTTAATATTAATTATACAAAGAGCAAAATATTTTTATTCTAGTGCTTATTTAGTCTATATATATATATATATATAGAGAGAGAGAGAGAGAGAGAGAGCTTAAGAAAAACTGTTTTTACATGCACATTTATATTTATTAACACAGAATTGTTTCTACATTTATATTAACAAGCACACCTATAAGCTAGCCTTAAAAGTTACTTATGTGTAGTCATTTATACATAGCCAATGTTTAATGTTTCAGTTTAGTGAATCATTATTTACTTGTCTGATTGATTTAGATTTAAAACATTTCTCTGAGAATTTAAAGATGGTCAGATGCAGAGAATTATTTTGTGTCATATTGACACTATATAAAATATGAAACATGCAAAATACTACATGTTTTAGGGAAAAAAAATAGTTTTTGACAAAGTTCACATTCATTTGTACATCACTAGAACTGAAAGGAGAAGGCAATGGCACCCCACTCCAGCACTCTTGCCTGGAAAATCCCATGGACGGAGAAGCCTGGTAGGCTGCAGTCCATGGGGTAGCTAAGAGTTGGACACGACTGAGCGACTTCACATTCACTTTTCACTTTCATGCATTGAAGAAGGAAATGGCCATCCACTCCAGTGTTCTTGTCTGGAGAAATCCCAGGGACGGCGGAGCCTGGTCGGCTGCTGTCTATGGGGTCGCACAGAGTCAGACACGACTGAAGCAACTTAGCAGCAGCAGCAGCAGCAGCAGAAGTGAAAAAAAAAAACAAAAGCCCATTAGAAACATGCATTTATGGGTAAACACAGTAAGAATATAATCCTTATTTCAATCTCTAACATATAACCTCATTCATGAATTGTGAAAAGATCAAGAAAGTTTATCAGTCTACATATGGATAGAAATTATTCAAAATGAGTTAGATCTTTTAAAAAAGGATATTTATCCCCAAAAATCAATATGCATATATGCATCTGATACCTCATATATATATCTGATACCTCTCAGCTTAAGTTTCATTTGTAAAGTGGCACAGTGATAGCAAACTTCAAAAGATTCCTTTAAGATGAAATCACATATGCATGTGTTAGCACTGTGCATGATCACAGCAAGCATTCTTTCTAAGTTAGCTATTAATAGCTTGCTATCATCCGTTAACACACAAGTAAAGGGGAGGACGAAAGTCAGGCATTAGTTTCCTCCAATTATCTCACCTAATAGAAATCTTTAGCAATCACTTCTTGTCTTATTTCTATGAGGGTAGATATTGCTGTGCCTGTGTGCTAAGTCAACTCTTTGGGACCCTATGGACTATAACTTGCTAGGCTCCTCTGTCCATGGGATTCTCCAGGCAAGAATACTGGAGTAGGTTGACATGACCTCCTCCAGTGGTTCTTCCCAATCCTTCTCTGCTGGCTTTGCAGTAAAGAATCCACCTTCAGTGCAGGATACATGGACTGGATCCCTAGGTTGGAAAGATCCCCTGGAGGAGGGCATGGCAACCCACTGCAGCATTCTTGCCTGGAAAATCCTGTGAACAGTGGAGTCTGGCAGGCTACAGTCCATAGTGTCACAAAGATATGGACATGACTGAAGAGACTTAGCACCTCCAGGGGAATCTTTCCAACCCAGGGATTGAACTTGCATCTCTTACATCTCCTTCATTGACAGGTAAGTTCTTTACCACTGGCACTACCTGTGAAAATCTAGATATTGTTGTAGTCCTTGACTTTGAGACATTTTAGCCCTTGTCAACTGGAAAAAAGAAAGTACAATCATAAGAGCTGTGAATTGAGTTTTGTTCAGTGTCTTACTGAAGACTATAGACCTGGAGACAGAGTCTAAGATTCCTCTGAGGAAATCCTCTGAAGACATAGGAGAAGCAGCCAGTGTATATGTGATTTTTGCTAGGTAATACATGTAGTAAAGCATACATATTGTCAAAAGACAACTGTTGTTAATAGTAATGAGGATCAGATATCTCGGATAATGGTTTTAGTGCTTTTCTGTGTATGGGAAGATTCCAAAAATGTGAATTTATTAGTATTTTTCCTGAAATATATATGTAAAATTATCTAAGGCTTTATTTTGCCTGTTTCTCCAAAGCACAGAGTGCTTTTTGTCCTGAATTCCTTTGATAACATACTGTAGTGGCTAATGAATTAATCCTTGTAAAACCAGATGGTGAGTGGCATTCCATGTTTACACTTCGGGTAAAGAAAGTTAACTTAGGAAATAATTCAGTGATCATATTGTGATGAATGATTATTTTTCTGATTACACACGGTAAATAGTAAAGTCTATTGTTTTTGCATTTTCATGTAAAACAGCTTACAAATTGGAGTGAATACTCTAAGAACTTTATTAAGGATTACAGTAGGCAGAAATATAAAATAGCCCCTAATAGATGTGACCATCGTTTATAATCTTCATCCGTTACGTGTAGGTGGGTCTCATTTAGCCAAAGTGGCCCCATTTTAACTAAGGTCTAGAGATTACGGAAAGGAGGAGATTCAAAGTGTAAGGAAAAAAAAAAAAATGATAGAAAGTTCTGTGTCGCAAAAACCTGAAAGTGACCTCTGAGAGCAGGTCCTAATCAACAGATAGCAAGAAGACAGAGACTTCAGTCAAAAAGTTGCAAGAAATTAAAATTTCCAACAAATTAAGAGAACTTGGAAGTGGATATTTCCCTAGTTGAGTTCCAGATAAGGACACACTCAATCAACATTTGATTTAAGCCTTATGAAACCCCAAACAGAAGACCCAGCTACATTATGCAAGATTCCCATGGAAACTTTTATATTTCAAGCCAACTTTGTGTAATCTGTTACATAATAGTACAAAACAAATAAAAGTGTATATGACTGGTTCTTTTGATTTAACATATAATTTAAGGTTATTTGTATCAGACAATGTCATAGAGCTTGCTGTTTACAAAGGTGAAGACTTCTGATTTTGTAATTTTCTAATTATTTGGTAGAAAATAGGTGAAAAGAATCACAAGACATTCAAGAAGAGGGTAAAAGAGACTTGGGAAGCAGGAATATTCTAGTCTCAAAAACTATTTTCTGGGACTAAATACCAGACGGATGCTGGGGGGAAGGGAGGTACAATTCAACAAAAGACCACATTGAGAACTTTCCTTTTGAGATCATTGCTTAGAAACCAGCTTTGAATTGGGCATGACTAATAAATTTTTCTCTGCGTGATAATCTGGAATACACTGGATATATGTGCTGTGCTGTGCTGTGCATATTCGCTCAGTTGTGTCTGACTCTTTGTGACTCCATGGATTGTAGCCCACCAGGCTCCTCTGTGGAGAAGGCAATGGCACCCCACTCCAGTACCCTTGCCTAGAAAATCCCATGGATGGAGGAGCCTGGTAGGCTGCAGTCCATAGGGTCGCTAAGAGCAGGACAGGACTGAGCGACTTCCTTTCACTTTTCACTTTCATGCATTGGAGAAGGAAATGGCAACCCACTCCAGTGTTTTTGCCTGGAGAATCCCAAGGATGGGGGAGCCTGGTGGGCTGCTTCTAGGGGGTCGCACAGAGTCAGACAAAACTGAAGCAACTTAGCAGCAGCAGCAGGCTCCTCTGTCCATGGGAATTCTCCAGGCAAGAAAAACGGAGTGGGCTGCTGTGCCCTTCTCCAGGGATCATTCCAACCCAGGGATCAAACCCAGGTATCCTGCGTTTGCAAGATGATTCCTACCATTTGAGCCACACTGGAAGCCTCACTGGATACATATGTACTTTTTAATCCTATAAGGCAGTACCTTTCAAAGTGCGGTCCTTTGTCTGGCCACTATGCACTTTCTCTTAGTACTGGTGAAGAAGCAGAGAAATTAGATTAGTGGAACCTATGCAGGAGGTCAGAGATCCTTCCTAGAAATGTTAAAGACCAGGAAAGTTGTTAATATTAACAACAGCAGGATGAGTTTTGCAAGATATTGTTATATTGTTATAATATTTGCTATCTAATTTAATGTGGAAAAAATAAAATAAGAGTTTGGTAGTAAGAACATTTCCCTGACTCCCACAGCAAATTTACTGAATCAAAATCTCTGGAGGTGAGGCTCAGAAAATATTAGCTGTTATTAAGTTCTCTGATAATGATTCTTTACCATGCTATATTAGAGAAGCAATGCCACAAAATTATCTTTTCAGTCCTATTCTGTTCCTGATAATGTGGATAATTTTCTTGGTCTTTGTTTCCCTTGGGAAAATATCTGATATCTCATTATATCCACTCAACTGATTGACTTGCTTCCTCCCCAGTAAGAGACAGATTCCTGAGGTCTTATTCTGACTCAGTAGATCTGCTATTTTTTTAATCAGATGCTATTCAGTCATATGAAAATTTCATTGATTCCCTGAGGAATCACATTACCTAGTTGTATAGCAGAGTACTTATTAACTCTTTACAGGGGAGGAAATGACAACCCACTCCAATATTCTTGCCTGGAAAATCCCACAGACAGAGGAGCCTGGCTGGCTATAGTCCATGGTGTTGCAAAGAGTCATACATGACTGGACAACTTTCACTTTCACCAGGATACTACACCGTCATGACAATATATCTCAGAAAGACAAAAATGAATATATTAACAAAATGCCTTAGCTCTAAGAAGAAGAAAGAAACTGTTTTCATCTAAAGATATCATTGCCTAAAAGAGAAAAAAAAAATCAAGCTGATTGCAAAAGGCAGAATATGGACTATCATCTACTATTTGCTTTCCTTCATGGAGAACATCATTTCATGAAACTCTCTAGCTCCCTATCAACCATGTGGCTCTGTTCAATGTTTCCTCATGATTTCTACCTGGGTCATGCACTTTTGTCTAGAATACTACAGAACTGATGCTGTATTCTTTCATTGCATCCTTCCATTGTGGCACTGTGTTGATTTGATCCTTTATTTGTAGACTTACGATAACTATTTACTGAAGATAACATTTTTGGCTATCTTTACTATAAAGTTGCATGTCACCTCTTCTTAAATAACAATTTTATAGGAAATACTTTGATACCACATAAAATTCTGTTCCTCATTCTCACTTTCTTCCATCCAACATTTCAGCATCCATTAATAATTTTATCTTGTCTGAATTTTTACTGTGATTGTCAAATAGTGATAACCTGATTCCATGTTCTTTCTACATTTTACTATAGAAATAGTCTCTTCTGGTTATTCATTTACTTAGGCATTTTCTCATTTATAGATTTCTAATTTATTCAATATGTTATAATCAATTGTTGTTATTATACACTTTCTGCTCAAATTGCTTCACATTTAGCTATAAGAGCTCCTTTAATCTAACTTCTGTGTCTTTTTGTCATGCCCTCATCATTTCTGAGTGCTTTCTTATATTTGGCAAAACAAGATGTTCTAGGTTTATCCTGTACTTTCCCTAACCCAAAATTGCATCATTTTACAAGAAGCTTTGAGTTATTTTGCTGAAGAATGTAATGAACAAACAACTTCTATGCTGTAGGTATACTACTGATGTATTTCTTTTCAGAGGCCTTCACAATGTACCGATTTATAACACAAACCTTTTTGCGTATATAAATATTCTTCTGTCTATCCAATATATATTTATATCTTTAATATACTGAAATCCATGAGATTATGCAAGTAACACAAACTCCAGTGCAATACTATTGGGTTCATTCTATATTAGAGTATTTTCATATTTCTAACACTCTGTACTAAGGGTAAGAAAACTGGATTCCATTGTATTCAATATAGTTGCTTATTTGCTTAACATCCCTGGGTGCATCCAAAAGGCCACCTATAGGTTTTGAGGTGTTCCAAAAATATTTCTGTGGATCATCTCTCTACGTTAATAATATAATTTATTTTTTTTAATCAGAGGTACATATAAAGCATAGAGATATATTAATGAAGACTTATTTTTATTAGTTTACTATCAAATCAGTGACTCAGTTATTTGCCACATTTCTAGAGTCTACCTATTCCTTTTCAGATCCCAAACCCAGCTATTACTGTTCTTTTTTTGTTAAATTTATGATTCCTGATTAGTTTGACTAATTTATGTCCAAGGAAAAAGGCCCAATATGTTATTGCTAACAAGAGTTTACTAACCTGTTGGTATTGAAAAAAAAATGCATTTCATATTTCTGCAACACACTATTAACTTTTATTTATTGTTGATTGTATAATTTCTCATTATGCTGAATCGTCCATGCATATTGTTTGCCAGTAACTTTCAAAGTTTGTCACCATATCTTATTGACAGAAATCATAGACGCAAGTCTTACCCAAAGTGTGCACCAAAGAAGTATGAATGGTAATTCATTTACTATGCCATGTGAAATTTTCAATACAAAATTTACTAATAAAACTATAGTGGAACAGTATTTTCTCCACTCCTGTTTTCTATTGAACTCTATGGCCTGTAATCATTGAAATCTTAGAACACAATCTTTCAGTGTTACCATATTTCCTTGCTTTTCTGCTTCCCATGGTAGCATCAGAAAGTGTAGGTGAGTTGCCTTGCAGAGAGGGAGAAGAATGGTCCCATTTAGATAAGAAATGTCTGTATCTTATCTGCTATATCTTAAGGCCATTAGAGAAAATAATTATCTCATACAATAGCAAGTTCAGTTCAGTTCAGTTCAGTTGCTCTGTCATGTTCGACTCTTTGCGACTCCATCGACTGCAGTACACCAGGCTTCCGTGATCATCAGTAACTCCCGGAGCTTACTCAAACTCATGTCCATCAAATCGGTGATGCCATCCAACCATCTCATCCTCTGTCATCCTCTTCCTCCTACCATCATTTTTCCCAGCATCAGGGTCTTTTCCAATGAATCAGTTCTTTGCATAAGGTGGCCAAATTATTGGAGCTTCAGCTTCAGCTATCAGTCCTTCCAAAGAATATTCAGTACTGATTTACTTTAGAATTGACTGATTTGATCTCCTTGCAGTCCAAAGGGCTCTCAAGAGTCTTCTGCAATACCACAGCTCAAAAGTGCTTAGGTTTCTTTATGGTCCAACTCTCACATCCATACATGACTATTGGGAAAACAATAGATTTGACTAGACAGATCTTTGCTGGCAAACTAATGTCTCTGCTTTTTAATATGCTGTCTAGTTTTGTCATAGCTTTTCTTCCAAGGAGCAGGGGTATCTTTATTTCATGGCTGCAGTCACGATCTGCAGTGATATCAGAGCCAAAGAATAAGTCTGTCACTGTTTCTGTTTTCCCATCTATTTGCCATGAAGTGATGGGACTGGATGCCTTGAACTTTTGAATGTTGAGTTTTAAGCCAGGTTTTTCCCTCTTATCTTTAACTTCCATCAATAGGCTCTTTAGTTCTTCTCTTTTTGCCATAAGGGGGATATCATCTGAGTATCAGAGGTTATTGATATTTCTCCTGGGAATCTTGATTCCAGATTGGGCTTAAGCCAGCCTGGCATTTACTCTGCATCACCACCAAAAACCTTTCAGAATTTTCCATGAAACTTCCAGATGTTCAAGATGGATTTAAAAAAAGGTAGAGGAACCAAAGACCAAATTGACAACATACATTGGGTCATTGAAAAAGCAAGAGAGTTCCAGAAAAACATCTACTTCTGCTTTACTGAATATGCCAAAGCCTTTGACTGTATGGATCACAACAAGCTGTGGAAAATTCTTCAAGAAATGGGAATTTGTGAAAGGAGTAAATTGAGGCTGTATATTGTCACCCTGTTTATTGAACTTATATGCAGAGTACATCATATGAAATGCTGGGTTGGATAAAGGAAAATTGGAATCAAGATTGTTGGGAGAAATATACATAATCTCAGATATGCAGGTGATATGACCCTTATGGCAGAAAGAGAAGAACTAAAGAGCCTCTTGATGAAAGTGAAAGAGCAGAGTTAAAAAGTTGGCTTAAAATTCAACATTCATAAAACTAAAATCGTGGCATTTGGTCCCATCACTTCATGGCAGGTAGATGAGAAAACAATGGAAAGAGATAGACTTTATTTTCTGAGGCTCCAAAATCACTGCACATCATGACTGCAGCCATGAAATTAAAAGATGCTTGCTCCTTGGCAGAAAAGCTATGATAAACCTAGACAGCATATTAAAAAGCAGAGACATTACTTTGCAGACAAGTGTCTATCTATCACAGCTATGTTTTTTCCAGTAGTCAGGTATAGATGTGAGAGTTGGATCATAAAGAAAGCTCCACTGAAGAATTGATAGTTTTAAACTGTGGTGTTGGAGAATGCGCTTGAGGGTCCCTTGAATTGTAAATAGATCAAACCAGTCAAACATAAAGGAAATCAGTGCTGAATATTCATTGGAAGGACTGACGCTAAAGCTGAAGCTCCAATACTTTGGCCAGCTGATTCAAAGAACTGACTCATTGGAAAAGACCCTGATGCTAGGAAAGATTGAAGACAGGAAGAGAAGGGGGCAACAGAGGATGATATAACCAACTCAATGGACATGAGTTTGAGCAAGCTCTGGGAGTTGATGATGGACAGGGAAGCCTGGCATGCTGCAGTCCATGGGGTGGCAAAGTGTCAGACATGAGTGAGTGACTAAACTAACTAACTGAACACTACATATAAGTTAAATAAGCAGAGTGATTACGTACTGCCTTGATGTTCTCCTTTGCCAATTTGGAACCAGTCTGCTGTTCCATGTCTCGTTCTAATTGTTGCTTTTTTACCTACATGCAGATTTCTTAAGAGGCAGGTAAGTTGGTGGTATTTCCTTCTCTTTAAGAATTTTCCATACTTTGTTGTGATTCACACAGCCAAGGGCGTCAGTTCAGTTCAATTGTGCAGTTGTGTCTGACTCTTTACTATCCCATTGACTGCAGCATGCCAGGCTTCCCTGTCCATCACTATCTCCTGGAGTTTACTCAAACTTATATCCTTTGAGTCAGTAATGCCATCCAACCATCTCATCCTCTTGTTTCCCCTTCTCCTCATGCCTTCAATCTTTGCTAGCATCAGGGTCTGTTCAAATGAGTCAGCTCTTTGCATCAGGTGGCCAAAGTACTGGAGTTTCAGCTTCAACATCAGTCCTTCCAATGAACACCCAGGACTGATCTCCTTTAGAATGGACTGGTTGGATCTCTTTGCAGTCCAAGGGACTCTCAAGAGTCTTCGCCAACACCACAGTTCAAAAGTATCCATTCTTTGGTGCTGAGCTTTGTTTACAGTCCAACTTTCACATCCATATGTGACTACTGGAAAAACCATAGCTTTGACTAGACGGACCTTTGTTGGCAAAGTAATGTCTTTGCTTTTTAACATGCTGTCTGTGTTGGTCATAACTTTTCTTCCAAGGAGTAAGCATCTTTTAATTTCATGGCTACAGTCACCATCTGCAGTGATTTTGGAGCTCCCCAAAATAAAGTCTGTCACTGTTTCCACTGTTTCCCCATCTATTTCCCATGAGTGATGATAACAAATGCCATGATCTTTGTTTTCTGACTGTTGAGTTTTAAGCCAAAAATTTCCCTCTCCTCTTTCACTTTCATCAAGAGTCTCTTTAGCTCTTCTTCTCTTTCTGCCATAAGGGTGGTGTCATCTGCATATCTGAGATTATTGATATTTCTACCAGTAATCTTGATTCCAGATTGTGCTTCATCCAGCCCAGCGTTTCTCAAGATATACTCTGCATATAAGTTAAATAAGCAGGGTGACAATATACAGCCTTGGCATACTCCTTTTTCCTATTTGGAACCAGTATATTGCCATGTCCAGGTCTAACTGTTACTTTCTGACGTGCATATAGATTTCTCAAAAGACAGGTCAGGTGGTCTGGTATTCCCATATCTTTCAGAATTTTCCACAGTTTATTGTGATCCACACAGTCAAAGGCTTTGGCATAGTCAGTAAAACAGAAATAGATGCTTTTCTGGAACTCTCCTGCTTTTTCTATGATCCAGTGGGTGTTGCAATTCGATCTCTGGTTCCTCTGTCTTTTCCAAATCCAACTTGAACTTCTGGAAGTTCTGCTTGGACAATTTAGAGCAATACTTTGCTAGCATGTATGAAACTCCAATACTTTGGCCACCTCATGCGAAGAGTTGACTCATTGGAAAAGACTCTGATGCTAGGAGTGACTGGGGGCAGGAGGAGAGGGGGACAACATAGGATGAGATGGCTGGATGGCATCACTGACTCGATGGACATGAGTTTGGGTGAACTCCAGGAGTTGGTGATGGACAGGGAGGTCTGGCATGCTGCAATTCATTGGGTCACAGAGTCAGACACAACTGAACGACTGAACTGAACTGAACTGAAATGATTGCAATTGTGTGAGTTTGAACATTCTTTGGTATTGCCTTTCTTTGGAATTGGAATGAAAACTGACATTTTCCAGTCCTTTGGCCACTTCTGACTTATCCAAATTTGCCAGCATATTGAGTGCAACACTTTAACAACATCATATTTTAGGATTTGATAAAGCTCAGCTACAATTCCTTCACCTCCACTAGCTTTGTTCGTAGTGATACTACATAAGGTCCACCTGACTTCTCATTTCAAGATGTCTGGCTCTAGATGAGTGATCATACCATCTTGGTGATCTGGGTCATTAAGATTTTTTTTTGTTTGTTTTTAATATAGTTCTTACGTGTATTCTTGCCACCTCTCCTTAATAGCTTTTCTTAGGTCCATACCATTTCTGTCCTATATTGTTCCCATTTAGCAGTGATAGAACACAAAACTTGTTGATGGTCATGAATGTTTTTGCAGAAGAGGCTGAGATTCTCTTGGAGGAATTCCTGATATGAAATGGCAATTAATGAAGCAATACCAGTGGTGGTGGACTCTCTACAGCCCTCAAATTTTGATTAGAGGAAGCACAGTGATCAAATCACAGAAAAGTAAAAGGCAGTGTACTGGCCACGTATTTGGCTCAAGTCACTGAAGTCAGTTTCCCAGAGTCCTGAAATATCCTCAGCGATAAGTGTAGAACTCAGCATATCAGTATCTTTCTCATGCATAAATATCTCAATCCATTTTAAAAAGTAAGTCTTTGGGGAGCAATTTTTTACTGCTCTCCTGAAACCATGGAGAAGTTAAGGGGCTCAAGGAAGATCCCATAGTCATGAATCCTTGTAGTCTTGTTTTATGACACATAAGACTGGAGAGAAATAGATTAGTAAAGGTCCACAGTGGAAGAAACAGGGATAGTTGAATGTGGTTCCTAGTATAGACTCGGAGTATTTTTCATGGATAATGCTGCAAATAATGACAATCCAGAGTTAGGCTCCTGAAATGCTTGCTTATCCTAGTATCCAACTATCCAAGTATCCTCCATACCTACGTCTAGGGCATTCTGTGCAGATAAAATTCCTAGTCAGTCGAACTTACTCTATGCCCAGCAGTCCTCCTGTCTCAGGCTTAGCCACCTTCACTCTCTCTTTCAAACTGCTGTGACAGCTTTCCTGAGTTTCTCACCATGCCTGAACTATCTTGTCTCCATAACCTTTAGTCATTTGAAATTTTTAATATTTAAGCTCTATTCAAAATTTCTGTTATAAATTCTGGTGTATATAACTGAATATCAACTTACACAGATGTTGCAGTCACCCCGGATTATTTCCTTGAGGAACATTCATAGAAATTGATTTACTATGTTAAAATATAAATTGTAAAGCTTAAGAAGATACTAAAGAGTGTTTGTAAGATATCTATGAGTTTTAACTCAAAAACACTTCTGCTACATTTTACATTCAGTATATGCATCTTTATTTTACACTATTTCATGTTCAATAAATTAATATCTTCCTTTTTTAGTTAAGTATTATTTTTCTTGTCATTTTTACTGAATTTGTACTCCTGCTTTATTTTTTAAGAAATGTTGATAGTATATTTAAATGATATTTCCAATTCAATTGGAAATCTATGTAAAGAAAATGCCATCTGACCTAGTAAGTCTTATGTCAAAAGGATTTTGCACCTAGTTCTAAGGGACACATAAAATAATCTCAAAGTTATATGACAATTTTTTTCAATGGAAATAATTTGAAGACAATAAAATATCCTAGAATTCTGCAGAGATTATGGTTTCATGTAAATATTTGAAGACAAAATACATTCATGTGTATATATTACATGTAATAAGTATGACCACATCAATTTGAAATATATGTTTAATTTGGTATGTCATGTGTTATTATTCCAGTTAAGAATGTTATAATAAAGTTTATATTTTGTAAAATTTGATTGACATCACAATTTTTATCAAAAATGAATTGTTCAACTGTAAGACATTGAGCAGTTTATTACTCACCTTTAAAAATATCTCATATTCTGATATCAAAACCAGACAAAGATATCACAGGAAAAAAAAAAATTACAGGCCAATATCACAGATGAATAGAGACACAGAAATCCTTAACAAAATACTAGAAAAAGATTGCAACAGCACATTAAAATGCTCATACACCATGATCAGTTGGGATTTATCCCAGGAATATAAGAACACGTCAACATATGCAAATGAGTCAGTGACACACACCATATTAATAAACTGAAGAATAAAAACTATATGATCAACTCAATATATGCAGAAAATGCTTTTGACAAAATGCAACACCAATTTATGATAATACATAAAAAATAAAACATTCAAAAAGTGGGCATAGAGGGAACATAGCTCAATAAATGAAGGACACATATGACAAACCCACAGCAAACTTCATTTCCAGTGGTGAAAAACTGAAAGCATTTTCTCTGAAATCAGAAACAAGACAAGAATTTCCACTCTCGCCATTTTTTTTCAACACAATTTTGGAGGTCCTAGCCATGGAAATCAGAGAAGGAAAAAAAAAAAAAAGAAAGAAAGAAAGAAAAGAAAAATGACCCAAATTGGGAAAGAAGTAACTCTCCTTGTTTGTAGGTGACTTGATACTCTATATAGAAATTCCTAAAGATTCTACCAGAAAAGTACCTTTATTATTGCTGTTAAGTCACTAAGCCTTGTTCAGCTGTTTATGACCTAATGGATTGCACCAGAGGCTCCCCTGTCCTTCAACATTTTCCTGAGTTTGCTCAAATTAATGTCCACTGAATCAGTGATGGTATCTAACCATCTCATCCTCTGCTACCACAATCTCCTCCTGCCCTCAATCTTTCCCATCATCAGGATCTTTTCCAGTGTGTTGGCTCTTCGCATCAGGTGGCCAAAGTATTGGAGCATATGCTTCAGTATCAGTTCTTCCAATGAATATTTAGGGTTGATTTCCTTACAGTCCAAGGGACTGTCCAGAGTCTTCTCCAACACTACAATGCAAAAGCATCAGTTATTCCGTGTGTAGCCTTCTTTATGGTCCAACTCTCATATCCATACATGACTATGGGAAAAATCATAGCTTTGACTATTTGGAAATTTGTCCCCAAAGTGATGTCTCTTCTTTTTAACATGTTGTCTAGATTTGTCATAGTTTTCCTTCCAAGGAGCAAGTATCTTTGAATTTCATGACTGCAGTCACCATCCTTAGTGATTTTGGAGGCCAATAAAATGAAGTCTCACCACTTCCATTTCCCCCTGTCTAATTGCCATGCAGTGATGGAATGCCATGATCTTACTTTTTTTGGAATGTTGAGTTTTAAGTCAGCATTCTTATTCTCCTCTTTCACTATCATCAAGCAACCCTCTAGTTCTTCCATTTTCTGCCCACTATAGTGATATCATCTGCATATCTGAGGTAGCTGAAATTTCTTCTGGCAATACTGATTCCAGCTTGTGTTTCAGGAAGTCTGGCATTTTGCATGATGTACTCTGCAAACTGGCTTTCCAGGTGGCACTAGTGGTAAAGAACCTGCCTGCCAATGTAGGAGACATAAAAGACATATGTTCAATCCCTGGGTCGGGAAGATCCCTTGGAGGAGGGTAGGGGGGCATGGAAATCTATTCCAGTATTATTGCCTGGAGAATCCCATGGACAGAAAATCCTGGTGGTCTACATTCCATAAGGTTTCAAAGAGTCAGACACGACTGAAGCAATTTAACAAGCAACTTAACACATACACAGTTATCCTGTGAGTAACTAAGCAGGATAACGATATGCAGCCTTATCATATTCCTTCCCCAATTTTGAATGAGTCCTTGCTCCATGTCCGATTCTAACTGCTACTTCTGGACCTGCATACAGATTTCTCAGAAGGCAGGTAAACTTGTCTGATATTTCTATTTCTTTAAATGATTCCCACAGTTTGTTGTGACAAATTTCTTTTTCTTCATTACTTTCTCTTGTTCTTTCATCAGCTATTTGTGAAGCCTCCTCAAAGAACCACTTTGTCTAGTATTTCTTTTTCTTTGGGATAGTTTTTGTCACTGTCTCCTGTATAATATTGCAAATCTTCCATCCATGTTTCTTCAGGTGCTCTGTATACCAGATGGAATCCCTTGAATCTGTTTGTCACCTCCACTGTATAATCATAAGGGATTTGATTTAAATCATAAGTGAGTGGCCTAGTGATTGTACATCCTTTCTCAATGTAAGCCTGGATTTTGTAATAAGGAGCTTGTGATCTGAGTCACAGTCAGCTCTTGCTCTTGCTTTTATTGACTGTACAGAATTTCTTCATCCTCACCTGCAGTGAATGAAATCAGTCTGTGTATTGATTGTCTGGTGATGCCTATGTGTAGAGTCATGTCCTGTTTTGTTGGAAAAGGGTATTTGCGATGACCTGTGTATTCTCTTGACAAAACTCTCTTAGCCTTTGCCCTTCTTCATTTGGTATTCTAAGGCCCAACTTGCCTGTTACTCTAGATATCTCTTCACTGTCTAATTTTGAATTCCAGTCCCCTTTGAAGAGAAGTACTTTTTTTTTTTTTTTTTTTTGGTGTTAGTTCTAGAAGATATTACAGTTCTTCATAGAACCTGTCCACTTCAGCTGCTTTGGCATTTGTGGTTGGGGCATAGACTTGGATTACTGTGATACTGAACGCTTTGCCTTGGAAATGAAATGAAATTATTCTGGCATTTATGAGACTGCACCCAAGTACTGCGTTTTGGACTCTATTGTTGACTATGAGAGGTAGTCCATTTCTTCTAAGGGACTCTTGCTCACAGTAGTAGATAAATAGTCACTGGAATTAAATTCATCCATTCCTGTCCATTTTAGTTCATTGATTTCTAAGAGGCTGATATTCATTCTTGCCATCTCCTGCTTTACCACATACAGTTTATCTTGATTCATTGACCTAACCTTCCAAGTTCCTATGCAATATTGTTCTTGTACTTTACTTTAGCCACTAGACATATCCACAGTTCAGTTCAGTCAGTCATTCAGTCATGTTCTACTCTTTGTGACCCCATGGACTGCAGCACACCAGGCCTCACTGTCCATTGCCTACTCCCAGAGTTTACTCAATTGAATTGGTGATGCCATCCAGCTATCTCATCCTTTGCCATCCCCTTCTCCTCCTGCCTTCAATCTTTCCCAGCATCAGAATATTTTTTCAAATGAGTCAGTTCTTCTCCATCAGGTGGCCAAAATATTGGAGTTTCAGCTTCAGCATCCGTCCTTCCAATGAACACCCAGGACTGATCTCCTTTAAAATGGACTGGTTGGATCTCCTTGCAGTCCAAGGGACTCTCAAGAGTCTTCTCCAACACCAAAGTTCAAAAGTGCCATTCTTTGGCCCTGAGCTTTGTTAATAGTCCAACTCTCACATCCATATGTGACTACTGGAAAAACCATAGCTTTGACTAAATGGACCTTTGTTGGCAAAGTAATGTCTCTGCTTTTTAACATGCTCTCTAGTTTGGCCATAGTTTTTCTTCCAAGGAACAAGGGTCTTTTGGTTTCATGGCTGCAATCACCGTCTGCAGTGATTATGGATCCCCAAAATATAGTCTCTCACTGTTTTTACTTTTTCCTCATCTATTTGTCATGAAGTGATGGGACCAGATGTCATGGTCTTAGTTTTTGGAATGTTGAGCTTTAAGCTAACTTTTTCACTCTCCTCTTTCACTTTCGTCAAGAGGCTCTTTAATTCTTCACTTTCTACATCCACAGACACATCCACAACTGAATGGTCTTTCTGCTTTATCCCAGCCACTTTATTCTTTCCAGAGATAATAGTAATTATTCTCCACTTTTCCCTATAACATATTGCACATTTTCTGATCTGAGGGGCCTCATCTTCTGATGTCATACCTTTTTGTCTATTCATACTGCTCATGGAGTTTTCATGGAATGATACTTGAGTGGTTTTCCACTCTCTCCTCCAGTTGGCCACATTTTGTCAGATCTCTTCATTATAACCCTTCTGCTTGCATGGCCCTGTACAGCACTGCTCATAGCTACGTAGAGTTAAGCAAGCCTCTTTGCCACGGCAAGGCTATGATTCACGAAGAGAAGAAAAATACTAGATTTCATCAGTAAGTTTGATAAAGTTCTAGGAAACAAAATTAATACAGAGAAATCTCTTTCATTTTTATACATAATGAAAAAATTAAAAAAGTGGCATTAAGGAAGTAATCCCATTTACCATAGTATCAAAAATAGTAAAATACCTAGGAATAAATCTGCTCAATGAGGCAAAAGACTTGTACTCAGAAAACTGTAAGACACTGATGAAATAAATCAAAGATGACACAAATATTGAAATCATATTTCTTCTAATATTCATTGGATTTTATTTTTCTAAGGTTGGCATCTATTTTGCTTCCTGACTGAATTCACCTTTCTCTAGCTTTAATTTAGGAATAATGCACATGATTTATTAATATATTGAACATTATTCACTTTATTTTCCACTGTTAATTGCATTTTTCTGTTTTTTTTAAAACATGAATTTAAAAATGAAACCTTTACCAGATCATACTTTTATTACTGTAAAATTCTACATTAAATGGAAGATAGTTTTTCTCTAAATACACAGAAAAAAAAATTAAGGACGAGTGACTCATGCTTTAATACGTACACACAGGCACAGGTTATAGCACTAAGACAAGCAAGGTAGGGGGGTGGAAATTAGGTCATTGAATAAAGCTTCAAACTCCTATGTTCTGATGAAAAAATTACCAGCTCAGGGAACAAAGAAGAATCTTCTTTTTCTCCAAATGTGTTCTGGATGGAGGATACATACCCTTGAGAGGAACTGGCATACAAAGAATCTCCATTTTCTGCTTAGTGGTTCAAATTTCATTAACTTAAAAGTAATAATAAAAATGATGCCAATTAGGCTGGGAGGGTATGAGCACAGCACATTCCAAGATGTAAGAAACCACACCAAACTCCATCTGAATAAATTCCAAAAACACATATGAAGGTATTTTTGAATAGATGATGGAGGGCTTAGTTTATTATACTTTTTTTTTAATAGAAAGAATAGTCAAGATCAGATTTGGAAAATAGTGGACCTTGGTTGATATATTTAAATCTTGCCTTAAATTTCTATTACAATACTTCTGTTTCTGGCAAGATGGAGTAAAGAAGAACAGCTGAACCCTTCCTACTAAAACAGTTAAAAGCATACAAAATACATACAATAATGATTTACAAAACACTGGGGAAAAGAAAAAAATGAAGAAAATAAATCTTGAGACTCAAGAAACAACTTAGGAAAGATCTTTGATTACCCCAGCTTAGTGAACAGAAGGAAGTGGTACAAGAAGGGAGAATTGCAATAATTTTTAAGGAACTTCCTGAAGAAAAATCTAGAGTTAAGAGTCCAGGTATATTAAGGGTGCTACAGTGTGTGGACAGAGCACCAAAGAGGAGAAAGCTTCACTGAGTTCTATAGAGGATCCTCTCCAGTGTTCAATAATGTAGAATTGTTCATATCAGTGATGTGAAGTTTGTACTGGGAGATTACCTGAGGCTAGGAAAATAAACAGAATTTGAAAATTAAAGGGTTAAAAAGAAGGAATGTACAAAAGGTCTAGAATACTGCTTATTTCTTCTTGACATATTGGAAAACCTAAGAGGAATTACATAAGACACACAGAAAGATCTGTTTTGAGTAACTGAGAACAATTAGCCTAGAAGGAACACTTTGCTGATCCTCTCTTCCAAATCTTACACATTGCTGTTATTCAACTGCTGAGTTGTGTCAGACTCTGAAACCCCATGGACTTCACGACATCAGTCTATCTCTCATCATCTTCCGGAGTTTGCCCAAACTCATGTCCATTGAGTCAGTGATGCCATGCAACAACCTCATCCTCTGTCCTCTCCTTCTCCTCCTGCCTTCAATTTTTCCCAGAATCAGGGCCTTTTCCAGTGAGTCAGGTCTTCCTGTCAGATGAGTAAAATATTGGAGCTTCAGCTTCAGCATCAATTCTTTCGATGAATATTCATGGTTGATTTCCTTTAGGATTAAGTTGTTTGATATCCTGACAGTCCAAGGGACTCTCAAAAGTCTTTTCCAACACCACAGTTTAAAAACATCAATTCTTTAGCATTCAGCCTTCTTTATGGTCCAACTCTCACATCCATACATGACTATGGAAAAACTGCAGCTTCGACTATACAGATCTTTGTTGGCAAAGTGATGTCTCAGACTTTTAATATGCTGTCAATATTTGCTAAGCTATCCTTCCAAGCAGCAATCATCTTTGAATTTCATGACTGCAGTCACTGTCTACAGTGATTTTGGAAACCAAGAAAAGAATATCTGCTCCTGCTTCCATATTTTTCCCCATCTATTTGCCACAATGTGATGGGACTGAGTGCCATGCTCTCTGTTTTCTTTGTTTGTTTGTTTATTTTGTGTTTTAATGTTGACTTTAAGCCAACTTTTTTTTTTTTTTTTTACTTTACAATACTGTATTGGTTTTGCCATACATTGACATGAATCCACCACAGGTGTACATGAGTTCCCAACCCTGAACCCCCCTCCCACCACCCTCCCATATCATCTTTCTGGGTCATCCCAGTGCACCAGCCCAAAGCATCCTGTATACTGTATTGAACCTAGACTAGTGATTCGTTTCTTACATAATAGTATACATGTTTCAATGCCATTCTCCCACATCATCCCACCCTCTCCCTCTCCCACAGAGTCCAAAAGTCTGTTCTTAAGTCAACTTTTTCACTCTCCTCTTTCACCCTTATCATCAAAAGGCTCTCAAAGAGTTCCTCTTCAATTTCTTCCATTAGAATGGTATCGTCTGCTATCTGAAGTTGTTATTTCTACTGGCAATCTTGAATCCAGTTTGTGATTCATCAAACCCAGCATTTCACACAGTAGAGTCCATGGAATGCTCTAGGCCAGAATACTGGATTGGGTACCCATTCTCTCCTACAGGGAATCTTCCCAACCCAGGCATAAAACCCAGGTCTCCCATGCTGTAGGTAGATTCTTTACCAGCTGAGCCACCAGGTAAGCCCAGTGTACTATGCGTATTATTTAAATAATCAGGGTGACAATATACAATCCTGATATACTCCTTTCCCAACTTTGAATGAGTCCATTGTTCCATATCCAGTTCTGACTATTGCTTCTGGACCCACATACAGGTTTCTGAGGATACAAGCGAGGTGGTCTGGTATTCCCATCTCTTTAAGAATTTTCCAGTTTGTTGTGATCCACACAATTAAACATTTTAGCATAGTCGATGAAGCAGAAGTAGATTTTTTTTTTTTTTTTTCTGGAATCCCTTTGCTTTCTCAATGATCCAATGAACGCTGGCATTTTGATCTCTGGTTCCTCTGCCTTTTCTAAGCCCAGCTTGCACATCTGGAAGTTCTTGGTTCACATGCTGCTGAAGCCTAACATGCACAATTTTGAACATAAACTTCCTAGCATGTGAAGTGAGTACAATTGCACAGTAGTTAGTACCTTCTTTGACTTTGCCTTTCTTTGGGATTGGAATAAAAGGTGACTTTTCTTGTCCTGTGGCCACTACTATATTTTCCAAATTTGCTGACATATTCACTGCAGCACTTTAACAGCATCACATTTTAGGATTTTTATAACCTAACTGTAATTTGAAATAGCTCATCTGTAACTTCCTTGACTATTCTTAAAGAGTAGCCTCACTGTAATTCTCTGTTACCTTACCCTATCTGCTACTACCTCACATGTATTACTTTTATTAACTTATCTCTGCTGTATGCTTTCACCATGAAGATGTAAGCTTTACAAGGGACAGAGTTTGCTTAATTTTGATTATGGTTTGCAATTTAGTAACTTGAATTGTGTTAATGAAGCTATATATGTATATTATTTTTGACTAGATGGATTATAAACTACATATGCCCTTATAAAATATTCTTTTATAATATTATTCAATAGTGAATGCTGTTCTGTGTTTAAAGCTATATTGTAGCTTATTTTCCTTATTTTTGCTTAAATCACCATTTCAAATAATGCTGAAGGAAACATTCATGTACATAAACATTATTGTCTATGCCTCCTTATTTCTTCAAAATGCAGAACTCATTTCAGTTTTCCTTCTAGCTGGCACTGAAGCTAGGAATATAGATGGTAATCAATTAACATGACTTTTATTTTTATTTAACAAAATTTATATTTACTTTATTTTACTTTACAATACTGTATAGGTTTTGCCATACATTGACATGAATCCACCACGGGTGTACATGCATTCCCAAACATGAACCCCCCTCACACCTCCCTCCCCATAACATCTCTCTGGGTCATCCCCGTGCACAAGCCCCAAGCACCCTGTATCCTGCATCAGACATAGACTGGTGTTTCATTTCTTACATGATGGTATACATGTTTCAATGCCATTCTTGAGATGGAGAGGGTGGGATGATTTGGGAGAATGACTTTTATTTTTTAAGATTATGGACTTTTAGAGTATGTCAAGGCTGTATATTGTCACCCTGCTTATTTAACTTCTATTCAGAGTACATCATGAGAAACGCTGGACTGGAAGAAACACAAGCTGGAATCAAGATTGCCAGGAGAAATATCAATAACCTCAGATATGCAGATGACACCCCTCTTATGGAAGAAAGTGAAGAGGAACTAAAAAGCCTCTTGATGAAAGTGAAAGAGGAGAGCGAAAACGAAGACCATGGCATCCAGTCCCATCACTTCATGGGAAACAGATGGGGAAACAGTGGAAACAGTGTCAGACTTTATTTTTTTGGAGCTCCAGAATCACTGCAGATGGTAACTGCAGCCATGAAATTAAAAGACGCTTACTCCTTGGAAGAAAAGTTATGACGAACATAAGTAGCATATTCAAAAGCAGAGACATTACTTTGCCGACTAAGGTCCGTGTAGTCAAGGCTATGGTTTTTCCTGTGGTCATGTATGGATGTGAGAGTTGAACTGTGAAGAAAGCTGAGCGCTGAAGAATTGATGCGTTTGAACTATGGTGTTGGAGAAGACTGTTGAGAGTCCCTTGGACTGCAAGGAGATCCAACCAGTCCATTCTGAAGGAGATCAACCCTGGGATTCTTTGGAAGGAATGATGCTAAAGCTGAAGCTCCAGTACTTTGGACACCTCATAAGAAGAGTTGACTCATTGGAAAAGATTCTGATCCTGGGAGGGATTGGGGGAAGGAGGAGAAGGGGATGACCGAGGATGAGATGGCTGGATGACATCATGGACTCAATGGATGTGAGTCTGAGTGAGCTCCGGGAGATGGTGATGGACAGGGAGGCCTGGCGTGCTGCGATTCATGGGGCTGCAAAGAGTCGGACACGACTGAGAGACTGAAGTGAACTGAACTGAAACTGAACTGAGCACTGGAATCAAGGTAAACAGGAGATGGCAAGAGTGAACACTAATATTTAACAAATCAGTGAACTAAAATGGACTGGAATGGGTGAATCTGGGCAAGAATTCCTTAGAAGAAATGGAGTAGCCATCATAGTTAACAAAAGAGTCCAAAATACAGTATTTGGATATAATCTCAAAAATGACAGAATGAGCTCTGTTCACTTCCAAGGCAATCCATTCAATATCACAGTAAACCAAGTCTATGCCCCAACCAATAATGCTGAAGAAGCTGAGGTAGAATGGTTCTACGAAGACCTACAAGGTCTTCTAGAACTAACACCCTAAAAAGATATCCTTTTCATTATAGGAGACTGAAATGCAGAAGTAGGAAGTCAAGAAACACCTGGAGTAACAGGCAAATTTGGCCTTCAAGTACAGAATGAAGTAGGGCAAAGGCTAACAGAGTTCTGCCAAGAGAACACACTGGTCAAAGCAAACATACTCTTCCAGCAACACCAGAGAAGACTCTACACTTGGACATCACCGGATGGTCAACACTGAAATCAGATTGACTATATTCTTTGCAACAAAAGACAGAGAAGCTCTATACAGTCAGCAAAAAGAAGACTGGGAGATGACTGTGACTCTGATCGTGAACTCCTTATTGCCAAATTCAGAATTAAGTTGAAGAAAGTAGGGAAATCCACCAGTAGACTCAGGTATGACATAAATCAAATCCCTTATGAGTATTCAGTGGAAGTGACAAATAGATTCAAGGGATTAGATCTGATAGAGTGCCTGAAGATCTATAGATGGAGGTTTTTGATAGTATGTAGGAGGCAGTAATCGAAACCATTCCCCAAGAAAATGAAATGCAAAAAGGCAAAATGGTTGTCTGAGGAGGCCTTACACATAACTGATAAAAGAAGGGAAGCTAAAGGCAAAGGAGAAAAGGAAAGGTATACCCATCTGAATGCAGAGTTCCAAAGAATAGCAAGGAGAGATAAGAAAGCCTTCCTCAGTGATCAATCCAAAGAAATAGAGGAAAACAATAAAATAGGAAAAACTAGAGATCTCTTCAAGAAAATTAGAGATACCAAGGGAACATTTCATGCAAAAGTGGGCTCAATAAAGGACAGAAACGGTATGGACCTAACAGAAACAGAAGATATGAAAAAGAGGTGTCAAGAGTACACCGAAGAACTACACAAAAAGATTGTCATGATGCAGATGAATATGATGGTGTGATCACTCACCTAGAGCCAGACATCCTGGAATGAGAAGTCAAGTGGATCTTAAGAAACATAATTATTAACAAAACTGATGGAGGTGATGGAATTCCAGTTGAGATATTTCAAATCCTAAAAGATGGTGCTGTGAAATTGCTGCATTCAATATAACAGCACATTTGGAAAACTCAGCAGTGGACACAGGACTGGAAAATCTGTTTTTATTCCAATCCAAAAGAAAGGCAATGCCAAAGAATGTTTAAATTATCACACAAATGCATTACTCGCACATGCTAGTAAAGTAATGCTCAAAATTATCCAAGCCAGGCTTCAAAAATACCTGAACTGTGAACTTCCAGAAGTTCAACCTGGATTCAGAAAAGGAAGAGGAACCAGAAATCAAATTGCCAACATCCATTGGATCAACGAAAAAGCAAGTTCCAGGAAAACATCTACTTCTGCTTTATTGACTATTCCAAAGTCCTTGACTGTGTGAATCACAACAAACTGTGGAAGATTCTTCAATAAATCAGGATACCAGATCACCTGACCTGCCTCCTGAGAAAGATCAAGAAGGTCTGTATGCAGGTCAAGAAGCGACAGTTAGAACTTGACATGAAACAACAGACTGGTTCCAAATCAGGAAAGGAATATGTCAAGGCTGCATACTGTCACCCTGTTTATTGCAGACTACATCATGCTAAATGGTGGGCTGAAAGAAACACATGCTGGAATCAAGATTGCTGGGAGAAATATCAATAACCTCAGGTATACAGATGATATCATGCTTATAGCAGAAAACAAAGAACTAAAGAGCCTCTTGATGAAAGTGAAAGAGGAGAGTGAAAACATTGGATTAAAACTCAACATTTAGAAAACTAAGATCATAGCCTTCAGTCCCATCACTTAATGGCCAATAGATGGGAAAACAATGGAAATGGTGAGAGACTTTATTTTCTTGGGTTCACAATCACTGCAGATGGTGACTGCAACCAAAAAATTAAAAGATGCTTGCTTCTTAGAAGGAAAGCTATGATCAACCTAGATAGTGTAGGAGAGGGGTTTAGGGTTGGGAACTCATATACACCTGTGGTGGATTCATGTCAATGTATGGCAAAACCAATACAGTATTGTAAAGTAAAAAAAATAAAATAAAATATAAATAAATTAATTAAAAAGGCACACCAAAAAAAAAAGGAAAGGAAAGAAAAAAGACTATTTTACCATATGGATGCTATATTTCAATCAAAAGTTAGCCAAAAAATAAGAAGCAGGCAACAGTGTTAAAAGTTCTGGATAGGTCAAGTAAAATAAAGACTGAAAACACTGGACTGGCAACATGTCAGTGATGGAGGTAATTGTTGGTCTTAGCAAATTTTTTCAGTAGCAGCAGACTGAAGAGTAAGGTAGTAATACTTATAAACAGACCCACCAAACCAAATGTTCTGCCAATGAACCAGACTATTAAGACATGTAAATCTCTAGCACTGCTAAGCAAGAAGAAAAAGGAATGAGGGAACTAAAACCTCACAAAAATGAAAGGTATGACCCGTGACAACTTGCCAAGGCTAGAGAGGAGGGATGGCCAGGCACTAGATGAGGCTTCTCTCAGAAGAAAGGTAGATTTATAAAGGAGGATCCAGAGATGAAGATCCTGTTTCAGAGGTAAATAGTAGGAAGAGCCATTCTGATTCCTCAGATTCTCTTCAACTCTTTAAGGAAAGATGCTCAATCTTGGCTTTATGGCATCCAGGAAACATATAGCAGTCTTAATGATACCATGAATAATTTTCTTTTCATGCTACACTATTATTCTACTTCAAAAAGCTTTCCTTTATCTTCTCATGATCTATCACTGAAGATGTCTCACCCAGTGGTTATATGCAGTTAGGTTCTCTGACTATAAAACAGAGCTCATTACTTTATGCAGTCTGTTCCATTATAAGGCATTTCTTATGTTTAGGGTGTTGTTTTCTTTGTTTCAATAAAGACCATAGTTTTCAATTATTAAAAAATAGCTGAGACAGTACTTTGTCAGCAAAGGTTTGTCTAGTCAAAGCTCTGGTTTTTCCAGTAGTCATGTATGGATGTGAGAGTTGGACCAAAAAGAAAGCTGAACACTGAAGAATTGATGCTTTTGTACTGTGGTGTTGGAGAAGACTCTTGAGAGTCCCTTGGACTGTAAGGAGATCCAACCAGTCTATCCTAAAGGAAATCAGTCCTGAATATTCATTGGAAGGATTGATGCTGAAGGTGAAACTCCAATACTTTGTCCACCTGATGCAAAGAACTGAGTCACTAGGAAAGACCCTGGTGCTGGGAAAGATTAACCTCCGGAAGAGAAGGGGACAAAAGAGGATGAGATGGTTGGATGGCATCACTGATGTGGTGGACATGAGTTTGAGTAAGTTCTGGGAATTGGTAAGGCACAAGGAAGCCTGGCATGCTGCAGTCCATGGGGTTGCAGAGTCAGACACAACTGAGTGACTGAACTGAACTGAGCACTGGAACATAAAATAAAAAATACTAGCTGTTTGGTCTAATTTATTACACTGAAAGTGAAGATTTAGGCTGTTTCAATGATCATCTCATACATAAATTGACAAGCTGGATGTTAACCAATCAACAGATACTAGCTGCAGTACCACTGCAACTAAAGAATGTAAATTCAGTTAAAAATATGTTTTACAAATTCCAAATTTCTGCTTTCTTTCTTTAGTAAATACTAGGAATTAGAACCACAAAGAACATCAGTTCCATTCAGTCACTCAATCGTGTGCGTTTATTTGGGACCCCATGGACTGCAGCACACCAGGCCTTCCTGTCCATCACCTACTCCCGGAGTTTGCTGAAACTCATGTCCATCGAGCCGATGATGCCATTCAACCATCTCATCCTCTGTCCTCCCCTTCTCAAACAACATGAAATATATTCAGGTGTAAAATATAAAACCAAATATTTATGTTGTACATTTTGCCTACATAATTAAAAATTGTATTAAAAACTATTGCACTGGATTATATAATTAGCACTGAACCTACTTCTCTATAGAAATAGCTAAAAAGTACAATTATAATTAAAAGTTTATGTGTCCCCAAAGTACTGTACTACCTTCAGATGGTTTTCTTAACAATCTAGCTCTTTATTACTGATCTTAAAAGTTAAATCTTTATAAAGCTTTCTTCATAGGTAAACTAGTAACAGTCAAAACTGAATAATACTGAGAATAATTTGCTAACACAAATCCCATCCTATTGTACCAATATGAATATGTTAAAGTTTTCCTTGTACCTTTCAATTGCTACTCATAGTAAAAACAGTGTCATTTATTTTTCAATGACAAGTACAAGTCAATATCTCATGGTAAAGTATGTTATTCAGATGTCCACTTCAAGAGAATTGTAATATGATTATTCTGCCTATACCCTGGCAGTAAACTGAAGTGTTAAGAAATTAGACATGAGCAATGAGGAGTGGCCTAGCAGAAAAAGATTCAAGCTGATCTCTGAACCCCTTCCCAGTCAGGCCCCAGTGTGGTCCAGAAGAACTCACAGATATGCTACAAAATAACCAGTTTTCCAACTCTGCATGTGCCCTAGGCACCCAGTAGATACAAACTAACCACAGACTTCTCCAATTCCTGCCAATGCACCAGTGGTGCGCAGCTGTGTCCTCAAGAAATTTAGGTAGCTGGAAGCATGTTGCTGCTGCTGCTGCTGGTGCTGCAAAGTCTCTTCAGTCATCTCAGACTCTGTGTGACCCCATAGATGGCAGCCCACTAGGCTTCCCTGTCCCTGGGATTCTCCAGGCAAGAATACTGGAGTGGGCCACCAGGAAGCTTGTTACGGGTTCATAAATAATCTAGACACACATATATCTGATTGTAACAGACTGGATTATGGGAAAGACATAGGCAATAAAGCCTATTGTTTTGTAACTTGCAACTGTCAATCAAAACTCTCAGTTCACACCTACCTAGATGAATATGCAAAAGCTTTGTCTTAAAAAACCATGTACCTCATCATTCTGGCTCCAGCACCTCTCTTGGCTTGGCCCACTTCTCCCTTGAGGTGTTCTTTCAATTCCTTCTTCAGTGAACTTGCCTTTGCCAGGGGTAAGACCTCAGATTCTTTTTTGTGTCCTTATTTAGAACTGAGGCCTATGACAAAAGGTCTTCTTTGTCTCTCTCCATCCCAGGTAACAAAAGGATAAAGAAGCCTAAAGGAGCTGAGGATTGGGAAAAGAATGTCCTTATATTGACTTACCACCTAGAAGTAGTGTGACCTTTGCTGAATGTCTTCATTTTCATGGCTCTCAGTTTCCTCATCTAAAATAATGAATTTAAACCAGACAATGTATAGAGTCCATTTCAACTGTAAATGTGAATATATTTACATTCACTTATTTTTAGCCTCTAAGAATAGTATAAAAATGAAATTTACATATTTTGATTAGAAAATAAAGGCCACTTAAATAAAATCAGTATATTTATTAGATAGCCAGTACACTGGAAATATTCTACCTATTAGAATATCAGAAAATCTACAAATCTTGGTGGTCTCTGTGCTGTATCATTTTAGACCTCTCCTCATGAAGTATTAAAGGAAGGGCACAAACAAATTGGGAATACAATTGAGACCAAAAACTTGGAGTTTGCAGATTTATTCCATATTTTAGTATACATAGTTGTCTTCCTTGAATTACTAACTTTTGTTCTATGAACTGAATAATATGATAATAACAATAATATTTAGCCAGATTGTTCATTACTTGCTACATTAAATTGAAAATGTGCCTGAGACTCTCTGTGAGAAGATCAGAGAAGAAATAGGGTTAACTGCAGACAAGTATTTGAAGGAGATGGGTACTGAACTCATACTTAATGGAATAGAAAGATAGAACAAGGGTGGACTGGGCAACATGGGTGAACTACTTCTGGACAGAAATTATGAGAGGTAATTATGAGAGAAGAAAGGTGAGGAGTAAGTTTAAGAAGAGATGAGAGAAGGGAGGGAGAATAAATGTAGCTTTAGCACCTTGAGGTAACATTGAGAAGGTGATATTTGATTTGAGGGCATAGGAGACTCAGTGAAATAGAGAGGTGGCAGCTTCAAGATATTGGTATAGAAAATTATTTTGCAATAATGTGTTACACACATGAAGAAAAAAGAAACCAGGTTCTAGAAACCCAACAAAGAGTAAATTGCAGTGCTTTATATCTTACATATCTACGGATTTCTACCCCCCCCCCAAAAAAAAAAAAAAAACACCTTTATAAGCTAGAAAGGAACGTAGAGAAATTAAAAATATCCCAAGGATCAAGGTTATTAGATTTTACAAAAGTACAAAATGGACTGAAAAACCATTCTATGGAATTAGGATAAACATCAGAGCATCCCTTAGTTTATGAGAAAAAATGAAACATAGCAAAGCTATTGGACTTAGTTATTTAGCTACATGCAGAGATAGAAATAGTACAAGCCTTCAGACATTAGTTTTAATATTTACTAAATAATGATTCCTTTTTTTGAAAATGAGAATTGCTAAAATATTGGATGTACAAAAAGCAGGGAAATATCATCACCATTTTTTCCTAAATTATTCAAAATTAGACAATGTGAAAATATTTGGGTGCACAAATTTCATTTTTAAATAAACCTAGAGATGACAGAGAGAAGCACAAGTATTACTTATTCATTTGTTCAATATGTTTACATTTATTCATTCAGTTCAGTTCAGTTCAGTCACTCAGTCGTGTCCGACTCTTTGCAATCCCATGAATTGCAGCTCGCCAGGCCTCCCTGTTCATCACCATCTCCTGGAGTTCACTCAGAATCATGTCCATCGAGTCCGTGATGCCATCCAGCCATCTCATCCTCGTTCATCCCCTTCTCCTCCTGCCCCCAATCCCTCCCAGCATCAGAGATTTTTCCAGTGAGTCAAGTCTATGCAAGAGGTGGCCAAAGTATTGGAGTTTCAGCTTTAGCATCATTCCTTCCAAAGAAATCTCAGGGTTGATCTCCTTCAGAATGGACTGGTTGGATCTCCTTACAGTCCAAGGGACTCTCAAGAGTATTCTCCAACATCACAGTTCAAAAGCATCAATTCTTCGGCGCTCAGCCTTCTTGACAGTGCAGCTCTCACATCCATACATGACCACAGGAAAAACCATAGCCTTGACTAGATGGAACTTAGTCGGCAAAGCAATGTCTCTGCTTTTGAATATGCTACCTAGGTTGGTCATCACTTTTCTTCCAAGGAGTAAGCATCTTTTAATTTCATGGCTGCAATCACCATCTGCAATGATTTTGGAGCCCCCCAAAAATAAAGTCTGACACTGTTTCCACTGTTTCCCCATCTATTTCCCATGAAGCGATGGGACCAGATGCCATGATCTTCGTTTTCTGAATGTTGAGCTTTAGACCATCTTTTTCGCTCTCCTCTTCCACTTTCATCAAGAGGCTTTTTAGCTCCTCTTCACTTTCTGCCATAAGTGTGGTGTCATCTGCATATCTGAGGTTATTGACATTTCTCCCAGCAATCCTGATTTCAGCTTGTGTTTCTTCCAGTCCAGCGTTTCTCATGATGTACTCTGCAAAGAAGTTAAATAAGCAGGGTGACAATATACAGCCTTGACATACTCCTTTTCCTATTTGGAACCAGTCTGTTGTTCCATGTCCAGTTCTAACTGTTGCTTCCTGACCTGCATATAGGTTTCTCAAGAGGCAGGTCAGGTGGTCTTGTATTCCCATCTCTCTCAGAATTTTCCACAGTTTATTGTGATCCACACAGTCAAAGGCTTTGACATAGTCGATAAAGCAGAAATAGATGTTTTTTTCTGGACCTCTCTTGCTTTTTCCATGATCCAGCAGATGTTGGCAATTTGATCTGTGATTCCTCTGCCTTTTCTAAAACCAGCTTGAACGTCAGGGAGTTCACGGTTCACGTATTGCTGAAGCCTGGCTTGGAGAATTTTGAGCATTACTTTACTAGCATGTGAGATGAGTGCAATTGTGCGGTAGTTTGAACATTCTTTGGCCTTGCCTTTCTTTGGAATTGGAATGAAAACTGACCTTCTCCAGTCCCGTGGCCACTGCTGAGTTTTCCAAATTTGCTGGCATATTGAGTGCAGAACTTTGACAGCATCATCTTTCAGGATTCGAAACAGCTCAGTGGGAATTCCATCACCTCCACTAGCTTTGTTCGTAATGATGCTTTCTAAGGCCCACTTGACTTCATATTCCAAGATGTCTGGTTCTAGATTAGTGATCACATCATCATGACTATCTGGGTCGTGAAGATCTTTTTTGTACAGTTCTTCCGTGTATTCTTGCCACCTCTTCTTAATATCTTCTGCTTCTGTTAGGTCCATACCATTTCTGTCTTTTATCAAGCCCCTCTTTGCATGAAATGTTCCCTTGGTATCTCTCATTTTCTTGAAGAGATCTCTAGTCTTTCCCATTCTGTTGTTTTCCTCTATTTCTTTGCATTGATTGCTGAAGAAGGCTTTCTTATCTCTTCTTGCTATTCTTTGGAACTCTGCATTTAGATACCTATATCTATCCTTTTCTCCTTTGCTTTGGCCTCTCTTCTCTTCACAGCTATTTGTAAGGCCTCCCCAGACAGCCATTTTGCTTTTTTGCATTTCTTTTCCATGGGGATGGTCTTGATCCCTGTCTTCTGCACAATGTCAAAAACTTAATTCCATAGTTCGTCAGGCACTTTATCTATCATATCTAGGCCCTTAAATCTGTTTCTCACTTCCACTGTATAATCATAAGGGATTTGATTTAGGTCATAGCTGAATGGTCTAGTGGTTTTCCCTACTTTCTTCAATTTAAGTCTGAATTTGGTAATAAGGAGTTCATGATCTGAGTCACAGTCTGCTCCTGGTCTTGTTTTTGTTGACTGTATAGAGCTTTTCCATCTTTGGCTGCATAGAATATAATCAATCTGATTTCGGTGGTGACCATCTGGTGATGTCCATGTGTAGAGTCTTCTTTTGTGTTGTTGGAACAGGGTGTTTGCTATGACCAGTGCATTTTCTTGGCAAAACTCTATTAGTCTTTGCCCTGCTTCATTCTGTATTCCAAGGCCAAATTTGCCTGTTACTCCAGGTGTTTATTGACTTCCTACTTTTGCATTCCAGTCCCCTATAATGAAAAGGACATCTTTTTTGGGTGTTAGTTCTAAAAGTTCTTGTAGGTCTTCATACAACAGTTCAACTTCAGCTTCTTCAGCATTATTGGTTGGGGCATAGACTTGGATAACTGTGATATTGAATGGTTTGCTTTGGAAACGAACAGAGATCATTCTGTCATTTTTGAGATTGCATCCAAGTACTGCATTTCGGACTCTTGTTGACCATGATGGCTACTCCATTTCTTCTGAGGGATTCCTGCCTGCAGTAGTAGATATAATGGTCATCTGAGTTGAATTCACCCATTCCAGTCCATTTTAGTTCGCTGATTCCTAGAATTTTGACGTTTACCCCTGCCATCTCTTGTTGGACCACTTCCAATTTGCCTTGATTCATGGACCTGACATTCCAGGTTCCTATGCAATATTGCTCTTTACAGCATCGGATCTTGCTTCTATCACCAGTCACATCCACAACTGGGTATTTTTTTTTGCTTTGGCTCCATCCTTTCATTCTTTCTGGAGTTATTTCTCCACTGATCTCCAGTAGTATATTGGGCACCTAATGACCTGAGGAATTCCTCTTTTGGTGTCCTATCATATTGCCTTTTCATACTGATCATGGGGTTCTCAAGGCAAGAATACTTAAGTGGCTTGCCATTTCCTTCTCCAGTGGACCACATTCTGTCAGACCTCTCCACCATGACCCGCCCGTCTTGGGTTGCCCCACAGGCATGGCTTGGTTTCATTGAATTAGACAAAGGCTGTTGTCCTAGTGTGATTAGATTGACTAATTTTCTGTGAGTATGGTTTCAGTGTGTCTGCCCTCTGATGCCCTCTTGCAACACCTACTGTCTTACTTGGGTTTCTCTTACCCTGAACGTGAGGGTATTTCTTCTCGGCTGCTCCAGCAAAGCACAGCTGCTGCTCCTTCCCTTGGATGAGGGGTATCTCCTTACCGCCACCATTCCTGACCTTTAATGTGGGATAGCTCCTCTAGGCCCTCCTGTGCCTGCGCAGCCACCACTGCTCAGGTTGCTCCTCCCGGCTGTGAGCCCTGGCCTCAGGCGCATGGGTGGCTCCTTCCAGCTCCCGTCCCTAGCCTCGGGCTCGGGGTGGCTCCTCAGGGTCACCACCCCTGGCTTGGGTCACAAGGTGGCTCCAATATATGATTATTTAAAGCATTGTTCTAGAGGCTGATATAGTAACTATAAGAAAGACTTTGTCCATTAAGACATTCATTGTCAATGGTGTAGATAAATGTGAAGGCAAATAATTTAACACAGGGTCATAAATTCCATGGTGTTATTGTGCTTGGGAAGTTATATGAACCCAGAGAAAGGACAAAACTAACAGAGTTTTATTTAATCAGAGAAGACTTTCTGGAGGAGAAAATATTTGCAAATGAAGAGCAGGAATTAGTTAGCCCAGAAAAAGAGAAAGGAGGGTTCTCAGGATAAGGATAGGATTGGGATAAGTAGGCCTTACTGAGGTAAACTGCAAGAAGTTCTGTGGGACTGTATATTGGAGGTGGGGTTGGGAATGGAGAACAGGGAAAAAGGCTAATATCAGATCATGAAGTGCTTCATATGCTATTGAGTTTAAAATTCAAACTGCTCATACACAAGGAGCTAATAAACGAAGCTAGTATGAGAATAATGGTCAGTTTTGTGCTTTAGGGTGCTCACTCTGGAAGCAATGTAGAAAGCAGTTCAGCATCTGAGAGATGAGATGTGAAGCAGTTTCAGAACTCTAAAAGGGAAACAGATGAGAACTTTAACTAGGGAAGTGTAGAGACTAAGGGTGAGTTAGGAAGAATTTGAGACCTTTTAAGGAAGAATGTTGCAAGACTCCCTATCATACGAATATTAGTAGAGAGAGGGAGGTAAAGGTTCTATGTCTCCAGGACTCCTGACTAGGATGATTTGGAAAGTGCTGATGCTATTAAGAGACAGTGTCTATTAAGGAGAGATTAAAAGAATAGCAATTTAATGAAAAGGCAAGGAAAGGAATAATGACAAGGGAACACTTAAAATGTGTTAGGCATTTTACTAGACATTTTGAAAAGGTTATTGTAATACTGATGATTATCCTTTTTAAGCAATTTCCCTGTATTTTAGAAGGAGTTATAAGATTTGAACTCATATATTTACAATACAAAATTTATTCTCCTTCCATTGTATCCATGCTGAACAAATCTCAGGCTGCATCTGAGGCTTACCCATCCCCATAGCAATCATTATGCTTTTAAAATACATTTCAAAATCACCTAACATTTAATGTCCACACTTATAAAAATGATCCAGTGTATCCAACAAGATGATTATGTGAAAATAGTTTTGTAAATTGTAATTTGATAGATGTTCACTACTATTGTATCAACATAACTATTATAAATTGTTATGAAAATCTAAATTTATCTTTTTAACTCATATCAATTCAGATTTAATATACAATACAGTTAGACTAGGAAATGGCAACCCATTCCACTATTCTTGCCTGGAAAATTTTATTCTGGTAGGCTATAGTCCATTGGGTCACAAAGAGTCCAAAATGACTGGGCACACACACACACACACACACACATACAATACAGTAAATTTCAGTAAATACAGTAAATTTCAATTACTATACCATTAATTTCATCCTTTTTATATATAGATTTTGATGAAATCGACATATGTATACCATCATATGCCCACTACTATAATTGAAATATTGAATATTGCCATCACACAGAAAGTCCCTTATGATATACTTCAGTTAAACTCCTGACCATACTTTTCTTTCTGGCAATAACTTTTGACATCTGTTTCTACATTGTTTTCTTTTCTAGAGTGTAATATAAATAAATTCATTTGTATGTGTCCTTTTGTCTCTGACAATTTTCATTTAACGTAATGTTTATGAGAATTATCAAAATTCTTGCATATATAGATACGTCTTTCTTTTTAAGGCTATCATATTCCATTGTCTAGTTTGGTCACTAAGTCATGTCTGACTTTTTGTGACCCCTAAACAGTAACAAAGAGGTCTGGCATGCTGCAGTCGATGAGGTGGCAAAGAATCAGACATGATTGGGCAACTGAACAACAGCAAAACTGTAGCACCCCAGGCTCCCCTGTCCTTCACTATCTCCTGGAATTTGCTCAGATTTATGTTCACTGAGTCATTGATACTATCTAACCATCTCATCCTCTGTTGCTCCCTTCTGCTTTGGTCTTCAATTTTTCCCAGCATTAGGGTCTTTTCCAATGAGTCAGCACATCCCATTAGATGACTCAAATATTAGAGCTTCACTGTTAGTATCAATCCTTCCAATGAGTATTCAGGGTTGATTTCCTTTAGTATTGACTGGTTTGATCTCTTTGCAGCTCAAGGGACTCTCAAGAGTCTTCTCCAGCACCACAGTTTGGAAGCATCAATTCTTCAGTGCTCAGCCTTCCTTATTGTCCAACTCTCCCATCTGTACATGACTATGGGAAAAAACATAGCTTTGACTTTGACTATAAGGATCTTTGTCAGCAAAGTGATGTCTCTGCTTTT
Source organism: Capricornis sumatraensis (assembly GCF_032405125.1). NCBI lineage: Eukaryota > Metazoa > Chordata > Mammalia > Artiodactyla > Bovidae > Capricornis > Capricornis sumatraensis. Next base: position 5,007,910 of record NC_091084.1, read on the forward strand.
TAATACACTATCTAGGTTTACCATAGCTTTTCTTCAAAGGGGCAAGCATCTTTTAATTTAATGGCTGCAGTCACTGTCTACAGTGACTTTGAAGCCCAAGAAAATAACATCTGCCACTGCTCCCACTTTCTCCCCATCTATTTGCCATAAAGTGATGGGATCAGATGCCATGATCTTAGTTTTTGTTTTTATTTTTGTTTTTTCTGAATGTTGAATTTTAAGCCAACTTGTTTACTCTCCTCTTTTACCCTCAACAAGAGGCTCTTTAGTCCCTCTTTGTTTTCTGCCATTACAATGGTATATCTGTATCTGAGGCTGCTTATATGTCTCCTGTCAATTTTGATTCCAGTTTGTGATTAATACAGCCTGGCATTTTGCATAATATATTCTGCATAGAAGTTAAATAAGCAGAATGAAATATCCATCCTTGCATACTCACTTCCCATCTTTGAACCAGTCAATTTATCCATGTAAAATTCTAACTGTTGTTTCTTGACCTACATATAGGTTACTCAGGAGACAGGTAAGGTGATCAAGTACTCCCATCTCTTTAAGAATATTCCCTAGTTTATTGTGATCTACATGATCAAAGACTTCAGTGTCATCAATGAAGAAGGAATATATATTTTTCTGAATCACCTTGCTTTCCCTTTGGTGCCATGGATGTTGGCAATTTGATGTCTGATTCCTCTGCCTTTTCTAAATGTAGCTTGTACATCTGGAAGTTCTCAGTTCATGTACTGATGAAGCCTCACTTGAAGGATTTTGATCATAACTTTATTAGTATGTGAAGTGAACTCAATTGTATGGTAGTTCAAACATTCTTTGACATTGCCCTTCTTTGGGATTGGAGCAAAAACTGACTTTTTCCAGTCATGTTGCCAGTGTTTTCCAAATTTGCTGACATCTTGAGTGCAGCACACTAACGGCATCATCTTTTAGGATTTTAGTAGTTCAGTTGGGCTTCCCTGGTGGCTCAGCTGGTAAAGAATCCACCTGCAATGCAGGAAACCTGGGTTCAATCCCTAGTTTGCGAAGAACCCCTGGAGAATGGAAAGACTACTCACTCCAGTATTCTTGCCTGGAGAAGTCCACGGGGTTGCAAAGAGTCAGATACGACTGAGCAACTTAAACTTTCACTTTCCACTAGCTTTGTTTGTAGCAATGCTTCCTAAGGCCCTCTTGATTTCACACTCCAGGATGTCTAGCTCTAGATGTGTGACCACACCATGGTGATTTTCTGAGTCATGGAGACCTTTCTTGTGTAGTTCTGAATAGTTCTGTGTATTCTTGCCACCTCTTCTCACCTTTCCTTCATCTCTTCTGGTTCTGTTAGATCCTTACTGTTTCTGTCCTTTATCTTGCCCATCCTTGCATGAAATGTTCCCTTGATCTCTTCAATTTTCTTGACAAGATATCTAGTCTTTGGCATTCCACTGTTTTCCTCTATTTATTTGTATTGTTCATTTAAGGTCTTATGTCTCCTTGATATTCTCTAGAAGTCTGAATTCATTTGGATATATCTTTCCCTTTCTCTCTTGCCTTTCATTTCTCCATGGCATGGATGCACCATAATTTGTTTATGGATTCACCAGGTTAGAGAAATTTAGATTGTTTCCATATTTTGGCTATTACAAGTAAAGTTTCTTTGAATATTCAAGGACAGTTGACCCTTAAATAATACTGGGCTTAGAGGTGCTGATCCTTTCTTTAGTCCATTTATAAATCCATTTATAGTCTGCCCTCCTATCAAAGTTTTTGTTTTCTTGGATTCAGACAACCTTGAATCATGTAGTATTCTAGCATTTATTATCAAAAAGAATCCACTGATAAGTGGACCTACATGGTTCAAGTCTTTGTTCTTTCAGGATCAACTGTATAGGTATTGCATAGATTCACATTTTTTTTTCTAATAGCTAGAAGTAGAATTTCTAAGCAATGTAGGTGTATGCTTACCTTCATAAAAACCTGGCAAGGTTTTCTACAGTGAATTCCCATTAGCAATGTATGAGAATGCTAGTTGCTGCACCTCTTTACCAACAATTGATACCATCAGTCTTTTTAATTCATTCAGTTTTATAGGATTGCATACGTATATCAATGTGGCTTTATGCATTTCTTTAATGATTAGAATCTGAACATTCTTCATGCATTAATTTTCCATCCTTTGTGTGTGTTTCTATTTGAAGGATCAGTTTTACACGTGTATACCTGTGGCAGATTCATGTTGATGTATGGCAAAACCAATACAATATTGTAGAATAATTAACCTCCAATTGAAATCAATTTAATAAATAAATAAATAATAAATAAAAATTTCCCATTTTTGTAAATTGTTGTCTTATGTTTGAGTTGTAAGAGTTTTATGCAAAATAATTCTGGAAACAAGACATTTATGAGATAATGCCTTGCAAATAATTTCAGCAAGTCTCCAGAATGCCATTTCATTTTCTTAAGGCTATCAAAGTTTTCCATTTTGCTTATCCAGTTTAATCAATTTTTAATTTTTTCTTCTGTTTTATTTTAGTAATTTTATAGCTTTATTTTACATTAGAGATGTAATCCAATTCAAGTTCATTTTATATTTTTAATTTGGTTGATAGTGTGGGTAAAATTACTAATATTTTTTGACACAAAGATACCAAGCTGGTCTGGTGTTATCTATTGAAAAAAAAAAATTGTCTTAATAAATTATCATATAATCATTATTGAAAGTCAGCTAACCATGTATGTTATGAGTTTATTTCTGGTTTCTCCTTTCTTTTCCATTAATTCATATGTCTATCCTTATGCTAATACTGCACTATCTTGATAACTGTAGCTTTAAATATTGAAACCAGTTAATATGATCCTATGGGTATCTTACAGAAAATCCTTTTACCCAACCTGAAAATCTCTGGTTTTTAACTGCATAAAAGTACAAAGAAGAAAACACAAATCATACATATTTCTTCCAACAATGATTAATATTAAGAACTGGATATAGATTCTTGATATTTTTATTTTATAATGTTCACAAAATTATTATCTTAGAATATATATAAAACACAATATCTTTAAATGATTATATAAGATAATGGCATGGGCAATTTATCCTGTTTGGAATTCTTATCTTTGTTTGAAATTATTATTTAATGGATAGTTATTTATCTAGAAATATCATAAATTATGATGCCAGTATTGGAAATTTAGGTTCTTTAACTATTGGTAATTTACATTATTGTCATGAGTTATTTTTACATAATTTGTATATGCATCTCTGGTAATAACCAATAGCTTAATTCCAAACATAGAAAAACTGAGTCAAAGAGATGAGCATTTTTAAGACTCAAACACATATTTCCATAGTTAAAATATGAGATATAAGTAAGCAAATATCATTTCATATTGTCCACCAAATTTACATTCTTATCATCCATATAGTGTGCTTATTTTTCCTAATTCTTATGTAAAGTAGATATTAAAGTTTTAATATTTACCAATTTAATTAAAAACTCATCATGACTGTGATTAATCTTCTTGGATTCCTAATGAATGAATATTTTACAACATAATTGGCTATTTTCATTTTTCCAGGGACTTCCCAGTGGCACAGTGGTAAAGAATCTGTCTGCAATGCAGGGAAGGCAGGAGACATGAATGCAGTCCCTAGGTTGGGAAGATCCCCTAAAGGAGGGGATGGTAATCCACTCCAGTATTCTTACCTGGAGAATTCCATGGATAGAGAGGTCTTGAGGGTTACAGTCTATAGTGTCACAGATAGTTGGATATGACTGAAACAATTGAGCATGCACACACAAGCAATGTACACATGAGCTAAGTACTAATCGACACTGATAATTCTTTTGATTATTCATAACTTTTTAACAATTTAAAATAAGTCTTTGTTGTTATTTGGAATATTTTTGAACCTTACCTAACATGTGTACTAACTAAGAAATACATGACCATGTTTCTTTTACCTTTAATTTTAGTTATTTGTTTTTAAAGAGATTAAAAAATTGCCAAGCTGGTCAATATTTCACATCATTTTTAATCTACCATTTACAGTTATTTTATATTCCATTATTGAATACCTAAAATATTTTTACATACCTAGAAATCAGAAATTCATCCATTTTTAAAATATATTTTATAACTTTTCTTTTTCTTTTTTTTTTTTTTTTTACTTTTTGAAACTTTAACTGCTTCATATGCTGTTTTTGTTATTGTAACTTTCCAATATAGTTTAGCAGAAAGGGAAAGGAATTCTTACTGATCCTTGTAGTAATAATATTTTTGGTCATTCTAAGACTCTTTTAATTAGAAAAAGAAAAGAAAAAACTCTTAGGCAATTTACAAACTTGTTTTTGTAAATTAAGTAGGGAAGAACAGTCAAGCTTTAAATATTTAGTTTTTATATCCTGAACTTTGTTTAAATTTTCTATTTTCTTAAGTGATTGTGTTTTTCATAGAGATTCTTAATTTTTGGTTGAATGTTCTATATATTTTATGCAACCTAGAGTATAGTGTTCTAATCTTTGAGTTCTAACATCTTTATTTTTAAATAGTGAGTATTTTATTGACTCATGGGATTGTGTATAATGACGTA